>NC_042616.1:794250133-797130752 GCF_901001135.1 Rhinatrema bivittatum | reverse complement strand
CCAATAACTGTTTCATTGTAAACCGATGTGATATGTATTTTTTACATGAATGTCGGTATAAAAAAGTTCAAAATAAAATAAATAAAAGTTAAGGACTATTGACTGTTCCCACTATACAGAGCACACATCTGACTCAAGTAAGAGATCATGGGTTTTCCATAGCAGGTCCAAAGCTTTGGAATTCACTACCCGAGATGTTACGGGTGATACCAGATAGGAAGAGATTTAAATGTGAGCTAAAAACATGGCTATTCAAAATTGTATGTAACCTAATTTACAAACAGCAGAATGTAACAAATTACAATAACAAGATCGACAAGAGATATTAATGGAAGCAAGAGGAATAAAACATAATGAGGAAACATAAGAATCTTAAAACAACTTACAGAATATCATGTGATATTTAATTGTTTTATGATCATCATGTATAACTTGCCTTAAATCTTAGATCTTTAATAAGCAATTTAATATGTATTGGAAGATTTCATTTTCTTCAAGATACGTTAATCACTGGTTATGAACACTAAGGAGTACTTTTTCAAAAAGGATGCGCATGCACATGGACACGCGATTTTATAACATGTGCGCACTGGCACGCGCATGTTATAAAATTCCAGGTTGGCACGCGCAAGGGGGAGTATAATTTTGCAAATACGCGCAGAGACGCATCAGGGCCTTCCCCAGTTCCCAAGCCCCTACCCCTAACCTCCCTTTCCCTTCCCCTATCCCTATCCTAGCTACCCCTAATTTTTGTATTTTACCTTTTGCTTCTGCAAAGGAGCAAGTTGCGTGCGCCGGCACCCTGCCAGCACGCGATCCCCCGGCACAACAGCAAATGGCTGCTGTACCAGGTGCTTCTAGCTCCGCCCCACCCCGTCCCGCAGACCGCCCTGCCCCACCCAGAAAACACTCCCTGGCCTGCCCTTTCAAAAAGGCCTGCACTTATGTGCGTACCGGCCTTTATGCGCGTGGCCGGGCCTTTTTAAAAATAGGCTTGGCACGCGCTAGGCCCGACCACTTGCATAAAGGCCAGATTTTACATGCGTGACCTTTTTAAAATCCGCCCTTAACTACGTAAATTGTCAAGATTTGTTGCTTAATAATTATGAATGTTGCTTCTGTAAACCATTATGATCATTATATGGAACAGTCCTCCAGGCCACCCTATTTTCCAAGATAGTCTACTGTAATGCCCTCCTGTTGGGACTCCCCGCCTCCACCACCAAACCTCTTCAGATGCTTCAGAATGCTGCCGCCAGAATTCTGACAAACTCCAACCGAGGAGACCACATCACACCCATTCTCAGGAATCTCTATTGGCTCCCTATAAACTTCAGAATCCTGCATAAGTCCCTCACCATTATTCACAAGACCATACACGATCAGCACTCACTAGACCTACATATCCCGTTACTTTTACATACTTCCAAAAGACCTATTAGAGAAGCCTATAAGGAACCCTCCAAGCCCCTACTACCAAATCCACCCTTCGTATATCGACCAGGGAACGCGCCTTCTCCACAGCGGGGCCGTCCACTTGGAATACCATACCTCCAGACGACAGGAACCCTGCCTGTTGACTTCAGAAAAAAACTCAAGACCTGGCTTTTCCATCAAGCCTTCTCATAACCTGATATGCTTCCTCTTAACCCCTCCCTCCCCCCTTATCCCCTCCCCCCTTATCCCCTCCCCCCTAAATCCCCCTCCTTTCATCCCTCCCCCCTAAGCCCTTGGGACTGGAAAGTCACAACCCTATCCATCTTGTTAAACCCCCTCCAGTACTGCCATGGCACTGCTCCGTGGACACCCTCCTTCTTCTACTTAAGTTCTATTATATTTATTTAGGTATCTATTTTTGTATTATTTTATAGAGTGCGCTATATGTGACCCTTGCACATACAGTATTTTACTTGTTAAGCTTATAATTGTTTAAACTTCTGCTGTCTTCGCTCTCAGTTTCCCAAGTTACCATAACCCCTTGTTATTTGTAATTTCTCTCTTCTCGTTACCGTCAATGTTATATTACCCCAGTTCCCTGTAAACCGATGTGATATGATACTTTTTCATGAACGTCGGTATATAAAAGAGTTAAATAAATAAAATAAATACTGCAGCACAAAAGATCACAGTGAGCAGCCCTTTAACGCGATGGTGGCCCCAACCTCACAGGACTGCTATCATCTTAAAGGGCCACTGACGCAAAAAGAAGAGCCACGGCCAACCAGGGAGGTTGAGCGGGACTCCCACCCTCCACCCCGACACGCCTCAAGACCTCTCCGTGCCTTAAACTGGATCCCGCATCGGGGCCAGGTGACCCTTGCACCCGGCCCAGTCGGCTCCAGTTTCCAAAATGTTGCCGATCTGACCTTGCCCCAGTCATGTGCACCCGGCCCCAACTTGTGATCCAATTTAAGGTAGGGGAAGTCTGGAAGGGGTTTAGTGTGGGGGAAGGGTGCAGGGGGGGGTGTGGGTGGTGGTGGAGTTTAAGTTGTGACTTTGCTGGGTGCCAGGTGGTGGGGGAGGTTGATGTCCTTACTTCGGGGTGGAGGGTGGTATTGGTATCGTGTGTGTGCTTGGGTGAGAGGGAGGGGGCCAGGGCCATTGCCATGCAGTTCTCCTTTTAACTTTGAAACATTTTAGGAGTGTCAAGGCTGTCCGGGCTAGTGGCCCCAGGTTGAAACGGGGTCAGCACTGACCCCTGCTCAACGTCCCCATTTCCATCCATTTTTTTTTCTTTTTTGTTTTTGTTTTCTGCTGCTTTAAATGTGCGGCGAGAGCCTCAGGACCCCCCATTAGGGTCCTGGACCTCCTGCTACATATCTAACACATTTCAAATAGGTGTAGATATTTTATCGCAACTGACCACCTTCTCAGTCAGTCACAATAAAATGTTTACATAAAATTGACTAGTAATGACCTTCTTTATATGTGTATGCGTTATTCCTGTATGCAAATCACATGCACAGAAGGGCATTCTAATAAGGGAGGATATCTGGGCAGGGAAAAGCAAAATATTGCATATATCATGTGATATGCGAGCTATACAGGGCGTTAGAGCCCTAACACAGCTCGATGAATCACCTGGATGTTGTGATCAAATATGACTTAGTGACTGGAGGGAGGACATTGAGTAAATCTTCAGCTCTAGCATTAAACTTTCAAAAGGGAGGCTTTGATAAAATGAGGAAAATCGGAAAAGCTGAAAGATGCATCTACAAAGGTTAAATGTTTACATCAGGCAAGGTCATTGTTTGAAAATATCGTCTTGGAAGCCCGGTCCAGATGTATTCCATGCATTAAAAAAAGCGGAAGGAAGACCAAACATCTACCGGCATGGTTAAAAGGTGAGGTGAAAACGGTTATTTTAGCCAAAAGAATTTTCCAAAATTAGAAAAAGGATCCATCTGAAGAAAATAGGAAAAGCATAAACATTGGCAAGATACATGTAAAACACTGATAAGGTGGGCTCAAAGAGAATTTGAAAAGAAGCCGACTTTAGAGGCAAAAATTGGTAATAAACGTTTTTTTTAAATATATCCGGAGGAAGCCTGTGAGGGAGTCGGTTGAACCAGGGGTGACCCAAGACAATCTTCTGCCTGAGGCAAGGGATGAGATGGTGCCCCCTCTCTGCCCCCCCCCCCCCAATAGGCTCCCTCTCTCTCGCACCCACACTCAAGCACCCTCACACATACTCTTTTCTACCCCCGCAAGCACCCTTACACGTGCTCTCTCACACCCCTCCCTCCCCAAGCACCCTCACACATGCTCTCTCCCCCCTCAAGCACCCTTTCACATGCTCTCTCCCCCCTTCAAGCCCCCTTACAGGTGCTCTCTCACACCCCTCCCTCCCCAAGCACCCTCACACATGCTCTCTCTCCTCCCACAAGCACCCTTTCACATGCTCTCTCCCCCCCCTCAAGCACCCTTACACGTGCTCTCTCACACCCCTACCCCCAAGCACCCTCACACATGCTCTCTCTCCTAGGGCCGGCGGAAGCACTAGGCGAGCCATTCCTGGGCCTAGGGCGCTGACCATTAGGGGGTGCTGCCGCCGCTCATGACCCAATGAAGCAGGGTGAGGCAGCTGCTTCAGGCAGTAGAATTTTGAACTGGCAAAAAGTGCCCCTTCAAAATTCTGCCCAGCCCCTGCCTCACCCTGCCACTCCCCCATCGCACTACCCTCCCGACCCCCCCAAAATTCATGAAAATCCCTGGTGGTCCAGTGGGGGGCCCAGAAGCGATCTGCCACTCCCGGGCCGTCGCATGCACACTAACCAAAATGGCGCTGGTGGCCTTTAGCCCCTATCATGTGACAAGGGCTACCGGTACCATTGGCCGGTCTGTGTCACATGGTAGGGGCAATGGATGACTGGCGCCATTTGCGTGGGCCATCCATTGCCCCTACCATGTGACAGGGATTGTCCAATGTCACCGGTAGCCCTTGTCACATGATAGCGGCTAAAGGCCACCAGCGCCATTTGGCAGCTGATGGCCTGGGAGCGTCAGATCGCTCCAGGGCCCCCCGCTGGACCACCAGAGGTTTTTGTGAGTCTTGAGGGGGTTATTTTATTTAAATTGGGGGAAGGCAGTGCAGGGGGTGGGGGAGCGGCAGCATGTGGTCCTCGCCCCTAGAGGTAGAAGTTGGGGCTGTGTCCAGGGGCAGCGTGCGATGGGGGGACAGCACAAGGCAGAAGGTGCCTAGGGTACCGAATCCCATTGCACTAGCCCTGCTCTCACCCCCCCCCCCCTCAGATTTGCAGTCTCTCATATACACACACACACACACCCCCCTCTACACATCTCACTTTCACTGGGGCCTTCATCTTTGCCGTGAGCGTGGCGTGCTCCATTTGTGGCATGTCAGGGGCCGAAGATGAAGGCCACAGTGAGAGTGAATGTGTGTAGAGGAGTGTGTGTGTGTCGAGACACGCCCGGACGGTCAGATCACATAGGCAGGTAGAGCTGTAGCCAGGCAATTTGGCACCTATGCCCAAGTGAAAATCTGCACCCCGACTCACTACACAAGACATGACCCCCACGAGTTGGGAGATTCTGTTAAATGTCTGTACAGCAATGCCCATGGCCATTGCAAGAGTATTAGAGGCCTTCAGAAAACCTTATAGCCTTGCGCCCCCCACCCCATCACATCCTCCTCATACACAATTAAAAATTGTGCATTTAAAATACATATTTTACATGAAAAAGAACATTCAAAGCACCATCTTCTGAAGTAAAAGTATCAATTTACATGCATTGCTGAGGTGCCAACCAGAAAACCCTGCAAAAAAGCAAGAGATGCTTGGAATCTATATGGTATTAGGCCTATTGTAATGCATCTTGGGCGTGGGCATGACCCTCAGAGAACCACGAGAAAAAAGAATTTCCTTATAAAAATAGCACTAACTGCCAGCACTCAAACAGCAACAACTCCACCTATGACAGTTTATACTACAAATATTACACCAGGCCTAAAATAGCAATACAGCCCCTATTAGGAAAACAGAACAAGCCAAGCTGCTACAGATCCCTACATAGAAACTACACACTAAGGGGTAGATTTTCAAACCTCGCGATTTGGCCTACTTTTGCTGGCGCATCAGGCGCCAGCAAAAGTACGCTGGATTTTAGTAGATACGCGTGGAGCCACACGTATCCGCTAAAATCCGGGATCGGCGCGCGCAAGGCTATGGATTCTGTATAGCCGGCGCGCGCCGAGCCGCGCAGCCTACCTCCATTCCCTCCGAGGCCGCTCCGAAATCGGAGCGGCCTCGGAGGGAACTTTCTTTTGCCCTCCCCTCACCTTCCCCTACCTAACCCACCCGCCCGGCCCTGTCTAAACCCCATCCTTACCTTGTCGGGGGATTTACGCCTCCCAGAGGGAGGCGTAAATCCCTGCGCGCCAGCGGGCCGCTAGCGCGCGGGATGCAACCTGGGGGCGGGTACGGAGGGCGCGGCCACGCCCCCGGACCGCCCCGGGCCGTAACCACGCCCCCGGACCCCCCCCAAAACGCTGCCGACACGCCCCGAAAATGGCGCGGCGCTCGGCCCCGCCCCCGGCACGCCCCTGACACGCCCCCTCCGAAAACCCCGGGACTTACGCGAGTCCCAGGGCTCTGCGTGCGCCGGTAGGCCTATGTAAAATAGGCTCACCGGCGCGCAGGGCCCTGCTCGCCTAAATCCGCCCGGATTTGGGCGGATTTAGGCGAGCAGGGCTCTTAAAATCCACCCCTAATGGAATAACTCACTTCAGTCACACTTGCAAAACACAAATAGATCCTCAAATACAGAATAAAGAGACCAGACCATAAATTTCCTACCTTCACCGTAGTCACTTACAACATATATGGGCTCTAGATCGCTTTGCTTCTAGGTGAGTGTACATTCCCTTCTTGTAGGCCAGCATGCTTTACAGGAGCTGTCTTCCTCCTGGGGGCTTATGGACCTCTTGAACACAGCTAGGTCTGCGCTCTAATCCCAGCCCCAATTGCGTCCTACCCTCTGGACTCTTCCCTGCTCCCACAGGGTCCCACCCATAGAGCATTCACCATCTATAGAATTAAGATGGACCAGGCTTCTAGCCTGATCCTACACATATAAACAGAGGGATACTCTGTCACATGCCCCATAAGAGACTCCTGAGAAAATTAAAATGTCATGGGATAGGAGGCAATATCTTACTATGGACTGCAAACTGGTTAAAAGATAGAAAACAGAGTGTAAGATTAAATGTCATTTATTTCAGTGGTGAAGAATAAACAGTGGAGTGCCCCAGGGATCTGTACTGGGACCAGGTCTTTTTAATATATTTATAAATGATCTGGAAAGAGGAAAGACGAGTGAGGTGATCAACTCTGCAGACAACATAAAATTGTTCCAAGTTGTTAAATCACATGTGGATTGTGAAAAATTGCAAAAGGACCTTACGAGACTGGATGACTGAGTATTCAAATGGCAGATAAAATGTAATGTGGAAAAGTGCAAAGTGATGGACATGGGGAAGGGTAAGCCACACTTAAGTTACATGATGTTAGGTTTCATTTTAGGAGTTACCATCCAGGAAAAGGATCTGAGCATCATAGTGGACAATACTCTGAAATCCTTGGTTCCGTGTACAGCGGCAGTAAAAAAAGCAAACAGAATGTTAAGAATTATTAGGAAGGGAATGTAGATAAAACAGAGAATGTATTGCTCCATGGTAAAGCTGGACCGGGAGTACTGTGTGCAGTTCTGGTCGCCACATCTCTAAAACGATATAGTTGCATTGGAAAAGGTATTGAGAAGGGCGACCAAAATGATAAAGGGGATGGAACAGCTCCCCTAAGAGGAAAGACTAAAGAGGTTAGGACTTTCAGCTTGAGAAGAGCCAGCTGAGGAAGGGATATGATAGAGGCCTATAAAATCATGAGTGGAATAGAGTGGGAAATGTAAATCAGTTATTTACGCATTCAAAAAAATACAAAGACCAGAGAACACTCCATGAAGTTAGTAAGTAGCACATTAAAAATAAATCAGAAAAAATTATTTTTCACTCAACACACAATTAAGCTCTGGAAGTCATTGCCGGAAGATGTGGTTCACGCAGTTAGTGTACATGGGTTTAAAATAAGTTCCTGGAAGAGAAGTCCATAAGCTATTATTAACTAACCAGACTTAAGAAATAGCCATGGGATCTATTTACTATATGAAATCTTGCCAGGTACTTGTCACCTGGATTGGCCTCTGCTGGAAACAGGATACTAGACTTGACGGACCCTTGGTCTGATCCAGTATGGCAATTCGTATGTTCTTATGAAACTGTAATTTGATGCATGGGAAAAAAATTGAATATTTTTGAAGATTTAATTGTAAATTATTTTCTACCCTATCTTTTTTATGTGGTTCTATACTATCAATTTTTCTTATTCTGTTTACTGGTATTATTTCTAAGATATTGCCTCGCTTTCACCACTAGATGGCAATCATTTCCACAGCTCTTTGTTATGCTATAGCCTCCAATTATTCTAGCACTTTGTACAATGATTAGCTCAGCTACTGTTATGTGTCACAAATAAGGGACCCAATGTAAGAAGAAAACTATGCGCTGAAATTCAGTGCACAGTTTCTTAACCTGCATGGTAAAAAAAAATGTTAATTCCAGATCAACAAGCACATGCTATGCTAATGCATTTGGGAATTAAAAAGCTCACAAACTCTAATTAAAATGAGCACTCAGCCTTTTGCACAGGTTGAGTGCACATTTTAACTCCAGTGGGAAAAAAAAGAGTCTCTCAGGCTCATGGTTTATGTGTACATAAAAGTCTTTTATGCACAGAAAACATGATTTGTGCACACAAAGGTAAACATATTTTGTGGACATGAAGCATGTTTTCTCTGCATAAAAATCCAAGTTGCAGATCCAGGCACAGGAGTACCAGCTTACGCCCTTAAACTAACATTAGCCCTAGAAACTTTATTCCAACTCTGAGTAGGTGTTACGTTTCCAGCACTATGAAAAAAAGAGTTAAGCCAGCACACCTCTCTGCTTTTGAGGGTAATTGCTAATGCCACCATTAGTATGGAATGTATGAGAGCACGCTAACCTGTGCTCACAGTTTTTCTGCACAAAATTACTTGTTGCATTGGTAGTAAAGTTTGTGCCCAAAAAAATGTGAGTGCAACTGCCATTTAAACTATGCACTCTGACAGTAGCTTTGGGACTTTAGTGACCAGCGTTGCTGCTGTCTGAGCAACGCTGGATTGATAGATCCTGTTGGGGTCCATTCCAACTAATTTCTCCTCTTTCTCCTTCAGATAGCTGTAAGTCATCCCTTCTTGGGATACTGATGATCTGCAGGTTCCTTCTCAGGGAAGCAACTGAGCCCCTATTTAATGGGTACTCCGAACTCATAGAAATCAGCATCAAAAATACAAACGGGCTAGGGAGGGTGGTCAGAAACTCTCATATCCAAAATAAAAAAGTCTCCATGGAGAAGTTAGACAACAGAAAACAGCAGAGGATGGTCAAGTCATGCAGCCTCAGGAAAAAAGAAACTCAAATCCACACTATAAGATGGTGACAAGACTTTATATTTATTTATTTATTTATTTATTTATTTATTTATTTATTAACTTTTATTTAATATATGTGCCACTGTTTGTGTGTGCATGTGAGAGGGAGGGATTGTGTGTGTATGAAAGAGCAATGGTATTCAGGGGGAGCCTGCCTAAGGATGTGTGTGTGTGAGTGAGACAAGGGACCTAAGTGTGCGTAAGAGAGAGGGGCCTGTCTGAGTGAATGAGGGTGGAGCCAGGGCCTGGGCCGGGGAGAGGGGGAAGGGGGAAGGGGGTGGGCACAAGGCAGAAGGTTCACCAAGGGTACCTGATACCCCTGCACTGGGCCTGGTGGAAGGGTGGGATGAAGGTATGTGCTAGGAGGATTAGAGATTTATATGTATAATTTATAAACATGAGTTTCCATTTGATGAATTTGACGTATCCTGTAATATCTATCATGAAATTTATTATGTGTTTATTTTTCCTGGAAGACCTATGAGGAGAGGCTGAAGCATCTGAATATGTAACCCTAGAAGAGAGGAGGTGCCGGGGAGATGTGGTACAGACCTTCAGATACCTGAAAGGTTTTAATGAAGCACGAACTTCTAACCTTTTCTGATGGAAAGGAAACAGTAGAACTAGGGGGTCATGAAATTAAATTCCAGGGGGGATGACTTAGAACTAAAGTCAGGAAATATTTCTTCACTGAGAGGGTGGTGGATGCCTGCAATGCCCTTCCGGAGGTGGTGGTGAGCACAAAGATAGTCAAAGAATTCAAAAGGGTATGGGATAAACACTGTGGTTCCCTAAAGGCTGGAGGACCCATGGGGGTAACCTGCTCCATGGCGGTTATTACCCTTAACAGCATGCATAGGGATACCTACCCTTAACCAATAAGCCTTGATGCTTTTGATGCAACTGCCACATTGCTCTACGTTATGCGGCACCGATACACAGACATAAAGAAAAAGGCACAGGACTGCTTCTACGGCCAAGTCCAAAAGAAAAGCACTTCAAGCAGCACGGTCTGAAATTTTCAAGAAGGCTGCTCACCCAGTAAAAATGTCGCTATGTTAATATGTAAGTCTTGGGGGTAACCTGCAGTTACTTCCATAAGAAACTTGCTGGGCAGACTGGATGGACCATGGAAAATATAGAAATCATTAAAAAACATAGAAATTGATGGCAGAAAAGACCAAAAGGTCCATCCAATCTGCCCAGCAATCTTATTTGAATTGGATTCACAGACCTTTAGACTGGGCCCATTATTTTATTATTTTTGTCACTAGGGTTACGATTCCCCCTCACCCCGTTCTGTTGAAGCAGATAGTATTGCTAGGATTTTGTATATTGTGTAATTGTTTTGTGTTTTATGTTTACCAGACTATACATTCTCACCCAGTGTCGTGTAATTGTTCTGTTAACCCCATGACGCTTGGATTTGACTCATTAGAGATCCAAAACCCCCCGGGCTTTTTCTGCCATCAATACTATGTTACTATGTTATATTATCGATGGGGTTAAATTAATGCTGAAAGGCTGTCAAAAATCATAAATAAAACTAACTTCCAAGTTTAAAGTGCCAACACAGTTTGCCAGTGGCAACATTATAGTAGTAACAAACTAAAGTATCTTTGCTAACCATGCACTCACCTGTGCCAAAACCAGTGGTAATTTTATAAACTAAACTCAACAAAATAAAATAAAAACAAAAAAACAGGTGGGAGTCAGCAGCAGTGTCCACTTTTCCATTCCAGATGTAATGGGGTTATGGAAGCAAATCCACAGAGGCTCCAGGTTAGTGATCTGGCACATCCTGGCAGGAAAAATCACCACTGGCCAAAAATGTTTCAAGACGACATTTTTAGCATACCATGTAGACATTACAAAGAAAGAAAGAGAAAAAAAAACACACTTTAATTAGCAGCTGAAAAAGGCATCACATCTTACAATAAATTTCATTAAGCAACCATTAAACAAACCAAGCAGCTGCTGTAGCTTCAATTAAATCTTCTATTAGATGATATTATACAATAGGTGTTATCCAATAAGTAGGAAAAGAAAGGAAAAAGCAATACAATTAGTCTTCTGAAATAGATTCACACACTAAGGCAGAGTCATTACTGTCTGCAAAATTAGCTTCTTCCCTATTTAATAAAGCTTTGGCGTCGTCATAATTGAAAATCTTGTATACTTCACAGTCTAATCTTCAGTTTTACAGGATAGGAAGTGTCTACACCAGCTTTCAATTTTCCAAAACCTAACCAAGCCATGATTGGATATGTCTTTTGAAACAGAAATATGTGCCCCTGTCGGGGCTCACTGGAAAGGTGCCGTTCGGTAAAACGTAGAATTTTCCAGTAGGGGAGGTTCAGAAAAAGTTTGAGAAGGTGTGAGCCGAAGGAGTGATGGATAGGACAGAGGTTCCTTCGCCCAATGCGGGAAGAGTTTGCTGTGGAATTTCAAATGCGCCTTCCACGAGGCACTGGGGGGAGCTCCATGAATTTTGAGAAGATTCTTATGAGAGTAAGACATCTGGGGTGGGGATCAGGGAGGATATCTCCACTGGGTGCCTGTCCCTGGGGCTTCACCGTGCTTGCTAGGGAGACCTGGCACTTTGCACAGATCATGTGGAGGGATCGGTCCCTTACTCCATGGGGGGCGACAACCCTTGTTCTGGAGCACTCTGCTGCCAGTGTGGGGAAAGAGGAAGGGGGCGGTTTTCCCTGTCTGTTTTTGGGGCCTGAGAAAGGATAAGGTCCTGAGGGATATTGTTGGAGAATTCTGCTAAATGGGTATTCAGGCTGCATGAGAAAAGCCTAAGTAACCACTGCGACTTTCTGTGAATTGAGTAAGAAGCCGTATCTGATGTTTTTGTGCGTTGGACTATTTGCTGATTTTTCCTGTCTCCTATGGCCTTTTATTTCTGCACTTTAAAATAAAATCTTTTCTCTGTTTTGGAACACAGTCCGCGTGTGGACGGTCATCTCTGTGTGCGAGTCTCCCCTTGGCCCCATAGCTCTTCCTATTCCCCATTGGAAAGAATTCTGTACAGGGGTTGCAGAAAGGTTTTATCCCATCCCTGCGGCCGCCAAAGGCGACCCCCAATGGAGGGGGGAGGGGGAATTACATATATCGGTTATGATTATTATGGAATAATATTTCCTTTTTCTAGGCCAAGGCTATAACAAAATCTTTCATCCTATGGTGCATAAAAAAAAAAAAGACTGAAATTCCTCCTACCTAAAATTCAGCATAGGTAATGCCATTGTAACGCGGGCCCCTTCTCAGGTTACCATTAAGCCCTAGTAATAGACTTGCAGTGCAGTTAGAGAAAGGAATTATGGGGAGGATCCATTCTGTGACAGCCCCTCCCAGAGGCGGGGTGGAAATGGATAATCCCCTGCAGGAGGCCTTTTAGCAGAATTCGGCCAAGGGCTCTGGAGCAGTCCAAATGGCAAGTCAGAGAAAGAGGTTGGAGTTTTTTTCCTAAGTTACATTTTTGGCCTACCTAGAACCTCAGAAACCCCCTAAGATCCTCCAGGGTAGGTTTGCTGCAGAGTGTTCTGTCCAGGAACTGAGTTGGATTTTGGGCTTTTGAGGAAAAAGGAACCCTGCCGAAGGCCTGAGCCTTTCCGAGACTCAGAGACCGGGGAACCCTGAGTTGAAGACGTCCAGGTTTCGGGAAGACCTGCCCCTTAAGGGGTGGTGATCCATTGCAGAGGACATCCGGTGTTATCTAGTTTTGGAAGTGAAGGCGTTATATTTCACAAGACCTGGGAGGAAGGATTTTCTGCCCCTACTTCCTACCCATCTGAGGACCTGATGTTCCATCCAGGATCCTTCCTACCGGGGATCCCCAGAGAGAAAGGAGACCAGCTAACTATGAGTAAGAAATCATCCTTAATCAGAGAGGACGCCCAATCGGAGTCTCCGCGCACCCTTGGGAGATAGAGAGAGAGAGATTTACTCTCCGTGCAGAGACAGTTTTTGCCATCCAGGAAGTGCTTCCGCCCACTGAAGGGGCCCTAACCAAAGGGGGACCACTGCTCGACCTCAGTCAGTAGGGTGGTTGGATTCCCAGCCCTGTTGAGAGACTCTTGCACAGATGGAGGCTACAAGAATTGTAGAGAGAAAGAAAAGAACTGTGTAGCTGGAAAGATCATATTTATTGTGCCACTAGACTATGCTTTTTACAGTAAAGCGTTGTTTTGGACACTAACTCAGTTGTCCCTGTGTCTCCTTTGGCACCCGGCACCCAACAAAGTAAGAAAATTCACTTAACCCAGGGATTCGGCCTAAGATGTTAGTCAACCCCCACTGGGACCCGAGAGGATCCACAAATGGAGAAGAGAGGGAGATTGAAGAGCTAGCCAGGGTCCCTGCCCCAAAGAGTATAAATAACTTTATGGGCCTCACCTGTGCTGACCCTGGTTACACCTTGCAGGGCCAAAACACTGGTCCATCAAGCTCAGGATCTTGCCTCCGACAGTGGCCAGTCAGGATCACCTGGAAGCACCCTGCAGACCCTAATCTGAAAGTCTGTGTCATGTTGCTCTTCCCAAGAATTACGAGCTGGAGAAAGAAAAGATCAATCTGGCTGATAATCATTTATGGATCTTTACTCGATCAGCTGCAGACTCAGAGAATTTTCTTCCAAAGCTGTCTGTGGTGTTGTTTAAGCAGTTTTCGCTGCTATCAGGTTATAAAATACATTGGGATAAATCAGTTCTATGCCCACTAAATGTTCGCCGTTCAGGAGTCCAGCTGGGGAATGTCCCAGTAGAGTGGAGAGTAAAGGGGGGTGACATATCTGCGTGGTAGGCTTTGTGGATTTGGAAGAGACCTTTACTACTAAAAGGTCACCCCTTTTTTCTTTCCTAGTGGGGTAAGCTTCAAGCCATTAAGATGTCTTAACCGGCAGGCACGGCTGGATACCACCGGCCCCACATGGGTACAGCTGCCACTTCTCGTCCTGTTCTAGGCCTCCCAGCCTCTTCACCAGGGTGACCCAATCTACCCCCCTCCCCCCGCCAGCATGGTTTCCCTATCTAGGTGCAGGGACCTCTCCTCTAAAGAGTCCCAGCCATCTTCCTATTACAGCTCCAGGCTCTAGTAACTTCAATGATCACAGTTAGTTTCTCTCTCTTGGCTTCTTGGATTTCTCTGTGGCTCCTGCTGAAATCCCCCTAAAGTCCGCACCCTCCCAGCAGGCCCAGCTCTCCTCCCATTGGTTGTCTTCCCTGTCCTGTATCTGTAAATCCCTACAGGCAGGGAGCTGGAGGGCAGACTCTAGGAGCTAGGAACCTCGCTCTGTGCTATGCAGCATGGGATGCAACTGGGGAGGGGTGGAGCAGCACAGCTGAGGCAGCAGCAGTGGCTGCAAAGTAGCCGTGGCAAATCTGACACTGTCCATTAGGGGTGTGCATTCGTTTGCAACGTATTGGCAATCTGCAACGTATAAGCCATATTCATTGTATTCGAGGGGTTAACGAAACGTATGGTGAACCCCCACGAATACAACGTATCACTAACGAATAAACCCCCACCCTCCTGACCCCCCCAAGACTTGCCAAAAGTCCCTGGTGGTCTAGCGGGGGTCCTGGAGTGATCTCCTTCACTTGGGCTATCGGCTGCCAGTATTCAAAATGGTGCCGATAGCCTTTGCCCTTATGTCAAAGGGGCTGACCAATGGCACCGGTAGCCCCTGTGACATAGTAAGGGCAAAGGCTATCGCACCATTTTGAATACTGGCAGCCGACGGCCCAAGTGCTGGAGATTGCTCAGGGCCCCTGCTGGACCACCAGGGACTTTTGGCAAGTCTTGGGGAGGTCAGGAGTCCCCCCCCCCAAGACTTGCCAAAAGTCTTTACTATGTCACAGTGGCTGACCAATGGCACTGGTTGCCCTTGTGACATAGTAAGGGCAAAGGCTATCGGCGCCATTTTGAATACTGGCAGCTGACACTGGAGATCACTCCAGGGCCCCTGCTGGACCACCAGGGACTTTTGGCAAGTCTTGGGGGGGGGGGGGGGGGGACTCCTGACCTGTTACCATTAAGGCCTGGGCATACCCTTAGTTCAGCTAGTGAAGATCATATTAGTGCATGGGGGGAGAATCCATTCAAATGCAGCCCTTCCCTTTCAGGGGTCTGGAATGGCCGTCCCTCTGAGAGTCTATATGGCAGCTCCCTACAGAGAGCTCGGGAGGCAGTCCCTTATGGTTTACCAGACTTAGGAGGCAGAGGGGAGCTTTCACTTGAGATGTTTTTCAGGCCCAGTCTCAGGAGCCAAGCAAACCCTGCCTGGTGGTCCTGACCAGGGTCGGGAGGGTTTTCCTGTTCCAGTCCACTCCCTGGCCGGTTAGGATTT
Source organism: Rhinatrema bivittatum (assembly GCF_901001135.1). Lineage (NCBI taxonomy): Eukaryota > Metazoa > Chordata > Amphibia > Gymnophiona > Rhinatrematidae > Rhinatrema > Rhinatrema bivittatum. The sequence goes on along the minus strand of NC_042616.1, from coordinate 797,115,349 downwards.
TCCCTCTGGGTATATTTTCAGGATTTTTTTTGCATTTTAAATGGTAGGAGCCTTGCGAGAGCCTGTGCACCCCCTGGGCACGGAAAACCCCGTGTCTGGGGCTGTGCAGATTAGGAAACACCTGCCCTCCATGCCCTCAACGAGGACGGAGGTGTCAGTGACCTGCTGCGAGGAGGAAACTCCGGTGTTAAATTCAGTTAAGGGGAAAAAAGGCTTTGGTGGATTTTATTTTTTTATTCTTTCAGTTTTTCTTTTCCTTTTTTTTCTCTCCTTTCCTCTTCCAGGAATTTGATCTTCCTCTCCCTCTTCTTGCACTCATTCCAGGACAAAACACTCTCTACTCTTCCCTTTTTCTCCCTCCAGGCACCACTCCTTCCTCCCAACACCTCTCTCTCTCTCACTTTCCCTCTCCCTCCCTTCTGGTACATTTTATGAAAGGGGTGCCCACATTTTTCCCAGCCCTGATCACCTCTCCTCCACCACTAGGACACACTGTTTCCCACTTATTCTCACCAACACAATCATCATCTTTTCCCCATTCTCTCCCCCCAGGCAAAATAATCTCTCTCCCACCACTTTGGCCCCTTGACACAATAACCATCTCTCTTCTACCACCACCACCGTCACTGGTAAAATCATCTTCCCTCCTCTGTCCCTTAGGCTGCTGGCACAATCATTTATTCTGCCCCTCCATGTGACCCATCCCCCACAGCCCCCCTTGGATCCCAGCCCCCCCAGAGCACACATTCCTCCTCCCTGTGGTTCCAGCTGCAGAGGGAAATCAGAGAAGAAGGCATCAGCAGGGGCAAGTAGGCAGCGCTGCTCGCCAGTGACTCCTGCTGGAAAGGAAGACCTTTCCCGTCCAATGGCTGAAACGCTAGCCCGCCCTCTCCCCTCTCTTTCAGCCTGATTCACAGGGACTGCAACTTTTAAACCTGCGCGTGGGAGTCCATGCGCACACGCACGTGGATGCCCCGATTTTATTAACATGCGTGCGTCGACGCGTGCACGTTATAAAAGCAAGTTTGCTTACCGTAAACGGTGTTTTCCGTAGATAGCAGGGAATTTAGCCATGCATAATGGGTTGCGTCGTCCACGACGTCACGGGGCGGAGCCTACTCTCTAAGCTCGAAGAGCTTTGAACTGCGCCTGTGCACGAGTTCCCGCGCTCCTCGAGCTTGCCTCAGTTTGTGACTAAGCTATGAATGACGTGAGCGTAGCCAAGGTGACGGCTGTCCAGGGAGGTGGGAGGGAATGCATGGCTAAATTCCCTGCTATCTACGGAAAACACCGTTTACGGTAAGCAAACTTGCTTTTTTCCGTCGATAAGCAGGGCATTTAGCCATGCATAATGGGAGTCCCAAGCTGAAAGTTGCAAATAAAGATTAATTGACATACAGCAATGAATAAACAACCGTTTAATACTGAGTACTTTACAATTTGCAACTTAAGCAGGTGGACAGCCAGAAAAATTAAGGCAAAACAGAGTGCAAAATGGCAGTACCCAATGGGGAATCTGCTGCCGATTGCTGGTCTAGACAATAGTGAGATATAAAAGTGTGTATAGAAGACCAGGTTGCTGCCTTACAAATGTCCTGGATGGGTACTCCTTGAATATGTGCGAAGGAGGTCGCAGTTGCTCTGATTTGATGAGCTGTAATGGATCCTGTAAGAGGAAGTGAAGATCTGGAATAACAGTAATATATACAAGCTGTTAACCAATTGGAAAGAGTTCTTTTGGAAACTGGTTGTCCTGGGTTGTTTGGGTTGAAGGAGACAAACAATTGAGAAGACTTTCTTATTGAGTGAGTAATGTCCTTGTAACAGGCCAGTGCTCTCTTACAATCGAGGGTATGAAGTACCCGTTGATGATCTGTGGTGTGAGGTTCTGGATAAAATACTGGTAAGGAGATGGTTTCATTGAGGTGAAAGGCAGAAACCACCTTAGGTAAGAAGGATGGATGAGTCCGTAAGACTACTTTGTCTCGATGAAATTGAAGGTATGGAAAATTAACCACGAGTGCTTGAAGTTCACTGACTCGTCGTGCTGACGTTACTGCTACCAGGAATAAAACTTTCCATGTGAGGAATTTTAGCGGAGACGTTAACATAGGTTCAAATGGCTCTTTCATTAGAGCCTCTAGGACTATGTTGATATCCCAAGGCACCATTGGTTTTTTAATAGGTGGGTGAAGGTGGATTAAACCCTTCATGAATCTGGATATCAAAGGATGAGAGGAGATAGTGCCCTCTTTTTCTAAGTGGTGATAGGCTGCTATGGCACTAAGGTGAACTCGTATGGAAGTGACTGCCAGTCCCGAGAGAGATAATGTGTGTAAGTAATCTAGTAAAGAGGTAGGTGAACAAGAGTAGGGGTCTACCTGTTGTAGTTCACACCACGCTGAGTACCTTTTCCATTTAAAGGCGTAACTGCGCCTCGTGGAAGGTTTTCGTGCTGCGATTAAAATATCTTGAACTGCTGTAGAGAGGTGTAAGGAGCTCAGTAAGCGCCGTTCAATCTCCATGCTGTCAAATGAAGCGATGCTTGCATCGGATGTATGAGGTTCCCTCCTTCTTGTGAAAGCAGGAGCGGATCTGTCGGGAGTGGTAGCGGTGGGAATACTGATAGACGGAGGAGATAGGTATACCATGGTTGCCTTGGCCATGCTGGAGCTATCAGTATTAAGTGCGCTTTGTCCCGTATGCATTTCTGAATTGTGCGGGAGATTAGCAGAATCGGGGGAAAAGCATATAGAAGGCCTTTGTTCCATTGGATAAGAAAGGCATCCTGCGAAATTCTGTATGGACTGGGAAGAAGAGAACAAAATAGGTGAACCTTCCGATTCTCTTCTGTTGCAAACAGATCTATCTCCGGAGTACCCCACAGAGCAAAAATCTTGTTCGCATTCGTTTGATTGAGTGACCATTCGTGCGGGTGGAAAACCCTGCTCAGCTTGTCTGCTCTGGTGTTGGCTAGGCCTGGTAAATATGATGCCTGTAGGAAGATGTTGTGGCGTTCCGCCCACTCCCAAATTTGTACTGCTTCCTTGCATAGGGCTAAGGAACCGGATCCCCCTTGTTTGTTGATATAAAACATTGCCACCTGGTTGTCGGTATGAATCATTAATGATTTTCCTCGAATCCATGATTGGAATGCTAGGAGTGAATTCTTTATTGCTCTTAGTTCCAGTAAGTTTATTTGATAGGATTTTTCGATTGACGACCAGAAGCCCTGTGTTTCCAAATGGAGGAGATGTGCTCCCCATCCCTTGGTAGATGCATCTGTTGTTACAACTAGTTGATGAGGTGTGATCTGGAACGGGTTTCCTTCGGACAGGACTGAAGGTCGGAGCCACCATCTGATGTCTTTCCTCATGGAGTCCGTGACTTGAACCTTGTAAGACAATGGTTGAGAGAGTTGGTTCCATTGGGACTTTAAACCCCATTGGAGTCGCCTGATATGGAGTCTGGCATTGCGAACTACGTGTATTGCTGCTGCCATATGACCTAGTAACACCATAACCTGACGAGCTGGAACGGATTGTTGACGTAGAAGAGAGTGAGCTATGGAAGTCAGAGTGTTTATCCTTTCGATAGGTAGAAATGCTCTTGCCAGTGGAGTTTTTATAATGGCGCCTATGAACTGAATGTCTTGTGTTGGATGAAGTTGAGATTTTTCGTAATTTACTATCCATCCTAATTGATTGAGACACCGGAGTATGGTTTCTATGTGTGTCTGCAGTAAGCAAGCATCGTGGGATACAATTAACCAATCGTCTAAATAAGGAAATATATTTATGCCCTGTTTTCGTAAGTGTGCCACAACAACAGCAAGACATTTCGTAAATACTCGTGGAGCCGATGAGAGGCCGAAGGGAAGTACCTTGTACTGGTAATGTTGGTTTGCTACCTGAAAACAAAGGTATTGCCAACAGCTTTTGTGGATTGGAATGTGAGTATACGCATCTTTTAGGTCTAGGGAACACATCCAATCGTTTGTTTGGAGAAAAGGCAGGACTGTTTTGAGGGAAACCATTTTGAACTTCTCTGTGTGTAGAAATTTGTTGAGAGCACGAAGATCTAGGATTGGGCGAAGGCCTCCCGACTTCTTTGGAATTAGGAAATACTGAGAATAAAAACCGCTGCCCTGTTGATGTAGGGGTAAGAGATTGATCGCTTTTTGTTGAAGGAGGAGTGAGATCTCCTTGAACAGGGCTGGCAACTGAATCTGCGGAACAGAGTGGTGAGTAAGATGGGGCATCAGTGGTATGTTTTTGAAATGAAGCCGGTATCCGTGCTGTATAATACTTAGTACCCATTGGTCTGTGGTAATTTGCGACCATTGATGATGAAATGTGGACAATCTGCCTCCTATATATGCTGTTGCTGTGGCCGGGAGTCTCAAAAAGACTGCTTAGGTGTTTGTTGAGTAGTCTGAGCTTTTTGAGGTCTTTGCGCCCTCTGGCGCGGTCTTTGACCTTGTGATTGAGGTGGAGGACGCTGCTGTTGAAAAGGCTGCGCCCTATAGTGAGGTTGATACGGCTGGAAGTATCGATATGGTCTACGGTAGTAGTAACCTCTCTTATATGGAGGATAATAACGTCTGGAAGGAGGTTGTGTATCCGTAGGAGACGTCAGAGATTGCACAGCGATATTCTGGTCTTTTATAAGAGAAACAGTTTCTTGAAGTTTTTCACCAAAGAGATTGTCAGGTTTACATGGCAAATTAGCTAGACGATCATGTACATCTTCGCGTATACTGCTAGCTCGAAGCCAAGCCGTACGTCTAGCCGAGATGGCTACAGCAGAAGCTCGTGCTGAGGTGTCGAATGCTTCATATGAAGTACGCAGTAAGTGGCGGAGGCCTTCCTGTGTGTCATGGAAAATCTGAGAGAATGAAGAGTCCCCTTGTGAGTTGTGAATTAAGGGTTGAAGTTTCTGTGTGCATTGAAGCAGATATTGGATAATATAAAATTGATGGTGATTGATACGTGAATTAAGCATAGAATTTTGATACAATTTCTTGGCGAAATCATCTAAAAGCTTGTTATCTTTTCCGGGAGGAGTATTGGAAAAAAGCCTATTCTTTTTAGCTTTTTTCAAAGCTGATTCTACCACGATGGAATTATGTGGAAGTTGCACATTTGAATAATGTGAGGTCTTTTGAAGTCTGTATTTTAAATCCAACTTCTTTGAAACTGGATTGAGAAGTAGTGGAGTTTCCCAAGACCGTGACATTAGATCTTCTAGAACCTGGTGAGGAGGCAAAGCTGTGGGCTCCGAAGGGAGGTCTAGGATTTGTAATAGACCCATGACTTCTGTTCTTGGGTCTGGGATTTTTTTTTAATTTCAATATTTAATGTAAGTCCCAGTTTTTCAAGGAATTTGGCATATGTCAAATCCTCCGGAGGAGAAGTTGGCTGTGGTAATTCCTGAGGCGGGTCCGATGGAATTCCCGTTGAGCTGGTTGGAGATGATGGTGGAGATCCCGGTGGGGAATCTGTATGTGTTGAAAACACCGGTGAAGTAGAGTGCGATGGCGAAACATGTTGCGAGGGAGAAAAATCCGGATTTTCAGGAATGGTTTGAGGCTCCTGTGGTAAACCTTTAAAAAAGGTGTGGAGCAAAGTAGTTATTTGGAACATCGTGTCTTCAGCTGTAGCGCGAGACTGGGTCTGAGATATGTGCTTAGATTTTTTAAGTCGTTTTTGTGGTGGTGTAGTCGGCGGAGATATTGTCCTCTTTTTTGGATGAGGAGGATCGCTGCCTATCTCAGGAGAGGTATCCCAACCCGAAGGAGGGTCCTCAATTACTATATCTGATAGTACAGATGAAGGAGAGTGGTGTTCCACATGCTTGGAGGCGGATTGACGCAAGGAGGACATCCGCTGTGGTGAGACATGTTTAGTTTTTGCCATTGATTTCCTTGGAATCTGTTGAGTATCTGACTTATAAGATTTTGTCTTCAAGTGAGTCGAATGAGTCATGGATTTTGTAGCTGCGTCGTGGCGCTTCGTGAGTGAGCTCGAAGCAGCAGTATGCTTCGTAGGTTTTGACGATGCATCGCGTCGCTTCGTGAGCAAGCTCGAAGCGTCCGTATGCGTCGTAGGTTTCTTTTTCTCCATATGCGTCGAAGATGTATGACGCGAAGCAGATGGTGTTGACGCATGCGTCAAGGCGGAGTCTTCCGTCGAAGCGACGCGCTTGGCAATCGAAGGTGGATGCGACGTACGGCCTCTTGTGCTCGAAAGTGAGCTTTGAGGGGTTCCAGTTTGGGGCTTTTGCTTACCCTGAGAGGAACCTGTCGATTTGTCGTCCATTGGGGAGGAGGCTTCAGGTATTTTAAGTCTCTCCATTTTCTCCTTTCTTTGTCTTCTAGCCCGCGGGGACATTTTTCCACAGTCCCTGCAAGTAGTCTGGTCGTGGTCGGGACCAAGACATAAATAACAGTAATTGTGGTCATCTGTGACCGACATAATTTTGCCACAGGAACAATATTTGAATCCCGGGCTTTTCGGCATTTTCTCTTCCTTGGTCGTTGTACGTTCGATGTTGACTTTTGTTGATTGTTTTTTTTTTTTTTTTTTTTTTTTAAGGTTTTTGAGGCGAGAGTAAACTGCCACACGTCCGTGTAGTAGCGCGGAAAACAAAAACTGAGGCAAGCTCGAGGAGCGCGGGAACTCGTGCACAGGCGCAGTTCAAAGCTCTTCGAGCTTAGAGAGTAGGCTCCGCCCCGTGACGTCGTGGACGACGCAACCCATTATGCATGGCTAAATGCCCTGCTTATCGACGGAAAAAATCCGCTACCTGCACGCTCGACTTGATATCGGCGCGCGCATGGGCACACGATTGCCGACTCATATGCATAAGGGGGAGAAATTGTATAAGATGCGCGCGGCGACGCGTTAGGCCCTTTCCCCAGTTCCCTCCCAGTCCGCTTCCTAAACCCCCTAGCCAACCTACCTCCCTTTTCCCCTATCCGCCCTGACCCCCTAAAACCCCCGCTAACTACCCTTCTTTTTTTTTTTTTTTTGTTTTAATACTCACCTGCTCTCCGGAGCAATAGCAGGTTGCGCGGGCTGACTGCGTGCCCTTCGGCGGGCCTAATGGAGCCGTCCTGGGCCGCACACTCCACACCCCCCCCCCCCCCCCGGCGCGCTCCTTTTTCTCTAACCCGTTCTTCGGCGCCTACTGGGAGACATACACGTGGCCGCGAGCCTTTGAAAAAGCCTGCGGCCCGGCCACTCACGTGTCTCCTGGTTTTAACGCCACCGCCTTAAGGCTTTTTTTCACATTCTGTGCCTATGGGAAAAACAGCTAATTGAATCAGGCCCTTTGACAGCAGCTGGCTGACTCAGGGAGTGGGAATGAGGGAATAGCTGGCTGGTCCATCGCTGTTTTTCTCTGCCACACTCCTTTGGGAAACTGCCGAATCAGGATTAAAATCCGTTTTAACTGATTTTCACCTTTTCAAAAATCTGGGAATTTATTGGGCAAAAATCTCTTTAAACTGTAAATGAAAATAAACCTTATCAATGATAATCTAGTTCTCTGGACTCGTGTTTGGTGACAGATTGTGCTTGGAGATATCAGGTGCGCCCTTCGGTGCATGAAAGCACTTTTTCCTTCATAACCTTTGAGATCTCTGGTATTTTCTTGGCACCTTCGGGGTCCAGAAACTTGCCGCGCTGTCGGTGCGGCGTGCAACATGTTCCGTGCATGCACTTTTGCTGCAGGAGGCTGCAGCTTTAAATCTCCCCCCGCCGGCAGCGTTTAAGCCTTCAGCCACTCACGTGCGAAACACAGGTCCGGCGTTCCGTGAGCACTTGCCTGTTAAAAGATCACTGTAGTAATATGTCGCGGCCACTTTAAAATGCTTTTCTGCCATCGCCTTTCACTTAATCTCTGCTGCACTCGGGACTTGGCAGCCCTTGACAACGAGACTCTAGTCTTAACCCCTGCGTCTCCCATGGGCTTCCCCATGCCCAGGCTCCGATCACTCATGCCCGATTTTACTTGTCCAGCTGTCACTGTTTACCAGCTCTTGCAGGGGAAGAGACAAACCTCTGGAAGGGAACTGAGCGTGTCCTAGGAAAGAGATCCGCACCGGCTGTCACCACTAGCGGGGTGAATCGGGATGGCTTGCGCCATTCGCGTTGTACCAGGGGCACTTTGCAGACAGGGTTTTCCCTTCGGGAGTTTAGCAAGTGCAACAACGTAACAAATATTAAGGAATTTATGAAGAGCTTAAAACCTTATTTATACTCTATTGCATTCAAACGGTTCACAAGGATTTGACTCCTAACAGTGTTGCCCTGTTCTGTCTTGTTTTACTGTTTTTATGACTTGTTTAGGTTTTGGGGTTTTTTTTACCGTATTTTGTGATATTTTTTTATTATGAATGTACATTGTTATAAACCGCTTCGATCTACCTTTCATTGCAGAAGCGGTATATAACGGAGTTTAAATAAATAAATAAATAAATAAATAAAATAAAATGTTCCCTAAAAGCGGCCACCTACCTTGCATCTGCTTTGTGCGTGGGTGGCCAGGAGAGGGAAAGGGCAGTTGACAAAATAATGCGCCCCGTGAAGTCCAGCGGAGATGGCAGGAGACAAACCGGGCGGCGTGAGAGACATCAGTGGCAGGGCAAGAGAGGACGAGACGAGGAGTCTAGCAGGGTCAGCGACAGAACCACAGATGGGAGCCAATGGGCAGACCAGGTGGACCCAGCGGGCCTCGTGTGCCGTCATGTTTGTATGTTTATATGGATTGAACTTAGCCAAGTTTCCAAGCAGCAAAAAGTAAACCGCGGTGATGTATTTCTTTACGTACTGCGGTATATAAAAACCCTTAATTAAATAAATAAATAAATAAATAAATAAATAATTCTGCCGCAGTGAATAATCTGCTTAATCCATATCCCTAGTGTGACATGGAATGTCAGTCTGTACAGCAGATTTGGCACGCATGCTATAGGGTAAGAGGAGAGATTATGCCTTTAAATCCAGATGAGAGGCATTCTTGGAGGGCAGGGGGGAAATGTATTAAAGAGGAGAAACTTTCTACGTGCTGCCTGTGAATTCTTTATACAGTGTACGTCTCTAATCAAGCTTATCTCCTGCAGGTAGCCTACATAAAGCAAAAACATTTTATCTCCAGAGGTCTGAATCGATTCCCTTCTTCTAGGCGATCTGCCTGGACATTATTTATTTGAACGTCCATATAATCACAGTTTATTTCGGAGTATGTCTATCTAAGGTGCTTCAGTTAAATCTATTTATTTATTTTAATTTAGCTTAAGTTTTTCAATTATAGCTCAAGGTGAGTTACATTGTAGGTTCCTTGCCCCCGAATCTCATCACCAACTGCAAAATAAAGCTTCATTTTATGTATCTATTTTTTCGGTCCCGCAGTTTTTTCCTGCTCTGTGTGGAGATTGGTAGCCCAAGCCCCCACCAGCCTGCACAACCTCTGTGAGGCCAACCACGAAAGGTTGGTCTCTGAGTAGTTCTCCGACCACTCCAAGCCCTGTCGGACCTGCTGCTGGGTAATGGCAGAGGTGGTAGGCCGGACAGGAGACAAGGGCAGACGAAGACACTGGAACTGAAGATGAAGACTCTGGTGATGACGAAGACAGGACTCAGATGATGATGAAGACAAGACTCAAACAATGATGAAGATAAGACTCAGATGATGATGATAACCAGACTCAGAAGATGACACAGGTGAAATGAGGTTAAGACTCAGATGATGAAGAAGACCAGACTCAGGCGAAATGAGGATAAGACAAGCTAAAATCATGTAATAAAACTCAGGATGGAGTGGAATCCAGATAGCATTCTAACACCCTCAGCCGGAAAGGAGGCTGCAGTGGCCAGAATGACCCTCAGGCTATCCACTGGAGCACAGTCTGCCGAAGGCTAGGGGTAGCCGGAGTCCAAGACATCAGAGGAAGGTTAAAAGTCAAGACTCCAAGGTGAAGGTTCAAGACATCCATGACAGACTCCCAGGACACTCAACTAAGGGCAGCCGGGAAGAGCGAAGCAGGGCATCTAGACGACTCCGTACCCTTGAGGTGGCAGGAAAGCACATGGAAGATCCTCGGCCCCGACGGATGGAAAGACCCACCAGCACCCTACACACCCCAGCGGGGGTGGTCGCGGACCACCCAGGGATGGATCAGAGCGGAGCCTTGGAAGACGCTGAACAGGGTGGACATCAGGACATCAAGACTGGAACACGGAACATCAATACAGACGAAACATCAGCAGAGACCAGGAACAGACGACGAAGAGGGATCCCACGAAGAACACAGGAAGCCAAGCAGGATCAGGAATGCAGAGAAGTCCTAGAGAAGACTAGCTCCTTGCGAAGGCAAAGTAGGAATGAGGCCAAGACCTTTTTATAGGCAGGAGAGGGAGTTCCAGGAATGATGTCATCAGGTGGGACCAGGGGGACCACTCCCTTGCTGGCCCTACAAAACAAGAAGAGAGACGCGGCCCCACACCTAAGGAAGCAGGAAGGAGGAAGTGCAGGATCCTGGACAGCGGCCATGCTGCCGCTGAGTGCAGGAGCAGGAGAAGGGCCGCAGGCAGGCCCCAACGTGGGAGGCGGCGTCTGAGCCACAAAGAGGCATCTGGGAGCGGTTCCTGCCACGAAGGTGGGGCATTAGAGCTGCCTCCAGGCCACATGGGACCGGCGATAGCAGCGGGCCTGCCACGGATCACGGCAGCGGCTCATGCTGCAAGGAGGCTCCACCAGCCACGAAGAAAAGGATGACTGCTGCCTCCTGCCGCCACAGTAGGAGGGGGTGATGGCAGCGTCCTGCCGCTGAAGAGCAGGCCTCCAGGCCTGTGGGAAGACGGCGACGCCAGCGGCCTGGGCCACAAACAGAAGTTGAAGTCCGCGGCTCCCCGCCACGGTGAAGAAGGCAGGTGGCGGCTCCCTGCTGCGAGGGACATTAGCAGCGGCAACGGAACTCAGGCTGGCTGGCAGAAGAGAGGTGAGAGGCTACCCATTGCACAGGCTGCGGGCAGCATCGCAACACACGACCCCCAGAATGTCTCTTGTGTGGTGAAATCCTTTGCCAGGTTAAGGACAGGCAATTTGTAGACAGTACAAATCTAGGTATGTTATTTCTTTCTCCAAACTAACCCCCCCAACCCCACCCAGGAATGCCTCCGTCCAAGGTGGGTAAAAGTACTCATGCTGTGGCACAATGCACACCTTTTTGTCTGCAGTCAGAGTGGGCGCTTTTCAAAAATTGATGTGGACAAAACGGCTTTTCAAAATTGTGCTGTGTCGAGAGCTATGCTGCCTTAGTGCAAAATGAACTAAGCATGATGCTGTTACCTAAGAGGTTTAAATCTAATTTTTCTTGGTTTCCATCTGACTTGTTACCGGGAAAGCACATGTTCTGTGAATGAGAGCGATGCTGGTGGAAACAAAAGCAGCCTGCCAACGTAGAACATTAGGATGTGGCCTTGAATTTCAAGTTGCTGAAAGAGTCTGAGCTTATAAAAACCTCCTTTCAACAGCTTCATTAGCGTTTTCACGTACAAAAAAAATCTATTGAACCTTCTTTCACTGAGGATTCTGATAGTGATTGTGAATTATTAGTTTCCTAGTTCCAGGATAAAATAGAAGCCCTTCATTCTAAGTTACGGCTTCATGAAACCTTTCCTCTGGTCAAGCAGACTAGGAAGGATGTAGTAATCTGGTCGCATTGCAGGCATTAGGGGTCGATTTTAAGACCCGCACGTTGGCGTCTATGTGCACGGGGTTCCCTGCGCCAGTGCACGCATGTTATAAAATCTGATGGCCGCATGCAAGGGGGAGATAATTTTAGCAAAAAGCACGCAGCGACTCAATCAGGCCTCCCCCAGTTAAGAACATAAGAAACCCCTCCCAGTCCGCTCCAATTATGGAACGGAATGGGAGGGAACTTTCCTAACCCTATCACTACCCTTCCTACCTCTTCCCCTCTCCTCCCGGACCCCTAACCTAACCCTACCTATCCCTAATTTTTTTTATTTCAATGCTTACTGCTCCCCGGGATCAGAAGTAATCTCTGCACGCTGGCCGGCTGCCGGCACGCGCTTCCTCAGGACAGCAGCTAATGGGGCTGTCCCAGCCCACCCTCCACCCCGCCCCTTCCCGCCCAGACCACGCCCCCAGCCCACAGGTTTTGCAGGACCCGGAACTTCAGCACGTAACAGGGGTTACGCGCGTGGTTGGGCCCATTCTAAACTGCGCGCAGTGCTCGCAAGGCCCATCCATGTGTGTAACTCCTGTTTTTTACACGTGGCCCTTTTAAAATCTGGTTGTTAATTGTTAAAAACATCCTGTATTCAGGTAGATACATGTCCTTTCTGGTGATTCAAAAATTAAAAGACATTACATATGACCCCTAGTGATGTGCATTCATTTGAAACAAAAATAAAAAATGTGATAAATGAACCCATTTGCACTTTGTTACAAATGAACCATTTTTTATTTCCCTAAAACCAAAAAATTTGTGAATTTTTTGTTTTCAGGACATAGTGCATCCTATTAACAAGTATAGTGCACTATTAACAAAACAAGCCTCCAGCAAGCCCAGGCCTATTCCTAGTTCTGTCACTAGGGCCTGACCCAAGGCCAGGTCCTGTCGCTGAGGCTAAGCCTAGGCCTAGGACCAGGCCCAAGGCCTAGAAAAACCCAGATCCAATGCTAGGGCCTGACTGAGACTGGGTCTCATTCCAAGGCCCATGCCCTGGCCCAATGCTGAGGCCCAACCGAGGCTGGATACTGTTACTAAGGCCTGGGCCCAAGTCCAGGCACAGTATCATTGTCATACTCCACACTCCACACTGTCACTAAGGCCCAGGTGGGTCCTATCACTGAAGCCTGGGCCCTTGCCAGATTCCAGACCAAGTTGAGGCCTGAAGACTAAGCTCAGGCCAAAGCCGAAAGCTGAGGTCTTGCCGGGGCCAGATCCCATCATAGAGGCCAGACCTAGGCCTTGGCCCTTGCCCAGGCGCAATGTTGGCCACACTGAGGCCAGGTCCTATTGCTAAGGCCTGGGCTTAGGACCAGGCCTGGAGGTCCAGGATCAGGCCTTCTGGCATCTTGTCTCTTATTCTGTAAAACGTTTTCACATTTCGCTGGAAGGATATGCCTTAGTAATGTCACTGCGATGCCTTCTTCCTGAACAGCAGCGCCACATTGATGTACAGCTGTATATTTCAAAGGCTGTACAACAATATGGCACCATCTGCTCTGGAGGAAGGTGCCACAGTGACATCTCTGAGGTGCATCCTTCCAGAGGATGGTGTTTTTTTCATCAACAGGAGAAGAAAGAAGATGCCTGAAGGCCTGGTCGTAGGCCTCTGGGCCTGGGCCTTGGTGATGGGATACATCCCCAGCATCAGGCATGGGCCTGGGCCTGGGCCTAGGCCTTGCCAATGAGACACGATCTAGGCCAGGGCACGGCATCAGACCTGGGTCTGAGCCTTGGCCCAGACAGGGATTTTGGTGATAGGATCTGGCCTTAGACAGGGTATGGTATTGGACCTGGGCCTGGGCCTAGGCCTGAATCTCAGCAACAGAACTCAGTCCTAGATTGAGTCCTGGCATTGAGCATGGGCCTAGGTGATGGGAGCTGGCATCAGGTTGGGCCCTGGCTTTGGACCTGGGCCTAGGCCCAGGGATTGCTGACAGAAGCCAACCTTGGGCTGGGCCCCTACATCAGAGCTAGGTCTAGGCCTGGGCCTAAGCAATGGAGTGGGAATAGGTCTCAGCTTTTGGCCAGACCCCAGTTTTGGGATTGTCTAGGCCTGGGCCTTGGCAACAGGACCTGGCCTGGGGCCAGAGCCCAGCATTTAGCCTGGACCTTTGTGATGGGACCCAGTTCAGCTCAGATCCTGATGTTAGGCCTGGGTCTCAGAAATGGGTCCTGCCTTATAGCCATGCCCTGGTGTTGGACCTAGATCTAGGTCTGGGATTTGGCTATGCAACCTAACCCCAAGCCTGGCTCCAGCATCGAGCTGGGCCTTAGTAATGAAACCCAGCCTCATCTGAGGCATCTGTGCCTGGGCTTAGACCTGGGCTTTGATGATGGGATTTGGCCTTGGGCCAGACCCCAGCATTGGGCCTGGACCTGTGCCTAGGCTCTGGCCTTGGGCTGGGCCCTGGAGCAGGGCCTGAGTCTAGGTCTGAGCCTACGTTTGGGCTTCAGCAATGGGACTTGGCCTCGGACCAGGTCCTGGCATAAGACCTGAGCCTAGGCCTGATCTTAGGCCTGGGCCTCAGCATCAGGACCTAGCCTTGGCATCATGGCTAGGCCTAGACTTGGACCTCAGCAATGGGATCCAGCCTTGGGCTGGCCCCAGTTTCAGGCCTGAATGTTGGGAATGGGAGCCAGCTTTGGGCCAGGCCCGGACCTTGGCAATGGAATCCAGCCTCGGACTGGACCCCAGCATCGGGCCTGGGCCTCATTGACTGGTCCAGGCCTTGGGTCAGGCTCTGATGTCGAGCCTAGGCCCGGGCCATTTTTCTTTTACAATGAAGCCAATGGGCCTATTAGTTGCTTCGCCCATTGACTTCAATATAAAACTCAAAAACAAATGAAAAAAACAAATGAAAATTTGTATTTTTTGTTTGAGACAAACCTTACGAATGACTGTGACTTACAAAACAAATTAATCAACTGAAACAAATGTTTTGAGGCTGGGCATTCCTAATGACACCTGGGCTAATATGATGATTAATGCCTCCCTTATTGAAGAGCTTATGCCAGCAATTTTAAACACAGCAGTCGTATGTCCATTTCAAAAAGATATCTCTGTGTTTGCTCTGGAGCCCTCAAATTATCATCCTGTTTCAAACTTGTCTTCCAAATGCAAGCTTTTTGGAAATATGGGTGTTAATGTAACTTGAAGAGCACCTGGAAGACAATGAAATTATTGAGTTATCACAGTTTGGCTTTAGAACAGCCCGTGGCATGGAGTCACTATTACATTTATTATTAGTTGGTTCTATCCGTTGTGAACTGGGAAAAAGAGTTTCTGTTCTGTTTGCGATTTGTTGATATCTCAGCTTAATATGTATACTGTATTTTGTTTGATGTATATGGTTTAATATGTATTAAGTATTTTGTTTTCTTATGGTAAGTATGTGGGAAAACTTATAATTGGTTAAAAGAATTTTGATGGTGTATACCTGTGTAAAGATTCAAGAAATATTTATTGCTTGGATTGTTGAATTGTAAAATTTTAAAAATTAAAAAATAAAAAAAATATATCTCTCTTTTGAGATTTTAAAATCTCAGCTTCATTCATTTGGCCTTAATGACGTGGTGATGGCTTGGTTTGTTTCTTTTCTGGAGGTGAAGTTAGGTAATAAATGTTCACCCAGGAGTTCCCGAGTGGGGGGTCAGCATTATCTTCCACGTTATTTCATGTCTCTTTACAACCTCCTGGTGAGATCCTTTCTTCGTTACTTATTTACCGCCTTATATATGGCTGACAGCAGGCAATTATTATTCCCTTGTTCTCAAGATGCTAGTCCTTCTTTGGCAGCCACTGGATGGCTCCTTCTAATAGATTAGCTTTAAATTTATAGAAGACAGTTGTGCATCGGCGTGGTAAATCTTTATCACCAACTATTTCTTTACAGTTAACGCTTGATAATTTGGCTTGAGCAATTTCATTTGAAGCTCATGATTTGGGCGACTTCCTAGATCCTAGACGGGCTTTAAAGTCACTGATAAAAGCGGTTGCCTACCTGGCTTTTTACAAACTTCCAGTTGCTGAGAGGCATTTGAATCGATTCCTTTGATTGATTTTAGGACAGCAGCCCAAGCACTGGTACTCAGGGTGCTTGACTACTGTAATTCTTCGGGACTGCCGAAGACCCGGAGTGAAAGCTTTATAGCTGGACCGAAACCTAGCACCCAGAATAATCGCTGCCTGCCACCTTGCTGACAGAATCAATCCACTCCTGGAGGAACTGCACAGATAGCCCACTTACCAGCAAATATAGTTCAAATTAATATTAATGCTTATCAACAAAATAATATATAGCGATGGGGGAATCGTTGTCCGTCTACTATTTTGTCACATTTAATTTGTTTGTGGACTTTGCACTCTGCTGACAAAACCCTTCTCATCTTTTAAAGAATCCAAAATGCGGGACGCCCGAACCAAGACCTTCTCTAGACCGGGTCCAGTTGTAAGAAATGTCTTACCTTATGGCTTGAGAGGTGAAGACAATTATATGATCTTTAGGAACAAGGTTATGGCAATGCTTTTCACTCAGTCCTTTTGGTGAATTTAAGCTGTTTCAGGGACTTTTTAGACTGTTCTGTGAAGATGCTGGTGCTCGTTTTGATTATGAAAGCTGTCAGGGTTTTACACTGCATTTATTTTGACTACTGCCTTTGGGTATTATAAATGATAAACTGTAATCTACACTGGACTATTAGACAGATATGGTGTAATATTAACCCCAACAAATAATTAATTAATTTGTTTAAAAAAGTCAAATCAATTACTAGGCAGTCTTGCAGGGCTGATGTTTATTTTCAGGTCTGTAAAGAGCTGTAACATAAAAGGATGAGAGAGGAGTGAACATAAGAACCGTGACGCCGAGCTCAGCATTCGGTCTCTGACAGTGGCTGGCCAGTCCTGGTTGCAAGTACTTGGCAGATCCCAGGAAGTAAATCGAATTCCTGTTACTCACCTGGCTAACAATGTGTTAAGGACTTTCCTTCCAGGAACTTATCCAGACCTCTTTTAAAAAAAAAAAACCCTGCTATGCCGGTCACCTTGATCATGTCCTATGTGCCGAGTGAGAAAGTAAGTTCTACAATTTGTTTGGAATCTGCTGGTTCTTAGTGTCATGGAGTGTCCCTCTGTTTTAGGGTTCCTTTATTTACCCATTCCATCCCACTCCTGATTTTATAAACTTCTGTCATGTCCCCTCTCAGCTACCTTGTTTTCAAGCTGAAGAGCCCGAGCCTGCGCAGCCTCTCATCACAGGAGGAGATGTGCCATCCCCTTTATCATTTTTGTCACCTTCCTCTGCACTTTTCTAAAGTGATATGTTTGCAGAAGGAGGAGAAAACTGAGGGAGACAAACAACAGAATTTACAGCCACAGAAAGATTATGAGATCAATGTCCTGCACTAAAGGGAATAAAACTTTGTGAAAATGGCTTTGCACACTAAATCGGTGGTTATGGCTCGTTGTTTGTGATAGCTTGCACTATTCGGCAATTTAGTGCATGAAGCCAACTTTACAAAGTTTTACTCCCTCACAATTAGTAAAATTGTGTGCATAGTTTTCCATGTGCAAAATTGTATTTAAATCAATAGTAAATTAGCTGCTGTGATGCAAAATCATGCAAACCAGTACATTAACCTTTGGTGTACAGAAACCATACAAAATTTGCTTAGTGAATGAAATTGTACTATAAATTATTAACTGCACCTCAGTAAGATGTAGTTAATTTTTTTTGCGATATTTTCCATAGCAAAATGTTGTTGCTATTGTTCTAGCTGTCTTATTTGCATACATTGTAAAACAGCATGCAGAATTTACAATACTGTGCACAAATTTGTACAATTTGATATCAAAGCCACTAGTCTGGTAATGGGTGATTTGTCTATTAAATTCCTTAGTGTTTGTTTCAAAGTATTTTGGTTCAGACATGCCACTACATCAATGACCTTAAAACTGACAGGGATACTAAAATGAAACCAGGATACTAAAAATGAATTTCAAAACCAACAAAGAATGTAAAATAGTATTCAGTAAGCTCATACAGCTGCCTAATAAAAGCTTCCATTGGTTCCCCCTTGAGCTATCACTGGTAGAATCTTGGCCCTCTCATAAACTACATTACTCTTGGGATAAAATATTACTTAATACTTTTCCAGGCCCTGTCTCCCTCAGCCTGGAAGAAAAATGACTTGAAGATGTGCTCAGCTTAGATGCCCATAGTATAAATGAGTGTGCATTCCTGCACCACCTCATTCTCCATGTGAAGTTGGCATCCTGTACTTATTTTTATTTATTTATTTATTTAGGTTTTTTATATACCGGCATTCATGATACAATCACATCATGCTGGTTTACATCTGAACAGGGGTGCACAATAACTTCAAACTTTCTTAAGTGCAGCGAAAAACAGTTACAAATAACAAGGCATATTGAACTGGGCGAAGAGAGAAATGAAAGGAAAGAATAACGTCAGTAAGGATGATTATACATTCCTGGAGCTAGGATGACTGAGCTAGATATGAAGATATGAAGAGAGATTAAGTAGATTAAGGATGATTATACATTCCTGGAGCTAGGATGACTGAGCTAGATATGAAGATATGAAGAGAGATTAAGTAGGGTCCGGGAATGCTTGCTTCTTGGCTAACCATGGGCACCAGCCAGGCCAGGGCATCGGAGCAGCAAAGTTGAGGCCTGCAGGAGAATCAAGCATCACTATCTTGATGCACTGAAGGCCTACCGCAGACAGGAAACTGGCTCTGAGACTGTCATACACGCCAAAAGTACAAACTTCTGACAGCATGTCATGTTATAGATGGTTATTTAGGTATAACTAGGCCCCATCCAGAGACACTCAACCACACAGTGTTAACAAAAAGAGTGAAATTCTTTATTATTTACCTGGGTGCCCCCTGAACTTTGCTAACAACTCTATTAAACAGCCTTTAACTGAACATTTATACACTGAACATTGTATTCCACATCATTGTACTCCTCTGTCTCTGGGGATAGAGATACACAAAGCAGTGATTAGTTAGGGGGAATCCGGGAATTAATGTTAGGCTAGTAGTCTCCCCTGGAGGATGATACGGGTCTAATTTTATTTAATCTAATTTTGGATTTCCCCTCCGCTTTTCACTGATGGACAAAATAGGAGAAAGGTAGGTTTTAAATGCTGGGTCATAATAATGTAGTAAGGAGGGTAGCTTTACAATAATTCAAGGGGAAGGTTGAGGTTGTTTGGTTCAGTGTCCCTTGAAGAGTATGGAGCATGAATTGTCTAAAGTTCGTCAGGCAGCATCCTGACATGAGCCTTTTGGGATGAAGTCTTTAGAGCATGGCTCCGTTGGCTTATGAGTCACGTTTACAGTTGGTAATGCAATGCTGAGTACTCATGACTTGCAGGGGAGGAGGGTGTTAATTCCATAGATCAGGTGCCCCGCACATGAAGGCTCTGGATCTTGTTTTCTTCTGGTGAGTAGCCCTGCTTTTTTTAGGATAAACACATATTTTGGGTAGGGTGGTATCTTCTCACCTCTGTCAGGTAGGTACCGTGCTTTACTTTCAAAATGAAGTTTAGGATTTTTAATTTGATGTGATGATAAAATGGATCCCAGTGAAGTAAGAACAATAGAGGAGAGGCCCATTCCCATTTTCTCCTGTTGATGACATATCTGGCAACAGGATTTTGTAATGTCTGAAGTTTGGTAACGGCATCTTGAGGTAGACCAACATAGATAGTTTGACACTAGTCTAGGTTGGACTGCACTACTGATTACCTGACTGTTTTGAAATCACTTGCCTGCAGGAAGGTACGTAGTTGATCAGGAAGCTACGTCGTTGATTGACCATGTGGATGTGCCAAAAGGCTTTTTGAGTTACTTCTGTTACTTGGTTCTTCATAGTAAATGCCATGTCAAGTATGACTCCTAGATGTCAATACTTTAAAAAAACAGAAAATGGATATCTTATCCAGCTAAAGTTAGCCAAATAAGTTATCGGTGTTATTCAGTGGGTTAAACATCCTGCTGAATATCCTTGAATAAAGTTATCCAGATACTTGCCAGGTTCTTATGGCCTGGATTGGCCACTGTTGGAAACAGGATGCTGGGCTTGGTGAACCCTTGGTCTGACCCAGTATGGCATGTTCTTATGTTCCTAACCAGATATGTTTCAAAGTTATTTAAGAAAATATACCCACATAACTTTACCTTACCAGTAAAGTAGTAAACCTATTTTTACAAAAAGCTGTGACGAGAGCCTACCAGCCTCATCACTCACCTCCCCATCCAAGTCATTCCCCCCCCCCCCCCAAAATGGGGAAGTGTTAGAGTTGAAAAAGGCAAGAGGATGGAGAGGGGGCCAGAGAGACATGTTTTGGCCAAACTGGGGTAAAGCAGCGGGAGAGCTTGCAATTGGCCCCATTCAAAATCAACCTTTGCAAAATCTTTGGGTAGGAAGGGCTTGGGTAGAGGGAGGACCGGCCCGGGCCAGTAGGCCCAACATTTGTCTCACTCAGGAAGAAGGGTAGAGGAGTGGCTGGCAGGCCCACTGGCAGCTTTTTATTTTTGTTGTTTAATAGATGTGCCTTAACTAGCTGTTTTCAAAGAGTATAGTCAATTAAAGTTAAAGGAATCCAGGAACACAATCCCAGATTACTTTAAACCTCCACTTGGCCACATTTAACATTAACTGAATACATTATTTGGCTAAACATTAGAGTCAGGTAATCAGAAGTCCTAAATATTAGAGTTAGCCAGATAAATTATTTGGCTATCTTCACTCTGACCCATAACACCCCCAAAATGCCTCGTGTTTATCTGGATATGTCATTATCTAGAAAAGTGGCATTGACATTAAAACCTTGGCAATTATCCAGATAACTGAAAAGTTACCTTGATAAAAGGCTTTGAATATTGACCTCCTAGATTTATTTATTTATTTGAAAATGTTTGTATACCGCCTTTACAAACTGTGTTTAATCAAAACGGTTTACATAAAGCATTTCCAAAAATTAAAAATTAATTTCATTAAAAAACCAAACGAGATCAAAAACTACAAAAATAATTATAAAATGCAAAATATATTAACAAAAGAAAATTATTAATTATTACACCTCCAGATAACATCCTTCCACTCACAGAGTGGAAGGATGTTATCTGGTGGCCTGGCACAAAGGATCAGCAAACAACAACAATTCTTGGAGTCTCTGGCTGCTGCCATTGACAACTTGAGCTCTCATCTAGACGCCACCGTGACTGCCACTACCACGTCTATCAAGCTTAATACCTCTACCTCTTCGCCATCTCCTCAGCTGACTGTGCCCTTGCTGGCACTGCCACACTTATCAGGGAACCCACTAATGTGTCAGGTTTTCCTGAATCATTGCAATATGCATTTCTGCTTGCAACCCACTTACTTCCCAGACGTGATCATCAAGACCACATACATCCTGGCCGTTCTTGAAGGCAAGGCCCTGGCCTGGGCCTCACCTCTTTGGCAGCGAGCAGATCCGGTCCTCTGAGACCTCCCAGGGTTCTTAGCCCTGTTTCGGTCTGTCTTTGAAGGCCCTGGCCGGCGTGCCGTTTCCGGGTCAACTCTTCTTCATCTTCAGCAGGGCTCTCGCCCTTTAATGGACTAATGAATATTGAATATTTAATGGACTATTGAATTTCTAACCCTCGCGTCGGAGTTGAATTGGGACGCCGACTGCCTGCGCTTCATCTTCCTTGAAGGGTTGAGTCCTCGCATAAAGGACAAGCTAGCAGCTCACGAGATGCCCTCCGCCTTAGACTCTCTAATTGACCTTACTGGACGCATCGACCGTCGATTACAAGAATGCTCTCTTGAGTCCAGATCATCCCGGAGACCGGCACCAGGGCCATCCCGAACTCGACGTTCATCCTCTCCTAAACTGACTACTCCGCCGAATCCTATGGAGGAAGAACCCATGCAAATGGGTAGGAGTTGACTCTCTCCCACGGAACGCCATCATCAACAGCAGTCTGGCCTTTGCTTGTACTGCGGTCAGCCTGGGCAGGCCATTGCCTCGTGCCCCGTCTGTCCAGGAAACTGCCAGGACTAGGTTCTGCTGGAGGACTTCTCCTAGGCCTGACCTCTCTGTCTCCTCCACTGACCCTTACAGTGGCCATCAGGATGAACAACCAGGAATTCCACACCTTGGCATTGGGGGACTCCGGGGCCAGGGGAAATTTCATCTTGAAACAACTCACTGAACATTTGCGGATCCCCACCATCCACTCTCCGGTTCCTTTGTTACTCTCATCAATTCACAGAGAACCCCTTCTGGTGAGGTCACACACACTACAGCCCCCATCCAGCTACTCACTGGGACTTTACACGTGGAGACCACATCTTAGACAAGGCCTTCCACCCGGTAGTATTGGGTCTACCCTGGCTTCAGCAGCACACTCCACAATTCTACTGCGCTGCCCTACAGCTCTCTCGCTGGGGCCCAGCTTGTTATGAGAATTGTCTGGAACCTGTTTTGCCTTTACCTTGCATGACAACTGTGCCTTCTCTTCCCGGCCTTCCACTGCAATATGCATCCTTCTCCAATGTGTTCTCCAAGAATCAGTGGACACCTTACCACTTCATCACTCGTATGACTGTGCGATAAACTTACTTCCTAATATGGAGCCAAAGAGGGTAGGACCTATTCTCTTTCGCAGTCAGAGACTCAAGCCATGTCAGAATACATTCGTGAAAACCTGGCCAAAGGGTTCATCTGGCCTTCCAAGTCTCCGGCAGGGGCACGCCTTTTCTTCGCGGGGAAAAAAAGATGGCTCCCTGCACCCCTGCATCGACTACCGAGGCCTAAACGAAATTACTGTCAGGGATCGCTACCCTCTGCCACTCATCTCTGAGCTGTTTGACAGGCTCAAAGGGGCTAATATTTTTTCAAAATTAGACCTCCGTGGAGCATATAATCTGGTCCAGATCCGTGAAGGTGACGAGTGGAAACCACCTTTAACACACGCAACGGCCACTTTGAGTACCTTGTGATGCCGTTCGAATTGTGCAATGCACCCACAGTATTTCAATATTTAATGAATGAGGTTTTCAGAGATATTCTGTACCAGTGCGTCGTCGTATATCTAATGATATTCTAGCCTTCTCTCAAGACGTTCAAAGCCAGGTTACGTAGTATCTAGTCAGGGGTTTAGAATGGACCCGCAGAAGCTGAAGAGCATCCGTGATTGGCCTCAACCTATGGGCCTCTAGGCCCTCTAGAGATTCCTTGGCTTTGCCAATTATTACCGCTCTTTTATTCACCATTACTCTACGCTGACAGCCCCACTCACTGCCATGACTCGCAAGGGTGCCAACTCTATTCAGTGGTCACCGGAGGCAATGATGCCTTCCAGGATCTTAAGTCTGCCTTCCTTACAGAACCATGTCTCCGCCATCCGTATCCCACATAGTCTTTCATGGTAGAGATTGACGCCTCTGACATTGGAGTAAGGGCTGTACTGAGTCAATTCTCCACTACGCATAAGCTCCACCCCTGCTCTTTCTTTTCTCTGTGCTTTTCACCTGCAGAACACAACTATGGCATCGGGGATAAAGAAGTATTAGCCATCAAATTGGCTTTCAAAGAATGGCGACCTTGGCTTGAAGGGGCACAACACCAGATTACCGTATATACGGATCATAAGAATCTTGAATATCTACACCATGCCCAGTGTCTAAACCACCACCAGGCCCTCAGGTCTCTCTTTTTCACGAGATTCAATTTCATACTAATTTACCGCCCAGGTAATAAGAATGGTCACGCGGATGTCCTCTCTCGATCATTTGTCCCTGAGGATTTGCCTGATACCTTGCAAAAGTCATACTGTCAGCCATCTTTCCAGTGCCTCTGGGTAAGACAGTGGTTCCTTGTCTGCTGCGGCAGAAGGTTCTGCAATGGGCCCACAACTCTCTGACCTCTGGACACCTGGGTCAGTCCAGGACCCTCTCCACTCTACAATGGTATTACTGGTGGCCTACGATGCAAAAGGGTTGTGCCTGCATCATACTCAAGACTACCGAAGCCTCCCACTCCTTGGGCCATGTCGTCTAGTTACAGAGACCTTCCAGAGCTTCCCTGCTCCTCGGGGCTGGACTCTCATTCTTCTGTGACTGTCATCTACCCGCTCCTCAGGTTTGTTTCTACTCAAGACTACCGACATTCTCCGGGTTCCTGCTTACATCACTACAGAGAACGGGCTCGGGCTTCCTTGATACGCGGGTTAACCTACGTCCCCACATCTATGTCCACTACGCTGTACAGCCCCACCCCTTGGGGCTGCCTTCCCAGAGAACCTCCTGCATGGCTAATCTTGCGCCCTCCGCTCCACAGTCTGTCTGGCACCTCACCCTTCAGGGTCCTGACCAGGTACAGCCCTCTCTCTGCTATTCTACTGGTGTTACCTCCTGATTCCCAGGGATCTCTCCCTCACTGAGCCCAGAGCTCCCTACTGTGCCAGCACCTCGCCTCCTGATGGTGCGGACCTGTGGAGCTCTTCCCCACAGGCAGTTACACCTCGCACCTCGGGCCAAGGGTCCACGCACCCACAAATCATAACAAAAGGTAGTATGTTCTTACATGAGTTTGTATATTGGGGAACACGAAAAGAACAGCTAATAAGGAAAGTCACACTCCTCCTTATACCTGCAAGACAATGATTTGCATAATTTATGCAGCATGGAACTAGACCAAAATAATACAAGAGATTTCATCCAACTTCTAGCCTTATAAAAAATACATAGATTGTATTTGTATTTATTTTCTAGATTTAGCCCATGCTTTTTTTTTCAATGTAAAGTTTATTTGAATTTACATCATACTTTCAAATGATATAATCTCAGGAAAATCACAGTATATTTTCACACCAGTGAAAAAGGCAAATTAATACATCAGAATTTAAGATTAAATCTTCATTTCAGTGAGAGAGAGCAGTATATAGGGAAATATATATTAACATGACCTAACTGAGATCTAACTCATCTTTATGCCTCAACCACTGGTTTGAATAAAGGCCAAATCTAATCCATAGTCTATATAGGCAATCATGTTTTCCAGGATCTTGCAACTTCATCTTCCACTCCAATAATGACAGAGATGATAATAGCACATTTGGATCCCATTTTCCTCACCATGTAATACAATTCTTCATATTTCTTGATTTTTTTCAAGCCATTTCTGCCAAGCAGTCACATTTAATGGAACCAAGATCTCAATGAGATCGTGTTTTATCTTGCTGATGATCAATAAGACCAGGCAATCAGCTTTGATGGTCCCGTGAGCAAATAACTGTCAATTAGGGGTGAGCATCTGAAAAAACTTTGTTTCATTTTGGTTTTCCCCCTTCTTCGTTTTTTTTATTTTGGCTGGTTCTTTTTGTGTTTTTAAATTTTTTTGTTTAGTGCGCACAATTTTGATTTAGTGCAACAACATGAGTTCGTGCACCCTACGTGATTTGTGATAGTGTGTACTAAATCAAAATAGTGCGCACTAAACAAAAAATGTTAATAAAACTACATTTTGTCAAATTTTCTTTTGTTTCACAACATAAATGAAATGAAATGAAATAGATAATGTCGTTGACATTGTGTATTTCATTAAAAACAAAAGCAATAAGTGATCATCAGATAAATAATATGGTTTTTGGGCACCAATGATAGGTATCCTCAGTTTCTCTCTTCACTGGCCACACTACTTATTATTAACTGTTTAATAGTTAATAGAAGATTCAGTGATCTGCAGGAAGTCTCCACAGCTATGCTATCATCCATTTGTATCCTTCACTACCATTCTTGCATATCTTTCTTAGCTATAATGCCATCTATACAACAATTTGTACACACTTTCCTGGGAGACTATACTAAATGAGTTTCCCTTAGTCACTCTATATTTATTTATTTATTTATGCCAAAGTCCAGGCATCAAAACTGGGCTTCTGAACCAGGCCCTGCCATTGGGCCTGGGCCTAGGTTGAGGCCCAGGGTGTTGGGACCCGGTCTCTGGACCGGACCCCAATGTCAGACCTGGGCCCAGGCTTCGGCCAAGGCACCAGGCCGCAGCACCAGCATCCAGCTTAGACCCTGGTGTCAGGCCTAGGCCGAGGCGTTAGGACCAGGCCTTCAGGCCTCTCCCTTCCATAGAGCCTAGGGCAAGGTCTGATGACCTTCCTTGTGTAGGCCGAATCTTCAGCCTGGGACTAGGCCTCGGCAGCAGATCTTCACCGGATTGTGTAAGTGGGAGCTGGGGGTTATCCTAGCCCCAGCATTTTTCACGTAGTGGGGACGGGATGCCTTGGAGGCCTCATTTCTTTTTTTTTTTTTTTTTTTTCATTTTTGGGGTTGTTGTTTTTTATGTTTGATTTGTTTTTTAAAATGAAAGAAACGAATTAAACATTAAGGGCTGCACATAAGTCCCGGGACGTGCATACGTCCCGGGGCTTTGCTAGGGGGGTGTGTCGGGGGCAGCGCGACGTTCCAGGCGTTCCAGGCGACATTCCGGGGGGGCGTGGTGCCGGCATGGGGGCATTCTGGGGGGCGTGACTGAGGCCTCCGGACTAGCCCCGGGTCGGTGATGGCGCGGCAGCCATCGGCATGCGCGAGTTATGCCTGCTTCGAGCAGGCGTAACTTGTGCGAGAAAGGTAGGGGGGGGTTAGATAGGGCCGGGGGGGTGGGTTAGGTAGGGGAAGGGAGGGGAAGGTGCGGAGGGGTGGAAGGAAAGTTCCCTCCAAGGCCGCTCCGATTTCGGAGCGGCCTTGGAGGGAACGGGCAGAGCGCGCAGGGCTCGGCGCGCGCAAGTTGCACAAATGTGCGCCCCCTTGCGCGCGCTGACCCTGGATTTTATAAGTACGCGCTGCTACGCGCATATATTATCAAATCCGGCGTACTTTTGTTCGCTCCTAGTGCGCGAACAAAAGTACGCGCGCTCGCTGTTTTTTAAAATGTACCCCTAAATGAAACAAACTGGATGGGGGAAAAATCCTCCCAAAAACGAAATGAAAAATAAAACATATTTTTTGCCCCTGCACATTCCTATGTTGTGGTCTCATTACCATGTGGATAGATCGGACTTTCTTTGCATGTCTTGAACAACAGTAAAGCTTCAGTATACGGTCTACGTGACCTGAAGAATGGACCTATGTGGAGAAAAAGTAAAAGCAAAAGGAATAGCATTAGTGAAATACAGACACAGAAGGAAGAGTCCTGGCAAAATTTTATCAGGAAAAACAAAGGGAGGCAGGATAAACAATTAGAAAGGCAAAGGCTGAAACAGAGCAGTACACTGCTCAATCACTATCAGGTCGATCCAGTAAGGCCGCGGTAAAAACAGTGAGGTAGTGTCAGGCGCACCCTTCCTCCCCGCACGCACAGTTCTCTTCACTAACTCCCCGATACTCTCCTCTAATCGCATGCAAATGCATGCCGCGGCTGTGAAGCGTTAGGGAAGGGTTATGCCCGCGCAACCCATTTTACTGTATAGGCGCTGTAACAGCGCCTATACAGTAACCTGGGTGCGCTGGTACCTGTCATTTCAAATGACATTTGAAATGACAGGCACCAGGAAGTGTAAAAAAGTTTAAAAAGTGTAAAAAAACATATATGCAGGGGATAAACCTTTCTTTAGATATAAAAGTGAAAAGAGGAAGGGCTAGAGAGGAATAGTAAGAATTAAGGGGGAAGATGGTTTCAATTAAATATTACAATTAAATTAAATTAAATTAAATTACAATTAAATACTACACAAATTTTTCACAAATTAAATTAAATTAAATTAAATTACAATTAAATATTACACAAATTTTTCACAGATAGGAAACCTGGATTGGAGGAGTTTTTATTTAATTATGTATTTATTTGGATTTATCGCCTGCCCTTTGAATAGGAAATTCACCCAAAGTGGGGTACTGTTGTGACCGTCGCTGTCCGATGTTTCCACTCCGCCCTCCTTGCCTCTTTGGCGACTCCTCCTGCAGTTGACGGATGGTTGGCTGCCGCGGCGTCTTCCTGCCGTCCTCTCCGGCGTCCCCGGACCGGCTTGGGCGCTGCCTCCCGCCATGCTGTTCAGCTGCCTAAGAGCGCGTGCGCCACGCGGCCCTGCTTCAAGTGCCTTCAGTGGCGCGAACCTCAGGGGCGTCCCCCTGTGATGACGTCACGCATCCAGGATACAAATAGCCTACGCGATTGCTAGCTTACGAGTTAGCAAGGTTGGAACCCCTTCAGATGGGATTTCGCTCTCCTAACCTAGCTACTCTGCCTCTACTTGGACTACTCCATTGAGGTACCCGCTCCTTGGGGGCCTCTCTCTCTTTTCTCTTTCAGGTCGCTGTCTGGAACCGGTACTCGCTCCTCAAGGGCCCATTTTCCTGGATTGCTACCTGGACTTCACTTCTGCCTGG
This sequence comes from Rhinatrema bivittatum, assembly GCF_901001135.1. Classification (NCBI taxonomy): domain Eukaryota; kingdom Metazoa; phylum Chordata; class Amphibia; order Gymnophiona; family Rhinatrematidae; genus Rhinatrema; species Rhinatrema bivittatum. Next base: position 797,087,159 of record NC_042616.1, on the reverse strand, counting down.
AAGACACCGCTGCCTATACCATCTGTGAGTTACCATCTATCTCTCTCAGAGCTGTTCCCTGGAACCAGGTACTCGCTCCTCGAGGGCCTGCCTTTACTTCAGCTCCTGTGCTCCATACTGAGAGACCACTGCGTGAGTACTCAACCAACGAGGTTCTAATCCTGAACTCTACATTCACTGCTGCTACTCACGATATCAGTTTCTCTCCACTACAGCACAGCCATTGTGGGATCGCTATTCCAGAGCCTGAGGGACTACAAGCCCAGCCGGGCTATATTCCAGCTCACTACCGCCACCTCTGGTGGTTCACCAGTCCTGTATAATAAAAGATCTAAACAGTGTGTGTGTCCTAAGCTGAGCCTGACCTGTGGCCCCTCACTGACCTTCCCCCATGGGCATGGTCATCTGCCACAGAGTCCAGAAGTCCACCAAAATCCTTACAAACAATAACAGGTACAGAATATTAGAGAAGTAACATTAGTTGTAGCAGTTTAACAGTTTTATTCTGAAGGGAACTTCATTAAGGACTAACAGGATCATTTATCATTACGCGTTAGGGCCGTAACAGGCACATTAAATAGCACAACACGCGTTAGTATGCAAATGTCACATTTGCTATGCAAATGAGAGGAGTTTGGACAGAGTTAATGGTAATGAGCAGCTCCTAAACGTCAAATGCGATAGAGTAATGCACAGCAATGCAGGTTTTAATGCCAGAAATAACTACACCTTTTTCTGTGCTTTGTGCCTGTGGTAGCTGTGCGTTACTGGGAAAAAGGTTTTTATCACACATGTAGTTCGGGGTGGGGGAGAGAGAGATAGAGAGAGAAAGCAATATGTCACGCTACTATTTATACCACTGTAAGAGGGGGCACTTCTAACTCGGAGTGGGGTTTGGAGGATGGGGTAGGTTTGGGGGGGGGGGGGTTATATACACAGTAGGAGGTACGAGCAGCAAAGCTGACATCACTGAAGATTTTCTGCAGTTTGAATCGATGAAAGGTACAGGAGGAGGTGATTTGTACAATGCACTCTCTACTTAGGTTGATACACTCTCTACCTAGTTTGTTTGAAGCTAGGTAGAGAGTGCATTGTACAAATCAACTCCTCTTGTACCTTTCATTGATTCAAACAGCATAAAATCTTCAGTGATATCAGCTTTGCTATTCTTACCTCCTACTGTGTATGTAAACCCTCCCCAAACCTACCCCATCCCCCCAAAAAAACCCCTTACACCCCCTGCAAGCAAAAAATAGAACAGGTGCGATAAACTTATTGTGCCTTGCAGAAATTACCTATGCGATGTGGGATGAGAGAAATTAGCCTAACCACGCCACTTTTTTATCATAGGCACTATTTCTGCTATAAATATAGCATTTTGATAAATCTGGGGGGAAAACTTGAATTAAATCAAAATCAACCGTAGGACTACACTAGATAAAAATACAGAACAGGACAAAACCTGGCATAAATCAACAATAATACTAAATAGAGATGTGAATCGGAACCGGAATCGGTTCAGATTCCGGTTCCGATTCACATGTGGGTTTTTTTCCATCGGGCCCGATTGCGGTTTTGTTTATCGGCGCCCAAGCCAATAAACAAAAAACCCACCCCGACCCTTTAAAACTAATCCCTTTGCTTCCTCCACCCTCCCGACACCCCCAAAAACATTTTACAGGTACCTGGTGGTCCAGTGAGGGTCCCGGGAGCGATCTCCCGCTCCCGGGCCATCGGCTGCCACTAATCAAAAAGGCGCTGATGGTCCTTTGCCCTTACCTTGTTACAGGGTATCCGTGCCATTGGCCGGCCCCTGTCACATGGAGGGAGCACTGGATGGCCGGCGCCAAAATGGGGCCATCCAGTGCTCCTATCATGTGACAGGGGCCGGCCAATGGCACGGATACCCTGTCACAAGGTAAGGGCAAAGGGCCATCGGCGCCTTTTTGATTAGTGTCAGCCGACGGCCCGGGAGCGGGAGATCGCTCCCGGGACCCTCACTGGACCACCAGGTACCTGTAAAATGTTTTTTGGGGGGGTCGGGAGGGTGGGGGAAGCAAAGGGATTAGTTTTAAAGGGTCGGGGTGGGTTTAGGGGTTATTTTTGTGTGCCGTTTTTCCCGCCCTCCCCCAAAACGATAAGAGAACCCCCACGATCAATATCGTGGGGTTTTCCTATTGTTTCAGGGGAGCCCCCGATTTCTGATGATTTTGAAAATATTGACGACATTTTCAATCGTCCGAAGCCCGATTCACATCCCTAGTACTAAATGAAGTAAAATTACAAAACAATAGACAGTAGCAGCACATTCAAGCAGCCATCCAAGATACCAAGCAGTTTACAGCAATGGGTTTAGTTCTGGTGCCTGTAGGGTTTAGGTTGCAGCTGTTATTCCATTTTCAGAGCCAGCTGTATGGTTTTGGTTCTCTGGGGAAAATAAAGGCAAAAACAGCAAGAGGGAAGAAAGTAACCATTCAAAGGGAAAACAATTACGAGGTTGATATCTAAATGCTAGATAATCAGATAAGTAGAACTTATCCGCCTATCTAGCAGCCGCTGAATATTTGCTTATATTCAGCGGCTGCTAGACAGCCAGACAAGTCACTTATCAGGCTATCTAGTTAGCCGGACAAGTTATGGGCGGGCAATGGGCGAATTGTGGTGGCGTTACTTAGACGGATAAGTTATCCCATCTATGTTAGCCGAATATGTCCAGTTCGCTAACTTATCTGAACGGCTAGGTTTTCACTCTTCACCTCTACATTTATATCCACCCATAAACCATTCATGGAAGGCTACAATTCTCAAAAAAGAGCGGAGAGAAAATGTTACAATGGATCGCATGGGTGGAGTCACACTGAGGCAAGCCACTCATTCTGCACACAAATAGCATATGCCATTCCTTGGCATGTAACGGGGGACTGTACTCCAAGCACAGACTCAAAAGCCTATGAAAATTGCTATAATATATGCCAGTAGTGCATGCAAATCAATCTCACGCATATTTATTAGGGACATCCTGAAAACCCGACTGGCTGGTTGGGGGCCCATAGGACCGGTTTGAGCAGCCCTGATATATGCTATTGAATTGTCAATAGGTTTTACCCGTATTAAGTGCACATAACATAGGCAAATGGGCTTTTCAAAACTGCTATGATAGTATGCTACATTTCCATTTCAATTTCTTTTGAAAATGACCCTGTTTGTGTTTTGTCCTGTCCTCGGCTTCCTGATTAGCCCAGCAGGATACAGCCTAGATTGGTTGGGGTATTCTTCTCCACTCCAGGCTGATTCATAATGTGCATCTGAGACTCTGGATCCCTGTACCAGCTCCTTTGTAATTCCTTCATTCCTTTCTGCAGTCTGATATTTTTGGACTTCCTCTTTCCTGATTGACTTTGACCCTGTTTCTGACTGATGGACTTGTGGCTTGCTGCTTTGGTAAGAACTCTACAGAACCTCTGAATCTGGTTAGAACATAAGAACATAAGAAATTGCCATGCTGGGTCAGACCAAGGGTCCATCAAGCCCAGCATCCTATTTCCAACAGAGGCTATACCAGGCCACAAGAACCTGGCAATTACCCAAACACTAAGAAGATCCCATGCTACTGATTCAATTAATAGCAGTGGCTATTCCCTTAGTAAACTTGATTAATAGCCGTTAATGGACTTCTCCTCCAAGAACTTATCCAAACCTTTTTTGAACCCAGCTACACTAACTGCACTAACCACATCCTCTGGCAATAAATTCCAGAGCTTTATTGTGCGTTGAGTGAAAAAACATTTTCTCCGATTAGTCTTAAATGTGCTACTTGCTAACTTCATGGAATGCCCCCTAGTCCTTCTATTATTCGAAAGTGTAAATAACCGATTCACATCTACTCATTCTAGACCTCTCATGATTTTAAACATCTCTATCATATCCCCCCTCAGCCGTCTCTTCTCCAAGCTGAACAGCCCCAACCTCTTCAGCCTTTCCTCGTAGGGGCTGCTTTGTGCAAATAGAGAACCTTAAGAGAGCCCCAATCTTTAGTGAATGCTCAGGCCCCAACCATGGACCCTAACAGTATCTGATGGGGGATGAAAGGAAGGGGTATGTATGATAGAAAGGGGTATGTTTGATTAGTAAGAGAGGGCCAGGGTGCTAGCATTGCTACGCTGGTCTGTCAAAGTGTTTTCATAAAGATGAAAGCCGTGATCTCTGGTGGAGAAATCCAGTCCTGACTCTGAAAATGGCAAGAAAGGCTCTTGAAATTGGACTCCTGTCTATCTTTCTGGCATGTTCTGCCTACTATGATTTTCCATGGGAGAAAAATAATATAATTAGAGCAAGTTTCCTCCCATGGAAAGTAATAAGGGTTGCACGGCTAAATGGGAGCCCCGAAAGTTACTCCTTCTCTAATCTGAAATAAATATATTCAAGATGGAGGCCTCTGTGTAAGTGGGTAGGAGAATAACGCCATGTGGTCCAGTTTGACAGTACGTGCGCAAGTATTTTCATAAATGCCCCCGTACTTAATTCTGGGTGGCTTTTGTAATTATTATAGAGTGAATTTTAAAAGCCCAGCGCCCAATTCAATCGGGGGATAAGTCGGGCTCGCGCACGCCGCAGCACGCGCATCTCGGAAGGTTTCCTAAAGGGGTGGGATGTGGGTGTGGCCTGGGTGTTTCATAACCTTAACCAGAAGTTTTAGCGGAACTACTTATGCAATCCAACGCGTGCCATGGTCCCCCGCCGCATAATTTTACTTCTGCTCTGGATGGCGTGTAAGCAAAAAAAAAAAAAATGGCGGTAGAAGCGGCTTTTGCACACACAGGCGTGGTTCCACTTAAAATCAGGTGCACTTACGAGTACAGCCAAGCTACTTTATAACATGCACGCATATACACAGCCCTGGGCGCGGGCCAACGAATGTGCCCACACGTGCGCCCACATGCGGGTTTTAAAATTCACCCTAAAGAGCGTAAAATATACGTGCATGATTTTATAAAAGGGGTAGAGAAAGTATGCGCGTTCCTGCATTAAAAATGTGTGCATGGACTGAAACACACGCACATACGTTTGGGGGCTGAAAAATGTGGTGTTTTATGAACTGTGTTCCGCCACACAGTTTCTAGAATGCAAGCATGAATTTCCATAAGTGGTTAGCCTAGGACAGTTTTAAAAGCTGGACGCTTAATGGTTAACAACATTAATAACATTTGGCCCACCAAATCTTGCCCGGCAACTGAAACATGAGGGTTGGAATCATAAATGCTAATATGTGATGCCCCTGCCAAAAAGAGGAATACAATTTGAGGAGCAGACACAAATTACCTTCTCTCATTGGTACGTGCACGATGCGTAATAATTATAGGTTTAGTAATCATAAAACTAACTTAATTTGGCTTGAATGGTCTGCATGGTTCACCTTTAACAGAAGGGGAGATAAAAGTCATGAGCTGCAGCCACTGAGCAGGAGTATTCTCAAGGGCTGGCTTAGCAAAGCATAAAGTGCCTTCATTTTACATAAAAGCGCAGTCGTCGTTGTTCTAGAGGCTCTCATTACTTTATGGCTTCAAGGAAAATTCAAGACCTTGAGGGATCAATAAGTACATTATTGCTCTCATTCAATTACTTTCCTACCTGATTCCTGGTAATTGGAGAGAAGCTGCTCATTTACCTCAAACGTTAATGAGCTCATCCCGCCAGCCGTGATCTGCTGCTTCTCTCCCACTGGAAGTGGCACTTCTTGCTCCTGGACCCGAGTGCACCAAGGCCCTGGCCGCAACTGCAATTACAAGTTCATTTAGCTGCAAGGCAGCGAAGAGCTCACTCGTTTCAAGCGTGTCTTAATTATCTATTAGGAGTACACTGAAATGTGCAAATCCGGGCATGCAAATGAAGGACCATCCTATGTAGATGAGGGTTTAACATTTTAACATGCACTTTTTCAGGAAATAGTCACACACTTCTCAGACAAAACAATTGCACATCACCGACGTTCTTCAGGCATTGCTCCTTACTTGGCAGCGTGCGAGGTACTGAGGTTTCATACTGGTGCAGAAAGAGATAGGCTGCCAGGTATTGGCAAGATTCTCCTGATAATTACCGTCCTTGCTGGGGTTGCACTGGTGGTGGCTGGTGAACACTGATGTTCGTGAGCCACCTTTTTTGTGGAAGGCACAGCCCCCACCCCCTGGCTAGTCACGAAAGCAGGGAGCCTCCTTTCCCCCCCAAGAGCAAGTGCTTTCGTCCTTCCCCTGCCCCGCTTCTCCAATGTGGAAAAAAAAAGAAAACGTTTTCACAGGACAGCAGCAATGTACAGGAGCCATGGAAGAGAATGATAAAAAGAAGGGGGTGACAGAGGAAACACACTTGAGAGCTTCAAGAATAAATCTGCCTTTCCTTACACAAGGCAAATGTTTTTCCAAGCAGTAAGTTACAAAAAAAATAGAGGTATTTGCTGTCATTACATTTCATTTATTAAATGTGATTATCCACTGCTCATTCAAATCTATCAGCGGATTACTGACCTCTGTAGGTATTCAGCTGACCAGATCTTTTAGTCTGCATGCCGAGCTCTTTTCAGTGAGTTTTGAGGTAGCAGCAGACCGTGTAGTTTAGCCGTTGAGGAGCCTACGTTACAAGCTGATCAGAGGGAGAAAATGATCAGATGTCAGTGCTGTCCTGAGTCAGGGCAGCCAGATTCTCTCTTGGATCCGTCCCTTGCATGTTCCCTTCTGTCCCCAAACACAGACCCCCCCAAGCTGGCCAAAAGTTCTTTTTGGGCCGAACGAGCCGTCCGGCGCGAACGAGCCGGGAATCACGTGACGCCGGCGTCACTCGACGTGCCGCCGACGTCACATGCTTCTCGCCAAGGATTGCAGAAATGGCGTCCTCACTCCTCGCTCGATCACCAGGGAGTTGTGGTAAGTCTGGGGGGGGGATTAAGGAGGGTGAGGGGGTTTAAATTTTTATTTTGGCTCAACAATCGCGATTTCCCACATATCGAACATATCTATGTTCGATATGTGGGAAATCCGATCGTTTATGTCGAATCAATTTTTTAAGTAAAAAAAAAATATGAGTTGCGTTTTACTAATGCGGTCAATCCGAATGCACACCCCTAGTAACCGGGCTCTGCTCTCAGGAAGGAGCTCCCTTCTCAGAATGTGACATCCTGCGTGCCTCCTTTTCTTCGCCACAAACGAGCCCTGGAGTGTGGTACTCAATGGGTAGCATGTGGGGGGATGGCGAGCTGGACCTGCTTTGTGTAGCACACACACATGTCGCACAGCATTTCCTCATCTCCCCCCCCTTGACCCTCCTTCTTTTGGTACTTGCAGAGGGAGAGAGCGTGCACCGAGCACTGCATGCATGGGACTCATTCTGTACGTTGGGAGAAGTTGCAGTGAAGGAGCTCTGGCAGCTGATCTCTAAGTTGTTTTTCTTCTTCAATAATAATATCTGTATCGAGAGCTGCCTCTGATTCACGAGAGGTTCCTTTGGCCTGTAGAAACTTGTTTTTGTCAGGGAAACTAACCGAGCTGGCTGTCTGCGCTACATTGAACTTTTTCCTTCTCCTACACTTGTATAAAGAGGGAGCTGGCACATTGTGGTGGGTTCATGTGGGTTTCCACGCATTCTCTTCCTTTGTTTTGGAAGGGAGAGTGGTGAGGCTTTCTTTGGGCCATATAAGTCTTTTCTATGTCTGCATGGCCAGCTTGGTGCAGTTTGCTGTGCCGCATGATATGTTTTTTTTATTGTAGATGTGCATGAACAAGTTGGGGAAACATTGCCCTAGACTATTACTTGAGCTTTGCTAGACCCCTCCTCGTGTTTTCCACACTTTCCTGGCTATCTACTCTGTTGCAGGTTTCGGAATAATCAGCAAAAAGCAAACTTTTCCCAACAACTATTCTGCTATGTTGCTTACAAACATTTTGAAAAAAAAATGGTCCAAGGTCCGATCCCTAAGACACAGCACTAGTAATGACCTCTCCTTAGAATAAACTCCATTTACCGCTATCCTCTGATGCCTCCCACTCAGCCAGTTTCTAACCCAGTCAGTCACCCTATGTCCCATACCAAGGGTGCTCAATATATTTATGTGGAACCATATCAAAAGCCGTTACTGAAATCCAAGTACACTACATCTAGCGCTCTCCCTTGGTCCAACTCTTTGGTCACCCAGTCAAAGAAATTGATCAGATTTGTCTGGTAAAATCATGCTGCCTCAGATCTTGCAATCTATTGGATTCCAGAAACTGCACTATCCTCTGTTTTAGCAGCGATTGCATTAATTTTCTTATCACGGAGGTCAGACTAACTGGCTTGTAGTTCCCCTCTCCTCCTTTCTTCCACTTTTATAAATAGGAACTACATCCACCCATCTCCAGTCTTCTGGAACTACTCCTGACTCTAAATAAGCATTGAAAAGATAAGCCAGCGGAGCTGCCAGGACCTCTCTAAATTCCTTTAATACCCTCGGATGTATCCCATCTGGCCTCATCACCTTATCTACTTTGTTTAGTTAGCATGTCTGCATGCTATACTGTTCGAGTGGTCAGCATATTGTGCTGCTATGCCGGACTCATAGGTTCAATTATCAGCTTAGGCTGAGTGGGATCTCTAGCTATGTATGTAGGTCTCACCTTCCTAAGGAGGATCATAAACCAAATTTTCCATATTCTTTGGCAATAGTTAACATCCAGCCAAAGAGCGGCATTGTTAGTACTTTCCAACAAAGCAACATCCTGATCACATAGCTGCAGCAGCAGTGAGCCTGTACCTGGGAGGAAACTTGGAAGAACAATGAAAAAATATCAAAGGCTGGGCCTGACGAGTACCCAAAGTGAACTGAATGGGATGTAGAAAAGGAAAAGACTTTGCAGTCTGGGGGAGAATAAAGTACTGTACACATCTTTGTTTCTAATTTGAATGTTTTTGATTAAACATACAAACACATTTTCTGTAATGGTTTGTGGGTATGTGGGCACTTGGCTTGAGGTGAGCGTTATTACTACCTGTGGGGAGGGTTCCCACAGGTCTACACCATCGGGAGGCGAGATCTGGCACAGTAGAGAATTCTTGGGAGAGGCTGTGGAGTGGTCCCGAGGAGCGGGGCTGAAACACAGCAGGAAGGGATTCCCACAGTTCTTGGAACAGGCTGGAGGTCAGTACCTGGGCAGAGACCTCCGGAGGAGATGGCGCTAGGCAGGCCCATGGAGTGGGAAGCGCGACACAGGACATGCAGGAGGTATTCCGGAGAGACAACCCCGAGGGGTGAAGCTGCACATTGAAGGAGGTACTTGGTGTGATGACTTAGGCCAACCCGCGGAGCAGGGAAGCCCGAGTCAGGTCTCCAGCGAATGACGTAGGACAATCCTGAGCATTGGGAGGCACCGGTAGTGCCTGGTAGCAGAGTCTAGCAGAGTCAAGGGTACTGCCCCGAGGAGCGGGCAAGCACTGATAGTCTCAAGAGTAAACGTAGGCACTACCACGAGGACCAGGGAAGCACAGACAGTCACAGGAAAGAATGTAGGCACTTCCCTGAGGAGTGGGGAAGCACGGAGGTAGAACTCCCAAGTGGTGAAGGTGTTCCCAGAGTCGGCCCCAAGGAGCAGGGAGCCAGCAGGATAGGACTTACTGGAAGGCACAGGCTAGCTCGAGGAGCGGGGGAGGCCAGGAGACCAGATCCCCGTAGATCACACACTGGCCCCTGAGGAGCGGGTACCAGGCAGGGTCCAGAGTCCAAGAGATCCAATAGCGTCACACCAGGAAAGGCAGAGACAGGAGCTCATAGAGAAGTAGTGGAACTCATTGCCAAGTCAGCTAGCTGAGGGAGAAGATGGAGCTTAAGTACTCTGATGCAATGATGTCATCAATCTGGGATGCCCCCGAGGTTCCCGCCGAAGGGGCTTTAAAAGAGGGTTTGGTGGCGCGCGTGTGGAGGATGGCGGCGTCTAGACTGCCATGAGGAGCCATCGGGAACGCAGTGACAGAGACTAGCTTGTGCTGCGAGCAAGCCCAGAGCAGGAAGCAGGACAGTGCAAGATGTAAGTAGATGTGGTCGCAGTCGTCTGCGACAGATGGTCATAAAAGTACCCCCCCTCTTAACACTCCCCCTGGAGGTTTGGGTTTGCCAGGAAACTTGGTATGGAATTGATGAATGAGATCCTTGTCCATAATGTTGGCCAGAGGCTCCCAGCTGTTCTCCTCAGGCCCAAAGTCCTCCCATGAAAGGAGATATTCCCATCTTCTTCCACGTTTTCTAATGTCCAGGACATCTCGGACTTGATAGGTGACATCAGCTTCCGAGGACAGCGTTTGGGGGTCCAGTGTTTTTTTGGAAAATCCAGAGAGGACCAGAGGCTTTAACAGAGAAACGTGGAAGGCGTTGTGTATCTTGAGTGAGGAAGGCAACTGGAGTCAATAGGTAACAGGACCCAGATGGCGGAGAACCGGAAAAGGGCCAATATATCTGGGGGCAAAGTGAGCAGAAGATAACTTGAGTTGAAGTAATTTGTTACTAAGCCATATCTTTTCCCTGGGTTGGAACTGGGGTGCTTCGCAGTGATGTGCGTCAAAGGCCTTTTTTGATCTCTGGGCAGCCTGCTGGAGCAGCTGCTAGGTGTTACACCACAATTGGTGCAATTCTTGAGCCATCACTTGGACGGCTGGAGATGCCACAGACAGTGGAAGCGGGAGTGGTGACAAAGACTGGCATCCATAGACCACCTGGAATGGAGATGAACCAGTGGAGGTGGACTGATGGGAATTAAGGGCGAATTCCGCCCATAGAAGAAGGTCGGCCCAGTCATCCTGCCGCAGGTTCACATAGACTCGCAGGAATTGTTTTAGTGTTCTATTTGTCTTCTCTGTTTGGCCATTGGCCTGTGGATGTTAGGCCGAAGTGAAATCCAATGAAATATCAAATTTTTTACAGAGGGATTTCCAGAAGCATGCGGTGAATTGGACTCCCTGGTCTGAGAGTATGTGCTTAGGGAGGCCATGGAGCCGAAATAATGCTTAAAGAACAACTTGGCGAGTTGAGGAGCCAAAGGGAGGCCAGGCAGGGCCACGAAGTGGTCCATTTTGGAAAAACGGTCGACTGTGACCCATATGGTATTGTTGCCATTGGAGATGGGCAAATCCACAATAAAGTCCATAGCGATATGGGTCCAAGGCTCGCTTGGAATGGGAAGTGGTTGCAAAAGGCCCCAAGATTTTCCAGCTGGAGGTTTATGATAGGCGCACGTAGAGCAGGTCTCAATGTAAGCTTGAGCATCCTTTCACATGGTAGGCCACCAATAGTATCGTTGCAAGGTGGAAAGTGTTTTGGATTGACCTGGATGTCCTGAGGTCAATGGGCCCACGACTTTCCGTCGAAGCTGGCGAGGAAGCTGGCAAGGAACCACAGTCTTCCCTAGTGGCACAGGATAGGTGGCGGAGAGGATGACCTTGGTGGGGTCTATTATGTGCTGCTGGGTGTCAGGCACATCCTCTGTGATGAAAGACCTGGAGAGTACATCGGTGTGTCCATTCTTATTACCTGGGTGGTAACGCAGTATGAAATTGAATCGGGTAAAGAAGAGGGACCAATGGGCCTGGCGATGGTTTAAACGATGAGCATGATGGAGATACTCGAGGTTTTTATGATCCGTATATACAGTGATCTGATGTTGAGCTCCCTTGAGCCAAGGTCACTATTCTTCAAAGGCCAACTTGATGGCCAGCAGTTCTTTGTCCCCAATAGCGTAATTGTGTTCTGCCGGCGAGAAGCACCGAGAAAAAAAAGAACAAGGATGTAGTGTGTGAGTAGTTGAGTATTCACTCAGTGCAGCTCCTACTCCAACATCAGAGGCATCGACTTCGATGACAAACAGCCTTATAGGATCCAGATGACAAAGACAAGGTTCCTTAAGGCAGCCTTGAGGTCCTGAAAGGCAGTCATGGCTTTGGAGGACCACTGAGAGGGATTGGCCCCCTTGCACGTCATGGCTGTGAGTGGCGCAGTCAGGGTTGAATAGTGGTGAATAAAGGAGCGATAGTAATTGGCGAAGCCAAGGAATCTCTGAAGCGTCTTGAGGTCCGTAGGTTGAGGCCAATCACGGATTCTCTTTTATTTCTGAGGATCCATTCGAAATCCCTGGCTGGACACCACATAGCCAAGAAAAGACACGGTCTCCTGCTCGAAGGAGCACTTCTCAAGCTTGGCAAAAAGTTGGTTATCTCGCAGGCATTGGAGAAGATGAAAGATATCCTGGTGATGGCTTTGAAGGTCTTGTGAGAAGACTAGGATGTCGTCGAGGAACACAACTACGCAGTGGTAAAGCGCATCTCTGAAGACCTTATATATCAGGTTTTGAAATACTGCGGGCGCGTTGTGTTGCGTCGCGTTGCATGTTAAAGGCGGTCTTCCACTCGTCGCCCTCGTGGATCTGGACCAAATTGTAAGCTCTGCGGAGATCCAATTGTGAGAAGATCTTAACTCCTTGAAGCTATCAAAAAGCTCTGAGATAAGAGGCAGTGGGTATCGATCCTTGAGAGTGATTTCATTTAACCCTCAGTAATCGATGCAGGGACAGAAAGAGCCATCTTCCTTTCCTACAAAGAAGAATCCTGCTCCAGCGGGAGACTTGGAGGGGCAGATGAACCCTTTGGCCAGGTTCTCCCAGATGTACTCAGACATGGCTTGGGTCTCCATTTGCAAAAGAGGATAGATTCTACCCTGAGGAGGCTCTGTGTCAGATAGCAAGTTTATTGTGCAATCATAGGAGCGGTGAGGGGGTACAGTATCTGCGGCCTTTTTAGAGAACACATCAGAGAACCAGGCATATTGTGGTGGAAGGCTGGGAAGTGAAGGTGAGATAGTCATACAAGGCACAGGTGAGATGGACTCTAGGCAGTTTTCCTAACAGGAAGGACCCCAACGAGAGAGCTGTAGGGTAGCCCAATCGAACTGCGGAGTGTGCTGCTGTAGCCAGGGCAGTCCAAGGACTACAGGGTGAATAGCCTTGTCCAAGATATAGCAGGAGATGGTCTCCAAGTGCAGACTTCCGGTGCGTAGCTGAATGGGAGCCATGGTGTGGATAACCGCCCCAGGGAGAGGCTCTCCATGGATAGATGAGAGTAATAAGGGTCTTGGAGAGTGGATGGTGGGAATCTGCAAATGTTCCATGAGTTGTTTCAATATTTATTTGTTTATTTATTTAACATGTTTTATATACCTTCATTCGGTTTCGCCATCAGAATGGTTTACAGTCATCATATTAGTTAAACGAAGTTATATCAGAGCATCTACAGTGATCATATTAGGTGAAACTATTAGGTAAACATAGTTACAGCAGGTTGTGTGTTAGTTATTACATACTAAAACCATTCTTGTTTGGCGTAGAATGGGTTTTATGGTTGAGGTGAGTCTCCGCTGATGGACAAGAAGGTATAAATGTTGGATGGTTTTTCAGGTTAAGTTAGTTACAGCAGGTATTTCTGGTTCAAGGTATACTTAAGAGGTTATTTGTATATGATGATAGGGCATTGCACAGTGCCTTAGAGGTTATTATGTTGCTCGAAGGATGTAGATTTCTTCTTGGTGTTGGATTGGGTGGGAGTCTGGTGGTGTTGATGGTTGAGTGAATTTGGGTAGGCTCTGGTGAAAAGCCAGGTTTTCAACTCTTTTTTAAAAGTTTTGATGCTTGGTTGAGTTCTTATTTTGGTTGGTAATTTGAAATTCCCACCAAATTCCCACCAAATCTGGAGTCCACCAATGCCAGGGTGAGAAACTCCTGGTTGTCTACCTTAATGGACACGGGAAGAGTCAATGGAGGAGACAGTGAAGTCAGGCCTAGGAGTAGTCCTCCAGCAGAACCTAGGCCCGAGAGTTTCCCGGACAGACAGGACCAGAAGCGATGGCATGTCTGGGTTGGCCGCAGTTCAGGCAAAGACCAGATTGCTGGTGATGTCGACACTCCCTAGGCGAGAGTCTTCTCCGACCCATCTGCATGGGTTCTTCCTCTACTAGACTCTGCAAGGTGTTCACTCTGGGAGAAGAAGAGCGTTGGATCGTGAAGAGCCTGCGGCAGACGTCCGGGATGCTCAGGACTTCTGAGACCGTTCTTGTAGATGACGCCCAGTGAGGTCTATTAAAGAGTCCAGGGACGAGGGCAATTTGTGAGCCACCAACTCATCCTTAATCCGAGGACTCAAACCTTCGAGGAAGATACAGTGTAGACAGAATCCCAGTGGAATTCCGAAGCAAGAGTTCTAAATTCAATAACGTAGTCCGTCAATGGACGAGAGCCCTGTTGGAGATGAAGAAGAGATGACCCGGAAACTGATCTACGTCCAGGGTCTTCAAAGACAGACCAAAACAGGGCCAGGAATCCTGAAAGGTCTCGAAGGACTGGGTCAGGGGTGATGCATTAGTCAACACCCAACTCACCGAGTATCTCGACAAACACGATATTCTTTACCCTTCACAATTTGGTTTCCGTAAATTCCTAAACACAGAAACCCTCCTAATTTCACTCGTAGATACTCTCCTCAAGGGATTAGATAAAGGCCAATCATACATATTCACACTACTCCGCATTTAATATTGTTAATCACTCCATCCTCCTAAATCGTCTCACTGACATAGGTATCTCAGGAACCACCCTTATCTGGTTCTAATCCTTCCTTAACAATAGAAATTATAAGGTCAGAATAAATAACAAGGAATCCTCTCCCTTCATCTTAACTCACAGTGTGCCCCAAGGCTCTTCCCTCTCCCCCATGCTATTCAACATCTACCTCTTACCCCTTTGTCATCTTCTCACAGATCTAAACCTGACTCACTTTGTATACACTGACGATGTTCAAATCCTTATCCCTATAACAGAATATCTCCCCAAATCTCTTAAGTTTTGGGAGAACTGCCTTCACTCTATCAACCACCTCCTTACCAACCTCAACCTTGCTCTTAACACGGCCAAAACTGAACTCCTCATGATCTCACCCGACCACAACAACCTCCCCCGCATCGTGCCCTCCACCACCACCATCTTACAGGTGAGAAATCTTGACGTTGTCCTTGACATCCAGCTGATCCTAAAAAAAATTGTTAACACCACAACAAAAGACTGTTTCTTTAAACTCCAAGTCCTAAAAAAACTAAAACCCCTCCTCCACTTCCACGATTTCCGCACAGTCCTCCAAGCCACCCTATTCAAAAATTGACTATTGTAACATCCTTCTTCTAGGCCTCCCTGCAACCACCACTAAACCCCTACAAATGCTCCAAAATGCAGCCGCCAGAATCCTTACCAACACTCATCGAAAAGACCACATTACCCCTATCCTTAAGGATCTCCACTGGCTCCCTATCCACTTTAGAATTCTACATAAGAGTCTTTCTATCATTCACAAGACCCTACACAACCAGCAATCACTTTGGCTAAAAGACTCACTACGCTTCCACACTTCAAATAGACCTGTCAGAGCCGCTTACAAAGGTTCTCACATTCCCCCTCCCAAACTCATTCAACACAGTTCCACTAAAGAATGCTTCTTCTCCCTAGCAGGGCCATCCCTTTGGAACTCCATGCCCCCTGAATTACACCAGGAACATTGCCCCATGACCTTTAAAAAAAACTTAAGACCTGGCTGTTCAAACAAGCCATTCCTTAGTTACAGACTTCCTTCTTGCCCTTTCCTTCCCCCCCCCCCCCCTTTTCCTTTTCTGCTCTTCCATACTCTCCTAGCAACCTACTGCTGCCAGCAGCCAGCAATCTGCTATCCCTTGACTTTAATATATGCCATCCCCCTTCAACTCTCTAGGTCAATTACTCGATTGCTTCCCACAAATACTACTTGGTACCTAATTGCTACCCATAATATGTTACCTCATGTTAAAATACTCCTCCTTTTGATATATTATCTACCTCATAAATATGTTATCCCATAAATTTTCTACCTCATAAATATGTTTATTCCACAAGTTTGTTCATCCCATAATTGATGTTACCTCATTAATATGTATTTTATAAATATTAGAAATTTGTACATCATAAACATGTCACCTATATTTTGCTAATTAGTGTAAGCACCACGTCAACAATCAAATATTTAATTATTTCAAAATTTTTAATTTTCAAAGCAAGAACCCATCACCTGTGTAGCAGGTGTGATTATTATAGACCTTCATACCATCCTGCGTTTTTTTTGGGCATCTCATGCAGAGATTCTTGCTTTGAAAATTGAAAATTTTGAAATAATTAAATATTTGATTGTTGACGTGGTGCTTACACTAATTTGTAATAATTTTCATTGTCAACTCAGAAAAAAGAAGTATTCACAGTATACCTATATATTGCTAACATTTAGTCACTGTTGAAACCATTTAATATGCTACCTTTGTTACCTATCCTTCGCCTTCTACCATTCATATAATTCTCACCTAAGCCTCCTACCTCCCACCCACCCCACTTCCACCCCTTTTCCTCTCCTTTCCCCTCCCTTTCCCCCCCCCCTTACCCCTATCAATTCATTAATTTAGCTCCCTTATAGCCAGTAGCCAGTTATGTTATGTTTTATGTTATAATTTTAATTTTATGTTTAAGTTTATATTATTGGTTATATCAATTATTTCTAGATCTGCAATGCAGTACACCATTCTACATTGTTAATTACTGAT
The DNA here is from genome assembly GCF_901001135.1 of Rhinatrema bivittatum. Lineage (NCBI taxonomy): Eukaryota > Metazoa > Chordata > Amphibia > Gymnophiona > Rhinatrematidae > Rhinatrema > Rhinatrema bivittatum. Next base: position 797,070,496 of record NC_042616.1, on the reverse strand, counting down.
TTATCTCCTCGACCCTCTAAGCTTTTCCTTTTCTTTCAGTTAACCAAGTTCTCATGACCCCTGTTCAATGTAATTTAACCTTCTTTCTAATATTATAATACCCCTGTTCTATGTGAACCGATATGATATGCTCCATAAATAAGAGGGAAAGGATGTACGTAGTCTTGGAGGCCACGTCTGGGAAGTAAGCTGGTTGCAGACAAGTGCATGTGGCACTGATTCAAGAAACCCCTGCACATCAGAGGGTTCTCTGAGAAGCGTGGAGTTTCCAGCAAGGGCACAGTTGGCCAAGGAACCGGCATAGAGGGGGAGGTATTGAGCTTGATAGATGTCATGGTGGCAGTCATAGTAGCATCTAGACGAGGGCTCAGGTTGTCTATGGCTGCTGCCAGAGACTCCTAGAATTTTTGCTGTTCGCTGATCCTTTGTGCTAGGCCAGGAATGGCCTGGAGGACCGAGACCTCTGCAGGGTCCATGGACTTGGCAATCTGTAATGGTTTGTGGGTATGTGGGCCCTGGGCCCGAGGTAAGCGTTGTTACTACCTGTGGGGAAGGCCTCACAGGTCTACACTGTTGGGAGGCGAGTTCTGGCACAGTAGAGAATTCTTGGGAGAGGCTGTGGAGTGGTCCTGAGGAGTAGGGTTGAGACACAGCAGGAAGGGATTCCCACAGTTCGTGGAACAGGCTGGAGGTCAGTACCTGGGCAGAGACCTCCTGAGGAGATGGTGCTAGGCAGGCCCGCAGAGCGGGAAGCATGACACAGGACGTGCAGGAAGTATTCTGGAGAGACAACCCCGAGGGTGGAACTGCACAGTGAAGGAGGTACTTGGTTTGATGACATAGGCAAACCCGTGGAGTGGGGAAGCCCGAGTCAGGTCTCCAGCGAATGATGTAGGACAGTCCCGAGGAGCAGGAGGCACTGGTTGTGCCTGGTAGCAGAGTCAAGGGTACTGCCCTGAGGAGCAGGGAAGCACCGATAGTCTCAAGGGTAAATGTAGGCACTACCCCGAGGATCAGGGAAGCACAGTCAGTCACAGGAAAGAACGTAGGCACTTCCCTGAGGAGCGGGGAAGCACGGAGGTAGAACTCCCAAGTGATGAAGGTGTTCCCAGAGGCGGCCCGAGGAGTAGGGAGCCAGCAGGATAGGACTTACTGGAAAGCACAGGCTAGCCCGAGGAACGGGGAAGCCAGGAGACCAGGTCCCCATAGAGTGTGCACACTGGCCCCCGAGGAGCGGGTACCAGGCAGGGTGCAGAGTCCAAGAGATCCAATAGCATCACACCAGGAACGGCAGAGACAGGAGCTCATAGAGAAGTAGTGGAACTCGTTGCCAAGTCGGCTAGCTGAGGGAGAAGGTGGAGCTTAAGTACTTTGATGCAATGATGTCATCAATCTGGGACGCCCCTGAGGTTCCCGCCGAAGGGGTTTTAAAAGAGGGTTTGGTGGCGTGCTCGCACGCCTACTAAGGGCCTTAGTAGGCGTGCGAGCATCCTCCACTATCCTCCATGCTGACTCCGGGCCGGAGTCAGCATGGAGGATAGTGGCATCTAGACCACCACGAGGAGCCACTGGGAATGCAGCGGCAGAGACTACCCAGTCTGCGAGCAGGCCCAGAGCAGGAAGCAGGACATGCAAGAAGTAAGTAAACACGGTCGCAGCCATCTGCGACCGACGGTCATAACATTTCCTTTTTAATCATTTTCTCTATGTATTAATGGGAGTCAGTTTTCAAGCTGTCTGCATCGGGGAAAATACTGTAGGTATTTTTTCACTCGGGGCTTTACCCCAATTTTCTAACTGAAAATATGAACATACTTTCACTTTGAAACTTGCCCTAGATAGACAGCACCTGTACAGATTTGTCCCTGCTTCTTGGGTGGGTAGCTTTTGCATTACAAAATAACACACACTTGAAAATGCCATCTGTTACTTTTCTCCCGCGACCTAAACATTCCCTCAGGAACACCACTCTCCGTGCACCTAGAAGAACGCCTTCTGTGGAACACCCTGCCACATCCAAGAAAGGTGGCATTTAGACAGCCGGTTTTTGTGTATGAATTGCTGTATATCCACGCAAATGGTTTTAAAACTTCTCCTCCCTTTGTCTGGGGCCTAGTATTCAGTCCTGTTTCTTTATCCATTTTGGGGGGCAATTTACGGTCAACCATTCTGTTGAGCAAATTCACACTTGGTTTGGGGGATGCAAACCTGTAACGAATTTTCAAAAGGAGACTCCCAAGGTAGTTTCCTTTTGAAAGTTAGCTCTGAGTACAATGCAGCTGTGTGCTTTGTACTTGCAAGTGTAGGATTGGTGGTAAAACAGCGTGACTACATTTGAAAAAGTCAGTGTATGTGCACTCTTCTCTCATCCCAACATAAACACATCTCCAAGAGCATCTTTTTGTAAATTGGCTAAAAGTATGTGTGCTGTGAAAGCTGGCATTTGCTTTTAACTGCTCTGAGGAAAGTCAAGTTTCACCCAAGGTTACAGAGCTAATTCGCTCTAAAAATTGTCAGTTTTGTGTCTATGGGATAAGGTGAATGGTGGATTTTGGATGCCAGCGAGTGAAAGCAGCAATGCCCAGGGGGAGAGTGCTAACTGCAGATCACCACTGTGTTTATTCCAGCTTGCGCTGCACTTCGAAAGTAAATGTCCAGCCTGGCCTCTCCGTGGGCTTCTGCAAGCACCTGACAGTAAGACAGAATCTTGAGATTTATTGAGCTCTTTTTGGCATTCCAAGATGACAGCGCCATAAAACAAAGCCGGAATCGCAGCATGGGATGAAGCGATACCGGGTACTGAAATTACCAGAAGCAGGCAACCTTAATTAGTCATCTTCACATGTACCACTGTTAGTGCCAAGATTAGAACGTTCGACTAGCTGGGTCAACGACGTGTCAGAGACAGCTCTCAGCCAAAGACTGGCTAGAGGCAGATAAGGTTTAAATGTCTCTGCCGAGCCAGTGCTCATCACTTCTGAAGTGTCATGTGACTTTTGAAATGTTTTCTTCTGGAAAGATACCATTTTTTTTCCAAAACAGAGATTGTACTTTTTCAAAAGGGTTTTTTTTTTTCTCTAACTAGGTAAATTAATTTAATTTATTGTGTGTTGTTCCATACTTTTAAAACAAGGAGCCCAGATGGTTTTTAAGGAAACAGAAAATGTAGCAGTATTAATTTTTCTGAACATGAGGAAGGAAGAACCACACAGAGCATACTCAGACTAGGATGACTCAATGGAGAGAGGGCATACACCTAAGAGCAGATGTTCACACTTCAGCTGAAAACATGCGTGTTTTCATCTTTTTTCAAAAATCTGTCTCTTCCCTATGACTCAATAGGAACTAATGGGAAATTAAATTTTGTAATTAAGCAAGAGGGTACATTTTTTTCTGACTCATACAAAAAACTAGATTAGGATAAAATATATGAATTTCTTTTTCACTTAATGCACAATTAAACTTTGGAATTTGTTGCCAGAGGATGTGGTTAGGGTAGTTAGTGTAGCTGGGTTTAAAAAAGGTTTGGATAAGTTCCTGGAGAAGAAGTCCATTAACTGCTGTTAATCAAGTTGTCTTAGAGAATAGCCACTGTTATTATTGGCATTAGTAGCATGGGATCTACTTAGTGTTTGGGTCCTTGCCAGGTACCCTGGATTGACCACTGTTGGAAAAAGGATATTGGTCTTGATGGACCCTTGGTCTGACCCAGTATGGCAGTTTTTTATGTTCTTAACTCATTGTAGAGGCGGTTAAGTTAATCCACAGGAGAAAATTGAAACATTCTAGAGATGGGAGGTTCAAGGGGAATAACAGCCACTTAGGTGTGACAGGAGGGTTCATTCCCTAAAAGGTGGGTCAGAAGGCTCTCACTGTAAACAGTGACTCCATGAGTTACTGGGAGGAGTCCTTGGAATTGGTGAAGAGAAGGCGTCAACAATTTGGTAGTGGCAGCTAAGGAGATGCGCTTTCCTTGGGTTCCATTGGTTCTGCAGGAGAGAGGTGTTTTTCTCCTGTAAGTGGCAAAAGACCAACCTGGGAAGATTCAATACTTAGACAATAGGGAGAGGATTTGTTCCAGTCAAGCCTGCCATCTGAGAGTAATTTTGGAATCCAATAGGAGGATTCTCCACCATTCTCTTGCAGTCTGACGAGTTAGAGGCCTTTGGGAGAATGTCGAGAGATTCCAGTGTTCTGAACAATGCTTAAGCTGCATGAGGAACTGATCTGCCTTATGGTGAATTTTGGAATTTAAAGAACTGTTTTCTAGCTCCGATTCTGTAACTGAAAGGTGAATTTTAAAAGCCCGACATGCAGATTAATTAGGGGATACGCGAATATATCAGGCTAGCGCGCGCCGAGCAGATTTAAAAAGTTGCCTGGATACGCGCGTAAATGCCGCAGGGCACGCATCTCAGAAATTTTCAAAAAGGGGCGGGGTGTGAACATGGTCTGGGCGGAGAAACGGAGGTGTGAAACGGAGATGTGTGCATAAATACTTACATGCTGCGGCACGCACCCCTGCCACGTAATTTTACTTCTGTTGTGGATGCCACGTAAGTTATAAAATAAAGATAAAAAGGCAGATCGGTGGGGTTTTAATGGTCAGAGTTAACTGGTGGCAGTACAGGCTATTAAACCAGGGGGGGTTGGAAGACTTATCTCTTAACTGGGTAAACTGGTAAAACGGGAAATGGCCCATTTAAAATCCCCTGATTTACATGGTAGAAACGGGATTTGTGAGCACTTGCACACAACTCACTTAAAATTTGGCACACATGTGTACTGCCAGCCTATTTTAGAACATGCTCGCTTATGTGCACATGCGTTATAAAATGGCCAATGTGCACCCACGGGCCAGTTTGAAAGTTACTGGCTAAAAGTGTGTCTGCTTTTGTATAGCTGCTGATTTTTTATTTTTCTTCAGTAATCTCTATTTTTGTGTTTGGAAAATAACATTTCAAGAACACATAAGAATAGCTTTACAATACCAAACATGGCAACTCTGAGGATGCATTCTCCAGGACAGACCTCCTATGCTAATATATCCAAAATGCTGTATTCATACAGTTACAGAAAACAATATCACAAGTGGATAAGGGGATGGAGGAGTGGATCTGAGACTGGCCTGGACTTTTCATGAATCTCCTTCTTCAGCTATATATTACCTTAAAATTAGGAGGTGCTCTGCTCTACCTTAAATACCATCATTCTCTTATAAAATAATGTTTTCAAAGCTCCCTATTTGGACTTATTTATTTATTTTATTTATTTAATGTCTTTTTTATACCGATAGCCGTTCACACATCGTATCGGTTTACAGTTAAACAGGAACCATTGGGCAGAACCCTTACATATAACATTGCAAACAGGTTAACTTTTGGGCAGGGCCCTTACATAAAATTGAGAACAGCAAAATCACTATATACATATCATCAAAACTATATATAAAAGATAAGTACATAAATAGCCGAGTCAAAGTACAAAATCGATAGGCATACAACGTAATCCGAGAAATAAATCATAAGTCGCGTATCAGATTCTGGGAGAATCACTTATTTAATCAGTAAGGATTTATGTAATGGGAGGTGATGTGTGGTAAGCTTGCTGGAAGAGCCATGTTTTCAGTTTTTTTTTTAAAATGGGTGTGTATGATTCCAGGCGTATATCAGGAGGCAGGGAGTTCCATATAGAGGGGCCGGCTAGGGAGAAAGCTCTGTTTATAGTGGATGATAATTTGAAAGATTTGATAGGTTGTGCACGTAGGGTTCCTTGGAGGGCAGTACGTGTGGGTCTATTCGAGGTGCGGGGGAGGAGTGGGGGGTTAATCCAATTCAAGTTAGAGTTCAACAGACTTTTGTGGATGATGGAACAGGCTTTATAGAGAATTCGAGAGTGTATAGGGAGCCAATGAAGTTCGATAAGTGTAGGGGTGATGTGATCTCTTTTTTTCGTGTTTGATAGTATCCTGGCGGCAGCGTTTTGTAGTAGTTGTAGGGGTTTGATATGGGTAGCGGGGATGCCTAGAAAAAGTGCATTACAATAGTCTACCTTAGATAAAATGATAGACTGTAGTACAGTGCGAAAATCAGAAAAGTGTAGCAGTGGTTTGAGTTTTTTTATGGTTTGGAGCTTAAAGAAGCATTCCTTAATGATAGATTTAATGAAAGGTTTGAATGTAAGATGGTTATCAATGAAAACACCAAGGTTGCGAACGTGTGATGGGAAAGTTGTGGAAGAGTATGCAGGTGGGATGTCTGGGAGCGGTGGCCTGTTAGATATAATTAAAAGTTCAGTCTTGCTGGGGTTTAGCGCTAGTTGCATGTCATTTAGTAATTTGTTGATGGCTGAGAGACAGGATTCCCAGTTGCGAAGGGCAGTAAGGAGAGAGTCAGAGAATGGGAAAATAAGTTGCACATCGTCCGCATAAATAAAATGCTTGATGTGGAGGTTAGTGAGGAGGGTGGTAAGGGGGAGCATGTATATATTAAAGAGGGTGGAGGAGAGTGAAGAACCTTGGGGCACACCTTGGGGAAGACTGATGGGGTCAGATTCATTGTTATCAACTAATACTGTGAAAAGGCGATCCTGGAGATACGATCGTATCCAGGAAAGGGCATTGCCAGTGATCCCGATGCTCCTGAGGATGTTAAGGAGGACATCATGATTGACTGTGTCGAATGCCGCTGAGATGTCAAGCATGGCAATCAGATAAGAAGAACCTGAGTCTGTACCTCTGATGAGGGTATCATGTAGAGAGAGTAGCAGGGTTTCAGTACTTAATTGCTTTCTGAAACCGTGTTGTGTGGATGGGAGAATCTTGTTTTGCTCCAGGTGATCTGAGAGCCGTGAGTTGACAATTTTTTCAAGAACTTTGGCTAGGAGGGGTAAGTTAGAGACAGGTCTGTAATTAGATAAAGTGTCGGGGTCAAGATTAGGTTTTTTGAGTAGTGGTTTCACTACTGCTTGTTTAAGAACATTGGGGACTGTGCCATGCTCTAGGGAACAGTTAAGGATATTTGAGAGGGGTTTGGCAATCACCTCGGGGATAGCTAGCAGGAGTTTAGTGGGGATAGTTTCGGAAGGATGAGATGATGGTTTTAATTTTTTAAGGATGTTTTGTACTTCGAGAGAGGATGAAGAGTCAAAAGACGAGAGGGAGACTGGAGAGTTGATGGTGGGCAGATAAATATTGACGTTATTATGTGAGAATTGTGCAGTGATGGAGGAGACCTTGTTTTTGAAAAATTGAGCTAATTCATTGCAGCGGTTTTTAGAGGGATTGGCTGATAGTTGCGTGGGGGCAGGAGAGGTTAGGTCCGCCACCATGGTGAAAAGGGCCTTAGGGTTGTATTGCATACCATGTATTTTTTTAGCATAGTAACTACGTTTAGCCTGGAGGATGGAGTTTCTATATTCATGCATTCGCTGGTAGTATAAAGTTTTGGTTGCAGGGGATTGATATTTGCGCCAAGACCTTTCAGCTGTTCTGAGTTGGATTTTCAGATTCCTAAGATCAGGCGTATACCAGGGTTTTCTGTTTCTACGGTTTGGGTTAATAGTTTTCGTTATAAGAGGGCAATGTTTGTTAGCAATGTTGAGGGTGAGATTGATCCAGGTAGAGAAGGCATTGTCTGGGGATGAGGCGTCAATTTGGTTGTCTATGTCAGCGCATGCTTGTGAGATGGTATCTATATCGCATGGTTTGCGAAATTTAAAAGAAAAGGGCTGCTGGGGTGTGATGGGGGACATTTGCGGGAGAGAGAGTTTAGTCTGAATCAGGGAGTGGTCAGACCAAGGTCAGACTTCAATGTTCTTCATTCCTGAGAACATAAGAACATGCCATACTGGGTCAGCCCAAGGGTCCATCAAGCCCAGTATCCTGTTTCCAACAGAGGCCAATCCAGGCTATAAGAACCTGGCAAGTACCCAAAAACTAAGTCTATCCCATGCTACTGATGCTAGTAATAGCAGTGGCTATTTTCTAAGTCAACTTGATTAATAGCAGGTAATGGACTTCTCCTCCAAGAACTTATCCAATCCTTTTTTAAACCCAGCTACACTAACTGCACTAACCACATCCCCTGGCAACAAATTCCAGAGTTTAATTGTGCGTTGAGTGAAAAAGAACTTTCTCCAATTAGTTTTAAATGTGCCCCATGCTAACTTCATGGAGTGCCCCCGAGTCCTTCTATTATCCGAAAGAGTAAATAACCAATTCACATTTACCCATTCTAGACCTCTCATGATTTTAATAACATAGGTAGGCAAGACTATTTGCTCGCTGACACTCTCCCCCCACCCCCTGAACAAAACACAAACTCCAGTTTTGGCTTAAACATTGGGCCGCGGTTTATTAAACAACTTAACCCGATCCCTTAACTATTTAATACAATAAGTCAAACACCCCCCTCCACCGACCTCCTTCTGCCCCCCCCCCCTTTCTTCTTTGTACTTTGCTTACCACCTCGTCCCAATGGTAAGCCACGACTTCACCCCTCTCCCACTTACCCCACCACAGCTCCAGCGAGGGTAAGTTTGTGGCCAGAGCATCGCCCCCCCCCTCCCCCTTGCTCATCGGCCATCCTGTGTAGCAGCCCCAAACTACACAAGACTCTCCCCCCCCCCCCCCCAAACAATGTCCTTTATAATCACATGCAAAACTTATAACTTAGGGCTCGGGTTTCCGCCACTAACAAAGGCAATCTCATTGCCTTTGTTTCCCCCACTGCGGCCACTCACATTCTCCTAATTTGTTGTTCAAAACCTTCCTGTAAAGTTATGTTAAATAGATCTGTGCCCACATCCGATAAGTGAACTCCATCACTCCTAAACAAACCCTCTAAAATCTCCCAAGACCAATCATGATGTACCCAAAAACCTCCTTGCCCCGACATCCATTTGCCAATTTGCCTATTAAATTTCTTCACTCCTCTCTTCCACAAAGGTGTATTATGATCTCTGATCCTCACAATAATGTCAGACCAGCCCACCTTAGTCCGAGGCATGGCATTCATAATGGATGCCATGTCTTTCCTCATGATTGCCACCAGTTCCCTGCATGACCAATCCCCTATGTCATTACCCCCTAAATGAATGATTAACACCCTTGGATAACCGTGCATCCTAACAAGCTTGTACAGAAAGGCTTTGAGCTCACCCCATTTCATACCCCCTTTGAAAAACCATTGGACTCTCCATTTCTTGATGTCCAACTCCAAATTGGTTCCATAAGGATGCTTCTCAGCTCTATGATATGCCCATCGAACAAAGGAATGGCCCACGACCCAAGCACATTCCAAGACTCCAACTACCCCTTCCACTTCTGCAAAAGAAAAGATGACATTACTCCCCTATCCTTCATCTCCACTGTCCACCCTTTCAATTCCGCATGTAATATCTGTATGCTTTTGACCTCCAACGCCTTATCGATTGAATCTGCTCGCTGGTAAACCCTAACTCCGCGGCTGTCATTGCTGCCCCAATCCTAAAGGAATGCGAGGTAAAGCATTCACTCTCCCACCCCAAGCTCCTTACCACTAATTTTAAAACATAAGAAAATTGAAATATGGTCAACGGCAACCCATTCGCATGGACCAAAAACAAACCCCTCCTGTTTGGTCTCACTCGCACAAACTCTTGCACGGTTCGTACTGGGCATACCGCTGCGTCCCATGCCGGGACTAACTCTAAACATTGTCCCTTACCCTTCTGATCTGTTTTAGACTTGTGAAGACACAAGCAGACCCTTCGTTCATAAACCCAGACTCTATGTGCCTGCAATCCCACATCAGTACTCACCGAAGAGTGGGTTGCCAGCTCGCTCACTCTAAAAATCCTGAAAAAGGCCAGAAGAAATGCTGTCCGAGAGAGCAGTACTTCGTACTGGGACCAATACATCTTCCTCAATTGCTCCACTATCACTAATAATTCTGCATACCTAATGGGTCGTCTTTTGTCGGCAACCCTTCCCCCATCCTTTCTCCAGCCCACTAACACCCGTTTAACTAGAAAACTCCTTATCGGATTACCCCACCCTCCCAATTTCTGAAAAAAGGAGAACCCCGCTAACTGAGAGCGCACAGATGCCAGCGAATAACCGTTCCCTTTAGCCCACAATATGAACTGCACCATAAAATATTCATTGACTGGTCCTCCTCTCCAACCTAACTGCATCAAATAACGCGACACTACTCCCCTGCCCACTACGTATGCTTTCCACGTGGCCGGTGCCATGGATTTCTGAATTAAGTGCCACATCTCCGCAATCCCAGCTGCCAAAGATGCTCCGGGAATGCCTCTCCCGTTAAGCTCGCCTGCGGAGCCAGCTTCCGAAAGACATCCCACTTGAAACGAGAAAGAGCAACTGCAATCAAATTCTTACAACCTGGCACATGTTTAGCAGTTAAAGTCACATTCAGTTGTAAACATTGCAATACCAGTTCCCACATTAAACTGGAGACGTATAAACAACTGGCTGACTGTCTATTAATAACTTGGACAACCCCTAAATTGTCACATCAAAAGACAACTCTCCTATTCTGCAAGCTAGTCCCCCAAATCACCACTGCCATCAATATCGGAAACAATTCTAGAAATGTAATATTCTTAGTAATCCCCTTCCTCTCCCATTCCTCTGGCCACTGCTCAGCACACCACTTCCCTTGAAAATAGACCCCGAAACCAAATGCTCCCGCTGTATCCGAGTACAGCTCTAAATCCACATTAGACGCTTCCCCATCCGGCATAATATGCACATCGTTAAATGAATCCAGAAAATCCTCCCACACCCCCAATTCCTCCTTCACACTACGCTTTACCCTGATAAAGTGATGCCCTGCTCGAACATCTCTCGTCGAAGCCAACAGCCTGCGAATAAATGCTTGCCCATGGGGATCACCCTACAGGCAAAACTGAGTGACCCGATCAATGACTGCATCTGCTTTAACGTAACCTTTTTTGCTCCTCAAACCAATCTCACCAACTCCTGAAGTTTATCTACTTTATCCATTGGTAAACGTGATATCATTGCTTCTGAATCTAACTCAATACCTAAAAAAGTGATTCTACAAGCTGGCCCTTCTGTTTTGTCTGCTGCTATCGGAACGCCTAACTGCCTGCATATTTCCAAAAAACCACTCAGCTGGACATGACACAAATTAGAGTGCTTGGGACCCACAAACAAAAAATCATCCAAATAATGCAACATCTCTGTGTCTGGTAACCCTCATTGACACCCACTGTAAAAAAGTGCTGAACGCTTCAAAAAAGGCGCAAGAAATTGCGCAACCCATGAGCAAACAACGATCTACATAATATTCTTTTTCAAATATGAAACCGAGTAATGCAAAGCTCCCAGGATGTATCGGCAACAATCGAAATGCAGCTTCAATGTCAGCCTTGGCCATCAGATCCCCCTAACCAGCCTTCTTTACCAACGCTAAAGCCTCATCAAAAGATGCATATCTAACCAAATATGCATCTCTTGGAATAAAATTGCTGACCGACTCACCCAGAGGATATGATAAATTCAAAATCAATCTGAACTTTCCCGGGGCTTTCTTTGGAATAACCGCCAGGGGAGACACATGCATATGTTTGAAAGGTTTTGACTCAAAAGGACCAGCCACCCTTCCGAGCCTAAGTTCCGCTTGAATCTTATCTCGAGCCACCTCCGCTTTTTTAGCTACTGACCTGGCATTTCCCAACCTCCCACCGCAACCTGGACCTTCATATGGAATACGAAAACCTGTACTAAAACCAACACTTAAAAATGTTGCTTTATCAGCATCAGGATAACACTGCAACCATTTAAGTAACACTGAGAGAACCACTGGCGAATCCGCCTTAGTGCGCAACTGCTCAAGATTTTCCTCCTTTGACTACCCCCCTACCCTGCCCTTGAGGGCATTTTGTGGCAGGGTGAACTCCTCCACGTCGAGCACGCATGCCTAAATTTGCACTCGGGAAAAAGGCATGTGAGTTTGTTGTAATGCCAGCAGACGTCCAATCCCCTGCCTGAACCTGTGCCCCCACTCGCCAACATTTTGCTACTCCCTTGCCCTGGAAAGGAACTCCCCTTCCCACTGCCTCCTCCTCCACCCGAGGCGGGGCCACTTCCCAAACCTCCTAGTCCTACCTGTTTCCCTTCTTTCTCTGTCTTCTGTGTCATCTGAGTTAACCATAAGTGTATATCCTGAGACCCCCAGGACATAAACCTATTGCCTGCCATTTTGTCCCTGAATTTCTCATCGTAGTTGAGCCAAGCCCAACCCGAATAATCTTTGAAAGCTCCTAATATGCTGTCCGCGTAGGACAACAAAGCGCCATACTGGGAGGGATCAAAATGCCCCACCACACTGGCTGACCACAAAAATCCCCTCATCCAATTAATCACATTTTTAGACATTTTTGGGCCCGTCCCCTTTCGTTTTCCCTTCTTACTATCCTTGCGTCCTCCCCGTCTCCCTTCCAATAATTTGAAAATGTCTACGTATTTCCGTTTATGAATTCTCACTAACCGCTTGGGGACCTCTTCCCACAGCTCCATTAAAGACGCTAACGCAGGATGCCCCATGTCCTGCCTGGGTCCTTCATCCAATACTGATCTCCTAACTGGTCCCCTGCTCGCTGGAGCTGGATGACGATGACAATCTAGTTGAGGAACTCGAACCGGGGCTTCTATGTTTCCTTTTCATGGGCCTGTCCTTTACAGACTCTTCTCTGCCTTGATTACCTGGCCCTGCTCCTGCTGCGCTGCTCTCCGACATTCCCGCAGTCTGTCCCTCATTCTCCCGTCTGCTGACTCTGGGCCCCTCAGGTCTTACAGGAACCACTTTCTCTCTCCACGCCTCCTGCCGCGAAGTACCAGGGAATACCTCCTCCGCCGCACCTGGAAAAGAGAAAACATTCCTGTCCCCTCCCCCCCTATACCCCGAGTCCCTCATCCCTACCCCTATATCTCTTCCCCTATTGTCAATAAAGGCATCGCTTTGCCCTCCCCTCTGCCACGAATCACCTGTATAGTACTCAGGGATTCTCTGCCAAACCTTTTCACCCCGCTCAAATCCGGCTTCCCGCGCTCTCCCTCCAAACCATTCCCTGCTCCCCTGAAAATCCCTATCACTTTCTGCACCTCCCCTACCCATCCTGGCCTCTATAAAATTCCCCAAAATATCTGCAATGAACTCTGCCTGCGAAATGCCGCCCTGAACATCCATCTCCTCTACCCTCCCTTTGCTGATGCCTACCCTATAACCCCTACGTCCCCAGCTAAAAGATCCCTGTCCCCTGGCGCTGCCTTGGGTAGTTCTGCCTCTCAGATCCCTGCTCCTTCTAACCCTCTTTAAACTACTACTGCTCCCTTGTAAACCTGCTGCAGGAACAGGACTAATGGGAGAGCCACCGGGCCACCCTCCCCTTCCTGCTGCCTTCCTTGGCCAGTGGCTTCCCTCCACCATTGCCTCCCGTAACCCTTTCCTTTCCCTTCTTTCCCCTCATCTTGCCTCTGCCCCTCCACCCACCCACAGAGAGCTGCATAACCGGAGGAAGGCCAGCCGCTGCCGAGTCCTCCGGGGGGGATAAAAGCAAGGAACACCTCCGGGAACAAAACCGCAGCAGTAACAGCCCTCCGCCGCTCTGCCCCTAACCTCAGGGAACCATCGTCCTGGAAATCGCCAGGGGATGCAATGAAGGAACATTCCTTCACCGACCTAACCGCAAGGAAGCCAAGCATGGGGGAGACCCTTCCTCCCAGCGAGGTACCATCAGCCACCTCCTCCGACTCCGCGTCGCTCTACCCCGAGTCGGCGGGTCCCACGGGACCGGTGGACTCTGGGAAGGAAAAACACGAGGGGGGCAGGTCGGGGACCGGAGGCGGAGCCTGCCGGAAAACACGAGGCGCAGGACTAATAAAACCCTCGGAGCCTTCCCCAAAAGACCTACCCAGCGGATCAGGGACCCTGCAAGCCGCAGGTGCTTCAGCCTCCGCACAAGTGCTGCCGATCGCCTCCTCCGCCGGCCCCCGCTCCCCTCTCTCTGCTCCTCTTCATGATGTTCTCCCTACCTACAAAAGGTAAACAGCCCGCGAATCCCTGCTTTTTGCCCGTGTTAACCTGGCAATGGTGCAAAAAGCAAGCACTGCCCTTTGCATATTCAGCAGCATGGGACAAGCCCGAGCTGCTTCTCCTCACCTCTATCATATCCCCCTTCAGCCATCTCTTCTCCAAGCTGAAAAGTCCTAACCTCTTTAGTCTTTCCTCATAGGGGAGCTGTTCCATTCCCCTTATCATTTTGGTAGCCCTTCTCTGTACCTTCTCCATCGCAATTATATCTTTTTTGAGATGCGGCGACCAGAATTGTACACAGTATTCAAGGTGTGGTCTCACCCAGGGCCGGTGCAAGGGGATTTGGCGCCCTAGGCGAGCCTCATTCTCGATCACGCCCGTTGACTGTGTGGTTTTCCGGTCACAAGCAGGTTGGGCACTGCTCGCGGCCCTCCAAATCTCCACTCCTCTTTGCCACTGCTTGCAGCCCCATATGACTCACACCCAATGGTGCACCAAGGGTCTCCGGCGCCCGGGGGCCAATGCATTTGTGTGGATCCACAGTGTTTATCCCACGCCCCTTTGAAGTCCTTCACAGTTCTGGTCTTCACCACATCCTCCGGAAGGGCATTCCAGGCATCCACCACCCTCTCCATGAAGAAATACTTCCTGACATTGGTTCTGAATCTTCCTCCCTGGAGCTTCAAATCGTGACCCCTGGTTCTGCTGATTTTTTTCCTACAGAAAAGGTTTGTCGTTGTCTTTGGATCATTAAAACCTTTCAAGTATCTGAAAGTCTGTATCATATCACCTCTGCTCCTCCTCTCCTCCAGGGTGTACATATTTAGATTCTTCAATCTCTCCTCGTACGTCATCCGATGAAGATCCTCCACCTTCCTGGTCGCCCTTCTCTGGACCGCTTCCATCTTGTCTCTGTCTTTTTGTAGATACGGTCTCCAGAACTGAACACAGTACTCCAGGTGAGGCCTCACCAAGGACCTGTACAAGGGGATAATCACTTCCCTTTTCTTACTCGATATTCCTCTCTCTATGCAGCCCAGCATTCTTCTGGCTTTAGCTATCACCTTGTCACATTGTTTCGCCGACTTCAGATCATTAGACACCATCACCCCAAGGTCTCTCTCCTGCTCCGTGCACATCAGCCTTTCTCCCCCCATTGAATACAGTTCATTCGGATTTCCACTCCCCATATGCATGACTCTGCACTTCTTGGCATTGAATCTCAGCTGCCATATCTTCGACCACTCTTCCATCTTCCTTAAATCCCGTCTCATTCTCTCCACTCCTTCCGGCGTGTCCACTCTGTTGCAGATCTTAGAGTCATCCGCAAAAAGACATACCTTACCTTCTATCCCTTCCGCAATGTTGCTCACAAAGATATTGAAAAGGACCGGTCCCAACACCGATCCCTGCGGTACACCGCTTAAAACCGCTCTCTCTTCAGAAAGAGTTCCATTTACCATCACACATTGTCTTCTGTCCGTCAACCATATACACCACACACATACAGAAGCACTTTCCCTGTCTCACATACACATTACACTCACAGAAGCACCTTGCTTTCAGACTTACAGCATTTTTCACTTTTACTAAAAGTGAAAGTGATGCTCCTAACCATTAAATAAGAAAACCACATTCCTATCAGAAGGCGAAATGACACCCTTCCTTCAGGTTCTGTCCTCCCAAGGGACAGCCACCTACACCTTCTCTTGTTTTATGCTTTCAGGCAATAAAGCAAGTGTGTTTCTTCAAACTATCAGTCGTATGATTATTCATGTGGGAGATATGGAACAGAAAGACATCCTTAGTCAGCTTCCCTTTTAAATGGGAAGACTTCAGTCTTAGTCATTTAAAAATATACATTTTCTAAAGGCTTAAAAAAAAAAAAAAAGCAAAACTGTTTCAGATTGGAACTATTCTAGTCTTCATGCTTAAATTATGCTAAAAAAAAAAAAAAAAGCCACCTGGCATTAGTATCTTAAATTTGTGATTTTGCTGAGATGAACATTTTAAATACTTTAATTTTTTTTTTACTTTAGTATTTGTCTCTACCCACTTTGCTGGAAAATAAAATTTAACAGAGGGATTCTTAAAATTTAGTAATTTCATCTTTCATCCAACTTTTCAACAAAATCAGCCCAAAAGTTGAGGTACATGTGTTATCACACTTCATTTTTTTAAACTGGCAGATTACTTTCTCACACACACACACAGAAAGAAGATCGGCGCAGCTGGTCTAGCTGATCACGTGGCCGAAGAAAGGAAGCTCGGTGCAGCCGGAGACCAGCCGCCGAGACATGGTAGGGGCTAAAGGTCACCGGCGCCATTTTGCTTAGTGGCAGCGGAGGTCCCGGGAGCAGCAGATCGCTCCCGGGACCTCCGCTGGACCATTAGGGGGGCGTCGGGAGGGTGACACTCGGGGGGGAGGCAGGGCGAGTCGGGAGCTGGCTGCCTGCCGCGGCGCCCCCTAAATCTCGGCGCTTGGTCTCCATCTAGGCGAGTCGAAGGCTGGCAGAATTTTGAAAGGGCACTTTTTGCCCTTTCAAAATTCTGCTGCCTGCCACGGCGCCCCCTAAGTCTCGGCGCCCTAGGCACAGGCCTAGCTCGCCTAGTGGTTCCGCCGGCCCTGGTCTCACCATGGAGCGATACAGAGGCATTATGACATTTTCCGTTTTATTCACCATTCCCTTCCTAATAATTCCCAACATTCTGTTTGCTTTTTTGACTGCCGCAGCACACTGCACCGACGATTTCAATGTGTTATCCACTATGACACCTAGATCCCTTTCTTGGGTTGTAGCACCTAATATGGAACCCAACATCGTGTAATTATAGCATGGGTTATTTTTCCCTATATGCATCACCTTGCACTTATCCACATTAAATTTCATCTGCCATTTGGATGCCCAATTTTCCAGTCTCACAAGGTCTTCCTGCAATTTATCAAATTCCACTTGTGATTGAACTACTCTGAACAATTTTGTGTCATCTGCAAGTTTGATTATCTCACTCGTCGTATTTCTTTCCAGATCATTTATAAATATATTGAACAGTAAGGGTCCCAATACAGATCCCTGAGGCACTCCACTGTCCACTCCCTTCCACTGAGAAAATTGTCCATTTAATCCTACTCTCTGTTTCCTGTCTTTTAGCCAGTTTGCAATCCACGAAAGGACATCGCCACCTATCCCATGACTTTTTACTTTTCCTAGAAGCCCCTCATGAGGAACTTTGTCAAATGCCTTCTGAAAATCCAAGTATACTACATCTACTGGTTCACCTTTATCTACATGTTTATTAACCCCTTCAAAAAAGTGAAGCAGATTTGTGAGGCAAGACTTGCCTTGGGTAAAGCCATGCTGACTTTGTTCCATTAAACCATGTCTTTCTATATGTTCTGTGATTTTGATCTTTAGAACAATTTCCACTATTTTTCCTGGCACTGAAGTCAGGCTAACTGGTCAGTAGTTTCCCGGATTGCCCCTGGAGCCCTTTTTAAATATTGGGGTTTCATTAGCCACCTTACAGTCTTCAGGTACAATGGATGATTTTAATGATAGGTTACAAATTTTTACTAATAGATCTGAAATTTCATTTTTTAATTCCTTCAGAACCCTGGGGTGTATACCATCCGGTCCAGGTGATTTACTACTCTGTTTTTCTTTTTTAGAAACACAGAATCAAAATACACAAAGATAGATATAGACAACAAGATCCATCTTGTCTCCCCTTTCTATTGCAATCTTAGCTGGCCTCTAGATTTACCCTTGCATCCTCATCAGCAAAGAACCTCTCTGGTCATTCCATTTTTTCTTGAATTCCAATACAGTTTCTCCTTCCTTTACCTCTACTGGGAAATATTGCATTCACTCACCATGTTTTCTGTAAATAAATACTTTTTTTCTATTACTTTGTTTAGAGTCCACCTGCCTCTAGTCTCATAGTGACTCTTATTTATTTATTTACTTACATATTTATTTATTTAACAGCTTTTCTATACCAACATTAAAATACACATCATATCGGTTTACATTTTAACAAAATGATGGAAAGTACAATAAACAGGGGAGAGGGAAACAGGACAACCGATAAATAGGATATAGGAAGCAAGGAAGAAGCAAACTTAATAGAATGAAATCAATAAAGAGCGATAAAATAAAATGGAAAAGAGAATTTACAAAAATGCAACAGTATTACATAATACTCATGTTCTAGATGAGTGGTTCCCAAATCTGTCCTGGGGAAAACCCCAGCCAGTTGGGTTTTCAGGATATCTACACTGAATGTGCATGAGATGAATTTGAATGCAATACATGAAAATGTATCGCATGCATATACATTGGGGATATCCTGAAAATTCAACTGCCTTGGAGGTCCCTTAGGGCAGGTTGGGGAACCACTGTTTGTTTTCGAATTTCCTTTCCCCCCAAAAAAAAAAGTTTGCCTCTTTTACATTGGCTATTAGGGGAGTGAAGGTCGAAAAATGTTGTGCTGTCTTGTTTGGAAGCAAATTTCCATGTTATTTAGGTTTCCCAATTTTTTTTTTTTTGTTGTTTTGTTTTTTTAGGTTTTGGAAATAGTGCGCACTATTCATAAATAGTCTGTATTATTTTTTTGCAAATAGTGCATACTAAAAATGATAGAAGGAAAAACAAAATATTTTGTGGGGGGGGGGGTTTCTATTGTTCCATCCACATAAAAGCTTTAAGGGGCAGGTAATTCCAACTTATCAACCCCTAGCACATAAGCAACCCCCCCCCCCTTTCATCAAATACCTGTCCTGATGATGAACCCCTCTAGACCTCCACTCCCCGCTATGCCCCCCCCCCCCAATAAGTTTACATTCATAAGCTTTGCCAACCCCCACAACTCCGTCCCCCACCCAAGATGCAAAAAATGCTCTTCCTTGCATTGCTGGTTATCCCATGGGGCCCTCCCTTTGGACCCTCCTCTCTACCTGCAGGAGATAGTAATGGGGCAAGATCGGTTCTCAGCTAATCGTGCTCCACTGACACCATAGTCCAAAATGGAGTCAGCCAACCTGAGGCTCCTTTTTGACCATCACAAGTGGGACAAGGGGAAACCCAGAGTTAGCCGGTGCCATTTCCCATTATGGCCCAGCTGGGGCAAGAGCAGCTGGGGATCACTTCTGCCCCATTACCACCCAGGAGTTCTTACAAGTAGAAGGGAAGGGGAAGGAGGTTTGGGGGTGTAATTCTTTGCAGCTTGGATGAGGGTTGGGATTGTGAACCAGGGATTGGGATTTGCAAATTTGAACTTGTTAGAGGAGATGCCAGCGAGGGGACCCTGGTGAAGGGATTTGCTTTTTTAATGCACCTTCGAGCATTAGCAAGGGGCCAAGAGCACAAATTCCTGCAGGTAGAAACACACGGATGTTACTGCTGCTGATAACATCTGCGCATGCTCAGCTGCAGGAACACCCTAACATGGCATTCACAAAATTGAGCTACGCAGTTTATCATGAGAGCTAACCTGCATTAAATCTGGGTGATAATATGTGGTTTTAAATAGGTCTGTCAAATGCCAACATAATTAGCGTCCTTCATTTTCAGTTTAAACCAATTTTAACACAACAAATTCCTGGATTTTTTTCCAAAAGTGATCATCTATTTTAACTGATTTTTTTCACCCTACAGTAAGACACATTAAAGAGCAGCCCCAGAGCTGCAGATGTGGTGTCTCAAGGCCTCCAGCGACTGCTAGAAGCCAGTAGGAGGCCAAAGCATCTACAGTATTTCAAGTCCTGCCAGCCACCAGCGAAAGCGCTCGCTTTCCGGTCTCGCTGATGCGGTACCTGCCTCCCCTCCCCCCCAAAAGCAGGCAACGTGCTGCCAGTGCAGCATTTGAAGCGGGCCATGCCTAGCAGAAGCACTTCCCGGCCGGGCTCCCTGGCCCTGCACAAAAGCAGAAGTGCAGTGCTGCAGAGTGCAGGAGACTCAGCAAGAGTGCTGCTGAAGGAGGGAGAAGTCTGCAGCCACCAGTTGGAAGGATGGGAGAGATTCCCAGGGGTGTGTGGAGAGAAAGGGACGAGATAGGGATGCTGTTGAGTGGGGGAATCTGCTTAATATTTTATTGTCCTGACTTCTGTCCACAAAATAAACTCTATTTCCCCAGAAAAATGATGAGCCACATTCTTCCACTGATTTCCTCCTGTTTTTTGTTTTTGTCATAATAGACCCCCGATAAATTTAAATTAAAAAAAACAAAAACAAAAATGAAGGTCCCTAAATATACTGTAGGAAAATAAGGAACCTAGCTGCCTGTAACATAACTTGCAGACTAAGACACTGGTTCTCCAAGTGTAGGAGTAGCCAACAGTGGGGTTGGAAGCCAGAGTTCGTATCCTGCTGCTGCTTCTTGTGACCTTGGGCAAGTCACTTGACCCTCCATAGCCTCAGGTACAAGCTTAGTACCTGATTCACTAAAGGTTTTTCCCGTAGACACAAAATGGGAGAAAAGCCTTCATGAATCTGGCTCTTAGATTGTGAGCCCTCCGGGGACAGTGAAATATTTACAGTACTTGAGTATAATCTGCTTTGAAGTGCCTGAAAGCTGGAATATAAATCAAATAAATGAATAACATCTAGTCTTTGGGACACAAGCAGCCAGATGGGTTTTCAGGATATCCATGATAAATATGCATGAGATAGATTTGCATGCAACTATATTTCATGCATATTCATTGTGGGCATTGTGAAAACCCAACTGGTTGGGTAAGTCCCAAGGATTTATGTATTTATTTAAAACAATTCATAATTTTATAAAGATAAAGAAAAGGAGAAAAATAGTTGAGCGATAAGGATGCACCAAGCTAGAAGTTTTTAGTAACCTACATAAGCATATTAATGTTAAAATCAAACTGCCTAATTTGTTCCTAACAATCAGGTTTAACTTACACACCTAGTTTATTATCTTAAATTGTTACCGTACTACGATGGCACATGAGTAATTTGTAATCTATAGCACCCGTATTTCTCTTTATCGTGCCCTTCTGTAAACCGTTGTGATGGTATTTAACTTAACGGCGGCATAGAAAAATGTTTAAATAAATAAATAATCTGCTCTTTCCAAGTAAATTTGCTCAGTGCGGACGGCAGTTACACATGTACAACTTTAAAACATACGGACAAAAAACATTTAAAACAACCTGTAAAATAAGAAATCAAAATTGGGCTGAGATGAGAACCATTGGACTAAGGAATGACCATTAAGAGATAATTTTGTAAATCCCATTATTGTGTAAATTCTGCAACTCTCTTTCATCTACAGCCTTTGCACCAGTTTTCTAAGTAAAATGGCATGAATAATTTCACTTTCAAAGTTACTGAGGAAAAGTACCCGCATTTGTTTGTCATTTATACCTGGTAGCTTTTCCCAAGAAAAAATACAGGCATATGTTTGTAAATTCATTCCCTTATTTATGCAGATGATATCCAGATATTGGCCCTCTTTAGTGTCAAGTAAGGTAGTAAGAAAATTGCAGATGGTCCCAAATGCGGCAGCGCGGGTGGTACTGGGTTGTGTAAGGAGTGTCCCAGCATCCCCATTGCTTGCAACTTTACATTGGTTGCCGCTTGCCCAAAGGTTGCACTTAAAAAATCTTTTGTAGGCTTTTAAAATGCTTCATAACTTGGGCCTGTTGCAATTAAAAGGTTGAATTCAATGGTAACCTAACAGGAGAGAACAGAGAGAGAATTTAAAATTGCAGCAGTAAAAGCTTTTAGGAAGGTCCAATTGCAAACGAGATCTTTTACAAAAGATATTCTGAAGTTATGGAATGAGCTCCGTGGAGGGGCGGGATAAGAGAGGAACGAGATCTTATGAAATTTCAAAGAGGGCTATAACTGTGGCTGATGAGCGGCAGCGGTATTTCAAGAATATAGAGGTGGCTATATCAGGTTGCTAGGCACGACATACAACAGATTCATTTTAAAAAAATTTTATTATGTGTGGAGCTTTGTTATCTTATTGTTGTTGTTTAGCTTTATTTTTTAAACTAATGTGTATTATGATATTGATTGTACAATGTACATCGCTTTGAGCGATTAATCAGGAAGAGCAATTCATAAATGCTTTTAAATAAATAAAATTCAAAAGCATGCGCGTAAGTGCAAGTCCATCCCCATCCCACCCCAAGTATGCTTCCCCATACTATGGGTAAAGGTGCGTGCGTAGTAGACCTGCATGGAATTCTTTTACCTACGAATGGGGTGACCTATTTTACAAAAGTCCATTTCCTGGGGTAAAGCACTAAACCTCTAGACCCAGAAAACTCTGGATGCAAGATCCTCAGATCTGGGTCTCCAGGTTCCATGAGACCCAGACTTGGAATCCCCAACCCTGAGAGCCCCAGGCCCAGGACTCTTGGATGCAGGAATCCTGGATTCAGGTTCCCAAGCTCCAAGACCTCTGGACCTGACAGCGCCAGATCTGGGATCCCAGTGTTATGTTGGTGGCTCACGGTAATCCCCCACAAGCACTGTATTCACCCCAGATGCTGCTGGTGGTTGGGCCTGATGCACCATGCTCCCTGTGCTGCCGCTGACCTTCCCTCGTGGCATGGACACTGCCAGCCGCCTCCCCTGCCATTACATCACACCAGACTCTAGGTGTGTGCACGCACAATGCACAGAGTTTTAAGAGCACTGTGGCAGGAAAACCAACTCTGGCGCTCCCTGATGACATCACGCAGCTGGGTATTTAAACCCAGGCCGTGACTCCAACAACTCGCCTTTGCAACAGCCTCTACTACTTCCGTAGCCAGCGCTGCCAGTGTTCCTGATTCCTGTCTCCAGCCTAGCCTCGTTTCTCCAGCCTTGCCCAGTCTGGCCTCATTTCTCCAGCCTTGCTTCTTCTCTCCAGCCTCGACCAGCCTAGCCTCATCTCGCCAACCTGCCCTGCCTCATTGTATCTATACTCCTCATCTGTCTGTCAGTCTTTCCATTCAGTCCTGCTTGTCTCCTCCTCATCTTCCTTCCATCTGACCACTGGTTATGACTCCTTGCCTGTTCTCTGACTATTCTGATTGCCGCCTACCCTTGACCCCTTGCCTGGACTCTGACTATTCTGATTGCCGCCTGTCTCTGACTCTCGCCAGGCCCTGCACCTTCACCTATGCCTTACCGCAAGAGGCTATCTCCTAAGTCCTGCCAGCCCTGAAACCCAAGAGCTCAACCTGCAGGGAAAGGGGCTGATGTAGGTGAAGCCCTAGACCAGTCTCTTGCCAGCCAACTTCCACCAGCTGTTGGTGAGGGCCTATGGGATTCACTCCATAGGATGCGCCAACCTCACCACAGTCACAAGGATTCACAAGGCTAACACCCAGGACCCAACAACCACGGACCTGGGACCTGTCCTAAATCTTTGACTGCTGATTGATTGCAATTGAACTCTTTTGTATGAAGCCTAAAGTGTCTGATAACCATACAAATAAGAGAAAAATAATTTTAATGACTCACTATGGTAAAGCAATAACATCTCTTTTAGCAGAAGTCATTGACCTGTTTTCTTATCCTATATCTGTTGCTTTACTGCCCTCTTGTGTTTTATAAAGAAACATTTTTCTTAGTATTCTTTTGTGTTGATAAAGACTGTAAAGAATAACACTGCCCAAAGAGTAAAGACAAGGACAGTTTTACATCTCTTGTGACATCAGTGAGAACTTCAGGGCATAGACTGCACTACATGGAACTACAGTAGGAATATACCTTATTGACTATTTTTTCAAAGGGTTTCTCACTGAGTGCCATTGCATTCAATTAATGTCTATTGCTTTTCACCTAAAGTGGATCACAAGGCACTTTTCTGTTTATTGCTTCCGAAAAACATATTTGTTTATTGCTTCAGAGAATGGCCTGTCAGTGGTACAATGTCCCCTTGAGCAGATAAATGGATGTGGGTGGCTTTTGTACATATGAATCTGTGACTGAAGCACCTGGGTTCTTGGTCCTCATGGTGAAGGGGTGGCCCTCATCTCTCCTTGGTACCTCACCTAGGTTGTCTAGAACAACTGTGCCATGCTGTAGGAGATACCAGAAGCTTTTACCACTGTATGCAACAAAATATGAATTCTGATCACAATATGGACACATACCTGTTTTCCATCTAAGGGATACGGAGGTGATGAACCTTGACCTGGAGAAACAATTCACGACTGAACTATTTGTTCTGCCAGCAAACTGTGTATAAAAGCCCCTCTAACATCTGACTGTCTTTTTCCATTAAACATGAGCTAAGCCCAGGACAGGGGCAGTTCATAGAGGAGAAAACAATTATCCAATGGTCAGCTCACAGAAGAGCATTGACACTACAAGACAGCTTGCTGGTCAAAACATGACCAAACCAGACCATATCCTGCTTCCGAGTCACCACGTAGCAGGAGCAGTGACCACACACACACACACCCTGATGGGAAAGTGGGGGCAGCACTCTGATGCATGAACTGTTGCATATTCATATCCTGACTGTTAAAAGGCTGCAGTGGAGAGATATTCAGTGCCGCAGCCGGCAGAGAGAGACTCAATAAAACCTGAAGATGATTCCTGAGCCATTGCTGCTTGCCCATCCCTACAGCCAGCAAACTAACTTCGGCCTGCCTGAGATCTCTCCATGCAAGAGAAGGCTCTGCCTGCTGCACCTCGGCTGGGACAACAACCTGTGCTGCCACTCCAGAGACGTCCTCTGTGAGCCAGAGTGTCTCCCGCTGGACCGCTATAAGGATGAGAACCAATGGTAATCTTCTATAGTCATGAGGGCTAGCTAGTTATGTTTAATAATTAACATACCCAAAGCAAGTCGAGCTCTCAGATATGCTAAGTTTACTAGTGATGCAGAGCTTTACTCAGTATAAACCTTGACTGTTTTAAGGACCTTAGAGGCATGTGTCTATTTTATTCTAACTGCTAAACCTGAAGTGTCTGAAAATAAAGCAGTCTGATTCTGAGACAAACAGGTGTCCTTTCTTAGACTTTTTGGATTGCGTATAAAGTAATAAATGGTAAGCTTCTGTAGCACAGCCAGAATCCCCCAGAGAGGGAAAGGGAGGGGGAGCAGGCAGTCTCCTCCTGGCTACATATACCCTTATATTGCCTACCAGTGCCTTCATTAGGAATTGCAAGGAGAATTTTCAAAAGGATTTAGTTGGTCAACTAAGAAGGTAGACAGCTAGATATTTAGGGCTCAAAATTGATCCTTGCCGAGAAGCTAAATAAAGCAGTCTAGTTTCAGCAGGCCAGGGGAGGAGGGGTGATTCCCGTGTAAATTCGGGATCTAGGTTTGGGAACGAGAAGCTTCAAAGAACTGATTGGGGTCTACGTCTGAGGAGGTGGCCTAGCCCGTGCAAACTTGGGGCCTGATTTTCAGCTGGCTATTTTATACTGGCTAGGCTTGGACTAATTTTCACTCTTCATCTGGCTAGCTTATAATCCAGAATTATCCTAAACTTAGCCGAATATAACATAGCTGGCTTACCAAAATATTGAATCACAAATAAACAGTCCAATAAATCTTACATAACGAAAATAAGAATAGTTAAGAAAACTGTTGCGAAAGGAAAACTGAAAATTTATAAATACAGAGAAAGCTAGTGAATATTCAGTTATTTAAATATTAAAATTAGGACCTTCATACTACCCCGTGGATGCTGAATAATTATACCATTCAGTATATTCACCGCCCAGGGTCACCTTTAATCATCGGTCCAAGAATAAAATGTTTTTTAAGTTTTTTTTAAGATTTTTCAATATTCAGTATTCATAAAAAGAAAATACTTCCCCTTCAACAGAGCCCGACATAATACCACGTTTCGCACCTGCTGCCTCAGGGGCTCTCAAATGGTTCTTGTCCAGTGAGGAAATTATTTATTCTGCATTCAAAATAACAGTTCTTGAGTGCCATGGAAACTAAGGGTGATGATTCGGAAAAACTCAACCAGTTCACCGTGAACCTGGAAGTTGGAGTAGGCCAGATTGACAAACTGAAAAGGAGCAAAACACCTGGATCAGATGGTATACACCCCAGGGCTCTAAAAGAACAAAAAAATGAAATTTCAGACCTATTACTAGCAATTTGTAACCTATCATTAAAATTGTCCATTGTTCCTGTGGACTGGAGGGTGGTCAATGTAATCCTGATATTTCAAAAGGACTCCAAGGGTGATCCAGAAAGCTATAGACCAATGAGCCTGACTTCAGTGCTGGGAAAAATAATGAAAATATTCTAAAGAACAAAATCACAGAACATATAGATAATCATGATTTAATAGGACACAGCCAGCATGGAATTACCCAAGGGAAGTCTTGCTTCACAAATCTGCTACATTTTTGGAAAGTCAATAAACATGTGGATAAAGGTGAACCACTAGATGTAGTGTATTTGGATTTTCAGAAGGTGTTTGACAAAGTCCCTCATGAGAGGCTTCTAATGAAACCAAAATGCCATGGAATGGGAGGCGATATCTTTTCATGGAATACAAACTGGTTAAAAGACAAGAAACAGAGAGTAGGATTAAATGGTCAATTTTCTCAGTGGAAAAAGTTAAACAGTGGAGTGCCTCAGGGATCTGTACTTGAACCAGTACTTTTCAATATATTTATAAATGATCTGGAAAGGCATACAATGAGTTAAGTGATTAAATTTGAAGATAAGAACATAAGAACATGCCATACTGGGTCAGACCAAGGGTCCATCAAGCCCAGCATCCTGTTTCCAACAGTGGCCAATCCAGGCCATAAGAACCTGGCAAGTACCCAAAAACTAAGTCTATTCCATGTAACCATTGCTAATGGCAGTGGCTATTCTCTAAGGGGCGGATTTTCAGAGCCCTGCTCGCGTAAATCCGCCCAAAACCGGGCGGATTTACGCGAGCAGGGCCCTGCGCGCCGGGAAGCCTATTTTACATAGGCCTCCCGGCGCGCGCAGAGCCCCGGGACTCGCGTAAGTCCCGGGGTTCTCTGAGGGGGGCGTGTCGGGGGCGGGCCCGGTCGTCGCGGCGTTTTGGGGGCATGTCGGCAGCGTTTTGGGGGCGGGTACGGGGGCGTGGCTACGGCCCGGGGCGGTCCGGGGGCGTGGCCGCGCCCTCCGTACCTGCCCCCAGGTCGCGGCCCGGCGCGCAGGAGGCCCGCTGGCACGCGGGGATTTACGCCTCCCTCCGGGAGGCGTAAATCCCCCGACAAAGGTAAGGGGGGGGTTTAGACAGGGCCGGGCGGGTGGGTTAGGTAGGGGAAGGGAGGGGAAGGTGAGGGGAGGGCAAAGGAAAGTTCCCTCCGAGGCCGCTCCGATTTCGGAGCGGCCTTGGAGGGAACGGGGGTAGGCTGCGCGGCTCGGCGCACGCCGGCTATACAAAATCCATAGCCTTGCGCGCGCCGATCCAGGTTTTTAGCAGATACGCGCGGCTCTGCGCGTATCTACTAAAATCCAGCGTACTTTTGTTTGCGCCTGGAGCGCAAACAAAAGTAGGCTATTCGCGCGCCTTTTAAAATCCGCCCCTAAGTGAACTTAATAGCAGGTAATGGACTTCTCCTCCAAGAACTTATCCAATCCTTTTTTAAACACAGCTATACTAACTGCACTAACCCCATCCTCTGGCAACAAATTCCAGAGTTTAATTGTGCGTTGAGTAAAAAAGAACTTTCTCCGATTAGTTTTAAATGTGCCCCATGCTAACTTCATGGAGTGCCCCCTAGTCTTTCTACTATCCGAAAGAGTAAATAACCGATTCACATCTACCCGTTCTAGACCTCTCATGATTTTAAACACCTCTATCATATCCCCCCTCAGTCGTCTCTTCTCCAAGCTGAAAAGTCCTAACCTCTTTAGTCTTTCCTCATAGGGGAGTTGTTCCATTCCCCTTATCATTTTGGTAACCCTTCTCTGTACCTTCTCTATCGCAACTATATCTTTTTTGAGATGCGGCGACCAGAATTGTACACAATATTCAAGGTGCGGTCTCACCATGGAGCGATACAGAGGCATTATGACATTTTCCGTTTTATTCACCATTCCCTTTCTAATAATTCCTAACATTCTGTTTGCTTTTTTGACTGCAGCAGCACACTGTGATACATTACAGGAGGACCTTGAGAGACTGAAAGATTGGGCATCCAAATTGTAGATGAAATTTAATGTGGACAAGTGCAAGGTGTTGCATATAGTGAAAAATAACCCTTGCTGTAGTTACATGATGTTAGGATGCATATTAGGAGTTAACACCCAGGAAAAAGTTCTAGACATCATACATTGAAATTGTTGGCTCATTGTACTGCGGCGGTCAAAGCAGCAAACAGAATGTTAGGAATTATTAGGAAGGGAATGCTGAATAAATCTGAGAATGTCATAATGCCTCTGTATCGCTTCAAGGTAAGACCTCACCTTGAGTACTGTATACAATTCTGGTCACCGCATCTCAAAAAGATATTGTTCTGCTGAAGAAGGTACAGAGAAGGGTGACCAAAATGATAAAGGGGATGGAACAGCTCTCCTATGAGGAAAGGCTAAAGAGGTTAGGGCTGTTCAGCTTGGAGAAAAGACAGTCCTTGGAGTTGGGGATATGATAGAGGCCTTTAAAATCATGAGAGGACTAGAATAGGTAAATGTGAATTGGTAGTTTACTCTTTCAGATAATAGAAGGACTAGGGGGCATTTCGCGTAGTTAGAAAGTAGCACATTTAAAATAAATTGGAGAAAATTCTTTTTCACTCAATGCACTATTAAGCATTGGAAGTTGTTGCCAGAGGGTATGGTTAGGGAAGTTAGTGTAGCTGGGTTTAAAAAAAGGCTTGGATAAATTCTTGGGGGAGAGGTCCATTAACTGCTATTAATCAAACTGATTTAGGGAATAGCCACTGCTATTACTGGCATTAGTAGCATGGGATTTATTTAATGTTTTGGGTACTTGCCGGGTACTTATAACCTGGATTGGCCACTGTTGAAAACAGGATGCTGGGCTTGATGGACCCTCGGTCTGACCCAGTATGGCAATTTATGTTCTTATATAAAATACCACAGCTTAGGTAATAGACCCTTTAGATTGTAAACCCAGATTGTAATCTGCTTTGAAGTGACTATCATTAAACTCTTCAATACAGTAAATTGACTTACTTGTCCCACCTGGGAGGGGGGAAAAAACAGCTACAGGATTTTCCCTTCCTATGTTCTCAGATTTCTACTTGCAAAAGGGTCTGACTACAAGCAACCTTCTCTGTAATGCTGTTAATGTTGAGGGAATCTTAGCTAGATAGAGTGACTTTTAAAAAAATATTTTTCAAATTACATTTCCAAATATAAACAACTTGAAAAAAAAAAGAAAAAAGCTAGAACAATATCAATGTAACAATAATTCACACATAAGAAAAAAAAACCATATAAAATATCCTGCAATACATTTTCACCATAGGAACCAATAGGCAAATAGAAAAACATAAGTGCCATGCTGGGTCAGACCAATGATCCATCAAGCCTCTGACAGTAGTCAGTTCAGGTCTCTTGGAAGCACCCATCAGATCCAAATGGGACTTCCCCATCACTCACTCCTAGATGTGAGAGGTGGAAATCCCTAAGGAAGAAGGTCAGTAACATTCCTAGGATAACCCAGAAATATATTTAAAAAAATAGGGGAACTAGGTGAATTATGACCAAAACAGGAACATACCTGACATCAGATCATTAGCAAGCATATCTATTGGGATGTAGAGCACTAAGAAATCTTTATAAAACTGGCTTCTGTTACAGAAGAAGCAACATCAAAAAATCAAACGTGCTCAGGGTCATAGAGAAAATACTTACTCCCTGATATTTCACCGCAATGTTTGCAAGGAAATCATGCTATAAACCGAGGGTACTTTTTCTGGCTAGTTTTCAAAGTGAAAAACTACCAAATTTTTGCCTCCTCTTAACTGGGAGAATAGCGTCAGATGGTATCTTAAGAATCTCCATCAGATATTTTTTGTTTCTAGTGTTTCCATCGGAGTCATGGTGGCTGACTTTGGGAAGTTCAAGCACCAAAGATTCAGATGTTTCAATTGGCTCTCAAGGTGCTCAAATTTGCAATGAATAAAAGTGGCATTGAGTATAAAGCTCTATGCATCATTCACAAAATTGTATATGGAGAAGCAACAGAATGGCTTAATGCCACAATTAGACTACATAAACCACCAAGAAATCTGCGATCGAGTAACAAAGGCCTGCTTACTATTCCCACAGGGGTAGATTTTTTTAAAAAGTACGCTGGATTTTATAAGATACGCGCATAGCCGCGCGTATCCTCTAAAATCCTGGATCGGTGCGCGCAAGGCTGCCGATTTTGGGCAGCCGGCGCGCGCCAAACCGCGCAGCCTGCCTCCGTTCCCTCCCCTCACCATCCCCTCCCTTCCCCTACCTAACCCACCCCCCTGGCCCTATCTAAACCACCCCCTACCTTTATCCATGGATTTACGCCTCCCGGAGGGAGACGTAAATCCACTTGTGCCAGCGGGCTGCTGGCACGCCGAGACCCGACCCAGGGGCGGTTCCGGAGGGCGCGGCCATGCCCCGGCCCGAAACCACGCCCCCGGGCCCGCCCCCGGGCCTGCCCCCTTCCTAAAACACCGGGACCTATGCGCGTCCCGGGGTTCTGCGCGCGCCGGCGGCCTATGGAAAATAGGTGCGCCGGCGCGCAAGGCCCTGCTCGCGTAAATCTGGGCAGATTTACGCGAGCAGGGCTTTTAAAATCTGCCCGACAGTGTAAACAGCATACTTAACGCAAGTGAGAAACAGAGCAATTTCAATAGCAGGACCCAAAATCTGGAATGAGTTACCAGAATAGCTATGACTTCAACAAAGTATGAAAGAATTTAAAAAGGAACTCAAAACGTGGCTATTTCATTAGGCCTACACTGAGCATGAACAAATCCAGTAAAACCAAAACAGTTGAGCTGATATTAATCTTATTTTATTTTGTTTTTTATTTCATTTAGTTTTTAACTGTCTTACTATTGTATTTTGATTATTTTTATGATTTTTTAAATCTTTTATATTTCAAATTTCTAATATGTCTGAATTTTATGAAATACTGTTATTAATATTATATATTTATTTACTCTTTTATTATTATTATTTTTGAATTTTAAATATTTTGTAAACCCTTGTGATGGAATATTTTCTTAATGACGGTATATAAAACCTGATAAATACATAAATACTGTAAATAAATAGTCTTTTCCTGAACTGTAGCAGAATTGAAGGTCTTCAGTTCAAAAGCACTATGATCCAGAGCAGTTTTTCTCAACCACTGATCTGCAGCCCAGCATTGGCTCCACCATCTTTTCTAACATTCCCTGGAGTGACAGTGAGCGCAGGAGGAGGAGGAGGAAGGACAACGTGCCCTACAGCTGCACTGCACCTTTCATGTCGGTAGCAGAGACTCTTTTTCACCCTCCCCTACCTCCCTGCCCTGAGGATCTTTTTTTTTTTTCAGTTGGTGCTGATCCTGAAGTCCCATCTCTAGAAAGGTAGCAACCGCAGCTGAACGTTAATGAGTTGGCAAAAGAATGAGTCAGTGTCTGCTCTGCTCTCAGGCAAAAGTCAGGGGGAGGTGGGGCCACTACAAGGTCTGAGAGTGGAGCAGATGCTGCAGTTGCTTTTTTCCCCAGAGATCAGGTCTCGGGGCCGGTCCCAAGTCCAGAGGGCCAGGTACAATGTTGCTGGCTGCCCTGAAGGAGGGAGAGGCAGAGATGGGTTTCTTATCTTTGTTTTTTTTTTTTATGAGTTGTAGCTGACTGGATGGGGAAGGGAAAGAGGGGAGGGGTTTATCTCAATGAACAACAGGATGGCTGGATGGGAGGGAGAGGGAGGGGTTTTTTTTATCTTTTCTGAGAATAATTACGTGAGCTGGTTTGGAGAGAAAAAGGGCGAGAGAGAACTTTTTCTAAAATAAAGAACAACTTATTTTAGAAAAACAGTTTTTCTTACACTGGATATTTATGTATATTCCACTTTTTCAGGCACTTCAAAGCATATTTCATTCAAGGAGTCTGGGTATTTTCCTTATCCTCCAGAGGGCTTACAGTCAGGGAGGGTAACTTT
Organism: Rhinatrema bivittatum; assembly: GCF_901001135.1. Taxonomy (NCBI): domain Eukaryota; kingdom Metazoa; phylum Chordata; class Amphibia; order Gymnophiona; family Rhinatrematidae; genus Rhinatrema; species Rhinatrema bivittatum. Next base: position 797,038,352 of record NC_042616.1, on the reverse strand, counting down.
CAAATGGGTGCGCGGGTGCACACCAAGATACGCAGCCATTTTATTACATGAACGTACATGGTGCAATTTTTGGAATCCAATGGATTGCAAGATCCGAAACAGCATGGTTTTAACAGAAGTGAATCTTGTCAGACGACTCTGATCAATTTCTTTGATTGGGTGACCAGAGAGTTGGAGCAAGGGAGATCGCTAGACATAGTGTACTTGGATTTCAACAAAGCCTTTGACATGGCTCTGCGCAGAAGACTTATAAATTGTCGTCGTCCTTGGTATGGAGTGTCTGACTGGGTTAGACCCTGGCTGACTGGGAGGCAACAAAGGGTAGTAGTTTTTCTCTGAGAAGGGGATTATTACTAGTGGTGTCCCTTAGGGACCAAACCTTGGACTGGTTCTTTTCAGCATTTTTGTGAGCAACATAGTGGAAGGGTTGCCAGGAAAAGTTTGTCTTTTTGCCGATTATACCAAGATCTGTAACAGGGTGGACAGCCAGAAAGGAGTAGAAAGCATGAGTAGGGAGGCTAAGATTTGATGCTAAAAAACGCAGAGAAATGCATTTAGGGTACAAAAACTCAAGGGGATGGTACAGTATTAGAGAAGAAATTCTTTTAAGCACAAAGGAAGAGAGGGATCTGGGGTAACTGTATCTAATGATCTTAAGGTGGCCAAACAAGTGGATAAAGCAACGGTAAAAGCCAGAAAGATATTTGGCTGCATAGGGAGAGGAATGGTCAGCAGAAAAAGGGAGATGAAATTGCACCTGTATAAGTCCCTGTGAGACCTCACTTGGAATACTGAATACAATTCTAGAGACCGCACCTTCAAAAGGATATAAACAGCATGGAGTCGGTCCAGAGGGTGGCTACTAAAATGGTCACTGGTCTTCATTCTAAACATATGGGGATAGACTTAAAGATCTAAACTTGTACACCCTGGAGGAAAGGCAAAATGGGGAGATATGATAGAGACATTCAAATATCATGCACAGGAGGTGAGCCTTTTTCAATGGAAAGGAGGCTCTAGAACAAGGGGTTCATGAGATACGGGTGAAAGGTGATAGATTCATGATTAATCATAGGAAATATTTTTTTACAGAGAGGGTGGTAGATGCATGGAACAGCCTCCCAGTGGAGGTGGTGGGTAAAAAACAGTAACAGAATTCAAGAAAGCATGCGGTAAATACTGGGATCTCTAAGGAAGTGATGCTAAATTACTTGGATGGATGGATGGGCATACTGGATGGGCCATACAGTCTTTTTCTGCCATCATTTTTCTATGTTTCTATTATAAAATAGCCTAGGCATCTGTATATATGCACTTAATTTTAAGTTTGTGTGTACCCCGCATAAGTGTTTACTGAAGAGGATATTGGAGAGATACCCATTCTGGAGAAAGTTTTCATAGGTGATGATTCAGATCAACTGAACCAAATCACGGTGAACCTGGAAGATGTGGTAGGCCTGATTGACAAACTGAAGAGTAGTAAATCACCTGGACTGGATGATAATCACCCCAGAGTTCTGAAAGAACTAAAAAATGAAATTTTTGACCCATTAGTAAAAATTTGTAACCTATCATTAAAATCATCCGATGTACCTGAAGATTGGAAGATGGCCAATATAACCCCTATATTTAAAAAGGGATCCAGGGGTTATTCGGGAAACATCGACCAGTGAGCCTGACTAACTTCAGTGCCGGGAAAAATCGTGGAAACTGTATAAAGACTAGTATCACAAAACATTTGATGGGACACAGCCAGCATGGATTTACCCAAAGGAAGTATTGCCTCACAAATCTCCTACATTTTTTTGAAGGGGGTGAATAAACATATGGACAAAGATGAACTGGTAGATGTAGTATATTTGGATTTTCAGAAGATGTTCAACAAAGTCCTGCATCAGAGGCTTCTAAGAAAACTTAAAAGTCATGGGATAGGAGGTAATGTCCTTTTGTGGACTGGAAGTTGGTTAAAAGACAGGAAACAGAGAATAGGATTAAATGGACAGTTTTCACAGTGGAAAAAGGTAAACAGTGGAGTGTGTTAGGGATCTGTACTTGAACTGGTGCTTTTTAATATATTTATAAATTATCTGGAAAGGAATACAAAGAGTGAGGTGATCAGATTTGTGGATGACACAAAATTATGCAGAATAGTTAAATCACAAGCAGACTGTGATACATTACAGGAGGACCTTGCAAGACTGGAAGATTGGGCTTCCAAATGGCAGATGAACTTTAACGTGGACAAGTGCAAAGTGATGTATAAAGGAAAAAATAACCCTTGCTGTAGTTACACAATATTAGATTCTATCTTAGGAGTTACAACCCAGGAAAGAGATCTAGGCGTCATAGTGGATTACACATTGAAATCATCAACCCAGTGTGCTGTGGCGTTCAAAAAAGCAAACAGAATATTAGGAATTATTAAGAAGGGAATGGTATATAAAATGAAGGATGTCAAAATGCCTTTCTATTGCTCCATGGTGAGACCATACCTTGAATACTGTGTGCAGTTCTGGTCACCGCATTTCAAAAAGGATATAACTGCACTGGAGAAAGTGCAGAGAAGGGTGACCAAAATGATAAGGGGTATGGGATGGCTGCCCTATGAAGAAAGGCTAAAAAAGTTAGGGCTGTTCAGTTTGGAGAAGAGACGACTGAGGATCTACAAAATCATGAAAGGACGTGAACAAGTTAATGTAAATCAGTTATTTCCTCTCTCTCATAATAGAAGGTGCTGTGTCCGTTGCTGTCCGACGTCTCTGCTCTGCCCACCTTACCTCATTGGCGACTCCTTGTGGGGTTGATGGAAGGCTGGCTGCTGCAGCGTCTCCAGGCCGTCCTCCTCCGGTGTCCCGGACTGGCTCGACGCTGCAAGCTGCCATGTTGACCAGATGCCTAAGGGCACGCGCGTGCACGGCCGACTGATATACCTCCGGGTATCATTGCGGATGGGACTCGCTCTACGCAAACCTAGCTACTCTGCCTCCTCGGACTTCACTAGAGGTACCCGCTCCTCGGGGGCCTCGATCTCTCTTTTTCTTTTCAGGTCGCAGTCCGGAACCGGTACTCGCTCCTCGAGGGCCCACATCCCTGACCAGCTCCTGAATACCACTTCTGCTAAGAAGTCATCGCTGCTTACATTAGTGAGTTTCCATATATCTCTCAGAGCTTTCCCTGGGACCTGGTACTCGCTCCTCAAGGGCCTACTGCATTCCAACTCCTGGGCTGCCTCAAGAGACTATGGTGTGAGTGTTACCATCAAGGACTTGTTCCAGAACTCTGCATATATTGCCTACTCACTGTCTTAGTTTCTCTACAGCTCAGCCACCTGGGGATCGCTGTTCCAGTACCTGAGGGACTACAGCCCAACTGGGTGCTTCCAGCTCACTACTGCCACCTCTGGTGGTTTAATATATTGTTTAATAAAAGAACTAGTGTGTGTCTGTCTCCTACACTAAGCCTGACCAGTGTTCCCTCTCGGGATTTCCCCCGAGGGCGTGGTCATCTGCCACTGGTCCAAGGATGCACCCACAACTATTCTAAATATAACAGATTGCTATCTCCAGCAACTCCTTTAATAACTGATTGCTATCTCTCAGCTTTTACAACAGAGCTCTAATAACAGATTGCTAATTCCCAGCTTTAACAACAGAGCGTTAATAACAGAAGGAATAGGGGGCTCGCCATGAAGTTAGTATGTAGCTCATTTAAAACAAATCGAAGAAAACTCTTTTTCATTCAGCGCATAGTTAAGCTCTGTAATTCATTGCCAGAGGATGTGGTTACAGTAGTTGATGTAACTGGGTTTAAAAAATGTTTAGATAAGTTCCTAGAAGATAAATCAAAAAACTGCTATGACGGTAATTAATAAGCAATAATAGCTTGTGATTTATCTAATGTTTGGGTAGTTGCCAGGTACTTGTGGCTTGGATTGGCCACTGTTGGAAACAGGATACTGGGCTTGATGGACCCTTGGTCTAATCCAGTATGGCATGTTCTTATGTTCTTATGTAACCCCTCTCCCCCTCCCCCCCCCCCCCCGTTCTTTAGTGTGCACTTTCCCCAGTTACCCTAGACCCTTAAAACCCCCTCACAGATGTCTGTAATTTTTTATTTTTTCACTTACACCTCCTCCATAGCAGAAGTAAAATTATGCGGCACTGGACTTGGGCGCGAAGCCAGGCACAGAAGTACTTGCGCGCACATCCCTTGGTCCTGTCCTGGAACGCCCACAGCCCACCCACATCCGCGCCATGCCCCCTTTTTTCTCTGATGCAAGATATTCGCTTATCAGCAACTTGTGCTTGCATCTGGGCGCCTTATAAATTTGGGTGGATGTGCACGTGTGCTACATGTGTGCGTACCTCCCGATTTGTCGCGGGCAACACTTTTTAAAATTCACTTTTAAGTTTGTATCCGAGATGACGGAGAGTGAAGTGACTTGCCTAAGGTCGCCAGGAGCAGCAGGGGAAGTTGAATGTAGTTTCTGTGGCTCGCAGCCCTCTGCTCTAACCACTCAGCTATTCCTCCACTAGTTTGCTTTGTGAAATTACACAGACCCAACTGCAGGGCTGACCCATGGGATTAAAGAAGGGTTGGGGGAGGGAGTATACCCCCCTCCACTCTTTCATTTTCAGGGGAACCCACTCCTTCTCCTCCCAAAAAAACCCTCCACTCAGCAGCACTACAACTAGTCCACATAATTTAATGAAGGTAGCTAGCTGATCCCTGGCATGCAAAAGGTTCCAGAGCATTTATCCTTTCTTAGTTAAGAGAAAAAAAAGAGGCCAATATTCAGTAGGCCGTTTAGTGGACAAGTTATCCGACTAAGATTAGCCGGATAACTTGTCCCATATATTTAATGGGCTAAACGTCCCGCTGAATACTAGAGATTGCACTCATTTAAAACAAATGTTAAATCCGCTTGAAAGTGCCCCTTTCGTGTCATTCATTGACCCCCAAAAACTGAGTGCTTCCCACGAATGAAATATATGACATTAGTTTCACTCATTTTTGTTTCTCTTAGAAAATCTTTGGCTGCATAGTAAGAAAAATGCCTGCCAGTCTGAGGTTCAGATTGATCTTGTAGGAGTCTCCATAGCTACCAGCCCTCATACCTATGACTCATGTGTGAGGTCAGAGAATAACAGATCTGTTGTCAAGGAAACCAGCATGACAAAGTAAGGGACTGTATCAGAGTGAAGCATTTTTCTAAACAGCAAATCACTGTTCTATCTATTCTTCTTATAGTATATGCAAACTTGCTCAATCTGCATTTGAATCTTTCCTCTGAAGGAGACACTTGCTGTTAGCTGTTCATTTATGCTCTATGTTGCATGCACAGTATTCTGAATCAACAGTGAGCTCTTGTTCAACATTAGAAACATTCCATTCTTTTCTATTTCTTTTGGCTGCTGTCACACTGTGTCATTTGTACAGGTTTTTAATTTTTATTTAACATCTCACTGTCACTGCTACTGACCCAGAGGAAGGTTTGTGTTTTCAAGCCCCTCCTCCCCTCCTGGGAAAGGCTGGGGCTGCAGTGATTAAATTTAATTTTAAACTTGTTACTCTGAACCAGTCCAGCATAGTGCCAGTGCTAGTGCTATGCTACTAGCTAGCTGTGCCATATTGCCCAAGAAAGACAGAGAGGCTTTTTTTACTCTCTGTGTCTGGGCTTGTGTTTTCCAGAGTCAGTGCATCCACAAAGAAAGAAGCAGTGCCTGTTACCACAGGGACAGCCAGCCACTTTGCGGATTCATTTTGTTACTGCATTTACTAGTGCATGGCTGTGCTATGTACTCACTCATATATTAGAACATTATTCATCATTCTTTGCTTTTTGTATGTATGTGCATTCAGTGCACTAATCAGAAGAAAATGGCGTGGGCCATCCATTGCTCCTTCCATGTGACAGGGGCCGACCAATGGCACCGTAGCCCCTGTCACATGGTAAGTGCAAAGGGCTATCGGCACCATTTTGTTTACTGGCTGCAGACGGCCCGAGAGTGGGAGATCGCTCCCAGGATCCCCGCTGGACCACCACGGATTTTAGGCAAGTTTTGGGGGGATCCAGAGGGTGGGGGGTTGTAAATAACTAAATTTTAAGGGTTGGGTGTTTTGTTTTGGTTTTCGGTGAAAATTGCTTATCCCCAAGCACAACCGCAAGGTCATGACTCCACTGAGTTCCTCTGCCTGCCATGTTCTAAATACCACTGCAGGATCATGATTCCACTGAGTTCCTCTGCCTCCTTTCCCCCTTTTCCTCGTTTCCTTTTCAAAATATCAGGTTAAGTAGCAAGTTATCCAGCCAGAAAAGGCCAAATAACTTAGGACCTGATTCATCAAGGTATTTTCCCATAGAGACAGAATGGAAGAAAAGCTTTAGTGAATCAGGCATTTAGCCAAATATATGCTAAGTTAGTTATATAATTGAACTCCTCCCTGGAACACCCCAGTAACATCCTGTCTTTATCTGGCTAAATTAAAGCTGGATAATTAGTTTTCCAACTATAAGTTATCCAGATAAGTGGCTAAATATGCTAAATGTGCCATCTAGATGGATAGCTTTTGAGTTACCCGTCTAAATGGCTTTTGAATATGGACCTCAAAGTCTCCTATTTCCATGCCAGTTGTTGTACATCAAGAGCCAGGAAGCAATGCCTAAGGAACATTTAACAGCTGAAGATTTCGGTCTTACCAGAGCTGACCATAACTGAACATGGGGGCTTGATCAGAGAATCTCATGTCCTACAATAGAATTTAAGAGGCCGACCATGCAGCAGGGTCCTAGATCATTTCATGCACTAGCAGGACTCTCGGCATTGATCCCGTGATTTCTAACTGCTCAGGCCTTTATTCTTCCATCAGTGTTTCTGCGTGAATGGTATGACATGGCTGCTCTCACTCCAAAATAATCAGTGATGAAAGGAGATGAGTCTGCATGTTCACAGCACCCCCGATGGTCTCACCGCTCCACTCCTCTCTCCCCACAGACGTCAGCGCACCAGCCAACTCTCTACATCACTCATGGTCAGGAGGGCTCAGCAACACATCACACTTCGGTCGGCTGGCTGTTCCCTCATTGACCCAGGCAACAGAGCTTTCGTCCAATATTGCATCACCGGGAATTCGAAATACAAATCAATCCATTTTCATCTGTGCAGGTACAGGAATGGAGGGCTCCAAGGGACAGGCCTCAGCCTCCCCCTTCTGCTTTACCACAGGTAACAACGTAAATATTAAAGGTAAAACCAAGCAGGACCTTTCTGGAGCTCCGTATTGTCACCATTATGGATGCCTATTAAGTATATTTGTTTTTTTGACTTTCAAGAGCAGCAACATTAGCAAACTTTAGGAAAATTAGTCGGACAGAGTTGCCTCTTCTTCATATTGTTTGCCATTGCTTCCAATTTAGGATGGAGAAAGAGGTCATTCTTAAATAATAGCTGCCCGTTGAATTTCTATCTCACAGACTTGCTTTTTAAGTGCAGCCACTGAATTGATTTGCCGTTCCATAGTCTGACAACGTTGGATACTCTTACCCCTCGAGTGGAGGAGTGGCTTCACTCCCAGACCTGGAAAACCTCCAGCATGAGAAGCAGTGCCCAGTACAGCAGCTGGAACTCATCTCATCTCCATCCCATTACCAATAATCCCGCTATCAGAATTTAGTCCATTCCCCCAAAGCTAACTCTGTCATCAGATCAGCAACGGGCCATCAGGTAACCATATCAAGCTGAATAAAACCTTCAGCCTCGTGAATTAGGCCCTAGCTAATGGCATGCCCTCTTCCTCTGCAAAAGCTGGAATTGGCAGAGGGGCTTACCTTTTGGTATCTGAGTCTGGAACTCAGTCATGCAAACATTTTCAATATTGACCTCTTCAAATTTATTTTGGTTCAGCAAATGAACTTGAACCGAAATAAACATATAAATGAGCCAAAACCTGAATCTGGGGGAAAAAAAAAAAAACAAACGAACACCCAAAACGAAAAAACAAACCAAAAAGAAATCTTTTTGTGGGGCACATCCCAAGCAGGATGAATGGCACTGCTGCACGGCTGGAGTTGGGCAGACCAGATAAACCTTGAAGTCCTTATCTGCCATCAAATTCTGTGTTTCTAAGTTCATAACAAATCCCAACATGCCTGTATAAGTAAACAAACTGTGCCATAACACCTCTGGTCATTAAAAAACCATTAAAGAACATATCTCATCCAACACCATGGGAAACTGAAGAATATTAAATCATAATGCCTGATATCAAAAAGCAGCTGCCTAGAAGCCATCAGATGTATGAAAAGCAATAAAAAACCAAAATTTGCACAAGCCACCAGAGTAAACAAATCATTTTCCTCTTTTCTCCCGCTTATGAATACAAGCGTGGCTTGCTTTATGCACAGAAACTGGATATTGAGTGAAATGAAAGGAAGTGGATGAAAGCAGTGTCGCTTTTCACATTCGAGGAAGTAAGGGCGGCAAATCCAGCTGCTCAGCCTTCCCTGTTCAGTTTCCACATGCCTTTTCCTTTCTGAAATTAAATTCAGAGGATCCCTGCCCTTCTTCTCGGGAATTACGCCCTTACCAGGGTTTTCGGGCTGCTGCTTATATTGGTCTAATTTCCTGTGGCTCCTGGGTAACAGTTTTGCTCTCATATGATTTTTTTTTTCATTTTGGTTGATGTTTATTTCAGTTTGCTTTGTTTAACGGAAATGAAATGAAGGAGATGAATTGTCCCCTCCTCCCTGCCAACACCTCTCCCCCCCCCCCCCCCCCCCCCCCCCTCCAGCACCACCACAATAAAATGGGTCTGAAGTGTTTGGGAATCTTTCTTTCCCCATTTTGACCTCTATGACCCCACAGATGGTATAAAGTCCTGGGTGGGAGGCTAATTATTGTAATGCAGTGGCACTGGTGGGGTCTTGGCAACAGGAGGAAGCCAGGGGCTGAATTCCAACATGAAAAGGAAACCCCAACAAATGTATTTTCATTTCATTTTGAAATGGCAGTGTAACGAGGCGGTGTTTTATTTGAAAACCAATGCGCACCCCTCCTGTAGGGCCTAGCCCAGGCCACCCTTAAATAAGCTGTGTGGCTGGAGGGGAGGAGTGTCAGTTGAACCAAACAAGATGGTTCCGAGCAAAGAAGATGGCCACTCGCGAGCTGAATGGAGACAAAGCACTGCTATTGATCAATAAACGGGACATTGTCTGAAACTAGCTGGCACGGATAAGGCACAAACTTGTTGACGCTGCTATGGCCTTGACAGACAATGTACCCCTCTAAGCAGCACATTTTGATCAGCAAGCTGCCTCTACCAGCATGTCTGCTGTCATATGAACCTGCCTGCTTAGAAGAAAATCATCTTCTAAAAGCCCTGCAATGTCATACTGATAGACTATGGAGTAGTCAATGAATGCTTAGTTTTGAGGGATCGTACGCATTCACAGGAGAACCCAAAAAGGCCATGAAGAAAAAGACGAAGCAACTAACTGTCTAAAACAGAAAGAAACCTAAGAAGGACATGGTTTTGCTGCTGGAAGTTTCTCTTTGGGACCCTGTCCGTGACTTCTGCCAAGTTCCCATCTGTCACACTGGCAAACCTTGTGACCCCTGCCTATCGACACAGGTTGTAAGCCATACAGCAGCCTCTAGGAACTTGTCTGCAATTTGCTGAGAGCCATCTGCAATCGTTTTCTCTCAGGGAAGCACCTGCTGCTCCAGGACTGATAAGAGGCTTTTCCAGACTGCATGGACATAGTGAAATTATCGATAGCCTAAGCTATGAGGGAAGCTGAATTGCCTGATTGTGTTGGCAGTCCCAAGAGCAAACCTGATATCTTACAGCTGGACTGCAATGCACATACCTTCATGGCCAACCATATGACCATTTTCGTGTTTTATTGATGTTTGCTTGCTTTTCATCTTCTTATGAGTGTATTTTGTACCCCGCCCTGAATCTTGAAAGGGTGGACAACACATATTTTAAATAAATGATAAATTAATAAATATTTTTTAAGACCTGGGCCGATTTATCTCTTATATGTAGGGATCCTGTTAGTCCCTTACTAATACTGGACAAGGGTTATACCATTTGGGTATGGGGGAGAGACAGATTGGTGTTTGCAGTACCCTCATGTGGTAGCTAACAATGGTACTGTCTTGGTGTTTCTCTAGAGAGATCACCATTTTGATCTTGTGGATCCTTTTTTTTTACTTTTGAGGAGGCAGCATGTCCTACGCTGTGCTCTCAATTTTCTAAGTCTTAACTTTAAGCTCCATGGAGACATTTCTATGGATGAGAGTTTCTTTCCACCCTCCCATGCCACCTGTAACTTATTTAGTTTTGGAGTGCCAGATGCTTTTGAACTCATAAGAACATAAGAACATGCCATACTGGGTCAGACCAAGGGTCCATCAAGCCCAGCATCCTGTTTCCAACAGTGGCCAATCCAGGCCATAAGAACCTGGCAAGTACCCAAGAACTAAGTCTGTTCCATGTTACCGTTGCCAGTAATAGCGGTGGTTATTTTCTAAGTCAACTTAATTAATAGCAGGTAATGGACTTCTCCTCCAAGAACTTATCCAATCCTTTTTTAAACACAGTTATACTAACTGCACTAACCACATCCTCTGGCAACAAATTCCAGAGTTTAGTTGTGCGTTGAGTAAAAAAGAACTTTCTCCGATTAGTTTTAAATGTGCCACATGCTAACTTCATGGAGTGCCCCCTAGTCTTTCTATTATCCGAAAGAGTAAATAACCGATTCACATCTACCCATTCTAGACCTCATGATTTTAAACATCTCTATTATATCCCCCCTCAGCCGTCTCTTCTCCAAGCTGAAAAGTCCTAACCTCTTTAGTCTTTCCTCATAGGGGAGCTGTTCCATTCCCCTTATCATTTTGGTAGCCCTTCTCTGTACCTTCTCCATCGCAATTATATCTTTTTTGAGATGTGGCGACCAGAAATGTACACAGTATTCCAGGTGCGGTCTCACCATGGAGCGATACAGAGGCATTATGACATTTTCTGTTTTATTCACCATTCCCTTTCTAATAATTCCCAACATTCTGTTTGCTTTTTTGACTGCTGCAGCACACTGAACCGACGCCTAGATCTCTTTCTTGGGTTGTAGCACCTAATATGGAACCTAATATTGTGTAACAATAGCATGGGCTTTTTTTCCCTATATGCATCACCTTGTACTTATCCACATTAAATTTCATCTGCCATTTGGATGCCCAATCTTCCAGTCTTGCAAGGTCCTCCTGTAATGTATCACAGTCTACTTGTGATTTAACTACTCTGAACAATTTTGTATCATCTGCAAATTTGATTATCTCACTTCTCGTATTTCTTTCCAGATCATTTATAAATATATTGAAAAGTAACGGTTCCAATACAGATCCCTGAGGCACTCCACTGCCCACTCCCTTCCACTGAGAAAATTGTCCATTTAATCCTACTCTCTGTTTCCTGTCTTTTAGCCAGTTTGCAATCCACGAAAGGACATCGCCGCCTATCCCATGACTTTTTACTTTTCCTAGATGCCTCTCATGAGGAACCTTGTCAAACGCCTTCTGAAATTCCAAGTATACTACATCTACCGGTTCACCTTTATACACATGTTTATTAACTCCTTCAAAAAAGTGAAGCAGATTTGTGAGGCAAGCCTTGGGTAAAGCCATGCTGACTTTGTTCCATTAAACCATGTCTTTCTATATGTTCTGTGATTTTGATATTTAGAACACTTTCCACTATTTTTCCTGGCACTGAAGTCAAGCTAACTGGTCTGTAGTTTCCCGGATCGCCCCTGGAGCCCTTTTTAAATATTGCGGTTACATTAGCTATCCTCCAGTCTTCAGGTACAATGTATGATTTTAATGATAGGTTACAAATTTTTACTAATAAGTCTGAAATTTCATTTTTTAGTTCCTTCAGAACTCTGGGGTGTATACCATCCAGTCCAGGTGATTTACTACTCTTCAGTTTATCAATCAGGCCAACCACATCTTCTAGGTTCACCATGATTTGATTCAGTCCATCTGAATCATTACCCATGAAGACCTTCTCCAGTATGGGTATCTCCCCAACATCCTCTTCAATAAACACCGAAGCAAAGAAATCATTTAATCTTTCCTCGATGGCCTTATCTTCTCAAAGTGCCCCTTTAACCCCTCGATCATCTAACAGTCCAACTGACTCCCTCACAGGCTTTCTGCTTCGAATATATTTAAAAACATTTTTACTGTGAGTTTTTGCCTCTATGGCCAACTTCTTTTCAAATTCTCTCTTAGTCTGTCTTATCAATGCCTTACATTTAACTTGCCAATGTTTATGCATTATCCTATTTTCTTCTGTCGGATCCTTCTTCCAATTTTTGAATGAAGATCTTTTGGCTAAAATAGCTTCTTTCACCTCCCCTTTTAACCATGCCGGTAATCGTTTTGCCTTTTTTCCACCTTTCTTAATGTGTGGAATACATCTGGACAGTGCTTCTAGAATGGTATTTTTTAACAATGACCACGCCTCTTGCACACTTTTTACTTTTGTAGCTACTCCTTTCAGTTTTTTTCTAACAATTTTTCTCATTTTATCAAAGTTTCCCTTTTGAAAGTTTAGCACGAGAGCCGTGGATTTGAATACTGTTCCTCTTCCAGTATGGCATGAAAACATTAGAGAGAAGTATGTGTGGAGGGGGATCTGTGAAATGTTTTGAAGCTGAAAAGGGGGTCCGTGTCCCCTGAAAGGCTGTGGGGACCCCCTGGTCTGCAGAGCCAAAAGCATCCATTTCTATAATACTCCATTGTCACAAAAAGTCTGTGAGGCCGATTTTCCCCGCCAATCCAATTCTTATCCCATCGGCAGGTCATCGAAGGACAGGAGCAAAACCACCCAAGTAGATTCTAACATTGTAACATTGTAATCTAACATTGTAACATTGTAATTGATAGCAGAAAAAGATCGCTTCATAAGAACATAAGAACATAAGAAAATGCCATACTGGGTCAGACCAAGGGTCCATCAAGCCCAGCATCCCGTTTCCAATAATGGCCAATCCAGGCCATAAAAACCTGGCAAGTACCCAAAAACTAAGTCTATTCCATGTAACCATTGCTAATGGCAGTGGCTATTCTCTAAGTGAACTTAATAGCAGGTAATGGACTTCTCCTCCAAGAACTCATCTAATCCTTTTTTAAACACAGCTATACTAACTGCACTAACCACATCCTCTGGCAACAAATTCCAGAGCTTAATTGTGCGTTGAGTAAAAAAGAACTTTCTCTGATTAGTTTTAAATGTGCCCCAAGCTAACTTCATGGAGTGCCCCCTAGTCTTTCTACTATCCGAAAGAGTAAATAACCGATTCACATCTACCCGTTCTAGACCTCTCATGATTTTAAACACCTCTATCATATCCCCCCTCAGTCGTCTCTTCTCCAAGCTGAAAAGTCCTAACCTCTTTAGTCTTTCCTCATAGGGGAGCTGTTCCATTCCCTTATCATTTTGGTAGCCCTTCTCTGTACCTTCTCCATCGCAATTATATCTTTTTTGAGATGCGGCGACCAGAATTGTACACAGTATTCAAGGTGCGGTCTCACCATGGAGCGATACAGAGGCATTAAAATCCGAAATAAATAAATAAATAAATTATGACATTTTCTGTTTTAGTCACCATTCCCTTTCTAATAATTCCCAACATTCTGTTTGCTTTTTTGACTGCCGCAGCACACTGTACCGACGATTTCAATGTGTTATCCACTATGACACCTAGATCTCTTTCTTGGGTTGTAGCACCTAATATGGAACCCAACATTGTGTAATTATAGCATGGGTTATTTTTCCCTATATGCATCACCTTGCACTTATCCACATTAAATTTCATCTGCCATATGGATGCCCAATTTTCCAGTCTCACAAGGTCTTCCTGCAATTTATCACAATCTGCTTGTGATTTAACTACTCTGAACAATTTTGTGTCATCTGCAAATTTGATTATCTCACTCGTCATATTTCTTTCCAGATCATTTATAAATATATTGAAAAGTAAGGGTCCCAATACAGATCCCTGAGGCACTCCACTGTCCACTCCCTTCCACTGAGAAAATTGCCCATTTAATCCTACTCTCTGTTTCCTTTCTTTTAGCCAGTTTGCAATCCACGAAAGGATCCGGCCTTGCTCATAAGTTCTCCAATATCCTGGATGGATGACCACACACATTCCCATTCTGTACGGGAAAATGGCACCGGACATCACTTTGCCGCCATCCAGTGGGCCTTTGGCACCATTTTTAAAACACTGAGAAAAAGGGCAGGAGCGAGTGGGCTTCACTCCTGCTTTTCCAACTCACCAGGGCTAGAGGTGGGGGTCCCTGGCCCTCTGAAAATTTTAAAAGGCTGTGGAAGAGGTCGAGATGGCTGGGGAGGCCCTGGAGTTCCCCGCTGGGTAGTCCTGAGCCCCAGGCTTCTCTTTCTTGGGCAGGAGGGGAATTAGAGGGCCTCTAGGATGTCCATTTGTTTTGTCGGTTTTTTGCACAAAATCAAAAATGCCTGAAAATTGTGGGGTATTTTCATGAAAGGCCATTTTCGGTTCGTTTCATTCAGAAAGCAATGAAAATGCATTGCATTTTAAGCAGCCATTCAACGCAAATTCAAATCCCTAATTTCTTCAGAGGTTGGAGAAAGAGAATTTTGACTTTGTGGGAGTCAGAAGAAGAATTGCCCAAGAGAGGAAAGGTCCAAAGAGTTTCTGTATGAGAAAAGGAGTCAGACAGAGCTTCATCTGCTTTCGTCTATTGAAAAAGAAAGAGAGAGAGAGAGAGAGAGAAATCATCCTACAGGATTTGCTACTGTCTCTGATCTTTTTTGATAAATATTTGGCCCCCTTGGTAAAATTTTGACCAAATTCAATTTTAACTATTTCATGTAACTATTTCATGACATACAAATTGCTGTCTTAGAGATCGATTTTAGACCAAGCACATGTGCGCCCATACAAGCATGTATTATTTGTCTTTAATGATTTATTGTAACTGAACCTTTGAACTGAACCTTTGACGGCACCTGTTAGAATGTATGATAGTACAATTTCCCCACATTAATTTATGTGCCAACTTGTAAACCATTGCGATGGTAGATAACTTAGCGACGGTATAGAAAAGATTTTAAATAAATAAATAAATAAATAAATAAATAAATAAAATAGCGCCTGAGCAGGATACACTGGAATTTTTAATCGTGCGCGCACTTACCCGCAAATGTTTTTAAAAGCACCAACCACGCGTAAGCATGCTCCTAATTTTAAGAGGCTACTCGAGCACAGCTAGCCCGCGTGTGTCTTCAATAGGACCATGTCGGCTTTGACGCGCGTATATCAGCGAATTTTAAAACATGCTCGCACGGGGCACATTCCCAGTTTTCCAATTACTGCACCAGTTTGTCAAGTTAATAGCGAGGTCTTTCAAATCCCTCTGGCTCTTCATCCTATATGCTCGCCAGTTCACCTGGACCCCTCAGCCTGTCCTATAAGCCCTAAAACTTGAGATCTGCAGACCTGCTCCTCATCAGGAGCAGCAGTAAAGTTACGCGGATATCTAGGGTACGAGCGCTGCGGGTTTCGTTTTTTAAATTCGGACTCTCATGCGTAAGTCTTGGCCCCAACCTTGAACGCCCATGCCCTGCTCCTTTTCCACCCCCATGCGCGAGTATTTTGCGGCTTTTTTAAATCCACGTTGTTCGTGCACGGCCCTCATGTGGGCATTTTTGCGCGAGCGACGCTTTTAAAATCGACCTGTTAGTGAGGCCTTATCAATGTCTCTCAGCTGTTTCCTTGTAGATGAATAAGAATCGGCTACTGTTAAACCCCCAACAAAGCCTGAAGACTTTTGAGTTCCTAAGCTGCCCTCTGAGTCTCTACCTGTATTGCCAGTGATAGGCAGCCACATTTTTACAATCAGAGGTTCACAATTTAGGTTTTATATTTGATTCAGATTTAACGTTTAAGTCACAGATTGCAGGAGTCTCAGCAAAGTCTTGCATACTTTAGCTTGGTGACCTTATTTTCAGGAGAAGAAAGATTTAAAAATGGTTTAATCAGGCTTTACTTGGCTCTCATTTGGATTGTTGCAATTCATTATATCAGGGACTCCCTGAGGTTTCTTTAAGGAAATTGCAGCTGGTCCAAAACTGCATTGCCAGGACAGTGGGGGATGCCTGTAGGTCTGAGCATTTCTCTCTTATACTTTGGGGGTCTCCTCTGCGTGCCAATCAGATATTATTGTCAATTTAAAATGCTGACACTTATCTGTCGGCTTTAAGAGTGCTTTGCTCTCTTCATTTGTCCTCTAGAATTGATTGATATTGCCTCTATGCATGTTTTGCGCTCTACCCATAATGCCTGAAGAGGTTAGGGCTGTTTAGCTTGGAGAAGAGACGGCTGAGGGGGGATATGATAGAGGTCTTCAAGATCATGAGAGGTCTTGAACGAGTACATGTGACTTGGTTATTCACACTTTCGAATAATAGAAGGAATAGGGGGCATTCCATGAAGTTAGCAAGTAGCACATTTAAGACTAATCAGAGAAAATTCTTTTTCACTCATCGCACAATAAATCTCTGGAATTTATTGCCAGAGGATGTGGTTAGTGCAGTTAGTGTAGCTGGGTTAAAAAAAGGTTTGGATAAGTTCTTGGAGGAGAAGTCCATTAACGGCTATTAATCAAGTTTACTTAGGGGCGGATTTTAAGAGCCCTGCTCGCCTAAATCCGCCCAAATCCGGGCGGATTTAGGCGAGCAGGGCCCTGTGCGCCGGTGAGCCTATTTTACATAGGCCTACCGGCGCGCGCAGAGCCCCGGGACTCGCGTAAGTCCCGGGGTTTTCCCAGGGGGGGTGTCGGGGGCGTGTCAGGGGCGTGTCGGGGGCGTGTCAGGGGCGTGTCAGGGGCGTGTCGGGGGCGGGTCCGAACCGCGCGGCGTTTTCGGGGCGTGTCGGGAGCGGTCCGGGGGCGGGCCCGGGGGCGGTCCGGGGGCGTGGCCGCACCCTCCATACCCGCCCCCAGGTCGCGTCCCGGCGCGCAAGCGGCCCGCTGGCGCGCGGGGATTTACGTCTCCCTCCGGGAGGCGTAAATCCCCCGACAAAGGTAAGGGGGGGGTTTAGACAGGGCCGGGCGGGTGGGTTAGGTAGGGGAAGGGAGGGGAAGGTGAGGGGAGGGCAAAAGAAAGTTCCCTCCGAGGCCGCTCCGATTTCGGAGCGGCCTCGGAGGGAACGGGGGTAGGCTGCGCGGCTCGGCGCGCGCCAGCTATACGGAATCGATAGCCTTGCGCGCGCCGATCCAGGATTTTAGCGGATACGCGCGGCTACGCGCATATCTACTAAAATCCCGCGTACTTTTGCTTGCGCCTGATGCGCCAGCAAAAGTACGCCAATTCGCGCGGTTTGAAAATCTACCCCTTAGGGAATAGCCACTGCTATTAATTGCATCAGTAGCATGGGATCTTCTTAGTGTTTGGGTAATTGCCAGGTTCTTGTGGCCTGGTTTGGCCTCTGTTGGAAACAGGATGCTGGGCTTGATGGACCCTTGGTCTGACCCAGCATGGCAATTTCTTATGTTCTTATGTTTACAACTCCTGCTCACTCAAAGCTTAGGCTATGTTCTAAGAAGAAGGCCTTTTCCTGGATAGGGCCCAGAGATGGAATGCGATGTAAGACGAGCTTTGTTTAGAATTGTATTAGGTAGCTTTTGGTGCCTTCTGCAAGCCAGGATTTTTAACGTTCCATTTGTATAATGCTGAATTGCATTATCCTCTGCTGAGCTGTATTTTTAATTTATGATTTTAATTTTATCATTTATGCTGTGAGTCTGTTTGGTATTAGTAATTTATGCTTTGTGATTGTTTTGAAAAACTACACTAAGAAATTGGTATTGCGGTATATAAGAAATAAATAGAAAATGAAAACGTGTGCTAAAAATAATTTGCTATACCAGTCAGTAAAAATCTAATGTGTGTGCTAAAAATGCCACTTTTAACATGCAATGCAATAAATTTACCTGTTGAGTAGTAGAGTACACAGTAACCAAAAAATCTACGCTGTTGGTGCTATCTGCTAAAATCCTTTGTGCTAAGTGGTCCAATTGTGAAAGAACCAGTTAGCATGGCAAATTTCCTTTTCCACAATATCTGTCGAGCCAAAGTGGCTACCTCCTGCACTCCTCCCATCAAACACTATCTCCTTCCAGTATAGCAGAACCTCTCCTAGAGAGAGACAGCCCCCATGTTACCAAGAGATACTACTCACCCCACCCATGAAAGACATTCCATCTGCCCCCAGTCCTACCATAGCAGCAAATTCTGGCACTTACAGGATTTTTTTCTGTTCCAGAGGCATCCTACTCCAGAAGCAACCCCATAGCAGGACCCTCCACCACTCCTCTGGAACTAGTCCCTTCCAGTCTGGAGGAGAAGGATTTTCACACATAGGAGGGACGTTAGAGCCTTCCTGTTCACACTGACGTCATTGCTGCATGGGGTTGCTAGTAATGGCGATATTAAGTCCCGAAAGTTAAAAAAAAAGTAAAAAAAAATAGAAAAAAAATTTGAAATAGGCCCGCTCAATTTTGCCGGCGTCCGGTTTCCGGCGTCCTGTTTCTGAACCCGTGGCTGTCAGCAGGCTCGAGAACCGATGCCAGCAAAATTGAGCGTCAGCTGTCAAACCCGCTGACAGCCGCCGCTCCTGTCAAAAAAGAGGCACTAGGGACGCACTAGTGTCCCTAGTGCCTCTTTTTACCACCGACCCTAATTAAAATAAATTAAAATACTGTATCGCGCGCACAGGAGAACGGGCGCTTGCCTGCTCTCCCGCGTTTTTACTGTATTGGCCCGTTAGAGAGGCATGAGGATAACGGTACATGGATCTAGTCTGGATAAGCCTGGTGGAAAAGGCTTATCCTCCCGTTTGACCTCATTGAGATCATGAGATACAATCATATCCAGATCCTGTTTTTGTTTTCTCCATATAAGAATTTCACCCCATTGATTGAACTGCTCCCTTGGGTTTATGCACCCTAAATGCATGACTGCTTAGCATTAACTCTTACTTGCCGTACTCTAGACCATTCCTCAAGTTCCGCTAAATCATTCCTCATGTTTTCTACACCTTTCTCGCCCTCTACACTGTTCCAGATTTTGATATCATCTGCAAAAGGATAAACCATCCCCGATGGTCCTTCCTCAATATCACTTTTGAAAATGTTGTAAAGAATTGGTCCAAGGACAGATCCCTGCGGTACACCACTAGTAATGACCCTTTCCTTGGAGTAAGCTCCATTGACCACACTTTGTTGCCTCTCGCTCAACCAGTTTTCAACCCAGTCAGTCACTTTAGGGCCCATACCACGGGTGCTCAGTTTCTATGTAAGTCTCCTTACTGAAATATAACACTACACTACATCCAATGATCTCCCCTGATCTAACTCTCTGGTCACCCAGTCAAAGAAAGTGATCAGATTCTGCCTCTGGTAAAAACATGCTGTCTCAAATCTTGTATTTACGGAGAGCAATAAACATACAACAAACTGCTAGGATACATCCTCAGGTACGCCTGTCATCCAGCCTTGTTCCTGCACTACCTCCAGCCCTGCAGCCCTGCTCCTGTTCTTTACGTTAAAAAGTTTTATTTATTTATTTATTTATTTATTTATTTCCGGTGACTGCTGTTGCCAAAAACAATTATTTCAGTATTTCTCGGTTTTGGTTTGGAAAGTTTATGGAAATCATCACCAATGGTGGCCTTTTGAAGATGTTATTTACCAGAGAAGTACTTTATGAATATTTAACAGGTTCCCCTTCAGAAAGCCGTTTTGTATGGTGAAACAAAGGCTCTCTGTTGGGGTTTGGGGACAATTTTCTTCATCAAACTCATGCTCATTGCGAGTAATCTGTATTTTATTTTTTAACGGAATTACAATTGATTATTAATATTATACACACAGTATTTGTTGACAGCTTTTTATTATAAAATTACTAGCTGTACCCTGCCACGCGTTGCTGTGGCTGAGCCTGGTTAAGTTGAAAAAACAGAACAGAGCCAGGGGATATCTGTAATATGTTTAATTTTGCAATGCTTGTGGGTATACAACATTTTTTATTGTTCCATCATTAGTGCAGATATACAAATTGCCAAGTTTGCCTACTCGTGAACATGCAACATACAATTGTCCATGTGAGAAGCAATTGGTTTGTAGATGTAAACTGCAGAGGTGTAAAGATTGTCCTTGAGCTTTGTTGATAGTTATTGCAAATGCCAATCTAATTGGGTATTGCAATCATTTAAATTGAAATGGCATATCTGTTGGAATGATAGGGATGCGAGGAATGAGTACATCTTCACCTTTGAAAGGTCCTGTCAAGATTGTAGCTTCTATGATATTGGTCCTTAAATTTTTGATAGCAACACACCCCCTTTGTTTCTCCCAGAAATTTCATAGCCTTGCAGTATGGACACACGTGTGTCATAGAGCCAATGAGAACATGCCGTATGAAAGTATAATCCTGATGTGGGTTGTATCGGAAAGCAAGTCGATTGTAATGTTTGGCCAGTTGATGTGGGATCCATGGCTGACGTTGAGGTGCTGTCGATGTTAGAGGGATTTCAGCCACTGTCAGCGTTTCATGGGCATGGTGTTGTGAACGAAGGAGATTGTGAGCAGCGGAACGTGCTTGCCGTAATCGCAAGCGTGTGTTGTGTCCCGGAAGTGGATCCTTAGGCCGACCGGCGAAGGGAGACGGTCGGGAGGCAGATCACGCACAGCCGAAGAAGGATCTTCACCTGGAAACCCGAGACGCCCCCAGAGGAGCTGTCATCGCCCGGGTCGCTAGGGCTTAGGTGGCTTCGCCCTGGAAGTCCGAGGTCCCCCCAGGAGGCGCCCGTAGGGACCCGGACCGCTGGGACTTAGGTGAGACTACGAGCCGAGGTCACAGCAGGCAGCAGAAGACAGAAGCGTGGAGACGTACCGAGGTCAAGGCAGGCAGCAGAAGTCAGAAGCATGGAAACGTACCGAGGTCAAGGCAGGCAGCAGAAGTCAGAAGCGTGAAAACGTACCGAGGTCAAGGCAGGCAGCAGAAGTCCGAAGAACAAGAACAGGAACAGGAACAGGAACGCTGAAACTGGCAGGCAGGATCAGGAACAGCAACTAACACTCAGGAGCGACCACGTTGCAAGGCAAAGCAGGAAGGAGCACTGCAGGCTTAAATCCCCCGCCGGCGCTGACGTCAGGGAGAGGGCGGTTCAGCACTTCCGGGTGCTGGACCTGTAAAAGGACGGCCCTCGCGTGCGCGCGTTCCCTGCAGAGGGGAGGAGTCACGATCGGGCCTTGGCAGCGTCGGCAGCGTCTCCCTCGTGGAGACGCCGCTGCCATGCGGCCAGGCCGGCCCCGAATCCCGCGGCTCGCGGCGGTGCGGAGGGAACCCCGGTGGAGGTAAGGACCCGGTCGCTAAGGCGGCGACCGGGGCTGCAACAGTACCCCCTCTCCTACGCCCCCTCCGCAGGGGTCCCGGCTTCCCAGGGTTGTCCTGATGAAACTGAACTAGCAGTGACTTGTCCAGAATGTTCCGAGCAGGTTCCCAAGAATTCTCCTCAGGTCTGCATCCCTCCCATGCTAGAAGGTACTCCCAGCGGCGGGCATGGAAGCGTACGTCCAGTACTTCCCGTACCTGATACGTGGGTTCCTCGGTAGAAGAGGTTGATATAGCATCCGTTGTCGGACAATGAAAGCGTGAAAGCACCACTGGCTTCAACAGTGATACGTGGAACACGTTGTGTATGCGGAGAGATGAAGGAAGACGAAGTCTGTAGGACACTAGACCTATTCGTTCCGCTACTTGGAAAGGACCACAGTATCTAGAGGCCAATTTCCGAGATCGGCCCGGCAGCTGAAGATTTTTGGTACTCAACCAGACTTTGGTACCAGGTAGGAATACTGGTGCAGGACGGCGGTGGCGATTGGCACATCTTCGTGCCCTCTCTGCAGATGTGATAAGTCGTTGCTGGATTGTCTTCCAACGGTGATGAATCTGATGGGCTACTGTTAGTGCTGCTGGTGAGGGAACGGTAATTGGAACAGGTACTGGCGGTCTTGGATGGCGTCCAAACACTATCTGAAAGGGGGACTGACCAGTGACAGAGTGAGTATGATTATTATAGGCGAACTCGGCCCAGGGAAGAAGAGAAACCCAATTATTTCCCTTCTCGGAGACGAAACTTCGAAGAAAAGTCTTCAGTGACCTGTTCATCCGCTCAGTCTGTCCATTACTCTGCGGATGAAAGGCAGTGGATAGATTTAGTTGTACCCCGAATTTCTTGCAGAGAGCCCGCCAGAATCGAGCGGTGAATTGAGGCCCCCTGTCGGATACTATACTTTGCGGAAGTCCGTGAGTCCTGAAGATATGTTGCGTGAACAGGATTGCCAGTTCAGGCGCCGAAGGAAGCTTGGGTAAGGGTACCAGATGCACCATCTTGGAGAACCGATCCACGGTGACCCATATCACAGAATGTCCCTCAGACAGTGGCAGATCCACCACAAAATCTGTGGCGATGTGAGTCCATGGCTCGGTGGGAATGGGTAGTGGTTGTAGGAGGCCCCACGGCCGGCCGCTAAGAGGCTTTTGTCTGGCACAGACTGGACAAGAATCCACGTACAGGCGTACATCTTGCCTCACCTTGGGCCACCAGTAATAGCGGTTCAACAGATCGAGCGTCCTCTCCCTGCCGGCGTGGCCCCCTGAGAGGGAGTCATGGGCCCACCCGAGGACTCTCCTGCGATCTCTGCGGGGAACAACCACTCTCCCAAGAGAGGATACAGATGTACTGGCTACTTGAATCTTGGCGGGATCAATGATGTATTGAAGGGGTTCCACCTTTTCTTCCTGAATGTCATAACGAGACAAAGCATCTGCTCTGACGTTCTTAGAGGCCGGCCGATACTTGAGGACGAAGTCAAACCGGCTGAAGAAAAGTCGTTGGGCCTGATTCAGAAATTCCAAATTCTTATGGTCTGTGTAGATTGTGACAGGGTGAAGAGACCCCTCCAGCCATTGTCTCCACTCTTCTAGGGCTAATTTAATTGCAAGTAACTCCTTGTCTCCTATTCCATAGTTGCCCTCGGCGGGTGTAAACTTCTTGGAAAAATAGGAGCAAGGTAGTAGATGTCCGGAACTAGAATTCTGAGACAGGACCGTCCAACGGCTATGTTGGAGGCATCTACCTCCACGAAGAAGGGCCGTGTCGGGTCTGGGTGACGTAAACAGGTGTCATGGAGAAAAGCCTCTTTCAAGTCCTCAAAGGCTTTACACGCCTCGATAGGCCATAGTCGAGCGTCCGCACCCTTCCTGGTAAGAGTGGTGAGCGGCGCCACCAGCCGTGAATACTGGGGAATGAAATGCCGGTAGAAATTTGCGAATCCTAGAAAGCGTTGCAAAGCTTTCAGACCCACCGGCTGGGGCCAATTTCTGATGGCGGATACTTTGCTGGGATCCATGCGAAACCCTGTTGCGGACACAATGTACCCTAAAAAGGGCAGTGACTCCTGCTCGAAGAGACACTTTTCAAACTTCGCATATAAGTGGTGATCCCGGAGAATCTGAAGCACCTGTCGAACATGTCGCTGATGGGAGATCAAATCGGGGGAGTAGATGAGGACATCATCAAGATACACAATTACACAAGATTGTAGTAGTTCCCGAAGGACCTCATTCATTAAGTGTTGGAACAAGGCAGGAGCATTGCAAAGTCCGAATGGCATAACCAAGTATTCATAGTGCCCGTCCCAGGTATTGAAAGCGGTCTTCCATTCATCCCCGGGACGGATACGGACTAAATTGTAGGCACCCCGTAAGTCCAACTTCGTGAATACTTGTGCTCCCTGGAGTTTGTCTAATAGCTCAGGAATTAGAGGTAACGGGTAGCGATTCTTCTTAGTGATGGTATTGAGTCCTCGGTAATCAATACATGGCCTCAAAGACCCGTCTTTCTTGGCGACAAAGAAGAAACCCGCCCCTGCGGGAGACTTCGAGGGTCGGATGAATCCTTTGGCGAGATTTTCGGTGATATAGTCCGACATGGCTTGAGTTTCAGGTTGAGACAAGGGGTACACTCTTCCCCGAGGCGGAGTAGAACCGGGAAGCAAATCAATCGCACAATCAAAAGGGCGATGTTGAGGTAATAATTCTGCCTTTTCTTTAGAAAAAACATCGGCAAAATCTGCATAAGGTGACAGCAGTAGAGGCCCAGTATGTGCCAGCGGAATTCGTTGCTCCTTCTGGGATTGAATGCAAGAGCGGAGACACTTAGGACTCCATCGAATGATCTGTAGATCGTCCCACCGGATCTCCGGAGAGTGTTGCTGCAGCCAGGGTAACCCGAGAACCACTGGGTGGATGGACTTCTCTAAAACCAGGAACGAGATTTTCTCGGTATGGAGCAGACCAGTCTGGAGGGTGAGTGGCGAGGTCATGGATGAGATACTGCCGGACAGTGGTGTACCCTGGATAGAGGTGACTCGTAAGGGCGGTTCCCGGAGTTGCGTGGGGAGCTGAAGTCGTTGCACTAAATCTTTCGTGATAAAGTTCCCTCCGGCCCCCGAGTCGATGAGAGCCTGCGTTTTGAAGGAACCACGTGGGTATCTCAAAGTTACTGGTACTACACATTGAGGAGCAGCGTTAAGACAGCCTAGGGAACACTCCTCTCTCAACCCTAGGCGCGGGAGTTTTCCGCCCGTTCCTTGCACTGCCAGGAAATGGCCCTTACCACCGCAGTACAGGCATAGCCTTAGATCACGACGGCGTTGTCTCTCCTCAGGTGACAACGAGGACCTGCCCAGTTGCATGGGTTCCTCCGTGGAGGTCTCTGCAGAGTTACTGGGGCTACGAGGGCTGGAATTCGATGGTCTGGAGAGGACTGCAGGTAGGGGAGCCATTCGACGAAGAGGACGCCCCTCCTTTGCTCTTTGTTGTAAACGTCGATCAATGCGACCTGCCACGTCGATGAGGGAGTTAAGATCCTCCGGGAGGTCACGAGCAGCCAGCTCGTCCTTAATCCTAGCTGCCAACCCCTCCAAGAACACGCCTCGGAGGGCATCATCTCGCCAACCAACCTCTAGGGCGAGCGTGCGGAACTCCAATGCGTAATCAGCTAGCGTCCATGTTCCCTGCCGGAGTTGGAGTAACTCTGAGGTCGCTGAGGTCTGGCGTGCAGGCTCGTCAAAGGCTGCTTTAAAATCCTCCACAAATCTGTTCAAGTCACTCAAGGCGGGGTCATTCTTTTCCCACATGGGTGACGCCCAATTCAGGGCCCGCCCGTCTAGCAGCGAAAAGATGTATGCCACCTTGACGGCATCCGATGGAAACTGATTGGGCAGCAAGGCAAAGCGTACGTAGCATTGGTTCAAGAAACCGCGACAAGCCTTGGAATCCCCGGCGTACCGTGATGGAGCCGGAAGCTGAGTAGGAGCATGGATTGTTACCACTGGCGCCGGTGCGGGTGCGGGAACTGGGGCAAGGGGTTCAGCGTCCATGCGAACCGCCAACCGTTCCACAGTGGCAGCCAGCGAATCCAATACCTGCTGTTGCTGCACCAGGCGTTGGGCAAGTCCGGGGATGGCTTGCAGGCCGGCGAGGTCTGCAGGATCCATGGCCTTGCAAACTGTTGTGTCCCGGAAGTGGATCCTTAGGCCGACCGGCGAAGGGAGACGGTCGGGAGGCAGATCATGCACAGCCGAAGAAGGATCTTCACCTGGAAACCCGAGACGCCTCCAGAGGAGCTGTCGACGCCCGGGTCGCTAGGGCTTAGGTGGCTTCGCCCTGGAAGTCCGAGGTCCCCCCAGGAGGCGCCCGTAGGGACCCGGACCGCTGGGACTTAGGTGAGACTACGAGCCGAGGTCACAGCAGGCAGCAGAAGACAGAAGCGTGGAGACGTACCGAGGTCAAGGCAGGCAGCAGAAGTCAGAAGCGTGGAAATGTACCGAGGTCAAGGCAGGCAGCAGAAGTCAGAAGCGTGAAAACGTACCGAGGTCAAGGCAGGCAGCAGAAGTCCGAAGAACAAGAACAGGAACAGGAACAGGAAAGCTGAAACTGGCAGGCAGGATCAGGAACAGCAACTAACACTCAGGAGCGACCACGTTGCAAGGCAAAGCAGGAAGGAGCACTGCAGGCTTAAATCCCCCGCCGGCGCTGACGTCAGGGAGAGGGCGGTTCAGCACTTCCGGGTGCTGGACCTGTAAAAGGACGGCCCTCGCGCGCGCGCGCGTTCCCTGCAGGGGGGAGGAGTCATGATCGGGCCTTGGCAGCGTCGGCAGCGTCTCCCTCGTGGAGACGCCGCTGCCATGCAGCCAGGCCGGCCCCGAATCCCGCGGCTCGCGGCGGTGCAGAGGGAACCCCGGTGGAGGTAAGGACCCGGTCGCTAAGGCGGCGACCAGGGCTGCAACAGCGTGCCTCTAGCAGTCTGGATGCACGTTGCTCGGCCGCTTCCTGCTGTCTTCCTACAGCTTTTCTTTCCTTGTTGTGCTGTTTTTTTGCTGCCCGTTCCTCCTCCGTGCGCCTAGTTCTAAGGCGTTGTGCCGCTAGCGCAGCGCGAGTACGCCGACGTAAGTTAGATTTTCTGCGAGGCATCAATTTGGTGAATTGCAAGAGATGTATGAATGGTCTGTAAAAGGATCAAGGGAAATGGGACTGTAATGTCCGAAGAGCAAGAGAAATGCACAGGGCAAAAATTAATGCCTTCTTAGGTAAGAGGATCCAGACCTTAAAAAGCAGTTACGACGCTGATAGATAAGAAATGAATTGGTGTGTATAAACGTGGTCAGTCAGTGGGAGGTTGTGATCCTTAGGGATAAAAATAGGGAAGTGCCTAATCCACCTAGTAATGTGTCTGTAGAGAAGTTTCTTATGGAGGGCTAATCCGCTAGCTTTCAGAGATCAGTAAAGGTTATAGTTTGTGTGGGGTTTTTTTTTTTTTACCCCAAATGAACAGCACCAGCAAAGAATAGTTTAAATATGCAAGCACATCTTCCTGGCCCCCCCCTCCCCAACCTGGCGAAATAGAGCAACCCACGCTACAGCCCCCCTCTTGGGAGATGTGGAGAATGAGTGCCCCCCCCCCCCCTGTGAAAAACGCGTGGCGGAAAATGAGAACGGTCCCCCCACTGTGCTCCTCCCCGGCTACCTGTGTAAACTGCCAGCCGGTGGCGAGGGTGTGTGCTAGGGTTTGTTCTGCCGGCTGCCATGTCGCAAAACTTCACCGGTGAAAAGGATGCGTCAGGATTCCTGACCTAGTAAGGGCAAATGTCCGCTGAGGATATGGCGCCGACGGGCTCTTGCCCTTACTATGTCACATCGTGTACCGACGTCGTTGTTGTCTCCGTATAGCATAGTAAGGGCAAGGTCCGCCGGCGCCATTTTGGTTGCTGGCATCCAACGGCCCTACTGAATGCGATGTGTCCCGGACCATTCCTGTGGTGCCGGCGGAGAAGCACGGACTTGTTTCAGGTGTAGTGTGTGATCGGAGTGCAGTGCGTGGGTGGGTGGAAGAGGGTACTTTAATTTAAAATCGGAGGGTGTGTGAAATGCGTGGCTTCCCATAGTAGCAGCCAGGAATTCGTGTTTTGGTGTGTTTTGGGAGGGTGGGTGAAGTAAGTGACATTGGCAGGCGTGTGGGTGGGGGTGTGTGGTGTGATGAGTGTGGATTTCTGTGTGTTATGAGGGAGTGTGAATGAAAGACAATAGCCCTGTGTGGGGGTGGGGTGTGGTGTGTGAGTGTGTGTGAAAGGTGTAAGAGGTTGCGCTTGCGCTGACGGCCACCAGATATCGCTGTTTTGTGTAAGCAATTTTTAAACTTGTATTACCTGTCACAGGTGTGACCTATATGTAATATAAGTGTATAAGATCCTTCCCGTATGGGAAGTGAATGTTGTGTGCAAATTTGAACGCATTCGGTTAAGCGGTTGGCGAGATTAGCGACGACGTACAAACTATTTAACATTTTTATTTATATAGATTGATAAGGGCAAATATTTGGGCATTAGTATTGGTAAAATCAAATATCACATACATTTGGATTGGTGTTAAAGGTTTTCAAAGAGTGTAATTCATTATTTTGTGAACACTGAATGGTTTTTTTTAATGGTTAGTAATGATTACCTTTTAGACATGACCCCCTTTTTTGACAACTTAGACATAGTGTTTGTATGAACTTGCTATTTGTTTCACTCAGTTTTTTCACTCAGTTGTTTCCCTAACAAAAATTGTTATTATTTTTTGTTTAAACTATTTTATTTTACAATAATTTTATATTTCTAGGAAAAAGTGTTTCTTACTTTCAAACTAACATGCATACATGAAACTGAGCATGCTCAGTCTTGTTTTCTCATGGCTCCTCCTCCTTGCCTTTAAAACAGATAGAATAAACCTTGGCACCTGAGGCTGGTTTTCCATGCTGAAGAGAGAGGTACGATAGCAACTGGATCCCAGAAGAGAATGTTAAGGAAAACCCGAGAGTTGCAAGAAAAGAAATAACAAACATCCGCATGGCTTGTGTCTTGTACGCCTCTTTTCTTTTTCCTTTCCATTGCCTATGAGTCAGAGGGTGATTGAGTGTTTGTTTCTGTCCATCAGTCTTCTGAGTCAATCAGGGTCTTGAAATACCAGAAAGGAAGTGTTTGCTGACAGAATGGAACATGCAAAGGGGCAAGCGACTCTGTGTGAGTGGCTGGGCATGGAAGGCACATGAGAGGTGACAGTAGGGGTAGGATTAACAGAGAGGAGAAGGAGAGAGAAAGCAGAACCAGAAGAAAAGTGGAAGCTACAGTAAGAAAGAGTTCCATGGTGCAATATCTGAACTGAGCTCAGATTTGCAAAAGGAAGAGTAATTAAATCAAAAATCCAAATCTAGGGAGAGAGGAAGGAGGTAGTGATGGGGTAGTGGGCAGAAGCAAAGCAATCAGGCCAGAAGGGGTAGAAACAGAGCTCCAAAGAGCCCAGGTTGGGCCCATTAGACACCTGGTGGAGAAATGTAGGACAGCATAGCAAGGAGAAGATGGAATGGGAGAAGGGGGAAAGAGGAGATGTCAAGAAGGCAAGGACTCCCAAACGTACGTGCCTCCTATGTCTGTCCTGGAAGCAGAGAACCCTAAGGAGGATAGGGAAGACCTGAAGAGGAGGAACGTGCGGAGGAGCTTGCAGAGGAACGGGAGCCAGTGGCAGATGAATGACCTGACCACACCACCAGACGTATCGCTTCACTCGGGGAGAGAATCACCAGGTTCTGGAGTTGGTTCAAAACAAATTTGGTGCACTCTTTGGGAGGAACTCCACAAGAAAATGCCTAGCAGCAAAGGATTGCGAATGGAAATGAATGATGGCAGTAGCTTCGGAGCCACCCCAAGAACAATAAAACACATTGAAAATTGACACCAGGACATTCAAAGACATCTGAGAAAAAGACGCATGGATCAAAATGTCCTAAAAATGGATCTAGTTAGCAGCTTTAGTTTAATGTGCTTAAATATGTTCAGCATTGCCCCCACCCCCTTCCTCTCACTGAGGCAGCTACGAGTGAAACGCTCGCTGGTGTACGTGCATCCGCTCCCACTATTCACATGACTATAATATTATTCTGATCATAGGCTGGTCCAGGTCATGCAGTAGCTGTTCACCAGGAAAGTCTCCGGTCAGCTAATCCTTGTTTTTGAGACATTTAAACTGAGCTCCTATCAGCACTTACTCCTGGTGTATTAGCCCTGGAAGAGAGAAACCCTAAGGTGGACCTGATAGCTGGCAACGACTTTCTAGACTGTGTTACCTAGTTATCTCCTGCCCCAGTTCTGTTCATCTAGCAGAACTAGAAAAGGTACAGGGAAGGGTGACCAAAACGATAAAGGGGATGGAACAGCTCCCTCATGAGGAAAGGCTAAAGAGGTTAGGGCTGTTCAGCTTGGAGAAGACGTGACCTGAGAGGGATGTGATAGAGAATTACAAGATCAGGAGTGGGATGAAACAGGTAAGGAGGTATAGCCCCTGTGCAAGGGTTCTCCTCAGGCTACATGTGCGAATCTAGGGCTAAAAATCTAGGGTTGCACAGCATCTTTCTTCTCTCTTCCCTGGTGCAGGGCCCTCCAACAGCCACTTATTGGCCCTAGGCATTAGGTAACCGTTCCTTAATACATGCCAGTGATGAGGTTGGACATGGCACTGGTGTTCCCAATCATGTTTATTGAGGAAATTATTCAAACATGAGAGTTGACATGTTACATCAGCCTCTCTTAGAATTTATTTATTTATTTATTTATTAAAGGCTTTTCTATACCGAATTTCTGGTACTGAAATCTGTAAACCTGTGATCCTTTAGTTCATCCCTTAGGGTCTCTTCCCTATCCTTGAATGGAATAAGGGGGCACCTTGGACTAGGGGTATTCCTTTTCTTTACTAGCTCCTGAGATCCATAGCTCCTCCTGGAATTCTCCACTGTTGTTCTCTCCTCCTTCTTCTGGTACTGGATGCAGCTGATGAGCACCTGGTGGGTGATTTGTTTCTCCTCCTTCCTCTCAAACTTTGGATCCAGTTGGGTGTCCACTTCCTCTCCTCCTCATGTGCTGGTGGTTAAACCACTGGATCCCCTGGTTTAGGGAAATCAAAGCTGGGAAAAAAAAACAGCTCAACATTTAGGGGTAGATTTTCAAAAACGGCACGTTCGTGTACTTTTGTTGGCGCTCCAGGCGCAAACAAAAGTACGTGGGATTTTAGTAGATACGCGCGTAGCTGCGCGTATCCGCTAAAATCCTGGATCGGCGCACGCAAGGCTGCCTATTCCGTGTAGCCGGCGCGCGCCGAGCCGCGCAGCCTGCCGCCGTTCCCTCCAAGGCCGCTCCAAAATCGGAGCGGCCTCGGAGGGAATTCGCTAACGCCCTCCCCTCACCTTCCCCTCCCTTCCTCTACCTAACCCACCCCCCCGGCCCTGTCTAAACCCCCCTCCTACCTTTGTTGGGGGATTTACGCCTCCCAGAGGGAGAAGTAAATCCCCGCGCGCCAGCGGGCCGCTGGTGCGCCTAGATGTGACCCGGGGGCGGTTCCGGAGGGCGCGGCCACGCCCCCAGACCGCCCCAGGCCGAAACCACGCCCCTGGGCCCGCCCCCGAAACGCCACGTCCCGCCCCAAAAACGGCGCGCCGCTCGGCCCCGCCCCGACACGCCCCCGACACGCCCCCCTCGGAAAACCCCGGGACTTACGCGAGTCCCGGGGCTCTGCGCGCGCCGGTAGGCCTATTGAACATAGGCGCACCGGCGCACAGTGCCCTGCTCGCGTAAATCCGCCCGGATTTACACGAGCAGGGCTCTTAAAATCCGCCCCTTAGTGTGACTAAGGAGGAAGAGCTGCTGGCGACATCCTCCCAAAAACAAAATCAGTTTCTCAGAAAAGGGACTAAAAATTCACTTAGGAATAAATCTATTACTCACTGGGTGTGAGTTGAAGATTAAAAACCTCCTTACATCTTCTCAGGATCTGAACAGTAAGGCTCAGGGCCTTACTTTTGCAGACCAATTAATAGGAACTGAACAGAAACGTCCCTTCCATCTCAAAAGAAAACCTAAAACTACACAGACCAGTAGGGGGCACCTACTTTTATACCAGAAGGAGCAATCTATAGCAGCCGCCTCACATAGAGAACGCTGTAACAAACCTGGCACATTCTTCTCTCCTGCTCTAAATGCATGACCCTTCTACAAGGTCACACCGTCACAGGGATCCCAGTGGGACCCTATTCTGGGAACGTTTTTTTAATCATTTCAAATAGTAAAAGGACTAGTTGTTAGATTTAAAATAAAATGGAGGAAGTACTTTTTCACTCAGTGCCCAATTAAGCTGTGAGTTTTCTTGCTGGAGGATTTGGTAAAGGCATCTAGCATAGCTGGGTTTAAAGAGGGTTTGGGTAAGTTCCTGGAAGGAAAGTATTAGCCAGATAGACTTGGGGAAAGCCTCCACTTATCTCTGGGATTGAGACTACTCTTTTGGGATCTGCCGGATTCTTCCCACTGATCGGAGACAGGATGCTGGACTTGATGGACCATTGGTCTGCCCCTATTATAGCTGCTGATCCAAAAGGCTATCTGCAGTCTATAATCGTGACAGTCTGGTCCTCTTCCCAGATGTCTTCACTGGTGGGAGGCAGGACAGGTATCTATGGATTATAGCCTTTGCAAGCTGACCTTAGCATTACGGGATGCTCCAAAGTTTATCGGTACGATTTACTACTTTAAAGAGGAGAAATATCCGTACTTCTGTCATCAAAGTGTAACTCTTTCTATCAGACTGGGATACTGCCACTTGGCTAGCTATGGTGAAGAAGAGAGATGCTCAGCCACGGCTCTCTGTCCTACTCTTTTTTCCTTCCCTGCTCCCGCGTTCCTCCTAGAATATCAGCTCCTTTAAACCACATGGCTGGAGCAGGGCTAACCCAAGGTGGATGCAAGGCTTTGGGGAAATTGTCCAGAGCATAACCTTCCACCTTGAGCCTGAAGAGCACAGGGAGATTTCCCTCCTCAGTCTGTATGGTGTGTGGGGGGGTGGATATTGAGAAAGGGGGACCTTTCCATACCAACAGTACCTCCTGGTCTCAGTGATGTCACAGGTGGCTAAGACTCCCTCAACCCCAACCATGAATCTCATCTCTCAGTTCAAACGTTATGCCACATCCGAGTCCCAACTATCTCCCTTGCCCCCTCCCCCCCCCCCTCCCCCACTCAGAACACACCTAATCACTTTGTCCCCTCCTTCAAGGCTGCTCTTCTGCCCCCAAGGGCTCTCCCCCCTCTGTTGCCCAGGCAGCCAGAGAGCAAGGCCAGAGGGTCCAGTGCTTCAAATTCAGCTGCTGCCAGCTTCTTCTCCCTCCCTTGCTAGTCAGATCAGCTGATTGAGTAGTGGGGAACCTGTGGCATCAGGAGTGGGTTTGAAGGGATGGACCCGCTGTCCTGGCTGGGCTGCAGAGGGGCATGCCTCTCACCTCCTGGGCCCCAGTTCTGTGTCTGGCCTAGGCTACACAGGGGGAAAACAAGAAGCAGCAGAAGCTGCCTCAGGCCACGTGGAAGAGGGTGCAGTCTGACAATGTGATGCTGGAGTTTGGGGTTAATGTGGCCCCTGAAAGCATAGTGCTCAGAGCAATTGCTCCGTGTGCCCTCTCCCCCTTCCAGAGGATGGCTCTGGGTTGGGGCTGCATTTTGGAGTTCTGACCCTCCCACGGTACAAAACTCTGCCCCAGGGAGCCTTCTCACGTCCTGCTTCATATTTCTCCCTGCGGTTAAATTAGAGCAAATGTGACATGGGGTTGGCTAAATTGCTCCTATTTGCTTTCAAGATTCCTGTCCTTCATTGTCATGTGCAAAGTGTACACCCTGTCGCAATTTTGGAAAAAAAACAAAAAACCACCCAATGAGTAGCTCTGATGAAAATTATTACACAAAATAGTGCTCCATCTTGTGACTGATCATTTTTGTTCAGTCTGTAGGTTATGAATTGAACTTTCCTGTACATATGCAAGCCACGCATCTACAGAATTCAAGCTTGACTTTATGTATAATGGCAATATAATGATGGCATCCTCACTTACAGAGTGCAGGTTTAAACATAATCACACTAACTTCACAGTCGTATGCATAATAGGGGTTTCAGTTCAAAGCATCCATACCCAAGTCCACCCTGCATTCCCATCAGGCTCAATCCAAGTTAATCAAGAAAACCATTGAGCTAACCCTTCTGATATGATTTTTATTACATGTTTGCAAATGTATTCGTGTTTAAGGATTCTGAAAGCTCCCCCTTCTTAGTCACTCCAGTCCCAACCCTCGAGAAGCCAATCAGACTGAAGAACTGCCATAGCGCTGGATTGACCCTTGTCAGAAATCTCGGCAGACATCAGAGACAGAAGAGTAAAGAAGCATGAAAGCTGCCAGTGCCACTTTTTCGCTGGTACGGCTGCTCCAAGCAGGACCCTTTAAGCCGGAGTGGAATTTCCTGCCTTTCTGTTTTACTTTACAATATGAGATGACAGTATTTCTGAGGGCAGTGGGAGGTTGAAGGCATGCTAAGCAGATGTGCCAAAAATAGTCCAGAAAATTCTGATGTGCTTGCAAAGGGCAGAATTGCCATGCTGTCATGTGGTGCTATTATGCTGTCATCACATTTTGCTTCCGTTTGACACCATGCGACAGAAATCAAGCACAGCTGCTATATTGGGCAACTCGCTTCTTGTTTTTCTTCTGCGTGCCTCTGAAAAGGAAACTGTTCATGTCAGAAAACTTCCAGATAGCAAGCCCGCGGGAGCTGGAGCCTCCCACGGCTGCTGGGGCAACCGCAGGCATTGGCTCTCATTCCCGGAGACCACTGTCACCGTGGCGTGTCACAACAGCTGCGAGAATGCAATGCTTGACGCGGTCAGCAAAAGAACCTTCCCCTTCTGCCAAGGCCAAAAATCTCTTAAGCAAAAGTGCAGCAACCCCCAGCAATTCTTGATAAAATAAAACAGCAGCTAGCATCTTGGTCCTGCACCGGGAAGGAAGCGAGGAGACTCTCTGGCTCACCTCCTGCTTCAGGAAGCACCTCCACCTTTCGCTTGTCTGGTTAGTCTCCCAAGGAGTCTGGAAGGCCACTCACCATATACCTGAAAGTCATTGCCCTGATAATCTACTGTTGCAGGCAAGTTTTTAAAAAAAGTCATGGAAGGAAGTGAAAACCAGGCCTGTACATGGATTTTCTAGTGCTTTTCAATTTTGACACTATTGAAAATGACTTCGCTCTTAATTCATTTCTTAAATTGTTCATGCCAAGCTTATGCTTCATCTTCTCACCATGCACCTGTAACCCTGGGGCAATCCCCATCCACCTGACCAGCACCTAACTCCACCCACCACTCCACCCTCTAATCATGCAATCCTACCCCATTCCTATCATCAATCATCGCCACTCAGACCTCTCCAAATTTTCTCAACGGACCCTGTATCAGTCAACAAGATCACTCATCCCAATCATGCTCACACCCCTGACTCAACTTCTAGGACTCACGATATTCTCCCTAACCCTCTTCAACGCTCAGTCCCTCACTAAGAAAACGCACATCCTGCATGACTACCTGCTTGAATCCAAACCAGATGTATGTGCTATAACGGAAACCTGGTTAAAAAGCACCGACACGGTATTGATAAACCAATTACCTATTCACCTCTATGACGTCTTCTCAATTACCAGACCCAAAAAGAGAGGGGGAGGTCTGCTGTTAGCAACCAAGAAGGAACTGAATCTCAGACAACAACCAATCAAGACCTCGTCCAAAACATTAGAACTCGGTTTGTTTAAATCAAAACACATTCAAATTATACTGGTCTACGCTCCTCCAGGATCAATAGACTCGGATGCCTCACCCCTTATAGAAACCATTGCCAAATACATTAACATGGACTCACCGGCCATAATTTTGGGGGACTTCAATCTACATGTGGACGCCTCCCCGATCTCCTCCAACTGCGAAACATTCCTATCCACACTCCAGGCTATGGGCTTTGAACAAATAGTCAACAAACCCACCCATAAAGCTGGACATACATTAGATCTCATTTTCCTAAACTCACACCTATCATACACTAACTCTCCTGACTGCACCCCAGTCCCATGGTCCGACCATTCACTCTTATCAGCTATTCTCATGACTAGAGGAAACCCCTCTCAACCACAACCTCATTCCACCATCCATCACAGAAGAAACTGTTCCTCTGATATTCTTAGTGATCATCTCTCCAAAGAACTCCCCAATCTAGACACTTCTAACCCCAACTCAGCACTCCTTTCCTGGTGCAATATCACAGAGTCCATAGCCAACAAACTCTGCCCCAAGGAGACGAAAACCATCAACTGGACTCAAAAAAGGAAGCAACCTTGGTACTCACCGGAACTTAAACGAATGAAGCAAGACCTCCGACACAAGGAAGGCTCTTGGCGGAAATCCCCCAACTCTACAACGATGTCTGATTACAAACGAATCATGCATCTCTACAGGAATTCTCTCCTACAAGCAAAAAAAGACTACTACTCCAGCAGAATCCACGATATTCAATTTGACGCTAGAGCCCTGTTCTCCTATGTATCTCAACTTACTAAACCCTCTGCCCCCACCATCCCCGACGATCAGGCTCAATCCAAAGCTAATGAACTTGATCTCTTCTTTCAGGACAAAATTGCAAACACCCTAGCGCTTCTCCCTTCTAACCCTACACCTCTATCACTAAACTTTACCACCACAGGCCCCCCCAATGCCACCTTAGAGTCCTTCGAGCCTACCACCCCGCTGGAGATAGAATCTACACTCAAGAAGCTGAAACCATCCAGCCACCCATTGGACCACATCCCAACAAAACTGCTGCTCCTTATACCAAGCACCATCTCCAGATCCTTGGCCGACATCATTAACTGCTCCCTTGCCCAAGGAATTTACCCGGATGACCTTAAAACTGCATCGATTAAACCTCTCCTGAAGAAACCCAACCTAAACACGAATGAGCTTTCCAACTTCCGACCCATTTCCAATCTCCCGCTGCTAGCAAAAATCACTGAGAAGGTGGTGAACACACAGCTATCGGACTACCTTGAGGATCACAAAATTTTATACCCCTCCCAGTATGGCTTCCGCAAGTCTTCCAGCACTGAAACCCTCCTCATCTCGTTAACAGACCACATCCTCATGGGCCTAGACAAAGGGACTTCTTTCCTGCTAGTTCTCTTAGACATCTCCGCGGCGTTTGATACCGTGAACCATAGCATCCTCCTCAATCGCCTCTCAGACATTGGTTTAACTGGATACGCCCTCCAATGGTTCAGCTCATTCCTCAATAACAGAAGCTCCAAGATCACCATCAACAATAAAGAATCTCCCAACTTCAAATCTACCCTGGGTGTTCCCCAAGGCTCCTCTCTATCCCCCACTCTCTTTAATATCTACCTACTACCCCTCTGCCAGCTACTCACAAACCTCAACCTAACCCACTATTTATATGCTGACGACGTGCAGATCTTGATCCCTATAAAAGAATCCCTTCCAAAAACGCTATCTTTCTGGGAAAACTGCCTCAAGTCCATTAACCACCTACTTACCAGCCTAAACCTGGTACTCAATGCAGCCAAAACAGAAATTCTTCTCATCTCCCCTGACCATTCTACCAGCCACGACCAGACAACCTCTATCCCTCAGACTACTCAAGTCAGAGATTTAGGAGTCACCATTGATAACCAATTAAATCTAAAAAAATCAATTAACAATATTACGAAGGACTGTTTCTTTAAGCTACAAGTTATGAAAAGACTCAAACCCCTCCTCCACCTCCAGGACTTCAGAACAGTGCTACAGTCAACGATTTTCTCCAAAATTGACTACTGCAACACTCTCCTCTTAGGACTTCCGATCTCCGCCACCAGACCTCTACAGATGCTCCAGAACTCAGCAGCCAGGATTTTAACCAACACTAACCGGAGAACTCACATCACCCCGATACTTAGAAACCTACACTGGTTACCTATTAAATACAGAATTTGGCACAAAGCTCTCACCATCATCCACAAATCCACACACAACCAACTTCCTTTAGACCTTCAGTTACCACTCAAACCATACACATCTGCAAGACCCATCAGAGAGGCTCTCAAAGGAACCCTTCAAGTTCCCCCAACTAAATTCACTCGACTAACCTCCACGAGAGAGCGGGCACTTTCCACAGCTGGCCCCACCATCTGGAATAACCTGCCGACGGATCTACGACTGGAACCCTGCCTGACTACCTTCCGGAAAAAACTCAAGACTTGGCTTTTTGCCCAAGCCTTCCCTGAAACATAACATCTTATCTGAGCTTTCTTTTA
This sequence comes from Rhinatrema bivittatum, assembly GCF_901001135.1. Taxonomy (NCBI): domain Eukaryota; kingdom Metazoa; phylum Chordata; class Amphibia; order Gymnophiona; family Rhinatrematidae; genus Rhinatrema; species Rhinatrema bivittatum. The sequence continues at coordinate 797,000,414 of NC_042616.1, read as the reverse complement.
GCTCAATAGACTAAAAGACCAACCCAGTAATTACATCTCCATCCATGTTTATTCTCCAGTTTTTCCTGTCCTTTATTTCCTGGCTACACTAGCCTCCAAGTTCTTTCCCCCTGTTATTTGTAACTGCGCTTCGGCCTTCTTGTTATATGGTTTCTTGTTAAGTTAACCCCCAAGTTTGATGTAAACCGGCCTGATATGAAGCTTGTCATGAAGTTCGGTATAGAAAAATGTTAAATAAATAAATAAATAAAATGTTTTGATCCAGACCATGATTTTTCGTTGAACGTATCATGCATCCAGATGGGTGGACAGATTGAACCAGCCCCTAAATGCTTCTCTAAAAGTTATCAAGCATTTACAAGTTCCAAGCACGAAGCCTGAAAAAGAAACCTTAATACCTAAGCACTTTATGACATGAGTTCAAAGGCACTTAAAAAGGCAATAGAAGTAATATAAGAAGCCTTTTCCCCATTAAGAGATGGAGTTATGACCTTCCGATGGAGGTGGTGCTGATGGATATCGGATCTGAAAAGAGCACGGGATGAACCTCAGCAATGGCAAAGCCAGAGTAAAATTGCAGTATTTAAGCAAAAATACTGCAGTATTTAAGCAAAACAAATTAACTAAATGGTCCTTGTGGTTTTTTTAATTTGCGTCAAATTCTATGTTTCTCCCTTTCATATTTTTGTTGTCAGAGCCTGCTCAGACTGAATGTTAGCAAGATCCCTATTTAGCAATTACAGCTACTAAAAGACCAGATATAGGGAAAGAGATATGTGAAAAGCAAAGTGACAAGAATCCTCATGTGTGGCTGTTATTATTGATAGTAAGGATATGTACTTATTTTACTTATTTATTTATTTATTTATGTGTTTGTTTGTTTGTTTGTTTATTTAGTCTTTCTTGACACCATGCCTTAGCATTCAGAAATTCTAAAGAAAGTCACAAAAAATGTGGATCTTCATATATATATCAAAACATTCAAGCCCAATCCAGAACTAAAAACAAGTTATCATCATCATCGTTGTTTATTTATGACATCATTTTCCAAAATGAGTTACAATAAATTAAGCAGAATTCAGGTACATTGGGCCAACAGAATAAAATGCCAGCACAGTACATTGAATTTGATGCATATTTACTCAGAATGAGGAGTTTCAGTGAGTCTGAGTGGTAGGGTAAGTAAGGGGTTATATACAAGATTTTGTGTCAGCGAAGAAGTTTGTATAGCACAAATCAATGTAATAAACATAATCCCTAAACATTCAAAGAGTAAAGACTCATAAAGTAAATTCTCAAGAGTATTCCTGCCACTCCGGATAATAATGATAATAAGAAAGTGAATCCTGTTGGTAGGGAATGGAATAGGAATACTAGGTTAAGGAATAGAGTAGATGTTACAGAGCTAGAGAAAAGTCCATAAGTAATGATTGAGGGGAACAAATACAAAGAAAGCAAAAGAACCCTCTTCTGTTGAAGATTTTTCTACTTGCAGTGCTGAAAAATAATGGAGGAGCACGGTCCTGGTTTTCAGTGCTGCACTTCTGCTGCCCCTGCCGTTTGTTGTGGCATAATTTATTATTTATTTTATTTTATTTTAAATCTTTTCTATACCGTCGTTTGGAGGAGACCGTCACAACGGTTTACATCGAGGCACATAAAATTAATGATACTGTAATTTGTACATTTACAAGAGTGCCATAAGGTTCGGTAACATAGTTAGTGATCAATAATGTTAAATGTAATTAATCATGTCCATGACTCTATCTCAGTTTTTATTACAGAATTAACTTTAAAATTGTGACTTGTCCTTTAAAGACTACACACTTAGTGAATACAGCAGTGTGTGTGGATGTTATGTTGATCGTGCTTTGCCTGTCCCTGGTTTCTATTCTCCCTTCTCTTTTTGAAAAGCTTGTTTAAAGAGCCAGGTTTTTAAACTTTTTCTAAAGGTTTTGCTGTCTCTTTGTAGTCTTAAATCTAGGGGCATGGAGTTCCATAGTATGGGTCCTGCCAGTGATAATGCTCTCTCTCGTACCTGTGTTAGTCTTGCAGTTTTTATTGATGGAATGGTTAGGAGTGCTTTGTTTGCTGACCTTAGGTTTCTGTTAGGGATGTGTACACGTAGGGCTGTATTTAACCAGTCTGCATGTTCGTTATGTATTAACTTATGTATGGTGCACAGTGTTTTGTATTGTATTCTTTGTTCAATGGGAAGCCAGTGTAGTTCAGCCAGTGTTTCGGTGATGTGATCTCTTTTACTTTTGCTAAATTCCAGGCAAGACCAATAGTCATAAGAGAATAAACTTTGAAGAAAACGTCCAAGAGGGCATGAAAATGTTAAAGATATCTGGGTAAGTCTATGTAAAGCATTGGATTTCCAGGTCAAGACCAAGAGTTGGCAAGTACAAAACTCACAGTGTTTGCAAAAATGTCTCTCACATACTGTGTGTGTGAGCTGTCTCCTTGTGCACACATACAAACTCTGAGACAGAGAAGACACAGGCTAGTGATCATTATGATCTAACTCTAACATTAATAGAAGGTACAGTTTAGAACTAAAGATAGTAGTGTACAGAGTAAGACAGAAAGAAAGAATAGCATCAAAACCCCCAATGTATAGAATGACAGTAGGGTATCATAAACCTGCACAGAGGCATCAAAACTCCTAGGCATAGAATGTGAAATATTTCAAACAGCACATTGGCATCAAAACCCTCAATGTGTAGAGTGTAGGTGGGATATCTCAAACAGCACAGAGGCATCAAAATCCCCAAGGCATCATGAACAGGGTAAAGGGAACCAATTATAGTTTTACGAACAGCCAATGCAGTGAAGGAACCAAAAAAGCAGCAAAGGCAGAACCAACAGTGGCATGAATTTTCCAAAGGCCTGCAAAGCAACAAAACAGTACCCATAGTAGCAAATGTTTTTCTGTTTCAGCTATATCTAATTTTAACTTCAATAAATGATGGCTTTTAACCAGGGTTTTATCACAATTTCATTGTTTTATTTTGACTTATTTGTTATTTCATTATTTATAAATTTATTTGTATTGTTTGAACAGTCTTATTATTGTATGTCATAATTGTACTTACTTGCTAGTCATTGTAATTGTGCTGTTTTATGTTCATTTATGTTAGTAATATTATTGCAATTCATTTTATTTTTTATTTTACCTTATATGTTTATTTTTTTTAATTTAATGTTTTATACATTGCTTTGTTTTAACTGTGTAAGAAATAGTGATTCATCAAGTAAATAAACCAAACTAAGGTGTTCTTCAAAGCATGATGAGAGAGCCAGGAGCAGGCTGGGCAATAACAATCACAGACTTTGACTGTAAGTCATAGAGACAGGAAAAAGGTGTGGTGGGATGAGAAACTTGTATTTTTTTCTTTTTATTACATTTTCTTTTATGGACACAACATTTCAGTATAACCAAGAATGAAGCAGGGTGGGAGAACTAGGCTGGGATTCTAGAGGAAATAATACAATTTTAAGGTGGACAACCAGAAAAGAAGTGGGGTGGGAGAAGAAATTTGTATTAATTTATTTTTCTCATGTTTTATTTGGTGACAAAATCTCCAGTATAACCAAGAAAGAAGTAGGATGGGAGAAATAGACTGGGATTCAAGCAGCAAAAAACACAGAAGCATCACAACCCCCAAGATGCAGCAAGGCAGAAAGGCAGCAAGACAGTTTTGCCTTTTGCTTCTGTACCAAAGCAAGAGGGAGAGGAAGAAGGGGCAGTGACACATGCTCTCAAGAAGAGGAAGAAATGACAGTGACACGTGAGCTCCCTATTTAAATTTCTTATGGCTTGAACCAGCTTCCATTCCTGGCTTTCTATGGCTAAAAAAGTCTTGTTCTAGTTTAGGGGCAGGACATCCTTTTTTTCACTGCTACTAGTACTGCTTCTCACAGGCTGAACTAGCTTTGCAGCTGCACCCAATCCTCTTTACCTGCCATTTTGTTGCTCGCTGCCATTCCCAATGCTTCCCTTTGCTCACAATGGTATGATGACATTAGAAGTAGCTATTGGGGCTTTTCATATCACAATATACATTATTTATGCTGTACCAGCACTCACCAGTACCACTCTGTCAAACACATTCAGGCCACGTTCACTTCAGTGCTTAGCAAACACAGTGCCAACTTGCCATGTAGTTAGCAGTTTGCTAGTAGCCCAAACTCATTGTCATTCTAGGTCTATCCCTCATAGTGTATACAAAAATATCTCTCACATACAGTGTATGTGTGTGCACACTGCCGACTGACTCCTTTTGCACACACACAAAACTCTGTTAGAAAGAGCATAAACTGAGAAGGCAGGCAAGGCTGTGCTTCTCTTTGCTTTCGTCTCTGTGCAGATAATCATTGTGGTGCTCTGTGCAAAGTCACACAGACAGACATGAAAAAACAGTTTTCACTGGCATAGCTTCTCTATTTCCAGTCCACTGCTCTGCCTCGGTGAACAGACAGAAAGCAGTGCAGTGACTGCAGCAGTGAATATCAAAAAAAGTCCTTTGCTAATGCAAAATTCTCATTTCTCATTCTTTTTTAAAGGTTTTCTTTGACTCTGTCAGAGCTTCTGAAAAGACAAGCTTTCTCTTTGAAATCCAGCAGAGAAAATGCTTTGCACATGCTCAGACGTTTTTGTGTGAGTATGTCAATATCACTTAATCTAAATACCAGTTACAGGCTAGTTTAACAAAATACTTCACCGTGAATGGTCCTTCATCTTGTCTAAATGCCTACTTCTTCCACCTTGGCTCCAGCCTAGCTGCTATCTCACACAGGCATTGGTGGTTACTGAAATTAACGGTCTCACTGCAGTTTTCTCAGTGCAGCACTTTTCAGTATGCCATATTTTTAAAAGGTGAAACATGAACAAATGAAATTAAAATTAGTGTTATATTTGCGAGCACCCTACACTCATTTTGAGGGTCCATGAGTGAAATAAAAGTGCATTTTACCCATTTGTTTCAAATGAATGCACATCCCTACCAGTTCTGTTCAATATTTTCATAAATGTAAAAAAGGGGTTAGTTGTGGAAGGTTTCTCTTTTTGTAGATAACACCAAGATGCATTTACATCTTCCCCCCTCTCATCTTTATTTGTATACACTTTACATTGTTCCCCACTCTGAATGTAGGAAGGGCAGGAAATAAATCAGTTTCAAATAAATAAATACATAAGATCTTTAACAGAGTGGATAATCCATCAGGAATAGGCAAAATGAGGAATGATCTAAGAGAGCTTGAAGAGATGCTGACTATTTGGCATCTATGATTCAATGCAAAGAATTAGAGAGTTTTTCACTTAGTATGCATAAATCTAAAAGGAATGAAATGAAATAAGGTGTTATATGCCCAAGAAATATGTCTAAATGTACCTGGCAGTCCTTTTTAATCAGTTCACTTGGCAATACAACTGAGACATGCATTGGAAGCAAAACCTCATAATAAAAACGTTTTCAGGTTTATTTCAAATCCTGTGGGGGAATCAGCTGGATCATCAGATGTTGAAGGGGGAAAGGGGCACTTAGGGATGACAAGGTCCTAGCAGTCAGACTAAATTAATTCTTTGCTTCAGCTTTCACTGAGGAAGATGTAAGTGAGATACCCGTGCCAGAAATGATATTCAAAGGGGAAGATTCAGAGTAACTGTAATATGAAGGTAATGACACACTAACGTGCACCAGACAGGCAAGAGGATACTCAAGCCTCAAATAATGCTATCACAGATCAAGAAAATGTTGTAGAAAGATACAGAAATAGTCATAAGAACATAAGGTTTGCCATACTGGGTCAGACTAAAGGTCCATCAAGCCGGGAACCGCGCACTCATAGACGCCCGCGCAGCCCTTGAAAAATTGACCTCAGAGTGCATAGATGGTCCAGAAAAGGGCTGCTAAAATGTTGCTGCGAAACCCATATGAAACAAGATGTAAGGACCTAAATAAATATACATGTCCGAGGGTCAGTGGGATATGCCTAGGCCTGAGACATTCAAATACCTCAATGATATAACTAATACACATGACTTAAGCATGTTGGTGAAAGGGATTTAAACCTAAAACAGATTTTTATTCTTAAAATTTTTATGAAAAACACTCAATTTGTGAATTTCTTACTACTATTACTATTTCTTATCAAGTCTATAGAGCTATTTGATGTACGCAGCGCTGTACAAAACCATGTAAGAGCCAGTCCCAACTCACTGGAGCTTACAATCTAATCAAGACAAACGTAAACGGCAAAAGAGACTTGGAGAATTTCTTTTATTAAGAAAGTGATTAAAAATGAATCAGGCTGTAAGGGGAATAATCAAAGGTTAAGATTAAAAAGCAGCCTAAAAAACAACCAAAAGATACCGCATTGAGGTAACTTTTAATGATGTGGCAATTTTGGATTTAACAATTCCAAGCCAATTTCGAGATAGGAGTGGAAGAATAAAACATCTGAATTTTTTTTTTTTTTTTTTTAAATTCTGAAACACTGCGTTTCTCTTTTCTGAAAACCATTGAACTGTTTTTTAAAAGTTGTAATTACTACATTCGCAGGGAATGGGACTGATAGAGAGTGGCAAATGTTTGAAAAAATGAACCTTTTTTCTCATAAAAAATGTGAGCAAGCAAAAAAATAAAAACAACAACAACATGATTTTGTCTGGAAGTATGCCGACACTGTGGCACCACCATAATGAGAACAATAGGCCTAGTTCTAAAATGATGATGAATTGTAGCTTTGAGGAACAAGGCCCAGTGACTTCCAGTAACTCAACATGGCTGGGCTAGGAGGGGAGTGCTTACAGAATGTCCTGTGATGTGTCTTGTGGTTTCTGGTATTCACCTGAGGCATTTCCTCCCCTGAATTTAATCTCTAATTGAAGCAGGCCTCTGCTAAGCGAAATTAACTGAAAATAAAAAGATGGCAGAGCAAAAAAAAGAAATCAAATATTTGATCTCATGGAATGTCTTTCTGAGAAAAGAAGATGCCAGAGAGGAGGCACTAAGATTTCTGGGGGGGTGGGGGATGATGGGTAACATTCGAAGCCACTCATACGCACAAAACTTGGCTATAGACAATGGCGTGCATGTGGATCTTTGAAAATAGCCCCGTTGGGTACGCGCAAAACACGATTTCACACGTACTTTTGCGGGCTCTCCAAATACACGTTTCTAGGGGGCGGGGTTGTGGACGGACCAGGGTTTACACTAATACTTTGGAAAGCGTGCGTGTAAATCCGCAGGCCTGGTACCGGGCTGTTATGCATTCTGAGGGTTAGTAATTTACGCTTGTCAAGCCTTCTCGCTTTTTTTTTTTGAGTCGTTTTCTATTCTGCGCACTGTGACATATGAAAACATTTTGGGGTCTATTTTAAGACCCGCGCGCGGACGTGGACGTGCCGATCTTATAAGAGGCGCGCGCCGCTGCACGCTTGTTATGAAATCAGATGTCTGCGCGCACATGCGCGCTGGATTTTAATATCCGCGCACAGATGAGGGCGGGCGGGCCGTGCGCAAAGGTGGGAATGTTCAAATTACGTGCAGGGACGCCATCGGCCTTTCTTCCAGTCCCCTCCCTGCCCAGACCCCCACTCTCGGCCCGGCCCTTTGGAGAGGCCCAGCGCTTCGGCGTGTAACGGAGGTTACGCGCGTGGCCGGGCCCTTCCGAAAATGCGTGCAGCGCGCACAAGGCCCCGGCCACACGCGTAACCGCCATTATTTAAGTGTGCGGCCCTTTTAATATCCGATACCAAAGCCTGTCTATTTGGGTTTTCAACGACATCCTGTGCCCTCCTCCCCTTTTCTCTGCTGGTTTCACGACCACTGCTGTTCTGAGGAAGAAATAAGGAGGGAGAATCGGTGTCTCAATAGAATCCCTGCCCAACCTGGGGAAAACATACCTTTGACCGGCGCCCTTTTATTCTTCACAAAATCCAAAGCTGAAAGTGAACCAAAAGATCACCGATGTGCAAACAATTCGGTCAGATTCGAACCAGCTGGATTTTGGCCTGCTTTGAATAGGCTGGAAATTGTGTGGTTTTCGCCCAGATCTGCTGGGTATGTGAAAGTGTGTGGAAGAGAGAGAGGGAGAGGGGAACCGGATATCACTGGGGGATGGGGGGGGGGGGGGAGGGGGAGAGGAGAAGTGAACCTTGGAGGAGAGTGCCAAAGGAAGTATCTACCCCGGGTGCCAAATACATTCAGTATGCCATTGACAACAACGCTACCTTATGTTGCACACAGACTGAATAGGTAGCCAGTGCAACTGATATAAGATTGGTGAGAAAAGGTCATGTCGTGATTTCTCAGATATTAACCGTGCAAAATGCCTTCAGTGTTGTTTGTGGAAAATGAGTATATATATATATATATATATATATATAGCATTGCAGTGGTCCATTAGTGGTAAAAATCAGTGCCTGAACCACTGATTAAAATCATTGACCTCAAGTAGTTCAGCGTTTTTCTTGTTTTCCACCAGTCCCTAGATACCCAGAGGCCCAAATGCTCCTCTACAGACTGGTCGGCTGCTGCTATGGCAGGGGAAACCCTGCCCCTGGCCAACCCTCTTCCCTCTAGCACCATTTAAGGCCAACGCCTGCAGCCTGGTGGCCTGGCAGTGAGGAAACTATTTTTAATTGACCCCGAGATGTGATGAGGAGCAGAAACCTTTAGGTTGGGCACCTTTTCCCAGAGTGCTAAGGAGGGATGGCTTAACCAGCCCGCCTGCTCTGGGCACAAGCACAGTATTTTAAATGCTGCTTTCATGGTAATGTTGGTTTAAAATCATCCGACAACAGTCTTGAGCTGGAACGGATGCTGCTTTCCCCACAAGCTGAAGGCCTTCCACTCAGGTCTATCCTGTAAAGTGCGGCCGCGTTTACCCTGCTCCTAAGCCGCGTTTTACTCACTTTCCGGCCGCGTTATCCCTTCCTGCGATCCCGAATCCACTATAACCTACTCCTACCGCGTCCTAAAATCCCCGGCCAACCCCTTCCGCACGCGGCATGGATATTGCATGCAAACGAGCGAATTAGCTATTCCCTAGCATCCCGTAACCCGCGCCCCGACTATCGCTATCTTTCCCTGCCGTTTTGTCGTGCGTTTAACCTGCAAACTTACCGCCTACCCTGACCCTGCGGTAGAGGCAGGGGTAAGGGTAGGTGGCAAGCTTTCCCCCAGCCCCCGCTCACCTACCCCGGCCGCAATCGTGGGTGCCGGTCTCCGTGGCAGCCCCAGTCCTCTCCCCTCCTCCCGAAGCAAAAAAAAAAGCGAAAAAAATGTTGCAGCCCCCCTCCGGTGTCCGGAGGGGGCTGCAAAAAGTAAGTTGCTTCGCCGCTGTCAGTTCTTCCCTCCTCCCGGAGCTGCTTTTTCAGCCTTGCTCCGGGAGGAGGGGAGAATAGACACTGACAGCGGCGAAGTGAAAAAAAACCAAAAGCAATTTTGGTTTTTTTTCAAAATTTTGGTTTTTTTCCAAAAGCGACAATTTTGATTTTTTTCCAAAAGCGACTTACTTTTGGGATCTGTCAAGATCCCAAAAGTAAGTCGCTTTTGGACGCCTGCACAACTTACTTTTTTTTGCAGCCATCAGCAGGAACACATGGCGATCGTGGCTCCCGTAGCTCCTCCCGACGAAGATGGCCGCCTGCACGGGGGAAAGCGTGTAATTGGCCGCTGAAGACGTGACGTCACGACGTTTGGCGTCACGGGATGTGACGCCACGTCTTGAGCGGCCAATTGCACGCTTTCCCCCGTGCAGGCGGCCATCTTCATCGGGAGGAGCTACGGGAGCCACGATCGCCATGTGTTCCTGCTGATGGCTGCAAAAAAAAGTAAGTTGTGCAGGCGTCCAAAAGCGACTTACTTTTGGGATCTTGACAGATCCCAAAAGTAAGTCGCTTTTGGAAAAAAATCAAAATTGTCGCTTTTGGAAAAAAAACAAAATTTTGAAAAAAAAACAAAATTGCTTTTGGTTTTTTTTCGCTTCACCGCTGTCAGTGTCTATTCTTTGCTCCTCCCGGAGCAAGGCTTCTTTTCGCGCCCTGCTTCGGGAGGAGGGGAGGGGGGACTGGCAGTCGCGACTTCCTGGTATCTGTCATTTCAAATGACATTTGAAATGACAGATACCAGCGTGGCGTGAAGCGTTAGGCCCGCGCACCCAGGATACTGTATAGGCGCTCTATCCAGTAAAATGGGTTGCGCGGGCCTAAGGCTTCACGGACGCGGTTTACATTTACATAAAATTAATGTTCAGGATCGAGCGGTAGGTGAGCTGCACTGTGCGTGCGGCAACCGCGGGTGCCACAGGCACTAACGCAGCTCTTCCTACCGCTCGGTACAGGATAGACCCAAGAAGCAGAGGTGCAAGCAACAAGTTTGGGTTTGAGGGGGAGGTTAATTCTACTGACAGTTAAACTAAACAAACGTACTTACAGCCTCCATGCACCTGCATTGATTTGTATCTGATTCCTGAGCACATTTCTCAGATTTAGCAGGTTCTCCCGGTGTCCGTCCGTCATAAATCTAAGTCAGCTGGAACTCCTGTGCCCGATCATCAAAGAGCCCTCTGCCCACTGCTCCCTCCCGCAGACACAATGCCGATTCCCAGAAACCTGCACCTCCGCCTGGCTTGCAGTTCATCACTACTACAGCTCAGGGCTTGCAACATTTAACTACACCTCCCCCTTTCTTACTGTATTTTCCCAAAACGTTCTGAGAAATTCGAAAGGAAGGTGGTGTGACCCTCTCAAGAACACAGTTAAAAGAAAACCCACACCTATATGAGGCTGATAAATGTTTTGGAAGCTTTCACAACTACGGAGGTCCCTTCCTCAGGCACTGGTTTTTTTTTATTTTACTGCAAAATCATTGATGGCTGCGAGATATTTCATGATGAAAAGCAGTTTGGTTAAGCCAAGAGGATCCTGCATGAGTGACGTCCATTGCAGGTGCTGCTGCTGCCTGTTTTGGCTTCCCAATTTAAAAAATACCTCAATAAAGAAACAGCAGCCAGAGCAAAGCTGCTGGGCGTGTGCTGTGGAATCTGAAATTGCTGTAGCAGGAAGCCATGGGCTATAAACCTGAAAAAAAGAAAAAAAATAGAGAGAAGCTGCTCTCTCTATGAGTGTGGGACGTGCTTTACTGGTTCCTTCTGTGTTTTGGGAGTGGAGGAGTAACCTAGTGGTTAGAACAGCAGGCTATGACCAGGGAAAGCAGCATTCAAATCCCATTGCTGCCCCTTGTGACCTTGGCCAAGTCACTTTTACCAGTGTTGCTTCAGCTCTAAGCCAAGCTTGTACGTCATCTGAGGATAGTGAAATACCTAAATAATCTGCTTTGAAGTGCCAAAAAGCAGAATATAAATCTAGAAACCTGAAGACACAAAGATGCCCCCCCGGAAATAGTATAGGACCATTGCAGGAGGACTGGATACATGATGCAAACTAGGACTGCAGGATATACAAAGCAATCTAGGAGCAAACAGGAATACTGGAATCCCAGAGCAATCTAGGAGTAAAGAGGAATGCAAAGCATAGGATCATGAAATGCAAAGGTAAGACCAAGCTGTGGCAAGGTACAGACAGTGAGCCTAGAATATAACTGTGTCCAAACAGGAAAAAAGATGGCTGCCAGTAGGAAGCGTGGCCAATGGAGCTGGGAAGATTAACCCCCTTGGGGCCCTCTGCTGGTGAGAAATAGGAACTGCCCAGCAGGACCTCACATATTGTTAAGTGACCGGTAGGAGAATGAAGCTGGTGTCTTCAGGTTTCCAGGGCCTTTAGAAGCATAGAACATCACAGCAGATAAAGGCCATAAGTCCCATCCACGCCCTCTGCTCAGATTTATGAAACAGCCCTTAGGGATTGCCACCATGGTGGCCCTAATCTTGAACCCTTTAAGTTAGGATAGGTTGCTGGAATTTTCAGCCCCCTGCTCCTTATTAAAGAAGTGCACAGCATTTCACAGGTGGCATTTTGGGGAGGAGTTATAGAGGGTAGGCGTGTGTTTCTTGAGTTTGTTCTCCCTGTTGGGTACTGGGTTTCAAAGACTGGGTTAATACCCTAGTGGGAAGGGGGACCCATACCTTCCTTGATGCCAGTTCCATATTTTGGTTGGTGACTTTTTTTTTTGGTTGATGTTTTTGCCCTTTCTGAGGTTTCCTTTTTGCGAGAGCCCTGATACTCCTGGCTAGAGAATGTGGGGGGATACCAACCGTCAGGTTAGATCAGCGGCTAGAGAAGACGCCGGAGCTCTCCAGTCTTCACAGATGGGGGCTGGATCGGGGGGGGGGGGGGGGAGCGGCCGCAGGAGGATTCCTGAGATCTTTACCATTTCCGTGAAGGTTGGGTTTTTTTTTCCCGAGTTCCCAGCAGGACGTTTGAGGCCACCCTTCCCAGCTGAAGAGGAGAACTGGGGGTCCAATCTAACATTCTGCTTTGAGGAAACTCATCGGCCTCTTCACCCTGGGGGAGAGAGAGAGAGAGGTACTTTGGAGAACTTTGCAAAGACTGAGTTCTTATATTTTCCACCATTCTGGAGGGGGATTTTTCTGCCCAAAAAAGGATATCCCTCTCCACTTGGGAACCTTTACTTGTCCAAACCCTGGAGAGTGAGAGTTTTCCCTGGTCCTGGTATTGAGAGACCCTTCCATAGATAGATAAAGAGCCGATGTGAACAGTGACAATTTACCATTCAAGAGCTTTCTTAGTAAACACTTATTATTGGACCCTCAGTCTGAGCCTCCAGCGTTGTTTTTGTTGGTGCTCACATCCCTTAAAGGTGAACGAGAACTATTACCTCTCTCAGGGGCAGGAAAAAAGAGCCACCCTTGCCATCTCGGTCCTTGGTTGATTAATTCTTCCCCACCCCCCGATTGGAAAAGAACCATGTCCTGGGGCCCCTGGGCTGCTTGGAGTGGGAAAGAAGTTGAGATTTGGCCCCCGGGACCCTCGTGTGCAGCTGCCTTCATGGCCTCCTGTTTCTCACAGATCCGTTGTGTTGGTCCCATTTTTTTTTTCTTGAATTCTGATACCGTCTTTATCTCCGATTAGTCTTAAATGTGCTACTTGCTAACTTCATTGAATGCCCCCTGGTCCTTCTATTATTCAAAACTGTAAATAACCGAGTCACATCTACTCGTTCAAGACCTCTCCTGATCTTAAAGACCTCTATCATATCCCCTCTCAGCCGTCTCTTCTCCACGCTGAACAGCCCTAACCTCTTCAGCCTTTCCTCATAGGGGAGCTGTTCCATCCCCTTTATCATTTTGGTTGCCCTTCTCTGTACCTTCTCCATCGCAACTATATCTTTTTTCAGATGCAACGACCAGAATTGTACACAGTATTCAAGGTGCGGTCTCACCATGGAGCGATACAGAGGCATTATGACATTTTCCGTTCTATTAACCATTCCCTTCCTAATAGTTCCTAACATTCTATTTGCTTTTTTGACTGCTGCAGCACACTGAGCTGACGATTTTAAAGTATTATCCACTATGATGCCTAAATCTTTTTCCTGGGTGGTAGCTCCTAATATGGAACCTAACATCGTGTAACTACAGCAAGGGTTATTTTTCCCTATATGCAACACCTTGCACTTGTCCACATTAAATTTCATCTGCCATTTGGATGCCCAATCTTCCAGTCTTGCAAGGTCCTCCTGTAATGTATCACAGTCCGCTTGTGATTTAACTACTCTGAATAATTTTGTATCATCCGCAAATTTGATAACCTCACTCATCGTGTTCCTTTCCAGATCATTTATATATATATTGAAAAGCACCGGTCCAAGTACAGATCCCTGAGGCACTCCACTGTTTACCCTTTTCCACTGAGAAAATTGACCATTTAATGCTACTCTCTGTTTCCTGTCTTTTAACCAGTTTGTAATCCACAAAAGGACATCGCCTCCTATCCCATGACTTTTTAGTTTTCGTAGAAGCCTCTCATGAGGGACTTTGTCAAACGCCTTCTGAAAATCCAAATACACTACATCTACCGGTTCACCTTTATCCACATGTTTATTAACCCCTTTTATTAACATCTTTTTAAAATTTCTGTTAAGCATTTTACCACTGAGTGGAGCTCATTTTCTGAGGGATTAGCAGCGCTTTATTACACAAAGACATGCGTAATGGAGAGAAACTCCGGCAAGATCTCAGAGTTTGCATCTAGTTAGCGTTCAGTCTCAGCAAAATGTCCCGTGGTCCAAAGTGACAGTTCTGCTCAAATCCACTCTCGGGTTCATGGGTTTTCCCCCAGATCCATCAAATTGCAGGTCTTAGCAAATGCACAGAATTTTGCAAAATCAAATCAAGATAAAACCCATCTGGTTCAATCCCTCTTTCAGCAACTTTGCACATCCCTTATTCCAAATAGTAGCAGCATTCAAATTTCTCTATAGCTGTTAGCAATTACATTTGTGTCCGGCAGTCAGTCAGGTTCTGCAGTACCCCGTATGCAGAGGAGAGGGCTCACAAGAAACTGGCAGAACTGAAAGGTGAATGGGGAAAGGTGGCACACATCTTCGGATATGAAACGACCCTGGATCCGGCAGCTCCACTTACTAGGGGTGTGCATTCGTTTTCACAGCATATGTAAAACGCAACTTTTTTTTTTTAACTTAAAAAAGTGATGAGGCGAAAACGATCGCGATTTCCAACTTATTCAACACTATGTTGAATAAGTTGGAAATCGCGATCGTTGATCCTAAATACAAATTTAAACCCCTCACCCTCCTTAATCCCCCCCCCCCCCCCCAAGACTTACCAAAACTCCCGGGGAGTCAGGACGCCATTCCAGTATTCCTTTGCGAGAGGCACGTGACGTCGGCGTCACGTCGGCGTGACGCGGACGTCACGTGATTCACCGCGCGTCTGCTCCGGGACCCTCGTTGGACCCAAACAGAACTTTTGGCCAGCTTTAGGGAATCGGTGCACGTATGGACATAGACTCAACTTATGGAATTCTACATATGTCCATATTGACCGAAATTGACCCCCCCTTTCGACTTATGGACTTATGAACATAAACTTTTTGTCTGCACATCCCTACCACTTACAGTTCAATTCAGGGCTTAAATTCAGCCCTGGGCTGACGGGAGAAGGGCACCAGTAAATACTTTGTCAAACAAGGGAACATTTGCAAGGGGCTGGCTGTGCCTGATCTCGGGGACCCCACGAGGTTAGCACAGCCAGCCCAGTGCCACCCTTGCCGCCAGCATAGGGAGAACATGGGTAAAGGTGTTGCATTTGCAAAGAGCAGACTGGATGAGCTCGCATGCCCTCCTTATATCTGCTGTAATGTTCTGTGTTAAGAGCAGCACTGTTAGTAACACCAAACACATTCATCACAAGAGACGGGGGACAGCTGGCAAGACCGGGCCCTTCCATCGGACAGGAGAGAGCCCTGTAACTGCTGGACGGTTGGCCACTCCCCAAGCAATCATTCAGCAGTGGGCTGCTCTGCTTCACAGTCAACACTGATTTGCTCTCCAATATATCATCATTCGCATTTCTTGCCCCGAATTTAACAGTGATGATTTCTCTCATTTCCCTGTGAAGTCGTGTAAAAAAAAAAAACAAAACGTTGCTTAAGCAGATTAACTGTGGCTAGGAGGAGGATGTGGAGGTCACCTTTACGGCTTGAGGTTTTATGGCCTGCAATTCATTGCTTCAGCAGCTGAGCAGCCTTGCCAAAAAGGGAAGGAGCACAAGTGAGTGCAGTTTTTTAAATCATACTTGTAATAGCTTATTTCCTGAGCAGATGCCTTGTGTGTGTGTGTGTGTGAGTGTGTGTGTGCGTGTGTGTGTGTGTGTGTATGAGAGAGGTACAGATATACATCCTCCTAGTGATGATGTATTAAAAGGATTGTGGCGCTTCTCGCATTCCTGGCAATTGCCAACTCTTAATTTTAAATAAAGCACTCAAGGGATCGCCGAAATGAAAATAAAACTACTTAGCATTTTGCAACTAAAACTTAAAAAAAAAAAAAAAAAAAAGAAGCTGGACACTGAATGAGCAGAAGTCGCCAAGCAGCGTCCGTTTGAAGCGCCGGGCCCAGGTCACGGTGTAGGCTGCGCTTGTGATCCAGGCTGAAGATTTTTTCACACTGGAAGAATGGAAAGGTTAGGGTTGGGGGCTGCGGAAGAAGGAATGCCCGACAAAGCAATTTGTACCATGTTCCTGACTGGATTTGGGAATAGGCCAGAGGCCGCTCCGGCCCTTTAAACTAACGGTGTTCTGTCTTCGCAATATATTCGATTGCATGTATATAGGTTTCCTTGTTATGCCGTCTCTCTCTATGCCATTTATTGCTCTTGCAGAGCTTGTCGATCTCTCTCTCTCCTGATTGGTTGTCTTTTGAATGATCCTAAGCTCCTCACTGGACGCCTCCCTGTTTTGTGTTGTTTCTCTGTCTGCTTTCTCTTGCCTGCTCTCATCGGTCCCTTGCCCCTAGGAATGCCTGGAAGAGTTTGCTTTCTGTGGTTTTCTTCAGATGGAGCTTGGCTCTCTGCAGGCTCGCAAGCTCCACTCCACTCCTCTTTTAAGCTACGCAAAAGCATTGCTTTTCACCGATTTACGTTCTACAGCTTCTATCTCGGCTCCTTGGGACTGCTGAGCTTCCAGGCAAAACTCATCACAGCTGCGACAGTCTCTCCTTTCCCTGCTGGTGCCGCCTCCATTCCCTGAGTGCGGGACTGTTCATCATTTTAACCAAATGTTGTTTGATATTCAAGAATTGAGGGTTTTCTCTGGTATTTGAAGCTGAGAACAAGGTGCAACTGACTGTGTAGGCCCTCAAGCTAACGGGGCAGGAGCTGAGGGCAGTACACATGTTTTAAAAGATGCTGTGCGGGGGTGGGGAGGGTTCCAAACTGTGCCCAGCAGGGTCGTGCACTTGCCTGTGTGAGAGGTCAGTGATAGGGGCCACCCAGTCCAGCAATGGTGGTTGTTGTTTTTTTTTTTTTTTAATGCAGCTTGGCACTTTATTGGCTTTATTCTCTTTTGATTATAACAGTTAAGACTGAAGTTATCTGGCAACACTGGGCCAGATAAATTTAAATCTACCTGGCTACCTTCTAAAGATAGCAGGTTAGATTTAAAGTTTTCTGGCTATGGATAGCCGGATAACTTTAACCAGGGATATTCAATGGGACGTTTATCCCACTGAACATCCGGGACCAGTTATCTTATCTCTGTAGCCGGATAATTTGCCTGCTCGCCGGCTTTACTGAAATATGGACCTCTTTAACATTTCTGCATAGGGGTAACCTGCATGGAGCGGCACTTACTACCCTTAACAATTTGCTGGGCAGATTGGCTGGTCCATTTGGGTCTTTATCTGCCATCATTTACTGTGTTACTGACTGATCGTACCCAGCAGGTAAAAGTGAGAACCTGTCAACCGCAAAGACTATCACTGTCTCTACAAGTGTTCACTGGGATGCTTAGGCATTGCTGTGTTTATATTACTACTTCAGTCCTTAGTCACTGCTATTGATTTGTAGACCAGCCCTTTAATATGCACTGCTGCTGCTAATATTCTCTGATGGCACGCAACGATTCTGACACGCCACAGCCCCGCCTTAGGGGAAGCTCATATTCGTCACCTCCAAATAAGAAACAGTAAATAAATAAATAACTTTTCCTCAGCTTTCTGGTCCCCCCTCTTCCGGGGTACAGTATAAACTCTGCGCTGCTGATATTCAGCGTATTCACCCCTCTGGCACTTTCCATGCAGATTGCAATAGCAATGCTATCAACTTGCATGCAAGCAATTGAAGGTTGGGGGGGGTGCTTTCCGAAGTTTGAGTTCTGGGGGTCATTTTTGACTCTAATCTTACTTGCAGATTAAGGCGGTTTTAAGAATGGCCTTTCATAAACTAGGTATATTTTAAGCCAGGCATAGCTTTGCTCAGTTGCCCAAGCATTGGTACTAACCACACTAACCACATTTACTTTGGTTTCCCAAAAACCCAGCTGAAGGTGGCTCAGAACTTTGCAGCTCATCTTATTGCAGGCTGTAGAACCTGTTGCTCCCAGCTTATTGAAATGACTCTGGTCACCGACAGGTGCAAGAGCAAAAACTAAGGTTCTTACGCTTGTTATTATAATGGGGGCAGAAAATATATATATATATCTTTAAAATCTTTTGGGGCGGATTTTCAGAGCCCTGCTCGCCTAAATCCGCCCAAAACCGGGCGGATTTAGGCGAGCAGGGCCCTGCGCGCCGGTGAGCCTATTTTACATAGGCCTACCGGCGCGCGCAGAGCCCCGGGACTCGCGTAAGTCCCGGGGTTCTCCAAGGGGGGCGTGTTGGGGGCGGGCCCGGTCGTCGCAGCGTTTCGGGGGCGTGTCGGCAGTGTTTTGGGGGCGGGTACGGGGGCGTGGCTACGGCCCGGGGCGGTCCGGGGGCGTGGCCGCGCCCTCCGTACCCGCCCCCAGGTCACGGCCCGGCGCGCAGGAGGCCCGCTGGCGCGCGGGGATTTACTTCTCCCTCCGGGAGGCGTAAATCCCCGGAGAAAAGTAAGGGGGGGGTGTAGACAGGGCCGGGCGAGTGGGTTAGATAAAGGAAGGGAGGGGAAGATGAGGAGAGGGCGTTAGAGGATTCCCTCCAAGGCCGCTCCGATTTCGGAGCGGCCTTGGAGGGAACGGGGGTAGGCAGCGCGGCTCGGCGTGCGCCGGCTATACAGAATTCATAGCCTTGCGCGCGCCGATCCAGGATTTTAGTGGATACGCGCGGCTCCGCGCGTATCTACTAAAATCCAGCGTACTTTTGCTGGCGCCTAATGCGCCAGCAAAAGTACGCCTATTCGCGTTTTTTGAAAATCTACCCCTTTATGTGCACATTTAAGACTAATCGGAGAAAGTTCTTTTTCACTCAACGCACAATTAAACTCTGGAATTTGTTGCCAGAGGATGTGGTTAGTGCAGTTAGTGTTGCTGGGTTCAAAAAAGGATTGGATAAGTTCTTGGAGGAGAAGTCCATTACCTGCTATTAATTAAGTTGACTTAGAAAATAGCCACTGCTATTACTAGCAACAGTAGCATGGGATCTTCTTAGTATTTGGGTACTTGCCAGGTACTTGTAGCCTGGATTGGCCACTGTTGGAAACAGGACACTGGGCTTGATGGACCCTTGGGCTGGCCCAGTATGGCATGTTCTTATGTCCTTATGACTGTATGCTCTGCTGCTCAATAACACCTTGCGATCTGTAAAGATTTTTGATTGTAAGTGACCTGGACTCAGGCCTTTTGCTGGCACCTCCAGGATGGAATAGCCTTCTGTTATGTCTCAGACAGGAGGAGACTGAACTGCAGTCATTCAAAAGTAGACTTGTTTACTTCTTGATGCTTTTACTTCCAGCAACCGATTGCAAAGCCTGCTGTCTTAATGAATCTTGAATAGAAGTTACTAATTTTGTTTATGTCGCATGGGTCGTATTTGTAATGTAGTTTTTTTTTCTCTCTCTCTATTTTATGTGACCCTTGGTATCGCGCCTTGTACAATTTGAATGAAAAAGGTGGAACAGAAATATGGTAAATAAGTGGAAAGTGCATGGGATGTGTGTGTGTGTGTGTGTGTGTGTGTGTGTGTGCTCTAACTCTTCCCAGCATCCTTGACTTTCCGCCGCTTGCCTTGGTCACTACCCCTTGCCACTTGCGACCCTAGGCCGCCGTCAATATTGCCTAATAGGTCAGACATACCGCGTGGTGTGGCAGAGACCGGAGAGCCTGCAAACGTTCCCCAGAGACCTGCAGTTCTGGGCCTCCGGACCCAGGAGTCTCTCTAAGTCAAGACAGGAGAGTGGGAGGTGCGGAGAGCGATGGGGAAATGGGAGAACTCAAACCAAGAGAGCGGGAGAGAGAAGCCGGGAGGGACCAATGTACTTGAAGGGAGGAATGGAAAAAAATAGGAATTGCAGGGGAAGATAAACAAACAAAAAATAAGACTCAAGGGTGCCAAGTGTAAGATTTCATGTGCGTTTTCAGCAATTCCGAGTCTCCACAGCTACATCACTGTCACTAGAAACTGCAATAAATCTTCTGATGAGAAAACAAACCTTAACAGGTTTATATAGCATATTTCCTTGTCTCTGTCAGGACTGATGCTTCTCACTTCAGAGATTGATGAAGATGAATGGGAAGAAAAAAGATTAATGGGCTCTGTCTTTTTCATTTGCTTATTCCAAAACAGATGTCATTATCGAGGTGGCGAGGCAGAAAATGCACTGCTCACTAAAGGTCTTTCCGGGAGGCGTTCGGCTGAGGAAAGGCGAAGGGGGGGGGGGGGGGAGGGGAGGGAGAGGAAGCTGACGCCCCCTCCTCAGGCTCGTGGTCGATTTCATAATCCTATTTGTGCTGTCGGTCCCCCCCAGGGTGGCCTGATGTCACCGCACGCTATTGGATTCGTTATATTTATTTTCCAGTGGCATTTTCAGACCTACCAGAGTCTCCAGTAATTGGTACGCCTGTTCCTTTTCAGTCCCTGCCCTAGATTCCTGTCAGCCTGGCCTTGGATTGTTTTATTTATTGCTCTGGGAGCTTTATTTGCACCTTCCTCTGGCAGAGCTGAGGGCCCCCCCCCTTTCTACCGCAGAGGATCTATTGCAGGGGTGGTCAGTTCCGATCCTGAAGAGCCCCACACGGGGTCAGGTTTTCAGGATATCCCTAATGAATACGCCTGCACTACCATCATTGCATGCAGATCTACCTCATGCATATTCGTTAGGGGTGGCCTGAAAAACCCAGGCCTCTTTGTGGCTCTTGAGGGATGGAGTTGGCCACCCCTGATCTATCATGAGAGGACTCAGGTACGTAGACATGCACTGCCTCCGCTGTATGTAAATGCATCTCGTGCATATTCATTGTGGATGAACTGGAAATCGGACCGGTTTGTGGCACTCCAGGACTGCATTAGTAGTTCTGCTATTCCCATTGATTTCTCTTAAAGCAATCAGAACAATAAATCCCTGAGTGTCACAGGGAAAAACCAGGACCGGATCAGCCATTTGACTGACCTGAGGCGTGGTGGCCATCTTAACCCGGCCCATCAGGACCACCTGAGCCAGCCGGGTTCTCGGGATATCCACCATGAGCATGCATGAAGTAGATTTGCCTGCCCCCTCCTCCACCTTATGCAGATGTAGGCCATGCATATTCATGATAGATATCCTGAAAACGAAAACGTCTGGGTGATCCTCAGGGGCCTTCATTTTCAGCTCGAACAAAAACAAAAATGGGAGAAATCAGCAGAAAAGAATGACTTGTCATTTTTTGCAGGTAAATTTCTTTTCCGTTGTTGTAAATAAACACCGATAAATTACCAGGAGAAATAAAATTGAAACTGTAAACGAAAGTCCCTATCGAAGCTCTAGGACCTTGTTAAGAAACAATGAGGCCAATATTCATCAAACCGTTTAGTGGACAAGGTATCGGTCTAAAGTTAGATAACTTGTCCCGTATATTCAGTGGGATAAAGGTTCTGCTGAATATATTTGCCTAATTCTGACCAGCTACATGTAGCTGGCTATTATTTTAAAACCTACGTATGAATATAGCCAGTTAGGTTTTAAAGTCAGCTGGTCTTGTATAGCCGGATAATTTGCTACTTATCCGTATATCTTATGACATCTGAGCGTCAGGCCCTTTGATTTCTTTTTTTTTTTTTTTTATACTGACAGCGCTACCTATCCTGATATCTTCAAAAGATTAAGGGACATTCAATGAAGTTACTAGGTGATACATTTAAGACAAATAGGAGAAAATATATTTTTTACTCAACATATAAACTCTGGAATTTGTTGCCGGAGGAAGTGGTGAAAGCTGTTAGTGTAACTGGGTTTTAAAAAGGTTTGGACAAGGTCCTAGGAGAAAAGTCCATAAACCATTATTAAGGTGGACTTGGAGAAATCTACTGGTTGTCCCTGGGATAAGCAGCCTGGAATCTATTGACCTTTTGGGATCCTGCCATTACTTGTGACCTAGACTGGCCACTATTGGAAACAGAATACTGGGCTTGAATATCCTTTGATCTGACCCAGTATGGCAAACCTTATATTCTTATGACTGTAACTATTTTATGAATGTACATTTGTGATCCGCTCTGATGAATCAGAATTGGATGTAGCAGAATATAAATAAACAGGAGGTGGCTAATAAGCAGATGATTTAGTGAATGGGATGATAATTTGTGGGCACTCATTTTGCCTTCATTTGCTGCTCATTACGTTCATTAGCCTGCATTGCAACACTACGGTTTACCATCCACTGACTAAAGCACTAGTGATGCCTTAATGTGCACGTAGCGAGGATAACTTTCAAACAGCTGCCCTTACGCCCATATACATATATACACCGGAACATGAAAAACTACTGTATTTTATCACCTGCATGGGGAGGCCACCCACCACCACCGAGTACCCTTCTGCGCCTCTCAGGGAAGAAAAAGAAAGAAAAAAGAGAAGAAACATCGCTTCAGAGATGAGAGAGAACAGAAGGGAGAGATCCCCAATCGGGGGACCTGCCCCCCTACTTCAGCACAGCCCGTCTCAGACCGTTATACAGCGCCATGCCATCAGGCGTCGCGCGCCGAAGGGGCGCGACAAAGGGTTACTCCCCTTTGTGCACCCCTTAGTGCAATCCGGAGTGCTAGATCTATTTAGAAACTTAAAAATCTGTGCAAAAATGTCTCTCTATGTTATTTTAACATGTCTGTAACCTTCCCATGTTTGTAAACCATTATGGCTTTATTTGGAAGCTGAATGACGGTATATAAAAACTGTTAGATAAATAAAATAAATAAATAAATATGATAAATGCAGTTTAAAAAATGTGCACAGATGTATCCTGAAATATGTGCTCATGGAAAAGAAAAAAGCACGACTATATATTGCACTTATCCAGATAAGTTCTGACATATCCAACTAAGTAGTAGCACTTATCTGGATAAACTCCAACTTATCCGGCTAATTAGCAGGAAAGCCTCTACTTAGATGGATAAATTGGGTCTTAAAAGTGCAACTTATCTGGGTAAGTCAGATAACCAGATAAGTAGTGGTTTTGGTGCTACTTAGACGGAATTTAGCCAAATAAGTGGGCGCGCATCTACTAAATCCTCTTATTTTTACGTCAAACTTTTAAAAATATACGCATGGAGAATTTACCCACGTAGTTCACATGCATTCACCCCTGTAAGTTGAGTTTTACACCTGTAAGTCAGGAGATTTTGTAACATGCGCTCGGCAATTAACTTAGTTCTTTTACCAATTTGCCTGCGCCTCCGCCCATTACGTCTGCAGGTCATCGAGACCCTCTCGGCATGTCAGCTTCAACTCCCCCCATTTCACCCAGATGCCCCCCAAGTCATTTTTTTTTTTACTTTTAAGATGTTTACGAGAGCAGGAGTCAATATACGTGAGTAAGGTGCATCTCTTACAAAATAGCAACTTACCCACGTAAATAATGGTGGCCCCCGCCTCGTAATGGCTCTGGCCAGCACCTTTTTTTCTTGCGCAGATTAACTCGCAAGCCCTCATGAGTGTAGGTTTGAGGTTGCTAAAATAGCATATACGTGAGGCTGCTAATATAAGCAAATGATTTAGTAAATAGGACGATCATTTGTGGGCACTCATTATGCCTTCACTTCCTTCTCGTTATGTTCATTAGCCTACACATGAGTATATGCTATACATACGCCTATATGCAGAGTTTTACAAGCGCGACTTTTGTAAATTCACCTTACAGGCTTTAGTGACTGACTTAGCTTTTTATTTAGGGCCGGATTTTATAAAGTTGCGCGAGCGTGTACTTTTGTTCGCGCACCAGGCGCAAACAAAAGTGTAGCTGCGCATATCTTATAAAATCCGGGGTCGGCGCGCGCTGCATGTTCCCTCCAAGGCCGCTCCGAAATTGGAGCGGCCTCGGAGGGAACTTTCTTTCCACCCCCCCACCTTCCCCTCCCTTCCCCTACCTAACCCACCCCCCCCCCCCCCCCCGGCCCTATCTAAAGCCCCCCTACCTTTGTTGGCAGATTTACGCCTGCTGAAAGCAGGCGTAAATCTGCACGCGCCAGCGGGCTGCTGGCGCGCCATCACCCGACCCGGGGGCTGGTCCGGAGGCCTCGACCACACCCCCGGGCCAGCGCCACGCCCCCCAGTCCCACCCCGAACCGCCCCTGGACACGCCCCAGACACGCCACGGACATGCCCCTTTTACGAAGCCCCGGGACTTATGCGCGTCCCGGGGCTTGCACGCGCCGTCGAGCCTATGCAAAATAGGCTCGGCACGCGCAGGGGGGGTTTGGGGTAGGTTTTCCAGGGGTACGCGCGTACCCCTTTGAAAATCTACCCCTTGGTGTGTACACTAAATCAGTCAGTATAACCTGCATTGATAGCGACCTTTAGTCAATCGGCCCTTCACCCACCTCCAATTTTGGGCCTCCAAGCCCCTCATCCCCTTTTCTGAAATCTAAGTCAGACCTCCAACCTCCTCAACCCCTCCCCCCTCCCCACCTACCCTCAGAACTCAGTCACCCCCCCCCCCAAATGTGTCTGTGAAATGTTTCCCTCCTGCCAGCATTAGCACCGTATTCAAAATGGCACTGCTGACACTCTGACCCACACAATAAAGAACAACACTGACTTTTACTGGTAGGATGAGATCTCGGGTCCAAACCTGTTTGTTCAGGAGGAAGAATTGAGGAGGCCGATGGTGCCCATTAACATGACCCACCTAAGACTGCCAAATTAACTCAAATCCTGCATTATAGTTAACTTTGCTGCTTTTAGGTGGAGCATGTTGATCTTCATGTTATTAATGCTCTATATAGTACATTGAGCGCTACTACTTAAAGAGGTGATTTATGTTATGAAAGTGGACCCCTGTTTCGAGGTAGATAGCTACCGTCGAAGGGCGAGGCCGCTTGGACTGAAGAGGCTTGATAGAAGACTTCACCTTGGAAGCACGCAACCCCCCCAGGAGGAGCCTGTAGGGGTCCGGCCACTGGGATTTAGGCGACTCCTCTGAAGACTGTAGGAAGGTGTGGATGCAGAAGCCTCCTGCAGGTCGTGGGTTCCAGACGGCTGGCGCCTCCAGCAGGTCGTAGTAGTCTGAGGACTGAGTCGTAGAAGAGTCCAAAACCGGTCCGAGGTTTGATACACAAGCGGGGTCCGAGTCCAGTCCAGAGTCGAAGCAGGAGAAGGTTCCAAAGCCGTACCAAGATCAAGCTAGGAGAAGGGTCCAACGCCGTACCAGAATCAAGCCAGGAGAAGACATGTCCACCAGTCCAGAAGTCCGAAGCCAAGAATCAATCCACGGAGCAGGGGAGCAGAGCGGGATGAAGAACGAAGAACCAGGAACACACTCAGGCAGGAACCTCAATACCTAGGCAAGGACTGAAAGCTCAGCCCTTGCCTTAAGTACAGGAAGCCAGTGGAGGAGTCTCAGGGGGAGCCATGACACTTCCTGTTATGGCTCCTTTAAGAATCTCCCTCAGCCGCGTGCGTGGCTCCTAAGAGCAGAGGGGGAGGAGCCGGATAATTGCGGAACCACGCTGCCGAACTCCGCAATGGCAGCGGCCGGGAGAAGGAGGAGGAAAGGGCTGCCTGCCACCGCAGGCACCCTCGACCATACCCGGCGACCCGGGTAAGCTAAGTTTGTTGCGCCCGTCGGCCTGGCCTCAGTCGCGGTCGGCCGCAGCCGGCGGCCATGACACCCGGTCCCGGTCGCGGCTTGCCGCGGCCGACGCCGCTAACAATTTAAATGTCTACATTTCTATGTGTGTTAGCCTTACCATCAGAGAATTTGGTAGAGACATTAAATGTGCTAACGCACTCTGTGTGCAGTGATTTTAAATAAGCAGACACAGCTAGAGTCTTGAACATGACTTGGGACAAGAAAACCCAAACCCCAGTAAACCTGCTAAATGCACTGGTATTTCCCACTATGGACAGAAAGTCATCATCTGTAGTAGAGCAAGTTAAGATATGGAACAAGTCCTTTGCCCTCGTCACACATGCTCACCTTGGTACTCACAAGAACTCTGAGCTTTAAAACTCAAGGGGTAAAAGCTAGAAAAGAAAAGATGAAAAACATATTATTATGGGGCTAGACAAAGGACACTCCTTTCTCCTAATCCTTCTAGACATCTCGGCGGCTTCCGACACCGTCAACCACCTCATCCTCTTGAATCGCCTTTCAGACATAGGCATCTCAGGAACAGTCCACAATTGGTTCAAGTCGTTCCTCAGTAACAGGAGTTTTAAAGTCAAAATCAACAATAAGGAATCACCATCTACAAATTCCTCTCTTGGCGTACCACAAGGTTCATCCCTATCACCTACCCTTTTCAATATTTACCTCCTTCCCCTTTGCCAACTGTTAACTAGTCTTAACCTCATTCACTACATCTATGCAGACGATGTTCAGATTTTGATTCCCATAACAGAATCTATTAACAAATCCCTCGCACTCTGGAACAACAGCTTACAAGCCATCACTAATCTCCTCAACAGTCTAAATCTGGTCATCAATGCATCTAAGACTGAACTCCTATTCATTTCCTCCAACCAAGAAAACCTCTCATCTCAGATTCATCACAAACACCTTCTCACCCACTCTCATGTGAGAAACCTTGGAGTAATTATAGACAACCGTCTTAACCTAAAGAATATGATCAAAACCACAACTAAAGAGTGCTTCTACAGACTTCAGGTGTTAAAAAGACTCAAACCTCTCCTATATTTTCATGACTTTAGGACTGTTCTCCAATCTCTAATATTTGCCAAAATTGACTACTGCAGCGCTCTCCTCACCGGCCTACCAAGCTCTACAACCAAGCCCTTACAGATGATACAGAACGCTGCAGCAAGAATTTTGACAAGCACCAACCAGAGAGACCATATTACGCCCATCCTCCGTAATCTACACTGGTTACCAGTCAGTTACAGGGCTCTACACAAATCGCTAACTCTAATCCACAAATCAATTCATAACCTCCTCCATCTCGACCTCGAATTCCCACTCAAACTCCACACTTCCAACAGACCAATGAGGGAAACCTACAAAGGAGCACTACAAGCCCTGCCATCTAAAGCCACACGACTCATCTCTACCAGGGACCGAGCTTTTTCTACAGCAGGTCCAACCATCTGGAACAACCTCCCCTCAGAACTCAGAATGGAACCGTGCCTAACAACATTTAAAAAAAAACTCAAAACTTGGCTCTTCTTACAAGCCTTCCCTGATCCATCAAACTTTCACTAGATAACTACTCAGCTTTTGAATATGGAACTTCGCCCCGCCAATATTCACCTCATTTACTAGTTTGGACATATCACAATGTACTTAATTTAATACCCTCTTAAGGCTTCTCTTTTTCCAGCTGAACCAGCTTCCAAGTTCAAGGTCCTTGTTATTATGTAACTTTTTGCTTCTCTGCTTTCGTCTCTTACCATAAAAGTTGCTCCTTATGTTATGTTACGTTATACTGATCTACCCCTGTTCGATGTAAACCGACCTGATATGGTATTCAACCTTGATGGTCGGTATAGAAAAATGTTAAATAAATAAATAAATAAAGAAGACAGACTGAATTGCAGACTGCATGTCAACATACCAAAAGGCCAGAATATCTTATTTATCAACTGCATTGCACAAGCTTCAGACCCAACTAAGAAACTATTTGAAGTGGTAAATGGCCTGATAAAACCCTCACCATAACAAAATCCCATCGCTAAACCAAAACTAACAGCAAACAAAATTTGCTGTCTCCTTTGAGAACAAAATCAAGGATCTTTGTTGATGGCATCAAGATACCCGTCTCCCGGAGACCAAAGATTAAGCTTGATGAGCCCACCTAATACACTAGAAATATAGGAATCATTTATCCTTATCACGGAATAAGATCTAAAGAAGACTCTAGCAGCCTCACGCCCAATAACCTGCTCCCTTGACCCATGCCCATCCAAGTTAGTAAAGCTAGCAAGTGAGGGCCTCACAACATGGATAACCAAAATCATCACTCCCTCCCTCATGGAGGGCATGCTTCCTTCAGATCTAAAAGAAGATGTAGTATGACTGAAAATTTAAAAATGCCAAACCTGGACCCAGACAAAGTAGAAAACTATCATCTGGTGTCAAATATCCCTCTCCTTGGGAAATAATTAAACAGTGAGGAAGAGCATTGCTGAATGACTTGCTAGCAGAGAAAAACTCACTGGACTCATATAAGTCTGGTTTTACAAAAGGCTATGGAGCTGAAATAGTCCTGTTGGATGACCTCTTGAGATATCTCAATAGAAGGCAGTGCTGGTGCTATTAGACGTCTGTGCAGTGTTTCACACCAGATCATAAGATCCTGTTGTCGCAACTAGCAGAACCAAGGCTAAGTGGCAAGGTCCTCATCTGATTCAGTTCCTTTCTCTCAGACAAGAAACAAACTGTACATTTTGCTGATGCCATGTCAGCACCCTGGATTTTAGTCTATGGAGTCCCTCCATATACCTTAAACCACTGGCACTGCTGATGCATTCTTTAGACATAAAAGTTTATATCTTTGTAAATGATGTCCAGCGTGTGCTCCTAATAGATCTGGTCATACCCACAGCCATAAAAGCTCAGCAAATACAACCCAAGAATGGACAAAAACCAATAAACCTCATACGAGTCTCAACAAATCTGTGATTCTTTGGTTATAAAACAAACCTGGACAAGAGGTTTGTTTTATAACCAATGACAAGAGGACTCGAAAATCCTCTTTGGGAAGTGTGAACTCCCACTAAAAACGCAAGTCAAAAGCCTTGGCGTCCTACTCCCGCAAATCCAGGCAACCGCAAAAAGCTGCCACTTTCAACTATAACATTTATGGAGACTTTGCCCACTTTTCAGAAAGATAAGTCTGCCCACATTAGTGTATGCCACAGTAACCACACGACTGGACTACTGCAATGCATTGTACAGGGGTCTAACAGAAAAGACCCTTCACAAACAGCAGATTATACAAAATTCCATTGCACTATTTAGAAGAATACAAAAAACCTGATCACATCTCCCCTCTCCTACATTGGTAACCATTACCCTACAGAATGAAATTCAAAACACTAGCCCTGATGTTCAAGGCCTTAAGAGGAGATGGACCTACCTGTCTGAAGGAAAGGCTAATCCGTATTCATGCATTCTTTTTTCAGATACATTCTGGTCGCCGCATCTCAATAAAGCTATAATTGCATTGGAGAAAGTACAGAGATGGGCGACCAAAATGATGAAGGGGATGGAATGGCTTCCTCATGAGGAAAGGCTAAAGAGGTTAAGGCTGTTCAGCTTGGAGAAGAAATGGCTAAGAGGAGATATGATAAGAGGTCTACAAAATCATGAAAGGACTTGAATGGGTAAATGTGAATCGGTTATTTATTCTTGCAGATAATACAAGGACTAGGTGGCACTTGCCAGGTACTTGTGACCTGGATTAGTCACTATTGAACACAGGATACTGGGCTTGATGGACCCTTGCTCTGACCCAGTAGGGCATATCTTATGTTCTTACGTAAGATCCTCAATAGGATCCTCAATATCAATTCCTTCACCAAAAACAATTAAAAGAACAGATTCTTCATGAGTGCAACACTTGCCATCTTGAATTCCCTCCCAGAGAAACTCCAAGAAATGCATGATAACTTCCTTTTCCAGAATCGAATAAAGGCCTGTTCTTCTGCCAGGCCTTTGATGCCAAACCTTGAACACAAAGATACAAAGAAATCAGGGGATTCTTGCCTGGCACCTCTACGAAATGCCTTAAACAAGCTGCTATGAACAATTTTCATGCAACAGTATTTATTTTTCTAAATTAAAGCACTAGACGATTCTGCTGTATTGTTCAGAAAATTTAGTCAATATTATTATGCACCTTCTTTTGCTAATTTGAAATGTGACTATTTAAAGTTATTACGCACCTTCTGTATTGTAAAACCTAAGCTGTCCTTGTTCATCTGCTGCTGTTTTAATGGTCTGTAAACCACTTTGTGTGAATTTCATATTCAAAAAGGCGGCCAATAAGTGCAAATAAATAAATAGCAAATGTTAATGACCGCAGTACATGGGTGTTAGATAATTGCCCTTGTGAATATGTATTTAATGCAGGCAACAATAATAATGCCCATTGTTATATAATCTCCTAATCCCTAATCCCTGTTGTGAACCGTTTCGATGGAACCTGAGCGACGGTATATAAAAAATGCTAAATAAATAAAATAAATAAATGAAGAGAAACCTCATCTGACCCAGTTTGGTTCAAATTGGCCTTTTTATTACGTACTGAGATTGGAAAGAATATAGGGTAGATATTCAAACGTAACCAGATAATTAACAGGGTCATTTATCATTTCATGCCTTACTCTGTCACTCTACTATTTATACCACTGTAAGAGGGGGCACTATTAACTTGGGGCGAGGTTTGGGGGGGTGAGGTAGGTTTGTGGGGGGCAGTTTTAGATACACAGACAGAGGTACGAACCTCTGCAATCAAGTTAGGTAGAGAGTACACTGTACAAACCACCTCCTCTTGTACCTTTCATCGCTCCAAATGACAGAAAATCTTCACTGATGTCAACTTGGCTGCTCGTACCTCTTGACTGTGTTTCTAAAACTGCCCCCCAAAACCTACCCCACCACCCAAACCTTATCCCGGGTTAATAGTCCCCCCTCTTACAGCTTTTGGACAATTTCGCTGTTGGAAGGTACTGGACTCCCCTGTTTCTGATTTTTAAAAGTTACCGTGAGCTTTCACACGCTGGCAGGTCATCCTCTGTACTGCCTGTTCTCCTTACATAAAGGTGAAAGCAGCTCCCATCCACTGTATTCTGCCTGAATACCAAATTCCTCTCTTGGACCAGAAGCACGCAAATTAAACAGCCAAACTTCAATTTAAAAATAATTCATTAAGAAAGTAAGAAATGAACAATTGTGCATGGCCTAAATGTTATATCAAGCAATTCATGGCAGCCAATTAATTTTCATCAATGTTGTGCATTTTGCCAGGTTTCCAATTGCTAGTTATTAAAAAAAAAAAAAATAAACAACTATCACTTAAGTTTCCTATCCATGAGCAGTTTGGTTAAAAAAAAAAGAAAAGAAAAAACAGAATGTACTGTTCAAGAAGAAGGAAACAAATGAGGCAAAGGACCCACTAGAGGTCACATTATTGACCTCAGGCAATAAAAGCAGAAGAATAAAGCAGCAGCTCCTCCTTGTGGTAGACTGGGGTAAGGAAAAAGAACAGCCAGACTCAGTCACTCCAGGAAATACTTCCATAGGTTTATTGGAGCTGGTAAGTGCAAAGCAACTCTCAGCTTCGTCAGCGGCAACACAGACAAGCGATAAAGGTGCAGCATTTCCAAAGAAAAGAAGTAGAAGAATACTGTGTCTGTAGCGAGGTGCATTCCAGCTGATAAAGTCAAGTTGTACCCATGACTCTGGGAGGATAATGGGGAAAGTAATATACAAAATGAATGAATTGAAGTGAAGAGAATAAGAACATAAGAAGTTGCCATACTGGGTCAGACCAAGGGTCCATCAAGCCCAGCATCCTGTTTCCGACAGTGGCCAATCCAAGTCACAAGTACTTGGCAAGTACTCAAAACATTAAGTAGATCCCATACTACTGATGCCAGTAATAGCAGAGACTATTCCCTAAGTCAACTTGATTAACAGCAGTTAATGGACTTCTCCAAGACTTTTTCCAAATCTTTTTTAAACCCAGCTACACTAACTTCCCTAACCACATTCTCTAGCAACAAATTCCAGAGCTTAATTGTGCATTGAGTGAAAAAGAATTTTCTCTGATTAGTTTTAAATGTGCTACTTGCTAACTTCATAGAGTGCCCTTTAGTCCTTCTATTATCTGAAAGAGTAAATAATTGATTATATTTATCCGTTCTAGAACTCTCATGATTTTATAAATCTCTGTCATATTCCCTCTCAGCTGTCTCTTCTCCAAGCTGAACAGCCCTAATCTCTTTAGCCATTCCTCATAGGGGAGCCATTCCATCCCCTTTATCATTTTGGTCGCCCTTCTCTGTACCTTCTCCATCA
Source organism: Rhinatrema bivittatum (assembly GCF_901001135.1). NCBI lineage: Eukaryota > Metazoa > Chordata > Amphibia > Gymnophiona > Rhinatrematidae > Rhinatrema > Rhinatrema bivittatum. The sequence goes on along the minus strand of NC_042616.1, from coordinate 796,968,313 downwards.
CAATTATATCTTTCTTGAGATGCGGCGACCAGAATTGTACACAGTATTCAAGGTGCGATCTCACCATGGAGCGATACAGAGGCATTATGACATTTTCCGTTTTATTCACCATTCCCTTCCTAATAATTCCTAACATTGTGTTTCCTTTTTTGACTGCCGCAGCACACTGAGCCAACGATTTCAATGTATTATCCCTTATGATGCCTAGATCTTTTTCCTGGGTGGCAGCTCCTAATATGGAACCTAACATCGTGTAACTACAGCAAGGGTTATTTTTCCCTATATGCATCACCTTGCATTTGCCACATTATATTTCATCTGCCATTTGGATGCCCAATCTTCCAGTCTCACAAGGTCTTCTTTCAATTTATCACAATCCGCTTGTGATTTAACTACTATGAATAATTTTGTATCATCTACAAATTTGATTACCTCACTTGTATTACTTTTCAGATCATTTATAAATATATTGAAAAGCACAGGTCCCAGTACAGATGCATGAGGCACACCACTGTTTCCCTTTTCCACTGAGAAAATTGACCATTTAATCCTACTCTCTGTTTCTTGTCTTTTAACCAGTTTGTAATCCACGAAAGAACATCGCCTCCTATCCCATGACTTTTTACTTTTCTTAGAAGCCTCTCATGAGAAACTTTGTCAAACGCCTTCTGAAAATCCAAATACACTATATCTACCGGTTCACCCTTATCCACAAGTTTATTAACCCCTTCAAAAAAAATGAAGGCAGATCAACAAGCATAAGAGAAACAGTTGGATAAGCTATGAATACAAATGGTCATAGTCTAGGTAGTAAAGTTCTAGATTTGCAAGCCCTAATGTTGAAGGCAGACTTAGACAATGTTGGTGTTACAAAAATGTGGTTCAATGAGTCTCATGAATGGGACATAGCCATACCATGTTAAAATCTGTTTAAGAAAGATAGAGGTGACAGAAAAAGGGGAGCAGGAGTAGCTCTCTATGTCCAAAATAATATCAAAGCAAGGGAGGTAGAAAAAGGAGGTAGGACCGTGAGTCATCTCTGAAAGAGGTGACTGCACTTCCCTATGCATGGATTTGGTCTGCAGACCTCCAACTCAAACAGAGGAACTGGACAGAGATCTGGCTGAGGTCGTCCAAAAGGTGGGAATGAAGGGAGAGGTGCAGCTGGTTGAAGAATTTAACCTGCCAGATGTGGAGTGCGATGACCCATCTAAAGACAAGGGTGCCTTTCGAGGAGGTCTCCTCAAACAAATGGTGATGGTACCCATGAGAAGAGGGACAATGTTGGATCTGCCACTCATAAATGGAGTCAGTGCCTCTAATGTCCAGGTAGGAGCCCACCTGAGCACCAGTACATGTGCTTTGATAGACAAGGCAAGGCAGAGAGAAGTCATACGAAGCTCAGAGTGCTGGATTTCAAAAGTACCGAGTCAGACTTTACTAAAATGGGGAAAGACCTTGAGGAGGAGCTGACAGGCTGGGAAGAGAGGTAAAATGGAAGAAGAGTGAGCAAACTAAAAGGAGCTAGAAAAACGACAACAGATCTTATTTTATAAGCAAAGTAAATAAGAGTTAGAACTGAAGGAAAATGATATGGTTTACCAAAGAGAGAGATGAACCTTCCCTCTGGACTTCAGGCTGACATACTGTGGCCAGCCTGAAGTCCAGAGGGAAAGAGGCTTGTATAGATAGTTTGGTTGGTCATCTGGATTTGCGCTTATATGTCCAGCAAAGATGGCTAATGTCTGTTACTCATTATCTCCAGCTCAACAAATGTAAATGAATACATTGATTTCTGTCAGATGCTGAGTCACGAAGCCTAAAATTGTGATGTGGAAGTCTGCTTGGAACACAATGTAGGGACGAAAGGTTTTGTGCTCGTGTATGGTCTCCAGTGCGCCAGAGCCCTGGCCTTTCCTGCTTTCTCTCCCCACACACGGAGAATCCACCACGGGAAGACTTCCCAGGGCCTGCACTGGCCATGGAAAACGCTGGCCAGAGCAAGTGTCGAAGGGGGAGGAAACGGACCATCTTGCCAGCGGACAGCCCATGAGTCCCAGTGAGGAGGGAGGGGGGGGGGATCTACCAGTTCAGACCCGTTGCTTTTACTGTGCTGCACTTGTAGGGTACAGAGAGAGATGCGCCATGGAGGGAAGAGAAAGGAAAAGCGTAACAGCTGATACTGAAAAATGATCTTCCTTTTGAATATGGAAGCTGCAACTGTTATGTTTGTGGACCCTTGGGCTGGTTGGAACAAAAGATGGAGTGCTGTAGTAGTCCACAGCGGATGTCCCAACCAGGAGGCGGTTCGGAAGCTCGATGCTGGCTGACGCTCTGGTCTATGGTGAAGCCCTTTGCGACCAAAGACTAGACCCTCACTGGACGAATGGACGGTGTTGGACTGTAGAGGAAGAAGACTCTTCGCCCTGGAGACCGGCACTCCCCCGGGAGGGGCCCTTAGGAGTCCAGCCGCTGGGACTTTAGGAGATTCACCCTGGAAGCCGAAGTCCCCCCAGGAGGAGCCTGTAGGGACACGGCCGCTGGGACTTAGGCGACTTCCTGATGATGCGGATGGTCCGGATGAAGGCGCCTCCTGCAGGTCGTGGTTCCGGACGGCTGGCACCTCCAGCAGGTCGTAGGGAATCCAGAAGTCAGTCCAGGAGTCGGAGTCCAAGGATGGTCCGCAGCTAGTCCAGAGGTCGATATCCAGAGAGCGGTCCGCAGCCAGTCCAGGGGTCGATATCCAGAGAGCGGTACACAGCCAGTCCAGGGTCGGAGCCAGAGAGCGATCCAAAGCCAGTCCAGGGGTCAGAGCCAGAAAGCGATCCAAAGCCAGTCCAGGGGTCAGAGCCAGAGAGCGATCCAAAGCCAGTCCAGGGGTCAAGTCCAGAAGAATCCACAGCAAGGGAAGCAGGCAGAAGCAGGACGAAGACAACCAGGAACACAGCAAACACTGGACAAGTCCAGGAACCTTGTTGCAAGGCATTGGTGGATCCTAGAAGCAAGATATTTATGGCTGAAGGCGTCTGACGTCATCCTCAGCTGTGCAGCTGATTTTCCCGCGCTGGCCCCTTTAAGAAAGGCTCCTCCCTGCGCGCGCGTGTCAGGGGGCGGGGCCAGCCGTGCCGAGTCGTTGACGTCTCTCCCGAGGAGGGAGAGACGTGCTGAGGGGCCTGCAGGCCCGGGAAAGCTCTGAAACGGCCCGGGCCGCCCCCGAGGTAGGTGGAGGGACCGGGGCACGGCCTGGGACCACAACAGCAACAGAGTCTGCAACCAGACTGCCAAGAGGAAGAAGCCAGAAACGGTGCATCAGGGAGGAAGAAGAAGAAATACCAAAACGTTTTACAAAAGAAAGACGGAGTGAAGAAAAAAGGCTGTCACTAGGGCAGGAGAGACTGAGCCGTGCCCAAGTCAGCCCTACCCTACCGTAGGGCATTTTATGCCAGATTACATATGGGTACAATTAGGCCTTACCCCAGAGACCTTAAAATCGAAGTGGGTACTGGGGAAATAATGCAATGGGAAAATAATCTGTCAGTGAATGTCAGAAATAATATTTGAACCCCATGTCCCCTGGTTCCTAAGCCATTATTTCAAGCACTAGGCCATCTTCAGAGCTGAGACTGGAAGCCCTTGGACACAGGTCGTAAGTTCAGATCCAGTCCCTCCCATGTGTTTACAGTTTGACCTTTAAACAAAATGACCGTTGGCATCATAGAGAGCCCTGTAGCCAAAGACCGAACCTTTCCGAGGTTAATTAAGAACATAAGAAGTGCCATACTGGGTCAGACTAAGGGCCATCAAACCCAGCATCCTGTCTCTGACAGTGGCCAGTCTGGGTCACAAGCACCCATCAGACCCCCAATAGTTGATATATTTCTTGTATCTCACTCCCAGGGATAAGCGTAGGCTTTCCCAAGTCTTCCTGTTCATGGACTTTTCCTTCAGGAACTTGTCCAGTCCTCTTTTGAGCTCCACCGTGTTAGCTGCCTTGACCACATCCTCTGGCAAACAGATTCCATATCTTGATTGTGCGCTCAGTGAAAAAATGCTTCCTACGATTTGCTTTAAATCTGCCTGTTGCTAGTTTCATGGAGTGTCCCCTTGCCTTGGTGTTGTTTGAAAGGGTAAACAACCGTTCCCTATTTACCCATTCCACCCCACTCATGATTTTATAAATCTCAATCATATCCCCTCTCAGTCATCTTTTTTTTTCCAAGGAGGAGTAGCTTAGTGGTTAGAGTGGCATACTATGAACCAGGAGACCATGGTTCAAATCCCACTGTTGTTCCTTGTGACCATGGGTGTGTTTTATGCTAATAGCCTATTTATTGCAACGTGTGCTATCCTAGCTTTCTACCTACAACCTCTGGGGGGGGGAGAGAGAGCCTAGCTATAAGGCCCTTATAGCAGTTAGGTATTTATACCTCTATATGAGGCCCACCTAGTTACTCGAGATGAGGTTTAGGTAGTAGTGTAGAGGTTAGGGGCCACTTTGACATTCAGAGTGAGAGGTGTGAAGATTTGATGTCCTTCTGAGTGAGGAAACTCACCCAAAGATGAGATTTGTACAATGTTCTCTCAACCTAGCTTGATGTTACCCAGGTTGAGAGTCCATCAAGCTAGGTGGAGATATAGCCATATCTCTCACAGCTTAATGAAAAAGGTGTAGTTATTTATTAGCATCGCACCATGTGTTATGGTGCTTTTCACATGTGTTAAGGCGTTTTTCGCATACGAAAAGCACATAACCCCCTTAGATTGTAAGCCCTCTGTGGATAGGGAAATACCTACAGTACCTGAACTTTTACCTGCTTTGAAGCAGTGTAAAAAGCAGAATATAAAAATAATAAATAAAAGCCAAATCTGTTTAGCTTTTCTCCAAAAAGGAGCTTTACCATCCCCTTTATCACGCACCAACCTGCAAGATGCATCTGCATCTATTGCAGCATAAAATGGCCTCACACAGAGCCAACCGGTTGTGGTTGTCTTTGGCCCTTGATTGTATTACAGGATTGATACTGTACAATTGCATTTCTGTATAATTCCACAATTTTGCAGTACTTTAAGAAAAAGCTTTATAAGTTGTTAAGAATAATAAATCATTCCGATCTGAGTAGTTATAGACCTATCTCTTCTCTTCCTTTTGTTTCTAAAATAATTGAAAACACAGCTTTAGTACAGCTAACTCAACATTTTGAGAAGAACGAGATTTTAGATCCTCATAAATTTGGCTTCAGGAAATCAATGAGCACAGAGCTGTTATTGCTATCTCTTATGGATTCATTTAGAAGAGGCCTTGATAGCGGTAGTGAATGTCTCCTTGTATCACTTGATATCTCGGCCACTTTTATTCCATCTTCAAGAATGTGGTATTGCTGGGAAAAGTACTAGATTGTTTACATCCTTTATAAAAAAAATTGATCCTTACCAATGAATTGTCACAGATGACCACTATGAATACTGGAGTACCACAGGCCTCTGCTCTGTCTGCAGTTTTGTTCAATATCTATTTGGCTCCGATTTCTAAATTGCTGGTCACTATCTGAAATACAATTTTTTATTCATCTATATCATACTTGGAATGAGACCATGGAACATCTACATATTTGCCTAACTCAACAATAGTTACATTTCAATAAATTGTCACTAAATATGTCCAAAACAGATTCTTGGTGATTAAACGATCACATTCATTCAACATTTATCCTCCTATTTCTTTTAGAAATTACTCATTCAGTATCTAACACTTGATTAAAAGTCTGGGGATACAGATTCCTTTAAACCCTAGGTTAAATCTGTGGTTAAATCTGGCTTTTTTAAGCTTCGTGTTAAGCTGGTTTAGAGCACCTAATATTTGCTTCTGATTTTAGAACTCTTGTTCAAGCAGTAATTCTACCTGTCATTGACTATCGTAATAGTCTTTATCTTGGTTTACCATTCTCTACTGTACAGCTGCTACAGTTATTGTTAAATGCTGCTATTCGTTTAATTTCCAACGCTAGGTGTAATCAACATATAACTCCAGTACTGGCAAACTTAAAATGGCTGCCAATTGAACTACGAATTGCTTATAAAGTGGGCATCACTGTAACTACATTGTTAAATCCAAACACTTGCCCCGAGCTACGCTTTGTTCAAAGTGCATCAACCATCTCATCAACCTCGCCCATCTCAGCGGGGGTTGCTTGATGTACCATCAGTCAGTTTTTTCCGTGGCAGCACCTTCTTTATGGAACATCTTGCCGGCCGATTTAAGATTAAATCTCTGTAGTAAAACTTTTAGACGTGGCCTTAAGGCTTTTCTTTTACAGCAGGCTTTTCAAGTCTTGTAATCAGCTGATTATGTTTCCACCTGTCTAGGGCAATTAGGGAAATAATTAGGGGAGTATCCATTCATGGACAGCCCTCCCACTGGCGGAGCTGTATTGATACCCTTGGTCCTGAGGTTTTATAGCAGAGCTCTCCAATAGGCTCTGGGGGCAGTATTATTTGGAAGTTATAAACAGGTCTATCCTGTAAAGTGCGGCCGCGTTTACCCTGCTCCTAAGCCGCTTTTTACTCACTTTCCGGCCGCGTTAGCCCTTCCTGCGATCCTGAATCCCCTTTAACCTACTCCTACCGTGTCCTAAATTCCCCGGGCAACCCCTTCCGCCCGCGGCATGCATATTGCATGCAAACAAGCGAATTAGCTATTCCCTAGCATCCCGTAACCCGCGCCCCGACTATCGCTAGTTTTCCCTGCCATTTTGTCGCGCGTTTAACCTGCAAACTTACCGCCTACCCTGACCCCTGCGGTAGAGGCAGGGGTAAGGGTAGGTGGCAAGCTTTCCCCCAGCCCCCGCTCACCTGCCCCGGCCGCGATCATGGGTGCCGGTCTCCGTGGCAGCCCCAGTCCTCTCCCCTGCTCCCGATGTTGGATTCGTGGACCCTTGGGCCGATCGGAGCCGGAAGAGGAGCTGCTGTAGATGTTTGTAGCAGCGACCCCGACCGGGAGGCGGAGCTGACAGACTAGTGGCTGGTCGAAGGTGGAATCCTGGGAGCTCTATGCGACCAAGAGCTCTGGCGAGGAAGGCGGTGATGAAGGCGCTGGCACTGTGCTGAGAGAACCTTCGCCCTGGAAGCCGATCCTCCCCCGAGAGGAGCTCGTAGGAGTACGGCCGCTGGGACTTAGGAGATTCACCCTGGAAGCCGGAGTCCCCCCAGGAGGAGCCCGTAGGAACCCGGCCGCTGGGACTTAGGAGGGCCCACGGGGGCCTGGTCCGCTGCAGTCCAAGGTTGAGTGTCGAAGGGTCTTTGCTCGCCAATCCGGAGTCAGGAACCGATGGATTACCGTCAGCCAGTCCGAGGTCAGAAGCCAGAGAATCCACGTAAGCCGGTCTGGGGTCGGAAGCCAGGGGGTCAACGGAAGCCGGTCCGAGGTCAGAAGCCAGGGGGTCAACGGAAGCCGGTCCAAGGTCAGAAGCCAGAAGAAATCCAATTACCAGTCCGGGGTCAGAAGCCAAGAGGAAACGTATGCCAATCCGAGTCAGGAACCAAGTGGAAGCCGAGACAGCAGGAACGCAGCAACTGGAGACAGGAGCAAGCCTGGGAACCTCGTTGCAAGGCGACGATTAGGCCTGGCTGCAGGGTTTAAGTACCCTGGAGGCATCTGACATCATCAGGGGCGTCCCCAAGGCTTTCCCGCGCTGGCCCCTTTAAATAATCAAAAGAGACGCGCGCGTGCGTCTAGGGGGCGGGGCTTAGCGCCGCGAGGCGCCGGCTGCTCCGGCGAGGCAGGGGAGCGGCAGCAGAAGCGGCTGTAGGCCCGGGCGAGCTGGGGGAACGCCGGGCCTGCGGTCGGCGGCGTCCCCGGGGCCCTGGGGAGCGCGGGATCCGCGCCAACCTGCGAGCCGGTGAGTGGCGATTCCGGGGGCGGCCCGGAATCGCAACAGTACCCCCCCTCCTACGCCCCCTCCCGGGAGGCCGTGGCTTATCCGGATGGGCCGAATGAAACTGACGAAGGAGCGCTTTGTCGAGTATGTGGGTAGAGGGTTCCCACGAGTTCTCTTCAGGGCCATAACCCTCCCAGGACAGGAGGTATTCCCACCGACGACGATGAAACCGGACATCCAGCACCTCCTGTACCGTGTAGGTGGTATCCGGATCTGAGGAAACTTCGGAGGGTTCTGGCGGAGACGGCCGGAATCGGGAGAGCACCAGTGGCTTGAGGAGGGACACATGGAAGACGTCATGGATCTTGAGCGTGGATGGCAGGCGCAGTCTGTAGGATACAGCCCCAATGCGTTCGGCCACCGGGAAAGGTCCGATGTAACGCGGCGCTAGTCTCATGGACGGAGTCCGCAATTGGATGTGTTTAGTGCTTAGCCATACCCTCGTCCCGGGTAGGAAGACCGGAGCGGGCCGTCGAGCCCTATCTGCATAAGCCTTAAAGCGGGTGGCCGTCCTGCGAAGTTTTTCCTGAGTAGTAAGCCAGAGGCGTTGGAGCTGACTGGCTGTTAGTTGTGCCGCCGGGGAGGTAACCTGCACTGGTAATGGCAACGGAGGTCTAGGCACCCTCCCATAAACTAGCTGGAAGGGAGGCTGTAGTGTAGCGGAGTGCTTGTGGCGATTATAGGAGAATTCCGCCCAGGGGATGAGAGAGGCCCAGTTGTCTTGAAGCTCATCTACAAAGGCCCTGAGAAATGTCTTCAGGGAGCGGTTAGTTCGTTCCACCTGTCCGTTACCCTGGGGGTGGAATGCCGTGGTAAAATCCAGTTGTACCCCGAATTTCCTGCATAACGCCCTCCAGTACTTGGCTGTGAATTGCGGGCCTCGATCTGAGGCGATATGCGACGGTAGGCCATGCAATCGGAAAATATGTTGAACAAATAGATCAGCCAACTCAGGGGCCGTAGGTAGTTTGGGAAGCGGGACGAAGTGAGCCATCTTCGAAAACCGATCAACGGTGACCCAAATCACGGTTTTCCCCTCAGAGAGCGGCAAGTCCACCACAAAATCTGTGGATAAGTGGGACCACGGTTCCGTGGGAATAGGGAGTGGCTGGAGCAGGCCCCAGGGGCGGCCCGGAAGTGGCTTTTGTTGAGCGCATGTGGGGCAGGACTGGACATAGAGCCGAACATCCTCCCTCACTCTTGGCCACCAGTAGAACTCGGTGAGCAAGTCAAGGGTTCGGGTAACTCCGGGGTGGCCCGCCATCAGGGAGTCGTGTGCCCATGCCAGGACTCTTCTCCGGGAACGAGCCGGAACCACCGTCTTCCCTTCGGGACCCAGCTCCGTGGCCGCCAGTAGCACTTTAGCTGGATCTAGAATGTATTGAGGAGTTTCCTCCCCATCTTCAACCTCGGTAGTGCGGGAGAGAGCATCCGCCCGAACATTCTTGGCTGCGGGTCGGTAGCGAAGCGAGAAGTCGAACCGACTAAAAAAAAGAGACCACCGGGCCTGCCGAGGGTTGAGCCTCTGTGCATGTGACAAATACTGTAAATTCTTGTGGTCGGTGTACACCAGAACTGGATGTTGAGCTCCCTCCAACCACTGGCGCCACTCCTCAAAGGCCAACTTTATGGCCAGTAATTCTTTGTCCCCAATCCCGTAGTTCCTCTCTGCCGGTGAGAACTTACGGGAGAAGTATGAGCAAGGCCAGGTTTTGCCTGCCGGGGAGGTTTGGAGCAGCACCGCCCCTACCGCGACGTCAGAGGCATCCACCTCCACGATAAACTGACGCTGAGGATCTGGATGACGGAGACAGGTGTCCTGTAAGAAGGCGTCCTTGAGATCCTGGAAGGCCTGTGTAGCAGCGGGGGACCAGTTTCGCGCATCCGCGCCCTTTCGTGTAAGGGCCGTCAGGGGGGCAACCAGACTGGATTAATGCGGGATGAACTGTCGGTAGAAATTAGCGAATCCTAAGAATCGTTGGAGCGCTTTCACCCCCGACGGCTGTGGCCAGGTCCTGATGGCGCTCACTTTGTCGGGGTCCATACGGAAGCCAGTGGAGGAGACAATATACCCCAAGAATGGCAGAGACTCCTGTTCGAATTGGCACTTTTCTAGTTTGGCGTATAAACGATTCTCCCTTAGTTTCAGTAGAACTTGGCGCACATGTTGCCGATGTGCCTCGAGGTCCTGAGAATATATCAGTACATCGTCTAAATATACGATGACGGAAGTGTATAAGAAGTCACGGAGCACCTCGTTCATCAGGTTTTGGAATACCGCGGGGGCGTTGCAGAGGCCAAAAGGCATGACCAGGTATTCATAATGGCCGTCCCTGGTATTAAAAGCGGTCTTCCACTCGTCCCCAGGGCGTATGCGGACGAGGTTATAGGCGCCTCGGAGGTCCAATTTAGTGAAGACGCGAGCGCCTTGGAGGCGGTCCAGCAGCTCCGGAATCAGAGGCAACGGATAACGATCCCTGCGAGTGATCTGGTTCAAGCCCCGATAATCTATACAGGGGCGAAGAGACCCATCCTTCTTTCCCACGAAGAAAAACCCGGCTCCGGCCGGGGATTTCGATGGCCTGATGAAACCCCGATCCAAGTTCTCCTTTATATAGGCTGACATGGCTTGGGTCTCTGGCAGAGACAAAGGGTAAACTCTCCCACGGGGCGGTGTAGTTCCTGGAAGTAAATTAATTGCGCAATCAAATGGTCGATGCTCCGGGAGCAGCTCTGCCTTTTCTTTGGAGAAGACATCCTGGAATGCATGGTACTGGGGAGGAACCGTTAACGGGGCTGTGCAGAGTGAGACGGGTTGTAGTGGGCGTGCGGGAAGGCAATGACGGCGGCACGCCGGACTCCAGGAGACGATCTGAAGGGACCTCCAATCAATCACCGGGGAGTGTTCCCTAAGCCAGGGTAGACCCAGGATGACTGGGTGGATGGATTTTTCGAGAATAAGAAACGAGATTTCCTCCTGGTGGAGGGCTCCAACCTGGAGCTTCAGAGGGCTGGTGCGAGTGGATATTAACCCAGGAAGGGGGTTCCCTTGAATGGAAGAAACCCGCACAGGCGGTTCCTGCGGACGGACCTCGAGCTGTAGCTGCTGTACCAGCTCCTGGAGGACGAAATTCCCCCCGGATCCAGAGTCGATTAGGGCTAGGGTGTCGAAGTCTCCCTCTGGAAAGCAAAGTCGTACAGGAACGGTGCATGGGGAGCTGGGAGAAATGTTGCCTAGAGTCAACTCCCCGCTGAGCTCTAGGTTCGGGCGTTTCCCGGCCGTTCGGTACAACGGGCCAGAAAATGCCCCTGGGCCCCGCAGTAAAGACACAGTCCTAAGGTACGGCGGCATCTGCGCTCCTCGGAAGATAGAGGGCCGCGGCCCAACTGCATAGGTTCCTCTGTAGATGGAGTTGTGGCTGCAGGTGGTGAAGACCGAGCTCGAGGCGGAGTGGTCCGACGGACGGAGAGCCCCTGGGCGGGCCTTCGCTCTCGGAACCGGCGCTGGATACGCCGGTCCACGCGCCCGGCCAATTCAATAAGTTCCTGCAAGTCGTCCGGAAGATCTCGGGCCGCCAGTTCATCCTGGAGACGAGAAGACAGACCCTCCAGGAAGATCCCATGCAAGCTGTCCTCGCCCCAACCCAGTTCGCTGGCCAGGGTTTGGAATTCTATTGCAAATTCTTCAAGGGGGCGATTTCCTTGCTTCAGTTGAAGGATCTCTGAGGCAGCTGTGGAGGCCCGGGATGGTTCGTCAAATATCCTGCGGAAAGCCTTGACAAATTGCACGAGGTTATTTAAACGGGAATCTTGGCGCTCCCAAAGGGAGGAAGCCCAAGTCAAAGGTTTCCCATCCAGCAGAGAAATAATGTATGTCGTCTTTGCTCGGTCTGTGGTGAACTGTGCTGGCAGGAGGTCAAAACGAATGTAACAGTGATTAAGGAATCCCCGACAGGTCTTCGGATTCCCAGAGTACCTAGGAGGTGCTGGCATCTGTACCGGAACAGGGGAATTTGAGTGGATCTGAGACGTGGAAGCTGCGGAGTGAGCTGCAGAAGTCCCTCCTACCCGGTCCGTCAGGCGTTGGACGGCAGACATCAAGGTATCCAGGCAGGATTGCTGTTGCTGCAGCTTCTGGGCAATACCCGGAATGGCTTTTAGGCCGGCAAGGTCCGCCGGGTCCATGGCCTTGCAATCTGTTGGATTCGTGGACCCTTGGGCCGATCGGAGCCGGAAGAGGAGCTGCTGTAGATGTTTGTAGCAGCGACCCCGACCGGGAGGCGGAGCTGACAGACTAGTGGCTGGTCGAAGGTGGAATCCTGGGAGCTCTATGCGACCAAGAGCTCTGGCGAGGAAGGCGGTGATGAAGGCGCTGGCACTGTGCTGAGAGAACCTTCGCCCTGGAAGCCGATCCTCCCCCGAGAGGAGCTCGTAGGAGTACGGCCGCTGGGACTTAGGAGATTCACCCTGGAAGCCGGAGTCCCCCCAGGAGGAGCCCGTAGGAACCCGGCCGCTGGGACTTAGGAGGGCCCACGGGGGCCTGGTCCGCTGCAGTCCAAGGTTGAGTGTCGAAGGGTCTTTGCTCGCCAATCCGGAGTCAGGAACCGATGGATTACCGTCAGCCAGTCCGAGGTCAGAAGCCAGAGAATCCACGTAAGCCGGTCTGGGGTCGGAAGCCAGGGGGTCAACGGAAGCCGGTCCGAGGTCAGAAGCCAGGGGGTCAACGGAAGCCGGTCCAAGGTCAGAAGCCAGAAGAAATCCAATTACCAGTCCGGGGTCAGAAGCCAAGAGGAAACGTATGCCAATCCGAGTCAGGAACCAAGTGGAAGCCGAGACAGCAGGAACGCAGCAACTGGAGACAGGAGCAAGCCTGGGAACCTCGTTGCAAGGCGACGATTAGGCCTGGCTGCAGGGTTTAAGTACCCTGGAGGCATCTGACATCATCAGGGGCGTCCCCAAGGCTTTCCCGCGCTGGCCCCTTTAAATAATCAAAAGAGACGCGCGCGTGCGTCTAGGGGGCGGGGCTTAGCGCCGCGAGGCGCCGGCTGCTCCGGCGAGGCAGGGGAGCGGCAGCAGAAGCGGCTGTAGGCCCGGACGAGCTGGGGGAACGCCGGGCCTGCGGTCGGCGGCGTCCCCGGGGCCCTGGGGAGCGCGGGATCCGCGCCAACCTGCGAGCCGGTGAGTGGCGATTCCGGGGGCGGCCCGGAATCGCAACACCCGAAGCCAAAAAAAAAAAAAAAAAGCGAAAAAAACGTTGCAGCCCCCCTCCGATGTCCGGACTGGGGCTGCCACGGAGACTGCAACGGTGAAGCAAAAAAAAACCAAAAGCAATTTTGGTTTTTTTTTTCCAAAAGCGAAAAAACCAAAAGCAAAAAGTAAGTCGCTTCGCCGCTGTGTCTCCCCTCCTCCCGGAGCAGGGCGCGAAAAGCAGCCTTGCTCCGGGAGGAGGAGAGACACAGCGGCGAAGCAAAAAAAAAACAAAACCAAAAGCAAAAAGTAAGTCGCTTCGCCGTTTCCCTCCTCCCGGAGCAAGGCTGCTTTTCGCGCCCTGCTCCGGGAGGAGGGAAGAGTGAAGCGGCGAAGCGACTTACTTTTTGCTTTTGGTTTTTTTCGCTTTTTTTTTGCTTTGCCGCTGTCATCTCTTCTCCCCTCCTCCCTGGTATCTGTCATTTCAAATGACATTTGAAATGACAGATACCAGCGTGGCGTGAAGCCTTAGGCCCGCGCACCCAGGATACTGTATAGGCGCTCTATCCAGTAAAATGGGTTGCGCGGACCTAAGGCTTCACGGACGCGGTTTACATTTAAATAAAATTAGTGTTCAGGATCGAGCGGTAGGTGAGCTGCACTGTGCGTGCGGCAACCGCGGGTGCCGCAGGCACTAACGCAGCTCTTCCTACCGCTCGGTACTGGATAGACCTGAGTGAGAGGTGGTTTTAATTTTAGGCCTACCTGGAGCCTCAGACACACTCCAAGACCTCTCTAGGATAAGGTCATAGAGTTCTGTTGCTGTTCTCTCCATACAAGGCTCAGATGGGTTGCCTTGGGACTATTTTTAGGATTCTGAGCCTTATTTGTGAGGAGCCCTGCTGGAGGCCTGGGCCTTTCCGAAGCCAGGGAATGGGAAACCCTCTGCCGAAGACACCCAGTGTTTAGGGAAGGCCTGACCTACTAAGGTGGTGACCTTCTGCAGAGGATTTCCTGATTATCTGAGTTGGGGAAAAAAGATTTTGTTTTTTCCAACATATGGGAGGAAGTATTCTCTGCTTCTCTTCCTACCCACCGGTAGACCTTCAAATCCATCTAGGATCCCTCTTACAGGGGATCCTGCCAGAAGAATAGAATCTACTAAATGTAAGTAAAAATCCAAGCACAGGGGAAGTCCCCCACACGGAGTCCGCAAAGAGCCCTGAGGAATGGAGAATATTACTCTCTGTGCCAACGTAATTTTTTTGTGCCATCCGGGAGGGGGGTTTTCCCGCTTTCAAAGGGGCCCTAACTCGTGGGGAACCTCCATAACATCAAATCCAGACTTGTGGATGGATTCCTGGCCTAATAAAAACTAATGCACAGATGGAGGAGAAAAGATCTGTAATTGAGAAACTGCAGAGACTGTGGAGTGTGATTGCCCATATTTCATTGGGCCATTCAACGAAACTGCATCAGTAAAGCAGTATTCGGGACACTGCCCTCGAGGTCCGAGTGTGGTTCGTTTGGCGCCCAACACACAGCTCTCAGCAGAATGAGGGAGCTCCATCACAGCTCACTGGTCACCCCGTAACGGGACCGGAGAGGACTCCTTTCCACCCCTAGTCCGAAGGACCTACACCTTGGGATGGGAAGTAAAAGCTGGCCAGGGTCCCTCCACTGAAGAACTGACAAATAACTTTCTGGCCCTCTCCATACCCGATGGGTACTTTAAGGAGGGGATTACATTTATCTATACGATTGAACAGAATGCTAGTTTTTGTGCCCTGCTACAATTATTAAATTTGTGTTATTTCATTAACACATTCAGCTTCCTCCTGCTCTGCAAAGCACCCAAGATAGCTAAAGTGGCTGTTTGAAAGTTTCCTGCAATTATTTGGCATCTGGAGTTTCAGTGAGCAAGGCAGGGGGAGTGAAGGGCTGGGGGAGTGAAGGGCTGCAGTGAGGAGAGGGCATCCTCTGGGAAGCAGGATCTTCACACAGTCTGCAAGCGCCACCCAGTGGACAGGAAAGAGAATGCCGCTTCTGTTTCTGGAGAAAGCAGGGCTTCCGAAACCTGTCCCGGGGACCCCGCAGCCAGACGAGTTTTCGGGATATTCACAGTGAATACGCAGGGGAGATAAATTGACATACACCAGGAAACCCTGGGTTCAAGGATGAAACGTAAACCATAAATCTGCCCTTAAAAGGGAGAACAGGATTTGTACAAGTCAGCAGCAATTTTTTTTCTTTTTTTTCTTTTTAATTTATCATTTTCAACATTATATCCATATAGATATTTTGCCAGCACCAGATACATTTAAATCATAACACCCCAAGTATAAACATTTTTACAAAAATTATCTGAACTTCTAAGAAATCAGTGGGGGGGGGGGAAAAGAAATTAAGTGGTTCTTTTAAATTACAGATTATTTTCCAATATTATAACTAGGTCGCCTGGTGAATAGCAGATAACATAACATAACTGCACTAATCACACAACAGGATGCTCAGGGGCTAAGGTTCCAAAAACCTTTGCAACTGTAAAGGGTCAACAAATATATATTTTGAATTCTGGTGCCTTATAATACATCTACTAGGGTATCTAAGGTTAAAACTAGCTCCTCTGAATAACACTTTGGATCACACAGATAAAAAAATGTTTCCGTCTTTCTTGAGTTGGTCTTGAGATATCCGGATATATCTATACTTTACTGCCATAAAACAGCTCTAAACGGTTACGCAAAAATCTTTTCATTATGAATTCTCTATCTGCAACGAGTGTACATGAAACAAACAAGGTCATTCTATTTAGTATTTCTGTATCAACAGATGTGCTGCTGCTCTTATGATCATCCCCAGAAGTACATGCTGCTGCTCTTATGATCACCCCCAGAGGCACGTGCTGCTGCTCTTATGATCACCCCCAGAAGTACGTGCTGCTGCTCTTATGATCATCCCCAGACGCACGTGCTGCTGCTCTTATGATCACCCCCAGAGGCACGTGCTGCTGCTCTTATGATCACCCCCAGAAGTACATGCTGCTGCTCTTATGATCACCCCCAGAAGTACATGCTGCTGCTCTTATGATCACCCCCAGAGGCAGATGCTGCTGCTCTTATGATCACCCCCAGAGGCACGTGCAGATGCTCTGATTATCCCCAGAGGCACGTGCTGCTGCTCTTATGATCACCCCCAGAGGCACGTGCTGCTGCTCTTATGATCACCCCCAGAGGCAGATGCTGCTGCTCTTATGATCATCCCCAGAGCCATGTGCAGATGCTCTGATTATCCCCAGAGCCACGTGCGGCTGCTCTGATTATCCCCAGAGCCACGTGCAGATGCTCTGATTATCCCCAGAGGCACGTGTGGCTGCTCTTATGATTTTCCCCAGAAGCAAGTCTTGCTGATCTTATGATCATCCCCAGAAGACGTGCTATTGCTCTTATGATTGTCCTGAAAAATATGTACTGCAGCTCTCATGATCACCCCCAGATGCACATGCTGCTGTTCTTATGATCACCCCCAGAGGCAGATGCTGCTGTTCTTATGATCACCCCCAGAGGTACATGCGGCTGCTCTTATGATCACTAGGGATGTGAATCATTTTTTGACGATTTAAAATATCGTCCGATATATTTTAAATCGTCAAAAATCGTTAGAGCCGCGATACAATAACAGGGGGAGGGGAAGGGGGAGGGCGGGAAAACTGGCACACTAAAACAACCCTAAAACCCACCCCGACCCTTTAAAATAAATCCCCCACCCTCCCAAACCCCCCCAAAATGCCTTAAATTACCTGGGGTCCAGAGGAAGGGTCCCGGTGTGATCTTTTACTCTCGGACCTCCGGTGCGTTGTAGAAATGGCGCCGGCGCTACCTTTGACCTGTCATATGACAGGGCAGAGGTAGCGCCGGCGCCATTTTGTTTTTTTGTCCCCCGATGGCAGGAGCGTAGGAGATCACTCCCGGACCCCCGCTGGACCCCCAGGGACTTTTGGCCAGCTTGGGGGGCCTCCTGACCCCCACAAGACTTGCCAAAAGTCCAGCGGGGGTCTGGGAACGACTTCCTGCCTGCGAATCGTTTTTCCGTACGGAAAACGATTCGCGGTAGGAGATCGCTCCCGGACCCCCCTGGACCCCCAGGGACTTTTGGCCAGCTTGGGGGGGCCTCCTGACCCCCACAAGACTTGCCGGCGCCATTTTGCGCAAAATGGCGCCGGCCGTACGGCAACACGATTCGACTGCAGGAGGTCGTTCCGGACCCCTGCTGGACTTTTGGCAAGTCTTGTGGGGGTCAGGAGGCCCCCCCCCCCCCAAGCTGGCCAAAAGTCCCTGGGGGTCCAGCGGGGGTCCGGGAGCGATCTCCTACCGTGAATCGTTTTTCCATACGGAAAAACGATTCGCGTGCAGGAAGTCGTTCCCGGACCCCCGCTGGACTTTTGGCAAGTCTTGTGGGGGTCAGGAGGCCCCCACAAGCTGGCCAAAAGTCCCTGGGGGTCCAGCGGGGGTCCGGGAGCGATCTCCTACGCTCCTGACGTCGGGGGACAAAAAACAAAATGGCGCCAGCGCTACCTTTGACCTGTCATATGACAAGGTAAAGGTAGCGCCAGCGCCATTTCTACAACGCACCGGAGGTCCGAGAGTAAAAGATTACACCGGGACCCTTCCTCTGGACCCCAGGTAATTTAAGGCATTTTGGGGGGGTTCGGGAGGGTGGGGGATTTATTTTAAAGGGTCGGGGTGGGTTTTAGGGATGTTTTAGTGTGCCGGTTTTCGATTTACACAATTTACACGATATTTAAAAAACCTAAACTGCGACGATCCGATTCCCTCCCCCTCCCAGCCGAAATCGATCGTTAAGACGATCGATCACACGATTCACATCTCTAATGATCACCCCCAGAGGCAGATGCTGCTGCTCTTATAATCACCCCCAGAGGCAGATGCTGCTGCTCTTATGATCACCCCCAGACGCACGTGCTGCTGCTCTTATGATCACCCCCAGAGGCAGATGCTGCTGCTCTTATGATCATCCCCAGACGCATGTGCTGCTGCTCTTATGATCACCCCCAGAGGCACATGCTGCTGCTCTTATGATCATCCCCAGACGCATGTGCTGCTACTCTTATGATCATCCCCAGACGCACGTGCTGCTGCTCTTATGATCACCCCCAGAGGCAGATGCTGCTGCTCTTATAATCAATCACCCCCAGAGGCAGATGCTGCTGCTCTTATGATCACCCCCAGAGGCACGTGCTGCTGCTCTCATGATTGTCCACAGAAGCATGTGCTGATGCTGTTCTTTTTCCTCAGTATTCCGGGCTAAATTTGTCTTGCTTTTCTTCACATGGATGTGGCATAAAATACAGTTTAATAGAATAATTTGGACCTAGCCAGAGTGGGGATAACAGGGTACAGAAGGTATGCAATACTGAAATCATAGCTAACAAGAATATATTTTGAAAGATAAATGATAAAATTGTAAAATAATGTTTGCAAGGAATATTCAGGTAAATAAAGCTACCTGGGTATCTGTAGAAATTAATTTCAGAACTTGATAAATTATAGTAATAACTGAAAGAATCTTACAGACAGTATTCTCATACTCCACTGTGAATGAGGTCACCTTTACCCCCATCAGGCCTGCAGACTTCCATGTATTGTTCTAGGGGGTGTTCTCCACCGGGGATGGGATGGATTAGCTGGGCTTTCCAGGCAGGCTGCTGGGGATAGCAGAGAAGCTGCTTCAAATGAGCTTCAGCCGACATCGGAGGTGATCGTGATCAATCAGCTCATGCTGGAACATTCTGTGCCTGGAGGAGGTGGCCAGGGACTGAACCAGACAGGAGTTGGCCATGGAAGATGAGGAGGTAATGGGTAGCTATGGACAAAGAGGGTGGAGAAGTAGAAGTCAAAGCAGCAGGAGCTGAAGAAGTAGCGATATGATCTTGAGAAGGGACCGGACCAGTTGGGTCAGTGGAATAAGTGCAGCCAGCACAAACATGTTCAACTCAGTGCAGAGAAAGAAACCAGCTCCAGCTAACCCTCTGCTGAAAAGCTCACAAAGGTACGGTGTAGTCAGAGGTGCTGGCAGTGCAGCAAAGTATGATGCAAAAGTGCTGTCCCTTTACTTCAGGGCATGGGTAAGATGGGTATTGTTTATATGGGTAATTATTCCTGCTCTGGCTGGATCATAGGACTCCAGCTCTTGGGGGGATAACTAAGTCTTGCAGACTGGGTGCTCCGCTGCTCTCTGCCGGTTGTGTAGGAAGCAGGGGATGGATGGCATGTACACACGGCTGACTGATCTAAAATGATAGCATGGTACTGGAAATTATTTTCTTAGCTCACAGGCTGGGCAGCTACGCTGATCTCCGGATGCACCAGACCAGCACAGCCAGCTCATGAATATTAGGAACACTCACACGGTGCTATGTGTCGGCTGACCCCTGGATAGTGTCTGGAATCAGATACTTCATCTCCGACCACCGCCATCATATGCCTCTCAATTTCTCTTTTACAGATGGGGAATGGTGGGGGGGGGGGCACTATTGGGGTTCTCTAAAAATAGATAGACCCTGTAATGGAGGCTGTAAGCGCTACAACATCTCCATGGGCTGCTCCACTATCCCCATCTCTCCTATAATTATAGGGTGGGGGGCACTACATGTTAAGGATGGCAATGAGTCAAGCAGAATAAAAGTTTTGCAGGAAATAAACTGCACTCTGGAATCCTTATGGATAGAAATTCCAAGGGTAAAAGAGAAGACTATAGTAGTAGGGATATACTACCGCCCACCTGGCCAGGATGAGGAAACAGACTGCAAAATGCTAACAGAGCTTAGACCGGCCTGAGAGTGGAGTTCAAAAGAAGCTTGGACAAGTTCCTGAAGGAGCAGTCTGTAAATAGTTATTAGCCAGGTAGACTTGGGAAAGCCAGTGCTTTTCACTGGGAGTGAAATATAAGAAATACATTAGAACAAAAGAACATAAGAACATGCTATACTGGGTCAGACCAAGGGTCCATCAAGCCCAGCATCCTGTTTCTAACAGTGGCCAATCCAGGCCATAAGAACCTGGCAAGTACCCAAAAACTAAGTCTATTCCATGTTACCGTTGCTAGTAATAGTGGTGGTTATTATCTAAGTCAACTTAATTAATAGCAGGTAATGGACTTCTCCTCCAAGAACTTATCCAATCCTTTTTTTAAACACAGCTATACTAACTGCACTAACCACATCTTCTGGCAACAAAATCCAGAGTTGAATTGTGCGTTGAGTGAAAAAGAATTTTCTCCAATTAGTTTTAAATGTGCCACATGCTAACTTCATGGAGTGCCCCCTAGTCTTTCTATTATCCGAAAGAGTAAAAAACAGATTCACATCTACCCGTTCTAGACCTCTCATGATTTTAAACACCTCTATCATATCCCCCCTCAGCCGTCTCTTCTCCAAGCTGAAAAGTCCTAACCTCTTTAGTCTTTCCTCATAGGGGAGCTGTTCCATTCCCCTTATCATTTTGGTAGCCCTTCTCTGTACCTTCTCCATCACAATTATATCTTTTTTTAGATGCGGCGACCAGAATTGTACACAGTATTCAAGGTGTGGTCTCACCATGGAGCGATACAGAGGCATTATGATATTTTCCATTTTATTCACCATTCCCTTTCTAATAATTCCCAACATTGTTTGCTTTTTTGACTGCTGCAGCACACTGAACCGATGATTTCAATGTGTTATCCACTATGACGCCTAGATCTCTTTCTTGGGTAGTAGCATCTAATATGGAACCTAACATTGTGTAACTATAGCATGGGTTATTTTTTCCTATATGCATCACCTTGCACTCGTCCACATTAAATTTCATCTGCCATTTTGATGCCCAATTTTCCAGCCTCACAAGGTCTTATGGGGATATGGTGGGTACTTGTGACGCGGGTTGGCCACTATTGGAGACAAGATTCTGGGCTCGATGTTCCTTGGTCTGACCCAGCATGGCAATTCCTATGTTTTTATTAATTATTTATCTATTTCGGAGTTCCAATAAAGATCATCAAAACGGTTAACAAGAGAAACAAACATAAGTATTTTGATAATCTGCCATCTGGCTGCTTTCATTGACCTGCTTTTGGTGAGCTGCCTCGTTCTTCCCTTTGATGATTTGCAGGATGGTCTCTGTCCATCACCCCACAGATGTCCTATAATGACCTTATCTGTTTGCCTTCAAGACAGGGATTCACGTGACTTCTTCTGCGGACAATGTTTGAGTCTCCCTAAGCTTCTCCCACCCACTGACCATGTCTTCTTTCATCAAATAAGTACAAACTGAGCTAAGAACGATGCTGTCTTCTGTTTGAAATGGCTCTCAAGGCATTATCTTGCTGCACGGACATTGCGCTCACAGGATCAGAAGCTTCTAGATATACCCTCAATTAAAGATTAGAAATTGCAGGCATCTAGAAAAAGGGCAATTCTAATCATGGGTCAAGTATTCTGGAATAAGTTAGATAAGGAGTTATGTGAAGACGCTGACTTTCTTCATATTAGGAAACATGTTAAAGTAATTTTGTTTAAAAAAAAGTTTATGGAGGGGATTGATTTTATGTGTTATGCAGTTTAATGTTGTCATGTATGTCTGATTATGTACATTTTCTTGGAATCCGCAATGAATAGTTTGTACTGGAATATGAGGAAACTAAGATGAATGAATGAATGAATGAATAATTCATCATTATTCCTAGCTTATTTTGCCCCCACTTGATGAAGGGAGTATAATGCAAAAATCTATAGGTGCAGCAATAAAAAGCCATCGCCTACAACTTGTTTGTTAACCTGCATGCCAATGACTGCTCTAAACCTAGTGACTGGATTAGTTTCACAATTTGTAATACTGCTACTGATTTATGTAAATACAGACAACTGAGATCGAGCTGTTGCATTTTCTCTGACAAAATGGCATCGTTTGGTTAATTAGCAACTGCTAAGAGGCTCCTTAAACAAGAAGCCCTGTCAAGGAGGAGGTAGTTTCAGAGACACTAACTGCTGTTATTTACTGACAGGGTATGATTTGTTGGTCAGTTGGCATCAACTCTTATGGGCCTTCCCTTAGCCTGGCTAATATTTCAACCCAATAGCAACTGGAACTCGTTTTGAGGGTAATTTTCAACAGTGTGGGTAGGTCAGCAGATGCAGGCAAAATTTGGGATCACAGAAAATTCTGCCCGCGTTTTATAAAGCGTGCAGCGGGAGCTCCAATGTTATAAAATATCACGTAGCTCCGCCCTGAAAGTGCATATATGTTATGTGATTATTGCAGGTTGTGCATGCTTTCGTAACAAGTGGACACATATTCTGCTTGGGAAAACATGTATGCACGTCCTTGCAATCACTAGTTCCCCAACACCTCCGGCAGGTCATCCAGACACTCCAGCACTCCGCTCAGAGCCCTCACCCCCCCCCCCCCCCCACCACCACTTAGCTCAGACCTCCCATCCAAAAACTGCAGACAAACCAGAAGTGTGATTTTATTCCTGCAACTCAATTAGCAGGGTGTAAAAGCCTGCCTACCAGGACAAAATTCTTCCATTGATTTTCACTCTGGTGCACAATGAATCTTCCATCTGACTACACACTGCTCTCCGCGTCTGTGAGCCTGCCGGGCATTTGCCTTCCACCAACAAAAACTTGGAAATCCCAGCTCTAGAAGTGGCAAGACTGGACATTGTGTTCTCCCTTGCTGGTCCCAGGATTTGGAAGGCTTTACCAGAAACTCTCAGAGAAACTTCTCATCTAAGAGACTTCAAAAGGAAATGTAAATACCTGTTTATTCAAACAGCCTTTCAAAACAGGAACTTTTTTAAACTCTTCAGAGCGTATTCTCCTACTTCTGGGCAAATGGTAAGTTTCAGCCGCAGTGTATGCATTTGTTTTGCTGTATGTCGTTTCGGGTCCATGAGTTTGTAGCGTTGTTTTAATTGTGCAATGTTTTAATTTTGTAAACCGTCTTGAACAATTCTTGTACACTGCGGTACATACATTTTACAAATAAATAAAATACAATATGCGTTTTCACACATTTTCATGCAAAATTCGGAAACCCGCCCCGGAATTCCATTAACAGCCCTCCCCCTCCTGTTGCATTCTGGCATTTCTTATACTTTTTAATTTGGTTTTCAGACTTTCTTCCCATCTTCACCTCCCCCCATTTTTCCATTCCTAAGATAAAATAACCCTGCTCTCCCCCTCCTCCATTTAAATGACCTTCTCCCTCACCCAGCAAGCAAAAGCAACCAATTCAAAATGCTACATTTTCTTCCTTAAAATAATGGGCTCTTCATTTAATGCAGGAGGGTTTGGGGGATTTTTTGGGGGGTTTTGGGTTTTTTGGAGTTTTTTTGCTGTCTTAACTCTGCAGGGTGTGAGACTGACTGTTTATGACATGCGAGTGAATGGACAGTAACACGAGTTGAACTCTTCTCGTCCTGGTATTACTCTTCATGCGTTTCTAATTTGCGCTCGTTCAACCATTTTTATTTTTCCGTGGGATTTCTCTACTGGTCCATGTTAAAGAATCAAGACTGTTGTTAGTCTGTGAGGTTTAGCAAGGGCATGGTCTGATAAGGATACCTGTCGTTCCAGCTCGCTCGTTAACCCAGGCCTCTCTCTTGAACACTGCATGTACCTGTAATGCGCTTGGCTGTTTGGTATGTTGGAAGCGCCAAAATGTGGAATATGAATCAAATAAACGAACTTGCAGCTATGGAGTTATATGAGCCCCCAGGTCTGCCGCTGGTTCCAGGCGCAAAGTGAAAAGGGGGCCGGCTGCAGCATGAACACGGTGGGGGAGCATCCACTTCTGGGGAAAAGAGAGCTTAGTCCTAAGAATTTGTTCTAAAAGCACCTACTGAATTATAGTAATCATTTTTTATACTGCTGCTATTTTGCATCAACAGAAATGCTGAAATCGGGCTCCCTCATTCCCACTCTCCAGTTTGATCCCTGGGCAATACCTTCTTTCCCCCTTCAGCTCAATCCTCACGTCTCTCCCCTTCCCCACCTTCCTTCCTCTTCCCTCCTCCCACCAGTTTAATCCCTGGACCAGGCCTCCCTCTGCCCAGCTTGATCTCTGGTCTTACCTCTCTCCATTTTCTTTAATCAGTCATCTTTAACCAAGCCTGATTGTCCCAATGGTAGCAGGTTGGGCAGTATACCCCACCAACAAGACCCACAGCCAGCTTCCGAGTCCTCTCCTTCCTGGCACAAGCTTCAGGTTACATGGAAAAGGTTTGATCAACCTATAAGGCAATAATGAAACTCCGGAGGGAGCCTGCAGGCCCAGCAGGGGAAGACGGATACTTCTGTATGCATGCAATGGCATACTGAGGGTCTCTGGCACCTGGGGTCCAATGCATGTGTGTCTCTCCACCATCCCCCCAATCCTTCTTGTACTAATGAACTAAAGAAATCTTGTACTAATGTACTAGAGAAATCCCGACCTGGTCAAACTTTAACCCAGCATCCACCCTAGAAATACAAACAATCATCAAAAAACTGAACCCAGCCATACACCCCCTCGACAGCATCCCGATACCAATCCTCAAATGAATCGAAACCACCATAACTAAAACTCTAACCGACATTGTAAACCTATCTCTCACGGAAGGAAACTACCCCAACTGCCTCAAATCAGCAATAAGTAAGCCTATCCTAAAAAAGAACACACGAGGAGACAGAGGCTAGCTGGAGCTTCGCCAATAACAGTCCGGGGTTTCCGCAGGTTGAGCCCTTGGGTATCCAGACCGCCTGGACTTAGGTGGGCCTCAGGTGGTCTCCCGGAGAGGTAGCAGAGGGGTGTGCCCACCACAAGCAAGGGTGCGCAGCTGATGCAGAGAGGATAGACCAGACCCGAACTGGAAGCTCCGGAGACTTCAGGGAGGTAACAGTTTAGGAAGGCCCTCCAGGCAAGACAGGCAGCATCTTTGGGTCTGGTCGGATGAAGGTCGCGGATGGAATCCAAGCAGGTTGGTCTGGTAGTCACTGAAGGCCAGAAGAGAGTGTCCGAGTGAAGCACAAGGGTCAAAGCCAGAGTATCAGTCCAGAGGTGGTCAGCCAAAACTGCGATCGGGCCCGATGCAAAAAAACCCACATGTGAATCAGAACCGGAATCGGAACTGATTCCGGTTCCGATTCACATCTCTACTTGCCAGGTTCTTATGGCCTGGAGACAGGATGCTGGGCTTGATGGACCCTTGGTCTGACCCAGTATGGCATGTTCTTATGTTCTTATGTTCTTACGTGCGACCGGCACACAGCATACATGTAACACGCTTCCCTGCTCAGCCGCCGGTGGGATAAGGTCCACGGATGGCCGCATGGGCCTCCCTGTCGGTCATCAGCTCCCTCCTATAGCCCTGCGCCTGGGGGCATTGCCCCCCCCCCCCCCCCCCGCCTCGGTGCGCCACTGAACCCCTGACTTTTGCGCCTGCCTTGAAGCAGGTGCAAAGTACAGGAAACTTCAAAATTAAATCCCCGCATGGACTCTCACTCACCACGGCCTGTCCCTGCCCTGCTGTAAACAACGCGTACACTTTTACCCACACTGATGTGGCGGAGACGGGGGGGGGGTGGTGACATGCAATATTCAAATCTCATTTTTACTTGGATAGACAGACATTTACTGTACCTACATAAAGTTGCAGATTTTTAAAAAGTACGCCCGCGCGTACTTTTGTTCGCGCGACCGGCGCAAACAAGAGTACGCCGGATTTTAATAGATACGCGCGTAGACGCGCGTATCTTTTAAAATCCGGGGTCGGTGCGCGCAAGGCTGTGCAAAATCGGAAGCCTGCATGCGCCGAGCAGCGCAGCCTGCCTCCGTTCCCTCCACCCTCCCGCACCTTCCCCTCCCTTCCCCTATCTAACCCACCCCCCCAGTCCTATCTAAACCCCCCCCACCTTTGTTTGAAAACTCGCACACGCCGGCCCGGCTGCTGGCGCACGATTCCCCGGCCTGGGAGCAGTTTCAGAGGCCTCAGCCATGCCCCCGAAATGCCCCCGGGCCGGAACCACGCCTGCAGCCCCGCCCCTGGATGACGCGCCGCCACGACACACTCCCCCCGACGCCCCCGACACACCCCCCCCCAGGAAAGCCCCGGGACTCTTGCACGTAGGAGCAGCTTGGGGCAGGTTTTCGGGGGGTACGTGTGTATCTTACGCACGTACCCCTTTGAAAATCTGCCCCAAAGTGTTTTGATTATTGCCTCATTAATTCTCCAAATATGAAATGGTCCGATACCTAAGAGACAGTCTTTAAGTTCCCTTACCAAAAAAGTTAGTGATGTGATTTAAATCATCCAAGAGATGTTCTGCCAAGAAGGCAAATAAATGGGGGGGTATACTGAATATAAATATATATCAAACAAATAAAAGCAAAAAATATACCACCAGTGGACTAAAAAGGCAGTCACGCTACGTTAGCCAATAAGCGAAGTAGTCCATGAAATTTAGCTTTTTCTAGAGCAGACATCCTCTCTATGTGGGACATAAACACAGACCATAATGCTTTGAATTGGGTCCCAAGATTCTTTTTATTGTTTAGTTAACGTTTAACTTATTTTAAATTTAGAAATGTATAGTCCTTCTTCCATGGTCCAAGACCTCGTCAAAGCAGATTACAACATATCACGTCTTTTGTAAAATAACATAAAAGGTTTCCAAGCTCAGGGGGTGGGTGTTCTGCTCTTGCTTCTCCTTCTCTGTCTCATCCTTTGTTCCACTTCTCTCGCCTCCTTTTTTATTTTCTCTCTCTCTCTCTCTCTCTCTCTTTTCTTCTTATCTTTTTTCTATACCTTTTCAGTTCTGTTGGGGGGGGGGGGGGAGAGCAGGGGGCGGGTCTCTGTCGCACGAGCCAGGGCTCGTGGTAACTGCGACGGCAAGCGCCCGTGCGGACTTATTTAACATGACCACTAGATGTCAGCAGAGCGTCACGGCCAAACCGGTCTCCGGCGGATCTCACCGCATTTCTTGCCTGAAGTAAGTTTAGCACAAAAAAAAAAAAAAAAAAGTAGACCTACGTGAAATCTTGAAACTTTAATAACAAAAAAAAAAGGTAGACTTTTGCTTCAAATGCAGACAGATATGAATAATGTAATAATCACGACCCTGCCGTGCAAGTAAATGAGCGTTACTAAAAGCTCCTGAATCCTCCGGGTGCTGTGTGCCCCTTTTTTATACCAGAGGATCTGAAAAGCGCAACCTCAGGGGGTGGGGAGGGGTCAGTTCAGGGGGGGCAGGTTTAAGAAGTTAATCGGTCAGCAGCACTAACATTTCACCTCAACCAGTTAACTTAGCCATCCATCTCTGGGCACCTGGAGCCCGGCGATCCTTCCCCTCCCAATGTCAAAGAAACTGAAGATCTCACCCCCTGACAGGTCCCCGATCCCCCCCCCCCCCCTCCCACCTGTCCAATGTAAATCAAAAAGGAGCCCCCTGGTCACCCTGGCATCCTCTAGAGCAGAGGTCACAGAAGGTGCGTGGCAGAGCCAGCAGAAGGCTGCTCTTTCATCAGTCTGGACAGGAGTTGGCTGAGTGATTTCTCCTTTATTGGGTATGACAGGAAGCTGCTTTTGCTTCACTCTCCTCTCCCAGGCCCAGTGGGAGGTTATTCCCTTCTCTTTCACCCGGATCAGAGCGAGATATCACCATCTCCTGTTCATAATGGGCCCGGCAGGACCCCAGCTTTACCTTCCTCTGCTCTGGGAATGATGAGCAGGAAGGGGTGGGAAAGAGGTGGTCGGAGGTGTGCTAGGTAGGGAAGGGGAGAGGGAAGGGCAGGGGGAGTTGAGCAGGGGAGGAAGGCAGCACAGGGAAGAGAATGCAGGGGTGGGGGGTGTCGGAATTGCTGGACAGGGATACGAGCATGTGAAGGGATGATTGAGTAGTTGGGAGAAGTGAGGGGTGATGGGGGCATGGAGGGGAAAGACAGGGTACAAGGGCCATAATATGTCAGTTTTGAGAATATGCATTTCTTCTATCTTTGAACTTTGCTTAGTGTAGGAGGAAATATATTTCTGTTTCTAGTTCTCTGGCTTTGCGCTGCATGCAGAAGGTCTTGGTGTTTCCATTCCAGTTTGTGTTTCTGCATTTGTAATTTATGGTATTTTATTCTATATTAGATGAAGGTAGGTCTGTCTGTATTCTGTTTGTGTGTGACTGAAATGTAGCATGTAGGGCTTTGTATCAGCCTTGTTTGTTGTATTTTCTCAATATGATATTGCACCGCTGCCTTTTCATGGGCAGGGCTATTGCTGTTTCATTTCTTGGAGTTAGTGCTGCTGAGGTATGGGCAGGACTGATAGACAGGTACAGAGTGGGGCTTGTTTGTATTATTTTACAATGCACCTGGTAGTAGAGGGAGTTTGTGGTGCTGCTATTGAGATGACACCACAATCAGAAAATCTTTTCTGTATGGTGAGTTGCACAGGGAAATGTCTTAAGTTCTGCTCTGCACTCGTTGTTAGGAAGCGGGAGATTCCTGTGCATACAGAGTATATGTTTATATTTAGTCCCATGATGGTCATGTCTTCAATGTGTCACACATGGGCAGACGGGGGTGGGGGGGGGGGGGGTGTAAGGCTGCATCCGCCTGCCGGCTCTGCCTTAGCAACTATTGGAAGGGTTGGAGCAGGAGGCATCAGGAAACTCTCAGGGGGCCTTTCTTGGGTTGTTTTTGTTTTGTTTTTTTTACATGGATGGGAAGGAGGTAGAGCTTTGTTTTCTTTGGCAGGGGGTGAGAGGGGGCTCACTGGCTCAGGAGGGCTTCTTGGAGGAATGGGGTATGTGTTAATTACATTTTCGGGAAGCTGCTGAAAGGGCAACATGGCCGGCTACATCACAGCCAGCAAGGTTGACTTACCCCTATTTTTCAGTCTCCACCAGGCTAGGCTGTAGCTGACAGTTCCCCTCACCTTAACCGGCTGTGTCACCTCGCCGCATTACCTGTACGGCCTACAAGTGGCCGTGCTTCTAGGGCTTGCAGGTGCCATATTTCCTCGTAGCATGGACAGGAATAGCCGGGCAGACTGAAGGGATCAGCTGGTATTTTTCTTGCCTTCATCGGGCCAATACTCAGAGAAAGCTGAGCACCTCACCCAGCTACCTAGAGTAAGGCAAATTTTCAGCTGCACTTAGGCATCTAAGTTATTGGCTGAAAATTCACCTAACTTTCAAAGCTATAACTAGGCACCTAAATATAGGACCGGTATTTTATTTTGGCCTATATTTAGGCACCCAACACCGAAAATCAGTGCCATGCACCATAGCTTCCTCCCCCGACCTGATCTCACCCCTGGCTCAGCCCACTTTTTAGTTGCACAGCATGGAGAATTTCAATTTTTGAAGACCTTGGTGACTAATTCCAGAAAGAGTTCTGGGGCAGGGCTCCCGATTGTAATGGCCGGATGAGGCACGGCGGGAGAGTCCATTAAAACGGGGGGGAGGGGGGGAACATCCCTGGGTAATTGTGAAGGAAGGCTAATGGAGGCCAGGGTCCCAGCTTTCCAAGTGAACTGGAAGAAAAAGGAGAAAAGAGGAACTATCAGAGCCAAACACACAAAAAAATAGTGTTTGGTTAAAAGAATGGCCCATCAGCGTGGGCTGGAAACGCGACACCTGCCCCACATCCAAGCTCCACTCTCTGCTTTCCTGGCTCACCATGGGATCCCATGGCTCTGATGCATCCTTGACCCTTTTGCCTTTCATGTTGCACGAACCTGAATCCACCTGAGCACAGTCTCGTTCCAACTAGTCCAGAATTGATCACTGCGGCCCAAAGCAATAGGTCCCAAATCCGGTTTTGTAGATGGTGGTGGAGGGGGGCAGAATCGTTTTTTCAGGATGACCAGAATATGAAAATTGACAGGATTCATAGACCACCCAGATATATTATGTATACACACACACAAATGTCTCATGAATATGCAGTTTTGGCATCTTGAAAACCAGATGCAGCTGGGAGAGTGAGAACCACATTTTGGATCCTTCTGTTCAGAAGCAGTAGCCGGATGACTGAAAACCTAACCGACTACGTGTGAATGTAACCGCTTAGATATTTTAGCTATCTGGCCTTGGCTGGCCGGATACATTGCTGCTTAACTGGATATCTTCAAAAGATATCCAGTTAAGTAGCAGTGTTTTGCATTAAAAAAAAAAAAAAGAGGGACCTGTAGCCAGAGTTCCTTCCTCCCCCTCCCCCCCCAAAAATTTTTTTATAGATTACACGCTCCACCCCACATCCCTTCCTAAAAGTTAAAATAGATCCGTGGTCTGCGGGGGTTCTCTTAAAAAATAAAAACCAGTTTCCATCCCATCCACCTGTTGTCCTTAAGTCATGGGCTGGCCCCGCCTCCACCTCCCTCAGGCCCCCCAGCACTTAAAAAATATTACCTGCTTCAGGGGCTTCCAGCCCAACTTTTGGGAAAAACCGGGCTGGAAGCGCAAGTTACTCATGGTTGACTCTTCAGCAGGGATCAGCCCTGGAAGCATAAACTATGGGTCATTTACTCTCTTAAAGCCCAGCTTCTGCCTGGAAGGACCCAGGAGCAGCAAAGCCCTTACCTCACTCCCAGCAGAAAGGAGAGGGAGGGGCCAGCCCAGGGCTTAGGAACAAGAGAGGAGGAGGGGGGGGGGCAGGGTCCAGGGTGGGAAAACCCAGCTTCTCTCTCCCTATGCTCGCCAGGGCAGGGAGCTTCCGTCTCGGAGTCAGGGGACTAGAGGAAAGCAGAAAAAAATCTCCAAATCGAGCTCACGAAATAGCAATAGACTGAGAGACACACCTCCTGGCCAGGTTTTGCTCCAGGAAAAGTGCAGAGTTTGTTTCCTATTCTGTGCAGCCAGGGGGGGTGTGGGAGATAGCCGTACTCGTACAGCGAAACAACCAAAAACAACAAAAAAAAGGCTCCCCCCCCCCCCGTTTCAAATTCTAAACCAAATTGCGCTGAACTGTTAACCCCCACCCACCTGCCCTTGAGCTGGCAGGAAGCCACCACTGCAGCAATCACGGGGGGGGGGGACGGTAGCAAAGTGGTATGCGCCAACCCCCTCCGCTCCCTCCCAGCTAGTGCACGTCCCACGGGGTGGGGGGTGCTCGCCGCATCCTGATCTCCAGAGCAAAAACCCCCCCTGTTTGGTGAGTTCTCGACGCCTCTGAACGCGTCCTTCGCTTCAGCCTCCCCCAGCAACCCCCCCCCCCCGGGTGGTGCCGCCCGCCACACATCTGTGGTCTACCCACGAGGCTCCCGCGGCGGCCACAGGCATCCCAGAAGGGCAGCCCTCCTCCCTCCCTCCCTCTTTTCGGTAAAGTCAATTTACATCCTGTTTTCTCTGTAACAAGCTGAGTGGAAATCCCCTGCTCTATCCTGTTCCCGTCTTAACATTATTAAAAAAATTTTTAAAAAGTATATTTATATTTTTGTGCCAAACCACAGGAAGCCCCAACTCTCGTGGGGGGATGGGGGATACCAGATCCTGCTGAACTGTTTCTTTCCTCTTTTCGGTGCACACGTGCGTGTGTTTAGCTCCGAAGCTTAGGTTTGCCCCCGTGATTTGCAAAGTGAGCTGGTGATGCTCAGCTGCCTCCAGCAGAGGCCCGAGGCGCCGGTATTCTGCACCGGCCAGAACAGTTAACTACACTCGGAAGCGACTTGGCAGGTGCACGGCAGCGCTCGCTGTTTTTGTTATTGTTGTTGTTATCGTGATTCGTATAGCGCGTTACCAGATGTATGCAGCGCTATAGAGAGACACGCTTAATAGACCGCACCCTACCCCCTTGGATCTCACAGTCTAGTCATTGACGATGGAAAACATTACAAAAAAAAAAAAAAAGTTTGCAGGGCATCTGTATCCAGGATATGGAAAGACTGTTCTGAATGGCATTCTCATGATTTGCATGTTTCCTTCCTCTGCACTTCAGTAGAAAAATTGCCCTTCTCTCTACACTGAAGTGACTACAGCTGTGTTTAATGATTGCTGCTTTAGTAGGCCCAGAGCCCAGGCATTGGACAGCCTCTCCTTAGGTCTTTGTTCTTCGATCTTCATATTTCAGATGGCCGAGTCCATTTGGGTATACACTGGAATTAATTAACCCCGGCATATCCTCCTCCAGCAGAGGGTGCTATTTTGATGTACGAAAGGACCTCTGATCCCTGGGCGCGGGGCCTGGGCCTGACCCTGAGTTGATGCCCTGGAGTCGGGAATTAGCCTCCTGGCTGGGCCCAGGCATCGGAACCCAACATCCAGGTTGGGCCCTGGCATCAGGCCTGGCTTCGGGCTGAGATCCAGGCATCAGGACCAGGCCAGGATGTGGCATCGGTTTCAGTAAGTGTGGGTGGGAGTCAGGAAATTTCCCTTGCCTGGGCCTTTGTTCAGGTCTCAGCCAAGGCCCCAACATCGGGCCAGGGCTAAGGCTGAGACTCCAGCATCGTGTTCAGACATAGGCCAGGACCCCTGCTTTGGGTCTTGGCCTATTCCCAAAGCAAAACCCTGGCTTTAGGCCTAGAGCTATCCAAGGACTTTTTTTTTATAATCGGTTTTCAAAACAAAATGAGAATCTGACAAAATTTCATCAAAATTTAACTCATTCTATTTTTAAAGCAACCCAAAATGAAATAGCAAACTTCATCTCATTTCCTATTTTGTTTTTCTCAAATGCCAGTCCCTACTTTATAAATATGAGAGTAAATAAATACAGCTCTGAACCTTTTTGACAATCATTTCCATCTTGTATTTTACATTATAAAAATAAAGTAGTTTTCCAGCCTTGCTTGTGACTGTATAATTTATTTTCTTTTTATTGGGTGAGGATAAGGGATCTCAAGTGTCAGTAGAGGGAGGATGACACAGAGATGGGGAGAGGAGAAGGAGAGGGTGACGGGGATGGGAATGGGGAGACGAAGGGTGAAGGACCGCGAATGGGGAAAGAAGAGGGTCAGAGGACTGGGGATGGGTGGGAGGAGCGTGAAAAGGAAAGAGGAATAGAGATGGGGAGGATAAAAGTTGGGGAACATCAAGGAAGGGGAGAGGTGTGAGAAAATCAGGGAATCGGCTGGGGGAAGATGAGGGAGAGGGAGGGAGGTTCTGGGATTGAAGAAGGGGAGAAGGAAGTAGGAGGAGTTGTATGGTGGGTTTCCGGATCTGGTGAGAAAGGAGAGATAGGAAGGGAGGGAGGTTCCAGGATGTGGGAGATAGAATACGAGATCAAGGGAGAGAAGATCTAAATTGTGGTAGGGGGGGGGAGGAAGAGAGTAGGAGAGGAGGACGATATCCCTACTGCACTTTGTTCGTAAAATCCCTTGCATCTCCTTTATAACTTCCCACTCATACAATACACACATACATTAACACTGCCCCTCCCCACTCCTCTCTCTCACTTATACCCCCAGTGGATCCCCTCTCATCCACCCAACCACTCTCTTCATCCCCAATGAGCCACCATTCAACTAGAGGCATATTGAGGGGGGTGGCAGGGGGGTCAATGCCCCCAGGCACAGGGCCATGGGGGGGGGGAGGTTGCTGATGGCCAACATAGGGAGGCCCACGCAGCCGCCAATCGATCTCATCCCACCAGTGGCTGAGAGGCAAGTGTACCGTTCCTTTCCTGTGTGCCAGCTACTGTTCCCTCTATGCTGCGCGAGCGAGTTGCCATGCACAGCGGGACCGTGGTGGAGCGCATCCCATCACGGCCTGAAGAAAACAAGTCACCTCAAAACCTACAGGCGCTCCTTCTTCCTGCCTGTGCAACCCTGGAAGCAAAATGTTGCCGGAGCCACGCAAGCAGGAAGGAGGAAGAGCATCCACCCATGTGCAAAATTCCAGCGTTTGTGGCAGGGCGCTGTGAATCCCATCTCGTGGTGGCCCGAGAAGAAGAGGCCCAGTAGCAGGGCAGCTGCAGATCCCAACGCACAGCATCTCAAGAAGATCAGGGCTGCCGGAACCCATCTCACAGCGACCCTTGAAAAGGAGGCTCGGAGGCGAGAGGGAGCTTGAGGCCCTGTAGAATTTGTGTGTGTGTGTGTGCTTATGAGAGTGAGTTAAGAGACTGAGTGTGAAAGAAAGTGAGTTGAGAGTCTGCAGGAGTGAGAGCCTGTATGTTCAGAAAGAGCATGTGAAAGCCTCTGTGTATGTGGCCAGTGTGTGTGAGTGTGACAGTATGTGAGAGTGAGAGCCTGTGTGTGCGTGTGTGAGAGAGTGAGAGCATGTGAAAGAGCCAGTGTGTATGTGTAAGAGAGAGACAGCATGTGAGAGTGAGAACCTGTGTATGTGTGTGAGAGAGCATGTGAGAATGAGAGCCTGAGTGTGTGTGTGTGTAAGAGAGAGACAGCATGTGAGAGTGAGAACTCTGTGAGTGTGTATGACAGCATGTGAGAGTGAGAGCCTGTGTATGTGTGTGAGAGAGAGCATGTGAGAATGAGAGCCTGAATGTGTGTGAGAGAGAGAGACAGTGTGTGAGGAGTGCCTGAGTGTGTGTTTGAGGGAGGAAGGGAAGAAGACAGGTGGAGAGAAAAGAAATAGAAAAAAGAGACCCTGTAAAAGGAATTGGCCAAAGGCCAAGAAAGGGAAAGTGGCAAAAAAAGCCTGTGACAACCGATTAGAAAACAAAGGTTAAAAAAAAAATTTGAATTTTTAGTTTTGGCATGTTATCTTTGGGAATGTGCAAGAGTAGCACTTTCTCTATGCTGATCTGACGATGTACGAGATCAGCTTGGAGGAACTGGAAGCTCTGCAAATTTTTTATACTGCCAAGGCCTGCAAAGAGGAGGCAGTAGAACTGGCTTCAGTGCCAGTAGCAGCAATCGATGCCTCCCCAATAGCCATGCGGCATCAGTGACAGTGGCAGCAGAGGAATGAGAGAGGTTCCGAGGTTGCTGGCAAAAGAAAGAGATGGGGGTCTGCCTTTAGTGTGTGTATGTGTATGAATGGGAGTCTGCCTGGGGGTGTATGTATGTGAATGCATGGGTGCCTGCCTGAGGGTGTGTGTGTGAGAGAATGAATGTGTGCATGCCTGGGGGATGGGGAGGGAGTGGTGTGAAAATGACTGGGAGCTTGCCTGGGTGTGTGTGTGTGTATGTATGTGAGGGAGTCACAGAGTTAGAGCGTGTGTGTGTGTGTATGAGAGATTCCGAAGGAGTAAGAGTTTGTTTGGGGGGGATGGGGGGAGAGAGAGTGTCTTAGAGCTTGAGAGTGTGTCAGTGTCTGTTAGAGAGAGAGGGGTTGTGGGTGTGTTTAAGAGCATGTGTGTATGTGACAGTGTATGCGTGAGAGAGCATAGACATGTGAGTATGTGTGAGAGAGAGAGGATACATTTTGTGCAACCCCCAAACCCCTAATCCTTGACAATTTCAGGGTGACTGGAAATCAAGATTTCCCAGATATGGACAGCAGGGCATTTTTTTTTTAATCCTTATTAATTTTAATTATTGGGTGTTATTTGATATTTTTATTATTTATTTATTTATTTAAAGATTTTTTTTTATATACTGGGGCACGTTAACAAAAAAACATCACCCCGGTTCACATTGTAACATAACATAGCAACAAGCTTTACAATAGTTTAATGTCAATCAAACAGGAGGTAAAATAGGTCAACTAATATATGTGCTGTTCTGAAATATTTTATTAGTGCTTGGGAATTTTTAAAAAAATGTATATGATTTTAATTCATTGAAGTTATTCTTTTTGTCAGTAGTTTTAAAATATTCTTTTATTAGTATGGTTTTATTATTATAATTGATGCTTTATATTTCCTGATTTTGTTTGTTTTATGAGGAATTGTGGTTCTGTTTTTCCATTGTTACACACAGCCTCTGGCTTCTTGGGCTTTCCATTTCAGTTTTTGTCTGCATATTGCTGGTTCTAATTTGTGATCCTTTATTCTGTATTTGGTGAGGGTCTGTCTCAGCTCTGTGCATGTGACCAAGGTGAGAGATTCTGCTAGTCACTAGCAGAATCTAGTGTGTAGGGTCTGTGTAGGGATCTATAGCAAGCGGGTTTGTTTCACTTCCCCAGTAGGTGGTGTATTGGTATTCTAGGACCCAGTGTAATATTTACCCTTGCTTTATCTTGTTGTTTGAGTCCTTGATGTTATTACTGTTATGTTAGGATGGGATTGCAGTATAGATTTTGAGTGTCTTCTTTGTGGGGTTTTGTGTTAGTTCACAATGTGTCTGGCAGTGGAAGGTGTTTGTGCTGCTGTTACTGTGAGGTGACACCAGAATTTGAAAATATCTTTTTAGTATGATGAGCTGTAAGGGAAACATCCAAGCTCCATTGTTTGGGGGAATTTCCGTGGATGCACAGTATATTACATAAATGGAGGTGCAGGGTTTATATTGACATTCTGCCCCTTCCTATATATTCCAGACTTCACTCTCATAGCCATTTAGAATTAGTTGAATGAGGCTATAAAATAATTTTATAGTATGAAACTGGCCAGCTTTTTTAAATTACGCAGAAGACCCTTTGGACTTTTTTATTAACACTTTTTTATATCCAATTTTAAAGCAGGATCCATGCTATAGAGGTGGGTGTGATATGAGGAAATGCCATTTTGGCTTCCCCACTCCAAATTCTTCTGTCTAGAGATGCCACTGATTTTCTGTGACCTTAAGCATTAGTACAAGAAGGATGGCGGGGGGGGGGGAGGGCAATTGGAGAGGCACACACATGCATTGCCCCCCCCCCCCCAAGCACCGGAGACCCTCTCTGCTCCACTGCACTCAACCCATCCTAATCTCCCCAAAACTATCTCCTTTTCCTGTGTCTGCTGCAGGTCATAGGAGGTTTTGTATTTTGGGGCCTCCCCTTGGTTTGTTTCCACCTTTATTGGGAATGGGTTTTATCCTTCCTGTAAAAGGGGCTGGCAATACTGTTTTAAGAAGAGGGAGTAGGAGATAGGAATCTAGAGGGGTAAACAATTTGTTTCATTTATCTGCTTGCTTTTGGGAAGTCTTTTCCCCACAAATTTCAATTTGTTTAATGTTTGATTTGTTTCTTTAATTTAAAAAAAAAAACAAATCAAACTTTAAAAAAAAAACCCCAAACAAAAAAAAGGAAACAGGGCTTCCCAAAGGCTCCTGATTCCACCAACATCCCTCCCAC
This sequence comes from Rhinatrema bivittatum, assembly GCF_901001135.1. Lineage (NCBI taxonomy): Eukaryota > Metazoa > Chordata > Amphibia > Gymnophiona > Rhinatrematidae > Rhinatrema > Rhinatrema bivittatum. The sequence continues at coordinate 796,931,041 of NC_042616.1, read as the reverse complement.
CCAGAAAAGTGCCGAGGTCAGGATCATCCCCAGCCCCTATTTACCCGATCCTTTAGGGATCTGCTGACAAGGCCTAGGCCCGGGCCTCATCCTCAGCCTTGTACAGGCTTAAGGCCACTGTAGGTTGCCATGACCTTGACCTAGGCTCTACGCAAGACTGAGGCTTAGAGGCCTGGTCCCGAAGCCTCAGCCTAAGTCCAACACGGGCCTAAACTGGATGCCAGGGACTGATGCTCGGCTCTGGTCTGAAGTCTACGTCCTGACGCATGGGCCTCAGTCTAGGCTAGGATCTGGCCCCAGGCCTAAAACAATGGCACAGCCTGGAAGCCAATTCTTGACACTGGGACCTCAGCCCGGACCCTGGCCCTACAGCAGGGCCTGCACCAGATAACAGGGTCCTGATACCTGGGCCTCAGCCAAGGGTCAGGCCTAGTCCCAGAGCTCAGGCCCCGGAGCTCCAATAAACGCATCTTATTTTCTCTTCTGTGTCCTTGAATTTATGCCATCCACTGGGGCTGCACGGAGTTAATTAACTCCAGTTCATCATCCCCACCGAATGGTGCCATTTTGATATATGGCAACTAATTTAATTGCCATACATCAAAATGGTGCCCTATGCAAAGGAAGATGTGTCTGAGTTAATTAACTCCGGCATGAACCCAGCAGACGCCATCAGTTCAAGAACACAGAAGAAGAAAGAAGATGCATCCCATGGAGCTCGAAGGCCTGGACCTGACCCTGGGCCCCAGTATCGGGTCTGGATCTGGGCCAAGGCCCTGGCATCTGGTCCTGGTCTCTGGACCGGGTCCTGGCATTGGGCCTCGGTGTGATAAGGAAAGCAAAGAGAGAATTTGAAAAAAAAAGCTTGCCTTGGAAGCAAAAACTCATAATAAAAACTTTTTCAGGTATATTTAAAGTAAAAAGCCTGCAAGTGAGTCAGTTGGACCATTAGAGATCAAGGGGTAAAAGGGGCACTTAGGGATGACAAAGCCATAACAGAGAGCTAAATGAATTCTTTGCTTCAGAAATTCACCGAGGAAGATGTAAGAGATATACCCATATCAGGAATCAAATAGTACCACCAGTATATTTTAAACACCTCACAAATGTGCAAAACCAAATATATGTAGGCCCCTTACTTTAAGGGTCTGTATTGTGCAACAGACTCTATTGTTGTATAGGGTCACCTTGCTTTAATTTAGATTTTTATCAATTGTCCATTTTTGTTAAGGTTTTTTCTATTATAGTAAAATTACACAACTCCAGGGAGGGGGACACAAATACTCATCTACTCCATGGTAGTTCACCCAAGGTTTTTTCTATTATAGTAAAATTACACAACTCCAGGGAGGGGGACACAAATACTCATCTACTCCATGGTAGTTCACCCGACACAGCTGTGTTTCGGACGATGCCGTCCTGCTTCAGGGGGTGTCCTTCAAAGTTTACTTTTGAGAGCGTCGTAGGGAAGCCTTTTGTACATTCATTGGTATTGCTTCTTTCTTATAATCCACGGCAGCCCCGTTGGACTGCCGTGGACGCTGTCCAACGGGGCTGCCGTGGATTATAAGAAAGAAGCAATACCAATGAATGTACAAAAGGCTTCCCTACGACGCTCTCAAAAGTAAACTTTGAAGGACACCCCCTGAAGCAGGACGGCATCGTCCGAAACACAGCTGTGTCGGGTGAACTACCATGGAGTAGATGAGTATTTGTGTCCCCCTCCCTGGAGTTGTGTAATTTTACTATAATAGAAAAAACCTTGGGTGAACTACCATGGAGTAGATGAGTATTTGTGTCCCCCTCCCTGGAGTTGTGTAATTTTACTATAATAGAAAAAACCTTAACAAAAATGGACAATTGATAAAAATCTAAATTAAAGCAAGGTGACCCTATACAACAATAGAGTCTGTTGCACAATACAGACCCTTAAAGTAAGGGGCCTACATATATTTGGTTTTGCACATTTGTGAGGTGTTTAAAATATACTGGTGGTACTATTTGATTCCTGATATTGTTGTTAGACAATTCAGTACACTGGAATACAGTGGTTTTGGGTGAATTGGTTGTGAGAGATATACCCATGCCAGGAATGATATTCAAAGGTGATGATTCAGAGGAACTGAAACAAATCTCAATGAATCTGGAAGATGTACTAGGGCAAATTGGCAAACTAAAGAGTAGCAAATCACCTGGATCAGATGGTATACATCCCAGAGGGCTGAAAGAACTGAGAAATGAAATGAAATTGCAGACTTTCTATTGGAAAGTTGTAAACTATCAGTAACATCATCTATGGTGCCTGAAGACTGGAGCATTGCCAATGTAATGCCAATTTTTAAAAAGGGATCAAGGGATGATCCAGGAAACTACAGACTAGTGAGTCTGACGCCTGTGCCAGACAAAATGGTAGAAACGATCGTAAAGAACAAAATTGCTATAGATAGGCATAGTTTAATGGGATAAAGCCAACATGGATTTAGCCAAGGGAAGTCTTGCCTCATCAATTTGCTACATTTATTTGAGGGTATAAATAAACATGTGGATAAAGATGAGCCAGTTGATATAGTGTATCTGGATTTCCAGAAATCATGTGACAAAATCCCTCATGAGAACTTCTTAAGAAATTAAAAAGTCATAGGATAGGGGACAGTGTCCTACTGTGGATTTCCAACTGGTTAAAAGATAGAAAACAGAGAATAGGGCTAAATGGTAAATTTTCCCAATGGAACAAGGTGAATAGTGGAGTTCCTCAGGGATCTGTTCTGGGACCACAGCTTTCTAATATATTTATAAATGACCTGGAAATGGGAACAACAAGTGAAGTGATCAAATTTGCAGATGACACAAAATTATTCAAAGTTGTTAAATCACAAGAGGATTGTGAGAAATTGCAAGAGGTCATTGCAAAACTGGGAGACTGGGCAAGGAAATGGCAAATGAAATTTAATGTGGACAGGTGCAGGAAGAGAAACCCAAATTATAGCTACATAATGCAAGGTTCCACATTAGGAGTCACCACTCAGGAAAAGGATCTAGGTTTCATCACTGAAAATACTCAGTGTGCAGCAGCAGCCAAGAAAGCAAATAGAATGCTAGGGGTTATTAGGAAAGGAATGGGGAATAAAACAGAGAATATCACAATGCCTCTGTATCGCTCCATGATGCCACCTCATCATGAGGATTGTGTTCAGTTCTGGTCACCATATCTCAAGAAAGGTGTAGCAGAATTAGAAAAGGTACAGTGAAGAATGACCAAAATGATAAAGGGATGGAACAATTCCCCTATGAAGAAAGGCTAAAGAGGTTAGGACTCTTCAGCTTGGAGAAGAGACAGCTGAGGGGAGATATGATAGAGGTCTATAAAATAATGAGTAAACATTAATCAGTTATTTACTTTCGAAAAATACAAAGACCAGGGGACACACAATGAAGTTACTAGGTAATACATTTAAAACTAATAAGAGAAAATATTTTTTTTACTCAACACAGTCAGATGTTGTCATAAGCATCGGCTTTGTGCATATATTAGAGAGAGAATATAGCTTTTCATAATTTCACATAAGCTGTAGTTCAGTGTCATTTTCTTAATGTGTGTATGTGATCCAAACTACAAGGCAAAAACCAGCATCTTTTGACCCACTACAAATACCCAGGGAAATGAACAATGGACCATGAACACAGATCAGTTTGGATTTGATTTATTGATGTGACAGAAGCAAACGCACTCAGTGCTAATTTAATTTCCATTGAACAAGCTGAACAGTAAACTTTTATTTTTGGAACACCGTATTTGTGTTTCCAGTCTGATTACTGGCACTCGCCAGTACAGAGACCTAGAGTTTGAGCTAACACTCAGTCAATTCCGAATATATATTCTCCTATATTATATGTATTTAAATTGTACTCTCCTTGCTCCGTTGAAGTTATTTATTGCTCTCATTAAGTTATTTTATTTATTTCCAAGTTAAATCTTCCCTGTTCTCTGTAAGACATTATTCTATATTCTGTCAATTTTATTGTTACAATGTAAACCAAATTGATTAGTAACTTTGTTACTAGAACTTCGGTATATAAAACTGTTAAATAAAATAAATAAATAAATAACACCCACAGAAAGAAAGACCTGACACTGAGCCTTGGACTTTGCAGGTCTCTTCCTCCCTTTTGGAGAATCCGTGCAAGTTTGGCAGCACTGTGCACGGACTAAGTCCTGGTACTGAGTGTGCCCTCTGCCTTCAGGGGAGAGGAAGAAGTGATGAAGACAGGAGAAAGAAAAAAACAAGGAGATCCTAGGAAAAGAGTTAGAAGAAGACAGACGACGAAATTAAAAAAAAAAAAGAGACTAAAACAAATGCAAAAGAAACCCACTCAGATAACAAAGCATTTTCTTTTCAGTTTGGTGACTGGCCTATGTAACACGATTACTACCTTCAACATCAGAGATCAAGTTAACAGAACCTTCTTTCAGGCTGGACCTAAACTGTGATGCCTATGGAGTTTTGCTTGATGCTTGATTATTTAAAGTTCCACACACTGTTAAAACCTGGTTCTTTTATCACGGCTTTCAAACAGCTGCTTTTTAAGGAACGGGAGGACCTGCTTTGATGTTCTCTAGAACTGTTGTTCTTCAAATTTATCAGGTACACATATTCTGACAGGAACTGACTATTGCCTTAATCTCATTATTTTATAGGCTTGGATTTATTAGTTGTTGGACCTATCTGGTTTATTTTGTTAGCATTTAGTAATTCACAATTTGTTCTTGTACTGTTTATCTTAGAGGACTAAGGGCCTCATTTTCCAATATCGCATTGGTAACGCATTAGGGGGTGTTACCAATGCAAATGAGGCTTCTTTCGTGCAGTGGGGAAACATCGCGTGCGGCGATGTTTTTGCCATTTGCGAAAACAGCGCCGCACATGATGTTTTCCCAGTGTGCATGATAGTCCCAGACAGCCTGTACTATAGTGCCTATGCCCTACATAGGTATTTGAATCCCTATGGGAGGGCTACCTACTAACTCGGGGTGGGGATTAGGTATGAGCGTCGGGGGTTGGGGGCCACTTTCGCATTCCACATGAGACCTACGGACAGAACAGTGGTCTCTAGTGCAGATTTGCTGGCCGTCGGAGTGAGGACGCTCACTCCAAGAAGTGGTTTGGCCAACGTTCTCTCTACCTAGCTTGATAGACACTCTACCTGGCCAACAACATGCTAGGTGGAGAGAATGTTGGCCAAATCTCCTCTTGGAGTGAGCGTCCTCACTCCGACGGCCAGCAAATCTGCACTAGAGACCACTGTTCTGTCCGTAGGTCTCATGTGGAATGCGAAAGTGGCCCCCAACCCCCGACGCTCATACCTAATCCCCACCCCGAGTTAGTAGGTAGCCCTCCCATAGGGATTCAAATACCTATGTAGGGCATAGGCACTATAGTAAGTCTCTCTCTCTCTCTCTCTCTCTCTCTCTCTCTCTCTCTCTCTCTCTCTCTCTCTCTCTCTCTCTCTCTCTCTCTCTCTCTCTCTCTCTCTCTGCCTGAAACAGGCTGTCTGGAATTATCGTGGTTGGTGATAATCCTTTTCTGGCCCGTAACAGCTGTTAACGCGATTTGCGAATTTATCGCACGTGGTAAAGTGCTTGGAAAATGAGGCCCTAAGTTTTTAGTTATTTATTTTATTTTTACTTATATGCAGACATTGAATGTTTATGTCCTTAATCCATCTTATTCATTCATTAAAATGTAAGTTAATTGCTTGCTCATTTCTGACACTTTAATGTTTAATGTTCATTTATTGCTTTTTATTATTTAATGATGTTATTGTGATATTTGTTTTTTTGTTTTGTACATCTGCCTCAGGCCTCTGGGAAAGACAGTTTATACACACACCAAAATAAATAATTAAGAAAAACAATTAAAAAAAAGAAGTCTAAGAAAGAGAACAAGCTGATAAAAATTGGGCTAGATTTAAAACAAAGAAAAACAATCAAATTCCAAATGGTATTAACCATTAAACAGTTTTTCAGATGTCATCAAAAAGACAAAAGGGTAAAGGGATCCACAAAGCAAGAGCCGTAGCAGAAAAGCACTGTTTCCAGTCCCAGGTCACCACAACCTAGAAACAGCTGGAATTAGCAGAAAAGCCCTCCTGTGTGGACCTCAGTGCCCGAGCTGGCACTGTACGGTAACAGAGAATCGTTTAGATACTGAGCAAAGGGCAACAGTGCAGGTCCCTATCCTACCTCCTGAGAGTAGCAAGCGCCGTTAAAGTGTATTTGACAGAGACTTTTCGCCTTGGCCACAAACAAAGGACACTTGAACAGATTAAAAACAGCAATAAAAACAGGTTTGCAGACTTTAAATCCATTAGGTTCAACTGTACAGATCAAACTGAGGTTGGGGACCTCTGACTTGTCTGTGCCTCCCGGAGGTGTGGAAAGGTTGCAGTTTCTTCCTTATCCGAAAAGACCCAAATCTGTTAGTTTCTGCCGTATGAGGCTGTTTCATTCTGGAGGAGACAATTAGTAAAAGAAAGCATTTGTGTTTTTAAGACCAGAATCTTACCTGTCCTGTGTGAGTTTTGAGTGTTAGCCTGGTGGATGTGTGTGCTGTCATGGGGTGAGGGTCTTTTACCGTCGTGCTGATCTCAGTGGGTCATGGGGCAAGGAAGCATGAGTAAAGTCGAATGTTCATTTCACAGCTGCATACAGTTTGGAATATATTCTGCTGAATGAGGCACCCTAGAAAACCATGGGGCTTTCTGGGGAAACTTCTGAGCCAAAGGTGGAAAACAGCAACATTTTTCTCAGTTTAAAAAAAAAAAAAGAGAGAGAGATTGGAAATGTGAATGAAAAGAGATCGAGATGGACTCTCTAGCTGGGTAACATCAAGCTAGGGTGAGAGAACAGTATACACATCTCATCTTTGTGTGAGTTTCCTCACTCCGAAGGACATCAGCTCTTCACAAGAGTGCACTGTTCTGTTCATACGTCTCACTCTGCATGTAAACGTTGCCCCTAACTCCTATACTACTACCTAAACCTCACCTTGAGTTACTAGGTGGGCCTCCTATAGTAGCATGAATAGCTGCTTACTATGGTACCCCCCCCCCCCCCCCACCCCCAGAGGCTCTCTCTCTTTCTCCTCTCACATCTCAGGCCCTTCCCCAGCCTAAAAATGCCGAAAACGGAATTTGTGAAAAGGAAATTGCGTTATGGGCATGTAGCACAGCTTAACGCTAATGAAAAAGGTGTAGTTATTTTAGGAATTAAAACTGTGCGATATTGTGCATTATGGCTTCACAGCAAAGCCAGCCCACTTTTTCAGAAATCCCACCTCTGACTCCTCCGCTTTTAAAAATTTGCATCACACCATGCATTATGGCGCTTAACGCATGCAAAAACACCATAACACAAATAAGCGTGGGAGTAGCTTGCTTGTTGCGGCGGTTACTACTCCGAATCAATTAAGCCTGATACTTCAATTTGAATACATATACAGCGCAGCTCACTGCTTCAACGGTAGGAGGGAATGAAGAAAAGATGATTTATATTCAGACAACAACCAACAAGGACTGAATTGTACAGGTTGGGTAAACAAATAAGCGTGGGAGTAGCTTGCTTATTGCGGCGGTTACTACCCCTAACCAATTAATCTTGATACTTCACTTTGATGCAGATCCAGCACTGCTCTCTACATCAATGGCGGGGGTGGAAGGAAATTAGAACCATAAAGTTACCAATAAGGGCCCTGAACTCAGCGGTCAGAGTAACAGATAAGTATGAGAAAAATAAGCTTGCTGGGCAGACTGGATGGGCCGTTTGGTCTTCTTCTGCCATCACTTCTATGTTTCTATGATAAATGACCCTGTAATTTTATACCGGAGGCAATGGAGGGTAAAGTGACTTACCAAACATCACTAGGATCCTGGTCTTCTGGTTCATAGCCTACTGCTCTAACCACTAGGCTACTCCTTTGCAGGAAACAAAGATAGATCTGTTAAGGTTTATTCATTTTACATAAGGGTAAAGAGTAGGGATGTGAATCGTTTATCTGACGATTGAAAATATTGTCCGATATCGGGGGGTCCCCGATAGCGATAGGAAACCCCACGATTAATTTAGTGGGTTTTCTTATCGTTATGGGGGGGGGGGGGGGGCGGGAAGAAAGGACACAACCTAAAAACACAACCTGACCCTTTAAAATGAGTTTGTTAGTATCCCCCACCCTCCGGACCCCCCTTTAAAAATTTTTAAATACCTGGTGGTCCAGCGGGGGTCCCAGGAGCATTCTCCCACGCTCGGGCTATCGGCTGCCACTAATCAAAATGGCGCCGATGGCCCTTTGCTCTTACCATGTGACGGGGCTATCGGTGCCATTGGTCAGCCCCTGTCACATGGTAGGTGCACTGGATGGCCCGCGCCATTTTTAAAGATGGCGCCGGCCGTCCATTGCTCGTACCATGTGACAGGGACCGGCCAATGGCACGGATACCCTGTCACATGCTAAGGGCAAAGGGCCATCGGCGCCGTTTTGTTTACTGGCAGCCGATGGCCCGAGCGCGGGAGAATGCTCCCGAGACCCCCGCTGGACCACCAGATATTTAAAAATTTGGGGGGGGGGGGTCCAGAGGGTGGGGGGATACTAACAAACTCATTTTAAAGAGTCGGCTGTATTTTTTTTGGTTATCGGCTCGGGCGCAGCCGATTAAAAAAAAAAAACCTGATCGGACTGCAAGATAAAAATTTCACGATGTGAATCGGAACCGGAATCCGAACCGATACCGGTTCCGATTCACATCTCTAGTAAAGAGGTCCCTTTTACCTTCATTTTGTTCAACATAAATATAGCACCAAAGCAAAGGTAAATCACAGTAACGCCAGCTCAGTCTGGTCAGGTCAGAATATTCCAGTTAGCTTTCACACATAAACTACAAACACTTCACAGATAGGCAGGTTCAGCAGGATTACTTCACAGATACCAGCAACTTTTCCAGCAGGGTTTCGGATCTCCTCATTAGGCTGTTTAGCACATCCCACAGCCTTCAAGCTGCTGGGAACAGTTAAGTGCTACCAGAGACCCATTACAGACAATTAATAAAATATTATCATAAAACACATCACTTAAAAACATTAATAAAAAACATGTCTTCAACTGCTTCTTAAAACATTGGTAATCCCTAATTGTACCTGTTGCGTCTGTCGGTGCTAGACGGCTTCGCCACATTTGCCTCACTTTATTCACTGCTCCTCCCGCTTACCTAGGAAAGATGGCTACCGCCGCGTCTACAAGCTGACCTTCCGGCGTCCCCGGAACGGTTATGGTGCAGCCTCCCGCCATTGTACCTCCCAGGTACCTACTAGGGTGCGCGCGCGCTCCCCACGTCTTTATACCACCCTTGGTGCGAATCTCGAGGGCGTTCCCTCTTGCTGACGTCACGCCATCTGGGTATATTACCTTCACTAGTTTGCTAGCTCATTGAGTTAGCAAGGACTCAAATTTGTTCTTGTCTACGCTACTCTGCCGCTTCCGTGCTGCCGCTGGAAGCTCTCTCTCTGCCCTTCGGGGTAATCGCTAACCTGGGTACCCGGTCCTCAGGGGCCCTCTGCTTTATTTCAAGTGCCTTGCAGGGAACAGTTACTCACTCCTCGAGGGCCTGCTCTCCCTGCCTCGGTGCCTGTACCTTCTTCAACATACTTGGTGGAATCGCATACTTACAGCAAACACCTAGTGAGTACTCTTAACTCTCAGTCTCCCTCATCCACAGTATCTCCTCGCTGGGAGACCTGCTGCGGAACCTCCTGATGTCATCAAGGAGAGAAGGGCTCCCTCTGCCGAGGTCCCTGAGACTGCAACTACCAAACTGCCTCACTACTGCCACCTCTGGTGGCTCTCTTCAAGCTGTTTAATAAAGAACTAACTGTGTTTTGTGCATTACGAGTCTAGCCCAGTGCTGTGGCTCCTCACGGGGCTCCTCCCCGTGGGCGTGGTCATCTCCCACAGCACCCAAGGATCCACCAAAACACACTTAACCATAACAGTACCTACTCTAATGGAATAGAATTCCATAGCACAGGAACAGATTGAGATAATGCAGGACAAGAAGTTGATTTTAAACAAGCCTCTTTCGTACCAGGAATAGTCAAGAACCGTTGATTCACAGAGCGAAGATTTCATTGAGGACTATATTCCTGAACAAGATTTGCTAAATACATAGAATATTTACCATATAAAATCTGATTCAAAAACATCAAAATTTTAAATTGGATTTGAGCTTCAATGGAGAGTCAATATAGCTACTTCTGCACCAGAGTTATAAGGGCAAACACTGGGCAACCTGAAATCATCCGAGCCACGGCATTCATTAGTAGCTACAGTGCCCTCAGCAATATGGAAAACCCACATAAACAGCATTACAGTAATCTAAACATGATGCCTGCATAACTATTCTAAAATCCTTTACTTCTTCTTCTGCTGTGAATCTTACCAAAGTTAACTTAAGAAAACCCTTCCTCACAATTGTAAACGCATCGTAAATTCAGAGTCTAAGAAAACCCCTAAATCACGAGACAGAGTCAACTGCCTTGACGATATCACCCTTACCTGAAAAGATGGTTGAATGGTATTTGCCACACGTGTAAATGAAATCAACTCAGTTGACATCAAATCCAGAAAAGGGTTCCAGATTTTATAAATGTTCACATAAGAATCTCCATCTTGCTGAGTCAAATGCTCCTCGGCATAAACATGCCACACATTTTGAAGCCATAAGGATAATGAGGGCTTGGAAGGAGAGTTCCATTGTAAAGCAATTATGCGCCTAGCAGCCACTAACACGTGAATCACCAAAGAAGGATGTGTGACCACACCAGCAGTATAATTCTTGAAATTATATCCAGCAATGTTAAGGCAGGATCCAAGGGGAGTTTTACCTTCATAATTCGATAAATCCAAGAAAGGATTTCAGACCAAAGGGCCAGATTTTAAAAGGCCTGTGCACGTAAAAGAACGGCACTTACGCACTTAAGTAGCCCGCGGGCAAACCGAATTTTGCATAGCGGTATTTGTGCGCGTAAATGACCCTGTACGCACAAAGTCGCGCGAATAAAAAAGGGGCGCATCAGGGGCGTGTGCATGACTTTTCTGTGTGTGCTCTGAAAGGGGATCCATGCCATACTTTCTCTTTCAGATATGTCTTGTCTGCTTCTCACCTGCCTGTGTGAGTTCAATAATCAATGTTTTGTAGCAGCTCACATTTGAATTTCACTTGAATCGGTATCCCGATGGTATTCTATTGTTTGCTATGTTGAAACCTTATGAGAGGTAGAGGGAACCTGTATTACATACCTGGGACAACTTATTTTTGTTGCCAGGCTGGGAGCAACCTGAAGCTCTATAACAGTGGTGAGCTAAGAAAAACTATTTTGCTTTTCTTGTCCTAAATAAATCTGACCATGTGTTTGGGGTGTAGCAGATTAAAAACGTGGATATGAAAGAATTGTCGAGTGATGGGTAGCAATGAGTACTCTGTTTCTATAATTGACTATGAATGTGCTGAGATATTTAAAGAGGGTGTGGTTTATGGATATTTTGGGACCTATGGTTGCCCCCTCTACATGGCTTCATGGTGTGTGTATGGTACTGAGGAGTAAAACAAGGTATAGGGCTGGCAAGTACAAACGTGTTGGGTCCCTCAGCTGTTCCTCCTTCACCATGTGTCCTTTACGATCCATATGTGCAGTACACATACCCCCGTGAGTGTGTATTTTTTGCTCTGTTAGCTGTATTGCTGTAACATTGTGTAAAATTACTAAACACATAAACCTAAATGTCAGCAAATTACTTTTTGCCTACACCGCCCTGAGTGCCTCCCTGCGGCCCACAGCTGTGAAGAAATGAGAAGATAGCTAGGGAATTCTTAGTCATCTCTCTTCCTATATGTCTTGCATGTCCATGGCAGTGGACATCCCAGCTGTAGGTGTTGCTGGAGATGGTGCTGCCGATCTTCATTGACGATGCGGACTCGGCTTCCAAGCTGGTTGTTCCTCCTTGACCACTGGACGATTAGTTGAAGTGTTAAGGCAACTATACTCCCCTTCCTTCACCCCCCCCCCCCTTCCATGACCCACCCAGCCAATCCATGACCCCCTTCCACCCATCAACAAGCACCAAGCCATCATCTGAAATGATCACACCGGTTTTGAAAATAAATCATTTTTATAAACAAGTTTTTTTTGGAACTATATACATTGTAAAAGTTTTGTTAAAAAAGGATGGGAAGGGGAGAACTAGGGAGCAAAACTATTTACGGGGAAAAAAAAACCCCGGGAAGTTAGGGAGGATGATCAGGAACGACGGAAGTTAGGGAGGATGATCAGGAACGACGGATCAGATTCCCCCCAGGACCCTTACAGCTGCGCCAAGCAGCTGTAAGGGTCCTGAGGATCTGATCCGTGTTCCGGGTCATCTTCTCCTGGATGGCAGTTTCGGCCCTCGGTGCCTCTCGCACCCCCCACCCCCCTCACGTAAGCACGGAACTCACGCCGAGTCAGAGGCTCATCATGGGGAGAAGGTGCTCCCGAGGATGAGCCTCTGCGCTGCTGACATGAGGGGGGGGACAAAGAGGCACGAGAAGGCCTGGCATGACTTCCTGGACCAGCAAAGGCCTGCCCCTGGGTGCCCCCGCGTTCCTAACTCCCCGGGCAAAATGGGGAGGATGCCCTATGTGTGGGGGGGGGGGGGGTAGGGGGAGGCCCGGGGTGCGCCTCGTTCCGGGGATGTCTCCTTGCTTGGGGGGGGGGGGGGTGAGAATCCGGCTGCCGCTGGTCGGGGTGCTGGAGCTGGGCCTGGCCTTTCCTCTTCAGGGTCTGCAGCATTGTAAAAGAAAAGGAGAGGTCAGAATAAACTGTACATTCATGTGGAAAAACAAGACTGAACAGTCCAGTAGCATGGAAGGATCACTTACTACCAGGCTCGGCCCGCTCCGCCTGCAGCCGTTCCAGCCACCTCCTCCTCTTTAGGCGAAGTCACCGGACCTTCTTCTTCAGGGCCTCCATCTATTAGAAAAAAGGGAAGAGAGAACCATGAGTGTACTCTGATGGTGCTAATAGGACCTGCATACTGGAATGTGACAATGAGTGATATAACAACATTTATCAACCCTGAAGAACCAGGATACTGAGCTTCAGTAGTCACGTAGGTAATAAGCTATGCCAATAATCTTTTAACATTGCACTTTCCATCCAAAACCCTAAACTATAACACTCTGGTTCCTTCCACCAGGCCTAACCCCATATTCACACTCCCACAGTGCCCCCATCTGCAGTAGTAAAGACCGTCTACTTACTCCACCGGGGTGTCTACTTACTCCACCTGCCACCAGGCCCTCCTCAGGAGAGGAAAGTCCATCCCCCTGCCTCTTATCGGGAAGAGCCGGTGCTCCTTCTCCACCACCAGGGACGCCAGCAGTTCGATGTCCCTGGTGGTGAGATTTGGCTGCCTCCCCCTGCCAGCCATTTTGGGGTGCGTGGAATGGAGAAAAAGTAAGTCCCGCCCTCACGTTCGCATGCGCACGGGCGCGCACACGATTGCATGAGGCGCACACGTGTATTTGCGCGCGTAAGCACACTTGTGCGCCTAGCAGCGCGCACAAGTATACCTGCGCACGCTGCACCTGACAGGCGCGTACAAGTCGCAGCCAAAACATGCGCGTATTTCGCATAGTGAGCGCACAGGTACGCTAACTATGCAAAATCCATGCCGCCTGCTATGCGAACAGTTGCATGCGCCGTTATACAGGCGCGTGCGCATATTTGAAAATCTACCCCAAAATAAAGAAATAATGGGGAAGGTCCACCAAACGTGAAAAGGCATAGAGATGTGCTTCGGGTAAAAATGTCGTGTCTGGCTTCATTTTGGGGATACCCCCGTGGGAATTTCATTTTTCCCACAGTTCTGGGTTCTTTTTTCGGGGGCCCCGATTTTCGGGTTAGTGCGCACTATCGGAAGTTAGCGCGCACTAACGGGAGTTAGCACACACCAACTCAAAAAATAATTTTTTCCAGAATTTCGGAAAAAATTCAATCGTTTTTCGGTTCTCCCGAACCATTCCAAATTAGGAAATTTTGTTGACATTGCCTAATTCGGGAAAAACGATTGCACATCCCTAAAAAGGCAGGCCTTGCTCTCCGCACTCTCTCCCGCAAAGAGGATAGTTTTTTACAACCTAGTCTTTTGCTAAAGTTTTCTTAAGACCCCATAGTCTCATTATTTTAGAGCTTACTGTGTGATTTCAACATCTAAGTGCAGCTCCTATTTGTTGTTGTAGTATAATTAATTTATATTGCATTTGATTATGGTTGCTGATTTATTATCGGGTTGATTGATTATTCCTGCTAATTTATTGCCTGAATTTAAGTGCGTCTGTCAGGTTGCTAGCCACAGGAAACCAATCGTAGGTCTGTTTAGGTTCATTCGTTTTACATAAGGGCAAAGAGGTTCCTTTCACCTTCGTTAACTTCAACAGAAATATAGCACCAAAGCAAAGGTAAATCACAGTAAGGCCAGCTCGGTCTGCTCCAGGTCAGAATATTCCAGTTGGCTTTCACATAAACTGCAAACACTTCACAGATAGGCAGGTTCAGCAGGATTACTTCACAGACACCAGCAACATTTCAAGCAGGGTTTCGGATCTCCACATTAGGCTGTTTAGTGCTCCTCACAGTTAAGTGCTCCCAGAGAGCCCCCTTTTATCTGGTCTCTGATCAATCCCCTTGCTTTGGGGCAGGACTTGCCTTCACAACAATGCACCCACTCCAAGAGTGGGGTAAGGAGGGCGTACGGTAAGAAGGGTCCTGGATTCCAGCAAGAGGAGGAAACAGGGGACTTAATAGTAGCAAGAAGCTTCTTCCTCGTGTATCCAGCAGTGGCTCAGTGAGCGAGGCACTGGTCCTCTGCCAGATTAGGCCCCCATCTTGAGGCCCAGTGATGGCTGACCCTGACAGGCACAGGCATTAGTATTCACATGTAATCCCTGGGCTAGAGTCCCCTCAGTGGACCCTGAAGCCCACACCTCAAATGCGGTCTTAGCAGTGCCCGTTCGTTCCTAAAAGTTATTTAATCTGAGTGTCCATGATTCCCAACTAGGGGAGGGTAGGGGGCGATCTCACCCTTAGTGTTGTTTGTTTAGAGCTTGCTCACACATTGAACTGTCCTTCTGAACACTGCTGTAATAATCACACTGGACTCAAGAAGTGGTTTCTAACCTAATTTTATGGACGATTGATGGTAATTGAAAAAAATCTCTTTACAGCTTGCAATATTTACATTGCTCAGCTTCACAGTGTTTGGCTATAATACATTGGTGACCCTTTTTTTTTTTTTTCCAATAACTTTTTATTAGAAAAAAAGAGGTCATTACAGTAAAATAAGCAAGCCCCAGAGATATATAACAAACGCTGAGTACACAGTAAACATTAATCCACATTGAAGCAATGAGTGAAAATAACAAATAGTAACAATCCCAGTGATAAATCTAAAGAAACCACAAGAATGCAGATAAGAACCAACAAAAGAGAAAGAAGAGCATAAGAAGGAAAAAAATCTGCGAAGAATATCCCAAACCACAATTAACAAGATTAACGAAAAACAAGTTCATAGCATTAAAAGATTCTGAGGGGTTAATTTTAAAAAGTCCGCGCGAGCGCCCATGTGTGCATGGTTCCCGGCACGCGCACACGAACGCGGCTACTTTATAACGTGCGCACGACGGCACGCGCCTGTTCTAAAATACAATTCCCGCGTGCGGGCGGATTTCCTCTAACACGTGCAATGGGGGGCGGGGATATTAGAAAGATACGCACGCTGACGCAACAAGGCCATCCCCAGTTCCTCCCCAATTAAGAAGCGGATTGGGAGGGAACTTCTTCTCCCCCCCCCCAACCCTATCCTTCCTCCCTCCTCCCCGACCCCCTACACTAATGCTACCTATCCCCATTTTTTTTTTATTGTTATGCTTATTGATCCTAGGGAACAGAAGTAAACCCCGCATGCCGACTGGCCGCTGGCACGTGCTTCCCCGGGACAGCAGCTAATGGCACTGTCCCGGGGCCCCCCCCTCCCCGCTGCTCCCCACCCAGACCCCTCCTCTCCAGCTCACCTCTTTCTTTAGGTCCGGCACATTTGCGCATATTGGTGGTTGCGCGTGTGGCCGGACTCTTTGGAAAATGCACAGGGCCCCGCCAAACAGACGGAACCACTGGTATTTGCGCAGGCGGGCCTTTTAAAATTCGGCTGTGAGTGCTTTAGGAAAAGTCTAAAAGCAGAGTTAATTCATGAGGCATTTGTGCAGCTTGCAGTATTTTACAGCTTGCAATATTTACATTGTCCAGCTTCACAGTGTTTGGCTATAATACATTTGTGACTTTTTTTTTTTTTTAATAAAATCTAAAAGCAGAGTTAATTCGTGAGGTATTTGTGCATTGATTTTATGTATGTTATGTATGTTTTCATTTTATATTGTATAGTTTTGTATTTTTAAGATTTATTTATTTTTATTTATTTAATTAGATTTATATTCCGCTTTTTGCACTTTTTTCAGCGCTTCAAAGTGGTTTACTTTCAGGTACTGTAGGTATTTCCCTATTGCGATTTGCCTTGAACAGGTTCTTGGTAATAAGGTGGACGATAAGTCCTGGTAAATAGCCTATAAATGCATTATATAAGGAAATGAAAGAAAATATACAACAGGTCAACAAGAGGCTACCATATCCCCAGAGGCTTGCCCTGCCCCACCTTTATTTATTTATTTACTTACAAGTTTTTATAGACCATATTCCATACTCAAAAGCGGTTTACAACAATCAAAAATCATTACAGACAATAAAATATTATCATAAACTCATCACTTAAAAGCATTAATAAGAACATAAGAAATTGCCATGCTGGGTCAGACCAAGGGTCCATCAAGCCCAGCATCCTGTTTCCAAAAGAGGCCAAACCAGGCCACAAGAACCTGGCAATTACCCAAACACTAAGAAGATCCCATGCTCTGATGCAATTAATAGCAGTGGCTATTCCCTAAGTATAATTGATTAATAGCAGGTAATGGACTTCTCCTCCAAGAGCTTTTCCAAACCTTTTTTGAACCCAGCTACACTAACTGCACTAACCACATCCTTCTTCTTCCTAAAACAGTGGTAATCCCTAAGCGCCTAATTTTAAAAAGCATTTACTCAAGGAAGTAGACTTTTGAAAATTGCTACAATATATGCCATTGAATTGCCATAGGATTTACTTGTGCACATACATTTTAATTGAGTCAATGGTTTTTAAAATTGCTATGATATTATGTTAAAGTTAGATGGGTAACTCATTTGAAAATTCACCTGAAATTATACGTACCACTAACAGAATAGAATTCCATAGGACAGGATAAGTTTGAGAGAATGCACGACAAGAAGTTGATTTTAAACGAGTCTCTTTCACACCAGGAATAGTCAACAACCGCTAATTGTCTGAGTGAAGACTTCATTAAGGACAAGATTCCTGAACAAGATTTCTTAAATGCATAGGACATTCACCATATGAAATCCAATGCAAAACATCAAAATTTTAAACTGCATTTGAGCTTCAATGGAGAGCCAATGTAACTCCTTCTGCACCAGAGTTATATGGGCAAATAGTGGGCAATCTACAATCAACCGAGCCGCAGCATTCACTAGTATTTGCAATGCTCTCAAATAACACTATGGAGAGCCCATATAAACAGCATTACAATAATCTACACATGATAAAATGAATGTCTGCCTAACTATTCTGAAATCATTTGTAGTAAGGACATATTTCAATTCAAAATTTCCTTAATTTTAATTTAATTTTTTTAATTTAATTTAATTAAAATTTTAATTTTAATTCCTGTTCTATGTAACAAATTGTTCTATTGTAAACCGGGATGAAGGCTAATTGCTAAACCTCGGTATATAAAAGCTCTGAAATAAATAAATAATTGAAAAAAAAAACAACTTTCTTAAAGTAGTTACAACTTTAAATGCATTGTTAATTCAGAATCTAAAAAAAACCCTAAATCATGGACAGCGCCAACTGCCTTGACAATATCACCTCCTACCTGAATAGATGGTTGAATGGTATTTGCCACACGTGCAAATGAAATCAACTCAGTTGACATCAAATCCAGAAAAGGGTTCCAGATTTTATAAATGTTCACATAAGAATCTCCATCTTTTTGAGTCAAATGCTCCTCGGCATAAACATGCCACACATTTTGAAGCCATAAGGATAATGAGGGCTTGGAAGGAGAGTTCCACTGTAAAGCAATTATGCGCCTAGCAGCCACTAACATGTGAATCACCAAAGAAGGATGTGTGACCACACCAGCAGTATAATTCTTGAAATTACATCCTAGTAATATTAAGGCAGGATCCAAGGGGAGTTTTACCTTCGTAATTCGATAAATCCAAGAAAGGATTTCAGACCAAAATAAATAAATAATGGGGCAGGTCCACCACACGTGAAAAGGCATGCCTTGCTCTCCGCACCCTCTCCTTCCAAGAAGAGGTTTTTTTACAACCTGTTCCAAATCGCCTCACAAGCATAAGATACTATCAATAAAAGATTTTAAACTCACCCTCTTGAGTACATACGCATATCGAGTTCCTCTTATTCTTCCTAAGAAAAATATCCGCCCATCCTTCCTTGTTGATCTTGAAACCAAGATCCCTTTGCCATGCAACAGTAATTCTATCCAGCGAGTTAGAATCCCCATGCAATAACAGCCTATAAATGATAGTTATCACACCTTTGTTACTAGGAATGTGCAATGAAAACCTTATCAATTTCTGTAAGCCCTCTGCCACAAAAAAAGACTTGAAGGGCTCAGAGAGAGCCCAGTTCCTAAACTGTTAATATTGGAAAACAGGTGCATTCATAAAGTGAAATTTCTCCTGAAGATCCACCATCAGTTTTACATGAACCACCATTAAAAAGTTGGCCTACCCTCTGAAGGCCACTCACATGCCAGGATGGGAAGTTATAGTCTTAGTAAAATGTTCAGGGAAGTCGAGGTTATTCCAAAGAGGAGAAAGCGGAGAGAGAAAAGATGAGCACTTCAAGGGAGCAGCAATGTTATACCGTGTTGCCGGGACTGAGGAAATGAAGGGATGAGAGATACGGATGTGCTCTCTCTCTCAAGGGAAAGGAGGTCCACAGATGCAGAGCAAAAATGTTGACCTTAGCCAACTCTCTTTCCATAGGGATCCGGTGTTTATCTGGAAAATTATTCATCCAGAATAAAATGTTCTTCAAGAAGGTTGCCCAGTAATAGATCCTAAAATCAGGAAGCCCCTCTTATCCTTAGGACCAATTAGAATCTTGAATCATGCTTTGCTCTGCCAAACAAAATCAGAAGATACATTTCTGGAGTCTCTTGAAAAAGCTAGGAGGGATTTGAATAGTCAGTCTATCAAACAAAGAGGGTCATTTATCATTTTGTATTAAGGCCTTAATGTTAAGGAGGCAGTGCATGCACATTTTCTCTCTTGCACATTCATTGTGGACATCCTAAAAACCTGATTGGATGGGGGGGGTCCCCAGGACAGGGTTGGGAACACTGGTATAGAAGGACTGGATTCATCTAAGAATTTCCCCCAGAACCAAACTTAACCCTAGATTAATCAAAATGCTATAATTTCACATGGATAATGCCCGTGATAAGAAAAAGGGGTATATTTATGATAATTACTGCACCACGCATAGATAGTGTATTATGGGTGTGCGATACTTGTATTTTGAGAGAGAGAGAGGCTCTTTATAAGGCCTTCATAGTAGTCAACAGGTTACTATCAAGCAAGGGCAAGAGAACATTGTAGAAATGTCATCTTTCTGAGTCTTTCCTCACTCCAAATTACGTTAAATCTTCACTAAGTTGTACTGTGCTATTCGTAAGTCTAACTCTGCATGTCAGACTGGCCCCAAAACCTCACCTCGAGTTATTAGCTGGCCCTCCTATAGGCATATAAATAGTTGAATACTGTGAAGGCTTCCCCAGAGGTGCTCTCTCCCTCTCCCTCTCCCATCCTGCCCCAATGAAATATTTGCATTCACGGAATGCGACACCATTACTATTGCATGTGTTATGGCATTAACCAGTCTGCTACCCGCCTTTGAAAAGGAAGAAAAACCCTCTTAAATTCAGATACTCTTTCAGCGAGAAATGAAAATAATCCTTGAATGAATCACCCCCAAGAAAATGAAAGAGAGAATAAAAAAGAACAGCAATAGAGCCGCTCTAAAGGAAAACAGAAAAAAACCTAGATTCACCTCCAGCTCCCTTGGAAAAAAAAAAAAATAATGAAATCAAACATAAAAACCCCAGTGAGTGAGAAACCCTCAGATTCAAGCCAAAGTTTCCAAAGTCCAATATATGGAATGTGGAGAGAGAAAAAGAAATAGGAGAGGAAAACAGGAAAAAAAAAAGAGACCACAGAATCTAACATTCAATCCCACATGTACAAATAAGCAAGTGTCCTCTCAAAAAAGAGAAATGATAAGGAGCAACAAAAGCAGCAGTGCAATAAATACTCTAAGAAGAGACCAATAACACGAAGCAATAAAAACATGCCAACATGACAATGTTCAACCTGGATTTGACTGGCCCATCTCCACGGTCTGATTGCTCCGGAGCAGAGAAATTCGGCATTTTCCTCTGGGCTTAATGACACCTCCTTCTGGGGGAAACCTCTGACCATTTTAAATCTGCCAAGGAAGAGGGACCTTTTCTGGATTTTGGTCAACCCATCAGACGATTCATGACCTCCTTACTCTCTTCCGGGCCATTGATGCGATACTCTCTACTGTCCCAGGAAAACTGCAATGTGAAAGGGAAGTTCCACCAATAGCGTATCCCGATATTTCTCAACACTGTAATAAGCTTTTCCGTCTTTCCAAAATGAACTGTGAAAGGCACCCTTGTATGCCAGCCCATCACTAGTCTTAACATGACAGAGGGGTTGATGTAATAAGACCACTGGTGAAATCAGCCCACTTTAAGTCAGCATCAGGCCTGGGTCTGGACCTAGGCTCTGGCATTGGGACCCGGCCTCTGGGTAGGGCCATAGTGTCTGGCCCGGACCCATGCTCTGGCCTAGGCCGAGCCTTAAGCATCTGGGTCCAGTCTCTGGGCTGGGCCCTGGTGTCAGGCCTGGGTCTGAACCTAGGCTCTGGCGTCGGGACCCAGCCTCTGGGCTGAGCTGCAGTATCGGGCCTGGGCTCTGGGCTAGGCCAAAGCTGAGGCATCGGCCTTGTATAGGCTGAGGCCAAAGTCGTGGCAATCTAGCGTGGCTTTGGCCTACGTAAGGCTGAGACTAGCCTGGGCCTAGGCCTCACCGGTGGATCCCACCAGACCGAATAAGGGGGCCGGGGGAATCCTGGCCCCTGCATTTTTCCAGATGGGATGGATGGGTGGTGGGGATGGGAGACCTTGGGAGGCTCCATTTTGGGGGGGAGGGGGTTAATGATTCTTTTGTTTTTTTTTAAACAAATCAAACATTCTATGAAACAAAATTTGTGGGGAAAATACTCCTGAAAACAAACCGAAAAATGAAACAAATCTTTAATCCCTGAGACCCCAGAGTCCTTTTCTAGGCAATTAAACAAAAGGGGAACAGCAAGAGAGATACGCTGCCCCTAGAAGGATCAACTAAGGGTTCCACAAAGTAAAATGGTCTAATGGGTTTATAAAGGCTGGGAGCTTACCATTTACAGCCCCCAGATAGCGCACGATTATTAAGTTTTTCCCCCACACCAAATGGACCGTTTCTTCTGGTAGAGATCCTTTAGGTTCTCTACACAGGGGAATACCAGTTCCCATGTTAAATTTCCCCTTCCCCTCTCCTCCCCACCCCTATACTTATCCTGTCTAACCTCCGTTTTTTTGTTTTTCCTTTTGCTCTTCATCAGGAGAAGTAGCAACCTGCGCGTGCCAGCAGGGCGCAGGCGTGAGCTTCCCTGGCACAGCGGCAAATGGCCGCTGTACCGGCCGTCCCCCCCCCCCCCCCCCCTCCCCAGACCGTCCCTTTCCTTCGGCCCAGCCCTTCTGCGCGTAACTGGAGTTATGAGCATGGCTGGGCCCCTTTGAAAATGCGAGCGGCGCACGCAAGGCCCAGCCGCACCCGTAACCCCCGTTTTTTACGCGCTTGGCCGATTAAAGATTTACCTGTAATGGGGCAGGCTAACGCAGTTGGGCCTGAAATTTCGTGCTCTGCGTATGCCCTTGATCCTTGATCTGAATGGCATGGAGATACCCGAAGTGGCATGTTCTCCCAAATCCCTACGACTTCTAAAGTATTGGCATTTTCGGGTAAATTTTTAATCAGCCATGGGCGTAAAAAAAAAAGGGGGTTACGCGCCTGGCCGGGCCTTGCACACGCCGCGCCCATTTTCAGAGGGGCCTGGCCAGAAGGGCTGGGCCAAAGGAAAGGGGCGGTCCAGGGGGGCGGGGCTGGAGGCAGCCAGTACAGCGGCCATTTGCCGTTGTGCCGGGGAAGCCGGCGCACGCAACTGGCTACTGCTCCTGATGAGGAGCAAAAGGTGAAACAAGAAGACAGATAGGATAGGGATAGGGGGCGGCGAGGAGAGGGGAAGGGAGGTTAGGTAGGGGGGTAGGGAAGTTCCCTCCCAGTCCACTCCTTTTAAGGAGGGAACTGGGGAAGGCCGGGATGCGTCGCTGCGCAAAATTTGCATTAGCCCTCCCCCACCTTGCGCGCGGTCCCCCGGATTTTATAACACGCGCGTGCCGGCGCAAGCGTGTTATGAAATCGGCGCGTCCACGTGTGCGCGCGGGGAAGTGAGTAGCGCACGCGTGGACCGCGCTTGCGTGCCTTTAAAATTCTATCCCTTTGCTCTTAAACGAGAACAAGCGTTTGTGATAACGCAGGCCCCACCCTGCCTTGCCCGCTCTCCATCCTGAGAGCTGAAAAAAAGAGCCCCCGCCCGCCACTTCCCGAAACTGGAATTTCTCCTCTGCAAAAAAAGAAAAAAGATTAACAGGGTGGGGGCTATGGGGATGTGTAGATTAAGTGGCTGTGTGACAGTATCAGTTTCCAGCAGCTGCCGGAACCAGTAAAGCACGTCCCACAATCATAGAGAGAGCGGCTTCTCTCTCCATTTTTTTTTTTTTCAGGTTTACAGCCCATGGCTTCCTGCTACAGCAATTTCAGATTCCACAGCACACGCCCAGCAGCGTTGCTCTGGCTGCTGTTTCTTTATTGAGGTACTTTTTTAAAGTGGGAAGCCAAAACAGGCAGCAGCAGCACCTGCAATGGACGTCACTCATGCAGGATCCTCTTGGCTTAACCAAACTGCTTTTCGTCATGAAATATCTCGCAGCCATCAATGATTTTGCAGTAAAATTAAAAAAAAAAACCAGTGACTGAGGAAGGGACCTCGGTAGTTGTGAAAGCTTCCAAAACATTTATCAGCCTCATATAGGTGTGGGTTTTCTTTTAACTAACTGTCAGGTCGACACAGTATCGTGCGGTTAAAGATTCCCCGTCTGTAACGTGCTGGGAGCGCACAATACAAACGAGTAAGGCGATCCAGCGATACAGTCTCCAGTTTCACGCATCCTTAGCGCTTCGTAAAATAGACACATAACCCTTTCCGCACCCAGCATGTATATGATGTGTAAATGAACGAATTAGCTGTATAATGAAGGAATTAGCTATTCCCCTCCGATACTATGTATTTTTTTTAATATTTTTTTTAATATTTACATAGTATTGCATACTATGTAAATATTCACTGTAAATGCGTTTTACTATGTAAATATTCCTGTCCCTTTTCTCTTTTTTCCTCCTATCCCAGTTGGTAATTTCCTTGTTCATTGTAACTATTATTTTCTGCACCAGTTCAATTACCCTAGTTCTATGTTTATTACACGACTTGTTAAATGTAAACCGACTTGATGCAACCTTTGGTCGTGAAAGCCGGTATAGAAATTAATAAATAATAATAATAAATAATAATACTGTAACGGGCGCTGATATTATCTCCTTAGTAACCCGCTGTTTTGCCGCGGCCTTAACGTGTTAGTTTACCGCCTCCCCCTAGTAGGAGTTAGGACTGTGAGTCTAGTAACAAATCCATCGACACCACTTAAGATACTCAAAAACAATAAAACACAATAAAAAAAAAAAGCGATACAGAGATGATCGAGAAAATGTAATGCTGTGGGACACATAAAACCTGTCAGAAAAAAATAAAATTTTTAAATACCTATCGGAGGGCCGCGTGGGTCCAGGCGGCCGGCGGGATCCGGGGGGCGGGTGGTTGCGTGTTAAATCTAGGCCGCGGGTGGGTGGGCGCCTGTTCCAGGCGGCGGCGGGGGCGGGTGGACGCGCGTTAGTTTCAGACGGCTGGCGGCGGATGGTCGCGTGTTAAATCTAGGCCGGGTCGCACAGACGCGCATTCATCCAGGCGGAGGAGCCTGCCGGTGGGGGCTGCCGGAGGCAGCCCCCACCGGCAGTGAATGAATGCGCGCCTGTGCGACCCCTGCGATTTGGCGCTCAAGGCGTGACGTCACGACGCCCGACGTCACGACATGTGACTGCCTTGAGCACCGAATCGCAGGGGTTGCACAGGCGCGCATTCATTCACTGCCGGTGGGGGCTGCCAGAGGCAGCCCCCACCGGCAGTGAATGAATGCAGGCTCCTCCGCCTGGATGAATGCGCGTCTGTGCGACCCGGCCTAGATTTAACACGCGACCACCCGCTGCCGGCCGTCTGAAACTAACGAGCGTCCACCCGCTCCTGCCGCCGCCGCCTGGAACAGGCGCCCACCCGCCCGCGGCCTAGATTTAACACGCGACCACCCGCCCCCTGGATCCCGCCGCCCGCCGGCCGCCTGGACCCACGCGGACCTCCGACAGGTATTTAAAAATTTTGTTTTTTACACTTCCTGGTGCCTGTCATTTCAAATGTCATTTGAAATGACAGGCACCAGCGCACCCAGGTTACTGTATAGGCGCTGTATTAAGCGCCTATACAGTAAAATGGGTTGCGCGGGCATAACCCTTCCCTAACGCTTCACAGCCGCGGCATGCATTTGCATGCGATTAGAAGAGAGTATCAGGCGCTAGGTCAAGAGAACTGTGCGTGCGGGGAGGAAGGGTGCGCCTGACACTGCCGCACTGTTTCTACCACGGCCTTACAGTATCGAGCTGTGTGTTCTTGGGAGGGTCACACCACCTTCCTTTTGAATTTCTCAGAAGGTTTTGGGAAAATACAGTAAGAAAGGGGGAGGTGTAGTTAAATGATGCAAGCGCTGAGCTGTAGTGATGAACTGCAAGCCAGGTGGAGGTGCAGGTTTCTGGGAATCGGCATTGTGTCTGCAGGAGGGAGCAGTAGGCAGAGGGCTCTTTGATGATCGGGCACAGGAGTTTCAGCTGACGTATGGGCCGATACAGAAAGAAGCGCGGGAGAGCCGGCGAGCGCCCGCTCTCCCGACACGCGCACAGGCCAGTGTCCTGGGCGTGCGATTCAGTATCGGCCCGCATGCAAATGAGGGCCCACGGTAAAAGGAGGCGCTCGGGACACTAACGCGTCCCAAGCGCCTCCTTTTTGACAGAAGCGGCGGCTGTCAGCGGGTTTGACAGCCGACGCTAAATTTTACCGGCGTCGGTTCTCAAACCCACTGACAGCCACGGGTTCAGAAAACGGGCACAAAATTGAGTGTCCATCTTCCAACCCGCAGGCCCGCGGGCAGATTTAAAATTTTTTTTTTTTAATTTTTGATTTCTTTTTATTTTTGGGGCCTCCGACTTAATATCGCTATGATATTAAGTCGGAGGGTGTACAGAAAAGCAGTTTTTTCTGCTTTTCTGTACACTTTCCCGGTGCTGGCCGAAATTAAAATGTGCGGCTTCGCTGCACATTTTGCTTTCTCTATCGCGCGGGAATGACTAATAGGCCCATCAACATGCATGTGCATGTTGCGGGCGCTATTAGTTTCGGGGGGGTTGGCCGCGCGTTTTCGACGGGCTATTACCCCCTACTGTATAAGGGGTAAAAACAGCGCGTCGAAAACGCGCAGCCAAACGCAGGCTAACAGTGCGCTCCGCTGGAGCGCACTTTACTGTATCGGCCCATTAGATTTATGATGGCCTGACAGCGGGAGAACCTGCTAAATCTGAGAAATGTTCTCAGGAATCAGATGCAAATCAATGCAGGTGCATGGAGGCTGTAAGTACGTTTGTTTAGTTTAACTGTCAGTAGAATTAACCTCCCCCTCAAACCCAAACTTGTTGCTTGCACCTCTGCTTTCTCACAGTGGAAGGCCTTCAGCTTGTGGGGGAAGCAGCAACCGTTCCAGCTCAAGACTGTTGTTGGATGATTTTAAACCAACATTACCGTGAAAGCAGCATTTAAAATACTGTGCTTGTGCCCAGAGCAGGCGGGCTGGTTAAGCCATCCCTCCTTAGCACTCTGGGAAAAGGTGCCCAGCCTAAAGGTTTCTGCTCCTCATCACATCCTGGGGTCAATTAAAAATAGTTTCCTCACTGCCAGGCCACCAGGCTGCAGGCGTTGGCCTTAAATGGTGCTAGAGGGAAGAGGGTTGGCCAGGGGCAGGGTTTGCCCTGCCATAGCAGCAGCCGACCAGTCTGTAGAGGAGCATTTGGGCCTCTGGGTATCTAGGGACTGGTGGAAAACAAGAAAAACGCTGAACTACTTGAGTTCAATGATTTTAATCAGTGGTTCAGGCACTGATTTTACCACTAATAGACCACTGCAACGCTACGGCCACCTACATGCTAATATACCATCCATTTTGCGCGCTTATCTTTCGTTCGTGAGATATGCGCGCACAACCAAAACAAATGGAGCCACGAATGTGCAGTGGCATATTCAGCCACTTAGCCAGCTAAATTATAGCCAAAATGAATTTTCTATGGGTGGATACCTTGGACAGATAATACAGAGGCATTGCAAGGGAGGATACATTTTACTGCTACAAGTTTGTGTCTTGTTCAGTACAAGAATAAAAAAAAAAATCCATCCCTAAAACA
Source organism: Rhinatrema bivittatum (assembly GCF_901001135.1). Lineage (NCBI taxonomy): Eukaryota > Metazoa > Chordata > Amphibia > Gymnophiona > Rhinatrematidae > Rhinatrema > Rhinatrema bivittatum. Next base: position 796,903,965 of record NC_042616.1, on the reverse strand, counting down.
ACGTGGCTGGAAGTTATCCAGAGCAAGCAAGACACAAGCAGCATCACTTCCTCAGGGCTTTTTTTTTTTTTTTTCCAGACTTTCACACATTGAGTTGGGAGGGGGGGGGGGGGTCGGGAGGAGGAGAACCAGTTTATTTTTAAGCTCCTCAAGTAGCCTGTCAAACTGTCTGTGAATCACTCCTGCTGACAAGAAAGACCGATAGCATGTCCACAAAAGGAGCTCAGCCACAAGGTCTTGCTGGTGTTACAGACTTGCAGGAGTCTGCTGAAGTTAGGTCTGGGGTGCAGCCGCCACTGAGGAGATGGTGCCGGGTTACCAGAATAACCAAGCTTAGATCTCGCGCATGCAAACACATAACCTTCGAGTTGCAGCCTTGTCAGAGTTTCCAGACATTTGTTGGGAGGGGGGGGGTTTATAGTTAAAGCACTACTTAATATGCAATTTTGTGGAAATTGTAGCTCCTGCTCCATATTTTAATAAATGGGAAAGGTTAGGGCAGGTTGTTTGATTTTTTGAGCCCAAAACAAAAAAAAAACAAAAACCAACATGAAATTTTCTGTTTTTTTTCCTATCGTTTTTTTAAATTCCCAAAATGCAACAAATTAAGAAACATCATGGGCATTTCCTACATCGTTGCAAACGAATGCCCACTCCTAGTAGCCATGTTGGTGAGTAGAGACAAGGTTGAAAGTCAGAGGAGGAGGAGGAGGTTAAAGCAAGGGGCTTTGAGGCCTACGTCAGAGGGGTCTTCAGAGAGGACGTTAAAGTCCCGAGAGTGAGGTAAGTGGAAGACAGTTCAAGGAAGACGAAAAGCCGGACGTTAAAGGCAATGCCACGGAAGGGGGACTCCTCCGAGGACTGATAAATGGACAGCAAGCCGGATAAGGAATGGGACTGAGGCAGAGGCAGGGGTTGAAACGTAGGCGAGGGGGAGAATAGCAGAACCACTGCAGCCTGCCAAGAGCAGAGTAGGGGGAGGAAAGAAGCTCCAGGACAGAGGTCAGCAACTGAAAGCTAAATCTCAGGCCAAGCAAGAAGATGAAGAGGTCATGAATGTCAGCAAGCTTAACGGAGGTGGAAGGGGCATTGCAGAAGGAGAGAAGAGGCAGGGAAGAGGAGGATATGGATAATGCTAGAGGGGTAGCAGTTTGGGGTGCACCCATGGGTTGAGGGTATTTATTTATTTATTTATTTATTTATTTATTTGTTTATTTAATATTCTGGCATTTGATCTGCGATATCACATCAGTTTACATTCAGGTACTGTAGGTACTGTAGCCTTGCATGGCCAGGTTTGGGATTGATAACCCCACAGGAAGGAGTGCACAGTGCTGGCCTTTGGATAAGGTGAGCCAAGCAGTTGACCTATAGCAGTAATTTGGGGGGGGGGGGGGGAACTCTCTCTCATTTTATATATATACTAGCCGTTAAGCCATAACAACGGGCTACATTTAAAAAAATTTTTTGGTCACTTTCCTTCCCACTCATTCTCTTCCCAGTCCCTCCCCCTCATTCTCCCTCCCACCTCTATTCTCCCTCCCACTCCCTCTCACCTCCCCTCCTCTAGGTCTCCTCCCTCTCACCTCCCCCCCTCCCCTCAGTCACTCCCCTCCCCCCTCCCCTCACTCTCTCCTCCCTCCCCCTCCCCTCAGTCACTCCCCTCCACTCACCTCACTCTCTACTCCCTCCCCCTCCCCTCAGTCACTCCCCCTCTCTCAATCCCCTCCCCCTCTCTCAATCCCCTCCCCTTTCAGCTCATCCACAACCCTTCCCTCGGATGGTGCAGACGGAAGGTCTCTGGGGGGGGTCCCTCCCTCACGCGCACCGCCGCCACTACTGCTCCTTGCCACCGCCGCCGCTCCTCGCTGCCGCCGCTCCTCCCAGCACCATTTTTTTTTCAGGCACGCTCCACTGACCGATGTGCTCGCCCGCACATGCGCGGTAGAGCTGCTCTCTACTGCGCATTTGTGGCACGTTGGTCAGGGCTCCTTTATCTAGTAGATATATAAAATGGTAGAGATGTGAATCGGAACCGGAATCGGCTCGGATTCCGGTTCCGATTCACATCATGGTTTTTTTTTTTTCGTCCGGCCCAATCGCGGTTATGTTTATCGGCTGCGCCCGAGCCGATAAACAAAAAACCCATCCTGACCCATCTTTTTTAAAGATGGCGCCGGCCATAATGGATGGCCGGCGCCATCTTTAAAAATGGCGCGGGCCATCCAGTGCTCCTACCATGTGACAGGGGCCGGCCAATGGCACGGATACCCTATCACATGGTAAGGGCAAAGGGCCATCGGCGCCATTTTGATTAGTGGCAGCCGACGGCCCAGGAGCAGGAGGACGGCCCAAGAGATCGCTCCCAGGACCCCCACTGGACCACCAGGTACCTGTAAAAAGTTTTTTGGGGGGTCGGGAGGGTGGGGGAAGCTAAGGGATTAGTTTTAAAGGGTCGGAGTGGGTTTAGGGGTTATTTTTGTGTGCCATTTTTCCTGCCCTCCCCCAAACGATAAGAGAACCCCCACGATCAATATCATGGGGTTTTCCTATCGTTTTGGGGGAGCCCCCCATTTCTGACGATTTTGAAAATATCGACGATATTTTCAATCGTCCGAAGCCCGATTCACATCCCTATAAAATGGCACAGCACCCAGCAACAGTCCCCATTTTCGACGCATGTTGCACCTGCAACAAGGAGCACAGGGAGGGGAAGCCCAAGGGTGGGAGTACATTCTGTAGAAGAACAGTCCGGACTGTGGAAGCAGTTCTGTGTAGCTGGGCTTGTACAGGACACAAAGTCTATGGTAAAAGGCATGCTTCGGCATGTTGACATGTTTCCAGTAACACCCGTGTTTTAAAGTGAAGGTGCATTACTTAATTGCAGTGCCTTCCAAAAAAAATTTCTGGTGCACAGAATAGGCAAAGAAAAGCTCAACGGCAAATGGAAATACCTATAGTCCCTTTTGAAGTGCCTGGAAGGTAAAATACAAATCAAATAAATGCATTTATTTTATTTTAATTGAAATTAGAAAAGAAGCTGGTGCTTTGATGAAAGTCTTACAGTAAACGTCAGCAGGAGATTCTTCAACTAAAGTTATTCTGCTCATTATTATTATAAACCAGGGATGTGCACAGCTGGAATTGTTATTTTCCTTCTTTTCTTTTGTTTTCAGGCTCTTTTTGGCCTGAATTTCATTTTGGAATGGAGAGAGAGATTATATTTTTGATTTACAATCATTTTTATTTCTTCTGGAAAATAGTGCATGCTACGTGCAAATAGTGTGCGTTATTTTCCAAAACCAATAAAAATAACATTTTTCAGGTTTTCTGGGGTCATTTTTCATTTGTTTTGTATTTAATGAAAGAAAACGGCCCTTATTCAGGTCAGATTACCATTTGTTTTTTAAACAAATGCACATCCCTTTTATACACTATGGGCCTAATATTCAAGGATATCTGGTTAGCTAAGTTATCCGAATATAAGCTGTGCTGCTGAATATAAGCAGATAAGTTCTAGTTAGCCAGATAAGTCATATCCGGATAAATTTAGACCTGCTCAGGTCTGACTTATTCAGTTAATTTAACCAGAATAAGGCTGAATACAGGCACTTGTCTGGTTAAGATAACCGGTTATGTTGCCCTGCCTCGATCCGCCCATCGCCCGCCTCCAAGATATCTGGCTATCTACTAGCCGGATAACTACTTACATGACTAAGTGGTGGCCGCTGAACATAGCCAGATATTTAGTAGCTGCCACTTAGAGGGATTCCCTTTTAATCCGGCTAACTAGTGTTAATATTGGCCCCATATCGGTCTGCATATTTTGTATAAAATTATGTCGTGGTCATATGGTGTGTCATCAACAATTTTTGCTGAAGGCACCATTTGCTCTGGATCCAGCCCTTGGGAGAGGGGGGACTGCAAAGCCCTGCTTTTATCCCAGGGAGGTCTCAGTGCAAGAAATGTTTTCTCATTGCCCTCAGGTCACTGACAGCACTAGCAAACAGCCCACGCAGAGTTAAATGCTGACTGCTGCAAGCAGTATTGGAGTGACCGCTGGAGAGGTGGAAGAAATCAAACACAAGCAGGAGAGAGAGAGAGACGCGAGAGCCCAGGAGGCACTTCAGAGGCCTGCAAAGTCCAAGGGTTTACGTTGCGATGGAGAAGGTACAGAGAAGGGCGACCAAAATGATAAGGGGAATGGAACAGCTCCCCTACGAGGAAAGACTAAAGAGGTTAGGAGTTTTCAGCTTGGAGAAGAGACGACTGAGGGGGGGATATGATAGAGGTGTTTAAGATCATGAGAGGTCTAGAACGGGTAGATGTGAATCGGTTATTTACTCTTTCGGATAATAGAAAGACTAGGGGGCACTCCATGAAGTTAGCATGGGGCACATTTAAAACTAATCAGAGAAAGTTCTTTTTCATTCAACGCACAATTAAAGTCTGGAATTTGTTGCCAGAGGATGTGGTCAGTGCAGTTAGTATAGCTGGGTTTAAAAAAGGATTGGATAAGTTCTTGGAGGAGAAGTCCATTACATGCTATTGATTAAGTTGACTTAGAAATTAGCCACTGCTATTACTAGCAACAGTATCATGGAATAGACTTAGTTTTTGGGTACTTGCCAGGTTCTTATGGTCTGGATTGGCCACTGTTGGAAACAGGATGCTGGGCTTGATGGACCCTTGGTCTGACCCAGTATGGCATGTTCTTATGTTCTTATGATATTGAAAACTGGTAGAACATCGCTCAGATCGTTTCAGAGAAATCTCTCCCCTGACACGGAATCCTGTCAAAAGAGCGGGCTTATGAAAGGTAAGGAAGGTGAGGTCATCATAAACTCATGAAAATTAGGGGTCTGCAAGGTAAATACATTGTTTCATTTTATAATTTCGTTATTGAGGTGTTTTTTCCCACAAATTTTGTTTCATTTAATGTTTATATCATTTTCTATAATTTACAAAATGAAATAAGCATAAAATAAGAAAAACACCCCAAAAATGCTTAAAAAAAAACACAGGGCATCCTGAAGCCATCCGTCCCCACCACCCATCTCTCCCACCCAGAAAAAAATGCCAGGGCCAAGATCCTCCCCGGCCCCCACTTACCTTGAGTAGACTTAGGCCTCGATATGATATCTTGATCTTGGCTTGGGCCCTACACAAACCCCAGGCTTCAAGGCCTGACCCGATGCTTTGGCCTATGCCAAGGCCTGAGCTCAGGCCCTATGCTGGGGCCCAGTCAGGAGGCCAGGTCCTGACACCGGAACCTCGGCAAGATCCCTTACCCAATGCCAGGGCCTGGAATGAAGTCCAGGTCCCTATGCCTGGGCCCGAGCCCCAGGCCCAAAGCCGGGTCCAATACCAGGGTGCGATCTGGAGGCAGGGTTCTAACACCAGGGCCTTGACCCGGAACCAGTCCGGAGGCCAGGTCACAATACTTGGGACTCAGCCTAGGCCAAGTCCCGGGTCCAAGCCTGATGCTGGGGCCCCGTTCGAAGGCTGGATCCCAACACAGGGCCTCGACCCAGACACAGGCCTGACACCAGGGCATAGTCAGGAGGCCAGGTCCCAATGCCTGGGTCTCAGTGCCTCGGCTTGGCTCAGAAGTCGGGTTTTAATGCCTGGGCCTAGGCCAACGCCTGGACCCAGGCCTGACACTGGGACTCAGGCCTGATGCCAAGTCCCAACGCCTGGGCCTAGAGGTCAGATCCAAAGCCTTCATTCATCATTCTCTTCTGTCTTCTTTAAATTGATGACCTCCACTGGGTACACGGAGATAATTAACTCTGGCACCTCCCTCTTCAGTGGAGGTTACCTTTTTGTTGTTATGCCTGGGCCAGGGCCAAGGCCCTGAAGTCAGGACTTATCCTCCGGGCTGGGCCCCGGTGTCAGGCCTGCACATGGGCCATGACATTGGATCACCAACAGAACAGGTAAATGGGGATAATTTGGGGGGTTTCAGCTGAGGCTCCAGCATCAGGCCCGGGCCTAGACCGAGACCCCAGTGTCACACACAGGATCCTGCATTGGGCCGCAGCCTATGCCTCAGCAAGGACCGGACCTCAGGCCTAGGCCCAGTTCCAGGCCCCAGCATCACCCTGCGGCATAGCAGAGGCCCCTGCTTTGGGCCTTGACCTATTCCTTAGGTGAGGCCCCAGATTTAGAACTGGGCTATGCCAGACGGATCACTTTGTTTATGTTATCAAAACAAAACGTGAAAACCAATTTAATTTTGTCTGATTTTCAACTGTTTTGTTTTGAGAACGAAATAGGAAATTGCATTGCCATTTCCTAATTTATTTCTCCCGAATGCACATCCTTTTTTTTTTTTTTTTTAATTATTTATTTATAGATTTTCATATACAAAACAAGAATTACTTGCAGTATAGAAATTACAGAAATAGAAAGAAATAATATATATCAAGAAAACAATTTAGTTAACATGAAACCTTATATAATCCATTTTCTGTAATCTTTTGTGAGAAAATAAGAGAAGCATTTATCAAGAACTTGGAGCAAATACAATGAAATAGTGCTAACTAGAAAGTGTAAGTTAATTCCCCTTATTTATTTATCCGCCTACATTATCTACCCCCAATAGTGTTCTAAGATGGTCTGGATCAGTATAATGATAGGTCTGTCCTTTCAATTTAATTACACACTTACAAGGGTACCGAAGTAAGAATTGACCACCCTTTCAGTTACTAAATGTCTCAAAGCGAGAAATTTCATCCTCCTAAGCTGTGTAGTTTTTATCAGGTCAGGTCTTATAGCCATAGAAGGTTTTTAACCTATTTCGAAAGAAATACTTTAATATATTATCTTTATCTGAAATAAAAGCTAGTGTTACTAGGGTATTTCCTCTTTTTTCAATGACCAACTCGTCCTGGGACTTTTCCAAAAAATCTGATAAATCTAATGTTGGCTCCTGATTATGTTTTTCTTCACTTTTATTAGATTGTATCTCAGATTGAACTTGCTCTTGTTTTTTCATGTTAATAGGAGAAGAAGCTTTAATATAAAAAGCTTTGACTATTGTAGGCATAAACTGTTCTGGAATTTTTAAAATTTGTATAACATAAGATCTAAACAAATCAATAGGGTTCATTTTACTAGTAACAGGAAAATTTATAATCTGTAGATTTAGTATACGAGAGTAGTTCTCAAAATTCTCAATTTTCCTTTGTAACTCACCCTCAATTTTTATTTGGAGAACTTGAATTTTTTCTACCTTTGATAGTCGTTGTTCTATATCATTAACATATTTCTGCTGAGCAATCATTACATCAGTATCACCTTTAATTACTAAATTAGATTCATTCACAGCATTTGTTAAATTTCTAATAGAAGAGTCCAGCTTAGTCAAATAGGTCCATAAAGTATCCAAAGTAATATTTATAGGTCTCATTATTACTTCATGGCAGATCTTTTCTTTAATTTCAATTCCTTGATCACTAGTTAAAGCTTTTGATTCATTATAATCTTGATCCGATTTTTTTCTCCATTATTGTGGGCAGTGAAATCCTCACTTCTGGTATCCCTTGTTCTTCCCCAACCATTTCACAGATTTCTTCCAGACTCTTAGTATCACTTTGTGAGGTATCCGGCAAATTAAGGGCTATCAACCCTTCTTTGCCATGTAATAAATGATTGCTTCATGGAGCAATTGGTTCAGGAACCAACAAGAGAGGGAGCTATTTTAGATTTAATTCTTAGTAGAACGCAAGATTTGGTGAGAGAAGTAACGGTGGTGGGGCCACTTGGCAACAGTGATCATAACATGATCAAATTTAAACTAATAACTGGAAGGGGGACAATAAATAAATCTGCAGCTCTAACACTACATTTTAAAAAGGAAAACTTTGATAAAATGAGGAAAATAGTTAGAAAAAAACTGAAAGATGCAGCTGCAAAGGTTAAAAGTGTTAACAGGCATGGACATTGTTTAAAAATACAATCCTAGAGGCGCAGTCCATATGTATTCCGCACATTAAGAAAGGTGAAAGGAAGGAAAAACGATTACCGTCATGGTTAAAAGGTGAGGTGAAAGAGGCTATTTTAGCCAAAAAAACATCCTTCAAAAACTGGAAGAAGGATCCATCTGAAGAAAATAGGATAAAACATAAGCATTGTCAAGCTAAGTGTAAAACATTAATAAGACAGGCGAAGAGAGAATTTGAAATGAAATTGGCCATAGAGGCAAAAACTCATAATAAAAACTTTTTTAAATATATCCAAAGCAAGAAACCTGTGAGGGAGTCGGTTGGACCATTAGATGACAGAGGGGTTAAAGGGGCTCTTAGGGAAGATAAGGCCATTGCAGAAAGACTAAATGAATTCTTTGCCTCTGTGTTTACAAATGAGGATGTTGGGGAGATATCAGTTCCGGAGATGGTTTTCAGGGGTGATGAGTCAGACGAACTGAACGAAATCACTGTGAACCTGGAAGATGTAGTAGGCCAGATTGACAAACTAAAGAGTAGCAAATCACCTGGACCGGATGGTATGCATCCTAGGGTTCTGAAGGAACTAAAAAATGAAATTTCTGATCTATTAGTTAAAATTTGTATCCTATCATTAAAATCATCCATTGAACCTGAAGACTGGAGGGTGGCCAATGTAACCCCAATATTTAAAAAAGGCTCCAGGGGCGATCCAGGTAACTATAGACCAGTGAGCCTGACTTCAGTGCTGGGAAAAATAGTGGAAACTATTCTCAAGAACAAAATTGTAAAGCATATAGAAAGACATGATTTAATGGAACATAGTCAACATGGATTTACCCAAGGGAAGTCTTGCCTAACAAATCTGCTTCATTTTTTTGAAGGGTTAATAAACATGTGGATAAAGGTGAACCGCTAGATGTAGTGTATTTGGATTTTCAGAAGGCGTTTGACAAAGTCCCTCATGAGAGGCTTCTACGAAAACTAAAAAGTCATGGGATAGGAGGCGATGTCCTTTTGTGGATTACAAGCTGGTTAAAAGACAGGAAACAGAGAATAGGATTAAATGGTCAATTTTCTCAGTGGAAAAGGGTAAACAGTGGAGTGCCTCAGGGATCTGTACTTGGACCGGTGCTTTTCAATATATATATAAATGATCTGGAAAGGAATACGACGAGTGAGGTTATAAAATTTGCAGATGATACAAAATTATTCAGAGTAGTTAAATCACAAGCAGACTGTGATACATTGCAGGAGGACCTTGCAAGACTTGAAGATTGGGCATCCAAATGGCAGATGAAATTTAATGTGGACAAGTGCAAGGTGTTGCATATAGGAAAAAATAACTGTTGCTGTAGTTACACAATGTTAGGTTCCATATTAGGAACTACCACCCAGGAAAAAGATCTAGGCATCATAGTGGATAATACTTTAAAATTGTCAGCTCAGTGTGCTGCAGCAGTCAAAAAAGCAAATAGAATGTTAGGAATTATTAGGAAGGGAATGGTTAATAGAACGGAAAATGTCATAATGCCTCTATATCGCTCCATGGTAAGACCACACCTTGAATACTGTGTACAATTCTGGTCGCCGCATCTCAAAAAAGATATAGTTGCAATGGAGAAGGTACAGAGAAGGGCAACCAAAATGATAAAGGGGATGGAACAGCTTCCCTATGAGGAAAGGCTGAAGAGATTAGGGCTGTTCAGCTTGGAGAAGAGACGGATGAGGGGGGATATGATAGAGGTCTTTAAGATCATGAGAGGTCTTGAACGAGTAGATGTGACTCGGTTATTTTCACTTTCGAATAATAGAAGGACTAGGGGGCATTCCATGAAGTTAGCAAGTAGCACATTTAAGACTAATCGGAGAAAATTCTTTTTCACTCAACGCACAATAAAGCTCTGGAATTTGTTGCCAGAGGATGTGGTTAGTGTAGCTGGGTTCAAAAAAGGTTTGGATAAGTTCTTGGAGGAGAAGTCCATTAATGGCTATTAATCAATTTTACTTAGGGAATAGCCACTGCTATTAATTGCATCAGTAGCATGGGATCGTCTCAGTGTTTGGGTAATTGCCAGGTTCTTGTGGCCTGGTTTTGGCCTCTGTTGGAAACAGGATGCTGGGCTTGATGGACCCTTGGTCTGACCCAGCATGGCAATTTCTTATGTTCTTATGTTCTTAAGTGGAGTTGGTATAGTTGGCACCCCTGGACTTAAAGAGATGTTCTCGGCCAACGGGGATGGATTTTGCTCTGAATCCATCCCTGTAGCGGCCCCCTCAACAGGGGTATTCAACGAAGAATTCAGCCAATCTGCAACCATCCTTTGGCCCACCTCCACTATCGGAGTACTTGAGATTGGCCTAATTTTGGCCTTTCTCTTGGTGTGAGGCATATGATATGTTCTATCAATAGACGCAAAAATGAAGGACCTAGGTCTCAATGCAGAGGCAAACTTACAATTATCCAATACTTCTCTTGTGAAGGTCAAGGAGAAATTTTATAGAAACTTTGCCTACCTGCTGCTGTTTCAACTTTGTTCTTTATTCCATTACATAATCTGGTACATATCCGGTGTGTATCTGGTCGGAGATGGTCAGAGCCGCGCACCCCTTATGCGCGCAGCTTTGGCGGCGCGCCTTCGGCAGCTGCGCACCATAGGGCAGGGTTGTTTAAAGTTCTTTTCCGGCCCCTCCTGATGACAAAAAAGCAAATGATTGGCTTTTATGTACCGTCGGGGCAGAGTCTCGTCTACCCCCGGAAATCCAGTCGCGTTCACAGAGCGCAAAAAGGCCACTTCAAGAACAATCACTAGCAAACAGCCACAGGTAGGACTTGGGTAAAAGCTTGCGCTTACATTCACAGGAATCAGATCTCCTCACCTCCATGCACATCCTTAATGAAAATAAAGAGTGCCCTTGGAGTTTTAAATGAGGACCTTAGCCCAGATGTTACATATACATATATTTGTATACAAGCATACTAAGACACTTTTGCAATTTTAATGATTGAGAAGGAATTATGTTATTATTTATTAGGCAAATGTAGGTAGGTAAACGAAGGCCAAAGAAGGCAGCTCAGAGACAGAAAGAAAGTCAGTGGCAGAGCAGCCCTGAGTGGGAGATAATAAGTTGGGAAGAATAATAAAGGTTGGGTTCCTTCCTACCTCAGACTGACATCCTTACCAGTTACAAAATCCAGAAACTTTAAGCCTCCATTAGCCTTACAAAAATAGCTCTGTCCATCTACTTTGTTGGTTTCCTTTAAGCAAGAGAAAATATAACTATCCCACAGCTAGAGTTAAGAGAGACCATCAGGTAATCAGTCAACTTAACCCAACTGAAAGGGACAGAGCTCATTAAGTGTAGCCAGTAAGTTGAAAGAAATTAAAACGTCATTGCTCTTCTCAATGGTAGAAACAATCAAGCCAAAGAAGATACGCTTTCAACAGGAAAAGGCATTGATGAGCTGAATAATTACCTTTCCTTTGAGTCTCCAGCAAGACTGTTTCCTCCTGGCGTTTTATGTGAATGCGGTCCCTGGAAATGAGCTCCTGACGTTTATTAAATGCTGGGCTCTTTGATCGGAGATGCTGATAAAACTCCATGAAGCATCTCTTGTGTTTTGTACTTTCATCTTCTGAACCGCGTTTCCTAATTCCAGTTAGAGGCCTGCCAATGGGATTCCAAGCCAGAAGCAAGAGACTGCAAGTGAACAGAAAGCTATCTCTTCCAGATGTGGCCTGCTGTTCAGCTGCCATTCATTTTGCTGGCTTTTTTTTTTCTTCTTCTTCTTCAAGGGGGCTTCGTCCAGCTGAGCGGAAATGAAGGGAAAGGAGGAACGGAGGGAAAAACCGAGCACGCTCCACTTGTGTTGGACAGCTGTAGGTTCCAGCGTGGTACCTTGGTGTCTGAAGCTGCCATACCAGAGCCCCAACCAGGATGGGCTAATTTCTTTGAAACAGGGCAGGATGGGAACAGGCACTATTTTCTTGCTGATTGCCGCCTTGCAAACAGTTCAACCTCGTCCCTCCTCTGTTAGACGGCTGCTGCAAGGGACTGAAAGGGGAGTTCAAGAGAGTGGGATTAACTCTGAGACTCAACTGAATGTAAAACAGAAAAAAAAAATGAAACAAATTGGGAGCGACGTCTTTCAGAAAAGGTATTTTGGGGCCAGCTCGATGGTTTCCCAGTCCTGAATTGTAACTGGCTTTGAACTCGGATTTGGAAACGGCGAGTAATTTAATTTAAAATCCATTAAAGCTATATCTAAGTTCCTGCATCCTTAGGTTGGCTGGAGATGCAGTGGAGGCAGCATTTACACAGCCACTGGGGGGGGGGGGGGGGGGATAAAGGGGCGGGGGATTTTGATCCCATGAGACAGGGCTCCAGAAGGACACCTGGTACATTGCTTCCAGGCTTAGGACCGTTACTGCAAAGACCCAAACTAGAAACACTGGGAAGGTCTCTTAAAATGGGGGGGGAGGGGGGGGAGAAGAAGAGAAAATCCCTGGGAAATTGCGAATGAAGGCTCATAGCACCAGAAACCCAGCCCTGGTTCCAACTGATCTGGAAGAAGAAAATGGAGAAAAAAGGAACAATCAGTGGGAAGAAAAAAAAAAAAGAGAGAGAGAGAGAGGATATTTCCAAAGCTTTTCAACCTTCGGTGAAATCACATGGAACTCAAGGCACCGGCAGTACCACCTGCAAATGTTGGCTTTTTTATAGCCCATTTTCTTTTACAAAATTCTGATAGTTCTTTGGAATAAGAATTGGTGGTTGCAAATAACCATTAACTTTTGTCAGGCAAAATGCAAAAAGAAGGCTTCCGCAGAAACCTAAAACTATTGCAAGGTGAGAGCAGATAAGGAACACCAGGTCTAGACAGTTCTCCTGTGTGTGTGTGTGAGCTGTCTGCCTCATCACGTGGGTGAGGGGGCACTGGCAATCCAAAAAGGCAGGTGGCGGAAGTTTGTGCTTATTTTTCCCAGGATGCCCCTGGCACCAGAGCCATGGTTTCTTAGCCAAGGGATTCGAGGATTCTTATTTGCTAAACTAACTTTGGGTCCCGACTGTGGGTGAATCCATCCCAGAGTAACACCTTTACGTTTCAGAACCTCCTAAGAATGGTTTCAAAATCCTATTGCATGTTTGCAGAACAGCAGGAGAGTTATTGGAAAAGCATGCATCCTCACGTTTGCATGTTCCTTCAGTCAAAACTGTTTGGTTTATGAAGCTTGCCCCACCCCGGCTAGGAAATGAAAACCTGCATGTGGATCACTTGAAATTTCTGGCTCGGCACTGCATGTGAGACTTGCAAACAGCAGATCGCACATGAACCTCTGTTCGGCGAACACTGGGGCCATCTTGCAGAAGAGAGTCCCACAGTCGGTGGTTATTTATCGTCCATGGGCGTTTTGTTTTCTTTCTTGAATTTTGAATGCCGGCTCCGGGCTCTAGGAGTTCAGAGGAGATGGATGCAGCTGTGCACAGTGTCTATATCCGTATCCAAATATTTTTCTGGAAGGCTAGTTTACATCCTAGAATTATTGCACTGTTATCCTTGCTGATAGTCACTCTTTGGCTGCACTGATGCCAGGCTTAATTTCCCATGACACTGGAAGATTAGCAAGGCCAATAAAGAGAGAAAGCAAAACACAAACTGCTGTGAGGGTTTGGTTTTATGGTATAGTAGATGCTTTCTATGGAAGGATTTCCCAAGTAATTTTGGCAGTTGAATGAAAGTAATCTTGAAGTCCTAGGATGGTGAACCAGCTATTACCTAGATCTAATTCTGGCTCGAATGGGCTTATTGTAGCTCAAATATTGGTGCAGCTATTTATTTATTTATTTATTATTTATTTAAAGGATTTATATACCGGAGGTTCCTGTATAATATACATATCACCCCGGTTTACAAGTCGAATGTAAGCCACTATGGATCAGAGGGTCCCCAAACCTTTCAAGAGAAGGCCCATATAAGACATTTCTTTGTTATTAAGACTTTATTTCAATTGGAGAAATGTACATGCAAACAGGTAGGGATGTGCAGAGCAAAATTTTATGTTCATATTTTTTATGTCCGAAAGGGGGTCCCACTTGCGGCCAATATGGACATAAAAAAAATCCAATGAGTTGGGTATATGTACATATGTGCAAAAAAAAAATTTAAACCCCCTCACCCTCCATAATCCCCCCCCCCAGACTTACCACAACTCCCTGGTGATCGAGCGAGGAGTGAGAACGTCATTTCTGCAATCCTTGGCGAGAAGCATGTGACGTCGGTGGCACGTCGAGTGACGCGGCGTCACGTGATTCCCGGCTCGTTCGCGCCGGACGGCTCGTTCGGCCCAAAAAGAACTTTTGGCCAGCTTGGGGGGGCCTCCTGACCCCCCCAAGCTGGCCAAAAGTTCTTTTTGGGCCGAACGAGCCGTCCGGCGCGAACGAGCCGGGAATCACGTGACGCCGGCGTCACTCGACGTGCCGCCGACGTCACATGCTTCTCGCCAAGGATTGCAGAAATGGCGTCCTCACTCCTCGCTCCATCACCAGGGAGTTGTGGTAAGTCGGGGGGGGATTAAGGAGGGTGAGGGGGTTTATATTTTTATTTTGGCTCAACAATCGCGATTTCCCACATATCGAACATATCTATGTTCGATATGTGGGAAATCCGATCGTTTATGTCGAATCAATTTTTTAAGTAAAAAAAAAATATGAGTTGCGTTTTACTAATGCGGTCAATCCGAATGCACACCCCTACAAACAGGCCCTCTAGTCTGAAAGGGCATCAACCACAACAATAACATATCTTAACTTGCCAATTGCACAACACTTCCAATAAGATACACAATATTTCTTTTCTCCCCCCTCCCCCCTCCCATCTTCTCGGGAACTAAAAAATACATCACTAATAAAAGGATGATGAAAAGAGAAAAAAAATGAATACATTCTTGTGCAACAAGTGTGGGCTCATATTATAGATAACTTTTCTGTTCCTCAAAGTTAGCATCCCCATGAATTATTCAATCAGATGATCAATAATCCTTATCCATTCTAAAAAGGTTTGTACAATACTATAGCCCTCAGGAAAGGTACCTAACATAGTCTGACCAAATTGCATTGAATGAAGATAAACAATCATTTTTAGCAGCAGTTAAAAAGGACAATCGGTATAGTCGATGCATATTATCTAGGACTGAGAGAAAGATGGCATCTGTTCGTGTTTCCCATGGGCAGCCACAACCGACCTAGCTGCAATGAAAACCTGCACACTAAGCTTTCACTGGTGTTTGGTTAACCCTGGTAGGGGATAGTTAACCAACACCGAGGTGACGGCAGGTGGGCAATGAGTGTCAAAATGTTTCCCCAGTTTCACCAGTTTCCAAAAGACAGTTATTTTATCGCATTGCCACCAGATGTGTAAGAAAGATCCCAACGCTCCACATTGGAGCCAGCAAGATTGCAAAAGGCGTGGGTAAATTTTGAGGAGTCTCTCAGGTGTGAGGTACCATCAGTAGAGCATCTTATAACACTGTTCTTGGATCGTGTAGATATAGAACCATCGATAGAGCATCTTATAACACTGTTCTTGGATCGTGTAGATATAGAACCATCGATAGAGCATCTTATAACACTGTTCTTGGAGGCATGTAGACATAGAACCATCAATAGAGCATCTTATAACACTGTTCTTGGAGACGTGTAGACATAGAACCATCGATAGAGCATCTTATAACACTGTTCTTGGAGGCGTGTAGATATAGAGCATTTACCAGCCAAAAGGTGGAGCCTCATCCATACCCTAAGGTTTGACCCAAATCCCTTTCCCAACCAGTGTTACATGTGATGATGGGACAATACTAGGGGCTGAAAGGAGACTATAGATCTTAGAGATGATACCCTTTAAGGAATCGCTATTCAAGAAATAATTTTCAAATAGAGATCTTCCTTCATGTAGAGTTTGGGCTCACTTCAGCGATACTACAAAATGCTGGACTTGAGCATAGGCCAAAAAATTAATTGGCCCAGTAGCGTAAGATTGCTCCAACTCATCCTTTGATAGTACCCTACCTGGTTTGATTATGTGTCCTATCGTTAAGGACCCCTGCTGCTTTCCAGGAATTGAATAAGAGGGAGCTATGTTCGGGAAACTTTATTTTTGAAAATAGTGCTGATTGATAAAAATAAGGAGAAATTCCCACCAATTGCTTTTTCCAATAATCCCAGACCTTAAGAGTAGTGTGGAGGGTCCAAGGCATGCTACGTGTGGGGAGCCAGGTTGGCCTGGGCTGCCAAGGCATATCTCTCAAGGGCATATCCCCAACTATTGCCTGTTCCTGTAGAACCCATTGCTTTATAGTAGATTTGCAACCAAAATCGAGTACCGCTCTAAGCTGGGAGGCAGCATAATACCATGCTAAGTTGGGCACACCGAGTCCTTCCACTATTTTTGGTTGATCAATCACTGTCTTTGCCATTCTTGGAGTTAATTTTTTCCAGATAAAATCAAATATCTTCTTCTGCCAACTTTTAAGTATGGCGGACGTGATAAAAATTGGAAGAGTGGCAAATAGATACAATAATCTTGTTTTTGATTATTGTATCTATTTGCATAATCAAATCGTAATTATGTCACTATGTCATATGGGTCGCCCGTAATGCATAATTACCTTTGCCCTCACTATGTCATACGGGGTCGCCCGTATAACATAGTGAGGGCAAAGGTAGCGCCGGCGCCATTTTGAATATTGGCAATACGGCCCGCGTGCAGGAGGTCGCTCCCGGACCCCGCTGGACTTTTGGCAAGTCTTGTGGGGGTCAGGAGGCCCCCCCAAGTTGGCCAAAAGTCCCTGGGTGTCCAGCGGGGGTCCGGGAGCAATCTCCTGCACTCGTGACGTCGGGTGCCAGGAACCAAAATGGCGCCGGTGCTACCTTTGCCCTGTCACATGGTAAGGGCAAAGGGCCACCGGCACCATTTCTATTAACGCAGCCGTGGCCAGAGAGCGGGAGATCACGCCGGGACACCCCCCCCCCTCCCACTGGACCCCAGGTAATTTAAAACATTTTGGGGGGGTTCGGGAGGGTGGGGGATTTGTTTTAAAGGGTCGGGGTGGGTTTTAGGGTTGTTTTGGTGTGGCAGTTTTCCCGCCCTCCCCCCTCCCCCGATTTACGATTTTTTGATGATAAATCGGGGGAATTGCTATTGTATCGCGGCTCTAACAATTTTTGACGATTTAAAATATATCTGACGATTGTTTTAAATCGTCAAAAAACGATTCACATCCCTAGTGGATAATACTTTAAAATCGTCAGCTCAGTGTGCTGCAGCAGTCAAAAAAGCAAACAGAATGTTAGGAATTATTAGGAAGGGAATGGTTAATAAAACGGAAAATGTCATAATGCCTCTATAGCACTCCATGGTGAGACCACACCTTGAATACTGCGTACAATTCTGGTCGCCGCATCTGAAAAAAGATATAGTTGGATGGAGAAGGTACAGAGAAGGGCAACCAAAATGATAAAGGGGATGGAACAGCTCCCCTATGAGGAAAGGCTGAAGAGGTTAGGGCTGTTCAGCTTGGAGAAGAGATGGCTGAGGGGGGATATGATAGAGGTCTTTAAAATCATGAGAGGTCTTGAACGAGTAGATGTGACTCGGTGATTTACAGTTTCGAATAATAGAAGGATTAGGGGGCATTCCATGAAGTTAGCAAGTAGCACATTTAAGACTAATCAGAGAAAATTCTTTATCACTCAATGCACAATAAATCTCTGGGATTTGTTGTCTGAGTATGTGGTTAGTGCAGTTAGAGTAGCTGGGTTCAAAAAAGGTTTGGATAAGTTCTTGGAGGAGAAGTTCATTAACGGCTATTAATCAAGTTGACTTAGGGAATAGCCACTGCTATTAATTGCATCAGTAGCATGGGATCTCCTTAGTGTTTGGGTAATTGCCAGGTTCTTGTGGCCTGGTTTTGGCCTCTGTTGGAAACAGGATGCTGGGCTTGGTGGACCCTTGGTCTGACCCAGCATGGCAATTTCTTATGTTCTTAAGGGCCAATGCACGAGGTCAAAGGCTTTTTCTGCATCTGTTGAAAGCAGGGCAGAGGGGATTTGCTCCTTCTGAACCCACCGTAATTTAGGAGTTTGAATCTTTTGATTTTTAGTGATATTTCCTGCAAAATTACCAGCTGCAGTCCAGGGGGCTGTGACATGCAAATTCCCTACCTGAATCTCTTACTCGCCTATTCACTGAGTACCTTCACAGTAAGAGGTCTGGCAATCTTTTCAATTTACTGGGTTACATAGTTGCATTGTGCTTTTCTTTCTCTGCTGCAGTTCACTTAGATGGTAGCATGCTCAAACCTCTGTCTCTTGTGTGGGGGCGGTTTATTATTTTTTGATCGGCTAAGTTTGCCCACCTTTACATTTAGTGGGGTAAGATTTGGTCAGTGGAGACACATTTTAAAAAGCAAAGATGGCTGACATCGGCCGGTTCAAACTTTTGAAAATGTCTCGTAATTCGACACAAACTCGCAATTCAAACCATTCCTTTCTTTTCCAACCTTAATTAAACAGTGCACCAGGCTGTGATAACTAGTAGGGTTGGGCTTTTACTGAGAAATAACAAGAGACCATCCGTGGCATTTCTTGTTCTATTTTGAAAACCAAATGACAAATTTTTATTTATTTTTTTTTTTAAAATCCTGAAATTTGTTTTTGGTTTTCTTTTGAGTTTTTATTTTAGCGCTTGCTAAAATAAAAATAAATAAATGCAAGGGGACAAAAATGACACAAAGCAAACTAAAAAAAATGAAACAAATAGAAAAGCAAAAGGGTTTTCCTTGCAGACCCCTGGAGAGCTCGGGCTGCGGGGTCCCAGGTGATTCCAACTCCAGGAGCCAGAGAGGCGAGTGAACAGCTGCTGCTCTTTCCTGCTTCACTTGCTGTGTAGCCTGAGGCAGCCTGAAGAAGCCCTCAGCCAAGGCAATGGGGGAGTTTGGTGCATGCCCTGTGGTGGTGCTTTTATAATGAGGCAGGGTGAGGCGGCTGCTTCAGGCAGCAAGATTTTGAGGCAGCCACCTCACCCTGACTTTATTATGCCTTTTTTTTTTTTTTTTACTTCCTGCCAAAGAGGAGGGGCTGCTGGAGCTGCTGCCCGAAGAGAAAACTGCGGGGTTGCGGCAGAGCCATCCTGCTGCGGCCGAAAGACAGCCATGCAGGACTGGAAGAGAGGTCTGCGAGGCCGCGGCAGAGCCCATCCTGCCACGGCTGGAAGAAAGCCGCGCGAGGCCGCGGCAGCGCCCATCCTGGCCGGCGGCAGCTGAAGAAATGGAAGAGGGGCCGCCGCCATCACCGGAGCCCAATCGGGCGGTGGCTGAAGACAGAGCCATAGCATGCCTACGGCCAACGTGGTCAGTCACACCATAGGCGCCGCTATGAAAGGCACCAATGAGAACAGTGTGGCCGGTCGCCAGCGGTTCCTCTGCAAAAGAAAAGCAGCGCTGCCCTGTCCAAAGTGACAAACCTAATATTTTCAAGATCATTGATATGGGTTCAGATTTGAAACCATCAATCATATACTCGTAAACCCAACCTCTAATTTTTTTTTTTTTATCAAAAGATGGTACAACCTGGTTAGTTTACACTATAATATTGTATGAAACCACCACCTTTCACTTCGAAAAAAATGTTTCTTTTGGATACATAAATGGCACATAAATACAATATGCTATTATTGCACTGGAATTTAAAAAAATTAGAGGTTGGGTTTACGAGTATATGATTGACTGTCCAAAGAGACAGCATGGTCAGTGTGGCCTTAGTAAGTGGAAAAGCAGCGTGGTCTTGCTGACCACGCTGTCCAATACTGGCACGACCCCGTGGCCAAAAGTCATTCCCTTGGCCATGGGAGCTGAAGAAAGAGATTGCTGCTGCCTGCTAGGACAAGAAGGAAGCGTGGGAGCAGCGGCCCGAATCAGAGCCCTCCCCCAGGGCTCCCGTGGCGAAGGAACACCGCGGACAAGGTAGGGGGCCGCGGTCGTGGTGTGCCACGGCCGCGGAACACAACACAAGCTGTCCTATTCTCCAAGATAGACTACTGCAATTCCATTCTGCTAGGTCTACCCACCTCATCAACCAAACCGCTTCAAATGCTTCAAAATGCAGCGGCCAGAATACTGACAAACTCGGGCAGAAGAGACCACATCACCCCAATCCTAAAAAACCTTCACTGGCTACCTATTTGTTTCTGAATTCTACACAAGTCCCTCACAATTATCCACAAAACCATCCACAACCAAGCACCTCTTAACCTTCAACTCCCACTCAGACTTCACACCTCATCAAGACCGATCAGAGAGGCCTACAGAGGATCCCTACACGCCCCTCCAACCAAAGTGTCTCACCACATAACCACAAGAGAACGGGCCTTCTCTATAGCGGGTCCAACCATATGGAATACCATTCCCACTGAACTTAGACAAGAACCCTGCCCACTGACTTTTAGAAAAAGGCTTAAGACTTGGTTATTTCAACAAGCCTTTACATAAATTTACTGATTACCAGAACTAAGGCCCCGATGCACCACAATGAATATTTCTAGAACTCGTTGAACTCTCCAAATAACTAGAGTTATGTTTCAAGTTACCTATGCTCTGTCTTCTTCTTACCCCAGTTTGCTCACCCCCGTTTTATTGTAACTTTTTACTTCTTTACTATGTTAACGTATTTAAGGTTATCGTTCCCCAGTTTTCTGTAAACCGACATGATATGACTCGGTCATGAATGCCGGTATAAATAAATAAATCATGAAAGTGCTTAAGGTGTTCTCTGACAAGCTGGAAGTTTACAGTGGACCAGCAGTGTCGTCGCACCCATTCACCTGAAATCCAGGAAGTGCCTTTTGCACCCTGGTTTAAGATGAGGTGGAGCTTGAGGATCTCCTGCGCAATGGATCCTAGAACCATTTCTGCATTAAAAAAATGGGCCATTGTACGAGTACTGTAGGGGTTACAGGGGTGTAAAGCAGCTTTTCCAAATCATTCAGGAGACAGTTTGGTTTTTTTTTTTAATTTTATTTATGTTCCACCTTTCAGGTACTGTAGTTCTTTCTCTATCCACAGTGGGCTCACAATCTGTAGCTGAGGCTACAAGGAGTGGTGGCAGTGGGATTTGAACCCTGGCTTCCAGCCCACTGCTCGAACCATGAGACTTTTACAACCTGCGAGCAGAGGTGTTTCACGGATGGAGCTGAGGCAGAGCTGGAGGGGCGGAGTCAGCAGAATTTCAAATATCCCTCCGATACAGCACCAAAGTCGAGCCATGCACTTGGAAAATATATTCTTGGTGATCAGGAGTTGTAATTATTTGCCTGGTATATTGAGAGAATGTTTTTTTTTATTCAGATGATCTTCAGCCGGTGCGCAGGCAGCAGTATAAGAGCGCAGGTTCCACTGGCACCAGGAGTTGGAGCTGAGGGGATGAATCCCAGGACCGGTGTCTTCACCCTGCTGCTAAGTTTCTGAGAGAGAGAGAGACTGTAACACTGAGAGAGAGATGCTTGTTTCAGCAGACATTGCACTGCTGCTGAGGACCTGTTAGAGGGATAGAACGGGCTGAGAGAATGAGTTGGAATTAGCAGAAAGAGAGAGAGACCTGTTTCAGCAGATGGAAGTACAGCTGTGGGGTGACAGGAAAAGGTTGCACAGGACCCTCATATCTAACTGGGAAGGATGCAGCATTTCACTCTGCAGACAAACTGTTAAGTGCCAGCTGTTACTGTTCCTTTTCTTTTCCCCTCTTTGCTGTTTCCAGTTTTTCAAGCCCTTTGAGTTAACTGTAAATCCTTTTCTTGTATATAATAACAAACATTCATTTATTAGCACTGTTTCTGTGAATGATTAGTGACAGGTGAGTTAGTACTGGGTATCAGCAGGGTCCTTTACCAAGTCTCTCACAGCTCTGTCAGGTTTTTGTGTCAGGTAGAGCTGGAGCAACCAACCAGTATCTGAATCAATGACCACACATTGTGCTAATAAATAAACATTTGACTGCTATTTAGTGATTCCTCAGTTCTTATATTTATTGTTTTGTCTTTTCTGGGTCCCTTTTCTAAGGTCTAAGCTCCTCCCAGAGGAGGACCTAGTTTAGGGTAGGGAGTGGACTAAACCATTTGCTATGGCTCACTGGAGTAACTATAGAGGGCAGACGGTTCCCTGTGCTCTGAGGGACTCCTCGTCTCTGAGAAATCACTGATTAGCACTGTGAAGTCCCTGAATACCAACAAAATGTTTCTTCATTCATATTTATAAACTAATAGGTCCATGCAGCGGTGCCGAGAGCAAGAAGTTAGCTGGACTTACCCAGGTACGGGTTCCCGCTGGACAGACCCAAAGACAGTGGAGTAAGTTTATCCAGCTCACTTCAGGGCTGCTACCCAGCTAAACGTAAGCCCCACACCCGGTCATCTCTTTTTATCCAAGTAAGTTAACCATTCATTGGCCCACAATTTTAACACTTTGCGGTTTGTCCAGCTAAATTCCAAACTGAGCCGGACAAATCTGCTGACCAAGGATCTTTAAAAGTATTACAGGGCACAAAGTGATGTTTGCAGAGGCTCCTTACCACACGCTAATTATTGACGTCACGGCAATCACACGACACGACAGGGAATGGTCAGGGAAACATCTGATGCCCAGGCGCAGAAGTTGGCAGGACGAGCGGAACCAGAAAGAGAAAGAAAGGAGATGTGTGAGCATTTCCTGATGTCCTACTTTCCATCTGAGTTAACAGGCATTGATCTTGGGTATCACAAAGTTAATTATGTCCATTTCTGCATACGAAGTATGGGGCAAGATTTCAGAAGAGCTGCTGAGTGGCCACAAGAGTTGATTATATGTTTGTTGGAATAATTTTCAATCACAGCATGGTGGCTGGAAATGTTCCCAAATCTAGCTTAGTCAATTCAGCACTGAGCAGCTTCCTGAAAACTTACCCTGAGCAGCTCCAGAGGATCTACCCTCACTGAAGGACCTGCCCCTTAATCTAAAAAAAAATACCCACCTATCCCCTGACCTCAGAGCTTACTCCAGCCCCAGAGCCCTCCATTACCATGACCCCTGACCTCACCCCCTCCCGACCCCAGAGCTCACCCTTATGACCCCTAAGCTAAACCCCTCTCCTCCAATCTTTGACCGCATGTTCCCCTCTCCTGCCCCAAGGGGCTCTCATACACTGTGGTTATTGCACTTGACCTGCCAGTGATAGAGCACAAACCTTGGCCATCCTGCATCCCCCAGCAGGTAATTCCACCCCTCAGGGCACTGCCAGTGAGAGGATGATGCCTCTAGTTTGTAACGTGCATAATACTTTACATCTAAAGGCCAGCAAGATTAGATAATGCGTCTGAGCTTAAAAATAAATGGAATAACATCAGTAATTCTCTCTCTGCTGCTGGAGCTAGATAAATAACATAAGAAATGCCATTCTGGATCAGACCAAAGGTCCATCAATCCCAGCATCCTGTCTCCGAGAGTGGCCAATCCAGGTCAGCAGAATCCCAAAGAATGGATTGCTCGCACTCATTCAATTTCATCTGCCATTTTAGATGCATTAATAATACTTATTTATCAATAATATCTCTATTCACCTTCCTCTCCCTCACCACCTGGAAGGGGCAAGGATTGATAGCGGGGAAGACGATAAAGGTAAACCCAGGAAACTCGGAGGGCATTTGTTTTACTAGAAATGTTGATTAAATTCACTTCCTACCCCGCCGATGGCAGCTCCTTCTATTCAGTTAAGAAATAGTGTTACTTTATTAGGAGTCAAGGTTGATAACGCATTAAGTTTGGCTCCTCACTTCTCTTCTAGCACAAAGATTTGTTTTTATTTTCTTAGGGCTAATTTGCAGGCTCAGACCATACTGGGAAGTCCATAATCTCAAATCTCTAACACATTCCCTAATCTCAAATCATTCAGGCTACAGTAATTCCAGGTAGCATGGCCTCTTACTTCCTGATGAGCCTGCAAGGTGATTACGTTCATCGCAGCTGGCATTACTTCCAGTTCTCTCTCCTAGAGAAATTTGTCTGGAGCATGCAAGAGAGAGGAGTTTTCCTGTTTAGCTGCATATTTAGGAATTCTCTTCCTGTCTTTACACAGTGAGAGAGAAATCAGGATTTTTAGAAAAAGCCTCAAAACTGGGCTCTTTGAAAGAGCCTGTGAAGTTTAATTTCACTTAGATTATTTTTATTTTGCTCTGGACATTGTGAGTTTTGTTCATTTCTCTGTTACTGATTTCCTGTTGGATTGTTTGTCCTGTTTTCTTTTTTTAATTAGGATTTATTTGCTGGATTGATCACAAAATCTTACAAAAGTAAATCAGTGCAATGTACAAAGAATAAAATAAACAGAATTCCCTGCTCGAAATAAATGACCATAATCAATGCGTCCTGTTAAAACTAATAATAAAACAAAGTATGCAGGAGGAAAATCAGCACTCCAGAAATTATCCACACAACAGAAGGGAGAGGCAGAGCAAATACACAGTCCAAAAAAATGAATGATTGTTAGAATCTCACATGCGGACTACACGCTAAGTGGTTGAAATTACACACTCTGTGAGTCCCTTCCGACGCAGCTCTGGGCGGGGGACCCTGTAAACAACTGTTTATACCGTGAAGAGCTTTGGAGGAGCCGCTTTGAATATATTGAAAAAAAGAACGATTCTAACAATCCATTAATTTTTTGGACTCTGCATCGCCCTTCTGTTGTGTGTGTGTAAAACTAGTAACAAAGACATAACCAGGGCAGCCAAAGAGGAGGAGAATCCTCCAGGGCTGCATAAAGGGACAGCGAGTGCCGTCTGCATGCTGAAGCACTTCCTGCAACCTGCGTGTTTAGCATGAAGCACTAACACAATCTTCTCTAGAAAGCCCCAGAGTTGGCCCGGAACTGCTTTTTCAATAATTTTGGACAAGACAGGCAAACTTGAGATACTTTTCAGGAACGTTTGGGAGAAGATGGGTATTTAAAAGAAACCGGACAGACTGTAGCTGTTACTTACCGGGTTCTGAAATGGGATTGATGGTAGGAAAAGAAAAAAGGGAAGGGCGTCAAGGATGGAAATGGCAAGGGAGAGGGAGGCTAGACAAGAGGGGGGAAGGTGAGGGAAGGATGGAAATGGCAAGGGAGAGGGAGGTTAGACAAGAGGGGGGAAGGTGAGAGACGGATGGAAATGGCAAGGAAGAGGGGGGGAAGGTGAGAGACGGATGGAAATGGCAAGGGAGAGGGAGGTTAGACAAGAGGGGGGAAGGTGAGAGAAGGATGGAAATGGCAAGGAAGAGGGGGGGAAGGTGAGAGACGGATGGAAATGGCAAGGGAGAGGGAGGTTAGACAAGAGGGGGGAAGGTGAGAGAAGGATGGAAATGGCAAGGGAGAGGGAGGTTAGACAAGAGGGGGGAAGGTGAGAGAAGGATGGAAATGGCAAGGAAGAGGGGGGGAAGGTGAGAGACGGATGGAAATGGCAAGGGAGAGGGAGGTTAGACAAGAGGGGGGAAGGTGAGGGAACACACACACACATACATACACATACATACACATACATACACATTCATGCACATTCACACGGGGACGGAGGAGTGGGGGCAGGGGAGGGAGTTACAGGGGTGGGATCACGACATGGAAGAGAATAGGGTCTGGGGAGGGGAGGGGGAGAGGACAAGGTCTGGGGAGGGGAGGGGGTACAGTCACTCAGTCTTCTTCTTTATCTGTTAAAAAAAAAGGTTCAGACTTTAAAATGTGCAAGGCTGAACGCACATCACCATTATAGACAGGGAGGACAATAATCAAAGCCATTTCCGGGGGTAAAGTGCTCTTTTATCCACAGAAATGGGCTGTTTGATTATTGTCCATCCTCTTATACAAGTAAAAGTAGGCGCATATAACAAGGCGTGGGCTTTTCCCCGTGTAGTTTTTGTAAATGTTTGGGGTTAGCACAGGGGAGAAAACTATATGCAGAGTTTTTTTCTTTAACAAGGAGCCCTCACAAAAAGCAGGCAGGGGTATTTTTGAGGGGGCAATAAACAAAGCAAATCTAGATGTGTACTTCTGCATTCCTTATCACTGCAAACCTCCAGGTTAAAATTCACATGGGACTGGCCGGACCTTGCATACTTTGATTATTTAGGTCAAGGCTGTGAAACATCCAGACCCAGACGAGACCCACAGCTCAGTCCCAGGCAGCCACTGCCAGAGCCCCAAACCAGAGGTTCATGGAGGGAGCTTTTGTTCCTTGTCTCTGACTCCTCCCCCTCACCCCCATTAATCAAGTGATCACGGCAGGAGCGAGCAGGATCTGCTGCTTCATCTATGGTTCATTTCCCCATCTTGTCCTTGAATGAAATATTCATAAGGACTGGAGAGTGGCACAAGAGCTCCTGCCTCGTCCTTGGCTCCTTCCTGCAGCCTCCCACCCCAAAAATGAAATGTTCACAGAGGAAACAGAGCAAGTGCCACCCAGAATTAGATATTCATGGCAGGAATGAAGAGCTCACATCACATCTCTTCCTTTACCTGACACTGAGGTTAAACCCTTGCTCGCTTGCTTGGACCTTGAGGATCCTAGCGAGCACTGCAGAGGCCTTGCCTGCTCCTGCACTTGTGCCTCTCTCTCCTGACAACCTCCCACCCACCAACTGGGTTTCCCTTTGGATCTGGGACAAGTAAGGTCCCACCTGCTCCTTCATGAGGATTTTCTGGGGACATTGTGACTCCCTACGCCTGGTGTTTCACAGTACACAGACAAATAAAGACTGTACATCCAAAAAAATACAAGAATCACTGAAAAACTCTCTTACCTAGGATCCACAGTGCTAATAAACAGAGCTTGTTATGAAGGCAGAATAGTGAACACAAAGGATTTTAAATAAACTGCATTACAACAAGCAGGGGCAGAAGAAAAGGAATTTCACAGTAACTCCAACTGGTTTTTAAGTGAAGGTTTTTGCAGAGCTGAATGCTGCACCTGTCTCAGTGGCTGTGAGGGTGCCGATAAGATCAGCTCAGACCGTACACCTGGCTGCGCTTCCTTAGCTTTACAAACTCTCCCTGTCTGTCCCTATTACCCCACCGCTCTGTCTCCCTCAGGGACCCTCAGCAGCAATGACTCTAATGGTAATAAAAGGGAATTTTACATGGGAGGGAAATAATATTAACCGCTAAAAGTGTTTTGCTAAAAGGAGAAGTAAGGGAAAGGAAAAGTAGAGACAGCAGAGGAAAGAGCAAAGGAGAAAAAGTAAGATGGAAGGAGGAGAGCAGGAGATAAGGCAGGGAGATTGTGGTTCATTTCCATGTTGAGTCAATCCTCCTCCCCTTTCTCCTCTCGCTTGTAGTTCATTTCCATGTTGAGTCAATGCTTCTCCCCTTTCTCCTCTCGCTTGTAGTTCATTTCCATGTTGAGTCAATGCTCCTCCCCTATCTCCTCTCGCTTGTAGTTCATTTCCATGTTGAGTCAATGCTTCTCCCCTTTCTCCTCTCTCTTGTAGTTCATTTCCATGTTGAGTCACTCCTCCTCTCCTTTCTCCTTTTGCTTGTGGTTCATTTCCAGAAGCTTCAGGTCCTTTGGTCTCTTGCTATCCAGAGCCCCAATCAGCAGAAATGCTCACTGCTTGCTGTCATCCTTTGCATTTAGAGAGACCCTGGCAGCTTTGCCTTTTATTATGTCACCTCCTGTCATCATAACATCACAAGGGGGTGGGAGAGACCATGTGAGGCTGATGGTGAGGGGAGAGGGGAGGTGGCAGAGGAGGAGCAACAGAATTCAGTTCAGTAGAAATTAATCAAAATAATCTGAATATAATAAAGAGGAAAGTTTCCCCATGCCTGCATCTCCGGCTTTCAAACTGAACTCTACCCCTCCCTCCTTGTAGTCTCCAGCTCTGTCTGTATGGAACATGAGCTCCTCCCCTCTCATTCTGCACTCTCAAGCTCCTCCTTCTCACGCTGCGCTCTCCAGCTCTGCCCCTCTCTCTTTCAGGCTGTGCTCTCTTGCTCTGCCCCCTGCTCCCTCTCTCTCTCTCTCACGCTGTGCTCTCCAGCTCTGCCCCTCTCTTGTTATTCGCTGCAGCTCTGCCCCGCTCAATGTACTCTGCAGTTTCACCCCTTTTCTCTGTCAGAATTGCCCAATCCACTCTGCTAGGGCCCCCCACACTCCCATAATTGTGTGGCTGTGGCAAGGGCCACAAACTTCAGCCCTTGCCAAGGAACCAAAACCTTTGATGGCAGTGAAATAGCGCATTTCCCCTCACCTGCCCAGCCCAGAAGAGAAACATTAACCCTCTCTTACCCACCTGCCCCAGAAGAGACATATTAATGGCAATGGACAGCACAATCTCCCCTCCCCTGGATCTCCTCACTCACTGGCTCCCATCGGACAAACAGGAGGAGGAAGATAGAGGCCTTGCAGATCCTTCAGTGCATCCTTCCTTCTCCCCCTCTGAGACCTGAATGGTGCAGTTTGAACCCCGAGGTTCAAAGCAGGAAGCTCAGGCGCAGTAAGGGAGGAGGGAGGAAGTATCATGAACACGGCAGGGTCCCTGTCCTCGTCCTGGTTTGCTGATAGTGCCCTCTGAGAGAAGGGGTCCGTGGGCATGGGGAGAACTGGTAGAGCGTTAACCTGAGATTGCAGGGTGGAGGGAAGAGAACAAACTGACTGGGAAGTGAGGGAACCAGGGGAAATGGGGGAGTGAACTGGGGATGAGGGTAGTGAACCAGAGTAAGTGAAGGGTTTGTGTGGTGGAGGAAGGTAATGTATCAGGGGGAGTGAGGGGTTTGGGAGGAGGGAATAAACCCTGGGGAAGGAGCCAGGGTGAGTGAGGGGTTTGGAAGGAGGGAATAAACCATGGGCAGGGAGCCAGGGTGAGTGAGGGGTTTGGGAGGAGGGAATAAACCCTGGGGAGGGAGCCAGGGTGAGTGAGGGGTTTGGGAGGAGGGAATAAACCATGGGGAGGGAGCCAGGGTGCGTGAGGGGTTTGGGAGGAGGGAATAAACCCTGGGGAGGGAGCCAGGGTGAGTGAGGGGTTTGGGAGGAGGGAATAAACCATGGGGAGGGAGCCAGGGTGAGTGAGGGGTTTGGGAGGAGGGAATAAACCCTGGGGAGGGAGCCAGGGTGAGTGAGGGGTTTGGGAGGAGGGAATAAACCATGGGGAGGGAGCCAGGGTGAGTGAGGGGTTTGGGAGGAGGGAATAAACCATGGGGAGGGAGCCAGGGTGAGTGAGGGGTTTGGGAGGAGGGAATAAACCATGGGGAGGGAGCCAGGGTGAGTGAGGGGTTTGGAAGGAGGGAATAAACCCTGGTGAAGGAGCCAGGGTGAGTGAGGGGTTTGGAAGGAGGGAATAAACCATGGGCAGGGAGCCAGGGTGAGTGAGGGGTTTGGGAGGAGGGAATAAACCCTGGGGAGGGAGCCAGGGTGAGTGAGGGGTTTGGGAGGCGAGAATAAACCCTGGGGAGGGAGCCAGGGTGAGTGAGGGGTTTGGGAGGAGGGAATAAACCATGGGGAGGGAGCCAGGGTGAGTGAGGGTTTGGGAGGAGGGAATAAACCATGGGGAGGGAGCCAGGGTGAGTGAGGGGTTTGGGAGGAGGGAATAAACCATGGGGAGGGAGCCAGGGTGAGTGAGGGGTTTGGGAGGAGGGAATAAACCATGGGGAGGGAGCCAGGGTGAGTGAGGGGTTTGGAAGGAGGGAATAAACCCTGGGGAAGGAGCCAGGGTGAGTGAGGGGTTTGGAAGGAGGGAATAAACCATGGGCAGGGAGCCAGGGTGAGTGAGGGGTTTGGGAGGAGGGAATAAACCATGGGGAGGGAGCCAGGGTGAGTGAGGGGTTTGGGAGGAGGGAATAAACCCTGGGGAGGGAGCCAGGGTGAGTGAGGGGTTTGGGAGGCGAGAATAAACCATGGGGAGGGAGCCAGGGTGAGTGAGGGGTTTGGGAGGAGGGAATAAACCATGGGGAGGGAGCCAGGGTGAGTGAGGGTTTGGGAGGAGGGAATAAAACCATGGGGAGGGAGCCAGGGTGAGTGAGGGGTTTGAGAGGAGGGAATAAACCCTGGGGAGGGAGCCAGGGTGATTGAGGGGTTTGGGAGGAGGGAATAAACCCTGGGGAGGGAGCCAGGGTGAGTGAGGGGTTTGGGAGGAGGGAATAAACCCTGGGGAGGGAGCCAGGGTGAGTGAGGGGTTTGGGAGGAGGGAAAAAACCATGGGGAGGGAGCCAGGGTGAGTGAGGGGTTTGGAAGGAGGAATAACCATGGGAAGGAGCCAGGGTGAGTGAGGGGTTTGGGAGGAGGGAATAAACCATGGGGAGGGAGCCAGGGTGAGTGAGGGGTTTGGAAGGAGGGAATAAACCATGGGGAGGGAGCCAGGGTGAGTGAGGGGTTTGGGAGGAGGGAATAAACCCTGGGGAGGGAGCCAGGGTGAGTGAGGGGTTTGGGAGGAGGGAATAAACCCTGGGGAAGGAGCCAGGGTGAGTGAGGGGTTTGGAAGGAGGGAATAAACCATGGGGAGGGAGCCAGGGCGAGTGAGGGGTTTGGGAGGAGGGAATAAACCCTGGGGAGGGAGCCAGGGTGAGTGAGGGGTTTGGGAGGAGGGAATAAACCCTGGGGAGGGAGCCAGGGTGAGTGAGGGGTTTGGGAGGAGGGAATAAACCCTGGGGAGGGAGCCAGGGTGAGTGAGGGGTTTGGGAGGAGGGAATAAACCATGGGGAGGGAGCCAGGGTGAGTGAGGGGTTTGGGAGGAGGGAATAAACCATGGGGAGGGAGCCAGGGTGAGTGAGGGGTTTGGGAGGAGGGAATAAACCATGGGCAGGGAGCCAGGGTGAGTGAGGGGTTTGGGAGGAGGGAATAAACCATGGGCAGGGAGCCAGGGTGAGTGAGGGGTTTGGGAGGAGGGAATAAACCATGGGCAGGGAGCCAGGGTGAGTGAGGGGTTTGGGAGGAGGGAATAAACCCTGGGGAAGGAGCCAGGGTGAGTGAGGGGTTTGGGAGGAGGGAATAAACCCTGGGGAAGGAGCCAGGGTGAGTGAGGGGTTTGGGAGGAGGGAATAAACCCTGGGCAGGGAGCCAGGGTGAGTGAGGGGTTTGGGAGGAGGGAATAAACCCTGGGGAGGGAGCCAGGGTGAGTGAGGGGTTTGGGAGGAGGGAATAAACCATGGGAGGGAGCCAGGGTGAGTGAGGGGTTTGGGGGGAGGGAATAAACCATAGGGAGGGAGCCAGGGTGAGTGAGGGGTTTGGGAGGAGAGAATAAACCCTGGGGAAGGAGCCAGGGTGAGTGAGGGGTTTGGGAGGAGGGAATAAACCATGGGGGAGGGAGCCAGGGTGAGTGAGGGGTTTGGGAGGAGGGAATAAACCATGGGGAGGGAGCCAGGGTGAGTGAGGGGTTTGGGAGGAGGGAATAAACCATGGGGAAGGAGCCAGGGTGAGTGAGGGGTTTGGGAGGAGGGAATAAACCCTGGGGAGGGAGCCAGGGTGAGTGAGGGGTTTGGGAGGAGGGAATAAACCCTGGAGAGGGAGCCAGGGTGAGTGAGGGGTTTGGGAGGAGGGAATAAACCCTGGGGAGGGAGCCAGGGTGAGTGAGGGGTTTGGGAGGAGGGAATAAACCCTGGGGAGGGAGCCAGGGTGAGTGAGGGGTTTGGGAGGAGGGAATAACCATGGGGAGGGAGCCAGGGTGAGTGAGGGGTTTGGGAGGAGGGAATAAACCATGGGGAGGGAGCCAGGGTGAGTGAGGGGTTTGGGAGGAGGGAATAAACCATGGGGAGGGAGCCAGGGTGAGTGAGGGGTTTGGGAGGAGGGAATAAACCATGGGCAGGGAGCCAGGGTGAGTGAGGGGTTTGGGAGGAGGGAATAAACCATGGGGAGGGAGCCAGGGTGAGTGAGGGGTTTGGGAGGAGGGAATAAACCATGGGAGGGAGCCAGGGTGAGTGAGGGGTTTGGGAGGAGGGAATAAACCATGGGAGGGAGCCAGGGTGAGTGAGGGGTTTGGGAGGAGGGAATAAACCATGGGAGGGAGCCAGGGTGAGTGAGGGGTTTGGGAGGAGGGAATAAACCATGGGGAGGGAGCCAGGGTGAGTGAGGGGTTTGGGAGGAGGGAATAAACCATGGGGAGGGAGCCAGGGTGAGTGAGGGGTTTGGGAGGAGGGAATAAACCATGGGGAGGGAGCCAGGGTGAGTGAGGGGTTTGGGAGGAGGGAATAAACCATGGGGAGGGAGCCAGGGTGAGTGAGGGGTTTGGGAGGAGGGAATAAACCATGGGGAGGAGCCAGGGTGAGTGAGGGGTTTGGGAGGAGGGAATAAACCATGGGGAGGGAGCCAGGGTGAGTGAGGGGTTTGGGAGGAGGGAATAAACCCTGGGGAGGGAGCCAGGGTGAGTGAGGGGTTTGGGAGGAGGGAATAAACCCTGGGGAAGGAGCCAGGGTGAGTGAGGGGTTTGGGAGGAGGGAATAAACCCTGGGGAAGGAGCCAGGGTGAGTGAGGGGTTTGGGAGGAGGGAATAAACCATGGGAGGGAGCCAGGGTGAGTGAGGGGTTTGGGAGGAGGGAATAAACCATGGGGAGGGAGCCAGGGTGCGTGAGGGGTTTGGGAGGAGGGAATAAACCCTGGGGAGGGAGCCAGGGTGTGTGAGGGGTTTGGGAGGAGGGAATAAACCCTGGGGAGGGAGCCAGGGTGAGTGAGGGGTTTTGGGAGGAGGGAATAAACCATGGGGAGGGAGCCAGGGTGAGTGAGGGGTTTGGGAGGAGAGAATAAACCCTGGGGAGGGAGCCAGGGTGAGTGAGGGGTTTGGGAGGAGGGAATAAACCCTGGGGAGGGAGCCAGGGTGAGTGAGGGGTTTGGGAGGAGGGAATAAACCCTGGGGAGGGAGCCAGGGTGAGTGAGGGGTTTGGGAGGAGGGAATAAACCCTGGGGAGGGAGCCAGGGTGAGTGAGGGGTTTGGGAGGAGGGAATAAACCATGGGGAGGGAGCCAGGGTGAGTGAGGGGTTTGGGAGGAGGGAATAAACCCTGGGGAGGGAGCCAGGGTGAGTGAGGGTTTTGGGAGGAGGGAATAAACCATGGGAGGGAGCCAGGGTGAGTGAGGGGTTTGGGAGGAGGGAATAAACCATGGGGAGGGAGCCAGGGTGAGTGAGGGGTTTGGGAGGAGGGAATAAACCATGGGGAGGGAGCCAGGGTGAGTGAGGGGTTTGGGAGGAGGGAATAAACCATGGGGAAGGAGCCAGGGTGAGTGAGGGGTTTGGGAGGAGGGAATAAACCATGGGGAGGGAGCCAGGGTGAGTGAGGGGTTTGGGAGGAGAGAATAAACCCTGGGGAAGGAGCCAGGGTGAGTGAGGGGTTTGGGAGGAGGGAATAAACCATGGGGAGGGAGCCAGGGTGAGTGAGGGGTTTGGGAGGAGGGAATAAACCATGGGGAGGGAGCCAGGGTGAGTGAGGGGTTTGGGAGGAGGGAATAAACCCTGGGGAGGGAGCCAGGGTGAGTGAGGGGTTTGGGAGGAGGGAATAAACCCTGGGGAGGGAGCCAGGGTGAGTGAGGGGTTTGGGAGGAGGGAATAAACCCTGGGGAGGGAGCCAGGATGAGTGAGGGGTTTGGGAGGAGGGAATAAACCCTGGGGAGGGAGCCAGGGTGAGTGAGGGGTTTGGGAGGAGGGAATAAACCCTGGGGAGGGAGCCAGGGTGAGTGAGGGGTTTGGGAGGAGGGAATAAACCATGGGGAGGGAGCCAGGGTGAGTGAGGGGTTTGGGAGGAGGGAATAAACCCTGGGGAGGGAGCCAGGGTGAGTGAGGGGTTTGGGAGGAGGGAATAAACCCTGGGGAGGGAGCCAGGATGAGTGAGGGGTTTGGGAGGAGGGAATAAACCCTGGGGAGGGAGCCAGGGTGAGTGAGGGGTTTGGGAGGAGGGAATAAACCCTGGGGAGGGAGCCAGGGTGAGTGAGGGGTTTGGGAGGAGGGAATAAACCCTGGGCAGGGAGCCAGGGTGAGTGAGGGGTTTGGGAGGAGGGAATAAACCATGGGGAGGGAGCCAGGGTGAGTGAGGGGTTTGGGAGGAGGGAATAAACCCTGGGGAGGGAGCCAGGGTGAGTGAGGGGTTTGGGAGGAGGGAATAAACCATGG
The DNA here is from genome assembly GCF_901001135.1 of Rhinatrema bivittatum. Taxonomy (NCBI): domain Eukaryota; kingdom Metazoa; phylum Chordata; class Amphibia; order Gymnophiona; family Rhinatrematidae; genus Rhinatrema; species Rhinatrema bivittatum. The sequence goes on along the minus strand of NC_042616.1, from coordinate 796,869,876 downwards.
GGAGGGAGCCAGGGTGAGTGAGGGGTTTGGGAGGAGGGAATAAACCCTGGGGAGGGAGCCAGGGTGAGTGAGGGGTTTGGGAGGAGGGAATAAACCAGAGCTGTTATGTTTAAGGACTGTGTGTTACCTGAAGTTAAGGTGAGCTGCCCTGATTATTTGGATTTTGGTTTTTCCACTGTAAATAAACTGCACTTAAGAAACAGCCAGAATCTGCCTCCTTATTTCTCTGGCTGTTTCCCTAGCCTCCGTTCCCAAGTTACCACTGTGGTATTGAATAATTCTGTGTAACTAAAGGAAACCTTACTTCATTTTATTAATACCTCTTTCAAAACACTTGATCCTCTTGACAAATTTCAACATTCGAGATGCTACACCAGCCCTGTATATATCTGGTCTAATTTATTTACCTTGGCTTGGATTTTGCAAAATTCCAGGGTTGCATAAAATAACAGGCCAAATATCTGTAGGTTTTTTCTGTGGGGTTTTTTTTCCCTCAGGTGGAAAAAATATGACTTTCAGGCCAACTTGGGACATATTTGACTTTGTCATGTGGAAATTTGGACCTCTGCCTTGTTTTGGGGGGGGGGGTTTTGTACACCTCAGAATAGGGATCATTGTCTTTCACCATGTCAGTTCTGTAACTGAGCTGTAATCAAGAGTATCTGTCTAGTGAAACTGCTTTTTTTTTCCTGCACATGTTCTGAAGCTGGGAGTGACCTTCTTCATGTGAATAGGGTCACCAGCTGGGAAGCTGCAGAGTGGAACGCCTGTTCTGCAATTCCCAGCTGCCTTTCTTGGGTCTTTAAAATAAATCTTGTGTTTTAACAAGACCTGCCAACTATTTAGAAAGGCTGAACTTTTCTGATGCACATCCTGGACCTCTGTCATCTATTACTCCATTTGGCTGGTAGTACAGTAAAGAGGAGGCTGGGAGGGTCATTATTATTTTACATTTTTCTGGAAGCAGAAGAGGAGTTGACCTGCATTTTAACTGTTTTGTGTTTTTATCCTGGACTTGCACTCTCACTGGGCAACTCTGCTTTGGCCTTCGGATTTTGCTGGCTGAGGTTTGTGCTCCTAGGATCCCAAAGTCTCTTGTAATTGAATTTAAAAGGTGGCTGCAGAGGAGTTTGGGAATTTAGAAGGAGAAGAGAAACGTAAGCTGCCCATTTCCTGACTCAAATGGCAACAAAAACATTGAAGACTCAATTATGGGAAACCTTAGAAGCCCCATAAGCACGCATGCAGCTCTCTGAAATTTTGCTTTTCTTAAATTTTAGCTTTAAAATCTGTCTAAACACTAGCCATGAAATTATCTTCTTGCAGAAGACATCCTGGATTCATTCTACTGTATAGGAGACACTGGGCCTGAAGCCCTGGAGGGTTTTTTCCCCCCCATAAATCCAATAATTACACATCCGGTCCTTCAAATGTTGAGTACATCTAGTTCTCTGACTTTCAGAATTTGCTTCGGCAGCCTCTCTGGGCTGCGGGCCTAATTCCAAACCTTCCACCCGTGACTCTTCCCGTTACAGGCAAGGAGAGGCACAGAAAGTCTGAAAGTTGCTTTCATAATATCCGCCTGATGCCATCTGCTAGTTGCTATGGCTCAAAACATTGGCAGAGCTGGCCGCTTCCCGAGGGAGTCCCGTGCTCAAATCTACCCTGCAGCGTCCCCAGTGACCGTAGAGCTGACCCGGGAGTCACTGTGGGAGCCGGCGTTGGGTTGCAGCTTTGTGGATAATGCGTACAACATAATAAGCTGTATGGGCATTATAGCAAACTCTGCCTGGACTAGATGTGCTAACAGCTTGGGGTTTTGTGTGTATCGGGGGTAAATTCTTAGCAAATCAGAGGGCATTTCAGTTTAGACAGTTTCTTCAGCACCTAGGTCTAAAGTGTCTTGGTAAGAATGTGGCCTGCAGCCAGAGTTACTTTCCCTCAGTTAGTCAGTGAGGGTGAAACCTCCTTTTTGGCCTGTACATAGGGAGGGCAAATAAAGGCTTTTCTGCAAGTATAATATCCTCTTACCCGGTGAAACCGGGGGTGTTCATTTTTTGTTCAGCCTGCCCAAGAATAAAATTCCCCCTGATGTTGAATAACCGCGGGGACTTTCACCTGCAGACTGAAGAGGCGTCCCGGGGAGCGGGGGTGGTGCAGAGATCGGAAAAACATGCGCCCTTTTGTTCATTCGAAAGTGCGCACATCATCTGTCCTGGAAAAATTACCTGCAGGGAGAGCCAGCACAAATTCCTGCCGGTAATTCATCACTAGGCGGCGGTGAAAGCAAAACCACCTGCATCCTTTTTTTTTTGTTTTCATTATCTCCCACAAATACAGTTGCCCTTGGGGTTTGCAGGAACCCACAGGGATCTGTTGCTTCCGACAGGAGCTGTTTTCAAAATAGGGGCACCCAGGTGCAACGTCCACGGGTGCTGCAAACTGTGCACACATTTTCAAAGGGAGTGGGAGGGGACATCCCTTTTGACAGCTGCCCACGGGTAGAACCGGCCCGTAGACTTTCAACCTGCTTTTTTGTGCAGGCTTAAAATATGACTGGGAAATAGCAGGGCTGCATTTGAAAATATGCCAGGCAAAAGAGTGGAGAGAGACGGCAGCACACATGGGTAATCGGCAAAAGAATAGGTGAGTAGAGCTTACCCTTTAAATGAAGACCTCTCCTCCTGTCTCTCTCACTCACTAGGTACCTTAGTCAACTCCTGTCTAACACCAAAATCATGGTTCCTGGGTGCGTCCAATGTCAGCCCCTATTATAGAGTATAGTATAATAGGGGCTGATGAGTAAAGATGGCCGGCGCCATCTTTAAAGATGGCGCCGGCCATCCAGTGCTCCTACCATGTGACAGGGGCCGGCCAATGGCACGGATACCCTGTCGCATGGTAAGGGCAAAGGGGCATCGGCACCATTTTTTTTTTTAGAACAGCTGATGCCTGGGAACGGGAAATCTCTCCCCGAGGCCCCCCTGGATCTCTCCTCTCCCCGAGGCCCCCCTGTATCTCTCCCCGAGGCCCCCCTGGACCACCAGGTAATTTTAAAAGGTTTTTGGGGGGTCAGGAGGGTGGGGTCGATTTAAAGGGTCGGGTGGGTTGTTTTTTTTTTAGCGGCGCGGGCCTCCTTAAAAAAAAAAATTTGCGATGTGAATTGGAATCGGAAACGATTCCAATTCACATATCTTAACGATCAGATTTCCCCCCCCCCCCCCCCCCAGCCGAATCTGATCGTTAAGACGATCTGGCACACGATTCATATCTCTAATGGAAAACTCAGAGGCTGATGCAAAAAAGTGTGTCCAGCCTAGCACAGAGGTTTAGGCACAGTTGGACATGTGTTTTGGACGTGCTAAACTAGCACCCGATGCAATAAGGAGATTAGCTCGTCCAAAACGTACTCCCGAACAAATTTGTAGCCGATAGTGCTCATCACATGTAAATTCCATGTAGATGAGACTATTACCTATTACCCCCGTTGCAAAAAAATCACTGGGTGCACAATGCACACTTTTTTACGTGGCAAATTTAACTCCAGCCCTTGAGGTGGTGTTAAGTCAATCCGTGATTCAAGGGCTCATGAGAAATTTAAAAATATGGTCTTCTGTGGTTCCTGCTAGTTAATATCTTTGTGACACTTAAATTTACTGCTTGCGGTGTTCAAGTAGCAGAGAACTTCTCAGAAATGAGTAATTTTGGGGCCTACCTTGAATCTGTAGCAGGTCTGCCTAAAAGCCAGAGCTGCATGGGAGGAAAGCGTGAGAAACCCGAGAAGGAACGGCTTGTGAGCGGCTGGGGAGTGATTTAAGCAGGAGGAGCTGGGCTTCCCGTGCCCAAGGACTGTAAAGGAAACAAAATTTGTCATTGACGCAAACATCCTGGAGTCAAAAGAACCGTAGGAAGCAGCGGCAACCAGCCCTCGCGCTGCAGGGCCTCGGAAGACACTGGATGCCTGTGGGAAGGAGATGCAGGGGGTTCCCTGGCTGGAGAATGTTGGCCGTTACGTGACATCTTCTCGTGCCCCTGCCATCACACACACTCTTTCCAGAGTGATTTTTTTTCCTCCTCTTCTTTGTAAATGTGCCGACAGCGCTATCGGTGAATTGCAGGGCGCAAAAATGTATTTTTGCTCATCGTCGGCTCGGACTTGGCAGCGCGCCTAACTCTCTTTCCTGGTCACTGAAAGCGCATATCTTCAGGTCGGCTCTGTGCCTCAGGCTCAGGGCCGGTGGAAGCACTAGGCGAACTAGGCGATCGCCTAGGACGCTGAGCATTAGGGGGCGCCGAGCCGCTGATGGCCAATGGCCGCCGGTGGACGTCATCCCAATAGCGGCTGAGCGGTGAACTACTGCTATGCTGTGTGCCGGATACACACAGCAAGAAGATCGGCGGGGCCGTGGTGGAGCTCAAGTCACCACGGCCGGAAGAAAACAATCGCGTCTAAACATGCTGGTGCTCCAGCTCCTTCCTGCCCGCGCGGCCCCGGAAGAAAAATGTTGCCGGAGCCGCGCGGGCAGGAAGGAGGAGGAGCATCAGCCGCGTGCAGAAGAGGAGCAGCGCGGCTCGAGAAGTCCGGGGCCGCTGCAGAGCCCATCCTGCAGCGGCCCGTGAAGAGGAAGCCCAGAGGTGAGAGAGAGACTGAGGGTTTGTACAGTGTGTATGTGTGCTTGTATGAGATGAGTTGAGAGACTGTGTGTGGGAGTGAGGACCTGAATGTTTGCAGAGACAGCATGTGAGAGCCTCTGTGTGTGTGAGTCAGACAGCATGTGCCAGAGAGAGACTGTGTGTATGAATGATTGTATGAGAGAGAGCATGTGACAATGAGAGCCTGTGCTTGAGCAAGACAGCATGTGGGAGTGAGAGTTAGACAGCATGTGCAAGAGAGAGACTGTGTATAAATGATTGTATGAGAGAGAGCATGTGAGAGTGAGTGCCTGTGTATGTGTGTGTGTGTGTGAGAGAGAGAGAAAGCATGTGAGAATGAGAACCTGACTGTGTGTTTGAGGGAAGAAGACAGATGGAGAGAAAAGAAATATGTTATAAAAGGAATTGGCAAAAAAATAAGAAAGGGAAGGTGGAAAAAAAAAAGCCTGTGACCAACCGATTAGAAAACTAAGATCAGACAGCAAATGTAAAAAGAAATAAATTACTGTTTAGTGATTGGCACATGTAATCTTTGGGAATGTGCAAGAGTAGCACTTTCTCTATGCGGATCTCACAATGTACGAGATCAGCATAGAGGAACTAGAAGCCCATGGCGCCTGCAAAGAGGAGGCAGCAGAATGGGCTTCAGTGCCAATAGCAGCAATCAGCGCCTCCCCAATAGCCATGTGGCAGCAGTGGCAGCAGAGGAATGAGAGAGGCTCGGAGGTTGCTGGCAAAAGAAAGAGAGGGGGTCTGCCTTTAGTGTGTGCATGTGTATGAATGGGAGTTTGCCTGGCGGTGTATGTGTGTGAATGCATGGGTGCCTGCCTGAGGGTGTGTCTGTGTATGAGAATGAATGGGTGTCTTCCTGGGGTTTGTATGTGTGAGAATAGATGCCTGCCTGTGTGTGGTGTATGTGTGTGTGTGTGTGTGTGTGTGAGAATAAATTGGTGCCTGCCTGGGGGTCTGGGTGTGAGAATGAATGTGTGCATGCCTGGGGGATGGGGAGGGAGTGGTGTGAAAATGAATGGGAGCCCGCCTGGGGGTCAGTGTGAGAATGACTGGGGGCTTGCCTGTGTGTGTGTGTGTGTTTGTGTGAGAATGATTGGAAGCTTGCCTGGGAGTGTGTGTTTGTGTGTATGTGAGGGAGCCAGTGAGAGCATGAGTGTGTATGAGAAAATCCAGGGGAGTAAGAGTTTGTGTGTGGGGGGGTGGGGGGGGTGTGTGGAGGGGGAGAGAGTGCCTTAGAGCCTGAGTGTGTCAGTGTCTGTGAGAGCAAGAGGTTATGGTTGGGTATAAGAGCATGAATGTGTATGTATGTGACAGTGTATGTGTGAGAGAGAATGGACATGTGAGTATGTGAGAGAGAGAGAGAGAGGATAACCTCAATCAAGAGCTCCCATGTATGGACAGCAGGGGCTTTTTAAAATCCTTATTAGTTTTAATTATTGTGTGTTATTTGATATATGTGCTGTTTTGAAATATTTTATTGGTTTTAGGAAATTGTAAAAAATGTATATGATTTTAATTAATAGAAATTCTATTTATCAGTAGTTTTAAAATATTATTTTATTAGTATGGTTTTACTATTATAACTGATGCTTTATGTTTCTTGATTTTATTTGTTTTATGAGGAATGGTGGTTCTGTTTTTCCATTGTTAATACACAGAGTCTGGCTTCTTGGGGTTTCCATTTCAGTTTTTTCTAATTTGTGCTCCTTTATTTTGTATTCTGTATTTGGTGAGAGTCTGTCTCTGCTCTGTGTGTGTGACCATGATGAGAGATTCTGCTATCATATAGCGTCTGTATAGAAATCTATAGCAATCGGGTTTGTTTTGTTTCCTCAGTAGGTGGAGTATTGGTATTCTAGGACCCAGAGTAATATTTACCTTTGCTTATTCACAGGTAGGGTTATTGTTGTTTGAGTCCTTGGTGTTATTACTGTTATGTTACAATGGGATTGCAGTATAGATTTTGAGTGTCTTTTTTGCGGGGTTTTGTATTAGTTTACAATGTGCCTGGCAGTGGAAGGTGTTTGTGCTGCTGTTACTGTGAGGTGACACCAGAATTTGAAAATATCTTTTAGTATGATGAGCTGTAAGGGAAACATCCAAGCTCCATTGTTTGGGGGAATTTCAGTGGATGCACAGAGTTACAGAACTGGAGGTGCAGGATTTATATTGACATTCTGCCCCTTCCTATAAATTCCAGACTTCACTCTCATAGCCATATAGAATTAGTTGAATGAGGCTATCAAACAGTAGGAGTCGGGGCCGAGACCGGGGGGGGGGGGGGGGGCGCAAGGGAGAAGGCTCGCCTAGGGCGCCAAATCCCCTTGCACCGGCCCTGCTCAGGCTGTGCCACCCACCTGGGCCTCTCGCAGGCGCGGCACACACAGGGAAGGGGAGAGGCAACGATTGCCAGGAGAGCGCCTACAGAGATGGGCGGAGGGTGCACCTCCCCAGAGATTGCTCCCACGCTTGTCCTTGGGGCAACTTGAGGGAGTGGTTAGTGCTGCTCAAGCTTGCCGCCTGGGGAAGGAAGATGGAAGACAGAGCGAGGGGGGAAAAAAAAGGAAAAATAAGAACACCTATCTTTATACTATTATAAAAACCTGGACCAGGAAAGCAGAACTGGAATATAAAGCTCATTTAGTCTGATCAATTTACTTCCTGGTACAAGACAGAGACCTCCGCTGATCTCTGGCTTTTCTTTCACTTCTTCACAAGGACGGATCCTCTGTGCTTATGTCAAAACTGTATTAGTAAAAATATATTTTTATTCTGCATATAACAGAATTCAGAACATAAGACTATGAGACTTACCATACCGGGTCAGACTGAGGGTCCATCAAGCCCAGTATCCAGTCTCCAACAGTGGCCAAGCCAGGTCACAAGTCCCTGGCAGGATCACAGGGGGTAGAGAGAGTCCACGCTGCTTATCCCAGATTTCTGCAACTCTCCCTTAATAATAATGGTTAATGGACTTTTCCTCCAGGAATTTGTCCAAACCTTTTTTTAAATGCAGCTATATTACCAGCTTTCACCACATCCTCTGGTAACAAATTCCAGAGATTAATTATTAGGGAGGGGCTTCGTGTGGTTTTTCTCTGCAATTTTCACCGGAAAATAATGAAACACCCCCCCACCCCCAACCCTTCAAATTTAGTTAATCACAACCCCCCCCCCAAACGCGGGCCATCCATTGTTTCTTCCATGTGACAGGGGCTGACCAATGGCACCGGTAGCCCCTGTCACATGGTAAGGGCAATGAGCCACCGGTGACATTTTGTTTACTGGCAGCCGACGGCCCGAGAGTGGGAGATCACTCCCGGGACCCCCGCTGAACCACCAGGGACTTTAGGCAAGTTTTGGGGGGGGTCGGGAGGGTGGGGGGTTGTAATTACAAAATTTGAAGGGTTGGGGAGCGTTTGGTGTTGTGTTTTGGGTTTTTTTTAAATAAATGTGCCCCCTCCCCCCCCCGCGCTAACCCGAACAATGAATTTTTCCTGAAGTTCGGGGAAAATCCGTTTCGGGATTCGGGTCCTCCGACCCATTCCGAATTGGACAATTTCTTAGAAATTGTCCAATTCGGCAAAAACGAATGCACATCCCTATTAATTATGCCTTGAGTAAAAAAAATATTTTAAATATATTACCCAGTAACTTCATGGTGTGTCCCCTGGTTTTTGTATTTTTTGAAAGAGTAAAGTGATTAACATTTACTCCTTCCACTCCACTCCACTCATGATTTTATAGACCTCTATCATATCCCCCTCAGCCGTCTCTTCTCCAAGCTGAACAGCCCTAACCTCTTCAGCCTTTCCTCATAGGGGAATCATCTTGGCCACCCTTCTCTGAACCTTTGCTAATTCTGCTATATCTTTCTTGAGATGTGGGGACCACAACTGAACACAAAAGCCACATAAATTTTCAAAACAGGCTCTATAAAGTAAAAAACAAAAAAATTCCTTTTCATATGCTAAAGGACCAGGCTTTCAAACGTGGGTGAAATTTTAATGTTTTGTTTGTTTGCACCGAGGGCCTATTCAATGCATCCACCACCCTTTCTGTGAAGAAAGATATTTTCCTCCTGAATCTACCCCCTTGGAACCTCATTGCATGGCTCCTTATTCTAGAATTTCCTTTCGTTGAACATTTAGGTGTTTTTTTTTCTATTATATCCCCTCCCCGTAATCTATCCTCTCATCTAGGACGTGCATATTTAAGTCCTGAAGTCACAGCTCTTGAGATATTTGGTGCCGACCCAGAACCATTTCAATAGCCCTTTCCGACTGTATCTTTTCAGAGGGAAGAGAACAGGACGCAATATTGCAGATTAGGTGTCGCTGCGACATTATCACCTCCCTTTTTCCATTCTCTGATCCTAATCCTAATGGGCTGTAAGGGTCCAATATGGTGCTGATGGCATAGAGAGAGAGGGCATGCAAACATTGAACCCATAGCCTGCTTCACTATAACACACTAGGGGTGCAAAGGGGAACATATTTTGTTTCATTTTGTTTTGTGGGGCGGTGTTTTCCCATAGATTTCATTTCATGGAATGTTTATTTTATTTCTTTAGTTTAAAAAAAAACCCCAAAACATAGAAAAATAAGAAAAGGAGCCTCCCGTGCCCCCCTGCCCAGAAAATGCTGCAGAGACCTCGGAGCTCAGATGGACATAACTTCTTCTTTCTTCTTGAACTGACTCTGTCCGCTGGGGCTACGCAGGAGTTACCCAGTGGACAGAGTCTGTTCAAGAAGAAAGGACAAGATACGGCCATCTGAGCTCCAAGGCCTGGGCCTGACCCTGGGCCCAGGCATCAAGATCTGGCCTCCGGGTTGAGTCCCAGCATAGGGTCAGGCCCAGGCATTGGGACCCAGCTTCTGGACCGGAGCTGGGCATAGGCCTGGGCCTGGGCCCTGGCCTAGGCTGAAGCCCAGGCATCAGGACCCAGCCTCCAGGTTGGGCCCTGGCGCCAGGTCAGATCCAGGCCAAGGCCTAGATATCGAGATCTGGCCTCCAGTATGTCGGATCAGGTAGGTCCTTTAATAATTTTTGGTCTGGCCTTTGCTTGGGTCACAACAAGGCCCCACCATCGGGCTAGGCAGGTTCGTGGGTATAGGCCGGGACCTTTAATAAGCAATAAGCAAGGCCACGGCTTTAGGCCTGTCAAGCTGTCCTCATAGATAAAAAAAATCCACAGGTATTTTATGCCCATGGACCTTGCAACTAGCTTCAGTGAGAAAGTATATGCATAATTTCACATCGAAAATTGCCACTGGTGCAAAATTAGATGCAGACTTTTGTATTTTCTTTTTGTGGGGGGGGGGGGGGGGCTGTCAATATTTTGTTTCTTGAGGAACACAATGTAGAAAGAACACTTTACATGGTAAGAACTATAATGCATTTGTATTCCAACAACTGTTTTGTGGGTTCTTTTTCTATGGCAAATAGAGTTGACAATATAATCTGTGCCTGTTATTTTTCTCCCCTGAACTATACATGGCCCCTCCCCACCCCTAGATGCCGCCTCCTCCAAATGCATCTAAAACTACATGCTTGCGGACCATTACACGTACCGTTAGCTATAATGGCCTGAAGGCCTGAAGTAGAGGGAGGAGGAATAGCCTAGAGGTTAGAGCAGTGGACTACAAACCAGGAGACCAGGATTTGAGTCCTGCTGTCGCTCCTTGTGACCTTGGGCAAGTCACTTTACCCTCCATTGTCTCAGGTACAAACTTAGATTGTGAGCCCTCTGGGGGATAGAGAAATACCTACAGTACCTGAATGTAAACCAGTGTGATATCTCCATTGAATGTTGGTATATAAAAATAAATAAATAAAGAGAGCAACAAGTGTGGCAACAGCACCCATAGGATGCTGATCCAAAAGAGTGACAAGGCAGCAAAGCAGCCCAAGCTAAGCAGTAAGAGTGACAACAAGATCTCAAGGCATTCAGAGAGGGACCCTGGAGGAGGTTTTTTTTCTTTTTTTTTAATTTTCGTTTTGATGTATTGAATCTAGGTTTTTATATGACATTATTTGTCGCTCACCTTAGACAATATAGAAAAGCAGGGACAAATAAAGATTTTTTTTGGTGGGGAGGGTGCCTAAACCATTTCAATGGAACCATGGGAATGGAACAGGCCAGGCAGCAGAAGCATGAGCCACAGTGGCAATAATACAGTAGAGAACGGAACCAGAAGGCGGTAGGAGCAGGCCAGGCAGCAGGAGTGACAACTGGCGACAATGCAGCAAGGGGCCGAGGCCAAAAGATGCAGAGATTGGCTTGGTAGGGTTGTGCATTCATTCCTCCTGCCATTTGCAATGAAATTCAGAGAACCACAGCAGAGGTAGGTTGATCTTAAGGAAGACCAGCTTTTCCACCAACTCTGTTGCCAGCGGTGAACGATGTGGGCTCACACTGTCCCCTGCCATTGAGAATGAGGCACTAGTTGGTGGCAGAAAAGAAAATGCTGGGTGACTATGGAAAAGTCCATTACCAGACACACAAATATATAGGGAAGCTGTATAATAGTTATGAATGCTTTAGTATATATATTCATTCCAGCATAAACAATATTTTTTTCAATAACAAACTTACATGGTAAATAGTATGTTGTTTTATTCACAAATACAATATCATAAATACATATATTAATCAATAATACAACATTAATAGACGTGCAAAATAGCATAACCCAAGCAGAAATATTTTATCATCAATAATACCCCAAAATAGCACCAAACCTTTTTCTATTCAGAATCAATATACTAAAATATCCCTTCTACAGACATACTCATTCATACCTCACACACAACCCACCCAATATAAAATCTAAACATATCAACCTTCTGAACAGATCTAAAGGCTACACCCCATCATATTAATATTAAATGGCTATCATTTTAATTCATCTCAGGATGATCCTACTTAATCCCACACTGGTTACATCCCACCACTCCTTTTCTTTAAAACTTTATCCAAATACCCTATATTGACTTCTCATATATCTGCACAAAAATACTCCACTGCACCCCACTATGTTCTATCATACAGAATCATCTCCTGTATCTGCACAGGAACACTCCACTATGCCCCAACAAGGATCCTTGTTTCGCCTCAGCTTCTTCAGGGGACAACTCAATACCAAACCAGAAAGTGAATCAGCGCCTCCTTCCTCCCACTTCTTCAAGGGACGGCTCAAAATATATAAGCCAACGACTCATTTCTTCCCAAAGACCTCAATTGCAGAGACAAAATAAAAATCAATTAGCAGACAATCCCTTCCAAAATTATCACAATAGCCATTCAATTCACGACTCACTTCCTCCAAATTTCTTATAACAGCAGCGATTATTCACCCATTTAACTGCGACTCAACCTAAAATAGATACAAATTATTAAAGTTCTTTGTGCAAATACCACAACTCACAATCGTTTTTATACAATAAATTCTAATCTTTCAAAAGCTTTTAACATGCTGAAGCAATCTTGAAATAACCACTCCACATCATCCGTTTCGCTATCCAACTCATGTGTACGTATCCAAAAATAAAGTACACAAGATAATACCCGCTCCAAAAACTGAAGAAGCTGAGGCGAATCAAGGATCCTTCTTGGGGCATAGTGGAGTGTTCCTATGCAGATAGAGGAGAAGATTCTGTATGATAGAACATAGTGGGGAGCAGTGGAGTATTTTTGTGCAGTTATATGAGAAGTCAATATAGGGTATTTGGATAAGGGGTGGGGGATGGAGTGGGGGATGCAACCAGTGTGGGATTAAGTAGGATCAGAATGAGTATGTCTGTAGAAGGGATATTTTAGTATATTGATTCTGAATAGAAAAAAGTCTCTGAGCACCATCACTTCTGGTGCCAATTCCTGTTCCTGCCATAAATCCTGCAACTTCTACTCCAGAGTAATGATTATGGGGATGACCTTAGCCAGGATGACTGTTGTTAAACTCAGATCATCTGTGGCATCCTTGAAGAGCTTCAGGGCTTGTGCTTTCTGTGTCAGGTGCAACCAGATCTGATGCCCCACACAGAACTTGGCATCCACAGACAGCAGAATATAAAAATGAAATAAAATAAAATCATAGGAAGTATTTTTGCATTCAGCGTACAAGAAAACCATGGATTCTTATTGCCAAAGAATGTGATTAAGGCAACTAACATAACTGGGTTCAAAAAGAGGGTTGGACAGGTTCCTAAAGAAAAAGTTAGCCAGGTAGATTTGGGGAAATCATTTCTTGTCCATGGGTCTGCGGGGTACTTGTGACCTGCATTGTTCAATGAACCTTGGTCTGGCCCAGCATGGCACTTAATGTTCTTAAAGTGCCTTTTGTTTCACTTTCACCTAAAAAAAAAAAGATGAAGTCAATCCATGCACATGTTAGTTGGGATAGGCTGGTTGAAAAAGTGCTGAAATATGATTGGTCCTGCTCCTTCCTTGCCCATCCCCACTCTGGCTTTACTTTCCTCAAAGCTAGTAGTGTAACTGTGTTTAAAAAAGATTTGGACACGTTCCTGGAGGAGAAGTCCATCAACTAATTATTAAGATGGACGTGGGGAACTCCATTGCTTATCCCTGGGATAAGCAGCATAGAATCTGACTGTCAATCCCTTGGGATCCTGCCAGGTACCTGTGACCTTGATTGGTCACTTTTGGAGAGAGGATGCTGGGCTTGATGGACCCTTGGTCTGACCCAGTATGGCAATTTCTTATGTTCTTATGACATTATTGGGATCAAACCAAATGAGCAATAAAACATTTTGATTTTGGGAGGGGGGGGGGGGAACTGCACCCACTCGATTTGGTGGATCCAAATCAAATATCGACTCGTTCGTCATGTTTTTCAACCTTGGACCATCCAAATGCCCATTTGTATTAGCACACCCCTGGGTACCCCTCTTTTTTACCCAGATAAAACTACATGCATACTTTGGAAACTCTCCCTCACACTCCCCCCCCCCCCCCCCCAATACTTTTAGCTAAGCAGAGGAAAGCAACTTTCAGCCCAAAAAAATTATTACATAAAAGTTTGCTGGGCTGCAGCAGGAGCAGGGCATGGCAGAGACAGCATGCAGCTCTTTTGATTTGGTACTGTCTCTCTCCTCGCCCGGTATCAGCTGTTTAAAGCAGAGAGCAAATGGAGCTTCTGCTGGTTTAGTTATTGTAGCAGCCCAGCAATGATGATGTCATAGCCTGGACTCTTAAAGGGGCCAGGTTATATCAGCACCCCAGGGGGAGGCACAAAAGTAAAATGAAATCAATTTAAAACAAAGCTAAGACAGTTAAAATAAAGGCAGGAGGGGAGGGGAGGACAAGCAGCAGAGTGTACTTTTCCAAGCTTCTGCAGGAGTGATAAGCTACCACAGCCCCTCCATGACAAGCTACTTACAGCACCCCTCCCTGGGAGTGATAGAGGCACATGGGAGCACAGCCCGGACAGCAACAAAGAATGCTGGGATAGTCTCTGCTGCTTGGCTGTATGAGAGAGAGAGTCCTGGAGAGAAAAATGAATTCCGGTAAGCAAGTCCGTGTAGCACCTGGGTAAAAATAGCTTAAAGATGAATGTTTGGAGCAGACTGAATGTTGGGGTGGCCAGTGCTAGCCCCCATCATTTGTGCAAGGCTGTTTGGGTGTGTCTATGTGGCTAAGGAAAGCCCCTGTGCTGGGACTTCAGTCTAAGTAAGAATCCAGTTCAGGATTTCACTGAGATTCAGGCTTGGCCGCTTTGCCAAGTAATTAGAAATTCCATGAGGTGTTGTCCATGTGAGAAAGTGCAGTGAAGAGGCCAGTGGAAGGATACCCTATTTCCTGCAGTGCTTCAGTTTAATTCAGATTTCTGAAAGTTATTTCAATGATCTAGACTGTGCCAAAAAGTATCATTTGTGCTAGCTATTGTAAACAGGGTAACAGGAAATGGATTTTGTACTTGCAAATGTTTCCCCTGAGGATCCCTGGCTACTATTTTCTCTGACAAAACACTCAAAAGGGGAACCCCAACAAGATTTTCAAGGCTCAGTAGCCTTAATTATAACAAATATGAAAAGCGTCAGCAGGCCCGTTGGTGTATCTAGTAAAAAAAAAAACAAATCACCCGGACATCTCAGTCATTCACTTTAATAAGTCAAGGAACATTTTTTCAAAGAAGTTTTTTTATATACAAATAAGCCCAACAAGGCGAAGTTTCACAAAAAATTGCTTCTTCGGGGCAATAATAACCATTTTAGGCAAACTAGACTGTTGTTGTTGTTTGAAGAGTAGGACTCAGCGTCTCAAAACTGTCAAAGGACAATTATCAGCCGAGGATGGGTACCCCAGGTCAGAAACAAAAAAAAAAGGTCTGGCTTCACGTGCTTCGGCCAGAACCAAGGCAGCAGCTGAGAAAGAAAGAAAGAAAGAAACAGCATCAAAGAGAGAAAGAAAAGCAAAGAAGGAAAAGCAGCTGGGACAGGACAGAAATATCAGCACAGCTCCTGCCATGCCGAAAGGATCTGCTCCAGTGCCAAAAAGAAGAAGATACTACAAATCAAGAAGTATATTTGCTTTATTGCTTATGCTGAGCACAGAAGATAAAAATCAAGAGTTTGTTAATGGCAATTGCCCGGGCTGAAGACGCGCGTTTATTCAAATTCAGCTTATTAGGACAGGACTGTATAATGTTTATTGCTGAAGAACTTGAAAGGGAACATTTTATTTGATACCACCTGTTCTGTCCAGAGATATCTCAGAGACTGTTAAACGTTACTCAGGACAACAGCTGAAATTGATAACCCTTAGAAAAGGAAATCCAAGTTGGCGGGAGAGCTTGCAAAGCTTCCCTCGTTTCACAGTTCTTGTGCCAGGGAAGGAAACTGCTACAGACACAAGTGGTATGAATGCTTTACAGTCAGTGCAACTGCTGCAAAAGACACTAACCATCTTTTTATTCTCTCCATACACAGAGAATATGGAAAAAAAAATTGCTTATCCTTTTGTTTTTCCCTTTAAAATACAGTACCAACTTTTCCTTTTCTTGGTGAGCCCAGCTGTTGAAAGGTTTGTGGACCACGGACATTTACTGCATCCGGGAATCCCTGGTGACATCAGGAGGAAGAGCCAGGTAGGCTTTTAAAATCTTGCCTACGCCGGCGAGAGACGCCGCCTTGAATATTTCCTCAGGGGGTCTGTTTAGGCCCGCGATAAACTTTTCCTTTTCTTGGTGAGCCCAGCTGTTGAAAGGTTTGTGGACCACGGACTTTTACTGCATCCGGGAATCCCTGGTGACGTCAGGAGGAGGAGCCGGGTAGGCTTTTAAAATCTTGCCCACGCCAGCGCGACGGCTAAGCCGTGCGCGGCCAAGGGGCACGTGGCTTTGCCTGGCTTTGTACGGATTTGCATGGATTTACATGGATTTGAACGGAGGCTAACGATTTCTGCGGCTCTAAAGAACAAGATAAGATAACTAAAAAATGTCTGTTGTCTATATTTGACTGCATTCTAACTGGGTGAATAGTGGTAAAGAATTTATTGTAAAATAGAACTATAACTAGTCGCTATGCCTCATACAAAGAGGAAAGCAAAGTTGAGAGAGTCTTCTATAACATCTACTCCGACTAAAATGACACAACCCAGTATTATTGAGTGCTTTCAAAGTATTTCCACACCAACTCCGAAGGGGGCCGCTAATAGATCAGTTCAGGAGCAGTAACAGATCTATTTGGCCAACGAGACATCATTAACTCCCCAGAGAAACCTATGCCTCCTTCTGTGAAATCCGTTGATGGACAGCCTTTATTAAAAGATCCTTTTGATATTCAAGGTGATATGAATACGACTAAAACATCAGATATAGAAGCACAAGGTCAGGAAGATTATAAAGTTCAGTCTCCATCAGCGCCAGAAGGAATTGTTGGAACTTTTAAACAGATTAGAGTGGATACACAGCTATCTGAAAATGGGGATATTCCGGTTATAGTTCCGCAAAAATTTTCCATTGAAGAGTTAGGAATGATGATGGTTAATATGCAGAAATCTATTAATAACCTTATGTCTATTGTTCAAGATGCTTTAAAAAAGAATACATATACACAGGAAAAAGTTGAAAATTTGGAAAAAAATGTTAATTTATTTGATCAGAAATTAGGAGATATCCATAAAGTTCAAATAAATTTGATAAAATCAGTTGAAGAATATGAAAGAAAAATCGAAATATTAGAAAATCAAAATAGGAAATTCAACCTTAGGTTACTGAGTTTTCCAAAAATTAGTTTGGCAATTCCAATTGATTTATTCAATAGTTATTTGAAAAATATATTAAAATATTCTGAAAATTCTTTTCCTGCTGTCTCTAAGAGTTATTACCTTCAACAATCGCAAGGAGGGAAACATTTGGAAGAAAAAGATAATTTGAATTTAACAGATTTCTTAGAGAAATCGTTTGACGCTAAAATTGATACTAGGGAAACCCTGTTAGTTCAATTTGTATCCCTTGTAGAGAGAGATGAGGTTTTGAAAAGGCACTTTAAATATCAAAAAAATGATTTTTATGGATATCCCATCAGAATATTCCCTGATGTAGTTCGTATTACACAGATGCGACGGAAAAAGTTTATAGACATGAGAAAAGAAGTTTTGGAAAGAGATGCTCAATTTAATTTAAAATATCCTTGTAAATGTTTTATTAAACATAGGGATGCTAGATATGTCTTCATTTTTCCAGATCACCTTCGAGCTTATTTAGATGCACATCCCTAACCACTCAAGATACTGTTTAAATGGGGGGAAATGTAATTAATGTGTGGGAAGACAACATTTGTGTAAAGTGAATTACTTTAAACATTGCCTGTGTTGTGCTCCAATGTTTACTTAATCTTAATTGTTCTCTAGTTCTATTTTTCCCTATTATTAGGATAATGTCATTTAGTATATTTTTCTAGAAATGGAAGCAATTCCTATTTGTGGTTAATGATATATAAGTAATTACATAATCCAATGTATTCTATTGGTTGTAATATTGAAATGCAATTCAAAATAAAATTAAAAAAAAACAAAAACCAGTACCAGCAAGTCTTCAGGACACTGCTTTTAAGTGCTCCTTTGGAAGGTCGTCGTGAAGAGTGCAGCGAGTCCTTCCCCATTTTATTTAATTAAAGCATAGGTAACTCATTGAAGAAAGAAGAAAAAAAGATCTTAAAATCATCCCTCCAGCAGCCACATCGACTGCAGAACCTGGAGAAAACCAAAATACAGGAACCAGCTACAAAGAAACCAAGCTGCAGACTTTGAGCTAAGTATAACTGCACCACGGCCTACAGTCTAGCTAGACCAAGTCACGGGAAAGAACAAGGTTCAAACAAAGAGTGTACACTTACGCAGACAAACAAAGAGACAGCGACAAGGCAACTCTGAGTAGGCAAGGTTTAATAGAGGAAAACACGAACAACAAGACACTTACAGCTAGTAAGTAAAAGATACTTCAATTTTTGCTACTGCCTGGCAGCAGGAGCAAGGACACCTGCAAAAGGACAGTGAATATAAAGCATCAAATTCTTGAACCTACTGTTCATAATGTGGGTTAATACTTAACACCCTGATGTACTTACAGAATACTTATCTGACAGTTGTTCTTGAAGAGTCATTCTTGGTTGAAGGACGGTGAACATACTGCCATCTCAGGAGTAGTTATATCTTTTAGTGTATATAAACACATCTTGTATATAAAAGACATTTTCAGCATTGTTATCACCATCGTTTATGGTTCTTTGCATTTTATTGCCAATAAATCTTGTTTACTATACAGCAGAAGAAATCCAGTCATTCAGTACCCTTCCCCCCTCTTTCCCTCTTTTACCCCTTGCCCGCCCTCCCTACCTGTGGGAGACGATATTGGGTGTCGTCCAGTCCCCTCACTTGCACCCAATTGGAGAGAAGGCTTCTGAGAGTGTCCCCTGCCAGCTCCATCCTACGTCTCTGCCTTACATACACCATAGCTGAAGAGGCTTCCCCTGGCAGAGCGGTTTACAATATTTATCAAAGCATTTTTCTATTTTATTGGAAAATGTAATTATCCTCTAAGGCCATACTGAACCCAACACCATCTGGTCTTCCTTCTTCACATCAATACTTTACATCTGATTAATTTGAGGATGCATGATTATTTGGCTGTTCGTTTTTGAGGTTGTTTATGTTTTATTTTGTTTTCTGCTCTCACATCTCTGACCTACTTTTCTTTTCCTAGAGTTTAGATAACTCCTTTTTAACAGCTTTCAATAAATGGTTTACAAAAAATATTCAGCATGAAATTAAAAACAAGAGCTCTAAAATTCTGAAATTATTTGTGAGCCTCACTATTGATTGGTCAAGTCTCTTCTGCATTATTTAATTTCATTTTATACATTCTTATCAGCATTACATAACTTTTTGATCGAGGGTGATAATGAAAATATTTCTACTTTTGTTTCTGTGCTTGAAATACTGGCAATGTAAGCTTCTGAAATTGTAATATAGCACGTTTTATCTCGTATCTGATCGTAAAGTAAATAGTGAAAATCATAGGTGGTTAAATATGGTTCAAAAAGTTATCAGAGGAATATTACTGTACCTGACTGTAAATAACATGCATTAGAGTAATGTCAGAAACCAAAGTTTTTTTAAAAAGCAGTGAAGACCTGGCTATTTAAGGCAGGGTTTGAAGCAATAAAATTATATGCTGGGCTACACAGAGAGAAGAATTACCAGTGCCGAAAAGGAGGTGATGATGCCCTTGTACAGGACCTTGGTGAGGCCTCACGGGGAGTACGGTGTTCAGGTCTGGAGCCCTTATCTCAAAAAGGATAGAGACAGGATGGAGGCGTTCCAGAGAAGGGCGACCAAAATAGTGGGAGGTCAGTACTGGAAGACTTATGAGGAGAGGCTGAAGGATCTGAATATGTAAACCCTGGAAGAGAGGAGCTGCAGGGGAGATAGGATACAGACCTTCAGATACACGAAAGGTTTTAGTGATGCTCGATTCTCAAACTTTTTCCGTGGGGTCACAAAATGAAACTCCATTGGGGGGATGACTCAGACCCAACATCAGGAAATATTTCTTCACAGAATGCCCTTCTAGAGGAGGTGGTGAGGAAGATAAAAACAGTAACCAAATTAAAAAAGGCATGGGATGAACAGTATGGATTCCTAAAGGCTAGAGCTGGAAATGAAAGAAAGGGTGCATAGGGGATGACCTGCATGGAGCTGCAGCTACTACCGCTAACACATGGGGATTACCACCCCTAACAGAAGGCGTGGGGATTACCACCCCTAACAGAAGATGTGGGGATTACTACCCCCAACAGAAGGCGTGGGGATTACCACCCCTAACAGAAGGCATGGGGATTACCACCCCTAACAGAAAACATGGGGATTACTACCCCTAACAGAAGGCATGGGGATTACTACCCCTAACAGAAAACATGGGGATTACTACCCTAACAGAAGGCATGGGGATTACTCCCTTAACAGAAAACGTGGGGATTACTACCCCTAACAGAAAACATGGGGATTACTACCCCTAACAGAAGGCATGGGGATTACTACCCCTAACAGAAAACATGGGGATTACTACCCCTAACAGAAGGCATGGGGATTACTACCCCTAACAGAAAACGTGGGGATTACTACCCCTAACAGAAGGCATGGGGATTACTACCCCTAACAGAAAACATGGGGATTACTACCCCTAAAAGAAGGCATGGGGATTACTCCCTTAACAGAAAACGTGGGGATTACTACCCCTAACAGAAAACATGGGGATTACTACCCCTAAGAGAAGGCGTGGGGATTACTCCCTTAACAGAAAACATGGGGATTACTACCCCTAACAGAAAATGTGGGGATTACTACCCCTAACAGAAAACATGGGGATTACTACTCCTAAGAGAAGGCGTGGGGATTACTCCCTTAACAGAAAACGTGGGGATTACTACCCCTAACAGAAAATGTGGGGATTACTACCCCTAAGAGAAGGCGTGGGGATTACTCCCTTAACAGAAGGCGTGGGGATTACTCCCCCAACAGAAAACATGGGGATTACTACCCCTAACAGAAAATGTGGGGATTACTACCCCTAACAGAAGGCATGGGGATTACTCCCTTAACAGAAGGCGTGGGAATTACTCCCCTAACAGAAGGCATGGGTCTTACTCCCCTAACAGAAGACGTGGGGATTACTCCCCTAACAGAAGGCATGGGTCTTACTCCCCTAACAGAAGACGTGGGGATTACTCCCTTAACAGAAGGCGTGGGAATTACTCCCCTAACAGAAGACGTGGGGATTACTCCCCTAACAGAAGGCGTGGGGATTACTCCCCTAACAGAAAATGTGGGCATTACTCCCCTAACAGAAGACGTGGGGATTACTCCCTTAACAGAAGACGTGGGGATTACTCCCCTAACAGAAGGCGTGGGGATTACTCCCTTAACAGAAGGCGTGGGAATTACTCCCCTAACAGAAGACGTGGGGATTACTCCCTTAACAGAAAATGTGGGGATTACTCCCCCAACAGAAGACGTGGGGATTACCACCCTTAACCAATTAGCTTTCATGATTTTGGCATAACTGCAACATTGCTCTCTGACGGCTGGAATAAAAAAGGGGAATTGGATTCACGCGACAGCCAATGCTGGGCCCTGACTTTTATGGTCCAGGGTACTGACACGCAGACATTGGGGAAAAAGCAGAGGACTGCTTCTACAGCCAAGTCCAAAAGCAAAGCACGTTCAAGTAGCACTGTCTGAATTATCAAGAAGGCTGATCACTCTGTAAAAATATTGCTAGCATTAGGTTTACAGATGTTGGTTTTGATTGTAAATATTACTACCCTTAACATAAGGCTTGGGGGAAACTTGTATGGAGTGGCAGTTACTATGCATTATTATAACGTTATATTTAGGTTTGTCAAGTTAATGTTTTTATGTTTTATTAGTATGTATGTTTATTATTATTATTATTATTATGTATGTTTAGTTGTAACCCTCCCTAAACTTTTGAGGGCGTGGGAAATAAGCCGTTTTAAATAAATAAATAAATAAAATTAACTGAAACATGGAGGTAACCTGCATGGATCAGTTGTTACTTCCATAAGAAACTTGCTGGGCATACCGGATGGTCCATTTGTATTTTTCTGCTGTCACTGCTATATTACTACATATATAATTATATGTTATAATAGGTAGGGGCAATGAACATCTGTGACATTGCCCCAAAGGATAATTTAGATTATCTTTTTTATATTTGTTTTAAACTTTTATGTCTGTATATTTTACAATGGACAATTTATGCATGTTTTTTTAAAATTCTTGTTAATTGCTACAATCAATGGAGAAGCGGTTTATAAATAATTTTAAATACATTTTTATTTTTAGCCTGCATTCTGAATGGAAGGAGAATTATGCAATCACTGTGTGTGTGTGTGTGTGTGTGTGTGTGTCCACTAATAACTTTCTCATTCAGCGTCCTACAGACATCAAATTTTCAGGCACATCAGGGAGAACACGAAAAGATGCACATCTTCTGTGAAGATGTGCACACAATTGTCATAGCCTAATAACCTTTTTGTTTTGCACCCAATCCAAACCAAATTTTCTGATGATGATGAAGAACAAGGCGTCTACAAAGATCATGAATGGGCATTGTCTTGAGATTCACGTATCCCATGAACATATGCACATTCAATTATACCACCTAATGACTTTTTGGTTCCCCATCTGTCATACACCAACTTTTAAAGACATGTAAGGAGGGAAATGTGGATTCTCCTAGGGATATATTTTTTGTGAAACACATAATCTATGTATTCATGTGTGTCATTGTTGCTTCCTAATATTTTTTTGGTTTTCCATCCAATCCACATTAAATTTTTAGAACATGTCAGTGGGTTCCATATGTATCAAGGCAGAAGTATATTTTGGGGATCTACATATCCCACAAATACGCACACACAAACATGCCACATATGAACTTTTGGGTTCTGCTTCTGATCTAGACCAAATTTTCAGCATTTGTGAGGATTGTGACAAGGACATTTTTAAGGGAGGGAGATCCACATATTCCTCAGATGCGCATGTACAATTCCACTCATGAATAACTTTCAGTTTTGCATCTGATCCCCACCAAATTTTCAGGACATACCAGGGGGGGTCTATGAGGATTATGGGAGAGATTCTTTTGGAGGGGGCCATGCATTCCATGACTGCAGTCACTAAGGAAAGTATATACACCCTTTAAAAATGTTTATTACTGCCTTACAGTCTGGAAGTAAAATGCATTAAATAAACCAATGTTTGTCCCATATATCCAAACATCATGCCTCAGAACTGCCAAGTGAAAACTATACTTTGGAATTCTTTAGAAAATGAAGTAGAAATTAAAACATGGAATAGTTTGGTTGGATAAAGGTCCACTCCTATATATTTCAAGTATATATAAGTACACCGACTTCTGCAAGTATCTTGCCTACGCCTTGTATATTCCTGTAAATAGTCCGTTGCAGTTTTTATTTATTGCTTTAATTCCTCCACCTCCTGCTCTTTGTATACTCCTCCTTGTTCGCCCTCCCTGTTCATTGTAATTTCTACCTTTAAAGTTACATTGTAAACCGGTATGATGTATGCATACTAATACCGGTATATAAAAGTTTTTAAATAAATAAAATAAATAAATTTCTGTAGCAGTCCTAAATAATTAAAGCTCTGGTGCAACCAAATTGCCTTCAAAAGCACACATCAAGAGAATCGACCCTAACTGTGCTGAACTGTACTGATTCACATGATAGCAGGATGAATTCAGCAGTTGCTGTTGGTTCTCTCTGCTGGGTAGCGCATTTCAAAGCAAAGATCTGAGCATGAGCACCAAGGAGCTGCCAAAAGAAATCCAGGAGAAAGCTGTAGAAAGGTATAGATCTTGGGATTGGAATAAAATAATTGCAAAGCCCTTGATCCCGCAGAGCTTGGTTAAGATGATTATTAAGAAGTGGAAGGTATATTGCACCACCAAGACCCTGCTGCTTACAGAGGCTGTCCCTACAGACTGGATGACCAGACAACAAAGGAAGGCAACAAAGAGGCCAATGGCAAATTTGAAAAAGCGACAGGTTTCCATGGTCAAGTGTGCATGTAACACTGTCCCAAGCACTCTGCATATCTGGCTTGAATGGTAGGGTGCCAAGAAGGAAGTCACTACTCAAGAGAGCCCACCAAAAATCCCATTTGAAGTATGAAAAGGAACAGAGGATATTGTAGCTATGTCGCAAAATGTTTTGTGGTCTGACAAAACTAAAACAGAACTTTTTGGCCTGAATGCAAAGCACTATGGGGCAGATTTTTAAAGAATACGCGAGCGCGTACTTTTGTTTGCGCTCCAGGCGCAAACAAAAGTATGCTGGATTTTAGTAGATACGCGCGGAGCCGCGCGTATCTGCTAAAAACCTGGATCGGCGCGCGCAAGGCTATCGATTTTGTATAGCCGGCGCGCGCCAAGCCGCGCAGCCTACCCCCGTTCCCTCCAAGGCCGCTCCGAAATCGGAGCGGCCTTGGAGGGAATCCTCTAACGCCCTCCCCTCACCTTCCCCTCCCTTCCTCTACCTAACCCACCCGCCCGGCCCTGTCTACACCCCCCCTTACCTTTCTCCGGGGATTTACGCCTCCCTCCGGGAGGCGTAAATCCCCGCGCGCCAGCGGGCCTCCTGCGCGCCAGGCCGCGACCTGGGGGCGGGTACAGAGGGCGCGGCCACGCCCCCGGACCGCCCCAGGCCGTAGCCACGCCCCCGTACCCGCCCCCCAAAACGCTCCCAGCATGCCCCCTAAACGCCGCGCGGTTCGGGCCCGCCCCCTGACACGCCCCCGACACGCCCCCCTCGGAGAACCCCGGGACTTACGCGAGTCCCGGGGCTCTGCGCGCGCCGGTAGGCCTATGTAAAATAGGCGCACCGGCGAGCAGGGCTCTTAAAATCCGCCCCTATATTTGGTGCAAACCCAACCCAGCACATTACCTAGAGAATGCCATCCCTTTGGTGAAGCCCAGTGGTGGCAGCATCAAGTTATGGGCATGATTCTCATTGGGATGGACTGGGGCATTTTCAGGGTAGAGAGGACAAAGAATGCAGAAAGGTACATAAAAGTCCTTGAGGAACGTTAAGTGTTTCATGTACCTTTCCTCTAATTTGTGGTGAGATATTTTTTTCTTTTATTCTTTTCTATCTACAGATTTTTACCCTCTTGGTATTTTTCCCTTCTCCCCCCATGTTTGCCCTCTCAAGCTTCGGTTAGTTTCCTGTACTCTCTTTAATGTGCAGTAATCTTTGTGTACAACCTGACAGTGTTTTATTTTCCGGTTTTATTTACCTTTCATGTTTTCTGTTTAGCCTTCTCAGACTTATGAGTTCCCCCTTCAAATTATGGTGAGGTCTATTATTATATTTCTTTCACTGGATTATCTGCTGTTTATGTTTCTCATTGCCCTATTTGTCCTCATTTTGAATTATATATATATATATATTTCTATTGTAGATGTGATTTGCTCCTTCCCGATGCAGTTCTCGAAACGCGGCCCGTGTCGGCGGAGCGCTATCTCTCGCTACATTTAAGTTTCTCTTCATTATTCTATGGAATAAACGCTTCCTGTGAACAGCATCATTTTGGGGGACAGAGAACAACGTACCTTACTATCCTACTTCAAGGGTTGTGGCACCAGATCTCTGGAACTCACTTCCCCTGGGTCTGCAAGGCGTTAAAGGTCACTTGGAAAACATAGATCTTCCGCCAGCAGACTGGCACAGACGGAAAATGTGGCTTACCAACCAGCGGATCCACAGAACACAAACCTGATCTATTACCAGCTCCGAGTGATGCAACCTCCGATCACTCTGTTATTTACAGGTAATGTCTAATCCTGTCCTCGCTGCAATCCACTTTGGGAGCAGCATAGAAGTTGCTAAAGGCGGCATGCAAATCTCAGGTTTAAATTAAATAATGCTAAAACCGGGTCAGAAGATGTTGGTGCAGACATGCTAAACTTAGTGCGTATCCATGTGTAAATGAAGGGGTGTCACATGCGAGTGATGCTTTAACAGATGCACGGTGTAAAATGTAAGCCCCCCTTGCACCTACTATTTGTCATTCACCCACTAATGCTGAAAGTGGAACCTCGTCCTCAGATCTGCTGTTAAATTTTTACCACTCACATGTAGAGAACCTGAAGGATTCTCTGCTAGAAAGGCTAATCCAGTTCTTGCGAGGAGAGCAGTGTGATGTAGTTATCAGTAGTGGTGGGTTTTGGCTCCCCCATGTGGGAGATTTAGATGGTGCGCTCTAACCATTTATAAACCCCTGCCACCATCTCAGGGTGTGGATTCGTAGCTTGGATTTTCTCAGTTAACCCTCTTAAGGGCAGCGTGTCTTTTTTGATATTTTACTGGAGCAGGACCTTGGAGTCTCATGGTTTGAGACCTGGGTAAAGAAATGGGAATAAAGTGCCTTATCCCTTATTTTTCTGCCCATGGCTTTTGTAAATATTTTTGTTGTCTGAGGAGAATGTTTTTCCAACATTCCTGCCCCTTATTTGGTTTCCCCTTTGAGTAAATTTTCCTTGTTTTGCTTGCTGAGGCCCAGGGACACAGATTTCTTTATCATCTGGAGGAAGCGGCGTCTTTCACCTAGAAAGAACCTGAAGAGCATTAATGTCATCATGGTGGAAAGGATTCACACCCATTACCAGTGAGAAGGAATGTGAGAATATTATTCAAGAGCATGTCACTTCTGACCCAGGTGAGCAACACTTGGGAGGAGAGGAATAAGACTACCAACCCGGACACTATCTGTTATGATTCCTGCCCGCGGAGTTCCCCCACGAGCAGGCCTTCATCTACCTTCCGGCACTGCCTTCTCCTATATGGCAGAGGCCGCCGACATCTAAGCCACGT
Organism: Rhinatrema bivittatum; assembly: GCF_901001135.1. Lineage (NCBI taxonomy): Eukaryota > Metazoa > Chordata > Amphibia > Gymnophiona > Rhinatrematidae > Rhinatrema > Rhinatrema bivittatum. The sequence continues at coordinate 796,843,269 of NC_042616.1, read as the reverse complement.
TCTGCAGCAGTCAGGGCCTGCCGCTGACGTCACTTCTCCTGTGACCCGGACCGCCGCGTTTGGGGCCTTCATTCAGGCAGGGAGCCGCGAGCCAGCCTTGTCTTCAGCTGCATGGAGCCGCCACCGCTGGAGTCTGCCTCTTGTCCCTCGCGGCAAGGAGCCGTAAGTCTTCCTGCTGCCGTCTTCAGCGGCAGTGAGCCTCTAACACCTGTCTGAGGCCTGTCCTGCAGCCTGGGGCCACCCCTGAAAGATCCTTCATGGCATGGACGCCGCCGACAGGCTCTTCCTGCTTCAGGCTACCTCTAGGCACGTGGCCGCACCTCTCTTCAAGATTGAAAGGACCTGCGGCCGGATATGCCCGGGGCCCCATCTGATGACGTCTTCCTGGGCGTCTTCCTGCTAGCCCTATAAAAGGGCTTCTCCAACAGTCCTGCTTTGCCTTGCATCGGAGTTCTTCGTCCCTGGAGGTTCCTGTCTTCCAGCACTCCATCAGGTCTTCGTTTCTCATTCTTCGTTAGAGCTCCATGTCCTGAGTCTTCGTGGCTTCCTGAGTCTTCGTGGCTTCCTGATGTTCTATGTCTTCATGTTCCGAGGTTCCTAGTCCAGGCTTCCTGATGTTCCACTTCCTGTTGTTCCATTTCCTGATGTTCCGAGGTTCCATTCCTCCTTCGCTTGTTCCGAGCCCTCTTGACCCTCCAGCTCCTCTGGTTCTCCAGATGACATCTTGTTGGGGTAAATCCGTCTCATCGGTTCCTGTTCTCGTCATTGGAGTTTCATCTCGGCTGGATTCCCTTCCTGCACTTGTCCTGCTCTCCGCGTGGTCCGTGACCAGCCTCTCCAGGTTGTGTAGGGCGCGCAGTGGGACAGGGTGGTCCGTGACCAGCCCATTGGGTCTGCCCATGTCGGTGGGCTGTGTAGGGCGCGCTGAGAGACAATGCTAATGTCTGAACCGTCCAAGCTCCTTGTCTCGTCCAGAGTCTTCCAAGTTCCTCGTCTCATCCAGAGTCTTCCCAGCTCCTCGTCTCGTCTAGAGTCTTCTATGTCACAAGGCTTTCGTCTGCCCTCGTCCTCAGTCCGGCCTGCTGCTTCTTGCCGATACCTAGTGGCAGGTCCGAAAGGGCTAGGAATGGTCGGAGGACTGTTCAATAACCAACATTGCGTTGTTGGCCTTCCAGAAGCATGCAGGTCTGGCAGAGGGTCAGACCTCAGTTTTCACCCATGCTTGGACATGCCTCACCTACCTCAGTGCTGCTCTGGAGTCTTCTGGGGTCATGCTGAGACCCAAGGGCACACAATCCCCTCAAATGGGATCACTCCTAGCGTTCCCAGAACACTATCAGGAGGTGGAAAGGAGAATTGGGAAGACCATAGGAGAAAGAATGAGAACTGGGACTTGAGATTCATTTGGATGACTGGGACAATTTCTAACAATGGGAAGAAGACACAATTAATTTTACTGATTTGAAAGGGAAAATAGTTATTAAAGGAATAGGGCTTTATTGTCTAAAGACAAATTTGTTTTGGATTTACCGTAACATGTATATCAAGTGGTCTGTAAACATCAAGAACTGTAAAGAACTTGTCATTAATTTCTATCAGTTATCAGTAAAATTGAGTTGGAAACTATTCCACTTCTAGCATGATTATTGCTGTTGTCTACCTTATGATATTATCAGTGCTGTTTACGAAGGACTAAGCAATGTATCAGGATCTAGAAGTTAATCTTCCTCCCACTCAGGGAATTCTGGACAGAGGCCAATATTCAGTAGGCCAAGGGTGGCCAACTCAGGTGCTTGAGAACCACAAACAGGCTTGATTTTCAGAATATTCACAATGAATATGCATGAGAAAGATTTGTATGTACTGCCTCCATTGTATGCAGATCTAGCTCTTGCATATTCATTGTGGATATCCTGAAAATCTGGCCTGTTTGTGGCTCTTAAGGAGACCCGGAATTGGCCATCCATGCAGCATTCTACAATTAGCCGGTAACTTGTCCTGTATATTCAGCCCCTAAAGGCTATCAGGCTTAAAAATCTCTCTCTCTGCAAATTATAAGGAGGTCCTTTAGGCAGGGAGTGCACTGGGAGGTATCACTTCTAAAATAAACTCCAGTAGGAAATCCCCTCTGCTAATCGGCCTAAAGTGAAAGGGCTGGTTAGCATTCCTCTATCCCCAACCCCACCCCTATGACAATCACCTCCCCAACCCACCCTGAGCGCCACCTAATACCCAATCAATACCATTATTCCTACCATGATTCTCCCCCCAATAGCCATCAAACACTAACTCTTCACCCGCCCCGCCAGGAAGGTCAGGGCCTCCCCATGCCTCTTCTGACCTTCCCACCCAACATGAAACATCTCCACACATACAGTATGACCCATCATGACCACTGCCACCACTCTGGAATGACCACTTAGCAGTGCCATTCAGCAGCTGCAGTAGTGCAGGCAGGAGGTTTTTTTAAGCCCCTTTCGCTGCTCTTGAAGATGGGAATCCTCCTGGGGGGGGGGGGGGGGGCTGGATTCTCATGGTGGAAGATCATGGAAGAGGAAACCTCCCCCTCCATGTGAACCAGCCCTGTAATTTAGGGCCAGGTAGCAGAGGGGTTTCCAGGGGGTTAACATGCACACTGCAGCTGGTATGCACATGCACTGGAGGGTCTTTTTTTTTTTTAGCATGTGGACCGCACATAAAATCTTTACTGACATGCATGCAGAGGTTGTTTTACCGTTAATCTTTTGCATAAACCCCCTAAATGTCCATCTGCTTTTCTACTGTATATAGGTTTGATGCCTTCAAGAAACCTTGCAGGTGAAAGACTGAGGATAGCTGGGGTGGGGAGGAAGGTGCGCCAGTCTCCCAGGGGACTGTCGTTGTGTTCAGGAGGAGTCGGGAAGGGAAAGGAGAAAAGAGCATCAGTTTCAGCTGGAAAAAAAAAAGGAGGAATCATCTCCATCAGCGGAGAGGGACTGAGGCTTTGGCAATGATTCAGCTTGCTTTCAAGGTGGTGGTAATTCAGCAAGGGACCAGTTATATATACTGGTGTTTGATATATTTATTTATTTATTTTTTCCTTTCTGCACAGGAAAAGACTTTCGTGAAAATGCAGCGATTTTCCTGGGAACTTCTCAGGACTTGGCAGCGCTGTCCAGCAGGGGGGTTCACACAGGAACAAGAAATTACTGCTGTCAGAGCAGCGCTGATTCTTAAAGCCAAGGTCAAGTTCCTAAAAATCAAGACTATTGACGAACAAAACCCTGTATTAAAAAGCTTTTTAAACATCTGGCTTCCGCAGTAAATCAGGAACCGAGCGCTTCGCCCCCCCATCTAGTTCTTTAAATAAAACCGGGACTCCGTGCAGCGGTGACCATGCTGGAGAGCCTTTGTGGAGCGCAGGCAGTTTACACATCAGGGGACTAGCTCGGAGGGGTGAATATACTCACGTACACACCTCTCACTTCTTCTGAACGGAGAAGCCAGCTTGCGATTAACCCAGGTAAATGCTTCTATGTCCTTAAATCTGCAAGTATTCACTTCAATCTGTGTGCCTCCTTTCTAAGGTGGTATTCAACATGAAAACTTAAATTATACTGCAATCAGAGTAAAACATTGTAGAAATAATTCAGCAAGCATAATAAACCAAAACCCATATAAATAATCCAAAAACGATAGTAAAACGAGCAAGCATAAAAATCCCCCAAACTGCTAAATTACAGGCACTCAAATGGAATAAACTATGATCCACACATGCCTGCTGACATAGCCACGTTTTTCACCCTCCATGTGTCCATCGATCCAAACACAAAATGGTCTGAGCACAAACATACTCCTCTGCTGTGGGACTACAAAGGAGAAAGCCTTTTTACTTATCCCCCACTACGCTCTTTCTATGTTGTGTAACCCCTGGGCTAGTTAATCCCAGATAGTGGCTCCAGAGGCCATATCTCAGATTGCAGTCACTGATGACAAACTTGCTTCAATGATAAATGACATTAATACCCAGGATTCCCTGAGCCTGTGAGAGATAACTCTTCTAGTTACTTAAATCCCAGTTAGAACATCAGTTTTGCCGTGCTGGGTTAGGCCAAAGGTCTATCAAGCCCAGCATCCTGTTTCCAACAGTGGCCAATCCAGGATACAAGTACCTGACAGGTGTTACGCTCTGCGGCCGCAGACGGCTGAGACCGCTTCCGCTCACCTCTCTTTTTACTACTTTGGCTCTGTTGGGCGAACTCACGGCCTCTGCCAGCTACCACCGGCCTTCTGACCTCCGTTCCCGGGCCTACCAGAGCAATGTGGACGCTGCCGACCGCCATCTTACCCTCGGGGTTCCCTAGGCGCGCGCTCTCCGACCTGCTTTAACCACGTCGTGGCGGGAACCTCGGGGGCGCCCCCACCAGATAACGTCACTCAACTCCGATATTTAAACTCGCCAGCCCAGACAACCGTCGACTTGGCGATGCGTTCACTTGCTGTATCTACCTACACTCTCTTCAGCGGTGTTCCGGTCCCTGTTCCCGTGGTGTGAGACTATCGGGTACCCGCTCCTCGGGGGCCCTTCCTCATCTCTTGGCTATCCGCTCCTCGGAGGGCCTTTCACCCGGACCCCTGCCTGCCTCGCTTCCCGAGGCTTTCTACGGAACTACTACTCGTCTTCAGTCGCTGTGAGTACCATGCTGTGGAAACCTGTTCTGATATCTATGTGAGAACCCTCTCCGGTGTACCCCGCTCTGCGGACCATTGCCGTGATTCTTAGAGGAGCCACATCCCGGTCTAGCCTGCTCTGCGGACCCGTGCCGTGATATCTCTAGAGGGACCCTCGCCGGTGTACCCCGCTCTGCGGACCACTACCGTGATCTCCCACCAAGGAACCCTCTTGTCTACCATCTCTGCTGACCCAGTGTACTATAGTGACTGTAATATTTCCCCGGCACGCCCGCTCCTCGGATAGTGCCGCAGCTATTGCCCGACTCTAGTCATGCGAGCTGAGTCTGATGTCAGCATCTGCGCTGTCGCTCCATGGCCCGCCTCCTGGGGTCACCCTCTCTTTCTCCACCTACACATCTGCTATATATCATCCCGCAGCCGAGAATCCGCCTCCTGACAGTAAGGCTCAGCGGGGCTCCTCCCCTGGGCAGTACCACCCCTCACCTCAGCCAAAGGGCCCACTTACTTACAAATCCTAACAACAGGATTCCTAAATTCAATAGATTCCATGTTGCTTATTATCCCAGGGACAAGCAGTAGATTTTCCCAAGTCCACCTTAATAATGGTTTATGGACTTTTCTTCCAGGAACTTCTCCAAACATTTTTTAAACCCAGTTTCACTAACAGCTTTTACCACATCTTCTGGCAACAAATTCCAGAGCTAAATTATGCATTCAGTAAAAACGTATTTGCTCCTATTTGTCTAAAATGTATCACTTACAGATCGATACTCTAAGGCCGCGGTAGAAACAGTGCGGCAGTGTCAGGCGCACCCTCGTTCCCCGCACGCACAGTTCTCTTCACCTACCGCTCGATACTCTCTTCAAATTGCATGCAAATGCATGCCGCGTCTGCGAAGCGTTAGGCAAGCGTTAGGCCCGCACAACCCATTTTACTGTATAGAGCGCCTATACAGTATCCTGGGTTCGGGGGCCTAACGCTTCACGGCCGCGCTGGTATCTGTCATTTCAAATGTCATTTGAAATGACAGGTACCAGGAAGTGGACAGTTATGTTCCCCGATGCTCGGCAAACTTTCCCCCAGCCCCCACTCACCTGCCCTGGCCCCGTCCGGTCTCCGGTGCAGCCCCAGTCCTGTCCCCTCCTCCCGAAGCAAAAAAAAAAACCCGAAAAAGTAGCAAGGCTCGGGCCTGCTACGGTAGTCCCTTCTCCCTTCTCCTCTCCTCCCGATTTCGGCGCTCAAGGCGGCCGGGTGGGCGTGCATTCATCCAGGCAGAGGGAGCCGGCAGCAAAAGCGGCCTCCGGCTCCCTCTGCCTGGATGAATGCACGGCCCCCGCCGGCAGTGAATGAATGCCCGTGCGATTTCGGCGCTCAAGGCGTGACATCACAACATGTGACTGCCTTGAGCGCCGAAATCGCACGGGCATTCATTCACTGCCGGCGGGGGCCGTGCATTCATCCAGGCAGAGGGAGCCGGCGGCGAAAGCGGCCTCTGGAGGCAGAGGGAGCTGGAGGCCGCTTTCGCCGCCGGCTCCCTCTGCCTGGATGAAAGCACGCCCACCCGGCCGCGGCCTGGATCGAACACGCTCCCACCGCCGCCTGGATCCAACGCGCGCCCACCCGCTCGCCGGCTCCCGCCGCCGCCGCCTGGATGAACGGGCGCTCATCCGCCCGGCTCCCGCCGCCGCCTCGATGACCGCACGCCTGGGGGATTCGGAAAGTGACAGGTATTTATACATATATATAAACAACTTACGCTGCAATGTTTTTTACACTTTACTCCCTTTGGTTTTACCCCCATTTTTTACACTTTATTCCCGTTTTAATTTTCGAACACCACACTAACACCAAGTAGAGGGTAGGCGGTAAACTAACAGGTTAAGGACGCGGCAAAATAGCGGGTTACAAAGGAGATAATCTGAGCGCGCGTCACAGTATCGGAGGGGAATAGCTAATTCCTTCATTATACAGCTAATTCGTTCATTTACATATCATATACATGCTGCGTGCGGAAAGGGTTATGCGTCTGTTTTAAGAAGCGCTAAGGACGCGTGAAACTGGAGACTGTATCGCTGGATCGCCTTACGCGTCCGAATTGTGCGCTCCCAGCACGTTACAGACGGGAAATCTTCAACCGCACGTTACAGTATCGACCTGTTAGTAACTTCATTGCATGTCCCCCTAATCTTTGTACTTTTTGAAAGCATTAAACCATCAATTCGCATTTATTCTTTCCAATTCACTCATTATTTTAGAGACCTCTATCATATCTCCCCTCAGCCATCTCTTCTCCAAGCTGAAGAGTCCTAACCTCTTAGCCTTTCTTCATATGGGGAATCGTTCTATCACCTTTATCATCTTGGTCGCCCTTCTCTGTACCTTTTCTAATTCTGCTATATCTTTTTTTGAGATGTTGTGACAAGAACTGCACACAATACTCAAATCACAAGAAGACTGAGAAATTGCAAGAGGACCTTGCCAAACTGGGAGGCTGGGCTTCCAAATGGCAGATGACATTCAATGTGGACAAGTGCAAAGTGATGCACATAGGGACGAGGGATCCAAATTATAGCCAAACAAAGCAAGGTTCCACCTTCGCAGTCACCGCCCAGGAAATGATCTAGGCATCATTATGGGTAATACGTTGAAATCCTTTGCCCAGTGTGCGGTAGTGGCCAAGAAAGCCAATAGAATGCTAGGGATTATTAGGAAAGGTTGGAGAATAAAACAGAGAATATCATCATGCCTCTGTATCACTCCATATGTAGCAGATTGGCGAGGCAAGAGTTCCCCTTGGCTAAACCCATTAAACTATGCTTATCTCTATATGACTATCTGTGTGAGAGGCATGGAAAGTATGTGAAATGATATCAGATGACATCTGGAGGGGCCCTGAGAGGCATGGAAAGTGACATCAGAATTGTCGGGAAGAATTCTTTGATATTGTGGGGGACGTTTGGGTTTATACCGCAGAATTAACTTGAGGATATCAGTAAGGCTGTTTAAGTTTGTGGTTTTAGAGATCTGTCTGTGGCGCGGTAGGGCGGCGTCCACTCAGATTCTTGCTTACTGGCTGTGCTAACGTTAATGGGAGTGAGGTTTGAAAAAGAACAAGAAGGGAATGGAGCTTGAATATCCTTCTTGAGGGAATCTGCAGCATCAAAATAATCTTTCCTTTCTCTTCGTTGTATGTTGGATCAGTAGAGGGTTTTGTGGTTCTATAATTTATTAAAAATATATTTCGTTTTGCATGCTTACATTGAGGTCTGTCGTGGACTGTAAGGGGTAGGGATTTATTTTGTTTTCTGGTCTATATGTTTGTATGTTTTTTAAAAAATATGTGGTTTGGGTGGGTGTTTTTTGATGTTTTATAAAGATGTATGTATATGATTATTGGAGGTGGCTTTGAATATATGTAATATGTATTATGTATATAATCTGTATTATGTGTTGCGCTCGGTGGAGGAGAGCACCAGGGGCCGCTCCTAAGCGCGGTACAAGATGTGTGCCCCTGCGGTGAGACTAGTCCCTCTGGGTAGAGATGAGGAATCTGGAGGGCCGGAGCCTCCGCCGGACCTGCACGCCCCAGAGAGACCACCAATGCTGTGGTGGTCTCTGAACGGTCCTCCAACCATTCCCAGCCCTTTCGGACCTGCCGCAGGGAGCAGCAGAGGCGACAGGCCGGACAGAGGTCAGGAATAGCTGAAGACCTTGGAACTGACGAGACACGTCTTGGAACTTGGAACAGACGAGACGGGCGAGCACAGACCCTCAGGCACCCTACACAGCCCGTAGGCTGGTCACGGACCACACTGTCCTCCAGGCACCCTACACAGCCCGAAGGCTGGTCGCGGACCACGAGGGGAGCGGGCATGCTCAGGACCAGACACAAGGAAGGGTTGAGCAACCCCCAGGATCCTCTGAGGTCGGAACAGGAGAACTTGAGGGTCGGAGCCTCAACAATAAAAACAGGAACCTCCAGAGGCACAGGTTACTCGGAACCTGGGTCATCAGGACTGGAACATCAGGATACTGCAGATATCATCAGGATCAGGATACGAAGACATCAAGGCAGCCAGGCAGGAACAAGCCAGAGAAGTCCTAGGGAGGAACTGATCCCTTGCCAAAGCCAAGACAGACTGAGCGAAGAGTCCTTTTGTAGGCAGAAGAGGCAACTCCCTAGGAGGAGCTCCATAAGGGCCACACCTGTGCTGGCCCTTTAAATCAGGGAAGAAGCCGCGGGCCCGCCCCTAGGAGGAAAGGGGAAGGATCTTGGATAGCAGCCATGCTTGCCGCTGTGCAGAGAGGAAACAGAGCAGAGAGCTGGGCCTCAGGGCAGGCCCCCAAGTCGGCAGCTGCCTCAGCCGCGCAGGAGAGGTCCGTGGACGGCACAGCCGGACAGATCCCAGCTTCAGCGGTCTCCAGACCGTGTTGGAAAGACCTGGCACAGCTCCTGCCATAAGAATCAGAGGCTTCTGCGGCCTCTGGGCCGCAGAGCGGTAGTGGCTCCTGCCACCAGGAAAGTCCGGGGATGTGGCCTGGTCGGAACGGCAATGAAGGTGAGAGGCTCCAGCCATAGCCGCATCACAACATTATGTGTGAATTTTTTTCATTTGTGAACATTCTAATATATATTTTTATCTTTGCATATAGAATTTTTTGAGATTTATTGTGGGATTATTATGAATACAATTTTGATTTTCATGAGGGTTCATTTATAAATAAGCTTATCTATAAAATTACCCTCTTTGGTTATTTTGTTATATTTGTATGGGTTTAGCCAGTGTGCTGTTTACCAGAGAGGAAACCGGAAACTACAGGCCAGTCAGGCTCACCGCAGTGGTGGGAAAATTAATGGAAACTCTGCTGAAGGACAGGATAGTGAACTATCTACAATCAGGTGGCTTCCTGGACCTGGGGCAGCATGGATTCACCAGGGGATGGTCCTGTCAGACCAATCTTATTGATTTTTTTGATTGGGTGACTAAAGAATAGGATCAAGGAAGAGCCCCCTCTATGTGATCTACTTTTGATATGGTCCCGCCTAGGAGGCATATGACTAAAATGAGAAGCGGGAGCGAGTGCCAAGGTGGTGGAGTGGATTACAAACCGATTGACTGATAGCAGACAGCTTGTAATGGTAAATGGAACCTACTCTGAAGAGAGAACCGTGTTACGTGGACTGCCACAGGGACCGGTTTTGGGACTGGTTCTGTTCAGTATCTTTATGAATAACATTGCAGGAGGGATAGAAGGTAAAGTTTGTCTAATGGGGATGATACTACGATCTGCAATAGAGTAGACACAGCCGAAGGAGTAGAGAGAATGAGACGTGATTTAAGAAAGCTTGATGAGCGGTGGAAGATTTCACAGCTGGGATTCAATGCCAAGAAGTGCAGACTCATGCATTTGGGATGCGGTAATCCAAAAGAACTGCTCAGAGGCAGATGTCAAAACTTCCCACAAAACCAAACCTCACTCCCACAAGTCCTCCTTCCCTTCCCAAACAAGTCTGATCCTGCCTCCACCTTAAAAAAAAAAAACATTGCGGGGACCCCAGCCAAACTTCTGCACCCTCCTTCACCTCCCCTCTAAAGCATACTGTACAGCTCATCTCCAAAATATGTATAGTTAAGTCTCCAGTCAGGGTGCCTGGGTCTGGTGGGCCTCCATCCAACCCCTTCATCTTGAAGAAATGGAATCGGCCTAAGGGAACCCCCCCCCCCCCCCCCTCTCTTTAGAATCCTTTTAGAGACTATGGGAACTCTCCAAAAGCCCCGCCCCCAGCTCCTCCCACACCCCAGAAGGAGGAGACAAGCAGTTCCGTCAGCTCAAAGCAGATTGATCCCTTGACTGTGACATGTCAGTGAAAGGACCAATCCCCTTTCAGAATTCCGAAAGAATGGCCTTCTGTAAGGGGATTGGTCCCTCCACTGCCATGTGTCATTGGAGGGACCAATAAGCAGACAGTGAAGGAGTGAATAAATGAATATCAAGTACCCAACATTTAATGTTAACTCATTCACTCTTTCCTTGTCTGCCGATTGATCCCCTCCACTGTCAGATGTCAATGAAAGGACCAATCCCGAAACCTCCCACACCTCCTCCGATCCCCTCGCTCTTCTTCTACCCCAGCACCTCACATTCTTGCCCTCCCCATCATTTACTCCCCCCCCCCCCCTCCATTCTGGCTTGTTGGCAGAACCCAGCAAGGTGCAAAGCTGCACCCTCCTCCTCTGTTTCCTGGGGCTTTGCTTGCATGGTTCAGAGCACGAGTCTGAGGGCCCGGAGCAGGAGATGAGGATGTGGCACTGCAGCTCCCGGGATCAAGCTGGAGTGGGGAACGGTGGTGGCAGCCGGAGAGAAGCAGGAGGTGCTGCTGCTATTGACACTTGCTCCTACGGCCACGGTTCACGCTCCCCCAGTGATTCCACGAGGAAAGGTGAATTCTGCAGGAAAGCCTTGATTTTTTTTTTTTTAAATCCTTGCCATGGAACCACAGGCGACCAGGGGGCCGCGTCCAATTCTCCAGCCTCCCCCCCCCCCCACCTTTCACACAACCCCCCCTCCATTTCTCCAGTCCCTTGTCACACAAGCCCCCCTCCCCCCCCTTTATCACATACCCCATTTCCCAGCCCACACACAGTGCTGATCTCTGTAGCAAAGAGAAGGAGAGTCACAGCCCAATATGCTGGCGCTCTCCTCTTCATTCTTGCCGTATCATAAAGGCACTGGGTGGTGTGGGGGCCTTTGAAAGTGCTGCCATGGGGGTGCATGTTCTGGTCGCAAACCCGATCTGAGCTGACTGGAACCGGCCCCCTTGTCTCTCCTGGCAAACCCATGGGGGGGGAGGGGGGCAAGTAAATTCCTCAGGAATGGGATAGATTCTGCGGCTGCAGGACTGCCCTGGCTATAGTAATGTTTGCCCGCTGACCTATTGCAGCCTGGCTTGAGATTTAAAACCCTGCAATTATTTGTTCGCTCGCTGACCTACTGCCACGGGAGCAAAGCGTTAAAAGCTGCGATCGGTTTGCACGCTGACACTGCAGCAGATATTGGGATTTCCAAAAGCAGCAGAAGAAAGGGTTCCCTCCCCCCCCCAGCGTTTGGTTTTTTTTTCCTTGGATATTTTTTTCTGCCTGAACTATGATGAACTGTGGCGAAGGGGGAGGGGCGGGCGAGGGAACACTATCGCAGACTTCTGGGACTCTGAGCAGATTGTAGCAGCGAGATACTGCCCACAGGGAGGGTTTTCACACTGAGTTTTTTGTTTGTTTGTTTGTTTTCGGGGGGGGGGGGAGGGGTGTCTTGGTTGTCAGTTTAAACCTGGGATGCTGCAGAGAGGAAGCAGGCACAGAAGCCTGGGCTGAGTCGGGTGTCACGACAGCATCCCAAATTGAGTGGAGACATTGGCGACCTGCAGGGTGAAATTAGGCTCAGAGACAAAGCAGTGGGCACTGTTGCAGCCGAAGGAAAAACGGCAACTCGTAATAAAAACCCCCTTCTGGGAGTGCACAGTGTAATATTTTGCTGTTGCATGCCCTCCGGGAATATCTTGTCAATGTCTTGAGTCTGTGAGTTGGAAGTGTCTCATTTCTGCTGTGGATATGTAATCTGACACAGCTCTGGCTGAGAAATAGTTTTACAAATTGGAAGGTACATTTGCACATATTGGACACATGGTGACACATGCTGCAAATATCTGAAAGGACCTAATTTAATAAGGATTTTTGTCTATGGGGGAAAAACTTAAGTAAATAAAGGCTTCAAATTAGTACAAATTTGAATCTTCTGAGTGGTGATGCCATTCATCAGAGCTTCAATCTTGACTACCAACCATTAATGTTACATAAGCATTTGTAATTCATTCATCTTGTTAAAAAGTTCTTTGTGTTCATTTTGTATAATTTGATGAACTGCTTTCCATTGCCAGACCAGAGCATTTATTTGTACCATAAATAATTTTACAGGAAACGAAAGAGAAAAAAGTCATCGTAAAAATATTATGCATAACCCTAACATCAAGTCCATGGACAAGTCAACAGTAGCATCATGATCAAACAGCAAATAAAGAGTATTCAACCCCAAACCTTTACAACCCTCACGAGAATAAAACCCCAAAACCAGGAACCCTCATGGTCTTTAAAGATCATGCTCCCCATTATCCAAATGCATGGATAAAAAGTGGGGTCTTGATGTTTTTCCAGAAGGCCAAATAATGGGGCTGCATCGGTAATTCAAAGGGAAGAGAGGTCTGCAAAATAAGAATAGACTCTAAAAAGCTCCCTGCCTCATCTGTGTCAGTTCACCCCGTGATTATAACAGGGGCTCCAGCTGGTTAGTCAACCAGGAAATACTGTCTCTGCTCCTCAGAAGGGGATCTGTATATTAATAGGTGAGGTTGTAGGGGAATTGGTATTCTTTTTCTTTTTTAACTTTTTATCTAACATTACAAATAGAGTGCATGAATATCCCCATGTTGCGGTACACTGCAGTGGAAAGTCATTAGCTAACATGGCATATAACAGCAATTAGAAAGTCCCCCAGAGAACAAAGCATTGATCAAGTAGTAAGTCGTGGTAAGGATCCCATATCTTCTGATATTTAAAGTATTCATTTGCAACAGCAAAACACATACGTTCAGTACCCACTATTTCCTTAACCTGAGCTTTCCAGTGTTGTAGATCAGGACTTAATTTCCAATAATTTAGAACTCCATCTCATCCTAACGCTCTCCCTTACCTCATACCCAATTTACTAGAATCCCTTTCTTCTCCAGTTCTGTTTAACTCAGCTCTGTTAAGTTACTCCTAAATTATAGTTCTGTTTTTTAAAAGACTCTACTTGCTTTATGTTCAAATATTTATATTTTTACTATTGTTAAATGTATAACGATTATATAACCCTGTTAAATGTATAACGCTACGGCATAAGTAAGTTCCTGTTCACTGTACACCGACGTGATATCTTTGATGAGTGGCGGTATATAAAAAATTATAAATAAATAAATAAATAAATAAGTATCTATTGTATACCGTGCGGCCAACAAACGTTGACCTATGAGAGGACGAAATTTTTTAGTAAACCAAGTGAAGGTGGAATATTAATGGGGGAAGCCCAAAATGTCCGCATTTCCCCATGTTACTTGGCACCAAAAGTATCGCACACTTTGACAGTGCCACCACATGTGCATATATGATCCCACCTCCCAGCAACCATGCCAACATAGGGCTGCAGGATCTTCATATATTTTCCTATAAAAGAGGGGCATGCCATATGTTCTGGTTAAGAGTCAAATCATGAACTCCACACGTTTAAGGCAAAAGGAGCTATGGTGCAGCATTAATCAAATTTGCTTCCATATCTTAGAATCATAAACAGTGCCCAAGTCTATATTCCATTGCTCTATCAATTTCTGGGGTGTTTCCTCGCCATGTTTACGAAGAAGTATACCACAGTATAACACCTTTATCCCCTTGGCAAAGGCATCCGGCTCACCTAGGTAAGTTTCTAGCTTGGGCAGAGACCGCAGTGGGGAAGAGTCATCTAAATGAGCAGTTAATACGTCCTGTAGCCTTTGCTAATAAGTTCTGGAGGAGTCCGGCAAGTCATATGCATCGCATAAATCTTCAAAGGATTGAATACCGTCCTCATTCCATCGATCGTGTGCAGCCCCAGATTCCTCCATAACTTGAACTCCGACGAAAAGGTGTATCCCGAAAGACATGTGTTGCCATAAAAAGGAACAAGAGGCAGTAGCTCTGTACCTGTGATCCCGAGAAAATGCAACACCTAGGACCTGGACCATACCTTTAGTTTAAAATATGAGAAATAATATGATTTTTTTCTGCCAGCTCTATGTCTCACAAGGGAATCCGAAAGATGAAAGTGTAACAGAGCTAGCGAGGTACTCTCTAATTGAGCTCACTCCAACGCTACCCACAGGATAACCCGATGACCAGCCCAGGCCTTGAAACATAAGAACATAAGAACATGCCACACTGGGTCAGATCAAGGGTCCATCATCCTGTTTCCAATGGTGGCCAATCCAGGCCATAAGAACCTGGCAAGTACCCAAAACCTAGGTCTATCCCATCTTACTGTTGCTAGAAATAGCCGAGCAGCCCAGTAGTATACCTTTAAGTTACCCAAGGCTATACCACCCTGTTGTTTGGGCATACACAACTGAGTAAACCCAATACATGCTTGTTTATTTTGCCTGATAAATTTTGACATATTACTATGTAACTCATCAGATTGCCTCAATGGAATCAAGTGAGGATATGTTGAAACAAATATAGGAGTCTAGGGAGGACATTCATCTCGAGCAAGTTAATTCTACTCACCCAGGAAACAGGGAGGTCCGCCCAGTCCACCAAATTCTTCTTAATAGAACTAATAAGACCCGCATAATTATGGGTATAAAGTTTGGATCAGTCTTTGCGAATAAAGACTCCTAAATATTTGAACCTCTCTGTTGCCTTCCGAAACATGCGCAGACAATCCAAGAGGTTAACTATCCCACCCCAGGAGAACACCTCAGATTTGTCCCAGTGTTATGAACCCTGCCCATGGGTTTCCCCGCGAGCAGGCTCCTTACCATGCTGCTGACTTTGCCATGCCTGACGTGGCTGGACGCCGCCGAAGTCGGGCCTTCACCGCGGACTTTGTTTCCTCACACGGCCCGGAGGCCGCCCCTCTTGCTCTCTTCACCGCGGCCGGAGCCACGGACTTCTCTGCTGTCTGTCCTCAATGCGGCTGGAACCGCCACCGACATCATTGCCATCTTCACAGCTGGAGGCCGCAAGCCCCGAGCTGGCTTGGCGGCTGGAGCCGCCCTCGGGGCCTCCTGCAGCGGCAGGAGCCGCTGCCATTGTCGGGGCCTGCTTCTAAGCCCAGCCCTGCTTCTTCCACGCTGACGTGGATGCAGGACCGCTGTCCACGGTCCTGCACAGCTTCCTGCTTCCTGCCTCTAGGCACGCAGCCGCGCCTCTCTTCAAGATTAAAGGGCCCACGGCCGGATATGCCCTGGGCCCCACCTATGCACTGTTTCCTGTATCAGCCCTATAAAAGGGCTGCTCCTGCATTCCGTCTTCGCCTTGCATCGGAGTTCCTTTGCTTCTGGAAGCTCCTGTCTTCCAGCACTCCGTCAGGTCCTTCGTGTTCATTGTTGGAGCTCCAAGTCTCGTCTGTTTCTTGTGCCATGTCTTCGTCGCCTGAGGTCCTCTTCCAGGTCTCCTGATGTCTTGTCGTCTGATGTCTCGCTTCCTGATGTTCCAGGTTCCTTGATGTCCTTCTCAGGTGCTCTTGAGCCTTCTGTTTTGCCAGCGCTTTGGTTCTCCGAGTGACACGCCTTTGTCTATGGAGTTGCCTGCAGTGGACTTTGTCCTGCGCTCCTGAGCCTTCCTGTCCTGCCAGCCCTTGTGGTTCTCTGGATGACACCGGCTCCGTCGTCGGGGTCCTGCCTAGGCTGGATTCCTTCCTGCGCTCATCCCGCTCTCCTCGTGGTCCGTGACCAGACTCCTCAGGCTGTCTAGGGCGCGCAGTGGGACAGGGTGGTCCGCGACCAGCCCATTGGGTCCGCCTGTGAAGGTGGGCTGTGTAGGGCGCCCTGAGAGACAGTGCCAATGTCTGACCTCCCCAGCTTCTTGTCTTGACTCTGCCAAGTTCCTCGCCCCCTCTGTGATGCCGTTGCATCAGTCCTTCGTCTGTGATGTCTTCCCATCAGCCCTCGTCTGTGATGTCTCCGCCTCAGTCATAGTCTCAAGTCTTCGTGTCACAAGGCCTCCATCTGCCTTCATCCTCAGGCCGGCCTGCTGCTCCATGCCCATCCTAAACGGCAAGTCCGAAAGGGCTTGGAACAGTCGGAGGATTGTTCATCTACCAACATCATCTGGTTGGTTCTGGGAGCATGCAGGCCCAGTGGAGGATAAGACCGTGTCTCCGCCATGCTGGGACATGCCGCCAACCCTCGGTTTGGTCCTGGTCCGTCTGGGGTTGGGCCGAGGCCCAAGGGCACACGAAAAACCCCTCTGTAACACCCAGTTGACTTTATAGCTCGTTAAGTTCCCAAAATGTCATATGTGCTAACAATTCAGAAGCAGAGTTCCTCAATGAGGTTAAATAAATTAGGACATCATCAGCATAAAGAGATTATTTTAAGTTTGAATCAACCTATTTTGACCCCCTGAATTTCCGGATTGGAGCGTATAGCAATAAGCTAGGGGTTCAATAGCTAGGTCAAATAACAAGGGTGAATCAGGACAGCCTTGCCTTGTTCCACGCTTGATCGGAAAAAAGGAAGATAGAGAGCCATTAATTAGTAATCGCGCTCTGGGATTGGCATACATGGCGTAAATTTACTCGAGAAACCGATTTGGTAGGCCTACCTGTCAAAGGGCCTCAAATAGAAAAGATCAGGATATTTGATCAAAAGCCTTTTCTGCATCTAATGATAAGATCCCTCTTCTCTTAGCTAGATGAATGATATTAAACAATTGTCCCTTTTACAAAGCCAGTTTGGTCCTCATGTACTGACGAGGGAAGTATAGACTCTAGGTTCATCAGCAACACCTTAGCTAGGATCTTCAGGTCAGAGTTAAGAAGGGAGATAGGTCTATATGAACCACAATCCTCGGGATCTCACCCAGGTTTAGGAATAAGAGAAACCGTGGCATCCATCAAGATTCCCAAACTAGTTACTGGGTTTCCATCAAAGTTGTAAAGAGATGTTAAAAAAGAGTCATTTCCGATGGCTATTCTATCAATTTTTTCAAAAAATCTCTATCAGGCCCAGGACATTTGCCACCTGGTAGAAGCTTAATCACTGTTTGTATCTCAAGCGCAGATATCAGGGCCGCTAACTGCCCGGCCTCTATGGCAGATACCTTCGGGAGCACTAAGGTCTCTAAAAACTGCGAGATGTCATCCAAAGGAATCTGAGTAGCATCAGAATATAACTGAGAGAAGTATTGCAGAAAAACCCTTTCAATACCCTGAGAAGTTGAAATGCCTGTTCCTCGACTATCTTTAATTCGCAAGATAGGGGCCTTCCCAGTCTTTCTTCACACTGCCCTCACTAAAAAGGTTCCTACTTTATTCCCATGTTGATAAAATTTCGATTTAACCAGCTTAAAAACCCTTTCAATTTTTTCAGTTTCAAGGGAGCATAGCTCCCTGCGACAGGTTTCCAGCATTTTATACATGCTGGGTAAGCAGTTGCTCTTGTGCTGAGCTTCTAATCTTTTAAGTTTAATAGTTAAGGTTTGAACCTTAGCCACATGCTCTTTTTTAAGAAAGCTGGCAAAGCTAATTAATTTACACTGGAGCCAGGCCTTGAATGTTTCCCATCTGTCTACTGGGGCGTAGTCTTCAATCGGGTTAAAGGTATTGAACTCTTCAACAACTTCTTTCAACAAGACAGGAAAGTGAGCATGTTCCAGCAAAGCATTATTAATTACCACATAGGGATTCGAGGGGGAATCTCCCCCAGAGACAAAGTAAGTAGCTCTGGGGAGTGGTCCGACAGTGTGTTGACTAAGATATCACATCCAAGAATCTTAGATACTGCAGAAAAGGAGCAAAGAGAAAAGTCCAGTCTATTATATATGTTGGGTCTACCATAGGAGAATAAAAAGCGCAATCACGAGCCGTCAGATATAGAAATCTCCAGATGTCAGTTAAGGCAAGCGTGTCTACAGACTCTCTAAGAGCAGGTGCCCCCGGGTGTTCTTTATTAGGTCAAGACAATTTGTCTAGCACTGCGTCGGAGCACACATTCCAATCGTCTCCAATGTATAGTTGGGCAGTTCCAAAGACCGCTATAGAATCTAGTAAGCCCCTATAAAATGCTCCTTGATCATAATTAAGACCATATACTGTTGCTAGGGTAAAAGAGTGATTAAAGAGTTCACAGTCAAGCAAAATATAACGACCCTCTGAATCTTTATGCTGACGATGCACCTTAAGGGGTATGTTTTTATCAATCAATATACAAACTCCTCTACTTCGAGCATTGTACAAGGAATAATACACCAGTCCAACCCAACCCTGTTTCAGCTTTTCATGCTCTATATTTGTTAAATGAGTTTCCTGGAGCATAAGGACCTGGGCTTCCTGCCTTCATGCAAATTGTATGATACGATTCCTCTGGGAATTGATATTCTTGACAGGGAGTACAATTAGTACTACTGTTCAGATGTGTTAATTAAACCATTTGCCCATAAAATAAAAGGCAAAAATGTACCAAAAATATGTTAAATATTTTATGCTTTTCAAACCAACCTTTGACAAAAGCATTCAGTAATGAGGAAAAAAAGCTTTTCAGACCAGAAGCTAGCATTTCCAAGTTATGGTGCAAAGGTTTTATTTTTGTGTGCGTGAATTTGTGGTGCTCATCAACAGTGCAAGGTTGAAAGCACTGGAAAGCAAAAGCCACAGAATAGGGACATTGCTCTGGCAAAGTGCCGCAAGCATATTCTGGAAGGACTGCTTCTGTGCCGTGAGGGGGGTAATTCGGTCTCCATGAAACCAACAGAGCAGTTGCATTGAGCTGATTTTTTTTGTTTGTTTTTTTATTAAGGGTCTTTCAGCTGAAAGTTTCCAGGACTATTAAGGTAGATTGCCTGGATTAGTGACTTCAGTAGTGTTCTAACCATAGTCAATTATTTGTTTGCTGCTATGTCTCCTCTGGAAAGGTCTGTGACCGCCTTATTTCCTTCTATCTTTTAGAGATGAAATACGTTTCCCTGGCACCAAGTCTGACAGTAGAACGATTCAGATTCGCAAAACACTATGAATATGAAATATTAAGCTAGAAGTAGTCTATGTTTTATCTTTTCAAAGAATGTTTTTCTCCTTTCATTCCTCATTTCCAAGAATTTTAAGATAAAAAAAAGCGTTTGTGTCATTGTAGTTTAATCTCCTCATCAGATGATTCCCCACCTACTGGCAGCAACTTTACTTAGAACTGAAGCTTGTCAGGTTAAAGGAAAATTAGAAAGTCATCAATCAGTCAAGAACTTTATTTATTTATTTATTTAACACCTTTTCTATACCGTTGTTTAGTAATGCACCATCACAACGGTTTACAATTAGGCACAAATAAGTTTGGTTTATAAATTATCCAGAAGGTGCCAAAAAACGTTTTTGGTTACATGTTTCAATAATATACACTAACGGGCGAATTTTAAAAGCCCTGCTCGCATAAATCCGCCCGGATTTATGCGAGCAGGGCCTTGCGCGCCGGCGCGCCTATTTTCCATAGGCCGCCGGCGCGCGCAGAACCCCGGGACGCGCATAGGTCCCGGGGTTTTTGGAAGGGGGTGTGTCAGGGGCGGGGCCGAACGACGCGACGTTTTGGGGGCGGGACACGGCATTTCGGGGGCGGGCCCGGGGGCGTGGTTTCGGGCCGGGGTGTTCCGGGGCGTGGCCGCGCCCTCCGGAACTGCCCCCGGGTCAGGTCTCGGCGCGCCAGCAGCCCGCTGGCGCGCGTGGATTTACGTCTCCCTCCGGGAGGCGTAAATCCGTGGATAAAGGTAGGGGGGTGGTTTAGATAGGGCTGGGGGGGTGGGTTAGGTAGGGGAAGGGAGGGGAAGGTGAGGAGAGCCTTGCACGCGCCGATCCAGGATTTTAGAAGATACGCGCGGCTACGCACGTATCTTATAAAATCCAGCGTACTTTTGTTTGCGCCTGCTGCGCAAACAAAAGTACGCGAACGCGCTTTTTTTAAAAATCTACCCCTAAGTGGAGAGTGGGTTGGAATTTCCATTTATATGAACAATAGGAAAATCATATATGTTCTAAACTGTCCTTCTCTTAATTTAATACTTAATTGTGATGAAAATAATAAAGTAAGCAATTATGCTTTTGGGTGACTTTCAACTGTGTGTAGGTGTTCTTATTCATCGACCTCACTGTGAAAGGCTTTTTTGAAGAGCCAAGTTTTTAAACCTTTTTTGAAGAGTTTTAAATCTTTCATTAGTCTTAATTCAAGTGGTAATGTGTTCCATAATAATGGTCCTGCCAATGATAGCGCTCTCTCTCTAACCTGGGCTAACTTTGCTGTTTTTACTGAGGGTATGGTTAGTAGTGCTTTATTGGCGGACCTGAGATTCCTTTGAGGGACATGTAATCGAAGTGCGGTGTTTAGCCAGTCGGCATTTTCGTCATTGATTAGTTTATGAATTGTGCATAGTGTTTTGAATTGCACTCTTTGTTCTATTGGGAGCCAGTGTAAATCCGCCAGTGTTTGGGTGATATGATCTCCTCTGCCTTTTCCAGTAAGTATTCTGGCAGCTGAGTTCTGTAGTATTTGCTGTGGTCTGATTGTTGCATATGGTAATCCTAGGAGAAGTGTATTACAATAGTCAGTGCTGGCGAATATTAGTGTTTGTAGTACTGTTCGAAAGTGTGCTTGAGTTAATAAGGGTTTTAGTCTCCTAAGGACCATTAATTTGGCGTAGCCTTCTCTAACTTTCAGTGATATGTGTTGCTTAAGGCTGAGTTCCATGTCGATTATTACTCCTAGGTTTCGAGCGTTTTCATTTAGCTCCACTGTTTTGCCATTTTTATGTTTGATGGGATTCTGAATTATTTCAATGTTTTTTCGTTCAAGATGTATAAATTCTGTTTTTTCAATGTTAAATAATTACTAGTTCCATTTGGTTTAGTAGTTGTTTTATTATATCTAGGTACAACATTGCAAAGTTCAGTGTTGTTTTCAATTGTTTCTTCTCCTTTATTTAATACATGCTTTAGCACAATTTTTGCACTCAAAAAGTTGCATTAAAAACTAAAAAAAGTATTCAATATACATCAAGTTTAATGGAAGTAATTATGAAAGTAAGTAATGGAAGTAATTATGATGTCATGAACAGTGAATTGTGCATTTCAAGGATGGTTATGCAGCAAGATTTATTCATTTAATTGTTTGTTTATTTGTTTGTTTGTTATTTGACAAATTTATAGCCCATTCACTGAAAAATATACCTGGGCAGGTTACAATAAAACATGCATAATTCCTATATCACATACAACCACAAATACTAGAACACAATAAATATACAATAAGAACAATAAAAATAAAATACAATAAAACATATCCACAAACAATTAAAACTGTGGCTAGATGTTCTGCCAGCCACACCAGAACCTACATAACACCATTCTCCGCTTTGATGTTGGGGGCGGGGGGGAGAGGAATTGGATTCAGATGACAACCAACATGGGCCCTGACTTTTATGGTCATTTATCATTTGAATCGATGAAAAGTACAACAAGAGGAGTTGAATGCAGTCTGAGCATCGATTCAAATGATAGAAATTCTTCAGTAATATCAAATTGCAAATTTGCAGTTAATTCGTCTGACTGTGTATGTAATACCACCACCCCCAAACCCATCCCTACAGTGCTACTTATATAGAGAGCCCTATTCACCCTATTAAAGTTCTCTCTTTCTCTCTCTCTCTCTCTCCCAGGCCCTAAAATAAAACACCTGCTGACGGCATTGAAGACAAATTGTGGAAGAGATGCCAGAAGCGAGTGACTAAAAATTAGGTGAACTCTTGGAGAACTAGGAAAGAAATGCTGGGTCCTGGGAAAGAACGCTTCAAAAAGCTCAGTCCGAGTGGCCTTGCCCCCTGGTATTGCTCAATTTGCAATGGGAATCATCTCCCAGATGCCATAGCATGCTTTGGGCTAGGAATGAACCGGGATGGTCAGACCATGTTTATTTCTTTAAAGAATAGTGCACCATAAAAATGTGGTGCTGCTTCCTTATTTTGTCACAAGGTTAGCATCTCCCACACTGCGGCTCACATAAACCTGCCTTCAGTCACTGGACAGTCAGGGTGCGTCATCTCAACTCGCTACGCCATTTGGCTTCCAATATAGCTGTCCCCCCATGGTACACTAACATCAGTCCCTGGATACAGTCAGTGCAAGACTGCCAAAGGCTAAAGGTTATAACTTACTCCGCTCTCTGAGTTTTTATGTTTTAATCATTGCTGGTACTGTGACAGCAGTATGTTGGCTAAAAAAAAAAAAAAAAAGCAAAGGCCCCTTGTGAATCCATCCCTAGCATTTAGTTCCATTTCAGCCAACAATAATAAACCAGAGAGCCAAGAGAACTGCACGAGCATCAGACGGGGACAACCTGAAGTCAAACATCCTCTTGCCTGTTTTGGGGGGATTCCTTGCCTCCTCTGCATCTCTGATCCGTAACAGTAAGTTGGGGTTTGTTTCCACCAAAATCATTGAGACTTTGTAAAACTTCCAGCAGAGAGAGAGAGAGATTTGCCAGTAGTTTTTGCAAATAAAAATATTTGCATCCTATTTTTACGAATGCATTATCAGCCCATCTTATTACTCAGAAGCTTCATTCATCTCCTCTAGGAAATGTGAATCGCCTGCACGGCCCCAGCAATGTCTGTGACGGCGTGCCGGAGACACGCCATGCGTGCTCAGAATGTGTTCTGTTCCTTGTCCTTAGTCAGGCCTACCCCTCAGGTCAATACAGTAAAGTGCGGTTGCGGTTACCCCGCTCCTAACCCGCTTTCTACTCACTTTCCGGCCGCGTTAGCCCTTCCTGCGATACACAATCGCCTTTAACCGATTCTTACCGCCTCTTTAAATCCCCGGGTAACCCCTTCCGCACGCGGCATGTATATCAGATGTAAACGATCGAATTAGCTATTCCCTCCCATACGGTAACGCGCGCCCCGACTATCGCTTTTTTACCCTGCCGTTTTGCCGCGCGTTTAACCTGCTAACTTACCGCCTACCCTTACCCCTGCGTTAGAGGCAGGGGTAATGGTAGACGGCAAACTTTCCCCCAAAAGGAAACCTCTAAAAACCTAAAATCCCCTCCTCCCGAAGCGACTCGACATAACTTTTTGTTGCTTTCTTACTTTTTGTTGCTTTTCAGCCCCTTCCCTTCTCTGCCGCCCTCCGGAGGAGGGAGCCGGCGGCGAAAGCGGCTTGCAGCGTTCCCCCCCCCTCCCCCCCCCGCGCAGTCCCGGTTCTCCTGGCTCGGCCCTCATCAAATTGTGAAGTCAGGTGAGAGCCCACTGTTCTGTGCCCTCTCCAGTCACGGCGCAAGCGGAGCGAAGCGTACTTTCATTGGCCTGAGCGCCCGTCAATGTGTGCCCAAATTGACGGGCGCTCAGCCAATGAAAGCACATAGACAGGCGCGCGTGACGCACGCCGTGACATCACGCGCGCCCGTCCATGTGCGCCTAAATTGACGGGCGCTCAGGCCAATGAAAGTACGCTTCGCTTCATTGATTTGAAATGCCAGAATAGGGGAGGAGCAAGGGGCAAGGTCCCCAGAAATGTCAATAATATTTCTAGATTTCTCTGAAGTTGGCAACTGTGCCCAGGGCCGGTGCTAGCTTTTTTTGTTGCCCTGTGTGAACAATTACTTTGCTGCTGCCCCCGCCTTTCATTCATTCTCTGTCCCGGGCCCACCCAAAAAACGCCCAGCTCCCTTCAGTGATACAAACACACCCCAGACCAGCTCCCATTCACACCCACACACCCCAGGCAGGCTCCCATTCACCCACATACACATATGCAACCCAGGTAGGCTCGCATTCACACATACACCCATCCCAGGCAGGTTCCCATTCACACACACACCCATCCCAGGCAGGTTCACATTCACACACACACCCATCCCAGGCAGGTTCCCATTCACACACACACCCATCCCAGGCAGGTTTCCATTCACACATACACCCATCCCAGGCAGGCTCCCATTCACACCCACACACCCCAGGCAGGCTCCCATTCACACATACACCCATCCCAGGCAGGTTCCCATTCACACACACACCCATCCGAGGCAGGTTCCCATTCACACACATACACGTATGCAACCCAGGCAGGCTCACATTCATATACCCATCCATCCCAGGCAGCCTTCTCGTACATCACTAGATTGGTGTAGAGAAAGTGCTATTCTTGCACATTCCCAAAGATAACATATGCCAATCACTAAAAATTCAAAATGATTTTTTTTTTTTACTTTACTGTCTGATCAGCAATGGTAACCAGACAGCAAAGGTAAACATAATGGTGACCTGATCAGCAATGGTGACCAATCGGTTGGTCACAGACGTTTTTTCCTACCTTCCCTTTCTTGGTCTTTTGCCAATTCCTTTTACAGGGTTTCTTTTTCTTCTGCTTTTTCTCTATCCACCTGTCTCCTTCCCTTCTTCCCTCACACACTCAGGTTCTCATTCTCACATGCTGTCTCTCCCTCTCACACACATACACACACACACACAGGCTCTCACACTCTCATGCTGTCACACACACACAGTTTTCACTCTCAAATGCTCTCATACATAAATACACACAGCTCGTTCACATGCTCTCTCTTACTCTCACATTGTCACACACACACACAGGCTCTCACATGCTGTCTCTCCGATCATACAGGCTCTCACTTCCACACATAGTCTCTCAACTCACTCTCATACACACACACTCTACAGGGCCTCAGACCCTCACTCACCGGGCCTCCTCTTTTCGTGAGGTGGGATCCGTAGCGGCCTGGTGACTTTTTCTTTGGGCCATGGTGGGATGAGCTCCACCATGGCCCCGCTGATCTTAATGTAACAGGCGTCCCTGCTCAGCCACCGGTGGAATGAGGTCAACCGGCAACCACATGGACCTCCCTGTCAGCCATCAGAGCTCCCCTATAGCCCTGCGCCCGGGGGCACTGGCACCTCCTGCCCCCCCCTTCCCCCGGTACGCCACTGCATCCTGCTTCTTCTGCCGCTGGTGGACCCGATCCCGCTGGCGGCACACAGGCCCGACCCTGCTCCTGACACTGCCCCACCAGGCGTGTTGCCCTGTGCAATGGCACGGTTTGCACACCCGGTGGTGCCGGGCCTGACTGGGCCACACCTCCAAGAATGAGTGTGCGAGGGTGGGTATGTGGGTGGATGGATGGGAGAGAACTCTCTCTCACACACACTTCTCCTCACCTTTCACTCTTATTCTCATCCTATCACCCTCTTTCACCCTTTCCTTCTCAGCTCCATTCACTCTCTCACTTTATTCCCTCCCTCTAAAGTTTTCACCTCTCTTCCTTCTTACTCTCAACTCCCATCCAATTCATCTCTTTTCTTCTCACTGACTCCCCCTCACCTCCTTCCCTCTCACTCTTCCTCTCCCCTATCATTCACCCCCTTCTTTCTCACCCCATCCTTTCCCTTCACTCACCTTTCATCTCAATCCCTTCTCACCCCTCCCCTGTTACCGCAACCCCTCCTTTCACTCAACTTTCATCTCCCTCCCTTCTCACCTCTCCTCTCTCTTAACCCATTCTCTCCTTTCACTCGGTGTTAACCCACCTCCCTGCCTTTCCTCTCACCACTCCCTTCCCTTTTACTCTCCCATCCCCTCATTCACTTTTCGCCTCCCTACCTTCACTCACTCCTCCCTTCTTACCTCCTACCCTTCCCCTCTTCTCCCTACTCCCTCTAGATTTCCCCCTCTTTCTTCTCACTCACTCACTTCCCTTCCCCCTTCTCTCATCTCCCACCCACCTTAAACATAACAACATAGTGAATGATGGCAAATAAAGACCAAAATGGTCCATTCGGTCTGCCCAGCAATTTTTTTATATGGTACTGTCTGCCACTCTGTGCTGGCTGTCCCCAAGCTTTCTGTTAAGGGTAGTAGCAACTGCTGCCCCAAGCAGGTTACACCCAATCCTTCTGTTAAGGGAAATAACTGCTGCTTCATGCACATTACCCCCACGCCTTTTGCTAAGGGTAGTAGTGACTGCCGCTCCATGCATGTCACCCCCACCCCACACCTTCTGTTAAGGGTACACTGGCACGGGCTGTCCTCCCCACCAGCACCTACGTCCAGTGTCACAGCTCCGTTGACCCTGGTGGGCCCTGACCTTCCGCCCAGTGCCTTCTTCCAGCATTGCGGCTCCGCTGTCACCAGCTGACCCTGGCCTCCCCACCAGTGCCTGCTTCTAGCATTGCGGCTCTGGAGTCGCAAGTGGGGGCCTGACCTCCCCATCAGCGCCTGCTTTCAGTGCTGTGGCTCCGGGGCCCTGGCGGGGCCCGGCCTCCTTACCAGCAACTGCTTCCCTCATCACGCGAATCTTCTTCCGGTTCCCCTGGCAGGGCCTGGGAAACCCCAGTAGGGTTTCCTGCTGCCACTGCACCGAATGGAGGAAAAAAATACAAAAGAGCAAAAAACTTCAGAGGGGGCCCTAGCCAGCTGCCAAAAGGAAATATTATGGCGGGTGGAAAATTGAGCTCCACGGATGGGATCCAGCCCATGGACCATAGTTTTGAGGACTCCTCTACATCATCCCACTGACACCTTTCGAAGAACACCAGAGCAAACTATGAAAGGGGTGAAAGGGAAACGTGGAAAACGTGGCCCCTAGCAAGGAGACCACAAACATTTTCTAGCTCCTATCATACTGGAAAGTGAATAATCTCATGTAACCCCCTTGGCTTCTTTTGTCTTTCCTGTACAGTACAGGTACAGTGGATATAGTCATTAATGTTAACAATTATGTCAACCACAAATAAATTGACAGATCTGGAAACAGAGAACTGACTGATGCTCGTTGTGTCTCCTCTCACCAGCTAACAAAGACCCCTCAGCACTTTCACCCGCACAGGTGATCTGTATGTCACAAGTAGTCACTCTGCTGAGGGAGGGATGTGGATAAACCTGGCAGCGGCCAGTCATCCTCTCTCAGTCAGCTGGCCCAGATCCAGTCTGGGTAAAAAAATCCAAAAAAAAAAACCCCTCCTGTTTGAGACTCAGCATCATATACAATGTTCATAAAAGAGTCGGATTATTTGCAGAGCCACAGTTGCATACATCAAAGACAAGTCCATCAAACTGGATCAACCTGGAAGAATAGAAAGTCAGATTCCACCTCCTGTGGTTTGTTTTGTTTTTTATATATGGGCTTCCCTTCATTGCAATCCATTGTCTCATTATGTTTATCAACTGTGTGAAAATGGACAAGGGGTTTCGAAATTCCCTTTGTTCCACCCTTTTGATGGCTCTCATTTCAGTTTCCTCACTGCCTGACTAATCCCAGACATGGCAGGAGTAGGGCCAACCTGAGATCAACAGGGGTCAAGGTTGCCCGCCTAACTCCAGCTGGTGCTTCAGAACTAGGATCGGGACCCTGAAAGCTGCTTCTGCCATCTCCCACAGGTACTTTTCTGTGCACCTCAATGGTCAGTCTTAGACAATACGAATTGTGATGGACATAAATGCAGTATAACTGCTGCATGGGTGTACGCCTGGAGGTTAATAATACATCTGTTAAACGCTATGCGGTGGATGATCTGCTTTCACCAGCTTTGCTTACTGGACCAAGGAAGAGGCCTAGACATCATCTTCTTGCTGCAGAGAAGAAGCTGGGGACACCCTGGGCCAAAGAGCACCAGGATGACAGGACAGCAGAAGGACCCATGCACATTTCAGAAAATTCGGCTGGGAAATAATATACAAGGCAGTGAGTACAATTTCTTGTCTCCTGTATTTAGTGTTTGCACAGCCATAGGCATGCTTCCTTACTGCGGTGCAGAAAGCTGCAAAATAACGAGCAGTTATCGCGCATTAATTAACATGTGATAACAGCCTATGCTAAATCGCATGCAAATGAGTTTGGAGGACCACAACCCACACTTAAAATTTGTGCAGAAAATCCTAAGTACACCTCCCTGAGGAACAGTTAACGTTCTTGCAGTGATGGCTGTGGGTTGACATGCCCACATTTTAACAGATGCTACTTAGCTACGTAAACACAGGTAATGAGCCGATGTATATAATTATGCATTTCATGATCCATTTTTGCGCAGAGTTTGCGGAGATGCTCAAAACAGTGAAATAACGCACACTAAATTGGCAGGTAATGTACGCAGAATTTTGCAAACGGAATAGTGAGTGCTGTTTGCCAATTTAGTACTCATTAGCGTGTTTGCAAACACTGGCCCGTCTCAGTACATCGGCCTCCTCGTTTGCTGCACGCTCAGACATCATTCGTCACAGGAGTTAAAACTTGAGCTCCTGTTCTGAGTTCTGCCCTTGCCCTGCCATTCTTCAGTCGCTTGCCATTTTCCACCTCAGCAGTTCCCATCTTTTTGTCTAATTTCTCTCATTCCCTGTAGCTGTTGTGTTTGAAATGAGGTTATGGGGTTGCATCCAAGTTGGACGAGGTGACACAAAGAGAGCAAAGTTGTGATTGAAAGGAAACGTGGTCTTACATTCAGGGCCGGCAGAACCACAAGGCGAACAAGGTCTCGGCCTAGGGAAATGACCATTAGGGGGCGCAACCATGTGGGACCGCAAGCGGCGGCACCAAAGAGGAGTAGAGATTCGGCAATCTCCACTCCTCTTTGCTGCCACGGTGCCACTGCTCGCGGCCCCACATGGCTCGTGCCCCCTAATGGGTGTGGGGGTGCGACCCGGGGGGGGGGGGGTCCGGTGCAAGGCAGAAGGTGCCTAGGGCCCTGCTTACATTCAGGGCCGGCGCAACCATTAGGTGGGACTGGGCAGCTGCCTAGGGCGGCGTGAGTGGGCAGGGCGCCGCCAGGGCACGCGAGGGTGCCGTTTTCAAAAAATGCGAAAGAAGGGGCAACAGTCAAGGAGCACTCGCTAGGTTTGGAGAGAGAGAGAGAGCACTGTAAGAGGGTGGCCATAACTCTATAGATCTACCACTGTCAGAGGGCGGGTTTGGGAGGGAGGCAGTGTTACATGGACCTGCCTGGGGCGCTACACGCCCTCACACGGGAACTGCTCACGTTAGTCGAAGAGAAACGCTGTGTATGTTCTATGGAAGAATCCATCTGTTAGGAATCCCAAAACCACTCTTCAAAAAGTGAGATTTACTGCACATGCATGGAGAAAATAGTACTGTGGCGGGAACCCCTTAGTTCCATTCTGGGAGATTTAACACCTTGTGATCTATCCATCCTCTCCTGCTAGTTTAATTTCAGAGCAGTTTTTCCCTCCCTACCTCATCAGGTTTTTGCTGTTTGAGTGGCGTCTCCTCTGTGCTCACCCTGCCAGAGGCTCTCTAGGATTTTAGTTACTGTAAGGAGCTCTTTTTCCTAAAACCCCCACGGGACTCTGGCTCCAGGACGGAAGACCGGTGAGCTCATTCACTCCCTGAATGTGGCAAACACCGATGACAGCAGAACTCCAGTCTGGGAAGATTTTGGGGGTTTTTTTTATTAGGAAAGTATTTTCTCTTTTGTTTTTGTCAGGAGACTTTTTGAGCCACCCATCCTCATTGGGAGCCAAGCTGCACTAGCAGGTTTCTGCAGACTTTTCAACCTGAGGAGTCGCCCTTTTCAGAACATCTAAAAGGACCTGGAGACGCCATCCGGATCTCCATCCACGGGACTAGGATGCAGGGCTGGCTGACTGGTGAGAATCTGAAGATCAAGATAGCACGGTTTTTGCTATCTTGATGTATGTCTTTTGATATTATGAATGTTTTAATATGTAAACCGCTAAGATGGATAGACCACTACCCCTAGTGCGGTATATAAAAACTTTTAAATAAATAAATGCTACGAGGGAACCCCTGACCTAGGAATCCCAGTTAAGTTGCTGGGAGAGCTTTTAGTGCACAATTACCAGCACCATGGGAAGCTCAATCACTTTGCTGAAGAAATGGACACCTGCCCAGAATAAGACACCCTAACTGTACAAGGAAACACCTGTAACTGCATACTCATTTAAAACTGGACTTTTATTTGCCTTTAACTAATCAGTAAAACTATTATTTAACACCCATTGCTTGGTCTAGACTATGCTTTTCCCATATGTTTAGAGTGAGGAGTACTGCATGAGAATTATATTCACTAATATGAATTATCTTCAGGTTCGCAGCTTGAGTGGGGAATGAGACAGGGTCCTAGTCACCTCAATGCCATAATTCTGTGCCCTTCCCAAACAATCTCTCACTGCTGGCACCCACAAACCAGATAAAATCATCACACCAGAATAAAACAGTAATTAACCTTTTTACTAGTATCATGAAAGTAGACCGTGAATCCAACCAGAACATTCAATGAGAAAAGTACAGTAGTGAATTATAATATAAACTTGCAGTTCTCTTATTTTAAATCAAGCAATGCGAAAATAACACAGGGCAACCAACATACTCATATGGATAATAAAAAAAAATAAGGAACTCTAATAGAGAAAGGTTAGGGGGAAAAGCAGTAAAGTACACAACTTTCAAAAATTGTCTTTACCCGAGTACTCAAAAAGAGGGTATACCCTTTCCAAACACAAAATTGTGTGAAAAGAAAAGCAATCAAGAAAATGATGAGGTTCCACTTGATGGTGGAGCTGGCAAGATGACAAACCAAATAGATGAGCCCTGCAGTGTGTCAAAGATCTCTCTCTCCTGAGGAGCTTCCCCAAATGGATTACTTGATACTGAACAGAAAGCAGGCCTGGTTTCAGTCTCTTAAAGAAAGATCACAGTCCACCAGTTTTTATTTCCCAGTACCTGCCAGCAAGGGTTTATGCTTGACTGTGGCTGAAAGGCTGAAGCAATTAAGATGAGATACTTAATTTGTGACAAAAGTCAAGGAAATAAACCTTCTCCCTCCTCTGCTAAGATACTTTCTGTGCAAAGTTAAGATAACTCAGTCTCTTAGAAGGGTGATCTAGCCAGGGGCTCCTAGGCCTAGATATCTCTGGAAAAGAAGTCTCTTAGTATCTCAGCTCCTGGCTCCTCTGTCCCTTGTTGGGATTTTACATGTAGCTCAGCTATGAAGAAGATCAGCTGTCTATCTCTATATTTCCTCAGAGTGCAGACTCATGTCTCTTCCTCTCGATAATTAGCTCTTCAGAAGACGAACTGATTGCAGAGCTGCCAGATACACTCTTCTCCTCCTGGCTTCAACTTCTGGCCATCCCCACCCCTCACACATAGACCCAGTCAGCCAATTTGCACCTTTTCTTCCTTAAATGATCTCTCAGCATTCATTTGGCTTCTTCCTCTGCTCGCTATGTAGTGCTGTTCTCTGGGCAGACTAAAAAGTATAGCCCTTTTCCCCAACTTGTTAACACTGTGAGTGCTGGATGCTGGTTCTTGCAGAACATTTGTCATTCACAAGACAGCACACAGGGGTTTTGACATATTTTATATTCCTTCATCTTGTCTGCGGTGGCTCGTAGTCTCTGCAGGGTTGAAAAACATTTTTTGAGAGGACCAAAACGCATTACTCATATACAGATGCAATTCAGCCTGACACAGCTCTGACACAGCTCACAGTCTGACACAGCTCTGACACATGATAAGCTCGTAGGGGCAGGAACCCGGTTTATAGTAGCTTGCTACACAGATAGAAAGATGATCCTGAATTATTCAAAGCTGTTCTGCAAATCAAAGCTAAGCAATTATGCAACATTGGCTAAGCGGTGATATTGGCTCCAAAGACTTATATCGCCCCCTTGAAAAGTTGAGCATTCTCAGGGAAGAAAGGAACATCAAAAATCAGTCCCTTGTGAGCATTCACATGCTAAACACTTCCATATGGCCTGGCTTGCTGGCAGGCTGAGATCACCAGAGTAGTTCCCTTTCTCTGAGTGAGGTTAGCATGATCCCGTCTTTGGAACGTTTCTTCTTATCGGGGGTCAGAAAGCTCTGCTGCTCAGGCTTACAGATGGCACTGAAGATTATGCGTCTTTGGATCTTTTCCAGGGCACTTCAAAGCCTCTGCTGTTGTTTGAGAACGTATTCATTTAACTCGGAAGACTCAGTTTGCATGGGGGGAGGGGGTGGGCGGGGTTTGTCCGGGCAAAGCGCAGTTGAATTTGATGCATTTTCTTGTGCTTCTTTGAAAACAATAAATGTTCCTCGTGTACACAGATTGTTTAGAGTCTGGGTTGAGCAAAACTGCTTTATTAAAGACAGCTCATCTTCTATGTCAAAAATGCAAAGATTTGTCTGATCATCCAATATTCGCTCCGGCCGTAGCCCACTACCCCCCTCCCCCACACATGGGCGCACACACTTCGGAAATGCACTGTGCAATATCTGTTATACTCTCTCCCAGTCTAGGAAAAGTAGAGGGGAATTCATATGAGCAACTCACCGAAGACGAGGGTGAAGTTGCTTTCCCCTGAGTGTAATCTCAGTGGTAGAATTGTTCCAATCCAATTGCTGCTCCTTGTGATCCCGGGCAAGTTATTTTGTCACCCCCCCCCCCCCCCCCCCCCCCGGCTCCTGTACAAACTTAGGCCCTGATTTACTAAGGCTTTCCTCCTATTCTGTGTCTATGGAAGAAATGCTCAGTAAATGAGGCCCTTAGATTGTGAGCCCTCTGGGTAGAAGGCAATACCTACAGTATTTAAGTGTAATCTGCTTTGACCTATCACAAAAGGCGGGATACAAATTGAAAAAATATTATTATTAGTTTCTCTTTCTGGTCATCTTAATGGTTTTCTGTAAGAAGGCTGGAACCCCACCACGCGCTCACGCGGATGCCCTCACGCTGTGCTTTACCTTTTCCTCCCCCTCACCCCGGTCGCCTCTCGCGTCCCTTCTCAGCTCCCGACAAAACCAGGCCCCGCGATACTTCATGAATTGAATTGGATCTCTGATTTGTAGTCCACCTATCGCGGCCACTCCAGAGCAGGTTACTTTCAGGTGCCGTCGCTGCTTCTCCGTAGGTTTATTTTGCCTCAAACAATGCAAGTTTATGGGCACTGAAGGAAACGTGCGGATCCCCACTAACCCACTGAAGGGTTAGTGGGGATCCGCACGTGGGCAAGAAGGTGCCACGGGGTAGATCTGCTGAATCTGCGTTACTGGATTTTCAGTCACCTGAAAGGACATTTCACGAGAGGGCTTCATTTTACCTGCGCTAAAAAGAAGGTGCAGTGTGGTGGGAAGGAGCCATTTCAGGGGCATGGTTGGCAACGATACGTATTTCATTTTCAAAACTGTGCACATGTAACAGGGCATCGAATCCTGCTCCCTGAAGGTAGTTTGCCCTTCACTGGCGTGGCACCTGCGGCTTCAGCTGATCCAGGCGCCCGCAGTGAGGCAGAGGTCATCCTGCCTGTGATGTCAGCGTAGTGTCGGGGTTCTGGGAGGAAAGGTTTTTGGATACATAAACTGCAAACAGTGGAGCCTTTTGGCCTAAATGATAAAATCGAATGGTACACATTATAGATCCGTTTTCAACTGTTCTCATCAAAGCAAGCATTTTGAAGCTAAGTGAGTCTGAGTGTTTCTCATCAATATCCTTTCACTTTTAATTTAACGTTTAAATGGTAGATTCAACTCCACACATTTTATGTGTTAACATCATAGGCTTGGTAGTTGGGGAGAGATTCGGGTACTTTTCAGCATTTTGGTATCCCCGCGGTTTCGCGGGCTTTTCAGAGTTGAAAGGACCGCGCATGCACCGCTCTGCGTCAGACGCTGGTCAAACCCACTACACAGAAAGAACGGCAAATATACAGCGGCGCTGACCACTCTCAGGATTAAGGTGAGCTTTTCTCACTGTATCATTTCAACTGGAGTTCTTTCCATGTACGTGTAGCGCCTAGTAAGTTGGACTTAAGTTGTGTCCAATATCTCATATTTTACACTAAATTACAAATACGGTATTTCTCATCATGCAGGAGCTGAGCCGCATACAGACACGTTGTGCAGTTGCCTTAAACATATAGCACATGCATCTAAAGATTTAAAAAGCCGGCTGGACCCCTGAAGAAGGAGATTCACTCCGAAACCCTGCAGAGTCGGGCGCTTTGACAGCAGGCGGTATGTTTTGAAAAAGAACATTTAAATTGAGCGATTCTGACAGCAGTCATTTAAAACTTGGCACAAACGTATTTGCCTCTTATTTCAGCAACAAGTGGCATTTAAGCGGCATTCAGCAGACAAGTGCTATTTCGGCTAACAAATAAGATGCCGAAAAGCACTTTATCTGCCTACTACTAGCATCAATATGAGATTGA
The DNA here is from genome assembly GCF_901001135.1 of Rhinatrema bivittatum. Lineage (NCBI taxonomy): Eukaryota > Metazoa > Chordata > Amphibia > Gymnophiona > Rhinatrematidae > Rhinatrema > Rhinatrema bivittatum. The sequence goes on along the minus strand of NC_042616.1, from coordinate 796,808,597 downwards.
TGTCTTAGCGACTGATGATTATACCTTCTCAGCATACAAAAGCTTATTGCACTTAAGGGTCACCTGGCAAAATATCCGGGACTCTGTGCTATATGATAGGCGCTACAAATTTATACAAACATTCCTATAGTCCAACACAAGAAGTAAGAAATCTTTCTGATACTTGTATTGTTGTTTTTTCTTACACACAGAGGTTCCATTTATTTTTGTGGGGTTCTAGGAGGAGCGATGTGAGGCTGTAAAAACCCCTGCACCCATGTGATGCAAGGGCGGGTAAGGAGAGGATTCCAAGAGCCAGGAGCCCCGTCGGAGCACGGAGCTGTCTCTGATCACGGAGTAGCACCAGGAGAGGCCTTTCTCTTCACAGAGAAGGCTGAGGGGGTAGTACTGAGAAGGAGGAGTCACCAGGGTAGGAGGAGTTCCTGGGACCTCGGAGGCTGAAAAGGAGAAGAGGGTTCTGAGAGCTGAGATGGGTGTACTGGGAGGTGCTGGAGGGAGAGGCCTACCTGCCTGGGAACGTTCACCAGAGTCCGAGACTGATTCAATGGCAATCAGCCAGAGACACCAGAGGGAGAAAAAAGAGAGAAGGAACATTTGAGGAGAGAGATTTCATCTAACCCCCCCTCCCCCGCCCCCATGTAATGGGATGGCCCAGGGTGGAAGGGGAGAAGATTGTTAAGAAGAGACTGAATCAGTTTCTGTGAATTTGGATTGAGCTGCTATGGTGCACTATTGCGGACTTGTTTTACCCTGCCACTGGTCATTTAATAAAGACTATTTTCAAACAGCACTGGGGTGGCATGGTTTGTTTGGAATGATAGGACGAGAGCAGGAAGAGCCCCTTGTGTGGAAAACCCCTTAAGGGTCTTGAAAAGAAAAGCTTTCTTGCCCTGTGCAGGAACCTGAGGAGGTCAAGGGGCCTTGCCTGGTCTGTGACCCTCTCCTTGTGTCCCCATGCCCAAGAGCTGACCAGACCAGGCATGTTGCTTACCCATGTAATTTATACCATTGCTCAACACCTTTTAGCTGCTTAACAAGTTGATTCTCAAACACAATCCACAGGGGTATCTCATATTTAAAAATCTATAGGGCTTGTGTTGTGACTAGGAGTGTCTCCTTATAAAAGAAAACGAAATGCATGCCTGAGAGAAGATTTGAATTGGTGACCCTGGAAGCCAGGGAGGATACTAAACTCTTTTCCACAGAAAAAGCGCAGAGATAGACTCAGTTAGACAAAGAATACAACTACTGAAAACTGGATAGTCAATTGAGACTGAATGAACCTGGTAATCTGGTTTATTAGGACAACCTGGTGGTTAAACTGACCGGGGAAAGATTTTATTACCTAAATTATGGGCAAGAGCAATGTATAGGGAAGGCAGTTTTATAAGTGTGCATAGCGGGGTAAAGTCTGCACTTACCTTTTATGTACAGATTTACACAGAAGTGGAGGAGTAGCTGAGTGGTTAATGCAGCAGGCTTTGAGACAGATTTCAAATCCCACCGCTGCTCCTTGTGATCTTGGGCAAGTCACTTTACCCTCTAGTGCCCAACACACAAACTTAGGCCTAGATTTACTAAGCCATGTTCTGGCTATAATGATGTGATATCACATAATGATTCAAAAGATTCCCTCCCCCTATGGAAATTAGCTGCTTTGCATGCATAAAATTACTTAACGCATGCAAAGCCACTAATGCAAAGGCAGCTAGGTGCCAATACAATAATGCCATGTTATTTTATTGCATTTCTGGGAGGTGTAGTTATATTTTTCCAGTGCCGTCAGGATGCTAACCTGCATCCCAATGTCCCCAGGAGGCTTGTTAAAGGCACAGGCCTCAAAATCACTCAACCTCACCAAAATGCACAAATATCCCTGAGGGTCTGAGTACACCCCAACCCACCTGAGGTGGCAATAAAAAAGTTAAAAAAAAAAAAAAAGACCATGCATGGTGTTACCCTGCTGCCCTACCCAAACCCCTCCCCTTAACATTAAACTCCCCCTGCCTCAACCAAAGACCCCCCCTCCCCCGGTAGTATGATGCCCCAGTGTCCCCATTACCCCTCCCCCCTCATCCTGGATCTTTTTTTCCAAAACAAAATTCTCTGCTGGTCTAAGGTAGGCCTCCTCCCCCTCCCTTGCCTCAAAATAAATGTCTGGTGGTCTAGGGTCCCCCCCCCCCCCACCCCCTGAGCCATCCCCATACCTTAAAAAGACTCGCTGGTGGTGCAGTGAGGAGCTCCAGGCCTGGTCAACACCATGTTCTGAAATGGCCTCGACCAGTCTTTGTCCCTATCACATGGGAGGGGCATTTTGGAAAATGGCATTGATTGGGCCCAGAACTTTTGGGGCGCTCTGGGCCCCCACTGCACCACCAGAGGAAGGGGGTGGGGTGGCACAATGAAGTGAACCCAGTGCCGGGTGTGCCACCACGCAAAACAGGTCGCCGCTGCCCCAGTAGCTGCAGGAGGGGCCCCGAGAGGAAGGAAGCCATGAAGCCTCCCGTATAACCGCCCCAGGAGTATATATCTCTGCATTTCTGTCGCTAATTCCATGTCTGCTTCAGCGTACGTTTCTGAAAGTGGACTCTGATTTAGTCTCTGGGTCTGCCTGCTGTGCTGCTGAGCAGGGCATGTGCTGGGCTGTGCTGATGTGAGTGGGAGCGTCAGGGTCTGAGCTTTCCAACATTGCCTGGCCCTCCCCTAGAATCTCCGTCCTTCGCGCCCCTGTGGGTGCACTGCGTCTGTTTTCCTGATACGGCTAAAACCCCTCTCGGGTGCGATGTCTCCAAAAGAGTTTCCTCTGCCCCTACCACGACAGGAATAAACATGACTTTAGCCCACGGTGGGGATGGCCCCCTTTTATGGAGGAAAATAGCTGCAAGATCTGCACAAAAAGATGGGAAAATTCCCTGCCTTTGATTTCTTTAAGTAGAGTTAAACCTTAAGGGACTTTTTGGCACTAGCACAAATACCTTCAGAACATAGTGGTGACAGAGTTTTTTAAAATTATGTTTGGAGGTCATTTCCCATGTACTATGGGTGGGCGGAGGGCTCCTTTATGAATGTCTTCATTAATGTATCCAGTACTAATAGGAAGAGGAAGGGACTTGGATTGGAAATTTTGCTTTGCTCTGCGCGCACCTCTCACGTGGATTTTCCTGTTCTGGTACGTGGCCATTATCAGTGCATTATTGGTACAGCGCTAGCAGGCCCCGTAGGTGAACTTTCAGCCTTGCAAACCCCACCCTAAGATTTTAAAATTGAACTCAGCAATCATGATGATCCCCACCACCAGCACCCTTCCAGAACAACTCTGTAAAAACTCATAACTGAATATTATATGTTCAAATATTCAATGTATATCTATACATATGCACATAAGTTTCAGAAATCATGTTGCAGTGTTTGATCTGCAATTGTTGTGGGTAGACTCAAAACAAAAACATCAAGAAAAATGCATAATTTATCAATTAAAAGAAATCCATACTACATTTGCTGAAGGCAATTTCTGAAATGGCTGATCCTGGACATTTCCACATACTACTCATTCAAAAAAGTTCAAATTCTTTTCTCACCTCAGTAACAGTGACACAAACTCCTGTAGGTAAGTTTAAGGGTGCGATGGAGAAGGTACAGAGAAGGGCAACCAAAATGATAAAGGGGATGGAACAGCTCCCCTATGAGGAAAGGCTGAAGAGGTTAGGGCTGTTCAGCTTGGAGAAGAGATGGCTGAGGGGGGATAAGTTAAGATCATGAGAGGTCTTGAACGAGTAGATGTGACTCGGTTATTTACACTTTCGAATAATAGAAGGACTAGGGGGCACTCCTTGAAGTTAGCAAGTAGCACATTTAAGATTAATTGGAGAAATTTCTTTTTCACTCAATGCACAATAAAGCTCTGGAATTTGTTGGGAGAGGATGTGGTTAGTGCAATTAGTGTAGCTGGGTTCAAAAAAGGTTTGGATAAGTTCTTGGAGGAGAAGTCCATTAACTGCTATTAATCAAGTTGACTTAGGGAATAGCCACTGCTATTAATTGCATCAGTAGCAAGGGATCTTCTTAGTGTTTGGGTAATTGCCAGGTTCTTGTTGCCTGATTTGGCCTCTATTGGAAACAGGATGCTGGGGTTGATGGACCCTTGGTCTGACCCGGCATGGCAATTTCTTATGTTCTTATGCAGGGAACTGTCTGCTACAGGACACTTCCAGTTCCCCTCCCACTTCACTTCATGATCCTAAGTTCAGGAAAAAGGCAATGTGTTCTCCTCAGAATTAGACTTTTATTTATCGGATTTGGCAGGATTTAGCATTTAGAAGATAACAGCAATTCCTGTCCCTAACATCCTGGCCACTAAGCACTAGTTTACCATAAAGAAAGTTCTATACCAAGGGTGGTTTCAGGCATGCCATAAACCTTAGCCTGCCTAATATATTAATACTTATGGTTAACTTACTTACCCCTGGTCCCAACGTCAGGCAATTTTCCTGTTTACCTCTGAACAGAGTCTGGCTGGAGGTCTGAAGAACAGTCTGGGAAGGAGGCTTGCTTCTGAGTCTGGTACAGGCAGAGCTGATGGGCTGTCTGGGGCTTGCTTCTCGCTCTGGTACTGGCTGAGATAATGGGATGCTTTCAGCTCCTTACTGTCTCAGACTGCATTTCCCTCCAACCCTAGGCAGGGCATCTCCTCTCTCCGGTCTCCTGGCCACACCTAATCTTCTCCCTCCTCAACAGCAGGGGGTGCTGGGCTGCTTCAGGTCCACTCGTCTCTCCTTATTTGCCACCCCCATCTTATACTTTCCAGCTGATAAATATGCATAAGCTCATGCATAATCATGTAGTGGGTGGAGAGTCTTTGCCACATTGCTCATCTTTTTCCCCTGCCACATCTTGGACCAAGGCTGTATGCCAGCATCCGTATTTTCTCCATTTCAGAATGCTCCCCCTTCATCCAAGGGTGGGGGTCCCTATGACCTCTGGACTTCCCTTGGCTGATCCATGACTTCTGCTTATGAGCTGAAGTTACTACATTGTCCCTCTGCCTTGGTTTTATTTACCCAGGAGCTTACAAACAGGAAGATCTTGATAAATATCCTTCAGTTCAGGTTTAAAGTTCTCATCTGGGCAAAGTTTCTTTTCTTTTCTTTTCTTTAGCTGTGAAAGTGTTTTTGGACTGTCAGCATATTTGTCTGCTACCCTCTTTGGCTATTATGAGTCATATTAGGTGCTTTCAGTGGTCAAACATGGGATATCTCCCTATACTCCTTCCATTACCTGGCACTTTGTGAAGTAGCTCAAAACATAGTAACACAAGATATACTATGCTGGGCGAGAGCAAGGTCTATTTAGTCCAGCATCCTGTCTCCAGTAGTGGCCAGTCTGGGTCACAAGTTCCTAGCAGTCACAAAAAGGAATTCTATTTCTTGTTGTACACTGTTGTACAATCTGCTGCTGTTTTAACAACTTTGAATAATTTTGTGTCATCTGGAAATTAGATCACCTCACTCGTTGCTTCCTTTTCCAGAACATTTATAAATATGTTAAACTGCTCAGGTCCTAATACTGCTGCCACTACTTAAAGATGGAGCATGGAATTAGCCCAAGGAAGAGAGTCCAGTGCCAGTGATTTATGGACTAACATGAGCCACAAACAAAAGGAGGAGAGCAATTCTGCACGTAATAGACAAATGAATTAGAGGAAATAGTGCAGAACAAATTAAAGGTCCACACAAGTCTCAATAGTTTTCATAAATATTTACTTGGTTCGGCAACTCCACTATTTCTAGAAAATATAACATCATATTGAAGCAGGTCCCCCCGACACGGAACCCGTGTTTTGCCGCGAGGCTGTGTCGAGAGGGACAGAAATAAACTTGTCAAATCTGAAAAAACAAATTACAGTGTGGAACATAATAGAGATGGGACACTTATGTAACTAAAGAAGCATAAACATACCTGTGTTATTTTCAACATGAAAGATGGCCGGGAGTGCACAGATAAAACAAAACAGTCGTCCATTTAACGCTGAAAAATTGGCGTGAAAGTTGCCAACCAATCACAACTGGTGAAAGACGCAGGGCAGGTAGGATGTGAAAGAGAACTAAAGCAAAACCAAAGCTATGTGAAGAAACGTAAAAAAGAACTGAAGTAAGTCATGTAAAGAAACACCATTCCGTCTCGTTATTTAAGCCATTTGGAGCAAGACTATTGAGAGTATAGATCCATTTCTGTTCTTTACGGATTAGCATCTCTGAGAAATTTCCCCCATGATGTGGAGGAAATAGCACATCAATAACAAAAAACCTCAAGTCGGAGACACTATGCACTTGACCTACCCAATGTGCAACTAAAGGGGCATTTTCACGTTGATTGTTAAGGCTAGATCTATGTTCAGTAATTCTAGTATCATTAAGACAAGTCAGAGACTCTATGGGGCAGATTTTCAAAGCCCTATGCGCATAAATCCGGGAGGATTTACACTCACCGGGCCTATTTTCAAAAGGCCTGGCGGTGCGCATAAAGCCCTGGGATGCGTGTAAGTCCCGGGGCTTGAAAAAAGGGCGGGGCATGGGCGGGCCGGAGCCTCTAGGCACAGTGGCCATTTGCCGCTGTGCTCGGGATCTCAGGCCAGCCGTCAGCCGGCACATGCAAGCTATGCCTGCCCGGAGGCAGGCACAACTTATAAAATATAGGTTAGTGGGGGTTTTAGGTAGGGCTGGAGGGCAGGTTACATAGGAGAAGGGAGTGGGGGGGGGGTGGAAGGAAAGTTCCCTCCAAGGCTGTTCCGATTTCAGAGCGACCTTGGAGGGAATGGGGAAAGCCAGCAGGGCTCCCCAAGGGCTCGGCGCATGCAAGGTGCACTATTGTGCACCCCCTTGCACGCACAGACCCCGGATTTTATAACATGCGTGCGGCTGCGCACATATGTTATAAAATTGGGTGTACATTTGTGCGCGCCGGGTTGCGCGCACAAATGTACGCCCGTGCGTAGGTATTAAAATCCGGCCCTATGCGCTTGAGCTACCCAATGTTCAACTAAAGGGGCATTTTCACGTTGATTGTTAAGGCTAGATCTATATTCAATAATTCTAGTGTGATTAAGACTAGAATTATCTGTGCACTCCCTGCCATCTTTCATGTTGAAAATAACACAGGTATGTTTATGCTTCTTTAGTTACATAAGTGTCTCATCTCTATTATGTTCCACACTGCACTATTTCCTCTAATTCATTGGACTAGCATAAGACCTTATATCAAACTCTCAACGCAGTTGTTACAAAAACCATACCAAAACAGCACTAACTTCCAAAACTCAAACAGCAAAAACCCTACTTATAATATCAGGCCTTGGAACACTACTACTGCTACTATTAAATATTCATGCTACAAGATGTATGCAGCATTGCACAGAGACACATAGGAAATAGTCTCGTCTATTCTACTTAAGACAGACAGACAAGGCAAATAAGTACACAAGCCCGCATAGTACACATAGACTATACCGCATATTTTCATAGTGAAGTCATGTGCGTAAGTTCACTTTGAAACTCCCCAGGTAATTGGCTGAGCAAACACTCATGCACTCGTGTAAAGGTACATCTCCTCTTTGGGGAGCATAATTTATGTGCATACTTATTTGCATACTTTTTAAAATTAAGAACTGTGCATGTATGTGCTGAGCCCTGCCCCTGGAATACCTCTCCTCAAGGTATGTAAAAGAACATGTGAAACCGGGTTACGTGTATACTTTTACATGCACCAAGCTTTGGTTAATTTTAGAACAGCCATTTACATGTATAAAACCTGCATATAAATGACTTTGAAAATTACTCCCTGAAGGCAGAGATCATTTTATCTCATTACCAGGCAATTTGTGTAATAGCACAAAACCCTGCAAAAAAAAACAAAAACCCACTCATGACATAATGTAGCACACCTCTTATTAGGAAAACAGCAGAAGTTGGACTGTTACAGATCTTTGCACAGAAACTACACAGCAGAATACTTAAACTCAGTCACACATGTAGCACACATACGGACCCTCACCAAATACAGACTAACTAAGGGACAACAAATTAGAAGTAGAAATCTACAGAACCCTGTACTGTAGACAGCTTAGCACGTTTGTTCTGCTGTAAGTGGCTAATAAATAAATAAATATAGACAAAAAGCTGAACTCTTTGCTCTGTCATCCAATCCAGCCTCCCCCTCCCCTCCTATTCCCTGCAGCTGTCTGGGAGGAAAGAGGAAGGGAGAAGCTGGATTATTCTGTTCTACCCTTTCCCACTTCCCTCCTGTTCCCCACACCAAAGGCTAACCCTCGGGGACAAAGTTGAAACCTCTGGTGCTCTCAGATGTGAAGACATCCACTATGTCATGGTTGTGAGGCCTTGGGCTGTGGAGTGGTTGACACAGCCTAGCAGGCAAACCTACTAGGCCCAGATCATCAGCTGGCGGACACAACCTTACTGGGACTGGAGCTAAGGTTTCACCTATACCAGCCCTGTTCCCCGCAGGCTGAGACCTTGGGTTCCAGGGGCCGGCAGGACTTAGGCGAATGTCCCAAAGGGGGAGTTCAGAGAGTCCAGGTACAGGCCGAGGTCAAGGCAGGCAGTGTGTGAGGCTGAGTCATAATCTGGAGCAGAGATCATTACCAGGCAGCAGGCAAGGGAATGGTCCAGGTCTGTAGCAGAGATCAGTATCAGGCGGCAGGCAGGAGGAACAGGAAAACACAGACCCAGATGAGCAAGACAAGAGCGGACTGGGACAGGGCTAAGGGAAGTCAGGGAGGACAAAGAGGCAGCAAGGCACGACAAGACAAGACAAGGAGAGGCAAAGGAGAAAGACAAGGCTGGAAGGCAACACACAAGAACAGCAACACACATTGCAGATTAGGCAGGAGACCCATTGCTGAGGCAGGGAGCTGCTGTGCTGGAGAAGCTTAAATAGGGCCAAGCATGTGAGGTCATCAGAGAGCACCGCGAGCTTTCTGCCACAGGCCCTTTAAGAGTAGCTGCGCGCAGCTTGTATGCCCCTGGGGGGGCCCACAGGAGGAGCAGGAACATGGCGGCATCTTCATGCAGTGTTGGCAGCGTCCCTTCCAGTGACAACATTGAGGCGTTCTGAGGTGAATCGGACGGTTGTGGGGCTGTCTCATGACCAGCCATCATTAAACACTAGTTGTGTGTGAAGACGACTTTCAACTTGTAGTCTCACTTGGTCTAAATCCCAACAAATCAATCAACAACCTAAATAACTGCCTAGGAAACATCTCTATCTGGCAACGGCAAGGCAAACTTAAACCAATCCCTCAAAAGACAGAAATACTGTGGCTTCGGAGAGAAGACCCCCACATACCTAAACTCAAAGGTAACCCTTGAAAGTTTGGCTCTTCCCTACAGCCACAAAGTACAGAGCTTAGATTTCTTACCAGACCCTAAATGCACAGCTGAAGCCCAAGTTCTCAGCTTTCTTCCACCTATGCCAACTACGGCATCTCTGACCTCTCCTTGAGGTCTCCACCTTGGCCACAGTCATCCAGGTCTGTATCACCTGGATTCTTGCAGTTCTCTCTGCAATGGACCACCCAACAAACTAAACAGATGGCTACAACTCATACAGAAATGATTTATTTATTTATTAATTCCAATAATTTCCAACAGAAATTAAATTATTAAATTTCCAATAATTTCCATCAGAAATATCAAAGCGGATGATGGTGAATGTAAGAAAATCTGACAAAATTACATCAGTTCTAAAGAACCCTAATGGCTTCTGACTCTCTACCATGCTAAATTTAAAATCCTGATTCTGGTCTTCAAGGCCCTCAAAGGCAATGTGCCACTATTACTTTAGTAGCTACCTCAGTCCATATACTTACCATCACAAGGCCATCTAACTGTGCTGGCCTTCAAGAAACTATGCCACTTACGCACTAGAAAGAGGACCCACCCTAGGGAACAGACAAGCACCAGACCTACTAATTTTCAGAAATCTCTAAAAATCCTGGCTCCTTCCATAGTCACAACCTGAGTTGAAATCTGTTCCCCCCGATGACACCTGATGGACTGTTGCCTTTTCCCCCTACACCTCTTTGACTACCGGAAAAATTGAAAATGGCCTGCTGTAATACTGTGCCCTCGCTATCTGTGACTGAGAATATAAATTACCCCCTGCCACTGAACGGCTGGGACTAGGACTATGGTCCTGTGCCACTTACCTCTGCCTATGAAACTGTGAACCTATCATGCTCCCCTACCTTCCCCTAACTAAATTATCGGAGGTGCTATTACCGTCCTGCCAGAACTATGTGGCTATGTAACTACAGACTGTCGATGCGATCATGCAAAATTGTGAATGTAAGCCTTAGATTGCCATAACACTCTTTGAACTCTGGCTGGACAAGCAGGAAACAAATAAACAATGATGATGATGATAAATGATGACACAGAATGAGTCACCACTTAACCTCTCTCCCCACCCACCCCCATAAAACCGATACACAAACATAAACAAAGCCATGATGAAAAACAGTACTTGATGTGGTTGCTCATTTGTGCACATGAAAGATGCGAATACAAAGTGATCGCACTGTAGATGACGACAGAAAAAGACCAATCAGTTCTTCCTGTCCAAACCGTCAGCTGAAGAACCAAATCATTTATAACTTATCTCTCCTTATCCAGGACAGTCATGGGATAGGAGGCAATGTCCTATTGTGAAATGCAAACTGATTAAAAGAATGAAATAGAGAAGAAAAATGCAATCACATTAAAACATCTCTAAATGAAAGAAAAGAGAACGGGTGAGATGATCAGATTTGCAGATGATAGAAAATTATTCCAAGTTATTAAATCACAACTGGATTGTGAGAAATTGCAGGAGGACCTTGTGAGACTGGGAGATTGGACATCCAAATGGCAGATGAAATTTAATGTGGACAAGTGCAAAAGCGATGCTCATAGGGAAAAATAATCCAAATGGTAGCTGCACAATGTTAGGTTCCGTATTCAAAGTCACCACCCAGGAATAGGATCTAGGCGTCATCGTGGACAATACGTTGAAATCCTGAGCTCCATATGTGGCAGCAGTCAAAAAAGCAAACAGAATGTTAGGAATTAGTAGGAAATGTCATAAATGTCATAATGTCTCTTTATCGCTCCATGGTGAGGCCACACCTTGAATACTGTGTACAATTCTGGACGCTGCATCTCAAAAATCCCTAATCCCTAATCGCAAAGATGACCGAGAAAGCAGCTCTTACTCAACTCAACGAACACCTTGAGGACAACAACATTCTCCACAACGCCCAACATGGATTCAGAAAAAACCGCAGCACAGAAACTCTCCTTGTCAACCTAACAAACAAGATAATTAGAGGCTTCGACAACAACCTAAGCCACATCCTCATCTTACTTGACCTATCAGCAGCCTTCGATACCGTAGACCACACATGCCTACTGTCGAGACTAGCCAGCATTGGGCTCACAGGCAAAACCCTCAACTGGTTCAAATCTTTCATGAAAGACAGATTCTTCAAGGTTACCATTAATAACCAATCTTCAAATCCTCTCCCACTCGAAACTGGCGTACCACAGGGATCTGCACTTTCTGCGACCCTCTTTAACATATATCTACTCCCTCTATGCCACCTCCTATCAACGATCGGAGTTACTTTCTACATGTACGCCGACGACATCCAACTCCTCTTCCCAATAACATCCACAATAGAAGAAACATTAAGAACCGCAGCCAAACACCTAATCACCATCAGAAACATGCTGAACCACCTAAAGTTATCCCTCAACATGAATAAAACAGAATGCATACTAATAGGAAGAAACAACACTACACAATCCTCCACTCCCCTCTCTCTACAAATAGAAAACTTCAACATCCAACTAAAAAACTCAACAAGAGACCTAGGAATCTGGATCGACAACGAACTCAACTTAAAACAGAACATTGCTTTCAAAACAAAAGAAGGCTTCCACAAACTACATGTCCTCAAACATCTAAAACCACTACTACACCAACATGAGTTCCGAACAATTCTACAATCGCTCATCTTCAACAGCCTCGACTACTGCAACTCCCTCCTGATTGGCCTACCAAAAACCACCTTAAAACCTCTGCAATACTACAAAACGCCGCAGCAAGAATTCTAACCGGAAAAAAAAAATCTGACCATATCACACCAGTCCTCAAATCACTTCACTGGCTCCCAATAGACCAGAGAATTAAATTCAAAGCATTAACAATAGTTCACAATGCAATACACTCAACGGATAACACCGCTCTCAATGAACTTATCCTAACACACAAACCTCAAAGAATGACCAGATCTGCAAATAAACTTCAACTTGAAATTCCATCAATTCCTCTAGCCAAACTCACTAACACCAGGAACAGAGCTTTCTCCATAGCAGGCCCAAACTTATGGAACAACATTCCACAACATTTAAGCGCAATTCATGACATCAAAGCATTCAAAAAAGAAGTAAAGACCTGGTTATTCAGTCAAACTTTTAGAGATGGCGTGGGATAAGAAATCCACCCCCTCTCGAACCATTACATGCTGACGACCCCATTCCTTCGACGATCCTTTTCTATTAAACACTGTCTCATCTCCCTTCTCCCCCCCACCCCCCTCTCTCCCTCTCACCTCCCCTACTCTGCCCTCTGCCCTCATCCCTCATCCTCTTCCAACCTTTCTCAAGTCTTTACCTGTAGCACCTAACATGCCCCGAGCTCCTACTCTTACCCATAACCTACATCAACCCTCTACCGCTCAGATTGCTATTCGTTCCACATAATAATTAATGAATATCATATATTTACTCCTCGTGTCGATTACCTCTTTCATATAAATTTCTCTTCTAATATGTTAAATAAGGTTATACTATATGAATGTTAAATACAGTTATAAGTTATTTGTATGTATTACGTTGTTATCCTGTAAACCGGAGTGAAGGCAAAACGCTATACTTCGGTATATAAAAAACCACAAATAAATAAATAAATAAATAAAAAAGATATAGTTGCACTGGAGAAGGTACAGAGAAGGGCAACCAAATTGATAAAGGGGATGAAACAGCTCCCCTATGAGGAAAGGAAGAAGAGGTTAGGGCTGTTCAGCTTGGAGAAGAGACGGCTGAGGGGGGATATGATAGAGGTCTTTAAGATCATGAGTGGAATGGAACGGGTAAATTCAAATCAGTTGTTTACTTTTTCAAATAATAAAAAGTTACTAAGAGTGTATTTAAAACAAATTGGTGAAAATATTTTTTCACTCGCTGCACAATTAAGCTCTGGAATTCATTGCCAGATGATGTGGTAAAGGCAGCTAGCTTAGCTGGGTTTAAAAAAGGTACGGACAAGTTCTTGGAGGAGAAGTCTTATAAACTGTTATTAATCAGATAGACTTGGGAAAAGCCACTGCTTATCCCGGGGCATTAGCAGCATGAGATCTATCTACTGTTTGGGATCCTGCCAGGTTCTTATGGCCTGGATTGGCCACTGTTGGAAACAGGATGCTGGGCTTGATGCACCCTTGATGCCAGTATGGCAACTTCTTAAGTTCTTAGTTTTCTTCATCTTACTCCTTTGTACTTCACCTTTGGCAGATGAGCATGCACGAACTGCCACTTAGTTCACACCTAGCAGTCCTCCTTTCCCATGACAAACCACAAATCTAAACCGAATGTATTTAAATGAGCTGATTTAACTTATATGGTTATTAAGAGTTGCATGTTTAAGTGGCCCAGAGCCTATGCCAAAGATAAAATACCCCAGAATTTGCCACTGTGATATGAACCTGTGGACTGTGACGGATGATAGAGAGCAAGGTCCCAGTGGGGAGGAAGGAAACAAACTCCAGTCCAAACAGATGTCAAGTGAAATAAGTGATGACTCAAGGCAAAGTCAAGTGGGGAAGAGGAGAAGCCTCTGAGAATGAAGCTGAAGGTTGGACTGCACTAGCCAGAAGAAATTTACACTTACCAGACTGGCTCGCTTTGAGATCAGGAGAGGAGGAAAATTCAATCAGCGTTTCCTGGTGCACACGAGAGTGTCACAATCACCAATGTGCCTTTCACTTAGGCGAGAGCCAAAGTAAAGATGAAGGAAACAAAAGAAAGGCCCACGGCAGTGGCAGCAACCTGCATGCAGGCAGACTGAGACTGGCATTCTCACATGTGCCAGAGAAAATGCCAAATGCCCTGCTTCCTTTCCCTCCAGCATGCTTCCTCTCGCCCCATGTCGCCATATTCTCTTTTCTTCATCCATACTTCTTCCATTCTTTGCAGTGAGCCCTGGTGTTTCCTCTCCATAGAGGTACAGCAGCCCAGATCCTCTCCTCTCCCACCCATCCCTTTGCTCTCTGCCCCTTTTTTCCTTGTGCTGCCCAGAGCATAGCACTACCCGGCCTCTCTCTCATGAGACGCCCGCAGGAAGCCTCTCTTAAGCACCGCTGCTCTCCTCCCCTCAGCCCGCTGGGTGTGAATGCTCAGCCTGATCACCAGCAGGGCTGTGCATAGAGGTGGGGGGGGGGGGGGGGGGCAGCTTTCCATCTACCTCTGTGGCTGCTGTACCCCGCTGTGAGTCTTTCGCCACTGGCGAGCCACCATCTGGAAATGTCATGCCCCTCATGGATGAATGAAAAAAGTAGCCATAATGGGGATTTTGCTATAAACAAAGTTGTTTAGATCCGAGCTTCCCAAGCTATGGGTCAGAACCAGCAAATGGCATCACAAAAGCTTCAGCTGGGGTCAGAAATGCCTAAAATGGCAGCACTCTTCAGCACCTTTCCCTCCAACATGCTTCCTCTCGTCCCATGTCGCCATAGGATGCAAGACCAAAGAGGGCGCCAAGAGACACGGCGCCGAGAGACACGGTGCCGAGAGACATGGCGCTGAAAGGAAAATCTTCTCAAGCGACGCAAAAGTCGAAGCATGCAACACACGGAACGACACCGGGTTATACAGCACAACCCGCACTGAAACGGAGACATGAATCCCCAACAGTCTCCTATTCAACCTCTAAGGACTCCTCACCAGTAGGGTCTGATTTAATGGTTAGAGTTTGGCTTCTCCCACAATTGATCCATTTCTCAGCCTTCTAGTGACGATGGTATATCTCTCACTGCATCCTGGAGAGACATATACCACACGGTGCGTCCTTCTCTACTTCCCTATCAGCCAAGATTTCTTGATTCCACCAACTACTTGCTGGAATAATGGTTCTTCCTCACTCAGATGAGCCATTTTTGGATCATCCTTTACTTTCTCCATGAAGCTCTGGTGAATCCACTGGTCCCGATTTCTCTCGACTACTTCCATGACCCTCTTTGAGATATAAGGATATTAATAGCCCCCCCCCCAAAAAAAACAACCCTTCCCCCATCTTTCTCACTTCTCATTCCTCTCTGCAAAGCCATGCCTTAAGTGTATGGTTTACCTGGCTCCAGCCACAGGCCCTCCACGTCCCCTGATAGTGAGCAGGGTAAGGAACCGCAGATGCTGCTCACATTCCAACTTCCTCTGGTGGCTCCTAGCGTACTGCAAACTCTGCTGCACTCTCCCCTGTAGTTTCAGGAGCTGTGGCTTGGAGTCTTCATTCTCCTGCATGGTACTCTTCCCTCATGCACCCGGACATCTCCACAACTGCTGAGATTCAGTGATGATCCATGGCCCAGACCATGCGTAGATTCCGAATATGAGTACATCATTCAACTAAGCCCTACTCTAGTTCTGTCCCGTCCCCGTCCCCACCACCGAAGCAGGTTTGACAAAGCATTAGCTAATGTTGGGGCTTTTGTTTACATAAGAAAGTGGAAACAAAGTTACTATGGACATTTGTTACATTCTTTTGGGTGAATGATTGAGACAACCAGGTTGTTTTTGTAAGATTGTAATGTTGTGTCTTTTTAAGACTTAAACATTCCCGCTTGCTGACACCTTATCATATTTATTTATGTAATGATAAACACTCTTACCTTGTGGAAAGTTGGTGCTATTTCATCTTTTTCTATGTTATACTACCATGAGTCATAAAACTACAGATGTCAATTTTATGCTAAAATTTGAGTGTTTCCGTATTCATGCATGCTGACAAAACTGTTCTTACAGTCAGTTTTTTCCATTTAAGGACAGGTTTTGTGCACCAAGCATATGATAGGAAAGCCTCAGGATATCCACACAAATCTATAAATCTAGAGATGTAAAATGCTCTCTGTGTAGCAGAATCACCAAAGTCATGTATTTGGCAAAACGCAGCACAAATCCAAACTTGGGATAGGTTACCTAGCGCAGAAAGATTGCCAGGACAATGATTAAAAATAGACGCATGGAGGTCACGTGATGCGGTGAGCCGGGTAAGACGCACTTGCCGGAGCTCTGTGGGTTCCCCCCCAACAACCTTGCTCGTAACGCGACTAAACTAGCCCCAGCATTAGCGGCATAGATCCTACCAGTTTGCGGAGACATCAGCAGTCTTGCAGGTGCGGCAGGCACGGGTCTCCACCGTGAAAAATGTCCTCTAAAGCGCCTAGAAAGGACAAGGCAAAACCGGCGGGTGGAGAAGATAAAATGGCGGACGCTGCTAGTACGCCGGAACCCTCAGCCCTTGATGATCGGGATATAGCAAAATTGACTTCAGCGGTTGTGGCCGCGTTAGACCATAAATTTGAGGGTATTTCAGAAAATATAGCGGCCGTGAAGGAATCTATGGGAGATATTGGACGCAGAATCGACATCGCGGAGGGCCGGATTGCCCTGGTCGAAGAGGACAACATGGCGGTTAATACAAAGATCGCAGCACTAACGGCGGCCTGCAAAGCGGCAGAGGAAAAGATTGAAGACCTGGAAAACCGGTCTAGAAGAAACAACATCAAATTCCTGGGCCTTCCTGAAACGGTGCAAGAAGGGGACTTACGAAAAACCCTGGAAGAGTGGCTACCCGCAGCACTTCAGCTTCCTGACCTGGTTGGTAAACTGCACATTGAGCGAGTACACAGGCTGGGGCCACGCCGCGATGCAGACAAGAGGCCTAGGCTGGTTATAGCACGATTTCTTGACTGGGGCCAACGAGCAGCGGTCTTGGCAGCGTTCCGGAAGGCTAGAACTTTAAAATTCCAAGATAACCAGATTATCCTTTTTCAAGATTATTCGGCAGCTGTAGCAGCTAAAAGGAAGTTGTTCTCTAAAACATGCCAGGAGCTCTACAATCAAAACACCCGTTTTGCCTTGCATTATCCGGCGATCCTGAAGGTATGGAAGGATGGCAAAATCCACTCCTTCGAATCACCAAGCTCTGCTGATGACTGGCTGGAAAAAGTGAGAGGGGATGCCTGACGGATTGGACAGAACCATGGGTGTCAGTGCAGACTGGCAGTGGATATCTGTGAGTCTGTGAGCTTTTGAGTACAAACAGACTCAATCTGGGAGCAGATAGGTTAAACGGTTGGCAAAGTTGTTAAGTTGCTGTGAGTTATGTGTCCGGCAGTTCACTAAACGGATATCTTCTGGGACTCTGTTGGGAGCAAACATTGGTCCGAATGCTTTAAAAATGTTTTTAAAATGTTCTGTTATGCCAGTATGTACAGGCAGGAGTTATTTACCTAACTGTGAGGGGGGGAACCCACAAGCGCACATATTGCGGACCTCTACCCCAGTATATGGGGGTGTATGGGAGTTTTTGGGGCACTGGAGCCCTACAGTGGGACGGGGATGGGACTGTAGCATCGGGAGGGGGAGGCAGGGGATCTGGGAAGAGGGGGGGGGAGGGGAGGGGGGGGAACTTTGAGAAACTCGGGGGCTGCAAACTTATGGCGGGAAAACAAAGGGGGTACCGACAGAAACAGCGGCAATGATCTGGGGGTCCAGGCTGGGGGACCTCTAGATTGCCTGAAGTTGGAAATGAATCAAGTGACGGGCAGTATAAATACGTTACGATGACTACACTGAGGGTTGGCTCATAGAACGTGGGAGGGATTAGCTCACCTATAAAAAGGCAAAAAATTTTGAGTGCCTTAGCGAGGAAAAAGATGGGATTAGTTAGCCTACAAGAAACCAGATTGAATGCTGAGGAGAACAAAAAATTGCAGAGGGGTTGGGTGGGACAGTGTTTCTACTCCCCAGCTTTCCAAAGGAAGGCAGGAGTAACGCTACTGCTTCATAAAAATAATCCGATGGAGGTTCACCAACAGGTAACGGACGAGGAGGGCAGGTACCTTATCCTGGTGGGGAAAATTAGAGGTAGGGACTACACTCTGTGTGCTGTGTATGGCCCAAACTCCTATACGCATTCGTTCTATCAGACTTTGGCAGCCAAACTGATAGCGGTGAGGACGGGTCAGTTAATCCTTATGGGGGATCTCAATTGTGTACATGACATCCTACTGGACGCATCCGGTATGGGAACAAGAAAGGATGGAGGAAGAGGCAAGGGGGTGGACTATTTGGCCACAGAGCTGGGTCTGCTAGACATTTGGCGCACTCTACATCCGACAGAGCGTGATTATATGCACGTGTCTAGGGCGCATGCCACCCTCTCTAGGATAGACTATATACTCACCGCTGCTCCGCTACTTCCACAGGTCTTGAAAGCCGAAATAGGGCCTATTGAGATATCTGATCATGCCATCATATGGATTGATATCAAGGCTATGGATGAGGACACGGGCCCTAGGATGTGGAAATTTCCAGGTTATATGACAGGGGATAAAAAATTTCAAGAATTCTTAAAGGAAAAGTGGAGGGAATATGAAAGTAATAATAGACAACACAAGGACGACCCGATTTTGTACTGGGAAGCCGGTAAGGCAGTGATGAGGGGGAAAATACTGGGATATATGAGTGCTCGAGCTAAAAATATGCACAAGAAAATTATACTGTTAGAAGGGCGGCTTAAAGATGCTAAATTGCAAATGTTGTCCCAAAATACTGCACAAAAGAGAGCTGAATACCATGCCATTCTGCACACCCTCAATGAGTTACTACACACGAAAGCTCAACAAGCCTTATTTTATGGGGAACATAAGTTCTTTCGTTATGGCAACAAGGCGGGGCGCCTACTTGCTAACTTAACTAGAGCAATAAGGGGCAAGTCCTACATAGCAAAGCTACGGGATAGGCAAGGTAATCCCATTCAGAAAGGACAGGACGTTTGCGCTGCTTTCCGAGACTTTTATATGAAACTATATACAGATGATTGTGAGGAAGGACGGGAACAGGAGGTTGAATTTTTCAAGGACCTCCCCATACCGCAGATCACCCATGAGCAGCTGGTCCAGCTTAATCACCCAATACAATTATTGGAAATCGTTGGGGTCATACAAACGAGTAAACGAGGAAAGGCGCCAGGTCCCGACGGCTTTAGTGCGGAATATTACAAAAGTTTACTTCACCAAATTGCTCCGGACCTGCTGAACTTTTTTGCCTGTGCGCAAAATAAAGGAGCTTTTCCGGGGGATTTCACGAGGGCCTACATCACAGTCCTGGAGAAACCGGGTAAGGACCTGGCGCTCACAGCCTCTTATAGACCCATTTCTCTCTTAAACTACGAGGCTAAAGTATTTGCAAAAATAATGGCGGATAGACTGGGGCAGGTATTCCCCTCCATAATAGCCCATACACAAGTAGGATTTGTAAAGGGGAGATCGGTGTGCTCAAATATGACTAAGTTGCTTATTGCCCTAGAGGAGAGCGCAGCGAGGGACACCTCAGCGCTGGTCGTCGGGTTTGACTCGGAGAAGGCCTTCGACCGGGTGTCGTGGGCTTATTTATTCTCCGTATTGGCTAGATATGGCTTTCATGGTGCCATAGTCAATAGTATTAAACTGTTATACCAATCCCCAAAATCAGCCATTGTGGCGAATGGCCATGTGTCGGAGGACTTCCAGTTACATAGAGGTACCCGGCAGGGATGCCCACTGTCGCCCCTGTTGTATATCCTAACCATAGACCCCCTTCTTAGAAAAATTGAGTTGGATGAGCGGATAACTGGTTATAAAGGGCGAACGTTAGAATTTAAGGTGTCGGCCTTTGCAGACGACGTATTGGTCTTCCTGACTACACCGCAACAGTCGCTGCGACAGGTGCTAGCACATCAAGCTCTGTTTGGGACGTTTGCAGGTCTTAAAATAAACGTGGATAAATCAGAGGCTCTTGACATAGGACCGAAGGTACAAGATCACTGGGAAGGAGACTTTCCCCTAAAATGGGCGGGTAAGACGATGAGATACTTAGGAATCCAGCTGACAAGGAAGGTGGACCAACTCAAGGGTGCGAACATAGGAGAGCTCCTAAAGAGTATGGAACGTAGGCTAGGGGTTTGGTCGCAGTTACCTCTGTCTTTGATGGGGAAAATCAATCTCTTAAAGATGATTGAGCTGCCCCGTTGGCTATATGTGTTACAAAACCTTCCATTATGGCTGACTAAAGTGGAAATGCAGCAGATCCATAGGATTTTAAACAAGTATATCTGGGGGGGTAGGAGGGCCAGAGTTTCCCTGCGGTCCTTGATGCATCCGTACGAGCAGGGGGGACTGGCTTGTCCGCATTGGAGGGATTATAATTTGGTGTGCTCCTTACGACATATGCAGGACTGGTTCCAAGGTACGTCCTTATACTCCCCGCGGAAGTATATCAGAGACTGGCTGTCCCCATTCCACCCAGAAAATCTCTTGCATATTAGGCCAAGAGACGTCCCGAGCCAATACCGGAACAGTATGTTGCTTCAATCATGTAGGAGAGCGTGGGCCTATCTATGTAGATCTAGGTTACAGATTGCGGGAACGATCCTACCTTATGTCACTTTGCGGGGTAATCCGCAGTTTGAGGGGGGGAGGACCAGTGGTGTTTTTCACAAATGGGAGCAAAAGGGTCTTGTTAGGGTGTACCAGTTTTGGGATGTGCAACTTGGGCAAGTACAAAGTTTTCAAGCCCTGCAAGACCAATACACTTTAGACTCCAAGGACTTTTATGCCTACTTGCAGACAAGGCATTATGTGGAATCCCTGGTTAAAAGGGAAGATCCAGAGGGACTCCAATTTAAAAAGCTACTGGGGTTCTTCACCCCGGTAGGGAAGAAACAGAACTCATGCTCAGTTTTCTCGCGGGCCCTCAGAGATCTGCCATCTCCTACAGTTTTGACTGAGATTCAGGGCAAGTGGGAGACGCATGCGGGGCTACATTTGACCTTAAAGCACATAGCCCAAGTATTGCAGGATGTGGTAGGCACTACAGAAAACATTACCTTACGAGAAACGGGTTATAAAGTATTACGATGTATGTACATATCCCGTGCCAGGGGGTTTAGAATTAAATTATGTGACACTGATGTATGTCTCAAATGTAATCAAGAAGCAGGAACGCTTTATCATTCTCTATGGGGTTGTCTGAAGGTAGCACGGTATTGGGAGGGGGTCGTGAACTTTTTGACTCACATTTTGCAAACGGACATACCGAAAACACCAGAACTATGTCTGTTGAGACTTCTTACCGGACCGACGACACACTTACCGGAGTTCGACCGAGTATTTCTCCAAAAAGCGTTATTGGTGGCTCTGCAGCCCATACTCAAGGAATGGATTTCGAAGGACCCTCCACAACTAGACATGTGGAAGCACAGACTGTATAAAGTCTTCCGCTTTGATTATATGACAGCACAGCAAAACTCACCAGGAGCTAAGGTCAAGTGTAAGGCCATATGGAGCAGCTATTGGAACTCACTTTCCCCCACCATGCAGACATGTGCGATGGATAATTCGGCTTGAGCTGTGAGCGATAAGCCTTTCCTGGATGGACTACCTCAGTTGGCCTTTCGAGTGCCTCTTTTCGGACTCTTTTCAGCCTCTTTGCAGATGGGGGAGGGGGGGATAGAGAGGGGTGAGGGATGGGAGGGAAGATAGAGGGTGGATATGTTTTTGGATACGAATGTAGGGGACAGAGAACGGTGAGAGAGCATTCTAATGTTGGTGAATTTTATGGTACTGTCCTCTATTAGCTTGGTCTCCTAAGCGGGCAACAGCCCATATGTATACTGTTTCTTTGCACCACAACTATTGGAGTTACTTATGCCTTTTATCTGAAAAACTCAATAAACATATTTTCAAAAAAAAAAAAAAATAGACGCATTGTGTCATGAAGTGGACAGGTAGAGATGGTAGACAGTCCCCCATCTGAAATAGGCTGGCTTTGAAGTGACCAAGCCCAGATCAGAGGTGGTTAAAATAGATTCAAGAGAATCCACTAAGGTTGGCACTTGGCGGTCTTACAAAAGACATTGCAATAAAAGTTATTGAGTCTGCATTCCCTAGATTCCCATCACTCTTTCCCCAGGCATGCAGGCCAGACGCCTGGAGAGAAGCTCTCAGTGACAGAGCACAGGCGATGCAAGCGAGCAGTGAGATGGTGACAGGACTGGAGGGGGGCTATCTGTCTGAGGAGTCCAAGTGAATCAGCTGAAGTAAAAGGTGATCCGGATTAAGCTAAGCACCTGCATGAGGCGGAAGAATTTACTGTTCATGGCGAATATTGGGGAAGAGTAAATACAACCAGATACAAGCCACATGCTGTTGTTAAGAGCCTAGCTGTGCCCTGGGGCATAGTGTTCAGCTGGAGAGCATACAAGAGCCAAAACAGATATGCAAAGTGTAGGAAAATTGGAACCGCATACAGAGCCAGCTCGCTGGTGTAGCCTGCCCTTGAACATATCAGGCTAAGCAAGCGAGAATAACACCCAGATACTTTGGATGTCTTTCAAACAGGACAATTTTAGTGCCTCAGCTGACATTTAATTAATGTTAGCATGATAAAATGGAAAGTGTTGTTAGCAATATATATATATAGATATAGATATATATATATATATATATATTCAAAAAAACAACAGACAGTAAATAAATCAAAATCAGTTCCAGCAAATTACAGAAATGTAAATAAGAACCAAAACAAGGAACAGAATAGCAATATACAAAATTATTTTTATATACAAAATATTTTATTCGCAAATATCTATTTATTAAAAATGCTCAAAAAACTATAAAAAACAATATATTTATTTTATTTATTTATTTATTTATTTTAATTATTTTTATATACCATCACTCAGAGTCCATCGTAATGGTTCACAACAAATAAGTACAATGTTCCTAACAACTACTGTACATAATAAAAGCTAAAAACTACATAATATCATAATAAAAGAAACTTCCTCATTTGAGATACAGAGGTTCCTGGAACTATAAAATATCAAAATAACTAAACTCTTTTCCGAAAACAACTTAAAACTATACATAAATGAATAAAACATGAATAAAATTAATTAAAACAAATATTTTTACAGTCAGTAATTGTCCTTCCATATAATAATTCTAATATCAGGTGCGACAACATGGTACACATTTAGGCTTGGCTCGAGTAAACTTCGCTAACAGCCAAGTCTTAAGCTCTCTCTTGAACTTTGTAAAATTGGACTCCAATCTCAAGGCTGCTGGTAGTGAATTCCAAATTCCAGGGCCAGCTAGTGAAAACGCTCAGTCCCTCACCTGATTCAAATGTGCTGATTGGGTAGATGGTAAAGTTAGCAAACCTTTATTCGCTGAACGCAAATTTCTCTGCGGGACATGAAGTTTAATCGCGGCGTTCAACCAATCTACCTGATCAGCATAGATCAATTTGTGTAAAATACACATAGATTTAAATTTAATTCGGGATTCAATCGGTAGCCAGTGTAACTTAACTAGTACTGGCGTGATATTTATTTATTTATTTTATTTATTTAGCACTTTTATATACCGACTTTCCAATAACAGAGTTACTGATCAATTCGGTTTACATTCTAAACAGAAACATTGACAAGTTAATGTCTTACAATGAACAGGTAGCAGGAACTTGGATACAGATATATATATTTGGATACAGATATGATCGCTTTTCTTAGTCTCGGTTAGGATTCTGGCTGCCACATTCTGCAGAATCTGAAGTGGTCGGATAGTGGACGCCGGTAGTCCTAACAAAAGGGAATTATAGTAGTCTAAGCTCCCGAACACAAGTGCCTGCAAAACTGTGCGGCAATCATTTATATCTAATAACGGTTTCAGTTGTCTTAGCATTAATAATTTTGCATAGCCATCTCTAACTTAGTCGAAATATGTTTTTTAAATTCAGGATCGATTATGACACCCAAGACCCTGATTGTCTCTGAAAATTTTAGGGTTGTTTTGTCCTGAAGAAGTGCATGATTTATTACTCTTGGAGAGATCTTTCTCTCAAGAAGAATGATCTCAGTTTTTTCAATATTTAGCACAAGTCTCATCTGAGTAAGCACCTGTTTGATAGCCTTCATATATATTGACAAGAGATTACATGGGTCCTCCACTGAATCTTCTATTGGCAATAAAATTTGAATGTCATCTGCATACAGAAAATATTTCAGTCCAAGACCTGACAACAGACGACATAATGGCAACATGTAAATGTTAAATAGAGAAGCTGATAGCGGGGAGCCTTAGGGAACTCCAGCGTTAAGATCCATTTTACTAGAACACGTATTATTCAATTGTACTTGAAAACACCGGCTTGTTAAAAAGGATTCAAACCATTTTAGCACAATCCCAGATATTCCAATTTCAGCCTGTCTCATTAGTAGAAATTGATGATTAACGGTATGGAAGGCCGCTATACAAAAAATAGACACAGAAAGTCCTTCTAACAAAAATGTCAGTGCTGAGCTGTAGTCCAATCAATAAAATTCAATCAGAATCACTTACAAAATCCACCGTGATTCATAGCGAACAGTTCAAAAGTGTAATATATTCAACATATGAGGCAGCCAATATCTTCAGTCCACAACTGCGCCGATGTTACAAAGTGGCAACGCAATCCCCACAAGGATGGAAGATGTTAAGGAAAAGCCGTTTTTCATCTAAGCCCCGACATAAAGGCCTCGATGTTTTGCCGCTGGACGGTTTCATCAGGGGGAAGTGATAGTAGTGTAAATATGATATACAATATGACAATCGCCACTTATAAAGAAGATAACAGGTCATAACCTGGCTTGCACATATGTGATAGATCTCCGCCCTTCCCCGAAAATATCAGGAAAATCAAAATGGAGGCGACATGGTCTTCTAGATGAAAAACAACTATTCTTTAACATCTTCCATCCTCGTGGATATTTCATTGCCACTTTGTAACATCGGCGCAGTTGTGGAGTGCTTTAGCATGCATGCCGGTCACTGAGCAGCCTACATGCATATCTATGAATGTATGCGCATATGTTCCGAGGTGCACGGATACCTTGGAACATATGTATGTATGCGCATGCTTCAGAATATGTGTGTGTGTGTGTGTGTGTGTGCTTCTGTGTGTGCACACTCTTAGGAGCGGATTTTAAAAGGGTTATGCGCGTAACCCTTAAAAAAAAACCCTGTGTGCGCCAAGCCTATTTTGCATAGGCTCGGCAGCGCGCGCAAGCCCCGGGACGCGCGTGTGTCCCGGGGCTTGCAAAAAGGGGGCGGAGCGTGGGCGGTCCAGGGGCGGGGCCTGAGCAGCCATGCACAGCGGCCATTTGCTGCTGTGCCCGGGATCGCGGGCCGGCCGTTGGCCGGGACGCGTAACTTCTTCAACAAAGGTAAGGGGGGGTTCTAGGTAGGGCTGGGGGGGGGGCGGAATAGGTAGGGGAATGTGGGGGGGGGGGGGGTGGAAGGAAAGTTCCTCGGAGCAGCCTCGGAGGGAACAGAGGCAGGCTGTGCGGCTCGGCACGCGCAAGTTGCACAATTGTGCACCCCACCTGCATGCACTGACCCTGGATTTTATAACATGCGCGTGCGGCTGCACGCGCATGTTATAAAATCGGGCGCAGATTTGTTCGTGCCGGGTTGCGCGAACAAATCTGCCCCCGCGCGCGGGTTTTAAAATCTGCCTCTTAGTGGGCAGTGAGGTGTGTGTATGCGAGTTAGCATACAACAGGTAGGAGTGTGCAGTGATTGGGCGGGAGGAAGAAAGGGCCGGGGAAGGGGATAGAGACTGCAGAGAGAGAGAGAGAATGGGAATGTACTGTGGTCAGAATGGGAGGGGGGGGTCAGGCAGGAGAAAGGAGGTCGGCGTCTGCTGAGCTTGGGCTGGGGTCCAAATCGGGAGGGGGGGGAGGGCAGTGGTAGGGAAGAGTGAGGCTGGGGAGAAGGAGGGACTGGAAGTCTGCTGAGATCAGGCTGGGGGAGGAGGGGTTGTGGCGGGGCTGGGCTTGGGGGATGGGGCAGTTTGTGAGTGCTGGACCAGATTCAGGCTGGGGAGGGCAGGGGAAGGAGTGCTGTGCTGGTTTGGAGAGGAGGGTCAGAGTGTGCTGGGATCGGAAAGTGCTGAGGCCAGGCTGGGGAGGGAGGCACAAGAGAGCTGGGGTTCCAGGTAAGGACGGAGTGGCAAAGTGTGCTGAGCACCTCCATTCTGCCATACCGTCCCCTGAATTTTCAACAGGTGTCAGCTAGTCTGACTCTAGATCTGGAAACAGTTGCCCATTAGACAATGAAAATTCAAGTAGTTTGCAAACGTTGGCTTTTTTTTTTTTTTTTGTTCTGGCTTCTAACCTATTTTTCCTTAGAATCATTCACAGTCAGAACTGCAGACCTATCACAAAATCACATTTTTCCACATCCTTGCTGTAAACAGTTCTTTTCCATTATTAGTGTAAGGTCTGTAAAACTGTAGCTCTGCATATTCTCAGCTGATACTACGACTGAAGTTGAAAACATCCTTTAAGTTAATAAAACATCAAGAAAGCAATGTAAGGTTGTGCATTTTGCTCCTGATTTGCTGGAAGGGGTTTTATCTTGTGACCCTCTTAAATATCATTCCAGGATTGACAAATGAGTTTTGACCTGTAGGCTCTGGAGCACTGCCTTATATTGCCTGTATATCAGAAAACGTTAGCGGGATAAATTATTTTGCCTTCACCAAACAATATAAATCCAAGAAACAGTTCCTGAAATCCAGACTATTTAGAGGAATGACGTCACGTCCATCTTGGAAGAAAAATAAACACTGCAAGGGCCATGCTTTGACTGACAGCAGCTGGCCGAAAACTCTACTGGCAGGCTACATATTGTTTCCTCACAGTCTTTCCCCTAGGAAAATCACAACAAACAGTGTTTCACCATAGCTTTTCGTAAACGTAGGGCTGAGTTTAAGAATTTTGCATGCACCCTGCAAAGAGTTCACAAGTTGCATAATTACGAGTAATTCCATGAACAATGGTTTTGTGTCCACTCACAAAAAAATTTAAACCACGCATGAAAAAAAAAAAATCCAAACATCTGCAGCTGAGAAAAATAAAGGCGACATAACTAAAAGGATCAATGTGTAAGACTTTCTGTGATGCAAACTGCTGGGTCTTCAGAGGAGCTTCATTTCTGGGGTAGCTCTGCACAATGAATGTGAAACTTATATTTGGAAGGAATTGTTCTGATCTTCTCCCCTGAAATATCTAAGAGAGACTCCAGGGCAACCCAGGGTCCAATCAAAAAAAAGAAGAAAAGGAAAGATCCTCATCAGTACGCACTAAGCCAGTTGTGACAGCAGTGACCCTTTTCCCTAGAGATATCAAATTCTCCCTCTGATTTTCTCTTCCATAATATTCTTTTTTTTTTTTTAAAGTGATGCTGTAAAGCGAAGATAATCTGAAGAAAACAGTTCTACATTCATGAGGATATCAACTGTACATTAACAAACGAAAAAGGACCCCACCCGATGGCTCGGTAGCAGGACTGTCCAGCGCTAAAGTGCAACATCCGGGCTTGATTCCCAGATCTTGCTGGTGCTCCTCAGGCTCTCCAGGGCTGGGGGATGCTCTGGATCAGCGAAGCACTTACTACGTCATTCGTCAAGCATGCACCTCTGCCGAGTTCCGTAGGGTACCGTAGCCCATCCATGAAAAGCTTTGCTAAATTTCTGGCACACCACATCCAAAGCCTGCCCCTGATCTAATTTTCTAGTCTCCCAACTGAAGATCTCAATCGGATTTGTTTGACACGGCCATCCCTCGGGTAACCCCTGCTGCCTCGCCTCCCACAGCCTGCCGATTCAAGGTGATCCACTAGCCTTTCCTTCAGAAGGGTCTCCATTCATTTTCCCACCACAGACATCAGACTAATTGCTCTGTAATTTCCAACCTCCTCCCTGTTATTAATTCTATAAAGTGGAGCAACATCCACCCGCTACCAGTCCCGTGTAACAACACCTGTCTCCTTCAGCGGCTCCTACAAAACCTGTTAAGAGCTCCCTTTGTCTCCTAGCGTGTATCCCATTCGGTCCCATGACTTTTGTCTACTTTCACTTTTTCCAGCTGCACATAATCTCTTCTCTTCATGCTGAGGTCAATATTCAAAGTCATTTAGATGAGTAACTCACAAGTTATCCATCTAAATGGCAGGTTTTTGAATATTGAGCCACTTGTCCAGCTGGATAAGTCAATATTAACTAAAATCTAGCTGAATATGAAAGAGGAGTTGCTGGGAGTTTAGTTATCTGGACAACTTAGCTGTTTTTCAGTTTTATCCTGCTAACTTAGGACCTGATTCGTCGTCAAGGCATTTTCTCATAGACCCAGAATGGGAGAAATGCTTTAGTGGATCAGGCCCATAGACAGATAACGTTAGACCTGCTTCAGAGCAGGTCTAAACTCCTCCAGCCTTCTGTGGATGGAGAACTTGCAACTTAACTGGATATCTTCAAAAGATATCTGGTTAAGTAGCTCTGTCACAATAACACAAATAAAGCCCAATTCTCTCCCTCCCCCAACCAAATTTACTCGATGTCTCTCTCAGGCCATGCAACCCCCCTCCCCAAACCCCTTCTAAATTTGTGAAAAGTGTTACAGTTCCTCTGATTGCCCCCAGCCCACCTCTTCCCCATTTTGGTGAATATTTTTTTAAATCCCCAGGACCTTTCCACCCACCCGCGGTCCCAATGGCTCGGGCCATACTCCCAACCCCCCCCCCCCCGGACCCCCCCCCCCCCCTCATCCCTCACGTTACCAAAAGCAAAACACCTTGCTGGGAGCGAGGCATAAACTCTTTCGCTCCCGGTGCTTCCAGGGCTGCGGGTAGTTTACGCTTCCAGCGCTGTTTCTCACAGAAGCAGCTCTGGAGCGCCGGGAGCAGGCGAGTTTATACCTCGCATAACCTTTTTTTGGTATCTAGGGGACGGGGAGAGGAGGGGACTGCAGGCAGGTGAAGAGGGGGAGGGTCAAATTTACAATTATTTACTGAAATGGGGAAGGGGGGGGGTGACCTGCACACAGCAACACTTCACAAATGGAGGAGGGGTTTGGGGGTAGGGGATGCATGGCCTGTTGGGACCATCTACTGAATTTGGTTGGGGAAGGGACAGAAGCTACAGGCCTCATTACTTCTTTTTTCTGTTTTTTAATTCTTTTGACATCGCTACGTAACAGGATATATTATGAAGGTATCTGGTTAAGTAGCAAGTTATAAGGCCACTGCCAGGCCGGATAACTTAAAAACCTAACCAAAGTAGAAGAGCAGCCTAATTATTAGAGCAGAGGGCTAATGAACGCGGGAAGCCAGGGTTCAAATCGCACTGCCTTGACTTGTCACTTCACCCTCCATTGCCTCGGCTACAAAACTTAGGTTATGAACCCTGTGGGGACAAGGAAATACTTAACAGTACCTGAACGTGATCAGCTTCGAAGTGGCTAAAAGGTGGAATACTAAAATAAGTCACCTAGAGATGGGAATAATGATGGTCAAATTTGTGGGCGATGCAAAATTATTCAGAGTTGTTAAATCGCAAAAAGGACTGTGAGAAATTTCAAGAGAAGTCTAGGCATCCAACTGGCAGATGGCAGCTTAGAGAAGAGGTAACTGAACTATGCCCACACAATGATATGACAGAGATCTATAAAATAATGAGTGGATTGAAACTATCAGTGTAGCCGGGTTTAAAAAAAAAAGGTCTCGACAAGTTTCTGGAAGAAAAGTCCAGAAATCATTATTAAAGGGAATCCTGGACTGGCCAATGCTGGAAACAGGATGCTGGGCTTGAGGGACCCTTGGTCTGATTCAGCATGGTAAAACTTATGTTCTTATGTAAAGTTAGGTTTTTCAGATATGTGGCTATATGCAGTCAGATAACTTTGGCTGAGTATAGGCAGTGGGAGGTTTATCCCGCTGAATATCCGGGTCAAGTTGCCTGGTTAAATTTAGACGGATAACTTATCCACTCGCCAGCTTACTGAATATGGTCCTCGTTGTATCCCTTTCCAGCAGTTGGCAGTCCATCTACAAGCTCTTCTTCAGTAAACACTAGATAGAAATATTCATTTAGCATTCTCCTTTTAACTTGTCTTGCTTCATACATTAATTATATTCCACCAAATCCATCTCCTTAAGGTGGATTACATCTTTCACATTCAAAATTTGTTACACATAAAATCATAAACACAAAATACACTTCGCATAATAATATATACATTAAACAGCATTAAAAATAATAAATTACACATTTCTCTTAATCTTACAATCTCATCTCTGCTGTTTCTCCTTTCACTGATGTTCCTGAAAAAAAGTTTGGTCAACTCATTTTTCTTCCTTTAGTTATCTTTTCTTCTACTTGTCTTAATGGTTAGAGCAGTGGGCTGAGACCCAGGGGAAATAGGGCTCTTTCTCTCACTGACACTCCTTCTGACCTTGAGCAGGTCACTTTGCCTTCCATTGTCCCAGGTTCCCTCTGGAGCAGAGAGCTACCTGAATTTTAACTTGCCTTGAGCACAGGTATGGAAAGGCAAGTAATAAAATCAAAATCCAGAGGGGGTCACGTGGTGCAGTGAGCTAGTAAGGACGCGCAAGGTTTGAGCTCCGGATACCGCCTTTCAACTTTTGCCGTTTTTGCTGTCTGACTTAGCCTTGGAAAACCCCATTCTTGACTTACAGTTTTTATCATATGAACCATTTTGTTTTCAAGAAAACCCAAGTTATGGCAGGGAAAGCACTTGAGAAAAATAAAGAGAAAAGAAACGGGGAGATTCCAAAATGGCCGAAAGTAAGGATGATGTGTGGCCTT
Source organism: Rhinatrema bivittatum (assembly GCF_901001135.1). Classification (NCBI taxonomy): domain Eukaryota; kingdom Metazoa; phylum Chordata; class Amphibia; order Gymnophiona; family Rhinatrematidae; genus Rhinatrema; species Rhinatrema bivittatum. The sequence goes on along the minus strand of NC_042616.1, from coordinate 796,777,518 downwards.
CCACTTTAGATGATAGCGCAATTGTGGGTCTGATCGCTGCAGTCATGTCTGCGCTGGACAGTAAGTTTTACAACTTAGGGCATGTTAAAGAAGATAAAAATACCGTGATTGAGATTAGGAAGTGAATTGATAAGAGCAGAAGCAGGTATTTCTTTATTAGAAGTCGAGAATAGGGCTCTAAAAGATAAGATGGAGGCCCTGAAGAAAACTGCATCATCACAGGAGAAGAACTTAGGTGCTATTGAACATTGGTCTAGATGCAATAACTTATGAGAATGTGGCAGACAATGATTTAAACCCACTACTGGAAAATTTGCTTTTGCAGGAATTGGGCATATCAGAACAGGTAGGTAAAGTTGTGGTAGAGAGATCCCACCGCATTGGAGTTAAAAACAGTCCAGGTGAGGGAAAAATTCCTGAACTATACCCTCACAGTGATAATCTTGTAAGCATATCATAAACAAAAATAAATAAATAAAAAAGGAAATAAAATATCATGAGAATAAAATTTGGATTTTTTTAAGACTTTTCAAACATTATGATTAACAAACTGTTTCAGGGGAAAGTTCACTTGGTCTGCTCTACCCCACTAAGTTGAAGATTTGGTATGATGGGAAAAGTTAAACGGCTTGATACAATTTTGGAAGCTAAACTATTTATTCGGCAACTTGAGTGACTGAGATTGTTGGTTCACGCTGGTGTCAGTATTGTTCACCTGCAGTGGTATTAATGCTAAGGAATGTGACTGAAATATGCACATCAGGAATCCAGGATGTGCAATGTATATGATTCTGCGGCCTCTACGCCGCCGCTCTACTGAGACCTTCAGCCTCCATGTTGTGACTTAGTAATGGCACAAAATCAGCTTGTGCTTGGAGAGGAGTGGCCAGGAAAGCGCAATGAGTTTCTTCTACTCTTCTGTTGAGGACAACACTGTAAGTTTTGTCTCTAGGCCTGCATTTCCGTAAGACCTGAGGCGACATTCTGGGGAGAAAGCTGCTGAGGACATTGAACCCTGACCGTTTCCTTTTCCTTTTATTCTTGCGAATCATAGGAATGCTTGGACTGAGAGGTGGCACCCATGTGCATCTGTTCTGACCCCTGGACTCTTTCTAGAGTCATGTTTTATGAGCGTTAAAATTGTATCTGTTATATGCTTGTTCTGTTGGTTTAGGGCAGAGGCAGGTTAAGAAGAGGGTGGGAGGAGGGAGATGGAGGCGTAAATGAGGGGACAGGAGGGAAGGAAGCAGTCAGTGGTCTATTTCTTGCATTCGCTGAGCTACGATGGTTTAGTATTTTGTCATTGTTGGTATTATAGAAATATAAGAGATGATGACAAAAACTTACATTTATATCTTGGAATGTAGCATGTTGATATCAATTTAAAGAGAGAAGGTGTTTAGACACTTACAAAGGCTGAGGTGCAGTATTGCCTTATCTGATAAGGAAAATATGAAATTAAAAGAAGGCAGGCATTGCAGGTTTATTATACATCTGGAACATCGAAGAGCTTTGGAGTCACTGTGTTAATGTATAAAAATGGGGCTTTTAATATGGAAAAGGTCATAGAAGACCCAAAGGGCAGATATATAATATTATGTGGTTCTTCTTTATGTGGGAAATCCAGCATAATGGCTTCTGCATTTGCACCCAATCAGCATGACTATGGCTTCTTCACAACTTGAATAGCACAAGCCATGGCCCGAGGAGATGCTCCTTTTGTATTAGGCAGGGACTGAAACTTAATTGCAGATCCTGAAAAAGATTCTTGGACAATATTTGAATGTACACATAGGAGTCAACGTTTTGTATTACACTTTGGCTTTGGTTGATGTTTGGAAATTTTTAAAACCCAACAATAATAGACTTCACATATCTAGCAAGAGCACTCATATTGATTAATTTCAGGCTCTTTATTTATAAGTGTGATATGGCAGGGATTGCGGTGTTGTTATTTCTGATCATTGTCCAGTATCTGCTCTAATACAAATAGATGAGAGAAGGGTCATTCGCACAAATTAGACAATGCCTTTATGGCTCAGACAGAATAAAGAATTTCAGAAGCTTTTAATGGAAAATTTGGACCTTTATGAGCAACGTAGAGATGATCTGATTTTCTTTTGGGAAATAGCTAAGGCTGTTTTTAGAGGGGAAGTATTAGCTTATGTCGGTAGCAAGCGCAAGAAGTTAAATGCAAAAATATTAAATCCAGAGAAGCAATTAAAACATATAAAAGACAAATGATTGAAGAGGGATCTCTGGGTGTAAAGATAAAATTCACTCAAATAGAAAAGTCCCTAAATAATTTACTTCATGAGAGAGCTAGGCAGTCACTTCATGCTTGGAATCACAAATTATATATATATGGGAATACATCTGGTAAGCTGTTGGATAACTTAGTTAAGAGGCAACAAAATAAATGTATTGCTCTTTTGAGAGAAGAGCAAGGCAAGACTCAAAATTCATGGCTGAATTTATGTTCAGTATTTAGGGAATTTTATGGCAAGTTATATAAGTCTGAGATGAATGATATACTGAATAGAGAGAAGTTTATGCAAGCAAGGTTTTAATTTGCCAGCCCTTTCTCAGGCTGATTTGCAGATTTTGAATAAGCCTACCTCTAATGAGGAAATGTCTGTGGTAATTAGGAAGTTGATGAACTTCAAGGCCCAGGAAACATTTTTACAAGGTCTTAAATGAGGAGACAAAGAAAGCTTTGAGGTTTCATGATGAAACGATGCATGACTGGCATCTTAAGGAATGCACTCATCACAGTGATAGCAAAACAGAGAAGAGACTTGATGGATCCAGCTTTGTTTGGGCCCATATCTTTATTGAACTAAGATATGAAAACCTATGCTAAAATAATAGGGTTGTGCAGGGAAAAAAATGGTTTCATTTTTCAGTTCGTTTTCAAGAAGAGTTTTCTCTTCAAATTTTGGTTCATGGAATGTTTGATTCATTTCCTTCGTGGAAAAAAAAAATGATCCAACCAAACAAACAAAAAAGAACCAAAAAATGAAAACAGGACCATCCATCTCCTCTCCACCATCCATCTCTCCCAGCTGGAAAAATGCAGGAGCCAGGATCTCCCCAACTTATTTCACGCATATCTCGGCTTCAACGGCAGAGAGCTGTGCTGCCGCTTACCCAACTAATCAAACTTAACATTTCACTTGGAAGCAGCTCCATCACTGCTCTCTACATTAATAGTTGGGGTGAAAGGGAAATAGAACCAAAGGTTACTAAGAGGCAAGAGAAACAGATAAGTATGAGAAAAAAGAGGTGTGAAGCTTGCTAGGCAGACTGGATGGACCAATTGGTCTTCTTCTGCCGTCATTTCTATGTTTCTTATTTGGTCCAGTGGTAATCAACTGCCGGTGAGGCCTAGGCTGAAGCCTCGTCCTTATCTAGGCCGATGCCGAGGTAGATCACTGCAACCTTGGCCTTGGCCTATGCAAAGCCAATGCCTTGGCCTAGGCTGGAGCCCGGGCCCAGGCCTGACATTGCAGCCCAGCCCATAGGCTGGGACAATGCCAGGGCCTTGACCTGGACCCAGGCTTGATGCTGGGGGCCAGCCCAGAGGCTGAGTTCTGATGCCTGGGCCTCATCTTAGGCCAAGGTCTTAGGCCTGGAATTTGAGTCCTGATGCTTTGGCCTTGGCCTAGGCCAGACCCCAGTCCCAGGCCCTATACTATGGCATGGCACAGAGGCTGAATCCGACAATTATGCCTCAGCCTATGCCAGAAACCATGCCCAGGCCTTACTCTATGGCCTGACCCAGAGGACGGGTCCCTATGATGGGGCCTCAGCCTGGACCTGCATGAGCTGTGGCCTAGACCAGAGCCCAGGCCCAAGCTGTGACCTGACTTGGAAGCTGGGTCACATCACCAGGGCTGAGGCCAGGACCTAGGCATGAGGCCAGGGTCTGGCCAGGAGGTTGAGTCCTGACACCTGGGCCTCGGTCTAGGCTGAAACCCAGTCCCAGGCCTGATGCTGCGGTCCAGCCCAACGGCTGGGTCCCAATACCTAGGCCTTGGCCTAGTCCAGGGCCCAGTCCCAAGCCCAGAGCCATGGCTTGACCTAGAGGCCGGATCCTGAAACCTGGGCCTCAGCTCAGGCCAGGGCCTGGGCCCAGGCTTAACACAAAGGCCTGGTCTGTAGACTGGGTCTTGATGTCTGGGCCTGACACAGGCCTGACACCAGACCTGGCCTGGAAGGCGAGTCCCGATGTTTGGATCTCAGCCTAGGCCACAACTCAGGGTCTGGCCTGACACTACAGTACAGCACCAAGGCCGAGCCTGACAATTGAGCCTCGACCTAGTCTGGATACTGGGCCTCCAGATTGAAGTCCCAGCATTGTGCCTTGGTCTGGGTCAAGCCCCTGGTGTTGGGACCCGACCTCCGGGCTGGGTGCTGGCATTGGCCCGGGACCTGGCATAGGCCCAAGCCCAGGCGGAACTCAATCTCCTGGTCAGGCCATGGCATCAGGCCTGGGTGTGGGTCGAGGTCCCATCAGGACCTGGCCTCCCAGCTGGGTCGCAACTTTGGGCCTGGGCCCAGACTCCAGCCTAGGCTGAGACCCAGGTGTCAGGCCTGGGCTTGCACAAAGGCTCAGGTGTTGGGACCTGGCATGTCCATCAGATATCCAACAGATCAGCTAATTGTTCCCACGGGGGGGGGGTGGGGGGGGGGGGACTTGGGTCTCGGCTGACCCTGGCATCATGCTCAGGCCTAGGCCACAGCCCCTGCTTTGGGCCTCAGTCTATGTCCTAGGCGAGGCCTCGGGCCTGGGCCTAGACCTAGGCCTAATGTATTCATTTCAAATGAATGCAATAAATAAGCTTCATTTCATTTAGGGGCCCCAGATTCATTGTGGGGTCACCGAATTAAATGAAATGCCATTATTCATCACATTTAAATTAATTTGAAATGAATGCACATCCCTATAAAATAATTGCAAATAGGCTGAAGAATATTCTGCCCAAATTTATTTCCAGATTGGTTTTGTGTGTAACAGAAGTTCTAGTGTTAATTTACACAAATTATTGCATGACTGGAATTGTGCTAAGGAGACCTAATATTAGATCTATGTTAGTTGGATTTGATGCTGAAAAGGCATTCAAAAGCATCTCTCGGTCATTTTAAAAGTATGTTCTGCAGCTGTATGGCTTTCGTAATTGATTTTTTAATATTTTACATTACTATATTCAAATCCAACTAATGCTAATGGTTATTGATCAGAACCATTTTATTTACAGAGATATACAAGGCAAGGATGTCCTTTGTCACCTCTTTTTTTTTTATTTTATCTTTGGATCCTTTGGTGCATAAATTAGACAAAGACTAAAAAAATCTTGGGTATCTCTAAGAGGCGGCAATACCTCAAAATCCTTGTTATTTGCTGATGGTATATTGATGCTGTTATCCAACGCAAGATAACTTTACCTAGAGCTTTATCTGTGTTTTCCTCATCTGGAAGTTTTTAGGCTTAAAAATAAATCCAGATAAATCAGAGGCTTTAGATATTTTAGGTACTTTGCAGCAAATTGGTCAAATTTTCCATTAAAATGGGTGGTAAATACTATAAAATATTTGGGTTTAATCATTGACAGCAGCCCTGAAAGAGAGTATGAATATAACTTTAAGCCATTAACTAAGGAATTCCAGGATAAAACTTTGGGTTGGCTGCAGTTTTCAGTATCTCTGCAGGGTAGAATCACATTGATAAAGATGATTTGGTTCCTAGGTTACAAATGATTCCGGTTTTGCTATTTAAGAAGAATGTTAAAATTATGAATAATATTTGGAACAGATTTCTATGGAAAGGGAAAAGGTCCAGAATCCCTATTTGAAGTTGAACTAAAAAAAAAAGTCTCATAAGTTTTATTAACAGAATGTCTCTACGGGGAAGGGCTCCTTTTAGAATTCATTTGCCTGGAAACTAGCAGTTTGCAGCAGACGTTTGCCATTGTCTGCAAGTCTTCTTATATGAGGCAACTACAAGATAAGTGGAATTGTTTTTTCCTGCAAGTAATCCCAACTGTTTAGTTCCTTTCCTCCTTATCCCTGGACTCCTACTTAATTATCTTCAATTACACCACCTCCCTTTGCATAATAGTTCTTTGCAACTCAGATAATAGAAACGTAAAGTGTCATATTGCTTTGTAAATTTGCCTTTCAGATTCTGCCTATTAATCTTTATGGGCTTGTTTTTAATACTTTTACTTTTCATTTCAAATGCCAATTAAAAATCTTTTCCTAGAGCCTAAATCTTTATCATACCTCATTAATAGGATTAGTGATTAATTAACAAAATGTATTTTATTCAGGGGAACAATTGTGGTGCTTATGTCCCAAGGCCTATCATTTGGAGAATCAAAGGTTGTCCATTTTACCTTCAGATGTCTGCAATGAAAATGGTTGACTCATTTGAGAGAGGAATTGTCCGAGTTTCAATTAACCTCCCCTTCCTTGCAGCTTTCAGTACCTCTCACCCATCTCCCACAGAGGATTCAGAAACCCAGGAAGAAATGGTTTACAGTGGGATCTGAAAGAAGAAGACACCCAATTTCCCCAACTTTGCTGCATCCTGTATATCAACCCCCACTCCCACAGAGATGACAGACATCCAGGATTCAGAAGCCTAGGAATAATTGGATAACAGAAGTTCTGAAAAAAGTGCGAAAAGTGGAATATAAATCTAAATTAAAAAAATAAGGTGCATGATGAACAGACACCCACTCTCCCTATTGTTACTCCTACATAATGCCTTATAATGCCTTTTCTGCATTGGAAACAGGATGCTGGGCTTGATGAACCCTTGATCTGACCCACTATGGCATGTTCTTATGTACTTGTGCACATCTAAAATATTGCCAAAACATGTTTTCTTTCTGTATATCATCACCTTTTCATCTTGTTACGATTCTGCTTGTGGGAACAAGCCCACAAGTAGCCTCTCCCTTTCTCCTTCTGCCAGCCTTCCAATGCCGAGGTCCCTTTTGATCTGGAGGCCGCCGATGCCTGCCTTCTCGTGGCCTGGAGGCTGCCGCCAATTTTGCTGCTTCCCACAGCAGGAGACTGCCGCTGAGCACCACCCTTGTTCCTCTTCGCAGCCAGGGGGCTACCGCCAAAGTCGTCTCTCTTCATGGCTTGAAGCCGCTGCCTTCTTTGCGGCCTGGGCACCACCTCCTCCATCTTTTTGGGGCTAGGACGCTGCCGAAGCCTTTGGTCTTCGCGGCTAAGAGCCACCAAATGTTAGCGCTGTCCTCCGCGGCAAAAGCTGATTCCACCTTCCTCTTATTGTGGCCAGGAAGCCACCCCGGAGCTCCTCTTCATGGCCTGGAGGCCGCCGCCAGTGCTTCATGCAGCTGGAGCCACCCTCAGTCCTCTCTTCAGCGGCTGGAGCCGCCCCAAGCTTCGTTTCGTGGCAGGAGCCGCCTCCGATGTTTCAGGCCTTCTTCCTTCCTCACAGCATGGCTGCTGTCCTTGGTCCTGCCTCCTTAGGTGCAGGGTCGATCCTCTCCTCAGCAGTTAAAGGGCCAGTTCTTTTGGCTCCTCCTCGTGATGTCATCCTGGGTGTTCCTCTTCAGCCCTACAAAAGGGGTCAGCCTTCAGTTCCTCTTCGCCTTCGCAAGGAGTTGGTCATGGAGTTGGACCTCTCCTGGATCTTCAGTTCCAGCTCTTCATTCCAGGAGTCCTCCGTGATCCCTCTTCACTTCTTCAAGGCACTCTGTTCCTCATTGGTCCTCCTTTGTCTAAATCCATGGTTCTTGAACCTCCATCGTCATCTTCATTCCATGTTCTGGTCTCTCGTCGGATCCATCCTCTTGTTTTCAGATGTCCCGATGTTTCCGTGTCTTCAGATGTTCTGATGTCCCCGTGTCCCCATGTCCAGATGTCTCCCTATCTCCGGATGTCATGACGTCTCCTTGTCTTTGGATGTCCAGACGTCTCAGCATTCTGATGTCTTCGTCCGTCATGTTTCAGTCGTCCTTGTGGTCCTCCTCTCTAGAGGTCCCTGATGTCTAGTTGCCATAGACATCCCGACGCCTAGAACTCATGATGTTCCGAGGTACCAGTGTCCATTCATTTCCAATGTCCTACATTCCAACCCTGATGTTCCAAATCTCACTTCTGATGTCCTTTGTCAGGTTCCGATCCTGAATTACCATCAGTCCTTAAGTTACGGGTTCAGCTCGCTCGCCCCAGACCTCATGTTCAGCTGACCTTCCTAGGAGTAAATCCGTTTCTATCGGGTGTCTGAGTTTGGTGGCTGGAGCCCTCTTCCAGCAGGATCTGTCTTTGAGCACTGCCCGGATTCCTCCTAGTTCCTAAGCCTCTGTCTTCATCTGAATATCCTGAGTCCTTATCCTCGTCTAAGCCTTCCCCAATTCCAAATCCTCATCGTAGTATCCGGAATCCTCGCCTGACTCTCTAAAATCCACTTCCGATCTCCACCTACCTCTGAGCATCTTGCATCTGAATTCCAAGTCACCCCACGTCTTCGTCTCATCTGAATCTCTAAGAACCAAGCATCCTTGCCTCATCTGAGTCTTCAAGGTCCTCGTCTCGTCTGAGTCTTCAAGCGTCCTTGTCTCATCTGAGTCCCAAGCTCCACATGTCTTCTTTCCATCTGAGCCTCCGAGCTCCTCAAATTGTTCAAGTCTTCAGCCTAGTCCAAGGCTGAGGTCCCATCTTGTTCCAAGCTCCAGTACCATCGCCTGGCCTCAACCTCTGTCTTTCATGCCGCATCTGCCGCTACCCAGTGGCAGGTCTGAAAGGGCTATTGAGTGGCTGGAGAGCTACCCCAGAGACCAGCATTGCGTTGCTGGGCCTCTACCGGTGTGTGCAGGTTCGGCGGAGGTTAGGGCGGTGGTCAGTCTGCTCCTCCCATGCTTGGACAAGTCTTGCCTGCCACGGCGCTTCCACAGAGCTCCTCTCTGCAGTCGCGTCGTGATCCAAGGGCACACATCTCCCTGGAATCAGGAGCGCTCCTTAGCGCTCCCTCCCACAGATTCCATCACATCCTGAACACAGTACCAAAACCCTTATCTACTATATCATAATCTCCCTTTTGGATTACTGCATCCTCTTCCTCAGAGGCGTACGTAGAGTATTTGCCACCTGGGGCAGATACTTCTTTGGCCCCCTCCCCCCATATATAATTTTAAAATTTCCTAAACATCGATAAAATATATTTCAAAACAGCAGACACATCAAATAATAGCCAATAATTAAAACTAATAAGGATTTAAAAAATCTCCCGATCTCCTTATCTGTCATCCTAAGATTGTTTAGGCTGGGGACACACACAAACACACACACACACACACACACACACATACATGCTTGGTGAGAGACAGAGGGTGCATGTGTGTGTGAGAGAGAGAGACACACACACACTTCCTCTGTGTCTCTCTCACACACACACATGCTTCCTCTGTTTCTTTCTCACACGCTAACACACACACACACACACTGCATACAGAATCTGTGCCAGATTCTGTATGCAGTGCAATAATGGAAAAACGGAAAATCACTATTCCTCAAAACAATGCAATCAAGAAATCACTATTCCTCAAAACAATGCAATCACTATAAATCAATCAGAATAGTAAAACTATACTAAAAAATATACATTTCAAAACAGCTAATGAACAGAATAATATTCAATAATTAGAAGCTCCTGTACACATTTTTTAAAATTTTCTAAACATTGATAAAATATTTCAAAACAGCAGACATCAAATAAAACCCAGTAATTAAAACTAATAAGAATTTTAAAAATCACCCTCTCTCCACAAACAAAATATGCTCCCCCTCTCTCATACACATTTATTTATTTAGATTTTTATATTCTACTTTTCACACTTTTTTCAGCACTTCAAAGCAGATTACATTCAGGTACTGTAGGTATTTCCCTATCCCCAGAGGGCTTACAATCCAAGGGGGTTATTTTCCAAGCTGCGATAGGCCCTTATCGCATGTGGTAAGATTTAAAATAGGGGGAGGGGAGGAGTTAGGGAGGGAAATATGCTAAGCGGCAGCGGCACCGCTGCCGGCGATAATGTTTCGAACATTATCACCGGCAGTAGCGCGGGGATTAGCACCACCTTTTACGGTGTCGCTATGCCCACAATAGCCTACAGCTGGCCACACCGCGGCAAGCGAAACCGCACTGCCGTGGTGGGGTCAGCTGCAGGCTATTGCCCGACCGCACCCCCCCCCACACACACACAGATTGATGAATCCTGGCCTACGTTTGTATCTTTGGTGAGAGAGAGAGGGAGCTTGAGTGTGTGTGTGTGTGAAAGAGACAGACACACATTTCCTCCATCTCTTTCTCACACATACATGCTTCCTCTGTATCTCTCACACACGATTCCTGTCTCACCCAGGCACACACACACATGCTTCCTCTCTCTCACCCCCACTCCCGCACACTGGCACCCTCTCATGCATGCCTACAGGCATCCTCTCATACACATTCACAGGTACCCTCTCATATATATACACAGGCAGACACACACTGACTCTGTATACACTCACCATCTCATACACAGACAGGTATCCTCTCATACACACACACACACACACACAGGCATCCTCTCAGACACACCTACACACCCATATACTCTCTCTTACACATACACACACACACATCTACAGGCTTACACAGACACACATACACACACATAGGATCTCACACAGACACACAAACGTGCACACAAAACAGGCTCTCACTCATTCACACAAGCTCACACACATCATGGTCTCCTGCTGTCTTCAGGCCGTGCTGGGATGAGCTCTACCATGGCCTGAGGGCCTCCTGCAAACTTCGGGCAGTACAGTCCACCGATCTTTCTGCTTGGGGGGGAGGGAGCGAAAGCTGTTCGCGGGGTAGGGTAAAAGGGAGGCTAGATAGGTAGGGGGTTTAGGAAGTCCTCTCTTTTACTGGGGAAAACTTGAGGGGAACTGGGAAATAGGCCTAATGCGTCGCCGCTCGCATTTACTAAAATACCCCCATTTACACGCTCGAGACAGCATTCGGCGCACATGCGCGCATCAATATAAAATCATGCGCACATCTACGCACGAGTAGCCGGTTTTATAATATGCATACATAAATGCACACATGTTAAATCTGTTAACATCGGACTATCTTATAATCATTTAAAACTTTACACTTCAAAAACTGAAATTATGTACCTATCCACAATACCAAGTTCATCTCACTGTCCCCCAAGCACTATAACAACTGATTGTCATTATATCCCCATGATTTAAAAAACACCCGAAATCTTGGAGTAACATCGGTCGCAGAATTGTCAATGACTTGTCACATATCCTCAGTTGTTAAATCTTTGTTTTATAAGATTCATCTGCTTAAATGTTTGAAGCTTCTTCTCAATTCAAATAATTTCTGTCTAGTCCTACAAGCCGGCAAGTTCAACCCATCTATTGCAATTAATTCAAAATGCAACAGCGCGTATTCTGTCCAATTCTAATCATCGAGGCCATAAAATACCTATTCTTTACGCCCTACATTGGCTACCTGTTTCTATTCAGATTCAGTATAAAATACGATGATTCATAATTTACTTCACAATAACTCTTTAATTTTGATATGCACAGCTCTCTGTAATTACAAACCTGGAAGGCAACAATGTTCAGCTAACAAACGCCTGTTGGGCATTCCAACTGCCAAAATAGCCGACTTGATCTCACTAGAAAGCCTGCCTTCTCGATCACAGGTCCTACTCTTTGGAATGCACTACCTGATTCACTCCGCCTAATATCTAATAGTAAAGAGTCCAAGAAAAACCTAAAAACATACCTCTTCAAACAGCTTTTGACAGTTCAGGATAGTACATTACATTCTTGTCTTACAGAACTGGAACCATTCCTTACACTCAGTCATGAGGAGGTATTGTGCTTGAACCTGCAAATAAATGTGAAATGTCTAAGTCTTGTTGTGCTGTTTTTATTTGAAGTGTATAAGTCATTATTATTTTAATTTGATTTTATGTTATTTTATTGTGAATGTGATTCTGTAAACCGCCCCGATCAATATTTTTTGAAGGGCGCGGTATATAAACTATTTCAGTAAAATAAATAATCGCTAAACTTTGATATTAAAGTGTTGGCCAAAATCATGGCAGATAGGTTGGCAGCGGTTTTACCCACCTCAATAGACATGGAGCAGGTGGGGGTTTGTAAAAGAGCGCTGTGTGTTGCAATGAACGTGCGACACACTTTATCCTCCATTGCCGGCAGTAGGTGGAAACAGCTACCGTCCACGATGTTAAGCTTAGATGCTGAAAAGGCCTTCGAAAGGCTGGAGTGCCTTTTATGTTTGAGATGCTAACTGCTTTCAGAATTGAAGGCTTCCTTATTCAAGAGTTGCAAGCAGTATATAAAGATCAGATAGCTGCAGTGCTGGTCAACGATGTTTTTTATCTACAGATATTAAACCGAACAGAGGGACAAGACAAGGATGCCCTTCATCAACCCTTGCTACATGTGCTGCCTTTAAAGCCTTTACTTAAAAAAATACAAGGTAGCCGGGCAATTAAAGGGGTTCCTATGGGCACCTATACTAGAAGCATTTTTAAGTTAAGCCATCTTTGCGATACCAATGCAAGAACAAATTCATCATTTATGGGGATCAAAGTTTCCAATGAAATGGGCTGCAAATTCTTTTACATATTTAGGTGTCATCCCTCCCAATTATACAAAGTAATTTTCCAGAACTTGTATGCTACTTCTAAATCTCTGTTACAAGCATAGATTGATTTCCCACTGACCTTGGCAGGTACAGTAGGTCTCTTTCAAATGATAATCCTGCCAAAATGGCTGTACTTGTTTCAAACTATCCCATGTTGTATATTGAAAAGGGATCTGCGTAGATTGGATGGTCTTCTTAGACAATATTTGTGGAAGGGAACCAAACCTAGGCTTGCTGTGTTTTAAGATGATGGGTAAATGGGAAGCAGGAGGTATAGGATTAGCTAATTTGAAATTACATAATGTAGCTACGACCCTACGACCCTATATTTTTTCCCCCAGTTTTAATCCTCTCCCTGTTCTCCCGCACTATCCCTGATTATGATCTTTCAATTAGTTTTAAAATAATAGAATATTCCTTTGTTCAATTTAGTTCCTGTGGTTACCATCAGCTCTATTATTGACTTTTATGTTCTAAGGTTTTGTGTTGGTTCGTAAATGATTTTTTAGTTACATCCGATATCATTCTTGTATGTAAAACATTATATTAATTTATGGTTTACTGTCTGTACTGCCTGTTATCATTCATACCTGTTATCTGTAAAGCCTGTTGCTAATTATTGTTTATTGTAAACCGCGGTGATGTATCTTTTTACGTACTGCGGTATATAAAAATCCCTAAATAAATAAATAAATAAATAGCTATAAAATATTATACCCCTACAGACATGGAACCTGAGTTCCTTTCTCCTTTGAGTCCTAGTTATGTGTTACATGTACCACACTCCGAATTACCACTTCAGGTCAGAGATAGTCCTCTCGTAATCCCATTGGTTAAGACATGGAGATATTTTTCCTTGATGCAAAGGCTAAAAAGCTCTAGCTCCCAATTTTTGCTTTTTACAGGCAATCAGGCATTCCCTCCAGGGATGTATTTATCTGTTTTTTCCTATTGGGTTACCAGGGGACCGCATAATATTTCTCAATTCTTTAACGATGAAGGTAATATGCAAACATTTCAAGTGTTAATGGCTGAATATGACCTAGATTGTAAGCATTTTTTATGCATATTTACAGGCAAGGCACTTTATAAACTCTTTGAAAATAGGTGGCTGGCCACAGGAGAATAGGATACTACTGACAGATATGTATGATATTTTTGATCCTTGTCATCATACCATTTCTTACCTGTATAGGACACTGACAAGAAAATTGAAACCCAGGAGCCATGTTCCAGTCCTGAATGCTTGGGAGAAGGAATTGGGAGCTGTTTTTATGGAAGAACAGTATAGCAAGCTGTTTAAAATTATTCATTCTATAATGTGCAATGTACCTCTTTGTGAGCTGCAATTTAAATTCTTGATGCGTTATTATATCTTTCAATGCAGAGCATTTGTTATGAAACTCACTAGTTCAGATCAATTTATTAAATGTCATTCTTCCACTGGAAGGCTGGGCCATCACTTTTGGGATTGCCTAAAAATTATAACCTATTGGCAATTAGTAGTGCATTATATTTTCACAGTAATTGGGGTTGTGTTACCTCTTGAAGCCAAAATGCTCCTCTGATGGTTTCCAAGGCATTGCTTTTGCAAACAGCTTTCACAGATTGTGGGTTCATAAATTGCTAAAAAATGTATAATAGGGGCAGCCAGGATTTACACTCCTTCCGCCTCGCCCTTTTACAATAACCACACTTCTGTCCCCAACCTTTCCACACCCCCCCTATTTCCTTTCAGAAAATACACAACACCGTATTGGAATTCAACAGGCCGCAGCTTTATCGTACAACATAGGTGCCCAAGCCCCTCCCCCTGTATCTGATCTAGGAACTCAACTGGCCATCCGCCACCTCCCAGCAAGATGATCACTACTAGCCCACCGGCCAGTAAATTCCTCCATTCTCTGAAGTCATTATCCGGGCTCCCGCCACCTCCCAGCAAGGAGTCCCGTCGCTGACAACTGCACCCAGCTGCCTTCATAAGTTACAACTTGAGAAGTCAACTCGTAGAAATAACAACATTTCACCCTACAGGCTCGGGCAACCCGCCTTCACCCCCGCTGCGACTAGAACAACCAGTTTACAAGCAACGAGCAGAAGGGCGGGCGGGAGGGAAGCGGCCACAGCAGCAGAAAAGGCGCCAATGAGCATTCGTGCCGTTGCTGCTGGGAACCCCCCTTCAGTGCCTTCTCTATTTACAAACATTCCCCCCTCCCCCAGCCAATGAGGACTCTACCTTTAAATTTGAGCTTCAGCAGGGGACGAATGAACTGTCCCCTGCTCACAGTCCCCCCCCCCCCCTCAACTAATCTAATGTCCGTAGGGAGCACTGCTCCCTCCCTTTTCTAACTCCCTCTCATCTTCCTCCCCCTCCCCCTTTTCCACTTTCTTTGACCCCGGGCCAGCTGCCTCGTGAGCCTGGCACCCTATTACATGGGCTACGCAGGCACGAGACCTGCTTAGACCCCCATACTACAATGTTGGCTTGCAGAAAATCCTCCAACAATTACATTATGGAGAGAAATCAGCTTTATCATATGTGCATTTTTAAGAAATATGTGGAGAAAATTGATGCATTTACAAAAAAGGGAAATTTTTCTGCAAATCTGGAGTCCATACATACAATCTTTATTACCCAGAGCACGGAGAAAGATCTTAAATGACTTTTTAGCAACTTACCCCTAGATTCATCAAAATGCTATAATTTTGCATGGATAACTCCCGCAGAATGAAAAAGGGGTGTGTTTATGATAATTTTAGAAATACCACACCATGCAGAAGGAGGAGGGAGAGAGTTGTCAGAGAGAGAGACTCTTTGTAAGGCCTTCATAGTAGTCAACTATTTATATCACTATAGGAAGGGCAGCTAATAACTCGAGGCGAGGTTTTGGTGGTGGTTTAGGGTTTGGGGACCAGTTTGACATGCAGAGTGAGACATACGAACAGCACAGTACATCTCAGTGAAGATTTGGAGTGAGGAAAGTCTCACAAAGATGAGATTTCTACTACATTCTCTCGCCCTAGCTTGATGGACTCTATAAAAGGTTCTATCAAGGTAGGGTGAGGGAAGATATTAGCTGGCCCTCTTATAGTGATATAAATAGTTGAATACTGTGAAGGCCTCCCCAGAGGGGCTCGCTCTATCTACTCCATTCCACTCCACCCCTCTTCCCTCTCCCTCTCCCAAGCCCAGAAATGGCCAAAATGCAATTTGCAATCTTTATTGTGAATTGCGCTATGGCCATTTCGGGCATTTTGCACAGCTTTATGCCAGGAAAAAGGTGTAGTTATTTCCGGCATTAAAAGTATGCGATAACATGAATTTATGCTATCGCACAGTGCGAAAATGCCCTTAATTTTAATTAATCCCGCCCAAAACCCTCCTCAGTCCCGCCCCTATGAAAAATGTGCATTTGTGCAATGCAATAGCATTACTATCACATGCATTATGGGATTAACACATGTGTTATTGTGTTATCGTAGACTTTAACGCCATAACGCATTTTGATGAATAGGAAACCATTTTGAGTTTTTCTCTACCAGTCCTGTGCTCTCACTGCTGAGAACTGAGAGACATTCAAGGGGGTAAAGATATAGAGGGGGAATTACTGTTTATTGTTCATTTATTATCAATTGATTGTGCCAGCTATTGAGCAGAATTCACCAGTGCGCCAGCATTTTGTTGTATTTTATTGTTGAAAATAATAAAAAAGATTTAACCATAAAGAAAATAAATAAATAAAATTCAAAACCTGCTTATCTTCCTGCTTTTGGCCCTCTCACTTTAAACATGTTGTACTGTAATAGTATAAGGGCCCAATATTCAAAGATATCCAGCTATATAACTTAACCACATATAACTTTTCTGTATAACTAGAAGGGATATTCAGTAGCACGGCTATGTCACTGAAAATACTTGGATAAGTGCTAGTTGAATAAGTTCTATTTAGCATTTTTGCTCCTTGCCTTATTTTGCTTTGCGGCCATCCGGCCTTCTCGCTCCTTGCCTTGTCTGTCTTTTGGCCTATCTGGCCTCATTCTATTATCCAGTGGCCTTCGGGCGTATTTGTTCTATGTTCTGTGTTGTCTTGCTCAGCCTCTGTTCTGTCTTGTTCCAGTCCTGACCTCACTCTGTATGCCCTAGTCTGGTGGTGCTGCGTTCTATCCCTGTCCTTGTCCTGCGTTTGCTCACAGACCCTGCCTTGCTTAGTCCAGCCTGTCCGCAGCCTTGCCTGATCCAGCCAGCTCGCAGCCTCGCCTAGCTCAGCTTGTCCACAGCCTTGCCTAGCCCAGCCTGTTTACAGCTTCACCTGGTTCAGCCTGTCCTGGGCCTTGCCTGGTTCAGCCTGTCCACAGCGTCGGCTAACCCAGGCTGTGTTCATCATCTTGATTAATCCAGCCTGTTCTCAGACTTCCCATGTACCTCCTACTGACCCCTAGCACCCAGAGGCCCAGCCTGTGGGGAAAGGGGCCAGCTAGAGAGAAGACCGCCCTATATCCCATCCTGCCATCTGCGATCCTGCGCTACCCCTCAAGCGATATTCCTTGAACAAGGAGTGCGTAACAGTATGCAGAACATTACATACTCCTAGTAGTGCTATAGAAATATTAAGTAGTAGTAGTAGGGTACCTTTGACAGATGTGGGTCTGTAGGCAGTTTTCAGCGAGAAACTACCAGCACCTTTTTCCTTTGAAAATTAGCTACATAGTCCATGAGTAAAAAGTACCCAGGGACTTTGCAGCTAAGTGGACTTTTCAGATTTGCCCCCTTAATGCCCGATGGCTCAGAATTCATTATTTCTATTGCATACCCACTGGGGTAGATTTTCAAAGGGGTACGCGCGTAAGATACGCGCGTACCTCCCAAAAACCTACCCCAAACCCCCCCCCCTGCGCGCGCCGAACCTATTTTGCATAGGTTCAGCGGCGAAAGTCCCGGGGCTTGCATGGAGGGGCGTGTCGGGGGGCGTGTCGGGGGGCGTACCGGGAGTGACGCGGCGTTTCAGGGGCGTGGTTCCGGCCCGGGGGCGTGACAGTGGCCCCTGGACCAGCCCCCGGACCGGAACATGGAGCGCGGCAGCCGGCCCGGCGCGCGCAAAGTTACGCCTGCTTCCAGCAGGCGTAACTTTTGGGATAGAGGTAGGGGGGAGGTTTAGATAGGGCCGGGGGGGTTGGGTTAGGTAGGGGAAGGGAGGGGAAAGTGGGGGAGGGTGAAGGAAAGTTCCCTCCGAGGCCGCTCTGATTTCGGAGCGGCCTCGGAGGGAACAGAGGCAGGCTGCGTGGCTTGGTGCGCGCAGGCTGCCGATTTTGGGCAGCCTTGCGCGCGCCGACCCCAGATTTTAATGCATACGCGCTGCTACGCACGTATCTATTGAAATCCCGTGTACTCTTGTTCGCGCCTGGTGCACGAACAAGAGTACACGTGTGCGCAGATTTATAAAATCTGCCTCACAATGTTTTTAAGAGCTAATGTTTAATGGTTTTTAGCTCTTTCTTCAGCAAACCAGTGTTGGGTCATTACTGTTAGGCCGTCTAGCAGCCTTGTGCTCTAAAGCACGCATGTAGTCTGAAAGTGAGAGTCTTTCCCTAGCGTTCTCACCACACATTCCTACATCTGCAAAAAAAAAAAAAAATCAATATATAATATCACAAACCTCCCCATGCACTCCTATCTTGCTGGACATAAAATAAAAATGAATGCAAGAACCGGCCTCCCCGGTAATGTTGACATGGTGGGTGTGAGAAGAGGAAACATGCACTGGCTATTACAGCTGCAGTAAGGTCAGATAGGGAGAGCTTTCTCGCCTTGTACAGTAGCTCATTTCACAGCACATAACTGGCCTCCAGATGTTCTGTCTGTTTCCATGCCAACGCAAACCTTCCCAGGTCTTAAACCTCACTATTTGCACTCTGCTTGAAACTGATTGTGCAGAATCCAGGCACTTTAAAGCAGAGGTATATCCAATTACAGATCATTTTAACTTGTTCCTTTCTATAGAAATGCTTCAGTAGTTGAGCCAGTGCAGCTGTCATAAGGTCTAGCTTGTTCTTTTCCTGCAGCCAGTTTCATGTGGAATATTCTGGAAATGCAGAAGCAAGATGACGGATTTAGTTTTTGTAACCCAAATCAATAATCTGGTTTCTGCAGGACCAAAACGGCTTGAGAAGAGTTAGGGGGCTTTTTGCCTCAGCGTTGCAAATCTGGCTGCTGCCTGCTCGGCCTGAGTCCGTAGACCAAAGGTTTCTAGCCATGCATTTGGTGCGGATTTGGCAAAAGCTTCCAACCACCAAGCTTCCTTAACTTTAGCAGGTGGACAGTGCATGTGAGTAAACAGGATTTCCAAAACCCTAATGGTTCCTCCTAAGATGGACCAAGGAGAATGTCCTTTGCTTGAGCAGCACAGCCTAGTCTGTTTTTTCTAGGGTAGTCAAACTATGCAAATCAATCACTAACTACATACAGTGGATGTGACTTAAGGGTGTACATTTTTCTTTCCTTTTTGATATCCTGAAAAAAAAACACCATATCATGTCTGCAGCTGCTCTAGTCTGGTATAACTTGCGTTTAACGTCTCCTTTTCTTCAGTCCTAGACTGTAAACACTCTGGGGGCAGAGAACTCCCTTTATGAATTGTAACCCCATTTGACTTCCTTTAATCATACGTTATGGACCTGTCCTGATTCATCTCACAGAAAAAGAGAACGCAAATGCAGACAACTACAAGGATCATCTCATCTGGCCACTCTCCCCTCCTATTGCAATATTGTAGATCTGATTACCAGCTTTATCCTTCTTTCCCCACAACTAAGATCCTTCTGTTCTTGTTCTGAATTTTCATGAATTCCGTTGCCATGTTTGCTCTTCCCCACCTCCATTGGAATGCTGTGCCTTGTATCCATCACCCTCTTATAGAAGAAATGCTTCTATAGTGTTACTATCTAGGGATGTGTGGACCCCCCCAAATCAAATGGAGGCTGCCCACAAATTTAAACAAAATTTTCCATTTCATTCATTTTTCCTATTGAAAAGCGTTGCAATGAAACTGGTGTGATGAGTGATATGCGCCATTTCCTCACAGGATCAGTTCTGGGACCCGTTCTATTCATTAACTTTGTGAGCAATATTGTAGATAGATTAGAAGTTACAATTTGTCTTTCTGCAGATGATGCCAAGATCTTCAATAGAATGGACACTACTTATGGAGTAGAGAGAAAAAGATGTGATGTAGAAAAACTTGAGACGTGTTCGACGGCTTTGACAGTTGAAATTCAATACCATGAAGTACAGAGTCGTACATATGAGGTACGACAATCCAAAGGAGTTTTATTGATGAGAAGGGACCTTGGAGTGATGGTGTCTGAAGATCTGAAGGTGGCAAAACAACGTGACAAGGTGGCAGCTAAGAACAAAGAGATGCTGGGATACCCCTAAAGAGGGAGAACCGGTAAGAAAAAAAGGAGGTGATAATGTGACTGTACAGATCCTTGGTGAGGCCTCACCTGGAATAATATATTCATTTCTGAAGACCTCATCTCAATAAAGGTAAGGACAGAATGGAAGCTGTTCAGAGAAAGGTGACCAAAATAGGGTGGAATCTGTACTGCAAGCCGTACGAGATGAGATTGAAGGAGTTTAATATGCAAGCCCTGGGAGAGAGGAGAGACCGGGGGGCGGGGGGTATGATGCAGACCTTCAACTACCTGAAAGGAATTAGTAATGCACAAAAATCCTTAATGATGGAAAGAAAGCTGTAAAACTAGGGGTCATGATATGAAGCGCCAAAGGGGAAGACTCTGAAAAATGTCAGGAAATATTTCTTTGTGGAAAGGCATATATATATATATATATATATATATATATATATATATATATATATAAACGCTTCAGTAGTTGAGCCAGTGCAGCTGTCATAAGGTCTAGCTTGTTCTTTCCCTGCAGCCAGTTTTCATGTGGAATATTCTGGAAATGCAGAAGCAAGATGACGGATTTAATTTCTGTAACCCAAATCAATAGTCTGGTTTCTGCAGGACCAAAACGGCTTGAGAAGAGTTAGGGGGGCCTTTTGCCTCGGCGTTGCAAATCCGGCTGCTGCCTGTTGGGCCTGCGTCCGCAGACCAAAGGTTTCTAGCCATGCGTTTGGTGAATGCAAGGAATGCCCTCCCAAATGTGGTGGTGAAGAGGAGAACAGTCATGGAATTCCAAAGGGCGTGGGACAAACCAGGAGGAACCCTGCTGGCTAGAGAATGGAAATGAAGACATGGGGTAACTTTTCTATTTCAGCTTGCAGGTAGCCTGCACGGAGCAGCAAGCCAGTTTTTACTACTTTTTTTTTTTTGTAATTTATTTTTATTGTATGTCGATGGACACATTAACATATCTTCCATAACAATAAAATATGAAAATGATCAATTCTAAAATCGGTTTTAGTTATCTCACCAACCCTTCCCCTCCTCCCAATCCTTCCCTAAGAAATATGGAAAAGGCATCTCATAAGATATAATAATTTAGAATGAGCCACCATAAGGGTAAATGAGGTGATACCGGGTCCTGAAAGGAGAACAAAGGGTTCTAAAATAAGTTTCACACAAAGCATATAATTTAACTTTAAATGCCCAAGATTACTTAAGCTGGTTATACCGACATAAAAAGGGTTCCCATACATACACCTGGGAATCCACTGTATTTTTCCTAGTTGCAAGAAGATAGTTCATATAATGTAAGGTCCAAAGCCTCCGAAGAAGCGAAATTCGAAAAGGGATAGCCTCTTGTTTCCAATGCGCAGCCACTTCTTTCCGGGCAGCAAACAGTACGTGATTCACCAAACATTTCACTGCAAGAAGGTAATCATTCAGACCCATGGAAAGAAGATACACACCGGATTCCAAAGGAATAGTCACCCAGGTCATTTCAAGAATTATGGCCCCAATCCATTTAAAGAAGTTACCAATTTTGGGCATGACCACCAGATATGGTATAATGACCCCACAAGTCCACAATATCTCCAACATGTAACATGTATCTGTGGATCCCTAAAGGCTAGAGGATGCAAATGAGGAAAAGAGTGTATGGGGGTAACTTGCTGGTGTGGAGGTTACTACCCTTAACCAATAAGCCTTCATACTATTGATGCAACTCCATTATTGCTCTCTGCTTTAACGGCAGGGGGAAAAGAAGAAAAGGGGAAATAGATTCAGACAGCAACCAACAGGACATTGGATTTTATGGTCTGGGAAAACAAATAAGCATGGGGGTAACTTGCTGATGTGGCTGTTACTACCCTTAACCAATAAGTCTGATACTTTGGATGCAATTCCAACATTGCTCTCTGCTTCAGTGGCAAGAGGTAACAGGGAATTGAACTCAGACAGCAATCAACAAGGACCCTGACTTTGACAGTTTGGGAAACTAAGTAAGGGGGTGACCTGTACAGAGCAGTAGATGCCACCATAAGCTTGCTGAGAAGATGGATGGACTGTTTGGTCCTTTTCTGCTGTCATTTTCTCTGTTTCTATGGGTAACTGGTATAAATTTTGTGTAATTTTTGGAGTGTAATGTACCACCTGTACAAAATTTTATAATTGATTTCAACAATATTCGCAGAGATAGAACTTTTTCCCTTGCCAAATAACAATTCTCCCAATTTTTATCTGTCAATGATACCCCCAATCAGATTCCCACTCTCGAACATGCCTAAACTGGTATTTTTGCTTATGAAACAACATCAAATTATTTTAGAGATTATACTCCTCTTTACCGTTTGTTGAAAACACATATCTTCAAAATCAGAGAAGTCATGAGTTGCTTGACTCTTAATAGGGTCATGAGAAAAACAATGCTTTAGTTGTACATATCTATATACTCAGGCTCATGCATAGCTAGGAATATATTTCTTCTTGTATGCTGATGACTTACAGTTCTACAGACCGCTCTCCAAATCATATGAATATACAGCCTTGATTCTTTCCAACTACATGAAGACAATACAGCAAGAACTCTTACAACTTAAACTAACACTAAACCCCAAAAAGACCAAAATCATCTGGCTAAGTAGAAACACTTCTATAGTTAAACCACCAGTCATGAATCAGCACAATTTTCAAATAAATCCCTCAGAACAAGTATGAGAAATAAGAATACAACTAGATGAGAAGCTATAAACCTGAATATATTGTAACAAGTTAACAATCTTGTTATTTTATGATACTATCAGTTAACCAGATGTATATAGTTAGCTAGGTTCTCAATTTAATATGTTATAATGTACCTTATCATAAAGGCCAGCCTTAGACATTCTTTTATATGTGAACCGATGTGATATACCTTATCGAATGTCGGTATAGAAAAATTAATAAATAAATAAATATCAATGAAAATGTACATCAGTAAACTAATCAAAACAAGTTACACCAATCTGCATATACAACAACAACAACAATAACTGAAACCATTATTAACAATGGCAGACTTCCGTACTGTATTACATGCTCTAATATTCTCAAACCTAGACTACTGCAACTCCTTACTTCTATGCTTTCCAGAATGCCAATTAAAATCATTGCAACTATTGCGATGGAGAAGGTACAGAGAAGGGCAACCAAAATGATAAAGGGGATGGAACAGCTCCCCTAGGAGGAAACACTGAAGAGGTTAGGGCTGTTCAGCTTGGAGAAGAGTGCTATAATCTGGTATGGTTGTGGACCCTGGATCATAGTGAGAGCTGACTCCACCCACAGGGAGGAGTCCTGTGGGGACTCACTACTATAGGCGTGGCCTCAGCTGAGATGGACACAGAAGTAAGAGACTTTATTAGACAGGAACGTGGGTAATACCCACAGAGTGGAATGAAGACACAGTCCAGAGTAGTGAGGTTGCTCAATGATGATGTCCCCAGTAGTGGCCCG
Source organism: Rhinatrema bivittatum (assembly GCF_901001135.1). Classification (NCBI taxonomy): domain Eukaryota; kingdom Metazoa; phylum Chordata; class Amphibia; order Gymnophiona; family Rhinatrematidae; genus Rhinatrema; species Rhinatrema bivittatum. Next base: position 796,753,883 of record NC_042616.1, on the reverse strand, counting down.
CAGAGCTGGGTATGCCATGAATTCCTCTCCCGATGACACACCTCTCAGGGTAGATCCAGTAGTGGCCCACAGCGCGGGGTATGCCGAGAATCAGAGTAGCAGTTCAGAGAGGTGCAGTAGAGCAAGGTAGATGATGGTACTCACTCCAAAGTGTAGAAGAAGGCAGCTGAGATGAGCACGGTAGTGGCCCGAGGCATGGGGTACACTGGCGGTTCCATCAGCAAGTTGGTGGAAATGAAAAGCGTACTCACAAGGCTGAACTAGGCAGGATCCCAAACCAGGATAGATGGATTCTCCAGGCAGGAAGGCCCGAGGAGCAGATAGTGTAATGAGAAGAGCAACAGGCTCCTATCCCGGAGGGACAGTAAGCGGGTCCAAACTAAACAGTTGTCAAGCTATCCCAAAGTGAAACAGCAGGGGGCGTTTAGACAACCTGTAAGGACTACAATTCCCAGAGTTGCAGAGCGGCAGTGGAAGGCTCTTGACCAGGCTGAGGCTGAAGTGGCTGCTGAAGGTGATCTGGGGGAATTAGATTCAGCTGAGTCCATGCTGTGGGAAGGAGAGGGTGTGACCCTGAGTGAGGAGGAAAAGGAAGAGAGCAGTTTCTCTGAGGAGGAGGAGGAGATGGACTAGGAGCTGCCTACAGAGGACTCTTCTTTATCCAGCATGGAGATAGAGTAAGTGGGGAAGTAATGTGGAACAGAACTGAGAAAGGCCCTAACTAAAGAAGGTGCTGACTGTGTGGTAGAGGTAAAACATTACTTATAGCACAGCTGTAGGGGAGAAGGGGCGAGTTGTGCTGGATCCCAAACAAAAAAGGGCTGTTAAGGCCAGGATTAAAGCCTGACAGCAGACATTTGGATAAAGAGGTTCCAGGTTGCAGTTTTTCTGTTACGGGACTATAGAAGAAGGATTACTGCACAACATTGAGAGAAAGGAATAAGCGGGAACTAATACTAAACTATTCTTTGTTGTTTTGTTTTGTTTGATAACCCTTCCCCTGTGGGTGGGGTGGGGGGGAACTGTTATTCCCCCACTTGTGTGGACCTTGAAAAGGGTACTGACTACAGTGACTAGCCCTGTTAAGGATATGGGCCTGATTTGAAAGGCTTGCAAATAACCACGTTGGAGGGTTGTCAGAGCCACTAGGATTACAGCGGACACCAGCGGTTGCAGCCGGGCTATCGGGATTGGAGGGCCTGCATAGCTTTGGAGGAAGAAATTAAGCCCAGCTGTGGAGCCAGCCGGAGGAGCCCACGACAATAGCCAGAATGTGACAAGGCCCCCGAGGAGCGGATACCTAAAGCGTTCTAAGACCAGGAGTTCAGGAGCGAGTTCAGAGTAGCGAAGTGTCTCCAAGAGGAGTGGAATAAGCAGGAAGTATGTCCTTGCTAACTAGTAGGAAGCATAGGCTGAATGAATTAAATACACTGGCGGGTGACATCATGCAGAAGGGATGCCCTCGAGGTTCCCACCATGACATGAATAAGAGAGGGCCTGGCGCGCACGTGCGTGCCCTAGGTAATTCCTGGTTCAAGATGGCGGACTTGATCGCCCATGCCATCCCGGGGAAGCCGAGTAATGCGGCGTTTGCAGGCTGAGGCCGCCATGGCTCTGAGAATCGCTGGTGCAGGGAAAAGAGAGGTGAGCAGCAGAGGTCACAGCCATCTGCAACCGATGGGTGCAACAGTGCCCCTCCCAGGGGGTTTCGGCTTCCTTGGATGAGTTAGATGAAATTGTCGAATAAGATCCTTGTCAAGGATGTTATTAGTAGGCTCCCAACTATTTTCTTCCGGCCCATATCCTTCCCAGGATATGAGGTATTCCCATTGCTTTCCACATTTGTGTACATCCAAAATGTCATCTACTTGGTATGTTATGTCCTCTTCAGCAGTAAGAGGCTGCGGATCCGGAGTCTTTTTTGAAAACTCGGAGAGAATGAGTGGCTTCAAGAGAGATACGTGGAAGGCGTTGTGTATCTTCATGGAAGTGGGTAGTTGTAAGCTGTAAGTTACAGATCCCAGGTGGTGGAGAATGGAGAAAGGCCCAATGTAGCGTGGAGCAAATTGAACAGATGGCAGCTTGAGATGGATGAATTTGGTACTGAGCCATACCTTGTTTCCTGGTTGGAAATGAGATGCTCCTCTGTGATGAGTGTCATAACATTTCTTAGCCCGTTGTCCTGCCTTCTGCAAAAGGCCTTTGGTTTGTTCCCAGAGATGATGGAGTTCTTCAGCAGAAGCCTGGGCTGCTGGAGATGGATCTGACAAGGTTATTGGTAGCAGTGGTAATGGCTGGCAGCCATACACTATCTGGAATGGTGTTGATCCAGTAGCGGCTGATGGGTGTGAATTCAGAGCCAACTCGGCCCAGGGAAACAACTCTGCCCAGACGCTTTGTTTGGAGTTGACATAGGAGCAGAGGAACTGTTTAAGTGTATGGTTTTACCATTTGATTGTGGATGGTATGCTGACGTCAGGTCTAAAGAAATGTCAAATTTCTTACAAAGAGCTCTCCAGAACTTAGCAGTGAACTCTATGCCTCTATCTGAGAGGATATGCTTCAGCATGCCGTGCATGTAAAAGATATGTCGTATATACAGCTTTGCCAATTCTGGGGCAGATGGTAGTCCGGGTAATGCCACGAAGTGCGCCATTTTTGAGAAGCCGTCAACAGTGACCCATATGGTGTTTTTCCACTGGACACTGGCAGGTCAATGACGAAGTCAGTTGCGATGTTCCTCTGGAGCTGGTAAAGGCTGGAGAAGACCCCAAGAGGTGGCCGGCCGGAGGCTTCTGTCTTGCACAGGTGGTGCAAGATTCTATGTATGCATGTACATCCTCCTTTATTGAAGGCTACCAATAGTATCTTTCTAAGGTGGCTAGCACACGGGCTTGCCCAGAGTGATCAGCTAATCGGGAATCATGAGCCCATTTAAGAAGTTTCTTTCTCAGGGTCCGAGGTACTACCATCTTCCCAGATGGAACGGAATGGGTAGTGGCCAAAATCACTTTATCAGGGTTGATTATATGGTGAGGTGCATCCGGAAAATCTTCAGAAGTGAAGGTGCATGAGAGAGCGTCTGCACGTGTATTTTTGTCAGCAGGGCGGTACTTGAGTAGAAAGTCAAACCGATTAAAAAAACAAAGACCATCGGGCTTGTCTATGATTGAGTCACTGCGCATGATGCAGATATTCCAAATTTTTGTGGTCTGTGTATACAGTTATCTGATGTTGTGCCCCCTTGAGCCATGGGTGCCACTCTTCGAATGCTAGCTTGATAGCCAACAGCTCTTTATCTCCTATGCCATAATTTCTTTCAGCTGGAGAAAAACACCAGGAAAAAAAAGAGCAAGGGTGCAGTATAATGGTATCACTATTCTGGCTAAGAACGGCTCCTACACCAACATCTGAGGCATCGACCTCGACTAGAAATGGACATCGAGGGTCCGGGTGGCGAAGGCAAGGTTTTTTGAGAAAAGCCTCCTTGAGGGTTTGAAAGGCCGCAACAGCTTCTGGAGACAACTGCGAAGGGTTGGCTCCCTTCTTTGTCATGGCAGTAAGTGGTGCAGTCAGGGTAGAGTAGTGGTGGATGAATGTGCGATAATAATTGGTGAAGCTGAGGAAGCAGCAGAGTGCTTTGAGACCAATGGGTTGAGGCCAGTCCTGTATGCTTTTGGTCTTTTGTGGATCCATCTGGAAACCTCTACTGGACACCACGTAGCCCAAAAAGGGAACAGACTCATGGTGGAAGGCACACTTTTCAAGTTTAGCATAAAGACAGTTATCCCGTAGTCTTTGCAGGACTCTGGCAACATCTATCTGATGACTTTGTAGATCTTGGGAAAAAATTAGTATGTCATCTAAATACACAACCACGCACTGGTAAAGCATATCTCGCAGGATCTCATTCATCATATTTTGGAATATGGCCAGAGCATTACACAGGCCAAAGGGCATGACCAAGTACTCGAAATGGCCATTGCGAGTATTAAAGGCCATCTTCTACTTATCCTCTTGACGAATACGGACCAGATTGTATGCCCCTTTTAGGTCTAGTTTCGTGAAAATCCTGGCTCCCTGGAGTCTGTCGAATAACTCTGAAATCAGAGGCAAAGGGTATCAGTCCTTTATAGTGATTTCATTAAGTCCTCTGTAGTTTATACATGGATGAAGAGATCCATCCTTCTTGCCAACAAAAAAGAATCCTGCTCCGGCAGGTGACTTGGAAGGCCGGATAAATCATTTTTGCAAATTTTCTTGAATATAGGCCGACATGGCCTCAGACTCTGAAAGAGAAAGAGGGTATACCCTTCCTCTAGGGGGCTCCGAATCAGGCTTTAAATTAATAGCACAGTCGAAGGACCGGTGTAGTGGTAATACATCTGCTGCTTTTTTTTAAAACACGCCTTGAAATGACGAGTATTGTGGCGGCAAGCCTGGGAGAGAAGTAGAGGTTGACATGCAGGGCATAGGTGTTACTTTCTTCAAGCATCTGTCGTGACAAGCTGCTCCCCATCGTGATAGTTCCAGGGTGCCCCAGACAAGCTGAGGTGTATGGTCTTGCAGCCATGGTAGGCCAAGTACTACTACTGGATGAATGGCTTTGTCAAGGACCAAAAATGAGATGGTCTCAGTATGAAGAGAACCAGTGCACAGGCATATCAGTTGCATGGTGTAGGAAACTTCTCCTGGTAGTGGCTTGCCATGTATAGAGGAGAGGAGCAGCAGACTTGGTGTCTGAACGATAGGAATCCGAAGATGTTCCACCAGCCTTTTAAGTATAAAATTGCCACCTGCTCTGGAATCAACAAGTGCAAGAGACTGAAACTGAAGAGACGCGGAAATGATTGAGACTGGGAGAGTCAGTGGAGGAAATGGTGTAGTAAGACCTAGGAAGAGTCCTCCCGCAGATCCTAGGTCTGCATGTTTCCCGGACAGATGGGACAGGATTGAACCGCATGGCCAGGTTGTCCGCAGGACATACAGAGACCTAACCTCTTACGGTAGCGCCTCTCTTTGGCAGTTAGATGGCTGCGGCCTAATTGCATGGATTCATCTTCTTCAGTGATAGAAGATGGCTAGGTCTGAGTTGCAGGTGTTAGTCATGCGCGCATACTCCTTAATGGATGTTTCTTGGGAATCTTTACCTCAGATGAACGCAGGTGGTGATCAATTCTGCCTGCAAGGTCAATGAATGAGTCCAAGGTGTCAGGCAAATCACGTGCTGCCAATTCATCCTTGATGCGGGAGTGAAGGCCCTCTAGGAAAATTGCACGTAAGCATCCCAGGTCCCAATGAAGCTCTGAAGACAGGGTCTTAAATTCAATAACATAGTCCGGAAGTGGCTTAGCTCCTTGTTGGAGGTGTAAAAGAGCAGATCCAGCAATAGGCTTGTGAACTGGGTCATCAAATACTGACCTGAAGAGAGCACGACAACCTGGCAAGTCACTGAGGATTGGGTCACTGCGTTCCCAGAGAGGTGAAGCCCAGGCCAGGGCTTTCCCATCTAAAAGAGACAGGATATACGTAGTCTTGGCTAGTTCATTAGGGAAGTAAGTTGGCTGTAGCGAGAAGTGCTTACAGCACTTGTTGAGAAAGCCCCTACACAACAGGGGATCTCCTGAGTAGCGAGTGAGGGCTGGTAGAGGTACTGCAGTTCGTACAGAAACCATATGCGACGAAACATCCTTATCAGACGTGGTAGAAATGTTCAGTAGGGAATTCAACTGATTAACAGCATTAGCCAATGTCTCTAAGGTCCTCTGTTGTTCAGCAACACGTTGGGCCAGGTCAAGAATGGCCTGCAGGGCTGAAACCTGAGCTGGGTCCATGGAGTTAGAAATCTGTTATAATCTGGTAAGCTTGAGGACCCTGGATCGTAGTGAGAGCTGACTCCACCCACAGGGAGGAGCCCTGCGGGGACTCTCTACGATAGGTGTGGCCTCAGCTGAGACGGACACAGAAGTAAGAGACTTTATTAGACTGGAACGTGGGTAATACCCACAGAGTGGAATGAAGACACTATCCAGAATAGTGAGGTTGCTCAATGATGATATCCCCGGTAGTGGCCCACAGAGCGGGGTACGCCAGGAACTCCTCTCCCGATGACACACCTCTCAGGGTAGATCCAGTAGTGGCCGAGAGGCCGGGTACGCCAAGAATCAGAGTAGCAGTTCAGAGAGGTGCAGGAGGTCAGTAGAGCAAGGTAGATGATGGTACTCACTCCGAAGTGTAGAAGAAGGCAGCTGAGATGAGCAAGGTAGTGACCCGAGGCACGGGGTACACCGGCGGTTCCATCAGAAAGTTGGTGGAAACGAGAAGCGTAGTCACAAGGCTAAACTAGGCAGCATCCCAAACCAGGATAGATGGATTCTCCAGGCAGGAAGGCCCTCCGAGGAGCGGATAGCCAGAACGTGACAAGGCCCCCGAGGAGCAGGTACCTAAAGCGTTCTAAGTCCAGGAGTTCAGGAACGAGTTCAGAGTAGCGAAGCGAAGCGTCTCCAAGAGGAGTGGAATAAGCAGGAAGGAAGTCCTTGCTAACTTGTAGGAAGCATAGGCTGAATGGATTAAATACACTGGTGGGTGACGTCATGTGGAGGGGACGCCCCCAAGGTTCCCGCCATGACGTGAATAAGAGAGGGCCTGGCGTACACGCACCCTAGGTAATCCCTGGTTCAAGATGGCGGACTGGATCGCCTATGCCTCGGGGATGCTGAAAAAGGCGGCGATTGCAGGCTGAGGCCACCATGGCTCTGAGAATCGCTGGTGTAGGGAAAAGAGAGGTGAGCAGCAGAGGTCGCAGCCGTCTGTGACCGATGGGTGCAACAAAGAGATGGCTGAGGGGGGATATGATAGAGGTGTTTAAAATCATGAGAGGTCTAGAACAGGTAAATGTGAATTGGTTATTTGCTTTTTCGTACAGAAAAGCTGCTTGGCTGCACATTTTACTTTCTGTATCGCGCGGGAATTAATAGGGCCATCAACATGCATTTGAATGTTGCGGGCGTTATTAGTTTCGGGGGGGTTGGACGCACGTTTTTGACATGCTATTACCCCTTACTGTATAAGGGGTAAAGCTAGCGCGTCGAAAACACGTGTCTAAACCTGGGCTACTGTATCGGCCTGTCGGTTTGTTAGCAAATGAAGGGCAGGCTAAAAATCAGGATGTGATGACGTTACTCGGAGGGTACTCCCCCGAGGATCCCGCCGTGACGTGGATAAAGACGTGGGTGGCGTGTGTGCGCGCACCTAGGAGGCCCAGTGCAGCTATATCCTTTTTGAGAAAGTGCAGAGAAGGTCGACCAAAATGATAAGGGGAATGGAACGGCTACCCTCTGAGGAAAGGCTAAAGAAGTTAGTGCTGTTCAGATTAGAGAAGAGATGACTGAGGGGGGATATGATAGAAGTCTACAAAATCATGAAAGGACTTGAATAAGTTAATGTAAATCGCTTAGTTACTATCTCAGATAATAGAAGGACCAGGGGGCACTCCATGAAGTTAGCAAGTAGCTCATTTAAAACAAATTGAAGAAAATTATTTTTCACTCAGCGCATAGTTAAGCTCCTGAATTCATTGCCAGAGGATATGGTTACAGCAGTTAGTGTAAATGGGTTTTAAAAGGTTTGGATAAGTTCCTATAGGATAAATCCATAAATTGCTATGATTGTAATTAATAAGCAATAGTAGCTTGTGATCTATCTAATATTTGGGTACTTGCCAGGTATTTGTGACTTGGATTGGCCACTGTTGGAAACAGGATACTGGGCTTGATAGACCCTTGGTCTGACCCAGTATGGCATATCTTATATCTTAGTCCTTTATTTTGGGATCTTAAAATTAATTGCGGTGTGTAAGATTGTAGAGTCACTCCTAACAAGCTGTTGAAAATTATCATTAGAACTTTGTAATAAATTCTGACTTGTACTGGTAACCAATGCAGAGAGATCAGTGTGGGAATAATATGATCATATTTTCTGGATCCTAGTAGGAGTCTTGCTGTGGCATAAGAACATGCCATACTGGGTCAGACCAAGGGTGTTGCGGTCCCGGGCCGTGCCCCGGTCCCTCCACCTACCTCGGGGGCGGCCCGGGCCGTTTCGAGCCTTCCCCGGGGTGTTTGCAGCAGGTCCCGGGCCTGCAGGCCTTCCAGCGCGTCTCTCCCTCCTCGGCGTCTCTCCTCGGGAGAGACGCCAACGCTCCGACGCGGCTGGCCCCGCCCCCTGACACGCGCGCGTGGGGAGGAGCCCCATTTACAGGGGCCAGCGCGGGAAATACCTCAGCTGAGCCGGGAATGACGTCAGACGCCCTCAGGGTTCAAGTACCCTGCAACTAGCTCTCTTCTGTGCCTTGCAACAAGGTTCCTGGTCTTCGGCCTGCTGTAGCTGTGTTCCTGGTTCTTCTCTTTGTCCTGCTTCTGCCTTGCCCTCCTTGCTGGATTGTTTCTTTTGGACTTCGACCCCTGGATTGGCTTTGGACCGCTCGCTGGACTTCGACCCCTGGATTGGCTTTGGACCGCTCTCTGGACACCGACCCCTGGACTGGCTGCGGACCATTCTTTGGATTCCGACTCCTGGACCGACTTCTGGATAACCTACGACCTGCTGGAGGCAGCAGCCATCCGGAACCCACGACCTGCAGCAGGCGCCTGCATCCGGACCATCTTCCACCGTCGGGGAGTCGCCTAAGTCCCAGCGGCCGTGTCCCTACGGGCCCCTCCTGGGGGGACTTCGGCTTCCAGGGTGAATCTCCCCAAGTCCCAGCGGCCGGACTCCTAAGGGCTCCTCCCGGGGGAGTACCGGTCTCCAGGGCGAAGAATCTTCGACTTCCGGGGTCCAACGCCTGCCTTCCTTCCAGTGGGTACAGAGTTCTTGGCAGCATAGGACTCCTCCGTGGTCCAGCGTCTCAAAGCACTCCGGCCTTCCGAACCGCCTCCCGGTTGGGACACTTGCTGCAGACTCCACAGCACACCATCTTCTGTCCCAACCGGCCCAAGGGTCCACGAGTATAACAAAGGGTCCACCAAGCCCAGCATCCTATCTCCAACAGTGGCCATTCCGGGCCATAAGAACCTGGCAAGTACCCAAAAACTAAGTCAAGCCCATGTTACCGTAGCTAGTAATAGCAGTGGCTATTTTCTAAGTCAACTTAATTAATAGCAGGTAATGGACTTCTCCTCCAAGAACTTATCCAATCCTTTTTTAAACCCAGCTATACTAACTGCACTAACCACATCCTCTGGCAACAAATTCCAGAGCTTTATTGTGCGTTGAGTGAAAAAGAACTTTCTCCGATTAGTTTTAAATGTGCCACATGCTAACTTCATGGAGTGCCCCCTAGCGCCTCCTTTTACCGCGGGCCTAATTTGCATAAGCCACCCTCCTGAATCGTGCGCCCAGGAGAGTGGCCTGTGGCGCGCCGGGAGAGCGGGCACTCGCCAGCTCTCCTGCGCGTTTTTCTGTATCAGCCTCCGAGTTAGCAAGGATTGTACTGCTCCGGTCTAAGCTGCTCTGCCGCTTCCATCTGCTGCAGGAAGCTCTCTCTGCCCTTCGGGGTAAGAACACAAACCTGGGTACCCGCTCCTCGGGGGCCCTTCTGCTCTATTTCAGGTACCTATCCTGGGAAACCGGGTACTCGCTCCTCGAGGGCCTGCTCTCCCTAATCTGGTGCCTGCCACTGATCAACTTCTGCCTGACTGGCCTTCAACTACAGCTTCAGTTTCAGTGAGTACTAACCCTCAGTCTGTCTTCAGCTTCAGCGCTCCGCTCTACATCTGAGACCTGTTCCCGCTATACCGTGCTGCCTACCATCTACTCGAATGAGAGACTGTCTCCTCTGCTGAGGATCCCTGGACTGCTTCACTGGGGTATCTCCACTGCTGCCTGCTTCCCGGGCAGTGCCTTCAAGTTGTATAATAAAATCCAAATTCTCTGTGTCTGCGTGTATAGAGGCTAGCCTAGTACTGCGGTTCCTCACGGGGCTCCTCCCTGTGAGGAACCGCAGTACCCAAGAATCCACTCCAACGCCTCAAAACCATAACACTATGACGCTTAGATCTCTTTCCTGGGAGGTAACTCCTAAGAGATCTAGGCGTCATAGTGGATAATACACTGACTGCTTTCCGAACAATCTCACTGATACTGCTCATAAAAATATTGAACAGGATCGGTGAGATAAGAGGAGCGCTGAGGAACTCCACAACCAACCACAACTGCAGTAGAAAAATTATCCTGGCAATGCACTAGTTGTTTTCTCCCTACCAAAAAGAACTGCAATCACTTCAAAACAAGGCCACCGTTACCTAATGATTCACACCATCTCAATAGACGTTGATGATTTACAAGGTCAAATGCTACCAGCAGTGCACCATCTCCTTTATCAATTAACGGAAGGGCATCATCAAATAACGAAACTAACAAAGTTTCCGCAATGGAACCTCGCCTAAAACCAGCCTGAGCTGGATCTAAAAGTTCAGCCGATTCTAAATAATCTGAAATCTGCTTTGTTACAGCTTTTTCTAGTATTTAGCTACAAATGGTAAATTTCAAACTGGTCTATAACTACTACATAATCTCGGATCCAATTTTTCATCCTTCAACAAAGGAGAGACAAAGAACAGGAACAGAGCCCAGAGACAACAGTTTATTAATTACCATTAATTACCATAATTACCATAATCTCTGCAGACAAGACCTATATACAGGCCAGTCAGGGAACTGAGGACCTTCAGCCCATGTCCTCTTGATGTTCCTTCAATATGCTCAGTCAAGTTTTCAGAATTCCATGAGGCTTGGCTTTGAAAGCCTCTCCCTGAACAACTTCAGAAGGAGACAACTTTCACAGCTGCAGACATTTTTTAAGGAAGCTTTCAGACTTTTTAATCAAATTTCATTTATAATATTATGTGCGCTTTAGCATCTTAACTTTTATGTTGGGCACTGTGCTCGTTCACTCTGCATATAGTAGCTCTCCTTTTGCCCCCCGATTACTGTAGTATTGCCACAGCAGGCAGGCTAGCTCCCTTCTTGGTGATCTTCTTTTCACGGCATTGCCACCTGGGCAGTGGGTCTACAGAGTCTCCCTTTCAAGCACGGTAAACATTGGTGGAGGCGCTATGGAACAGCCTACCACCCCAACTCAGACTCAACCTCACAACCCAATCTTTCAAAAAGAACCCAAAAACATGGCTCTTTCAAAAAGCATACCCGATGACCACCTAACCTAAGGGTTAGAGTTTCAAAGGGGTACGCGTGTAAGATACGTGCGTACCCCCTGAAAACCTGCCCGAAGATCCCCCTATGCGTGCCGAGCCTATGTTGAGTAGGCTCGGCGGCGCGCGCAAGCCCCGGGACGCGCATAAGTCCCGGGGCTTTCCTGGGGGGTGTGTCGGGGCATGTTGCGGCGGCATGTCATTTGGGGGTGGGGCTGCGGGCATGGTTCCGGCCCGGGAGCTGTTTCGGAGGCCTTGGCCATGCCCCCGGGAATCGCGCAGCCGGCACGCGCGAGTTACATCTGCTTTGAGCAGGCGTAACTTCTGGAATAAAGGTGGGGGGGTTTTAGATAGGGCTGGGGGGTGGGTTAGGTAGGGGAAGGGAGGGGAAGGTGGGGGGAGGCGGAAGGAAAGTTTTTCCTCCGAGGCCGCTTCGAAATCGGAGCAGCCTCGGAGGGAACAGAAGGCCGGCTGCGTGGCTCGGCGCACACAGGTTGCCGATTTTGCTCAGCCTTGCACGCACCGATCCAGGATTTTAACAGATACGCGCGGCCACGCACGTATCTATTAAAATCCCGCATACTCTTGTTTGCGCCTGGTGCGCGAACAAAAGTACGCGTGTGTGTAACTTTGTAAAATCTACTTCTAAGAACACAAGTGCTCCCTCACACCCTCCTCACTCAACACCCACATCAAATCCACATAATCCGCAAAATCCCAACACAAATTGATGTAAAGCCCCACTACATAATGACATAAAGCCCAATACAACATCTCATAATACAACCGGTCACAATATTAAATCTAAAATGTACAATGTTCAATTTAAAATGTACCATGTATAATGTTCCATGTAAAATGTTCCAGGCAAAATGTTCCATGTAAAATATTCAATGTAAAAATACAATGCAAAAAAATGTTCAATGTAAAATGTCACAAAATTCAATGTAAAATGTTAAAAAATGTAAAATGTTAAAAATGTTTTATCGTATATGACACAACGCTCCACTGTAAAACAAGAAGTCCACTCTAACAGACTCCTCTGTTTCCTCGGAATAGAAAAAACAAACAAATAAATAAATAGATAAAACATTTTGTTACTCTTGGCAGATCCGTTTCAGTTTCCAGCTTGTTTTTATGTCAGTCAAGAGGGTCACAATGTAAGCCGCCTAGAAGAACAAGGGAGAAGTGTGGCCCATAAAATTCTTTAAGAAATAATACAAATAAAAATAATAATAATGAAAGCTGAGAGTAAGATAACTAGGCAGACTGGATGGGTCTTCCACTGTGGAGTAAATTTTCAGTCTGCACCTTGGAAAATTGACTAGGGGCCTATTTTCACCGGGTACTTTTATTAAATGCTTAAAATCCGAGTGGCTGGAGGGTGAAATTAGGGCCAGGAAAACAAGGACCTTGTACTGATTGTCAAGCTTAGGTCCCTAACTCACTGCCTGATTCACTAAGACCTTTCTCCTATTCTGCGTCTATGGGAAAATATCTCGATGAATCAAGCCCTAAATGAGGGTGACTGAATTGTAGGCCTTAAATTTTAGAGGAATTTCTAGTTGAAAACTTTAGGCACCAGAGTTTGTCTGAAAATTCTCCTAAATTTAGGGGGCAAAAAAAATGTGTCGGCCTAAGTTAACGCTTTTTTTTTTTTTTTTAATTGATCCGTGTCTTACAATATTAAAATCGTAGGAGCCCTGGAAGAAGACTACCAGTTCTGCACGCTCTCTGTTCCCTCCCAGGGCCCATGAGAGAGAATCCTCAGACCCTGCGCTCGAGTAACTCTTCTTCTGGGCCTGTGCTGACTCTCTCTCTTCCTCTGGAGCCCAAAGAGAGGGTCCCCTGGTCCACGCAGGCTCCTCTCCTCTCAGGCCACACTGTGTGTCGCCCATTTTTACGCAGCCACCTCACGGATTTTTTTTATTTTTTTTTTAGAGACCATATGTCACCAATTGTTTTCTCGGAAAATGCTATTTTTCTGCAAAATTACAGCTTCTGCTCTTCTAAGTGACACATATAAGAACATGCCATACTGGGTCAGACCAAGGGTCCATCAAGCCCAGCATCCTGTTTCCAACAGGGGCCAATCCAGGCCATAAGAACCTGGCAAGTACCCAAAAACTAAGTCTATCCCATGAAACTGTTGCTAGTAATAGCGGTACATGAACTACACATGTAGGGCAAGGAGAAGTGCCCTAGCAGAGCATCCACACAAAGGCTGTGCCTTTGTTACTACCATAGAGATTGAATTTACACCTAAAAAAAAAAAAAAGGGAGAAAGTAAAACACGAAAGAAAAACGTGCAGTAACTGCTATCCCGGTTGCTTGGATGGTGCTGCTGTGGGCCAGATGAAAAGGTGCCTCATCTGGCTCGTGGGGTAAAGTCTGTCTGCCAGATGTCTGCCTGTCAGTTGCCCTCTGCACTTTTAGCATTACGAGTAGGAAAATATTGGTCTAACTGAAGTGATGTAGCTGTTTCAATAGGGTCAAGCTAGTGTGAAACAAACCTTCGCAGTATTAAATTCCTCGGGGGTAGGGGCAGAAGTTATGGCGGAAGGGGAGGTCATTTTCAAAGGGACTTCTGCTGGTACAACAGTGCTTTGGCCTCAGGAATGCCCCCCCCCCTCCCCCATCCTTAGGAAATTGCACGACCGATACTCACGTAAGAATACAGGCAGTGGAGTCTGGGTGGGGCTGGCCTTGCTCTTTGATTTTAAAAAGCATGCACGTAACTTCTCTTGGCAAAATTATAAACACCCAATAGCGGGTGGAATTGTGTGTGTGTGTGTGTGTGTGTGTAGTTTGGCCGGGATAATTTTCCAAGCAGACTTGTGTACATTAAGTCCTCTTTGAAAACTGGTGTAACTTTAGGCACATATGTGCATACAAAATTACCCCTAGATGGTCTTGGTTAGGATGCAATTTTGACAGTTTGACTTAGGGGTAGATTTTGAAAAACTGCGCGATCGCGTACTTTTGTTTGCACAGCAGGCGCAAACAAAAGTACGCTGGATTTTAGAAGATACGCGCGTATCTTCTAAAATCCTGGATCGGCGAGCGCAAGGCTGCCGATTTTGAGCAGCCTGCGCGCGCCAAGCCGCGCAGCCTGCCTCCATTCCCTCCGAGGCTGCTCCGAAATCGGAGCAGCCTCGGAGGGAACGCTCTTTCGCCCTCCCCTCACCTTCCCCTCCCTTCCTCTATCTAACCCACCCCCCCGGCCCTATCTAAAACCCCCCCCTACCTTTATCCATGGATTTACACCTCCCGGAGGGAGACGTAAATCCACGCGCGCCAGCGGGCTGCTGGCGCACCGAGACCGGACCCGGGGGCGGTTCCGGAGGGCGCGGCCACGCCCCCGGAACGCCCCGGCCCGAAACCACGCCCCCGGGCCCACCCCCGAAACGCCGCGTTGTTCGGCCTCGCCTCCGACACGACCCCTTCCGAAAACCCCGGGACCTACGCGCGTCCCGGGGTTCTGCGCGCGCCGGCAGCCTATGGAAAATAGGTGCGCCGGTGCGCAAGGCCCTGCTCGCGTAAATCCGGGCGGATTTACGCGAGCAGGGCTTTGAAAATCCGCCCGTTTCTGCGCAAGCTCTAGTGTTCTCAGCTTGCTTCCAGAGACTCCATTTCGTGTGCCACCTCCACAGTCAGAAGGTTTTCCAGGGCTTTGCCCCTGAACTGCCCCAACGCACACACATAATCAGTGTGAGGAAAGGGAGTATACCGGAGCCTGGTCTGCCTGGCAAAGGGCGCCGCCCAGGGAAGTTTGTTTTTAACTTCCCATGCACATTTCCTGCTGACAAGTGTGCACGGTGAGGAGGGATTCCCCAGTGGGCACGAAATTGTACTTCTTTACAGAAAATTGACAAGGTGTTTTGGGTGGAGATGCCACCCCAATAAAAGCAATGAAAGTTTTAAGATGCAAACTTTTTGGGAATACCAAGGGCCCTTCCTCAATTAATGCTCTGTCAGTGAAGTTGTTATGTATAGTTTAAAGCTGCAGGGCCAGTACCAGGCTGAGAACACTACACACACACAAACCACTCTCCAGACTAAAATTGTGCTCCAAATAATAGATAGTTTATGGCAGAATCTTCAGCATCAAACATAATAAAAACTTTTTAAAAATATATCCGAAGCAAGAAACCTGTGAGGGAGTCACTTACACCATTAGATGACCGATGGGTTAAAGAGGCTCTTAGGGAAGACAAGGCCATTGCAGAAAGACTAAAAGAATTCTTTGCTTCTGTGTTTACTAATGAGGATGTTGGGGAGATACCAGTTCCAGAAATGATTTTCAAGGGTGATGAGTCAGATGAACTGAACCAAATCACTGTGAACCTGGAAGATGTACTAAGCCAGATTGACAAACCAAAGAGTGGTAAATCACCTGGACCAGATGGTATGCACCCCAGGGTTCTGAAGGAATTAAAAAATGAAATTTCAGATCTATTAGTTAACATGTGTAACTTTTTAAAATTATCCATTATACCTTAAGACTGGAGGGTGGCCAATATAATCCCAATATTTAAAAAGGGCTCCAGGGGTGATCTGGAAAACTATAGACCAGTGAGCCTGACTACAGTGCCGGGAAAAATAGTGGAAACTATTCTAAAGATTAAAATCACAGAACATATAGAAAGACATGGTTTAATGGAACAAAGTCAGCATGGCTTTACCCAAGGGAAGTCTTACCTCACAAATATGCTTCATTTTTTTAAAGGGGATAATAAACATGTGGATAACGGTGAACCGGTAGATGTAGTGTATTTGGATTTTCAGAAGGCGATTGACAAAGTCCCTCATGAGAGGCTTCTAAGAAAACTAAAAAGTAATGTGATAGGAGGGTATTGTTGCACTGGAGGTGGACCCTTGGCCTGGTGCAGGATTGGTACGGCCCTCCGGTTGGACCTGGAGAGCGCCTGCCACCAAGAGGCAGAGTACAGAAGGAGACAGAGGCTAGCTGGAGCTTCGCCAATAGCAACCCAGGGTTCCCGCAGGTTGAGCCCTCGGTTACCTGGGCCACCTGGTCTTAGGTGGGCCTCGCAGGGTCTCCTAGAGAGGAAGAGCAGGGGAGTGCCCACCACAAACAAGGGTGCATGGTCAATGTCAAAGCAGGAATGTCCAGAGGTCGCAGGAGGCCAGAAGAGAGTGTCCAAGTGGATAGCAAGGATCAAGGTCAGAATATCAGTCCAGAATGGTCAGCCGAAGCAGGGGTCAGTACCTGTAGTCAATCCGGGAGTAGTCAGGTCAGGCAGAGGTCAAGTTCCAGTCAGTGATCAAGAATAGTCAGTGGACAGGCAGAGGTCGGTTCCAGGCAGCAATCAGGAGTAGTCAGGAGCAAGCAATGGTCAGTACCATGAGATCAGTCCGAAGGGTACTACCAGGGATGGAGAGACGAAGGAACAGGAGACGCTGGAACAGGCAACGAGAACACAAGAGGGTACGACCCGATTGCCAAGGCAAGGAAGTGGTGTCTGACCACTTCCTTAAATCCTGCCGTCAATCATGGTGTGCCGTGGAGCTGGGATCTGCCCCTTGCCCTTTAAGAGGCCAGGCAGTCCACACATGTGCACCTAAGGGCGGGGCCGATGCCATGGAGGACGCCAAGCCCCACCATGAGGCCTGGATGGGAGACTGAGCGCGAGGGAGCTGGGGACAATGCGAACTGGCTGCGGCTGTGGAGGAGGAGAGCCCGGAGCTCATGGATGGGAGAGAAAGGTGAGCAGGACCGGCCACGGAGTGGATGTAGCCAGGAAGCGCAACAGCAATGTCCTTTTGTGGATTACAAGCTGGTTAAAAGACAGGAAACAGGCAGCAGGATTAAATGGTCAGTTTTCTCAGTGGAAAAGGGTAAACAGTGGAGTGCCTCAGGGATCTGTACTTGGACCGGTGCTTTTCAATATATATATAAATGATCTGGAAAGGAATACGACGAGTGAGGTTATCAAATTTGCAGATGATACAAAATTATTCAGAGTAGTTAAATCACAAGTGGAATTTGATAAATTGCAGGAGGACCTTGCAAGACTGGAAGATTGGGCATCCAAATGGCAGATGAAATTTAATGTGGACAAGTGCAAGGTATTGCATATAGGGAAAAATAACCCTTGCTGTAGTTACACGAAGTTAGGTTCCATATTAGGAGCTACCACCCATGAAAAAGATCTAGGCATCATAGTGGATAATACTTTAAAATCGTCAGCTCAGTGTGCTGCAGCAGTCAAAAAGCAAACAGAATATTAGCAATTATTAGGAAGGGAATGGTGAATAAAATGGAAAATGTCATAATGCCTCTGTATCGCTCCATGGTGAGACCGCACCTTGAATACTGTGTACAATTCTGGTCACTGCATCTCAAAAAAGATATAATTGCGATGGAGAAGGTACAGAGAAGGGCAACCAAAATGATAAAGGGGATGGAACAGCTCCCCTATGAGGAAAGGCTAAAGAGGTTATTTATTTATTTATTTTATTTATTTAAAAGGTTTTATATACTGACATTCATCAATGATATCACATCGGTTCACAGCGTAACATAAAACTAGTGCCTGTAGCGGCGCTTTACATCGAACAAGTTTAACATAATACAATTAAAACATATTGAAACATAATAACTAGAGGTTAAGGCTTTTCAGCTTGGAGAAGAGACGGCTGAGGGGGGATTTGATAGAGGTCTTTAAAATCATGAGAGGTCTAGAACGGGTAAAAATGAATCGGTTATTTACTCTTTCAGATAATAGAAGGACTAGGGGGCATTCCATGAAGTTAGCAAGTAGCACATTTCAGACTAATTGGAGAAATTTCTTTTTCACTCAACGCACAATTAAGCTCTGGAATTTGTTGCCAGAGGATATGGTTAGTGCAGTTAGTGTAGCTGGGTTTAAAAAAGGTTTGGATAAATTCTTGGAAGAGAAGTCCATTAACGGCTATTAATCAAGTTTACTTAGGGAATAGCCACTGCTATTAATTGCATCAGTAGCATGGGATCTTCTTAGTGTTTGGGTAATCGCCAGGTTCTTGTGGCCTGGTTTGGCCACTATTGGGAAACAGGATGCTGGGCTTGATGGACCCTTGGTCTGACCCAGCATGGCATGTTCTTATGTTCTAATGGCAGGGACAGTTCAGGTAGATGCAGAAAGAAAACAGAATCACAGTTCCAGAAATCTTAACTCGTCTTTTTAAGTAACAGTTTCCTCTTACAGCAACATAGTAGTCCTGGTTACTTTGTTTCTCCTCTTTCCTCAGCTTTGGCACCCCCCTAGCCTGTTCCTCGCTTTAGTTTCCTCAGATAGTAAAAGAATGTCCTGCTCCGCTTAAGGAAAAATCTCTCTGGTGCTGCATCAGGATCCTCCGAGTCCCAACACAAGTTCCCTCTGGCACAGTTTGGCTTCCTGGTCCAGAAAGGTTGATGTTAAGTTCCAGTTAAGTGAAGATTTTCTCTTTTAAATTCCACATTCCAGGCTGCATTGCACTCTCTACTTCTTCTCCTCTGCTCTCAAGCTTATGGGGAATTTCTAAGAGCCAATCCCTGCACTCCTGCTGCTCCCTTCTGAGATCCTGGGTGAGGATCACAGCTCCATTCCACTCTCCTTGCAATCCGGAACAGCCCCAGACCTCAGTAGAGTCAAGGTTTTTATCACTTCTGCTCCGATGACCGAGCCCTCGGGGGATGAACGTCCTTGCCAATCAAGGAAGCAAGTTATACCTCCTGACACACAGCTGACCCAGAGCTCTGGAATATTCCTATACTACTTCCAGATTAACCTTTTGCCCCATGCACATCCTGTGCACTGCCAGCAGAAGTTGACGCACTGCTTACAATCCCTCAAGGATCCTATAAAAAGGAAACCTGCATTTTTTTACTATTAAACCTTTCAGCACCTTTAACCTCTATGCACTTTCTGTGGCATAGCTGCCACAGGGTCAGACAGGCTGGACTCATACTGGGTGTTCAAATAAAGTTTACTGATTATTTCCAAAACATCAATCGCTGTCCCAGAAGCAAATGAAATTGTACATCTGAACTATTTACAATGTCTCCTTGCTGGGATGCTTGTGTCCATATCTCCAGCTCCTGGGCAGAGCTTGCCACTGTCTCCTCATCTGTGCAAACAGCCCAGTGTTTTAGGGAATCCTAGGGAGGGAGCCCCACGCCACGAAAAGATCCCACCTGAGTCCAAAGTTCAGTCTGATGCTCACAGACTGCATCCTGATCCCTTTGGACTGGAGATCCAGTTGGGAATCTCCAGATCTTGAGGTTACCAATCCCATTCTCTCCTTCCTCTCTGTGACTTCTCTGGGGGAGAAGCCTAATATTCCAGTCTTGACAAAAGCTCTCTATCTCCTTCCTCTGAGCTGTGAAGAGTGGGTGGGGAAAAACCTCCACACTAGCAAAAAAGGGAAAAATCCAAATGTCTCTATCCAAAATATCTCACGCTGGGTAGTACTGGTAGTACTGGTCTTGCTTCCTCTGGGGAGTAGAGAGATTGTTCATAGGTCTCCAGCCCCCACTCTCAGGATTGGGGGGCTGCCTCTCTCCCAAGGGTACAGGGTGTTCCCCAGAACAAGAAAACGAATCCAAAAGCTGACCAAACTTTACAAAAAGCTCTCTCTCTCTCTCTCTCTTCAAAAAGGAAGCAGGCCCTCTTAGGATGTGTACTGACGAGGAATCCCCTCTGAAAGCAAGAAAAAGCACTAAGCTGGGTTAGTGGGTCCAACTCAGCAGGGAGGAAGTAAAGATACCTCCTTACTCCTCGACACCAAACTCAAAATGACCGTGCACTCTCTACCTTTAGCGTTACCGTATGCCCTTGGGATAGCCAATCACAGTCAGCTCAGTGGAGAGACTGAAAGGGAACGGTAAACCCCACTGCTGTTACTAGTCCTGATGGTAAGAGACCGAGGGCCATCTAATGGTGAACCGAAGGGTCGGCCGCATGTATTTATAAATCAGTGACATTCTACCTTTTCCGAGGACTCTCAAAGTCTATTACAATCAAAATTACACTTACCATCGCTTCACAATTCACAATCAACATAGAGTGCTGAATACAAAGGAGGGGACAGATAAGACTAAGAGTGTGAGTGCAGGAGCACCAAGTGTAGATGGAGACGATTCATGACATGGGGGGGTGATATGAGCGTCTCAAGATCGGGAGCGCTGGTAGTTACTAACTATACGAGAAGAAGTCTCTGTCAGGGAATCCAAGAGGACTGCTTACTCCTTTAAAAACAAGCAAGTAATTCACAACCTGTGCTCATTCATATATATATATATTTATATATATATATATATATATATATATATATATATATATATATATATATATATATATATATATATATGAAGGTCCCATATATATATATATATATATATATATATATGAAGGTCCCCTATATATATGAAGGTCCCCTATATATATATATATATATATATATATATATATATATATATATATATATATATATATATATATATATATATATATGAAGGTCCCCTATATATATATATATATATATATATATATATATATATATATATATATATATATGAAGGTCCCCTATATATATATATATATATAGGGGACCTTCCATTTCACTGGCAACGTATTCCATGGGAAAGGACCCTTATTAGTCCTGAAAGTGCACGCAGTAAAGTTTTCTTTAGCTTGTTACAGGTATATCAAATGCATCCTTTCTTGGCTTCCTTTTAATAAAATTGTGTTATTTTAAATGCATTAGACTTTGTATTTCTTTATAGGGCTATTGACAAAGCTGCCTGGAATCAGAAAATCTGTGCCACACAATATGAATAACCGATAACGTTATGGTTTTCATTCTCCGACAGCAAGCAGAAGGGAAAGAGGGTGGGCTTCAGCTGCCTTACGTTTCAAGCTCTTTTATTTCTAACACGACTCCCTACCGGTGGGCTTGGGATACTGAACTCAGTGGTGAGTTTCGCAACTATCCACTATCCCTTCTCCAGGGAATTTGCCTGCTGGGTTCATGGGTGTTGGGTGGGCGGAGTGGGGGGGAGAGGGATAGAAATGAAGAAATTGGTCGACTGGATTTTGAATTAGATTTCGGCTAGTTTCCTTTTCTGCTAAGAAACTCTCTCTCTCTGTGACATGATCGTGCCCTGCTTTGTTGGCATCAAGCTTAGCATCACTTCTTCTTGTGGTTCAGCTCTCTTGCTTTATTCACACATCAGGAAAAGAGACAACAGTCCAGCTGCTGATGACAATTTCTCTTAACGTTTGCCACTTCCATGCTGTCCAAATGCATATGAGGTGGTGCCTAACCTTGTAGCAGTAGCCTCCAGGCAACTTATCTCTCTTGCTCAATTATGAGTTGTCTGTTAGGGGTGTGCAGTGTTTGTTTGTTTTTTCCTTGTTGGGTTTTTTGTTTTGTTTTTTTGCTTCATTTCATTTTTAAAATGGTTCATTGGGGTTTTGTTTTTTTTTTAGTTTTTCCCTAACTGGTCTTAAAGGTGAATTTGAAAAGCCCAGTATGCACCAAAAATTAATAGCTATGCATCCACCCGATTTTAAAAGGTGCCCGAGTAAGTGTGCAAATGCCGATAAGCGAATATCTCACTGCAAACCAAAAAGGAGTGTGGGTTGGGAATGGTGTAGGTGAGGCGTGGGCATTCTAGGGAGGGGCTAAGAGACGTGTATGTGTAATACTTATGCACCTAGGCCACACCCAGGTCTAGTCCCGCATAACTTTACTTCTGCTATTGAGGAGGTGGAAGTCTAAAAAAATATATATATATATATATATTTCCAGGCATTTCTGAGATGTTTGAAAGGTCTGGGTCGACAGGGGGGATGCAGGCTAACGAACCAGGAGGGTTGAGGACCTAGATGTCCACTGGGGAAACTGGTGGACAAACTGGTGAAACTGGTCATGGCGTGGATACATGCCTGTTATAAAATTCACTCACTTAACGTGGCTCAAACCCGACCTCATGCGGCTTTGTGCGCCCATTTGCAAAACTGGGCACACGCATGGGCTATTTAATAACATAGGTGCGCATGTTATGAAATGGCTGTGTATTTGGGCATGCGCCGCACGCCCAATGGAACTTAGCGAGCACACCTAATGGAACTTAGCGCGCACAAACATGAAACTAAAAAAAAAAAAATGTCAGCAATTTTTCTTTCGTTTAGTGGTTCCAATAGAATGAAATGAAATAGAGACATTGCCTATTTCGTTTTAAATGAATGCACATCCCTATTGTCTACAGCCCATTACTGCATTGAGAATCCCGCCCTACCCACAAAATGCTGCATTTAAGCCTTCAGAACAGAGATCCAGCTAGGGTTCATCACATTAACTCCCTGCAGCTTAAATCTACTCCGCAGAGAGCCGGACTCTCTGAGCTGGCATCAGGACATGGAGCAGCTGCTGCGCATCCAACTCCCCCAAGGGCTAGACTGCCACCTACTGCAGCACGCCTAGTGCTCTCCTCACTAGATCATTACCGCCTTATGCACACGGTGACTAGAATAAACTAGTATGACCAGAAAAAGAGGGATTACACATGGACTATCACAAATATCCGGGGCATAAGCAGATTTCTGCACTCCAGTTTTACCCAGTCATTATCTGCTTTTCCTGTCCTGAGTTGTCCTTGAGCAGGGACTGCCAGTCCTGCAAAAATATGCAGTGCTTTATGTGCTGGGGAAAAAACCTAACTGAAGCCACCCAGTAACTCTGCTTGGGGTGGATGGCAAAGGGAGCCTGAATCTCAGCTCCTAGGGGAAGAGACTAAAACAGTAAGTTTTACTCTCCTTGGTGTCCTTATATTAACTGTTAGTATTGGCAAGTTATCATGAATGAAGGTCAAATATTTCTGCCACACGTTTGCCAATAGAAATAACAAAAGCACAATCTGCTTTTCATGGCTCTTGGTATCTATGAAGGGTGTGTGAGGCCTGCAATAGGTTGATGCTATCCCGTGCAAGCATGCACTTACATTTTTCCATATTTACATACGCGGAAAGTACACACTCGTCTGTTTAGCTGCCACCACTGAGGCCTGCCAGCAAGGCAGGGGGGGTTCGGTGATAAAACTCGCTGCTGAACACCCTGTGTGAGCACGCCTGCTGAGAATTATAATTTCCAGAAAATAACTGCTAGCAGAGTATAGTTGGGCTCCTGAGCCATCTTAAGTAATGCATTTCTGAGATTTGCAGCAAATTTTGAGATGGGTTAGGTCACAAAACTCCTCCAGTATATACTGTATGCTGACAAAGTTTCTTTGTAATAACCTAAGTACTTTCTGTCTGGAATCATGGTTGTGTTTCTGCTTGCTTGCTATGGTAAGAAACGTTGCTCCCTGTTTTTTACAGCAGCTGTTCTCCGGTCACATTGTCACATGAACCTTCCTGTACTATTCTGATGCACTACTTTATTTTACATTTTCCTATTTTTTCATCTATATCTGCTCTCCCTCTCCCTCCCTCTCTCTCTCTACACACCCCCCCCCCCCCCACACACACACACATACACATACATACAGACACACACACACACACAAACAAAATATTTGCATTGAGAAAGTGATTCCTATGTTTTCAATTATATCTGCTCTCTCTCTCTATAGACACACAACACACAAAATTTGGATTGTGAACATGATTTCTATTTTTTCAATTATATCTGCTCTCTCTCTCTATGTACACACACACACACAATATTTGCATTGAGAAAGTGATTCGTTGTTTTTCAATTATATCTGCTCTCTCTCTCTCTATGTACACATACACACACATATACAATATTTGCATTGAGAACGTGATTCCCTTTATTTCAATTATATCTGCTCTCTCTCTCACACTCTCTCTCTCTCTCTACACACACACACACACACACACACACACATAAACAATATTTGCACTGAGAAAGTGATCAGGGAGAAAAAACTTGAGAAAACTGCTTTAGAGATAGACCAGACCATACTAGAACTATAATCCCCAATCTACTTATTGCCAGGTAGGAACTGAACAAACTGTAAATCAATAGTTGAGAGGCTCATAACTCACAAATGTCAATCTGTATTTTCTGAATGAATGAATGAATGAATGAATGAAATACCACTCTTGAAACTCCATGCCTAGCTCTCCTAAGTAAGCTCCAAAGGCTGTGTGGTATTATAAAATATTGCTAGGTGCTTTTAAAATAAGATAATGAATTAAAATGTCAAAACTATGTTTACTTAAATGCCTAAAATAAAAACATAGGCATCCAAATGTTTTCCGGAGATGCCTAAGGAATAGTTAAATATCCAAGGTCTAAGTGAAATGAGACATCCAAAAGAATAGGAAGGCATGGCCCAAACATTTTGCTATGTATTATCACAGCAGGTATTTGGGCGTCCATTTATTTATTTATTTAATATAATTTATAAATCACCTTCCAGATTTAGAAAAAAAAATCATTCATAGTGATGTACAATTACAATATAAAATTACAATCAAAATAATAACATACATTAGCTACATATTAACATTAAATATTTTTCTGATGTCATGGGAATCAACAAATAAGATCAGGAAGTGATAGCGGAGGTAAAAAAATGCAAATACCCCGATAACATCAAACTGCCTTGACCTGCCCATATTCATTCAACGTTATAAGGTCGGTACTATTAGATACACATAATAATCAATGATTTTTTTTTTTTGGCCCAGCAGTTCCCTCCTGCTTCTTTTGAGCCTCCATCTGAATAACAACTTGCATGGGATGATGGTGCCACGAACCTTCATTCCTTCTCGCCACCCCAGTCCCTGCAGTTTTCTCAGCCTGGGGACCACATGAGTACGCATTCCAGAACCCTGCAGTCACCAGCCGCAATGTCTGCTTCCAGCCAGTAGGTGCTGCTATGGCAATGTGGCTTGTCTTCCGCCACCCCCACCCCTGCCCGGAAGGCTGAAAACGCCCGCTTTCGCAGCCATCTCCAACCAACCCGGGGGCGCAGAGTCCTGGTCCAGGAATGGAATGAAGAGAAGGTCTCTCCGCACGGCAGTGCACAGCGCTTGCCACAAAACCCTAGGGGGGTCAGCCCAAAGTTTACCTTTTTAATTCTGTTTCCCTTTGTTTACTTCTTTACAAGCTTTTGCTTTAATCTTCTCATCTAGCACTTTCATAAAAGACGACATTTTTTTTCTACCTGACCAGCCCCACTTACTTGTCCAAATGTTATCAAAGCAACAAAACTGCAAGGCTTGTGAGGCAAGCAGGAGGCACTGTGGATTCACCTGGGAAGAAGGAATGGAGCATCTGTTTGTATTGGTACAATATACAGACCTCCATCACGGACAGAGATTTAATGGAGGATCTTCTTCGTTGCTCTGAAAGGGGAGGTAACCTCTGCTAGGGGGATTTCAATCCGCCGCATGTTAATTGGGACATCCCAGCTGCAATGTCTTCTGGGAGCTGGGAGATCCTGGATCCTCTGCAGGGAGATCTGTTCTGTCAGCTGGTGATTACCAATGGGACAGTGCTTCTCATGTTGCAGTGCATGATCATCTGGGATCCAGCGATCCCTGGATGGCGTGATTCAGTATTAGGGTGCAGGACATGAAGGTTCATTCAAAAGCGAGGGTCCTGGGCTTCAGGAAATCGAACTTTGTTAAAATGGGGGCGCGCACCTCGAGGAATTGTCAGCTAGTTGGGAAATCTAAAGGAAGTAGAAGAACGGCGAGCAAAACTAAAAGGAGACATTATAAGGGCAGCTTCTAACCTTTTAGAAAGGAAAGTAAATAAAGGAAAGGGGGAAAAAGGAAGCCACTGTGGGTTTTTAAAGAAATAACTGACAAGGTAAGGAAAAAAAAGTTAGCATTCATGAACTACAAGAGAAATGCTATTAATAAAAATAATAATAATAATAATAATAATAAATAAACTATAAGGAAGACGGGTGACTATCTGGAAAAGCTGAGAGAGGTTGGGAAAGTAGTCAGGAATGCAAAGTTGCTAATGGAAGAAAAAAATAGCAAATATGGTAAAATGGGGGAACAAGATGGGTTTTTTTAGAAATTGTAATGATAGGAGGAAGTGCTAAAATGGCATTCTGAGATTTAAAGGACAAGGGGAGGAATATGCAGAGGCTGACAAAGAAAAAATGAAATTGCTTAACAGATATTGCTGTTTGGTGTTCACTGTGGAAAGACCAAGAAGAAGACCACATGAAAACACAAATATAAATTGGGTTGGGAAGTGAGGCAAATTGCAATAGATTTTCAGAAAAGTGTGTTTGTGAAGAGCTAACTGAACATAAAATAGATACAGCGATGGGGCCGGACAGGATACAGCCGAAGGTATTTCGAGAGTTTAGAGAAGTTCTGACAGCATCCCTGGCCAACCTTTCCAATACTTCTTTAGAGTCTGGAGCTGTTCCACAGGGGTGGATATGGTTTATATTCACAAAAGTGATAGCAAGGAGGAGGCTGGGAACTGCAGCCAGTTAGTTTGACCTTTTGGGGAGCAAATGAATGGAATCGCTGCTAAAACAGAGGATAGTGCAGTTTCTGGATTGCAAGATCTGAGGCAGCAGGGTTTTACCAGAGTTAGGCCTTGCCAGATGAATCCAATCGATTTCTTTGATTAAATGATCAGAGAGTTGGAGTGGGAGAGCACTAGTTGTAGTGCTCTTGGATTTTGGTAAGGCCTTTAACCTAGTTCCGCAGAGGAAACTTATAAATAACTTGAACACCCGTGGTATGGCCCCTAAAGTGACTGACTGGGTTAGAAACTGGTTGAGTGGGAGGCAAGAAAGGGTCGTGGTAAATGGAATTCACTGACCATGATGATGATCTTTGTACTACCCATCTAAACTCTCCCTCCTGTCGAAATTTGTAAACCGTTGTGATGGCATAACCGAATGACAGTATATAAAACTCGATAAATAAATAAATAAGGGTGTTAGCAGTGTGCCGCAAGGCATTGGTCCTTGGACCAATGCCTTGCGGCACACTGCTAACACTTTACAACTGCTAACACTTTACAACTGCTAACACTTTACAAAAATGTTGTAAAGTGTTAGCAGTGTGCCTTGCGGCACACTGCTAACACTTTACAACTGCTAACACTTTACAACTGCTAACACTTTACAAAAATGTTGTAAAGTGTTAGCAGTGTGCCTTGCGGCACACTGCTAACACTTTACAACTGCTAACACTTTACAAAAATGTTGTAAAGTGTTAGCAGTGTGCCTTGCGGCACACTGCTAACACTTTACAACTGCTAACACTTTACAAAAATGTTGTAAAGTGTTAGCAGTGTGCCTTGCGGCACACTGCTAACACTTTACAACTGCTAACACTTTACAAAAATGTTGTAAAGTGTTAGCAGTGTGCCTTGCGGCACACTGCTAACACTTTACAACTGCTAACACTTTACAACTGCTAACACTTTACAAAAATGTTGTAAAGTGTTAGCAGTGTGCCTTGCGGCACACTGCTAACACTTTACAACTGCTAACACTTTACAACTGCTAACACTTTACAAAAATGTTGTAAAGTGTTAGCAGTGTGCCGCAAGGCACACTGCTAACACTTTACAACTGCTAACACTTTACAACTGCTAACACTTTACAAAAATGTTGTAAAGTGTTAGCAGTGTGCCTTGCGGCACACTGCTAACACTTTACAACATTTTTGGAAGTGACATTGCAGAAGGCGGTTCTATAAATAAGCAGGGTGAGGTGGCGGCCTCAGGCGACAAGATTTTGAGGCGGCAAAATTGCACCCTGGAATCTTCCTGCCACAGCCGCCTCACCCTTCATTCAGACAAACAACTCTGCCGGTAGGAAAACCTGCAGTGCTGGTGGCATGGAGTAGTGACATGCTGGCGCGGTTTCCACACCTCGCCAGCAAAAGAAAGGTCCCGTAGCGGCACGGAACTGTGACATTCTGGCAGGGCTCCCACTCCCTGCCAGCAAAAGGAGGATCCCAGAGGCGCGGAACTGCGATGTGCTGGTGGGGTTCCCACTCCCCGTCAGCAAAAGGGCGATCCAGCGGCCGAAGAAGAGTCCCTGTGGTGCCGTTGGCATATCCTCCGCAGTCGGCAGAAGAAAAGGGCCTGTGATGCCGCCAGAGAAAAGGTCCAAAATGTGTGTGTGAAAGAGACTGGCCCTGTGAGACTAAGTGCCTGTTTGTGAGAGAGACTTTGTGAGTGTGTATGAAAGGGTGGGTATGTGTATGAGAGGGAGGATGGGTGTACGTGGATGTTTGTATCTTAGGGTGGAAGTGTCTGTATAAAAGGGGGTGTATATGTGTGTGTGTGTCTATGTGTGAGGGGGTGTTTATGTATGACAGGGTGTGTGTGTGAGTGTGTATGAGAGGGTGGATAGGGGTGAGTATGTATGAGAAGGTATGTGCTTGTATGTAAGACAGGGAGTGGGGGTATGAGTGAGTGGTGGGTGGATGTGTAGGAGAGGATGTGTGTGTGTATGTGTATATATGAGAAGTTGTTTGTGTGTGTGTGTGTGCATGAGTGTGTACCTCTGTTTGTGGGAGTCTATGAGCTCATGTGTGTGCGAGTGTGAGAGTACCTGTATATATGTGGGAGAGAGAGGTTAAAGTTTGTGCACTGTCCTCCAATCTACGAAATCTCAGGAGGACTGGAAATCTAAAGTTCCCAGGTATGGAGAGTGGGAGATTTTTTTTTATTCTTGTTAGTTTTAATTATTGGATGTGATGTATCTGCTGTTTTGAAATATTTTATTAGTGTTTGGTAATATTTTAAACATTTTTATGTTTTTAATTGGCTGAATTTATCAGCAGATTTGACATTCTTTTTATTGGTATATTTAATGTTTTATATTTCTTGATTGTGTTTGCATTGCATACAGAGTTTGGCTTCTTGTGATTTCCAGTTCAGTTTTTGTCTGCACGTTTCAGTTTATATTTTATGATCTCTTTGTTCTGTATTTGGTGAGAGTCTGTCTGTGTTCTGCTTGTGTGACTGAGGCTTTAGGTATTCTGCTAGCGTGTAGTTTCTGTGTCGGGATTTACAACAACCTGGCTTTAATCTGTTTTCCTAATAGGAGGTGTATTGGTGTTTAGGGCCTGATGTAATATTTGCAGTATGGCTTTTTCATAGGTTGAGTGCTGGCAATTATGATATGGAAAGCTTACTATATTGGAATTGTAGTTCAGTTTATTCCTGGCTTTCTGTGGGCCAAATCCACACCCAGTGCACTTTACCATAGACCTAATCGTATGGAATCCAGTAAACCGCAATCATATGGAATCTAGTAAACTGCCTTGATTACTATGAGAAAGGTAATTTATTAAGTCTATTAAACTATTATTAGTGAAAGTGTGGGGTTTTTTGCAGTTTATGCCTATATATGTGTTGTAAGTGGTATTTTTACTTCAGAAGGTTGTACTTTGAATGCCTATTTTCCATATGCAATCTGCCTTTTTAGGTTGGAGAAGTGGCTAAAACATTTTAAAATGGAAAAGAGTGCATGCCTTAATTATGGCCAAAGGATGCCCCACCCCCATTAAACATTTCTCCAGCGCCCCCTAGTGGGGACGCTGAAGGCTGAGAACAAGAGATTAACGGAACACAAAACAGTGTGGGGTAGATTTTCAGACCGCGCGAATAGGCGTACTTTTGCTGGCGCATCAGGCGCAAGCAAAAGTACGCGGGATTTTAGTAGATACGCGCGTAGCCGCACGTATCCGCTAAAATCCTGGATCGGCGCGCGCAAGGCTATCGATTCTGTATAGCCGGCGCGCGCCGAGCCGCGCAGCCTACCCCCGTTCCCTCCGAGGCCGCTCCGAAATCGGAGCGGCCTCGGAGGGAATCCTCTAACGCCCTCCCCTCACCTTCCCCTCCCTTCCTCTACCTAACCCACCCGCCCGGCCCTGTCTAAACCCCCTCCTTACCTTTGTCGGGGGATTTACGCCTCCGCGTAAATCCCCGCACGCCAGCAGGCCGCTAGCGCACCGGGACGCGACCTGGGGGCGGGTCCGGAGGGTGCGGCCATGCCCCTGGACCGCCCCGGGCCGTAACCACGCCCCTGGGCCCGCCCCCAAAACGCTGCCGACACACCCCCTAAACGCCGCACAGCTCGGGCCCGCCCCCGACACGCCCCCTCGCCAAACCCCGGGACTTACGCGAGTCCCGGGGTCTGCGCGCGCCGGTAGGCCTATTGAACATAGGCGCACCGGCGAGCAGGGCTCTTAAAATCCGCCCCAGTGGTTAGAGCAGTGAGCTGCAAACAAGGGGAGCCAGGGTTCAAATCCTACCGCCACTCCTTTTAACCTTGGCCAAGTCACTTCCTCCTCCGTTGCCTCCCCCCATCTTGGTGATTCCACTTGCACCATGTCATGGGGCAGGGGGGGGGCGCCATTTCATCCCTCGCCTCACGGCTCTGCCACTGATGATCCCGGCTAAGTTATCCTCATATATTTATCCAACTAACTTGCTCAGCTGGACAGTGGCTAAACAATGACCCCAGTATGAAGTAGGGCGATAGTCGCATATTAGTGCATGCTATGAGTAGCTAATAAGATGTTTTATTATTAAGATACTGGCGGTGAACAGAGGAATGCCCCCGATGCAGACGTTTTTCTTCATAACGCTGGTGCCTGGGTCTGGCAGCTATATGAACGCGGCACCCGGGTTCGTCCGAGGGAGATGGAAGAGAACGAGTTTCACTCCGGAGAGCTGGAGGAACATTTGTCAAGCTGACTATAGGACACACGGCATAAGTTATCCTTTGCAACCGGGCTCTTTTTTTTTCACCAAAATGGTTAAAGAATTTCGAAGATGTTTAAGAATACGATTGATTGAACTTTGAACTTTTCTGTGTGCATATTAAAACCAAAAACCTTTTTTTTTTTGGACGGAGGACCTATGATTACAACAATAAGGTAATTGAGGAGGCTTAACAATAAGCTCATGATGCTTGTTAGTATCATGGTCCTGGAGATTTAAATAAGAAATTATAGACTGCAAATGTGCTGACAGATATTTCTGTTAAATGAGTGCTGCTGGGGGTGGTTTAGTGCTACGGCCTACTTATGACACCACTTCGTCACTCATGGATCTCATGCTACGTTTATTTGTGTAAACCCCCGACTTAATGTACAAGTCCAGCACAGACAGGAGCATAAACCAATCTGTGACTCTTCGGGGCAGGAACCCAGGCTAGCTGTCCTACCTCCCTTCCTTCCCAGGATGTAGGTTCGATAGACTCGGGGGGGATAAAAGGAGTCCTCTGGGTTCCCAGGGCAAGGTGGCCAATTCTCTCTCTCCCTAACTTCCTTTGGCGATGCAACAATTACGGCGAATGACAACAGCCGTCACCGTGTTGAGGGTCCACAAATTAATTCTTTACCGTTGACAATGAGGAAAATGGCAAAACCTTGGATCTACAGCAGCACAGTGTAATGTCTGGTTACAATTTCTTCCTCAGATCTGTGCAGGAATGTCCCAGCGCCAGACCGGGGAAAATCCTACCCTTCAGGGCATGGAATAAATAGGGGCCCCCCGGGTGGGCAGGGCGGCATCCCTTGTAGGGTCACTGTCTCTGCACGGAGAGATAAAACTTTCTCTCTCCCCGGGGTTGTGAAGAATCAGCGGGTGGGGGTCCTTTAGAATGGCGGGCTCTGCTTCAGATCCCCGGGGGGAGGGATCCCCCCCCCCTGGTGCAGGACTCTTCTGGGCTCCAGTCAGGCAGGCAGGGCGGTCAAAAACCTCCCCCTGGAAGGTGAACCTAACCCTTCTCAAAAACCCAGGATAACGCCGGGATCCCTCCTTACAGCAGGTCACTGACACCCCCCCCCCCCCCCGACCTCACTGAGGATAAAAGGGGGGGGGTGCAGGTCATCCCTAATCTGCACAGCCCCAGGACCCAGGGTTCCCCCAATCCCTGAGCCCAGGCGGGGTACAGGCTCCAGTAAGGCCGCCGCCCCCCCCCTACTACTTCAAAGCGATTTTGTGACGTAGCGATTAAATGTTCAGGGCCGGTGCAAGGGTATTAGGCACCCTAGGCGAACGTTCCGCCTTGCTCCGGCCCCGACCTCATTCACTCAGACAGACCCCCCCCCCCCCTCTCTTACAAACAGGCTCTTTGACTCATTCACACACGCGCCCTTACACAGGCTCCCTCCCTCTCTCTCACTAACACCATTGCTCTCTCGTGCACACACAGTCCCTCTCGCACACACTCTCACACACACTGATGCTAGAAGCCTGCCGAGACGCTACTTCTCTCGGCCACGAGCAGGATGGGCGCTGCTCGCGGCCTGCCAAGTTTCTGCATTTCTCGGCCGTGAGTGAGCTCGCGGCCCCACATTGCTGCTCTTTGCCACCCCCCCTCCTAATGGCTGATGCCCTAGGCGACCACCTAGTTCGCCTATTGGGAGCGCAGCACCCTGAAAATGTTAGATATTTAATTTGAAAAAAATGCTGCATTAAAAGTTGGAAACTGAATGTATAAGCGTTTGGGTTTTTTTTCTCTCTCCGTATTGTATTGCATTTCCATGAAACCCGTCCATTAACAGCCTGAAGCCGATTAGCCTTGGGAAGAAGCTTCTCGTTTTCCCTGTGGATTAGGGGAGGAATGCTCCAGGCACAGGTGGAATGGGTTAAACTTTCTGTCTTGCACTCGCCTTCGTGGGAACACTGCAAGCCATGCAAAAAAAAAGATCCTTGGGAAGCTGCCAGTCGTTGAGTTACCTACAGTTTCAGCTTGGCAATGCTTGACAATAAAGGGAAAAAAACCCCGAAAAACCCCACCGTGTCTGCCTGAACTGAAGTATTTGAAACGTCCTGGCACTTAACCAATTGCAGCACGAGGGTCTGAGAAGCTGCAAATTAATTCAGTGGCTCCACAGAGTCATTATTACTGTTCCAAGAGAGATGGACTAACCCGGCATTCCCGCCAAAGCCTAATTGAAACCCGACCTGCCAATCCCACAGCTTTTTAGTGGTAGCGCCACCAGGCATAGTTTAACAATCCGGTCAAACAGGGCGCAGTGCATTTAAAAATCAGGAAGCGAAAGGGGGATTTTGATTTATTTTGCTGCGGAAATTAAGGCGACCGAATGCGCAGCACATTCCTGCTCCCGCGCTCCACGGCGCCCATCGCAGGTCCTGCTCTGGGTAATGGCGCCCCCCTCCACTCGGAAGACCTCACCGTGGGGGTCTCCTGCAAGCCCTCCTCTGGTTAGTGCCCTCCCCACCTACCATGGGGAGGGGGGGTCTCCCTGTAGGCAGTGACTCCTCTGCTTTGGATCTATGCAAACTAGGGGGGGGGGGGGTTCCTCACTATCGATGTTTTTTTGCCATGGTGCTAACTAGCAGATCGATACTCTAAGGCCGCAGTAGAAATAGTGCGGCAGTGTCAGGCGCACCCTCGTTCCCCGCACGCACAGTTCTCTTCACCTACCGCTCGATACTCTCTTCTAATTGCATGCAAATGCATGCCGCGGCTGCGAAGCCTTAGGCAAGCGTTAGGCCCGCGCAACCCTGGGTTCGGGGGCCTAACGCTTCACGGCCGCGCTGGTATCTGTCATTTCAAATGTCATTTGAAATGACAGGTACCAGGAAGTGGACAGTTATGTTCCCCGATGCTCGGCAAACTTTCCCCCAGCCCCCGCTCACCTGCCCTGGCCCCGTCCGGTCTCCGGTGCAGCCCCAGTCCTGTCCCCTCCTCCCGAAGCAAAAAAAAAAAAAAAACCTGAAAAAGTAGCAAGGCTCGGGCCTGCTACGGTAGTCCCTTCTCCCTTCTCCTCTCCTCCCGATTTCAGCGCTCAAGGCGGCCGGGGGGCCGTGCATTCATCCAGGCAGAGGGAGCCGGGAAATCTTCAACCGCACGTTACAGTATTGACCTGTTATATCGTCTCAAGCTGTGAATGCCCCGTAAGCAAGTGAGGACTGGTCTCAAGGAAGGAGATTTTACAAAACAGGGAGGGTGACCATAATAAAATATTTATTACCCACTCCATACTATTTCCATAGTGGAAGAGTAACCTAGTGGTTAGAGCAATGGGCTGAGAACCCAGAAAGCCAGGATTCAAATCGGATTTCTCCCACTGATGCTTCTTGTGACCTCGGGCAAGTCACTTTACCATCCATTGCTTCAGGTGCAAGCTTAGATTGCTAGCCCTCTGGGGCAAGGAAACATCTATGGTACCTGGATACAGCTTGCCTTGAGCTTGGGTTGTGAAAGATGAGTAATAAAATGTTCTCTCTCTCTCTATGTATATATAGATAGATATAGCTACAGTACTTATTTATTTATATAAAACATGTATATTCCTCCTAAGTCAACCCTGTTGTTCTGGGCAGACATATATATATATATCTATATATATATATATATATCTATAGATGTACAGTAACCCGCCTCCCCTGTCCTGACTGAGCAGGGAGGTTCTTCCTAGGGACTGGTTCGCTCTTCTCATACTCAGCAAACTCCAAGTGCTCCAGGTTCAGCTGCTCTCCCGCTGAGCAAAGCCACAAAACGCACTCCCCGCTGTTGCCGCTGCTGTTCCAAAAACAAAAACAGTGGTCCCTTGGTTTGCAGGAATGGGTGCACACCGCGTAACGAAAACAAAGCCCACCCAGAAATTACAGTCTCGGCAATAGCAGCAAATGCTACACGGCCCCTGGGAAAGATTCACCCTCCTTGGGCCCTTCCCCCGCGCCTCTGGATGCAGCTCTCTTTTTAAGTATCCAAAAGCCAACGAACGTCTGGCTAATTCTCTTCTCAGACCAGGGGAGTTGCTAAGTACTTCAGAGATCCGGGGGCAGGGTCCTCCCACGGCGACGCCAACTTTTTTCACAGACTGGACTCTTCAGGATGGGTGGGGGGGGGGCTGTTTGTGCCCCTGACCCCCTTTCATTTGCCTCCACTACCCCCCCTGATCCTGCCTCTCCTTTAACGTCCCATCTATTCTAGCATTCTCCCAGGACAGTGGCAACGAACAATCGTATCCATGGATCAAGAGACCTAACAGGGCCATCAAGGCTGAGTGAGGCACTTATGAATCAGCCTGAAACATCATCAGAATGACAGAGAACAATCTGCATAGATGCATGCATTCCATTAATTGTGTGCTCGCATCGTTCATTTTTCCCCGAATGTTATGGAAATATTATGAGCGCATCAATCATCTGCACCCTTCATTGATCTCTTCTTGATATGCTCTCACAGGGGGATTCACACATAGCATGGCACACAGCCACTAACATACAGACTTGGGGGTTACACGGTATTGTAGACATGTAAAAATTGTGTCGCTTTCAATTTCATGCTGAAAACACATTGACAGTGAATCCTCCGGAGGAAAAAAAAGAATTATAATATAGTAATCCTCCCGTACCAAAACAGCACTAACTGCCAGCACCCAAACATCAGCGACCCTACCTAGGAAAAAGCAACACTGCAAACATTACACCAGGCCCTAAAACACCAGTGCATTTGTATTAGGAAAATAGAACAAGCTGAGCTGCTATGGATCTCTGCACAAACTACAAGCTAGCTGGAAAAACTCACCTCGGTTACACACAAACTCATGCTCTCTCACACACATTTGCTCTCTCACACATATGCACATGCTGTCTCACACACATATGCTTGCTTACATGCTGTCTCTCACATACACACAAATACACATATTGACGCAACGTGGGGTAGTGAGCCCTTGTGCCACCGTTAAGTTTGGCGCAGCCTATCTTGCACAAGCACAAGACAGGCCTTAACAGGTGGCAGCTGACGCACCATGGTCTTCTGCCTAGCCAACCACCTCCCCCTTGGGTTGAGTCTGCAGGTTCTGGTGACTGACAGGGCTTTCCAGACTAGATCTGAAAGACGTGGCGAGATTGGATCAGTGGCCGAGCAGAGCGCGGGCAAGGTCCAGTCCAGGACCAAGGCAGGCAGAAGGCAAGGCGAGGTCAGGGCAGGCGGAAGGCAAGGCAAAGTTCAGGTCCGATTCGAGGTCAAGGCAGGCGGAAGGCAAGGAGAAGTCCAGGTCCAATCCGAGGTCAAGGCAGGTAGAAGGCAAGGCGAAATCCAGGTCCGATCCGAGGTCAAGGCAGGCGGAAGGCAAGGCGAAATCCAGGTCCGATCCGAGGTCAAGGTAGGCGGAAGGCAAGGCGAAGTCCAGGTCCAGTCCAAGGTCAAGGAGCCAAGGATACTAACCAGGAACAGGCAACAGGGACAGACAAGACCAGCAGAGAGACGAACTGAACAAGACAGGACTCACAAGGGACAACTCCAGGAACAAGGCAGGAGTAGAAAGAACACCAGAAACAAACAGGAATGCCAGGAATGGTCAGGAGCACGCTGGGCAACTAGCACTGCCAAACAAGCAGGAGACCTATTGTGAAGGCGGCAGCTGGCTGCAGAGTTGAGGTTTAAACCCCGGTGGGGATGACGTCATCAGCCGGTGTGCGCGCGTATGTCTAGGACCAGCATCAGAGAAGCAGCATGGCGGCAGCCTCACAGAGTGAGCTAGGCTGGCTGTGGCATGATTGCTGCAGTGGACCAAATGAAACACATATGCTATCTCACACATGTTCTCTCTCATACACATACACACACACACATACACTCTCTCTAACACACACACATGCCCTATTTCTATATATACACACAGACACATGCATACACTCTCTCTTTCTCTAACACACACAATTGCGCAGCCCCGTCCTTTACGTGTGTCTTGGCGGGAACCTCGGGGGCATCCCCACCACATGACGTCATAAGTTCTGGTATTTAAACTCCATTCACGATTCCTAATATGAGTTAGCAAGGAATCCTCCATGCTAATCTCTCTATGTTACCAGACGCTGCCGCTCTGTGTACTCTCGCTCCAGGACAACTTAGGTACCCGCTCCTCGGGGGCCTTGCCTCGCTCCTCTACACCCTCCGGGGTTACCTGCTACCAACAAGGACGCCTAACGTACCCTCTCCTCGGGGGCCTTGCCTCGCTCCTCTACATCCTTCGGGGTTACCTGCTACCATCAAGGACGCCTAATGTACCCGCTCCTCGGGGGCCTTGCCTTGCTCCTGTCTACCCTCTAGGGTTGCCTACCATCTTCAAGGACACCTAAGGTACCCGTTCCTCTGGGACTTTATTTCATCCTGGACCTCCGCTCCTCGGGGCTTCTCTCCTACTACTACTGCCAGCATCAGAGTGAGTACTATCGCTCCAGTTCTGTCTCTGCATTGTCTCATCTCTCTCTACCTAGATCCTCGGCCTACCCCACACTGCGGACCACTACCGGATCTACTCTCACTGGCCTTTCCATCTAGGCCTGGGTTCTCGGCCTACCCCGCTTCGCGGACCACTACTGGACCCATCTCCCTCTCGGGACCCGGTGAGACTGTGTGACTGCTTTGCCACTCTGCAGCCTTCAGAGGGAACATTGCCATCAGAGATCTCCTGTTCTGGCTGGGATCATTGCCCTTTCCTCGGGTTCCCATCTCCGTTGCAGTATAATAAAGACTACCTTTCTCTGTGTCCATCTCTGCTCGGAGCTAGCCTATCACTGCAAGCCCCCGCAGGGCTCCACCCTTTGGGAGGTGCCATCTCTTGCAGTGCCCACACCTCAAAACATAACATTCAGCTGTGCAGCCCAGCTGACAGCAGCCTTCTCATCTTGGCCACACAGACCCAGGCAATTCAGCAGCCTCCTCTCTTCCGCTGCTCAGATCTGGCTGATGTATCAGCCTCTTCTCTTTGGCTTGCAGGGAGGAGGGACCCAGTGGAGCACAGACTGGTCCTAATCTGAAGCAGAGCAGTGCAGCAGCAAAGGATGGTTTAATTCCCTGCAGGCAGGATAAACTGTGAATTGAAAAAAAACAGCAGGAGCCAAGGTTGAGACTTGGGGCACTTGTTATATTTGCTGACATTACTCACCCCCACCGCTGCTCTCCACTGCTGGAGGCCTCCTGTTAAGAACATAAGAAATTGCCATGATGGGTCAGACCAAGGGTCCATCAAGCCCAGCATCCTGTTTCCAACAGAGGCCAAAAACCAGGCCACAGGAACCTGGCAATTATCCAAACACTAAGAAGATCCCATGCTACTGATGCAATTAATAGCAGTGGCTATTCCCTAAGTAAACTTGATTAATAGCAGTTAATGGAATTCTCCTCCAAGAATTTATCCAAACCATTTTTGAACCCAGCTACACTAACTGCACTAACCACATCCTCTGGCAACAAATTCCAGAGCTTTATTGTGAGTTGACTGAAAAATAATTTTCTCTGATTAGTCTTAAATGTGCTACTTGCTAACTTCATGGAATGCCCCCTAGTCCTTCTATTATTCGAAAGTGTAACTAACCGAGTCACATCTACTCGTTCAAGACCTCTCATGATCTTAAAGACTTCTATCATATTCCCCCTCAGCCGTCTCTTCTCCAAGCTGAACAGCCCTAACCTCTTCAGCCTTTCCTCATAGGGGAGCTGTTCCATCCCCTTTATCATTTTGGTTGCCCTTCTCTGTACCTTCTCCATTGCAACTATATCTTTTTTGAGATACGGTGACCAGAATTGTACACAGTATTCAAGGTGTGGTCTCACCATGGAGCGATATAGAGGCATTATGACATTTTCCGTTTTATTCACCATTCCCTTTCTAATAATTCCAAACATTCTGTTTGCTTTTTTGACTGCTGCAGCACACGATTTTAAAGTATTATCCACTATGATGCCTAGATCTTTTTCATGGGTGGTAGCTCCTAATATGGAACCTAACATCGTGTAACTACAGCAAGAGTTATTTTTCCCTATATGCAACACCTTGCACTTGTCCACATTAAATTTCATCTGCCATTTGGATGCCCAATTTTTCAGTCTTGCAAGGTCCTCCTGTAATGTATCACAATCTGCTTGTGATTTAACTACTCTGAATAATTTTGTATCATCCGCAAATTTGATAACCTCACTCATCGTGTTCCTTTCCAGATCATTTATAAATATATTGAAAAGCACCGGTCCAAGTACAGATCCCTGAGGCACTCCACTGTTTACCCTTTTCCACTGAGAAAATTGACCATTTAATTCTACTCTCTGTTTCCTGTCTTTTAACCAGTTTGTAATCCACGAAAGGACATCGCCTCCTATCCCATGACTTTTTAGCTTTCGTAGAAGCCTCTCATGAGGGACTTTGTCAAACGCCTTTCCAAATAATTCCTAACATTCTATTTGCTTTTTTTCACTGCCACTACATGCACTCTATGCCCTTTGCCTTGTTTATCCCCCCTCCTGTTGTTGCTACCTCCCCTGGTATTATTATTTTTCCCTATGTGCATCACTTTGCATTTGTCAACATCAGATTTCATCTGCCATTTACATGTCCGGTCTCCCATTCTCCCAATGTCCTTCTGCAATTCCTTACAATCTGCTGGGGTTTTTACAGATTTAAATAATATTGTGTAACCCCCCTTCATCCTGGTCAGCTCTTAGTCATGGGGACACACAGAGAGGATCACAGGCCACGCAAGGCACCCATGACCTTCTGGGGTTCCCACTAGAGATGTGAATCGGAACTGAAATCCGAACCGATTCTGGTTCCGATTCACATCTATAGAGATGTGAATCGGAACTGAAATCCGAACCGATTCTGGTTCCGATTCACATCTCTAGTTCCCACACAGGTGGGAAAAAACAGTCTTCATGGTCCTTAGGGTTTTGTCTTTCTTTGGGACTCACTCTTCTGCACATCGATCCTGTCACACACACACAAAAAAAACCCATTCCTCATTCTGTCACAACTGAGGATCCAGCTAGGGCTGAGGAACTCCAACAGGGGCAGCTCAGGACTTCAAGGCAGAGCAGATCTTCTGCCTGGACCAGCTGCCTCCCCCACAGGTTGAGCCCTTGGGTTCTAGCAGCCGGTAGGACTTAGGCTAAGGCTATTTAGTACATGTTGCGCTTGCCACCTGTGGACAAGCCTAGAGCGACTTCACTCATCCGCAACGTAGTTGCCAGTCAGTCGAGGCAGAGGGAGTCACTGCTAACGCAGCTCAGTGTTTCTGCCATCTCGGTACAGCCTGGAAGGGGCCTCCATCACTGCTGTACCGCCACTCCCATGAGGTGCTGACTCCGTCACCGCCTTGCTTCCTGCAGCTCTGGAATGCTGCCAACATGCCGCTCTTGCATGGTGTCCTCTAGGCGCGCATACATGCCTCTGTCTTCAGTTTAAAGGGCCCTAGGTGGGAAGAGCTCCATGGCCCTTTCTGATGATGTCATCTAGCCAGCCCTATAAAAGGACTCTTTGCTCTTCACTTCAGACCTCTGCAAGGACTTTCATGGTTGACTGTGGTGTACTTCATCCTTCAAGGTCTTCTGTTGTCATGCTCCTGTAATGATGGTCTTCTGTGTTCCATGTTCCTGGTCTCTCATAGGTTCCTGGTCCTTGTCTTCAGCATCTGCAGTCCTGAATCCAAGTCCTTGCTGTTGTCTGGAGTTCAAGTCTTCATTCCTGATTCTTCCAAGTTTCCCGACCATGTTCCACCATGTCCTGTGTTCAAGTACTCCAAGCCCTTGGAGCCCTGCATCTAAGTTCTGCGAGTGCGAGGACCGTGCCCATCTCATGGCAGGCTGTGTAGGTTGTGTAGCTGCCGAAGTCCTGGGGCCAAGTCTTTGACGAGTTACAGATTACTCATAACAGGTCTGTAATTTCATGTGGGAGTTCTTTCACAATGCCTGGTTGGGCACCCATGCAGTCCTGTTGATTTCTGATTGTTTTGTTTGCCAGTCTGATCTATTACATCTTGCAGTTTCGTGGCGATTTGCTTTGGTTGCTCAGAATCTTCACCATCAACGAATGCTTCTGGCGTGGGTATGGCCTCCGGCATCCTTCTCAGTAAAGCGAGAGGCAAAGAATTAATTTAGTTTTTCTGCTATTTCCTTGTCTTCCCTGAGCACTGTAGTTCCTTCCATGTTGAGCGTGTGAGCAGTCGCTCATACATTTTGGAGTGTTGCTCACAGGTCTTCTTACAAGGTCGCTCCCATACATTTTCCTTTGCGCTCTATAGAGAAATGCAAGGGTAATGCTGGCACACGAAAATTGTTGGTTTAAAAAAAACAAAAAACTGTTGCGCACACGAGAAAGAAAACGAGCGCACACCGTCTGGTCACTCCTTGGAGGGAACATTGCCGAGCACCCCTAACACAGGAGAGAAGGGGATTTTTAAAAAACCCTCCTTTTCCGGAGCTCTGCGATCTGACTCTAAAACACCAGGGAACGCTCACCGATACAAAATTGGAAACAGCCCATTGCAGTAACCTCCAGTGGCCGTACTGTGGTCCACTCATCCTTACCAAACAGTGCAGATATCTATGTATATATATACATTTAATATATACATTTAATGTTCTCCATGCATAATTCTTCAATGCACCACATACTCAATATCTACCCTGTTTGTTGCATACTCACAGTTCATTTATTTTATTTTATTATTATTATTATTACTAACATTATTACTATTACTATTATTATATAATTTATATTTGTATTATTTT
Source organism: Rhinatrema bivittatum (assembly GCF_901001135.1). Taxonomy (NCBI): domain Eukaryota; kingdom Metazoa; phylum Chordata; class Amphibia; order Gymnophiona; family Rhinatrematidae; genus Rhinatrema; species Rhinatrema bivittatum. The sequence goes on along the minus strand of NC_042616.1, from coordinate 796,712,150 downwards.
TTAATGTTTATTGTTCCATGTACACCATGCCCATGGTATTTCTTTTTTTTATTATTTCTTTATTGAATTTTTAACAAACTTACAAAGTATCCACTTTGAATAAGTAATATGGTTTGACAAATTGAGAAAAAAAAGAATCACAGAAAAAATATCACAATCTTCCATACTTTGAATAAGTAATATGGTTTGACAAATTGAGAAAAAAAAGAATCACAGAAAAAATATCACAATCTTCCATACTTTGAATAAGTAATATGGTTTGACAAATTGAGAAAAAAAAGAATCACAGAAAAAATATCACAATCTTCCATACTTAGAAAATCACATTATTAATTTTATCAAACCCTTTAGACCCCTATTCTCCGGGGGGGGGAGGAGTAACTGCAAATTAAAGGAGACAAAAGGAAATACTAAGAAAAAGGGAATAAATTCCCAAAATACACATTATAGAGACTATACATTGCCTATAACAGATGGTATTTTCTTTGCTTCTATAAAGTTCTTTAGCTGTTCGGGTTGATAGAAAATATAATTATTTCCTCCATGTTTTATCACGCACTTGCAGGGGAATCGCAAAAAGAAAGTTGCCCCCACTGCTAGCGCTTCGGTTTTCAATGCCAGGACATTTTTTCTTTTTGCCTGAGTCACTTTAGTCAGATCGGGATAGATTCTTACATTTCCACCCATAAATATAACTTGCATTTTTTTAAAATAAGCACGCATTATCTTCGCCATATCCAACTCGTTAAAGAAAGATATTAACAAAGTTGTTCTTTCAAGTATCTCAAATGTAGAAGTTTCCAAGAATGTTGTCAAATTCTCTAGAGCATTTGATGGCACTTGCACTTGCTGGGTAGTACGAAATGGAAGGAAATATACTTTATCCAGAGGTGGGATCTGGTCGGAGGAAATTTCTAAAGCTTCTGAAAGATAGCGTTTCAAAGTCATTCTGGGTAATTCTCCCATCACCCTGGGGAAATTTAAAACCCTCAAGTTTAGATGCCTCAAATTATTCTCAACATTTTCAAGTCTTCTGTTTATGTTTCCACAATCTTGAATTAATGTTGCTTGCACTTGTTTAACCTGTTTTATTTCCATATCCAAGTTTTTTACTATCCCCGTTGTTTCTTGTTTATATTCTGAAAAGCAACTACTTAATTTGTCTACTTATTGAGACATTGATGTTATTTTACCAGAACAGTCAACTAAAGCCTTTGCTAGAGCAGATGTTACTTGCCAGATTGCATCTAGCGTTACAACCTCCGGCTTGATAATATTAAGAATGGCGTCGGGTAATAAAGGAGGGCTTTGTACATTCCTCTCACCTCCACTGCTCTGGTCACCTCCTCCTTCTTGGTCTAATTCTCCTTCGCCAGTCTCTCCATTGTCCAGGGCATTTAGTGAGAGGGTCCTCCTCTCTGTCGTCCCCTCAAGCTGGAGAAATCCGACCCCTTCGGTCGTTCCTTCCAGCCGCGGTGTTGAGGTTCCTCTCACTGCCGGTGGAAGCCGTTCGTCTAAGGGGCTTAGGGTAACCTCTTCCGAGGTCGGGTCACGGTCTCCTTCCTGTGACCCGACAGCCGGACCTCCTAGCTCCGCATTTGTTGGCCTTGAGGTGCACTGCTCTATCGTTCTTTGCCCGGAGGTGACCGCAGGAGCTGAGGGGTAATTCCGTGGTCTCCCCTTCCTCTTTGGAGGCATTGTAGCAAGAAAGGAAAAAACTTTACTATGAAAAACGCCGGCACAGGTAGGAGCGTGCACCCTCTCACGACGCCATCTTGACTCCTCCCCCCTTGCCCATGGTATTTCTAATTCTGGTTTTCTGTAAACCGAAGCGATATGTACTTGTACATGATCTTCGGTATATAAAAGCTTTTAAATAAATAAAATAAATAAATATATGTATATATATATATATATATGCAAAGGTTGCCCTTCTGCTTCTCTAATGTGCAGCCTGCTTAAGGTCAGTCTTATAAGCAGGCTGCACATATTTTTCCACAAAAATTTACTACTTTATCTTCCCTTAATTGGGCAGCAGTCCTTTGAATGTGTAAAAAAACACAATTTGAGTGCAAATGTTCAAATCAATCCCTCCGCAAATGTATCGTGAAATTGACTATATATGTATAAAAATTAAATTACGTTTTCAGTGCTATCTTACACTTCAGAGAAAAAAAAAAAAGAATATTTTCCAGCATGGTAACATCAACAGTCAGAGGAAATTAAAAACAGGGCTTATGATTATGACAGTGAAGATCTGATTCTTTTTCTCTGCTTCCCCTTGCAGCTTATGATCGTCCCTAATTCGCTTTTGATGGGCTCCGCCATTGGAGCTATGCGATCGTCGTCTCTGTCTGCCTCATTGTTTGTGTCTCCACCAGTGCCCAGGGAGGCCGTTCCAGGCAGCCACCACCCTTTCTGTGAAAAAAAAAAAAAAAAGATTTATTTCTTTTTAACATTGCTCCTGAGTCAAATTCTTATAAGCCTCCCCATTCTATGATTTTTCTTTCCATTGAAAAAAAAGTTTGCTTCTTGTGCATTATGTATGCCTCTGAGGTATTTGAAGGTCTCTCGTATACCACCCTCCCCCATCTCTCCTCTCCGCTAGGGTATACATATTAAGGTCCTTAAGTCCTATATCAAGAAAGCTTTTGGTGCAGACCCTGCACCATTTTGGTGGGCCTTTTCTGGACTGCCTCCATTCTTGGCTCTAGGCTTTGCGGAGAAACACCTCCATCCTTGCAACAGGATCCATCATCATCACATTCACCATCTCTCGCCCCTGCATACCTCTGCTTTTAACCTCTCTGCCTCACCTCCATTTCTCCCCCTTCTCACCTCTTACCCTGCCCTACCCTGGCGCTGTTTCCTACAAAGGATTCTACACTTTCAGATCATTTGACGTATTTAAGTCAAATAACGTGTCACGAGTTCATGTAAAGGGAGCAGCACAACTACACTTTTTAGAGGTAGATAACCTTTATTGTAGCAGTAGAAAATATATAGTGGCTTTATGTAGGGTAGACATTGTTTTATGTTTCTGCATTAGCAGAATAAATCACTCTTGTTACAAAGGTTAATAAAACTCCAGCGTTGTAATTCAAAGTTAACTTACACATCTCAAATACATTTCCAGTAAACTTCTCAGCTTAAAAAAGTAATTTAGCACAAAGGGCAGCCAGCTGGACTTCTGGCAAGCAAACGACAAGCTAACATCACCATCTCAGAGCAGCAAGTTATGGAGGCAAGGAACAGGGTGGAGATTGGCTTGGATTGGCAGGGCTTAGACAAGGATAAGATTGGCAAATTAATGGAACAGGACTGGGTTGAGCAGGGAGCCTAGTGTCGAAGCTTAGCTTGAGCTTAGAACATAAGACATGCCATACTGGGTCAGACCAAGGGTCCATCAAGCCCAGCATCCTGTTTCCAACAGTGGTCAATCCAAGCCATAAGTACCTGGCAAGTACCCAAACATGAAATAGGTCCCAAGCTACTATTCCCTATTGATTAATAGCAGTTTATGGACTTCTCCTCCAGGAACTCATCCAAACCCTTCTCAAACCCAGTCACACCAACTGCCATAACCACATCCTCTGGCAATGAATTCCAGAGCTTAATTATGCATTTTGTAAGGTCCTGAGGAGTGAAGGGCAGCAAGCAGTGCAATGCAGTCCTGAATCTGTAGGTCCAAAGTCTTTTTCTTCCTTCAGGACTTCATATATATGCATATGCGTAGGATCCAAAAGTTAATATTGATTCGACATTACCACAATCTATTGGCATATGATTGGTGGGCTTCCAATATGACTTCATCTTAGCTGATACGTATATGCATATTCTCACAAATATTTATTTATTTATTTATTTGAGTCTTTTCTATACCGGCATTCGCGAAGGGAATCGCATCATGCCGGTTTACAAATAACAAGGAGTGAACAACAATAAAGTGATAAAAAACATTAACAAGTGCTAAAAGAAGGGAAAATTGCAGTTACAATAAAACAGGGACATATTTCAACTTGGAACAGAAGAAAAGGAGATAGTAATTTAACAGTGAAGAATAACTGGGAAAGCCTGCCAGTTTAAAAGGGATTGTACCATTGATGGGATTGTCAAAACTGTTGATTATCCTGAAGGGTGTTCTGAGTTAATTATATTGATTTTGGGTTTGATTGTTGTCTGGAAAAGCTTTCATAAATAAATATGAGGGCTTGAATCAGAAAACATCTACTGAACAATATGTAGCCGGCCCCTGTCTTATTTTGAGAACACCATTCAAGGGTGCCATGGGTCTGAGTCCAAGCCCAGATTAGTGGGGGGGGGGGGGGGGGGGGGGAGAAGTTAATCTTTAGGGCCCCTGGTGCAGTCATCAAAAATAAAGCGAGGACGCCAAAAGTAATATTCAAAATAAAATCTTTACTGCACAGTAAAGCACGGATTTGTGATTTGTTTTAAATGAGCTACTTGCTAACTTCATGGCATGACCCTTTGTTGTCTGAGAGAGTAAATAACTGATTTACATTTACCTGTTCAAGTCCTTTCATGATTTTGTAGAACTTTATTATATCCTCTCTCAGCTGTCCCTTCTCCAAGCTGAACAGCCCTAACCTCAATGGGGCGCCATTCCATCCTCTTTATCATTTTGGTCACCCTTCTTTGTACTTTGTCCAGTGCAACTATATCTTTTTTTTAGATGCGGTGACCAGAATTGCACACAGTATTCAAGGTATGGTCTCACCATGCAGCGATATAGAGGCATTATGACATCCACCATTTTATTCACCATTCCCTTCCTATTAATTCCTAAAGGGGATGGAACAGCTCCCCTATGAGGACAGGCTGAAGAAGTTAGGGCTGTTCAGCTTGGAGAAGAGACGGCTGAGGGGGGATATGATAGAGGTCTTTAAGATCATGAGAGGTCTTGAACGAGTAGATGTGACTCGGTTATTTACACTTTCGAATAATAGAAGGACTAGGGGGCACTCCATGAAGTTAGCAAGTAGCACATTTAAGACTAATCAGAGAAAATTCTTTTTCACTCAACGCACAATAAAGCTCTGGAATTTGTTGCCAGAGGATGTGGTTAGTGCAATTACTGTAGCTGGGTTCAGAAAAGGTTTGGATAAGTTCTTGGAGGAGAAGTCCATTAACTGCTATTAATCAAGTTGACTTAGGGAATAGCCACTGCTATTAAATGCATCAGTAGCATGGGATCTTCTTAGTGTTTGGTAATTGCCAGGTTCTTGTGGCCTGGTTTGGCCTCTGTTGAAAACAGGATGCTGGGCTTGATGGACCCTTGGTCTGACCCAGCATGGCAATTTCTTATGTTTTGTTTGCTTTTTTGACTGCCATAGTACACTAACCCAAGGATTTCAATGCATTATCTATTATGACGCCTAGATCTCTTTCCTGGTTGGTAACTCCTAATATGGAGCCTAACATTGTGTAACTATAGCAAGGGTTATTCCCTACATGCATCACCTTGCACTTGTCCACATTAAATTTAATCTGCCATTAGGATGCCCAATCTTCCAGCCTCACAAGGTCCTCCTGCAGTTTATCACAATCTGCTTGAGATTTAACTACTCTGCATAATTTTGTGTCATCTGCAAATTTGATCACCTCACTCATTCTACCCCTTTCCAGATCATTTATAAATATATTTAAAAGCACTGGTCCAAGTACAGATCCCCGAGGGACTCCACTGTTTACCTTTTTCTACTGTGAAAACAGACCATTTAATCCTACTCTCTTTAAACCAGTTTGTAATCCACAAAAGGACATCGCCTCCTATTCTATGACGTTTAAGTTTTTTTTAGAAGCCTCTCATGAGGGACTTTGTCGAACGCTTTCTGAAAATCCAAATACACCACTTCTGCCATTCACCTTTGTCCATATGTTTATTCACCCCTTCACAAAAATGTAGGAGATTTGTGAGGCAAGACTTCCCTTGGGTAAATCCGTGCTGGCTGTGTTCAATTAAATCATGTCTATGTAAATGTTCTGTGATTTTACTCTTTATAACAGTTTCCAAGATTTTTCCCGGCACTGAAGTCAAGCTCACTTGTCTATAGTTTCCCAGATTACTCTTGGAGCCCTTTTTAAGTATCGGGGTTACATTGGCCACCTTCCAAGCTTCAGGTACAATGGTTGATTTTAATGATAGGTTAAAAATTAATTGCAATAGGTCTGTAGCCCCTGTGACATAGTAAGGGCAAAGGCTATCGATACCATTTTGAATACTGGCAGCCGACGGCACAAGTGCAGGAGATCGCTCCAGGATCCCCGCTGGACCACCAGGGACTTTTGGCAAGTCTTGGGGGGGGGGGGGGGGAGGGTCAGGAGGGTAAGGGTTTTATTCGTTAATGATACATTGCATTTGTGGGGGCTCGCCATATGTTTCGCGGACCCATGAATGCAACGAATAGTGACCTATACGTTGCGGATTGCGCATTTGTTCAAAATGAATGCACATCCTTAGTCTATTTTAGTGAGGATGGTAGCTTGTAGTACAATGCGGAAGTCGTTAAAGTGGAGGAGAGGTCTCCGTTTTTTTAAGAGTGTTAAGTTTAAAATAGCATTCTTACATTGTCAGGCCAATAAACCTTTTAAGGTTGAGGTGGTGGTTGATAGTGACACCGAGGTCTCGTACTTGCTGTGAGAAAGTAATGGTATGGGGGGGTACTTATCGAGGTGTGGGAGTGTGAGAGGATGATGAGTTCCATTTTTGATGAGTTGAGGGCCAGGTTCAGGTTGGTGAGGAGGCTATTGATGGATGACAGGGCATTTTCCCATGTTTTAAGAGTGTTGGTAATGGTTAATGAGTCTGTGATGGAGATGAGTATTTGTACATCAGCTGCATAAATGAAGTGAGAGAGGTTTAAGTCGGAGAGGAGATGGCAGAGTGGCAGCAAGTAGACATTGAATAGGGTGGAGGAGAGGGAGGAACCTTGAGGAACACCCCTTGGAGAGGGGAATGGGTTTGGATTCGATGTCGTCAATTCTCACCTTGTATAGCCTATTGGTAAGGCACAATTCAAACCAGAGAAAGGGGGTTCCAGTTATTCCAATTTCTTTGAGACGGGTAAGAAGGATGTTGTGATTTACAGTGTCGAAGGCCGAGGAGATATCAAGTAGTGCGAGTAGGTATGATTGCTCTAGAATTCTCTAACTCTTGCCAAAGAATTTACCCCCAGCTGCCGCAGGAAACCGAGGGGGCTGTGTGCCTTAGACCTTGGCTCCCGTTGCCCTGACTTTATTAGGGAAGGGGCAAAAGCACCAACAGTGGCTTAAGGGGAGGCAAATCCTAAATCAGATGCGGAGCATGGAGAGAGGGGGAAGGGGAAGGAAAGGGGGAAATGCCCCAGGCAGGGGCATTCCGGTAGGCTCCCCCCATCCTGCCCTTGATCTCTGGGCGACCCGGTGACTCAGGCCAGGTTGTGCTTGTGAAAAGGTGCCACCTACCCGGAGGAGGAGGAGGAAGTGCCCCTTTCAGCCTGGCGTACAGTTAGGGGAGAAACCCCCTCCCCCTTCCATTCCTCTATGGCCATGCCCAGGGGGCTCTTAAAAGATAAAATTCATCCCTGTCAGCTGAAGCTTGACATCTGAACTAAGAAAAACAGAAGGGTGGCGATGTCGACGCTTCATGCACCACAGCCTGCCCGGATTCGGACTGTTTTTACCGTGCGGCAATGTTAAAGTTATTACAGCTCTCGGAACGTGATCCCAGACATCTGCCGCTGCCCTCAGATCATTTTTCGGGGTACCAGGCAGGGGGCGGAAGCAGTGACCCAAAAAAAAAGAAATAGAGATGAACAAAATAAAAATCCTATAAATAGTTACCCCCCAAAAAATCTGCCGTTAATATCACATGCTGGGGGCTGAGGGGGGAGTTTCTTCTAATCGCTCGAGCGGCCTGGCCCTTGCGTTATTGCCTCAAGCCAGAGGGGGCCGCAGAGAATCACTGCGTTGGGCAGGGTCGCCCGGGGCTGGACTCCTCCACTTCCGGCTCCCTGCGGGCCCCCCCTCCCTCCCCCCCTTAAACGCGACCAAAACATTTGTGATGAGCGCTAATAGCTATGCTGTGGTTTGGACACGTGTTTTGGACGCGCTGATCCCATTATTGCGTCGGGAGTTATTCCAGCGCGCCCAAGCATGTATGGTGGCATTTATACGTGATGAGCGCTGTTAGCTATTACCCCCCCACAAGCAAAAAATTACTGTGCGCCCGACATGCACGTTTTAACTCACAAAAATCAACGCCAGCCCCGAGTCTCCAGAAAAAAAAGCAGAAAATACCGCTTTTCTTTGGTTCCTTCTACTTAATATAGTTGCAGTGCTAAGTAGGAGGAACCACAAAATGCAGCGTCAGGGGGGGAAAAAAAAAAAAAGTCGGAAAATGGGTGTTCAGTTTACAAGCGTCCATTTCGCTAACCCACGCACAACCACATCTCCTGGGCGCCCGATGCCATGGGCGCGCTAGGGACGCACAGCTTATCCCTAGCAGGTACCTTTTAGCGTGGTGGCTCATTAACGCATCGAATCGCGCGCCAGGAACGGTGGATGGGCACGGGTTAGGAAAACGGGCGCTCGAAATGAGCGCTCGTCCTTCTACGCGCTCGTGAGTTTAAACCTTACTGCCGCTCACAAAATGAGCGCTGGTAAATGTGCAGTCAGCTTAGCGCCCTCACGTGGAAACGCCGTGCTAATGAGGGCCTTAAGTATGTCCTCCCAACGCGGAAAGCTGTGCTGGCGGAACATGCATTTTTATTTATTTTTTTAATTCTGTATGCTTTACGCCTGGGTTAGAAGTGGTGAAAAGTTTCCAGCGTGAGTGTAGGGGGCACATAGCAGGTGAAAATTAAGTATTTCTCGCTCCCCCGCCACCCAGCCAAATAAGTCATTACTTATCTGGCACGGGTTGTCACTATTTATCCGGCTAAGTGGCGGAGGATGTCTGAATTTTCCCGTTGGTAGCCCCTCCCCCTCCTCCTGAGTCAAAATGTGCGTTCAGCCCATGGTGAGGGCGCGTTTTAACTCCCGATGCATTAGCATCGGGGTCGGGGCGTCCATTAGGCGAACTTCGGCGGTGGCCTAGGGCGCACCGAAGAGCAGCCACGTGGTGCCGCAAGCGGGGCCTTTCCCACCAGAGGGATAGGCCCCGCTTGTGGCACCACGTGGCTGCTCTTCGGCGCCCCCTAATGTAGTGGGCGGAGACTTCACTCTGACAGGGGACAACCTGAGAAGCTCACAGTCGGCGCCGAAACAGGTAGGGGGAGGGGGCGACAGCGCAAGAGTCGCCTAGGGCTCCCAATACCCTTGCAGCGGCCCTGATTAGCAAACCATTAGCTTACTGCATCATCCAGGGTTTTAAAAATCAATTAGCCTCTGTGTTAGAAACTTTGCGCTCAATTACAGTGCACAGTTTTAAGGCTCAGGTTTCTGCAGCAGCCTGAGAATGCCTTAGGCTGGGGTGCACTGGGGCCACAGGAGGAGATAAGAGCCAGATGGAGGAAGTATTTTCTGCCTAATCACAGAATCGAGAAAAGCCTTTACTACATCTGGCCCGAAGTCGATGAGAGAGAGAGCACAAGCGCTGAGTTTCAAGACCTCTCCCGTAGGTGTGCTTTGTTGTTGTTGTTGTTTTCCCTCCCTCTGGTGGGATTCAAATGCAATGACTTTACGTTTGGTGGAAGTGTAAATCCGGGCAGGAGCACGCGGGTCCCTGCCATTCGCCAGCCGCCGCCGCTCCACCCCCAGAGCAAGCCCCCCCCCCAGCTCCCTGCCTGGGGGTGGGCGCAGACGCAGGACAGGAGTGACAGCCAATGGGAGGAGAGCCGGGCCTGCTGGAAAGGCGTGGACGTCGGGGCATTTCAGGGGGACCCGCGGAGAAAGACATGAAACTGTAAGTGTGATCGCGGACCTTCCTGCAGCGTTAGCTTATCGCGCATTCAGAGACGGGGGAACTCTCAGTGCAAGCGGCAGGGGAGCCTGGCCCTCCAGGGAGGGGGGGGGACTATCCCCCTGAGGCGGCTGGAAGGCTCAGCTGTGCCCCGGTACGGCCGGGGGTATCTGGTTGTGCCCGAGCACGGTGCGCTGCGGGGCAGCCGCCGTCGCCTGCACTGAGCCAGCAACCCCCAGGGCTGCAACAGCCAAAAGTAAAACGCCTCTTGCCTGGGGGAACAGTGAGACCAAGAAACCGTGAGAAAGCAAACGCTGCCTGCCACATACCACGGCTGCTAAAATAAAAAAAAAAAAAGCGTGCATTCAAAAGAGAGCGTGCCGAGCCCTCCCAAGCCACGGCCTCAGGGGCGGCAAATCCCAAATCCGGCGCTGGACCTAAGTCACTGTGCGGCAAAGAACGTCAAGTTACCCCGGCTCGCAGAGCCTCCATTGTCTTCGGAGCGTGCTTGGGGGAAGGGCCTGGCCCTGCGTTATTGCTGCGGGCCGGGCTCCTCCGCTTCCGGCTCCCCCCCCCTCCCGCCCTCAGCTGGGAAGCCCCGGCGGGCAGCCTCCTCCTCCTCCTGGGCAGGAAGGAAGGAAGAAACGTGTTTGACGTTTGAATCCGTGGGAGGAGGAGGGGGGATATCCCTGGAATAGAGAGCCCGCCCCCTCTCCGCCGGGTCTCACTCTCCGCCGGAGGTCGGGAGCGCACAGATGAGGCTGCGCGCGCGTGGAGGCGCCGCCGGGGTGAGTACACGCGCGTGGAGGTCCCCACCCCCCCCCCCTCCACTTTCATTTTATTGGATTTGTAATATATTTAATTTTTGTTTCATCTCTCGGTTGATCTCCCGGCAGGGGAGAAGACTGATACATCACGCATTTCCAGCATAGCTCCCTGCTTCAACAGCAGGGGAGAAGAAAAACAACCAATAAGGACTGTATAACATGAGGCTGTAGCTTGCTTATTGCGGTGGTTACTACCCCTAACTAATCAAGCTAGATATTTCAATGGTGGGGGAGGAAGGTAAATAGAACCAAGAGTTAAGAGAAAATGATAAGTATGAGAGAAAAAATGTGTGAAGCTTGCTGGGCAGACTGGATGGGCCGTTTGGTCTTCTTCTGCCGTCATTTCTATGTTTCTATGATCGCAGGGGCTTGCGATGGGGTCCTCCCCCCGGGTCGGCTTTTTTCTCCTGCCTTCGTGCTTTCGGAGAGAGCGGTTTACAGGGGCAGTGCATGGCTTTGAATACAAGCCCTCGCTTGGTGTGGCTGGTGCGACGTCGCGCTGGTGGAAATGCCGGCGCTGTTTATTTTTAGCATAGGGCTGACCTGATTTTTTTTTTTTGTAATGCTTCAGGAAGGATTTTGGAGGATGAAAGCTGACGGCGTTTTCTTTTCTTTTGTATGCGTGCAACGTGATGAGGGAACGGATTTGTCAAAGGTGGTGCTTTTTTTTTTTTTTGTGCTTTCTCAGAGACGCCTTTGCTTCGCATCCCTGTGGCTGAGTTAATAAAAGCCGTCTTCCAGTTTCCTAGGCAATGTGAAGTGCAGACCGTATTTGGCCACATGGCAGAGCAGCGGCGGAACTGTTGAGCTGGCGCAAGGAAAGATTTTCCTGTCCTGGAGAGGATGTGGGGGTGGGGGGGGAGCAGATCGCGGAACAAGGAGCGAGTTTCCTGCCCTTTAGACACCTCGGGGAGCGGAAGTGCTTTGCCGGGGGGGGGGGGGAGGAGCTGGATCCTCCGACAGCTCCCAGAGCGCGGGTACCGGCTTGCGCTCGGCTGCACCGAGCGAGGCGCAGAGCCCGTGGAGCCGGCGGACTAGAGAGAAGCCCTGACCGCATCTGCTGCTGCTGACTCGCGAGCCCTCTCGGGTAGGACGGACGCGCTCTTCTTTAAGGAGAAACTCGGCAGTCTAGATCTGTAAACCCTCCCGGGGGGGGGGGGGGGTGCCTGCCTGGAGTCCCCATGCGAGCCGCTGCGGAGAAGCTGCCCCCCCCCCCCCCCCCCCCGGTGCTTCATTTCTGAGGGGAGGGCAGGGCAGCCTTGCGAGGCCGGGACTGTAACCCCAGGGTGGAGGGACACTGCGATTGCAGGCGGTGGAAGGGGGAAGGGCAGGAGGAGGAGCCCCGCTTCCGGGCCGCAGCCCCTGTTTGGTGTGGACAGGAGACAGGTGGCTGGGGGGGGGGGGGTGTTAATAACTGGAAAAACAATTTTGTAAGGGGATCTGCGTTCCCCCAGCTTTTCTAAATGCCACTATGTGGATTCTGTTTCTAGATAGATTTTCTTTTTGAGTCTGTTTTTTTTTTTTTTTATTTCCTTCAGGCTTGGCCATGCCAGTTTTTGTTTTGTAGTGCATTATTACTGATTTTTATTCGGTTTTGTAGTGCATCGTTACTGATTTGCTGTTTGCTTTTGCAATGTGCCGTTACCGTGCGGCCGGAGCCTGGTGATCGCTTTCTGCGTGGGTGGATCGTAGCTCTCTCCCAGGCGCTGCTCAGCTGCTCCCGCTCCCCGGTGCTGCTCTTGTCAGTCTGTTTTATTAGTATTTCTTCTGAGTCAGCTGAGTTGGTCAGCACCCCCCAGCTCAGTAAAACCGGCCTGCAACGTAGAAATCCGAAAGGCTCTTGGCTTCTTTGGGATCAGGTCCTCTTTGCACAGCCCGATCTCCGGCGGGAGGTTGGGAATCAGAGGGTGGGCTTTTATCTTGTTTGTTTCCACAGAAGTGGAGAAAGGGCGGCGGGTCTGCACTCCCCGGGCGCTTTCATTGCCCCGTTTTAATTCCCTCTGGATAAATGTAATGCCTTAGCACCCAGCGCGTAAAAATAGCATCCACTGCTCCTGCTTTACCGAGAGCCATTCCTGTCGGCTCTGCAGCCCGGATTTAGAAAGTCCTTCCAGAATTAATGGCCAAGGACAAAATGCACTTGTCCTATACCAGTAATTAGGCTTGGGGTGGAGAGAGTGGCCAGCGTAGGCTGTAAGATCTTCCCTGGGGACCCTCTTACTCTCCGTGCAGGAACGTCAGCACAAATCCACTTCCAAATTTCAGCCCGCTCCACATTGCCGCCTGCTTAACCTGGACAGGACTTCTCGTTTCCTCAGCCCACCACCACCTTCTTCCCTCTTTTTTTTTTTTTTTTTTGTTTGGGCTCTGTGGATTGCACTCTCAGCCCGTAAGCTTGAGATCATCTTTGAAGTCTCTCTGCTTCCTTTCTAACGTCGCTAAAATCCGTCCCTTCCTTCCTGCCCGCGCTGCCAAAACGCTCATCCCCTCTCATCGCGTCCACGAGTGTTGCTCGGCTTCGCTTTCACGGACCTCCCTTGGACCGTGCGACTCCTCTCCTGCAGACGCCTCAGGCTGGCTCCTTTTCTGCCCACGGTTCAGGTTTCTCCTCCTCGCCTATCGGTGCGTTCGCCCTGCAGCTCCTCGTTGCCTCCCTACCCTGTTCAGCGGGCAAGTCGCGCTTATCTCTGCCCTTCTCCTCCCGACTCTGCACTTTCTGCCTCGCTGTGCCCTATGCATGGAACAGACTGGAGTCTGTGCATCGAGCGCTCTCTCCATGGCCGTATTCAAAGCGAGTTTAAAAACTCAGCCTTTTCAGGCAGCTTGTAAATGCTAAGTGCACTTCCCACCCACTCTTGCTTGTCACCTCTGCTTGTAAGCCCCACGGGGCAGGGACTCTCTTTTAATGTCATCTGCCCAGCACTGTGTGTCTGGTAGAGAAATGAAATCTCTGCCTCTCTCCTCCTCCAGTCCCCTCCCTGCCCATTCTGCAACCCTCTCATTATCTTGTCTTCCCCCAACTCCTCAATTCTCCTTTCTCCCCCATCATTCTCTCACTCTCCTCTCTCTCTCTCTTCCCTCAGCCCTCTCAGGCTTCTTTTCCCCTTGCCCTCCTGTTCTGTTCCCCACCCCTGCTGCAGTCCTCTAGCTCCTCCCTGCATCCCACTTGCTGTCTCTCTCCCTTACCCCAGTTGGGGCCAAAGATGCACCTACCTCTAACCCCCCCCTCCCCCCCTGGTCACTTGGAGACAAAGACTCTTCCACTACCCCGCCAAGCCCCAATCGAAATGTTTTTCCATTTCCATGTCTGCCACCCTATATTTGCTCATCAGCAAAGGGGGGGGTGTTCTGGGCCAGCCCTGCCACTCGCTTGGTCCTCTCAGCTGAGCAAGGGTGTATTGTCTTCACCAGTCAAAAGCAACTCGCCAGCCCATGTGTGCGTTTTTGAAAGCCCAAACAAATTGGCAAACAAAACCTCGGCAGATGCCGTGAAATGGGCCGAGCTCCAAAAAGTGCTTCTGGATCTGCATCGTGGGTGTCTGTTTTAGGAATACGGCGCTGCAGAGGGAAACCAACCGAAAGCCTTGAGGGCTCGGCCGCACGCGGAAGCGTTCGTACCTAGATCTGACCGTTCCGCCTTTACTTCAGTTTATTTTAATTGGAGTTCTTCGATGAGTGTTTATTACCAGTAAGCAACGGAGAATGCAATAGCAGATGAGGCCTCTCCCATCTGTTTCCTTTTGCGATGCCAATGGTCCCAGCTGATCTCTAACTTCCTCTTTTGCAGTGAAGAATCCTCCTTGCTTATCCCAGGTTTTCCTGAATTCTGTTAGTTTCGTCCTTGTCTTTCTCCACCTCCCCTGGGGGGCCCGTTCCATGCAGCCACCTTTTCTTCCTGTGATGAAAAAGTTTTCTCCTTTGCGCTTCATGTCGTGAGAGATTGCACAAAACAGTTATCGGTTGCTGACAAAATTAATGTAGTGAGTGAGCTGGTAGCTGACCCAGAAACCTAAAAAGAAAAAAAAAATATTTTTCATTCAGAGACTGCTTTCAGGTTTAAGACTCGACTATTAGGGAAGATCACAAGAAAAAGTTATTTTTTTTTTTTAGCACAGAGGTCTTTCAAGCTTCAGTATTTTCAGAAAGTGCAGGTCAGAGGAAAAGTAGCTCAAAGTTGCACCTTGTGGTAGAGCAGTTTACAAGTGGAGTAACGCAGGTGGGAATCTGTGTTGCATGCTGCCTGGTGAAGGATTTGTCCTCGCAAATGGTTACAAACGCTGCCTCCTTTCGACCTCCCTATGGGCTGGCGCATCCTCAGACGCACGAGCTTCCCTGGTGCTCCCAGAGGTGTTCCCTCCCCCCCCAAGCCATGTAGTGATCTGTGACTCTGCTGGGGGCTGATCACCACGGGCGCAAACCAGGTCAAACAGGCCAATACGGTAGCGCTTAAAAAAAAAAAAACCGCGTCCATTTTCGGCGCCCACTCTCTGAACGCACGCTCAGCCCCCTCTCTCTTGGGGGTGCGATACAGAATGCAAATGAGGGGTTTGCGTTTAAAGGAGGCGCTGGGGACAATTGCGCGCCCCTAGCGCCGCCTCTGCCCAGGAGAGGTGGCTGTCAGCGGGTTTGGGAAAATGATTGCCCTAGCGCCGCCTTTAAGCGCAGACTCCTCATTTGCATTCTGTATCGCGCCCCCAGGAGAGAGGGGCTGAGCGTCCATTTTTTTTCTTAACCGGTGCACAGCCACACGGGTTAGGAAAATGGATGCTCGTAAAATTGAGCGTCCGTTTTCCTAATCTGACCTGCTGGCGCATTAAAAAAAATTTTTTTTTTTAAATCTCTTATTTTTACCTTTTCGTTCCTCCAACTTAATGTAATTACGATATTAAGTCTGAGGATGTACAGAAAAGCAGTATTTTCTGCTTTTCTGTATACTTTTTTTGGGCTGCTCAAGGGCAGGCATTCATTTCAGGGCAGGCGCTAATTTCTGAGGGTAAAATGTGCGGATCGGCTGCACACTTTTTTTTTTTTTTTTTCTGTATCCCAGGCGAATGACTAATAGCGCTCATCAGGAGGGGTGGGTTTGGACTCACGTTGTGGACGTGCTAAACCCCTTATTGTATACGGGGTTGTGGATGCGCATCCAAACCGAGTTAAGAAGTGTGCTCAGCTGAGCCCGCTTTACAGTATCGGCCTGAAAGCCCATACATTGTGATGTAGGTTGGTGTGTTTCCCCAGCCGAGGCACACCTAACCGTGTTTAGGTCGAAGGCACGGTTTTATCTGCACTTGAGAGCACGTTTTGGGCAGGTAAACCTTACTGCTCGTGCAAGAAGGAAGTTTTACGTTCACAAAATGTGCATTTTGAACTGCGAGTCTTGCGTAGCACCCTGGCATGGAAACTCCAGGCTAATGAGGGCACCGAGCAGTACCTTCCGGGTTTTCCTAGTGCCGGAAACTTTACTCCTGGTCAGAGGCAGAGTAAAGTTTTTCCAGCGGGAGTCAAAAGTGGCATGAGAGCATGCAATGACTTCCGGTTGCTGTGTTTTTGTTTTAAATTTTATTGTGTGTGTGTCCATACTAATTGCCTTGCAGCAGCCTCCACAGTGCCCTATCTCTGTCTCTGGCACCCTTGCAATTTTTTTTTTTTAGCTTGTTCTGCGGTTCTCTCCTGGACAGCTTGCCCCCCCTTTTTTTTTCACTTTCTGATGCATTAGGATAGTATTCATTTGCTGTATTGGGAGTTTAAAAAAAAAAAAAAAAAAAGTTAATCTGTGCATTGGATTTCACTACACAGTTTTAACGCACAGATTATTGCATTGGCCTGAGTGATTTTTCTGTTGAGTCACAATGTATATGCATGGGTCTCCAGTCTATGCAGATTTCTCATACATACTCATTACAGATATCCTGAAAACCTGCTGTGCCTCCAGGGCAGGGCTGTAAAAATGATGGTTTTCCCCCGACCCTTGGAGTGGGGGAGCCATGTTAGTAAGAGAGATACAGTGAGAGCGAGGGAATCTGCTCTGTATCTCATCCTACCCTACTGGTTGTGATGTCACATAGTGCATGAACCAATTGGATCCCATTCCATAGGAGGTAGTTTGTGACTGTTCCACCACTCTTCCCTTTTCCTCACCCCCCAAATAATGTTTAGGAGAATTGCAGGGGGAACGCCTTAAAAACTTTGAATATGACTTAAGAACATAAGTTGCCATGCTGGGTCAGACCAAGGGTCCATCAAGCCCAACTCAAGTACCTGGCAAGTACCCAAACACTAAGAAGATCCCATGCTACTGATGCCAGTAATAACAGTGGCTATTCTCTAAGACAACTTGAGTAATAGCAGTTTATGGACTTCTCCTCCAAGAACTTAACCAAACCTTTTTTTAAACCCAGCTACACTAACTGCACTAACCACATCCTCTGGCAACAAATTCCAGAACTTAATTGTGCATTGAATGATAGAGCATTTTCTCTGATTAGTTTTAAATGTGCTACTTCCTAACTTCATGGAGTGCCCCCTAGTCCTTGTATTGTCTGAGAGCATAAATAACCGATTCACATTTACCCGTTATAGACCTCTATCACATCCCCCCCTCAGCTGTCTCTTCTCCAAGCTGAACAGCCCTAACCTCTTCAGCCTTTCCTCATAGGGCAGCCCTCCATCCCTTTTCTCATTTTGGTCGCCCTTCTCTGTACCTTGGCTGTAAACGTGTTACTGGGTGTTCCTTGCCACTCGCAGGCTGCAATTTTGAGCTATGAGCACTTTATAAACTCCTTAATCTTTTTCTGGGTACAGGGTCTGTCTGCGTGGACCTGCCTTCGCGCACCCTGGTGGCTGAGGCTCTGCGGCAGTATCTTGCCGTTCTTCTTGGTTCTTAGACAGCCGCCCCACCCACACACTCGCACCACACTGAATCCTGGCCCTCCTTTTCCCGCCATTCTAATTCATATCCAGTTGGCTCAGAGCAGTACAAACTAGAGTCCCTTATCCGCCGCACGTTTGATCGCTTAACTTTTTTTGTTTTAAAGCGATACTGTGTACTGCGCTTCAGATTTAAACATCTGTGCTGGGAACTGCCCATGAAAGGCCAACCTTGAGCATTTTGCCTTCCCCCCCCCCCCCCCCCCCCAAATTGTGCAAGTTTTTTAAGTGTTCAGATTTAAGACCCACTCCCTCGTGGGTCTTAAATCTGTCTCGCGTGATGACGGCCTCCCTTCCCTCCCTCGCCGGGAAGCATCTGGACCAGGGCCTTCCCAAACCTGTCCCGGGGACCTCAGGGTGTGCAGATTTCTCTCCTGCGTGTTCCTTGTGGATACCCTAACGATCTGACTGGCCGCGAGGTCCCCCCAGGACAGGTTTGGGAAGGCCCTGCGTTGGGCGCTACCTCCACGGCCTCCCCAGCCCTAGCTGACCTGGGGAGCAGGAGACCTGCAGTAAAAATAGGCTTCTTGATTTTTTTTTGTTGTGACAAGCCACGAGTAAGTGTTTTAGCTGGGGAGAGCTACAGACCCCGGGGCTTGTCATTAGGTTATTCTAGAAATAGGCCGCAAGCTGACCATGAGGAGAAGAGAATCCAGTTCGGATTTCTGCCTGCATCCTTGGGAAAAGTAGCTGCCTGGGCTCCATTTTCCTGTCACAGGAAAATGTCAGCTCTGCATGAAGAATAGCTGCGACCTTTCCCCCCCCCCCCTTCTCCTGATACATAGGGTCTGTGAGGGCTCCCCATCTTTGGAAGTGGAGGGAAAAGGTTCTTTGGGCGAGAGGGTGGAGAATCTGAGAAGAGGAGCAGGGATAAGAAAGGCAGGTTGGGATATGACGCCTGTTGTACTGGGTGGGTGAGTGATGTCTTGTGACTTGGGGGGTGGGATGTTTCAGTAACCGAAGCTAATTGGCTGATTGCAGGCACAAACCTCTGAGGATCTGTGCATGAAAAATGTCTTAACTTCCTCCATTCAGATTCCACAGAGAGGCCGAGCCAGTGAAAGCTAGAGAGAGCTGTGAGACTGGGCCTGACGTGCTAGGTAACTTGAGTTTTGCCTCCTTCCACTCACTGTCAGTCCCGCACAGTGAATATTGTAGGTCACCATTGCTGGAGAAAATGAAAATACTTTTATACAAGTGCGCACTTATTTGTTTTAAGGGTGTTTTGCTAGTGCACGAATGCCTGTGCCAGTGTTAAGTCTGCCTGTCCGTCCGTTCATGCGCGTGGTGGGATTTGGCTGAAATTCAGCCTTGGCGGGGTTTGAAACTTAAAAACTGTGGGGGGAATTGTGACTTTGGTTCGAATTGGTGCAAAATTACAATAGCCTGACAAACGTTTAGTCTCCGTCCCCCTTGTCGGCTTTCACTTCTTTTGTGTCGTGCTTCTAGCATGCGCTTTCCAACTTACTAAATTTATATGCGAGCGATACTAAAAGTGGTTCAAAATGGGAGCTGGGCGTGTAGTTCCTGAACTGCTTTTTATTTTGTTTTCTAACCTAGCAGTTTCCTCCTGCTTCATCGGAAACGGGGCGGCTGCTTAGGAGCCTTTGCAGCAGTTGCGTGCGAAACACGGGCACTCGTAATCGAGCACTCGCTTTCCTAACGCGCGTCCGTCCGCCTCTCCTGGGCGCACGATGCAGTAGGCAAACGAGCCGCCGCGTAAAAAAAAAAAAAAAAAAAGGAGGCGCTAGGGGGAAATTGTGTGTCCCCTAGCGCCGCCCAGGGATAGCGCGCCCTGGAGAAGCTGCTGCGCGCACGGGTTAGGAAAACGGACGCTCGTTAATTGAGCGCGTCCGTTTTCCTAACCTGACTGCCGGCGAGATTTATTTATTTATTTATTTTTAAAATTTTTACATTACTCCTTTTTTCGGTTCTTCCAACTTAATATCACCACGGAACTACGGCATTTTCTGCTTTTTCTGTTAACGTTTGTGGGGCTCCTCAAGACTTAACGTCGCCTCCGGGGCTGGCGTTTTTAATTTCTGAGTGAGAATGCGCGCGTGGGGCGCACGTTTATTTATTTATTTATTTATTTTTATAAGGGCGGAATAGCTAATAGCCTGAGCAACACGGCGTTTACGTGTGGTGAGCGCTATTAGCTATGTGCCGATTTGGGCACGCGTTTTGACACGCTAATCCCCCATTATTGCATTAAGGGGGTTGTGGCAGCACGTCCAGCCGCGGTTGGCCTGTGCGCTAGCCCGAGTGCACGGTATTGCATCGGCCTGCTAAAGATTCAGATCCCCCCCCCCCCCCTTCTGGCTCCCTTTAGTCCGGTCCTTGCAGCAGCCCGCCCTCGGCTGATGGAAGCAGCGGAGGAGGGGAGGAGGCATGTACCAGAGCTCTGTCCAGAACTCTGTATTCACCTACTAGATGTCATCGTTGAGCAATGAACGTGCCCCTCCCCCATCCCTGAGACAGGGGGGGCTGTGAACTTTGCCTCCATCTGTCCTGGGGGTATAGAAGACCCGCCTCGGGGGGGGAGGGACGGGACTGAACTGGGGACCGTCCTCGCAGAGCCACCAGGCAAACCCTGCTCTTTAATGGTTAAAAATATCGTTAACGATGCAGATGTGCAACAAAACAGATGTTCACCTGCAGCCCCGGCTGGTAATTGACATTGGAGGTCGTGTGACATCAACCAGCTTCTTTCTTGGCTCTCTTGCTTGGGACGCCTCGGTTTCCCGGGTGAGCCACCCACCATGCATGACTTTACCACCCATTCTCCAGGCTTCTGCAGCCCCTTCCTCACCTTTTTTTTTTTTCCTCCTTATTAGAGAACCAGCAGTTTATGGAAGCCCCGAAGTTCACTCTCGCCAGGTTTTTTTGTTTTTGAGGCTCCAGTTGGATGCATTGTTCATGGGCATATTAGTGAAAAATCACTTCAAAAGGATATGTTTAAAGGAGGCCAGCCTCTTTTTTTTCTGTGTTTAAAGGTGAGAGCGTAAATGGATGCTGCAGTCCATCAACATGGAAGGCTGTGATTTTTGGAAAGTGCACTCTGTCCTTTCCGTATATAATGGGGTAGCGGGGGGAAGGCCTGGTTTCTGATGTCACTGCAAGGGCGAAACACCTGCAGTGTCTTTTCCCGTTGCGCCCCGTGTGGCGCAGTTCGGGGAAAGGGCCTGCAACATGGTCCCTTCCTAGAGAGATTAGAGGAACTCAAAAAAAAGTTACATGCTGTACAAGAAGGGGAGGTTTGCAGGAAACCCTCAGATATCGGGAAGGTTTCTGTGAAAGTTCAGGAAGGTGGCATTTTCTGTTGAGAGCCAAGCTCGAGGAGAAGGTGCCATGTTTTTTGGAAGAGGGGGGAGGTGAGGAAATCCTGCCTTACCGAAAGGGCTGTGGGATCAAAATAGCGACTGGGATAGACACGGAGGTCTTGGCGTTCCAGTGAAAGAAGGTCGAGGGTGGCCGGCGCCAGAGCAAATTGGTCTAAGGGCGCGCGGATAAACTGGGGCCGATAATTGGGGAAAGCAGTTCGCCAGGACAGAGGGGGAAACACCAGGCCCGGCCTAGGCTGTACCCAAACCAGGAAGTGCTCTCTCTATTGAATTTGTCTGGCTTTCTTCATGTTTTATCCCACGCTCGTGAGTGACTAAATGGAACATTTTTTTTTTTTTTGGCATATTGCGGATACGAAAGCATGCATTTGGTCTCTTTAGTCACACGTCGTCTTGTCGCCAAAAATGAAGTATCCGCAGTCCCTCCCAGGGCCTCCTGGGGAGCATCCACAGGTGGGCGCGGTGCGTGGCGCCAGCTGTGGCTTTTGCCCTCCGATTTTTTTTCTCTAGATAATCTCCGGCTTCAGCCTGCTCCTGTATGCTGCCGGAGTGACCCCGCTTCTCTTCTTCTTCTGAAATCCTTTGCCCGCCAGCTATGCCCTCTTCCTCTTTTCTTTAAGAGGCAGCTCAGCAAACTCTTGCAGTCCTGATGACAGAAGTTCACCGAGTGATGCTTTTCGGTTGGAGATCTCCTTCTTTCTAAAGAGCTCTGTCGATGGTGGTGGTCTTGGACTCTACCCCCCCCATCACCACCTTTGCATCTGGTTTACCGGGCATTGGTGGAATTGCAAGCTTCTTGCTGGGTCTTTATAAAAGTACCTCGTGCCCCCCCCTAAATCTAATTCAGCCACTGTCTCGGGGCTATGATTTAAATGAATGAGGTAAGCTGGAACACTTATTTTTTTTGGGGGGGGGGAGGGGAGGCTTTTAGGAAATGGGTGGAGTCAGCCTTGGGTGTGGTGCTTAACCCCACCCTAAATAGGAAGACGCAGGGAAGGCAGCCAAGCTAAGAAACGGGCCAAAGCCTGTCGTGTAATAGCAGAAGGGACTTCACCTTCCCACCCAAATAATGTTACTACAAATAGGACTTTCCTCCGCTCCTGGCCGTAGCCCCCCCCCCCCCCCCAAACCTATAAACGGGGGAAGTCATAGGTAGCAGCAGTAACTAAGAAACATCATCCGCGGATTTGCTACTGACTGACACCGTCCTGGGGGATGGGGATGGGGGTCACGCACTCCCCTTTCTACCAGGATAGCAGTATTCTGCGTTTTCAGACCGACCGACTGACTGTAAAAGAGACTGAGAGCCTTGCAGGAAAGCAGGGCCGAAACCTAGGGTGACGCCTCGCACGCAATGCTCTCCGTCAAATGTTTTGCTGCAGAGCTGGGAAGGAGATGGCTCTAATTGCTCCCTGGAGGGAGAGAGTGAGCTGCGTCTGCCTGTCTCTCTCTTTGTTTTCTTTCCTTCGCCCCTGTTTTTCTTCTGCCGAGGACGAGTGTGATCCTGGGGCCCCTTTCTGGTCTCCAAGGGTCTTTCAGTGTAGCTCTGGACCCGGGCAGGGTTGCCTTGACTTTCCAGAAGTTGCATGGCCTCCGTTTTGGGGGTCTCATCTTGGTCCTCTGGGCATTTCTACATGGATCGCAAGCCGTGGGCGTTTTCTCAAAGAACCCAAACTCCTGCAAGTTGGAACCTCGTCTCCTCAACCTCTTTTGCTGTGTCACTTGCTCCCTGCTCGCCACGTCCCCTCCAGAATCTGAAGGGCTATGGAAGAGTAAGTTTGCTTTACCGTAAACTGTGTTTTCCATAGATAGAAGGATGAATTAGCCATGCTGTCCGGGACGTCTCTCCGGACGGCCAGGTGGCGGAGCTCTCATAGATAATAGAGTTTTTAGTAGTGCGCCTGTGTGTATGTTCCCGCGCAGCTCTGATCCTCCTCAGTCAGTTTCAAAGCAAGATGGAAGTAGAACAACTGCTGTCCGGGGAGGCGGGAAGGTCAGCATGGTAATTCATCTGCTATCTATGGAAAACACCATTTATGGTAAGCAAACTTGCTCTTTTCCCCGTAGATAAGCAGCATGAATTAGCCATGCTGTCTGGGAGTCCCCAGCTGATGTGTTGAGCACAGAAAGTCTCTGAGTATGTCCTGACAGTGAGGTCAGATAGGGCGCTCAAGACAGTAGAGAATGAGGCGGACAGTTCTTGTCTGTTAGTTCTTGGGTGTTCAAGAAGTGCCCGATTTTGAGGATCGTTCTACCCATGTCCACGTCAGCCACGGGTTTGCTTATCCAGGCAGTAGTGGGCTGTGAAAGTATGTAGCGAAGACTAGGTGGCAGTCCTGCAAGTGTCCAGAATGGGTACCTTATGAAGGTGTGCAATGGAAGCTGCCATAGCGCGGACTTGGTGAGCCTTAGGGGAGGTTGCTAAGGCTTCTGAACGTTTCTGATAGCAGAACTGTATGCAGTTGGAGATCCAGGATGAAAGGGTTCTCTTGGAAACTGGAAGTCCCGGGACATTCAGGTTGAATGAGATGAAAAGCTGGGATGCTCTGTGCATAGAGTGATTCCGACGTCTATAATAAGCGAGTGCACGTTTGCAGTCCAATGTATGGAGTCTCCATTCGCCATCGTTATGGTGTGGCTTTCGATAAAAGGTCTGAAGGGCTATGGTCTGGTTGAGGTGAAAGGCTGAATCCACCTTGGGAAGGAATGCCGAATGTGGACGCAGCGTTACCTTATCAAGGTAGAATTCTAGGTAAGGCGAGTAATGTACTAGTGCTTGTAACTCAATGACGTGCCTCGCTGAGGTGAGGGCGACTAGGAATAGCACCTTCCAGTAGAGGGAAACTTCTGGTGACAAGTGACCCGAGGCTCAAAGGGTGGTAGGATTAGTTGCTCCATGACTAAGTTTAAGTCCCATGGGACTGGAGATTTTCGGACCGGAGGCCACAGGCATAGAGCACCCTTCATAAACCAGGAGATGGGGGACCTCATTGTGAAGGCAATGGTTGGCTGCTATGGCACCGAGATGGATCCTGACCGACGCTGTGGCCAACCCCTTCCGATAGAGAAGATGGAGGTATTCCAGCAGTTTCTTGAGAGAGCAGGCGAAGGGGTCCGTTCTGTTTTCTGAGCCCCAGGTAGAGTACTGGATCCACTTCCTCTGGTAATTCTGCCTGGGTGGAGGGTTTCCTGTAGGAGTCCAGAATGTCTTGAAGCTGCAGGGACAGGTTCAAGTGGTGGAGTGCCACCCTCTAAATCTCCACGCGGTGAGATGCAGGGATGAGTGAAGGGGGTGGAGCAGAGACCCCCCCCCCCCCCTCCTGGGTAAGCAGGTTCGAACTGTTGCCCAAGGGGGGATCGGTGTGTCCACAGATAGCTGAACTAGATTTATTTATTTTATTTATTTAATTACTTTTCCTATACCGATGCTCAAGACTAGGTCTTATCGTACCGGTACACCATGTAACTGAGGGGAAACCAATTAACATCAAGGTAGAAAGTAAAGTTACATTAAACAGGGAGCATAAAACCTGGGCAATGGAAGACAGTACAGAGTTTAAACTAAGAAACAATTAGAGAGAGATAAATATATAAATCAACAAAAACTGTAAGATACAAAACATAGGTTTATCCTAGGCAGTTATTAGCCTGGTATGTCCAGAGGGAGAAGGAAAGGGTGAGGTTGGGTGGGGGGAAGGGATTGGGGAGGGGTGGGGGAGTGAGAGTCAGTGATGGTTGAGGAGATCCTTCAGCGGTAGGCTTCTGCGAAAAGCCAGGTTTTCAATTTCTTTCTGAAAGTTGAATGGCATTGTTCTTGGCGTAAGTCTTGTGGAAGTGAATTCCAATGTAGTGGACCTGCTGTTGAAAGAGCTCGCTTGTGAATAGTGTTGTGGACCGATGATTTGTTGGGGGGGGCCTTGAGCGAACCTTTGTAGGCAGTTCTGATCGGTCTTGCGGAAGTATGTAATTCAAGTGGGAAGGTGAGTTGGAGAGTGGATTAGAGTTAGATACGCATACCACAGTTGTCTGGGCCTCACTAGAGCTATGAATATCAGATCTGCGTTGTCCGTGATGCACTTCTGGACTGTGTGAGATATGAGAGGTATGGGAAGGAAAGCGTAGAGAAGACCCTCCTTCCAGGAGATGAGGAATGCATATTGTGCTAGGCGTCAGGTGCTGGGGTACACTGAGCAGAAGGTCTGTAGCTTCTGGTTTTGATCTGTAGCAAAAAGATTGTCGTGAGGAAGACCCCAGGTTCGAAAGAGTCTTTCCCTCACGTCCTGACTAAGTTCCCACTTGTGGGGATGGAAAATCCTGCTCAGCCTGTCTTCTCTGGAGTTGTGTATGCCCAGAAGGTAAGTGGCTTGCAAAGTGATTGACCAGCTTTCTGCCCATTCCAGGATCTGTCCCGCTTCTCTGCACAGGTTCCAGGAACCGGACCCTCCTTTGTTGATGTAGAACATTGCAATCTGGTTGTCTGTATGGATCATCACTATCTTTCCTTGCAGGGAGTGTTCGAAGGCCCAAAGAGCATTTCGAATGGCCCAGAGCTCCAGGAGGTTGATCTGTTGTGATTGTTCCCAGGTGGACCAGAGGCCTTGTGTCTGGAGGGTGGACTAGGTGAGCGTCCCACTCCTTGGTGGAAGCGTCGGTGATGAGGACGATGTGATGCGCTGGGGGCAGAGCAGTGCCAGCCCCCACTCCAAATCCAATTTATGCTGGGTGTGAGGGTGACGAGTAGAGAGAGGGTTGCGGAACTGGCTCCATTGGGATTTCGGGACGTATTGTAGGCAGCGCATGAGGAGCCGAGTTCGCGGAACTACATATACGGACGCGGCCATATGTCTGAGGATGGTCAGGATCTGTCGGGCGGAGGCACTGGTGGTCCTGTAGAGGCAGTTGGCTAGCAACGTGAGGGTAAGGGTCCAAGAGGAAGGCTCTGTCCCAGGTCATGTCGATGTAAGCCCCGCTGAATTTTAGGATTTGAGAAGGGCGCAAATTGGACTTCTCATCGTTGATGAGCAATCCTAGGCTGTCCAGACAGCAGATGGTAGCCAGTAAATGATTACACAGGATGGAAGGGCTTGGGGCTGCCAACAGCCAGTCGTCCAGGTAAGGGAACAGTTGAATCCCCTGCCTCTGGAGGTGGGCCATCACTACCGCTAGGCATTTTGTGAATACTCTGGGGGCCAAGGAGAGGACAAAGGGTAGCACTTTGTATTGGAAGTTGTGGCCATTGGCCATAAAGCAGAGGTACTGCCAGGATGTGGGGTGCATAGGGATATGCGAATAAGCATCCTTGAGGTCGAGCGAATACATCCAGTCATTGGGGTGAAGGAAAGGTAGGATGGACTTGAGTGACGACATTTTGAACTTCTCCCTGGTTAAGTACTTGTTGAGAGAACACAGGTCCAGGATTGATCATAAACCTCCCAACTTTTTGGGAATGAGGAAGTATTGGGAATAGAACCCTTGGTGGAGCTGAGAAGGAGGCAGCTTGCGGATATAGCTCTGGTGGCTTAATTTGGTGACTTTGTCCTGTAGATGTCTGCATTGTGTGTCGACTTGTTTTTGGCGCACTACATGCGAGAGGGATGGAAGGGACACACAGTTGAGGGAGTCGCCATCCTTGATTATCTTTAAGACCCAATGATCGGAGGTGATCGCTGCCCACTGGAAGAAAGTGGGAGAGCCTGCCTCCCACTGGTATCAGTAGAGATGGTCCTCTCTCCCCTAAAAACCCTGCAGGGGTTTAGGGGGATTGGTGTCTTTGGATGGGCGAGGCTGTCAAGGAAGGCATTGGCGCTGACTAGCAGTCTGCTGCTGAGGCGGATGTGGGCGAGCTGGCGCATACGGTTGCGGACGGTAAGGTCTGTAGGCGCATCTCTGAAAGTAAGGTTTCCTATATGATGGGTCGTAGTGCCTGGCGGATGCCAAATCTGAAAGTAGTGTTAGTGACATTACGGGCACCTTCTGCTCCTTGAGCTGCGCCACCGTCTAAGTCCCCAAAGAGGTTGTCCGGGAGACAAGGTAGATCTGCTAGCTTTTCATGCACGTCTTCACGGGATGTCGCCTAGCGTTACCAGCTCTAAAGCAACCGCTCTACTGTCCCCTTCTCCCCTCCCACCCGGCGGTATATTCGCTTGACTGTTGGAGCTCTCCACTTCCTCTACATAGGCAGTGCTGAGTCTGGAGATCAGAGAGAGAGAGAGCCCGCTCCCCTGTGCCTGCAGCCCCTCCTCCTCCTCCTGTCACTGTGGCAGTAGGGGAGGCTGAGAAGAGGGGAGGGGAAACTGCAGAGAGCAGCTCCTCCCGTCCCTGAGCTAACAGGCGGTAGGTTCTGGGACAGGTGGGGAGGAGGAGCGGCAGAGAGGGAGTTTAAAGCACTCTAAAACCGGCTTTTACGTTGCTGGCTTTGGACCTGAGCTGGCAGCTGGCCCGGCCGGTTAGCAGACCCAGACTGTCGCCCCGTTAGATGTGGGGGGTGTACGTACCCGCTCGTAAACATCTGAAGGGAAATGAACGGTGCGTTTTTTTGTGGCCAACGTCGTCGTCATCATCATCATCATGTGGTATTTATTCAGTGTTAAGAAGAGAGGTGAACCTGGATTTTGAAGGATAACGTTTTCTGCTTCCACTCATGTTCCGTTGCGGTCGAGGCAGGGATTATTTTGGGATTGAAGCTCAGGCCAAAGCTCTCGATCAGCAGGGTATGGGAAATCCCAGGCTTGGATCCCTCCTGAGCGTGCCACGCGGGTGGTGTCCTCTGGGCCCAGGGAAAAACGTCCCTGCTAGCCAAAGAGTGGCAGTGAGGAAGACGAGGAGCCAGCCCTCAGGTCAGCAAGAGTCCCCCCCTCCCAGAGCTTCCTGCCCAGAGAAGTTTCAAGGTGTAGATTGAAAAAGGGGTTAAAAGACAAATGCAAAAGGAACCTCAAAAGGCAGAAAGAGATTTATTATAGGTGCGCGTTTAAAGCGCTCTTTCAAATAAGTATCTGATGCCAGCGGTTTACAAAGTCACAAGAGGTCATCACCACCAATAAATGCATAAACTGAGACAGCAGCATGCAAGGAAACCTTAAAAAAACAAAAAAAACCAAAACAGACATCCCAACCAACTCCATTCCAAAAGATATAGGACAAATGAAAGCAACACAAAATAAAATAATCCGTGAAACAGGCTGGGAAAAGCCTGTTTGTGGCCAACCCCTTCTGGGTGGCATGGAGGAGCCCCCATAAACCACTTTCTGCTGTTTGGAAAGTAAACATTGGAAGTGTGGGTTATTTAAGCTTAATTTCTATATTATTTAATAATTGATGTGCCAAATTTCTATGGCCTTAAGCGGGGGCAGAACTTAGCAGGGTGAAAAACCTATGGGGTTCCCAATATGCTTGTCATCCTCTGGAGAGAATAGTGAGCAGCAAGAGTCACTGGCCCGGGATATTCAGCACTAAGACACTGGAGAGTCAATAACATGGAAGTGTTTTCCATTTTTGACCCTGTTCCCAAAGTGTGACCTTTTTAGTCAAGGTGAAAATTAACTTAACCTCTACCACTTAACCTCTACTATCATTTGCCATGGATGGGAGGCTGTGCAGTACTAAGATGTAGTTATGTCTGTCTCCCTTTGAGCATTATAAAAGGGGTATGTAACACTGACTTTTCTCAAAAGAGGAGTCTTCTCAGAAGGTCAGGATTTGGAACTCTAGGGAACGGGACCTGTTGTGTGGGGTTCTGCTGATTTCCGTAAGGATCTTCTGGTTTGCCCAGTCCAGAAGTGGCCTTACTTGTATGTAATTCACGTGGCAGTTGAAACTTCATACTAATTAATACTTCCTTTATCCTTTTTTGAAGTTTCTTTAATTTCAAAGGAAATTACAATGTCAGAAGCTTTTGAAAAGTTGCTTCTCCACTCCCTCCGTTTGTCAGCATGAGTTGGGGCAGTGGTGTGCCCACCTTTGTCGGACACCTACATGGACACGCCTAATCCATGTGAGACTTAACGCGAACAATTGAAAGATTGGGGGGAGGGAGAGATTTTAGGAATCGGACGCGGCTGGAAGAAGAGTTATGCCTTTAATGTTCCACAAAAGCCCTGAAACATTTTGGACCCGTTGAGGAAGCCATTGGGAGATGGCCGCTAGTGTTTGCTCTGCGATCATGTGCCGTTTTGATCTTTGGGACACCAGTGGTCAGGAAATCCCTCTTGTACCCTTCCTTCATCTCGCAGCATATCCTATCCATCTCTGTTTTCCTGGCATGGGTCCTATAAAGGTTTTGGGTTGGTTTTTTTTTTTGGCACGACCTTGTGCGAAAGAAGCTTACCTGTAAGTAATGGCACATGTGTAGCAAGGCGAGGCACAGGAAGGTGACGCACTCTCAGCTTACTCATCTGTTCTTGGGTGAAACAACATATTCCATTCTGTGCATTGTGATATATACCTAGAGCCTTCTGTAAAATGCTTTGAAGTGACAGAACAAAATTGCAGTGGATGTTTTTAGCTCATAATGTACTGTACGTCCTGTGGATTTTTTTTTTTTGTAAAATCGGGATACCACTACTGGGCCCAGTTCCTTCTACCCCTACTAAGAACGTACCAGTTTTGTACATCTTGATGACTCCGCAAGGGCACAGCACCGGCTGTGCGTGTTCTTCTGTGTCGGAGCTAGTAGAACGGCTTTCGGGTATCTGCTCATCTGGATTTACCCAGGAGTTTACATTAAAATAATGAGCATTGCTAGGGAGAGAGCATGCCCTCACTTGTACTGCTAGGCCTGTGGCTAATTATACACCAAGGAATCCATAAAACGAAAGTGAAAAAAAACAAAACACCTCAGGAAAACTTTTGTTTTACTTCTTGAGCTGCCATAACTTCTTTATCTTTCAAAGAGCCAGACCATAGTCTTGGGGGGAAATGAATCTCTCTCTGCAAATACTGCATTATGGATTTAAGGTCCGATTCATGCATCGAGCTCTTTAGTCTGCAAAATTCTGGGGCCGTATAAATAGTTGACTGACTATCTGCATATTTTCAGCCCAGGGCATTTTCTCAGGCTGTCAGAAAGATACCAGAGATGCTTCGGGAGATATTTGGCGTTGCCCTGCAGAGAATTACTTCTGCGTGCAAGGTTCGTGCATATCTTGAGGTTATTAGCTAGCTAGACTTGAGAAAGCCGGCACTAATTCCTGGGAGTGAGATACAAGGAACAGATCATTTATTTGGGCCCAAGCAGGTACTTGTGACCTGGATTGGCCACTGTTGGAGACTGGATGCTGGGCTCGATGTGGACCTTGATCTGACCCAGAATTGCATTTCTTATTTTCAGAGTGGAGAGACTTTACTAAGAACATAAGAAATTGCCATGCTGGGTCAGACCAAGGGTCCATCATACCCAGCGTCCTGTCTCCAATGGTGGCCAATCCAGGCTACAAGTACCTGGCAAGTACCCAAACACTAAGTATATCCCATGCTACTGATGCTAGCAATAGCTGTGGCTTTTCACTAAGTCGGCTTGATTAATAACAGGTAATGGACTTTTCCTACAAGAACTTCTCCAACCGTTTTTTAAACCCAGCTGCTCTAACTGAACTAACCACATCCTCTGGCAACAAATTCCAATGCTTAATTGTGCATTGAATGAAAAAGAATTTTCTCTGATTAGTTTTAAATGTGCTACTTGCTAACTTCATGGAGTGCCCCCTAGTCCTTCTATTATCCAAAAAAGTAAACAGATTCACATTTACTCATTCTAGACCTCTTGATGTTAGCAGGGATGTGATATAATCCAGTTTAGGTCAGCCTTGACCTTTGGACATCCCCTTTATAATGCATTTTGGTACTTTAAGAACATAAGAATTGCCATACTGGATCAGACCGAAGGTCCATCCTGTTTCCAGCAGTGGCCAGTCCAGGTCATAATTCCCTCGTAGGATCCCAAACAGTAGATGGATCCCATGCTGCTAACGCCCAGGGATAAGCAGTGGCTTTCCTCAAGTTTATCTGATTAATAGCAGTTTATTATTTTCTCCACCAAGAACATGCCCAAACCCTTTTTAAACCCAGCTACGCTAACTGCCTTTACCACATCCTCCAGCAATGAATTCCAGAGCTTAATTGTGTGTTTAGTGAAAAAGCACATTTAAAAGAAATCTGAGAAAATTCTATTTACTAACTTCTCGGAGAGTCCTCTAGCTTCTGTATTTGAAAGAGTAGATAATCGATTTACGTTTACTTGTTCTATTCCACTTATGATTTCATAGATCTTTACCGTATTCCCCCTAAGCCTTCTCAGTCTGAACAGCCCTAACCACTTTAGCCTTTCCTCATATGGGAGCTGTTCCATCCCCTTTATCATTTTGGTTGCCCTTCTCTGTACCTTCTCCATCACAATTATATCTTTTTTGAGATGCGGCGACCAGAATTGTACACAGAATTCAAGATGCGTTCATGGTGAGAATATGCCTCTGTATCTCTCCGAGCAGAGGCATTATGACATTTCCCGTTTTATTCCCCATTCCCTTCCTAATAACTCCTACAGTTCTGTTTTCCTTTTGGACCCTGCCGCACACTGAGCCAACTATTTCAAAGTATTCTCCGCAGTGACGAACGGATCCTTTTCCTGGGTGGTAGCTCCTAATATGGAACCTGACACTGTGTAACTGCAGTGCGGGTTCATTTTCCCCATCTGCGTCGCTTTGCACTTGTGTACATTAACATTTTATCTGCCACTTGGATGCCCAGCCCCACAGGGGTTTGTTTTTTTTTTGCAATTTACTTGTACTGCCGATTGCAAGTGGAAGACAGAACTGCAAAGACCACAATGCACTGGGATGAAAGTACAAAAAAACAGGCTTGGCCATAAAGTCTTCTCCTTTGATATAGCCCAGTTTTACATATAGAAACCTAGAATAGGCTGGCAGATGAGGATTGTAAGGCCCCCATTTATTTCTGTCCAGTTTCTTTTGCCTTGCAATACATGGACCCTACTGATCCCGCAGTTTTACCTAAACTTCCCCTCAGCCATGGCTCCTCTTGTATCCTGGAAGTGCTTTTTGCCTCCTCAGGCTCTGCTGAGAGGCAGCTGCGTGCAACAGACACCCTCTCCAGGATGAAATGGTCCCTTTGCTTAAGGCTTGCGTCTACCTGCCCCTTTGGACTCTTCTGTCATGACTTCTTGGTCTAGAACTTCCTTTCCACTGAAGAATACTTTGCAGCTTGTGCACGGTCTATACTTTTGGGCATGGCTGAGTGGCTCTGATTCCCCTCCCCCTTCCCCCATCTCCTTCCCTCTCCCTTAGCGTTAGCGGGTGAGCCCGTAAATCGCCTGCCTGTGACGAGATTTCATATCCCGGGCTTATTCAGAACCGAGAATGGTGAACTCTGGCTCCCGAGGTTACCCACTGACATGAATGCTCCTCTCTTTTTTAATTCGTGCACGCCATCACTCGGGCATTCTTGTTGTCATTCTTGGTTTCCCAAGAATGGCTAAGTGCTGCATGCCAACGTATGGTGTGAGCTGCTTATTTAGCGATTCGGAATGATCCAAACACCATAGGATGCTGTATAATAACCTTTAATTACATGATGCTCCATGTCAATTAAGCACCAATCCTGTAATTATACAGTGTTCTGTGTCTGTTTTGCATTGCAAGCACCAGATTTTTCTCCCCCATAACGAAAGAAAGCGGCGTGAAATTTTGCCAAGTGAGAGGGCTAAGAGTGGTATAATTAAAATTAAAAGCAGTAATTCTGCCTGACTGGGAAGAAATCCACCGTCGTAAGTGTATGGTTCAGCTTCGGTGCAGAGGTCTGGAATTCAAGCCTCAGATGCAGCCTCTTTATTTACTCTTTATAATTTGCTTGGTTCTTTTTTTTTTTCTTTTTGTCCGCAAGATAAGGAGTATTGTTCCTACTTATTTTGCATAGTGTGACACAAGAGACCTGTATTGTCGCCCAATCAGATGAATAAAGGTAGTGGCAACAAGTCAGTCCCGTGACTCCAATTTTTGAGGTTCCTGCTCAGGACAGGAGGAAAAGCAGCCACTTGTACTCTGGCGACCCCTGCTGGTGCAAAAGAAGGCACTGAGGTGTTTAGGCTTCAAGGAGGGCCCCCAACCCTCTCCATCTTTTGACCAATATGAGAAATTTTGGTACTTAGGAAAGTCACCCCCTAGTCTTTCTATTATTCGAAAGAGTAAATAACCGATTCACATCTACCCGTTCTAGACCTCTCATGATTTTAAACACCTCTATCATATCCCCCCTCAGTCGTCTCTTCTCCAGGCTGAAAAGTCCTAACCACTTTAGTCTTTCCTCATAGGGGAGCTGTTCCATTCCCCTTATCATTTTGGTAGCCCTTCTCTGTACCTTCTCCATCGCAATTATATCTTTTATGAGATGCGGCAACCAGAACTGTACACGGTATTCAAGCTGCGGTCTCACCATGGAGCGATACAGAGGCATTATGACATTTTCCGTTTTATTCACCATTCCCTTTCTAATAATTCCCAACATTCTGTTTGCTTTTCTGACTGCCGCAGCACACTGAACCGACGATTTCAATGTGTCATCCACTATGACACCTAGATCTCTTTCTTGGGTTGTAGCACCTAATATGGAACCTAACATTGTGTAACTATGGCATGGGTTATTTTTCCCTATATGCATCACCTTGCACTTATCCACATTAAATTTCATCTGCCATTTGGATGCCCAATTTTCCAGTCTCACAAAGATTTCTTTTGTACAGATCAGAATTGGGAAAGACCTTTTATAAGTATATTGGATGCGATGAGTTGGTGATGGCCCTGCACTTTTGCAAGTTGAAATCCTACTCTTTGTGTGTGAGACCTTGGGCATATCCCTCTTATCTCCGTGTGCTTCGGTTTACCCATCTGCAAGTGGGCAGCGTCCCCCTTTTGCCTTTGTCTTTTGGGAGTCTGGCACGAAGGGCACGGTCAGGCTGTCCGCCGGGTAGGTTAGTGTGTGCACCTTTCTGGAGTTCTGCATTTGTAAAGTGCATAGAAGCACCCGCTTAGGTGGAAAGAAACGTATTGCCATTTTTACACACTGTCCCTGGTCAGAAATATTTAAGGCAGGCAGAGGCCAGGTTTGTACTGTCTTTCAGTTTTGATATGATTTCCAACCTTACTGGACTTATAAAATGAAATATTATTTTATTTTAAGCACCTTTATTGAGGGGTACATGTTTGTTTGTTTATTTATTTTTATAAAGCCCCCATGGGTCTACATTGTCGCTCATTGAGAAAATGTTAAAACTCCTTTTGACTAGCAAGGACCATAAGGGGCACATTCGCAGGCGCAGCTCCTCAGACCTCAACAATTCAGTCCCTTAAAACTGCAATTCATGTTTGTATTGTTAAGAGCTGCCCCGGTGAGTGGAGCTCCGTTGTTCTTAGTGCCAATCAAACAAAAAATAACCCATGCTTCCTGGTTCCCAAAGAAAGAAACTGCACATCTGACAGGGAAAACATTGCTACTTTTATTTATTGCTGGTGCCATTTCAGAGCACTGTAGGAATACGTCCTCCACTGCTTCCGCACAGGGAATAACCCCCGATGAGCTGGGCATGGCTAGTAGTGCACTAGTAGTAAGTAATAGTAGAGGGCATGAAGAAATGTGCGACAGGTATCGAAGATTTTCCAGACTTTTTCTGGAGCTCATAGCTGAGATAAAAGACTAGAGAGATGGGAGAAAGAAGAGGGAGGGATTGAAAATGACACCCAATCTGCAAGCCATCTGAAAACAAAAAAAAAAGAGGAGCTTGACGTCAACAGAAGGAAACCCCCGGTGCAGGATAAGGAATGCACCTGAGCGGGTAAGATGGCCGCCTCTGTTCTGAATGCAGTAGAAGACAGTCAGTGGGAAAGGCACGTGGATAAGGAATAGGATGCGGAGAAGCTGAGCGAGAATTGATGTCACCTACCAAGCAGTGAGAAGAAGAGACACAGGAGAAAATAAGAGAAGCAGGCCATGGAGATGTAGAGAGAAAAGAAGGGGGCGCAAGGAGCGAGCCCTGGGGATCACCAAGAATTAATGGAGTGGGCTTGGAAGGAGAAATGTTCACCGGGGCCCTGAGGCAGTGATTAACAAGCAGGGTCCTTCGTTTTCAGTTTAGGCTCATTGGGGAGCAGCTCAGCCGCTGATGGAAGCCAGTGGGGGCCAAAACTCCTGCAGTGTTTCAAGTCCCGCCCCGCCGTTCGGTGCCGCCAGTGTTGCATTGGAAATGGGCCACGCCCACCAGAAGCAATTCCCGGCAGGCTTCCTGTGCCCCCTAAAGAAGCGAGGTGCTGCTGCCAAAGGAGAAGAGGGATCTGGAGCCACCACTAGCAAGGAGGAATGCAGGGGGGTGGGTGGGAGAGGATATTCTCGTTGGGGCTGTGGGGAAAGAAAGGGGCGTGTAAGGCATGGGATTGGGCTAGAGAGAGGGATGCTGGTGAATGGGAGAACCTGCTTCATGTTTTTATTGTGCCGTTTTTTTTGTCCACCATAATGAACCCTGTTATTTACCCAGAAAAATAAGGAATTGCATTTTTCCACTGATTTTTCTCCTGTGTTTTGTTGTCATAATAAACCCTGAAATTCCCAGGAACAACTTAAACCCCCCCCCCAAAAAAAAAAACAAATAGAAAACTGAGGTCCCTATTAACAAGGTAGGAGGAAAGCCAAACCTGGAACAGCAAGGGATGAAAGTGAGGTCTGCGGTGCGGAAGGTGGCAGACGTGACTAGGAGGATGTGGTTGGATGGGGGGGGCGTTGGCGATCCGAGACGTCCGGTGGAGGGCAAGCAAGTAAAGCAGAATGGAGATGACCTCAAAAAAACCGGAATGAAAGCCAGATCAAAGACCGAAGGGTTAGGTATCAGGGCGTTCAGAAGCTGGCAATGCATCGCTGCCATAAAGACTTTGAATAGTATTGGAAGCAGTTTTTAAATTTTTTTTTTTTTATATATTATTACTTGGACTCAGATTCCGGCCTTCTTGGAATACGCAGTTCGCTCAAAAGGTGGGTTACGGCATGCCGGAAAACGTAGCTTACGGGCAAATCATTTGCAGCTTCCCATGACAAGGGAGTAAACAATTTTGAAGTAGCAGCGGTCGGCAGAAAGAGGATAAAGTGACGTGCGCCTTGAGGCCGAAGCCTACGTATATTTACAGCAGGAATGGAGCGCTGGTGATATTTACTAGAAAGAAGCGAGGGTCCTCGTGAGCTGCTGTTTGAGGCATTTACGGTGAATGTCTGAGAGTTCTCAGAGTCTGTTTCGAGCTCGATAGAAGGGCCAGGCCTTTATTTGCACCCTGAAACGAGTCGCCGGGCTTGTGTTTGTCGGAGCCCTTTCGGGAGGGAGCTGGGAAGGATCTGTCGCCGGTGTCTGTCTGGTGAAGGAAGCCCCCCCCCCCCTCTCAAGCAGGGGTGGCCGCCTCCTCTCTGGGCCTTGAATGTTGGTGCCAGAGTTTTGAAGTTCGTCCTGTGTGGTGCTGGCAGCCGGCGACGATGTTATCCAAAGCTGGGGCGGTGCTTTTGGCCGTTAGGCCCTTTTTTTCAGTCTTGGTTTTTGAAAAATTCAGTTTGTTTGGGCCTGAAAGCGAATGCGGTGCCTTCGCTAGCGAGGAACTTTGTTTCTTAGTAAGTGGAAGGGGGTCGGTCTCTTCGGCCATCTTCTTTGGTTTTTTAGAGCTTAGAGAAGGGGAATGGATTTCTCGATACCAGGGCAGCAAGTGACCCTGAGATTGTCAGAAGAAAGTGCTTAACTTGCGTGTTCGGCGTCCCGTAACTTGCGTGCAGAATGACGTCCGCTAGTGCTGGAGATAAATACGACCCTTAAATCCCCTGAACTGTAACAGCTGGGGGTGTGCTGTACCCACGGACCATCTGTTTTCATTTTTGGGGAGGTGAATTTTGTGTGCGTGTATCTTTTCTTCCCCTGCTCCTTTGAACCTCCAGTTCAATTCGAATTGGCCTCTGTTGGATCCCGGCATCATGAACCTTCATTTACGGCTGCCTGGGCTCACCCCTACCTCCCCATTTTATATCCCCTTCTCGCCTCCTAGTCCCCTCCCATTGCAGCCACTGTCCTCGGCCAAGGGTCACGTACTACAGCTTCCTTCAAGACGCAGTCACGTGGGCACTGTCCGGTCCCCTTGGGGTGATGACTGAGACTTCCTCCTCTCCAGCCTCTGCAGCGTCACCACTCCCAGGCGGCCTGGAAAGCAGTGGCCTGGGCCAGCAATCTAACCCAGAGCCTCCGCATGGCAGTGCCCAGCCCCGGTGGTTAAACTTCTTAATGACCTGCAGTTCCTGGCGACATCCAGATACTTCTTTATCTGTGGGGGGAAATCGGGTCTCATGCCCCACAGAGAGCACAGGGCAGCTGACCCCTCCCCCTCCCCCAATGAACCTTTGTAGTGCTACTGCCCTCCAAGGTCATGACCCCTGAGTCACTCTTGGACTCCCATCCTGCATTTGCATTGATGGCTGCTATAAAAACTCTTTACCTCAACGGTGACGCATGGGGAAGGAGGAAGCTTAACCCGGGTCTCCCAGTCCGTAAGCTCCATCTGTTCCTATCGGGGGAAGTTGTATTTCCTCATTCTTTATTTAACGATGCCGAGTATGCTATTCTGTTGCACTGGTGGGGGTGGGGGGGAGTCTGTGGTTATACTGGGAGTTTCACAAATAAAAGCAAAACTGGCTTTCACGTGGCCTCTGTTAACTTTCTCCAAAGAAATCGGATGAGGCCAGTAGCTTTCTCCGTGGAGCTGCTGCCATGTCACAGGGCTCCTGTTGTCTGGTTCTTCGTGGCAAGGCGAAACGGCAGCGGGTTCTCCCCTTCAGTCCAAAAGTATGCAAGCTAACCTAAGTTCTTTGACCACGTGTGGGCAGAGAGATATCTCGTGGGTATACGCACGGAGCCCCTGAAAAGCTGACACGGGTGGGAGCCTCAAGGGATCAACATGTGAGAACAGCCGGCGGAAGAGGCAGCGGCGCGGCGACGCCTTCGCTAACACGATTCATGTTATGGGAACGCGCGCCGGGAGAAAGTCAGACGTCGTACTCTGTTGAGCTGCCAAATTTCCCTTCGTTTCATTGATGGAAGTGGATGTGTTTCTTTTGACGAGTGTGCAGTTTAAATGCACTTATTAAAACCTAATTCTCATAGTAAGCTGGGGCAAGCAGCTGTGCTGAGGAATGCAGGCCTTTTAAAGATGAGCTGTGACTGTAAATCCTTTAGGTAGTTCCCAACACTCAGGACGCCAGGAGGAAACTTTTTTTTTTTCCAAATACTCGAGGGAGAAAGATTTTTTTTTTTTTTTTTTTTCCCCTAGTGTAATCTGTTCCCATTGAATTCACTTTCAGTAATTTGCTTCATGTAATGGAAATATAAAGAGCCGTGTGTGTGTGAGTGAGAGAGAGAGGAAGGGACTTTGGCACTCTTATTCCTTAAAGATTAGAATAGGTGAAACTGAGGGTATCTGCAGATGTGTTTCTTTTTCTTAGGTTCTGGGACACTGCTTTTCTTAAAACAAAAGGGCAGTCTTCGCTTTCTCTGCATATCAATGCATTGAAACTGCTTTCAAAACCATCTGATATGTCTGAAGACGAACCGTCTCGAGCCATCCTGATTTTGGTTGTCTTAAACCTGGAAGTGAGCCAGATACTAGTCGGCCATCTTGGAACGCCATTGACACCGACTTGGAGCTAAGTGTTGTACGTCGTCATGCCTGACTTCTTAAGCAGCCCCATCTTTTCCCTTTTATAAACTAAATGAAAGGAGGACAAAGGCGTGCCAGAGAAGGGTCCCATTAAATATATACATTAAAAGAATCAAAACAAAAAAACCAAATTTGACTTGACCAGCATGACTGAAACGCAGGAGGAACCAGAAAGCAGGTCTTCTAGTCCTCGAGCCAGTCTGAAATCATGGTTTGACCACTGGGTTTATTACGGGGGTGGGAATAATGCAAGGAAGGAACCTGCTGGACTGCAGCAATTTATTTGATGGTTGGAATTTAACCAGATGAAAAAAAGCTTTTTTTTTTTTTTTTTTTTACTTGGTAGCTTAATTTTTGGGAGAAGAATTGTAGTGGAGAACGGGAAAAGGCTGGGAACATTCATGACTGCTTTAAGGGATGTGTCATGGAAGGCCACTAAATATATTTTTGAGTGTCCCGTCCTTTTAAGTTTACGAAAATACATTTATACTGTTATACATCATTCGGAAGAGAGAAGCAATCGATTTGTTTTTCCATCACTAATGGCAGCCATTAGGATCAAATTATCTTGATGCCAAATATTATTAAAAGAACACAATAGCACTGTGAAACCTGAGGTCACCAGCTTGAAAGATGAACTGAGCGAGGGGAAAATGTACCGTGATAGGTTGTGTCACCGCAGAGCCCTCCCACGGTCTAAGGACCGGTTCAGCTCCCTCCGGCAGTGCAGTTATGGAGCTGACAGTAGGTGTTAAGTGAGATTAGCCTGCTCCCACAGCAGGTCGTATCCACTGCTTCCTCTGCGGTACTCCCAGCCCCAGCCGGCCAGAGGAATGCAAACCTACGTATGGGGGGGGGGGGGGGGGGGTCAAATCCGTGTTCCTGCTGTCTTTCCAGCGGCGATTAGGATACATTCATTTTCCACCCTAAGAACTTTTAAAACCGAGATTTCTGCTCTAGAAGGACAGCCTTTCCCCTCCGCTCCTCCACCTCCTGAAAAAAGGATTTCATAAGGTTCCCTCTTTTTAAAAATAAAAAACAAACCCCAAGACTTCCTCCTGCTGGCCCCACTGCTCCTGTATTTCCAGAGGGAGCCACGCACCCATGGGATTATGGAAGAAGTTCCTGTAGGACACCTACAGGTTTCAGACGCCTTACACAGGCAGTTTTTTATGCTTTCCAGCACGTGGAATATTGTGAAAAAAAAGAAATGATGTAAAATGGATCTGTTTTGTCTGGGCGTAAAATAATTCCCCTGAGAAGGGGCGAAAAGTCAACCAAACTTGATTCGCTGGAAGAAGTTAGGGACTATCTTGGATGAGTTTGAAAGCCAGAAACAGCTGTTCAGTATTTTCCAAAAGAACGAACCCTCCCAAAAAGTCCACATAACTTTCTGTGGGAAGCGGAGGCCACAGAGCGTTGGTGAGGGCTTCATTGCAAAAATCAGGCAACCCCCCCCAATAACTTCCCAGAAGCCAGGTCCAGTGCAAGAGAGGCTGAGCCGCACAGGAAAATAAATGAACCGAGCCGCACACTTGCACACACCCCCCGTTTTAAACAGACCCTCCACGCTCTTCCCACCCTGTATACGTGCAGCAACTCACAAGCCTTACAATACACACCCCAATCTCCCCTCACACTGGTACACACACACACCACACACACACACCCCAGCTCATCCCCACATGCACAAAGCAATAGTGCAGTTGTTTGTCCTATCGCTGAAATCCCACTGGGTAAAAGGAAAAAGATTTCTTTTTTTCCATCACTCATGCATCCATTAGGATCAAATTATCTAGCTGCCAAATATTAAAAGAACACAATAGCACTGCGAAACCTGTGGAGGCATTGCTGGTAATGAGCAAGCGAGCCAGAGAAATTACAGGATCTGCTGCTTGATACCTAAGAATTCCCCATTCCCAGTGCAATCTCCTGGAAACAGTCAAATGTTTCGCGTTCGGAAACTCCCCTGAAATTCCATTGGAAAGCTGAAACAAGAAGGGAGGCTTGAGTTTGGCAGCGGGGCGGTGGGGGGGTAGGTAGCAGGGTCTGAGAGAGGAAGGGGCGGGGATCGCAGGGCGGACCATTCCCTCATTCAGTAGAGGGTGGGGGTTAGGAAGTTCGGATGCAGTTTTACATTTCCCCCTTTCCTGTCTCCCGTGACTGGGCGGGGTGGGGGGGGGTAACAGCAGGCTGTGAGAGATGGGGGGGGGGGGATATGGTGCCTACGTGCCGGTGCAGTAATCTGGGCGCTGAGAAAGCGTGCGCAGGTTTTCGGTGCACGTTTTTAACGCCCAGATTATTATTTTTTTTTTCTATAACTCCTGATGCAGTGAGCTAATCCTATGCTAATGCATCAGGACTTTAAAAAAAAAAAAAAAAAAAAAAAGGGCATGCCAAAACAGTAAAAATGTATGTTCAGCGTAGGCCAAATATACATTTTAACGCAGGGAGGGGGGAGGGGGGTGTGAGGCTGGCCCTGACAGCCTATTGCATAAGTGGCGGAAGCCACCACCGCCACTCGGCCACGTAAATACCGATTTTATCCGTGTCTGGCGGATAGATAGCCGGATAAGTCAGTACTTATCCGGTTAGCTGGTGCGGGGTCTCAGCCACTCAGCCGGATATATCTGTATCTGTCCAGCAAAGTGCCGGCAGCTGCCCCCTCCACCTACCCTGAGAGTTCACAACTATTTTTTTATACTTTTTTTTTTTTTTTTTTTTTTTACTTTTCCAGCACTATTTTTTTTTTTTTTCAATAGCACCGGAAGCTTAACTCTCCAGGGTCAGGGCTGGAGTTCAGTTTCCAGCGCCGAAGACGCGCGCCGGCCAGATGCAGTCTCTCTGCATCGGGGGAGTACCGCTTAGTGCCCTCCTTGGCATGGGATTCCCACGCGGGGGGGGGGGGGGGGGGGGGGGTGGTGGTGCCAGAAGGGGCTCGCGGTTCGAAACACGTGTTTTGTGCGCCTAAAACCTCCTTCCTGCCTCGGGAGCGAAGCTTTGCGCCCCGAAAACACACATGGGCCTGCAGGTGCGCCAGCTGCCAGCGCTTCGCGCTGGAAAGTCTGAGTTACGCGACGCTTGTTCTGATCCGAGTTCTTCTGCGCTCCGGTCATAAAAGCCCAGTGGTCAAGCAGTCAGGGTTCCTTCGTCTCTCAACAGTCCTCTTGGGTAAACTGATGGGGAAATGAAAACTTTTAAGTGACTTGGGAGAGGGGTAGAATGCTAGCGCCCTCCCCCCTCTACAAACCTGCGCTGGACGACATTCCCAAAGCCAGTCCTCTGCATGCTTTTCCCCCACTTATTTTTTATTTTGCTGCGAGTTCAACAATTAATAGAAAACTTGTCCTGGGAGATGGAGAAGGTAGCAGCCAGCTCTTAGTCGTTACTTGGGTGTGCAACGAGACACGGTTGTGTACTGTATTATTGTTTTGTTTTTTTGTGTGTGGACGGCCCGGTAATCGCACGAGTATTGCTGAAAGGAATGGATATATTTTTGTGGTTGGCACCGGTGACTCCTAGGGAGGAAGATGTGCTTTTAATTAGCAAATGCAAATCCGTGAAACTAAGCGACAGTCTTCTTGCTGACTGGGTTTGTTATTAATCTGCCTCTTGGTTCATAGAAGGGCTCGTCTCTTTTTTTTTAATAATATGTAACCTAATTTGTATGTCTCTCTCTCTCTCTCCACGAGGTCACAGTGGGTTGGCGCAGAGTCCCCCACGAACGAATATTTGTTGTGCATCGTCCCTTTTGGAGCGAGAGTCCACGGCTTCGTCTACCTCTCGCCCTAGCACGCTTACAGGCCGATGCAGTATCGGCGTGGGGAAAAACGGGCGCCTGCTTTCCTAACGCATGCCAGTCGACCTCTCCAGGGCGCCCGATTTTTAATATTTAAATCTGCTGTCGCTGTAGAAAGGAAATGGGCATCGGGCGCCCGGGAGAGGTGGCTGTCTGCGGGTTAGGAAAACGGACGCTCAATTTTACTGCCGCAGGTTAGGAAAATGGATGCTTGTTAATTGATAACGAGCGTCCCTTTTCCTAACCTGACTGGCACACCTTTTTTGTTTGTTTTTTTTTGTTTAAACCGTTCTCCTTTTTTATTCCTCCAACTTAAATATCTCCACGATAGTCGGGCGCACTTTTTTTTTTTTTTTTGCATCGGGGAGAATAGGTAATAGCCTCATCAACATGAATTTACATGTGATGAGTGCTATTAGCTTCGTGGGGGGGGGGGGGGGGGGGGGGATTGGACACTCTAATCCCCTTATGGCATAAGGTATTGTGGACGCGGATCCAATCCCAGGTTAATCGGTGTTCTCGGCTGAGCACACAGTCTTGCATCGGCCTGAGAGAGTCTGGTCTAGCAGGAAAACAAGGTTAAATTATGCTTCCCTGATAACGTTCTTTCCCTGAATCCTGCCAGACCAGCCCAGATCCTGCCCAGGAAAACAAAGGCGATAAGGGAGAAGGGGATCAGCTAGTGCTCTCCAGTTTTTTTTTTCATTTCTGTCTCTGCTTTCCATGTCTTCGCCTCGCGATTCACTCTGAGCGCTGGCCGGTACTAAGTGATGATGCACAAATCGGGCAGTAGAGGGATTTCATTTGGTCGCTGGGCTTTGGCAGTAGGCAGCTGAGGTTGGACCATGACCATACCTCCCCTATAAGCCCTGAATGACGACATGAAAGAAGCATGACCTCTTGTCTGTGTCACTGTGAGGGAGGGAAATCCCATTGGTAAGGACTGGTCTAACAGGACCCAAGGAAAGAAAATTTATCAGGTAGGCGTAACCTAACCTTTTACAGCATTTGGCAAGAGCAGTGAGCAAAATGTTGCCTAGGATTTATTGATTTCAGTCT
This sequence comes from Rhinatrema bivittatum, assembly GCF_901001135.1. Lineage (NCBI taxonomy): Eukaryota > Metazoa > Chordata > Amphibia > Gymnophiona > Rhinatrematidae > Rhinatrema > Rhinatrema bivittatum. The sequence goes on along the minus strand of NC_042616.1, from coordinate 796,668,561 downwards.
TCAGTACCCTGGCTTAGGGGGCTAAATAAAGCAACATCGCGTGTTTGCCTGTGTCGTCCGGCTGCAGACCGTAGGCTCAGGGAGTACCTGAAGCAGGGCAAAGGGTCTGCTTTGCTAAGCTTTCTTCACGTAGACACAGCGTGGGAGAAACGTTTCAGCAAGTCAGGCCAGAAGCGAGTTGCCCAAAATCGCAGGCAAACAAAAAGGAAGTGTTTTGGTTTGGGCATTTTCTCCTTCCTCCCTGGTAACGCTTCTGCGAGGAAGGGCCTGAAAGTGGCGTTCTGTGATTATGTTGGCTGATAATTTTGTCAGTTGCTCACTCCCGCTTGGAGAAAGGGCGGGGGGGGGAAGGCTGTGAACGCTGGGAATGGCCATGTGTGCGGGATGTTAAAACATGTCAGCGGGTGTTTAATGTCCTTGCATGACTGCTCTTCTGTAGCGCAAGCTGTTGTGTGATTTGCCAAGTCGGTCAGTCGCACAACTACTGGAGGAGCAAGGAGGGAAAGGAGAGTAAAATGACTTGGAGAGCATTGTCCTCGGGTAGCCTGTGTCTGAGCATTTCCCCCTTCCTCCGCTTTTTCAACCTGGTTTCCCTACGACTTTTACTGTCCCGCCGGACGCTTTGGACCATTGAGGAGAGAGTGAATAAAACCCTCCCCTTCTGTTTCCATGCAGCAGCCTCCCCCAACACCAAAAAGTGATAGGGAACGGCCTAAAACTTATTTCCAGAGAAGGACTAGAGCAGGGGGCAGGAGCGGCGCCTTCCAGTCCGAATCTCAGCAGCTCTGACTGATCATTAAGGCCCGAGAAGTGAAGCTGACTTACCTCAGGGGGGGCTAGGCCAGGCCCACTTACTCTAAAGGCAAAGGAACGGGTCACATGCCCCAGCGGTAAGCGCCGGCAGGCAGGGGGGAGAGGGTGGTTGGGACGGAAAGGCAGGCTCGCCTTCCGCTGGTCTACTCAACCGGAGGGCGTTCATACCTGGGTTTGAGCGATTCGTGAATGCCTTTATAAAATAAACCCAGTTGTCTGATAAATGTGGCTGCGCAGTTTGGATGAAGGCATTTTGGAGGGGGCGATGAGGGATGTGTGAGCCGTTGTTTTCCAGCAGATGAGAGATGGCCCGTTTTTACCTTCTTGGGGGGGCCTTACTTAGGGGCGTGGATTGTTGTACATGTCCGTAGGCCGTGACGCTGGACTGAGATGGCAACAGAGTGGCGTTTTTAGCACAGGAAGCAGTTTAGCGGCTGCCGAGTGCCCTGGGGCGTAGGCGTCTTGGCCAACACGCTGCAGCTCCAGCCCAATAGTTTTCCTCAAATCAGTGCTGTGAAACAGTAACATCTCAAGCTGGTCCTGGGATACCCCATAGCCCAGTCACGGCGAGCTCCAGTCCTCGAGTGCCTCAGACAGATGGGCAGACAGTGGAGGCAGTGCCTGCAAATCTTTCTCGTGGAAACCCTGGCCCCGTTTGCGGTCCTCGAGGACTGGAGGTCGCCATCCCTGTCTGGTTCTCGGGACATCCGCAATGAATACGCACGAGCGAAATCTGTGTGCTCCACTCTCGTGCACCTTCTGAAGATCAGAGCAGACCGAGTAAGGGGGAGTACGCCAGGTCCAGCTTGAGAAACGCCGTCGTAGAAGGTGCCAGAAAGGTAGCCCAAGCTTCACGCACCAATGTGCGTGGTGGGAATCCGGCCTGCCGTATTTGTTCAGTTATAGCAGGCACAAGGACTTCCTGGAAAATGCCAGTGGGGAGCATGGAGGCGCACCTGGTGGGTTGTGTTTCTCGTCTGCCCGTTTTCTCTCGTGCTTAGCTTCTCTGCGCCAGAGGGACCAAGAAACAGCAAATCTGGGGGAGTCCCTGATGCTGATGGTGGTTGGTGTTACAGGTGCAGAGCACAGCACAGAATCGAGATGTTTTTTTCTAGTTTGCAAAATGACAGTTTGTTGTAAACATGGATTCTGCAGGCCGTAAAGGGTTAAACCAGCCAAGCAATAAATCAGATTGTCTGCCTACGGGGAATTCCCTGCAAAGCATATAAAAGCGTTTAAATAAATAAATAAATAAAAGCAAAACACAAGAGTTCTGTGCACAGTAACTTAAAATCATGCAGAATTCTGTGCATTATATATTTTCAAAATAATACAATATAATCAGACTTTCAGCAGTAATTAATTTCCAGTTCAGAACCGGAACGCGTTTTTGCGCAAAGATGCAAAATTTGTTAGAGATGTGCTTTGGGTTGGTATATCATGTCGGGCTTTGTTTCGGGGGACCCCCTGTGCGAATTTTGTTTTTCCTGTAGTTTTGGGGGGGGGGGTGTTTCGGGGGCCCCGATTTTCGGGATAGTGCGCGCTAACTCTGCCCCGTTAGCGCGCACTAACCCCAAAATGATTTTTTTTTTTCTGAAATTTCAGAAAAAAATGAATTGGTTTTTCGGTTCTCCCAAACCATTCCGAATTAGGCGAATTTCCTAATTCGGGAAAGATTGCACATCCCTAAAACTTGTAAGTGTTTGCTGTGGAGTTGGTTCAGGGGGCACTGTGATCCACAGTGCTGACGTCCTGCAGCTGCCTCTACTCACAGGGACACAGCGGTGTCTACTAGGTCCATCAACATGCAAATGTATGTTGATGGCCCTATTAGGAATTCCCGCGCGATTCAGAAAGGAAAATGTGCAGCCAAGCCTCACATTTTACTTTCAGAAATTATTTCTTCCGGCACTGGGAAAGTGCACAGAAAAGCAGTAAAAACTGCTTTTCTGTGCACCTTCTGACTTAATATCATGGCGATATTTAAGTCTGAGGTCCCGAAAGTTACAAAAAGTAAAAAAAAAAAAAAAAAAAAATTTTTGAAGTCGGCCCAAGACTCGCAGGTTGAAAACCGGAAGCTCAATTTTGCCGGCGTCTGGTTTCCGAACCCCTGGCTATCAGCGGGCTCGAGAACCGACGCCGGCAAAATTGAGCGTCTGCTCTCAAACCCGCTGACAGTCACCGCTCCTGTCCAAAAAGAGGCGCTAGGGACGCGCTAATTTGATACTAATTTGAATACTGAATCGCGTTTGCCCGCTCTCCCGCGACCTTTACTGTATCGGCCCTTATGTGAGGTCTCTGTGTCTGTTCTGCTTTCTGTCAGCCTGTCTGGGCATGGGGTGCCTGCTTCTCTCCGTGTCTGTCGGGCGTCTGCCTCTCTGTGCCCTCCTTCCAGCAACCCGAAGAGAAGCAAAATGGAGACTTTGAGCCGGTGGCTGGCAGCATGGCTGCCTGAATACCCTTCGTGTGTGCGTGTATAGAAACCCGTTTTGAGGGGGCCCCAAGCAATCGCATGACTAGAAGGGGAGGGCCACGTCTCTAAGTTTGCTCACCCCTGCCTGATAGTAGATATGTGTTAAGAGAGTACACGTTACCGCCTGTGTGAGTGTGTGAAGACGGTGGCGGTATTTGCATAATCCCGTCCTGGATGGGAGGGAGATTTCCAGTGCTTATCTGAGGGTCAAAGTGGGATCCTTCCAGGGAGCTGCAGAGAGGGGTTTTGATTTGGAGGAGGAGCGGAGCCTTCCTGCACCTGAAGTTGGAGGATCCAGACTGACCGGGGAGAAACGTTCCCCGGCCTAAAGCTACGACGTGCACGGGCATTGCCACCAGAGGAGAGGCGAGACGTCTCCGAGGGGCTGCAGAGTCTGCAGGAGTTGTCTCTGTTTCTAAGGAAGTCTCGGAAGCCATAGAGGCTAAAGGCATCCCAGGAAGGGCATTTCTGAGGGGGGGTTGTGTAATTCTGGAAGATGTCATTTCTATTCATTCCAACAATTTTTAGCATTTTTACATCATTAAGCTTCTGTTTGACTGGGAGAACAATCCAAGGTGTGAAGAACTATCCTGATTTCTGAGGGTCCTGACCAAACAACCCACTGGAGCTTTGAGTTTTGGCAGAGCTCAGCAGCAGTTGAGGATGACCCCCACCCACACACATACACACCCCCACCCACGCTTTTCCAAGAAGCCTGCAGGACGGGGTTACCCAAGTGTAGGGCGTATTTAGAAACTGGACATGTATGTGAGAGACAGAACCTGTGCGGGCTGAAATTTCAGAGGGGGTCGATGTGCTGTTTGCTCCCGAGTGCTGACCTTTTAGTTCCAGCCAAGGCATTTATTTTAGAAAAGGGGATCATGGGACAGCTGCTGGGTGCTGCTGCGTTAAGATGCGAGTAACCTGGTGTGGGACTTCCCTCTGACGATGGCTTCTCGCGGCGAGCTGTGGAGTAAACCGTAGAAAGCCGGTGCCCGCAGTATCGCAGCTGTCGTGACATCTCGCTGTTCGGGCGCACGGCATCACTGTTTTTGCCTTCTTTCCCTGCTCTCACAGTTAAGCTAAATTACACACCCACACACAAAAAAACCCCCTTTTTGAGGGTTTCGGAATAACAACAAACCCCTCTGTGAATGGCCCTCGACTGCCAACAGCACGATGGCCGCCCTGGCATAATATACAGCACCGGGGCCAAAGAAAACAAGTTGTAAGCTTACGTTCCCGAACTCTGCAGAGAGCGAAGCAGCAGCCTGCAGATCCTGGTTGGCTTTGGTATTTGTTTAGGTTCAGCTACATTCCCATGCGATGACCTTCCAGAAAATTATAGCTCTCTGTTCTTACAAGTATAGGTCGGGGAGCTTGCCCTTGGGTTTGGGAATATCTGTGTTTTTACTTTCATGTTTACAGTGGTGAGGGAGGAAAGGTGAATTGTGTTTTGTTTGTTTGCTTTTTTTTTTCTTAAACCTATAATGTGCGGTCAAGAGGCTGATTTAACCTAGGTGGTAGCTCCTCTCCTGAGAGCACATGCAGATAAGTCCCTGGGAACCACTTCTGGTTTGTTTTGTTTTCACTTGGAAGAGAAAAGCGTTGCCCGATTGTGTGGCGCAGTCCTTGTTGTGAAATAAAATTTTGGATTTCTATCGCCTTTGATCGCCGCTGGAGCTGACACCTTTGGGTCCTGTTGGATATGAGAAATGGGTTTTTGAGCTCCCTCTGTGCCTGTGCGCCCTTAGGAAGAGAACTGAGTTTGCTGCATTGCTTATAGATGAGATTCCAATTCCCATGGTTTCTTGCTGTCCTGTAAGTTACATTTAGATCCCAGACCCCTCACCCAGTGCTGCTGACCCTCTGCCTCCGTGGAAGTAGCGAGTCGTGGCATTTTAAGGTTGTGATCCTGAGGCAGAAGAGCACTCTCCAACTAAATGCTTGTGGCCTGATTATAACATTTCTTTTGGGGTTTTTCCTTCTCGGGAAGTGTTATGTTAATTTACGTTTCCAGGCCATCTCCCTTGGACCAGTACCACCCAAAGCGGTTTACAAAGAAAAATAAATCCATCCATCATCATTTTGTTGTACTGATTGTATCAGCTTCTTGGGGAGGGGAGTGAATTTTCAGAATGGTGGACGTCCACGTGTGCTGTCGCTGCCACACGAAACAGTCTGCACGGTGTTGCAGGCTGGAGCTTGGACGTTCGTGCACATTTTATGTATTTTGTAACCAGAATGTGCGTGTACATCATCAATCATGCATGCGTGCTTTTCCAGCTGCTAATCAGGTTGTGGACGTCCTTACCCTGCTATACCAGTCCAGACTAGTGGTTTCTCTCCACTATGGAGTCAAAGGCCACACCCTTTTTCAGTGACATTATCACTTGGTATATAAGCTGGTGCTGCACCGGTAACAGCATTTCTCTCTCTCCCCAGCAGGAGGTGGACACATGCCAGACTGATGCAGTAGGATTCATTGGCTCACAGGTCCCTGGCCTTTGGGCCTGGGTCCCTGCTGGAGCTTGCTGTCATGGCAACAGCTTGCGTTCTGTTTTCCCTGGTGGAGCAGGATCTCGGCTCCCAGGACAACAGTTTCTGTGACTGTTCCCCTAGTGGACCAGGCCTGGATCATTTCTCCCAGGGTTCCCTGCGGGGCCTGGATCACGGCTCCCAGGAATTCCTTTGGGGCCTGGTTGGGCAGTATTTGGAAAGTGAATCCCAGGTTCCTTTTTGGGCCTGGTTGAGCAGCATCTGGCAGGTGGCTCAGGACCCTGTGGGTGGTCCACAAACCTCCAGCTGAGCCTGGTTGACACTTGAGGTTGGGAAAGCCTTTGGCAAATGTTCTCTATCTGAGGCATGTGGGTGAGGGCCATCCACGTCTCTTCCCTCCACCCCCTCCCCCTCTCTGCTTAGGTTTAATTCCTTTACCTCTGGACTGGCTGGGCTTGGCAGCAGCAGTAAAGCTGCTCTTTAAAAAAAATAATAATATAGCCAGCTGCTGCCACAGAGTTTGCACAACTGTGAGCAGGGAAAGGTCTCCTTTCTGGAGACCCTCCGAGCAGATGTAAGTATTCACTGTTGTGGCAGGACCCACAGTTGTCTGGGAACAGCGGTCTTCTCTCGTAAAATCAAACTCCTCTGGCTTTTTTTCCATCCCAGAGGTGTGTTTTGATGGAAACTGTGCTGTTGTGGAGACAGCCAGCCCTTAAGGGGAGATCTCCATGGCCTGACGGGAGCATTTTTGGTGGTAGGCTCTGCGGCTACTCAGAGAGCTAGACCTTTCAATTACTTTTGACCCTGTGCATGGGCAAAGCCGCAAGGCAGAGGGAATCAGACAGCCTTGCCTCCTCAGCAGTCTGCACAGGCAGCACCACCACCAGTTTGGGTATTGCTTGCGGCTGCATGTTCTCTGCTCATCCTGACTGAAACCAGTTTAGAGGCCTCTCAGGGCTGAGCTGACGACCATGGGCAGAGAAGCTCTTGTTTACATGTGCACAGGTGGTGTGAAGCCAGTGAGACGGCATGTTCAGCACCAGGCTCGTTTTCAGAGGGCATGATAAGCGCATTATGAAGTTCTGTGGTTTAGGCCTCTCTTGCATTCCTGGTGTGCTTGTGGGAAAACTCCCAGGCCCAAGTAAACAAAGTATCGGCTGCTCCTCTCTCAGCCTCTTTAAGTCTCAGTCCCGGTTCTGAAAATTATTTTGTGTGGGCAAAAAAAAAAAAAGGAGCTAGTTCCTGAGTGTTGGAGTCCAGAAGCCTTAGTGGGAATCTTCTTTCCTCTATCTAGGGACGTTCTTCCACGCAGGCGTGTAGAGCCCTTCCGTTCAAGGCTGGCTAGTGAACCTCTGGCTCCTAGGAGGCCACTTTCACCGGATTCCCTTGTGGCCAGAAGGGAAGCTGAACATGGAAGAAGATAGTCCCTTGGAAAACCGGGGTGAGGAGAGTTGGGGAGGCTTCACTGTTCTCAGAGAAAGAGCGTCTTGTTCTCACTTGTGCTATGGGTAGATGCTATGGTATTGGCCGTGGACCGCAAGATGGCAGCAGGTTCAAAGTCTGAGGCTCGTCTTTGTAAATTACTGTTTGGACAAGGCATGGGAGGGCTGAGTACTAGTGATTTCACAGACTCCCAGTTGGATAGAGTCCGTCCTCAGGACTGTTCAAAGCCACTGTGGCCTTGGGGATGTCAGAAGTGTCAGTCTGGGGAGGTGATAGTCTGTCCAGATATTGATCAGATCATTTGTAGATTTGATGAAGACAAGAATTGTAGATACATACATTTCTCCAGATACTTATCTGACCCATAGTCAGTGGGGCTTTTCTTACTCTACCACCAATCAATTCTGATATGGCCACTGTAACCGGCTGCCTAATGCAAGTGACTCCTCACCCCATTGAGCCAGTGGTTCTGGTCATTGTACAGGACAGATGACCCTGTGAAATTGCCATTCCTTTGTTCCAGCGCCTTGATGGTGTTTCCCTGTGTGTCAGCCTGCAAGAGTAGGTGGTAAAGGCTGTTGAGGGCAAGCTTCAGAGTTTGCTAGCTGTGGTCCTACAGTACCACTCACGGTTCATGGTTTAGGTTTATACTCCTATTTGGGATTCCAGAATGAAAAGGCTGGTGGTCTGTGGTGCTCCCTCAGTCAGAAGGGAGTAGTCGGATGTCTTGCGATGCCCCACTTCTATACAGAAACCCTTGCGCTCTGTCTGGCAGTGAAGCATGAGGAGCTCTTCCCTGGACCTTTTAGAAGTTTCTGTCAAATTCTTTAATTCCCTGGGGGTCCCAGTTGCAGTTATTGCATAGTACAGACATCAGATTCAGGGGGTTTGGTGTTAAGCATATTTGCCTCTCCTTGGGGTGCCAGTGCCCTGATAAAATCTGGATCTGGTTCTTAGAACTGTTTCCTCCTTTTGAGATGCTTAGTCATGCATTTTCGAAGGATATTCCTTAAAGGTGGTATCCCTAGAGGCCTATGTCCAGCGTTACAGCCCTTAATTGGCAGTGATCTCTCCTAGTCTTTCCACAGAGTTGGTCGCTTTTAACAAGTGTCATTCTTCTTATCCAAGGTTGTTTTTGCCTTCAGTTAAAAAGGCAGTATCTAGTGCCTCAAGTTTTTAAAAGATGGCTAATCCTTTTTGGCTAACCAGTAGGCCTTTATTCGGCAGAGCTCCTGGAGAGAAGCTGCTTTGGAATCTTCATTTTCCATGCAAATCGAGCATGATCCCCCTCGGCCTTTGAGGTAGGGTCAACAGGTTCTGAAGATGCTTCATGCCGATTCTACGAGGGCTCAGGCGTCTTCCTGAACAGAGTCTAAAGCACCTGCTCCAGAGGACATTTGTAAGGCAGCCATTTGGTCTTTGCATTTTTTTAGACACTACGGATCAGACGTGCAAGCCAAGGGAGATACTGCCTTGGGGCTGATATCCTCTGTGTCGTCTTCCCGCCCGTGTTGGAATGGGCTTGGGTGTATCACACTAGGAAGATTGATAGGTGTGTTATAAATGTTTATAAATAAATGGGGAAGGTGACAATTTTAGTTTTGCCTGTTAATTTTCGTTCCTTTCGTCCTGCTACACCCTCCTGGGAAATCGGGGCCTGCATTCTTATCCTTGGTAGCAGACCTTTGAGTTTGGTGGAAAATTTCAATTTTTCCCTCAAGGTATGCCCGAGGCTGCTGCTTCTGTACTATTTCTCTCTCCTGTGGCACTGCTTGGCATTTGCGGTGTCACACAGAAGTATGTAGGATACAGTTCCAGCTCAGCAGAGTTTGTTTTCTAAGCAGGGTAGTCAGGAGAATTTCCTCTGTCCCTTCTGCTTATGAAGTCTGTTTCTTCTTCCAAAGTTAATTGTGTTTTAGGGGGGCAGCAAGTATTTTCCATTGCTTTGACGGAAGAGCTGGCTATTGCCAGTGCAGCACCAGCCTATATAGCAAGTGATGTCATTGATAAATGGTGCGTTCTCTGTCTCCATCTGTTAGTAGGTGGAGATAACCCACTGGTCTGGACTGGTGTAGCAGGACTAAAGGAAAGGTAATTTAACAGATAAGACTAAATTTCACCTTCTCTTTTGTCTGTGTTTTTGATTGGGGTGCTTTGCCATAGAGGCAAAAACTCATAATAAAAACTTTTAAAAATATATCAGAAGCAAGAAACCTGTGAGGGAGTCGGTTAGACCATTAGATGACCAAGGGGTTAAAAGGGCTCTTAGGAAAGATGAGGCCATTGCAGAAAGACTAAATGAATTCTTTGCTTCTGTGTTTACTAATGAGGATTTTGGGAAGATACTAGTTCCGAAGATGGTTTTCAGGGCTGATGAGTCAGACAAACTAAACGAAATCACTGTGAACCTGGAAGATGTAGTAGGCCAGATTGACAAACTAAAGAATAGCAAATCACCTGGACCGGATGGTATGCATGCTAGAGTACTGAAGGAACTAAAAAATGAAATTTCTGATCTATTAGTTAAAATTTGTAATCTGTCATTAAAATCATCCATTGTACCTGAAGACTGGAGGGTGCCAATGTAACCCCAATATTTAAAAAAGGCTCTAGGGGCGATCCGGGTAACTATAGACCAGTGAGCCTGACTTCAGTGCCAGGAAAAATAGTGGAAATTATTCTCAAGATCAGAATCGTAGAGCATATAGAAAAACCTGGTTTAATGGAACACAGTTAACATGGATCTACCCAAGGGAAGTCTTGCCTAACAAATCTGCTTCATTTTTTTTGAAGGGGTTAATAAATATGTGGATAAAGGTGAACTGGTAGATGTAGTGTATTTGGATTTTCAGAAGGCGTTTGACAAAGTCCCTCATGAGAGGCTTCTAAGAAAACTAAACAGTCATGGGATAGGAGGTGATGTTCTTTCATGGATTACAAACCGGTTAAAAAACAGGAAACAGAGAATAGGATTAAATGGTCAATTTTCTCAGTGCAAAAGGGTAAACAGTGGAGTGCCTCAGGGATCTGTACTTGGACCGGTGCTTTTCAATATATATATAAATGATCTGGAAAGGAATACGATGAGTGAGGTTATCAAATTTGCGGATGATACAAAATTATTCAGAGTAGTTAAATCACAAGTGGATTATGATACATTACAGGAGGACCATGCAAGACTGGAAGATTGGGCATCCAAATGGCAGATGAAATTTAATGTGGACAAGTGCAAGGTGTTGCATATAGGGAAAAATAACCCTTGCTATAGTTACACAATGTTAGGTTACATATTAGGAGCTACCACCCATGAAAAAGATCTAGGCATATCATAGTGGATAATGCTTTAAAATCGTCAGCTCAGTGTGCTGCAGCAGTCAAAAAAGCAAACAGAATGTTAGGAATTATTAGGAAGGGAATGGTTAATAAAACGGAAAATGTCATAATGCCTCTATATTTCTCCATGGTGAGACCGCACCTGGAATACTGTGTACAATTCTGGTCGCCGCATCTCAAAAAAGATATAGTTGCGATGGAGAAGGTACAGAGAAGGGCAACCAAAATGATAGAGGAGCTGTTCCATCCCCTTTATATGAGGAAAGGCTGAAGAGGTTAGAGCTGTTCAGCTTGGAGAAGAGACGGCTGAGGGGGGATTTGATAGAGGTCATATTTACACTTTTGAATACTAGGACTAGGGGGCATTTCATGAAGTTAGCAAGTAGCACATTTAAGACTAATCGGAGAAAATTCTTTTTCACTCAACGCACAATAAAGCTCTGGAATTTGTTGCCAAGAGGATGTGGTTAGTGCAGTTACTGTAGCTGGGTTCAAAAAAGGTTTGGATAAGTTCTTGGAGGAGAAGTCCATTAACAGCTATTAATCAAATTTACTTAGGGAATAGCCACTGCTATTAATTGCATCAGTAGCATGGGATCTTCTTATGTTTGGGTACATGCCAGGTTCTTGTGGCCTGGTTTGGCCTCTGTTGGAAACAGGATGCTGGGCTTGATGGACTCTTGGTCTGACCCAGTATGGCAATTTCTTATGTTGTTATGGGAGGGAGGATAAATTGGTGAAGCCATGGATCAACTGGTGTAGGGCTTGGCAAACTGGTCCTTGGAAGTTCTTGCACAAGTAAGTGTTTTCATAAGTGAGATAAATGCATGCATCAGCCAATTTCATAAAACACCTGCCTTTGTGCATAAACTGTGAGGGTTTTATGTGATGTCTGTAAACTGTTTTGGTAAGGATCAGCAGAGCAAGGTCATGATTGACTTGCGATCTCAATGAGCTAGCCCGGAGGTTGAGCGGCAAGCACAGGGCACTTCTATTCGGAAGGTTCCCAGATGTGGTCTTCCACGCCCTGGGTCTGCCGGAAATGCTGTGGATGTTAACAGCCTCTGGTGGGAGAGTTAGTCATGGTCATCATTAAGGGTAACACCTAGTGGCTGGATTTTGAGCCCATGATACAAGGTTTTGGAAGGAGCCCTGGTGCCTGGCTCCTAGCCTGAGGGCTATTGCTGCAATGACCAGTCGAGCAACAGTGTACTCATTCATCTATCTGGGCTGGGAGAGAACCTGAGAGGAAGAATCTCAGATAGACTGGATGGGCCAGTTGGTCTTTATCTGCCATGCCATTATTTATTACATGACTATGTAAACATCTTTGCAGTTGCTTTTAAGTTCTGTCCTGCTCTTACGGTGTTTAGGTTTATTCCTAAACGGGGGAAAATGTGATCAGTCTGTGTTTGACAGAATTGTGGTTATGGAAATACTGATGTAATGAGGGTGCAGATAGGTGCTGCGAAACACCTGTTGCTTTGCTTATAACTTAGATCTGTATTTTTGTGATACTCCCTCTGACAAAGCTATTTTAAATTGAATTTCCTGTTTGAACAAAAATAATGTCCAAGGCCACGTTCCCTAGTGAAATCTTGTCATTGCAAACATTGTATGCTAAGAACTAATGTCCACCTCCTGAGAGTATGATGCTAGTGTGAATATTACTCCTGGGGGAATTCTGCGCACAAAAACATAAAATTCTGCACTTTATTTTGGTCAAAATAACACAATTTACATGACAGTCTTTAAGTAATCACATTTTAAATTAATACAGAAAAAAGTTATTACTTAAAGATGCAGAATTTCCCTAGAAATTCACTGTAAGTGTCCCTTCCAATCGCTCTCCCTACTCTCCTGGCCACTTTGCCCTCTCAGACCCCAACTCCTTCACCTGCCAGTATCTCTCTCCTCCACCTCTAGGCTCAACCCCTTCCACTCTATTGCCAGACCCAAAGTTTGACCCCATTCTCAGTACTGCCTCTCACACGGCTCCCTCTCTAGTACACATACACACCCCCTCATACAGGCTCCCTCACTCTCTCGCGCACACACACACATCCCCTCATACAGGGTCCCTCTTTCTTGCATACACACCCACACACACTCCCTTTCTCTCTCACACATACATCCTCACGCAAGCTCCCTATGTCCCTCCCTCTCACACACATTCTCCCTTTTCTCTAGTACACACACATCCCCCCATACAGGGCCCTCTCTCTTGCATACACACCCACACAATCTCCCTTTCTCTCTCACACATACATCCTCACACAGGCTACCGTTGTCTCTCTCTCACACAGCCCTTCACACAGGCTCTGTCTCACACATACACAATCCCTTCACACAGGCTAGCACCCTCACATACACACCAGCTCCCAATCTCTCACACACATACACACTCCTTCACAATCTCCTCATTTAGGCTCCCTCCCTCTCTCTGGAACTCACACTCAAGCATCCCCCTCTTACCTCCCATGCTCTCTCTCACCCTCTCTCTCTCACCCCTCTCCCTCTCCTCACACACACACACACACACAAACATTCTCTCTCACCGGGGCCTTTATCTTCGCTGCGAGTGGAGCGCATCCCGCGGCACACGTGGGCCTTCCATCTTCCCCGTGAGCGGAGTGCGTCCCGCGGCACACGCAGGCCTTCATCTTTGCGCACTCTGTACACAGCATGCCGAGATCTCCTCTGCTATTTTCTGCGCAAATTCTACACTCCACAGTAGCGCAGAATTCCCCCAGGACTAGAATATCCACATGGATGCAGCTGCCACGCCATCCTCTGAAGGCCAGGATATAAGGGTAGCCCAGCTGGAACTGACCTGGGCCTTCTGGCTTGGCATTTGAGTTAATATTCGTGCATGAGGTGGTGCCATATCGGTGCCAGGAATGATATTTTAGCTGCCTGGATGACCAGGTGCCCTGGATTTTCCCCCCACCCCTGGATGTAGATTTGAAACGTACTTCTGGGAAGAAGGTCTGAGCACCTCTGAAGCTGGTGTTCCCCCCCCCCCCCCCCCCCCCCCCCCTATGAACTTTGCTTCTGAGAACTCCCCGTGTGGTTAAAACTGAATCTCTTTACTTTCTTAGTCATCGCCCAACTGCTAAATGACCAAGTTTGGAGAAGGAGATTTTAGGTCAGTCCTGCATTTCTGAGAAGCTTATCCTGGTCTGTTCAGGTATCTACAGGCCCGGGTTTCAGATAGTAGAAGAGGGGACTTCAAATACTACAGTGCCCTTGGATGCAAGTTTAAAAAAACCAAAACAAACAAACCTGGACTGACCACGTGTCTGCCAGCTTGGATTGGGTCTCTTGGCAGCTTTGCGGTAGTAGAGTTTTGAGCAGCAGCAACACAGACTGGCGGTTTAAGAACCTGCCTTACATAGGATCATAACTTCTCTCTCTCGCTCTCTCTCTCTCACTCTCCTGTTTCCTTGTTGTGGTGTTTGCTCTTTCCGTCAGCTGATCTAAGAAATCTTAGATCCCTTTTAAGAAGGCCTCGATTTAGTTTGCACGCACACCTGCAGGGCCTTTCAAAGGGGCCAGCCAGTCCTTCCCTAGGGACGGAGCAGTGGAAGCAGCTTTATTTCCGTTGCTGTTCATAAAGAGGTGAGCGGGGCCTGTGTCAGCCCCAGTCAGGCCAGAGCAGCTTGGGCTGTGTTAGGAGCACAGCATCCTGTGAAGGCCTCAGTACCGCGTGCATGGCTACCTCTCCTGCCCTGGCTTTCTTAATTTATACATCCCATGTTAAGCTTTTTAAAATTTCTCTCTGGACCTCTCTTCCAAACCCCTGCCGCCCAGCCTTTGGATATTTTGCTTCCCATGAAAGCCTTGGAGAGACGTCTTTCTGTCTCTCTAGAAAGACCCAACTAAGAGGCTTTCCCCCTCCTTGATTCACTCCCAAAGTCCATGAAGCAGGGGCTCGTGAGGAATCTGCGGAGAAGGAAGCTCTGGAGCGGGACGTTCATGGTAGGAGGCAAAAGAGGTGGGGCTTGGGACTAAAACGAGGAAAGATTTCTTCCCAGAAAGGGTGGTAAAGGCAAAAGGGGTACCTGACTTTTAAGAACGCACAAGGGAAGCATGGAGGATCCTTAGATGGCAGAACAGCGATGGTGAAGTCAAGTAGGGTTTGCAGGTAGACGAAACGGTCAGAGGGAGATGGTGGAAAATGTTTACCGTCATCTTCTGTTCAAGTAGATTAAGTTCTTCCCCCAAGTGGTGACCTTAAAACAAAGGTGCAAAACCAAACCTCTAGCCGCCCTCCACCTGCTGTGCAGCGAGTCGACTGGTGGCTGTCACTAGAGTGGGTCCCGTGCTCCGATGCCCCAGTCAGCATGTGGAAGCCAGGAGAGCTCCGGGGCAGGCAGGCGGTGACTGAAAAGTGAAACGATCCTTTTCCTGGTTTCTGTAAACCGGGAGGGAGGGTTCTGTCGGTACTTTGCAGTGCTTTTCTTTATGTAAAATGCTCTTTGCTGCCTGCTGTCCCTTGTGGTTAGAATGCTGCTGCTGATCCAAGGTTTCATTACGATTCAAACATGAACAAAAAACAAATTCTTCATCTATTGGAGAGCTATGGTATATACATATGTACTGGGAAGTGCCATTGCTAGAATATCATGTAGAAGATAATACACAGATCTGTTTTCTAACCCCTAATCTTTCTGCAAGCCCAGGTTAGTTAATTGTATTTGATAAAAACGCCTTTCCTCCCATAAAAGAACCAAGGCGATGTACGACAACAAAAGAAACAAAATGTCTAACCAGCAGGTTCTAAAAACCAAATACCGGTAGTAAAATAACTAGCATTGTCTGACTCTGCTGTCTGCTTTGGATGCCCTTTCAATGTTCATTTACGTAGTTTTGTAGGGCACCGTCTCCAAGGAGCCTTCCCACATTCTGAAACTCTGCCTGTCTAGAACTGAGCTACTCTGCTTTCTCTGCCTCTGGTTGCCCTTCTGTTACCTCCCTCTTCTGTGTCAGTGGCCCCCCCCCTATATCTTCAGGTTGGCAAAGGCCACTCTCATCTCTGACTTTTTCCTCCATATCTAAACCAAAATGTGTGATTTTCTCTCTCTTCTTATTGCCAAAACACTGACCCTGCACTCATTTTCCACGTAAGCAGTGGGATATCCCCAAGTCCACCATAATAATGGTTTATAGACTTTTCCTGTGGGAGCTAGTCTAACACAGCTACACTATCAGCTTTTATCAGATCCTCTGGCAGTGAATTCCAGAGCTTAATTATACGTCGAGTAAGAATATATTTTCTCCTGTTTGTTTTGTTTTAATTTACTACTTAGTAAATTCATTGCATGTCCTCGAGTCTTTGTATTTTTTGAAAGAGTAAACAACCAAGTTGTATTTACCTGTTCCATGCTGCTCATTATTTTGTAGACCTCTTTCATATCTTCCCTTAGCCATCTCTTCTCCAAGCTGAAGAGCCCTGCCATGTTTAGCCTTTCCTCGTAGGGAAATCTCCATCCCCTTTATTTTCGTTGCCCTTCTCTGTGCCTTTTCTAATTCCGCTATATCTGTTTTTTTGTTTGAGATACGGTGACCAGAATTGCACACACTACTTGGTGTGGTTGCACCTTGGAGCTATACAAGAGCATTGAGTTATTCTCTGTTTTATTCTCCAATCCTTTCCTAATAATTCCTAGCTTTCCCTTTGCTTTCTTGTCGCAGACTGAGCAGAAGATTTCGACATATTATCCACGATGATGTGTCTATCTTTTTTCCTGGGTGGTAACTCGTGATGGTGGACCCTTGCATTGTGTAACTGTAATTTAGATTGCTCTTTCCTACGTTCATCACTTCGCATTTGGATGCCCAATCTCCTCCCGTCTTGCAAGGTCCTCTTGCAATTTCTCACAATCCTTTTTGTGATTTAACAGCTTTGAATCATTTTGTGTCGTCTGCACGTTCCCAGTTCCAAGTCGTCATTTATAAATATGTGAAAAAGCAATGGTCCCAGAACCATCATAGGACACCACCTAGGTGCGCCATCCATCCTGCCGGCTCTGAGTTTGCTTGGAGTACTATTGAGCAGGTTTCAGTGGGAGCAGAGCAGTGCAAACAATTTACAGTCTCTTAATTTGAAACAGGCAGATTTCAACCTGGTACCGGATGGTTATGGACATTTCCGATTTCACGGAGTGCTCTGTCAAATTTTCCTGCCAGATCTAGGTGACATTCAAAGGAAACAATCATCGAAAAGGTGGTAGACATGGCCTAACCCGCTTAATACCCAAGCAGAACTTCGTAGGTTGTGCGTCCTGAAGCGATCGCTCGAGGAGCAGAATCTGACACGAATCGTTGGCTCTAGGAGTTCTTTCTCCTTCTTCTCTGGCTTGGTCTGATGTGATTTATCCATTATTTGTATAGTTTGTCAGATAGGATTACTGGTTGTGGAGAAAAACTGGAAGGAAGCGTATGTAAAGGAAAATTATTAACAGCTCGATAGTTGGAGGATTGACGGGGGAAGTAGCTGGACAGAATTGCCCCCCAGCATGTTAACTGTCCTGGCAATAAATCAGATCACTTCCACGCTGGGCTCTAGATAATTGCTGTAGAACAAAGAGATCTCTTACAAATTTTGCTAAGTTGGGCACGCTGGCGATGAAGCAGTAAAAACTGTCACTCTTTGCTCCCGGCTGAGCTTTAATTAATTAAATGCTGGCTTGCTTGCTCTTGGGAAGGCTTATCCCTTAAATGCAGTCTCCAGTGACACTCCTGGAGGGCTTGCATGACGTCAGGGTTTCCCAAACCTGTTCTGGCGAACCCCCCCCCAGCCACTTGGATTTTCATGATACACCCAATGACTCTGAGTGAAAGATATTTGCATATATCGGGTCTCCAATCTGCTGCACATTGCTAATTCTGGATAGGGTACCCTTAAAAAAGGGTGGGCAAAATGGGGCACCAGGCTGGGAGATGCCAAGCCCAGGGATGGAAACGAGAGGCGCGAAGGTATCGTGAGGCCGCAGCCTTCCTGCTTAGCACCATGGCAGCGGGACTATTGGAAGGGAGCCCACCCACCCACCCCCCCTACCCTGAAGGAGGCCGCAGCCCTCAGACGGCCTGGAACACAGATTTGTCAGCCCCACAATCAGGCCTGGGTTTGTCAATAGGGTTCACTAGTCCGGTGGCAAAAATCTGGGGCTAGCAGGCTGGCTGAATGTTTGCTGCCTTCCAGCTCTGTGGGATCTCAGTGGGCAGAGAGCAGCCCTCTGCTTCCTGATTCAGCCTCTCCCCCTGCCAGGCAGCATGCAGAGGATGGGAAGGGAGGGGGCAGAGGGTACAATGGGGAGGTTAGGAGGGGCTGAATAGGGATCATTGAGGCGGGTGGGGGAGAGGTGCAGAGGGATGACGGGATTGGCTGACGGATGTGTGTGTGTGCGAGAGAGAAGGGATTTGTGTGTTAGTGCGTCTGTGAAGCAATTGCCACATGCACGTTTACTGCTGTAATAGGTAAATGAGCTCTTTTGCATCTCATTAGCATAGCTCTTGCATCTTCCAAGCTAGTTTGCGTGCGTCGTCGAGGTCATCGTGCACAATAACTCTTGCGCCGGCGTTGGTGAGCTTCTGCACCTCGGTCCCTATTTTAAAGCTGGATGCCTGAAGGGATCAGCTGTCTACTTTTGGCCTTATTACCAGGTCTCGTTGGTCCGAGCATGTCTCGGGTCTTTATAACGTTACTTTTTTAGAAGAGGTGTGCAGCTTTTATTATTCTGACCACAGCCTTTATCCTTTCCCGCGTTCGGCCCATGTTCATTCTGCGCTCGTGTCTGCGTCCCGCCAGCAGTTTCCTCCTGCTCCTTTTGGGCTTTCGGCTCCATCAGAACCTGCCTTTATTTTTTTTTTTTTTTTTTTTTAAGCTAGGCTTCTTTTAACTTTCGTCGAATACTTCCGGGGGGGATTTTTTGCTCCCTGTTTTTATGTTGCCTCCCAATTCGCTCAGCCCAGCCATGCACCAGGGCTCCTCCCCCCCCCCCCTTAAGCCTGTAGTTATGAGCCTTAACCTGGGCCACCAGGTGTCGCTGTTGCCCGATGACTGGGTATCTCCCCCCCCCCCCCCCCCCCCCACGGGCGCTGGGACTGTTGCCTCCGCAGCGTTCCCGGCTCCTTGTGTAGAGACTTCTGAAAAGTAAACTAGGTTGCTGCCACGCTGATGGTTAAGTTTGTGATTGGGGGGGGGGGGGGTTAGGGTTACCAGCTCCATGTGGCACAAGGGCTGTAAGGATAGAATTTATTTACTTTATTGTAGGGAGATCAAATTTACTCTCAGTTTGCTTTCAGCAGAAAAAATAATGGAGGATAGGTTTTGTTTTTAAATCACTAAGCATCGTATTATTTATAGGTTCTCCAGTCCGCAGAAGCTGTTACCGTGCATGAAGCACACAGGTTCCCCCTCTTCAGCCGTACTTACCCGGCCTGACCGTCAGGATCTGAAGAGGGACCCGTGGGGGTCTCCAGAGCCTCCTGCTGCTAGCTTTGCGGTCCTGACCGGCTTGCAAGATTTCCTGAGACCTTCCTAAAGAAGCTGCTGCTGCTGCTGTGCTTTTCGGGCAGCCTGGTGCCGTGGTTCTCTGACCTCGGCTGGCGTAGCTGGCGGTGCCCGACGCCTTATCGGAGTCGCCGTCGTGCAGAGACTGTGGGTGGTGGCAGTGGGGGCCCTGCGTCAGCGAAGACAAAGGGGGAGGGGCATTCGTGGCCTCCTTCACTCTCTCTTGCACCCTTCCAGCTCCCAATCCCCTCTTACTTATTTATTTTTCAGTTTTTTGCCGTTTTGTCTGTCCCCCTAGGCTTTCTTTTTCCAGCAGCTGTTTCTCTTGCGCCCCTCCCTGGGACCTGCTTTCTTTGTAAACAGGAAACACATGGTGAGTAGGAGTCGTCGCTCTACCCATCTTTGCAGCCCACGGTGAGGTGGGAAGCTGGAGTAACAAGTGCCTGACGTGAGGACAGCGGGCCACGTGGGTCTCCGGGCCCCAGTCCTCGCCAGACTTCACCGCGCGCATGTGCCGCACGAACCCGCCTGGCCAGACGTGGGCCTAGCGCCAGGGGGGGCCAGCTCCGGTCCGCGGGAGCCACAAACAGGCCCTATTTTCAGGATACCCACAAGGAATTATACGTGGCATAGATTTGCACACGACGGAGGCAACGCGTGCAAATCTCTCTCATGCCATATTCATTGTGGCTATCCTGAAAACCTGGCCTGTGTGTGGCTCTCGAGGGACCGGAGTTGGCCACCCCTGGCCCAGCGGACTGGAGATCCAGGGATGATGATGTCGGCAGGCGTGTGGCTTCTGTGCCTCACTCGCCGTGTCTCTCAAACGCCCACAGACGCCGCCCACCCCCCTTCCAGCTTGGTCCGAGACGTTGCAGCTGCTTCCGGTGGCCGTGCTGTAGAGGATTTCAAGTGCAGGCCTAGTGCTGAATGACACTTTTTTGTTGTTGTTTTTCTCTCTTTCCTTCTGTTTCTTTCCGGTTAACGATCTGTTTCAGCAGCCTGCGGCCGGGTCCCAGAGTTTCTGTGAATGCGAATCTGGTCCTGACTGGTTACTGACTGCGAGGAACTCTCTCTTTTAGCTCCACACGCGAGAGAGCAATATTGTAAACTGTCGGTGACTGGGGATGGCTTTCCCCCCCCTTGTGTCACCGCGCATCCTCCTCCGTCTCCCCTTGGCTCACCGCCGCACTTGAATTATTAGGTCACGGTTTCGGCGACTGCCCCCTCTCCCCTGCAGGGTGTAGCTTGTCAGAAAAGAAGTATTTCCATATTTCCTCTCAGCTTCCTTCCTTTCAGATTCATATCATTAACCCCTTGTCCTTTTTTTCCCTCTCCCTGTAGAAGATAAGTCTCTCTTTGTAGTTTTTTAGATTTTTCATTTCATTTCATTTATTAAAATTTATTGATCGCCTACCACAGGGAGGCCTAGGCGATTTACAACATTAACATACATAATAAAAACATAAAAATAACATACAATAACACACGAATTGCATATGTTTCACAGAAATAGACAATTTTTTTGGTTGCTTAAATTAGTATTTTAAAGGGCATATCAGCAATGCGTCCTGTAAAATCCAGAAGGAAAAGTCCATAAACCGTGATTTACCAGGTAGGCTCTGGGAAGGCCTCCTCTTATTCCTGGGAGGGAAGAACGAAGGAATTGGATCTGCAGAGTATTGGTGACCTGGATTGGCCACCATCTGAGACCGTGGTCTTTCTGATCACACCAAGGGGCATTTCTAATCTGGAGGGGGAGGGTGCGGTGATCCCCCTTCGCTCAAGGGCATCGTCCGCTTCCACTGCTTGCCCACCGGCTCTTCCGGCACAACACGAGGATTGCTCTGCGGTATTGGGATAAACGCCACAAAGGCAGGCACTAAACCCAGGAGCTGGTGGTTCGTGTGCATTTGGCTTCCCCAAACCCAGTGTTAAACCAGGCCGTAGGTTTGTCGTGCTGAGCTGACAGCTGGGTGGCTTTTTGTGGAGGGTAGGTTCTTATGCCCTTGAAATTCTGCACTTCCAAAAGAGCACAAATGAGCTCAACCCGCAGCTGACGAAATAGACTCCTGTCCTCGAAAGCGTATGCAGACGTTGCAATCCGAAGAGATTAGAGAGACGTATGGACGGCATCCTGTGCAAATGCTCCTAGTAGAAAGAGTCCATTTTCATTTATTTTTCATTTTTTCATTTATTAAAATTTATTGATCGCCTAACACAGAATAGCCCTAGGCGATAAACAAAAATACATACATAATAAAAACAATAATAAACACACACTTCAGACAAAAAAAATGTTTAGTTTCACAGAAACTGGGGAAAAGTACTACCAAGTAATGGTAGTACTATGTCCCTAGATCAAGTTAGATCAAGATCAGTGCCGTTTCCATTTCCACCCGTTACACTGGGGTGAAACAAAGCGTGGGGACGTCGAGGGGCTTGTGCAAGGCCGGAGTGAAGCAGAGAGCCCCGCCGTCCTGTACAAAGTGCAGCGCGCACCCCCATTTTCACGTACAAATTAGCTACCAAACGGGAGAACGCTGTAGAGATCTTAGCCTGATAAAATTATATATATATCTCACAGGGCTACAGTCCAGAAGGCTAAAAAGTTGTTGATTTCTTGTCCTTGGAGCCATTTTTTTTTTTTGGATCTCTTCAGCCATCTGGTCTGTGCCTTATATTGGTGTGCATTGGTACTTTCATCTCTCTGTGGGTTTGTTATATTATAAAAAATCAATTTCGTTTTCCATAAAAATACATAAAAGAAAAGTCCAAATAAAAGAAATATGTCAAGCAAAATGTAAAAATGATCAAACCTCTGCATGTATTTCAGCCTATGATTGGTTGTGTTCCTGTTGAAGGCGCTGCAGCAGCACCTACCCTTCCTTCTGCTTCCCTGATTTATCTTGCTATCTATGGAGAACATCTGTTACAGGTAAGCAACTAGCTGAACCAGCCGAAACTTTCAGGGGCCGATGCATTACTGTGTGGTCAGGCTAGTGCACAGGTTAGCCCGAGATTGGACGTGCTAGGCTAAAAGGGGATTAACGCGTCCAAACACGCTCGTAGCCAGTGGCCCTCATCACGTGTAAACGCCATGAGGACGAGGCTATTAGCTAGTGCCCCTGATGCAAAAAAATCACCGTGCGCCCGTTTTTACACACCTGGAGCTGGCCTCAAAAAAAAAAAATAGCAGAAATTACTGCTCTTCTGTGGTCGCTCCCTCATCCTGATACTAAGGAGGAGGAACCACAGGAAGCGGCAGGAAAAACAGAAATCGCGACGGCGGTCAGGTTAGGAGAATAGATGCTCGTTAATTGAGCATTCGGGCGCACAGCCACATCTGGGCGCCCGATGCCATGGACTCGCTAGGATCGCACAACTTATCCCCAATGTGTCCTTTATAGCGCGCCAGCTCATTTGCCTCGTGCAGTCGGACACCCAGGAGAGGGGGATGTGCGCGCATTGGAAAAGCGCGCGCCCAGTTTGGACGCCCGTTAGGTTTTTTCCGCGCTCGATACTGCATCGGGCCCCCTCCGAAAGGCAAGAGAGCGCTGCTGATGTCCTAGCAACGAGCTGGCTTCGGCGCGCGAGACGTCCCTGCCGTGCCGCGTGCAGTGTGTCTCGGCTGTTTTTGTTTTTTGCCACTCGTGGCAGAGGCTGCGCGCCTCGCCTTGCCTGGCTGAAGTCCTCCCTCCCCCCGCTGTCCCAAGATCGAAAAAAGGCTCCGGGGGGAAAAGCGGGACAGGCAGAGGGAAGCCTATTTGTGCAAAGCTGAGCTAACCTACAGGGTGTTGGATCTGCCTTTGTTTGTGAAACCTTATTTACCAAGAGCCCTCGGTTCCATGGCGGTGTCTCCTGAGTGCCCCTGGTTACGCACTGCTTTAACGAGTTATGGAAAGGGAGGAGGATTTGAACTTGAGGTCTGGGTGCCACGGCGCAGCAGGCCCTGGAGTGTCTCCGCAGAAATACTCCTACGTATATATGGCTTTGTGTGTTCCGACCACCAGCATTTCGCCTTTGCAATACCGGACCCCCCTCCTGCCGAACCAAACCAGTCTCTTCTGAGTAAAACTCGCCGTCAGAATGCGCAACGTTCTCGCGGAAGATCCCTAACCAAGCAGGAGAGGAATTTGCCGGGGGTAACCAAGCAGGTACCTCAGCGAGGTCCCGGGTTGAGAAGTGCCCTCAGGACAGCGGGTTGGGGGGAGGGAGGGGGTCTCCATTTTGAAATCCCTGTGCTTGCTTTGCCTCGGTCGGTGAAGTAGTTGCAAAGTCCGTGAGGGAACTCTGGCAGGGGTGCCCCGGTAGTACAGACTGTTCCCTCCCGTTCCTCCTGGCCCGTGGACCTCCAGCCTTGATTCGGAAGGGCTTGCGGCTGCAGGCAAGCAACTAAATTGCAGAGTGGTGAGGGTTTTTGGTTTGGGTTTTTTTTTTTTGTTTTTTTTTTTTTTTTTTGAAAAATTTAATCCAGTAGTAACTTGATGGAGCACAGATTTTTTTATTTTTAATATCAATTTCCAGATTTTTGGGAAATACCAGTTGAAGCTGGAGTCTGGCTTGCCTCCAGAGCCCCCTACGCTTACAGTTGAAGCTGAAGTGGTGTAGTGGGGGCCCAGAGCACCCCCCCAGGCTCTGGGGCCCAGCTGCGGCTCTGTTTAAAGATGGCGCTGGCTTGCCCCATCGTGTGCTTGGTGCTCCCTGGCCCTTTTACCCTCCTCTTTGGGAACGGCTGCTGCCGTGCTCCCGTTACAACCCAGCAGGGCTTCGGTTGAAAGTGCAGGGAGTGTCCAGAGGGTTGGGTGGCCCGGCCTTGGCGGGGGAGGGGGGTTGGCGTGGATCTTGGGCTAGAGCTTTTAACTTTAAAAAAAATAAATAAAAATATTTACACTACGGCCGCCTCCAGGGTTTGGCAGGAGGGAGGTTTGAGGGGGGGTTATGGAGATCCCCGGGGGGGCTTTTACCCAAGTTGGGGGTTGATGGCCCCTTCAAGACAAGGCCCCATGAGCACTGGGATGTGTGTAATGTCCTGAAGGCCCCCCGGGGGGGGAACTAGCTGCAACTCTTGCGTTGTAGCTTAACTTCAGTTCAGATAGCACAGCTTGCCTGCCATTTCTGAGAGAAGCTGCGCCAAATGGCTGCGTGTTTTTAGCATCTGAACAAGCCGACAGCAGAATACCGGGCGGTGATTTAAATAGATCGCGTTATCCCCGCGTTAGGCTAACGCGGCTTTGTAAATGTGCCCCCAAGACTGTAAACCCCCAGGGGAAATACCTACAAAAGGAAAGATGCCAGCTAAACGTAAATAAAAAAAAATGTAAAAAACATTTATTTAAAAAATACTGTTTACATGGCAAGAAGGCTTTTGTGATTTAGAAGCTAATATATTTTGGATCCTAGTCCTCGTTTTTGGTTTTTTTTTCCTTTTCTTCCTGCCTGGAAACAACTGGCTTTGCAACTTTTTCATTGTAAGGAATGCTTTTATTTTGGTTTTAGCCCCCATGCCCAGTAGCCAAAAGTAATCTGCCACCTCTATTTCCTGACACGTAACAAATTGTATAAACGCGAGGTTTGAGGCTGCGTGTATTCAATTGCAACACAAAGTCCCAAAACTGGGGATTTGGAAGAAACGATTGTTCAGGTCCGTTTGGTCTGGACATGAATCCAGTAAAGAGCAAGACCAGAAAGACCTTTGCTCCTTCGGGGGAGGGGTGTCATTTTGCAGCATCTTGCACAGGTCCCACCGCTTTTTATAACGGATTCTACGCGTGCGGATCAGCTTTTAAACGATGCGCGCGCAGGTACAGGTGTACATGCATGCACGCATGTCCTGACCCTGCCCAGACTCCCACGCCGAAGGCCCCTCGCCTATGCGCGTCAAAAGTCTGCACGCACGCACTGTATATAAATGCAATTTTGCGCACACAGCGCTCGCATGACTTTCTAAAAGGCCATTTCTGAGGGCAAACTGCTGCGTCGCCCGCAGAAGTCCCTTTTGAAAATGACCCTTTGTTGAGGGCAGGTTTCAGTAACGCGCATAAGTCGGCAGGGGTGGAGGGAAGTCATGCAGGAGCCGCACGGTTTATAAAATACCGCTCGTCTCCATTCTTAGAAACATGCGCGTAATATTTCCACGTGCGCCCGTTTTTTGTTGTTGTTTCAGGAGGGAGCTGCGTGGTTTCTACACCTATTTTATAAAAGTGCGGACACGTATTTTCCGCACGAAATAACTGTAACCTGTGCGCGCAGTTGCTGCCGGTTGTGCGCGAAGGCGGGTATTCTGTAAAACACGCGCGTGCGTGCTGTGTCATCGCCAGTTCCCCCGATGCCTCTGCCGGTTGAACTTGACCCCCCCTCACCGCCACCCCCACTACCCAAGAGAATTTGCAATCAGACAAGGGCAATTTTGTTTCAGCGACTCCGTTAGCAGACGTGAAAACTTACGGAGCTTTCAGAGCGCAAACGGGCCATGGACTTCTGAACGCCACCCCATAATGCCCCTGAGCTCTCCATGTGTTTTCATTGGCCTTTACGTGTGACGCTGCCGGTACATGCGCATACTTCAGGCTTTACTGCTTGTGCACGTACATGCGTGCAGCTTCCAGTTTTATATCCTGAAACCATTCGGAAAATGACCCTCTGATATGGCCCTATATCTAGGAAGCTAAGTTTTGGGAAGCTAAATTTAGGTGGATTTTTAGCAGAAAACTAAATAAGCATCAGCCTAGGGGTGGTGTAAGTTTAGGAGCACGGCTGTGGTTTTGGTTTTTTTTTAATGTTGGCCTCCAGAGGTTTGTAGGAAGCAGGCAGTTGTTACAGTATGAGAAGGAGCTCCTTTTGATGTTTTTGTAACCTAGGCGCCTGTTTACTGAAGTGCAGTATTGCTGCTGCAGGAACATTACTGGAGGGGGGGTACTGAGTGTACTTCGCTTTAGTGAATCCCACGGTGCTTTTCTGTATGTGGCTGCAGCCAGAAACGGTGCACGTTCACAGCCGTGGCAATTTTGCTCCCATTCTGGGGCCGCGTCTTTTAAAGGCGCCATGTTTGTTTGTTTGTTTATTTTAAAATGTTTCTATCCCACTTTTTTCCAAACAAGATTTAGTCAAAACGGTGTACAAAAGATACAGATCATAAAAATAAAATAACATAATTAAAAATTACACAAATCTTGTAATAAAATAAAAATACAATAAAGGTTCATAAGTTATTAAATCTCATCAAAATTAAATATGACAAAAACAAGATAAGTGCCATCTTAAACATTATAACGGTATATGAGGGGAGGACTGAAAAATGGATGGTTATGTGGTGTGTAAAGTGGTTAATGTTTGTTTGAAGTAATTTTGAAAGCAGTCTGAAACAGGTGGGTTTTTAAGGATTTCTTGAAGTGGATTGGATTGGAGGATAGTATCTGGCAATGCTTTCCAAAGGATGGGACCTGCTACTGCAAAGGCCCTTTTTCTTGTGATATCTTAATCCGTGCTTGCCGAGGTGAAGGGGCGTCTAAGAAGTTTTTTTGTTAGCGATCTCAAATGTCCAGTGGGTTTGTAAATACGGAGTAGAGAGCAAAGCCAAGTGGAAGAAGAGTTGTGAATGGATAGTGGTAAGGATTTTGTATTCTGTTCTAAATTTTACTGGTAACCAATGATAAGTCTGAAGTATTGGAGTGAAGTGATTTCTAATGGAAGTACCTGATAGGATACGTGCTGCTGCATTATGACCCGATTTAAAAGATTCCCCTCCCCCCCCATCAGAGTTAAAAAAAAAAAAAAAAAAAAAAAATCCCTCTCCCAAACTCCCCCCCCCCTCCCCAGCCTCGACCTCTGGCCCTGTCCTCCCAGTTAAACCGTCCCCCCAGCCGATCCTTCCTGGTGGTCTAGTGGACGCCAGCTTATCCAGGCACTTCCTTACCCCTCTCATGTAAGAGGGGCAGGCAAAGCAGCTCCTTAGCGTAACCGTGTTGCGCTGGGTTTGATGGTCCGGAAAGAGAGCGCAGGACTTGCAAGTTGCTTGTGTTCTCTTATTGCTGCACTAATACAGTTCAGTGCATGGGAACTGCTGTTTAGCTTGTGCATTAGCACAGCTTAGTAAATAGACCCCATAACTTAGAGAGCAAGACATCTGGTTCTCTTCCATTTTACTGAGTCTTGGTTTAATGCCTGAATTGGTGATGGGCACTTTAGGACATTGGGGAGTTACGAGACAGCTCAGTAGTGGGTACCAGGAGAGCTGCAGGTTCATGACTAGCAGCAGAGCCTGCCCTGGTAGGCTGCATGTCCTTTAATAGCCAAAAATCCTAGGTCATGTAATCGGGTCTATCTGGCAGGCTTCGCAAGAGACCTGGAAGGCAAATTGTTGTTGTAACTATTTAGATCATATTCTGATGATAGAATCAAACTAGCGGGTGGGTCTGCCTAGCAGGCTACGAAGTCTGCGTTAGGTAGAAGTCCTAGCCGGGTCTCTCTGGCAGGTTATGCAGGGGACCTAGGAGGCTGGATAGTTGGGCAATATTACCCCCTTTGTTTTTATTGCTGGCTACTTTATATTATGGAGCCTTGTGGTTTAAACAAGGGGAAATGGGTGCTGGAGGGCCCTTAGTGGCGATCCTGTATGCCCTTGTAAGCTAGATGTGGCATACAAAGAAGACGCCAAAAAGACTGTCCTGGGCAAGGAGAAATCTTGCAGCTGTGATGTGTCCTTAGCAGTGTGGACAGGATGGATGAGACAGATGGTCTCTTTCTGCCATCGTTTAATATGTCACTGCCTTGTTGATCGCAGGAAGCTGTGGCGTCAAAGAACACATCCAGTGCTAAAAGGGATTATATAGACTTCTGGAAAATAAGCAGTCAAGGATGACCTCCCTAAACCGCGACTTCTGAAAAGGAATGAGAGGGCTGGGTTGCTTTGTCCATGCCCTGTTTCTTTCACATTTCCTGTCCATGCCTGTTGCTCACCACTGTGGCAGACAAGGTGTTGAGCTGGATGGACACTTGAGTTGATTTGATTTGGCAGTTCTTATAACCTTACTGTATGGGGGTCCCAAGTGTCCCTTATGATTTGCATCGGTGTCTCCACGGATGCTGGAGTGAAGTGGTTTTCTGACACTCCCCAGTGGGAGGCGTCTTGCAAGGAATGTGTTTCTCAAAAACTCATAAGCCCACTCTGGCTCATGTTCGTTCGTTCGTTCGTTCTCGTCCATCTCTTATCCTAGGAAGGTACCTGGGGCTCGAGGGTAGCATTCCCAGGCCCCCTGGATTAGGGAGAAGTCTTGATCCAAAGAGGGTCCTGAGAGAGAAGAACAGAAGGTAATTTAGTGAGGGAGGAGTTAGCGCCATACCCCTTTGTTTGCATTTTAGGTTTGCCTTCAGTGTCTGAGTGGATTTGTATTTTGGGGTCAGAGGAAGGACTGCCAGATTGTGAAATCTGTTTTCAGAGTTGCTTTCAGCAAGACCTCGGCTTTTTCAGTTTAGGGGAATTTTCCGGGTTCCATCTGTGGGATGACAGAGATCTGCCCTGCCTAAAGCAGCAGGTACCAATTCAGGGAGAATCTCTAAAGAGCACCTGTCGGGGACTGGAGGAAAGGATCACTGACCTGAGACTGACTTTGAGAGCTGTAAGCATTGCCCTATACCCATTTGTTGACTTTATTTATCTGCACTAGGTAGCCCAGTCAACAGATTTTCTTTTGCTGGTGGGTTTCCCCTTCTGTTTCCAAAAAGTTCCCTGGGAGCAGGGGGGGCCACAATCTGCCCTCCCCCCCCCCCCCCCCCCCCCCCCCCCGCACTCCCAAAAAAAAAAAACCAGAGACTGCATCCGACAAAAGGGGTGGCCCGGGGGCCGCGTTATTCTAGTCCCTCGCGTATCGACATCGCCATCCTTTTTCCCCATTAAACCGCGTTGGCTCTGGGGCGATTCTGTCCACGCTCCGGTTCAGTAGGGTGGCCAGTCAAGTTGCTCTCATCTCGTTTTGCAGGTAAGCGCCTCCCTGCAGTTCAAAGCCAAAGTTTAAGTTGTTAGAAGGGGGAGGAGATGAGGTTAATTGCGTTTAACCCTCACAAGCTGTTGGCACCAGAAAGGGTCCGGTGTACACTGACAGCAGTGTGGTAGCCGCTGCCTCCAGACCTCGCAGCGAAGTTGACATTTTCTGTAATCTGGAAGTGGGGACCTGGCTGCAGAGTCCAGCAGTGTGGTTTCCCCTGTTGCCCTGCAGTATGGACACTCTGATTAGACGACAGAGACCAAATCCATGGCAATGTTGGCCCTTCTCTTTCCTACTATCCACACCAATAAACTTAGTGCATTTTCTTTTGGAGTTTACAAAACCATCTTCGCAAATTTACAGCGCGATGGTCGGTGGACTTGCAAAAGAGGTAGAGAGTTCTCAAATCGGGTACTTCCTGCAGGATCCCAGCGGCACCCAATGTCGTTCTTTTCCATTTCTTGGCGCGCACTTGCAATGCTTATTTCCTTTTTAGATTTCAGAGAGCTTTGTACTTTTTTCTTTCTTTTTTTAATGTAGAGGATAAAATAAAATAACAGATTCCCCAGTTGTGTGGCAACCCATCATTGACCTCCTGGATGTGCACTGCTTGGGGGGGGAAACATGAATGCCAGCCTTTAAGCAAACATTGTTTGGAGGCCTCTGACCTCAGCCTGCCACACACGCTCTTCTGTAACTTGGCTAGTGTGGAGCTCAGTACGCGTGCCGGCATTTCACACGCTACGTCCAGTCATTTGCACTGGCCTGGACAGGACTTTGGGGGTCGATTTGACGCCCTTTGCCCGCTTCCCGAAGCCTCAAAGCCACTTTCATCTTGCTTGGTATGCTAAGACTTTGCTGCTAGAAACCGGAAACCTGCCACTCAGGCGTAAAGATCATTGACTGTCTGTAACTGACAGCACTGGGGTGGGGGGTGTGGGATGGAGGAAGGGCTGCAGATCCCAGCACGCCTCTTGAATATCCTCCTCTGCGACAGGGCCACCAGAGGTGCCTTCTTTACGCTTACAGCCAGGTCCCCGTTTCCTAACTGTGTTTTTCCATTGCTTTGGCAGACTGCGTCGCAGACTGGCTTCAGATCCATGGAGGTGCCAGGGAGGAGTGCCGAGCGTCGCCGTGCACAGCAGCCTGCTTGCTGATGGGGACGGAGCCTCAGCGGGTCACCCGACTCGGGCCGTGCGCACGGGCAACTAACCATTGAAATCCCCTGCGCCCGCCCGTTAAGGCAGAGGGACTTCTCCCGTGTGCTGCTCTGTGACTCCCCTCAAGCCCCCATCCTCGTCCTGAAATACTCGACATATCCAGATGGGGTAACGTGATAGGCCGAAATTGCACACAGAAGGTTACATAAGTTTTACCGGATTACGAGGGAGCCTTTTTAAAAGAAGACTGAGAAGACAGCTGGCAGAAGGAAGGGATCGTTCCCTCAAGATTTTAAAAAGAAGTTTTGCTTCTAATTGCACAGCTAGAATAAGAAATCTGAGCATTACAGAGGAATTAGATCTTTGACTTCAAGCACAGAGGGGATTTTCGTGTGTGTGTGTGTGTGTGTGTGTGTCCGGAAACCTTACTGCACTCTCAGAAGCTTGGAATATTTGCACAATATTTGTGTTGACGCATCCGTTTTTTAAAGCCTATTTTGAGTTGCATTTCTTCTGGAGGAAAGTTGAGGGCAGAGGTGGTTGTTTTGCCCCGGTTGACATGGCTCGCATGAATCGCCCCGCACCCGTAGAGGTCTGCTATAAGAACATGAGGTTCCTGATCACGCACAACCCCACCAATGCAACGCTCAACACGTTCATAGAGGTAAGTGGCACCCAATAACCTGAGATCTAAAGGGTAACTAGGGCTGGGAGGGGGAGGAGGGGTGGAGTTTGGGAGGGGGGAAGAGCACCAGTCCTGAAAAAAAAAAAAAAAAAAGCTCCATATCAAGCAGGAGGTGGGGATTATTTTTCAGAGCATCCTTTTTCAGAACCGTAAATCTGGATTTCAGCTCATCCTTCTTTGATGCCCATGCTCAAATATTAACAATTGTTCTATAATTTTTTGGCTGCCCTCGCCATTATCAGCCAGATTTCTGGGGAATTCGGGAAAGCTTTTATTTTTTGGGGGGGAGGGGATGGAAATGAGAAGGAAAATCAGTTACAAAAATGCCTTTTTTGGGGCGAATACCGCACACGAGGCAAGGATACGGGTCGTCCGTGATTTATTTTTTTGCCCACGTGCGACCCAAGCCTTGCACTCCAAAAGGGTCAGAGACTTTCGCTGACATGCAGACCCCCAGGGACGAGAGGCAACGGAAAGCAGCCGAAAATTCGGGCTCGCTCTCTGCTCTTCCACCACTTTTTTGTTTTTCCTGAAGAACCGGAGAGCGCTTTTTGGTGTCTAATCTTCACTCACGGAAGTTGCAGGTGAGCATTGGTGAGTGCTGGCTCCTGCTCACTCTCCAGCCTGCCAATATGCGAGCTGCGGTGTTATCAGAACTAAACATTGAAGGCTTGCTGGCACGCTCTTCTAGTTGGAACGCGGGCTTTCTGCTCTCCTCTCTCTTTGTAGTGCTTCCCTGATGCTCTAGTGTGCCCCTAAAGGACACATCTATGTAGTTTTCTTGTTAGATATCGGGGTTGGTTTGTTTTTTCACATGATCAGTTGCTGCACAGTAGAAATACCTTGAGGCTTAAAGTGATCCCTTCAGGGCTTGGCATCATCATTTTAATGTTGGCTCTTGAGTGATCATTTGGAGCTTTCCATTCCCATGTATGTGATTTTTTTTTTCTTCCTAGGATTGCCATTTTATTGCAGTGCGTTCTGTAGGTATCCTTGAAATACTGCGTTGTTGCTGAAGACCTGCTGTTCGTAATCTGTAAACTACCATTAAAATCAGCTCCGGTACCTGAAGATTGGAGGGTGGTCAATGTAAGGCCGGTTTGTAAAAAGGGTTCTAGGGCTGATCCTGGGAAACTATAAACTGGTGAGCCTGAGGTCTGTGCTGGGAAAAAATGGTTGATATGATTATAAGGAACCAAATTAATGAACATTTAGATAGACAGAGTTTAATGGGACACAGCCAGCATGGATTTAGTCAAGGGAAATCTTGCCTCACCAAGTAGCGTTTGACAAAAGTCCCTCATGAGAAACTTGAGGAAATTAAAAAGTCATGAGAATAGGGGGCAGTGTCCTATTATGGACTTGAGGACTGGTTAAAAGAGAGAAATCAGAGAGTAGGGCTTAAATGGTCAATTTTCTCAGTGAATGGAGTGCCCCAGGGATCTGTACTAGGCCTGCTGCTTTTATAACACATTCATAAATGACCTAGATATGGGAATGAGGAGTGAGGTGATCACATTTGCTGCGGATACAAAATGTATTCAAAGTTGTTAAATTACAAGAGGATTGTGAGAAGTTGCAATTGGGCCTTGCAAGACTGAGCATCCCAAATGGCAGATGACATTTCACGTTGGACGAGTGCAAAGTGATGCACGTAGGGAAGACGCCAACTCAAATTTATAGCTGCACAATGCAAGGGGTCCACTTTGAGAGTCACCACCTAGGAAAAGGCTCTAGGTGGGTGACCTCCTCTGCTCAGGGTGTGGCGGGGGGCTAAGGGACAAACCGAATGCTAGGAATTATTAGAAAGGCATGGAGAATAAATGTCTCTGTTATCGCTCCGTGGCGCCACCGCATCTCAAAAAAAGACACAGCAGAATTAGAAAAGGGCAACCAAAATGATAAATAGACGGAACAATTCCTCTGAGGAAAGGCTAAAGAGATCAGGGCTCTTCAGTTTTAAGAAGAGAGGGCCGAGGGGAGATATGACAGAGGTCTAACTGGAATAGGTAAACACAAATGGGTTGTTTACGCTTTCAGAAAGCACAAAGACTAGGGGACGTTACATTTAAGACAAATAGGAGAAAAATTTTTTTTTTTACTCTGCATAATTAAGCTCTGGAACTTGTTGCTGGAGGATGTGGTAAAAGTTGTTGGTGTAGATGGTTTTTGGGTTTTTTTATATCTTTATCATTTTTCATTTCAACTTACAAAGAAACATAGTTAATCTAAACATATGTAAAATAACCATATATATATATAAAAACAAAATATATTAGAAAATAATTAAAGAAGATTATTATTTGTGAAAACCTTCTAATTTTGTTTTTCATATATCTTGAATCAGTAACGCTAAACTGTAAATAATACCAACTAACATAAATGAAAGAAAAAAGGAGGCTGAGTTAAAGGACGCAAGAAAATAAGGAGATATTTTGGGATAATTAAACATCATTAGGCTTTCATAAACCAACTGTTTGTAAGGCTGTGCCCTATGATATTTACTCACTTAACGGTAAAACACTTGTAGGAGATGATTCTGCTATAGGCGCGTGTAGATGGGTTTAACAAAGATATGGACAGGTTCCTGGAGGAAAAGTCCAATAACCATTATTAAGGTGGACTTGGGGAATCCACTACTTACCCCTGGGGTAAGCAGCTGGGATCCTGCCATGTGCTTGTGCCCTGGATTGGCCATGGTTGGAAACGGGATACTGAGCATGAGGGACCTTTGGTCTGACTCAGTATGGCAAGACTTATGTTTTTATGCTAGCATGGGCCATGGACTGCTGGGCTTTGACTCTGAGATCTGCTCTGGCTTTTTTATGTATTAATTATATATCATAAGAACATAAGAGACGATGGTGCATAAAGACCAATTGGTGTATCCAGTCTGCCCAGTTATCCCTATCCAAACTGCCAAGGATATATCCCAGCTGACAGCGGCAGAGCCTTACCCATCTGTAGGATATTTCTCCTTATCCAGAACAATTTTATTTTTTATTTTCCGCCACTTTAAACTCTTCCATACCTTTACTGTATCCTCTGCTGATTCTTCCTCCACTGCCGGTCCGCTATCGCCTGGTGTGCCTCAAGGTTCAGACCTGGGCCTTCATCTCTCTTCTCTTTCTCCACTTCTTCCCTCCATGTTCTGATCTCCTCCCACGGCTGTCAGTACCACTTTTATGCTGAAGACTCCCAGATCTCTGTCTCTCTCTACCTGCCTCCCCACCAGAAATGTTGCCACAGATCCAGTCCCAGATTTCAGCCGGGTTTGTCTGACATTGTTGCCTTGTTGTCCTGCTGCCACCTTTAAATTTAACATGGCCAAGACAAAACTCTTCCCCCCCCCCCACCACCCTTTTTCTGTCTCTGTGGATGATGCCACTCTCTCTCCTTCTCTACACCCATAGAAACATAGAAATGACGGCAGAAGAAGACCAAATGGCCCATCCAGTCTGCCCAGCAAGCTCCACACATTTTTTTCTCTCATACTTATCATTTTCTCTTAACTCTTGGTTCTATTTCCCTTCCACCCCCACCATTAATGCAGAGAGCAGTGATGGAGCTGCATCCAAGTGAAATACCCAGCTTGATTAGTTAGGGGCAGTAGGGGTAGTAACCGCTGCAACAAACAAGCTACACCCATGCCCATTCCCCTCACCCAGACCATGCCATACAGCCCCCATTGGTTGTTTTTCTTCTCTCCTGCCGTTGAAGCGGAGAGCCACGCTGGCTATGCACTGAAAGCGAAGCACCAGGCCCCCTTGGCTTAGGGTAGCAACCGCCGTAACAAGCCAGCCACTCCCTGCTCTGTGAGTGCGAATCCTTTTTTTTTTTTTTTTTTTCTTCTCCCCTGCAGTTGAAGCTATTCTGGATATGCGTGAAGCCTCAGCTTTTCTTATTCCCCTGCTGTTGAAGCAGAGAGCTATGCTGGAAATGCTTGATGTATCAGCCTCTCCCATGCCATGAAGCAGAGAGCCATGCTGGATATGCATCGGAAGCGAAGTATCAGGCACACTTGGTTTGGGGTAGTAACCGCCGTAATAAGCCAGCTACTCCCCGCTTTGTGAGTGCGAACCCTCTTTTCTTCTCCCCTGCCGTTGAAGCAGAGAACTATGCTGTATATGCTTGGAAAGTGAAGTATTAGGCTTATTTGGTTTGGGGTAGTAACCGCCGTAACAAGCCAGCTACTCCCCTCTTTGTGATATCAAATCCTTTTTTCCACATTTCCTCTTGCCGTTGAAGCTTAGAGCGATGTTGGAGTCACAGTAAGCATCTGTATGTTTATTTAATAATGGTATTGTCTCCGGGCAGTAGCCATCGTTCTGGTGAGCCACCCACTCTACATTGGCGGTCTCTTGACTTTATGGATCCACAGTGTTTATCCCACGCCCCTTTGAAGTCCCTCACAGTTCTGGTCTTCACCACTTCCTCCGGAAGGGCATTCCAGGCATCCACCACCCTCTCCGTGAAGAAATACTTCCTGACATTGGTTCTGAATCTTCCTCCCTGGAGCTTCAAATCGTGACCCCTGGTTCTGCTGATTTTCTTCCTACGGAAAAGGTTTGTCGTTGTCTTTGGATCATTAAAACCCATCCAAAGTACGATCTTTGTTCCCTATCACATCGCTAAAATCCGTCCTGCCAAAACGCTCAACCACGTTCATCACCTCCCACTTACTCTGCTGCAATTCACGGGCCTCCCATCTTTCTCCCCTGCAATCTGTTCAAAATTCAGTTGCGTGACTTATCTTCAAAGTCGCATTGGCTCCCAGTTCGGTTCAAGCTCTTCTTAGTTGCCTATAAAATGCATTCGCTCTGCAGCTCCTCGGTATCTTCTCTTCTCTTCTCTCCTCCTCCGCCCTTCCTCTTGAAGTCCGTTCATCAGGCAGGTCACTATTACCTGTGCAATTCTCCAACACCATCATCTCCATTCTTTCCATCTTGCTGCGTCGAAGGCCTGCAATAGGCTTCCCGAGTTGGTACGTCATCTTCCCGAGTTGGTACGTCATCCACTTTAAAAAGTCTCCCTTTTTTTGAAGCTGCTTTCAAATCCGAACCACTTTAGTCTATAATAAATACACTTCCCATGGTTCGTCTTGACTAGATTGTAGGTTCCTTGGCTCGGGGACTGCCTTTTATGTGTTCTTGTACAGCCCTGTGTATGTCTAGTAGCGCTTTAGAAATTATAAATAGATTTCAAACAAACACAATGAATGAGTTAAACTGCGGAGTCCGGTGATATAACTGGATAACAAAGGGTTGGACAGATGTATGAAAGGTGATCCATCCCAGGCTATGAAATAATGGGAGGAGATGCCACCCTGGGTTCAGTGCATCCCTAAACTTTGAGGGATGGAGCTCGCGCTACACCTGTTTCGTATGTATTTCCTCTGAGTGCCCAGACTGGGCTAGATAGACCTTGGGTGGGATCCAGTTTGCCATTTCTTATACTGCTTGGCTGGGTCGATTTCCTGATTCTCTTCTCAAGTAAACAATTCTTCCCCCACCACTGCCATCTCCCAACATGTGCGTAGCCTCGGCTTCACTCTAGATAACCACTTCACCTTCAAAAAAACACATTAATAACACAATCAAAGCCGGCTACTACAAACTTCACTCACTCAAAAAAAACTTAAACCACTCCTACACCTCAGTGACTTCCGCACCATTCTACAGGCCTTCACTTATCCAAAATCGACTACTGCAACGCCCTGCTCCTGGGACTGCCCAAAAGCACATTACAACCACTTCAGTTACTCCAAAATGCTGCTGCCAGGATTCTAACAAATACCCACAAACGCGACCACATCACCCCTGTACTGAAACATCTACACTGGCTCCCAGTCCCTGCAAGAAGAACATTCAAAGCTCTCTCCCTCACACACAAAGCCCTCTACAACCAAAATATGCACGGGCTAGAGGAACACCTTACCTTTCATAACAGGAACAGACCTACAAGACAGCAACACAGGGCAACACTTCATATCCCATCTCCCAAGAACTCTAAACTCAGCTCCACTAAAGCTCGGGCGCTATCCCTAGCTGCACCCACCCTCTGGAACAATCTCCCCTCTTCCCTACGTCAAGAAGCCTGCCCAAAAAAAATTCAAACAGTACCTGAAAACATACCTCTTCAAACAAGCATACTCCGATCAGTACACCTCCCCCTTTTGACTCCTTTTCCCAATTCAGACACCCACGGCTCCCACATAAATAGTTAAATATTTATGTAATAGACCTTTTCCCACCTCTGACCTCCACAGCTTCCTTGTAAATATATATATATATTCTTCCCTTACTTCTCCTATATTTTGTATGCCTTTAATTTTAAATCGTTCAATTTTACATCTGTATTGTCACATGTTCACTCTTTCACTGTAAAGCGCTTGTTTGCTGATCTTTTGTTTAATGTGAACCGATGAGATGTTCTCAACGTTCATCGGTATATAAAAACTTCTTCTAAATAAATAAGTACCACTAACCGCAGAGATCTGGGGGAAGGTCTAGTGAAGGAGGGGGGGGGGGATGTGTTAAAATGGGGTAGCACATTTCTGTTTTCGCTGCATTGCATTGAAATAGCGCAAGTGATGCAGTTCGTTTTTCGCCCTGGTGGGACGTCCAGCACTATTACATGGGCACCGCTTTGCTTATTCCCGTGTCATTTCATAGAGCACCATGGGAATCATCTTTTGTGCCTGACCAACGTCTTGAGTATAAGATGGGGGATGCAAGCATGGGCTGTAAACGTCTGGTCATGCATGGCCTATAGGCAAGGACAGAACCCGTAAGTGTCAAGCCCCGAGTACTGTCTAGCTCTTCAGAACGACTCAGTGGCTGGAGGTCAAGCTGAAAGTAAGTCTCTTCCCTTCCCGAA
Organism: Rhinatrema bivittatum; assembly: GCF_901001135.1. NCBI lineage: Eukaryota > Metazoa > Chordata > Amphibia > Gymnophiona > Rhinatrematidae > Rhinatrema > Rhinatrema bivittatum. Next base: position 796,630,772 of record NC_042616.1, on the reverse strand, counting down.
AGAGCTCTGATGATGCAGTTTTGCAGGTTGGACTTTGCCGGCTGGATCTGTTTCTGCTCTGGGACTCTCCCCATGTCTGAACCCTGGGTTTTTGCATGTACTTACTTGGAAATGCCACAGGCAAAAACCTGTTCCTCCTCCTCCTCCGGCCTGCTAACAAAAGGTTAAAGGCAAATCATCCGCTTAGCCAGCAATGTGATACAAGATAATAATGTTAATGACTCTGCCGTCTGGGCTCTGTGCTATGCCAGCAAACAAGTCCATAATTTGCAGTGCTGGAGCAAGGAAGGAAGGAAGGAAGGATGAGACCGACTTTGTCGTCTTGCAGCGGTTAAGCTGGGGCTGCCTGGAGAGGAATTAAAGGGGAAAGTCCAGGGGGGTTGGATTCCTGACCCGAGCTTCCGCTGTTTGGACGGACAAGAACATAAGAAGATGCCATACTGGGTCAGACCAAGAGTCCATCAAGCCCAGCATCCTGTTTCCAACAGTGGCCAATCCAGGCCATAAGAACCTGGCAAGTACCCAAAAACTAAGTTTGTCCCATGTAACCATTGCTAATGGCAGTGGCTATTCTCTAAGGGGTAGATTTTCAAACTATGCGAATAGGCCTACTTTTGCTGGCGCATCAGGCGCAAGCAAAAGTACGCTGGATTTTAGCGGATACGTGCGGAGCCGCGTGTATCCACTAAAATCCTGGATCGGCGCGCGCAAGGCTATCAATTCTGTATAGCCGGCGCGCGCCGAGCCGCGCAGCCTACCCCCGTTCCCTCCAAGGCCGCTCCGAAATCGGAGCGGCCTCGGAGGGAACTTCCATTTGCCCTCCCCTCACCTTCCCCTCCCTTCCCCTACCTAACCCACCCGCCCGGCCCTGTCTAAGCCCCCCCCTTACCTTTGTTGGGGGATTTACGCCTCCCGGAGGGAGGCGTAAATCCCCGCGCGTCAGCGGGCCTCCTGCGCGCGGGGACGCGACCTGGGGGCGGGTCCGGAGGGCGCGGCCACGCCCCCGGGCCGTAACCACGCCTCCGGGCCCGCTCCCGGCACGCCCCCCTCGGAGAACCCCGGGACTTACGTGAGTCCCGGGGTCTGCGCGCGCCGGTGAGCCTATGTAAAATAGGCTCACCGGCACGCAGGGCCCTGCTCGCCTAAATCCGCCCGGATTTGGGCGGATTTAGGCGAGCAGGGCTCTTAAAATCCGCCCCTAAGTAAACTTAATAGCAGGTAATGGACTTCTCCTCCAAGAACTTATCCAATCCTTTTTTAAACACAGCTATACTAACTGCACTAATCACATTCGCTGGCAACAAATTCCAGAGTTTAATTGTGCGTTGAGTAAAAAAGAACTTTCTCCGATTAGTTTTAAATGTGCCCCATGCTAACTTCATGGAGTGCCCCCTAGTCTTTCTACTATCCGAAAGAGTAAATAACCGATTCACATCACTGTTGCCCGCACCGGCCTCAGCAGGACAGAGGGAAGCGGGGGCGGGTGTTTCCAGGAGGCGTTTAAACTTTGGCTGGTCTGCGCCGACGTTAAGTGCCGGCCAGCCTGAGTTAGCCGCGATAGCGGACCAGTTTTTTGGGTTTTTTTTTTTTTTGTCCCGTTAACCTTTAGACCGGATATTCAGTCTTGCCAGTCTTCGGGCCGAATCGCCAAAGTTAACTTTGCAAACGGCCGCCCGGAACATCAGCACAGAGCGCTCGGCGTTGGGATTTCAAAGCCCAGGAGTGGCTCGGGAGTCCCTGGCAGATTTTACTTAGCAAAAGAAGTTTGGAGCATTTTTTTTTTTTTCTTCGGGAAGTTTAGTCTGGGGGAATCGAGGTGGGGGGGGGGGGGGCGGTCTGTGTCCTTGAAGGGAGGCAAAAATGTTTACACTCGGGGTGTGTAAAGGGGCAGCAACCTCGGTCCCCCAACAGTGGCAGTGGAAAGGCCGATGGAGCTTCCCAGGCCCCACTAGTGGAAGAGGAGGAGAGGTCTGGTGGCGGCAATACCAAGGCTGCTGCTGGAGTTTTCCCAGGGCCCCAGCGGCAGCAGGAAGATGAGACCCGAGGTGGGTGAGTGAAGGGGAGAAGGAGGTGGCGGGGCCCTAGGCTCCGATGCAGAGAGGAGGGCCCGCTGGTGGGGCTGACCAGCTTTATACTCTGTCCCAAGCCCACGAAAACGCTCCCTCTTTCTCCCCGTGACCTCGCCATGGTGCTGCACTGTGCAGGGACGGCCCTCGAGCAGGGAGGCAGACCTTAAAAGTGCTGCAATGGTCTCCCTGGTCCCAGCCGTTGCCTTTGTGGTCTGTAGCCACACGTGCTCCTACCATCCTCGTGACTAGAGGGTTGTTTTTGTTTTTTGTTTTTTTTTAAAATTGTATCCGAACATCATTTCTTTATTCTAAAGACCTAGCGGAACTTTTAAATCTTATGACCAAATGGAGAAAATGTCCAAATACAAGTAAAGCATTGTCCCGTCTGAATTCTGCTTTTATTCCTTTTGGCACTATTGCCTGCAGATGGATTTCTCTTTGCATGCTTTCTATTGATCTCGAGGGCCTGGTATGCTAGGAATGCCGGCCGGGCAACATTCCACCCTCCCTTTGCCTTCAGATGACCGGTAATGGCGGCAATAGCGCGATTAGACCGCAAGGAAAGAGAGAGGAGGCTGCAGCTTCCTCCTGTCCGGCTGATGCACATGGCAGCCACCGAAATCCTCAGCAACCGGACACAGCAACTCTGAGATCCCCGGGGGGGATCCCCCTCCAGCAGCGAGCAGATAAAATTGCGCACGCAAACAAAAAGCACACACAAAGCGGGCCTTCACCTAAGCCAAAGGCGCGCCAGACTAATGGAGGAGTGAACTGCCCAACCCAACTTACCACAAAAGCAAAGCAAAAACCCATAGAGGTTGATATTCGAGGGATTGGCCGAGTCGCCGGTGAGTAACGCAGGCAGACCCCCGTTTTAAATTTCCTGCCCCTCTCAGCAGCGAAACATCAGCCGGGCAGACGATTATCTGGCTAAAATGTAAAGAGGCAGGGCACGGGAGCGTTTCGGAGGCGTGGCGGAAGGTTATACAGCTCGCTGCGAGATTCAGTGTGCTACAGTGGTTCTCTGGGGAGCCCGGGCAATTTTACCACTGCCCGCCTTGCTCAGTGTCGGTCATAATTGGTTTTGTCTAGTCTCGAATATACAGTAGGTTCCCTTGTTTCAGTTTTCAAAAGCCAAAAGAAAAGCATATATTGGGCAAAATTTGCATGGACACTGAGCTTTTTAGTGAGCGAGCTGATGGGGATGTGTTTTTGGTTGTGGTAATGTTTGGTAAATCATTTATTCTGGTTTTATGTTCCGGTTTATCAAGAGCTTAGCCCACCTGGAGGTGACTCTGAATTTCTAAGCAGTAGAATGCAATTGTCCGTTTAAAGCAAATGTCTCTCGAGACTCACACAGGGCCCATTTTGTCCTTTGAGAGTTGTTCACTTAGGATGTTTTACCAAGCAGACTTTGGCAGATCGTACGCGTCTGCATCTACGCAGAGAAACTCGGAACATAATGGTAGATAAAGCCCATCTGGCTCCTGCCCAGCTTTGCAGTCCCTCCCTCTCCCTCGCAGATGCTCCGTTCTTGTCCCGTGCTTTCCTGAATTCTGATACTGGTCTTGACTCCACCACTTCCATCCGTGTGTCCACCCAACATTCACCCGCCCTGTCTGTGTAGACAGGAATGTCTGCTTTACCACAGGGTCTCCGTACTTAGATATGTCAGTTCCCATGTGCTTTATGATGAAGACAGTTGACCATTTTAGTAGCCACCCTCTAGACTGACACGATCCAGTTTATATCCTTTTTAAGCTACAGTCTCCAGAATACTACACAGTAGTCCAAATGAGGCCTCGCCAGAGACTTTTACAGAGGAAATATCAAATACTTTTTCCTGCTGGCTGTTCTTCTCCCTGTGCACTCCAAATATCCTTCTGGCTTTTGTCATCAGCTTATCTATCTGTTTGGCCACCTTAAGGTTATCAGATATGATCGCTCCCAGATCCCGCTCCTGTTTTCTGCATATACTGTACATTGTGCTACTCCTTAGGGTTTTGCAACCCTGCATTTTATTGGCACTAAATCTTAGCTGCCAAACCCTAGGCCATTCCTCAAGCTTTATTCGATCCCTTCTCATGTTTTTAACACCTTCCAGGGTGCCTATCTTGTTGCAAGTTTTGGTATCATCCATAAAAAAAGGCAAGCCTTTCCCGATAGGCCTTACTCAATTATCTATTTATTTATTTAATTGAAGATTTTGTTATACCCGTATTAGTGGAAACATCATGCCGGTTCACATTTTAACAGCAGGATTGAAAGTACATCATAACAGGGAATTCAAGGGGTGGGAACACGCAGGAAAGCGAATGAAGTGACTAGCAGTAATGACTAAAATAGATGATAGAAAGGGATCACGAGATAAACACCGGAAGCATCATAACTGTGTCAAAGAATACAAAGGTAGCCTCGGGGCAATGTTCATATGTACAGGGGCTGAGATGGAGCAAAGGGCTGCGGGAGGGGTAGGCTAATCCGGATAGGCCTTTTTAAACAGCCATGTTTTTAGTTTCTCTTTAAATTTAGAAGGGCATGGTACTAGGCGGAGGCTAGTAGACAAGGAATTCCATCTTGTAGGGCCTGATCTCTGGTGGAGGAGAGGTGTGCTATTTTTAGAGAAGGCACGAGCAAGGTTCCTTTGTTAACTGTTCTGGTAGGCCAATTCTGCTGCACAGCACTGAAGGGGATATCAAGCCAGTAGGAGTTGTGAGAGTGAATGGATTTGTGTATGATGGTTAATGTTTTGTAGATTATTCTGGAAGGGAAGGGGAGCCAGTGAAGGTCTTTGAGTGTGGGGGTGATGTGGTCTGTTTTGCGTGCATTAGTGATGATTCTAGCTGTTGCATTTTGTAGCATTTGCAACGGTTTTATCATTGAGTAGGGGAGACCCAAGAGGAGTGAGTTGCAATAGTCAAGTTTAGAGGAAAGGGTGGCTTGGATCACTGTGCGGAAGTGTTGAGTGTGTAGCAGGGGCTTAAGTTTTTTTTAGGACGTTAAGTTTGAAGAAACCATCTTTAAGTATAGAACTCACATTTTTTCATGCTTAACTATTTTGTTAGTATTCAAAGCAAGGTGGAGGTTAGTGAGAAGGGAATTGATAGATGCAAGGCAGGTTTTCCAGTGCTTCAGAGTGTCAGAAATGGAATTATGAATGGGGAGGATGATCTGTACATCATCAGCGTATAAATAGAACTTAAGGTTGAGATCAGAGAGTAGATGGCAGAGGGGAGGAAGGTAGATGTTGAAGAGGGTGGAGGAGAGGGAGAAGCCTTGTGCGACTCCTTGTTGCAGAGGGTGGGGGGCGGAGATGGCATTACCGATTTTGACAGAGAATTTTCTGTTGGATAACTAGGACTTGAGCCATGAGAGGGCTAGGCCTGAGATACCAATGACTTCTAGGCAGGCAAGGAGGTGGTTATGGCATATGGGTGTCAAAAGCTGCAGAAATGTCTAGGAGGGCAAGGAGGTAACTGTGACCCTGGCCCATTCCTATGAGGAGATTGTCTGATAGGGTGAGTAGGAGGGATTCCGTGTTGAAGTGTTTCCGGAAACCGAATTGTGAGGCGTGGAGGATGTTGTGATTTTCTAGGTAGTCCATGAGCTGCGAGTGGACTACTCTTTCCATTATCTTGGCAATGAAAGGGAGGTTTGAGATGGGACTGAAATTTGCAGGGTGTCTTGGGTCTAGAGAGGGTTTCTTAAGGAAGGGTTTGACCACTACCTGTTTAAGAGTGTCTGGAACGGTACCTGTGGAGAGAGAACAGTTGATAATGTCAGATATCGCTCTGGATATGGAGTTAAGGACGGCAAGGAGTGCTTTGGAGGGGATAGTATCACTTGGATGGGAAGCAGGTTTGAGTTTTTTGAGGATGGAGGTGAGGTCGAGGGAGACCAGGGTGTGGGGGTAGAAGGGACAAAACTTAACGGGGGAAAGAGAGGGGAGTCGGGGAATCTGGAGAGAAGTTTCGTTATTTTATTGTGAAAGTAGTGTGCAAGTTCTTCGCACTTAGCAGCGGCTTCAGAGTCCAGTATGCTAGGCGAGGTGGGTTCAGTGACACCTGAAACGTAAGAGAAAAGCGCTTTGGGGTTGTATCTGTAGTCCTGGATCTTGGCAGCGTAGAAGTCTCGTTTGTGCTTTAGGGTAGTGAGTCTATAGTAGTGCAGGGCGGTTTTCTAACTAGAGGAATGCTGTGGGGTTGGGTCCTTGTGCCAAGTTCTCTCTTTTTGTCTGTTTATTTTTCAGTGTTCTTAGCTTGGAGGTGTACCATGGATTTGAGTGTTCGGAGGCAGTGTTTATGACGCATTTGGAGATAGGGCAAAGTTTGTTGGCTATGTCTTCTGTAAGGTTGCTCCATGATGCTATTGCAGAGTCTGGATCGGAACAGTCTGGATTGGGCAGGGATAATAGAAATGTTGAACAGAACCAGATCGAGGACTGATGCCTGCATCACCCTACTGGTATCCTCCCTTTCTTTGGCGTGAAGTCCTTATTTGCTTCACATTCAGCGTGTTTCTAACCCAGTCAGTCACTTTAGGGCTCACATGTAAAAACAAATGTGCATTCCGAACCAAATAAGGCCATTTTTTGTTTTGTTAAATCCGAAATGAATTGAAAATGCCTCTAAAAGACCCCAAAAGGTTTTGGATTTTATATTTCAGAAAATAGCACGCACACTATTTACCAAAATGAAAAATATACATTAAACAAAAAGAAACAAAAAAAAAACAAAATTGAAATTCTACCAAAAAAAAAACAACAAAACCAGACCAAAAATATATGAACAAACTGAAAATATTTTGCTTGCTCATTAGAGGTACTCGGTTTGGTATGCAGTGTCATGAGTTACCTTATTTATTTATTTATTTTATTTATTTAAGGTTTTTATATACCGGCAATCATGAAAACATATCTTGCTGGTTTACATAAAACGGGAGTGCAGAATATACATCAAACTAGAACTGTGGTGACCGAAGGTGCAGTAACATTTAACAAGGGTAGCAGAACTTGGAGAAAGGAGGAAGAGAGAGGAAAGAATAGAAATGGTTAAACAAAATCCAAGTACACTTAACTACATCTAGCGCTCTCCCACCCAGTCAAAGAAATTGTGTGCCTGATAAGATCTACTACTGCCACTATTTATCAATTCTGTAGCGCTGGTTGATGTATACAGCACCGTACAAATACACTTCCGAGAGAAAGTCCTTTCTCCATAGAGCTTACAGTCTAATTATGACAAACTGAACAAAAAGAGACGTTGGGAATTCCCTTTCTTTAAAAACAAAAATGGTTACAACCAATAAGATGAGTGGCAGTACCAGTGATTAAGATTTAAAGGCAATTTCAAAATGGTGGATTTTTAGATTTGATTTAAATAAGGCCAGAGAGAGAGAGCATGACGCACAAATTAGGAAGATTATTCTAAGCCTAAGATGCAGGAAGGTGGGAAACACGAACAGGTAGATCTTAAAGGCGCTGCTTGTGCAACAACGGCCCCATACACACATGTATGTGGGCCACGTGTAGATAACACGAATTTTACGAAGCCGGGCAGTACGCGCGTATATACCCTTGCATGCGTCAAGATTAAGGAGGCAGAAAGGGAGTGTGGCCAAGACTTACACGTCTAACCCCGAATTTTGCAAGGCTGACCATGGCAACGCGCGCCATGTTACCTGCGTAACTTTACTGCTGGTCCTGATGAGGCGCAAGTCTGCAGATTTTGGGTCAGAGGGGTCCTGAACACCGGGGGGGGGACACAGACAATCTGCACTGGAGGAGGGTGGGTTTTAGGGAGGGGTGTTACATTGAGCCTGCCAATGTGCAAGGGTCTGTAGACCCTTGTAACACCCCCCCCCCCCCCCCCCCCCCGCCAAAACCTATGAGTTGAAAGTGCCCATCTTACAGTGGGAGAGATATAGAGTGTCAGATTGTGTCTCTCTCTCTCTCTCACCCTCTCTCTCCCTCTCACTTGGGATATTTTAAATGATATGCGTGCACTTGCACACACACTATAAAATGAATTGTATCTTTGCTCGCATGCCCAATGGGCACACGTGTGCTCCTTTTAAAATTCACCTGAAAGTCGGCAGTTGGTGGAGGCTGAGTAGGGTATAGATGAAGAGTAGGCAACTCTGGTCCTGAGGTGCCACAGACCGGTCTGTTTTTCAGGATAGCCACATTGAATATGCAGAGCTATAATTTGCATGCACTGCCTGCACTGTATACTAATATTCATTGTGGATATCCTGAAAGCAGGCCTGTTTGAGGCACCACAGGGCCGCAGGTGCCTTCCCGTGGTATAGATAAGTGGCTTGCCTGATGAGGGGTGTCGAGAGCTATAGTGTGACGGCTCCTGTAAGCGAGTAAGAGGAGCTTGAATTGCATGCAGAAGTGGATAGGGAAGCCAGTTGAGTTGACTTGAGGAGAGGTACCCACATTAGTGAAAGATAAGTTGCACAGCTGAAGTTTGGATCCTGAAACTGCATTATCCTTTGTTTTAGCAGCAGTTCCATTAATTTACTCACCACCGAGATCAGACTAACCGGCCTGTTTCCAGTCTTTTCTGTACTTCCACTTATGTGAAGAGGAACCACATCTGCCTTTCTCCAGTCCTTTGGAACAACAACTGACTCTAAAGAAGTGTTGAAAAGGTCAGGGAGTGAAGCTGCCGGAGCTTTGCCGAGTTCCCTTAACACCCTTGGGTATATCCTGTCTCGCTCCGTTGCTTTATCTACTTTTATGTTTCCTAGCGACTTGTGAATAGGTCTTCTGAAAATTATTTGATGTCTGCCTCACTTTCATTCCTATTTGTGGCAGCTTTCTGTGGTTCTTCTCGAAGCTCTTCCTCCGTGATAGCTGAACAGAAATATGTTAACCCGTTTGGGTTTCTCCTTGTCCACCTGCACATGTTCCTCTCTTTCAATCCCGTGTTTGCAGTTCCTCCTGTCACTAACATATCTTAATTAAAAAAATTTAAAAAATTTTTTTTTAACTATATTCGCTATTTCTTTTTCCGTTTGCACTTTCGCTCTCCTGACAGCTTTCCCAGCTTCTCTTAGCTTTCCCAGATATTGTTGCTTGCCTTCCTATTTATGAACACTTTTTTTTTTCCACCTCCCCTTATCTTTTCAGCTAATTTAGGAAGTCACAGTGGCCTCTTTCTTCTTTTGTAACAAAAAGGTTTGATGCTCTTCTAATGTCTTTCTAGCTTTTCCTACCTGGTTAATGTCTCTTTGAAGCACTCCCTGTCTTAATAAATCTAGTTTTCCTGAAGTCTAGGACCCTTGGCTTTGAATCAATCCAGATGATCCCCGCTGTGACATCAACACTCTCCCCCTGTGTAACCACCAGCTCCAGTATTCATTGAATTGATTTATTTACTAATATTTCTTACTCCCCAATGCCCAGACATTCAGGGCAAGGTACAGTAGTCAACGTGCAAAAATATGAGTGACCCAAAGATAAGCGCAGCAAAGATAGTACAAAACAGGAAATTCTTATAATAAAACCTCTTGTAGGAACCTATCTCCCTGCAAAGGATCCTGTATCTCTTTGCTTCTAGATGACACCGTGGCCAGGACGTCCCAGACAGCATTTGGCAAATCGAAATCACCTGGCAAGTAATGTTTTCCCTTTCAGAGCAATTTTGTTTGAAGGTCTTCAACTAAATCTTGGTCCACTTCTTCTGCCTGCAAAGGAGCTCTGTATGTCGCACCAGTATAAATGGGCGTTATTTTCCATACCGTGAGCACTAGTGTCCATTCATAGCTTGCCAGGTATTGCCCCTCCCCCCCCAAAATTCTCTACAAGTTTTTAATCTTGTACTTACCCTGGGAGCTGCTTTCACTCATCTCTGCCAATCCTAGTTCAAAGCAACATACCCTTCCCGAACTGGGGGAAAATATAATGCCCCGGACGTACATCCGGGATGCATGCACGAGAAATGAACGGGCTATCCTTAAAAGTTCTAGGGTGCGGGGGGGGGGGTGCTGTCGCTGCTCATGAAATAAGGTTATGTTTATTCCATCAGCGCCGTCCATACTGTTAGCTCTGGTGCAGATGCAGGGAGCTGAGGTTCTTTGTTTAACTGAAGATGAACATTTCTAAACCTGCTGAGTACTAAGGACTTGGTATGGAAAGCAACAGAGAGGTTTGCCAAGCCTTGCTGAAACCCCCTTCTTTGCAGCCTGGATCATCAGAGCAGCAGGATTTAGACAGCCGCAAAGCAGTGACCCCTCGGTGCACCCAGCACAAATGAGGAAAAAACAAATGAATTGCTCTTGAGTTTATACCATTGTAAAACATTCGTAGAAAGAGAGAGAGGTTTTGGACAAGCTGAAACTGCGGCCGGGCATGTGCTGCACCACGGTTACACTGTTCCTGTGTCCAGCTGATACCGTCTCGCTCTGTGCTGCTGATTATTGTAATCGGCAGAGGAGGCCCCCCATCAGATGCTGTGCTCATCTGCCTGCTCTCTGGCTGCTACACGAACGCTCCCCCTCTCTCAGCGGTTTCACCAGGCAAGAGATAGGGAAAGAATGTTTTCTGAGCTCTGCTAGAAATGTACTCGGATAGTTCAGTAAATCTGAGAGGAAGGGGGGTGGAGAATGAGAGACTAGTACCGTGTTTCCCCGAAAATAAGACAGCGTCTTACTTTCTTTTTACCCCCAAAAGTCCCACTATGTCTTACTTTCAGGGTATGTCTTATATTGGAAAAAAAGTCGAATTTGGTTTTAACGGTGTAGCTCTTCCTTTTACCACTGGAACCGGAAGCGCTCATGTCTAGGGGCAAAAATATAGCGTACGGTAAAAGCACTGCTTATGGTTCCATATCACAGTCTCCCATAGGGTTACAGCCTCATACAGTATCCCAAACAGGGATAGTATATGTGTTATGCGAACAGGGGACATAGGCAATATACTATAGGTGTTATGTGAACAACAGGGGGCAATATTACCCCCTGCTATGCACACAGGCGATATCTCACCGCTGCAACAGCTACTGTACCTCTCTATCCTGTGTCTTCGCAGACAGCGCGATATCAGTGCGGGAGATCGCGCGGGGCACATCCAATGAGAGCTGCCGGAGACACATGACGCTATGTCTCTGACAGCTCTCATTGGCTGTGCCCATGTGACCTCCTGCTCTGCTACACAATTCAATGAAGCCGGCGCCACCGTCCTCCTCCGCGCTATGCCATGGCTACCTTTTACTTTACTACGTCTTACTTTCGGGGGATGTGTTACATTAGCCGACCCCCCCTAAAATTCCCACTACGTCTTACTATCAGGGGTGTCTTACTATCGGGGAAACACGGTACTATGCTGCTAGTATAGTAAACAACAGCAGATAAAGACCAAAATCGCCCTAAAACGTGTCCATTTTGGTAGCTAAGTGTACAGGTTCCCTCATGGAACCCAACACCCACTCCCCCTGCCCCCATGAGTCTCTTAGGGTTGCAATTGCTGCTCTCTACAAGTTTACCCCACGTTTTCTAAGAAACGCAGTGCAGTCATATTATTGTTTTGGGCGTTAACTGCCGCTCCGTGCAGGTTACCCCACTGCTTCATTACCATTCTCTTGCCACCAGGGATCGTCTGTGTTTATCCCGTCTGCTTTTGAATTCCTTCACTGTTTTTGTCTTCCCCCCACCTTGTCCAGCCGGGAGAGTATTCCAGGCATCTGCCACCTTCTCTGTGGGAAAATATCTCCTGACGTTCTTAAGTCCCAATACCCCGGAGCTTCAAATCCATGACCCCCTAGTTCTACAGCTTCCTTTCCATGGAAAAAGCTTGGCTTCCTGTGCAATAATACCTTTCAGGTAGTGAAGGTCTGTTTCCTATCTCCCCCATCTCGCCTCCCTTCTCGGGTATACATATTGAGGTCCTTCAGTCTCATCTCATAGGGCTGGCAATACGAACCCCACAACATTTTAGTTGCCCTTCTCTGGAGCATCTCTTGGTGTTCTTAATCCTTTCTGAGACATGGCCTTCACGCTATTCCAGGTGAGGCCTCCCCACTCACCTGTAAAGAGGCATTATCAGCACCTTTTTTTTTTTCCTTTCCCTACTAGTTATGCCCCTTCCAATTCAGCACCAGCCCTTTGACTCAAGAATTTGCTGGATGCACTACAGAAGTGGTTTTTCCACGTGTGTGACTTCAAAATAGGAAAGGTTGATTTTAACACAGAGCTTCCCCAAACCGTCCTGCTGACTCCACAGCCAGTCAGGTTTTCTGGATATCCACAAGGTACATGCATGAGATAACTCTGCACCCATCAGTGACCCAGTACATGCAGCTTTATCTCATGCATAGTCATTCTTGCTGTAGTTACAATGTTAGATTCTATCTTTGGAGTTATCACCCAGGAAAGAGATCTTGGCATCATAGTGGAGAATACATTGAAATCATCAGCTCAATGTGCTGTGGCAGTCAAAAAAAGCAAACAATGTTAGGAATTATTAGGAAGGGAATGGCAAATAAAACAGTGGATTTCATAGTGGCTCTGTATCGCTCCACGGTGAGACCACACCTTGAATACTGTGTGCAATTCTGGTCGCCACGTCTCAAAAAAGACAGTTGCACTGGAGAAGGTACAGAGAAGGGCAACCAAAATGATACGGGGCATGGAACGGCTGCCCTATGAGGAAAGGCTAAAGAGGTTAGGGCTGTTCAGCTTGGAGAAGAGACGACTGAGGGGGGGATATGAATAAGGTCTAACAAATCATGAAAGGACTTGAACAGGTTAATGTAAATTGGTTACTCTCTCAGGTAATAGGACTAGGGGGTACTCCATGAAGTTAACAAGTAGCTCATTTAAAACAAATCGAAGAAAATTCTTTTTCACTCAGTGCATAGTTAAGCTCTAGAATTCATTGTCAGAGGATGTGGTTTTGGCAGTTAGTGTAACTGGGTTTAAAAAAGGTTTGGATAAGTTCCTAGAGGAAAAATCCATAAACTGCTATTAAGAAGCAATAGTAGCTTGAGATCTGTGACTTGCATTGGCCACTGTTGGAGGCAGGATGCTGGGCTTGATGGACCCTTGGTCTGATCCAGTATGGCATGTTCTTATGTTAATATCCTGTGGCTGTGCAGTCACAAGGATAAGATTGTGAAGCCCTGGTTTAACGTCAAAGAGCATAATGATAAGTGAAATAGCAGACAATACTGTTGAGAGCTCTTCATATGAGAGAATTTCTATCTTGGTGACATTTAGATGTCTGGTATTGAGGCAGAGTCTGGAATGGACGCATTAAATCTTGGAGGGTAACCTGTCAGGAGACAGGTCACTGAAAAAGCCAGTGATGGAGATACAGAGATGTCATCTTTGTGGAAGTGGGAGACGGAGGTGGGAATTCTTCCCTGCATGCAGAAATAGCGGAGGAGGGGGGTGCGTCTTCCTCCGAATGTGTGCCCGAACTGAAATCTTTTCAGCCTGAGTGGCAGTGTCCCATCAGACCCACCTTTTTAAAGCCACGGCGGTGATTCTGTTTTCCAGTGCTCCCATCAGAGAATTCACGGTTTCCTAAAATTCATTAGTAAGAACGAATGGCTGCCGAGGCAACATTGGCCAAGCCTGGCGATTGCAAGCTTTGCACGTGTGTCAGTAGGACATTTTAAAATCACATTAAGGGGTCATTTTAAAACTGGGTTTATGGGGAGAAATGGCTGTTCTGAAATTGACCAGGCTCAGCATCGCATAGATTCATCTCCTTTTTCCACCAGGCTTCCGAGATGCCTCGTGGGGGCAATTTTCAAAGCCGTGTATGAAGGTAAATAGGAAATTACACATGCAAATTGGCTATCTGAAAATTGCCTTCCCTCAATATGGCTGAAAGCGCTTGCATTGTTCCATGCCGCTGACTTTTTAGCTGCATTGAGGGGGGGGGGGGGGGCGTAGCAAGGGCAGGATCAATAAAATAATGCCCGTAGCTTGTATTGTTCAGTCTGTTCGTGTTGGTTTTATGTAGAAAATTTGCCTGCATGGGAATCGGGTGGAAACGTTCGCTGGTCCTTTGTATTCGTGGCAGATTTCACGAGCAAAAGTACTTTCTCTTCGAAACCTGGTGCAAAGTACCCAGGATTTTACGGCAAAGGAGGCAGTTTGAAAATTGCCCTCATTACATCTATATTTTCGTTTGTGAGGGAATGGGGTTGGAACGCAGTGCCGGCACTTCCTTTCTCTGCTCCAGCCCCCTCCGCTCCCGGCAGCCCCCAAGGAAGAGGAAGCGAGGGTGAGCCTGGAGCGCACGCAGAACCGCCACTCTGCTCTCTGATCCAGCCCTTCCACACAAAGATGGGTTTGAAAGCTGTGATCAGTAATGCCAATTGTTACGGCTTCACCCCTGGTCCTGATGAAGGACACTGCTGCTCACAACTTTCAAACTTAGGCTAATTCACCCCCTTTCTGTGTTTCTGGCAGAACCACCCAGAACGGCCTCGTGCCACCTGTTTTCAGGGACCCGAGAAAGTGGAGCAGAGCCGGCAGCATATATAAGTTCTGGCTCCCCTGAGGAAACGGAACAGGACCCAGTAGTTGCATGGATCATGAATGGGTATGGCCCCCAGGCCCTTGGAGGAAGCAGAGCTGCTTACCCTGAGATGACGCCAGCCACATGGCTCTGAGTGCGGGGGGGGGGGGGGGGTGAGTGAGTGTAGGAGAGAGAGAGAGTTCATGCCCGGCCTTAGCCCCGCCCCTTTGCACAGGTCAAAACCGGCCCCGGCCCCGCCCATCTCACCCCCTCCATAGTTCCACTTCCGTTCTGTCTACAAATTAAGCCCTGCATACACGTTAACTCTCCAAACATATTTTTTTTAACTTCTGGCATACGGACAACTAAATCTGTGCTGCCTTTTTTCCTGTTTACAGCCAGCTTGATTAAGGTAATTCATATTTTACCTTTTCTTTATTTAAATCCACCTGAGCTACTTCCATTTTTCCCACGTCCTCTCTACTGGGATCCTCTACCCTCCCTATCTGAATGGTATCCTTTGCAGATCCCTCGCTCTGAAGCGTGGCTCCTGAGTAATTCACGACTTGGTACTCGTGTCTTCTTTTCAATAGTCTGTGCCGGTTACCTGGTTGCATTCTGGTTCAGGTGGAGCTCCTCCCATGGGAATAGGCTGGTCATTCGCCCAAAATGAAGCTTAAACCCCCTCGTCTGTGCATGGAGGCTGGGATCCTGGCTTCACCTTGGTGACCTCCCCTGAGAGAGGATCGCCCCTTCCACGTGCATGCAGATTCCTGCGATTGGATCTCCGCCCTCCCTTTCTATGCTGCCTGATCCTTCCGTCCCTCTAAAACCCAGAGAGCAACTCTGCATGTTCAAAGATTTTATTCAGGTCATCTGGAATGAAAGAGGAATACCAGTTTCTTGTGGTTCAGGTCTCCTAGCATAGAGCAGTCTAGAACAAAATGGAGGAAGGGCCTTTTTTTTTTTTTTTTTTTTTTTTTTTTTAAAGTGATTCATATATTCCACATAATATTACATCAAGAATAAAGAAAGCACCTGCTAAAGTAACACAACACCAAAACATTATGAATAAATCTTTAAAGAAAGTTTATATACTTCCCCCTGAGAAAACAACAATTCAAATTTATATCAAAATCTTAACAAAATAAAATGTATACAAAAAAGTAAAAACAAAATACCTAATATATTCTTAAATATTTCTATTAATAGGTATACAAAAAGTACAGCAAATAAGATTCACAAACCCAAACCATATAGAAATAATCTTAACAATATTGCAATATTTTTCCCATCCCCCAACCAAAAAAATCAACATACACAGAACAATTTTACACAAATCACCCCAACAAGCTACATATATAAAGACAAATCAAACACACCCTATGCAAAAAATATACAGTAAACCATTCATAATATCCTCGCATTAAAACTTTACGAAACCCAAAATACAATTAGACGGTTGTTACTGCACAAAATCTTTTCTGATGCTGCACAGTAATTCTTTGCTAGAGCTCCTCTAGTGCTTCACGGTGCATCCTCCACCGCAGCTCATTTTCAGCCGATGACATGGAGCTCTACCGGAGCTGGAACTTCCCTGGCTCTGACTAGGATCTTGTCTCGGGCGAAGCAACAAGAGGCAAACAGCACCGGACTTCCTGTGTGGCTTCTGACAAGGTTATATCATAAGTCCCATAAAATATTCCGACCTGGTCCCATATTTTGCCTCATGCAAGCCTGCCTCAGGGGAGGAAATTACAAACATGCCTGGTTTTCAAATCAGCAGCTGCTTAAGAAGAAACCGGTTGCGTCCTCAGGATGGGTTGTGTCCTTCCTTATTCCCTGTTTACGCAGAAGGTCTCTTCCATTATTAGGACGCATTGGTCATTGTTCAGGGATTTCTCAGTTTTTCTGAACCACCCTTGATTGCTTTCAAACATGCAAAGCTTTGCAGGACAGTTGTAGTATTCTTTTATCTTCCTTCGGAGTTAAATAATCTTGATGGTAACGAAGTTGATCATCGCCCCTGTGGCAGCTGTAGTGTTTGTGATCTATCTTTAACTCGCTCAGAGTTGAAACATCCGGTTGCTTGTTGTAAATATTCATACAAATGTTCTACCACCTGTTTGTCGGATAATGTGGTTTTTGAGATTTTGTGCCCTTGTGGGTTCATTAAAGGTTCGGATCACTGAACACCATAATAACATTACCCCTCCTTGGGAATCAAGCACCACTCGTGCAGCTTTGGATAGAGGCATCGCGCTCTTCTCATGAGTTTGAGGGGTTTTTTTTGCTTTACAGCAATTATCTCCACATCCTCAGGGAGGTAACGTATCCTATTTATTTTATTTATTTAAAAGATTTTGTATACAGTCATTCGTGGTTACATCACAACGGTTCACATGGTGTTAACATCTAAAAAGCATAGCAATTTCAATAAATACATAATAAATCAATTATGACATAAAAACAATTAAAACTGATAAACGCAGAGAATATTTTATTTTTTGTTGGCTCCTTTGTCTTGAACAGAGATGGCTCCTTTGTCTTGAACGGAGATGGATATTCAGCCCGGGCTCTGTTCGTCCATTAGGATTGAGTGAGGGATCCTGCATATCATATGGTAACTTTCAAAGGAGTTTCGCACGTAAATGTAACTTGCTATTTGTAGCAATTTTCAAAAACCATTCACTTGCGCAAAGTGCACTTACACGAGCAAATCCTAGGACTAATTCAGTGGCCTATATCGTAGCAATTTTCAAAAGCCCACTTACTTGAGTAAACCCTTTTTAAAATCAGGCCCAATGTGTTTGTTTTTCTCGGACACTGTCTGTGATTTAAGTTTAGTTAAACTGAATACACTCCTGGTTTGGTTGTTGAGGATTGACCCATAAGCTCTTTTTAGTTTACCATTTGTGATTGGTTTGAATTTGTCTTGTGAACTATATAAGGTTGGTTGTTTGGTAGAATTGCATTTGATGGTTCTTTTGAATGGGCGTTTAAATGGAGTTGTTGCTGCATTGGTTTTTGTGCTTATTTGCTAGTAAGCTTTTGTAATTTATTTTCTTTGGGCTTTTTTTGGTATAATCTTTTGTTTCAGTAGTGTAACTTCATCTTTACGGTTTGCCTTGGTAACAATGTGGAAGTCGTTGCGTGTTTTTCCCAAGTAACAGCTTTATTTCTTTCATTGATGGTATTTTATTTTTTTGTTTATGAAGTAGTGATGATTTTTTTTCCTCTTTTATAAAGTCCCTGAGGCAGCCTCATAAGAGGATACTTGATGAGACATATGGTATAACATTATTAGAAACAACACTGGAGCCTGATGAAAGCTGCTGCTTTGCCCGAGACGAGATCCTAGTCAGAGCCAGGGAAGTTACAGCCCCGGTAGAGCTCCGTGTCATCGGCTGAAAATTAGCTTTGGTGGCGTATGAACCGTGAAGCACTAGAGGAGCTCTAGCAAAGAATTACTGTGCAGTAACAGCTGTAGAATATGGAGGGGGGGTTTAAGGTGAGGATGGGTTATGGTGGTATATTGTCATGAATGGGGTTTATTTGTATATTTGATGCATAGGTTGTGTTTGATTTGTCTTTGTGTATGTAGGTTGTTGGGGTGATTTGTGTGATTGTTTTGTATATGTTGAACTTTTTGTTGGAGTTAGGAAAGGCCAGGAGAGAAATATTGTTTCCATATGGTTTGGGTTTGTGCTGTATGTATTTGTTGTAGTTATTAATGGAAATATTCAAGAATATATTGGCGTTTTGCTTTTTTTAAAATGATTTTTGTTAGATTTTGAGAGCTTGAAGTTTGGTGAATTTTTATATACTTCCCCGTTCATTGAGGATTTATTCATAATATTGCATAACAGATGTAACTTTGCAGTTCAGAGTTTAATATAGCAGAAGAGCATTAACGTGTATCCAACATTATGATAAAGAAAGCTCTACGTACCTGGAATGAAATAATCACAGGGCTCACCAGTTGCTTGTTGCTCGTGTCCCCTCCTAGCATGCAGTGGTCTGGAATAAAGTGGAGCAGGGAGTTAGAGAGCAACACGACTTCTAAGCTTTCCTGAGTGCAGGGCACAGTGGTGACGGGACTAGGTTTGTAGCATATAGGGAAGGTTTGTGTTTTATCACGTGAGACTGGAACCTTTTTCTCACAGTGCTGTCCTGGAGGTTCTCGGTTTCAGCCTCCGATCTAGAAGCAGATATTTGCCTTCCAGAACCTCATGTCCTGCCCCTTCCCACGCCATTGATGCCCAGAGCTGGCTTCCTCCCCGCCACTCCCTGAAACCCTAACTAGGTGGACACAGGAGATCTGCTACCTCTGCACCAGGCAGGCAAGTTACCAAGTGGTCCTCGCGCTTACCATGCATCCTCCTGTCTGTATTCCTGGCTTGAACTGCATTGCTATCCCCGTCTTCCTGGTCATACGCACCTTGAGACAGATCCTAGGTACAAGATGGTGGCACATCACCTGGATCTTAGGTCCCAGCGACAGGATCACTTCCTGTCATTTCGAGTTGATGCATTCTTTCTTGGTGACCTTGCTTGTGCAATCCAGCACATGACTGGGTGAACGGAGGTGGGCCTTTCGCTTCTACCTTTGGTCAACGCACCTCTCTCTATGCCAGGCTAGCCTCCAGCGACTGTACTTGTTCTGAAAGAGCTGGGACCTCTCCCCCCAGCAGGCATTTAATCGTGAATGACTGAATAGCCGCCCCCATCCTGCTACTAGATTGCTATCTGCATTTACATACCTTGCTTTTCTATCTAGAAAATGCTTTCAATTTCCTAAAAAGCTAAACTGTGTGTGGGCTTGCGAAAAAATGAAACATGCACATTTAAAAGGCTGTTTAATGAGTGCTGCAAAAAAGATTGTGTGGGTACAATATAAAAAAAAAAAAGAAATTTGTCCCCAATAGTGTGGTCACACCGTCCTCGTGCACAAAAACCTGAAAATGCACTGAACTCAAAAGCATGAGCTTGAAACTTCCCCTAACAAGAGGAAGATCAATAGCACGATCGTGCTAAACTGAGCATGCTCAGATCTCCTTTTCCCTTGACTCCTGCTCGTTCCGCCTAGCATATTTAAGAGTTGTTTCTCAATGCAGACGCAGAAGAGCTAGTACCCACCAGATTAAGGAGAGCCAAAAACGGACACAAGAATGTGTTTAGAACCAGTCGGGATCCAGGGTTGGCTGAGGGGAGCTTTACTACAAATCCCACCCATGCAAGAAGCCAGAACCAGGAGCAGCCAAAAGCTAAAAAAACAAAACAGTTTAGTTTGCAGTGTACGTGTCTAAGATAAAAAAGGGGATGATGTCAGGAAGAGGTGTGAAGAGGAGAGTCTGGCCCGGGGCCAGATGTGCTAAGCATTTTTTCCATAGAGACAAAATGGAACAAAACCCTTTAAGCGCATCTGGCCCGTAGTAACTTGGTAAACGACGGCAGATAAGGACCGCTTGGGCCCACCCAGTCTAGTTGTTTCCATTCGCAGAGCTGTAGCCAAGAATCTATCACAGCTGTCAGCCATGTAAGTTTGACCTTCTGCAGGAGGTGTGTGTACTGATGGCGCCTGCATTAATGGAAAGAACAATTTCAAGAAGATTAACTTTAACTTAAAGGCAAGTATCGTCATGGGACTTATAATAAAAAACCAAAAAAAAAATGTAGTAAAGGCTGCTGAATGTTTAATGTTCAGAGAATGATACGGACAGGAGAACCCCCAACAAACAGAGGAAGAAAGATAAAGCAGATACATAGCTGAAGTTAGGAAAGAAATATTAAACTTTAGCAGCCTACAGTATCTCCATTACTACTACTGCTGCTTCTTGACACTTTTATAGCGCTACTCAGTCTATTCAGTGCTGTACAAACACGGAAGAGAGAGAGTCCCTGCTCAGTAGAGCTTACAGTCTAATCAAAACAAACAAACAGGAAAAAAAAGACACTTTGGGAATTTAATTTATGAAGACAATGGTTACAAATTTAGTGAGGCTGTAAGCAGGACAATCTGGGGGGGGGGGGGTTAAGATTTAAAAGCAGCCTCGAAAAGGTGGGCTTTAAGTCGGGATTTAACCAACTAAGGCAAGAGAAGGGAACATGACGCACCAACTTAGGAAGTCTATTCCTAAGCAGGGTGTGGGGGGAGAGGAGAACTGGATACATGGGCCCTGACTTTTCCGGTCTAGGGACCTGACACGCAGATATAAGGTGTGTGTGGGGGGGGGAAGAGGAGGCACAGGACGGCTTCTACAGCCCAGTCTCAAAGCAAAGAACGTCGAGCAGCATTGTCTGAATTACCAAGAAGCCTCCTCACCCAGTGAAAATGTTGCTAGCAGTAATTTATGGGTTTGACAGTTGCTTGGTTTTGATTGATTGTGAATATTATTACCCTTATCATAAGGCTTTTAGGGGTAAGTGCATAGAGCAGCAGTTACTACTTTTGAGAGAAACATGGGGGGTATCCTACCCGGAGCGGCAAATACTACCATAAGAAGCTTGCCGGGCAGACTGGATGGGCCCCTCTGGTCCTTTTCTGTCATCATTGCTATGATGCAGTCAGGTGGAAAGCACGGAGTTATGAATTGGCGGTAGAGGATAAAGGGTATAGATAAGATTGACTTGCCTGGTGAGTGGTCTGCCCAAGGAGGGGTGTAGAGAGAGAGGAGAGGTAATGAGTAGCCGTAGGGTGAAGGCTCTTGTGAGAGAGCCTTAAACTGCTATTTCATTGCCTTCTGCTCTATGTATATTCCTCCCTGTTTCCCCTCCCTGTTAATTGTAATTTCAGCCTTTCAGTTACAATGTGAACCGGTATGATGTATGCTTACTAATGCCGGTATATAAAAAGTTTTAAATTAAATTAACTGTATTTGGGAACAGTTCGGGAGCTGATGTAGTGACTTGAGAAGAGGGGTTATATGGTTGTAGCAACTTTGGTGAAAGATAAATCATGCAGCTGAATTTAGGATGGATTGTAGTGGAGAGAGATGGCTCGTTGGGAGACTGTGAGGAGCAGGTTGCAATAAGCGAGATAAGAGTAGATAAGGCTTCTGGTAGTGTGTTAGACAGGAAGGGATGGATTTTGATAGTGGTATAGAGAGAAATGGCACATTTTATCAGTGCTTTGGATAAGTGGAGAGAAAGGAGTTGAATATGCCCTCAAGGTGTGGGCAGAGAGGATTACAGTGTCAGCACAGAAATAGAGAAAGGAGGAAGTGGGCTTGGGAATGGGGGAAGATAGGAGCTCTATAAGAAAATGCCCTACTGGGTCAGACCAAGGGTCCATCAAGCCCAGCATCCTGTTTCCAACAGTGGCCAATCCAGGCCATAAGAACCTGGCCTGGATTGGCCAGGTTCTTATGGCCCTGTTGAGTTTAAACTGGAGGCGGGACATCCAAGCAGTTTGGGATCTGGGACTGGATTCCCGATGAAATTTCTGGTATAGAGAAATAAATCCAGGAATCATCAGCCTCTTGATGGTATTGAAAGCCATGAGAGGAAATCAGAGCACCAAGGGAAGAGGGCCCAGGATGGTGCCCAGAGGCACACCAGTTGATAGTGGGATGGCGGTAGAAGAGGGTCATTGAAAGTGCTTTGGGAGAGGTAAGAATGGAACCAAGACAGGACAGAGTATCAAGGAGTAGGTGATGATCAACAATGGCAGAAGCAGCAGATAGGTCAAGGAGGATAACGACCGAGTAAAGACCTTTTCGTTTTAGCCGTAAATAGGTCACTGGAGATTTTGGCAAGGGATTGTGTGGAATGTAGAGAGCGAAAACTAGACTGGCACGGATCAAAAATGGCTTGAGATGAAACAAATTCAAGACAGTGTTGGTAAGCACTATGTTCAAGTAGTTTGGAAGCAAATGGGATGGTAGTTGACAGGACAGGTAGCATTCAAAGATTGTTGGGGGTTTTTTGTTTGTTTGTTTTTTTTTTGAATAGTGGTGTGATCATAGCATGTTTGAAGATGGCAAGAACTGTAGCAGTGGAAAGTGATTGATAGAGTAAGGATGTGACATGGAAGGGATGACTCCAGTGGAGATAAGAGTTGAGGAACTGGATGGGAATGGGATCAGAGGAACAAGTAGTGAGTTTGGAGGAGGAGAGAAGATGGGCAGTTTCCTCCACTGTGACTTCAGCAAAGGAGGAGAGAGTGGTGGAAGCCAGGGGGGAGAGGGAGGTAGAGAGGACCTGGTTGAGAACTCAGGACTGATTTTGAGAATCTAGTCATGGAAATAGTCAACCATAGTCTAGGCAGAGGGTGAATGGTGGGGAGGGTTATGCTAGTGTGACAAGCGAACTGGTAAACACCAGAGTAAGGATAGCAAGGGAAGGAGCTGTGCCTGGGTCTCCAGGAGTCACGTTTTGCAGATATTCGCTATGCAATCTGAAAGGGAAAAGCAGTTTTACCTTGTGCCTACAGTTCTGTTTCAGAATCCACTTTGTTGAATGTTAAGGTTACTAGAGATCCTTTCCTTTCTATATTTTCATAATCCTCCTTGATGTCAATCTGCAAAATTGGTTAATAAAACAAAACAAAATGAGTTTTGGAATGGCTCTGCATCGCGCCCACACGTGCCTTTCATGGCACAAACCTCACGTGCTTTTGGTCACTGCCCCATATCCCTCGCATTCTTTTCCTATTGCAGCACCACCTGCAAAAAATAATAATAAAATGCCGTCATTCACAGCACAAGGTCTCCCGCCAGGAAAACCCTTGCTCGGCTGAAGCCAGCTCCGCTCAGAAGGATTTACCCCTCCATCTGATTCTGGCTGCCCGTCATCCAGTTCGCCCTGGGGATGGTGCCAAAGTGCAAATTCAGATGCTGGTTTTCCTGGAATCGGCTGTTGTGTACCTGGGACAATAGTAGAGTGGGCAGCCAGACAAGCAGGAGATCTGAGCTTCTAGGCACTTAAAAATACCCCGAACCCTTTCATGTTTTTCTGACCTCGCAGTCTAATTTAAGGCACGCTTTCTACTTTGGTTCTGCTCAGCAAGTAAACATTGTGGTTAGTGAGTCACATCTCCTTTCTGCTCTGCATGGCTACATTTTGCATTCTTTTGTTTTGCCTTTTAATTTATTCTTTTGTTTTTTTGTTTTTTGTTTTTTTTTGCTATTCATTTTTACTGCAGAATGAAACTTTTTGTAAACCGCTTGCGCAGGATACCAGTGGGGGCAGGGCGTGCGCACGCGGTATTTTGAAATACAGGAACCAGGCGTTATTCTAAAATACAGCAACCAAACATTTGATTCTTAGAAAAAAAAAATAGCCTGGAAAATGCAATCTCCGTTCAAGCATGGTGCCCGTGCCTGACTTTGTAGTTAGCTGCGACGTCTAGCAGTTCTGGGGGCTGCTGTTTTGGACCTTGTGCTAGTTTCCCGGAGAAACTGAAAGCGACTGGAAGGTCGCAGTAGTGTGCTAGAAGAGTTTCAGGACCACCACGAGACCGGACCGACTAGGGTTTGGGTGCAATTTATTTATTTGCAGTGCATAAATCCAAGTAGTTGCTCACCTTGCATTAGGCAGATGTGCGGCAGAGGGTTAATCCCATGACGCCGCCTCTAGGGTTAGGGGAAAGGGAATCTCCCTTCACCCAGAATCCCCTGCGGCATTCCGCCTCAAGGAGGGCTGGGTTAGACCCCCTGAACCAGGCTCCTTAAGGTAGAATGGGGGAGGAGGCGGCGCACTCCGTCACAGTCACTTTAATCTGAGCATTAGGAGGATCCTTAATTAAAGGTTTCTGATGCCTACAGGGCGCCAAGAACCGGTTTTCTTTCCCCTCCCCCGGCCGCTTTAAAGGTTAGGGCTCGGGCTCCTCTCCTGAACTGCAGGGTGTAGCCCGGATACCTCTGTTATCAGGCTCCTCTGCAATACTTCCCCGAGGGGCTTATTTGCCCATCGGAGGGGAGGGGGGGGGGGGGGTCATCTTCAGTGAGCCAGTTACTGGACTAGTTAGCCGGATAACTTGGTCCTAGATATTCAGCAGGATAAACGCCCCACTGAGTATATTGGCTTAAAGTTAGGCAGTTACAATAACCGGTTAGGTTTTAGGTTATCCGGCCTTGTACTCGACCGAATATCCTCAAAAGATACCAAGGTTAAGTGGCACGGTTTAAAAAAAAAAATCAAAGGGCCTGTAGCTCAGTCCCCTCTCTCCTTCACTAAAATTCACATATGGCCCTGACTGGCCGGCATTCCCCACACCCCAATTCCTTCCCTGCCCTGCCCCCCCTTCCATATGTGGAAGGGGGGGCAGGGCAGGGAATTCCATATGGGGCTTCCATATGTGCAAAAAATGTCCCAGAGCTCACGGTTCAGAGACTACCCCCCCCCCCTCCCTTCCCCGTTTCCTCCTCCTCCTTATCAAATATAAAAACCCGATACCTCCTAATCCCCTGCCGGGTCCATGGTTCTCCCACCACAGCCCGGGTTTTTTATTTATTTATTTTTTTTAAATATATGATAAGAGCAAGAGAAGTGGGGGGAGGGGGGGCCCCTTGAACTGTGAGCTCCGGGACATTTGTTTGCACATTTGGGGAGAGGGGTGGGGGATGCACGATGTGGCCGTATGTGAATTTTAGTGGGGAGGGGGGAGGGAATCGGGCCAGAGACCCCTTGTACATAATCCTGTGTGTTGTTTTTTTTTTTGGTTTTTTTTAATCGTATCACTCAACTGGATATCTTCAAAAGATATATCTGATTTAAGTAGTAAGCTATCCGGCCACAGAAGGCCGGATAACTTGAGGCAAGCTCTGAAACGGGTCTAAAGTTAGCCGGCTAGCGTAGCCAGATAGAAATGAAACTCAGCAAAGTTAGCCGGCTAGCGTAGACGCGCCTCGGAACGCCATCTGGCTAAATTTCAGTCAGATAGTGATTTATCCAGCTAAAATCGAGCCGGATAAGTGGCTCCGCATTCAGCATTAGACGGATAACTTGTGAACTATCCATCCAAACGCCTGTGAACGTTGGGCCTCGCGGTTTTTTTTTTACTCGTTCCTGCTTACTAATGCCAAACCCGTTGCATGGCGATGGCTGTGCTTACCCTTTCTCTCCTTGTCGCTCTCCTATTCCTTCTTCCTACTTGACTCGGCTCCAGTCCCTGGCCCACCCCCCCAGCCCCCCTCCTGCTCACGTTAAGCGCCCACACAAACACTCCCTGCCCGTAGCCAAGTGCGCTCGCGAGAGCGTCCCGGCTATACATCGTCATGACGTTGACAAGGACGACGCCGTGGACTTTCGTTTTTATTTCGTTAATTTGATTTGATTTATGTTCCACTTTTTAGTTCTTCAGAGTGGATCATATTCAGGTACCGTAGGTGTTTCCCTATCCCCAGAGGGCTTACAATCGAAGAGGTCAATTTTAAAAGCCCTGCTCGCATAAGACATGGCCACGTACGTGCGAGCAGCACAGATTTAAAAAAAAAGTCGCGAAGTACGTGTAAAGGAACCCACGCACGCTTCAAAAATGGGCGGGGCATGGGCGTTGCAGGGCAGGGCCACCGGTTACAAGTGCAACTCCCTATTTTAAAACCGGAGACCGCAGCGCACGTCGACTTGTTATCCGCGTGACGTTACTGCTGCTCCAGATGAGGAGCAGGCCTGTAGGTCTCGAGTTTTAGGGCTTACAGGCCAGGATGGAGGTGGGTCTGGTTCAACTGGGGCACGTGCAGGGTGAAGAACCAGAGGACTCTTAAAGACCTCGATATTAACTGGGCAAACCGGTGGACTAATTGAAAAATTGGGTCGTCCCTCACGCGAGCAGGTTCATACACCCATAAAAGCCGGCAAAGTCCTAGGAAAGATAGTTGAAATAAGTTTTCCGGAGCAATCTCTTAAGATTCGGCACGGGAGGTGAATTTTGAAACACCATGCATGCAAGCGTGACTTAAAATTGCAGCCGATGTAGAGTGACAGTAGTGGGATTTGAACCTTGGTTTCTTTGGGTCACAGCCCACTGATCTAACCACTAGGCTACTCTTTCATTCCACTTTTATATCTGAAGGAAAATACTTATTTTTTTTATACTGCTTCTGGATGTTTGCCAGGCTGTACAGTGGTGACATGTTAAGTTCCTGCGTCGATGAGCTTACAGTCCTAAGTGGGTGCCCGAGGCAGTGTCCATGGAGAAGCAAATTGCTAAGCCAGGTTTTTCTGGCTCCCAGCCCATTGCTCTTAACTGCTTGGCCTCCTGAAGACCTCTAACCTGAACAGATTTACTCTGGTTTGGAGCAAGAATCAGTCTGGCCAAGCCTCCCTTTCATCCACGTAGCTCCCTTTATTTCCCAGGGCAGGAAAAATTCATGTATTTTATTTTCCTTCCATGGAAAGCAGCCTATACCACGCTCTTTCCTTTTTCTGTCCCCCAGTTACACACGGGAATGGAATTTTTTAAAAGGTCTTTGGAAAATACTTGCTAAAAAGTCACATTTTGAGTTCTGGCTGCTTTTATAGAGAGAGAGAGCACCAGGGTCTTCACAACACATCCCGACGCCTGTCTGTTGAAAAAGCATCTCGGTTAAATTTACAAAGCACTAGTAGCGCTTTTATGTTACTTCTGCGTGAAAGCATTAGGAATCGGAACAGTCTCTCCAGTGTTGCACCTTCCTTAGCGTGGTAGAAATCTTCAGCATCGCTCCATGGCCTTAAGTGCGTGGGGATGTTTCCTGGTATCTCCTGGCCCAGACTCCATCACTTCGGAAACATTCCCGCTTCCTGTGGCAGCAGCACAACGTCCTGGGCCTTCGTTGTCCAACCTCATGGCGGCAAACAGAGCATTTATTTTACTTATTTTTTTTCAAAAGTATTTGTTACCCACCCATCCAGAACAGTTCGGGGCAGGGTACAATAAAACCTACACAGTTTAGAAAAAAAACAACCCAATAATAAAACACAAAATGCCAACAGGACAGAAAGTCTAAGACAATACAAAAATGCTGCAAGGTGCAATGAGACTTAATAGGCAGAACAGCGAAAAAGGGTAGAGCCAAAGCAACAGGCGGGCAGTAATCTGGGAAAAGCGAGGGCCAGCTGTCGCGTACCAAGGGTCGCGTTAGAGCAGCGCACAAACAAGTCGATCCTTTTACCTAATCATGTAAAGCAACAAACCCAAAATACATAACCACGCATCATGCAATACAGCTCAAATGACAAAACAGGCTGCTTGATCCATCCTTGGCAAGCAGCCACGACCTTGTCCTCGGCACGGGGAGACCTTTCCATGCGGCTAGTACAGACAGCATGGCTGCTTTTCCATGGTGCGCACAGGTAGTACCAAAGGGTGCAGAATGCAGCCGTAGTAGGAGAAAGCATTATGATATATGCAGGTAAACGAAAGGAGGGTGGGGCGAAGAGATGACGTGCAGGGGAAAGAGTTGGGCGTGCAGAGGAGAGCCTGCCTCTCCCTACAGGTGAATGCCATTGGCTTCAGCCAGCACCCCCCGGCTCTTGGAGATGGCTGCGCACGAGTGTGGGATCTGTAGGACAGCAATGGAGGCAGAAAATGACCTCCGGCTGCTTCTTGATGTTCTTTTGCCACAAATTCAGCGGGGCACGTGGAAGCTGCAGCTCTCTCATCTATTATTAGCCATGCCGCCTCCTGCACGAGGGGAGTCGGGTGGGCCATAATGCGACTCTCTCTAGGTGTCGTTTCCATACGAGGCCTCGCTGCAAAACATGCTCGTCTGGTGCCCTTCCCCCCACGAGTCATGTGCCAGTCAAATGCTGCTCAAACATCCGTTGCACGGTTACAGCATTAAGCTTCCTGTTCCCCTACGTATGGCATAGAAATTGTGGAAAAAAATCTGCGCAAAGAGGGACCCTGCTTTTCCCCAGCGGAATCTAGGGGTCTCGCGTTATCCTCTATGTCTGGTGACTGTACGGGGGCAGGTGGTGCGCCATTGGACCCCCACATCTGCAGCCCCCCCCTTATCTGGCAAGTGTGAGGAGAGGCGAGTACGGTGCAGGAAAGACGTCCTGTGCAGCAGCAGCAGCCGAGGGGAGCCCGTGACATGAAGGATCCCGCCGTAAGGCTACACCGCTATCTTTTTATACAGGCCCTACTCATGTCCCCGTTCTGTCAGTTTGCGTTTGCCAAAATCACAGGCCCCCTTCGTGTCACGCAGCTGTTGCTGCCGACTGACCCTCCAGATAGGTAAATACGAAGAAACGCTTGCTTCTAGGACTCCTTGTGCTGCTGTTACGAGTCTCTCTGGAGATGGTGAGGGGGGGGGGGTCCTGTGGGAAAGGTGGTAGAGAACGAGATGGGCACTCTGCGGCAGAGAGCAGTGGTCTCGTAAGTCTGTGGCTGCAGAAGGAGACACCATCAGCATTGCGTCGTGAACCCTTTGCCCCCACTCGAGATGGGTGCCTGCGTGGACGGGTCCCTTTTGCGGCGGAGCCACGCTGAATGTACAGTACAGTTGTAGACGTTACACTCTGGCTTTATACTTTCTTGCTCAGCTTCTTCCAGCTCTCCAATGCCTTTTTTTTTTGATGAATGGCGTTTGCCAATCAACGTCTCTAGTCCTGTGACTTGCAGGGGGGATGGATGAATGCTCCCCAGCTCTGGGGCCTCTGGCATGCCTCCTGGTCTCGCAGAACTTACAAAACCACCTGTGCCCTCACGTTCTCCAAGTATGTTCGAGTTCCTCCACGCCCAAGGATGTCACTGATGCTAGAAGCAGAAGGGTGGATTTGCCTCCTTATCTGCTGTTTGGTAGCATTGTCAGTGGTCTCGGAGCGCTTCTCATAGATCTGTGGGGCATGTGAGACCACATTCAGAAGGAGCCCCTAGTGTTTGCCCCCCACCACCATCTAAGAACTGGTACTGCAACAACTGGCCTAAGTGAGGGGATATGAAATAGGGGATTATCTTTGGGTAGTTGTGAACAAAGCTGGTGACACCAGATCCCAGCCCCCGTCCTGAGATGGAAGCCCAAACTAGCAGAAGGAAACAGATGGGTCAAAAACATTTATTTAGAATTTGTATACAGTGTGTGTTCAAGGCATGGCACATCATAAACGTGGAACACAACAGTTTATAAGACCGTTAGGCTACAGATTATTGTCTAACACCTGCTCCACACAGCATACAAAGTAGGAGGAGTAGCCTAGTGGTTAGAGCAGTGGGTTACAAACCAGGAGACCAGGGTTCGAGTCCCGCTGTCGCTCTTTGTGACCTTGGGCAAGTCACTTTACCCTCCATTGCCTCAGGTACAAACTTAGATTGTAAGTCCTCTGGGGATAGGGAAATACCTATAGTACCTGAATAGGTACTATAGGTATTTCCCACATTGAAGCACTGAAAAAAAGTGTGAAAAGCGGAATATAAATCTAAATAAATAACATGATGCAGTGAGGGAAGCAGATGTGAGTTTACCTCTCAGCGCCTAGCCCGTGCAGCCAACCCCATTTACACTCTCGCAGCCTAATTTTTCTGGGAGTATTACACAATTTGGTGACGGGAGAGGGGACGATTCTGCCTTTTGCGGAACTGCGCAATATGTATGGCATAGGGGCGCAGAATACCTTTCCGTACTTTCATTTGCCATTATCTGCAGTCCTTACCCCCCGGCTTTTCTGCAACAAACGACCTTCCACCAGTTGGATAAGATCTTGGGTTTTGAAAAGGAACAGCCTCCCTCACTCTCCGCCTATTATAAATGTATAAAGACTATTGTACGAGTGGGTGTCTGTTCTCTATTGGTAGATCGATGGCACAAAGACGGGGAGTTTATTGTAACACAATCGATCCTTTGATTCTGTTTTGGGAAAGTAGCCAGGATCTCTCCTAATATGTATTATCGGGAGATACAATATACATTTTTGGGAAGGGCCTACATATCTGCTCAGGTAGCTTACCAGTTGACTGTTTCTTCCTCTGCTTCATGTGGACGATGTAAGGCAGCAGTGGGGAACCCTATCTCTCGCTTTTTGGTCCTGTCCATCTATCAGAAGCTTTTGGAGCCATATTGCTGGCTACCTGGCGGGCCTGTTGGGTGTCTCTACACCAGTGGGGCCACTTTGGCTCCTATTTGGCTGTATCCCCCCCTTGCGGGTTAGAGATCTGGGGTCCCGTCTGTTAATTCAGAAGGCTAGTTTGGTGGGGAAGAGGGCGATTCTCTTGGGGTGGAGGAGCGAAGACCCGCCCTGTTTTTGGACATGGAGGAATTATTTTCATTTGATGATGACCGTGGACAGTTTGCTTTCTCTCAGCTCACCTGCTCACTGGAGGCGTTTTCTATCAACATGGGATCCATACACACAAGCCCTTCCACACAGGTCTAGAAGCCGCGTTTTAAATGACTAAAGACACTGTTTAATGTTCTAAGATGTGTTGGACTTTTACCTGCTCTTGAACTGGACCTTCAGGCATTGTTTTATTGGGGGACTGCTTCTGGGGGGTTTCTGGGGATTTGGGGGGGAGAGGGGAAAGGGGGGGATTAAGGGCAACTCTATGGTTTAGCCCTCTGGTTTTGTGATTGGGGGATGTATCAGAACACAACATCCCCGTGTTGATGTATTTGTGTTGATAAATGCCAATAAAAAAAACGTTTTAACATAAATACAAAGCACCTGCCTATATAACACACAGACTTGCACTATAGCATCAGAACCCCTTACCTCACCTAGAGTCTGGCAGTCCATTGTCTCAGGTCCACAAAGATCTCCGCCGTTTGTTGCTGTATTAGAGACCTTAACAAATATCAGAACCTATCAGCCGCCCCAATTCTCTAAAACTGCTGGCACGTCCAGCTATATTGTATCCCATGTGAAGACGTCGTAGTAAGCCTCGGATTTAAGTCAAAGGCAGCTTTAATTGCCTCTGAAAGGACAGCAAATCATGAATTGATCCAGTGTCACGGGGGAGCCAGTTCCAAAAATATGGCATCACTTAGGAGAACGCCTTTTTTTTTTTTTTTGCATAAGCTTTCAGATGTGATGGATTCATCAGCTGCCAATGTTCTTTGGGACTGCAGGGCATGCTTAGCATACAAGTGCAACTTTTCCCTAAAATGCACTTGACCAAGGCCAAATACAATATCTTAACGAATATCCGGCTCTGCATTGGGAGCCAGGGCAGCGCCATCAGCTGCGGGGGTTTTATGCTCACAAATGCCACAGCCCCATCGCCAGTCATTCTGCTGTATTTTAATCATCTGCAATTGCTTGCTGTCTTTCCCAATAGCCCAAACGGGAAGTAACAGCAGCGTGTTAAGAAACTGGCCAGATAGTCCTGGGAAACCAGGGTTTAAGCTTCCAGATTATACACAGATTAAAAAAAAGAAAAAGCATTACTAACCGTTCTTGCAGATCTGGGCATGAAGCTTCAAGTCCCCTCTAAGTAGATACCCAAATTAAGTACCTCAGGCTTTAATGGCAGTTAAACTCCAATCCTAACTAGTTGCCCTTTCAGCCCAGCAGATAGCGTTCTATTAACCGCCAAAACCTCTCTTAGTGGGGTTACAACCAACCCATTCTAAATAGCCAGTAAACAGGCATTTACACACAGTTGGGTGTGTTACCACCAACCTATGTAATAATATAAAGAGCTACGAAAACTAGTGCGGGTGTGCTCCTAACATCCAGGCCCCTGGGGTCCCCCCTGCACGATACCCGTCCATCATTGACCTGGCTGGTTTCCGGGGATTTGTAACTTGCCGGCTCCAAACCTGGCCACCCCATTTTCTGTTTTGTCGCTAAGCTATGCTTCTTTTATCCGCCGCTGGCATTCTCCTAATTAGAAATTGAGTTTTTAGCATGAATACTAAAAAAAAAAAAAAGAAAACACATGCCAGGCAAGTCCTCTCTGTTGCTATATTAGAATAATTTCTGAGAAGAAAAGCTAGCTAAGGATATGATGTAGGGTGTGACATCACTTTTAAGCGTTCATGCGACGTTTGCTGTGGCGCATCAGAACGGGGGCCCCCATTGATGATCTCTCTTCCTCCCTCCTTCCAGGATTTGAAAAAGTACGGTGCGACCACAGTAGTAAGGGTATGTGACGTGACCTATGACAAGGCTCCACTGGAGAAGGACGGCATCACAGTAATGGTAGGTAGCTTTGTATGCTCTTCAAGTCCCATTCGGCTACCTGGTTCTGAAGTTGAAATTGATGGAATAACTATGAATGCTGCTAACCTTATTAGATGGCTTCCAATGGGGGGGCGGGGGGGACTGCATTCATCTTACGGTGTAACTAATCTCAGCTCCTACTGGTCAGTTCAGAAATGGTATAGAAATTCCTTGCAAATGTCACCCAATCGCGTTCTCAGCACGGAGCCCTCGTCGGGGATTTACAGAGTTCATTATCGTACAGTCGATGCATAATTGCAGTATTGCACAGGTGTTGATTAGAGCTAAGAGCAATGAAGAGAGTCCCATATGTTTGGAATCCTGTCCTGTGCTGCTGCTGTAGTTAGCGTAACGATAGGTCACAAGGTGACCCTCTGCAGCACACTGAGAACGCACATTGGATTGCACGTGAAGCCCAGTCCTATAGCCCAGTGTTTCCTGGATCTGGCCCTCAGCAATTTCTGTTGAATCTGTTTTCCATGATGTCCACAAAGAATATCTGGATACTGGTCTTAGATCAAATGTACACATGTATGCATACGTTTCATCCAAGACCCTTTTAGATTTGGTTATACTGAAATGTAATGTATTTCGAGGTTCGTGAGAACTTCACTTGGGAAATGCTGCTAGAGTGAATCATCTTTTAATCATGTAATATAGATTTTTAGACCGAAATTAAAAAAACCCAACTTCTTCCAATTAGGTTTAGCTGACAACTGCAAGCACTCCTTGGCAATGAAAACTTACCATATCCTGTTATGAAATTATCCGTGCTTTTCTCTTTATTTAAACATTTCTCAGTGATGCTGTACAAGGTGAATTCTCCGAGGACAAACAGGATGGCCGTTCTCACACATGGGTGACATCATCGGATGGAGCCCGGCATGGAAAACTTATGTCAAAGTTTCTAGAACTTTGACTGAGCCTTTCTGAGCATGCACAGCTTGCATTATCCCCCATATCCTTCAGTCTCTTCTTTTCTGCAGAGCCTCATGTGTCACGACAAGGCTGAGTCTCTCTCTCCTTTGTCTAACTTAAGAACATAAGAACATGCCATACTGGGTCAGACCAAGGGTCCATCAAGCCCAGCATCCTGTCTCCAACAGAGGCCAATCCAAGTCATAAGTATCTGGCAAGCACCCAAACATTAGATAAATCACAAGCTTTATTGCTTATTAATTAACCACAATAGCAATTTATGGATTTTTCCTCTAGGAACTTATCCAAACCTTTTTTAAACCCTGTTATACTAACTGCTGTTACCACATCCTCTGTCAGTGAATTCCAGAGTTTAACTATGTGCTGAGTGAAAAATAATTTTTTTTAAAAATTTGTTTTAAATGAGCTACTTGCTAACTTCATTGAGTGCCCCCGATCCTTCTATTATCTGAGAGAATAAATAACAGATTTTCATTAACTTGTTCATGTCCTTTCATTATTTTGTAGACTTCTAACATTTCCCCCCTTAGTTGTCTCTTCTCCAAGCTGAACAGCCCTAACATCTTTAACCTTTCCTCATAGAGCAGCCATTTCATGCCTCTTACCATTTTGGTCGCCCTTCTTTGCACTTTTTCCAGTGCAGCTATATCCTTTTTGAGATGCGGTGACCAGAACTGCACACAGTATTCAAGGTACGGTCTCACCATGGAGCGATATAGAGGCATTATGACATTTTCCGTTTTATTTGCCATTCCTTACCTAATAATTCCTAACATTATTCGCTTTTTTGATTGCCATAGCACACTGAGCTGACTATTTCAGTGTATTATTCTCTGACACCTAGATCTCTTTCCAGGGTAGTAAGATAGAACCTAACATTGTGTAACTACAGCAAGGGTTATTTTTCCTTATATGCATCACTTTGCACTTGTCCACGTTAAATTTCATCTGCCATTTGGAAACCTCCAGTCTCGCAAGTTCCTCCTGCAAGTCATCACAATTTGCTTGAGATTTAACTACTCTACATAATTTTTTGGCATCTGCAAATTTGATCACCCCACTCGTCATACCTCTTTCCAGATCATTTATATATATATTAAAAAGCACTGGTCCAAGTACAGATTCCTGAAGCACTCCACTGTTTACCTTTTTCCACTGTGAAAACAGACCATTTAATCCTACTCTGTTTCCTGTCTTTTAACCAGTTTGTAATGCACAAAAGGACATTGCATCCTATCCCATGACTTTTTAGTTTTCTTAGAAGGCTCTCATGCGGGACTTTGTCAAACACTTTCTGAAAATCCAAATACACCACATCTACCGGTTCAACTTTGTCCACATGTTTATTCACAAATCTCCTTCAAAAAAATGTTGGAGATTTGTGAAGCAAGACTTCCCTTGGGTAAATCCATGTTGGCTGTGTCCCATCAGACCATGTCTATCTAAATGTTTTGTGACTTTATTCATTCTAACATTTTCCACGGTTTTTCCCAGCATTGAAGTCTGGCTCACCGGTCTATAGTTTCCCGGATCACCCCTGGATCCCTTTTTTAAATACAGGGGTTACATTGGCCATTTTCCAATCTTTAGGTGCATTGGATGATTTTAACGATAGGTTACAAATTAATAGAAATAGGTCTGAAATTTCATTTTTTTATTCTTTCAGAACACTGGGGTTATACCATCCGGTCCAGGTGATTTACTACTCTTCAGTTTGTCAATCAGGCCTACCACATCTTCCAGGTTCACCTTGATTTGGTTCAGTTGATCTGAATCATCACCCATGACAACCTTCTCTGGAATGGGTCTCTCTCCAACATCCTCTTCAGTGAACACTGAAGCAAAGCAATTGTTTAATCTTTCCGTGATGGCCTTATCTTCTCTAAGTGCCCCGTTAACCCCTTGATCATCCAACGGTCCAACCGACTCCCTCGCAGTCTTTCTGCTTCGGATATATTTTAAAAAGTTTTTATTGTGAGTTTTTGCCTATATGGCCAACTTATTTTCAAATTCTCTCTTAACCTGTCTTATCAATGTCTTACATTTAACTTGCCAATGCAAATGCTTTATCCTTGCGCCTCCTTTTTGACAGAAGCAGTGGCTGTCAGCGGGTTTGACAGCCGACACTCAATTTTACCGGCATCAGTTCTTGAACCCGCTGACAGCCATGGGTTCGGAAAACGGACGACGGCTAAATTGAGCATCCGTCTTGCGGGCTGTGGGCAGATTTTTTAACTTTTTTTTTTTTTTTTTTTTAAATCTTTGGGGCCTCTGACTTAATATCGCTATGGTATTACATCGGAGGGTATACAGAAAAGCAGTTTTTTCTGCTTTTCTGTACACTTCCCCGGTGCCATCTGAAATTAATGCCTGCCTTTGGCAGGAGTTAATTTCTGAGAGTAAAATGTGCGACTTGGCTGCACATTTTACTTTCTGAATCGCGCAGGAATAACTAATAGGGCCATCAACATGCATTTGCATGTTGCGGGCGCTATTAGTTTCGGGGGGGGTTGGCTACGCGTTTGACGCGCTATTACCCCTTACTGTATAAGGGGTAAAAATAGTGCGTCAAAAACACGCGGCCAAACGCGGGCTAACCTGTATCGGCCTGTAAGGAAAATTACCGACACAATATGCTTGATATCCTCTGCCTCTCAAGGAGATCGTGGCAGTCCCAGTGCATGATATTCTTGTGGAGTAACTGATGAGGATGTGGGAACACTTCCCTCAGTTCCTACTGTCAACAGGAAGGTAGACACAATTATTTTGTTCAGAAGGCTCTCTCATTCGACAAGCATCAGCTGCTATAGTGGTCGAATCCGCTTTCAAAAAGGCACTCTGACCCGTTCCTTGGTGCCCCTGGGGAAGGATCAGATGCTCTTGGGAGGAAAGATTTTCAGGGCGCTATGCTTATTGCCCACATAGTGGTCTACCAGCTCTACATGAGCCAATATATGTGGGACATTCTGAAGCAGGTACAAGAAGTGGCCGAGCAGCTGCCTCAGCAGGAGCAGGATGCTCTGCAGTCACTGGTGAACAAGGGCCTGGAATGCAGAAAACACGGGTCAGTTTGACCTCTGATGTCTTCAAGATGGCATCGAGGGTCTTTGCATCTGGGACCAGTGCTTGCAGACTCACCTGGCTGCAGGCATCTGATCTCTGCCAGGAAGTGCAGGGGTGACTGGCTTGATATGCTGTGCACTCGAGAAAAGCTCCTTGGAGATAAGTTGAAGGACGCGGTGGATCAGATGCCAGGAGCACCATGCGACACTTCAACTCTTAACCGGTACCCAGGACCCATCCTCCTCTGCGAGGAGGTCTTCGAAGTCTGGCTAGAGGAAGTCTTTTTTTCCGCCCAAGGAAATAGTCCTCCACCTCCTCGACCCCGGCAGCACCAGCAGGCTCCTCGCGGCTGCCCTAGGCAGCAGAGGGCCCTGAAGCCCCAGTCAACTTCCAGGATGGGGTTTTGACTGAATAGTAGAGAACATAACAAAGTAAGCTGTACCTAAGACGATGGATCCCCCTGTAGGGGGGAGGCTGTGATTCTGTGCGAGCCAGTGGCTCAGTGTAACCTCCAACCAGTGAGTCCTGTTCATCGTCCACAGAGGGTACAAATTAAACCTTTTGAGTACCCTGCCAAATTGTCCCCCGAGTCAACATTGGAAACCAGAAGCACATCAGGAAGTACTTTTCGTGGATCTCTTCCCTCTTAACAGCCAGGGCGGTCGAGCCCGTTCCATCAGGGCAAAGAAGGTGGGGATTTAACTCCTAGTTCTTCCTGATTCCAAAGAAAACACAGGGACTCCATCCCATCCTAAACCTAAGGGCCTTGAACAAGTTTCTCAGAAAAGAAAAGTTCAGGATGTTTTCCTGGGCACCTTGGTCCCCTTGTTTCCTCGATCTAAAGGATGTATACTCTCGCATTGAGATCATCCATGGTTACCAGAAGAATCTCAGATTTGTGGTGGGACAGCACCACTTCCAGTACCTCACTTTGCTATTTGGGCTAACGTCAGCCTTGTGTATCTTCACAAAATGCCTGGCCATGATGGCGGTGCACCTTCGCATATTGGGAGTCCTTGTTTTCCCTTCTCTGGGTAATCAAGAGCACCTCTCAGGCAGGAGCCAAGGAGTCCTCAAGTCCCATCACACTATAGTTGACCTGTTCATGTGAGGTCTGCTTCAGTTGAAGCCTCCCACAGTATCCTGGGATCTCAATGTGGTTTTAGCTCAGCAAATGAAAGCTCCCTTTGAGCCTCTGTGCTCCTGTGACCTGAAGTACCTGACCTAGGTCGTATTTGTGGTGGCGTTCACTTCAGCTGGCAGGGTCAGTGAGCTCCATCTAAAGTTTTTCCATGATAAGGTGATCTTGCGCATGCCTGCCTAAGGTGGGGTCTGACTTCCATCTTAACCAATCCATCGTCCTACCAAGCAAACAAACCCCGCACAGTTTGGACTGAAAACAAGCCTTAGCCACCTGTCTAGAGCAGACAGAAGCCCATAGACAGCCCACCCAACTTTTTGTTTCTTTTGATCAGAACAATCTGGGTATCGCAGATGCTTTCCAATTGGCTAGCAGACTGCATCTCCTTCGGTTATACCCCAAGCAGGATTGCATCTTGGAGGCCATGTCAAGGTTCACTCTGTTCAAGCCATAGCAGCATTGGTGGCCCACTTACAAGTAGTCCCCATGAAGGAGATCTGCGACATAAGTTCCATCCACTCATTCACATTGCATTACTGTTTGGATAGGGATGGCCGACATGACAGCAGGTTTGGCCAGTCTGTCCTTCTGAACTTGTTTGAGCTATAAAACTCAACTCTGCTCTCTTCTAGCAACCACTCTTTCTGTTAAGACTACCCCCTCTCCTGTTACTAACAAGACATTGCCCATTGGCACTTATTTTGGTGTTCTGTTGCTCCTCTTTTATGTCAGAGAGGCTATCTCTGGCTAGGGATTCACCCATGTGTGAGGACTGCCTGTCTGCCCTGGGAGAAAGCAGAATTGCTTACCTGTAACAGGTGTTCTCCGAGGACAGCAGAATGTCAGCCCTCCCGAAACCAGTCTGTCTGCCCGCCGAGTTGGGTTTCCACCTTGCGGGTTTTGTCCTTATTTTAATTTTTCGTTCCTCAGTGGTATGTTATAAGACCAGGAACCCCACATGGATGCACGGAATAATGCATGCTCAGAGAGGCTCAGTCAAAGTTCTAGAAACTTTGACATGTTTTCCGTGCTGGGGCTCCATCTGATGATATCACCGATGTGAGGACTGACATTCTGCTGTCCTCGGAGAACACTTGTTTCAGGTAAGCAGCTCTACTTTATATTATTAAATATCAAACCTAGACATGTTAAGACAAATAACAAATGCATCAAACAAAAATAATAAAATTCAAAATAAAATCAGTTTCCTATAAGATGTTGGCCTCTCAAAAATCTTACACAGTTCTTCAGAGGAAATGCTGCAGTGAATAAAGGAGCTTTTAGTTTTTTTCCCTAAATACCATCACGTCAGACTCCTGCCTAAGGGCACGTTCAGGGCCTACAGAAGGAAAATCCCGATCGAGGAACCTGCAGCCAATATTTCTTGAGAAGGATTTGCTAACCATAATATTTCTGCTGACTGAAAATCTCTGGTGGGCCTAGAATAAGAGAACAATTGATTCAAGTATTCAGGGCCTGCTTCCGTCATGGCTTTGAGCCCCAACATCAGAAGCTTACATTTTGGCCTGGCAGCATTAGGAAGCCAATTAAATTGGGTGTGATGTGTTCCTGCTTTCCAAGGCTTGTGTGGCGACAGTTTGTAAAACTTTCAGATATATATATATTTTTTTTGGGCAAACCAAAATGAATGACATTACCGTAATCTAGCACCGAGAACATCATCAGCGCCCGGGCCACTGACCGAAAATCATCTTGGGTGCCTCGCCAATCTCTTGAAACAGTTCCTTTTCAATTAAGAGTGGAGTCTGCTCTGATTCCCAAAGTGGGTATGGGAACGTGTGCCTCCTTTATTTGGAGCCCCTGCTGGGCAGAACCCGATCACCCTAACAATAACATTTAGTTTTGTTTTATTTCAACAACTGTATGGCACCCCACACTAAATTAACCAAGTGGTGCAAAGCCAAGTTAAAATGCAGTAAGGCAAAATACCTAGCAACTTCCAAACAGACAATTAAGTTTGACAAAATTGAGCAACGCCTTGAGGCCACACGATCTCATTCAACAGATGGATTGTGAGTCTGAAGCAGAACAGTGGAAAAGCCGGCACATGCAGTGTGTTGGGAGAAAGCTGGTTCCAACATCCCACTGTGTTTTTCTAGGACTCAGCAGAATAATATTATAGTTACAATGTCCCCCTCTCTAACTTCAAATTATGCCCTGTCTTTCGCTTATTACTTTACTGTAACCTCATCAATCGATGTTGGCCTCTCATGTATTTGTAAAGGGTAATCACATCATCCCTTGGCTTCCTCTTCTCCAAAGTCAACAAGCAATACAGTAACCACCTTAGCTTTTCCTCATATGGTAAATGGTCCATTTCCCGAAGTCACAAAGAAAAAAGGCGATTGCTTGCCCCAGCCTTATAATAATCAAAAACAATAAAAGATGGGGGCAATGAAATCCTCAGATTGTCCAAAGTTGTTTTTTTTTTCCTTCGAGAGATTTATTTCTTTATGGTTGCACAGTTGTTCGTGATACATCTGTGCAACTATAAAGAAATAAATATCTCCTGAAGAAAAAAAAACTTTGGAGAATCTGAGATTTCATTGCCCCATCTTTTATTGTTTTCCATTTCCCTACGTAACATCATGCTCCTTGCTCCTCTTTTCATAGCTTTGCTATATCTTCCCGAAGAGACCCTGGGAAGATCAAAACAATCTCTCCCCGTGCAAGCTCACCAGCACTTTATACAGTTTCGTATCATGGGTGCACACTGTGCATCTAAGTACTCTCCTTTGATGCTTGCTTGCTGAGACTTGACGTTGCTTATAGTCTGTAACGTAACGCACAGATCAAGAGCACCTGGGCAAGAACGGAGCTGGAGAAATCTTGAGCCCTGGGGCGCCCAGAGTCCAAAACTCAGGTCCTGACATTAAATGGAAGACAATATCGGCGGGGCATTGATCAGTGGAGTGCTGTGGTGCCTGCTGCCTTTGTGCGGGGTGGGCAGGAGCTGCTTCTGGCAGGGGAGCACTGCGGAGGCTTTTACCAGCAGGACCCTGGCAGGGGAGCACTGCAGAGGCTTTTACCGGCAGGACCCTGGCAGGGGGAGCACTGCAGAGGCTTTTACCAGCAGGACCCTGGCAGGGGAGCACTGCAGAGGCTTTTACCGGCAGGACCCTGGCAGGGGGAGCACTGCGGAGGCTTTTAACGGCAGGACCCTGGCAGGGGGAAGCACTGCAGAGGCTTTTAACGGCAGGACCCTGGCAGGGGGAAGCACTGCAGAGGCTTTTACCGGCAGGACCCTGGCAGGGGAGCACTGCAGGGGCTTTTACCGGCAGGACCCTGGCAGGGGGAGCACTGCGGAGGCTTTTACCGGCAGGACCCTGGCAGGGGGAAGCACTGCGGAGGCTTTTACCGGCAGGACCCTGGCAGGGGGAAGCACTGCGGAGGCTTTTACCGGGCAGGACCCTGGCAGGGGGAAGCACTGCGGAGGCTTTTAACCGGCAGGACCCTGGCAGGGGGAGCACGGGAGGCTTTTTACCGGCAGGACCCTGGCAGGGGGAAGCACCTGCGGAGGCTTTTACCGGCAGGACCCTGGCAGTGGGGCACTGCAGGAGGCTTTTACCGGCAGGACCCTGGGCAGGGGAGCACTGCAGAGGCTTTTAACGGCAGGACCTTGGCAGGGGAGCACTGCAGAGGCTTTTACCAGCAGAACCCTGGCAGGGGAGCACTGCAGAGGCTTTTACCAGCAGCAGGACCCTGGCAGGGGAGCACGCAGAGGCTTTTTAAACGGCAGGACCCTGGCAGGGGGGAAGCACTGCAGAGGCTTTTACCGGCAGGACCCTGGCAGGGGGAAGCACTGCAGAGGCTTTTACCGGCAGGACCCTGGCAGGGGGAAGCACTGCGGAGGCTTTTACCGGCAGGACCCTGGCAGGGGGAAGCACTGCGGAGGCTTTTACCGGCAGGACCCTGGCAGGGGGAAGCACTGCAGAGGCTTTTACCGGCAGGACCCTGGCAGGGGGAGCACTGCAGAGGCTTTTACCAGCAGGACCCTGGCAGGGGAGCACTGCAGGAGGTTACACCACTGGGGCCTGACTGGTGGGGGCGCTGTGGTGCCTGCTGCTTGTGCGGGGTGGGCACTGGTGGCTGCCACTGGTGGGGTCTGGCCCATGTCAGAGGGCCGGAGGAAAATAATGCCAAGAGGAGGGAGAAAGAGGGAAAACACTTGGAAGCAAGGGAAGAAAGGTGGAAGGAAAAGTCCCTAGCGGAAGGAGAAGGTGGATGAAGAACGTCTGGAGAGGGAAGAGAAAATCAAGGAAAACAGAGAAATAAGCCTAATAAATAGGCAAAACAGACAAAAATAAAGAGCAAAATAGCAATAAAAAAAGTTCCCTTTCTCCTAAAATTGTTGGCTGGTGCCTAAGAGGTCAGTCTTGGCTTAACTTCAGGAGATAGCCGGACAAAACTTGCTGTTCCCGTTTTTATCCCCAGCCCAGGCTGCTGGTCAGGTAAATTCTGCCCAGGCCCGGCAGATCCTTCTCAGGTTTGAGGCAGCTCTGAAGGTGGGGGGGGGGGCTAAACCTCTGTGGGTCAGCGCTGATCTGGTATTAAACCCTGGCCAGCCAAATAGCAGGCCTGAAGTTTAACTGGGCCGCCCTCCCGGTCCCCATGCCTGACAGAGGGGAGGGCTGTCCTGCAGGTGGATGCCGCCTCCACCTGCTGGGTCAGAAAATGTAAGTTGCCCCCACGCGGATGCCCCCCCCCCCCCAGCCCATCTGTAAAATAACCAGAGGCTGTTCCTCTCTCCCAGACAGCATGAGCTGCCCAAAAAAACCTCTTCTCCCTCCCTCCTGATTCTGTAATACACGCACAAAAAAACCCCAAAAAACTGCCAGCAACGAGTTTCTCCATCCCTCCCTCCCTCTCTACTGTCTTGAGGGGGGGGAACCTCTTCCTCTCCCTTAATTTGTGATTAAAAGAAAAACAAAAGTAGAGCGCTGGCTGGGAATGCCCCTCCTCTTCCTCCTGCCTGAAAAATATCCCCCCAAAAAAATCCGCTTTGATGTTTTTAAAGGTGTCAAGGTGTCAAGGTGATAAGACCCTGGGACTTTGATACTGCAACAGAAATCCCTTTGGAACAATTCGGGTGGAGAGGAGATAACCGTGTCCCGTCAGCCCCGGGAGCTGGAGTATTGGCTTGGAGGATTTTCCTGAGGAGGGTGGCTTGTTCTCTGCACCAGGAAGGAGCCTCCAGTACAGGGATACGAGCGCACCAGCCCCAGTCCTGAAAGGTTGCATCTTCAGAGATGTGGGAATCTCTTTTTAACTAATTATTTTATGTATTTATTTATTTTTTATGGGCTAACTCTCTCAAATTGTTGATTACCATCGGTGCTAAGTCCAGGGATGTCTGAACAATGGGCATAGCCAGAAATGACCTTTTTGGAGGGGGGGGGGGGGGGGGTGGTCACCGTGGCCATACCTTACCCCATCCTCTGTGGGTCTCCAGGGCAGTGGCTACAAAACCATTTTAATTTCTGGCAATGCTCTGTCCCTCTTCTCTTCCCTTTCTTTCTGGCCTTTCTCTGCTGTTTCTCACGCTCCCTCTGTGCTTAAGGCAACTCGGTTGTTGCCAGCCTTAATCTCTCAGGCTGCTGAAAAGCAATTATGTAAATCGGCTTCCATGCAGCCCAGGCATTGCTAAACCTTGAAGGGGCTGAGAGGAGGAGGAGGAGGGAGAAATCATTACCTGCACAAAAGTGAACCAAGACTCGGGACTGGTGCATGTCCAACCCAAGGGCAGGGGTGTTTCCCATTCAAGTTAGCCTTTTTATAAAAGATGCAGGGGATCATCAGTTGGCAGTGTTTCTAATGCCTCCAGACCCTCTAACTCCTGTAGCTTTAGGGGGCTGGCTCTTTGTGACCCTGCTGCCAAAAGTGAGGGGGACATGCGCCTCTGCTCCTGAGCACTGCCCTAATGCAAGTAAACACGCGAGAGGCATTTTTTTCTCTGCTTTCTCTTTCCAGCTCACTAGGAACCAATTCTAGGATCCTGGTACCATGAGTCTTCATTCACAGCCACCCAGGGTGTCGACCCACCCACTGTTTTTAGTTTGTCATTGCAGGACCAGGAGCCATCTGATTTTCTTCTTTATTTGTGATGCAGGTACATTGGGTTCTACAGTAGAGCAGTAGCCTAGGCTGTTAGGACATGCCACATCTCTCCTAACTTGTTTTGTATAATAATATGTTGCTAAAAAGGGTATCTCCTGTATACTCCACTAATTTTATATTGAGAAACTGTATACTTAGAAACATAAGAAGTTATCATTGAGTTAAACACAGCTGGAGAGAGATTGTTAGAGAAAACTCGAAGCAGTAGATATGTTTGGAAACTTGTCCTGGGTAGAACAGACTAGCCTGGGGCATTGGTTTCTCTTGAGTTTTCTGCCCAGTGCATTTTTCTGCTTCCTTCAGTGCATCAGCTAATTATGCAGAGCGTATACACTCTCAACATCAACGGTTCCCTTCCCAGCCTTATCTAACAGCTCTACTTTTCAGGTTATTCACAATCGGGCCGATACAGTAAAATTCGCGGGAGAGCCGGCGCTCTGAGGCGAGCGCCCGCTCAGGCCACTCTCCTGGGTGCACGATCTAGTATGCAAATGAGGGCCTGCAGTAAAAGGAGTGGCGGCTGTCAGCAGGTTTGACAGCCGATGCTCAATTTTACCGGCATCGGTTCTCAAACCCGCTGACAGCCACGGTTTCGGAAAACGGACACCGGCATAATTGTGTGTCTGTCTTTCAACCCGCGGGCTGCCGGACGATTTAAAATTTATTTATTTAAAA
This sequence comes from Rhinatrema bivittatum, assembly GCF_901001135.1. Taxonomy (NCBI): domain Eukaryota; kingdom Metazoa; phylum Chordata; class Amphibia; order Gymnophiona; family Rhinatrematidae; genus Rhinatrema; species Rhinatrema bivittatum. The sequence continues at coordinate 796,586,182 of NC_042616.1, read as the reverse complement.
AAAAATTTTTTTTTTAATTTTGGGGCCTCCGACTTAATATCGCTATGATATTCTTAATATCGCTATGATATTAAGTCAGAGGGCGTACAGAAAAGCATTTTTTTCTGCTTTTCTGTACACTTTCCCAGTGCCCGCAGAAATTAACGCCAGCCTTTGGGCAGGCGTTAATTTCTGAAAGTAAAATGTACGGCTTGGCTGCACATTTTACTTTCTGTATCGCGCAGGAATAACTAATGGGCCCATCAACATGCATTTGCATGTTGCGGGTGCTATTCGTTTCGGGGGGTTGGCCGCACTATTACCCTTTACTGTATAAGGGGTAAAAATAGCGCGTCAAAAACACGCGGCCAAACGCGAACTAACAGTGCGCTCCACCGGCCTGAATGAGTTTGCGTGCTTACGTTGGAATACATGCAACTGTATCTTAAGCATAATCGTGCAAGGAATGCTCTCCTGGGAGAGATGGTTGAGACAGGAACCGTGACAGAATTCAAGAAAGCATGGGGTAAGCAGAACGGATTCCTGGTTACGAAGAGGTGACCAGAAAGCCAAAGATGGACTGGGGTCGATGGAGCAGGGCAGGCTAGAGGGATCTTGCAGTCCATATCTGCCCTCATATTCTTTTTGTATGTATTCATTTTGGATAGATTGGGACATTCCAGATCTACTGGATGATGCTCGAAGACTGGTTTGGGGGTTATTGAATTTCACCTGGACTAGATACAATTATATAAGAGCCTATGCACTGATGACTTAGCATGTGTGCTAAAACAGTTTGAAAAGAGTTTAGCCTCTATGAGTTAAAATTAGCATGTACCTACATGTAAATGAAATAACATATACAAACAGGGCTTTAGTTGGTATGTGCTAAATAGCCTGGTTTGGTTTCAGCCATGTGTGATTTTTATCTCATATTTAACACCTAATGTAGACTTTACATGTAACTGAAGCACAGCTCAAAAGGGGCTACAAGCACAGCGCCAAAAACATAACTTTAATTAGCAAACAAAAGGTATCATGTAATACCGGCAAGCCACTGAGGTGCAAACATCACCATCCCTAAAAAAACATGTGGGCTTAAAGTGTTTGAAAAGTAATAATTTACCATTAGCGCAGTAGTAAATCCTTTCAATAAATTATTTTATGTGAAATTAAAAAGTCACTGCAAACTAAACAAAAGCTCTACTTCTTTTAAATGTTAACTCAGAGTAGAAAATTAGTCATCTTCTAACAAGAACTTCCTCCTGAGCACATGGCACCATTTTGTTGTATGACTGTACATTTCAATGGCTGAACATCAAAATGGCGCCATCTGCTCGGGAGGAAGGCGCCACAGTGGCATCACTGTGGTGCATCCTTCGTGCGGATGGCATCATGTTTCATTGACAAAAGGCCTAGTCCTAGTCTAGGCCACAGCAATGGGACCGATGTCAGTATATATTTATTTATTTGGATATTTATATTTATATTCCGCTTTTCAGTACTTCAAAGCGGATCACATTCAGGCACTGTACGCAGTTCACACAAGTTCAGCACTGCTCATAAGGTAAACAGAAAGCACATAGTGGGACAAACTGATGAAATGATGACTCAGTTATTCCACAATTCAAAGTGCAAATCAGCACGATGACTCAACTACATCATTCCAAGTCCTGAAAACCCGATGCAGGCGTTTCGGCAAAATCTACCTTCTTCAGGGGTTCATATTCAGTTACATTTAGCAAGATTTCATTTATCTGTAGTAAAAAAAAAAAACAAAACACAAAACCCAAAACCATTAGTTCAATAAATTATTAAAAAAAAAAATGATGATGAAACTTAAGTGCTGAATATACCTGAAATAAATAACTCCCAGTATCCTAATAGATAAATAATGTCTCCCGAACTTTTCTAAATGGAAGTGATTCAACGCTTCATATCCCTCATATTTGTAGAGCAAAATTCCTCCTCCACGCTTTCAAAACCCTTTGGATGTATACTTTGCATACTATGGCACCTTGATTGGTCAGATTTGTAAGATGTTTATATTTTTTTCTGTTGGAAGGGTGTCATTAGCATGGATGTGGTAGTAGTGTAGGATTGATCATAATAAATGATTGATGTTTTGTGACACCAATGGCTGTTGACTGGTCAAGAAACAAGCATCAACCACGTTACGTGTAAGTTGCTTAATGGCATTCTGTAAGGATTTAGAGGGATCCAAATGCAAGGTTTTATAGCAACTGGTGTCATTTAACTGTCTGTGTATCTCACTGATGCACAGTTCAGAATGGCTGTAGAACCTCCTTTATTAGCTGGTTTAACGACCACTGAACCATCTTCTTTTAAAGTTTTAAGCACTTGATCTTCAAATAAGGAAAGATTATCAACAATCGTTTTGTGAAACGATTCAAGTTTAGAAATGTCCTTTAATACCAGATTTTGGAAGGTCTGTAAAACCGGATCCAATGGGCCCGGAAGTACCCAAATGAAACAATTTTTAACCAATGATGAAGAAATGCTAAAAGTAGGATGTTTGAAATATACAATTTTAGATATTGATAGTGAGAACCTTTTTAATATCCACTCAGAATTGAAAAGGGAATGAATGAACAACCTTTAGATAGTAAAGAATATTCTGCCTTGATAAGCACACCGTCAGATAAATTAATTACGACTGATTCCAGATGCTGTTGCGTGCGTCTGACAGAGTCCATATCCTGTGTGATGGACCGTGTCTGTGGTCTCTCCAATTTGAATGATTCCTCTTGCCTCTCTGATTGGACTCTGTAAAAGGAGAAACCATGGTAAAAGTAGACTGAGAGGCTTTCAAGGGCTGAGCTCACAAATGTTTTGGGACTACTGGTGGAGGAGATGGGGATCTTCGAGTGGGAGATGTCATGGGAGATGTGGAGTAGAGAATAGGGGAGGGATAGGAGAAGGCAATAGAGAGCCACCAACACACACTTGAGCACTTCCAAATAAATGCCACATTTATTTAGACAAAATGTATTTTCGTACCAAAGATTTACCATTGACAACTGTTTTCAAAATGCAGAGTCTAAGATACAGTGTTTTAATTAATACAAATAAAGACCCATCCTACAAGTTCCAGTTATATACCATAATTGTGCTGAAATGTTGCACTGCGTGTGTTCTGTCCTTCAGATGGTGTGAACAGTCTGCAGGATAGGTGTTGCACTGCAGACCAGGCTATATGTCCCTCATAAAAGACATCAGTTGGGAAGGTGGGAGGGATGTTCACGAAGAGGCCTCTTCTACCTAAAGCTGGACTCCCCTCTACAGCTTTTCCATCTCTGTTCTGTGGCCCTTTGGGACAGCCTTTTCTTTGTAGCGTGCATATTGTGGGAGTAGCTTTGGAGGATGGGGCACACAGTAGTGGTGTCAGTATCTGACCTTGGTGAGGGCCATTTCTGTCATTGCTGTGATTAATCTGTGATTAATCGGAGGCTTCAGCATGAAGACAGGTCAGCATTCCTTTGCTGCCCTCAACGCAATGGGGTGCTCTTCAAGGTAGGATGAGTAGATGCCAGCATCCTTCTGGCTCACAGCTGGCAGACTTCCCACCCTGGATATGCCGAGAGTGGATAGGGACGTCTTTTAATGCCAGGCCTTCCCCACCTTGTCAGGCATCTGAGGTGCATGTTTACTCCCCTTTTAGAAGTCTCTTGTCTTTTGTCTCTTGGGCTGCTTGTCAGGTTTGAAGGAAGGACGTAGAGCCATGAGGAAACCAGTACCGTGCATGCTCAGTTTAGTCTGGCTATTTAGCACTGAGCTAGTACATTTTTTTGAATTGATGTGCACACTACTACCATGTACATGGTATGGAGGCTATTTTTTTGTGAACTCGCGCTAGAAATTACTGCATAGCTCATTAAGTGGTGTTTTAGCCATACACATTACATTTTTAGGAACTTGCACGCTAAAGAATTTTTGAGTTAATTTTAGTGCATTGGCCTCATAGTAGTTGAGAGACTTCATAAGTCCTTTCTGAGAACAGTGCAAAAGCTGCCACTGCACATATATTGTTTAGTGGTAGGAGATTTCGGGTATCGGGGCTGGGAAAAAACCTCAGCACTCAGCCCGCTGTTTATTCCAACAACATGGTCCCTCCAAGAGCCACTGGTGAAATCTCTGAAGGCTTTGCTGATTACAAACTCCTCTATTGGAGACCAGGATGGAGGTCAGAGGCTCGTTGGGGTAGACATCCTACATTTCCTTTTCTCCATCCTGGGAGAAAGAAAAATTGCAAAAGTCAAGAGTAAGAGAAACCGGAGAGTCACAGGGCAATTAGAGCAGTCACCATCTGGATCTCTCGCTTTTTTTTTGGGGGGGGGGGGGGGTGGCTGGGGTGTCGTTATTTTGGTAGAGAGGGAACTTCTGACTTAGTGACATTATATATCATAATCCGTAGATGACCAGGTCATCGAGCTGGCCCATCTTCTGAAGGCACGCGTTTCAAGCTTTCTAAAATGCTGCTTTGCTTTCAAGTTTGAAGTCTCCTCGCAACGGCCGGGCTGCAGAAGAGAGGACGAAGAGCCGACCTCACGCTGGGGTTTTCGCGGGGGGAATGCCTGTTCGGAAGTTGTCATTTTTGGCTCAGACTGAGAGTCTGTTTTCTTGTGCATTCCCATTACGTGGGCGGTAGCTGGCAGTGCATCAGCCGGCACTTACTTTTCCCACCCATTCTCGGTAAAACATCTGGAACGGCGATGTCTGCCAGCTTTCACATGTGGTTCTCATTTGTTGGAGGCAGGCTATTTACTTACCTCTCCCTCTGACTCTTGCTGTAATGATAGGACTTAGGAGATGGATCACATCCTAGAAATAAACCTTTTTTTTTTAGGACTTCAGCTGTTTGTCCCTTGAAACAGCTTTTTATATCAAATATTGTCTTGCCATGTTTTGGGTCGTGTAAGGACAGGGATAGGCGTTCCTTACAGGAACACTCAGCACTTGCATGGATTCACTGCAAATATGATGACGTATATTAACTTTCATTAAAATCTTTTATGAACACTCTTGTTTCTCTGGAATGTAAGTGCATGCTCGATATTGGAAGAGAACTCTACTCGCACCCGCTATGTGTGCTACCTTACTTATGACTTGTCCAGCCCATTGGCAAATTATGTTTTGTACTCACCTGGAATTTTTTTTCCAGGTTATGAAACCTTTGGTTAGACCAGCATGACATTTTTCCAGAGATGATGGTGTATGTGGTCTTTCAACACCACAAAAGTTCCCTTCTGCAGATGCAGACAGCATTGTGTGTATTGCTGATACTCTACATAGCACAATACAAAGTAAATATATTTAAGTGCAGACATCCTAAATGACTAAGACAAGTCAAATAAATACAATATATAAATACAATAAAAAAATACAATATATATATATATAATGAAACATGTGGGAGATGTAAAGACAGGGGTAGCTGTAGGAATGGTTTGGAGGTATTTGGGGAGGATTCTGGTGTTTGTTTTGAATTTGAAGAGAGGGAGGCTTGGCAGAGGTGGAACGACAAGGGAAAAGAAGAAAGTGAAGCCAAGGAGAGACAAAGGGGGCTGAGACTGTGCTAGGCACTGCATACATGCAGGTGGGGGAATAATGAGAAATAATCACTGAGAAGCAGGAGGAGCAGAAGCCTGCATTATCTCTAAAGAGAAAACAACTTGAATTTAATGTGGTAGTAGACAGAAGGCCAGTGGAGGAGGCTACCAAGAAGAGACAGACTTCCAAGAGGGAGAAACTATTCTTTCTGCATTGTGAGTGGATTGTAGGACAGGGGGAGGATTTAAGCGTTTTCAGCTGCAGTCATCCAGGTCAGAGAGAAGATGTGCAGTAGGTTTTTATAGAAGGGAGAGGAAGAGGCAGATCTTGGTTATATTATGTGGGAAGATGTGATAGAATTTGGTTAATGAAGCAGAGACAGGTGTGAAGGAAAGACATTTTCGAACAGGCTGCATTACAGGTACTCTATATTCACGGACGTTTCTCCCGTTTTCAAAGGCAAAGTCCATGCTAGGAATATGCATTCATTTCAAACAAATGTGCAAATTGCGAGGAATGATGCCATTTTTAATTTGTGAATAGAAAAAATGAACCAAAAATAGCCTCTGACACAAATATCCGAAAAGTTTCTGGTATTTTCATATATTAATAAAAAAAAAAAAAAAGGAGCCTAGGCCAGGTACTGGGACAGGGTCCCGTTGCAGAGGCCTAGGCCTAGGCTTGAGGTCTGGTCCTGTTACCAGTGTCCAGGCCAGAAGCCCAGTCTCATCACCTAGGCCTGATGCAGAGTCCCATCAAAGTCTGGGCCCGAAGCTGGAGCTTAGCTAGAGACAGAGTCCCGTCATTGAGGCCTGGACCTTGGCTGAAGCCCAATGTTGAATCCTGTTATCGAGGCCTAGGCCCTTCCCAGCACCAGGGCCCAGGCCAAATCAAGGTCCCATTGCTGTGGCCTAGACCAGGACTAGGCCTTTTGTCAATGAAACATGATGCCATCCGCACGAAGGATGCACCACAGTGATGCCACTGTGGCGCCTTCCTCCCGAGCAGATGGCGCCATTTTGGTGTTCAGCCATTGAAATGTACAGTCATACAACAAAATGGTGCCATGTGCTCAGGAGGAAGGTGCCACAGTGGTGTCTCACTGGCACATCCTTCAGGCAAATGGTCTTATTTTCCGTGGACAAAAAAAAAACAGTGGAAGGCCTGGTCCTGGGCTAGGCTTAGGATAATCTTAGGCAAATCTTGTTCCGTTTTTTTTTTTTTGTTGGTTTTTTTTCCCCACCCATCATTTACAGTGAAGTTAATGGAGTCTAAAGATTGCTTCCCCCATTGACGTCACTGTAAAATTAAATAAACAAACAAAACAATGTTTTTTTTTTTCATTTGAGATGAATCTGACAAATTCTGTGACCTACGAAACAAATGAACAAACCAAAACAAATTTTTTTTGACTCTGCACTCCCCTGGTACATATGCACTTCCACTTTGAAAATCGCCTAAGGTTATCCGCAGAGATTCGCATCTCCTTTTTCGGTAGATGCTTTTTGTGACCAAAACTATGTGCATAGTTACTCCATCCCTGGGAATGCCCCTACTTCAGTGCAGGTACAAATGCGCATGCCTGATGGAACTTCCTGCATACTTCTACCTGCATATCAGCTTGGTAGCTATCAGAGAGGCAGTGTCATGCTGCTGACATGCCTCTTATGCACAGAAAGACCCCCTTTTGAAAGAAAATGCTGGTGTCTCCTAGAGGAGTTTATATTTTACATGCTGAGTGTGGGATAATGAAAAGTTATAGCAGAGAAGCAAGAAGTAGCTGGACTTGGGAGAAGTCACAGGTGGAGAGATAGATTTGATGGTATTTGAAGCCAAAGGATTGGATGAACTTAACAAGGGAGAACATGGAACGTGAATAAAGCAGCAAGCCCAAATGCCGAGGAGATGGTCAAGAAGCAGGGATGGTGGAGCCCACTGTTCCAGACCCAGGGACACTTCTGCCACTAGGCTACACTGAGGAGGGGGGGGTTGGAGTGGGAAATGAGGCAAGGAAGAGGAGTGGAGAAGAATCTGGATTAAGTCTTGGAGGGGAGAGAAAAAAACAAAATTCTTTACAAATAAATAAATAAAGCTAAAAGAGAATTAGATGAAATAAAAAGAACTGCAAAACAAAAGAATAAAACACAATTTTACTTGCCTCTTTAAACATTTTTGCTGCTGCCTAAATTTTGAGAGAGTTTATAGTCCTGTCAAGGAGGATTGAAATGCAACCAGAAGATGATTCGATGTTTTGGCCCGGCTTGTTTCAGAAGCGTATGCAGCACTGAAACCAGTTTGGAAAAGATCAAAAGCAAACAGACAGAGAAGAAATTAAGTAACATGTGCAGACGTAGAAGAGACACACGAGCAGTTTCTAAAGCCGTTGAGATTTTGTCTGCAAATGCTTTGTGAACATGAGCAGGGATCAGTCATCATCAGTGGGATTTGCCTCCCCTGCCTGCAGATGGAGACAGAGTGCCAGATTTCTTTTCTGACGTCATGGCCTTGTATAGGCCGGTGCAGCAGGACCACACTCGGTAGCCTCTGCCTCCGGCAGATGGAAGGAGTTGTGCAGCAGGAGAATGGCTTAGGGGCAACAACCTCTGTGAAAGCTGATTTCCCCTGAGATGCTGGGGCCAGGTAAGGGTGCAATAGGATGACAGCCCTAATAGGTCTAATCTTCCCTCCCCCAGGGTAATCAGGAAGACGTGCTCCTGGATTTCTCAAAGCAAGCAGAGCCATGAGTTTAAAAAAAAAAAAAAAAAAAAGAGAAATTTGCTGGGCAACCAAGTTGATAGGAGGCCTTTACTGGAAGATCTGGCCTGATCACGCAGTATCCGCCACTCCGGAAGCAGGTGTGGATAGGGGCAGGAAGTGTTGTAAGTGCAAGGGTGACGTATCCCCAGCATGGTGGGCTCATTTAGTAAAAATTGTGATGGTGCTGAGACGGGGGGGGGGGACCGAGCTCCACGGAGCAGTGCAGTTTCCCCTCTGCCGCATTCCTGGCGATGTTTGAGCAGAGAGAAGCAGCAGGTAGACGCTCGGTAGCGTTGGAAGCAGCAGGCGTGCAGCTGGCTCAGGAGGTAGCAGAGGGTGGGAGGAGGAGGAGTTATCAGAATTTATCTTGGCTGTGCACAAAGCCTGTTGCCAGGGCAGTCCCCAAGGAGAGCACCAGTAGGGGAGGTCCTGGGCCTGCCAATTGAAAAAAGGCCCAGAAGAGAGGGCCCTGGACAAGGTTATAAGGGAAACCTGTCCTTGGAGGAGGAGAGGGGGTGGTTGTAGGAGGACTCGTAAGAGGAGAGGGAAGGAGATCCCCCAAAGGCCCGCAGGATAACTCAGCTCTGAGGTTGTTCAGAGCAGAGGAACTAGGAGCATTAGCAGTGAAGGTCATTCAGGTACTGAACCTGAATGAGGATTAGCCTAGGAGCACCCAGCAGAAGGGGAACCCCTCTTCCACACGGCAAGGGCCTTCCCAATCCACTCGGCCATACAGGATGTGGTGACAGAGGAGCGGGAGGTTCTAGATTCAAGACTGAGGAGTAGGAGGACAAAGCAGAGGTTGTATGTAGTAGATCAGCAGGATAAGGATAGGATGCTGCAGTTGCCTAAAATGGTCGCAGCAATCTCAGCGGTGACCAGAAAGAAGACACTACCTGTTGAAGAGGGGGCTACCTTAAAAGGACCCCCATGATAGGAAGGTACAGACCCTCATAAAGAGGTCTTTTGAGTTGTCTTCACTAGGCTTGCAGGCAGCAGTGTGGGGGGATACGTGGCCAGAACACTTATGATATGGTTGCAGCAAGAGCTACCCCAGACCTGGCTCTTCTGGAGTCAGCACCAGCCGCCTTGGCAGGTTCTGTGCGATCCGGTTAGAATCGCAACAGAGAGAGGATGCTCTGGGTAAAGAACTGGGCAGCAGCTTCAGTACCAAAGGCCAAGTTAAGTAAGCTCCCATTCAAGGGAAGGATTTTATTTGGGGAAAACTTAGAAAAGCTGGTCAAGGACCTAAGCGGGCAGAAACCTCCAGAGAATCACCAGAGGATACTTTCCCGCTGGGGGGGGGGGCCGATGGGACAGTGGCCTAGGGATGGAAGACAATATAGGCCGAACAGGAACCAGAATCAAAAGGTTACCAGGAAGAAGGCAGCTATGTCGTGGGGGTCAGCCCATCCCTAGAGAAGGGAACAGGCTGCTCCCCGGCCGGTAGAGGTGCACAGGGCCCCTCCTCAATACCGCCAGTAGGAGGAAGATCACAGGATTACTACAAGGAGTGAGCTAGCATTACAGGGTCCTTGATATTATTGGGGGGGGGGGGGGGGGGGAAGGGGCTATGTCCTAGATGTGAAATTTCTCGTAGACGAGGGGGTTTTTGGGCATCACCCTGCAAGGCAGGCAAGAAGAGGGCAGGGCAGGCACCTTGGACAGATTTATGCAGTTACAATCAATTGTTCTGGTCCCTCAAGAGGAAAGAAGTTGGTTTTTTTCGACCTGCTTCATAGTTCCAAAGAAGGAGGACTTTTTCCGGTGAACAGGCTCTAGTTGTACAGCGTTTTTATAGGAAATGTTAGCAACCGTGAAAGCGGCGGTAAGAAAGAGGCGAATTTCTGTCCTCCCTGGACCTCTGAGGCCTACATACACATTCCCATCAGGAAGGACTTTCAGCACACCCTGCATTTCGAGATAACAGGGGCAGCGCTATCAGTTCAAGGCTTTGCCGGTTCTGGCTAGCGACAGCCCCAAGGACATTTGCAAAGGTCATGGTGGTGGCAGTGGCAGCTTACCCCTCCGCAAGGAGGAGGGGGGGGATCAGGGTGCACCCCTATCTGGGCCGGTTCACTACAGGAGGGTTACCAGGTTACACAAAGGGTAACTCGGACATTAGAAAGGCTAGGCTGAATGGTAAACAGAACCAAAGGCCAGATGCAGCCTTCGCAAATGTTAGTATAACGTGGGGCAAAGTACCATACCAAGGCAGGGAGAATGTACCTGATGGAGGAGAGGAGAAAGAAATTACAGCAGCAAATAAGGAAACTGAGGGGCTCTCCAGCTCCACGAGCATGGTCATATCTTCAGGTTCTGGGGTCAGTGGTGGCCTCGATAAGAGGTGGTACTATGGGCAAAGGTTCACATGAGCCCACTACAGCAAGCCCTTCTATCCAACTGGTTTCCCACAGAGAATGGATTTTGCATGGAGAATAGCCATGACAGAACAGGTCAGGGAGAGCTTGGTTTGGTGGTTATCCATGACCAGCCTGCCAGAGGGTCCAGCATAGAGCCCCCTGTATTGGATAATAGTGACGACCGATGCAAGCTTGCTAAGTTGGCGTGCCCATTTTCTGTCAGGTAGCAAAGGGAACCTGGTCACAGCAGGAATAGTCATAAGCAATAAACCTTCTAGAAATCAGAGCAGTAACCCAAGTGCTAAACAAGTTTTTGCTGAGGCTGGTGGGACGATAGTAAGGATATTATCAGACAATGCCACAGCAGTGGCATATATAAACAGGCAAAGGAGGGACAAGGAACCTATGCCTAGCACAGGAAACAGCCAGGATAATGAGGTTAGCAGAAAGACACTTGCGGGTCATATCAACAGCTCACAGAGGCAGCCTCAATGTCCAAGCTGATTTTCTCAGTCGCCAGACACAACCCAGCAGAGAGGGAGCTAGTGGAGGAAGCCTTCGAGCAGGTAGTACGACGCTGGGGGCCACTCAGTGGGACCTAATGGCGATGTGAAAGAATGCCAAGGCAGGACAATTCTTTAGTCGGAGAGAAAGGGAATCAAGAGAAGTGGACGCCCTGTCCCAGAGGTGGCCCATAGAGGCCTTGCTGTACATCTTCTGACCATGGCCAATGGTGGGAAGAGTGCTAAGCAGGATAGCCCAACACCCATGATTAGCAATACTGATTGCCCCGACCAAGGTATGGGGATATCATCAGGTTGGCAGTGGCAGACCCCATCAGTCTCAGGGAGATAAGGGGCCATCTAAAGCAGGGACCGGTGGTCATGGAGAACCCAGAGAGGTTCTCGTTTACAGCCTGGCCAATGAGAGGAATAAGTTAACAAAGAGAGGATACTCAGCCCCGGTGAGGGCAAAGAAATTGTCCACGTGCAAGTTGTATAATAGAATCGGGAGAATTTTTAAGGTGTGGTGTAGCACCCCGGAGGTCAGATACAGCCACAATCTTACAGTTTTTACAAAACACTAGAGAAGGGCCTGGTCCTAAATTCCTTGAAGGTCCAGGGGTTGAGTGAAACACAGATCAATAGTGGCTCACATGGACGAAACCCGCTTTTTGAAGGGAGCAAAGCAACTACGACCCCCATGCGGAGTGGTTGTACCGCCTTGGGACCTAAACCTAGTGCTCAGAGTGTTTGGCAGCAGCCGCATTCGAACCACTCAAGAAAATTTCAGTAAAGGATTGAACATCGAAGACTGCCCTGCTGGTGGCGGTTTGCTCAGCAAGGAGGGTTGTGGAGCTGCAAGCCCTCTCTCGTGCAGGGATCCCTGTTTATCCCTCTCCAAGAAAGGGGTAACCGTGAGAACGGGGTCTTCATTCCTACCCAAGGTTGTCTCAGGTTTTCACCTCAATCAATCAGTTTCTTTACCAGGATTCAGGAAATCTGAATGTGTAGGGAAGAGAAGGGAGCTAAGATTGCTGGATTTCCGCAGATGTTTAAAGGGTAAGAAATGCTTTCCGGAGTTCAGACAAGCTTTTCGTACTCTTTGCAGGAGAAAGGAAAGGGGAAGCAACATCTAAGCCATCAACTTTCTCTTCCAGCAGTCTATGCCTCCAAGTTTTATTTTTCCTTGTTGAATGTAACTTTGTTTTTTCCTGTTTTATACTATTGTCTTTGGTTCAGTCCCCCAGTTCGATGTAAACCGATCTGATATGGTCTTTTAACCATGAAGGTCGGTATAGAAAAGTGTTAAATAAAATAAATAAATAAACTACCAGATGGATTGGAATAATGAGAAAAACAAGTCCCTGGGGAAGGAGGAGTTTGTTTGTTTTTTTTTTTGTTCAAAAAAATAAAGGGGGGAGGAAGAACCGTTAAGTTAGGAGGGCAAGAGAGCATTGCCCTACACGTAATTTTATTTTTTTGTAAGAAACTCAGCAAAAACAAAAAGAGAAAAATGGAAAAACAGGAGGAAAAAGAGCCACTGGGAAGGGGAAGCTTTGGCAGAAGTCCACTAAGTATAGTCCTACTGCACCAGCCTATATAGGGGGCATTGACATCAGAAAAGGAATGTGGCACTCTGTCTCCATCTGCTGGTAGGAGGGGCAAATCCCACTGCTGACTGGTCTGGCAGGACTTGAGGAAAGAAAATTAGCAAGTGAGCTCTAATTGAACCCTATTGCATCACAAAACCTGAGGCCGCCAAGGCTGTAGACTGGATGGTGTTGAATGAGAGTGAGAGAGGAGAGAAGGATGTGATCGTCATTCAGACACCTCACGGCTGTGAATGCCCAAGCAGCAACCATTTTTTCAGTGGAAAGAGTTTTTGAACAAGTAGCAGACTGAAAGGGAGGCAATTTGGAGCATTTCTTCACAAAAAAGGGTAATGGCTGCATGAAACAGCCTCCCAGTGGAGGTAGAGAGGGCAAAATCATTGTCTGTCAGCCTAGTCTGCCCTTCCTTCTAAAAGCCTGTAGACCCCCAACATGTTGCATGGTAAATAAGCATCCGAATGCCCTATATCACTGTTTCCTTCTCTCTCTCGCTCTCTCTCTATTGTAAGGACTGGCCCTTTGACGATGGAGCACCACCGCCAAGCAAAATCGTTGAAGACTGGCTGAATTTGCTCAAAACTAAGTTCTGCGAAGATCCTGGCTGTTGTGTAGCAGTTCACTGTGTAGCAGGGCTTGGACGGTAAGTTTTCATCTACTTCAATGAAAACTGCTGTTTTTCTTGAAGCTCTCTGAACTTCTGGGAGCAGCCGCATTCGAAGCAGTGTTACAAATTACCCTACACCCACTGTGTGCGTGTGTTGGGGGTGGGGGGTGTCAATTCACTCAAGATGGCTAACAGAACGCATGCTAAAAGTGTTTTGTCCTGCACTCTAAATATTACCTGAGTCACTAAAGGTTTCCCCTGCACTAAAATGCATGCTAAAATTTCATCCAACTTCCAACTCAGATGATAAAATGCAAAGCATACAATTGCTAAAAGGCCCATGCTAAAGGGAGCATATTGCGTGCGGGCTTTTCGTGTCTCGTCTCCCGTGGTAACCAGTCCAAAGGGTGGGAAGACCCTCCTAGCCCCTGCTTCCGATTCAAGCTGAAGATTCTCCGGTCGCTGCCTCCCACCCCCCCGATTCTCTCCCCAGTTAAAAGTGACTGCTTCTCCAGGAACCACTCCCCCACCCTCTCTGGGAGCCCCACAGGACCCTCTCTCGACCCTCCAGGTGCTGTCGTGTTCGGTGGCAGGGGGGGGGGCACCAGAGAGCCCTCTTGCCAGCCTGCACGCCGCACCCTAAATCACGGCCCCGAGCAGCACTTCTCACTGCTTTCTGTGGTAGGGAGGGTTGGGAGATCCTCTGGAGCTCCTAGAGGGTCGGTGGTGACCCTTGGAGAGGCTTCTCCTTGAATGGGGGAGAGAATCAGAGAGAGAGAGAGCCCCGGGGGGATGGGGGGTCTTCACCTTGAATTAGGGAAGGGGGGGACTAAGTGAGGTATCCCAGCTTTTGGGCTCATGAGCATGGTGGATTGAAATATGAAGAGCAGACACACTGAGGAAGGTCCTTGCTCTCTCTAGCCTTTGCTTTGTAACATCGCAGTTGGTTCTCCTTTCTCTTGGTTCTCACATTATCAGTTTTTTGCTTTTACCCTATCTTGAAATTCCTTCTCTCCTTTGTTATCAGCGTTCCAGTTTCATGTAACTCTCTCTCCTGTTAATACGGTTCCATGTAGACCGGCCTGATGTACCTACGAATGTCGGTAAATAAAAAACCATAAATAAATAAATAGCCTGAGCCCCTTTGTTAATCATGCACTTTGCATATTCATCATCCTAGTGACCCAGACATTAAACGCAGTTTTATCCTGCATGCTACAAAAATGTATCACCTTGACACAAAAACACTAAAATGCTGGCTAAAAATAATGTGAATTGTCCTCTTAAGCATCTGATTGGGCCGTACTGGTTTTGTCACAAATGATATTGCACAACACGAGCCACCTTGGACACCTTCCAGTCGGAGTTACCGACGCAGCCGCTTCCAGGAGTTCCAGCTTTACAAAACTCAAAACATCAGGAATGAATGTGTGTCTGGTTGGGAAGGCAGTGGCTCGCTGAACGTGAATCCAGTGTGCGCTTGTATTTTCAGGGGCAGCCATGGTTGGCTCTCGTTGGATTTCCCCATTATCACCGTCTTCCTTTCCACCCCAGCCCGTTTACTCTTGTCAGTGCATCCTCCTCCTCTTTGCATGTTTTTTGATTGGCTGCTCACGCCCGTGAGACAGCCTATGAAACTGCTGCCTTCTCCTCTTAGGACGGGATTCTGGATCTTGTGCAACGGTGCCGCCTCTTTTTTTGCTGTATTTTTATTCCACTTTTCAGGTGCTTTCAAAGCAGATTGCATTCAGGAACTGTAGACATTTCCCTGTCCTCAGAGGGTAAAGTGACTTTGCCCAAGGTTCTCAAACCCTGGTTTCCCTGGTCCGTAACTCGCTGCTCTAACCACTAGGCTTCTCCTCTACTCCTGATGGTCAGGCTCAGAGGGCGCTCTAGAGGGCGTTAGAGCCTGGGACCTCTAGCTGGTGGGGGGTCGGCTCGGCGGAGGGAGCCCTAAGCAATGATGGATTTTGTTCTCTGCTGTCCCTAGGCAATATCGGTGTGGGTCCCACACTGCTGCCGCCCTCTTCCCTCCTAGAACCTCCGGTTTTCTAAAGCCCTCCTACCCCCAAAAAAAAAAACAGATCTCTGTCTCTCGGGTCCAAGTCTTTACCTCCCAGCTCCCACTGCTTCCCCTCAGATCTCCAGGGGATGGCGGCCCCTGTTCTGAGAAGGCAGCGTGCGCGGTGCATGAAAACCAAGTCGATCCGCAGCCCTAGGCTTACAGGCCAAGTAGTGACCGCACCCCTCCTGGGCTTCTGTGCGGGGGGGGGCTCGCTCCGAAACCTACGCTGCTTTATCAGAACAGCACCAGAGATATCTGAGGCAGAGGCGAGGAATCAGAAGACCAGCTTGGGAATGGGGGAAGAAAGGGGATCGGAGCGGGGGGGGGGGGGGGGGGCAGCAATTTTGCCGCCTTTTCTATTTTGCTGTCCCAGGCAGAGGCCTACTGGGTCTGTGCGCAGATCCGGGCCCGACCCTAAGTAGCCAAGAGCGAAAGCTCATAGTGCAGTTGGCTCAGCGGAGGGCGGCAGTGCCGCTTGAACTAGAAGCCTAAAGGAGAAGGAGACTGCCAGGCTTCAAAAATTGTATTAAAGCAGACATTTAATACTTTTACCTTTGCAATAAGGCACCTAAGAGGCAGTGGAGCTTTGTGTGTGTTTGCGGCACGAGTCAGGACATTGGACTAAATTCGCCTCCCGACTGGTGAATCCCCCGCTCCTGCACCCGAATTGCTGGAGAATGCAGCCTGTCGGCCTCCCAACCTTGAATCGTTTTCTCACCTGCTCTGCATCGTAATCTTCAGCACATTTATTTTCAGGCCGATTCAGTAAAAACGCGGGAGAGCGGACAAATGCCCGCTCTCCCAGTGCATGTAAGGGAAAACGCATGTAAGGGAATGCCCGCTCTCCCAGTGCATGTAAGGGAAAACGCGCGTCCAAGGGCAGGCTATCGGCCTGACTATTCCTTATGCAGAAACGGCTGCTTTGCTCTCTGCCGCGCTGTGAAGTTACCTGAACTGCACAGACAGGTACCCGCTGAGCTAATACCTTTTCCCCAGTAATTCGGAGCCGTGCGATATCAAGGCCTAAGGCTGCAGCCCTTCGGAGCTCCTGCGGCTCGTAATCTTCGTTGCCCTTTTGGCTCCCAGCTGATTTAACGGCGGCTTTTATACGGAATTAATTGTTTAAAAGTGCCGTTGGGAGCAAAGGCAGTAGGGGTCAAAGCTGAAATGTTTACCTTCCAGAGGTTTTTCCATTTACACAGCTGGCGATTTTTCCCTGGGGGGAGAGGGGGGCGGCCAAGGGATTTTTTTTTTCCCCCCATGGAAAATCCAGAGTGAAAGAGGAAGAAATCCTCTTTAGCTGGGAGGGGTCTCTCCTTTGGGAAGAGACTGAGAGCAGATTAGCCAGGAAGGAGATGGAGCCCCCCAGGCGTCACGTGAGAGCGGTTTTTACTTTCTGTGATTTTTGCACAGAAACGGGGAATATGGACCGGTCCGGTTTCCAGGAATGCTGGGAGCGTCCGGCAGCTGCGATGGAAGCCGAATGGAGCAGGAAACAAACTGTCTGATCAAAAAAAATGGGGAAAAAAGAAAGAAATGGAGACTGTGGGAGCAGTTAAGAGCGCTGAGCACCTGGTTCGGTCCCCTGCGCTGGCCACACTGCCTTTTGCAGGCACCGAGCCCAGCATCATTCTTAAATTCAGTAGTCTAGGTGCCAAGGTATTTTCAGGGGCTCGTGCTTATTATTAGTATTATTTTGCCGAAGACTACAAATTCTGTAATCGTAGTCCCACCTATGGTCATTTTTGTGTTTTTGCTTTTACTTACACAATTTTTTTTCGGTGAATCAGTCCCACAACTTGACAAATTTTATACTAAAATTGCTTCCCTTCGCTGAAGCCTGAAAAGGGCGGAATCACATTTCTGACATGGTAATGCCTTTCTTCGGCAACTAATCCGCCTTCCTCAGTATAGCATTCGCTCCCCCAGTGCTAAAACTCCCGTTTACGTCCCCATGGCCTCCGCTGGGCTCGCCGTTCTATCCCGCCCGCTGCTCGGTCTGTGGAAAAAAAAAAAAAAAATTTCCTCCACATTACACCTGAATGCTGTCTCTCTTCTTCTTCCTCGTATCCTGGCCTTGCTGGGAGCAGACTGTTCCCTAGTGCAGTGACGAGCGCACATACTGCTGTCGATGCCCAATGCACAGCACGGATTGCTGCTGCTAATCCCCCCAAATCCTGTGAGCGGCTGCACTCGCTCCGGGAGGAAGTCGGGGCCGGGTGCCCGAGCAACACCCATACGCATTTCTCGATTGTAGGGGGGGAGTCCTTCACGGCAGGGGGTACGTGGAGTCGGAAGTGGGGATCAGGCCTTTGTGCATTTTCAAAAGTCTGCGTGTAAATTTGCACGCAGACGTGAGGAGCGGGTTTAGCTTAGGGCGTGCACTAGAAGGCATTAACCCCCCCTTCACCCCAGCATAAGATTTGCTCTGACGGTGAGCAGTAAACTTTGCACGTAACGGGTGCACGCGCCCTTCACTGCGGTGCTCTGAAATTACCCTCCCCGAGGGCAGCTTTCAGACTCACTGCAGAAGTGCAGCATCAGCGGGTACTTCTTAACCCGGGGATTGTACGCCCTTTCCCCTCTGAACCTTGCCCAAAAAAAATAGCATCCGCACCCCTTTGCACCTGCGAGCTTGTGTGCATCCTTTTTTGCCAGGTCGAGCTCAGTGCTTGCTTTTGAATATTGTAAAAGTCCACGCATATCTGCAAGCTCCATCCGCAGCCGTGCCCCAGGAACACCTTTCATCGAAGGCGCACGGGGTGGGCAATTTTCAAAGACCCCTCCCCCCCCCCCCCCCCCATTTCTGCAGGCTAAGCACGTTTTAACCCCGTGGAAATGACTCTGAGCTTGACCTCCTAGAAGATCGGTATCCACGTCGTCCCGCCCCTCCTCCCTGCACGCACGTCTTCCCACCGCTAATCTAATGCGTCAGGAAACCCCACCCAGGCAGATGTGCTCTCCGTCGGGTCGCGGTGCCGTTCTTTTCGGGTTCCGTAGGCTTGCATGGTCACATGTGACCGAAGGCCGCCCAGACTCGCTCTCTCTCTCCATAAAGCGGGGTGCGCCGAGGGCGCTTTTACAAACTGACGAGGTGCGTTGATGGACTAACAAAACGACGACGCTTTTGCGACTGCTTTTATCCCGTCTTCAAGCGCGACGACGTTGCTCGGAGAGCACCCGTGTGATCGCGGAAGCTCGTGAAAGGCATCACGCGGCCTCTCACGATTCCAGTTCGCTCCAGGACCAGGCCAGGTGCTGGAAGTAGGTGCATTGTGACTTTTTTCTCACATTTGAAACGTTTCCTTCCTTTTAAGCCGTAGCGTAAGGCAACCTTTAGGGCCAAGTCCTAGAATTCTTGAAAAGCCCCGGCCTAGGTGGCAGAACCCTGTGGGGCAGACCGACGTGGCGCCCCACGGCAGCGGCATTTCAAGTTACCGGAAATCAGCTACCTCACCCCCCCCCCCCCCCACACACACACACACACACACACACACACACCCTGCTCCCCTCCTGCCCACCCCGGTGTCGCGCAGTAAGCAGCCGTGAAAAGCGTCGGACGCCTCCGGCTCCACAGTGTTTCAGTAAAAATGCTTGATTTTTGTTTCTCGTTACTTCAGGTTTGAGATTTTTCTGATATGGCAAACTTTGGAGGTTGGTGCCACACAAAAGTATAGGTTGTAGACGCCTGCAATTGCACATTAGCTTCCATTATACCTGAGCCATTCATAATAAAAGCTCCAGAAGGGTAGCTGTGTTAGTCTTTAGCAGTAAAAGCATCCCAGAGGCTGGTGGCACCTTATAGACAAACAGATTTATTGAGGCGCAGGCTTCTGGGGATAAGACAAAGTAGACTCTTGTCCTCAAAAGCCTATGCTTCAGCAGCTCATAATGATGAGTTTCTTTTTTCCTGTCCAGTAATAGGATGGTCTGCTATTTTCTTTAGGTCCTATAAAGGCTTTTTATTTTCCCCCAATCTGTTCAAGAAATGAGAAGGAGCATTGCCCCCGTTCCTTACTCTGCCACGTCCCAAACTGGAGGTGCAATGTGTTCAGCACACTGGGCAGATCATCGCGGCCTAAGCCTGTCCCGTCTCTGCCTTTTTCTCTTTTTCAGGGCTCCTGTCCTTGTGGCGCTGGCTCTGATCGAGAGCGGGATGAAGTACGAAGATGCCATTCAGTTCATCAGGCAGTAAGTGTCCCGTCGCACCCTTGCCCGCGTGCCAGCCGCAGCAGCAGCAGGGAAGCTTTGCAGCATCGATCCTAGCGCCTGACGGGGAGGCCCCCCCGGCTGCTCGGCGCTAGCCAGCCACCCAGCGGTGAATCGACGTCCAATGAGCATCGGGGCTGCCAGCTCCTCGTTCAGCGCCACATAAGATGAAAACCTGATCTGCTCTGTCAGGTCACTCCCCCCCCCCGTCGCGTGGCGGTGGAGAGAGGTCCCTGCGCTGCCCAGGCCCAAATAGATGAATAAGGATGCAATAATTCTAGGTCAGTCCAAAAGCTGCACTACAGCTGCCGCAACATCCTTCGAATCTGGGGTTTAAAAGAAAATACGTACATTTTTTGGTTTTATTGCCCGGGAGAAAGCGTTCGCGGTGTCCCACTGTCCTGAAACTGTAACTCTGGTTCTGTGATCAGGGCCCCTCTGCAGGTACAACGCTTCCCTCTTTATTTGCTCAAATGCTATGCCCCTTCTTGTGTGCATGGAGGGCGGGGGAGGGTTCTTATTTCTTAGGTACCCTTTCCTTATTTATTTTTTTTTTTTTTTGCTGGTTTCTTAAGGTTTTTCTGCAAAGGGTGGGCTCCATGCCCCCTGTCTTTATAAACCTCCCAGCCATAGGCCAGGCCGGACTCGAGCTTTGTCGTGTACCCGCACGAGGGGGGGAGTAGGCAGGGCCAGAGGCGTTCCTGAAAACTGTAAATGCAAACTCCTCCTCCAGAATGAAATGTAAGGTGTTTTAGTTGTTTTGGTTGTTTTAAGTGTAATCTGCTTTTATGCGATTTTTTTTTTTTTCTTACCCGCCCCCCGCTACTGTAGAAAACAAAATACACGTTCCGACTCCAAATCCCGTTTTAAAGCCGCACGCCTGCGAGCATCTTGCACATGTGCAGCAGTCATGGAAACAAGAGTCTCTCTCTTTTTCGCGTGATCCACGCGGACCCCCAGGTGCCCAGCTTGAATAACGTCCCCTAGCGTGAGGCGTGAGGCCCTCAGGCTCCAGAGCCCCGTCCCTCTGCTTGGGAAACATTTAGAGACGTTCACCCCTCTCGTAAGCGCTGCAGAGCGGCCCCTGGCTTGCCGGAGGTCTGAGCAATCTGGACTTCCGCCGGGTTTCACAGGAATCTTTTATTATTTTCACAAAAGCAGAAAAGCACCTGCTTGCCTCAGCGGGGCGCTTAAACCAAACGGTAACAGTCGCCCATGGACAGTTTTAGTATCTTCTCTGCTCCCTCCTAGGCCTGCACACTAAATCCCCTGGGCCCAGGATTTCCTCCCTGGCTGTGACTTAAGGTGGACCAGGCTAAATGCCTGGTCATGGACTTTTAGGGTGGGGGAGGGGGCCTGATGTAGACTCCTTTATACCTCTCAACACCTGGCTTGGGTCAGATCAGGGTTGCACCCCTGAGCAAGTCCCATGGATTTTGTTATAATCTTCCATTCCCAGTCAGCATGAGGACTAAGCTTTGGCTACTGCCATATTTTTCTGGGAGCGATGCTTCACGTGCCTCTGCATTGCTGCATTGTTTTCTTTTGCAGAAAAGGTTACTGACGCACATTGAAATCGCTCTGGTACTCTTCGTTTAATTGCGTGCATGATACTGGCCCGTAGCAAGGTGAAGTTAAGAGAAAAGGACAGGCCAAGGTTTAGTTTGCTGTTGATTGTGTGTGAGGCAGATTGTTCCCAGGGCAGAGCCAGAATTAAGAGGCCAGCCCTGCCGCTCCCCCCCACCCGTCCCCAGGACCTGTAATGAACTTGGAGAGCATGACCTGTCCGCAGGGGGTCGGGCCCCGGCTCTCTGCCCTGATCCCTTGCCTGAGGGGCTAGGCAGTGTTGGAGACTTAACTCACAGCCTCTTGCAAGAGAGGAGACGGTGCAGGACTCTGGGGAAACTGCCCTCACTAGATTACTGGCTCCTGTGCAGGACGTTGCAGAGAGTTAAGCTTCGGGGGCTTTCTAAACCACGGGGGTCAGTTTTGGCCCTGCGGGAAGTCAGCAGAGGATCTTAGAATCTCTGCTGTATTCTTGAGAAGTGAATGGGCACCAACGTTGGCTATAAATGTCTCTCTCTCTCTCTCTCTCCCACCCACACGCACTGTGATAAACTGATGAGCGTCTTGTGTTTTTTTGATTTTTTTTTTTTGGCTTCTTTCTAGGAAACGCAGAGGAGCCATCAACAGCAAACAGTTAACCTACTTGGAAAAATACCGGCCAAAGCAGAGGCTTCGATTCAAGGACCCTCACAATCACAAGAATAAATGCTGCCTCATGTAAACACCCGGTGACTGCTCGCCGGAGCCACGGACAGGGAAACAGGGTTTCACAGCACAGGCCTTCGGCCCGAGAACCGGAACTGAGGGTCTCGTTTAGCAGAGATGCAAACATAAGCTACACGTTTGTAAGGCTTCAATGCTTTCTTTTTATCCAGCAACCATGGAGTTGGCTGTGTTTTAACTGGGAGGGGGAGGGGAGGGAGAAGGGGCAAGGTTACATTTGGGTTATAAGTATGTGCCAAGTTTTTTGTCTGGGGGTGGGGGGGATTGGTTTTTTTGGGGGAGGGGACTTTGTTTGCAGAAAAGAGAGAGCTAACTTTACCGTCGCATTCTGTGCATAATTAAAGAAATACCTTCCGGAAGGTGCATGAAATGCTGGCAGGCCCCATTGCTAGCGCACTGTAGACGGGGCACATCTGCACGGGTTCATGGGCAGACCCTGTTTCAGTAAACGGTTCTGTACGAAACCAAGCCCCTCCCCCAATGGGTTGTGCTACCTTACCACCTGAGCAGTTTTGGTCTTTGATCACAGATATCCCCCGCCCCCTTGCAAACATCCCTTGCTGTGTGTCCTCTCTGAAGGGAATGGAGCAGACTTGGCAGTCCGGAGACAAAAGGCCCATATTCCTGTTGGATAAGCAGTTGCCCCGGCATCCAGGTACAACATCTGGCATTCACCCCGTAGGTTCACCCTCGCGCTCGGCAACCTAACCTGCAACATTTAGTATAGGAAATAGGAATTTTCCCTTTCTGTACGACCTCAAGATGACCTTCCTAGGGGCCTACTAGGCATTTTTCCCAGGCACACAAATTTGGGAGAAAAATGTCTAGAAAGCAGGCCTCGTGGTTTGGTTTCGCTGTGGGGGCAGCCTGCATATTTCCGTATTGGGTTGCCAGTTAAAATCAGGTCCATTTCAGGGACTAGAGGTCAGCCACGGTGATGGCAGATTGTGCTCCCTATTTCTTGTCTTCTGTCACCCTCACAACGCCTACGACAGCAGTGCCAGACTCTGGCTGTGGGGGGGAAAACGATCCCCGCGGCTACCGCGGGGAACCTTCGTCACTGCAAGGGGTGGAGCCAGGGCTTGGGAACAGGATTCTCACTGGTGTGGACAGGAAGGATGTTTGTACCCCAGGAAGTTGACGGCCTGTCCCTTGGAATATAGCAAAGCCTAAAACGCATGTGCGAAGGATGAGTGCCGCGTAAAGAACTTCGCTCTCTGCAGCCGGAGTTGTTGTTCTCTTATCGGATTTAACAACCGCAGCGAGGAATAGTGCAGCTGTGTCATCACGCAACATGTTGTGCGGTTTGCCCTTACAGGGGGGCAAGTCTGATTGCGGGGTGTATACCTGATGTAAGCAAGAGACTGTTATTGAAATGTTAACCTTGTGGAAGAGCACGAGAGACCCCGGCATTGAAAGGAAAATACAAAGCGAAAGGTTAACGTTAGGAACTCGTGTGTGTTGGGATGGGTAGGACAGATTCTGGCTTTTCCTTCGGGCACCAGTTGAGAATGCAGTATTTAGTTACAGTCTATTTGATCTGTGCCCGACGCGAGAGTACTTTGGCACACCAGCCGGAAAGAGATGCTAAAATTATGTCAGAAGGATGTTTGTATCTTTTTTGCTAAAAAAAAAAAAAATTCTGTCTGCACATACTTTTACAGGGGATTAAATTAGAAATGTGTGAACAAATAGGTAATGCATGACCGTAGAGAAAATAAAGACCACCGTGCTTTCTTTTTCCAGGGGGTGGGTCAGGGTTGGAAGCTCGATTGACAGCCGCAGTGCTCCTCCGGCCGTGCTTTCATTTAATGCACAGAGCCTTTCAAAGCCCGTTTTCAGAGGTCCCCATGGGTCTCTCTCTCTCCTTCCTGGACTGCAGGCCCTATCCCAGACCCGGAGCTGAGATTGGTAGATAACCCTTCTCTTGTTCCTCTCTGCTTCCTGAAGAATTTTAAGCTTGTACGGGTTTTCCTATCTTGACTGTTCTCGAGCTTCGATCCAGTTGTCTGCATTGCTAAAGACGAATTCCTTGACCATTTTCTTCCCCTTCCACGCTGAGGGGGGGGGGGGAGATCTCCCGACCCAGGGATTAAGCTGGAGGTGCGCTTAGCTTTTGTCTGCCCCTCGATTACACGAGCAGAAAGTCGTCTCAGCATTGCGCACTGTTTCCTGGGACCTTGCTCTCAACGGTTTCGTAATAGACACCCAGAGCTGCCGTGCCAGCGGTCCTCAGGATCTGTGTCTTAGAAAATGTCATAAACAGAAAGACAGAAGGGTTGGGTAATAAAATCTCTTCAGTATTATTCAGAATTCTCTAGAAGAGAAAAATTGATTTGGCGCCTTCAGAATTCCAGCTGGCGCTTACCAGAGATCAGTTCACATTAACTTGGGTTAAAAAGAATGGATTTTACTCCTCCAACCCCCTCAAAAAAATGGGGTTTTTTCCTGCTTTAATGAGAGCAGTCCTTGAAACGTCGTGATTTCTTCCGTTAACCCTGCTATCGGCTGTAGCTAGATCACTGATCCAGCTGAGAAGCGAGGTATACAAGGCCTTCGAGGTAGCCTCTCCCTCCAACGGGACTGCACTAAAGCTATTTAGGACTAGCCATGCTGCTCTCTCTGAGTGGCTGGCTGTATCCTGTGCAGCTGTTACTGAACACTGACTCTCGTCCTGCCCTTGAATTAGAAATGAATACAAAGGAGGTTCCTCCCAGCAGGAATGGAGCCCGGCTTCCAGAACGCACAGCCATCCTGTGCGCGTACTGTACGTATGGATCCCAAAAAATACGTCCCCTCCTCCCGACAAGCCGTGAAGCTTTGGTGCGGCCAGGACACTAAGCACAGGCATGGGTGATCTCATAAACCGCCTTCCTTTTGGAAGTAGGATAAAGAGGCTTTCGCTAGCATTTTGTTTCTAGGTTCGCCTCCAGGTTTGATAGCCGAAAAAAAATCACACTAGCAGCAGTTTGCACCTACTAATCAAGGCCGGCTATTATAACAGGGGAGGGTGGTTTTTTTAGGTTTTTGGGGGGGGTTTTTGTGGCAGTTTTATAAAATGTATAACTTCTATGAGGAATCTGTTTATCAGGTGTAGGGTAGGAGAGGAGAGGAGAATCTCCAGTGTGAACATTGAGCAGTCTGGAATTGCATTCAAAAAAAAGACGAGAAGCGAACGGGAGATTTTGAGCAGGATCTGGATTGAGCAGACGTGGATAGCGCAGGCCCTAGCACTCTGCAACTTTCAGAACAGCTTATTGTATCAGAGCAATGGAAGAATGTCCAGCACAAGGTTTTTATAATGAGCTGCGGTTCTTAAACCTCCCCCAGTGTCCACTGCTGCGGTGGTTTGGACATCTGCTGAACACAAAATGACCCAGAGGAATGGGGCAGGGGATCTGGGCACTAGAAACTCCATGCAAGTCCTCCGAGTCTGCCAGCCCAGTGACGGCAGTTTTAGGCCCTATTTACCTGTCAGTTACCGTGAAATTCAAATACTGGAAAGCACTGTAAAACCGAGGGGCAAAGCGACTGGCAATGTGGCCTTTCCACGTAGGGCTCCGGCTGTTCCCTTTTTTTTTGGAACTAGACTTGTGGTATTTGGGCCACTCTGCTTGTCTCCATCCCGCTGCAAGCCTGAATCTGCCTGCAGTTGGGGGTTTTGAAATGAGCAGACAAATTTAAAAAAAAAAAAAAAAAAATCTATAAATAATAAAAATGTTAAAACTTCTGACCTGGGGTATGCGTGTTAGCAATATTAGTTCTATGGTGAATCTTTCTGAGAATGGGGAAGAAAGAAGGCCAGAATCGGACATTATTCACCTTTTGGGGACTTTTGTAAAGCCTTTCCACCTGCTGTCAGGCATCTCAGGCCACCGCAACGTTAAATACCAAGGGTTGGAAGGAAAAGACTTCCGAAGAGGAATAACGCAGATCGTTTTTCAAGCGGACATGCTTGAGAAATAGTCATGCGTGTAAGCTCGTGGGTAGTGCACTAAGCCCTCATCTTCACGGTGCCTATTTAATACTTGTTTTGGTAGCCTGAAGAGGTGGCCTTAGAAACGCTGCGGTGTTTTATTTTAGGCTGCTGCCGTTTCGTTTCAGGAAGGGAGAATGAGTGATCCCATGGGGAAACCCCTGGGCCTGAGTATCAGGAAGTGTAGCATTTGTGAGTACTTGTCCAGGTTCATCTGTTCTCTCTCTCTCTCTCTGGTAGCTCTGACTACCCAGGTGTGAAAACGCCAGCCTTTCAGCCCTTCCAGAAGCCGCCATGCAGCCTAGATATCATTGCTGTTAGCCCATCTGGCCCGGGAGTGCCTGCATGTATTTCTGAAACTTCAGTGATTGCAGGGTGCATGGGGATCCTGTCGTGGTGAGACGCGCTACCTTAAAAAAAATATATAACATTATTATTGTTATAGGCAGCCCCAGTGATTGCACTAAGGAAACACCATTGCTTTACCTGCTGCTGCCTACAGGCCCAAGAGACTAAACTTTGTCCCTAGTTAGTCCATGGTGCTGTAGCAGCTAATGCAAGATGCTCCCCCTCCACCCCCGCTCCTCTGAATTCTCTACTGCTGCTACTCTCCAGATTCAAAGTACCCATTTTGGGAAACGTGCTCTGTTACACTGAGATCCAGGTGCTTATCCGACTTCCATGGGGGTCACGTAGATAGACTGGGAGAGTCAAATGATGCTTGGGAGCGATGAAGCCCATTCAGCTATGAAAGAGCATGCAGTAGGCATGAATAGACCTGCATAATAGTGCAGGCAGCTGCTAAATGGATCATAATTGCTAAAAGGCAAAAATTAAGAACCTGAATTAGAAACGCAATTAACGTTCAGTAGCATTTACTGAAAGACAAGTTGGCAAGTAAATTGCAGGTGGCATTGCACCTAGGTTATTGAACAAACGTCAATGATACCTTGACTATACTAAGGAATGGGAGAAAAAGGGTCTGTTTGGTCTTTTCTCTAGATGGATGTTTGTCGTGTAGGCATTGGAATAGCTACAGAAAACACCACTGGCCTTCCTTGCACCTTTCAGCTGCATGTAAACATCATTGAGCTGATCTTAGGGGCAAAGACATTGGGGGAGGGGCATTTATCCTAAAGAAAGAAATTGGGGGGGGGGGGGGGGGTTTGATTTGGGTTTTCTTTACAAATAGTCCAGTGTGTAAAGTGTCATGAGAAATAAGTATTTGTTTTTAGGGGGGGTTGTTTGGTGTCAATGTTGATAAAGCATGTGACTTCCCATAGGATGGGATAGGAAAAAGAAAGATGTCAATCGTGTTGAAGACTTTTCAGCATCGCATCTGTTTTCGTTTAGGAACTGCTTGTTGGACCAGGGCACTGCACAATATTTTGCTGGTTCGATGCAGTTCTCATTCTGCAGGTTTTTGCAGAATCTTCTCATTAGGTCGTCTCCTTTTTATACTTCCTGTAACCCACCCTGTCTCCTGCACATCAGAGTCCAAAAGGGAAGATTAAAAGAGACAGGAGCACTCTGATAATACCAATCAGCTGAGTTGGACTGAGAGAGAGAGCCTCCACCCCCTTCTGAGTCCGTTTCAAACCAATGTATTTGTTCAGATTAAGAAGTAATAGTATTACAATTCAAAATAGTTTCAAAGATCACATTGACTTCAGAATCAGTAATATATTCAGGAAAATGGGATCATAGTTTACCATATACCCATATAGCTCTAGTAAACTTTTTCGGTAGCACCTTTTTTTTATTCCAGCATGTGGGTGATTGTAGGTTTGCGTACCTGATTTAAAAAAAGAAAAAAAAAAATCTTCCTGTGCAAGTGCTGAAATGAGAAGGATGCCCCTCTTAAACGATTAGATTCGTAATGCTTTTCCAAGTCGCTTAAATGTATCCGTTCTGCTGGGAAAAGCCTAAATTAGTTCAGCTGAGAACCATGGGCCATGCACCCTGCTACCTACTTGAAGATTGCACCCTTAGACAGCTCCATGACCTACTAAAACTTTGTAGCACGGTATAACGACACCTTTAACCGTTCTCATAACAAACATAAACCATAGCACTGTTCCTAGAACTCGTTCGTGGAATGAACAATTTAATGGATTCCAGTATGCACAGGATTCTGACATATTATAAACATTTACAGGTAAATTTTCAAAGGCGCACACGTGCCTATAAACTCATATATTGGGCATGCAAGCACAAATACGCTTAATTTTTTAGCATGTGTGCAAGTACACGTGTATCTTTTAAAATATCCTTACTGCGCGTACTCACAAGTGACCTTGGGGGGAGGGAGAGAAAGACACCCTCTTAGCGTGGGAGATAAGAGGGTCACTAAGAAAGTGACCCTCTTATCTCCCACGCTAAGAGGGTCACTTTCAACTCAGGATGGATTTTGGGAGGGTAGTGTTACATTGGTCTGCCAAGGCCACAAGGGTCTGTAGGCCCTTGAAACGCTCTCCCCCCCAACCCAAAACCCACCCTGAGTTGAAAGGGCCCCTCTTAGCGTGGGAGATTTATAGAGTGTTAAATTGTCTCTCTAACAGAGTCTCTCTCGCCCCCTCCCTCTCTCAGGATCCCCTCTGGCCCAAAATCTCCAGACTTGCACCTCATCAGGACCAGTAGTAAAGTTACGCAGGTAACATGGCGCGCGTTGCCATGATCAGCCTTGCGAAATTCGGGGGTTACGCGTGCAAGTCTTGGCCCCGCCCCAGAACGCCCAGGCCCCACCCCTTTTCTGCTTCCTCATTCTTGACGCGTGCACAGGTACGTACGCGCGGACTTCCCGGCTTCTTAAAATTGGTGTTGCTCGCGTGCAGCTCACGTATGCGTGTATGGAGCCGTTTTTGTGCAAGCAATGCTTTTAAAATCTGCCTGTTGGTTGTGACATGAACAGGAAAATCAAGAAGCAGGCTTATTTAAATTCCTAGTCTTCTATAGGTCAGTGTAATGTCATGGCATGGGGAACTAAGCGACATGCAAGTATGAGGAGGGAGATTTTAGGAAATGATCATGTTTGTCTTGAGTATGATAATGAACCTGTGATCCTGTGTTTCAGCTTCTTAATATAATTTTCCTATTCCGTTCCGCTTTCCTGAGATGCAGCTGTTGATAC
Organism: Rhinatrema bivittatum; assembly: GCF_901001135.1. Classification (NCBI taxonomy): domain Eukaryota; kingdom Metazoa; phylum Chordata; class Amphibia; order Gymnophiona; family Rhinatrematidae; genus Rhinatrema; species Rhinatrema bivittatum. The sequence continues at coordinate 796,557,126 of NC_042616.1, read as the reverse complement.
TAAACATTCATTTACCTTAGGACCCCAAACCCACAAAAAAAATAAGAGAGCTTTTTTTTAAATGGATTGCACAATTAAAATCCTAATAAGACCTTCATAAAAACAGCAAAAATTGTCAGAAAAGGACATGAAAGCCCATCTAGTTTACACATTCCTGATGCAGTATAGCAGATTCTACATAATCATGGGCTTTAGCCTTACATCCCGCTATCTAAAGATCATATGTCTTTAAATGCGAAATTGTAAGGGTAAAACCTGAGATTGGATAGGATCTGCAGTATTTGCATCAAGAAGGACTCTTGTGGTCTTCATCCGCCATCATTTTACTTTCCAGTGGCTCCAGATCAACCTGCCTTTTGGAGAATATAAACAAACATGATGGCAGAAAAAGACTGTATGGCCAATCTAGTCTGCCCACACACACACACCAACTATTTGGCTTCACAATTTCTACCACTGCCTCAAATATCCTCTGTGTTTATCCCATGCTTTCTTGAATTCAGATACTGTCCTTATCTCCACAACCTCCTTGGGGAGGGTGTTCATGCATCCCCTACCCTCTTTGTAAAGAAATATCTCCTCGGATTACTCCTGAGTCTATCCCCTTTCACCTTCTTCACTTGACTCCTCATTCTAGAGCCTCCTTTGACAGAGGCCCAACCTCCTCAGCATTGAATCCTGTGCATTGAAACCTTGGAGGATTTAAATATCTCTGTCATATCTCCCCTAACCCGTCTTTGTCTCCATATGCTTTAGAATGAAGACCTCTGATCATTCTAGTAGCTCCCCTCTGGATTGACTCCAACCGGTTTATATCCTTTTGAAGGTGCAGTCACCAGAGCTGTACAGTATTCCAAACGAGATCTAACCAGGGATTTACACAGGGTTGATTTCACCTCTTATTTCACTGACTATTCCTCTCCCTACGCAGTGAAACATCTTTTTGGCTTTTGCCATTGCCTTAGAGTCCTGTTTGGCCAACTTAAGATCATCAGATACAATTACCTCCAGATTCCTCTCCTTTTCGTGCTTAGAAGAATTTTATCCCTTTTACTGTACTCTGCAATTTTTTAGTAATAAATCTTAGTTGCCAGATCCTAGACCATTGCTAGATCCCTTTTCGTGTCCTAGCTGTCTACTTTCTTGCAGATTTTGATATTGGCAAAAAGACAAACATTTCCCAATAATTAATCTATGATGTCGCTCATAAAAATGTTGCAAAAAATCGGAGCAAGGACTGATCCCTGCGGCACACCATTATTAATGTCCCCCTTGGGGTGAACTCCATTTACCACTAAACTTTATCACCTTCCACTCAACTAGTTTCTAACCCATTCACTCACTTTAAGGCCAATACCAAAGGCGCTCAGTTTATATATGTTGCATATGCAGAAGATTTTCAAAGGCCTTACTAAAATCCAGGTACACTACATCTTAATGCTCTTCCCGGATCCAACTCTCTGGTCATCCAGTCAAAGAAATTGATCAGATTTTTCTGATAAGACCTACCTCTGGTAAAACCTTGCTGCCTCAACGTGCAATCCGTTGGATTCCGGAAATTACACTATCCTCTGATTTAGCAGCGATTCCATTCATTTGCTCACTACAGAAGTTAGACTAACTAGCCTGTAGTTACCAGCAACCTCCTTACTTCCACCTCTGTGAATAGAGGAACAACGTCCACCTATCTCCAGTCCTCCAGAACTACTCCTGACCCTCACGAAGCATTGAAGAGGTGCCAGAACCGCTCATACTTCCATTAATGCCCTCAGATGTATTCCATTCGGCCCCATTGCTTTTCTACTTTAAGTATAATTAGCTTTTCCCACACATACTTGAGGGTTACCTAATTTCCAATCCTATTTGTTTCCATTTTATGTGGTCCTTCTCTTGGCCTTTCCACAGTGAACACTGAACAGAAATATTTGTTAAGCAATTACACTTTTGTCCTTGTCAGCCTTTACATGTTCTTCCTCTTCACCTCTAAGTCTTGCAATACTACTTTTGCACTTCCTCTTATCATTAACATCTTTAAAAAAAAAAGTATTTTCCCCGTTTTACCTTATTTGCTATTTTTATTCCATTTGCGTCTTTTCTTTCCTGACTACTTCTCCAGATGCCATCATCTGTCTTCCTCTTTCCGCAATCTGTTGTAATTTATGAATGCTAACCTTATAAACGCTAACTGTAGAATAACAGTAGATGCAATTTCCCATCCCGTGGGATGGGAAAGGCCCCCTTCAATAACTTTAGCTAATGACACAACTAAGATACCAGAAACCCAATCAAGAAATTCAGAACTCGTGCATCATGTACTAATTTAGATTTAAATGCCCTTTTTTCTGTTCCTAGACTTTTTATAACACCAGTGAAAATGCAGATCCCATCCTGGCTTTTATTTATTTTCATTGGCTCCAGTCCTATCCAAAGAGAGGATTATGAGATCATACCGAAGTCTGTATGTGTGGTACGCTTTGTGTGGCTGTGTCTTTCCCCCCACCCTACCCCCTTATTACTCGGAAATGGCTTTAACTAGGTCTGAAACGTTGGGGGTGCCAACCAACTTAAACTGGGATGTGACCTTTCTACTTAAATTTGTTTAAATAAAAATAAAATAAATAATCAACTGCCTCCCCTGCTCAAATATGGCTGTCTGAAGCAATGTACAATAAAACATGCATAATAAAAACATATAATCATACATCACAATACAAACAAATAAAACATAACTTCAGGCTGACAGTCACCTATAAGGAACCCCCTATTGCCTTCTTACATTTCTGCTATCACAGCCTGAAAAGGCATCGAGGATTATTGATTAATGAGCCAAGTTTTGACCTTTCGAAAAGCAAAACTATTTTCTTTCTATCCTGAAGTCTGTAGGAAGTAAATCCCAAAGTGTCAGAGCTATAATAGAAAATTCATAACCAATAATCATATCTGTGTTACTTCTCTAAAGGAGGGTACTATCAAAAGGCACTTGACTAGAGCACAACTGCTGCCTTGGAATGTACCAATGCAGTTTAGCCTGTAAATATCGTGGACGCAAAACTGCAAAGGGCAGGAAAAGTCCGGGTTACGATTTTAAACTGAATTATGACTCTTCTCCGAAGCCAGTGCAATTGTCTCAGCGGTGGTGAGAGAGCGGCCCTACGGGAACTTTAGATGGGAAGAACCTACCGTAATAATTACTCAGGCTGGGGTGTGGCAAAGAAATGCATGCACGGAAGATTGAATACGAAATGTACGGGAAGACCCAGAACTGAGGCTCTTTAGAATCTGTTGGTTTCTACTTTGTTTTTATTTTTTAAGAAGCCTTGGTTTAGATATATAATATAAAGCCAATACTAAGCACGCTGCCAGAATATGATGGTTCTGTTTGCTTTCTTTTCTTTCATACCCTTTTTCTCATTACAAACCTTAAAAAGCAAACACAGTGTGAAGTTTTGCAAATGGTAAATCACAACAAAACAGATGTATGTCTCTGACACTGAGTGCTGCTACTGTATGTGTTAGATCGGCCTCTACTTTAAGCATTATTGCCAAGTGATCTGAAAAAAATCCCACGGTTCAGAACAAGCACACCTAAAAAATAAAAACCAACAGATTGTAAAGCTGCTCAGTTCAGTGTCGTCCCATACTTTCGTATTCAATCTCCCACACACCCATTTCTTTGCCACACACTACCCTGAGTAATTATTAGGTCCTGCCTAATTCCTTCTAGGTGATTGTCGGCCTGATGTTAATGCTGTTTTATCTGTTTGTGTGGTGATGTATGTTTATGTTTTTTTTTTTTATTGTACTTTGCTTAAGACAGCCCTCTTTTTGGTATCAACAGATTATAAAATGGGTAGTGGAAATTGTACATTCTCTTCAGAGCTGACCACCTTAACAGAACAAGGTTTTATTTTGCAGCATACATTCTGAGAATTAGTGGATGATATTTTCAAACTAACCTTTTTTTTTTTTTTAGAACTTCTTCAGTCCCAGCACAGATAATCAAATACGACTAAACTCTTCATTTGTGTGCCTGTTGCTAACTTTGAGTCGATAGTCCGATACATCAGCTCAGGCAAAGAATCTGGTTTTGGATATTTGCTAGGTCAAATTTGTAACGTGTTTTCTATTCTTTTAATATACTGCACTCTCCCTCCATGTAGACCAGCAAGGGAGACAGAGGTCTAAGAATTGCGCACACATTTTATCTCCCTGGGCAATCTTAGTAGTGTACAGATAAAGACCAGAAGATTTTGACTGAGCCATAGCTGAATCACTATACCAGTGCTTTTATACCAAATGCCATCACTTTGGATATGCAGATAAGGTATAGTATCTTGTCACTTTATAACTTTTTAAAAATTGTCTGTTACTTTATGTCTTGTGTAAAATTTGTATGCGTTTTAGTAATCACTTTTTTGAGTTTAAGAAATCCTTAAGGTGTATTAAAGTGATTTCACCACCAATGTAAAGAAATAAAGGAATTCAGTTTTGTACACATTTTGGTGTGGGCCAGGGCTATTTTTCCTTTCTTTGAGTGTGGCCATCGGCGGCGAAGTGTCATCAATGCAGTGTCCAAAGAGAATGAGACAATCAGGCAAGACAGTAGGCAGGCGTGTTTACTGTATCAGGATTAGCTTTGTACAGTTTCAACAATATCTCATGTGTTTTTTCGCTGTAGAAGAAACAGCTGTATTTTTTTTTAAATATACTTCCTCTTCCTGTTTCAGAAATAATCCAAAACAACGCAAGACCATATTCCAGTCCAAAAACCCTCCCAAGGGAAAGTTGTATGTATTACATCATACTCAGCCAGTCCTTGCTCTACACTACAGAGAGCACATGTCTTAACTGAATGTTACAACAGTGGGAAATGATTTGGAAACCTCTGGTCTTTTATTCAGTCTTCCTTGATTATGGTAGCAGTCTGCTGCCTCTCCAAGGTCACTGAATATCTGTTGTTTCTACATTCAGTGGCTGATTACCCTATTTCTTGTGATTTTTTTGCACACAAATCCTATCTGTACCAACTTACTGTTGTGTTGTATCCAGCAGTACTTATTAATAGCAACTACCTGAGTAGAAGATATGAACTTTGACTTATAGGTATGATGCAGTCCTCATTACAATCCAAACTATCCCAAACTTGAAAAAGCTTGGTGTAATCATTGTGCCTTATGTGCTGTTAAGATGCACATAAGTGTGCTGCTGCCATATTGACTTTGGTTGAGTATATATGGCTCTATTCCCTAGAACTCTCTGTTGCATTTTTACTTTATATTGTCATGTGCACTAGTTTTGGGGATTTTTTTTCACAAACTGAAACGAACAGTAGTCTGTCCAACGGAGACTGGAACTTAGGAAGATTTAGCTTGTGAAAGAATGGGTATAGAATTTGAACATCAAGAAAGTGCCCACAGATGATAACACAACCAGATTTACTTCCACATCCATCCATTCATTCAGTAGTGAGAGAGTGAAAAATGCCCCATGTCATTCAATACTGCTTAATGTTACTACCACCCATTCACAGCCTTCTTTGCCTTCTATTTAATCATGGGTCAAGCAATAAACTTGCTGCTGTGAATGCTGTGTCTTACGTTTTTATATAAAGATTTTATAATTTTTAAGCATATAAAATCAACTTAGCTTCGGTGCTTGTCCATCACTATCCCCGCCACCAGTCCATGTTTCATTTATGACTTCAGCAGAGGGAGTACAGACAATATATTTCAACCTTCATTGTGATGAGGATTGCACAATAGTCTCATGCATGATGGCATCTCAGGTACCTCTTGCCGACAGTCAGCTGTGTTTGAACTTTGTTGTTACATTGATCCATTAATCATATTACTCAGTGGCTATCTTCAGGACACAGCTGAATATCTTTGAGATGAAACCAGTAAGCAAAATGAGCCCCCTGTCTATCCCTATCCTGTTCTCTATCCTAGTATGCAAGCATTCAACTAATATCACTTGTGTGATACAAATAACGAGCTCTGAAATATGGGACTTGAGATGCTTTACATGTTGGAAGTGTATTGGGGTTGGTTTGCTATTCAATTAGGCCTAATAGCTATACAAAAAAAGGCTACAAAAAATCTACACATTTTTCTTTCACTCTCCATGCTCCCTCAAGATTATCAAATTCTTTAAAGAATTTGCGCAGGGGTTTTACTTCCTTAACTGTCAGGTAATCAGTGCAAAACATACAATGCTTCTGTAGGGCCCTTGTGGGTGACTTTATAAATTTACCAGTGCTCTAAATAAGAGCATCGCTCAGGTCCGTGCACTCTTTTTGGAATGTGCCTGCTGGGAGCCATGAGAACCAATAGAAGGGAGTAGAATCTGTCTATAGGCTGAGGAGGAAATGGAGAAACCGAGAACGTCATAGCAGACAAGGCCCTCCAGGACCATCTGGTCTGCCTAACTCCATTTCTTCTGCAATGCCACATGTCCCAGTTATTGTTTGGGTTTCCTTTCACTTTTTTAGAACGAGGAATCCGCTGGAGCCTGGCTGCTAACATTTATAAAGGAGTCAGAGCAGTTTTTAAACTAGAACAGGGGTGGTGAACACCAGGCCTCGAGAGCCACAACCAGGTCTGGTTGGCAGGATATACACAGTGACCATGCATGAGATAAACTTTGCATGCTATGCACGCACAAATCCACTTTAAAATTAGGTGTGTGTAGAGCCCGCTTCGCAGCTTATGCGAAGTGGGCTCTACATTTACAGCTTTTACATTTTACATTTACAGCTGCTAGGGTACAGGTGTAAATGTGCACATATGCATTTACATGCATGCTGTCAAAAATCAAAAGTATGCATGGAGCTGGTTTCCTTGCCCCCAACTCCACTCAGGTACAACCCCCAGCCAATTTTCAATTGCTGATTTACGTACATAAATCCTTTTGAAAATTCAGCCCAATCGGCTTCTCGGAGACATCGTGGAAGAAAGATAACCAAAGGGGGTACTGTGATGCCAGGGTATAAATTATATTGACCTGAAAGGACAGATACGATTGGTGGAGAGATGGCACTATGTACAGAAAGGCACAGAGTCCATCAAGATAAAAATCCTGCATTGTGGAATCCTTAGGAATAGAAATTCCATGGCTGCTGAGTAAGACAGTATCAGTGGATATTGTCCACCTGGCCAAGGTGAAAAACTAAAAATGAGTTAGTGCAGTGGTTCTCAACCTTTTTTCTTTCTGAGAGATGACGCTCACATGTGTGACACATTGAACACATGACCATCATGGGACAGAATATTAACTTCTACTCTGCAAGTACAGGAGTCCCCCACTTCCTAAGAATGGGTACAGAGCAGAACTAAGACTACAACTCGCCATACAGAAAAGATATTCTGATTCTGGTGTCATCTCAATAACAGCATCACAAACTCCCTCTACTACCAGGTGCATTGTAAAATAATACAAACAAGCCCCACTCTGTACCTGTCGATCAGTCCTGCCATACCTCAGCAGCACTAACTCCAAAAAATGAAACTGCAATAGCCCTGCCCATGAAAAGGCAGCAGTTCACCCCCAGTGCAATATCATATTGAGAAAATACAACAAACAAGGCTGATACAAAGCCTTAATGCTAGTAAAGTACCTCATCTCAGTCACTCACATACAGAACACAAACAAATATAGAATAAAAGAGCACAAATTACAAATGTGGAAACAAAACCTGGAATGGAAACCCCAAGACCACCTTCTGCATGCATTGCAAAACTGGAGACTAGAAACAAAAATCTATTTCCTCCTAATCTAAGCAAAGTTCAAAGAGAGAAGAAATGCATATTCTCAAATCTGGCACAGTATGGCCCTTGTACCCAGTCACTCCCCTCCATGCCCCCATGGAGGGGAATGACTGGGTGACAGCTCTCCCTCCTACTGGTGGTAATGGCTACAACACAGTGCTCCCTACTTTGGCTCTGATACAGGACTCCTCTGGACTTCATGCTGGCAAGATTGTACTGCCCCCAAAATCTCGGCACTCGATTCCACCGCCTAGTTTGCCCAATGGAAGCACTGGCCCTGATCGTGCATTTGGATTTTCAGTAGGCATTTGAAAAGGTTCCCCATAAGAGATTCCTCAGTAAATTAAAAAGTCATGGGATGGGAGACAGGGTCGTGGTGTGGATTGGTGACTTGTTAAAAGACAGGAGACAAGAGGGTAAGACTAAATGGTCAGTTTCCTAATGGAGAAAGATTTCTAGTGGAGTACCCCGGTGTCTGGACTGTTTAGTGTCTTTGTAAATGATCTGGGAAAGGGGACACGTGAGGTGATCAGATTTGCAGATGACACAAAATTATTAAAACAGCAGTGGATTGCGAAGAACTGCAGAAGGATCTTGCGAGACTGGGAATCTGAAAGGCAGATGAAATTTAATGTGGAAAAATGCAAAGTGGTGCGTATAGTAATGGAGAGACCCCCCTTGATTCTCTACCAGGTCAGGGAGGAAACATAATAATGATGTGGGTAGGTAGCTCCCCCAAGTGGGGGAGGTGAAAGGGTGAGTTCCTCCGATATAAATATTCTGAACACCGTTTTACTTTGTGGGAAACATGACATGGCGGTCTCTTGTTTTGGAGCTTGTTCAAGAGGTAAGGCCTCTCCAGGGTTTTCAAAAAGAGATCTGGGTCTGATAAGGAGTCGCAGATTATTCCTTTACTTTTGAAGAACCACTTTTAATGACATTTCTTTGGCTAAGCAGGAGTTTTTCCACCCTCCTGGACTCATGCAATTTTTCCCCCGTTTTCTGAAGAAAAAAAAAAAAAGCCTTTTTTATTATTTTACCTTTTGCTGGGTTTTCCATTAACTTGGGACCCAGCTTTTAGTTTTAACATGCAAAAGGAAGAGGTTCCTTATTTATTTATCTCATTTATAGCCTGCTGATCTACCAGTCTCTGAGATATGCCTTGCTGGTCAGACCAAGGATCCATCAAGACCAGTACCCTGTCTCCAACGGCGGCCAATCCAAGACACAAGTGCCTGGAAGTACCCAAACATTAAATAGATCTCTTGCTACTAATACTGGCAGCAAACGGTGGCTATTCCCTATTGATTAATAGCAATTTATGGACTTTTCCAGGAACGTATCCAAACCTTTTTTGAACCCAACTGCACTAACCGCATCCTCTGGCAACAAATTCTAGAGCTTTATTGTGCATTGAGTGAAAAAGAATTTTTTTCCGATTAGTCTTAAATGTGCTACTTGCTAACTTCATAGAATGCCCCCTAGTCCTTCTATTATTCGAAAGTGTAAATAACCACGTCACATATACTCGTTCAAGACCTCTCATGATCTTAAAGACTTCTATCATATCCCCCCTCAGCCGTCACTTCTCCAAGCTGAACAGCCCTAACCTCTTCAGCCTTTCCTCATAGGGGAGCTGTCCATTCCCTTTATCATTTTGGTTGCCCTTCTCTGTACCTTCTCCATCACAACTTTATCTTTTTTGAGATGCGGTGACCAGAATTGTACACAGTATTCAAGGTGCGGTCTCACCATGGAGCGATACAGAGGCATTATGACATTTTCCATTTTATTAACCATTCCCTATTTATATTAAGTTCCTAAAGTCTTATTTCTCAGATTTGGATAACATTTCTCTGGAGTACCTCCACCCTGTCTACATCCATTTGAGGAGTAAGAAATGTTTCCAGCATTCACTGGGAGCAGCTGGGACAGGGAAGCTTGATCCAGTCTCATGGAGAGATTGATTAACTCAATTCAACTAAGTATTGCTTCAGTTCTCATGATTGTTGTGGGTCGCCTGCAGGAAGGAGCCAGTTACTGGGAAAGATTCCTAAATATGGGGGTCTTGGGGGAAGTTTCCCACGGCATTTGGAAATCCTGATAGCCCTGCCAGTTGTGCTTAACACGGGATCTAGATTAAGGATGAGCTGCTGCTTTTCATTTTGCTTAGCACGTATTAAAGTGTGTTAACACATACTAAACGTGTTTTCATGCGCACTAAGATGAAACACGCCAAACAAAAAGGTTTCGGCTGCATGCTCCTAACCAAAGAACTGAGCACAAATGTTGCAAAGATATCCAAGTAATCAACTTACTGATTTGACTCTTTGGAGTGCAAAGAGGTAAAACTGCTCTGTATCAGTACTGGACTGCAGTAATTTGGATGTGATCACTGAAATCAGGGTGTTTCTCAGTCAGTGCGCCCTGGGGTAATGGTGTGCCTTCAGATCTGATAAGGTAGGCCCCCGGAAAATTCACCAGCGCCTGATGCTCAGATGCAGGCCAGCACCTGAGCTTTGCTTTCAGGGTGTCGCAGAGAAAAAAAAAGAGAAGCGGTGCCTCTTAAACATGTAGGAACTCCTTCCTGAGAACATGCGTAATCCTGCATGCATCTCCTTCCGCGCTAAAGCATGCGTCCCGGAGCATGGTAATTAATGGGCAGCATCCATGCAGGACACGGATAACTGGGCCTTGTTTTGTGCAGCACACAACATTGCACCCAGCATCTCCTCACCTTCCATTTCCTGAGCTGAGTGAGACTAAGACAATGCTTATTGTTTGGTTTCATGTTGGCAGTTACCACCCAGGAAAAAGATCTAAGCTTCATAGATAAGAACATAAAATGTGCCACACTGGGTCAGACCAAGGGGTCCATCAAGCCCAGCATCCTGTCTCCAACAGTGGCCGCTCCAAGTCACAAGCACCTGGCAAGTACCCAAAACATTAAATAGATCCCATGTAACTAATGCCAGAAACAAGCAGTGGCTATTCCTATTGATTAATAGCAGTTTATGGACTTCTCCTCCAAGAACTTAGCCAAACCTTTTTTAAACCCAGCTACATAAGATGCCTTAACCACATCCATTGGAAACAAATTCCAGAGCTTAATTCCGCAGTGAGTGAAAAAGAATTTTCTCAGATTTGTTTTAAATATGCTACTTGCTAATTCATGGCGTGCTCCTTAGTTCTTGTATTATCCAAAATAGTAGATAACCATTTCACAATTACCCATTTAAGAACTTTCATGATTTTGTAGACCTCTATCATATCCCCCCTCAGCCGTCTCTTCTCCAAGCTGAATAGCCCTAACCGCTTTCGCCTTTCGTCATAGGGGAGCCATTCCATGTCCTTTATCATTTTGGTCGCCCTTCTCTGTACTTTCTCCAGTGCAACTATATCTTTTTTGAGATGTGGCGACCAGAATTGTACACAGAGTTCAAGGTGTGGTCTCACCATGGAGCAATACAGAGCCATTGACATCCATACTTTTATTTGCCATTCCCTTCCTGATAAATCCTAAAATTCTGTTTGCTTTTTTGACTGCCCTGGCACACTGAGCCGACGATTTCAATGTATTATCCCCTATGATGCTTAGATCATTTTCCTGGGTGGTAGCTCCTAATATGGAACCTAACATTGTGTAACTATAGCATGGATTATTTTTCCCTATATGCATCACCTTGCACTTAACCACATTAAATTTCATCTGCCATTTGGATGCCCAATCTTCCAGTCTCGCAAGGTCCTCCTGTCAGATCATAAATACAGATCTAACTGGAGACTGGAGAGGATGTCACTAAATTTCTAGAGTCCAAAAATGACTTCATTGTTCTGGTGAAAAGAAAACAAAACAAAACAATCACTGAAACCCGATAGCTCATTTACAAGCATACCTAAGTTTGAAAGAACACCCTCAGGTGATGGTTACTTCCCTAAGAGTAAAAAACCTTTTCTTCTCTCTTGGGTAACCCAGGCTAGATCCGGAAAAATCCGCACCGCCCGCCCATAAAACGATGAAGAAATATTTCTAAAGTGTTTTTTTCATCACACATTTCTTAGACTCTGTTCAGTAACAAAGGAAACAAAGTACAACGTTCAATAAGCTCTGAAGCCAGAACTTTCAGGGAAATCAGTTAAATTATTCATATTAGTGGAAAATTCCACATTTTTGAGTGATCCGAGGATTAGCTCGAGCAGAAAGTGGCAGAAAAAAAATACTCTGTTAACTAAAGGAATTCTATCGGTTTCAAAATGAAGAACTTCTAATAAATATTTCCTTTAGGTAAAATAAGGCAATTCCCCCATCAGCTTAGGAAAGTTAATATATGGCCATTGAAATGTCTGGTATGATTTTCCAGGAATGGAATCCTCCTACTCCAAGCCTTTCGGTCCCGTGCAACAGAAAGCATTAAAAGACTGAATGTCTTTAATATCTGATTCCACAGAATCAGAAATCTGGGTTTCATGTTTAATCACCAATGGATCGAGTGTATTTGATGGATGGCCTATTTTAGAATTACAGCCGGCGGGAGTCTCTGATCCAGGGGACTGAGTGAAACCACCTCCCCCAAGCGATTTGGATGCTCCCTCGTCACAAGTCAATGCTCCCTCGTCACAAGACAATTTTCTCCAAGATGGAATACTGCAATTCAATCTTGCTAGGTCTCCCGGCCTCATACATAAAACCACTTCAGATGCTACAGAACGCGGCAGCCAGAATTCTGACAAATTCCAGAAGAAGAGACCACATCTCGCCAATTCTATCTAATCTTCACTGGCTGCCAATACACTACAGAATCCTACACAAGTCCTTCACCATCATCCACAAATCCATCCACTCACAGGCCCCTCTCAACCTCCAAATCCCCCTCAGAATGCACTCATCATCCAGACCTATCAGAGACGCCTACAAAGGCTCCCTGACCGTTCCCCCAACTAAAGCTACACTCCCATAAGGCACTCAGAGACCGGGCCTTTTCTACAGCGGGCCCCTCTCTTTGGAATACTTACCACCGGATCTTAGACTTGAACCCTGCTTACCAACATTCAAAAAAAAACTTAAGACTTGGCTATTCAGGCAAGCCTTTCCGGAGTCAAATATCCATTGAGAGACCTCACTGCCCAATGTAAATATCCATAAAGAGACATCAATGCACATTGTAAATAAGTTACCTCTGTAAATTTTTTTTACGCTACTATCCTTATCTCCTTCCTCCCCCAGTTCTACAACCTTGTTTTATTGTAACTTTTGCTTCCTTCGCACTTGTGAAAAGAACAGTTTTTGCACCCCCTGTTATATGTAAACCGGCATGATATGATCTTATCATGAATGCCGGTATAGAAAAACCTTAAATAAATAAATAAAATAAAAGTCGCTACGGGATCTTCTTCCTAGCATTGCAAACACTCAGGACATGTAAGATGAAATGGGCTGCTGGCCAGGTAAGTGTGGGGTTTCTGGAGTAAAGACCCGTACCTTCCCTTTACAGTTGGAAGGTATACCAAGGAAACCAAGGTACAAAGAAACATCAGGGTAGGCACAGCAGGTCACAGGTCTGCTCTCTTGCTGCCATCTTGGCCTCTCCTGTTTACTCTTTCAGATAATACAAGGACTTGAACAAGTTAATGTAAATTGGTTATTTACTCACTCAGATATAATAGAAGGACCAGGGGGCACTCCATGAAGTTAGCAAGTAGCTCATTTAAAACAAATTGAAGAATATTCTTTTTCACTTAGCAAATAGTTAAGCTCTGGATTTCATTGCCAGAGGATATGGTTACAGCAGTAAGTGTAACTGGGTTTAAAAGTGGTTTGAATAAGTTCCTAGAGGAAAAGTCCATAAACTGCTTTGATGGTAATTATTAAACAATGCTTGTGATTTATCTAATGTTTGGGTACTTGCCAGGTTCTTGTGACTTGGATTGGCCACTGTTGGAAACAAGATACTGGACTTGATGGACCCTTGGTCTGACCCAGCATATCTTATGTTCTTATGACTAGGGGGGCACGCCATGAAGTTAGCAAGTAGCACATTTAAAACAAATGGGAGAATATTCATTTTCATTTAATGCACAATTAAGCTCTGGAATTTGCTGTCAGAGGATGTGGTTAGGGCAGTTAGTGTAGCTTGGATTAAAAAAGGTTTGGACAGCTCCTGGAGGAGAAGTCCATAAACTGCTATGGTCAGGTTGACTTAGGGAATTGCCACTGCTATTACTGGCATTTGTAGCATGAGATCTATTTCATGTTTGGTTACTGGTCAGGTACTTGTATCCTGGATTGGCCACTGTTGGAAACAGGATGCTGGGCTTGATGGGCCCTTGGTCTGACCTAATATGGAAATTTCTTATGTACTGAGCACTGGATTTGACTCACTCCAACTGTTTGGGAGCAGCAGCAGCTGCAGAGTAGATCTGGCAGTCACATGTGGCAATTATGCTAACTAAGTGAGCCAGCTGCCTGCACCACACAGACTTCCTCCTTTTTCTGCTTTGGCTTGTAGAGTGAACTGGTTCACTATATATTGTGCCCGTCGGTCGCAGACGGCTGCGACCTCTCATGCTCGCCTCTTTTTTCCCTGCACCGTCAATCATTGGAAGAATGGCGGCCTCTGCCAACCAACGCCGACTTCCCTGGTGTCCCCGGGACGGCGTGGGCACCGCCAACACCATCTTGCTTCCGGAATCACCTAGGCCCGCGCAAGGGCCTCCTTTTGTACATGTCATGGCGGGAACCTCAGGGGTGTACCCTCTGGATGACGTCAACTCGCTCTTAAGCTGACCGGCCCATTGCTAGTACGAGTTAGCAAGGACTTCTCTCGTTGCTGAATCCACTCCATTCTTGGATCTCTGGTTCCAGTATCTCCTCGTGGCATTCGGACCCTCTGGGTAACCACTCCTCGGGGGCCCTTCTGCGTTCCTGGCTATCTGCTCCTCGGAGGGCCTTCCTGCCTTGGACTGCTCCTGCCCCGCTTCACGGCTCTCTTCCTGGAACTTCCTCCTGTGAGTACCTTCTTCAGTTTCTACATTACCAACATTGCTGAAGCCTCCACGGTGTACCCTGTGCCTTGGGCCACTACAGCTCTTCAGCATTTATCTCTTTTTCAACACACCCTGAGCTGCAGGATATTGCCGCATCTGCTACGGGATCTACATCCGGGTTCCTGCACCTCAGACCGTATCTCCATCTTCACCTACAGTACAGTCATCCTCGGCATAGCCCGTGCTGCAGTCCACTACCGGATCTGCACTTCTGAGGTACCTCTACCATCCTGTAGGAATCTCCTGGTGTACCCCGCTCCGGATCTTCTCATCAGCGGTATCATCCTGGGTATTTCCTATTGCTCAAGAACTGTGTTTATTTGCATTTCTCCTTAATAAAGTCTCTCTCACAGCTGTGTCCTACTTCGCTGAGACCACACCCACCAACGGTGAGGCTCACAGGGCTCCTCCCTGTGGGCGGAGACATCTCTCATCTCAGCCCAGGGTTCACATTCTTACAAAACCATAACACTGTGATGGGTTAATGTGTGCCTCTTCTCAGTCCATCCTTGTTCTAAAATTTGGACTAGTGACTTATGGAGCTTTCAGTCTTCCCTTGCTCTCCATGAATGTACTGCCTGCTCTGGGGAGGTTGGGATACCACATAACAACATTTTTGTTAATGTAGGTGTACCTTGGGCTTGAAAAGCTTGGGAAACTGTTTTAAATCATCTGTAGGAAGTGGATAGTGTTAAAGATTGTCATCTTAAATGGAATATTAGAGACTGATTCTGCTTGAAGATTGAAATCCTCTGCAAGTTTCTGGAAGTAAAGGCACAACTTGGGAACCTCAAAACCTATGAGTCTAACTTTCAAAACTATTGGCGATAGTGTATTTGAAGTGAGCACACAGAGATTTATCCTAGTATTTTATAAACAGTGCAGAGCGTTGCTGCATAATTTAAAAAACGCAGTGTATTTCTGCTCTGAAAGTAAGCTTGAATAATTCCATTGAAAGAAAGTGCTTACATTCTCTGCCTATTTTCTAAACATACATAGATAAATTTTGCAAGTGAAAAAAATATAATATGTACGCATAAGAACCCCGATTTATATGCGGAAGTAGGTATTTTATAGAGTATATGTATATTTGCACGCATACTTGAAATCACCAGTTTGACAATACCGCTACCAGTTTACCCAGTCTGTTTCCCATTCACCTAGACACACTAGCACTTCACTCTGAACACCATCAGTTCACCCAGGCCTCCCATCCAAAAACTGCAGACACCAGACAAGTTTGATTTCACTTGCGCTAGCCAGGTAGCAGGTATGAAATTGCATGAATAAGTCGGCTCACTTGTATATATGTACTGTATCTCTCTTTCAAAATAGCAACTCCTGTGCATACTTCTTGACCCTTCCCAGAATACATCTCGACTGCCCCTTTTTGCTCCAGTAAAATGTGAAAGTCAAACCAAAAATCACGCACACACTTCTGATGTTTAGAAAATAATAGCATGTGCACAATCACAGGCCACTGACGCATGCCTGTGCTCTTTTTAAGCACGGAACCTCTTTGAAAATGAACTCATCCCTGTGGGCTGATTTTTGCAGAGGCAGATTAATGGTGTGGTGTTCCCCCACCAGAAGGGAGTGCCCATCTCCTCCATGTCCTCTTATTTTATTGGTCTCTGTGATAGGATTATACAGATCCCACACAGAAAAGAAAAGGGTTAAATCTCTTCCTTTTTCAACAGCAGCTCACTGCAAGAAAACGCTTTCACAGCTGTTCAGAGCCTTGAGTCCAGGTATGGACCTTTCCAGCTCTATAGGAACAGCATGGTTGCTGCCCGAAGTCTCCAGTTACAGGATGTGCTCTGAGCTGCCAATACAGATGAATTATTAGGGCTATCAGGAACTCAGGAAGCGGCATCGGGCAGCCCGACATGCCATGAAAGGAAGAACGCTGAAGGTCGCTGAAGGTCAAAATAGGGGCGTGAGGGAAGCCTGTGCCTTCCCCTCTCAACAGGATCATATAACATCTGAGTCAACCCTTAAATGTGCAACAGTTAGAAGGCCTGGGTGCACTCGAATCACTGCCAGTCTATGATCCCCCGCGCCTTTAAAAAAAAAATGCTAACTTAAATAAGGAAGCAGCACTGTTCTTGGGCTAGTCCTGTAAAGGTTTGAGGTCAGGAGAGTCTTCCTGTTTACTGTTGGCAGATAATGATCTCCCCTCTTCTCAGTACCTGGAGTTGAAAGCCTGTTTACATAATTGCTCTATAGCAGTTTGAGAGATTAACACTTGCATACAATAGCTAGATAACCACAGAGGGAGAGGGAGAGTGAAAATACAGGCAATACAGAGTGTTAGTAGAAATTAAAGGGCTTTGTAGCCACTGCCTTGAAGACCCACATAGGGTGGCCACCCCCTCACCCCCCCCCAACACACACACCCCACCACCACCACTCCCATCCCCCCTCAAAAATTCAGTTCTGGCTTACAAAGAAGCAAGTTGTACGCTTACATGGAGGATGAGTCAGTGAAAGAAATATCCCCTAACCGTAAGGCAATCACCTAATCTGAAGCAAAAAATGAGTGAAAAGCAAACTTCTAACAGAAACTTTAACAACAACAAAAAAAAAGGCACCTGTATCCCTGCAGTGTTACCGCTGTGCAGGCCATGCCACATGGAACCCCACACTCACTCGAGTGGAAGGGGCATTCAGAATAAGGGAGTCCTATGCATGCTCCTCCTGTAATATGGTATATATTATTCAATGCAGAACATGTGAAGAAGCTTGCTGCATGGAAGAGACAGGCCAGATGTTAAAGACAAGAGTCCAGGCTGACACAGACACGATCAGTCATCACGGAGGAGACGCCTGGGAATCAGACCACTGCATCAATGACCTTATGATTAGGATAATTAAAGTAAAAGGTAAAACAATCCAAGAAGGCAAGACTTTTGAGGAGGCAGAGGCCCACATTAAAAAGCCATTTAGACGGAAAAATGTAAAAGTTAGCCACCTAAATGGCAAACCCGGCATTTTCAGCCACTTGTCCAGCTGGATAAGTTGGCATCCCAGGGAGGCATTTATGGGGAGGAGTGAAGTTAGATGGATAAATTATCCAGCTACCTCCGATATTCAGAGTTAGCCAGATAACTTATCCGGCTAATTCTGGTCGTGCCACTGACCTGCCTAAAGTTAGCTGGATAAACTTTAAGGTAACTGGGTATGTTCAGCACCACTGCACGCTGCTGAATATCTTGGCTAAATGGCTAACTTGCAAAGCTGCACAGAGGATGAATATGGACCTTCCAATGATCAGACACTTCGAAACCCACAAGAAAGAACTCTTAAGAGCTGGGTGTTTCTTAGCTCATTATGAGCCATAAAATTGTACTGCCTGTCACCTTCTGATGACTCATCAATGCCCCATCCCCACCCTTCCCCCTCTTCCCCTTCACACTATCACTGGAATGCCTTTGGTGGTTCTCTTATATTTTCTGGTGATGTCATCGTTTGCTGATTCTGTTCTGACCTAAGGAAGGGAGTTATAGCTCCTGAACGTTTGACAGGAAGTCCAATAAAAAGGCATCACTGATTGTTAATCTTTAGTTCCACGTACCGTTGCCTTAGGAAATGAGTTTAGCTTCGCTGGGCTCTGAAATAAAGTACTGTGTAGTAGGGATGTGCATCGTTTTTATGACTAATTAAAATATCGTACAATATTTCATAATTCGTCAAGTATCAGGGGGTCCCTGAAAATGATAGGAAAACCCCCACGAAATTTACTAAAACGAACTGGAAATGATTGCCGGCACGATACACATCTCTACTGTGTAGCAGATGATGCTGGGCGGGCGGGTGTGAAACTGGCCACTGGGCCAGATGCACTCAAAGGTTTTTCCTGTTTTGTTGTCTTTGAGAAAAACACGTTTCTCAATGTCGATGAACTTTTGTTTTACCATATTGTGTCGTTTATGGGCCCGTTGCGTAATTGTGAAAGCCAGCCAACCCATCTGGTTGCATCAAAATGTCTGCTTGGGCTCTCCTGATTGGGACCTTCAGAGTCTAGGAAATCCACAGAGGAGCTCTTAAATCCAATCACTGCAAGACAAATCAATTTATCAGTGCAGGGAAGGCCTTGCTTTGAACACAAAGCATGCTCCAGTGAAGACCTCACAGAAACCCTCCGAAACGCCTTGAACACCCTCGACCTCAATGATGCAAACACTGCCATCAACTCCTGGATTACCATCAACTCCGAAATTGCCAAATCCAAATGCCCAATCGTCTCCAAAGAAATCAATATGGACAACCACCAGAAAACACCTTGGTACAACCCAGAACTGAAAAACACCAAAAGACTTCTCAGACAAGCAGAGAAAAGATGGAGAAGACATCCTACCTCACTCCACCTTGACAGATACAGAACACTACTCCACATATACAGAACAGACACCGACAAAGCTAAACATGTATTCTACTCAAGAAAATTCACCAACACCAATACAACCCCAGAATCCTTTTCAACTTTGTCTCCAACCTAACCCAACCAAGCCACAACCCACTGTCAAAGGAAGGCTCCACAAAGGCTTGTGAAGAACTCGCCTAATTCTTCATGGACAAAATATCAAAACTAATACCAACCAACCCCCCAGCATGCCCGGAAAAACCAAATCCCCACAACACAACATCCCCCACCTGGACCAACTTTGACCTCATTGCCTCAACAGAAGTCAAAAAGATTATACAAAAAATCAACCCAACTGCCCACCCTCTAGATCCCATCCCAGTCAAAACCCTCAAGCTAATCCCTGAAATCATCGCCAAACCTATAGCCAACATAATAAATACATCCCTTGAACAAGGCCTCTTTCCCGAAGACCTCAAATGTGCCATAATAAAACTCATTCTAAAAAAACCACAACTTAATCCCTCCAACCCTGCAAACTACAGACCCATCTTGAACCTATCCTTCATTTCGAAGATCCTGGAAAAACTAATCAACCATCAACTCTCGGAACACCTGGAAACACACAAAATCCTCTATCCCACTCAACACGGATTCAGGAAATCACTCAGTACCGAAACACTACTACTATCCCTCTCAGACACCACCCTGAGAGGTCTCGATGCCAGACACTCCTACCTCCTGATACTATTGGACATCTCTGCTGCCTTCGATACCATCAACCACAACTCTTTACTAACCCGGCTAACTGAAATTGGACTAGGCGACAACACCATAAAATGGTTTGAATCCACCTATCTAATAGATCCTACAAAGTGCGACTAAACAACAGCGAATCAAAACACTTCCCACTCCCCCTTGGCGTTCCACAAGGTTCTTCTTTCTCCTCCACCCTATTTAATATATACATGCTCCCCCTCTGCAAACTCCTATCCAGCCTTAATCTCCACTACTTCATCTATGCCGACGATGTCCAGATACTACTCCCCATAAAAGAAAACATACAACGCACCCTACTTCTGTGGAAATCTTACTCAGCCCAAATAAAAAAAACCTCCTTTCTCAGCTATCCCTCACACTCAATCACAAAAAAACAGAAATACTATACATAACAAACAAGCTCCTCACAAAGAACACCCAAGACCCCACGCCCACTTAACCTATCAGCCAATGCGTCACCGAAGTAAAAGACCTTGGTATCACATTGGACTCCGAGCTCAACCTAAAAACACATATCAATGCAACAATAAAAGAGGGTTTTTTCAAGCTACAAGTCCTCAAGACTTGTTTCTCTTCTAAGAATGTACAGCTATTCAAGAAGGGTGACGATTCAGATGAACTGACCCAAATCATGGTGAAACTGGAAGATGTGGTAGGCCAGATTGACAAAATGAAGAGTAGTAAATCACCTGGACCAGATGGTATATACATCAGGATTCTGAAAGAACTTAAAAAATGTAATTTCAGACCTATTTCAATTAATTTGTAACCTATCATTAAAATCATCCATTGTACCTGAAGACTGGAAGGTGGCCAATATAACCCCAATATTTAAAAAGGGATTCAGGGGTGATCTGGGAAGCTATAGACCAATTAGCCTGACCTCAGTGCCAGGAAAAATCATGGAAACTGTTATAAAGAATAAAATCTCAAAACGGATAGACATGGTTTAATGGGACACAGCCAGCATGGATTTACCCAAGGGATTTACCCAAGGGATGGGTAATCTCAACTAATATCTTATAAGGAGTCCAGGAAAAGCAATAATCTTAAAGAGAGTACCTGGAAGGCTATGACCACAAATGCTCATAGTTTGGGAAATAAAATCCCAGATCTGCAGGCCCTAATGGCTGAGGCAGAATTGGACATTGTTGCTATCACAGAAACATGGTTCTCAGAATCTCATGAATGGGATACAACAATACCAGGCTACAACTTGTTAAGGAAGGACAGAGAGGATAGAAAAGGGGGAGGTGTGGCTCTTTATGTTAGAAACAACATCCAAGCATCTGAGCTACAAGGAAGTTGGGGTAAGGAAGAAGCTCTATGGCTCGACCTAAAAAAAGATGACGGAGCGTCCATTTATATTGGAGTGGTTTACAGGCCTCCAAACCAAAAGGAAGAGCTGGACAGAGATCTGGTTGAAGACATCCATAAGATAGGTAAGAAGGGAGAAGTGGTGATCGTGGGTGACTTTAATATGCCAGATGTAGACTGGAAAATCCCATCTGCAGAAACTAAAAATAGTAGAGCGATAGTGGATGCCATGCAAGTATCTTTGTTCAAACAAATGGTGTTGGAACCCACGAGAGAAGGAGCTATACTCGACTTAGTGCTCACTAATGCAGATAATGTCTCAGATGTCCAGGTGGGCGCGCACCTCAGCAGTAGTGATCATCAAACGGTATGGTTTAATATCACTAAAAGAATAGGGAAAAGAACCACAAAGACCCGAGTTTTACAGTTCAAAAACACAGACTTCGAGGAAATGGGGAAGTACCTGGAGGAAGAACTTAAAGGATGGGAGAACGAGAGAGATGTGGATCAACAGTGGACCAATCTAAAAGAAGCAATCACCAAGGCAACTGCTCTATATGTTAGAAATGTAAAGAAAAGCAAAAGAAAATTGAAACCTATCTGGTTCTCAAAGGAGGTGGCTGACAAAATTAAAGCTAAAAGAATAGCATTCAAGAAATATAAAAGATCCCAAAGGAAGGAGCACAAAGAAGAATATTTGTATCAACTGAGGGAGACAAAGAAATTAATCAAGTTGGCAAAAAGTCAAGCAGAAGAGAGGATTGCCAAGGAGATAAAAAATGGTGACAAAACATTTTTCAGATACATCAGCGAAAAGAGAAAGGTCCAAAGTGGTATAGTGAAATTGAAAGGTGGTAATGATCAATGTGTGGAGAGAGACGAAGAAATGGCAGAAATATTAAACAAATACTTCAGCTCTGTGTTCACTAAAGAAGACCCTGGAGAAGGACCATCTCTACACAAGAAGAAACTGGAGGGAAGTGGAATGGATGAAAATCCTTTTACAGTAGAAAATGTGTGGGAAGAGCTAAAGAACCTGAAAGTGGACAAAGCCATGGGGCCTGATGGGATTCATCCAAGGATATTGAGGGAGCTCAGAGATGTTCTGGCAGCTCCGCTGTGTGACCTGTTCAATAGATCCCTAGAAACGGGAGTGGTGCCGAGTGATTGGAGAAGAGCGGTGGTGGTCCCGCTTCACAAGAGTGGGAACAGGGAGGAAGCTGGCAACTACAGACCGGTTAGCCTCACTTCGGTGGTGGGAAAAGTAATGGAGTCACTGCTGAAAGAGAGAATAGTGAACTATCTACAGTCCGGAGAATTGATGGACCAGAGGCAACATGGATTCACCAGGGGAAGATCCTGTCAGACAAATCTGATTAACTTTTTTGACTGGGTAACCAAGGAATTGGATCGAGGAAGAGCGCTTGATATCATATACTTGGATTTCAGCAAAGCTTTTGATACGGTTCCGCACAGGAGACTGGTGAATAAAACGAGAAGCTTAGGAGTGAGGGCCGAGGTGGTGACCTGGATTGCAAATTGGCTGACGGACAGAAGACAATGTGTGATGGTAAATGGAACCTTCTCTGAAGAGAGAGCGGTTTTAAGTGGTGTACCGCAAGGATCGGTGTTGGGACCGGTCCTGTTCAATATCTTTGTGAGCGACATTGCGGACGGGATAGAAGGTAAGGTTTGTCTTTTTGCGGATGACACAAAGATCAGCAACAGAGTGGACACGCCGGAAGGAGTGGAGAGAATGAGACGGGATCTAAGGAAACTGGAAGAGTGGTCGAAGATATGGCAGCTCAGATTCAATGCCAAGAAGTGCAAAGTCATGCATATGGGGAGTGGAAATCCGAATGAACTGTATTCGATGGGGGGGGAAAAGCTGATGTGCACGGAGCAGGAGAGGGACCTTGGGGTGATAGTGTCTAATGATATGAAGTCTGCGAAACAATGCGACAAGGCGATAGCAAAAGCCAGACGAATGCTGGGCTGCATAGAGAGAGGAATATCGAGTAAGAAAAGGGAAGTGATTATTCCCTTGTACAGGTCCTTGGTGAGGCCTCACCTGGAGTACTGTGTTCAGTTCTGGAGACCGTATCTACAAAAAGACAAAGACAAGATGGAAGCGGTACAGAGAAGGGCGACCAAGAAGGTGGAGGATCTTCATCGCATGACGTACGAGGAGAGATTGAAGAATCTAAATATGTACACCCTGGAGGAAAGGAGGAGCAGAGGTGATATGATACAGACTTTCAGATACTTGAAAGGTTTTAATGATCCAAAGACAACGACAAACCTGTTCCATAGGAAAAAAATCAGCAGAACCAGGGGTCACGATTTGAAGCTCCAGGGAGGAAGATTCAGAACCAATGTCAGGAAGTATTTCTTCACGGAGAGGGTGGTGGACGCCTGGAATGCCCTTCCGGAGGATGTGGTGAAGACCAGAACTGTGAAGGACTTCAAAGGGGTGTGGGATAAACACTGTGGATCCATAAAGTCAAGAGGCCGCCAATGAAGAGTGGGTGACTCGCCAGAATGACGGCTACTGCCTGGAGACAATACCCTTATTCAATAAACATACCCATGCTTACTGTGACTCCAACATCGCTCTAAGCTTCAACAGCAAGAGGAAATGTGGAAAAATGGATTTACACTCACAAAGAGGGGAGTAGCTGGCTTGTTACGGCGGTTACTACCCCAAACCAAATAAGCCTGATGCTTCACCTTCAATGCATATACAGCATAGTTCTCTGCTTCAACGGCAGGGGAGAAGAAAAAAGGGTTCGCACTCACAAAGTGGGGAGTAGCTGGCTTGTTACGGCGGTTACTACCCCAAACCAATTGTGTCCGATACTTCACTTTCGATGCATATCCAGCTTGGCTCTCTGCTTCAACAGCATGGGAGAAGACTGATACATCACGCATTTCCAGCATAGCTCCCTGCTTCAACAGCAGGGGAGAAGAAAAACAACCAATAAGGACTGTATAACATAGTCTGGGTAAAACAAATAAGCATGGGTGTAGCTTGCTTATTGCGGCGGTTACTACCCCTACTACCCCTAACTAATCAAGCTAGATATTTCAATGGTGGGGGTGGAAGGGAAATAGAACCAAGAGCTAAGAGAAACAGATAAGTATGAGAGAAAAAAACGTGTGAAGCTTGCTGGGCAGACTGGATGGGCCGTTTGGTCTTCTTCTGCCGTCATTTCTATGTTTCTATGTTTCTATGTTTCTATGGATGTTTTACCTTACAAAACTACTTTTTTTTGAAGGGGTGAATAAACATGTGGACAAAGGTGAACCGGTAGATGTAGTGTATTTGGATTTTCAGAAAGTGTTTGACAAAGTCCCGCATGAGAACCTTCTAAGAAGACTGAAAAGTCATGGGATAGAAGGCGATGTCCTTTTGCGGATTACAAACTGGTTAAAAGACAGGAAACAGAGAGTGGGATTAAATGGTCTGTTTTCACAGTGAAAAAAGGTAAATGGTGGAGTGCTTCAGGATCTGTACTTGGACTGGTGCTTTTTCATATATTTTTAAATGATCTGGAAAGGGGTACGGTGAGTGAAGTGATCAAATTTGAGGATGATAAAAAATTATGCAGAGTAGTTAAATCTCAACCAGATTGTGATGAATTGCAAGAGGATCTTGCAAGACTGGAAGATTGGGCTTCCAAATGGCAGATGAAATTTAATGTGGACAAGTGCAAGGTGATGCATATAGGGAAAAATAACCCTTGCTGTAGTTACACAATGGGGCTGATACAAAAAAAGCACGGAAAGCGGGTGCTGAAAAGTCAGCGCCCGCTTTCTTAACACCTGCATGGTGCCCGCAAAGGGGGGCGCCATGCTATATTATAATTAGGGGGTCACGTTAGCAAGGAGGCGATAGGGTCACGGTTACTGGCAGTCTACCCTTTATGAACACCGATAAACTCGGCGTCGGTTTTCATAACTGCAGCCCTCCAGTTATGAAAATCGATGCCGATTAAAGTCAGCGTCGGTTTTCATAACGCAGCCAGCCGGTTATGAAAACAGACACCAATCATATTGGCGACTGTCTTCTAATGCGGCCTGCTGAGTTCTTTTTTTTTTCTTTAAACTTTTAAAAGTACAGAAAAGCAGTTTTTTCTGCTTTTCTGTACTTCTTTTAAAAAAGTACTTCTGTACTTAATAGATTAGCACATATTTAATCCGCGTCCAACTGCGGGTTATACAGTGTATTCGCTGAGCGCGCTGTATTGCATGGGCCCCGATGTTTGGTTCTATCTTAGGAGTTACCACCCAGGAAAGAATTCTAGGCGTCATAGTGAATAATATATTGAAAGTGTCGGTTCAGTGTGCTGTGGTGGTCAAAGAAGCAAACAGAATTTTAGGAATTATTAGGAAGGGAATAGTGAATAAAACGATACATGTCATAATGCCTCTGTATCGCTCCATGGTGAGGCCGCACCTTGAATACTGTGTGCAATTCTGGTCACCGCATCTCAAAAAAAATATAGTTGCACTGGAGAAAGTACAGAGAAGGGCAACCAAAATGATAAGGGGCATGGAACGGCTTCCCTATGAGGAAATGATAGGGCTGTTCAGTTTGGAGAAAAGATGACTGAGGGGTGATATGATGGAGGTCTACAAACTCATGAAAGGATTTGAACAGGTTAATGTAAATCAGTTATTTACTCTCTCAGATAATAGAAGGACTAGGGGGCACACCATGAAGTTAGCAAGTTGCACATTTAAAACAAATTGAAAAAAATTCTTTTTCACTCAGCGCATAGTTAAGCTCTGGAATTCAATGCCAGAGGATGTGGTTATGGCAGTTAGTGTAACTGGGTTTAAAAAAGGTTTGGATAAGTCCCTAGAGGAAAAATCCATAAACTTCTATTATGATAATTAATAAGCAATAGTAGCTTGTGATCTATCTAATGTCCGGGTACTTGCCAAGTTCTTGTTACTTGGATTGGTCGCTGCTGGAAACAGGATGCTGGGCTTGATGGACCCTTGGTATGACCCAGTATGGCATATCTTATGTTATGACATTTTCTTGCCTGTGAGTAAAGGTGGGTAGGATTATCACAAAATAGCCGTACTTGTTCTAGAAAACTGCTGAGCATGAAAGGCTAAACGGCTCGTTAAACAGGACTTTCCCTCTAAGTAGCTGTTCCTGGGATAGAGCAACAAGCTAAATCATCAAGCCTTCAAAACGTGGCTGCACGCACCTTTTAAAATCTACTCCAAAGGGCTTTGAGGTATAAGCATCAGAGGGGTCATCAGTGTGGAGGTTAAAGTCCCCAAGAATAAGGTCTAAAAAAGAAAGGAGTTGAAGTCAGTGCGTGCAGAGGAGGGAGACTTATTAATGAGGTTCGATAACTGACAGTTACTCAGAGAGGTAGTGGGGTGAATAGGCTGATGGAGTGGACTTTTTAGGAAGAAAAGGAGTAAGCTTGAGGTGGAAGAAGAGGTCGAAACTTACAGGAGGGGGGAAAGTCGCAGCTCAGCATTGCCACCTCAGCCAGCCAAGGTAGGTATATGAGAGAAAAATGTAACCTCCATGACAGAGGACAGCAAACGAGGCAGAGTCCTTGGAGGGGAAATCTAAGTTACAGTCAAAGCAAGAAGATGGAGAGTAGGAGAGAGAGGTCGTGAATGTAAGCAAGCTTCTTGCAAATAGAGCGGGCGTTCTACATGGAGAATGAGGAGAGAGAAGGAGGAGGGGGATAGGGGATAAGATTGGAGGGGTAACAGTTTGATGTGCACACATGAGATGAGAGTTGTCCTGGAGAGCCAGGATTGGTATTGATATCTCCAGCTCAGAGGAGGAGGAAGAGCAGAATACAGAGAAGAAAAAGGGAGGTATGATGGCCGTGACGAGGATGAGATGCTGTCAAAGAGAGTGAAGATGGCCGGATGAGAGGAAGAAAATGTACAAGTTCAAGGGCAGTGAATAGCGACGAAGACAGAACGGCTGGTGAGCTGAAGAATGTATATGCATATATGTGTGTGTGTGTGTATGTGTATAGGTCCTATGTGTACATGCAGTATGTCAGTACGTGTGTGCAGGGCCGGCAGGAGCATTAGATGGACTAGGTGGCCGCCTAGGGTACCGAGAGTGGGCAGGGCACCGTTGTCCGCCGTGAGGGCATAGCTCTCTGCTTCAACGGCAGGGGAGAAGAAAAAAACTGATACCTCACGCATATCCAGCATAGCTCCCTGC
Organism: Rhinatrema bivittatum; assembly: GCF_901001135.1. Classification (NCBI taxonomy): domain Eukaryota; kingdom Metazoa; phylum Chordata; class Amphibia; order Gymnophiona; family Rhinatrematidae; genus Rhinatrema; species Rhinatrema bivittatum. The sequence continues at coordinate 796,529,633 of NC_042616.1, read as the reverse complement.
TTCAACGGCAGGGGAGAAGAAAAAAACTGATACCTCACGCATATCCAGCATAGCTCCCTGCTTCAACGGCAGGGGAGAAGAAAAAAACTGATACCTCACGCATATCCAGCATAGCTCCCTGCTTCAACGGCAGGGGAGGAGAAAAAAACTGATACCTCACGCATATCCAGCATAGCTCCCTGCTTCAACGGCAGGGGAGAAGAAAAAAACTGATACCTCACGCATATCCAGCATAGCTCTCTGCTTCAAACGGCAGGGGAGAAGAAAAAAACTGATACCTCACGCATATCCAGCATAGCTCCCTGCTTCAACGGCAGGGGAGAAGAAAAAAACTGATACCTCACGCATATCCAGCATAGCTCCCTGCTTCAACGGCAGGGGAGAAGAAAAAAACTGATACCTCACGCATATCCAGCATAGCTCTCTGCTTCAACGGCAGGGGAGAAGAAAAAAACTGATACCTCACGCATATCCAGCATAGCTCCCTGCTTCAACGGCAGGGGAGAAGAAAAAAACTGATACCTCACGCATATCCAGCATAGCTCCCTGCTTCAACGGCAGGGGAGAAGAAAAAAACTGATACCTCACGCATATCCAGCATAGCTCCCTGCTTCAACGGCAGGGGAGAAGAAAAACAACCAATAAGGGCTGTATAACATAATCTGGGTAAAAACAAATAAGCATGGGTGTAGCTTGCTTATTGCGGCGGTTACTACCCCTACTACCCCTAACTAATCAAGCTAGATATTTCACTTGGATGCAGCTCCATCACCGCTCTCTACATTAATGGCGGGGGTGGAAGGGAATTAGAACCAAGAGCTAAGAGAAACAGATAAGTATGAGAGAAGAAATGAGGGAAGCTTGCTGGGCAGACTGGATGGGCCATTTGGTCTTCTTCTGCCGTCATTTCTATGTTTCTATGTTTGTGAAACGAGGACGGGGAGGCACGGAGCTGGGAAAGGTTGCAGTGTGTGAACAGAGCTTTAGAGGTTGGTGGTGTGCGATCTGCGGGGTTCAGGTTGGTGCAGGAGGAGATTATAGAGAGAGATCACGTGATGCCATTACATCATCGCTGCCTAGGGTGGCAGCAGTCCCTTGCTGTGTGTGTGTGTGTGTGTGTGTGTGTGTGTATGTTTGTTTGTGTGTGTGCGTGTGTGTGTGATTCCCCTTTATCTTGTTGTTCACCACCAGCTGTACTTATCTCTCATTAGGTGGCCTCTTTCTGCCTTTCTGTATGCCAGAGATAGGAAGAGGGCTTGGCCATCCCACCCTTCTGACCCTGGACTGTCCTGGAAAACATTGTGGAGTATTAGAAAAAAAGAAAAAAAAAAAGCCCATTAAACTTTATGTAGTATCAAAATGCTGGTTCTTTTTTTTTTTTTCCTAGTTCAAGGCTTAAAGTGGAAATTAAAAATAAAAGAGAAAGGAAGCTGGCTTCATGCCAGGGTCTGGGGCTTCCATAAACACAAAGCAGAGGCTGCCAGGGTTTGCACAAATATTTCCTTTTCCATCACCTCTAACGGCATAACTGTGTATTCCTCATTACACTGCCATCACGGGTGCTCTCGAGTCTGGGGACGAACAAAGGATGTCCTCCAATGACTACTGTAGCAGCGTCATGCTAAATTGTCTTGTATTTAAATGCAGTATCACTACAGAAAAAAAAAAAAGCCAGCAATTTTTTAAAATAAGCCTGTTAATTTAAACAAAACAAAATCATTAGGATTTTCTTTTCTGATTTTTCTTTTCTTTTTTTTTTTAGAGAGAGAGAGAGAGGGATGTTGATGTGTTTTTGAAAGGTGCCTTCCTCTCTGGCCACAACTATTCTTAGGAATCTAAGCAAAACAGGGAATGCGCTGTGTTGATCCTCATGGGGATCCTAGGCACTGGCAGGCGCGCTCACCTGGACGCCTGTGAGTCACGAAGTAACGTGAACGACCGGAGAGCGTGCAGGGGGAGGGTATTTGTAAGAACACACCAATACGAGACCTTCTGTTTCAAAATGCATAAAAGTATATAAGAAAAGAAACGCATTAAGGCAAACTGAACCCAGAATGGAAGCAATAAAGCAAAAAAAAAAGGACTGGTTCTAAAATAGGAAAGCTGCGGAAACGTTGAATAATTCAGTTTGTTATATGGGCACTTACATTTTATAAAAATGTGCCCCGTTTCTGCGTGATGCTGTGCTTACTACAATCTGTTCAACGCAAGGAACAGGAGGGATGGGATGACCCAGGGGCTTGGAAGAAGGGGTCATTCAGGGAAGTAAGTTTGATGGCCCTGCTCTTCTTTCCACACACACACACCACTCTGTATCGGGCCGATACAGTAAACCGCGCGGGAAAGCCGGCAAGCACCCGCTCTCCCGACACGCGCCCGCTCTCCCGACACGCGCCCAGGCCACTTTCCTGGGCGCGCAATTCACTAAGCAAGCTTATGCAAATTAGGGCCCGCGGTGATAAGGAGGTGCTAGGGACACTGGCGCGTCCCTAGCACCTCCTTATTGACAGAAGCGGCGGCTGACAGCGGATTTGACAGCCGACGCTTAATTTTACCGGCGTTGGTTGTCGAACCTGCTGACAGCCAAGGGTTCGGAAAACGGACGCCAGCAAAAGAGTGTCCGTTTTCCAACCCGCAGGCAGATTTTTTTTTTTTAGATTTTTTATTTTTTTTTTGGGGCCTCCGACTTAATATCACTAAGATATTAAGTCGGAGGCCGTACAGAAAAGCAGTTTTTTCTGCTTTTCTGTACACTTTCCCAGTGAAGGCAGGAATTAATTTCTGAGAGTAAAATGTGCGGCTTGGCAGCACATTTTACTTTCTGTATCGCGGGACTAACCAATAGGCTCATCCACATGCATTTGCATGTTGCGGGTGCTATTAGTTTCGGGGGGGGGGGGGAGGGTGATTCCAAGCACTATTACCCCTTACTGTATAAGGGGTAAAAACAGCGCTTGGAAAACACGCAGCCAAATGGGGGCTAATGGTGCGCTCGGTTGAGCGCACCATACCCCATCGGCCCGATTGAGAGCAATAATGGTGGAATACTGCTACAATGCAGAGACCAAAGTCTGCAGGAACTCCAGCCTTAAACAGGGTGGGTCTTTTAGTGTCATGGCAAGGGGGACAGGCTCGTTTAGCACCTTTTTTGCCCCATTGCATGCATGAAGACCTAGTCTTGGTTTTCCTTAGAGAAATCACTTGGGAAATCAGAACACGGTCTCCATGCCTACAGCAGGGCAAAAATCAGGACTGGTTCAGCCTGTCCCCCAGTTACCTCCGACTCTGGAAGGTGGTCCCTCCAGGACAGTGGTTCTCAACCTTTTTCCCGTCGTGACACACCTGATAGACCACCCTCTCATGTGTGACACGCTGTTCATTACAATTCACGGTGGAAATATAAACTCAAGTTCCAGTATTGTTTTTTATTGTTAAGAAGAACACAAGGGAAAGATAAATACTCTGTCTGATCAGAACAGCACCGATTTCCAGTACTCACCAGTTACCACCTCACCTAAGAAAAGGCAACACTGAAAATATTACACCAGGCCTTAAGACACCAATACACTTCCTATTAGGAAAACGGAAAAAGTCAGGCTGCTATAGAGCCCTACGCAGAAACTACACACCAGCAGAAAACCTCACCTGAATCACATGTGCTGACCCTCACCTTGCAAACAAAACCAAAACGCTTGCAAATAACTAGAAACGTGCAGACAAACACTGAACTGGAAACCACAACAAGCCAGAGAGAATGTATGCAGTGAAACAAAGGAAAAACTGAAATATCACCATAAAACAAATCAAGAAATATCAAATCAACAGCAGCAAAACCAAAGTAAGAAAAAGAAGAGATTTCAAAACAGCTGATGAATGGAATATCCAATAATTAAAAACTCATATCAAAAATTTCTAGATACCAATAAAATATTTCAAAATAGCAGACAAAGGCCCAATGAAAAATAATAAGGATACAAAAAATGTTTTGCTCTGCATTCCTGGGAATGTTTGATATCCAAGTGCCCTGAGTTTGTTTTGAATTCGCAGGAGGAGGGATGGTTTTCTTGCAACTTTCTCCTCTGTCACACAAAAGCTCTCTCTCTCATACACTGGCTCTCAATCACACACACACACATATACATGTTCTCTCTCTCACTTACACACAGGCTTTCAATCACACTCCCCTGCTCTCTCACCTACACCGGCTCTTAATCCTACACAGACATACATGCTCTCTCTTGCTTATACACACAGGCTCTTAATCGTCATACACACATGATCTCTCTCACACACACAGGATCTCAATCATACACAGGTTTCTCAATCACTTACATACATGCTGTCTCACACACACACACACACACACACACACGGGATCTCAAACACATATGCTTGCTCATTCACTCTCTCCCCCCAACCAAACTAGTGACAGCAGCAGCCTCCTCCACTTCCAGCCCTCGCGGCCTCGAGAAAGGACTCCAACCCGTCGCGGGGGCTGACGTCGCTCCTCTTCTGCTCCGCACCTCTCTTCTTCGGGCCGACGCTGCAAGCCCTTAGCATGGTCTCTTCTTCCCGCGTGTGAGGCCTCTGCACACCACTTCCTCTTCCGGGACACGGGGAGGCGGTAAGAAGAGACCATGCTGGTGTCGCTGACTCCGACTCTCCTGCCACGTTCCCCCCGGACTATCGGCATTTGAAGCCCGGGCGGAGGATGAGTTCCTATTTCACTAGAGCAGGGGGGAGCATCCGGGTCAGCAGGGGACCGGGAAGCGTGGAGCCCCACTGGTTGAAAACCGCTGCTGCAGAAACATTATTAAAACACAGTGGCAAGGCAGTGTTGGGAGAGGTTTAATACAAACGGGGCTTGTGTGGTAAGCACAACGAGAAAAGGCAAGAAAGTGGGGTCTTGCTCTGATGTTTTAATATTTTGAGTCCATGCATAAACAAGATGTTCCCTGCAGAACCAGTGGAGCCTACTTTCCTGGATGCACACATGTGGCTCGTATAAAAATACTCCAGTCAGAATCCTCTGAAACCTCCTACCCTCAAAAGTTTGGTGTGGATAGGATACCGAACATGAAAGTTATTTCGCGAGACCTATGGACACACAGTCATGGGGATCTCACAAGTCTACTTTTCTTCCTTCAGAAAGTATACAAAAAAACCAAAAATTCAATGTTTCTAACAATTTTTTTAAAAATGTATTTTTTGCATAAAAATTATTTTAGATTTACTGTGTTGACTAAGCTATTTTGCCATATCAACTTTAATTCCCAATAACTTAGAGATATACATACATTTTTAATATCAATACTAGCCAAAGAAGAAGGCAGCCTTGGAGCCAGCAAGGTTCCCTTGGTTCTGACCCGCCAGAGAGGAGGAGGAGCTGGTGCCAGAGGTAAATAATAGGAAAAATAAGATGGAGAGAGAGAGGCAGGTTGGGACAAGAAAGCCTAATGGGGTTGTTGAGGTTCAGGGCTTAGTTTTTTGTTTTTTGTTTTTTACCAGCTGTGGGGCTTGGTCGGGAGGTGACAGACTCATCAGACCCTGCCGAGTCGGGGGAGGAAACGAGGAGCAATGCCGCGGCCGCTCGGGTCTGGGAGAAAGAGCGGGCGTGGGACCCTCAAGTGAGAGGGGAACAAAAAAAAAAAGCAGGCGGGCGACTTTGGAGGGGGAGAAAGTGAGCAGACGCGGAAGAAAAAAAAAAGGTGGAGAAAGAAAATTGAAAGGGAGCGTGGAAAAGTTGATCTGGGGAGAGAATGAGGAAGAGGGTAAAAACGTGTTGGTTATTTGTTTTTCATGTGTAGCCCCCGCCACGCCCTGCCGGTTTCCAGGGGTCACGGTTTAAGAATGCCCCGGAGCCCCCCCCTTACATTCCTGCCTGCTTTGTTTAATGACCTCTGCCTGACCTCCCGCGGTACTGCCGCCCTCCCCCACATCCTGTGGCGAGGAGTTCCCACAGAATAAACCGCACAGTGTGGAAACCAGCGCGTCCTTTGCTTTGCTCTCAACCTGCCCTCGGAGAAGTTCAGCAGAAGGCTCTGACCCGTCCCGTCGTAGGCAGCCCTCAGTTTCGTCCAGAATCCTCCTGGCCCCAGGAGGGCAAATACTGTCAGTGGCACCCTCCCTCCCCACCAGGAAGACATGTCAGCTGGTGTAAAAGCACGTTTTCAACAAGAAAACCCCCACACATCTATTAGTCACAAAAGATATCTGGAGTGCACGGAAGGAAACATTGCTTTAGACTCCAGCCTGCCATGTGGAGCAGAGGAAGGCTCTTAGGGGGTCCATATTCAGGCGCCGAGCGGCTGGCTAACAGCTCAATACTGTAAAGTGCGGCCGCGGTTACCCTGCTCCTAACCCGCTTTCTACTCACTTTCCGGCCGCATTAGTCCAACCCGCGATCCACTATCCCCTTTAACCATTTCTTACCGCCTCTTTAAATCACCGGGTAACCCCTTCCGCACGCGGCATGTATATTAGATGTAAACGAGCGAATTAGCTATTCCCTCCCATACAGTAACGCGCGCCCCGACTATCGCTATTTTACCCTGCCATTTTGCCGTGCGTTTAACCTGCTAACTTACCGCCTACCCCTACCCCTGCGTTAGAGGCAAGAGTTAAGGGTAGACGGCAAACTTTCCCCCAAAAGAAAACCTAAATTGGGTATAAATACCTTGGATGTCACTTTCCAAATCCCCCATCTCCACGCGGGTGGGCGGGCATGCGGTCATTGAGGCAGGAGCTGGCGGGCGCGAGTTCATCCAGGCGGCGGTGGGAACCGGCGGGAGCGCGTTCATCCAGGTGGCGGCGGCAGCCGGTGGGAGCGCGTTTATCCAGGCGGCGGCAGTGGGAGCCGGCGGGCGCGCGTTCATCCAGGCGGCGGTGGTGGGAGCCGGCGGGTGCGCGTTCATCCAGGCGGCGGCGGCGGTGGGAGCCGGCAGGCGCGTTCATCCATTAGAGAACGCCGACGTCACATGCCGTGACGTCAAACGTTGTGACGTCACGCCTTGAGTGCCAAAATTGCACGGGCGTACACAGGCGTGCATTCATTCACTGCCGGCGGGGGCTGCTGGAGGCCGCTTTCACTGCCAGCTCCATCCGTCTGGATGAACGCCCGGCCGCCTGCCGGCTCCCGCCGCCGCCTGGATGAACGCGCGCCCGCTGCCTCCCGCCGCCGCCGCCTGGATGAATGCGCGCCCGCCGGCGCCCGCCACACCTAGATGAACACGCGCCCGCTGGCTCCCGCCGCGCCTGGATGAACGCGCGCCCACCGGCTCCTGCCGCCGCCGCCTGGATGAACACGTGCCTGCCGGCTCCCGCCGCCGCCTGGATGAACACGTGCCTGCCGGCTCCCGCCGCCGCCTGGATGAACGTGCACCCGCCGGCTCCTGCCACCGCCTGGATGAATGCGCACCCACCCGCCTGCCGGCTCCCGCCTCGATGACAGCACACGCGCCCGCCGGCTCCCGCCTCGATGAACTCGCTCCCGCCTCGAACGCGCACCCGCCGGCTCCTGCCAGTAAGTTTACATTTTTTACACTTTATTCCCTTTTGTTTTAATTTTCGACTTGCGCCTTGCTTCGGGAGGGGGGGAACCATCCACTTCCTGGTACCTGTCATTTCAAATGTCAGTTGAAATGACATTTGAAATGACAGGTACCAGCGCACCCAGGATACTGTATAGGCGCTGTATTAAGCGCCTATACAGTAAAATGGGTTGCACGCTTCTCCTAACGCTTCGCAGACGCGGCTTGCATTTGCAAGCAATTTAAATAGAGTATCGATCGGTATGTGAGCAGGACTGTGCGAGCGGTGAACGAGGGTGCGCCCGGCACTGCCGCACTCTTTCTAACGCGGCCTTACTGTATCGACCTGTAAGTTAGCCGGATACACTTAACCGGGATATTCAGCGGCGCAGCTAACCCCCGCCCCTCCCAGGAACACCCCCCGACTTAATCGGCTATATTCCAGCTGGATAACTCTTTATTCGGTTAAGCGGTTTAAACTAGCAGCTTAGCCGTCTAAACGGCTTCTGAATCTCCACCCCTTCCGGTTCAACGCCAGCAGCGAAGTGCCCCGATGCAGAATCCTTATGAAAAAAAAACGGACCTGCCTCAGAATAAGTGCAATGTTAAAATAAGAGCGATTGAAGGAGGTTTTGTTTTGCAAATAAAAAAAAAACTAAATGCCAAAAAAACGACCGATGGACTGATGCGTATAATATGGGCTATGTACGGGCTGTGACTCCCCAGAGGACCGACACCCGCTGGACTCTGACTTTTCCTATATAAACCCGATTTACAAAAGTGGCTGACGTTCAGGCACATTCACATCCATCCTTTACCGCCATGAAAGGATTTAGGAGAGGTGGCCCACTTCTCGGCCTCGTCCCCCATTCTTTTCCCAGCGGGCGGGCCCTTTCTGGGGGGGGCGAAGGAAAACGTGCTTGGGCCCAGGCAGGGTTGTGCAGTAAGCCAAAGGTGTCTGTTACCCATGCTCTTCGGGACAGGGACACTTGCAAACCAAGGCCCAGTTCTCTGGATGGCTGCTGAATTTAAAGTCTACTTTGACCGAGTTGAAAATAATCAAGAGGGGGGGGGGGGGGTGTGTGCAGCAAATGAAATGTCCGATCCCACCCAGGGGTCCTTAGGTTTAGATGAGCCAGGATTTAATTGATCTCTCACTCCGTGGATGGGGGCCCCCCCCCCCCCACCCTCCATGGCAGGGAACGCTAAAGGGTCCCGCGTGGGCTGGAGGTGGCCCTAACCGCCACGGATCCCCTACCCAGCACTCGAGGTCCCCGAAGAATCCTGTACTCCAGCCTGGCAGCCTCCTGTATGCCGGGGTGGAAACGCCGTCTCCAGATGGTCCTCCCTCTGTCTTCTCCCTCTGAACTCCTCTCCAAAACAGATGGGGATGCAGCCCTCCGGGAGGGAAAGGCCCTGCCACCGAAAACAATCCTTCCAGCTTCCAGCTCGGGGCAAGGGAGGGTGCCAGAAAAGCAGCTTTCCTTCCCTTTTGGTGAAAAAAAACCAAGTAAATCTCTGATGAAGTCACCTCTCTTCTCTCCGCCCGCACGGTCCCTGCGGCCTGCTCTTGCCCTCTGGGTGAAGGGGCACCCAGCTCCCTCCTGATCCGCCCAGCAGGGGACTGCGTGGGAGAAAGCCCAGGGCAAAACCTGGGAGAAAGCTTCAGAAAAACTGCAAAAAAAACCCCCCCCTTCCTTCTGCTTCTCTCTCTTCCCTCCAGTCCTCTTCTGGGGACCTGGCAGGGCAGTATCTCTCCCTCTCTGTGCTAAGCCCAGGGCCTCACCGGGGGGGGGGGGGGACCCGATGCAGTATTTGCGCGCAGAAAACGGGCGCTCGGCGTTGCGCGCCGGTTCTCCTAACGCGTGCCCCGGCCACCTCTCCTGGGCGCCCGGCGCGATATTTAAATTCGGGGTCGCGCTAAGAAAGGGGAGGCGCCAGGGAAAATCGTGCGTCCCTGGCGCCTCCTCGGCATGGGGCGCCCAGGAGAGGCGGCTGTCGGTGTGGGTTGGGGGAAAACGGACGCTCAGTCTACAGCACCCGTTTTCTCCCGCTCCCCAGCACAGCATACACGTACCAGATACACGGCCTGGACCGTGTATCCTGTGTGTGTGTGTACATTGGAGCATCCAGATTTTTTTTTTCCAAAAACGTTTTCTTTTTTTTTTTACCTAAATCTGCTTTCTTTGGTGCCTCCTACTTAGCATCACGGCGATACTATTAGGAGGAATCTCAGAAAGCAAGATTTTTCTTTTTTTTCCCTCAATGCGCCCTTGAGCGTGGCACACCATTACGAATTTGAGGGTTGCAATGGGCGCGTTGGCCGCGTGGGAAATTTTTGCATCAGGTTGAATTAGCGAATAGCCTCATCTACATGGAATTTACATGCGATGGGCGCTATTAGCTTCGCGGCGTTTTGGACGCACTAATCCCACTATTGCATCGGGTTTTATGGACGCACATCCAATCGCGTGTTAAGCCGTGCGCTAGTCACTGCGCAGGGTATTGCATCGGCCCCTTGGAGAGCACATTGAAATCAAATCTATCCTGCCACACCAGGGTTGCCAGGTAGTCATGAAAGAACAAGCGCTATTTGCCCAACAAACAAGCCCAAAACACGGGAGATTAAAACTACTTTTATTAGAATGTATTTATACACACTCCCCCTCCCCACCAAGCAAGCCTCGTTCCCTCACACTCATTCCCCCTCCCCACCCCCTCCAAGCAAGCCTCGTTCCCTCACATTCATTCTCCCTCCCCTCCCCCTCCAAGCAAGACTCGTTCCCTCACACTCATTCCTCCTCCCCACCCCTCCAAGAAAGTCTCGTTCCCTCACACTCATTCCTCCTCCCCTCCCCTCCAAGCAAGACTCATTCCTCACACTCATTCCCTCTCCCTTCCCCCTCCAAGCAAGTCTCGTTCCCTTACACTCATTCCCCCTCCTCCTCCAAGCAAGACTCGTTCCTCACACTCATTCCCCCTTCCTTCCCCCTCCAAGCAAGTCTCGTTCCCTCACACTCATTCCCCCTCATTCCCCCCTCCAAGCAAGACTCATTCCCTCACACTCATCCCTCTCCCCTCCCCCTCCCAGCAAGTCTCATTCCCCCTCCCAGCAAGTCTCGTTCCTTCACACTCATTCGCCCTCCCCTCCCTCTCCCAGCAAGTCTTGTTCCTTCACACTCATTCCCCCTCCCCTCCCTCTCCCAGCAAGTCTTGTTCCTTCACACTCATTCCCCCTCCCCTCCCTCTCCCAGCAAGTCTTGTTCCTTCACACTCATTCCCCCTCCCCTCCCTCTCCCAGCAAGTCTTGTTCCTTCACACTCATTCCCCCTCCCCTCCCTCTCCCAGCAAGTCTCCAGCCCCTCACACTCATTCCCCCTCCCCACCCTATTCTCTTTGACTGCTGCCAGCTGAGTGCTTCACTTCCTTCTGCATTCAGCCCTATGATGCTGAACCTCTCCTCTCGAGGTTCAGAAAACTGTGGTGCGAGGCAGCCAGAGCGCTGTGCCTGACTTGGTCACCTGACCCTGCTGGGAATCCTGTCTGAGTGCCTGGACTGCCGATTGGCTGCCCCAGTGCCCTGAGACTGCTTGTGATGGGCCTGAATGAAAAGTGGATAGACCGTGGCCCACCCAGGCGCAACCGCAGTTACACCACGGCTACGGACAGGCCTCATCGGCAGCAGCAGCCAATCACAGGAATAGAGGGGCACTAGTCCCGCCCACCAAGCCCCCCAAAAAATGCAATTTGGAGGAAAAAAATAAAAACAATTATAAGCAACCCGGGAATGCAAAAAAAAAAAAAAAAAAAAAGCAAATGGTTATAAAAAATAAGCCGAAACTCATGGAAAATAAGCAAGACTGGCAACACTGTGCCACACTCTCACAAGGGCTCGCCACCCCCTTGAGGCCTGAGAGATCATCATCCATAGGGGAAGGCCTGGGCGGGAGTGCTGTCTCCATTCAAGCTGATATAAATCCTAAAGACTAGGAGCTGTGGCCAATTAAAGGCTGACCAAAGGTCCGGCCACATTCAGAATTCACCTTCTTACAAGAGTTGCCTTCTCCTGGAGACCCGGGGCCTGCCTGTTCCCAACTGGGCCCAAATTCTTATTCCTGTTCGGGGATCCACCCACTGAGCTACTCGTGTCTCTAGCTTTTAAGGTGGACCAGGCTAATGCAAGAAAACATTTTTTTTTTTGGGTGGGTGGGGATAGAACTTTAGGTGTATGTATGTGGTTTTTATTCTTTCCGAGCTGGATTATAGTTGCCGGTACATTTTTAGTAATTGACAAAAGTTCAAAATATGCACCTGAGTATAAGAACACTGTCCAGAGAATTCACAAGGAAATAATTTAATGTACTCAAATAACTTAAGTGTTATTTAAGGCTTCAGGAAACAGTCCAATTTATATCAGGGTCAGTCCCCCGACACGGCCTGTGGTTCGCTGGAGGGGCTGCCTCAGGAGGAACAATGGAGTTGGGCAGCACCTTAAAAGAACAGCAAGTACGGGAGAAGTTCAGGGGCACATTTTGGACTTTGTCATTTATCGGTGGATGTGCGCTGTTTCACTCCACTTCTTGGACCTCGCTTTTACGCTTTTCCTAATTGCCGGGGGACTCTGTAGGCCCTTGCCCCCATGACCATTCAAATCCACAATGCCAGCGTGTTTTAGAATCACAACGTGACCCCCCTGCAATGAACAAGCCAACAATACCACCGCCGCCGCCATCAGGTATGCCGAGCAAAAGCTGCGGGCAGAGAAAAACCGGATCCGGATAAAAACCCTTGAGTTCCCGGACCCGCTTAGGGCAGGGAAGAAAAAGGCCCGGGCGGAGGTGGCATGCTCGAATCTCCGTGCACACGCTTCCTGAACATTTCTGCCAGCAGAAAAAGGCAGGCAGGTGCAAACGTCATATCCGTTTCGCAGTGGAAGGGCGTGCGTATTTGCGCTTTGAGAACCGCGCCCAGCCTGAAGGTTAAGAAGTGCACGTGGGCTTTGTCCCATCGCGAACAGTTTGAGAATGACCTTCCCTGGCCCCCTTCTCCCACCCCCGCCGCAGGGTGTTTGAGATCATTCATATTTTTTCCGACTTCTGTAAGATATTGCCTGCGCGCTACTGTCTTCGTATAAACATGCACAGGGCGATTTTAAGAGGAACGCGCGTACGCCCATACGTGCGCGCGACGGCGCGCGAGCGGAGATGCGCCACGGTTTTAATTCGTTTGCTCCAGTTCGCGGGCGCCGTGCGTAGGCGTGCGAGGGATCTCGAGAGGCGGCTCAAATAAGTGCCCCACGCCTATTTCCGCTAGGGCCTTAGCGGCTTTTTCGCCGCGATATGCAGGCGGATTTTCAAAACATTCTCGCGGGAGGGAAAAACCAGTTTTTCGAAGTAGTCCACCAGTTTGCCCAGTTCATAGTGAGGTCTTCGGGACCGCTCTGGTTCTTCATCCTGCAAAGCCTCCCCCCAAACCCTCACGCTGTGCTAAAAGGCCTTAAACCCGGGCCCTCCAGACGTGCTCTTTATCAGGAGCAGCAGTGAAGCTACGCGGATGAGGAGCCGAGGCGCACCATGGTCAGCTTTTTCAAAATACCGACTTCCGCGCGCAGGTCGGCCCCTCCCCCCTCTGAACGCCCATCCCGCGCCCCTTATTCTTGACACGCACAAGGCTACGTGCGCTCGTACTTAGCGGCTCCTTAAAACTCGCATTGCTCGCGCGAGGCCCGTAGGCGCGTGTACGTGGCTGTTTTTGCGCAACGCTTTTCAAATCGACCTGAAAGCGTTTTCTGCAAGCTGATTGAAGAATATCGAGTTATCGTTACCGCGTCGCTCTTTCTCCATGAATTCCTGAGGAGCTGGACCACATACATACTTTGCAATGAGACCGCGTGGCGAGTAAATTGCGGGCAGCAGTTTTCAGCATCCTCCCCTTAGTTTGAGCTGACATCATGGCTACAGCACGCTCCAGGCACAAATTCCAGATGTGGGTGCTGGCAGGAGAGCAGCTTTGCACGTCTGAAAAGGAATAAATGAAGGTTATGCATCTTTTCATGAAGCTGACAATGCATTGTGCGATTCTGAGCAGGGGCCCTAAACTGGATTGATTCGCTTTCCCCAGATGCATGGAGGCCACTGAGCCATGATTTGTTCTGTGTTATAAACATAGGATTTGAATATATATATATATATATATATTTTTTTTTTTTTTTTTAATCTGTCTAAGTCAACAAATACAACTGTGCCTGCAATCTGGGTGAATTGTGCTCCGTGCATCCTGGATCCCCGAGCCAATGAGTCCAACTAGGCTGGTTCTGGCTGCAGAAACCTCCACCCGTGTTTCTGTAAGGATGATTTTAAAATCCAGCGCTCTGATAAATGAAAGAAAATCATTAATAAAAAGGGGGAAACCTGCCACCCTCACCACAGTCCATCAATGCCAGGACAGCCCGGGAGATTTAAATCGGCCCCTCTAAAAAATAAACAAACAAATAAATAAAGCTTTTACTAGCATCCCCGAAAATTAGAAGGCAAACCGTCCAACACTTCATAGTGAGCATTGCGTCGCCAGGGAAGGCTTCCAGACTGCAGTAAACGTGTGGGAGCCCGGCTCCTGCTGATTGCAGACATCACTGGTGGCCGGTGGCGGACGCTTCGCTGGCTTAGTCAGAAGGCTGTGGCCCCCCTCCTGGCTGAGTCACCACCAACCTCTGCTCGGTTCACGTTCTCAGCCTTCAGCTCTTTTGTGATGGGGGGAGAGGCAATGCAGCAGCCAACCCCAGCAGCCAGTCGCATGTTACTAATTTCTGCTAAGGGGACTCTCGCCAGCTCTGGCTCCACTCTCACTCAGATGCTCTTCAGTTTCCAGAGTGTTTAACATCAAGGAGCTCCTCAGAGTTCCCCTCCCGCGCATCTCTGACGACAGGCAGTATTATTTCTCCATGTACTGAACTGTGAGCAGGCGTATGAAGATATAAGGGCTTGTTCAAGAATATAAGGACAAGAACTGCCAGACTGGGTCAGACCAAAGTTCCATTTATCCCAGTGTCCTTTCTCTGACAGTGTCAGACAGCGAGTGCTTGGAGGATGGCCAGAAGAATAAAGAACGTGTGCACAGTTGTCTTTCCCCATCATCAAATTTGCTTGCCTTCAGATTAGAAGGGAAATGGTGGCTGCATGGATTGTTGTTTGTTTTTTTTTTCTTCTCCCTTCTCCCACCACTACGAACAAGAAATCATTGCCACTGTTCTGCAAAACATTGTTCTAGCCCGGGGTAGACAGCTCTGCTCCTGGGTTACCATAACCAGGTCTGGATTTGAGGACATCCGCAATGAATATGCATGAGATATATTTGCATACAATGGAGGTAGTGCATGCAAATATACCTCATGCATATTCATTGTGAATATCCTGAAAAACCAGGCCTGGTTATGTCCCTCCAGGACCAACGCTGCCTACCTTTGTTCTAGACACTCAGGATTAGGAAGGGTTAAGAGTGGGGACGTGCTAGACGGGGGTGAGATAGAGCAGAGGACGTGGGTAGCACAAAGGGTGCTGAAGGGTGTAGAGAAGCTGAAGCTGAAGTGAAAACCTGGAGGGCTAGGGAGGAGGTGCAAAGCAGTGAAAAGGGACCATGGGATGTAGAGGGGGAAACTGGGTAAGAGATAGAAGTGACTGGAAACATAGAAGAGATGAATGGTAGAATAGAACCTCGGACTAGTGAGGAGAGGAGAGGAAGAGAGATGAAAACTGAGGAAGGGGTGAGTATAAAGTGTGGCAATGGAAGACTACACTGTAGATGAAAGACAGGAACATAAGAACATAAGAAATTGCCATGCTGGGTCAGACCAAGGGTCCATCAAGCCCAGCATCCTGTTTCCAACAGAGGCCAAACAGAGGCCTAAACACCAAGAAGATCCCATGCTACTGATGCAATTAATAGCAGTGGCTACTCTCTAAATCAACTAGATTAATAGCAGTTAATGGACTTCTCCTCCAAGAACTTATCCAAAACATTTTTGAACCCAGCTACACTAACTGCACTAACCACATCTTCTGGCAACAAATTCCAGAGCTTAACTGTGCATTGAGTGAAAAAGAATTTTCTCTGATTTGTCTTAAATGTGCTACTTGCTAACTTCATGGAATGCCCCCTAGTCCTTCTATTATCCAAAAGTGTAAATAACTGATTCATATTTACTCGTTCAAGACCTCTTATGATCTTAAAGACCTCTATCATATCCCCCCTCAGCCGTCTCTTCTCCAAGCTGAAGAGCCCTAACCTCTTCAGCCTTTCTTCAAAGGGGAGCTGTTCCATCCCCTTTATCATTTTGGTTGCTCTTCTCTGTACCTGCTCCATTGCAACTCTATCTTTTTTTAGATGCGGCGACCAGAACTGTACACAGTATTCAAGGTAAGGTCTTACCATGGCGCGATAGAGGCATTATGACATTTTCCGTTTTATTAACCATTCCCTTCCTAATAATTCCTAACATTCTGTTTGCTGTTTTGACTGCTACAGCACAATGAGCTGACGATTTCAAAGTACTATCCACTATGATGCCTAGATCTTTTTCCTGGGTGGTAGCTCCTAATATGAAACCTAACATCATGTAACTACAGCAAGGATTATTTTTCCCTATATGCAACACCTTGCACTTGTCCACATTAAATTTCATCTGCCATTTGGATGCCCAATCTTCCAGTCTCGCAAGGTCCTCCTGTAATGTATCACAATGTGTTTGTGATTTAACTATGAATAATTTTGTAACATCCGCAAATTTGATAACCTCACTCGTCATATTCCTTTCCAGATCATTTATAAATATATTGAAAAGCACCGGTCCAAGTACAAATCCCTGAGCCACTCCACTGTTTTTCCACTGAGAAAATTGACCATTTAATCCTACTCTCTGTTTCCTGTCTTTTAACCAGTTTGTAATCCATGAAAGGACACTGCGTCCTATCCTATGACTTTTTAGTTTCCTTAGAAGCCTCTCATGAGGGACTTTGTCAAACACATTCTGAAAATCCAAATACTACATCTACTAGTTCACTTTTATCCTTCAAAAATTGAAGCAGATTTGGGAGGCAAGACTTCCCTTGGGTAAATTCATGTTGACTGTGTTCCATTAAACTGTCTTTCTATACGCTTTGTGATTTTGATCTTTAGAATAGTTCCCACTATTTTTTCCGGCACTGAAGTCAGGCTGACCGGTCTATAGTTTCCTGGATTACCTCTGGAGCCCTTTTTAAATACTGGGGTTACATTAGGCACCCTCCAGTCTTCAGGTACAATGGATGATTTTAATGATAGATTAAAAATTTTAAATAAAAGATCTAAAATTTAATTTTTGAGTTCCTTCAGAACCCTGGGTGCATACCATCTGGTCCAGGTGATTTGTTACTTTTTAGTTTGTCAGTCTGCCCTACTACATCTTCCAGATTCACAATGATTTGGTTAATTTCATCATCTGATTCATCACTCTTGAAAACCATCTCCGGAACCAGTATCTCCCCAATATCATCATTAGTAAACACAGAAGCAAAGAATTGATTTAGTCTTTCTGCAATGGACTTATCTTCCTTAAGAGCCCCTTTATCTCCTCAGTCATCTAACGGTCCACCTTAAAGTTTTAGCTTCTACAGCCAGCTTCATTTGAAATTCCCTCTTAGCTTGTCTTATCAATGTTTTACACTTAACTTGACAATGCTTATGCTTTTTCCTATTTTCTTCAAATGAATCATTCTTCCAATTTTTGAAGGATGACTTTTGGCTAAAATAGCCTTTTTCACTTCACCCTTTAACCATGCCAGTGATCGTTTTTCTCCATTCCAACTTTCTTAATGCATGGAATACATCTGGATTGTGCTTCTAAGATTGTGTTTTTAAACAAAGTCCATGCCTGTTGTACATTTTTAACTTTTGCAGTTGCACCTTTCAGTTTTTTCTATTTTTCTCATTTTATCAAAGTTTCCCTTTTGAAAATTTAGTGTTAGAGCTGTAGATTTACATATTGTCACCCCTCCAGTCATTAGTTCAAATGTGATCATGTTATGATCACTTTTGCCAAGTGGCCCCAGCACCATTACCTCTCTCACCAAATTTTGCATTCCACTAAGAATTAGATCTAAAATAGCTCCCTTTCTCATTGGTTCCGGAACCAATTGCTCCATGAAGCAGTTGTTTATTCCATCCAGGAACTTTTCATCTCTAGCATGCCCTGTTGTTACATTTACCCAATCAGTACTGGGGTACTTGAAATCTCCCATTATTATTGCACTGCCAAATTGGTTAGCTTTCCTGATTTCTTTTAGCATTTCTTCATTTGTCTGATCATTTTGGCCAGGTGGATGGTAGTATACTCCTATCACTATACTCTTACCCAACACACATGGGATTTCTACCCATATAGATTCTACTGAGCATTTAGTCTCTTGTATGATCTTTATCCTGTTGGACTCTATACCCTCCCGGACATAAAGTGCCATACCCTCACCAAGTTCATCCTCCTTATCATTGCGATATAATTTGTATCCTGATATAGCACTGTTCCATTGGATATCCTGCTTCCACCAGGTCTCTGAGATGCCAGTTATGTCTATCTCATCATTCACTGCTATACACTCTAACTCTCCCATCTTACTTCTTAGACATCTGGCATTGGCATACAGACATTTCAAAGTGTGTTTTTTGTTTGTATTAACAGCCTGCTGTTCAGTTGATAGAATAATTTGGCATCTTTAGCGCAGGTGATTCTTTATTATAGGCACATGGATTAATTTTGCTTTTAATGGAACCTCTCTATTGGGATGCCCTAACTCTCCTGTTTCATTAGTATCCTTCAAGGATACATTCCTCCGAACCATGCACTGCATAATGACTGTTGACTTTCCCCCCCTTGTTCTATTTTAAAGGCTGTTCTATCTCCTTTTTAAAAGTTAGTGCCTGGTTTCACTCTGGTTAAGGTAGAGCTCGTCCTTTTGGAAACGTCTCCCCTTCTCCAGGTTGTCTAGTTTCTTACAAAACTGAATCCCTCTTCCCTGCACATTTAAGTAGCACATTTAAGACTAATCAGAGAAAATTCTTTTTCACTCAACGCACAACAAAACTGTGGAATTTGTTGTCAGAGGATGTGGTTAGTGCAGTTAGTGTAGCTGTGTTCATAAAAGGTTTGGATAAGTTCTTGGAGGAGACGTCCATTAACTGCTATTAATCAAGTTGACTTAGGGAATAGCCACTGTATTAATTGCATCAGTAGCATGGGATCTTCTTAGTGTTTGGGTAATTGCCAGGTTCTTGTGGCTTGTTTTGGCCTCTGTTGGAAATAGGATGCTGGGCTTGATGGACCCTTGTTCCGACCCAGCATGGCAATTTCTTATGTTCTTATGCACCATTGTTTCATCCACACATTGAGACTCTGAGCTCTGCCTGCCTCTGAGGACCTGCACGTGGAATAGGGAGCATTTCAGAGAATGCCACCCTGGAAGTTCTGAATTTCAGCTTTCTTGATAAAATCTTAAATTTGTCTTCCAGAACCTCCCTCCCACATTTTACTATGTCGTTGGTGCCCACATATACCACAACAGCCAGCTCCTCCCCAGCACTGTATTTAATCTTATCTAGGTGATGAGTGAGGTCCGCTACCTTCGCACCAGGCAGGCAAGTTACCAAGTGGTCTTCACGTTTACCAGCCACCCAGGTAACTACATTTCTAATAATCGAATCACCAACTATGATGGCCAGCCTAATTCTTCACTCCTGGGAGACTTATCCTCAGTGCAACACATCACCAGGAGAGCAGGTCCTTGCTACAGGATCATTTCCTGCTATACCAGGGTGATGCTGTCCAACTGGAAGAACTTTCTGAGCCAAGGCAGCACCGTGGCTGCCAGACTGGATTTGGGACGGCTACTAAGTCCTGAAGATCTCATCAATGTACCTCTCTGTCTGCCTCAGCAACTTCAGGTCTGCCACTCTAGCCTCCAATGATGGGACTCATTCTCTAAGTCAAGAGCTCTTTGCACTGGGTGCACACATACAACCTCTCACCAGCAGGTAAAAAATCATATATATTACACTTGATGCAAAAGACTAGAAAGCCCCCCTCTTGCAGCTGGACTGCTGCCTTCATCTTAATTTTGTTGAGTTCCTAGTTAAGTTTACGTTGCTATGGGAGTTGGAATTAGAGTCCTTTAATTTTATAGGTGTATTCACTAAATAATCTGGTAGTGACTTACAAGGGAATGATTAAACTCTCAACAAAGGCTGGAACAATAGTATGATTCAGATAAGAGTATGATTGATTTTTAATGTTATTATCTGTTATTTGTAAGGGCTCTGCCCAATGGTTTTTTGTTCACTGTAAACCGATGCGATGTGCGAACGGTCATCGGTATATAAGAAATGTTAAATAAATAAATAAATAAATAAATAAATAAAATAAATGAGAAAGGGATGAGCTCAGGGTGAGTGGGAGGGAAAGACAGACACTAGAATTAACTCCTTCTGGCTTGCTTATTATCTGAGACACACACAAACTCTAAAGAATACATCCCATTGGTTCACCTCTCTCCAAACCTTTTGAGCCCTAGGATTTTCCAAAGCTATATTTACTAATCCTCTTCAACCACCATTAAGTTGATCTTCTCTCAATGGATTGAGAGATTTGCGATATGTGTGCCTAATGGCAAGCACTTCTGGTCCTCTTCTACTGCAAAGGGTGCGGGCCCTCTGGAAACTGGGGCTGTGGAATTCGAAACCTGGATCGCTCGCTGTGACCTCTGGAGTCATCTCCCGGGGAATGCTGAGAATAGTATGCAGATGAGCCTTCCGGTCCTCTTCTACTGCTAGGAAAGGCGTGAGAAACTGAAGGGAGAAGGGGAGGGCTGGGGAAGCTGTGAAAGAGATTGGAAGATAGGCTGTGAAGGGGTTGAGAGTGGGAGATGGAAAGCTGGTAGATAAGCGAGAGGTGAAAAGAGGAAGATCCAGGACTGGGAAGAATAATGGAGGTAAAAGACAGAGAGGTGGAATAGGGAGATAGATGTGAGGGGCTTTGCATTCTGCACTAAACATTTTTCCTTTTTTTGCACCTTTTCAGAGGAGTTGCATTTTGAGGATACTCTCCCTAGCTTTTGTCCTTCCCCTTTTTGGGATGGGCTCAGTGGGTATATAAGTGCGTACTGGAGCAGCGATTCTTAACTAGTGTGACGCGACACACCAGTGTGTTGCCGAGCACCGGCAGGTGTGTCGTGGCTCCCAGTGTCCCACTGCCCCACTTGTACTTCCCTTATCCCCAGGGATGGACAGACCAATGCAGTTGGTAGAGGATTGCCGCCGCTAGAGGCGGCTGAAGTGCAGAAAGACCCTGTGCGCCACCGCCAGAGGCCAGGCCGGCAGAGCCAAAGAGCGGAGAAACCCTGCGCGCCGCTGCTGGAGGCCAGGCCGCCGGCAGCCGAAGAGTAGAGAAACCCTGGACGCCGCCGATGGAGGCCAGGCCGGTGACGGCTGAAGAGTAGAAAGACGTTGAGCGCCACTGGAGGCCAGGCCGGTGGCAGCTGATAAGAGGAGGCCAGGCTTATTGGGCCAAACAATGAGAAGAGGCTCCATGTGAGCTTGTGTGTTTATGAGTGACAACTTTGTGTGTGCCTGTGGTAGAATGGGTTCCTGGGTGCCTGAATGAGAGCTTATATGTGTGTGGTACAATGGTGTGTGAGTGTGTGTGTGTGGTAGAATGGGTGCCTGAGTGGGAGCTTTGTGTGTGTGAGGTAGAATGGGTGCCTGAGTGGCAGCTTTGTGTGTGTGTGGTAGAATGGGTGCCTGAGTGGCAGCTTTGTGTATGTGTGTGTTAGAATGGGTGCCTGGGTGCGTGAGTGGCAGCTTTGTGTGTGTGTGGTAGAATGGGTGCCTGGGTGCGTGAGTGGCAGCTTTGTGTATGTGTGTGTTAGAATGGGTGCCTGGGTGCGTGAGTGGCAGCTTTGTGTGTGTGTGGTAGAATGAGTGCCTGGGTGCGTGAGTGGCAGCTTTGTGTATGTGTGGTAAAATGGCTGCCTGGGTGAGTGAGTGGCAGCTTTGTGTATGTGTGGTAAAATGGCTGCCTGGGTGAGTGAGTGGCAGCTTTGTGTATGTGTGGTAAAATGGCTGCCTGGGTGAGTGAGTGGCAGCTTTGTGTGTGTGTGATAGAATGGGTGCCTGGGTGTGTGAGTGGCAGCTTTTTAGGTTGTGGTAGAATGAGAGCAAGAGCATTTGTGTATGATTGAGAGCTTGTATGTAAGTAAAAGAGCATGTGTGTGATTGAGAGAGAGACTGGTCAGAAGTGATGTGTTTCTTTGAGAGAGAGACAGACTGGTCAGGAAGATGACTGGTTTGTGTGTGAGAGAGAGAGACAGAGATTGGTCAGCGAGGTGACTGGTGTCTGTGTGTGAGAGACAGAGACTGGTCAGGGAGGTGACTGGTGTGTGTGTGTGAGAGAGACAGACTGGATAGGGAGGTGACTGGTTGTGTGTGTGTGTGAGAGACAGAGTCTGGACAGGGAGGTGACTGGTGTGTGTGTGTGTGTGTGTGTATGAGAGACAGAGTCTGGACAGGGAGGTGACTGGTGGGTGTGTGTGTGTGTGTGTGTGTGTGTGAGAAAGAGACTGGACAGGGAGGTGACTGGTGTGTGTGTGTGTAAGAGACAGAGACTGGTCAGGGAGGGTGACTGGTGTGTGTATGAGGAAGAGAGACTAGTTAGGGAGGTTACTGGTCTGTGTGAGACAGAGACTGTATGTGAGTGACTGGTTGTGGGCCCTAAGGAAGAGGACTGTGAGGACAGAAGTTCAGCAGTCACTGCTGCTTCTGGTGAGTGCTATTGGCCTGCAAGGGAAAGGAGTAGGAGAGGTGCTAGAGAGGGTAAGTAAGGTGGCTTTTTAAGCTTATTTTTCTTGATTGACAGCCATTTTAATTATTGAGTATTATGTGATGTGTCTGCTGTTTTGAAATATTATATTGATGTTTGGACAATTTTTAATAATTTTTATGAGTTTTTAATTGTTGGATGTTATTCTGTTCATCAGCTGTTTTGTAATATTTGTTAGTATAGTTTTACAATTATTTCTGAGTGGGGATCTATAACAGCCTTGCTAGCTCTGTTTTCCGAATAGATGGTGTATTAGTGTTTAGGTCCTGGTTAAATATTTGCAGTGTTGCCTTTTCATAGATAGGATTGTTACTGTTTGAGTATTTATTTATTTAACACTTTTTTTTATACCGACCTTCATAGTAATAACCATATCGGATCGGTTTACATTGAACAAGGGTATAACTGAAGCGACAACTAAAGTAATTAAACAATAGAGGTGAATAAGGCAAAGTTACATTCAACAAGGAGTAAAGAACTTGGAAGCTTAAATAGCTGGAAAGAAGGTAAAGGCAGGTAGTAATTATAAAATAATACAGTAGAGAATACGGGTTAAAGCTTAATGTGCTTTAACCTGGAAGTGCCAGAGTCCATCGTTCAGGAAGATAAAAGACCATCGTTCAGGTGAGAATAAGGGCAACTAGTGATTGTCTCCATAATACAGGTTTAGCTTTGTACGGGTTAGTTTGTGTGCATTATGTTAGGTGCTATATTTCTCTTTTCATTTCTCCAGGTTTGCACTGCATGCAGAGTGGACTTTTTGGTTTTCCATTCCAGTTTGTTTCCAAATTTATAATTTGTGGTCTTTCTGTACTTGGTGAAGGTTGGTTCTGTGTGTGTGACAGAGGTGAGATTTTTTACTAGCATATAGGCAATTGTATCAATCTTATTTGTTGTCTTTTCTCAATAGGATATGAATTAGTGGTAAATTATTAACTTTTCATAAGGAAAGCTATTGTGCGTGGTAGCAAAAGGAGTTTGTTTTGCTTTTACCGAGATGTCATCAGAACCAGAATATCTTTTTTGCATGGTGAGTTGTACGGGTAATGCCCTAGTTCTGCTCTGCACCCATTGTTGGGGGTCGAGGGGGTTCCTGAGGATGCAGAGTGCATGTTTACATTTAGCCCCGTGATGGTCACATGTTCAGTGTGTCACACATGTGAGAACCATCTGTCAGGTGTGTCCCGGCTGAAAAAGGTTGAGAACCACTTTACTGGAGTATGCTCAGCAGGATTTCCCTCTGGATCTTCTGAGTTGGCATTTTGCAGAGGAAGGAGTCTTGAGGTGGTGGTTTTGGTTAGCCTCACGGTTTACCAGCAGAGTGTAGTGGAGGTCAGTGGCGATTTTTAAGACTTTTAGGAGGGTTTTGGAAGTATTTTGTATTTATGGCCAGTCTCTAGCAGGAGGGCCATCTTATCCCATTTTGGAGAGAGCTGGTTTTCACAGTAGGTTCAGCCTGCGACCAGTAATAATGGGGCAGAGACTACTGGAGAGAAGAGATTTGCAACCAGTGACTTTAGACCAGTTGCCAACAGTACAAAAATACCCCTTGCTGGAGGGACTGGATTTTTTTTAGTCGCTTTGCCTCTGCAACCAGTACCCTGTGGGGACAAGAAACTGCTGGGGTTTTGAAGAGTTGAGTTTACAATTTGAAAGGAGGATTTTGTTTTCCATTTCTTGCAAGTTTTCTCCATCTGGTTTATGATGGTGGAAGAAGAGAATTTTCCTACCCTCTATGGGGAAGGAGTATGGGACTCTGATTCAGTGGGTGAAATATGAGCCAGATGAGTGTGAACTCCATGGATAAAGAGACTGTGGCTTTTGCAATCATGATCTTCATTCTGCTGTTTCTGAGTTTTGCAATACTGGCATGGATTTTGGTTTTTTAAGTCAATTTTCTTTTTCTGTTGAAACCATTACTGGCTCTCTGCTGCGCTATTTGGTGCCTTCCCAACAAACTGAGCTCTTCCACAGTGAGAATCATTTTGACAGTGTCTGGGAAGTGGGTGAGACTATTGAATGTGTTGTTGATTCTAAGGGCCCCGGAGATTCATACCTTCCCTGTGCTGGCGAACCTTGGCATACCCAGGAGCTACAGGTGTGTTATACTGGCATAAAGAATGGATGGCATCCTGGGAAACTGGGAGGCCCCTGAATTCAGTCCCTAAATCGAACCGGGGGGTTGCACAGAGGAGTAAGAACAAAGATGGTGAGGGTGTAAAATAGTAAAAAGATGTGAAAGATGACAAGGAGGAAGAGGCTAAATAAGTGCTAATGGGAGATGGAAGAGCACGGGAAGAGTTACCAGAGGGGATGGAGAACTTGAAAGGGAATGATTGGAAGGGGTGAAGGTTCTCCTGCCTTTTGAAGCAAGCAGATAACTGAATATAACAGAGAAAGGCAGCTACAATCCCCCAAAGCACGTGACAGTCCTGAGTCGGCTCTCTAGGAATCTCTTGAAGGAAAGCATTTTATATCATTTCCTCTGAAGCCTCCTTGATCTCTGGACAATGAAAGGTCAAATACCTTATGGACTGGTCTTCTAGAAATGAAAGAGAATCTGCGAATGCACTTACCTGAGACCGTTCTGTGACTTTCTCACTTTCTGTAATCCATGATGACATCAGCAGACCACGAGCTTCTTGTGTGATGTCACAGCTCCTGAAAGAATTCTACCAATGCCATCATTGCACTGCAGGAATTTCAGGAGGAAAGTGAGGTTTATGTTTTGTCTAATTCATCATCACCCACGGGGCAATACCTGGATTTCTCCTCTCAGGCATAGACTGGGTCTGTCATCACAAAGTATATATTTAGACACGTATTTTTTTTTCCTCTAGCTTTTCCTGATTGAATCTGGGTTCGTAGCTTTACGAGCATCTATCTCTCCTCTCAGCGCTTGTGCTATTGTTTTTATTACTTGTTTTTTTTGTAACCAATTGCTGCTTTAAGATGTATTATGACTGTTGTTAAATATTTTATTGTGTGTGTTACTTGCAATCTGCTAAGATTTGTGGATTAGCGGAATATAAATGATTTAAATAAATAAATACAGAAATAAATGAAATGAAAAGGCTGGGAGAAGTAAGAGAGGAGGGTGGCAATGAGAGTCAATTTGGGGATGATAGGGGAAAGGGGGTGTTTGAGAGAGAGCTATGAACTAAGCCTTCGGCCCCTCCAGAGTGTGTTTGTAATGACCCTCCCGCTGCAGTGGCAGAGGCAGCACTGGAACAGCAAGGGGGTTGCAGGTGGTCTCAAAGGAGTCACAAATTGTAATTGCCCAGAGGAGGGAAAGGATAGAAAAGGAAATCTCCTTCTCACCGGGTCTCTCAATATTAGCAATAGGAATCCGGAACCCACCCAGCGAGTCTCCCGGGGAAAGAGAGAGAAGGCAGAACCCAAATAGAAAAAAAAAAACTTGAATGCAAGCAGATAACAATTTTTACAAATTGTGAGCTATGACTCAGATTTATTATCACAAGTTTAAACAGTGAGAAACAAGTAATGAAAATATTATAAATGTACTGTAAGTTTTCCACAGTTAACACAATTTGGTTTTCTCTTAATTTCTAGTTAACAAGTATTTAAATTAAGAGAACCATAAAACAATCGGACAAGTATGGTTTGAGTATTAACTGCTATACTTTCTATATCAAGAATTTTGTAATTAATGATACAATGAAGAAAGTGAATCTTTGTGTCCCAGTTCTGTCTTGCAGGTGCTGCAGGACAAAATCAATACTCTAACTGCAGGTAAGTAGATAACAATTTTTTTTGTATTGTTTCTTTTCTGTGTTGTTTGACTCTAAGATTATTTAACCCTTTTTTTTCCCTTTCTCTGCCTCTTTCCAGTCCCTGTGGATTTTGAGGCTCTTGTACTGCTTGTCCTTCACTTATATCTCTGGTACAATTACTTATGACAGCTGCTGCAGTGTTTCTGTTCTCTCTTTCTTTGTGGTAATAAAAAAGTTTCAGTCTAGCTAGACTTTGTGGCAAGTATACACTTAGCTGACTTTCTTTAGGATGAATCTTCGTACCCTATGTCACTGATAGGGGGCGTGGCTTGCTACAACGCTGCTCGTGTGCCAGAGGGTCCCGGATGTTGCTCCCCAACTGTGATCCTCATGCTGTATTGGGTACGTTGTCTCTGCAGCAGTCAGAAACCTATTTATACTCTTTAAATAACAAAATAGCGTGTTCCTCCATGACACTAACCACATTTATCTTCAGGAGTCTACTAGGAGTGCTCTCTCATGGGCCGATACAGTAAACCATGCGGGAGAGCGGGTAAGCACCCGCTCTCCTGGTGCGCACACAGGCCACTCTCCTGTGCGCGCGATTCAGTAACTTAATTTATTTAAATTGGGGCCCACGGTAAAAAGAGGCGCTAGTGTCTCTAGCACCTCTTTTTTGAAGGAAGCGGTAGCTGTCAGTGAGTTTGACAGCCAACGCTCAATTTTGCCGGCGTCGGTTCTTAAACCCGCTGACAACCACGGGTTTGGAAACCGGACACCAGCAAAATTGAGCATCCGGTTTTCAACCCGCAAGCCTTGGGCCCATTTAAAAATTTTTTTTTAAATTTTTAACTTTTTTTAACTTTTGGGGCCTCCGACTTAATATCGCCATGATATTAAGTCGGAGGGTGCACAGAAAAGCAGTTTTTACTGCTTTTCCGTGCACTTCCCTGGTGCCGGCAGAAATTAATGCCTACCTTTGGGTAGGCGCTAATTTCTTAAAGTAAAATGTGCTGCTTGGCTGCACATTTTACTTACAGTATTGTGCGGGAATGACTAATAGGCCCATCAACATGCATTTGCATGTTGTGGGCGCTATTAGTCTCCTGGGGGGGGGGGGGTTGGACGTGTGTTTTCGACGAGCTATTACCTCTTACTGAATAAGAGATATAGCTAGCGCTGTATCAGCCTGTCAGTGTTTATGCATGGAACTGGGATAGCTGACTGTGGAAAACAAAAGATAATTAAATATCCTTATTCTAGCTAGCACAGAGGAATTAAATTCAGATGCTCGCTCGTGTCTGGTGAGGATTATTTTCACACTTTCTTTCACTCACCTCTCAATCACAGTGCACTGAGTAAAGGTTCAGGTGCTCATCAACATGTAGTCACAACCAGTGGCTGTATGTTTACATATGTAATCTGAGAAGATGCCACCAAAGATAAATAACAAAATGGTTCCTCTCACTTTAGAAGCAGCTCTGCTGTTTGTCACCCCTTTCTTTTCTTTTAGCTTTCTCAGTGGGTTCTGTTATCAGGCTTTGCTTACAGTTTCAAATATCCAGCTTTTCTCTCACTGCACTACAGTAAACCAGACCCTCTCCTGTGACAGACTCTGGTTCTCCTAGATCAGTTCAATTGGAGAGAACATACATCTTTGGAAGATATGTATCTACTAGATAAAGGAGCCCTGGCCGACATGTCGCAAATGCGCAGTAGAGAGCAGCTCTACCATGCATGCGCAGGCGAGCATGTTGGTCAGAGCAGAGCATGCATGAAAAAAAAAATGGCGCTGGGAGGAGCAGTAGTGGCGGCGGCGGTGAGGAGCGGCGGCGAGGAGCAGTAGCGGTGGCGGCGCGAGGGAGGGAACCCCCCGGAAATCTTCCGTCTGCGGGTTGTGGATGAGCAGAAAGGGGAGGGGATTGAGAGAGGGGGAGTGACTGAGGGGAGGGAGGAGAGAGTGAGGGGAGGGGGAAGGGAAGTGAGAGTGAGGGGAGGGGGGAGGGGAGGAGAGAGGGAGGGGAGGGGGGAGGGAGGAGAGAGTGAGGGGAGGGGGAAGGTGAGTGAGGGAGGTGAGAGTGAGGGAGACTAGAGGGGGGAGGTGAGAGGGAGGGCGACTAGAGGGAGGAGGTGAGAGGGAGTGGGAAGGAGACTAGAGGGGGGAGGTGAGAGGGAGGGAGGGAGAATAGAGGTGGGAGGGAGTGGGAAGGAGAATGAGTGGGAAGGAAATGGACCGAAAATTTTTTTTTTAAATGTAGCCCGTTGTTACGGGCTTAACGGCTAGTATTCTATATTATGAGAGTGCAGCCCTCTCTTTGTTAGAGAAAGCCAAGATCACTTATATATTTCTTAAAAGCAAGCCATAATAGCCATATGTAGGTATAGTGAATGGAAAATCACTCACTTTATTCACATTACATTTGCCAGATTTCCAGTCAACTCTTATAATGCTGATGAAAATTCACTGCGATACAGCCAGGTTAATTTAATATTAATGATTACACTGCCTACCCTGAACCTTACCTGGAATTTACCTTATTTTTAAAACAAATATCACACTAACACAGTCACACATGCTTCAAACAACCATACTGGATATGTGTGCCTTCCTCCCTGTGCCCCACTGTTGTGTATTTCTGGGATTTCAGAGCAAGTGCCTTCTGCTCTCTCACTTAGTCAAACCCAAACTGAAATCTCCAGCTGACACACCCAGGAAGATCAGTGCTCCTGTGATGACCTGAGAGGTATTTAGGACCAGTTTTAATATACCTTTCACCTATGAACCACACCCCATCTCTGTATGAAGTTGTAGAAAAGAAAACTTTGGAATTTTGAGACATAGTTTGAGGCTGAGATGGAATCTGAATTCCTTCGTCAGTGAGAAACTTATATGTATCAGTCCACTAGCCCCTTCACATAATTTCCCTCCAACACTGACTCACAAAATGGTGTCACCAGCTCATTTGCATAGACACAGACACCATCCTCAGGATCCCAGTGACAAAATGGAGTTTGCTGGCATTTTTTAGCCCAGACTTTTCACTCTTTTACACTGTTTTGGGTCCCCTTTCTCCATTTCTGCTCATCTCCAGAGCAAAGCCTCTGAAACCTAACAAAATCCCTCTAAAACACAGGATGTATTTAGTTAGGCATCTCTGGCCTGGCCAATATGGATCTTCAGGTCCACTCTGGGGTACTTTTTGACATTCTGAGACCCCAGACCACCTTTGGCTGCCAGAGAAGCCCCTCCAACTTGTTCCCATTGCTTATTCTGTCACCATTCTAAGTTTAAAAATAGCTCTGAGACACCCCCCACCTGAAATTAATTTTGGCAAAATTCATTTGAGGCTATAAATCCAAGGTGGGAGCTCAGGCAGGTTTTCCCCACCTAGAAGCTGCCTTTTTTTAAAAAAATGTTTTCTTGCTCAGATTCACTTTTATAAACTTTTAAAAGTTCTTTTGACCTCTGTAAAACCAGGAAGTACCTCCTCCAGGTCACTTCCCAGTTGATGACTTGCATTTCAATTCTCCTGCAACTTTATTGCATATACTGTACACTGCCTGCTGAGCTGCTTCTAATACAGTACCAATCAGCCAATGGCTGTCCCTGAGCTATAGCTATAGGGTAAGAAACTCTTGTAACTACTTTTTTTTTTACTTTCTATCTCTCAGTCTCTCTCCTTTGTTATAGCACCACCATACAAAAACAAAAACAAATACTATTTTCTTTCTGCACTGGCCACAACAATCTCAATGTCAGCATTTTCTCGAGTATTTTCAGTAAACTGTTCCAGGGACCATGACAGCCTCACTGAGCATGCAGAATTCATAGCATTTAGATAGAGCCATAACGGCTCTCTTTGACAGATTTCTAGCAGCTCTCTCTCCTTCAGGAACTCAGGATACAGTCATGTGAGCCATTACAACACTCCCAATCATCAGATTCTCAGCAGCAGCACAGGGAGGGGAGCAGGAGCTCTTACAGTTGCCTGCACATCTACCCCATGCAGTAGCATACCCAGTGGGAGAACTGGGGGAAATAAAACACGCCACGTTGCAGCAATGCTTTCTTAGAGTCCAGGTTTCAGGTCAGTAAAAAAAAAAATCTTTACCCCCTTATTTCTATATTTTAACAAGGGGAAGGATAAAGAAGCCAGATAGCTGAAGACAGCAAAAATGTGTTAGCATAGGAGGCAACAGAGGAGAGAGTTTTGAAGGTGAAGGGCTGGGACAAAAAAAAAACCCAAAAACAAACCTGAAAGGTGAGTGAGAAGAAGAAATGATGACATTTATCTGACTGCAGGTGTTTGGTGGCCTTTGGCTAGTGACCCAACCCATAATACTGTCAGAATTTCCAGACTACTGAAATGTCCTAAGAACACCTCAGAGGATATTTGCGGGGTAACTCCGTACTTTGAGCATCCTCCCAGCAGAGTGTTAGAGAGAGAGGAGCAACCCAATTTAATAGCCCCCTTCCTCAATTTGCAAACTTAAAAACAAATTTTTAAATAAATAAATATGGGCATCATTCATTAGAGGTTTGTGTAAAAATGGATGTAAGGGGTACTTCGCTCCCTTACCATTAAATTTCCCTTGGTTAAGACTAAGGGGATCTTCAGCATTTTGTGACCATCCCTAAAGTTTTTGCCTCACCCAGGGTGCTGGAATTGGTCAGCATTGCCATATAAAAGCAACCTGATGCATGTGTAGAGGTGTGGTTGTAGTTTTGATTTTAGAAGGAGAGGAGAGGTGTTTTCTAGTGGATCCCAGTAGGCCCCACAATCTGCAAAATTGGGTAACAAGGACAGTGTTTGTTAGGATTCTGTAATATCAGTTGGTACTTGAACACTGGGCTAAAGTGAAAGGTGGTACCACCCACGGGGAGGAGCCTCACCGTCGGGTAGGCTAGGTCTCAGCTGGCGATAGACACGGAAGCAATATAGAGTCTTTATTAAAGAGATAGAAGCACTACAGTGGAGCTGGGGGTGCCAGAGAGGAGGTCACACAGACCCAGAGACACAGGGTTGATGGAATAGGAAATGCCCAGAGGGAATACCTCCATAGCATCGGTAGAAGTCCATGGAGCGGGTACACTGAAGAGGTCTCCTGTAGAGCTGGTAGTGGCCCGTGGGGCGGGGTACACCAATAGGGTCCTCCGTAGAGATGATAATAACCTGCAGAGCAGGGTATTCTGTTCGGGTCCTCTGTAGAGATGACAACAGTCCGCAGAGTGAAGGGCGCCGTTGAGGCCCTTGGTGGATGTGGCAATGGCCCGCAGAGCAGGGTACACTGGTGAGGGTCCTTGGTAGAGCTGGTAGTGGTCTGCAAGACAGGGTGCACCTGTGAGGTCCTCGATAGAGTGATAAGGGTCCATAGAGTGGGTACCTCTGAAGGAGTCCTCTGTAGCGATGGTAATGGCCCACAGCGTGGGGTACACCAGAGAGGTACTTGGTAGAGCAGAAAGTGATCCGCAGGGTGGAGTACTCACAAAAGAGCAGTGTTGGTTCCAGGGAAGCCCCAGGCAATGGGGAAGGCAGAGTTCCAGGTGTCAGGCCCTCCGAGGAGCAGATAACCAGGAGAAGAGAGAGGCCTCCAAGGAGTGGGTACCCGAGACATCCATGTCGGAACTGGAACGCAGGGTCCTCAGGAAGCGAGGCGGAATTAGCAAGGATGAGACTCTTTGCCAAATCGTCTTTAGGCAGGACCAGCAGGTTTAAATATCCAAGGGGAATGATGTCATCTGGAGGGGATGCCCCCAAGGTTCCCGCCATGATGTGGATAAGACTGGCCCATGTGCACACACGCGCGCCTAGAGGGATACGATGGCAAGATGGCGGTCGGCGGCATCTGTGCTGACCTGGGAGGCCTGGGAGCGGTAGGCAGGTCGTCGGCAGCTGGTGGAGGCTGATAATCTACCCCATGGAGTCAGGGAAGCAAAGAAGGAGGTGAGCAGTAGTGGTCGCAGCCGTCTGCGACCAAAGGGCATAACAGTGTTCTTACTAATACCTTCATGAACTATAAAGGACTGGCCCTTGAGACAAGAGAAGAGAGCGTTTTATATTTACTTTTTTGAGAGTTAGTTTTTTCCTTGACCTACTCCAGCTCAGGAGTGAAGTCACCCCTTTCTGAGGGGTGTAAGGGAGATAACCAGATGTTCTACCACTGTATGCATCAAAATATGTATTCTACCTTCTATGAATATTGACCTCAGAGGGACACAGACTTTAAAAGATGGATGCTGACATGTATGTTCCAGCACTGAAATACCATCTCAGCAGAGAGAAACAAGATAAGAACTCTGACCAGCAAAACAATGCTACCCAGCTTATCAGATCGGCTTGTTGACTATAAGTTCTTTTTTAAATAAAAAGTAAGTGGCCCTAGGATAGTCAAGGCAGAAACTCAAAAAGCAATTTAAATCCCCCAGAGCAGGAGCAGACAAATCTAATTGATTTCTTTGATTGGGTGACTAGAGAACTGGATCAGGGAAGAGCGCTCAATGTAATTTACTTGGATTTTAGTAAAGCTTTTGATACAGTCCCATACAGAAGACTCATCAACAAAATGAGAAGCTTGGGAATCAGCTCCAAGATGGCGTGGATTACAAACTGGTTGATGGATAGAAGACAACGGGTGATGGTAAATGGAACCTGCTCTGAAGAGAGAATGATGTTAAGTGGAGTGCCACAGGGATTGGTGTTGGGACCGGTTCTGTTCAACATCTTCATGAGTGACACTGCGGAAGGGATAGAAGGTAAAGATTGTCTATTTGCGGATGATACTAAGATCTGCAACAGAGTGGACACGGCGGAAGGAGTACAGAGAATGAGAGGAGATTTAAGGAAGCTGGAAGAGTGGTCGAAGATATGGCAGCTGGGATTCAATCCAAGAAATGCAGGGTGTGGTAATCCGAAAGAACTTTGTTTTGGGGGAGTGAAGGGTTGATGTGCACGTAGCAGGAGAGAGACCTTGGGATGATAGTGTCTAATGACCTGAAGTCAAAGAAGCAGTGTGACACGACAGTAGCCAAATCCAGAAGAATGCTAGGCTTCATAGAGGAATATCTAGTAAGTGAAAAGGGACCTCTTGTACAGGTCCTTGGTGAGGCCTCACCTGGAATACTGGGTTCAGTTCTAGAGACCGTATCTCAAAGGAGACAGTTAGGATGGAGGTGGTCCAGAGAAGGGCAACCAAAATGGTGGGTGGTCTCCATTGAATGACTTATGAGGAGAGGTTGAAGAACCTGAATATGTATACCTGGAGGAGAGGAGGGGCAGGGGTGATATGATACAGACCTTCAGATACTTGAAAGGTTTTAACGATCTATGGTCGGCAACAAACCTTTTCCATTGGAAACAATTTAGTAGTACTAGGGGTCACGATTTGAAACTCCAGGGAGGAAGACTTAGAACCAATGTCAGGAAATATTTCTTCACTGAGAGAGTGGTGAATGCCTGGAATGCCCTTCCAGAGGAAGTGGTGAAGACTAAAACTGTGAAGGATTTCAAAGGGGCATGGGATAAACACTGGATCCCTAAAGGCTAGAGGATGGGAATAAATAAAGCTTAACTGGCATGAAGCGACAGTTACTACCCTTAACAGAAACGTAGGGGTAACCTGCACGGAGCGGCAGTTACTACCTTGGGAAGCTTGCTGGGCAGACTAGATGGACCATTTTGGTCTTTTTCTGCCATCATTACTATATTACTATGGAGGAGCCCTGCAGATTTCCACCATCGGCAAGTGGACCCAGATGAAGCAGAGACCCAGCGGGACCTTCGTCTATACCAACCTTTGTTCCCCGTAGGTTGAGCCTTTGGGTGCCGGGATCTACAGGACTTAGGTGTAGTCTCTGTAGGCAGAAGAGGGGGTTCGTAGAAGTTAGGGTCATAAGTAGGTGGGGCAGTCAGGTGTGTCCAAGGTCCAAGCAGATGTCAAGACCAGGCATTGATCAGGCATATCGGAGATCAGGCAGTGGTCAGAGGCAGGCAGTGGTCAGGAGCATCTGAGATCAGGCCGAGGTCAAACCAGGTATCCATCCAAGAGGAGAGGAGGGATGGATAGGCAGAGCAGGCAGGTAAAGAGAAGAACAGGAGGGCAACAGGGAAGGAGATGAAGATGGAATATAACCAGGGACAACTGGATAAAGACAGGAGACAAGGCTGGAACTGAAGACAAGATGTTGGAACTGAAGACAAGATGCTGGAAGTACAAACTCTACTCAGGACTAGGTGGACTTGTTGCTGAGACAGTGAAGAGGAATCAACAGGGGCCTTTTATAGGCCTGGGTGGGTGATGTCATCTAAGGGCGCTGCGGGGCTTTTCCCGCCACAAGCCCGTTAAAGCCAGCAACGTCTGGCATGCGCGTGCCTAAGGAGGGATGCAAGCCATCACAGTCGGCAATGAATCGCCGCGACAGAATGCGTCATTGTGCCAGGAGAAAGACTAGAGAGGCTCGGTTGCATTGGGAACTGGCAGGGACCTGGCGAGGAGGGCAAATGCGGCAATTTTGCAGGAGCAACCCGTGAATCGTCAAAACAATAGTGCTTTTCCAAGAAAGCAAAAATAACAATGTTCCAATTATGTCTTCAGGGTAGCAATTTATTTAAAGCTTCAAAATCAGTCTCACAGAGTCTGGGGGACTGTACTCTGTGAGAGAGATTTTGAAGCTTTAAATAAATTGCTACCCTGAAGACATAATTGGAACATTATTATTTTTGCTTTCTTGGAACAGCACTATCTTTGGTCTCACACCTTGCTTTGTTACAATAAATATGTTTCCAGGACCACCGTCTTCCTGGCTCTTATGACAAATCCTTTGTCCTCTATTTGTACAGGAGTCTTTTAAGTAGGCAAGGGAACTTTCGACCCTCCTGAGATGGTCGTCCCAGTGGGCAGGGTAACCCTTAGATGAACGGGAAACCCCTTCCAAGATGGCCAAAAATCCTGTCTCTACGCAGAGAGTAAATCCTCTCTCTTCCCAAGGCTTGAAGACTCCGGATGGGTGTCCTCCAAATTGTAGATAGGTTCTTACTCACGCTTAGTAGTTCTTTTCCTTCTTTTGGTTCAATAGGATCCCTTCTGGGAGGGATCCAAGCTGGAAATGCAGTTTCACAGGTCCGTGGATGGGTAGGAAAACACTTCCTCTCAGATCTTCAAAAATAACTTCTGGTTCCCGAAAAGCAAATGACACCGGAGTTGCCCCTTGCAGCGGGTCACCAGCACTTTTGGGGCAGGTCTTCTCTATCCCTGGGCATCCCAAACACAGGGCTCCCCGTTTCCTGAATCCAAGAAAGGCCCCGGTGTCCAGCAAAGCTCCTACCACATAAAAGCCAACATATTCCCCGGACAACCACTCTGCCCCTTGTGAGAGGAGAACAGCAATGGAGCCCTCAACCTGATTCCAAAGGATACCCAGGCAGGATGGAGCCAGGGGCGGATTGGAGGAAAGTACCAGCCCAGTGGATTTTTTTCAAAATTGGCCCATGGGGTATCTGTCTGACACCCTTGTGCGTTTTCCTTGCAGAATGTGTTTCAACAGTTCCCAAAAGCACACCAAACTGACCCTTCAGAGTTACATCTGAAGGCAAAATTGAGCCGAAAACTCTGTAACATAAATTTCACATTTTTCCTAAATAACTAAAAGGTAGAGCACAGCCTAGGCCAGGATAAGCAAACAGACATGCAGTTGCTTTCCATCCATGCAATCAGTTGCCCTCCGCCCCCAAGTTTGGTTACATTTCATATATATATATATATATATATATCTGAGAGACTTTAATACCAGACCATGAATCCGAAGTCTCTCTCATTATATATACGATAAGACTGGGTGGCCCGTGCATTGCAGGGCACACCGACTGGCTTGCTGTCACCTTAGGCTCCTAAATACCTGTATTATGTGTTGGTGGATTGCAAAACCTTATTCCGTTTGATTGTAGCAGTGTGTAGTTGCTACGGCACACCAAACGCCATGGGGCAGGCAATTCGGACATGGAGAGAATTCATATGGCCAAAAAAAAAAAAAAAGAGCTACAGAAGCGCTGAAAGCCTCATCAGTATCTCTTCCACGTTTTGAAACAAAGGGAGCGAGGGGGCAGAGAAATACATGAAAACTTAGCACAATGGGCCAGTGCCTTCTATACGTGAATGCAGAACAAAGAAGTCGGTGTGATGTAAGCAGCTGGCTCGGTTCCTCGCCTTTACTGCTGCATTTGGCTGCCCAGATCTCCTCTTCTGTGTTGCTCCCAAAACTCAGAGCGAACAGCTTTCAGTTTTTATTTTATTTTTCAAGGGAATTGCTATTATGATGAACAAAAATGGTAGAAAATGAGTGTAAAAAAAAACCAACAACAAAGTCATCTTTTTCCCATTGATTTTCTCCCATTTTTATTTGGTATAACAAATATTGAGAAATTCCTGAGAAAGATAAGATGCAAATTGAAAACGAAGGCCTCTGAGAATGAGTCACGTCCCGTGCTTCATGCACGCTCTTCCTGCCTCACTCAGCCTGGGGTATAAGACAGATGCTGGAAAGGCTCAAAGGACGAAGCTCAGGAGGGGACTGGCTATCCGTGCCCTACCTGCTGCCCACTAATTACCGCACTCCAGGGCTCACGTTACAGCTAGGAAGGGGCCACGTGTGGCAGGAACGTGCTCGGGAGCCACCGCTGGGAGGTTCTTGTGGCGGTGAGGCGCAGAGAGCAGAGTCTGCATCCGAGTATCAGGTGGCGATGACTTTTCCACGGCGCGCCTGGTCGGGACTGAGGGCCCACTGGCTGGGAAACACCCTGCTCTAGGGGAGGGAAGGGGGAGACCGGGGCATGATCCTCGCTGCTTAGGAAAACCAAGCCCTGGCCTGAGACTGGAGAGAGCCACAGGACCCAAGGCAGCACAGCTCCAGAATCCCGCTTAGCCATGGGGAGTCAGTGCAGCCGGGGCTGGTGCCATGGGTATTAGGTACCCTAAGTGAACCTTGCAGCCTTGTACCCATCAGCCCCTCCCTTCCCCACACTAATTAATGAAAAATGATGCGTTTATAACAGTTTTTATGTTACAAAGGACATTCAAAGTACAGTTTTATGAGGTAAAAGTATCACTTACAGCAGGTACATTATATTTACATGCAATGCTGAGGTGCCAACCAGAAAACTCTGCAAAAAAAAAAAAAAAAGACACTTGGATGCCATATTGCATTAAGTCTGTTGTAACACATGTTGGGTGTGGGCTCAGCTCTCAGACAGCCTTAGGTAAACAAATTATAATTAAAGAACAAACCTCCAATTGCAAAACAGCACTAACAGACAGCATTCAAACAGTGACAACCCTGCCTATGAAAAGGCAACACTACAATATTACCCCAGGCACCAAAACACCAATACACCTCCCATTTGGAAAACAGAACAAGCTAGGCTGCTATAGATTCTTACACAGAATACCTCACACAAAATACCTTGTGCAGAACACAGATCTCACCAAATACAGAATAAAGAGACCATGAAGTATAAATAGAAACCTGCAGACAAAAACTAAATAGGAAATTGCAACAAGACAGACAGTATGTAGTGCAACAATGGAAAAACTGAAACATTACCATTCCTCACAACACATTAAACAATACAATCAAGAAATATAAAACAATCATAACAGTAAAACCATACTAATAAAAAGAATAAATATTTTTAAAACAGGTAACAAACAAAACATCTAATAATTAAGAATTTTAAAACATTTCCCACACACCAATAAAATATTTCAAAACTGCAGGCCCATCAAATAACACCCAATAATTAAATCTAATACATATTAAAAATATTCCTCACTCACCATACCTGGAAACATTTGGTTTCCACACACCCTGAGACTGTCATGTACTTGTGGGGGAAGGGAGGGGTAGGGGGACCCACAAACTATCTCCTCTCTCTCAAAGGCACACACTAACATGGACATGCTCTCTCTAAGTCTCACATATGTTCTCTCTCACATATGCTCCTTCCTTCTCACTCTTTCATACATGCTCTCTCTCACACACTCCCTCCCTCTCTCTCCTACTCACACGCAGGTTCTCTCACGAACACCCTCCCTCCCTCCCTCTCCTACTCACATGTATGGGCACTCTTTCACACACTCCCTCCCTCTCTCTCACATACACACACACACACACACACAAAGGAGAGAGACCCGCTGGCGCACAGATCATATGTAAGCTCCCTCCACTCACCCCTCATATTCCCACTGTCACATTCACTCCTTTCCCACTTTTCCCTCTCATTCTGTCCTTTCCCTTCTTTTAGGCCTCATATTCTATCCCTTCTGCCTACTTTTTCCTTCCTCATTCACTCCAATCTTCAACATTCTCTCACCCCTTCTCATTCACTCCCTTCACCTTGCTTCCTTCCTTTCTCTCTCATCCGGTCCCCTCCCTTCCTCCTTAACTGGGTCTTCTTTTGCTGGCGAGGCAGGTCTGCCGCTTTTCTTTTGTTGGCAGGGCCTGGCCTCCCACCCTGTCAGTGGCTCTTTTCTGGGCTGGGCCCGACTCTCTTCTTTCTCTGGTGGGGCCTGACTTCCCCGTCAGTGACTTTTCTTTGGAGCGGCCTCAACGCTCTTCTTTCGCTGGTGGAGCCTGGCCCCCCTGCCAGCGCTGAGCACTGCTGGTGTGGGATGCACTCTTTCTTCTGATAGGAGGTGGGAACCCTACCGGCAGGCCCATAAATCACACCTCATTTCTTGCCTGAGGACTCTTGCTGGGCAGGGAAATGAAGTGGTGGTCACTGCAGGGGTAGTTTTTTTTTGGAGGGGGGGCATTTGCTGGTGTGAGGGAAGGTGTTTTCCACCACCGTGGAGAGAGGAGGCAGTCCCAGAGCATATTGGTGATACCACAGGAAAGGGAAACCCCCCCCCCCCCCCCCAAAAAATGCAGTGCCATATTTATGCGACTGAAGCAGCAGGGAGGAAAGCCGGATTAGAGAAGCAGAGGTCATAGAGCTATGGCTCCAATCGTGGGAAAAGCAAGAGGAATGAGCGGAGAAGCCTCGAGGGAGGCTCCCGCTCGGCTGGAACAGCTGCTGTGGGGCCGGATGTTGATCGCAGCGGCTGTGGATCGAGCATGCAGTCAACCCAAGTCATGTGACTGTCCCGGCCGGCCCACCGGGGGCCATACCCAAAGCTCCAATAGGCCAATCCACCCCGAGATGGAGCCCAGGCCCCAGGCAGGCCCAAAATATAACCAAGGCAAAAACCTCCAACCTTCTTCCTGAACTGCCAACTTAGCGGAGCTCTGCTATAAACCCTCTGAGTGGGACGTCCATTCCAGCACCCTCAATGGGAGGGGCTGCACGCCAGTGGATCCTCCCCTAATTATCTTCCTTACTAACTGCACTGACACTATTTCCCAGGGCTTGATGGTAACCCGAAAAGGTGCCCGGGTTACACTAATAAAAAGAATACATATTTTAAAACAGCTGATGAATAGGACATCCAATAATTTAAAAATGTTGTTAATTTACCAAAACAACAGTAAAAAATACTGCCAAACAGCAGAAACATCAAACAATGCCCAATAATTAAAATGCATAAGGATTAAAAAAAATATCTCCTTACCTGGGATGTTTTCATTTCCAGTCACACTGAGAAGGTTGTGGATTGGAGGAGGGGCGAGGGGACACACAAACTTTATCCTCCCTCTCAGACAAACTTACACATGTTCATTGTCTCACACACTCCTCCTCTTTATGAGGAAAGACTAAAGAGGTTAGGACTTTTCAGCTTGGAGAAGAGACGACTGAGGGGGGATATGATAGAGGTGTTTAAAATCATGAGAGGTCTAGAAGGGGTAGATGTGAATCAGTTATTTACTCTTTCAGATAATAGAAAGACTAGGGGACACTCCATGAAGTTAGCATGGGGCATATTTAAAACTAATCGGAGAAAGTTCTTTTTTACTCAACGCACAATTAAACTCTGGAATTTGTTGCCAGAGAATGTGGTTCGTGCAGTTAGTATAGCTGTGTTTAAAAAAGGATTGGATAAGTTCTTGGAGGAGAAGTCCATTACCTGCTATTAAGTTCACTTAGAGAATAGCCACTGCCATTAGCAATGGTTACATGGAATAGACTTAGTTTTTGGGTACTTGCCAGGTTCTTATGGCCTGGATTGGCCACTGTTGGAAACAGGATGCTGGGCTTGATGGACCCTCGGTCTGACCCAGTATGGCATGTTCTTATGTTCTTATGTTCTTACACACGCCCATACGCACACATCTCCCTCTCTCTCACATACACAGGATCTGTCTCACTCCCTCACGCACATGCTCATATGTGTGCAAATGTGTGACCCAGGCTTTCTCACACACACACACACACAGATGCACTTACACACAGGGTCTTGCTCTCTCGCACAGGCTCTCTAGCACATGTACGCATTCTCTTTCACATACACACACCCACAGGCTCTCACTCTCTTGTGGACACACATGCACACAGTTTCTCACTCTTGCACACGCACATGCACACAAGCTCTTGCTGTCACATATACACATGCACACAGGCTCTTGCACAGATGCACACAGGCTCTCACTCTCATGCACAAACACATACACCCACACTCTCGCTTTCAGGGCCTCCACATATCTTTGGGCCAAATTGGGATGGGGTTTGCTGCGGCTCCGCTGGGCCTCTTTTTGGGCGGTAGCAGGTGATGCTGGTGGTGCCCAGGGTGATCGCCCAGCATGTCCTACCCAAAGGCCAACACTGCTCACTCACCAGACACTGTCACCCACACCCCCAGACCATTCTCTCTCTTTCTCTCTCACCATTGTCATCCCCTCTTCCTCCAACCAGTCCTTCTCTCTCAACAGTTACTGTTTCCCCTTCCCATAAACCAGTCTCATCAGTCACTGTGATCCCTCTCCCCAGATCCATCTCTCTCTCTTGCTCTGTATTTGCCACTGTTCCCCCAAGACCAGTCTTTCACTCTCCAGTCACTGTCACCTCCTCTCTGCCAAATCAGTGTCTCTCTTAGTCTGTCACCCCTCCCCCAGACTTGTCTCTATCTCGCTCTCACCGGTTACTGTTAACCCTTCCCCCCAGACTAGTCTCTCTCTCACGATCACTCTCAGTCACTGTCAACTCTCCCCCCTCCCCCCCCCCCAGACCAGTCTCTCTCTCTCACCAGTCACTGGCAGCCTCTCCCCCCAGATCAATCTCTCACAAGTCAATGTCACCCTCTCCCCGCAACCAAGTCTCTCTCTCACTCTGTCATTATCACACCCTCCTGCTAGTCGCCTCTCTCTCTCTTTCTTTTTCATTCACTGTGTCATCCTCTGTTCCCAGACCAATATCTGTCTCCTCTCTCTTTAGTCATTGACACTCCAATCCCCCATCCCTCCCCACCCCAGACCATTGTATTTCTCTTTATCTCCTCCCCAGGATCAGGAAGGAGCCAGAGTGCATTTGGCCAAATTCAGAGGCTCCAGCGGGAGTTTGTCACAGGCTCACAACGGCACTGCTATTGAAGAGCGGGGGCCTACAGTCTATTCAACACCTTGTTTATACCAGGTCGCCTGCTCCGCACCCCTCAGGCCACCGCCCTGCCCTGCCACAGCCTCCTGTCCTCGTACGCTGTCTGCCTGCAGTGCTGCCTCACCGCTGCCTCAGCTCTCCCGTCTGCTTGTAATCCCGCGGCCGAGGGCCATGGCCCCGCCTCCCGCCCTGAGACTCCATCAGCGAATAGCTGCTCCTTTTTCTGCAGGCCCCCACCGGGCCACTGAACAACCCAGGGAACTGGGGCACCGAAGCTGAAGAACGATAATGCTGCCCCCACCGTAGCTTTTTTAAAGTAATAATGGGCAGCCATTTTTATTTACTTACCTTATGATATCCTGCGGGGACAGACGTGTGAACCGTCAAACAGGCAGCGCGCAGCACAGGCAGCAAGCAGCGCAAGAACCCGAGCAGGACGGAAGCAGTAAGGGGACCGGTCTGCTGTCCGCACTTTCGCTTCGGCCATGCCCCTCGCTCATCGATGCGCCTCAGCATGAGGTAGAACAAACTGGTGAGCCCACGCGCCGCGGTGACACGGGACGCTACACCTCTCTGTTTTTTTAGATGTGTGCGCTCTGTTAGCTCATGTGAGGCTGTGGGGCAGGTGCCGCAGGGGCATTTTATTAGAAGGGGCATTTTTTTTTTTTTTTTGCCACCTGCCTCATTATAGAACCTCCCATGCCTCTGCTCCACGGTCCTCCATGGAGGAGCAAAGCTCTCATCTGTAATGCTAGGTCCATGGCCTCCTGGGGGACTAAACTCTACCGCCTAATCCACTGCTGGGGGTTCGCGCACCCCTCAGGAATCCAACTCTGTCTCCCAATCCACCCTCTCTTGGAGAACCCAATTCCACCTCTGCATAGCCAACATCCTGAGCCTTTCTTCCTCAGTGAGAAGGGCTTGGCTTCCATCGTTAGAATTTATAGCTCGACAAGCGCACTGTTAACACTCTATTGGATGCACGTTTTCGACGCGCTAGCGTTACCCCTTATTCAGTAAGGGGCCGAAAACGCACGTCCAACCCCCCCGAACCTAATAGCACCCGCAACATGCAAATGCATGTTGATGGCCCTATTAGGTATTCCCGCGCGATTGAGAAAACAAAATGTGCAGCCAAGACGCACATTTTGCTTTTAGAAATTAGCGCCTACCCAAAGATAGGTGCTAATTTCTTCAGGCACCGGGAAAGTTCACAGAAAAGCAGTAAAAACTGCTTGTCTGTGCACCCTCCGACTTAATATCATGGCGATATTAAGTCGGAGGTTCCGAAAGTTCCAAAAGTAAAAAAAAATTTGAAGTCGGCCCACAGCTGTCTGGTCGAAAACCGGACGCTCAATTTTGCCGGTGTCCAGTTTCCAAGCCCGTGGCTGACAGCAGGCTCAAGAACCGATGCCGGCAAAATTGAGCGTCGGCTGTCAAACCTGCTGACAGCCACTGCTCCAGTCCAAAAGTAGGCGCTAGGGACGCGCTAGTGTCCCTAGCGCCTACTTTTGCCTGTTTTTACCGCCAGGCCTAATTTGAATAGTGAATCGCGTGCACAGGAGAGTGGCCTTTGCGCGCGCCGGGAGAGCAGGCATTCGCCCGCTCTTCCGCAGACTTTATTGTATCGGCCCGTTAGAGAGACTCCTTCCCTCAATATAAAGGTCAAAACCAAGGCAGAGCATGAGAAGAAAAAAGGTGCACAATCCCCAGTCCCAGTTGGCTTCCCCGCCCTAAGAAAACCACATGCTGAAGGGTTCTGAGACCCTTGTTGTTCAAGGTGAGGATCAGTCTGTTTGATAAAACTGTCTTTCAATATATTTCCAACACAAATTCCTCTTTTATTCAAAGTCCTGCAATTTAGGACTTTCCCCGCTGTTTGTGAAGTGACATTTGACTGTATCTCGGCAGGGAGTGAGTTCTATGCAAATCCGTAACCTGGAAGTCTGATTTATACCTCTGCAATAGGGACTGACCATCTTCCAGTCACCTTTCCCAGGCTGACAGCTCATATTATGCTGCCTCTTCCTGCTGCAGATCGTTTCAGTAACAGTATGTTCTCACTCTTCCACTCTCCCCACTTTCAACCATTTTGCCTGAAGCACTGAAACTGACATTTCAAAACCAAACTGCTCAGTGAACTATCACCGTGTGAATCAGAGCTAGGAAGCAGGGCCAGTGATTCACACTGGGCACCTTCTGCACTGATACTTTCTCCTGACCTCCTTTTGAAAGGTAGAACGCTTTGAATACTTGATCCCCTAGAGGT
This sequence comes from Rhinatrema bivittatum, assembly GCF_901001135.1. Taxonomy (NCBI): domain Eukaryota; kingdom Metazoa; phylum Chordata; class Amphibia; order Gymnophiona; family Rhinatrematidae; genus Rhinatrema; species Rhinatrema bivittatum. The sequence continues at coordinate 796,485,687 of NC_042616.1, read as the reverse complement.
GAAGGATTATTAAGAGCAGTGAAACTAGGCTGATTTAGCTTAAGATCTTCCCTTTCAGGAACAAACTCAGATTAACCCCTTTTCTACTGGACCAGAGTTGTAATACAGTTCACTCGCACTGAGATAAATAGGATATGAAGAGGCTCATTACCAGATACGAGATGCTGTGCATGGTATAATTAGAACAGCAAAATGGGCTTAACAAGCACTATTACTATCAATAGGTTTACCGGAGCGCCTAGATTTCCCAAATGCATCCCCTGTTAAAGAGCTGTCCCGGGTCAGGATATGTCTGTCTACTGCTAGGCTACAGGGCTGGCCAGAAGTGCTGCTGACGCCTTCTCCCGCCATTTTCTGACTATTGCGTTGCCTTCCTCCGATTTTCTGGTGCCCAGAGCTGAAGCGTCAGCATCTGTAGCTGATGCTGGGATACCAGGGTCGGTGGGCAGGTGGTTCAGAACTGTGTCGTGGTTCCACGTTATTCTTTGGAGCGGAGAGATTTGCTTTGCGGTTTGCTTCCACATCCTCTTGAGATCAGCACGTTTTCTGCACACATCAGGTATGACCATGGTGTCGGACTGGGGCCTTTGCTATATTAAGACACCACTCAGTAGCAGCATCTCAATAATGGTTTATTTACATAGAAAGGCACGAAATAAATAAATGATGCTGATATATATTAGAACATAAGCACGACCTGGCTTGCATACTACAGACTATATAAAAACATATAACTCCAGATTACAGTTCTATTGTTCACAGTTTGTGGCAAGGCTTAATCCTTTCGGTAAAACCAATGAATGCTGTAAATCTGCCTTCTTCACAGCAGACTCAGCACACTCTTAGACAATACTTCCACACTGGGTTTCCTGTGGAAGAGAGGGCTTCTGACTGGGTAAGTGGAAATCTTTAGCTCTTTAAATGATCTGGGACCAAGTGTAAAGTTTGTGTAGATTTCGATTAATGTGTGCTTTTCTGAGAGTAGGACTGCTTAAAGCTAATTAATAAAGAGGGCAAAAGGCTTTGATTCTAGACTGTTTTGTGTCTTTATAAAATAAAGAAAATAAAAATGCTGCTGGCCTTGTCTCTTGGAAGGGGGCGGATTATAGCATTTGAAAGCATTAGATCAATGATTTCCAGTCAGTCCTTGAGCACATTTAGGCAGTACAGCTCTGTTCCACACTGGAACAAAATCTCCAAATAAGTGAATTTCAGGAACGAAGTTTTCCTGCTGCTAATCTCAGTTGTTTTATGACCCTCCTTCCCCACCCCTTTCTCACCCACCCCAGAGCTTGTTGCCATTCTATAATCATATCAGGGTACATAAATAATTACAGTAAGTGGTAACAAGGCATTTTGCAAATCTTTATCACATTAAAGGTGTTCCATATCAAAACAAATTTACAAAATGGCTATTATTCAATATAATAACTGTGGCGTCTTTGTCTTAAGGTGGAATATCTAATGGCTTAGAGTTTGTCCTATCTGTTTGCAGCTCTCTACAATGAAAAAGGAGTTGACACAACTTAAAGCTGAATTAGCAACCACCAAAAAAATCTGCTCTCACTTCCACAGAAGATTCAGAAACCCAGAAATAAATGGATTACAGTGGGCTCTGGTAGGCTAAAACGTGAGCCACACAGACACCCATTCTCTCAAATGATATTTATTTATTTATTTATTTAAGTTTTTTTATATACCAACATTCAAGACGATAGTCCCATCATGCAGGTTCACAAGAAACAGGGGTGCAATTAAAATAAACTTTACAATTTGAACAATAGTGCAGAAAAGCAGTTACATGTAACAGGGAAACAATAACTTGGAGTAAGAAGGAAAATGAAGATCAGATAATTATTTATATATATATAATAACATTATAAGGGTGGCTATTAATGCTATTACTAGCGAAGTATGTTGATTGAAGGGAGTTAAGTAATGTTGGAGTTAGGAAAGGCCTGCGTGAACAGCCAAGTCTTGAGTCTTTTCTTGAATGTTGAGATGCTGGGTTCCATTCTAAGATCCGGGGGAATGGAGTTCCATAAAGTTGGACCAGCTGTGGAGAAGGCCCGATCTCTAAGCGTGATGTGTCTGGTAGTTTTGGCTGGAGGTACTTGAAGTGATCCTTTGTAAGCATCTCTTGTCGGTCTTGTTGAGTAGTGTAATCGGAGGGGGATATGGAGATCGATTGGGGCTAATTGATGGATGTTTTTGAAAATGGTGAGAATGGCCTTGTAGATTATTCTGAAGTGGATAGGCAGCCAGTGGAGGCCCATCAGGATAGGTGTTATGTGTTCTCTTCTCCTGGTGTTAGTGATATCTATACAAAATGTCTTTTCGGTATTGTAAAATACCGAAAATGCTCTAGTAATGGAAACTAAAATAGTATCTGAAAGGAAAAAAGATACCCAATGAACACAGAAACTCCATAATATCAAACATCATAAGAGAAAGCTACTTCTGCTGGCAGACTCTGTCATCAGAGGCACTAATGTAGGGACTCATCTTGAGGAACCCACAAAAGTTAAATGCTTCCCAGGATACTCAGCTAGCAAAAATGCAAACCATGTTGTCAATGTAATTAAAGAAAAAAATAAGGACTATAAAATAGATATTATCAAGCAGCAGGGCACCAATAACTTTACTAGGAACAGGAGAGAGATTTACAGACTCTGGGGAAGCAGCTTGTGCACATGGTGAAAACCATTGCTTTTTCAGAAGTGTTCCCTGTTCACGGATGGGGAAAGGAAAGACTAAGCCATATAGACAACTTCAATATGTGGCTCAAATCCTGGCGCAAAGAAGAACGTTTTGGATATATTGGGGCTGGGGCCATGTATGGAGCAGTAAAAGGCTAAACAGTAAAGATGGCCTATGTCTGTCCATAGGCAGGAAAAAGGTTCCTAAGCGAGAAATTCAGATCATATGTCATCATGCGTTTAAACTAGAAGATGGGGAGTGACAAAAGAAAACCAGATTGAATTGGAATGTCGCCACCGACAAAAACAGAAAGTGGGAGGAGATAATAGCAAAATTAATCAGCTTAATAATCTACTCTTAAGCAAAAGAGTAAAAAAAGTGACCACCAGGAAGAGCAGCAAGCTCAGAGAGAAACATTTGAAAGCTATGAGCACAAATGCTCACTGTCTGGGCAATAAAATTCCAGATGCAATGATGGAGGTGGATTTGGATGTTGTTGCTACTACAGAAACGTAGTTTAGTGAGTATCATGAATGGGATACGACCCTATTGGGCCATAACCTATTGAAATAGGATAGAGTGACAGAAAAGGGAGAGGAGTAGCTCTTTAGGTCATAAATAATATTCAAGTAACTGTAAGGCAAGGGGTGTGGGGAAAGGAAGATGATGGCACTCCCCATTTACATTGGCGCGGTCTACAGACCTCCAACATCAACAGAAGAACTGGACTGAGGTCTCGCCAAAGACATCCAAAAGGTGGGGAAGAAGGGAGAGGTATAGCTTGTTGAAGATGTTAATCTGCTAAATGTGGATTGCAGTATCCCTTCTGCAGAATCTGCAAGAAGTGGAGAAATTGTGGATGTCCTTCAAGAGGTCCTGCTTGGACAAATGATGATGGAACCCACAAGGGGCGGAGTAATTGATACTGGACTTGGTACTCACAAATGGCGATAGTATCTCTCCAGTATAGTTTGATATAATGGCCAAGATGGAGATAAAACACATGAAGATCAAAGTCTTGGATTTCAAAAATACAGACTTTGGTAAAATAGGGACATACATTGAGGAGGAGTTGGAAGGCTGAGAGAAGATGGGTGAAGTGGAACAACAGTGGGCCAAATCGAAAGGAGCTATAACAAAGGCACAAATTGTTATGTAACAGAAAAGGAAACCGATATGGTTCTCCAAACTGGTAGCTAATAAAATAGAGGCAAAAAGATCAGCATTCAAAAAATACAAAGGATCGCATAAAAAAAATTCAGGGAAGAATATCTGGTGAAGTCAATAGAAACCAGGAAAGTGAAAAGGATGGCAAAAGCTTTAATGGAAGAAATGATTACTAAAGACGTAAAGTGAGCTGACAAAACATTTTTCAGATACGCCAAAGAAAGGAGGAAGACCAGAAGTAGAATTGTAAGACTGAAAGGTGACAAGGAGCAATGTGTGACAAGAGACAAGGAAATAGGAGAAATATTAAACAAATATTTCAGTTCAGAGTTCATTAAAGAAGACCCTGGAGTTGCTGGTTGGCAAGCATGCAGATAGGTGATGGATGGACAACCTCTGTCGCCCGCTCTCTCTCCCCCAACATCCCCCCCATTTACAGAAGAGAACGTTTTGGGTAGAACTGCCAAAACTGAACGTGGACAAGGCCATGGGTCCAGATGAGATACATCCCAGGATACGAATGGAGATTAGAGAGGTCCTGGCGGATCTGCTGAAGGACCTGTTCAATAAATACTTGTAGACAGAAGTGGTGCCGCAAGATTAGAAAAGGGCGGTTGTGATCCCACTTCACAAAAGTAGTAGAAGAGAGGGGGTTGGCAATTACAGGCCAGATAGCCTGACTGCGGGAGCGGGGAAATTAATGCAGACTCTGCTAAAGCAAAGGACAGTGAACTATCTACAGTCCCACTGGATTTGCAGGAACTGAGAAAGATCATGTCAAATGAATCAGATTGATTTTTTTGACTAGGTGACTAGAGAATTAGATCAAGGGCAGGCACTTGATGTGATTTACTTAGATTTCAGCAAGGCCTTTGATAAGCTTATTTAATTATTTATAAAATATATGGACTGCTTGTCATAATTTCTAAGCGGTTTAAAATTATACATCCATAAAAGGTTAAAGATCAAACTAAAACAATAGGTCCCACTTGGGAGGCTCATGAATAAAATGAGCAGCCTGGGAGGGGGTGCCAAGGTGTGGAATGAATTGAAAATTGGTTGACTGGCAGAAGACAGTGAGTACTGGTTAATGGAACTCACTCTGAGGAGAGAAGAGTGATCAGTGGAGTGCCCCAGGGATCGGATTTGGGGCCGGTCATGTTCAATATCTTTGTGAGTGGTACTGCTGAGGGACATTGAAGAAAATATCTTTTTGCAGATGGCACTAAGATCTGCAACAACGGTGACTAGGGCCAGAGGGATGTTGGACTGCATAGAGAGAGAGGCAGGATAAAGGAGGTGATCATGCCTCTGTGTAGGTCATTGATGAGACCTCATCTGGAGTATTGGGTTCAGTTCTAAAGGCTGTATATCAAAAAGGAGACATATAGATTAGAAGCGGTCCAGAGGAAGGCAACCAAAAATGGTGTGGGGTCTCCACTAAAAGACATATTAAATGACACCCTATTGGTGAGGAGGGAAGGAGAGGGGAGACTTTTAAGTACCTGGAAGGATGAATGCAGAGGAGCATACCTTTTCAGATGGAAAGGAAGCTGTAATGACGAGGGGGGTCATGATATGAAGCTCCTAGATAGTGAACTAAGGAACAATGTGAGGATAAGAACCGTAGTGGCATTCAAAAGGGCATGGGATAAACACAGAAGATCCATGGTGGTTGGAGGATAACAGGTGGCAATATTGGTGTAACGTTTCTGCATGGAGCAGCAGTTATCACCCTAAACAGAAGGCATGGGGGTAACCTGCATAGAATGGCACTTACAGCCCTAAACTTGCTGAGCACACTGGATGGACCTTTTTGGTCTTTATCTGCAATCGTTTACTGCGTTACTATGGCAAGACTTTAACTCTTCAACTTTGTTCAACATCTGATACACAGGCTTTAAGAATTCACTGATCTTCACCGGATGCACAGCAGCATACCTGAGAACTTTTGATTTATGTTCACTCTGAGATTGCTGTCAATTAGCAGAAGCGGGGGTGGCTAAGAAGAAGGTAAAATGCATATCATATAATCATAGAGAGACAGAAATGTGCAGCCTATCTAGTCTTCCCATCCACATCAACTGCTCAGCGTTATAATCCCTACCACTCCCTCAGAGATCCCCTGTGATTGTCCCATGCTTTCTTGAATTCAGATACTGTCCTTGTCTTCACCACCCCCACGGGGAGGCTGTTCCATACATTTACCACCCTCTCTGTAAAGAAATATTTCCTTATATTACTCCTCTACTCCCTTTCATCTTCATTTCATCAACTTTTTCTGTTCCATACCCTCCCTGCTAATCCACACTACCTCTCTCTGCAGCCGCCATCACATCCCCCCCCCCCCCAGGGTTGACCCCCAACATTCTTTCTCTTCCTCCCTCCATGACCCTAGCAGTCTCTTTGTTCCCACCCCCACTGTAAGTCACAGCTCACACATTTGTGCACCCTCACTCTGCCCTCAACTGAATCCCAAGTCCTGGAATCACAGCTGCAATTTCTCCGCCCATACTGCCTGCAGTGTGTGTGTGTGTGCTCCAGGTTCATTCCTCCGCTACCCGCAGGCTTACTGAAGGGAAGTGGCTGGAGCAGTAAACTCAGAATTCCCAAACTTGTTAGTGCTTCCCGTGAGACCCGGTAATTGATGCAAATTTCTTGAGTCCCCGAGGGAAATCCAGAGAATTCCCTGAGAATCAACCAGGTTCCTTGCACTATTAGACTGTACCAAACTTTGTGTAATAGCTGCTCAACCCTGCCTTTATTGGAACCTCTCTATAGATCTAGACATAAAGCACTAGCCTCGATCTAAACAGACTCTGGTTCATGGCCTAACTCCTGAAGATAGGGGGAGAGCGGTGGATACTGGTGATGGATTGTCAATTTTTCATCCAATCTCAATTTCTGTATCAGCACTTTGTTTTCCTGCTGTAGAATTGTTGATGGTTAGGTTCTGTGATGACACATCAGTGGTGGCGGGAATGGCCTCTTGGCCTTCGTGGGTACCTTTCTGTCTTCCTGCATGCTAAAACATTGGTTTCCTGTGGTTTGCTCTGTCCCTGTCCATGACTGAAGCCTGAACTGCCCCCACAACCTGTCCATCTAAGTATGAGCAGTGTGGCCTTGATGCTGTGTGCTCTTGTTGAATACCTATTATCATGTTTCTGTAGTTAGATGATTTAAATTTGCTAACTGCATCTACAAACAACTCTTCTGCTACATTGCATTCTTTCTAAATGACTTCAAGTGCTGCTTATGTCTTGCATACTATGTCTTGCATACTAAGGCAAATGGATTCCTTTTGCCGCATTTACTGATTTGCTTCTCTTGCCTTCCCTGTAGCTAGGCGGGGGTTCATTTCTGTGATCCTCTCATTTTACCGGATGCTTTTGTGTATTCAGTTGCTATTGGCCTTTATGATTAGAATCTGGCTGGGTATGTTTGAGCCACCTCCCAGATACTGTTGTCAAAGTTCATTTGCCTTTAGCTGAGCTCTGGCTACTTCTTGCATTTTTGCAATTTTAAATGCCTCTGTAGCTCCTCTTCTAGTGGTTACTAGGAAGGCAAAGAGTCACACTCGATATCAGGGCTTAATCCTTACAAAGTCTCACCAAACCCTCATGTGGATTCTCAAAATAAGGGGGGGAGGGGAGGGGCGGGGAGGATAGGTCTTCAGGGCCCAAGGCATAGTGTAAATGTCTTTTTCTGTGGGTGCAACCTCAAACTCTTAAGTCTCTGTACTGAAAATGATCAAGAAGCAGGCTGGACCCATGAGTGGAGTGTTCCAAAATTAAAAGTTTACTCTTCAGTTTATGCAAGGGTAATTAATTGGCACCACATATATTTTCTTCCTCTAATATCCATGATCATTGCAATAAATAAGATCCAAACTGATCTGTATCTGTGGTCCTCAGTCTCTTATTCCTTTCTTCCTGTGAGTCAAATGTAAGGCTGCCCAGAGTGAAATGGAATAGATTCTCCTATCCCTCATGAATCTCCCCTTCCAAATATCTGTGGTCCACTGCTTGACTCTGAAATCTCCAAACCTCTCCTTTCCTGTTTATCCTTGGCAGAAACGTCTGTCGGAAGTCTCAGGTTTCTCCTCCAGATGGAATTCTTTCTTTGTCCCAACCTACTCCTAGTCATCACTGGGATCCTTAGGATTGAAAGATCCAAAATGAATGCAAAAAGGAAAAAAGAAATCCTTCTTCCCCACGCGTCTCATGGACAGGAAGGATAGACAGAAAACTTCCTTCCAGATAAAATCACCAAACAGAGAAATTTTGCAAACGTTGAGAAGCACTATCTAAACACTAGGTATGGATTAGAAAATGTAGTTTTCTCACTTCCTCACCTACTCAGCACGGGGTTGTAGCCAATACTGGGGTAGGATAGGGGAAACAAATCGGATCCTTTCCATCTAACTCCAAACCAAAAATGCCCATACTAAATCTAGGAGTCACTTGCTTCCATGTAGGAAGGAAACTACCCTTGCAGCAATCTCCAACTGGAGTGCTGACGGGGCTGGTGCAAGACTATTTGGCACCTTAGGCGAACCTTTGGTCATGCACCTCCCCCTCCCCCCCACCAACTTACCTATTGGCTGCAGCTCCAGCACCTCCTTCTTTGGCACTATTGGCTTTCCCTCTCTGGGCCTCGTGCTGGTGAAATTTTGCCGCCCCCAAAACGTTGGTGCTCTAGGCAACCGCCTATTCGTCTAATGGAAGCACCAGCCCTGGGTGCTGTGGCGAGATGCTGCCTTCCTCGGCCCTACACTGCTTGGTCCTAACACTAGGCCAGAACCACTAGTGAAGATCCCATGGGATCTCTACACCTTAGTTAGTTTAGGCTCAGTGCAAGGGCAAATTGGCCTATTGGGCATGCTTAAGTGGGCCAGCTAGGTCTCGGCACACAGTGGTGAGCCTTATTCTCTGCCTGCATTGGTGAGAACAGGAGGTGTGGTGGTGAAAGCACGACAGGTGCAGCAATGAGAGCAAGAGATGCAGTGAGGTAAAACCAATGTTGACTCAGCCTGTCCAGAGGAGATGAAACCAGTTGGTAATCCTGCTTACAAAGTGGCTCATATTCTCCCTTCTGTCCTTAAATTCCATGAAAACACATCATGATATGTGGTCAACAGTAGAGATGACATAATTGTAAGAACAAGTGATGACAGTGCATTTATAAATTATGCCTGATCAAGAACTTAAGTGCAAAAGGAATATTAACCTAAGTTCATGTTCATATCCAGTTTACATCTGGTTTGCAGTGACTTGATGGTTTCGTTTTGGAACTCCAATGTTGGATATGTCTTACATTTTTTACCTTTAAAAAATGTCATGTTTGTTGTTGTACGGCATTCATTCAGTCACTAAGAGCCTGATTTATGTAGGTAATTGTTGGTATTGATATGATGTACTTGTTTTAGTGATGTATGTGATATGTTTCATTATGCATGCTTTTACTGTACACTGTTTCGGACAGCCATGATCGGGGCAAGAGACGTGGTTAATAAATAATTGTAAATAATTGTAAATAAATAAATGTACTTTTCAGAAGTCTCTTTTGATTCTTTTTCATCTATGTGAAAGGAAGTACAGTCTATGCCAGGGGTGGCCAACTCCGGTCCTCAAGAGCCACAAACAGTTCAGGTTTTCAGGATTTCCACAATGAATATGCATAAGATAGATATGCATGCACTGCCACCATTGTATGCAAATCTATCTCATGCATATTTATTGTGGATATTCTGAAAACCTTTTCTATTTTTTTGGCTCGCGAGGACTGGAGTTGGCCACCTCTAGTCTATACCAATTACCTAGACAGCTCAGAATAAGAAGCACTGGGGTAAATGCAAAGAGTGCCTATCTCAGGCCAAACTGTGCGAGAGTGGAGAAAGGATTAACAGCTATGGGGAAGAGGGTAATATTGTGGTACTTTGCTAAAAAATGCAACCAGATTTCTGCTAAAAACTATGCATGGAGTAACAACCATTTCATATGCTAAGGCAGTGTTTAATCATGGCAATCCTGAAAATCTGACTGAATAGGTGTGCTTTTAGTAGAGAGTTGGGGAAAAACTGTGCTATAGAGTCTCCCCATGCCACCATCCCTCCCCTTTTATTGTATATAGACGTTTTCATGGAACCTCAGAATTTTTCTGGAAAGTTACAGGTTGTTTCCTGTACAATTGGCTATTTTAGAGGTAGTCTCAGGTACTGAAAATGTAAGAAGATCTGATTTAAAAAAGGTTGTGCCTGATGTAGTGCCAAAAATTACTCTACATGGGGGTCGGGCAGGGTGAAGCCCTCTGACACAGACATTATAGGCTATTTTTCATACCCTTTTTCCTTTTGCATGTCCTACCTGACAAAGGCCTGGATTTCTCAAAATGCACTAAATATCGCATGCGATAGAAAAAGGGGCATGTTTTATGGTACTAGGCAGTTTATCACAATTTCCACTAATACCTATGTGAAGCACTAAGTTGCCACAAATTGTGATATTTCCTACATACAACCACTGGAGGGGCCATGTTTACTATCAGGGCCACTGAGGGGAAGAGAGAGAGAGAGACTAGCCATAATACCCTCACACTAGATAGGTATTTATATCTCTATGGGAGGCCCACCTAGTAACTCGAGGTGAGGTTTAGGTATTAGTGTAGGGGTTAGGGGCCACTTTGACATTCAAAGTGAGACGTACGAACAGAACAGTGCTCTCAGATTTGATGACCTTCGGAGTGAGGAAACTCACTCAAAGATGAGATTTGTGCAATGATCTCTCAACCTAGCTTGATGTTACCCAGGTAGAGAGTCCGTCTCTACCTGGGTAACATCAAGCTAGGTTGAGAGAAAACCCCTCAAAGCATGCGAAAACGCCTTAACACTATTTGATAAATGATCCTGAAAGTGAGGTACTACAATCCTCTCCTCACAAATCATAGAGACATCTACCAGTTCTCACAACTTCCTTGGGCATCACATTGCCCTTTTGCATCCTTTGGCCACAATCTTGCTCCAGTTCTTTTTTACTAAATGGTATAGAGATTCCAATATTGTTTTTAGAACCTTTTTAATACTATTTTTTTGTTAAAGAATATTAATTAAAAGAAAAGTAAACCATATGTAAGATGTTATAACTACCTACAGAAACAAACCTTGATGACCATCTTCTTCTTGATCAATATCAATCTGGATTTTGAAAAATTCATAGTACTGCAATTCTGCATCTGTCAAGCCTTGATGCCATCAGAAGAGGCTTTGATCAAGGTTCTAAATATCTTCTAATCTTAACTGATATCGTAGCCAACATTTGATATTGTGAACCACTAGATTTTACTTATTCATTTAGCTGAGATTGGAATTTCTGGATAGTACTTTGAGGTTCTCTTCATATTTGAACGGAAGGAGGTATCACGTTAAGCATGGCCCAGTGTTATCATCTTCATTTTAAATGGCAACAGGTGTGCTACAGGGATCTGCCCTGTCAGCAGCATTATTTAGTATCAAGTTTGCCCCGTTTGCAAACTACTTTCAAGCCTTAATGTCAATTATCGAGTACATGCAAATGACATAGAATTCTTTGTTCCAATTACTACATACTTGGTGCTGGTCTCGAAGTGACTCATGGAAATTGAAAGATGGATGAAGCAAAACTACTTAGCCATTACATGAACAAAACTGAAGCAATGATATTTAGCCAGCTTCCATCATCAGATATTCCTAACATGATCCAATACAATGGCACTCCAGTTACAGTTACTTGTCAACTAAGACATCTTGGTGTAACCTATGAACCTGATCTATCTTTTTTAGTACATAGTAGTAGCATTATAAAGTCTTCTTTCTATAAATTATGCCTCTTATGAAGGCTAAAACCATTTCTACCCCCTGCAGATTTCCATACTGTAGTCTAGTTGCAGGTACTATTGGAATTAAATCATTGTAATTCTGTTTGCAAGTGACTGCCCGCCAACATTGTCAGGGCATTATAAGTTATTCAAAATAAAGCTGTTTGAGTTCTTACTGGTGCTTGCTCCCATGCCCAAATAAGTCTTGTACTAGAATCATTTCATTGTCTGTCTACCTGTTACATGGCATATGAAACATAAGATAGCCACCATTATTCTTAAGGCACTAAACAACGTGTTTCCATTATGAATTAGCACTGTGCTGAAGATCTATCGTCCATCTCATACTCTTCGCTCCAGTAGCCAAGGAAGGGCTCTCAATCGCCAGGGGATGCCTATACACTTCCCTCCCTCCCTCCTTTTTTCTTTAGTGGTTGCTGACTATCTTTAGCTTATGTTTTCTGCCCTAAGACATCTTCTTTTCAATTGTCAGTTCCGTAGGGAGTGGTTAGAGCAGCAGGCTAAGAATCATGGAAGCCAAAATGCATCTCTTAACCCTATGCCTGGAGCCATGCTACCTTAAGTTCAGAAAACAAAGGCATAGCTTTTCACCCAGGCCTTCCCCTAAGATGCACTTCTTCCAGCCCAGCTACCTGAACTCCCAACAAGGGATATATCTGGGTCTAAAGTATTCAAAAATGGGTCTTTCCTGCTGGATTCCAATGCTACCCTAATTTGCACATCCTGATTGCAAGCTTTCAAATGTCTCTGTTCATTTACATTTATTGTAATCAGCCTTGAGACCAATTTTGGGAAAAGGTAGAATATCAAATGTTCATGAATAAATAAGGTAAGATGAACCAAAAGTAGAACTGAGCAAACCAGTCCCGCAAATATCAACAAATCAAAAAGAACACCAGGGACCAAACAAATACAGTTTAAAGGGAAAATAGTATCAGAACCAAATGTGCTCACTCCAGAAGTAATCCACAGGCTCTTGCCCACAATGGGCTGCAACCAGTATCATACAGTTGAGCACCTTGTTTTACCTCATGTACTATTTCCCATACTGAAACTTATAAAACCTCTAAGCTTCACCATTAAATAGTATCTAAATAAATTCTTATTTTAGTAAATTAGTTGTCTCATCACTAAAAATCCACTTAGCTTAACAAACAGCAGGCAATCCGCTCTGGCTTTAATGCTGCTGGTAATAGAAGAAGCAACGTTAACAGCAGCAACTTTGCAGACAGAAGTCGATGAATTATCACAACGATTGACAGTTCAGGACCCAGTTGAATCATTTGACATTCGTTTGAAGGACTTCAAAAGTACGGTTCACGTATTTATGGAAGAATCAAAACAGCAAAAATTAAAGACATTTATAAGAGATGAGAAGGATTGCAAAAAAGATTTGATCTATTTTTGGATGAATCCACAACATAAGCATTTGAACCTGCAGAAGAAAACATTTGAAACAGGATCAGGGGATGAACTGATTCATACAGAGGATAAAATTGCTTCAGCTCATGAAACCATGGAAAGCCAGCATTTTTAAAATAGCTATAGCAATCGGAAGGTCACATTTCAGACATCATCAGTGGATGGTCAAGGGGGATCCGCATTTTCAGAAACGCTGAATTAGTTCAAATGCACAAGGACCACTACGGAAGGAACAGCAGTGATCAATTTGTCCCAGAAGGTACTATCAAGCCATCACATTAGTGTTTTAAACAAAGGGCTTTCCTTTGTTCCAAGTGTCCGTTTCAACTTATTTGAAGTGTGTAAATCATTTGAGCGGTTTGTGCGAGTGTTACAACTGCAAATATTTTTTGATAGCAAACAGGACAATTGTTCTAATACTTCTGCAGTTACACCACATTCTCGATGGGTCCCACCAGGTCCAGCAGATTCTCTGATACAGAAGTTTCCTAAGTTAGCGTATAAATATTTATATGTGATCAACCAACAACAAACGCACACATTTCACAATCTCACTTGACAAGAAAATGGCCCTTTCTGATCTACAAAATGACCACGACATTGTAATAAAAGCAGCAGATGAAGGTGGAGCGATAGCAATCTTATCAAAGGAAACATATAGAGGAGAGGCCTTACTCCAGCTTTCTGCTGAAAAATTTTATCAACCCCTTTCAGGAGACCCCACTCCAGTTTTGAAATCCCGAGTTAATAATTTGTTAAAGATTGGCTTGGAGCAGGAATGGATTACCCAAAAGGAATTTCGTTTTCTCACAGTCGAGTTTCCTACTAAACCAGTTTTTTAATCATCTTCCTAAGATACATAAATCTTTAAGTCATCTTCTGGGCCGCCCAATTATTTCAGTGAAAGGATCATTATTGGAGCTGCAGTCTATTTTTGTAGACACATATTTAAGACCTTTGGTTCCTTGTTTACCATATTATATCAGAGATTCTGGTGATATTATTAATACTTCACAAGAATATACAGGACCATTCCAGAATGTATCTTGGGTGACCATAGATATAGTGACTCTCTAAACCAACATACCACAAGATGCTGCCTTAGTGGTGCTTAAAGATTTTTTGATTTCACACAAAGTGCGCCGGCATACCCCAATCAAGTTTATTATTCAATTGGCCATTTTGGCCTTAAAAGAAAATTATTTCATGTTTGATGATCAGTTTTATAAACAGATCGATGGCATGACAATGGGTGCAACAATGGCACTTAGTGTTGCCAGTTTATACGTCGGAGCCTTTGAAGACAAATGGCTCAAATGTTGTCCTTTTAAACAGTTTATTCATTGCTGGCGCAGATTTATAGATGACATTATGATTCTTTGGTAAGGCAGCCGCAGTTTGACAAATTGATGTCATGGCTGAATGGTTGCGATTTGCACTTACAATTTACTTTTTGTTATGGAGACTTGTCAGTGTCTTTTTTGGAGATTACCATCTCAAAACAGTCTGATTCTTTTTTTTTTTCTATTTTTCAAAAACCAACGGACAGACACACCTTGTTGGGGGGGGAATTTTGTGTCTTAGAAGGATTTGCTTCACTATACGAGAATATAAAAAGAGGGCTCAAGATATGTTTATGAGGTTTATCGATAGGGGCTATCCCCCTTCTGTTGTAAAATGGGCTATGACGAGAGCCCGTTGGAATGATAGAGAACATTGGCATGTTTTACAGTTATATTCATCTTTTTTACAAAAACCCATGATCAGAGAGGTTGCAATTTAAAAGATCTCATTCTTCTCAAAATAAAGGGGAATTGGCATTGAGTGTAAAGGGTCATTTTTCATGTAACTCGTGCTCGGTTTGTCAACAGTCACATACGAACATTGCTTTCCCTTTTGAAAAATTGAAAGATTTTACAACCAGGACACAAACTAACTGCATGTCTAGTAAGGTGGTTTATATGAAATGGTGCCCGTGTAAACTTACGTATATAGGTAAAATCATGCGCATTCTTAAAACACGTATAATAGAACATCGTAGTGCGATTCAATGTAACAAGCTAGAAGCACCACTTTCTCAGAATCAGGTATTTGAAGACTTGCATTTTACGGTGTTACAGCGAATAAAGACCGATAATCGAGGTGGGGATCAGAATTTACGTTTACTTCAGGCAGAGCAGTGTGGATTTTTTCTTTAGAGACTGTTTATCCGAAGGGTTTAAACAACGTGATCAATTGGTCAGTATTTATGTGACGAGTAAAGGCCGCTACCGACGCGGGTGAAGCTATGCATTGACAAATACCTCAACCAATTGGATTCATTTACGTGTTTGATTGGTTGTTCCATTTGTGTAGTTGCTCTGATTGGCTTGAGGTGGAGGCTGAACGGGCCTTTAAAAAGCAACTGTTCTAGGGGCTTAGTTAGAGGTTGGCCGCCATTTATTTTGAATGATCATGTGAGCTGTTTTGGCCAAGAAAAAAGTATGTTTCTGTGGAGTTGCCAATTATAATTTGTATATACTTGTGTTTGTTATACATTTTAAAGCGTGTATTGTTTTGTGCTCTTTTTCCAGATTGATAACGTTCCCCTGAAGAAGGCACGGGAGTGCCAAAACATTGTCAATGTTAGGATTTTGACTGAGCATTTTAGTAATTTTGCTGGTTGTGCCAGAGCGAATTGCCTGTTGTTGTTAAGCTAAGTGGATTTTTAGTGATAAGAGAACTAATTTACTAAAATAAAAATCTATTTAGATACTATTTAGTGGTGAAGGTTAGAGTTTTATAAGTTTAAGTATGGGAAAAAGTACATGAGGTAAAACAAGGTGCTCAACCATATGATACTGGTTGCAGTCCACTGTGGGCAAGAGCCCGTGGCTTCCTTTTGAGTGAGCACAGTTGATTCTGATACTATGTTCCCTTCAAATTGTATTTGTTTGGTCCCTGGTGTTCTTTTTGATTTCATGAATATATAAGGACACCTGGAGGTTCTGTCTCCTAAATTAGTTCACCTTAGTGAGGCCTGAGAGAGGCTTTTCTCAGTTGCAGGCCCCACCTTATGGAATTCAATCCCTGTACAGTTCCAGTCTTTGGAATGTCACAAGCTGTTCAAGAAACATTTTAAAACCTTTTCCCAGCAGGCATTTCATTTAGCAAGGTTAGCGGGACTAAGTCTACTGGCATATGATGGAAGATCATGGTCCTGTTTTTATGTAACTCACCACGAACAGTGGAACAGGTGAGTAATAAATGTATTCCTATTGTTATTGTTATGCACTCAGATACAGATTCTTTATGCATGCAGTACATGCGTGCTTCTGTAAGGCAAGAATATCCTTAAATTGCGTGTTCGTTACGATTCCTCTTTGACAGGTTGCGTGTCTCTGTCATTGCACGCAGGGTTGCAAGCCATTCTCTATCTGAGATCCAAGCTAAGTTTTATTATTGATTTTTAAAACGCTGACTGAAGTCCCTGGGTCAGATGGGAAGGCATGAACTGCTCCCCATGCAGATACTCAGCCTCAAGTAAGCCGGGCTCTCATGAATCCAGGGAAATCTGAGTAAGGAGATGGCATCGCTCCTGCAAGAGCGTTCATATTTTGGTAAAGTACGTGCTGTACTTAGAAGTGGAAAGTTAACTCCTGGCTGTGCTTGCCATCACATTCAAGGCTGTTGCATTCCTGGCCAGTGTTTCTTGCTCCTTTCAATGTCTAAACTTTTGGCTTGGAGACAAAAAATTGTGAATAACTGAACAGGAGTTTGCTTACAGAGAGCCCATTTCCTAGGTTTTATATTTGTTCCTATCCAGGCCATATCCTTCCTGTTTTCAAGGACACCATCAGGATGCATTGCTTAACACAAGCAGGCCAGGTCTTGTGTAGCTGATATGCTGAGCACAACAGTGTTGATGACTAAGTAGATATATTTGTTCCTAAAAAAAAAAAATCCTTAAATTGTCATCTCCCTTCATTTCCCCTGACTGATGCACTGGGCTTTTCCCCTTTTGCCTCAGTAATTACAGGTCTGTGGATTTCACTGAAATACTCTACTCTCTCCGACTAACCAAGGAGTCCCTTTCTGCTCTCTCTCTATAACCACAGTATCTACTGATCGCAATGACAATGTTCTGGGATGAAGCCGGGGGAAGCCTGTACATTTCCCTCACTCCTTTATTCTTTACTGGTGGTTATCTTTTATCTTGCGTTTTTCTGCCCTACCACTTCTGCTGTAGGGAGTGAAAGAGTGGTCTAGTGGTTAATGCCATGGGGTGAGACCCAAGAAAGCCAGGCTTCAAATCCGGCTTCTTCCATTGACATATCTTGTGATCTTAGGCAAGCCACTAATCCTCTATAGTCTCAGATACAAACTTAGGGGTCTATTTTCTAAGCTGCAATATTTTGC
This sequence comes from Rhinatrema bivittatum, assembly GCF_901001135.1. Classification (NCBI taxonomy): domain Eukaryota; kingdom Metazoa; phylum Chordata; class Amphibia; order Gymnophiona; family Rhinatrematidae; genus Rhinatrema; species Rhinatrema bivittatum. The sequence continues at coordinate 796,468,128 of NC_042616.1, read as the reverse complement.
AGTGGTGGTGGGTGACATTCCCGTGATATTTCTCCTCTCCTGGTAAAATATCTCAGCAGTATCTCTGTGATATTTTTTCTTGCAGAATTAAAAAATTTCACGAAGATAGGTGGAAAAACGCACAATGGCAGCCCACGTCACCTAGGGCCACCATCATGTTAAAGGGCCCATGGCCGAAATAGCCCACACCCCCCCCCCCCCCCACCTTGAAGTGAAAGATTTCCCCTGGGGATAATGAAGACCCTGTCCACCCCCCTGCTGCCTGTTGAGGAGACCTAGAAGTTAAAAAAAAACAAAAAACCAAAGGCCAGTTGTCGCCATTTTGAAAGATGGCATCGACCTGCCTGGAGCTAGGAGGTCTTTGTGACTATCACTGAACCACCAGGGGGTCTTTTTAAAATCCAAGGGTTTGAGTCCTGCTGTTGCTCCTTGTGACCTTGGGCAAGTCACTTTACCCTCCATTGTCTCAGGTACAAACTTACATTGTGAGCGCTCTGGGAATAAAGAAATACCTACAGTACCTGAATATAATCCACTTTGAAGTGTTGCAAAAAGCAGAATATAAATCTAAATCAGTGACAATCCACCATGAAGCAGTCTTTTACTGCATCTCTTCCCTGTAATAGGAGACAGGCAGCATCAAAGAGGGTGACAGGGTGCATTGGGAAAATGATTGCCGTGGATGGCCAGCCCCTGCAGATCATGAAGAATGAGGGATTTAAGAGGCAGATGCACCTCCTAGCCCCCAATTACAAAGTGCCTTCCTGGACAACATTCAGTAGACAGGCTGTCCCTGCCCTGTACACTCAGAGTCATGCTTGCATGCAGGTGCAGCAGGTCAAGCAGGAGAGGGGTAGCATCCACTTCACAAGTGACCTCTGGACTAGCCAGAATGCTACACATGCCTGCCTTTCCTCTAGTCGCATGCTGGTGGCCGAGGCAGGGGCAGGCAGCAACTTTAGCAGCGATGGATCGGCAGGGCACACTCATGTTATGGATATCAGCAACACCTTGGTCAATATCTTAGGAGCAATAAGGAAGACGATGGAGGGCTGGCAGCTAGAGTAGTGAACTAAAACAAGAAAGGAAGCCCCAAACCAGCTTCTCTATCTATAAAATGTCACTCAGATTAGAAAAGACTAGAAAACAATGCATGGTATCGTTGCAACACAGTAAACTTAATAAATGCTCATGTTTGCGAGAATCCGCTGTTGAGCACTGATTTTGCGAGCTTTTTCCTCTGTTTGTCTTCATTAATTGGTATGCAATACTGATATTTTTAAAGCTCTGCTTTGAAACCTAAGGAACCTCCTCTTGATTTCACCTTGCGTTGTTTTAAGCCAATTCATGTGGCTTGTAAGCCCCTGAGGCAGCTCTTTGAGCGAAACTCGGCCAGAGTCGGGCAAGCTTCAATAAAATCTTGATTACACCGATCCATCTACGTGTTTCATTGCTGTCATTCCCATTGGACTACAGAGTCATGAGCCTTAATTCTAAACTCACTGAGGATTTTTTCTCCACTTTTTATATTTATCCCCACCCCCAACCCCTTAACTTATCTAGTAACCCTTTTCCTTCTCAATTCAGGCTCTCCAGGTGTAGAGAGAATGAGAGAGAGAGAGAGTTAAATGAAAGAGGAGGAAAGAAACACAACCTTATCCTCCAACCTCCTCACTTTTACCAGAGTTCTCCAAGAGGGAATATTGGCTGCAAATTGCTGCACTTGTATGCAGAAGAACAAATCCAGTATAATCTCCTGCGGGATTGATATTTCTGAGTATACAATAGTTAGGGCACTCGTAATAATAAACAAGTCAACACAGAAAGGAATTGCAAGGGATGAGTTTTTACTGAGGCAATCGCATATGAAAATATTCTTCACACTAGTTTCCGTATGCATGGATTAACACAACCATTTCTGCAGAATATAACGCAGAACACTCTGCTAGCATTCATATAATGTTTATTTATTTATTTATTTATTTATTTATTTATTTAACATTTTTCTATACCGAACTTCATGACAAGCTTCATATCAGGCCGGTTTACATCAAACTTGGAATGTTGCTGAATTAGTTCCCCGGGTCCTGTAAGTGAATGCCAGTTTGGTCCTACCGTCTCCACATAGATTGCTTCTTACAAGACTGAAATTTCAAGGAGCAGGAATGATGGGCAGTTGCTCAGCAAACTCCAAGGTACCCTTTTCAAACAAATAACACTATTAGGGTCCCTCCACAGGCTTTTATTCAGAGCTTGATTAGCTCTGGAATTGACTTTCCACACCTTGTCTGCTATGCAATTAACTTGCAGGCAGGTAAAAAGAGTTCCCTTGTGAAGATTTGGAAGATCTGTAGAGGTCTTAAAGGGACCTCACTTTTATTAGTGTGTCAAAGTGAGAATTCACACCTGCACTCGGGAGCCTTCTGGAACCCTGTCATCATGGGTCCTAAATTCGGCCACTAGGTATTGCCATTGTGCAATGACATCACTCCCTCACACCCAGGAGCTGTGAACGCTACTTCTGCAGCATCCCCAGTTGACTCAGGGAGCAAAAGATTTGAGCCATGAATTGAATGTCTGCTAAGCCACCAGGCTAATCTATTCGTATAAACTGGTGCAAGCTTTTAGCAGCTGCTCAGTTTCTGCAGCATTGCAATCATTACGCTATTTCCCTTAAAGGCATGGTAGTATTTGTTTTTTCTACCCACATTTATTCATTTTGAAAAAAAAAAGCACAACTTCCTTCAAAACTGTATTAGCAATAAAAAGGAAAGATGTATATTGAAGCCTAATGAAGCAATAACTATTACTCACTGGTGATATGCCACAATATTTTCCAGGGCTATTTGAGATTAAATTATTGTCCTTAATGCATAAAGCAGAGACATTATTTTTATTCTCATCAACTCTAATCTCTGAGGGCCACAAACAAGTCTGGTTCTCAGGATATCTACAATGAATATCTATGCAATATAATTGCATATAGACCCTGTTAATATAGCTTAATCTGTTATTCTGCTACCCAGACCTTATGTATGTAGCTCAAGGACGAAAGCTGAGTATTCCTGGAGTAGAGAGAAGCAGAAACCCTGCCCAGGAGGCACTTATGTCTTAAATTTGTGTTTGCTGTGTGACTGACAACACTGATGTCTTTTAGGCTTTTGACCTGATTCACTAGAGCCCAAGATGAATAATCATCTGAGTGACTTGGATTTGTGGTTGGTATGAAAAGGATTTTCTTTTGGCTCCAGCACATGCCGTGGGTAGACAGGCAGACACCGCTGTGACTAACGGCACATACTATGCGGAGGAAAAGCTGTCATTAGGTGAGGGAAATTGTGGCTGTACAGAAGCTCTTGAAATGAAATGCATTTGCTCGCCTGTCCTAATTTATTCCATCGCTTCAATCCTATGGCTGAATGTAAACCTGGCACTGACCCAACCCTTCGCAGCTGTAGGAGAACACGCCTGAGAGCTGCAAGAAACCACTACCAGGCCCCTTCAGGATATCATAGAAACATAGAAATGACGGCAGAAGAAGACCAAACGGCCCATCCAGTCTGCCCAGCAAGCTTTGCACATTTTTTTCTCATACTTATCTGTTACTCTTAGTAACCTTTTGGTTCTATTTCCCTTCCACCCCCACCATTAATGCAGAGAGCAGTGTTGGAACTGCATCTTAAGTGAAATATCTAGCTTAATTGGTTAGGGGTAGTAACTGCCGCAATACCCCAAGAAACCTAGGCACGCTCAAGCTAAGGTGATCAGACATAGACGCCCGTCTATGTGCTTTCATTGGCTGGAGAGCCTCGGGCGTGCGTGACGCACGCCGTGACATCACGCGCGCCCGTCCATGTGCGCCCAAATTGACGGGCGCTCAGCCAATGAAAGCACGCCCGTCTATGTGCTTTCATTGGCTGGAGCACCCATCAATTTGGGCGCTCCAGCCAATGAAAGCACATAAACGGGCGTGACGCACCCAGTGACGTCACATGCACCCGTCTATGTGCTTTCATTGGCTGGAGCGCCCAAATTGACGGGCGCTCAGGCCAATGAAAGTACGCTTCGCTCCGCTCGTGCCGTGACTTTTGATTTGAATATCTCCGAGCAAAGCAGGAACTGTCTGATCACCTTAGCTTGAGCGTGCCTAGGTTTCTCGGGGTATGTAAAACTAAGACTGGGACCAGTGGAATAATTAAAAACCAGCAGCCTTAGCCAAACAGGACGCTCTCCCATTCTGTGCCTATGGAAAACGTCCTCAATGAATTGGCGCGGGGGGGGACCGCTACGAGCCGTTTTCGCCGCCGGCTGCCCCCTCCGGAGGGCGGCAGAGAAGGGAAGGGGCTGAAAAGCAACAAAAAGTAAATTGGCACATGTCGCGCCGCTTCGGGAGGAGGGGATTTTCGGTTTTTAGGTTTTCATGGGTTAAAGTTGGGATCCACTTCCTGGTGCCTGTCATTTCAAATGTCATTTGAAATGACAGGTACCAGCGCACCCAGGATACTGTATAGGCGCTGTATTAAGCGCCTATACAGTATAATGGGTTGCGCGGGCCTAACGCTTTGCCTAACGCTTCGCAGATGCGGCTTGCATTTGCAAGCAATTTAAATAGAGTATCGAGCGGTATGTGATCAGAACAGTGCGTGGGGCAAACGAGGGTGCGTCCGGTACTGCCGCACTCTTTCTAGCGCGTCCTTACTGTATCGACCCGATAGTAATTCAGTCCTTTTTGATTGTTGTCTGTATATAGATCCTCTTTTCTTCATTTCCCCCTGCCGTTGAAGCAGAGAGTTATGCTGGACATGCATTGAAAGTGAAGCATCAGACTTTCTCCCCTGCTGTTGAAGCAGAGAGCTATGCTGGTTATGTGTGAAGTATCAGTCTTTCTCCCCTGCCGTTGAAGCAGAGAATTATGCTGGATATGCATTGAAAGTGAAGTATCAGGCCTATCTGGCCTGGGGTAGCAACCGCCGCAACAAGCAAGCTATTCCCTACTTTCTTGTGAATGTAAGTCAGCCAAGTGCATATCCAGGAGGAGGAGGATGCTGGGAAGGGCGTACTGCAGTTCAGGACTGCGAATGTCATTCCGCTTTCCTTTGCTTTTATATCAAAGCCAACAACCCTTAAGTCAAGCCTTCTCTTTATCGTGCCCGACATGCAAGGAGTGAAACCTTAACGGACGGGAACTGAAATCACTGGTATAAAAGCAAACTGATATTTCACAGTGCTTCTCTAAACCTACGCTACCACACTGGCTAAAGGTAAAATGAATGAAGTTACAGGCACAATACATTTCTGTGTAAGAAGATTACAGAGAGTTCTTTCCGGTACTGTCTGCCTAAAAATCCCTTTAACCGCCAAGCATGTGCCCACCTTATTCAACCGAATTGGAATCCACCCCCTCGTTTCCCCCTAAAGGCTGCAGAATTAAATGCACAGTAATTTCAGCAAAGACTCTGGGGGCTGATGCAATAAAGTGCGCCCAGCCTAGCACGCAAGTCTCCGCGCAGTTGGACGTGCGTTTTGGATGCGCCAGACTAGCACCCGAAGCGATAAGGAGATTAGCGCAGCCAAAACACGGGCCCAAACAAATGTGTAGCCTGTATCGCCTAGCCCACGTAAATCCCATGTAGATGAAGCTGTCAGCTATTACCCTGGATGCGGAGAATCGCTGAGGCGGAGTAAAGTCAATCCACCAGTCAAGGGCTCAGGAGAAATTTACAAAAATACGGTCCTCTGTATTACCATGAGTGTGTCCTCCTACTCAGTATCATTGTGCTCAGCGTTTGGACTTCCTGTTACAGCCACGCCCGTTTCCCTAGGGGCTGGCCCGCAGCTCTCCACCTGACTTATAGGACCAGCGGTGGGCGGTCCTGGCAAGCTCCTCCCAGGGAGTTGCCTCTACCTCCGGTATTTAAGGACTGTCTGTTCACTTGCAAAAGGCCTGCGGATCAAGCTCTACAGTTGTCTGTAACCTTGCCTGATCCAGGTCTACCGTGGTCTGTCTTGCTTAGATAGTACCTTGTCTTGATGTCTGTTTCTGACCTTGCCTAGATGTCTGTTCCTGTTCCTGCCAGCCGTAAGGGCTTCGGATGTCAGTATCCCAGCATCGGAGTTCCTGTTCGCCTGGGTCTTCCCCGCACCTCCTTTCCTCAGCGTGGTCCGCGACCAGCCTTCCTGGGCTGTGTAGGGCGCATCTGGGATGGGGTGGTCCGTGACCAGTCTAGCTGTGCTGGAGTAGGGCGCCCGGATGGACAGTGCCATGTTCCCGTCCAGCCAGTTTAATTTACTGCTCGCGGTGGAGAAAAATAAATGTATATTGGCTTGATTTAAAAAAAAAAAAAAAAAAAAGTCTTCTGGCCGCACAATTTAGACACCCATAGCAAGGGGCGCTTAATATAAGTCACTTCAGCAACCTCAGCAAAATAACAGAAAAATCGGCCTGAAAAACTGGGATAAAAATTGCAATTGTGGGCGCCCAATGCAATTGAGCGCTATGGACGCACCCATTCTCCCCTAGCGCGACCTTTTTTAATCAGCCCCTCATTTAAATTCTGGGAATGTGACTGCATGCGCATTAGGAAAACGGGCGCCCAATACGAGCGTCTTATCGCATCGGCCCCTTTGAGTTTTAAATTGGGCTGGATCGTTTTACAACTTCACACCTGTCATGCACTTTCCTTCCCTGACTTTTTGCAGTATCATCAAGCTTGCAACACTCAGAGCAGCGGCACTACCAAAACGATTTTCTAAAATAAAATTATAAAATGAATACGTGGAACACCCAATTAATAAAATTTTACTTTCGTAGATTTTCCTGACCTAGCTGTCCAAGTTCTCACTTCCCATTTAGTCAATATTTATAAATTACTGGTCAATTAGAGAGGCTGAAAAAAAAAAAAAGATACTCTCACGCAAACTGAATATTAAGTCTTTAAGTTATTTCACCCATTCACCATGGGTGGGTGCAGCTCAGCAGATCAAATTAGCATCATAGGTGTCATAGTTAATTTGAACAAGTGAGTTCATTGTCAATTTGTTTTGGCGTGCTACTGGCTAACAGTGTCCTATTGTGTAGTTAATTGCACAATCAAGATTTTTTCAAAGAATTTTATACTAGGAAAGGAAAACCAAAATGCGGCTCCAACATTGCTCTATGATTCAATGGCAAGAGAAAATGTGGAAAAAAGGATTTGCATTCACAAAAAAGTGGGGAGTAGCTAGCTTGTTACAGCGGTTACTACCCCAAACCAAATAAGCCTGATACTTCACTTTCAATGCATATCCAGCATAGCTCTCTGCTTCAGTGGCGGGGGGAATGAAGAAAAGATGATTTATATTCAGACAACAACAACAAGGACTGAATTACATAGTCTGGGTAAACAAATAAGCATGGGAGTAGCTTGCTTGTTAGGGCGGTTACTACCCTGAATCAATTAAGCCTGATACTTCACTTTCAATACATATCCAGCGTAGCTCTCTGCTTCAATGGCAGGGGTGAATGAAGAAAAGTGCAAGTAAACTCAAACAACCAACAAGGACTGAATTGCATAGGCTGGGCAACAAATAAGCGTAGGAATAGCTTGCTTATTGCGGCGGTTACTACCCCTAACAAATTATGCTAGATACTTTACTTAGATGCAGTTCCAGCACTGCTCTCTACATTAATGACTGGGGTGGAAGGGAAATAGAACCATAAGGTTACTAAGGGCCAAGAGTAACAGATAAGTATGAGAAAAAAACAAGTGTGAAAGCTTGCTGGGCAGACTGGATGGGCCGTTTGGTCTTCTTCTGCCGTCATTTCTATGTTTCTATAAGTAACATGGTTTATTTCTAATTCCCCTCCCCTCACTCCATTCCCCGGTTCTCATGGGAGATGTTAATGTTGCAGCTTTCCCTGCAATTTCTAGTGGCTGAGAGTGCCACCCGCCTCTTCTGGAAATCTTGCATGGACTACCAGACAGTGCCAACTACTCCATTTCCCCAGGCCTGAAAGCATTGCCTGTGGCAGGGATGGCTAACTTCGATCCTCAAGAGCCACAAACAGGTCTGTTTTCAGTATATCCACAATGAAAACAGGTATCCAATTAACTCTTGGGGAGAGGCGGGCGTGGAGGCTGCCAGAGGAAGTCCACAACAGTGGGCTGAGACCTGGGCTCAAATGTATAGCGAAGCATATGCTGGTAACCCTAAATAACGTGGATAATGGTGTGCTAGTGTCTCTGAGAGGAGAGAGAATGCAAGGTCCTAGCCCCAGAGAGCTGACCTAGAAGGACCACTCAATTACAATATACTTTAAAAAAAATGTGTTTGGTGTGGATTGGGTTCTGTACATTAGGCAATGTTTGTTGGGCTCAATTTGGTCATGAAGTGAACCATAGGTGGTAATGACAGCAATGCAGTTAGGTCTCAGGGGATAACTGCACCATAGAGGGAGAAGTGACTCTTCAAGATCTTCTGCTGGGAGACACCAAAGATTTATTTCATATTTGAGGTATAATTTGGTATCAGATGTGTGGGGTTTTTTTGTTTTTCTGTAATTTCTTTACATCCTTAGTACAATCAAAAATATGTTTTGTCTCTTTACATGCGCCTCTAATTTAGTGGGCAGACTATCTAGACTGACAAAAATGTATTATTCAGACAGAATTGGCCTCTTATGATACACAGAAATATAGAGATGTCAGTAGAAAAGGACCAAATGGTCCATCTAGTCTGCCCAGCAAGCTTATGGTAGTAACTGCCACAAGGTACACATCACCCCTATGCTTATCAGTTTCCCAGACTGTAAAAGTCAGAGCCCTTGTTTATTTCTGTCTGAGTCCAATTCCCCGTTACCTCTTGCTGCTGAAGCAGAGAGCAATGTTGGAATTGCATCAACAGTGTGAAGGCTTATTGGTTAAGGGTAGTAACAGCCGCACCAGCAAGTTACCTTCATGCGCTCTTCTCCTCATTTCCATCCTCCAGCCTTTAGGGATCCTCAGTGTTTATCCCATGCCCCTTTGAAATCTTTCACTGTTTTTGTCTTCACCACCTCCAGGGGCGGATTGAGGGAAAATAGTGGCCCGGGGGATTTTTCTCCATACTGGCCCATGGGTACCCAATTACATTTACATATATAATTTACACATATAATTTACATATATATGTACACACCCCTATATTTTGGCATGGTCCTCCCGTATCAACACAGTACTATTTGCCAAAACTCAAAGAATAACAACCCCACCTATGAAAAAGAATACCACAAATATTACACCAGAATCTAAAATACCAATACACCTCCTATCAGGAAAACAGAACAGGCCAAGCTACTACAGATCCCTACAGAGAAACCACATGCTAAAAGAATGCTTCATCTCAGTCTCGCATGCAGAACACAAACTCTCATCAAATACAGAATAAAGCCACATAAAGTATAAATAGAAATGTGCAGACAAAAACTAAACTGTAAAACGTATCACGCCAGACTCTATACAGTGCAACAATGGAAAAACAAAAATGTCACTATTCCTCATGAAACAATCAATAAAATCAAGATATATAAATCATGAATCATAATTATAAAATCATACTAATAAAATAATTTCAAAACAGCTGATGAATAGAATATCCATTAATTAAAGACTCAAGCAAATTTTGAAACCTTTACCAAACACCAATAAAATATTTCAAACCGCAGATACATCACATACTACCCAATAATTAAAATGGTAGTCAATCAAGAAAAATGAACTTAAAAAGCCACCTTTACTTACCCTATCTCCAGCAGTTCTCCTACTCCTTTCCCTTGCAGGCCACACCAGAAGCAGTAGTAGCTGCTGAAGCTGTCCTCACGGTCCTCTTCCTTAGGGACCACAACCAATCTCTTCTCTCTCTCACACACACACACACACACCAGTCATCTCCCTGATCAGTCTCACACATACACACATCATCTCTCTGGCCAATCTCTCTCAATCACACAATGCTCTCGCTCTCTCTTACTTACACAAAGGCTTTCAATCACACACATGCTCTCTCTATTTCACTTACACACAAGCTCTCAATCACACACATGTTCTATCTCACTTACAAACAGGCTCAATCACACACATGCCCTCTCTCACAGCCACAAGCAGCCAAAAACATGCTCCATCTCTCTTGCGCACACACACATTGACACACAGAAGCACCCTCCCTGTCTCTCACTGAAGCACCTTGCTTTCAGACTTGCAGCATTTTTCACTTTTACTAAAAGTGAAAGTGATGATCCCAACCATTAAATAAGAAAACCACATTCCTATCAGAAGGCGAAATGACACCCTTCCTTCAGGTTCTGTCCTCCCAAGGGACAGCCACCCACACCCTACAGCTTCTCTTGTTTTGCGCTTTCAGGCAATAAAGCAAGTATCTTTCTTCAAACTATCAGTCATATGATTATTCATGTGGGAGATATGGAACCGAAAGACATCCTTAGTCAACTTCCCTTTTAAAAAGGAAGAGTCCAGTCTTAGTCATTTAAAGATATACATTTTCTAAAGGCTTAAAAAAAATAGCAAAACCGTTTCAGATTGGAACTATTCTATTCTTCATGCTTAAATTATAGAAACATAGAAACATAGAAATGACGGCAGAAGAAGACCAATCGGCCCATCCAGTCTGCCCAGCAAGCTTCACACTTCTTTTTTCTCATACTTATCTGTTTCTCTTGGCTCTTAGTAACCTTTGGTTCTATTTCCCTTTCACCCCCACCATTAATGCAGAGAGCAGTGATGGAGCTGCATCCAAGTGAAATATCAAGCTTGATTAGTTAGGGGTAGTAACCGCCGCAATAAGCAAGCTACACCCATACTTATTTGTTTACCCAGACTATGTTATTCAGCCCTTATTGGTTGTTTTTCTTCTCCCCTGCCGTTGAAGCAGAGAGCTATGCTGGATATGCGTGAAGTATTAGTTTTACTTCTCCCCTGCCGTTGAAGCAGAGAGCTGTGCTGGATATGCGTGAAGTATCAGTTTTTCTTCTCCCTTGCCGTTGAAGCAGAGAGCTATGCTGGATATGCGTGAAGTATTAGTTTTACTTCTCCCCTGCCGTTGAAGCACCGTTCCTTTCTCACATACATACAGAAGCACCCTTCCGATCCAAGGCCCCCGCTGGTCTCGGCGGCAGTTAGCAGCACCGGTGTTCACTTCTTTGGCCCCCGCCGGCCTCGATTTTAATTTCTTCTGCCCTCTTGGTCTCCGGCGGGGGGGCCGAAGAAATTAAAATCGAGGCCGGCGAGGGCCGAAGAAAATTAAAATCGAGGCCGGCGAAGGCCGAAGAAAAGTAGATAGGCGCTGCCCAGCCAGCCCCCTGCTTGAGGCTGGTTAAAAGGCGCCCATCTTCTTTTCTTCGGCCGCAGCCACCGGCCTCGATTTTAATTTAGTCGGCCCCCAACTTCATTTCTTCGACCGCCGCTGGCCTCGATTTTAATTTAGTCGGCCCTCATCTTCATTTCTTCGGCCGCCGGCCTCGATTTTAATTTAGTCGGCCCCCTGCCGGCTTGGTCTTCCGCGGGGGCTGGCTAATCTTCTTTTCTTCGGCCCACGCTGGCTTGGTCTAATGGCGGGGGCTGGCTGGGAGGCGCTGAGGAAGAGCCACGTGGTCTCGACCACATGACCAGCTAGACTGGCCCACCGGGGGATGCCCGATCCCCCGATAGGTCAATCTGCCCCTGACCAAACATTTCAGGTATCTGAAGGTCTGTATCAGATTTCCCCTGCACCTCCTCTCTTCCAGGATATACATATTTAGGTCCTTCAGCCTCTCCTCATCTTTTGATGGAGAACCCAACCATTTTTGTCACCCTTCTCTGGACCGCCTCCATCCTGTCTCTGTCCCTTTTGAGATACGGTCTCCAGAGCTGAATACAATATGTCAGGTGAGGCCTCATCAAGGACCTGTACAATCTTCTATTGTACTGAAGCATCACTCATTACAGTCTACGTCTTTTACAGGTCACTGATGTTTAAGGAAACCAAGACATTTTGCCCTCCCATATGAAAGGGTCCAAGTGAGATCCTGCCCACTCAGTCACTTCGAATATAAGCTGGCCTCTTCAACCCACCACTTAGTGCTCCAGGATCTCCTGCTCTTTTCCAAGCCTGGATTGTTGTTTGGACGAGCTTTTCCTATATGGAGTCTGCTCCCAGTTCTGGCATCAGATTTATGCAGTACTTCAATAGCTTCAATCCAATGGCAATCTCTCATGTTCCTGCTGCTGCTAACATGCCATTATCAGGAAAGATCCAGACCAGGCCCGCTCCTTCTCCATCTGAGCTGAAGAACCTACAGACTATTTCTTTTTGGAAGGCTCAGCTTTTACTCTACTTCCAACAACTCGTCCTACTCATCTCGCTCTACTTATCCCTCTCAGGCATCCAATCCTACAGCTATACCCCTAAAGGCAAACACACTCATAAAATCGGAAGAGAATACTGGATTGTATCATTTCCTGTGTAAACCCTAATTTATGGATATCACTGAAAAGTCCTCTCTTAGATGTTATAGTATGTTAGTGTACTTGGCGACTCTATCTTCATTTATGAAACGGGTTCCTACCACCACTCCATAATGTATGATTTTCCCAGAGCTAAGGAAGAGAGGCTGTAGAGAATAGGTTTTAAGGTTATAGATTCACATAGGTTAAATCTACTTCAAATGCACATTACATTTTCTTATAACTCTGCTTTAAGCAAGCAATTTGCATTTTTTTAACCAAAAAAAATTCTTTTATTTTTACAGGAATTCTTCAGTCTCCAGCTGCAAAGACATTTTTTTCACTGCATATTTATTTATTTATTTATTTATTTAACATTTTTTATATACCGAAATTCTAGCAACAATGTTGCTAATCATTTCGGTTTACATATAACATTGGAGTGACTTAACATGCGACCAGCTAGAAGCATGTTACAGAATCAATGCATATACATTGATTCTGGCTAAAAATCAGAAAAAAACAATTCAGTTTTTTTCTTTTTCAGGCTCCATATGGAGAGTCAGGAAACAGATAATTAATTTGTCTTTTCTTTTACCTGGCAGTTTTCCTCTGATCCTTTGGCTTACTGGCTCAGTTGAAACCAGAACTGGGATTCCACGCCATGGGGCCGATGCAATGCAGTGCGCTCAGCCGAGCGCACTGATAACCCGCAGTCGGACGCGGGTTAAATAGGCGCTAATCCACCCCCTAATACAATTAGGGGATTAGCACCTATTTAATGCATGTCCCACGCAGAGCAAATGGGATAGCGCTCATCACATGCAAATGCATGTGAATGAGGCTATTACTCATTCACTCCAAATGCAAAAAAAATAAATGTGCGTCTCAGACGCACATTTATCGCTCGGCTATTAACGCCTGCCTGGAGCAGGCGCTAAGAGCTGAGCGCACTGGAAAAAACAGTACAGAAAAGCAGAAAAAACTGCCGGCCGGCTGCGTTATGAAAACCGAAGCTGAGCTTTTCATAACTGGCAGACTGCAGTTATGAAAACCGATGCCGAGTTTATCGGCATTCATAACCGGGAGACCGCTGCTAACGCGACCCCCTAATTATAATATAGCATGCTTGACAAGGAAGAGTTTAGCCAATGCATCCACTGTAAACACATTCCCTTTCCCACTTTTGGTCTCTTTGTATTGTTGTTGATGCTAAATCAGATTAGTCAGTTTTAAAGAAAGGAAATCAGATTTATTTACGGAACGACAGATCTCAAGCGCATGAAAGCTGGCGAGGAGTCTTGCAGAAGCTTTCCTATGCAACCCTGCAAAGAGTTTGGAATACGGCAGGCCATCTCGTCTTTACTAAAGCCTTCCATAGCTCATGAAACATGGACTGACCTCTCTGGCTGAAACACTTCCTGGTATTTGTGAGGAGGAAGTATCTAGGGCTTATAGCAGAAGCCAGGAACTCTGTGTGACCCCTGCCTGTGGCACTTTTCCTTCCCGTTTCTCATTTTACCCCACTCACTGGATCACAGTGATGGTAATTTCCTGGAATAGGCTATGCCAAGGGACCGCGTATATTTTGTGTTTCTCAAGAGCTGGGTCTTATGCAGCTTTGAGAACAGTTGTTTATAGGAAGCCTCAGTAAGAAGTGACTTTACCTGCTCCTGCACTGTATTGTCAAGAAAACAGGAAATGACCACTACAAGCAAAAATGGATCTCTCTCATCTTGGAACTCAGAGTTTTTACATTCCCATGCTGCCTTCTTGCCAACAGTTGCTGCTTGTTCATCTGTAATCAGTCATCTCTGGCCCTCTAAAACCAGGATGGGGGTTATCTCCTCTTTCTGAGGTTCACAGATGACTTCATGTGTTTCTAGTGAGAACGCCCAGCAGATGGTGCTTCAGTTTACAAGCACTGCAAAGTATGAATGAAATGCGCCTTCTCCGAGGAAGCGTTTCATGAGTCAGCATCCTCTTGGCACAACAATGAAAGAATGAAAGAGGGGAGGGGAGGGGAAGAGGAACATCTTTTGATGGAAAGATCCCATCTGGACAGCAGCAGTTGCAAGGACATGTCCTTGGATTTTCAGGATGCTGTGTGCTTCAGGCAGGATGACAGAGAACCATTGCATGATACTAAAAAGGGAAGCAGCAGGGCACTGTTGAAAATCCGGATGCAGCGAAGTTTTGAATAAAGGGAGTCCTTCTTTCTTGAAAGCGGTGGTTCCCTTCCCTCAAAGTTGAGATCACTTTAAAACCTGACTGGGCCAACTATAACCAGGGTAACCATCCTCCTGGTCAGCTCTTGAGCAAGGGGGAACATGGAAAGGGCCAGAGACCATCTAAGGCTCCCATGACCACCCAGGATTCCTCCACGGGAGGAGGGGGGGGGGGGGGGGGGGGAGACAGTCTTTTTAAAGCCGTGAGGATTTTGTCTCTTTCTGGGGCTCTTCTGTATTACACCGGAGGTGGACCCTTGTGCCAAGGTGGGGTTGACGCTACCTGTGGGGTGGAGTCCCGCAGGTCCCCACCGTCGGTAGACGGAGCTGGCTGATTGACGGAGGCAGGCTGAAGCTTCGCCAGTACCGGCCCTCGTTCCCTGCAGGTTGAGTCCTTGGGTACTGGGGCCGGCTGGGCTTAAGTGGGCCTCCATCCAAGGTCTTCAGAGGGATGACGAGATAGTCAGCCAGGAACCAGCAGCGTAGTCAAATGAAGCAGTGATCAGAATCAGAAGGCAATCATAGCGTGGTCAGGCGTTGGCATTGGTCAGAGTCAGGAGACAATCCGTAGCATGGTCAGGCGAAAGCAGTGGTCAGAATCAGAAGACAATCCGTAGCGTGGTCAGGCGTGGCATTGCTCAGAGTCAGGAGACATCTGTAGCATGGGCAGACGTAGAAGTGGTCAGAATCAAAGACAATCCGTAGCGTGGTCAGGCGAAGCAGTGGTCAGAATCAGAAGACAATCCGTAGCATGGTCAGACGTAGCAGTAGTCAGAATCCGGAGACATGGGAACACAGGCAAAACAGCGAAGCAAAGCAACTGAACACACATCTAGTGTGAAGACCAGTTGCCAAGGCGAGTCTTGAGAGTCAGGGCTCGCGAGAGAGGTGCGCGCGCCTGGGGAGCCGAGTGTGAGAGGCTGACGGCGTCGTAGTCTTTGCCGTGACTCGGGGTTCACCAGCACGGACAGGGCCCAGCACTGGGAGGGCTCCCCCTGCCCTGCAGCGGAGCCGGGGACCACCCCAGGCGGACGGCGAGGAAGGTGAGGAAGGCCGGTCACGAGCTCTGCGGGCGATTGATATAACAGTACCCCCTCCTCTAGAATCCCCCTCTGAGGGTCTAAGTAGCCAGGGCGCCAGTTGTTCTCCAGCTCTTGCGGATTCGTGAGCTGAAGACCCATGGGGCACCGAGGGATGACCTCGAGGAACTTCCGGGACCCTCGACGGGGTTGAGAGAGCCGCAGGGAGATGCCCTTTTCCCTTCTCAAGCTGCAAAAGGGTGTGTAAATTCTGGATCTCCTCCTCCTTGTAGGTCAGCAGGGACACAAATCCTTTTGTGACTTGATTGTGCTTTTTTACGAGGGCTTCGTGTTCGGCCAACTTTTGCATCAGCTGCTCCTTCAACTGGGTGAAAAAAGCCCTCAAGTCTTTCCTCTGGAGAGAGAAAGGCCTGGTCTGAGTCTCCTGAGACTTCTTACAGGAAAGAAGGAGATTAGGAAGAGCGGTAGCCACGGTTGGGGACCAGGGAGACTCTTCCGGTTCTAGACAGGACTCCAAACACCGCGGACCCCACTGAATCAGGTCAACTGTGGACCAGTCAAATTGTGGCTGGTTCTTCCGCAGCCATGGCAGACCCAGGATTATCGGATTCACGGCCGTAGGAAGGATGTAGAAGGAAATGAACTCAGAGTGATCCAGTCCAATTTTCAGAGAAAGAGGCTGTGTGGCCTGTGTCACCACACTGGGGAGGAAGTCCCCATGGACCGAGGAGAGAGCCAACAGAGGACTCAAAGGACACGTGGGGATTTGATATTGATCCACAAGGTCTTGCTGAATAAAGTTTCCCCGAGCGCCGGAGTCCACTAGGGCCTGAGTGGAAACACAGGTGGAGGATAGTTCCAAGGAGGCAGACAATAGGAACAGAGGTGATGTTGTAGTAAGACCAAGAGTTACCGACTCTGACATCTCTCGATGAGGAGTTATTTTCTTCTTTTCTGGGCATTGAGTCAGCAAGTGCGTAGAGTTTCCACAATACTCACTGGCAAGAGCAAAAGAGACCACATCACTCAAACACTGGCCGAACTACACTGGTTACCAATAGTACAAGAGTGGAGGATAGTTCGGGCCGTCCATTGCTCCTACCATGTGACAGAGGCCGGCCAATGGCACCGATAGCCCCTGTCACATGGTAAGGCAAAGGGCCATCGGCGCCATTTTGATTAGTGGCAGCCAATGGCCCGAGAGGGGGAGATCGCTCCCCGGACCCCGCTGAACCACCAGGGATTTTCGGTAAGTCTTGGGGTGCCGGTTGGGCAAGTCTTGGGGGGGTCGGGAGGGTAGGGATTGCAATGAATTAAATTTGAAGGGTTGGGGTGGGTTTGGGTTTTTGGTTTTTTACATTTGAAGGGCCAGGGGGGGTGGGGGGTGGGTATTTCATGCTTCAGTTCGGGGTCACACAAATAAAATTGGGTACGAACCGCGGGAAAAACGAAATTTCCCACGGTGGGCCAATAACGAAGGCCGAACCAAAAGGTTCGGCTGAATCACATTTCTAATAGAGGTAGCCAATGCCTCCAGGAATCGTTGCTGCTCCTGGATCTTCTGGGCAGACCTGGAATGGCCTGGAGAGTGGACAGGTCTGCCAGGTCCATGGCCTTGGCAATCTGTTACACAACCCGGAGGTGGACCCTTGGACCAAGGTGGGGTTGATGCTACCTGTGGGGGGGAGCCCTGCAGGTCCCCACCATGGTAGGCGGAGTAGGCTGATTGAAGGAGGCCGGCTGGAGCTTCGGCAGTACCAGCCCTTGTTCCCCACAGGTTGAGCCCTTGGGTATAGGGGCCGGCTGGGCTTAGGTGGGCCTCTGTCCAAGGTCTTCGGAGGGACGACGAGAGAGTCAGCCAGGAGCCAGCAGCATAGTCAGACAAAGCAGTGGTCAGAGTCAGAAGACAATCCGTAGCGTGGTCAGGCGAAGCAGTAGTCAGAATCCGGAGACATGGGAACACAGGCAAAACAGCGAAGCAAGCAACTGAACACACGGTTAGTGTGAAGACCAGTTGCCAAGGTGAGTCCTGAGAGCCAGGGCTCACCTAATATAGGCCCCTGAACCGGTGACATCACAGAAAAGGGCCGGCAGCCGGCGTGCTGTGGGCCCTTTAAATAATCTAGAGAGGTGCGCGCGCGCTTGGGGAGCCAGGTGAGAGGGGCTGACGGCATCTTTGCCGTGACTCAAGGTTCTCCGGCGGCGGACAGGGCCGCGAAGAGGAGAGCAGCACTGGGAGGGCTCCCTCTGCCCTTCAGTGGAGCCGGGGACCGCTCCCGGCAGGACAGCGAGGAAGGTGAGGAAGGCCAGTCGCGAGCTCTGCGGCCGACTGACATAACATTCTGTGTACCAGTCCAGACACTCTCACACACATACACACACACACACACAAATCACTCTTTTGTGTGATTTTCTTTTTCAAAATAAAGTTTTTACTCCAAACTAGTGGCAGGCAAACAAAAGCAAATTCCAGCAGTGCACGAGAGGACAGACAAAATCCCAAACCATAAATCTCAATCTCTTTCACACACTCCTTCCCACAAAGGTAAGTTCTTTGGGACAGGTACCCTTCCTCACAGTGGCTTTTGGGTATTGCAGATCTTCTCAGTCCCTTTCTCTGTTCTCTTTGGTGATCTTCTGACTGAACTGCTTGATCAGCCAACACTGTGGATTACCCCAGACAGATTGTTCTCCCTTAGGGTCTCCTGGTACGCCCCTCGGACTCAAACTTTCTCGGAAACACTTTTTCCAAACACTGGGGACCCAGTACTCCACCCTTCCTGGGCTCTGGAACTTCCTTCCCCTTTCAGCCGCACCTTTGCCAAAAGGATATCAGGCCCTGACCCTGTGACGGGACAGATCAGCAGAGTGTCCTCTGCTAGAAATATGCAAAAACCTCAGGGGTAGATCTTAAAAAAGCACGCTGGATTTTATAAGATATGGCGTAGCCGGGGTCGGCGCGCGCAAGGGGGTGCACATTTGTGCAACCTGCGCGCGCCGAGCCCAGCGGCGCTCTCTGTTCCCTCCGAGGCCGCTCGGAGGGAACTTTCCTTCGCCCTCCCCCCCACCTTCCCCTCCCTTCCCCTACCTAACCCACCCCCCGGCCCTAACCCCCCCTCCCCACCTTTGTCGGCAAAGTTACGCGTTGTTTCGGGATCGCCCCCGGACGCGCCCCCTCCCGCCCCTTTTTGAAAGCCCCGGGACTTACGCGCGTCCCGGGGCTTTACGCGTGCCGGCGGCCTATGCAAAATAGGCGCACTGGCGCGCGAGGGCCCTGCGCACGTAAATCCGGAAGGATTTACGCGCGCAGGGCTTTTAAAATCCGCCCCTCAGTTTAATTCAAACCGGGCAGATTTTGGCCTGTTTTGAAATAATTACATATTTAAATATTTCTGCACATTTGCTAGGGGAATTTGGCTAATTCTGTGCCACAAATTTCCCTTAGATCCAATGACTCCATCCTCAACAGCAGCAGCTGCAGGCAACAAGGCAAATGGCGGGAGTGCTTGTTTGGTGCTAGAGGGACTGACGGTAAAATTTTGCACCCCTCTTTCTCCTCACCATCACTAGCAATCCTCCCTCCTCTACCTCTCGTCATCCTTTTAGTAAGATAAAGTCAATGCAACAATAAAAACTGGAAGCAGAGACCACTCTACCCACCCACAAAGGACAAAACAAAGAAACCTATCATACTTTCTCTTCTTTTTCTCTTTCTCAGTCTCTCTCTCTCTGTGTCTCCTTTCACTAACTCTTCACTGAATGCCACAAAAGCTTACTGGACCAGGGTCCTTTGTATAGGCTGATTGTGACAAATCCTTGAATACTGTATACAATTCTGGTCACCGCATCTCAAAAAAGATATAGTTGTGATGGAGAAGGTACAGAGAAGAGCAACCAAAATGATAAAGGGGATAGAACAGCTCCCCTATGAGGAAAGGCTGAAGAGGTTAGGGCTGTTCAGCTTGGAGAAGAGACGGCCGAGAGGGGAAATGATAGAGGTCTTTAAGATCATGAGAGGTCTTGAACGAGTAGATGTGACTCGGTTATTTACACTTTCTAATAATAGAAGGACTAGGGGGCATTCCATGAAGTTAGCAAGTAGCACATTTAAGACTAATCGGAGAAAGTTCTTTTTCACTCAACGCACAATAAAGCTCTGGAATTTGTTGCCAGAGGATGTGGTTAGTGCAGTTAGTGTAGCTGGGTTCAAAAAAGGTTCGGATAAGTTCTTGGAGGTGAAGTCCATTAATGGCTATTAATCAATTATACTTAGGGAATAGCCACTGCCATTAATTGCATCAGTAGCATGGGTTCTTCTTAGTGTTTGGGTAATTGCCAGGTTCTTGTGGCCTGGTTTTGGCCTCTGTTGGAAAACAGGATGCTGGGCTTGATGGACCCAGCATGGCAATTTCTTATGTTCTTATGACAATATCCATCAAGCTTTTTTGCTTTTTTTTTTTTTTTTAAATCCATACCTATAAAAGGACATTAACAAGGAAGAGACAATTCAAAATGGTGCATGGACTGCACTGCGAGCCATACACAGGGACTGAAGGAGTTAAAGATGTCCTCTCTAGAACAGTGGTCCCCAACCCTGTCCTGGGGGCCCACCAGCCAGTCAGGTTTTCAGGATATCCACAATGAATATGCATGAGAGAAAATTTGCATGCACTGCCTCCATGCACTGCCTCTCATGCAAATTTTCTCTCATGCATATTCATTGTGGATATTCTGAAAATCAGACTGGCTGGTGGGCCCCCAGGACAGGGTTGGGGACCACTGCTCTAGAAGGAAGAGGCGGAATGCGAGATATGATGCAAACTTCCAGACTTCCAGCAGGTGCCAGTTAAGTACCAGAAGGTAGAATTTTCTAAAGAAAGACGAACTCAAGGGCAAGGGTTCCTCATAGTTAGAAACAAAGAAACGTGACGCTGAAAAAGACTGTATAGTCCATTCAGTCTGCCATCCATCCAATTAATTTAGCTTATTATTCCCACTTCTCCCTCAGAGGTCCCTTGAATTCAGATACCATTTTTGTCTCTACCATCTCCGATCCATGCATCCATTTCCCTCTCTGTAAAGAAATAGTTCCTAAGATTTCTCTTGAGCTTATCCCCTTTCACCCTCATCCCATGACCCCCTTGTTCTAGATCCTCCGTTCAATTGAAAGAGGCTCGCCTCCTGTGCATGGAAACCTATGAGATATTTAAACGTCTCTATCATATCTCCTCTATCTCGCCTTTCCTCTAGGGTGTACATGTTTAGATCTTTTAAGTTTGTCCCCATATGCTTTAGAATGAAGACCACTGATCATTTTAGTAGCCACCATCTGGCTCGACTCCATCCTGTTTATATCCTTTTGAAGGTGCGGTCATCATAGGTCCAAGCACAGCTGAGACCTAGGCCCAGACCCCATGCTGGGCCCAGAACCAGGCCCTTTCCAGGTCTACTGTCTTCATCCGTCAATGAAAAATGACACCGTCCAGTGGAAGGACGTGTATCAGTGATGTCACTGGGGCGCCCTCTTCCTGACCATTTGTATGACCATTTGGGGAGGGTGTCACATTTTTCTTGTGACTCAGTTTTTCAACAAGATTGTTTATGCTTAGTTTAATATTAGAGATTGGATAATAAATATGTATTATACCAATCTATTACAATATCCTTTTTGAAGAGTATTTTTTATTGGTGTGTAATGATGAGCCAGAGGACACTCTTGAGTGTTTCCTTTCTGCCTAATGAAGTGTTTAGTTTGAACGTGCCATTTTTTTAACTCTGGTTTTGAATATACATTTTTTTGAATTATTTATTTTTTAATTTCTTAGATGGTTATACCGCTTTTTTGTTTCTTTTACATTGGGTAATTTGTGGTTGTTCACGTTCTCCTTTTTTTTTTTTGCCAAATGTTAAACAGCAGCTAAACTGCCCAAATACAATGTACAGTATATATAACACTGAGCTGGTCCAAGTCTGTTTTAAAAAAAATATGTAACAGCACCATCTACTGCATGGAATCAATTCTCTTTCATCCCTCCTGGGGCTCATATTTCCTCTCTCTTTGTAATCGTTTGTAGATAAGAGTGAGAGGATGGCAGCACTTTATAAGAGGCTGGCCTGGCAGTGCTTCATAACCCAAGCCATTCTGATACCCAAAATTGGAATGGATGGCCAAGTTACAAAAACTGTTTTCTGAAACATTTCTGCACGGTAATAGAGTGGGAACAAATCAACATGAAATAAGCCTGGCTCAACAAATTCTCTTTTTATTGGGGGGAGGGGAGGAACTGATTTAAAAGATGATTTTTATTAAAATAAAAAGCTTGGGGCTTTGTCCCTTCAAATGCAGGTGGACAAATTAAATCCAGCATTTGCTGCAGAATTATAGAATTAACAACTAACCAACAAGTTATAGGTGATACCTTTTTATTGGATCAACTTAATACATGCTGCAGGTTTATCAAATGTTTACTTCAGTGTAAAAAAAAAAAAAATGTCCCCAGATTTAGCAAGCCGGTAACACAAACCGCAGGGCTTTCTTCATGAGAACAAAGAGAATCAGAGTGTGGGTGGTAACATTCACCGCATTTTTTGCATTGAAAAATCCCAAGCTCGAGCAAGCACACCTCTTGAAAAGAAAAAGCTCTTACAGCGTATTTCACAGTATGTTTATCCTGATCACTATCAGAGCAGGTGTGATAGCTATAAACATCAACCCAAGGATGTTGTACTGCTTCAGATGGGATCTGTGTGGTTTTAACATTCAAGTATTGTACACAGTTTGAACAACGTCCAGACTAGCATTGAGGGCCACAGATCATTTTAAAGCTCTGTGGTTAGATATTGGAAGGTGTGGGGGCGCTTGGTGTGAACTAAGTGGGGAATCTGTGTTCTGTATGCTTATCTGCTCAAGATGGAGGAGCACAGGTGAGATACCAAAAACCGCCGCGAATAAGGAGAGATATCTTATGCTCACACTTCATGGCAGGGATGTATCTTTGGCCTGTGTCAGAGCTGCCAAGTTACCCAGTTCCAGGACGGAGACCTTTTGGCCAGTCCAGGTTTTGAACTTCCATCCCAAAGCAGTTTGATAGTTGTAGTCCATGATTCTACCCACCTTAATCAGTGCCACCGCTCCCATAATGCATCAGGATGGGGATTGTCAGAAGTCCAGTATTGGCCTGAAATCTCCCTCCTGGAACCGGGCAATTTGGCAGTTCTGGTGTGGATGGG
Source organism: Rhinatrema bivittatum (assembly GCF_901001135.1). Lineage (NCBI taxonomy): Eukaryota > Metazoa > Chordata > Amphibia > Gymnophiona > Rhinatrematidae > Rhinatrema > Rhinatrema bivittatum. Next base: position 796,445,172 of record NC_042616.1, on the reverse strand, counting down.
AATACATGGGTGGAGTGGGTGGTCCGTTGGTCTTTTTTTCTGCTGTCATCTACTATGTCATCTTACACCTTTTTTTGTTGGTCACCAAGACTCCAGTTTTTCCCAGGATTAATACAGCTACTACAGCAGCAAATAGTTCAAAGTAGCATTTATTTTGGCATTTTCCAGTAGCAGATAAAAATTGCAACAACAACAAAAAAAAAACCAAACAGCTTGATCTCAGTTTTAGAGAAGAAACAAAAAAGCAGGTTTACCATAAAGAAAAGCTCATCATTGGTTGTAGAGCTTCTGCTACAGGACCCTGTTCTGCAGCCTCTATCCTGCTCCTAAACCAGTGTTTTACTGCCCTCTACTGAAGGTGCACCTATCCAGTCCGGTTTTCAGGATTGCTACAATGAATGTGCATGAGATGCTAAAAACCGGACAGGTTAGGCGGGCCTCCAAGAGAGGGCTGGGAAACACTGTACCCAAGCATCACAGAAACACTTCCTAATTAACAATGTCTGCTCCCTGCCTTTTCCAGATACAACTTGAAGGCTGAAATCCTGCTTTAGCTTCAGAAAAACTCCACTTAGAAATCCTGGTCTGCATTCAGACTGTTCAAAGCTATTTACTTGGCTACATTGCCCTCTACCTGGATAAAAGTATGCATGGGCTTCTGTAGCATAAATCCAGCCGGATTTATGCGTGCAGGGCTTTTAAAATCTGCCCCTAAAAGAGCACTAGCAGTGAACTTGAGACACTGACAGGCTGACAAAGCGGTGAGCTCAGCCGTTTAGCACCCATTTGACCGCGCGTTTTCAATGCACATCTATTACTCCTTATACTGTAAGGGCTAATAGCATCTTGAAAATGTGCAACCAACCTTGCGAAAACTAATAGCGCTCATCACATGCAAATGCATGTTGACGAGCCTATTAGTTAGTCACTCAGGATACTGAAAGTAAAATGTGCGGCCAAGCCGCAAATTGTACTCTCAGAAATTAACGCCTGCCCAGGCGTTAACCATAGAAAGCATCGGGAAAGTGTACAGAAAAGCAGAAAAAGCTTTTCTGTACACCCTCTGACTTAATATCGTAGCGATATTAAGTCGGAGGCCCCAAAAAGAAAAAAAAAATCTGCCCACCAGCTGGCAGGTTCAAAAACAGACACTCACTTTTGCCGGCATCAGTTTTCCGAACATGTGGCTGTCAGCCAGTAAAAATTACGCATCGGTTGTCGGACCCACTGACGGTTGCTGTTTCTACTAATAAGGAGGCGCTAGGGACGCGCTAGTGTCCCTAGCACCTCCTCATTAGCGTGGGCCCTAATTTAAATACAAAATTGCATGCCCAGAAGAGGTGCCTGGGCACGTGTCAGGAGAGCGGGCGCTCAACACGGAGCGCGGGCTCTCCCATACTTTTTTAATGAATCGGCCTGTGAGATTGTAAAGTGTATCCGTAAGGATTCTTCACAAGATATATACTTTTATTTCTATAATATTTTATTTTTCTAATCTAAACTTAAACAAAAACTGAATCTATTTCATAGAGATAGACAATTATCTTCTGTCTACAGATGTATCTTGTGAGATAGGGGCACATACTCCCAGAGCTATTTCTTCCTAGCTCAGAAGTTAGAAACAAAGGCAGGAAGCTGAAAAGGAGTAGAAAGGGTCAGTAAGATGAATCTGAGTTTAACTGCTCAAGATATCACAAATTATATTATTGCAGGATATGATTTGCCAGTTTGAAGCAGGCAGAGAGATCTGAGACCTGTAAAAGATTTCAGCACAGCACGAGAAGATATTCAAACAACTACTTACAGATATAAATACAGGAAAATATTGTGTCATTTTGCTAAACAGACCTAGATTGCAATTAAGGTCTGATATGGACAACACTGCCATCCAATTAGATGAACTCTAGCCAATTGGTATTGACTAGCTACCAGACATGAGCCACTTATGATCCAGATACTGATGAAGACAAGCTAAACTCTGCCTATGATGACTGCATGCAAAATCATCAACACAGAAGTCTAAACCAAGAAGTTTGCAATGGACAACAGGTAGTGATGGAAGCATAAGACATCACAGAGAGTACTGGCAGCACAGCGGCATACCCTGCTAAAGATTTTGATTTGGCCAGACTTCTGAAGCAGTTAAACTTCAAATGATATACATTTTAAATGGGAGAGGTAACTTTAGGGTAACAATTTTAAGCAGTAATTTTTGTTAAATTTTGGGTGAATTCTTATTTTTAAGTGATAGCTCAGAGCTGATAGAATTATTGGAAAGGGTGGGGCCCATAGCCTATAATTGATTTCTACATGGTTACTGAACCAGGTCAACTAATGGTGTCCAGTAAGTGTTAACCCATTTGTTCATTACAATTCTAGATAATTAGCCTGGAAATTAATTTGGGCAATAGGAATCCAAGATTTTGAGGTTAGGCTTGCGATTTGCATTCCCTGCATATAGTCAAGTTTTCAGATGATGTCTAGAAAAGAAGGGAAAATTAATGGGAAACAACTGGAGAAAGTAATGATAAAAAAAAAACACTTCCAACAAATAACTGCGGAAGGAGCTGACAATGTTTACACCCATAAAGTCAGAGAAAGAATATACAAGTTACAGAATAATGTTTATACTGTGTGGGTTATGTTCAGTGAGGGAGAGGAAGTGCAGCTTCTGTTATGTTCAGTGACATTACTAACTTTTTAATTGTGCTATAAAAATTACAAGGGATATTGGTTAAAATAGCACTTTATATTCTATTATTGTCAGGAGACCTCTGAAATAAAACTTGGATGCTTTCTTATCTATCTCTGCCTGATGGTGTGTATAAAGAAACAAACTGGAAACCGATTCAATATTGCAAGTAGCGACCAAAGAGTAGAGGATCGGTAAAAACACCAGGGATTCTTTATTATCACAAATCTTTACAAACTGCCCGACTCAGGCCGAGTTTCGCTCATGCGTGAGCTGCTTCAGGGGCTATAATTGTAGTGTAGTTAAATAGGTGGATTCCTTATGGCGAACTTTAGAAATTACTTCATCATCTGCCAAACTACAGCAGGATGCTCTTCATCTTTGAAAAATGATGCCACAGAGGATCTTAAAAAACATGCTCATTGTATGCAGGCACAAATAGCCATATGAATTCAGTGGTAGTCTAAAGGGGAATATCTTTAGAACAGCCACATTTCTGACTCCATTCAAATTCGATTCAAGATACAAGATTTCATTCTCGTATCTTGAAGGATATTTCCCCCGCACCTCACAATACAAAAACATTCTGGTGTCATCTAAATAACAATAATCCAAACACCTTCCACTACCAGGCACACTGTGAAATAATATGAAATCCTGAAAAAAAAAAGAAGAAAACAACATATGTAGTAAACCTGCCATAGCACAGCAGCACTAACTTACAGGGCTCCAACAGCAACAACCCTAGCTATGAAAAGGCAGCACTGCAAATATTACAACGGGCCCTAGAACACCAGTACACTAATTGGGGGAAAATACAATAAGCAAGAATGTTACAGATCCCGACACGGCACTAGACTACCTCAGCTCAGACACACTTTTGTAGAACACAGACAGAATAGTTGACCACTAGGGATGTACATTCGTTTCATTATGTTTTCAAAATGAAACAAAAGAAAAACCAACAAACTTTTCTTGGTTTCCCTTTTGTTTCATTTTGAGGGGAAAAATCTGGAAAAACAAATCCCTCTGCTGCTGACCCAAGGTCTTCCAGTGGCCACCCCAAAAAAGTATTGAGGTCCTACTGGGGCACAGCATGTCGCCGGGCCCCTCCCAAAAACCTGCCCCACTAAAAAAAAAAAAAAATAGAGTTACTGAGGCCTAGACCACTCTGATCCCTTCTTCCTTCCTGAAAGGGGCAAGAAGGATGCCCACTGACCTCCTGCCCCTCTGACCTTTAAAAATAGCACCAACCAGATCTGAGACCAGCACCAGAGTGACATCAAAAGGCACCGGTCTTAGGGCTAGCTAACACCATTTTATTCGACAGCCATAAAAACAAAATGACGCTAGCTGGCTCTGAGATTGGTGCCATTTTGATGTCATATTGGCACTGGTGTTAGGGCCAGCCAGCACCATTTTGAACTAACCTTCAAAAGTGAGTGGGCATCCTTCCTGCCCCTTTCATTAACTGGACTCCCACAGAAGGGGTAAGTGGGGGCTGGGGTGGACCCCGGCCCTGGCATCTTTTTCAGGATAGGGCAGGAGAGGGTTCAGAGGGGCCCAAGGAGGCCCCTGTTTCACTTTCTTTGTTTGTTATCAGGGGTTTTAAAAAAGTATATTTTGGTTTGAGGAATGTCACAAATCAAAGTAAACAAACTTTTAAAAGCCATACCACCCTCACCCCCCACCTCAAAATGGAAAAACAAAACACATTGGAGGGCTGCACATTCATACTGAGCACAAATTACAAATGTGCAGATAAAAACTGAAACGGAAACCCCAAGACGGCAGACTCTATATGCAGTACAAACCTGGAAAACGGACATCCCCTTTTCCCATTGCACAGTAGCTTCTCTCATTGCCCCCCCCCCCCCCCTCAGCTCTCTCTCTCTCTCTTTCTTCCTCCCTCCCCCTCAGCAGAAAACCAGGAATAGGTAGAGAACTAGCAGAGGAGATGGGGAGAAATCCAGAAGTGAGGGGGCAGAGAAGCATACAATGGCAGGAGGGCGGGTGGGGACAGAGGGAGAATCTGGGATGGAGGAAGAGCAAGAGAGAAATGTGTGTTCCTATCCCTAACCTGGTCCCGCTCCCTTTCACACATCCCCACCCTCTCTCTAACTTTTCTTTCTGTCTTATCCCTTATCCTGCATGCTCGCTCTCTCTCACACACAGCACCTTCCCCTGTATCCAACAGCTTGCAAGCCCGCCACCATTAGTCATTCTTACCAACCAACTAGTCTTGTCCTCCGCCTTGCCCCCCAGTCAGCCTGTCCCCATTGCCTCCCCATCAGTCAGCCTGCAGGTTAATTCCCTAGTCAGCCATGCCCCAAGTCCTGCTTGCCATCAACCCCCAGCTAGCCAGCCAGCCTTTAGTCCTGACCCTGCCCATAGCCAGCAAGCCAGTCAGCCTCAACCATCCCTGCCATCATCCAGCCTTAACCCCTCCCACAGCCTTGACACACCCCCACCAGCCAGCTTTGACCCTCCTCTTCAGCCAGTCTCCCACAGCTATCCTGCAATCCTAGAACTCCCAGGTAACCATCCAGCCGGAAATCCCGTTTTCCAGCCAGCCACCTTGCAGCCTCAGACCCCACAGCCAGCCAGCCAGCAGCCTTGGAAGCCCTCTCCACTCTCTAGCCTCAGATTCCCCCAGCCAGCTTTGATTCCCCTCCATAGCAGCCTCCCCACCAGCCGGCCTGCAGCCTCCCTCTCCCTAGTCAGCCAGTCTGCAGCCTCGAACCCCCCTTCCCCAGCCAGTCTTCAGCCTCTACCCCCCCTCCCTCCCTGCCCAGCCAGTCTCCAGCCTCTACCCCCCCTCCCTCCCTGCCCAGCCAGTCTCCAGCCTTAAAACCCTCCTCTTTCTCCCCAGCCAGCCCCGCATGCCTTACCGCACACTGCCCTGGAAGTACTGATGCTGGCCAGCACCTTGCGGCTGTCTGCATTCTCGCCCTGGTCTCACGAGACATGCACCTCAGCACGAGAATACAGGCACCTGAGCAGCTAACCCTTTAATTCTCCTACTGATCTTCATGTCTCACGGAGATCGGAGCGAGAATGCAGAACCATGCGATGCCAGTCGGCGTCAGGACTTCCAGGAACGCAAGGATAAAAAGTTGGTTGGGTCAGAGCCTGGTGGGTGGCTTCCTCCGTTCCAACATCTATGATGCAGGAGAAAGAGCGAGAAAGAACAGAGCAGTATCATTTCTCAATTACTACTACATCTAATCCTCCCCTCTCAAGGGCGCCTCTCTTCCAAGAACTGCTGAGCACTGACCACCCCAGTTATCGCACAGCAATTCTGTATGTTCTTCGTGATGGAGAAAACTCATTCTGAATTAGTTTCTATAGGTCTCTAGCACAGAGGCCCACATGCTCACACAACACAAGATCTCCAGGTTAGAGAAATTATAAACCTCCTTCTCGCTGATTACATGGTTAAGATGAAAAATCTCTCCACAATTTATTACACCTTTAATAACCTAGTTCCTCAAGCTCCTGAAAATGATACTGAAAGAAAAGGTTAGGAAAGGGAATCCACTTAGCAATGACACTCCTTCCTAAAACAATAAAAGAAACAGTGTTAGAAACACCCTGGTAACTGAATATCACATTCAGAAAGATAAAAAAAAAAAAAAAGAAGAATTGCATGGAACAGATTTTTATATATTTTATCATTTTATATATTTTATCATTTTTTCAAAATAGTTTTGTATTTTATTTCCCTTTCAGACACTTTTCACAAAAGACAGAGGAATCGCTTTTTTCTTAATTTCGCTCTGTGGAGCTGCAGCCTGTGCGCGATGCCAGGTTCTTGACCAAGGTCCGGGCCAAACAAAAGGAAATCAGCTGAGACCCCAAAATTGAATAAACTTATCTGCTCAAGTCGAGGATCCAGCGTTGGGCAGACTGCATGGACCATTTGGTCCTTTTCTGCTGACATTGCTATGTTCTAAGTGTCCTCTAGACCTAGGATAGCAAGCCCTAGGAAAAGACCCAACACGCCTGAAGGTTAGAGAGTGGGCGACTAATAGGGCTGGGATTCCCTCTCTCTCTCTCTGAAGATAACAGTTTTGGACCTCTGGTGGTAGAAAGTCCCAAAAGTGTTTAACATTTCAAAATCTCCTCCTTCTCAGTGGACAGGGACTGGTGGTAAAGGAATTCCTCCCGAAAATACAGGAATGAAACTCTGCAAAAGTACTTCTCCCTTCTTCTCTGTCAGACCTATTGCTGTTCTCCTCAGCTGAGCAGAAGGAATCCCAGCCCCTTATCCTCAGTTTCCAAGGCAGGGGTGACAAACCTCTTTACTAGGCAGGGGCAAATAGGGAAACCCAACAGGTTTTTCTCCAAATTCCTCTTTCACTCCTCACAAGACAATCCCTTGCGGGCCGTGGGGTGCTGGCCAGGGCAAAAATCTCTTCCCTTGGATCAAGCCATGCAGCCTATAAATGGGGATCAAACGCCACACCACTCCTCCAAAATGCACTTCCCCTGTGTCAGTGTCAGGTGGTGCGGCCTAAACATGGGCTCAAACTCCCCAAACCAAAAACCCAAGCCACACTGCTCCATCATGCTTTTTCAGTGCATTGTTGACCAATGCAGAGAAGCCTCTGATGAGGTGCCTGCAGGGACGATCTGCAAACTACAAAATCCTAGCCTAGGAAGTAAGCTAGGGACCAACTGGATAGTGGAGACAGAGCAGCCTCTACACTAATTTTGATGAAGCTGACAGTACTAGTTAGTGTTTATCAAAAAGTGAAAATATTTCCTTTGTTACAACCGCAAACAAAAATGTTACTACCATTGAGTGCAATCCCTTTTCCCAGCCCTACTTTTAGCAAAGGGGCACACACCTTTGAGGCTGCTGAGGTCAGGAAGCATTTAGCACAGCCCCAGAGTTTGTTGCTGGTGTGGACCCTTGGACCAAGATGGAGCTGGTGCAACCTGCAGGGCCCCTCCCTGCAGGTCCCCACTGTCAGCTGGCTGAAGCGCAGACCTAACTGGAACTTCACCAATACCAGCCCTCGATCCCCTTAGGTTGAGCTCTTGGGTGCCGGGGCCAGCTGGACTTAGGTGTGGGCCTCTGTGGAGGTGAAGATCCATGGTGTAGAAGACGTTGCAGGCCACCACGCAGAAGACAATGGAGTCACTACAGGGCAGGTGGTAGTCAAAGCAGGGTCAGGATCAGGCTGCAGTCAGAGGCAGGCGGGGTTCACGCAGTGTCGTGGTGACTCCCAGGGTCCATGGGTAGAGGTGAGGGCAGCGGGACGTGGGATAGGCCTGCAGACTGCCAGTCGTAACAGAGTTCTTCAGTCAGGGAGGAAAGCAGTGCCCCAGCAGCACAGGGAACACAGCATCCACCCCAGGCTGGGACTTCTCTCTTCCACTGAAGATGCAGATGGGACCTCCTCTCCTCTCCCTCCAGAGGGACTCAGACAGGTCTTTGGCATCAAATATCCAGAAAACCTGACCAACTAGGGGTCCTTTAGGAAGGGCAGCTTTGGGAATCATTGCACTAACATCTGCCTTTCTCTCTCTCTCATCTCTTTTCATCTCTCACCTTTCGTCACCACCTTTTCTCTCTCACTTCTTCATCCTTCCTATTTTTCACTTTTCCATTTCCTGAAGCCTTTCATATCCCCCTCACCAGCTCTGTCACATTCACACATCAGTTCTCCTTTTCTCGCCATCCCCTTAGCCCTCTCTTCCTCCTTAGCTGAAAGGCCCAATCTCAGATCCTACCCTTACCATCTCCCTAGAACTCTACCCCAATTGAGTCATTCCCCCTTGTTCACCACCTCTCCTCTCCCTATCATATACTCATTTCCCCCCACCCAAGCATGCACCCTTCCTTTCTCACATTCTTCCTACACAACACCCTCAGTATTTTCTCCTCTCACCCCCCCCCCCCCCCACACACACACAAGCATTCCCCCGCTTCTGTTCCTTCAAGCATTCCTCCTGCAAACATTCACAGCCTGCTTGCTCGCTGGCTGCTTGCTCAGGTCTCTTCCTGGGTAGGGTTTCAGCCTCTCCACCATAACAGGCAGCATGTGGCGGGGACACAGCAGGAGGAGAAGCAGAGAGCCAGCGCAGCACTTCTGTTCCCAGCTGAGGTGGCTGCAGGCTCGGGAGATATAAAAAGAGATCTGGGGGAGCCAACAGCCCGTGACGATCCGAGAGACTCGGGCTGTTTTCTGGATCCCCTTGATTAAGCTCTGCTTTTGTTGTCTCCTGAAGCCCTTCCGTTGATTCCCTACTCTTTTAGGATGTTTTTTGCATTTCCTTTCCTCTCTATGCTTTACCTATCCAATAACACCTCGCTAAACTTTCCAGAACTGAATTCATTAAGGGCCCCATGTATAGAGAGCTTCCTTCATATACAGAAAACAGGAAAAAAAAGCCTTAGTTCGGCAGGCCTCAGATCTTTACAAATTCCCCTTTGGCTGAGGGCGCAGCGCTATGCCTAACAGATGGGGAGGGGAGGGGAGGGGGGAATCTGGTTTTGTGAACTGGGATGCACCATGGAGGTGGCACGCATAGGCCCAGGAAGAAACGGAAGAGGATTGCAGCCACTAAGGTGTAGCTTGCTCGGCAAAGTGTAGAGCTGAGGCTGCAACTCAGAGAAGGTGACCCTACCTGGGTCAGCGAGGATTTCTCAGAACTGCCTGAGATGTGTGGTGGTGGTGGTGGTGGTGGTGATGGTGGTAGTGTTGGGGGGGGGGGGGGGAGGTTTGAATATGGAGGATGAAAAAAAGGGGACAGAGGGCAAAAAGAAGAAAAAAAAGATCACCTTGGCTTGACACGAGGCGCTTCCTCTTTCTGACTGATCGCTCTCAGGTTTTATTTTTTCCTTCCAAAAGGAATAAATAATTAACGAGAAGGTGAGGGGGGGGGGGCCCTTAAAAGGAAGGTCAGAGGGTACAGAATGAGGAGTAAGACAAAGGAAAATTTGATCACGGAAAGGGCGATTAATCTGGCGAAGGCAAAAAAAAAAGAGTTGCAGAATTCAAGCTGGCATGGAAAAATCTGGTGAGAGTAAAGGTAAAGCTGGAGATTATCGAAGCAGGGTGGGTGCAGAGTATTGCAACAGTCAGGAAGGAATCTGGGCAGACCAGATGGGCCTTAAGGGCTTTATCTGCCATCATGTTCTGTATTTTTGTGCAAATTGGAAGATCTGGACGTTCTGACATGCGAAGGATAAAGGATTAAATATGTCTTACGGGGGGGGGGGGGGGGCAAGTAGAAGAATAAGATGAATAGAAATCGTTGACTGAATGAGACTCCCCCTCCTCCAAGACCCTCTGGTCTGAGCCAAGAAGTTCGGGTTTGCAGCTAAGGACTCTCCAGGCTTCCCAGATACTGCGTCACCACTTGGCACGTCTATCAAACCTTGAAGTGAGTCAGTGTCTGGAAAAGGTCTCATTAAAAAGGGGAAGGTCCCCAGAGATCAGACGATGTTAATCCCTCCCCCAGACATTACAGAAGAAAGCAGGATCTAAGTTCAGCTTCTTTGGGAAGAGAATTCTCTTCTGTTTCCAGAATGCAACAAATCGGCATAAAAAGAGGGTAAAACGGCCTGTCAGGAAGAGATTGCAGAATAGTTTGAACCCTTTCTAAGCCCCTCTCTTGCCCCACCTGTTTGATTACTACTTTAGCTCACAGAGTTTACCACGGGCAGATTAAGCATTTTGCATAACTTTAATCATCAGGGGTTGTCTGCAATTTGCTTGTGTCAGCATTAGAAGAAGAAAAGCTTTCAATTTATTATTTGTTCCAGAGAATTCATCTGTGCTAGTAAAAGCCACTGTTGGCTTAATAAGGTGGTGCTCTAGTCAGTCCTAGAGGGCTGCAAAGTGCACTGTTTGTACTGGGACCTCAGGTTGGCTGATTGGCTGCGCTCGGGGCACTACATTGCTGGGGTTCATCCAATAGGAGGGAAGCTTGACTTGCTGGGCCCTTGGCGTAGACATGGTCCTTGGGTCACTGTCAAATCCCATTGCTCTTCTGAATTTGTGCAACAGGTGATACTGGAGGAAAAAAAACAAAACACCTTAACACTCATTCTCCTTCTCAGGGATCCTAAGTCCAAGACAAGAACAAGTCTTTGGGTCCAACTTGGTGTTCAAAACTAAATTTTACTTTAGTTTGTAAATTGAAATCCAAGCCAGAATGGTGAATATCAAAAGATAGCATAGGGAAAATTAAGTGTTAGAAACACCATAGTCCCTGTATCCTCGCCTCCTTGAAGCTCTTTGCTCCCTTGCACCAACATCCATATCAAGTAACACTTCCCCTCTTGCAGCAGGATATCCACAGTGCAACCCCTCAGTCCAAAGAAATGGCCTTTCAAAGTCAAGATCAAATCCAGCCAGTCCTTCTGGAATGTACAGCAATCTCAGCTCATGTGACCACTAGTTGTACTCCTTCAGCAAGGGTGAAAAAAATCCAATCCTGTCCATCCAGATACCAGAGGGGAATCCTTTGCTGTAGGAACTGGCTCCCGCTCCAACTCTGAAAAGTATCAGCAAACGACACAACTCAAACAATATCCACTCTCTAGGTCAAATCTAGTCCTCTCATCCTAGGTGGCATTACCTTACATCCAAATTTTTCCCTTTTATTGTTCCACCTGGAAAGACTTTACTAAAGGACCGTCACACATAGGCTGCCCTCAGCATAGATACATTTCCGGTCCCTTACTGAGCCATCAGTATAATCATAGCACTAATATCTATTTGTTTTTCACTATTTTCATATGCAATGAAAAGGCGCGAGCCAAATAAACAAACAAACAAAACTTGATACATAGGGAATGACAGCTATTACCTGGTGATTAATACCCTTATTCAATAAACGTTCACACGGTTAATGCGACTCCAACATTGTTCTATGCTTCAATGGCAAGAGGAAATGTAGAAAAGAGGATTTGCATTCAGGCAACAACCAACAAGGTATCACAGTCTGGGTAAACAAATAATCATGGGAGTAGCTTGCTTGTTGTGGCGGTTAGTATACTACCCCAAACCAATTAAGCCTGATACTTCACTTTCAATGCATATCCAGCGCAGCTCACTGCTTCAACGGCAGGGGGGGGGGGGAGGGAGAATGAAGAAATAGGATTTACATCCAGACATCATCTAACAAGGCATTGATCTGAGCAGTATGAGTATACAAACATCGGGGTAACTTGCTCGATGTGATGGTTACTACCCTCAAATATTAAGCCTTATACTTCACTTTGAATACATATCCAGTGCAGCTCACTGCATCAATGGCGGGGGTGGAAGGAAATTAGAATCAAAAAGTTACCAATAAGGGCCCTGAACTCAGCAGTCGGAGTAACAGATAAGTATGAGAAAAAAAGTGTGAAAGCTTGCTGGGCAGACTGGATGGGCCTATTGGTTTTCTTCTGCCATCATTTCTATGTTTCTATCACTTAACTCTAGTATACCATTATAGGTCCCCATTCCTTCCCCGACATTGGTCTGTGTTTCAAAAATAAACCACTTTCTGCGACAGGGTGTTTCCTTCTTGATAACCGATATGGCGGCTCTCTTTCCCCTCTAGATCACAATTCTGCAGGCAAGAAAGAACAATTCAGTATTTAAAGCAAGCACTTGCCGCCATACACCAGTCATATGTAATTTTCATCGATGACATGCATCTTGAAAAACAGGAAAATATGTTGTACAATGTAACATCAACATAGTCATAACATAACAATACCTTTTCCATATCAATAATCAACTAATACATTGCTCATAACTCCTATAATTTGGGGAGAAGATATTAATCATCAAAAGAAATAACATACCAAGGAAAAAGAAAATTTTAAGGGCTAGGGAGTTATTAATTTTTTCTTTTTTTTTTTTACTGGGCTTCTGTCTCAGATGTTAAAATACCTGATTTTTATCTGCTATAAACGTTTTTAATGGAATTGGATCACAAAAGCCAAACCTTTTTCCTTTATCAGTGATCAAGCATAAACATGGAAGTTTTAAGTAAAAAGTGGCACCTAATGCAACCACTCTACTTTTCAAAGATAGAAAGCTCCTCCTCTTCGCCTGAGTGGCCCTTGCCACATCAGGGAATTTTTGGGCCCCAGTGTTACTCTGAGCTTTGTAAGCTTAATTTTAAGATCCAGGAGCAAGTTCTGACCGCCCTTCCTTCCTGTCGGGAGCCTCTAGAGACAGAGATCCCGAGGGAAGAACAAGGACTGCTCCAATGACAAAGTCCGAATCAACAAACAGTGAGCAAAAGCCCAGCCTGACATCCGTGGAGTTACCCATCCAGCACTCCCAAATCCCTCTCTGTGCAGAGACTGCAGTATTGTGACACTGCCAGTTGGAAGGGGAGCGTTCTGCCCATCCAAAGAACACCCTGCCCGCCTGGGACCCCTATGTTTCCCAAGCCCTGCAGAGTAGGAACTGCCCTGGCTGACATCTGACTTTCCTGAGCTGACTGAGGAGGAAATTGCGACGAGCCAACGTACCTATGCTCTTGCGGATTGAACTTCGTGCCATTTGCCTCATTTTCATCAGTAAAGATTTATTTGGACGCTAACACAGTGACTCCAGTTGTTTTCTTTGGCACACCCAGCACACATTGGGACAGAAATACCCATGGTACCCCCCAGGGATAGCAGGATAGAGACAAGGAGCCACTTTAGCACTCGGGGGCCCTGGGAGTCATCTCCCCCCTACCACACACGACCCTGGAAGGAAGAGTCAGTGATCAAGCTAGCCTGGGAAGGTTCCTGTCCCCCATGAGCACAGCAAATACTTTTATGGCCTCATCGGGTAGCAACCCGCACCCAGGGAAGGGGGGTTACATAAGTTCCCAGGAGGAAGTTTTTTGGCCACCCTTCCTGCCTGAAGAGGGGACATCTGTATAGAGATGCCTTGGTCCTACTACTGGACTTTTCCTGCAAAAAAAAAAAAAAAATCCTATTGCGACAACTGAAGAAAAAAAAATTATGAGCGAGACCGAGATTTCTATTCTGAGGACACCACATGGAGTCTTCACCCTGGGAGACGGTGCAGAGACTAACATCGTAATAGAATAACACAGTAATGACAGCAGAGAAGGACCAGATGGCCCATCCAGACTGCCCAGCAAGCTTATGGTATAGTATGTGCCACTCCGTGCAAGTGAGGATACCCCCATGTTTCCCTCCAGGGTAAGTAACTGTCGCTCTGTGCAGTTACTCCCCCCCCCCACCCCTAAGTCTTATGATAAGGATAGTAATATTTATAATCAAAAACAAGCAACTATTAAAACTCATAACAAATTACTGCTAGCAACATTTTTTTTGGGTGAGGAGCCTTTTTGATAAGTCAGACAATGCTGCTTGATGTTCTTTACTTTGGGACTTGGCCATAGAAGCCGTCCTGTGCTTTTCCCCTTATGTCTGCATGTCAGCACCCCAGACCGGACAAGTCAGGACCCATATTGGTTGTTGTCTGCATCTAGCTCCACTCCTCACACCATCAAAGCAGGGAGCGATCTTACAGTTGCATCAAGGCTATGGATTGAGGGTAGCGATCCTCATGTCTTTTGTTAAGGGTAGTAACTGCCGCTACCCGGCGCACACAAATGTACACCCGATTTTATCACATGCGAGCGCAGCCACGCGCATGTTATAAAATCCAGGGTCAGTGCATGTAAGGGGGTGCACCTTGCGCGCGCCGAGCCCTAGGGGAGCCCCGATGGCTTTCCCCTTTCCCTCCTAAATCGGAGTGGCCTCAGAGGGAACTTTCCTTCCTCTCCCCCCCACCTTCCCCTCCCTTGCCCTATCTAACCCACCCCCCAGCCCGTCTAAATCCCCCCCTACCTTTATTTCAGGTGTTACGCCGTAACTTGCGCGCGCCGGCCAGCTGCCGGCGCACCATCCCCCGGCACGGCCGCTGTGCCGGAGGACTCAGTCCCGCCCCCGGCCCCTTCCCGCCCCTTTTCAAAGCCCCGGGATATACGCGCGTCCCGGGGCTTGCGCGCGTCACCGAGCCTACGCAAAATAGGCTTGGCGCGCGCAGGAGCAGGTTTTCGGGGTTACACGCGTAACCCTTTGGAAATCTGCCCCATATTGTTTCTCCCTTGGTTGGGCTCTTTATTGGTGGTAGATTACCTAATGTTGTGGATGTAAGGTAAAAAGCCTAGGAGTCATACTAGATTCCGCATTGACAATGGAAAGCCACACAGCAGTAATAACTAAAAAAGTTTTCTGGTGACTCCGAAGAGTGAAACAACTGCACCCTTTTCTACAATCAGGTGACCTCAAAACAATCGTGCAAGCAGGGGTGCTCATGCATCTCGATTATTGCAATGCCATCTACACAGGACTATCCAAAAATGACAAGGAACTTCAACTGCAGATAATACAAAATGTGGCGATCATAGGCATCAGGAAATGGGAACAAGCTTCCCCCATCTTAATCTCCCGCACTGGATGCCTATATCCCTGTGCATCACATTTCAGGGTCTAACCTTTGCATTCAGGGTATTTAAGAACATTGGCCTCATATACTTAACTACAGAAGGTAAAAGAATGTCACCGACAAAAAAAAAAATCCTCAATCAAGCAAAAACAACAACTGGCCACTCCATCTCTTTAAACCATTCCAAGCACTAAATATGTAAAATTAAGTACATCATGCACCTTGTACAAAATAGCATGCATTGCGAAAAAAAAATAGCATGTGCTAAAAGCCAAATAAAACAAATGATATAGATGGGAAAATGAAATGATATGCACGCTATAAATGTGAAACGAAATAACACGAAGCAAACATTTTTTTTTCCCATGCACACCCCTAATTTCTGGTCTGCTCTCTTTGCTGGTTAAAAATTGGCCTTCTCGCCTGCAAGCTTGTACTGGAAAATCCCAGAAGCCCCAGGGAAGGTGTTCTTAGGGATGGCAGGGCTTTTGCATCTGCAGGTGTGACTCCAGGATGAAGAAAAGCACAGCGGACTGTGCCCATTGATGCATCCTAGGATACAATACAACCCGAGCTGAGCAACGCTCGTGGTCCAAGGCACGTGACGGGAGGCGTTGTCAGAGAATAACAAAATATGGAGGTATTTTTGCTCCAGAAAAAATGATGCATAATTTTGCATCTTGAAAATGGGAAACGTGTAGCCTGTCCAACGACACCTCTAGCTGCATTATGCTTGAGCCCACAAAGAGATGTTGCATCATGCACAGAAGCCATCTCTTTTCAGAGCAAGTCCGGTTACTGGAGCTACGGGCTTTATATCCTTAGAGACATCAAAATTCTGAAACTAGTGTGGATGGTATTGGTGCTTCATGCGTTTAAAAGTATTGTGTGCATTACATTTTTTCTCCTCATTCAACCTTGGTTTTAGTTTTGACATACAATAAATAAGGCTACGTGTTTTGTTTGAAGCTAATTTGAGCAAATGTACCTAGCTGTTGTTCACATGAGGAGCGTAACCCCAGAGGGTTTTTCAATGCATCATATGCTATTAAGGCGGGCGTTATATACGGAAGATGGTGATCATTTTATTCTCTACCTCCACTGGGTGGGGAAGGCGGGTAGCGCAGGAAGTTGTCTTAAATTGCAGCAAGGGAGGTTTGGCCTAGACTTAAGAAAGACATTTCTAACTCTGAAAGCTGCAGAGCACAGGAAGGAGTTGCCTAGGGAGGTGATGGAATCCCTATCCCGGGCAGACTGGATAAACAGCCGTCTGAGATGGATTAAGGAGCCCGTCGGGGGCAGAGCGGGTGGACCAGCTGACCCTCTCAGGATCCCCTCTGTTGTCCTTAGAAATAACGCGTACAACACAGCACCATATTCACAAACTCTAAGCACAGGCACATAGTCACCTTTTGAAGATCTCTATACACATTTCTCCACTGCTAGAAGAAAAAGTTCAGATTAACTGTGTCAGAGGAATTCAGGGAAAGTAAAGAGTTAAATGTATTCAGACTGGGCAGGCATAGGTCGTCTTTTGCATTCCCTGCTACCTGAAAAAGACCCAGTTAACAATGTCTGCTATCAATAGGCTTTGGGGCTCTGAACTATTTGCCTATTTATTGGACCAATGAAAGAGCACTCCCCCTAAAGAAGCTGACTCCAAGGTAACAGAGACAGAAAGGAAGAGTTAGAAAAGTTTAACCAGAGTGCGAGCTGATTGGAAGAGCTGAGTCAATAGAAAGAATAAGGAGAGGATAAAAAAAACAACTATTCCTACCTCCTACTAAGAGAGAGGGGGAGAGAGAGCGAGAGACTCGACATCAATCACGCAGTAGAGAGCAAAAGCCCAAACTTTCACTGAAAGAGCGAGCGAGTGTCATGGAGGATAAAAAGAAGCTACAAAGACGGAGACCGGGATTCCTCCCGAACTGAACCGCAACCGGAAAAGATCACATTCTCTGGATGTAAACTTTTCTTTTTTTTTTTTTAATTATTTTTGAAAGAAAGGAAGAAACCCAGAGGAAAATGTCGGAACTGGGGAGGGGTTCTCTCGGCAGCCTGAACGCGGGCTCCACCAGTAAGGTGCTGCAATTGGCCAGCAGGGGGGAGTGGATCGCGCTGGAGCAGACTCTGAAGGGCATCGAGAAGGGGGACCTGGACGCCTCCCAAAACGAACAAGTGGGTAACATTCGCCGCCGACGCCGGGTGAGGTTCGCCGGAGGGTGTGGCATGAGCATCCCACGTAGGCTTGTACCCTGTGCCACAGGGTCTGCTCGACCTCTGTGCCGGACGGATCCTGTACGAGGCGTGACAGACGGTTCCCGCCCCCCCCCCCCCCCCCAAAAAAAATGACTTTAAAGTGAATTTTGTTTTGAGAGTTAAACTTGCACATTAAAAACTTTGGTAAGGATCTTGATTGGAAACTCGTTTGAGAGACAGTAAAATAAAGACGGTACCCACGCAGCAGTGAGGTGCCCCAAAAGGTTCTTATGGATCAAGGGTGCGTTCTGTCAAATCATTTTATACTGCCTTCTGATTGCTTTCTTTGATTAAAGAGATCGATTATGATTACAAACCTAATATATATCCTACTAAGCAAGGGGAGCCTACGTTTGCACGAGAAAGTTCAAAGTGCAAAATTCAGTCTACATTAGCAATGGGTTTCCAGGCCACCCTGTAGGAATAAGGGTCTCCGAACAAGCTGTAGGAGATACTTGTTTATTGGACTAACTCGATGTATCTGTGACGAGCTTTCAGGAACCATACAGTCTTCATCAGCTCAGTGAAGAAACAGTGCAGTTTACACTGGGTTCATATATCAGAGAGTCAGCTTAGGTCGCCTACCTAATAAGCCATGACAGCTCAGGGCATTCTGAAATGGCTGTGATTCTTTTCATACGTTTATAGTTGTGGGTTGGTTTTTTTTTACTTACCATATGGGAAGAGGAGGGGCATTGGGGTCACTCGGTTCTGTCACTCATACCCTTTGCTCTGATACTTCACCAGTGTCACTTGCATTGCTGCAAAAACATTTTTTTTTTCTGTTGAGCATTTCAGTCGCAAGAGATAAGGCTTTGTAGTTCCCTGTGGCAGGTTGCATGTCCTTCTGTGTGCTGCTGCCTGATGGATTGGATGGTGCAGGAATGAGGTCCAGGGAGCATAGCCCTAGTGCAACTAAGTTGTTGTACTGTGAATTTTGCTTCCTATTCTATTAGGATTATTTAAAAATACCCTACATGCACGGGAAATAGGCTTTGGATGGTTGCACAGAAAACGTGCTCATTTTTTTTTGTTGTTTGTTTGTTTTTTCACAACATGAGAAAAACTGGCACAGGTGAAATTATTTCCAGAGATGCAGGGAAAGAATTTGGCAAGACAGAGGTCCTAGAGACTGGTGCAGAAAATGCTGATTGTGAAGGGAGCTTGCTTCAGAACAGGTTAGATCAGATATTATCCTTCACAGAGCAGTTTTCCGAATCTTAAGAATCCACGAGTTTGTGAAAAATGAAGATGTCACAAAATCCCACAGGATTTCTACAGCAATAAACAGGTTTCCGTGATTTAAACGGTAAAAGATCAAAAGTGGCGCCCCTGATGGTTTATTTATTATCTCCCTGATCTTTTGTCTTAGTTAAGTCAGTAAAATCCACGGTCAAGTTGTACTATAGGAAAGTTCAAATGTCCCTCCTCAGTTCAGCAGCTTAATACTTCTTAAGGAAAGGAGGATTACGGGCAACCGGGCAAAATTAAGATAGACTCGGCCTGCTCCCGATGGTATGGATCATTAGGACACACAATAATATAATTCAGTATTACCTTGATACAATAAAAAGTTATCACTTCATATATTTGTTTATTGACCTTTATTTTCGTGCATTCAAGTGGACTATCGGGGCACGTCTATAAATGCCTTTTAAAATGAATAACCCACAAAGGCCTAGAACTGTGCATGGAAAGCATTTGCCTGCCTGCCAAGCTACAGTTCCCCACTACAGTTAAACAATCAACTTAACAGCGTGAGATCTCAGGGTAGTAGTGGGAGATCCAGGGCAGGATTAGGATGGCTGTCGCTATGGTGGTGACCCCTGCTGGTCAAGGAGCGGACCTGCACATCACCCTGGACGATGCGACCCCCCTCTGCCTTCAGCTGCCAGAAAGAGTGCCCGAGTATGCCTATCTGTAGAAGTAGGCTCAAAGAAGAGGCGACAAGAGAAAAAAGAAAACCCCGAGAGCACTGTAGCAAAATTAATTCTTCGAAAAAAAAAAACCAATCTGTTTTTAAAGTCCATCATCTATGATGGTGACCCAAAACAAAAATTAAAATTAAAAATGGAGATTTAGGGTGACATGGGAGGGGAGGGATTCAACTGTCCTGCGGAGATTTACTCCTGCACAATTGTTTTTTTTTTACACACCTCTGAGTTTTCTAACACGGCAAGCAAAACGCAAACCTGTCCGAGTGCAGCCTTGTGCTTGCTGCAAAGCAAAAAAAAAACATCGATCGACTGTCAGCTTTGTCTCTCCTGCTTATGACATCACCCGACTGTCACGGCCCAGTCATGTCAAGAGCAAGGAGAGCACAACCTGAATGAAATAATCCATGTTCACTGGAAGGTAACTGAGAGTAAAGTGTTCATTTTATTTAGAAAATGAACGTCACAGAACAGGCATAGTTGTGGAGCTTTACACGTGACATAATAATAATAATAATCATGATTATTTTCATTTGGATTGATGCCATCCCTTTCTTTCTCCCTGGATTTGAACACGTTTTGCAATTTCTTACTTCAGAAGCGAGCTTACTGTCGCCTCTGAGATGGGAAATTTTGCTGTCTGTTCTCAAAGCCTTCCAAAAGAGAGAAGGAAAATGCTAGTGTAGGTCCCTGTGAAGGAGCATGGCCTAGTGGTTTAGGTCAGGCAGTGTAGAGTGGAGGGATGTACCCTATTTTCCCAACCGCACCCCCACTAGAGGTTGCTGTGCTGGTTTATTCCTGTTTGCAGAAAAGCCAGTGACCCCTAGTGGAGTTTTAGTTTGGATTTAGAGAGCGAGAAGAAGCTTTTCATTTCTGTTCTCTTGTTCGTAAAGGACCAAAGCCCTGGCTAAGGAGTCTTAGAAAGAAGAGAGATTATCTCCCAATGCACACCTAGGGGTTCGTGACGCAGCTCCAGCGAATTCTGCAGTTATTTCATCTGCGTTATTTTTGTTGGGAAGAAGTTTATCCAACCTTTCCTTCCCAAAGAGATGGGTGAGAGAAGCAGCTTTCTTGGTCATCTTGGTGGCCCTTAGCTCAAAGGAATCTCTTGCCAACCTGGCAATTGCAGAGGAAGGTGTGGAGTGTATACCCAGCTGGCATCAACACCAAGACGAGAGGGGAGAATCTAAGCTACCCTTCCAGCTGCTCACAAACAGCAGACAGACAACGAGGTACCCTGCAGATTCAGAGAAGATGGCGAGGAGAAGACTGAAGATAAACAGCAGATTCCAGGTACTGTGAAGGGGGAAACCAGCAGTGAGAGAGGAGGACGCCATGTTTACGGTTTCACCCAGGGAGGCTTCACATTCTATCCAGGATAAATCAGGGACCCTGAGGGGGAGATGATCTAATTCATTTATATTCCACCTTTCAGCACTTCAAAACAGATTGTATTCAGATATTTTCCTTTTCCCAGTCTGAGCTTTGTACCTCAAGCAATAGAGGGTAAAGTGACTTGGCCAAAGTTACAAGGAGCTGCAGTGGGATTTGAACCCAGGCTTCCCTGCTGCTCTAATCACTAAGCTACTCCTCCACAGAGCAAGTTACTCCATTTTATTTGCCATAATGATTTTACCAAAGAGACTTGTATCACATTCCATACTTTTCATTTCTGAACTATTTCTTCAGCAGACTAAGGATTTACATGCTTATAATTGGGTTTTACACAAGTAAGTGGGCTTTTGAAGCTACAATAGTTTGTTTGTTACATACACGCACGTAACTCATTTGAAAATTACCTCCTAAAGTCCTAGCATGCATGTTAAACTATGGTCAAAAGACTTTAGTGGGTGCGCTCTACAATCAGTGCATACCCATGTATAAATGAAGAAAAGCAACATGCAAATTAGGCTTTAACAGGGGCATGGGAAATATCACGGTAGAGCAGAAAACAGGGGAAAGACAGGGGAGAAGAAGGAGAGCAAGAGAAAGACAGAAGAGAGAAACCAATACACACTTGGGCACTTATTTAGACAAGAAAATGCATTTTTTCCAACATTGTTCTGCACTGCACATTGTATAAGGCACAATGCTGTAACCAGTGCAAATGAATACCCATTCTACAAGTTCCAGCTGAATGCCATGATTGTGTAGAAACATTGCCCTGAATGGGTTCCGTAACCTGCCCAGTCTCAGATGGTGCAAACAGCCTTCAAGACAGGCGGTGCAGCAGAGAGAAGGCTGCGACAGTTGAGTCCTCAGTCCTTCGGAGAAGGCATCGGAAGGCAGCCTCTTCCCACCCAAGGTTGGACACTCCTCTCCAGCCTTCCCACCTCTGGTCTGTGGCCCTCTGAGGTGGCTGTTCTTGCATGGTGTAGATGGAATGGTTGCAAAGATGGAGATAAGTAGCTTGGGGTGATGACACTTATGTAGGTGGTGCCAGTTGACTGAACATGCTTTGTTGGCATATGGTGATGACCATTGCTATTATTGCTGTGGTTATTCTATCCTAAGACAATTTCAGATGTTCTGAATCTTTATCAAGAACAGCTGTCAATGATTGCTGCCCCAATCCTACAGGGATTTTGTAGAGGGTGACTGGCCAGATGCTGGTGTCCTTCCTAGGCAGCAATGCCAGGTTTACTTTTATACAAGTTTGTGGCTAGGGGGCTTAGCCACGAGGAAAAGAGGACTGCCTGGTTACACTATTTTTGTTGTAGTCTCATGCTATTTAGTGCACAAATGGAAGCTACCATTTTATGGGTTAACATGCACGCTCGTAGTGGTCACGCACTGTTGAAGCTATTTTTGTGCACATTCCAGAGGTGTTGTTCAGTCCCAGCCCTCAAGGGCTGCAATCAAGTCAGGTTTTCAGGATATCCCTAATAAAAAATGCACAAGACTGTTATACTTACCCCCCCGGGCTGGTCCCTCGTCCCGCGCCGTTCCCCGAGGCCAATGCTGGTGTCCTTCCTTGGACCTTGCGTGCCGCCAACATGTTTGGCTTACAGGATGTCCATAATGAATATACATGATATATTTGCATTCTCTGCCTCCATAGTATGCAAATATATCCTGAAAAACAGACCTATCTGTGGTATTCAAGGCCTGGAGTTGCCTATATCTCCCCTAAAGGGTTGGTCAGTATGAGAAGACAATGTGACGCCGGCACTATGAGGGCTGACTCTGCCTACAATCTGCCCACCGCCCGCCCACCGCCAACTCCGAGGCTTGTTAGGGAGTGGCGGCAATGCCGAAGCATTCTCACCCAGCTGAGTACATAAGATAATGTTCTCTTAAATCAAATTTCTAATCCCAGTTATATTTAATTTCCTAGACCTAAACAAAAAGGTGGGGGCTTATTGTTGCGCTGAGGATGGAAGGGAGTGTTAGGGAGCACTCCCCAGCACGGGACAAGGAATGTGCACCCTCGCGGTGAGACATCCCTGCTAGGCAGACTGGAGATCCTGACCCTCTACTGAACCTGCACGCTTCTGTGAGACCACCAATGCAATGGTGGTCTCTGAATGGTCCTCCGACCACTCCAAGCCCTTTTGGACTGGCAAAAATTAGGTCTAGAATATGTCCCACTTTATGAATGGGTTTAGAAACAAATTGGGACCATTCCAAAGCTTCCATTGTCTCTAAAACCATTTCACAGGCTCTTTATTTCCTTGGCCTCTGTCGTGGTGAATAAATCTAGTTCTTGGAGCCTGGCGGTGGTGCTTACCATAGCTCAGGAGGTGCAGGAGGAACCGCAAACAGATACAGCAAAGGAATAGTTGTTCACCAGAAAAATCAAAACCAAACACCAAAAAGAAAATAAAAGGACAACACTGAGAGTCCAAAATATGTTCAAAATAAAAGTCTATTCTGTAGTTTAAAAATAAAAATCCAACCCAGTACAGTGAAAATTAGAAACAGCATAAAAAATATAAGAATCCGATCGATAATGGTTTCCTTGTCCATTTTGTTCCTCCTAATTGGTCTCTGCTCCTCTGCACCACCAACCATACTCAACAACCCCTTCCCTTGGAGGGTAGGGTAGCTGGAACGCAACTCCAGCATAAGATGGGCAAAAAGATGGGGAAAAAAAATCCCCGAGCACACAAAATAGCTTTTAAAGTCAAAACAGTTTGCAGAAATCCAAATAGTTCTTTAGGCTCCAACCCGGCTCCAGATGATCCCGCTGAACTGGAAAGAATCTTTTCTTCTTCTCACCCTTGCCTTCTCTTTTGCGACTTGGGCAAAAAGATCAATGACTCAACCCTTCTGGAGCCTGGAGGAGGGGCGGGGGGGTGCCTTTCCTTCCAGACTAGCCAAAATGCACAAAATTCTCAAAAGGGAAAAAATGGTCTTCTCTTCTTCAGCAATCCACACTCTAAGTTGGCCAAGATGAACAGCAAAAACTCTCTCTCTTCCTTACGATCACCAACCTCCAGGGATGTGGCAATGACCATCAGCAAAGCTCCTACTCCTTCCTTCCTTCTCCTACCCACTACAGCCTCTCCTTTCCTCTGAAATCGGAGGGTGCTCCAGGGACCATTTCCAGCTCTCAGAAGCCTTCCCACAAAAAGGTGGGGAATAATTAAAGGGAGGATGCAAAATATGCAAAAAGCCTCGTTCCCACTATCTGTGATGGAAAAATACCAAGGGATATACTGTTACATCTCGTGCCAGGCAAGGCCGGGTCACGTATGATGTCTGAATTCAAGGAACTGTTTCCTGCTTCGATTTCACATTTCTGGTCTGTCTCCATTTTTCTAGGCTGAATTCTGTATTCGTTTCAGTAAAATCCGTTCTCGGTTTGGAAAAAGACATTTGGAATGTGGACTGTTTTATTTTAAGAGCGATCCTATTTAGGACCCTGCAAGTTTGTTGTGTCTTATTACAGAGCCAGTGTCCCCCAACCCTGCAATAAGTGGATCAAGGCTCAGTAGGGATTGGAAGTGTGACGGGGCTACATGATGTTTTTAACATTTACAATGAAATGATTTCATGAGTTGTACATAAGAACATAAGAAAATGCCATACTGGGTCAGACCAAGGGTCCATCAAGCCCAGCATCCTGTTTCCAACAGTGGCCAATCCAGGCCATAAGGCCATAGTTGATTTTAGGGCTCTAGCTAGCCTAACTTCTTTCAGAAAAGCACTCAAAACATACTTAGGGGTGGATTTCCAAAGGGTTACGCGCATATATTACGAGCGTAACCCCGAAAACCCGCTCCTGCGTGCGCCGAG
Organism: Rhinatrema bivittatum; assembly: GCF_901001135.1. Lineage (NCBI taxonomy): Eukaryota > Metazoa > Chordata > Amphibia > Gymnophiona > Rhinatrematidae > Rhinatrema > Rhinatrema bivittatum. Next base: position 796,420,609 of record NC_042616.1, on the reverse strand, counting down.
CCTATTTTGCATAGGCTCGGCGACACACGCAAGCCCCGGGATGTGCGTATGTCCCGGGGCTGTCCAGGGCAGGGCGGGGGCATGGCCGGAGGCCTCCGAAGGCCTGCTAGGCCGGGGAATCGCACACCGGCACTCGGCTGGTGCGTGCAACCTACTCCTGCCCGGAGGCAGGTGCAACTTAAATAATAAAGGTGGGGGGGGGGATTTAGGTAGGGCTGGGGGGTGGATTAGATAGGGGAAGGGAGGGGAAGGTCTGGGGGGGTGAAAGGAAAGTTCCCCCCCCCCCCGAGGCCGCTCCGATTTCGGAGCGGCCTCAGAGGGAACGGGGAAAGCCATCCGGGCTCCCCTAGGGCTCGGCGCACGCAAGGCGCACAAGTGTGCACCCCCTTGCGTGTGCCGACCCCGGATTTTATAACATGCGCATGGCTGTGCGTGCATGTTCTTTTTATTTAAGTGAGTAGGCTTGTTAGTTCTTGTTCTGTTTGTATGTTGGTTTTTTTTTTAGTTATTTATGGTTTTATTATAATCTGCCTTGGGCTTTTTTTTTTCTGTGCCGAGATCGGAATATAAACCTTTCGAATAAATAAATAAATAGTGCATAGGCCTCTAAATCGTGCCAGGGTCCCAAAGAGGCACTTTACAATAACATTTTAGTCTTCCTGAAAGTAAGTCTGATATTTTATTTATTTATTTATTTTTGCAAAGTGCCCTAGGGTTCCTTCAATAAGGTCCATGCTCCTCCCAACGGAGGACATATTCAGACTGTCAGAGTAGTGAATGTACTGAACCATTCACTATGGCGCTCCCCTCGAGGAGTGGACACAAGGCTGTGATCCAGGGCGTTAGTCCGTGGAGCCCAAGAGAGGGTTGTGTTCAGAGGGTTTGAAGCTGAGAGAGAGAAGTCCAGTCTCTCATCTCTCCGCAGGAGTTTAAGGAAGAGGGAAAGCCTGCTGCCTTCCATCTCCAATGTCGCCAGAGTCCAGGAGTGGGTATGGAGGCTGACACCAGAAATACCCGTTTGATGACGTTTCTGATGCTGCTCTGTAAGTACTGCTCCTGGGGGATCCAGCAGTGGAGTAACCCCATTGTGAGGGAGTTAACCTCTCACCCTGGGTTTGTCTTTCAATGGGAGAAAGAGGACCCAGATCCGAGTGTGCGAACAAAGATCTTCGCTGGAGCCGCAGGAAGGGAGTGAGTGTCTGGTAAACAGCACTGCAGAAAGGAGAGTCGGAGAGAGAGCTGCCCAGCCGCTGCGCGGATTCAGAAGTCCAGGAGAAAAAATTGTGCCTGATAAGGATTCAAGCACAGGGAAGTCATGTAAGCAATAGGATCCTTGGGACTCAGGTAGCCCAGCATCTGTCCAAGGGAAGCCTTAACCACAGGAAAAGGTGCTAAGGAGATTCCACGAGGGTGTAACAGCAAGGATTAGAAACAGTGCCTGCTGAAGGATTAATCCTGCTAAAAGACCTGCCAATTGCAAGTCTCTGATCTGAGCTGTTTTAGTAAAAGACTTTATGTTGGAACACCAAAATCCTGTATCAAGTGTCTCCTTGGTTATATACCATCCATACACCTTGGGGCCCAAAGGTCAGAGGATCCATCCCTTAAAACAAACAAACAATCTCGGAAGCGCCATGCACACGTTTCATCCTTAGCTGCCATCTTGGACCGTAGCCCCCCAAAATGAGATTCTAGGAGGAGGGCAACATGTTCCCAGAACAGGGACCAGGACTCAGGTCATCGGCAAGGCAAATTGTTACGGTCCTGGGTGATGAATGGATAGATTGTTGTAGGGAAGGAAAAGTATAAGCTGCCTTGCAGTCTGCATGTCCCTGCGAATCCTTCCTGGCAGAATGTTAGCCAGAACAGGGAATCATGTTTTTTGTTTTGCTTTTTAATTTATATTCCACCTTCTGGAATACGGCGCAGCCCGTGCCATTTTGAAAAAAATGGCAGCCACCAGCCCTTTGCCCCTATCATGTGACAGGGGCTGCCCAATGGCACCAGGAGCCTCTGTCCCAAGATAGGGGCAGAGAGAAGCTGGCACCATTCTGAATAATGGCAGCCCCCAGCCCTGGAGCAGGAGCTCCGGGACCCCCTGCTAGACCACCAGGGCAATACTGGTGAGTCTTGGGGGTCATGGGCGAGAGTTTTCAGCTGGTGGAGGGGGGATCAATATTGTACTAAAAGGGAAGGGGTGGGACGGGTTCAGGGATTTTTTTTTTTTTTTTAAATGTTGCTTTTTTTGGTCAGTTAAAAAACAAAGATAGGAAAAAACAACTTAAAATTTTGTGGATTTTTTTCCTATCTTTTTTTTTAAAACCAAAAGGAAACGAACTAGGAAATATCGTTGGCACTTCCTATTTCATTTCAAACGGCTGAGCACCCCTATTCACGGCAGATCAGCTGAGATGATCCAGAATAAACATGCACAGGCACAAGGCAACCCATTCTAGAGAAGCATAAGGTGCCTGTCCTGTGGGGAAACATTTTCAGGACGACCACAATGAATATGCATGAGATCAATTTGTATGTGCTAGGCCTCTTAGAGGTAACCTACCTTCTGTGATCCCAGGCCTGACTGAGGTACTGGGTGGGGGGGGGGGGAAGAGGTGAATAGCGTGGTGGGTGCAGGGGCCCATAGTTTTCAATTCTCCGGGGAGGGAGAGGAGGGATGGGGGAAAGGCCAGCAGCATTATTGGGGTCTTGTTGTGTTGCAGGGGTTGGGGGTGGGGCTCTAGCAGCAGGAATTTGAATGATTAATTGTGGTGGGGGAGGGGTTGGGAATGGGGGCCAGGAGGCCTGCAATTTTGGGAGAGTTTATTATAGGGATACCACTTACCCGGAAAGACTTGGCCAGAAAATATTAGACCTGCTCTGAGGCAAGTCTAAAAGTTAGGTGGATAACTTAAACCGGTCATAGTTCAAAATTAGCAAATGGATTTGAGTACTGACCCCCACAGTATATAGTTCAACACAACTTTAGTGAAGGAATGTGATCCACCATAGAAATAGCAGAAATATGATTCACATAAATACAGATAAATCAATGCTAAACCAAGAGGGTTAAAAGTTCTGTCTGGAACCGCAAAAGTCTTTGTTGTAAAATAAATAAAAATATATTAAGTCCCAAAAACAGCATAACTGTAGTTCTGAGTAAAAAAACCAAACATAAATGAGCGCGCTCTAGTTGGTGCACTTTTCCTTTCTTTTAGAAAACTCCGATTTCTAATTCAAGTTATCTAATGTATAAGCTGATATCTTTCATCTTTAGGACAACTGACGCCCCACAGCAATGCTCCTTCAATCCGCTTGCTAAACAGTTTGGCTCCCACCTCAGGCTGCCATCTGTCTTGCGGGCAAAGGAAATCCACAGGAGGTCTAATTTTGGCAGTTTATTTAAGACTCGTAGGGTTGCAGGATCTTGTGTCCTGACTCCAGCACTCCCCAACTGTTTGGAAAGCAGCCATGCAAACCTCCTCCTCCTCTGTCTTTCTGCCTTCCAAGGTTGCCAGGTTATCATGAAAGGACAAGCACTAGGTTCCAAAAAAAACAGGCCCAAAACACAGGAGAAAAAAAAATTATATGAAATCAAAAGCAGTGTAGAACAAATTAAAAAAAAAACACCAGTCCTTCACAAGTGTTCCCCCCCCTCTCCAAGCACATCTCTTGCCCCCTCACACCACATTGAAATCGTTGGCTCAGTGTGCTGCGCAGTCAAAAAAGCAAACAGAATGGAAGGAAGGGAATGGTGAATAAAATGGAGGATGTCATAATGCCTCTGTATCGCTCCATGGTGAGACCGCACCTTGAGTACTGTGTACAGTTCTGGTCACCACATTTCAAAAAAGATATAGTTGCACTAGAGAAGATACAGAGAAGGGCAACCAAAATGATGAAGGGGATGGAACATTTCCTCTATGAGGAAAGGCTAAAGAGGTTAAGGCTTTTCAGCATGAAGAAAAAATCGCTGAGGGGGGATTTGATAGAGGTCTTTAAAATCATGAGAGGTCTAGAATGGGTAAATATGAATCAGTTATTTACTCTTTCGAACAATAGAATGACTAGGGGGCACTCCATGAAGTTAGCAAGTAGCACATTTAAGACTAATTAGAGAAAATTCTTTTTCACTCAACACACAATTAAGCTCTGGAATTTGTTGCCAGAGGATGTGGTTAGTGCAGTTTGTGCAGCTGGGTTTAAAAAAAGATTTGGATAAGTTCTTGGAGGAGAAGTCCATTAACTGCTATTAATCAAGTTGACTTAGAAAATAGCCTCTGCTATTACAGACATCAGTATCATGGGATCTTCTTAGTGTTTGGGTAATTGCCAGGTACTTGTGACAGGGATTGGCCACTTTTGGAAACAGGATGCTGGGCTTGATGGACCCTAGGTCTGACCCAGCATGGCAATTTCTTACGTTCTTATTCCCCTTCTAAGCACGTCTCCAGTCCCCTCACACTCATTCCTCCCCTCCTGATACCTCTTCTCTTTGACTGTAGCCAGCTGAGTGCTACACTCCCTTCAGCGTTCAGGTCTGCGGTGCTGCATAAAAGCTTCCTTCGTCACCCGGAGGCTGTTGCTTGCCATGTGGGATCTGCCCACCTGCTCCTGTGAGCTTTGCCGCTCTGGCTGGCTATGCTGCTGCAACAATTTTGGGTGGGCCTGCTATAGACAGGCCTCATCTGGCAGCAGCAACCAATCATAGCAACAGCAGGGCACAAGTCCCGCCCACCAAGCCCCCCAAAAATCGAGATTGGCAGAAAAAAAACGGCCAATAAGAAGCAACCAGCAAACTGGGAAAAAAAACCCCAAAAGGGAATCACTAAAAAAAAAAAAGGCCCAAACTCGCAGGGAGTAAGTGAGGTTGGCAACACTGCTGCCTTCCCTCAGCACAGTCGCACGCCTCAGATATGAATTCACTCCTGATTGCATGAGAATCCTTGCAAGGTGGAGGCCTTATGGGTTCCTGGGATTGGATGAGGATCCACGCAGGCTGCTGCATGCTGATTGGATCCCAGCCAGGAAACAGTCCAATTGGGGATTAACCTTAAATGTGCTGGATAAAATTATGGTCCACCCCATCCAGCCTTTGATTCCAAGGAAGGCTGATTCTGCTCCAGAACATGTTTGACGCTTGGGTATAATTAGTGGCTTCATACTTGCTTTCTTTTCTCTCTCTCTCTCTGTCTGTCACCGTTTTTCCTTTGAATGGATGTCACCTTTAGAGTGGAATGATCTCCCTCTTACTTCTTGTGGGTTTGGAAGAGGATATTCTGTTTCGTCCTTTCTTCCTTGCTTGGTGTTTGCTTCTTTTTGAATCTTACTATACGTAATGCTCTGTTTTCTGTCAGGCGGATACTCTGTTTTGTGTAAATTTAAATTGTATAAATAAAGAGTTAAAAAAAACCAAAAGAATACTGAAATCTGTCACAGCCACCCAGAAATTGGGGTGGGGCCTACATACATATGCAAACTTATCTCATGAATATTCATTGGGGATAGCCTGAAAATCCAAGAGGTTGTGGAGTCGCCAGCACAAATTTATGAAACTCTGCTCTGGCTATAATGATTTTTTTTTTGGGGGGGGGGGGAGGGGAGGAATATTATTTGGATGACGAGCACCTAAATCTCAGCTCTTCTACTTCTTGTTACAATCGTCATGTTGTCTGCGGAAACCTGACTCTCCCTTCCTTTTCACATTTAGGAGTCTGGCTTAACCCCCTTTATGATTGCCGTGAGAGAGAACAGGCTGTCGATCGTCGAGAGATTTCTTGAGCTGGGAGTGAATCTCTGCGACCAGACTCGGGTAAGAACCCATGATCTTTCTTTCCTTTTCACCCTCAGAGCTTGTGCACATGTGGGAGCACCATGAGGAAGACTTCAGACCAAAAAAAATTATTGTTTGGAGGTGCAGCAGAGACGAGATATCTACAACAACAACAAAAAAAAAATAAAGATCTAAACTTAAACACTTTGAGATTTTGAAGTGCCAAGTAGCCGGGGCTGGTGCAACATTGGTTCAAGCCCTAGGTGGCGTCAAAATGTTCCACCGTCTTTCATTCCAGGTCCCCATCTCCACCGCCATCATCACCCCCTCAGGCTTCTTCCACTAGCATCCTTACCGAGTCTCCACGGCTACGTTCACCTCCCTCTACATGCCCCAAACACCCTTTCCCTCCCTAGACGGGTCCTCTTTACCTCACCGAGTGCTGCTGGATCTGCTGTGCTTTAGTGGACGTATGTGTATATGGGCGAGTGTGCGTGCAGGACTGTGCACCACTACGGTCAACCCAGGAGGTGCACTTCAAATGTGGGAGGAGAACACGGGGCCACCGCGCCCACAAGGACCGGATCACCGAAGGCCAGTAACTTTCAAACTGGCGCACAGGCGCACATTGCCCCGCGTGCATCGGCGGGCACCCAGAGAGGCGGCCATTTTATAACCTATGCGCGCATGTTCTAAAATAGCCTGGCCGTGTGCACTTGTACCAAATTTTTAGCGGGCAAGCACATGTGCGCACAAATGCCATTTCGGTCATGTAGACCGGGGGGATTTTAAAAGGGACGCGTGCCAACGCTATTCCCGATTTTACCAGTTTGTCCCCAGATCTCTCAGTTAAGAGACATGTCTTCCTACCCCCCCCCCCCCCGCGATTAATAGCCTTCACTCCCTCCAGTTATCCCCGATCCTTGAAACCCCGCGGATCTGCTTGTTTTTATTTTATTTTTTAAATTACACGTCGTCCGTAACAGAAGTAAATTTGCCTCGGCGCACACCGGGTCGCATATTCATTTACACTCACATCTCGGGTTCTTGCCCTGAAATCCCCATGCCCAGCCCAGGCCACACCCACTCCCCGCCCACTTTTTAGAACATTTTCGAGATGTGCACGCTCCAGGAGATAATGCGCATATCTCAGCGGCTTTAAAAAGTCCGCTCTGCGCGCACGCGAACCCGACATATTCGCACATCCCCTAATTAATGCGCGCGTCTGGTTTTTAAAACTCACCCTTTATGTGTTGAATGTAGCGGTTCACAGTCCGTGCATACAATGAGGGGGACCCTGACATCAATGTGAGGGCTGGCCATGCTGTATTTCTGGCCGGCCCCCATCATGCCACGCCAGCTGCCATCACTTTCACCGACGTAGCAAGGATTAGATACTCACCGTCAGGGATACATTTATGGACACTTATTTCGTATTCCTCCTTTTTCCAACGTTGGCAGTAAAATGTAAATGAACAGAGGGGTCTGAAAGGGCCAGAATAAAACTAGCGCCTTTGCTGAAAGCTAAAGATTTGGCTTGTGTAGCCAGCTGGCTAATCCATTGAGCCTCTGCAGGAAGTGCATTCACTGAACAACTGGGCATGTGGATAGCAAGGATGCTGTCCAAGGATGATGTTGTAACTCTGCTTTTGAGACTGAAAGTTCCAGGGTCTGGATTCTCATTATTCCCCTTATAATCACTTGCCAGCTTCTCAGGAAAACCCAGGAGAGGGAGAAGCAGTTATTTGTTTTAACCAAAAAAAAACTGTCTGTAACTTACACTTGAAAAGGAGAACGCTGTTTCTTCATTCTGCCATGAAAATAATATTTATCAAATGAAGAATTCATTTAAAGAATGCAAAAGATCATTTTCCTACCATTATTTTTATGATTTTTTTTTAACAGTCCCTTTCCTTGGAGTTCAGGCTTTTTGTTACGTGTAACTTTCTTCCTTGATAGGGGGGGGGGGGGGGGTCCAATTCCTGAAGTAATTGTCTTCCTTAGGCATATTCTGGCTTCACAGCTTTTAGGAGTCCATTACTCCATCTGAAAGAAAAGCTTCCACAACTGGAGTCCTGCAACCCTCTCAGATTTCCACTGGCCTCAGCCCCCACTGCAGCTTACCTGTTGATAGCATGAATCTGCTGCCTCTTCCGGGGATCTGGGCAGGACTCAGACACCCCCCGGCTATATGCATTTATTCTGTGTGCAGTTTCTCCAGCTACTCAGCATGCGTATTTCCCATAAGCATGGCTGCTGAAAGCAACAGCATCCAACTGAGCATGCGTCATGCCCTTCTCTCTCTCTCTCTTTCTCTCTCTCTCTCTCTCTCAAGGCTTCTTAAAGAGAAACAGCCCTTGAGGGTTGCAATCACACAGGTCCGTTCTTCAGATTTGAGTCTCTGAAGGAGTGGTTTATGTCTTATTCCCCTATGCCACAGAGGCATTCACGGAGCGGGATGCCAGTGGCCAGTGGTTGGTGTTCCACCTTTACGGAGCGGAAGGATGGAGGGCTGCCATCTCCAAAAAAACAAACAAACAAACAAACAAACAAAAACAAAACAGGGGTGGGTAAGAGTATAGGGCAGGGGTGTGGCCTGCTTGTTACAGCGGTTGCTACTCCTAATTGAGCTGGATGTTCACTTGGATGCAGATACAGCGCTGCTCTCTACATTGGTGGTGGGGTGGAGGGGAATTAGGGCCGGAGGGTACTGGAAGCCAATAGTAACAGGTGGGGGAGAGAAAAAGGAAAAAAAAAATTGATAAGTGCGTAGCTTGCTGGGCAGACTGGATGGGCCGTTTGGTCTTCTTCTGCCATCATTTCTATGTTTCTATATATGTTTCTATGAATGTCCATGAAGCTGACCTGTATATAGGTATATGTATATATATATGTAGCCTCATAGTGCGAGCTTTCAAAAGCTTTAAGCATAAATATCTCACATTTAAACAAGCTTTGCCTTCCATTTCCTGGTCGTTCTCCCAGCTTGACCCTTGCCATAGGCATGAGATGTATCAATGCAGTGCAAAGCCACTCAATTAGGAATCCTGATGAAAGACGCAGGAATGTCATAGTAGCTAAGGTCGGAGCGCTACAGCTCAGTGATGTCACAGGTGTGCTAAATTTTAACCATTTTTCTGTGTGTAATATCTTCTCAGAAATTCAATAGAAATCAGAACCAAAAAGGAAACACCTGAAGATTTGATTTGCCAACTAAATTATAGGAACAGCAAAGGAGGGTTGAGAGAGTATTAGGGGAAGTGGTGTTTTCCCAGTGTTTATCTAATAAACACAGATTTTATTTTTTTCGCATCAGGAATATTTCATCCGGGTTTATTAGTTAAAACCTATAATCTGAAGCCCTAAGCTTAATATTATCTACGTGAACATATCTATAATTCATTGACATCCAGCCGTATTCAATTGCTTTACAATCATATTGCTTTTGGCAACTTACAACCTGTCGTCTCTGGGGTGAATGGAAGAGTAAGATATGTGAGCTTCAGACAGAGTGAGATGAGAAGGAACCACAGTACTTCAAATCTTCATAAAACCAATAGGAATTCTTTTATGGGCAAGAAATAAAAGAAAGGAAAAGGCAATTGAGGAGGGAGGAGAGGAGAGGAGTGTTGTATGTGTGCTACTGACCATGGAAAAAGGGGAATAGCTCTCGCTGGTCTGCTGAAAACTGACCCTCCGCGCACGATCCAGGACTTGGGAGAAGATTTTGCAGCTGCGGTCCTCCTCACTGTCTCTCTGTTATTCTTGGATTTGTACATTTATTTTACGTGAAGAGCAGTGCCAGGTATGTGGGTTGAACCAGCTAATAGGTCCGTCTTCCAACATCAGGAAGAAGAGGCCTAAGATTTTACGGGCACAATACTAGCAGAAGTGGGAAATGAGCCACCTGTCCAACAACGTTCAGGTGGTTTATGGACTCGTAGATAAACGGGACTAGGAGGGACCTTGAAGGGATTGCCTCGTTCATCTCTCTATCTCCGGACAAAATCCACTGTACCTGTATCATCCCACTGCCATATAACCATCTTAACTGGAAAACACAGGTGGCAGATGGATGGCCCCAATATCTATCTGCCCCAAATAAAAGACACTTGTTAACTATGCATCATCTGTGAACACAAGCCTGCTAATTGCTATTAGGATGTCTTTATCTTCAATCTGGATCTGGAGCGTGGGTGTTTTGGATTTTGCCAACAACTTGTAAATGAGGCTTTCACACACCCAGTATCAGCTTCCTAGAGTTTTCCCACATCATTACCTGAGTGCAAGCATCTGTAGCAAGGGATCCTATCCCCCCCACTCCCACCCCCTCCTCCCGGAGGAAAGTGCAAACACTGTGACTAATACCCCAATTAAACCTTCAGTTAAAGCTTTCCCGTTCCACTGAAATGCACGGAGTGAAATCATACACATGGCACAACCCGTGTCGTTCCTGGATTGCTGTGTGGTTGCCATGTTAGTACCCTTGGATATGTAGAAACAAAGGCCAACCATCACACATGCTGCAATTACCCCAGCCTGTTTAGATTTCACCTGATGAAGGAACTGCAGCTCTCGAAATGTGGTCACAAATAAGAGAGGTTGGCGCAGGAGTAAAACTAATCGGAGAAAGTTCTTTTTTACTCAACGCACAATTAAACTCTGGAATTTGTTGCCAGAGGATGTGGTTCGTGCAGTTAGTATAGCTGTGTTTAAAAAAAGGATTGGATAAGTTCTTGGAGGAGAAGTCCATTACCTGCTATAAATTAAGTTGACTTAGAAAATAGCCACTGCTATTACTAGCAACAGTAACATGGGATAGACTTAGTTTTTGGGTACTTGCCAGGTTCTTATGGCCTGGATTGGCCACTGTTGGAAACAGGATGCTGGGCTTGATGGACCCTTGGTCTGACCCAGTATGGCATGTTCTTATGTTCTTATGTTCTAATGTAGGCCAGTCTGGTCCTCGAGTGCCTTAAGCCGGTCGGGTTTTCAAGATATCCACACTGAACCTTCAGGAGGTGCTTTCTTGTTATTTTATGATGTACTTGTGTTATCGTGGTACCTTGCCCTGGGTGGAAAGGCAGGTCATACATTAAAATGCTGTGCTATGCTATTGCTTTCACTCCCTTAGTAGTTGGAAATAGGTCCTGACTAAGAGCAGGCCTGGCTCCCCCTCCTCTCACCTCCAAAATCTGTAAGCCTACTCTGCAAAGAATCTCCTGCAGCTGCAGTGGTGCTTGCAAAGCCTCGGCTACTACAAGGATTCATCACTGCGACAACCAGTCCTGATTATCCCAACACCGCTCCGGTTTGTCCCTCAGTACTTGCTCCAGTTCCGTTAATGCCTTTGCGCCAGGTACTAGGTTTTAAAACACAACAAAGGGTCATTTTGCCTCGATGGGGACTGGCCATTATTTTAATAAGATGAAGGGTTCATTACACCCCCTCCCCCCCCATTTCCTTGTCCCTTCTCTTTCATCCCCTCATACCCAAGCAAACAAAAGCTGAAAAGGTTTGCTCCAAACCAGACACTTGGACCCCATGGTTTGTCTTGCAAAAGGTCTGGCAGTGCAGGATGGATTTGTTAGACACCCGGGTGAGGACGAGTGCTCCAAGGGTCAGAACCAGTAACTAGGCCTTGGGCAGCTGACCCCCTCACAAGCATTTCACCTTACTCAGAGGATCAACAGGTCTTCTTAGTCCAAGGTCACAAAACTTGGGCCCCGTGGCCCAGCCGTCATCTACATACAGGGTGCTTTAGTGTCACAAAACTGATTTGCTCTGAGCAGTGGTACTGCTCAGTCAAGATCCCAGGGGCAGGGGATAAGGTCAACTAGCAGGGAGCCATGGTAGGAATTTGGTGCACTCTCTGGTGTAATTTGGAAGAAGTCACAATTTGCCCAACATGGGTGGCAAAAACCTTTTGGCTAAACTTCCCAGCTAATGACAAAAAGGATAAGGATAGACTTGTAAGACTATAAGCTGTGAGAGCGCCTTATTGTACAGGGCTCTGGTAAGGACAGGGAAGAGTGATGATGAGAACTAGAGTAGAATGGGCAGGGAAACTGGGTAGATTGAGTTGGCCAAATGGTCCTTAAATAACATAATCAACTACAGACTCACTTCACCCCCTCCACCCCAGCAATTTTGGCTTCTAAGAGGTGAATAGCATCCAAATATATTGGGGTTTTTTGTTTTGTTTTAAATCTACTCGAAGGCAATACACTAGCCAATATGTCTGATGGCGGTGTTATAGAAGGTGGCAGGGTGGGATGTAGGAAGACAGTACCCCCTCTATTATGGCATGACTGCTGGGGATGCAGGGTAAGTGTAAGGAAGGTGGATCTTTGAGCCGTTGCTACCACCAAGGGGAGGCCCCTGGCGGTCCTCATTGTCAGGAGGCGGTTCAGAGCGAGAAGACCCAACAAGATCTTCACCTATACCTGCCCACATTCCCCTCAGGTTGAGCCCGTGGTTGCCAGGGCCAGCAGGACTTAGGCGCGGGCCTCTCTAGGCGACGAACCAGACGACAGCAGGCAGAAGATATAGCAGCAGGCTAGGAGGAGTGGAGGCCAGGCCAAGGTCAGGGCAGGCAGCGGCCAAGCGGAGACGATGAACCAGGTAGAAGATCAGGGCAGGCAGAGGACAAGCAGAGACGATGAACCAGGCAGAAGACCAGGGCAGGCAGAGGACAAGCAGAGACGATGAACCAGGCAGAAGACCAGGGCAGGCAGTGGACAAGCAGAATCCAGAAAACAAGCAGGGTCGGAGCCAGAGGATGAATCCAAGGAAGCGGGGAGCGAGGAAGAGACTGGAGGAGGAATCAGGCAGATGGGAGCAGGAACAAGATCTGGGACTGGAGCTGGAGCAGGAACAGGATACGGAGCAGGAAGCAGGAGAACAGCAGGCGAAGCCGGGATCAAGAAGAAGACAACAATCAGTCACAAGGAGCAGGACCAGTTGCCAAGGCGAGGAGGAGTTGCCTGACATCATCATCCCGGGCTGCGGGGACTTTCTCGCCGCTGGCTCTTTAAATCTGGACAAGGTGCACATACGCCTAGAGGACCTGATAATCGCTCCGGCGTCGGCGGCATCAGGAGTGCCATGAGCAGACTGCAACGGCAACAGGCCTCCCTAGATGGCGGCGACGAAAGGGGAAGCCAGAACGGACCTCTTGCAGGTGAAGTGACCCGGCTGCGCTCGCCGAGGGCCGGGGTGCCTAACAGTAGGTGATATAATATTGGAGACTACGTGCGAGAACTGGGGGTTCCAGTGGCCAGTGCACCCCTCGTGAGGAAGGCAGTTGGGAGAAAGTGAGCCCATACCTACAGTGCAGGGGCTGAGGATTGTAGGGATATGCAGGCCAAAGATTTTCATTTCAGTTCTTTTTGGTTCACTTGAGCGAGGATTTCATTTGGGCTTTTTTTTGTTTTGTTTTGTTTTTGTTTTTTTCAGTGTCAGAAACTTTTGTGCAAAGTTTTTAGTTGTGCGCACAAAGAGCTTTTTTTGTGGGCGCAACTATGCAATGCATGCATAAACTTTCATGTATGAATACAAACAAAACCTTTCATTGTTTTTGGATACACTCATTCAGTTCATTTCATTTGGAACGAACTGAAAATAGCCCTTTTCATTCAAAAAAATATCTTTGTTTCAAATGAATGCCTGTCCCTAGAAGATTGCATGATGTATGTAAGGGAAAGGTGTATGGCTGGTGGCCTGTGAAAATTGTCCCTTCATAGATAAAACAGCTGAGAATAAGCAGAATAAAAAAAAAAAAAGTAGAACTTTTTTTCTTTTCATACACATTGGGCTGCAGTTTGCATTGCTGGTTTGTTTTGTGACAGAAATAAGTTGTTCTTTGTGCGTAATGCTTTCCCCGTTGATTCTTAAGGGACTGGGGTGAATAAAAGTTTCATAAAATATGCAAATGAAGTGGGGAAGAGATTGGCATGTGGGTAGGCATTTTTACCTTCTTGCCAGTCAATAATGATGACATCACAGACCACACATGCTCAGTGCGGTTTGCCATTCCTTTCAGTAGAAGACCATTATACAACGAAGAATTTAATGAGCAGCTTAATGTGTTATGAAGCTCAGAGCAGGAAGGGCCCACTATGCTTCACTATCACCATTTTCACCGTTAATTAGTCTTTGAATAGTAAATATTTTGATTACATAACCTGCCAGAATAGCTGCAGTAAATGCCTCTGGTTGCTTTATATTGGTCAAATGGATGAATCAGCACTTATGTGACCAAAGCATGTCCTATGTTGCTCTTTTCTTCTTGAACATCCCTCTGGTGACATTAGAAACATCCATGTGGCTTTAATGTCCTTCACGCTGCACCACATCCCACACATTGCCCTGCAATTTCCTATTTTATGTAAGAGATGGAAAGCTCCAACTTTGGTTATCCATGAAACTTTGGATGTGTGAGTATCTGAGATCCCAAAGCAGAGTACAGATCTTTGCATTCATCCCCAAGTCCTCAGGGCCTGATGCTGAGGCTGCCCTTTTTATAGGGCAGCACTGGTGCCATCATCTTCAGAGGCAATGTCCAGCAGCTTCTGACTGCACTGGAGAGCTTGCAGCGGCCCGACAGGGCTTCCCTGTGTCGGGCGATGGTGGGGATGGCCCAGGAATGGAGGTAAGGGCTGCGGTTCATGCTGTTAGCCCATAGCCGGCCAAATGCAACACACTGCTGCTTCTTGCACAAGTCATTTCACCCTCCACTGCCTCAGGTACAAACTCACAGGTGAATTTTCAAAGGAGTATGCATGTAAATGTAACATGCTGTCAGCAATTTTCAAAAAACGTTTACCCATGTTAAGTGCACTTAACACAGGGAAAATCTATTGATAAAATCAATGGCATATATCATAGCAATTTTCAAAAGCCCACTTACATTTAAGCATGTAAACCCCAGATTTAAGCTTGTAAATGCTTTTGAAAATCAGGCCCTAAGATTGTGAGTTCACTGGTGACAGGGAAATGCCTACCGTACCTGAATGTGATCTGCTCTAGAGGGGCTGAAAGGCAGAATATAAATCAAATAAATAAAAATAAAACCAGATCCCTCCAATATCCTTATTCAGACAGCACAGCCCCTCAGACGCCTTTACTCACACCCCACAACCCCTTCTATTCCTTCACTCACACCCCATAGCACATCCACCTCTGATCCTGTCACTAACCCCTGCATCCCCCTCAGATTCCCTCACTCACCTCTCGCCAACCCCTCCTGCACACTCACTCACTCACCCTTCCCCTCCCCTCCCCATAACCTTTCAGAGCCCCTCGGATTCCCTCACTCACTGCTCGCCAACCCCTCCTGCACACTCACTCACTCACCCTTCCCCTCCCCTCCCCATAACCTTTCAGAGCCCCTCGGATTCCCTCACTCACTGCTCGCCAACCCCTCCTGCACACTCACTCACACTTCCCCTCCCCAAAACCTTTCAGAGCCCCTCAGATTCCCTCACTCACTGCTCACCAATCCCTCCTGCACACTCACTCACACTTCCTCTCCCCATAACCTTTCAGAGCCCCTCGGATTCCCTCACTCACCGCTCGCCAGCCCTTCCTGCACACTCACTCACTCACCCTTCCCCTCCCCTCCCCATAACCTTTCAGAGCCCTTCGGATTCCCTCACTCACTGCTCGCCAACCCCTCCTGCACACTCACTCACACTTCCCCTCCCCATAACCTTTCAGAGCCCCTCGGATTCCCTCACTCACTGCTCACCAACCCCTCCTGCACACTCACTCACACTTCCCCTCCCCATAACCTTTCAGAGCCCCTCGGATTCCCTCACTCCCCGCTCGCCAACCCCTCCTGCACACTCACTCACACTTCCCCTCCCCACAACTTTTCAGATCCCTTCGCTCAATCTTCCTCTACTCCCACCTGCACCCCTCACTCAACTTTGCCCTACATCCCAAGGGCAAATATACAAACATCCAACACACCCTGTTTCACTTAACCACCTCCCATATCAGACCCAAACCCCCTCCTTTACACACCCTCCCCCCTCAAGTTTCTCATTTAACTTCCCCTCAAATCCCCCACAACCATTCCTTTTACTCTCTTCCCCAAAGGAACCCACCATTCTCTTTTACCCTCTTTCCCAAAAACCTACCATTCTCCAGATTCGCTTTAGAGCCCACTTCCCTTCCTCTCCCCCCTAACAATCAATCATACTCCAGCTCCACTCCAGGCTGGCCCTGAGAGCCAGAGGAGTGGGAGGAGAAAGCAGGAGGTCTTCTAGCTGCCTCCCCACTGCGCTGGTGGGAGACTGAAAGGCAGAGGAGAGTGAGTGAAAGGCAGACCAAGGACCTTCGGAATTAAAATGCTGGAGACGTTCAGGAATTTTTCCTGGAGGTTTGCATGCTTTGAGGAGAGACTCAGAAATGCCAAATGGATTCTAAGCTATCTGTGGAAAGTGCTGGCAGGATGAAGCTGAAACAGCTGGAAAATGCAAGCAAACTGCTGAAAATATGGAGAAGTGTTCATTTTAAAGGGCTAGACCTATTAAAAGATGATTGCTTTAAAAAATAACAAAAAAAAAACAATTTCTCTTCAATAATTTTCAAAATATATTTCCAAGAAAATAAATCTGGTGTGCATCAGCATTGAAAGAATACTACAAGCAACTGAAAATAGAATTTTAAAAAATAAATTTTCTATCAATTCTACCAGTCCCCACTTATATGGGAAAAGGAGTGCGTTAATTCCAAGAAATGTGTTTATTGACAAAAAGAATAGCAGAAATCTGTTACATTGCCAGCAACTTCATTAAGGGGCTTAAACAAACACAAGTGGGAACACGAGTGGAGCCTCTGGAGGGATCTTGTAAATGCTCAGAAAGGTCACACTAGTAGCTGGTGTTCATAAAATCTATATCTAACAGAAAGGTATTTTACAATATGCCTATAGGGGAGATGTAACCAAAAGAGGGCTCCAATCTGAGTGGCTCTCCATCTTAGCAAAACAAATTGTTTACATTTCTCATGGGTAGCTTTGGCTGCATCTGGAAAAACTCTAACCTTCCAGTCCATACTTAGGGGCCGATGCAAAAAAGGGACGCTGAGTGTTCAGCGCCCGCTTTCTTAACGCGCCCCCAGGCACCTCTCCTGGGGGCGCGATGCAATATTTAAATTAGGGCTCGCACCGTCAAGGAGGCATTAGGGACGATTGCGCACCTGAGAGAGGTCCGCTGTCGGCGGTTGTCTGCCAGTTAAGAAAACGGACAGCTTTCTGAAAGGTGATTGGTCCTTTCACTGACATGAAGGGACAGTGAAGGACCAATAGCCGATTGGTCAGCGAAAAGGACCAATGGGCAATAAGTGAAGGAGTGAATAAATGAATATTAAGTGCCCGACACTTTAATATCCATTCATTCACCCCTTACGGTGCCCACAGTCAGGTTCGGAAAACGGACGCTGAATTTATCAGCGTCTGTTTTCCTAACCCATGGATGTGCCAGGGGTTCAGGAAATGGACGCTTGTCAACTCGGCATCTGCTTCCTGCACTTTTTTTTTTTTTTAATATTTTCTTTTTATTATTTTTTGAAAGAGTTGTTCCTCCTACTTAATATCGCAACGATATTAAGTAGGAGGCCATACAGAAAAGCAGTTTTTTTCTGCATTTCTGTACTACTTTTAGGAGTACTCAGCAATTAACGCCTGCATGTGGAGTGAATAGCTAATAGCCTCATTCATATGCATTTGCATGTGATGAGCGCTATTAGTTTCACTCCGCAGTGGATGCATCTTGTGAGGCGCATTACTTAGCACCTATATAACCCGCGTCCAACTACGGGATACACAGTGCGCTCAGCTGAGCGCACTGTATTGCATCGGCCCCTTAGAGTTTCCCGATGCTTCAAAAACAAATGGAGAACCTAATCCCTATCTGGGTTTAGAACAAAATTTACAATGTAAGGGCCTCAGTCACTGAGCCTTAGTGAGTCAGGCCCAAAGTAGCAGGACCAGGCTTTTTTCTTATTCACATTCAGAAATCAAGAGAGAGTTGTGGCATTTGAGAATGAGCCCCCCCTCTTGCTTTTTTTGCAAAGGGGGATAATAAATTCTAGAAATGTAGGACAAGTCTGTAGAGGAATTTTTACCGTTTCTAGCGTACACTATATTTCCTAAATAATTTCAAAGCTGCCACCACTGTCACCTTTGGAAAGGAAATGAACTTCAATGCACGAGGATGAATAATATTTTCCAGCCTCTCCATCTTATTGTGCGCCAAAGAATTATCTTTCATTAAAAGTTTTTCACAATCCTGAATTTTCTTTCTTCTCTTTCTTCTTTTTTTAATTGCTTACCATTTTCCTGCATTTCAGATTCTTTGGGTGATTTTTTTCAAAATGTGATGCACGAAAATAATCTCTACTTATATGTATTCATTGTTTTACAAAAGTCCAAAGAAGGTCCAATATTTTCACTTTGCTCTCCAGATAGTGAGTGAATGTGGACCTTCAGATCGTGCTCAGTCTCAACAGGTGCTCGCCATCTCACTCCTCCCTGGGATGTGAATTCTAAAGCAGAACGGACAATGGAACTGGGGAAACTGGTCAGCTGTGTGTCCAGTAGCTGGGTCGTGGCATTGACTGATAGGCTTGGAAGCTGAGGGAGAAGGGGGGAGGAGGCCTCTGCCATGCACACCTCCAGCTTAATGTTAATTCAAATATTAGCCTGTGTTTAAAATCAAGAAAAATAAGTAACGGTACATAAGGCAGAGAAGACAGGCGGAGCGACCTAAAGTATTAGGTAGGGGAAAAGCAATGCCTCTCGTGTAGTTCCCATGCTACAGCCTGCTTTGCTGCCCAGCGGGTGGGTTGCGTCAGTTCCAGCCAAGGAATATCGCCGGGAGCAGGGAGAGAGAGCTGGCTGCGTCTTGCAAGGGCCTCCATCGCCCGCCTTGGCGTAGAAAGGAGACCGCGGGGGGCTCACCCCACAGACGAGAGTCTCCCAGAGCCATCCTTCCCGCCAAATGTCACCAGCCCTCCTGCGAGGGGGCGGGGACAGCTTCTTATGAATTCCCGTCACGTTCTGGTGCAGGGGAACGACGCTGACGTAGGATCTTACGCCACTGGAAAGGCGTAAAAAAAAAAACAGGAAAGGAGACGGTGGGGCTCGTTGAGTGAGGTGAAAAAACGGTCATCGCTTAAATCACCCTTAGTAAACTCAGAACGAGATAAAATCTTGCCGTTTGGCACTAATAAATCAGGGCCAGAGACCGCGTCATCTCCCAGCTTGTGAAAGTTTCACACTGAACGCCGTTACATCTTGCAGTTATTTTCGGGAACTTGCAAATAGCCGACGTTTTCAGATGACCTTCGGCAGGCTTTTGCTGGAAGCGGATTTGTGAAGGCCCTTAATCCTTGTTCCTCTGGCCTGGCTTTCGCCCCTGTTCCTGGCGCGCATTAATACAACTTTATTTAAGTATTGACGTTTGATATTCCGCTTTTCAGAACAAATGGTCTTGAAGCAGATGACAACAGAATTAAAAAAAAAAGATCCCAATAGGCACTACGTTAACAAGCAACATCATTCCAGCAGCTATACATCATGTACCGTTGTGCCACATTCATACTTAGCATCTTCATAGCTGGCCTAGTAATAGGAATCCCATGGTGGGAAAGGGTGGACCTTTTTCAGTATTTTCAAAGTTTCTCTTCAGAGATATCCTCCCAAGGATCACACTTTCAGGTGGAAAAGAAACAAGACAGCCGGAGGCCAAACCACATCACATCCATTGCAGTGCCATAATAGCAGGAGGGAAAACCCAGAAACAAAAAAGCCCCCACAACAATAGCATGTCTCAGTTTTATTCTATCCCCTCCCATCTCCCCTACGACATTTCTATTATTTATCACATCTACAGTGGTACTGGATGTACACAGCCCTCTACAAAATCACATAAGAGACAGTCCCTACTCAGTAGAGCTTGTAATATAATCAAGACAAAAGATCACATCGAGGAGAGTGGAAGGAGACAGCTCTTACAGTGAACCCACATTTGCTTCAAAAAAGACCTGTGTTCAAACTGAATTATATTCATTGACATCCAGCCATATTCAATTGCTTTACATATATCTTTATATATATCTATAGCAAAACAACCACACTGGCATCTAATTTCCAGATATATGCACAAAAGATTACACAGTAACACTACAGATATATTACATAACCCCCAATAATAATTTTTTAACTACTTTCAAACCCATTTTTCAAATGAAAATGCTTTTCTTAAATTCCTTATAAATATGTTGCACATGCCAACAGACCATCACCCCTATTAAAAACCATTCATACTTCAGTCATACCAATCATACCAATCAAACTGCATCCCACTTAAAACAATCAGCCCACCCACATCATTTTGTAGCAATGCTCTTCTAGTATTCTATGCTTAATAATTCTCAATAATCCTCTATCATGTTATTAGGATAAACAACACCATTAAGCAACAACATAAAATTCTTCTTAGGAGTTTTTCTTGTAAATGTCATAAATATATATGATGAATAATGGTGGCCTCATCATAATAGTGCTTTGCTTCCATTTCTGGGTCCTAGATGTGATTCTGGATGTCCTGGTTGTGGGACAGACAGCACAATATTTTGCCAAATAATCAAGAATAAGGATACAGAATGTTTAGCCTTCCAACTGTCCTGCATCTTAATTTGTAATCAATAAAATGTATTTTGGTTTTGACCCATAAATTCTCAAGATTCTCCTGTAATTTAAGTTTGGAGGGAAAAAATATATTTGCCGCTACTTTCTCACATTTTGCAGAATCAGTTTTGGAAAACTTATTCACTTGTAGCCTGCCTGCAGTAATAAAACAATTTCTCATGAGAACAGAAACCATTTGGTTGTCCGTGGTTGCTTTGTGAATTCCAGCTTCTGTCTGCAGTTTAACATCACAGTTTATGCACCCTCTTACAGGCCGATACAGAAAACCCCGCAGGAGAGCCGGCGAGCACCCGCTCTCCCGACGCGCGCCCAGGCCTCTCTCCTGGGCACGCGATTCATTAAAAAAAAATATTTAAATGAGGGCCCACAGTAAAAGAAGGCGATAGGGACACTAGCACGTCCCTAGCGCCTACTTTTTGACAGAAGCGGCGGCTGTCAGCCGGTTTGACAGCGAAGCTCAATTTTTACGGCGTCAGTTCTCGAGCCCGCTGACAGCCACGGGTTCGAGAACCGACGCCGTAAAAATTGAGCGTCGCTTCCGGAAAACGGACTCCAGCAAAATTGAGCGTCCGTCTTCCAACCCGCAGGCAGATTTTTAATTTTTTTTTTACTTTTGGGGCCTCCGACTTAATATCACTATTATATTAAGTCAGAGAGTGTGCAGAAAAGCAGTTTTTTCTGCTTTTCTGTACACTTCCCAGGTACTGCACGGGAATGACTAATAGGCCCATCAACATGCATTTGCATGTTGCGGGTGCTATTAGTTTAGGGGGGTTGGCCGCGCGTTTTCGAAGCGCTATTATCCCTTACTGATTAAGGGGTAAAAATAGCGCGTCGAAAACGCACAGTCAAACAGTGCGCTCCACTTTACTGTATCGTCCCGTTACTGCGCAGAGGAGAAGGAATTTAAGGTTCCTGTGGTGCCTGCAAGGAAGCTGAGATTCATTCCTCATAGCATATGCGCATGATGGCATGCGAGCTGGAAAGAACGCACCTTTGGCAGTGTTTGATGTTTTTACTTTGCAGTGCTTGAGGGCCAGATGCGCTAAACATTTTCTCCATGCACACAAAATGGGAAAAGCCCTTCAATACATCTGGCCCACATGTGTTTGTGAAAAAAACCCCAAAAAACGTTCAGCACATTATGTAGATCTGAGTTAGAAGCCAGTGCCAGGTTCCACACGAGCAACTTGGAGGAAAGGATTTGCTTTGGAGGACGACGTTCTTTACAACAAGAGTGCTGGAATTATGCAGCTGGCCAGGAAAGGAAGTCATGGCCTTAATACCAAACGCCTCGAAATGCAAGATGGAAATGATGGTGCTTGGGAGAATCTCGGGAGAAATCTAAGGAGATCACCATATTTGGAGTGAGGAAGGAATATTTCCCTGCTTCAGAATTGGCTATAGATTAGAGGGTTGGGGGAGGGGGTTGTTTTGTTTCATGTTGTGCCTTATCTTCATTTCATTTATAAAAGGGACTCACCACTCCATTCCCTGCCTCAAAACTGAACCCCCCCCCCCCCCAACAAAAGCACCCCTCCCAGTCCCACATCTTACTTCATCTCTAGGCTTGCTCTCCCCTCCCCCAGCTTAGCCATGCTGTCAATTTAAAAAATGCATTGCACTCACTGACTCAGTCTGGAATCTGGGTGTCATAATTGACTCATCATTAACTATGAATGACCATATTAAAGCATTAATACAAACCTCACGCTCTAAACTTAGACTGTTATGACATCTCAGACTTTTCCTTGATCTTGGTGACTTTCATACTGTCTTACAATCACTTCTTTTTTCAGGCATTAATTATTGCAACTCATTACTGTCAGGTCTCCCGATCTATGCTATTCGTCCGCTTCAGATCATTCAAAATTCAGCTGCTCATTTACTAACACACCGATTTGTGAACATTTCACTCCTGTATTACAGTCACTCCATTGGCTTCCAATAACTTTTCATATACAATATAAATTGGCCACCATTGTGCACTCCCTTATCAATAATTTACTTTCACCATGGATTAATGCCAAAATGAAAATACACTGCGATCATCCAGTCAAACCTTTTGGATATTTCTTCTCCAAAGTCAACTCATTTGGACGAAACCAGGGAACGTGCTTTCTCAATAGCAGGCCTAACTCTTTGGAACTGTTATGCTCACCAGCCTGGGAGTGCGCGGCCGGCCTCACTCACCCGTTGGGGTCCTGGTGCAGAGCTGTCCTCTCTTACGGTAGCAAGAAGACGACGACGACGCGATCCTTCATGGCAGCTGGGAACGCTGCCACCCCCATGAACCTGATTGCAGTATAGGTGCACGCGCGTACCTCACGTCAGGCCTTAAAGGGACCACAGTGGGAAATGTTCCCGCGGTTCCCAGCTGACGTCATCGAGCGGGGACTATTTCAGCCTAGTCCCTGCTCTCCAGCCTTGCCTCAGCAATAGGTCTCCTGAAGCTGCTGGCTGTGTTGGCTCTGCTCCTCGTTCCTGGTTCCAGTCTTTCTCCATACCCGTCCTGCTCCTTGCCCTCAGCACTAACTCTTGGCCTCGATCCTTGGACTGTTTGCTGGATTCCGCTGCTAGCCGCCTGCCTCGACTTTGGACCGATAGCTGGATCCTGCTGTCTGCTGCCCGTCTCGACCCTTGGACTATTTGCTGGATTCCGCTGCTAGCCGCCTGCCTCGACTTTGGACCGATAGCTGGATCCTGCTGTCTGCTGCCCGTCTCGACCCTTGGACTGTTTGCTGGATTCCGCTGCTAGCCGCCTGCCTCGACTTTGGACCGATAGCTGGATCCTGCTGTCTGCTGCCCGTCTCGACCCTTGGACTGTTTGCTGGATTCCGCTGCTAGCCGCCTGCCTCGACTTTGGACCGATAGCTGGATCCTGCTGTCTGCTGCCCGTCTCGACCCTTGGACTATTTGCTGGATTCCGCTGCTAGCCGCCTGCCTCGACTTTGGACCGATAGCTGGATCCTGCTGTCTGCTGCCCGTCTCGACCCTTGGACTGTTTGCTGGATTCCGCTGCTAGCCGCCTGCCTCGACTTTGGACCGATAGCTGGATCCTGCTGTCTGCTGCCCGTCTCGACCCTTGGACTGTTTGCTGGATTCCGCTGCTAGCCGCCTGCCTCGACTTTGGACCGATAGCTGGATCCTGCTGTCTGCTGCCCGTCTCGACCCTTGGACTGTTTGCTGGATTCCGCTGCTAGCCGCCTGCCTCGACTTTGGACCGATAGCTGGATCCTGCTGTCTGCTGCCCGTCTTGACCCTTGGACTGTTTGCTGGATTCCGCTGCTAGCCGCCTGCCTCGACTTTGGACCGATAGCTGGATCCTGCTGTCTGCTGCCCGTCTCGACCCTTGGACTATTTGCTGGATTCCGCTGCTAGCCGCCTGCCTCGACTTTGGACCGATAGCTGGATCCTGCTGTCTGCTGCCTGTCTCGACCCTTGGACTGTTTGCTGGATTCCGCTGCTAGCCGCCTGCCTCGACTTTGGACCGATAGCTGGATCCTGCTGTCTGCTGCCTGTCTTGACCCTTGGACTATTTGCTGGATTCCGCTGCTAGCCGCCTGCCTCGACTTTCAACCGATAGCTGGATCCTGCTGTCTGCTGCCTGTCTTGACCCTTGGACTGTTTGCTGGATTCCGCTGCTAGCCGCCTGCCTCGACTTTCGACCGATAGCTGGATCCTGCTGTCTGCTGCCTGTCTTGACCCTTGGACTGTTTGCTGGATTCCGCTGCTAGCCGCCTGCCTCGACTTTCGACCGATAGCTGGATCCTGCTGTCTGCTGCTGGCCTCAACCCCAGACTGGTACTGAGATCCGCCTCCCGACAAATAGAGCCTGGGGAGTCCTCTCTCAGGTAGGACTACACTCGTCTCGACTCAGGGGTCCACTGTTGCAATTGGAACTCACTTCTAAAGGAGATCCAAAACTTGAAAGAGCCCACGTTTTTTTAAAAGAGCCCTAAAGACCTATCTTTTTAAGCAAATCTACGAAGGTTAAACATAGCTTGTGCTTTTAATTTTGTTCATTTACTTGTTATATCCTTGATTTTATATCCTTGTTATAAAAGGATTGTTATATCCTTGTTATATATCCTTGTTAT
The DNA here is from genome assembly GCF_901001135.1 of Rhinatrema bivittatum. NCBI lineage: Eukaryota > Metazoa > Chordata > Amphibia > Gymnophiona > Rhinatrematidae > Rhinatrema > Rhinatrema bivittatum. The sequence continues at coordinate 796,396,017 of NC_042616.1, read as the reverse complement.
ATCCTTGATTTATTATCAAATCCTTGTTATAAAAGGATTGTTATATCCTTGATTTTAACTGTCAGGGAATATTTTAACCGATCAAGGAATATGATCTGGTGGTTACAAGCAAAGAATACTTTTTGTCATGATATAGATTTATAATACAGTGAAATCGATTTTTCAGTTTGAATTTATGAATTGAGAAATACACTTGTAAAAGATTGTGAATTTTAAAAAAGTGTCTGTAAAAAATTCAGTCTCATATATTCTTATTTAAGAAGGTATTTCTACATTGAAAGGATTATATATGCTACCTGGCTTTAAATATTGAACGGACATCTGTTGTTTTTATTGGGATGCATGAATGTGTGTGTGTGTTAGTTCAGTTTTTAAAGTGTATATATAGGTGAACATGTGAATGTATTCAATAAATATTACACATATTGTAAATGTGTTGTCTCTCTATTTGTGTGGTAGAGTTAATGATAGAGCTATAGGGAGTTATATTTAAAAATATTACCCTCTGTATTATTATACTGAACATAGTAAGGGCAGGTAAGAAATGTTTTAAAATAAATAAATAAATAAAAATGGCCCCCAGCTTGCTCCCATCCCCATGTTCCCTGCTCAGCCACCCCCTCCCCAGGACTGATCCCCAGTTGCATATTTTTTCGGCTAGGGAAATAAAAAAAAAAAAGAACAAAATTAATTTTTTCTTTCTTTTTGTTTACAAAATGACATGAAGTACAATAGGAAATGCCTTCATTGTCTTATAATTAATCATATGACAATGCGGGTCATGAGCCCGCTAGTGTCTATTATGATGGTTACTCTTATCTGAGGGAAAATGTTTAATGTTTTGTCGGTTCCTGTATTTCCCTGTTTCTTCACACTATGATTTATTGAATGGCACAATAGGAAATGTCATTGACATTTCCTATTTCATTTGAAATTAAACACATCCCTACTATATATGTGTGTTTTTTTTCCCTTCCACTGGATACTACATAGAAATGTATCATTAGCACACCATTAATGCACTTTTAGAGCATGCACTACTTAATTTCCAATGTCCTAGCATGTTAGCACTCTAGAAAAAAAGCAGTATATGGCACACATCTATTGCTAAAATTTAATGCACTTCTGTATGCATTAAATGAAGTTTAACACATATGTGAAAACTTAACTGAAGCAAATCACGGTTAACCTGGAAAATATAGTAGGCCAGATTGATAAACTAAAGGGGTGGATTTTCAAAGGGTTACATGCGTAACCCCGAAAACCCGCTCCTGCGCGAACTGAGCCTATTTTGCATAGGCTCGGCGACGCGCGCAAGCCCCAGGACGTGCATATGTCTAACATGAGATCCTCAGGACCTGTATTAGGGCCCCATGACTCCTATGTTAGATTTCTTATCCAACTTTATTTAGTAGTTTTTGAAACAATGAGTAACAATAAACAATTTGCAATTTGCCATAACAAAAACCTTGAAAACCTGTCAATGTATGAGTTGCATGACATAAACACTAGGGCCAGATTTTCTAACCTACGCGCGGGTGTAGATTTGTGCACGCAACCCGGTGCGCACAAATCTATGCCTGATTTTATAACATGTGCGTGCAACCGCGATTAGAAATCCATTCCCGAGGCCCCTGAAGCAGGCAGATCACTGCCGAAACATGGCCAGTGTCGGGCAAGCGGGAGCGGTCCCATACTAACAGCGGCGGCAATTGGATAATTTAAGATAAGTGGAACAAATAATGACGGATCGCACCGCACACCGGGGAAATAATGCACAAACCCTCATATGGGAACTGAGCAGCACAAAATAAATAAAAAATGCAAAAACATTGTGAATAAAAATTGAAGAATAAAACACGGAAGCCATCTAAGTGGCCAGTCAAATTAAAGGGCTGGACCACAGAAGGCAACCGCACAAAAAACCACGAAATCTAGAAACATAGAAACATAGAAACATAGAAATGACGGCAGAAGAAGACCGAATGGCCCATCCAGTCTGCCCAGCAAGCCTCACACATTTTTTCTCTCATTCTTATCTGTTTCTCTTAGCTCCTTGTTCTAGTCCCCTTCCACCCCCACCATTAATGTAGAGAGCAGTGATGAAGCTGCATCCAAGTGAAATATCTAGCTTGATTAGTTAGGGGTAGTAGGGGCAGTAACCGCCGCGATAAGCAAGCTACACCCATGCTTATTTGTTTTACCTAGACTATGTTGTACAGCCCTTGTTGGGTTTTTTTTGTTTTTTTTTTTCTCCCCTGCCGTTGAAGCAGAGAGCCATGCTGGATATGCATTGAAAGTGAAGTATCAGGCACATTTGGTTTGGGGTAGTAACCGCCGTAACAAGCCAGCTACTCCTCGCTTTGTGATTGCGAATCCTTTTTTTTTTTTTCTTCACCCCTGTCGTTGAAGCTATGCAGGATATGCGTGAAGCATCATTTTTTTGTTTTTGTTTTTGGTTGTTTTTTTTTTTTCCCTGCCGTTGAAGCAGAGAGCTATGCTGGAAATGCGTGATGTATCAGTCTTTCTCCCATGCCGATGAAGCAGAGAACCATGCTGGATATGCATGGAAAGTGAAGTATCAGGCACATTTGGTTTGGGGTAGTAGTAACCGCCGTAACAAGCCAGCTACTCTCCGCTTTTTGAGTGCGAACCCTTTTTCTTCTCCCTTGCCGTTGTAGCAGAGAGCTCTGCTGGATGTGTGAAGTATCAGTTATTCTTCTCCCCTGTCATTGAAGCAGAGAGCTATGCTGTATATGCATTGAAAGTGAAGTATCAGGCATATTTGGTTTGGGGTAGTAACCGCCGTAACAAGCCAGCTACTCCCCTCTTTGTGAGTGCAAATCCTTTTTTCCATTACCTCTTGCTGTTGAAGCTTAGAGCGATGTAGGAGTCACAGTAAGCATGTGTATGTTTATTTAATAAGGGTATTGTGTCAATAGCCATCATTCTGGCGAGTCACCCACTCTTCATTGGTGGCCTCTTGACTTTATGGATCCGCAGTGTTTATCCCATGCCCCTTTGAAGTCTTTCACAGTTCTGGTCTTCACCACTTCCTCCGGAAGGGCATTCCAGGCATCCACCACCCTCTCCGTGAAGAAATACTTCCTGACATTGGTTCTGAATCTTCCTCCCTGGAGCCTCAAATCGTGACCCCTGGTTCTGCTGATTATTTTCCTACGGAAGAGGTTTGTCGTTGTTGTTGGATCATTAAAACCTTTCAAGTATCTGAAAGTCTGTATCATATCACCTCTGCTCCTCCTTTCCTCCAGGGTGTACATATTTAGATTCTTCAATCTCTCCTCGTACGTCATCCGATGAAGATCCTCCACCTTCCTGGTCGCCCTTCTCTGTACCGCTTCCATCTTGTCTTTGTCTTTTTGTAGATACGGTCTCCAGAACTGAACACAGTACTCCAGGTGAGGCCTCACCAAGGACCTGTACAAGGGAATAATCACTTCCCTTTTCTTACTCGATATTCCTCTCTCTATGCAGCCCAGCATTCTTCTGGCGTTTGCTATCGCCTTGTCGCATTGTTTCGCTGTCTTCACATCATTAGACACTATCACCCCAAGGTCCCTCTCCTGCTCCGTGCACATCAGCCTTTCCCCCCCCCATCGAGTACAGTTCATTCGGATTTCCACTCCCCATATGCATGACTTTGCACTTCTTGGCATTGAATCTCAGCTGCCATATCTTCGACCACTCTTCCAGTTTCCTTAGATCCCGTCTCATTCTCTCCACTCCTTCCGGCGTGTCCACTCTGTTGCAGATCTTAGTGTCATCCGCAAAAAGACAAACCTTACCTTCTATCCCGTCCGCAATGTCGCTCACAAAGATATTGAAGAGTTTTCCTAATTTGTCGTGGAGGTTGAAGGATTGTTTTCTTGGCAATTTGTCCTGCTTTATCAACAAATAATCTCTGCTTGAGGTTTAATGCAGGACTGACCCCTTTGTAGATACCAAAAAAGCAAACTTTAGGATTGTCATGAAATGACACTCCAAAAAGTTTAGAAGAAAATTTCTCTATGTACGTATTTTCGGACAGCCCCAGAAGCTGTGAATGTAGTCTCTCACCTCTGCATTACATTTACTCAGGCAAAGAGCAGATCTTTGCCTTTAATGCTCTTTCCCATGAGATAAAAAATTGTCATAAGAATTTATATATTGCGTTTCCCTTAACACCACATCTTCTGTAACTTCATGTGTATGCTTAAAACGATACTGAAATTCTTGTGTCAATTGAAACCCAATGTATCGATTCCACTTCAAATGAATTTCTGAGTAATCCATTTGGGCTGCCAGGTTGTTTAGTTGTTTGGAGAAATTAGCACACAATGGCCTCCCCTTTTTTGTGTCTATTAGTATTTCTTTGAGTTTGCCATTAGTACCTAATTCTGGGTTAACCTTAAGGAGCTCAGTAACATAATGTCACAGTTGTAAATAAGCCGAGAAATCCTTGTGAGGAGAGAGTATTGAGTCTGTAATTCTTGAAGGCCATATATATAATGTTAGAAGCCTCAAAAATTTGTTGTACACTCTTAAGACCCTTCTTGTCCCATTCTCTGAATACTACCTTTTCTATCCCCCAGGGTAAATTGTGGGTTCCCACAGATATCCAGCAAAGATGAGATTCCCCAACATGATGGGAGACTTTGATCAATAAAGATCAGGCTTTTCTACATGAGGATACCACTATCTGAGTCTCAACTTCTGTCAGGAGCTCCTTGGCCTCTATCTGTAATAGAGAATTTAACGAGCAAATCCCACACCAGCTCTATAAGTGATCCCGAGCTGAGTAATATGAAGAACCCATTAACCAGTCAGCAATATGGCAAAACATACATGCCAAGTTATAGCGTTGTAAATTTGGGCAATTTAAGCCTCCTTTATCTAATGCTGTCATCATTATGTTTAATGATAACCGCGCCTTTTCCTCTTTCCCTTCAGGAGTCAGAGATCTCCATATATCTAACTTTTGGCACAAGAATGTAATCAGAATTATTCCTCCCTTCTGGAACAGGCAGTTAACCTAACATTGTTAGGTCATGTACACAGTTAAAATCTCTAAGAGCAAGATTCCTTTCACATGTAAGATGAGGAGATTTACCAAATCTGCAAAAAGAAAACCATGATCGTATTCATTTGGAGCATAGATATTACTAATAGTAACTTCTTTACCATGTAATTTCCCAGAAATGATAATGTATCTCCCTTCCAGATATCTAAATTCTTTATCAACCTGGAATGTTACATTTTTGTGAATACAGATGGCAACTCCCACTTTTCTCCTCTTCGCTGCGGAGTAATAGCAGGATCCTACCCACTCTCTTTTTAATTTCTGGCTTTCAAATTCTGACAAATGTGTTTTTTGGATACACGCAATTCTAGCTTTATTCCTTTGCAACCCTTGTAGAACTTTTGTTCTTTTAATGGGAGATCCCAACCCATTCACACTCCAGGAGATCAATCTGTGAACCTCACCCATTCTCTAGTTGTCCCAGCAACCTGAATAAGAACAAACCTCCTATATATATTAGAAATACATATTTATTTATTTATTTATTTATCTGTTTATTTAAAATAGTTTATATATCACTTTTACAAATGGTTTACAAATAAAAACATCCATAGTAATAAACAACATATCCACCACAGAGGTGTTAAAGCGAAAAGGTTTTTATCACACATGCTGTTGAGAGAGAGAGAGAGAGAGTGCTTTTGTAGAGGGCAAACAAGCTAGGTAGAGAGTGCATTGTACAAATCAACTCCTCTTGTACCGTTAATTGATTCAAACAGCAGTAAAATCCTCAGTAATGTCAACTTTGCTGTTCGTACCACCTACTGTGTATATAACACTCCTCCCCCACCCACCCAAAGATACTCCACTCCCCAAACCCCTATACTGAATTAAAAGTGCCCCCTCTTACAGTGCTATAAATAGTAAAGTGACATATTGGCCTCTCTCTCTCCCTCCAATAGCATGCATGATAAATGGCATTCAGAAGAAGAGCAAACATGATGGATAAGTGTCTTTATTCATTCTAAAAACTGTGTAACTTCTTAACGGGAAAAGTGAAAAGATAAGGTGCCATGTTCACATGTGTGGTTACACCAACTCCCTGGGTTTGCAGGTTACAGTAGGCTTATTATGTGAATGTGTTTAATTAAAAGTGACTTTAGAAACTGCACCAGACAAGAACCGTGGAAACCCAGGGCTTTATAACCCGCCTCATTAACTTCAGGGTGACACGAAGAACATGCCACAACCTCTGTAATTAGTTACTCTTTAACGTTCACCTCTGGAACACTGATGCCATTTTGTGCATGGTTGGAAAAGCAAGAGCCTCTTCATGTAGTGCAGTTGCAATATGAACCCTTTAATAGCTGACACACATGGCGTTTGCGAAGGGAACGTGTGCGGTAGGCTTGCTGGAGGTGTATCGTCTTTAGCATGAAATCATTTCGGCTCGCGACAAACGATGCTGCAATAAGGGTTTCGAATAAGTAAGCAGTGCCCTGGACATGTGGTTTTTTTGGGTTTTTCTTGTGATCAGTTTTCATGTTTGCACACCTCTTCTTCTTCCTAGCACCCTGTTTCTCACCACCTCAGGCCACCCTGCTCAGTCGGGACAGCCAACCCTAACTGTGTACACCTGCGACTGCCTGTGCTCCCTGTGATTTCCATGGCCCCCTCTTACAGGAGGGCTCAAACAGGAGACTCAGCACAAGATAAATGATCTGTTAAATGACAAGTTACACTCCCAGGGAGCTGAGCTACTTTACCATTTGCTTTTAACCCTTGCACCAAAAGAGATTATTACTATTAGAAGACACCGGGGAGTGTTCTCTATCTTCCACCCCTACCCCAATCCCACTGCCTCTAATCCCTGTCATCCTGTGCAATGGGACAGCAGTTGGAATGTTCCACTGCTGGCTGAGGGGGAACTTTTCCACCAATTAATGTAAAACTATATATATATATATATAATATATTATATATATATATTTATATTAATGTGGCACTTTTCTCCTGCTCCTTTGGGCTTCCAGCTCAGTCGGAAGCAGCGCTGGCATCTGCCACCCTGAGCCTTCATTCATAACTACCCAGTAATTTTTCCCTGTTTTAAGTCCCTTCCCAACTTTAGCTTGGTCATTGCAGCGACGGCCATTGGCGGAAGGGGGAATGGGGGGGGGGGGGGGTCACACCAGGGCTCCTTCCAGAACTCTTCAATCACAGACCCTAAATATGGCCACTAGGTGTCGCCAGCATGCAATGACCATTTTTATTTATTTATTTAATAACTTTTCTATACCGGCATTAGTAGGAGACATCATGCCGGTTCACATGACAACAAAAGAATGGAAAATACATTATAACAGGGCGGTGGGTGGGGAATATAACAACAACAGAGAAGGCAAGAAGATATAGGTCTGAGCAACTGGTTAACAGAAGCTAGGTAATACAATTCAACAGGTTATAAATTAGAGATGTACTGAATGGGAAGCAGCACCAGTGGAGTATTTACAAAGGATCCGGGACGATCTGGGGGCGAGCATTTGGGGCAGAGGTAGGGAGGGGAGAGGGGCTTAGTCTGGGAAGGCTTGCTGGAACAGCCATGTTTTTAGTTTCTTTTTAAATTTAATTGGGCAGGATTCTAGACGAAGCATCGTGGGCATGGAGTTCCAGTGTGTGGGGCCTGCAATAGAGATAGCTCGTTCCCTGGTTGATGTAAGATGTGCTGTTTTTAAGGACGGGACATGCAGGGTTCCTTTGTGAGCTGTTCTCGTAGGACGATTCAGTGAGACAGCGCTGAATGGTATATCCAACCAGTGGGAATTGTGAGAGAACAAAGATTTATGTATGGTGGTTAGTGTTTTATAGAGGATTCGAGAGGGGATGGGGAGCCAATGTAGGTCTTTCAGGATAGGAGTGATGTGGTCAGTTTTCCGGGTGTTGGTAATGATTCTGGCTGTTGCATTTTGCAACATTTGGAGGGGTTTGATTGTCACGTAAGGGAGTCCTAGGAATAGAGAATTGCAATAATCGAGTTTAGATAAGAGGGAAGATTGTACAACAGTGCGGAAATCTTGGGGGTGTAACAGGGGTTTAAGTTTTTTTTAGCACGTTGAGTTTGTAAAAACCGTCTTTCAGAATGGAGCTCACATATTTTTTCATGTTTAGATGATTGTCTAGGTAGATTCCAAGGTCTCTTACACAGGGTTGATTAGTAGTAGGATTGGAAGAAGGGTTGGAAGGATTGGAAGGAGGGTTGGATGAAGACAGGTGTTTGGGAAAAGGATGAGGAGAGACAAGCAGGAGTTCAGTCTTGTTAGTGTTCAAGGCGAGGTGGAGGTTCGTTAGGAGAGCGTTTATAGGGGTGAGACAGGTTTCCCAGTGCTTCAGAGCATCAGAAAAGGAATTATGGATGGGGATAATGATCTGAATGTCGTCTGCATACAGATAGAATTTAAGTTTGAGCTCGGTTAGGAGGTGGCATAAAGGAGTGAGGTATATGTTAAAGAGGGTGGAAGAGAGGGAGGAGCCTTGTGGGACACCTTGTTGCAAGGGGTGAGAGGTGGAGGTTGCATTGCCGATTTTGACTGAGAATTTTCTATTAGATAGATAGGACTTGAGCCATGCTATGGCCAGTCCGGAGATACCAATGCCTTCTAAGCGTGAAAGGAGGTGATTGTGGCATATGGTATCGAAGGCTGCAGATATGTCCAGGAGGGCAAGGAGGTAGCTGTTGCCCTTATCCATTCCTATAAGGAGGTGGTCAGTGAGGGTGAGCAGGAGGGATTCGGTGTTAAGGTGCTTACGGAAACCGAATTGTGCGGCATGAAGGATATTGTGGTTTTCTAAGTAGTCCATAAGCTGTGAGTTGACTACTCTTTCCATTATCTTGGCGATGAGAGGAAGGTTAGATATGGGGCGGAAATTTGCAGGGTCTTTTGGGTCTAGGGAGGGTTTCTTAAGGAGGGGTTTAACCACTGCATGTTTAAGTGTGTCGGGGACAGAGCCAGTAGATAGCGAACAGTTGATGATGTCAGCTATTGCTCTGGAAATAGTGTTAGGGATGGCGAGGAGCATTTTAGGGGGAATGGTGTCGCTCGGGTGTGAGGCAGGTTTGAGTTTTCTGAGTATGGATTCTATTTCCTTAGAGGAAGTATAGTCAAAGACAGAGAGGATGGCAGAGGAGGGAGGAGAGCTCAGGAGGGGGGGGGAGGTAGAGTCGGGGAATCTAGAGAGGAGATTCGTAATTTTATTCTGAAAGAAATGTGCAAGATCGTTGCACTTGGCATCAGCTTCAGAGTCGGGGATGTTGGGTGAGGAGGGCTTAACGAGGTTGGAGACAAATGTAAAGAGAGCTTTGGGATTATACCTGTAGTCATGAATCTTGGCAGCATAAAAATCTCGTTTATGCTTTAGGGTGGAGATCCTGTAATGGTGCAGGGCCGTTTTATAGCTGTCTGCAAGCTGAGGGGTAGGCTCCTTACGCCAAATTCTCTCTTTGCTTCTGAGTTTGTTTTTTAATGTTTTTAGTTCAGTGGTATACCATGACTCCCCACTCCCTGGTGACCGTGAGCGCTGCCTCCGCTGCCTCTCCAGCACTGGCCGACCCGAGGCGTGGAAGACCTGAGCCTGGAAACGAACATGGCTTCCTCGGACTCGGGTGCTTTACCTGGACATGCCAAACCTGATTGCTATTTACGGCTTATGCATTTCCTCAAAGAAACTCCTCTTCTCTCCATTCATGACTCACGGGTCCCTCAGTAAGGAGGCAGGCGGTGACACCCTTATGCAAATGGATGCGCTATTCCCAGCAGGTCTTAACATAGACTGGGCGCAAAGTGTTACATTTGCTTCTTTGGAAGGTCTTCATATTTGGAACAAAATTTCACAAAAGATCTGCCAAAATGGATTCTGTCTTTTTAGAACTGGGCTGAGGGAATTATCATTACCTGTGTAGTCCTATGGCTAATCCCCAGCTTCCATTTTCAATTTATTATTTTGATGGTTCTTCTATGGGATTTCTACTTCCGTCAAAGTAAGTGATGCTGTTCGGCAGGTTTGGGTTCAGGACTACAACACTCGGTAATATTTATTTCCATAAACTGATAACACATCACAAAACATAAAGTAAATTAGTTATTAAAGAATATATATATATTTTTAAGTTCCTCCCAGTGACTCAAAGTTTGCCGCTGTTATGATTCATTGGAATGGGGTGGGCCAAGGCCTGACCAAAATCTGGCTGCAGGAGAGCCAGGCTGCGTTAGGCAGCCGGAGGCTTTAGATGGCAGAAGGAGGATGAAGAAAGCAGTGGCACTTCGGCCACATCCTCCACCTCTGCAGCTCTTGGCGCAACTGCTGCGTTGAGCTGCATAAGACCAAAAGAACATAAGAACATAAGAACATGCCATACTGGGTCAGACCGAGGGTCCATCAAGCCCAGCATCCTGTTTCCAACAGTGGCCAATCCAGGCCATAAGAACCTGGCAAGTACCCAAAAACTAAGTCTATTCCATGTTACTGTTGCGAAGTCCAAAAACTTATCCAATCCTTTTTTAAACACAGCTACACTAACTGCACTAACCACATCCTCTGGCAACAAATTCCAGAGTTTAATTGTGCGTTGAGTGATAAAGAACTTTCTCCAATTAGTTTTAAATGTGCCATATGCTAACTTCATGGAGTGCCCCCTAGTCTTTCTATTATCCGAAAGAGTAAATAACTGATTCACATTAACCCGTTCTAGATCTCTCATGATTTTAAACACCTCTATCATATCCCCCTCAGCTGTCTCTTCTCCAAGCTGAAAAGTCCTAACCTCTTTAGTCTTTCCTCATAGGGGAGCTGTTCCATTCCTTTTATCATTTTGGTCGCCCATCTCTGTACCTTCTCCATCACAACTATATCTTTTTTGAGATGTGGTGACCAGAATTGTACTCAGTATTCAAGGTGCGATCTCACCATGGAGCGATACAGAGGCATTATGACATTTTCCGTTATATTCACCATTCCCTTTCTAATAATTCCCAACATTCTGTTTGCTTTTTTGACTGCCGCAGCACACTGAACCGACGATTTCAATGTGTTATCCACTATGACACTTAGATCTCTTTCTTGGGTAGTAGCACCTAACATGGAACCTAACATCGTATAACTATAGCATGGGTTATTTTTCCCTATATGCATCACCTTGTATTTATCCACATTAAATTTTATCTTCCATTTGGATGCCCAATTTTCCAGTCTCAGAAGGTTTTGTTGCGACCGTCGCTGCCTGACGTCTCCACTACGCCCACCTTACCTCTTTGGCGACTCACTCTTTGCCTGTTGAAAGTTCGGCTGCCGCGGTGTCATCTTGCCGTTCTCCGGCGTCCCCGGACCGACTGGACACTGCACACCACCATGTTTCCCAGCAGCCTAAGGGCATGCGCGTGGTGCGGCCCTGATTCAAGTTCCAGCAGTGGCGAGAACCTCAGGGGTGTCCCCCTGAGGTGACATCATCCTCACTGGATATTTAAGGTCTCAGTAATCTCAAAGTATCGAGTTAGCAAGGACTACTACGGGCTTTCCTCCAGGTATCGCTGCGGATGGGATTCGCTCTCTGCATACCTTGCTACTCTGCCTCCTCGGACTTACCAGGGGTACCCGCTCCTCGGGGGCCTCTCTTTCTCTTTGCATTTCAGATTGCCACGGAATGGCAGTCCTTGCAGGTAGAAGCAGACCCAGGCTGCACAGGTACTAACTCCCACCTGTTTGCCCCCAGCCACAAGTGGGGCATTTTCAATTGCCCTAAACCTCTATGCCAGATTGTCCTGGTGACAGCTTTGCTCAGCGTCCCACAGCACTGCACACTGCTGCTGCTTCTGGGTGCAGGGACAGACCTCTGGCACTGAACAGCTGATTTGGCTGGCAGACTAAACCTGAACGTTAAGGCTCAGCTGAGCACTGGACTACCCCCACTCTGGCTCTATAAGTATACAAAACAAAACAAAAAGATCCAGCCAGTTGCTGACTATGCAGCCATGAAGGCTGCTGGAAGCACCAGGCCCCTTAAAAAATGTGGCATCTACCCACACTGCCACCAAGGAAAGTATTTTTAGTTCTTGGCTATGCCATTCTCTGGAGACAGGAGACTCCAGAGAATGATTTTTTCCCACCCCTGGTCTGGGTGCAAGAAGCAGTTTGTTTGTCATAATTCTTGTAAATAGAGCCTTCAAGAAGCTCAAAATTGTCCCTTCGCCTCAGCCGAGGCCCTTAGAAGTGGAGGGTTCGTCTGGATGCCTCCGTAGCCGTTTCCCTCCTTTGGGCACTCTCTGCCACCTGGGGTATTCTCGTGGGTGCAAAGTATCCATGCTCTCCGCCGCAGATGAACTGTTTTCCCCAGGGAGGATGCCTGCCGCTCTCAGGATGTCCTCTGCCTCCCGCAATTTCTGGACCCTGGAGGTTATCCCATTGATAGTGAAGCAGAGTCCAAAGGGAAAAAGCCATTTATAACGATGGTTCTGTTCACGTAGCGCTTGTACCACTGATTTGAACTCTCGCCGTTTCTGAATAGTGGTAATCGCTAGGTCTTGAAAAATTTCAACCTTGTGGCCTTTCCAGGTCACCGTCCCTTGTTTCCTGGCTATCCCCATCACCTTTTCTTTAATGGCGAAATTATGAAAACATGCAGTTATGTCCCGGGCTTGATTGTTCCTCGGCGCTCCAAGTGTTCTGTGCGCCCTGTCTAACAAAATACTGGGGATATCTTCTTGGCTGTCGCCGTCCCCTAGCCGCTGGGTACATATTTCCTGTACCACCTTAGCACTGTCAGAGAAGGTCGCCTCTTCAGGGATGCCCCGAAACCTGAGATTTGATCTGCGCAGTCTATTCTCCATATCCTCCACATGCCTGGCCAATTCTTCGTGTGAGTCCTTCATTTTGTGATAATCAGTGTTTAAAGCCTGAACTGTAGTATGTTGTTCTTCCAAACTATCTTCTGTGGACTCCACGCGGTGCAGGAGCTCAGTGACGTCCGTTTTAATGCCCACAACTATGTCCTCCATCCCCCGACGGAACTGTGCCATATCCTCGTGAAGGGCCCCAAACCATGCCTTAAACTCTTCTCTGGTGGGAATTGAGTTATCCCCTGGTCCCAGGGGCCCCGGCATTACCTCCTCTGCCGATCCCGCTGGAGAGCGCGGCCCGTCTGCCATTTTGGCTCCCTCATCTGGCTCTGTTTCAGCCGCGGCAGCGGCGAAGGAAAATCTCTTAAGGTCCTTTTTTTTTTTTCGCAGCCGTCATTCTCACGCCTTGGGCTGCAGCTGGATGGTTTTATAGCTAAAACCGAGGCCTGGAAACGCCGATGGCATGCGATTTGGAACGGGAGTTGAGCAGCCCGGGATTCAAGCTGCCGGCCTGCGCGGTGACGTCATCCGCTCTCCATAATTCTTGTAATTAAACCATTAGGGGGAGTGTGGGAACCATCGGTAATTCCCACAGGCCTGGAAACAAACTAATCTCATTCCAGCCTTTCTTAAAACACTTATCTTTATTATTACTTCACACATACACAAAAGCAAACTGTCTTCCTTTAAGCTCAGTGTTTGGACAGTGTTATGTTACAGGAGCTGTCTTCCTCCTGGAGACTTGAGTTTGGTCTGGTATTCCCCATGTGGATCCCAGCTCTTATTTCCCAGTCTCTGGTTACGCTCTCTGAGCTCCACCTGCCCCACAGGATCCCGCCCATACAGCATACTCTCCTTAAGGCATTTAAGGTGGACCAGGCATCTAGCTAGGTCCTGCTCAGGTAAATAGGGTAACACTAGGGGCACTGCCTCACAGGGAGGTTGAATTGAGATTACAGAAACTATTGGGGGCCGATGCAATAAATATGCGCAGAAAGCGGGGGCGCCATGCAATATTTAAATTAGGGGGTTGTGTTAGTAAGGAGGTGCTAGGGTTGCTTGCGCGCCCCTAGCACCTCCTTGCTAATGAGAACCTGATTGGCGTCGGGGGTCCGCTGGTTAGGAAAACGATGCCGAGTTTATCGGCGTCGGTTTCCTAAATGCCGCACAGCCAGGGGGTTCAGGAAATGGACGCTTGTCATTCAAGCGTCTGTTTCCTGCACCCGACTGCCAGTGGGGTTTTTTTTTCTATTTTTTAACTTTATTTAATTTTGTTTTTCCTCCTACTTAATATCTGCTTTTCTGTACTGGTTTAAGGAGCGCTCAACAATTAATGCCTGCTCCAGGCAGGCATTAATTGCTGAGCACTAAATGTGCGTCCTAGATGCACATTTTTTATTTGCACCTGGAGTGAATGCTAATTGCCTCAATCACATGCATTTGCATGTGATGAGCGCTATTAGACTCACTCCGAGTTGGACGTACTTTGTAGAGGTGCCAATTCCCTTATTGCATAAAGGGATTAATTAGCGCCTATACAACCCGCGTGCAACTGCAGGTTAAACAGTGCGCTCAGCTGAGCGCACTGTATTGCATCAGCCCCTTGAAGAGGGAGGAATATACATCCCCATCCCCCTGCTATTAGCCACAGAGGGAGCCCCTATGCTCTGCAGCCATAGGATGGACCTCCTCCTCCCCCATTCTTCAGCTGTCTCCTCCAACTCTACCCATCCAGCCAGTCCATGTCTGCTTAGGAGCTCAGCCAACCAGTCCCTAGCATTCAAATAGTTAGGAAACACTGTCCTAAGACATTCCTGCCGTAATGCCAGTTTTCTATGTTGCTGTTCATGTACACAGCCCTGCGTAAGATTCAGCAAAATCACCTAGTCACAAAGTGCTTACTCCAAAGACCTTACAAGCCGTGTTTTAGTGTGATAAAGCAAGTGAAAATAAGAACATAAGTAATTGCCATGCTGGGTTAGACCAAGGGTCCATCAAGCCCAGCATCCTGTTTCCAACAGAGGCCAAACCAGGCCACAAGAACCTGGCAAGTACCCAAACACTAAGAAGATCCCATGCTACTGATGCCAGTAATAGCAGTGGCTGTTCTCTAAGACAACTTGAGTAATAGCAGTTTATGGACTTCTCCTCCAAGAACTTATCCAAATCTTTTTTTTAAACCCAGCTATATTAACTGCCCTAACCACATCCTCTGGCAACAAACTCCAGAGCTTAATTGTGCGTTGAGTGAAAAAGAATTTTCTCCAATTAGTCTTAAATGTGCTACTTGCTAACTTCACAGAATACCCCCTAGTCCTTCTATTATTCGAAAGTGTAAATAACCGATTCACATCTACCCGTTCTAGACCTCTCATGATTTTAAACATCTCTATCATATCCCCTCTCAGCCGTCTCTTCTCCAAGCTGAACAGCCCTAACCTCTTTAGTCTTTCCTCATAGGGAAGCTGTTCTATCCCCTTTATCATTTTGGTTGCCCTTCTCTGTACCTTCTCTATCACAACTATATCTGTTTTGAGATGCGGCGACCGGAATTGTACACAGTATTCAATGTGCGGACTCACCATGGAGAGATCCAGACGCATTATGACATTTTCTGTTCTATTAACCATTCCCTTCCTAATAATTCCTAACATTCTGTTTGCAAAGTGATAGGGTAAATGGAGCCAGTGTCTCCAGGTTTCCCCATCTCAGCTCTAATCATGGCACAGCTTTCCAAGCAACGATTTCCGGAATAATAATATTTTGGTTTATTATTGCTATTACACTAATACCATTCCTTTCTTTTTTTTTTAAATTCATTCTGAGCAGCCTTTGTAAATATAAAAATGTACAGCAGCAAAGCCTCCAGGCACAACCTCCATCCCAGAAATCAAAGGACAGATGCAGTGAGTGGCAAGAGTGAATTCTTGGCAGGCTTGGCTTGGTGAATTACTCCCATAACCTTTTGGTTTTTGAAGTGCAGGGCCCTTCTGTAAAATTCATGACCCATGGCCCGGAGTCAGCAAAAAAAAAAAAAAAAAAAAATCTCATCAGTTTTCGGACGGGGGACGAATTTATAAACAATCTCGGTGAGCTTTAGATGGGAGGTCAGGAGGAGGGCACTTGGATTGGTGGGGGGCAGAGGCTTGGTGTGTGGGAGGGGGGGAGAGGTAGAGTAGGGAAGAACGCCTCTTGTGGGACCTCTGTACAATGAGAAAACTAAAAAGCAGCACCTCCTGAAATTCCAGCAGTGCTGAACTCAGTAAACAAGCGCAAGTCTGCCTTTTTCTTTTGAGTTTATAATCTGCCACCTTGGTGGAGACGACGCTAATTAATTAAATTCCATGCCCCGAAGAATTCCATAGGTTGGCACTCAGGAGTGGAGCCAAGGGTTGGCCATGGGAACACCCTTATGGCAAACACCTAGGGACCTTCGTTTTTCAGTTTTATTTGATGGGCTTTTTTTCCCCCAGGAACTTTTCAGCGTTCGTTGCAATAAGGACAACAATGATATGGGCCTGGGAAAATGGTGCATCATCAGTTTTTTTGGGGGGGTTTGTTTTGGGGTGTTTTTTTGCACTGATTTAGCCTGTTTTTATTCTCGTTGTAATAAACACAGATACATTCCTGGGGAAAAAAAAGGAATAAATAAAAACTGAAAACGGTCTCTACGTGCACCGTGCTCCTAAAGCCCAGAGGCAATGAGAGCCTGTGGATTCACTTAATGAACGAAGCCCTGCCCTTTGCTTCATTAATCACAACAAACAAGCTGAGCGAGACAGGGGCTGTCCCCCCCCCCCATAATCTGGCATTCGTCAGACAACCTGCTACGTAGCCATCGCCTATTCAAGAATAGACGAGAGGGAATTTCAGAGCTAAATTAGATCTACATTACTTTAAATTAGTGAGCGTTGCTAGTTCACGCCAAATAAATTTAGTTTCGAGCAAGCTAATAGAGGAACACCCTCCCCCCTCATGTGCCCCCCCCCCCAGCTCCACTAACACCTGTTGTAAAGAAGATATTCATAAGATATTTGTTTAAAATGTGAAACAAGACAATTGGAATGGCCTGAAAAAAAAAAAAAAGATATTTGTGGAATTCAGGAGAAAAAGCCACCAGAGATGAATCCAATAATGTCCTTCTTCACACCACCCACTGAGATGCCCGCAGACACCCATTCACCCAAATACTCACACTTCTTTTATTTGCCTCACTGAGCAGTCATGCAGCTCCTCTTATTTCCTATGTCGGTGCTTTTGACACTTGTGAAAAATGTTTTAAGATTTGTGCAACACAGGAAATCTGGCACTAACGAGGCCTCTTGTTTTTTTTTTAACTCTGTCGCGCTACAAATGGAATTTCATAATCTTCCCTGGCGTGTAAAGTTGGCTTTGCAAAAGCAAAAAAAAAAAAAAAATTCCTTTGCAAAAGCAGCTTTTAAGAGGGTCATTCTATAACAGCTTGCATAGGTCTCAAGTCTGCAGACCCAAGCAGGTCAACTTTGGAAACTCCTCTGGTTGTCCCGGTACGCACGTTCACAGGGATGCAAACGTTGCACCTGCTCCAGAGGCAGGTGCGGTGTTCCGCATGCACATCTGCACGCATGCTTTCAAATGGGCAGATGCAGTAAAGTGCGCTCAGACTGAGCGCAATGTTAGCCCCCATTTGGACGCGCGTTTTCGACGCGCTATTTTTACCCCTTATATAGTAAGGGGTAATAGTGCGCGGAAAACGTGCGGCCACCCCTCCCCCAAAACTAATAGCGCCCGCAACATGCAAATGCATGTTGATGGGCCTATTGGTCATTCCCTCGCAATCCAGAAAGTAAAATGTGCAGCAAAGCCGCACATTTTACTTTCAGAAATTAACGCCTGCCAAAGGCAGGGGTTAATTTTGGCCGGCACAGGGAAAGGGTACAGAAAAGCAGAAAAAAACCGCTTTTCTGTACGCCCTCTGACTTAATATCATAGCGATATTAAATCGGATGCCCCAAAAGTAAAAAAACATTTAAAATAAAAAATGTAAAATCTGCCCGAGGTCCGCGGGTTGGAAGACGGACGCTCAATTTTGCCGGCGTCCGTTTTCCGAACCCATGGCTGTCAGCGGGTTTGAAAACCGACGCCGGTAAAATTGAGCATTGGCTGTCAAACCCGCTGACAGCCGCTGCTTCTGTCAAAAAGGAGGCGCTAGGGACGCGCTAGTGTCCCTAGCGCCTCCTTTTACCCCGGGCCCTCATTAGCATATTTTTTCTTACTGAATTGCGCGCCCAGGAGAGTGGCCTGGGCACGTGTCGGGAGAGCGGGCGCTTGCCGGCTCTCCCGTGGGTTTTTCTGTATTGGCCTGAAAGATCGAAAGTCATTTTGAGGTGGGAGGGCTGGGTGACCTGAAGAAGGACTGGGTGAACTGGAAGAGGTATCGGCGCACTGGTGATTCTGAGTACGAGCACAAGAAAGTATTTTCAAAAGGGTATATGCGCGCACTTTTTGTGTACGTCTGGGCGTTTATTCCCAGCGTCACGACTATTTCATGCATAAAATAGACACATGTACGTGTACAAAATGGATAGAGAAAATATGCATTTTCTTGCATTGGAAATATAGGAATGCCAAAAAGAGAATGCCAAAAGTAAGCATGTCAAGAAAACCAGCTGACTAATGTTTTAGTTTGTTTAACCGTTGCGGTTGTGTGGTTTTCAATCTACTAAGAAAATAGGAGAAAGCAAAACTTGTTCCACTGAAAGTGGCAGCTATCAAAATGTAATTGTGACTGGCATAAAAAAACAAACACCCACACACCCCCATTGTTGCGGTCTGTGCCGCTTCCCCTCTTTTTCCGGTGAATAGCGCCTACCTTCAGCTCAACAAACGCCGTGGGTTCCACCTTCCAGCCTCCGGGGCCTCGCATAGGCCCATGTGGCCTCCGCCATTTCCACGCTCTGATTCCTGCGGCCTTGCGCGCCCGCGAGTGCGGACGTCTTGTGAGCCCAGACCCCGGAAGTCTGGCTCCGCCCGCACTGATGACGTTACCCGCCATCCAAATATAACCGGCGCTCAGAGTGTTCCTCTTCGCCTTGCAACAAGGTTCACTACAGTCTTGTAGCTCTGAGTTGCGTTCCTTGCTTGCCTGCTTCCTGCCTGACTCCGGTTTGCCTGACTACGCCTTGCCTGATTCCTGCCTTGACCTCAGATTGCCTGACTACGCCTTGCCTGATTCCTGCCTTGACCTCGGATTGCCTGACCACGCTTTGCCTGATTCCTGCCTTGACCTCGGATTCCCTGACCACGCCTTGCCTGCCGCCTGCCTTGACCTCGGATTGCCTGACCACGCTTTGCCTGCCGCCTGCCTTGACCTCGGATTGCCTGACTACGCCTTGCCTGATTCCTGCCTTGACCTCGGATAGCCTGACCACGCTTTGCCTGATTCCTGCCTTGACCTCGGATTGCCTGACCACGCCTTGCCTGCCGCCTGCCTTGACCTCGGATTGCCTGACCACGCTTTGCCTGCCGCCTGCCTTGACCCCGGATTGCCTGACCACGCTTTGCCTGCCGCCTGCCTTGACCCCGGATTGCCTGACCACACTTTGCCTGCCGCCTGCCTTGATCTCGGACTACCAGACCCCGCTTCCTTGGCTGCCTGCCTTGACTCCGTTCCTCTGAAGCGTGCCCAGCCTGCTTCTGGTCCTGCGTCCAGGTTGGCCTACCCGAGTGCCTGCTTCGCCTTGCCTTGCCATTACTCCAGACCCCACGCCAGGTATCCTGTACCCCTTCTGAGAGATAGAGTGTTCGCTGTTCTCCTAAGTCCCAAGACGTCGGAACCCTACGGGCTCCTCCTGGGGGGTTCCAGGCGTCCGGGTGAAGCTCTTGGTTTACACTCCAGTCTCCTGAACTGTCTAGTCTCGGACTGCTGGCTTTCCTCTCTAGCACCCAAGTCCCAAGGTGCCAGAACCCTACGGGCTCCTCCTGGGGGGTTGCTAGGTGTCCGGGTGAAGAGCTTGTGCTAGTACTCCCAGGAGTACCTGCCTCATTGTTACTGGACTCTCGCTTCTCTGGGGCCCAAGTCCCAAGGTACCAGAACCCTACGGCTCCTCCTGGGGGTTCTCGGGTGCCCGGGTGAAGAGCTTGTGCCTGTCCCTGTCATCTGTGGATTATCTAGTTCTCTGTTGCTGGACTCTCTCTCTGAGGCCCAAGTCCCAAGGTGCCAGAACCCTATGGGCTCCACCTGGGGGGTTCTGTGTACCCGGGTGAAGACCTTGTTCAGATTCCTGCCGCTACGCCTCGCCCTCTGAGTCTTGGCTCCGCCTCCCAACCTGCTCCGCCCCTCGGGGTGGGTTGGCCCAAGGGTCCACTATTCAACCACAGAACCCGGCCGCAACACCCATCCTTTTTTCGAAAAGATTTTCCCTAAATCTATAGCCCTAATACCCCCTGGTGCTTCTGAATCACTCCAAAAAGAAACCCGGCAGAAAAAAATCCTTACACAGACAGTCCTTAGGTGCCTGCTCTGCTGGTTTAGGTAAAACCCGCTCTGAAGAAGGCCCAGCACGGAAGGTTTACCTGCCGCCGTTTTTTATTCTATTGGGAATGTTTGCGCAAACTGAAACATACGCGCGCGCTTTCAGAGCAGAAGCACGCGCGGCGTTTTATAAGCTCTGCAGCTCTTACCGCACGGCGCGTGCACAACACATTGCGGGAATCTCTGCGCGGCCTCCCACGCTTGCACACATGCTGTACCGCAGACGAGCGTGAAAGTTGGGTTCCTTGTGACTTCTGGACCAACGGTTACGATTTATAAGCAAAGCAAGGCTATCCACGAGGCGTGCCAGCTGGCTCCATAGTTTGACGGCCCTTTTATCTTTTTTATTTATTTATTATTTTTATATAACCGACATTCGATCTGAGATATCACATCGGTTTACATTCAGGCACTCATGCTTCCCGCGAGGATTATTTTGGTATGAATATTTGATCTTTCCCTTCAGCAAAGACCATGGGGGCCATTTTCCAAACGGATCGCACGCGATAAGGGACGTTTCGCACGCGAAAAGTCCCTTGTCGCGTGCGATACCAAGATCGGGGAGGCGTCAGCCCCAGAAGAGGAGAAGTCGGGGCGGCACCGGGGCTGACGCCGCGAAGACTTCGCCGACAGCGAAAGGTACGCGTCTTTTTCCCTGCCAGTTTCGCAGGACCGCCCCCCCCCCCCCTCTTTCGTCGTCCCCCCCCCGTTACCGCGGGATTCAAAGAGCCTGGCGGTATTAGTAAATCCAGCCCCATGTCTCCTGTGTGCGCCCAGAGGGGGCGTGAGCACTGCCTCTGCAGGATCCCTATCCAGCCAGGAAGCAGAAGATTGGACTTGGGGAATGGGGCAATGTGCAGCCCTGGCACTGTGCCAGCAGGCTGGCCTAGGGTTGTCCCTTTCAATGCTGCTCTTACTAAAGGCTTAATGCTCCGAACTACCGCAAATTAAAACTACTTTAACGTGCTTTAGCAATTATTAAACAATTGTCTCATTTTGTTGACGGGTGAATGATGAATAATAAGTATTTATATACATAAAATTGATTTCTTGTCCACATACTTCCAGAGGTTTGTAACAGATTACAGGGATTACACTGACAATACATACTGAAAACAGAACAATTATACGTACATGTGAAAACATAGCATACAAAGTATAAAAATAGGCAAACAAACAAAAATAATACTTCAATAATGCTAGCCTGTCAGGAAAAAGTACTTTTTGCTTTTAAATGCCTTCAAAAGCTAATTTAAATGGATGGCTTTTAAATCTTTTTTTTTTAAACATTTTGCTGCACGATATTAAATGTAACTGCTCAGGAAGCAAGCTCCATAATTCTGGTGCTGCCATGGAGAAAGCCCTCTCCCTGGTAATAACAAGCGTGCAACTTTACTTCTAAAAGATTTTTCCTCTCCGATCTCAAGGCTTGATTGAGTTTATAAATTTGCAGTGTAGAGTTGAACCATGGGACGGAGTCATTCCGCAGACGTTTATGGACCAATGTAATTATTTAATATTGAAGTCTGAATTGAATTGGAAGCCAGTACAGAGCCTGCAAGCCTGGCTGTTGTGTGCTCGTGTAAGTAGCCGGGCAGCAGAGATTTGGACCAGTTGAAATGATCTTAATATGTTGTTGGGGAAGCCAATTAATATTCCATTACAATACTCTATGCCAGTCAAAATGAATGCTTGAAGTACTGTTCGAAAGTCTTGTGGATTTAAGAGGGGTTTCACATTTTTAGCCATACATAGCTTGAAAAATGAGTTTTTAACAATATTGCCTAGGTGTGGTTTCAGGGACATACCTGCTGCTTAATTAGGATTTTTTTTTTTACCTTTAAACACGAAGGATGTTGGAAAGTTTGGGTCTAGATCTTTTCGCATTGATAGAAGGAGAACTTCTGTTTTGTCTACATTTAGTTGTAATTTATTGTGTGAGAGCCAGGAGGGAATTGTATTACAATGTAAAAGACTAGGAGTGTGTGTTTGTTTATTTATTTATTTATTTATTTATTTATTTATTTATTTAACAGTTTTTATATACCGATGAACGTTGGGAACATCTCATCGGTTGACAAGAAACAAAAATTAGCAACAGGCTTTACAATGAACATAGAACTGAGGGATATAGGTAGGAGGGTGAGATAAGAACGAAGATAGAGGGGGGGCAAAGGGAAAGTGAGCTAAAGGGGGAGGGATTAGAGGTAAAAATCAAGAAACAGGGAGTTACGGAAACCTACATTTAACATCAAATTCTTACAAGGAGGAATTATATACAAATTTAGACAAGAGGAGTTAAAAACAAGTTAAATTACAAAGGGATATATGAGGTTATGCTGACATATCGTGATTTGGTTTGACTGCATAGGAGAAAATGTTTCAAGAGGTATTAAGTTGCAGGGATGTAAAGCGCAAAGGGTCGTAAGGGGCGATTGAAAGGGGTGGAGTAAGCGAGGAAGTGGTGAAGGCGTGAGTAAGGAGGAGGTGAGGGCGTGAACTTAGGTGTACGCCTGCTTGAAGAGCCAAGTCTTAAGGCTCTGCTTGAATTTTTTCGGGCATGATTCTTGGCGGAGTGAGGATGGTAGCTTGTTCCAAAGGGTAGGCCCAGCTAGGGAGAATGCCCGTTCTTTGGTGGAGCATAGCTTGGTGAGTTTGGGGGAGGGGGTATGCAAAGTTGCAAGGTGTTGTTTTCTAGTGGGTCTGTTTGGGTTATGAAAAGTGAGATGTTCTCTAAACCAGTGCATGTTTTGGTTGTGAAGAGATTTGTGGATTAGGGTGAGGGATTTGTATGTGATTCTTGATGTGACGGTTAACCAGTGCAGATATTTGAGTACAGGGGTAATGTGGTTGTTTTTATGTGTTGGTGAGGATACGGGCTGCTGCATGTTGGAGAAGTTGGAGGGGTTGGATGGTGCTTTTAGTTAGGCCTAACAGCATGGCATTACAGTAATCAATTTTCGATAAGATGATGGCTTGTAGTATAGTACGAAAATCATTGAGCTGTAAAAGGGGTTTGAGTTTTTTCAAGGTGTGCAATTTGAAGAAACAGTCTTTAATTGTGGCATTGATGAATTTTTTGAAGTTAAAATGATTATCTAGGGTGAAGCCGAGGCTACGCACATTTTGCGGGAAGGTGGTGTTGGTAGGGGGTGATATGGAAAGAAAAATTGGATGGAATAGAAAAAACCCTTCTAAAGGCAGCATAGAAGAAAAGCATCACTGACTACACGTATAGAGCCTTATCTTACAAATGCACAGTAAACAGGGGCATTAGATTCACTGTCACTTCAACAAAAGTGACTAACTGTTTAGAAATGTGCTGTTTTTCAATCATATGCCTTATATTATACATTTTTTTGAAAACGCAATTAAAAACAAGTACTCGCAGTTCCTTTTATCACAAATTAATTCCTCATAAGGTTGGCGACATATGGAAAAGGACTTATCTCATATTGCAGTTCAAATTAGAACATAAGAACATAAGAACATGCCATACTGGGTCAGACCAAGGGTCCATCAAGCCCAGGATCCTGTTTCCAACAGTGGCCAATCCAGGCCATAAGAACCTGGCAAGTACCCAAAAACTAAGTCTATTCCATGTTATCGTTGCTAGTAATAGCAGTGGCTATTTTCTAAGTCAACTTAATTAATAGCAGGTAATGGACTACTCTTCCAAGAACTTATCCAATCCTTTTTTAAACACAGCTATACTAACTGCACTAACCACATCCTCTGGCAACAAATTCCAGAGTTTAATTGTGCGTTGAGTAAAAAAGAACTTTCTTCGATTAGTTTTAAATGTGCCACATGCTAACTTCATGGAGTGCCCCCTAGTCTTTCTATTATCCGAAAGAGTAAATAACTGATTCACATCTACCCGTTCTAGACCTCTCATGATTTTAAACACCTCTATCATATCCCCCCTCAGCCGTCTCTTCTCCAAGCTGAAAAGTCCTAACCTCTTTAGTCTTTCCTCATAGGGGAGCTGTTCCATTTCCCTTATCATTTTGGTAGCCCTTCTCTGTACCTTCTCCATCGCAATTATATCTTTTTTGAGATGCGGCGACCAGAATTGTACATAGTATTCAAGGTGCGGTCTCACCATGGAGCGATACAGACGCATTATGACATTTTCCGTTTTATTCACCATTCCCTTTCTAATAATTCCCAACATTCTGTTTGCTTTTTTGACTGCTGCAGCACACTGAACCGACGATTTCAATGTGTTATCCACTATGACGCCTAGATCTCTTTCTTGGGTTGTAGCTCCTAATATGGAACCTAACATTGTGTAACTATAGCATGGGTTATTTTTCCCTATATGCATCACCTTGCACTTATCCACATTAAATTTAATCTTCCATTTGGATGCCCAATTTTCCAGTCTCAGAATATCTTCCTGCAATTTATCACATTCTGCAGGTGATTTAACTACTCTGAACAATTTTGTATCATCTGCAAATTTGATTATCTCACTTGTCGTATTTCTTTCCAGATCATTTATAAATATATTGAAAAGTAAGGGTCCCAATACAGAACCCTGAGGCACTCCACTGCCCACTCCCTTCCACTGAGAAAATTGTCCATTTAATCCTACTGTCTGTCCACAAAAGGACATCGCCACCTATCCCATGACTTTTTACTTTTCCTAGAAGCCTCCCATGAGGAACTTTGTCAAATGCCTTCTGAAAATCCAAGTATACTACATCTACCGGTTCAACTTTATCCACATGCTTCAAAAAAGTGAAGCAGATTTGTGAGGCAAGACTTGCCTTGGGTAAAGCCATGCTGACTTTGTTCCATTAAACCATATCTTTCTATATGTTCTGTGATTTTGATGTCTAGAACACTTTCCACTATTTTTCCTGGCACTGAAGTCAGGCTAACCGGTATGTAGTTTCCCGGATCGCCCCTGGAGCCCTTTTTAAATATTGGGGTTACATCAGCTATCCTCCAGTCTTCAGGTTCAATGGATGATTTTAATGATAGGTTACAAATTTTTACTAATAGGTCTGATCCAGGTGATTTACTACTCTTCAGTTTGTCAATCAGGTCTACCACATCTTCTAGGTTCACCGTGATTTGATTCAGTCCTTTGAATCATTATCCATGAAAACCTTCTCCAGTACGGGTACCTCCCCAAAATCCCCTTCAGTAAACACCGAAGCAAAGAAATCATTTAATCTTTCCGCGATGGCCTTATCTTCTCTAAGTGCTCCTTTAACCCCTCGATCATCTAAGGGTCCAACTGACTCCCTCACAGGCTTTCTGCTTCGGATATATTTAAAAAGGTTTTTACTGTGAGTTTTTGCCTCTACGGCCAACTTCTTTTCAAATTCTCTCTTAGCCTGTCTTATCAATGTCTTATATTTAACTTGCCAACGTTTATGCATTATCCTATTTTCTTCTGTTGGATCCATCTTCCAATTTTTGAATGAAGATCTTTTGGCTAAAATAGCTTCTTTCACTTCCCCTTTTAACCATGCCGGTAATCGTTTTGCCTTCTTTCCACCTTTCTTAAGTTGTGGAATACATCTGGACTGTGCTTCTAGAATGGTATTTTTTAACTGACCATGCCTCTTGCACACTTTTTACTTTTGTAGCTGCTCCTTTCAGTTTTTTTCTAACAATTTTTCTCATTTTATCAAAGTTTCCCTTTTGAAAGTTTAGCACGAGAGCCTTGGATTTGCACACTATTCCTCTTCTAGTCATTAAATCAAATTTGATCATATTATGATCACTATTGCCAAGCGGCCCCACCACCGTTACCTCTCTCACCAAGTCCTGTGCTCCACTGAGAATTAGATCTAAAATTGCTCCCTCTCTCATCGGTTCCTGAACCAATTGCTCCATAAAGCTATCATTTATTCCATCCAGGAACTGTATCTCTCTAGCATGTCCCGATGATACATTAACCCAGACAATATTGGGGTAATTGAAGTCTCCCATTATTACCGCACTACCAATTTGGTTAGCTTCCCTAATTTCTCTTAGCATTTCACTGTCCGTCTAACCATCTTGACCATGTGGATGTTAGTATACTCCTATCACTATAGTCTTCCCCAACACACAAGGGATTTCTACCCATAAAGATTCAATTTTGCATTTAGTCTCATGCAGGATGTTTATCCTGTTGGACTCTATGCCATCCCAGACATAAAGCGCCACACCGCCTCATGGGTGCTATTCTCTGTCATTGCGATATAATTTGTACCCTGGTATAGCACTGTGCCATTGGTTATCCTCCTTTCACCATGTCTCTGAGATGCCAATTAAGTCTATGTCATGTTAACTGACATTCACAGTGGCACGTTCACAGCGGCACAGCTGATCCTGGTCAAAGCCACAAATGATAGTGTCGATTGTTGTATACTAATCAGTTTGGTTTCTTGATTATATTGTATACTAATCTGTTTGGTTTCTTGATATTAGATTGTTGTAAGATTCAAAAAAGCCACAAAAAAAAAAGAAAAAAATTCCCAGTATCCCTCTAATTGTATAACTGTTATATAATCTGTTACAAATTGGGATATAAGTGCTGTGGGATCCTTTTACTAGCTAAAGGACAAGTAAACTTTCAGAAAGTGTCTTGCCCTACCCAGCTTGACCTAGGTATAAACTGTTTCATTTTGGGATTATAAGTGCTGTGGGATCCTTTACATTTACTAGCTAGAGGACCAGTTCCAGGATCTTTAAATTTACTAGCTAGAGGACCAGATCCAGAAGAGTCCAGGTATAGCCAGTTTGGGTGTGGCTCACTCAGTAGCTAGAGGTAGCTAACTTGTGAGCCAGCAGAAACAATACAGCCTGTGCACAGCACAGGAGAGGAGCCAACTGTTCCAGTGCAGATAAGATACTAGTTTTTGGAAATACTGCTCTGTGTTTCATAATCCCTTTTTATTCTAGTATTATAATCTGTGGTTCCTTGATATTGGTTTGATTCTGTGTAGAAAACTGCTCTGTGATTTCAAATCCCTTTCTATTCCAGTGTTGTATACTAATCAGTTTGGTTTCTTGATTATATTGTATACTAATCTGTTTGGTTTCTTGATATTAGATTGTTGTAAGATTCAAAAAAGCCACAAAAAAAAAGAAAAAAATTCCCAGTATCCCTCTAATTGTATAACTGTTATATAATCTGTTACAAATTGGGATATAAGTGCTGTGGGATCCTTTTACTAGCTAAAGGACAAGTAAACTTTCAGAAAGTGTCTTGCCCTACCCAGCTTGACCTAGGTATAAACTGTTTAACTCCCTCCCACCCTACCCCTCTGCCCACCCACCCCTAGGTTTGTATTTCTAATGTAGTCATCCTAACTTCATAATAGGCAACCAGATAAATTAGTAAATTGATTATTCCTTAGGTGCACCAATCAAATAACTTACCTAAATGAGTACTATTCAATGCAACTGCTGTGGAGCCTTTATATTGAGGGTAATCATATGGAAACTTAAGGCTTGCCCCTTTTGTTCAAAACTCTCTACCTTGGAAAAGGAGCTGGATGACTTTAAAGCTGAATTAGCTTCAATAAAGAGAGTCTCAGCCACGGTACATTATTCAGGAAATAATTTCCACTTACCACTGAATAACCAAAACTCAAGAAAAAAGAGATTTACCGTGGGCTCAGGTAGGATAAGACCTGTAACCCACAGACACCCATTATTGAAAGCTGTGCAACCCACAACTCTATCCCACCACTCACACAGGCCATTAAGGAACTTTAAAAGTATTTCAGTGGGCTCTGGTAGAATAAGACCTGTGTTCCGTAGACACACACTGTATCAAGTGCAACAAGTACAAAATGCCTTCTCTGTATTAAATTCTGAAGAAGTCCTTGAGAAAAAGATTGAAATGTTATCGGAAAAGAGAGAAAAAACCCAATGCATACAGAAATTCCAAATCAGAAACCAAAGGAAAAAGCTCACAGTGATGGATGATTCTGTCATCAGAGGCATTAATATCTTCCCTTGCACAAATGCAAAGAGAAAAGTGGATAACAAACCTCAACTAAATAGGTCACAAAAGGAGTCCAGGAACAGCAGTAACCTGAGCAAAGAAAGCTGGAAAGCTATGAGCACAAATGCTCGTAGTTTGGGTAATAAAATCCCAGAGCTGCAAGCCCTAATGGTGGAGGCAGACTTGGACGTTGTTGCTGTCACGGAAACATGGTTTACGGAATATCATGACTGGGATACGGCAATACCAGGCTATAACTTGTTAAGGAAGGACAGAGAGGATAGGAAAGGGGGAGGAGTGGCTCTATTTGTCAGAAACAATATCCAAGCATCTGAGCTGCAAGGAAGATGGGGCAAAGAAGCACTATGGGCAGACTTAAAAAAAGATGGGGCATCCATTTTTATTGGAGTGGTTTACAGGCCTCCAAACCAAAAGGAAGAGCTGGACAGAGATCTAATTGAAGACATCCACAGGATAGCAAAGAAAGGAGAAGTGGTGATCGTTGGAGACTTTAATATGCCAGATGTAGACTGGAGAATCCCATCTGCAGAATCTAAAAATAGTAGAGAAATAGTAGATGCCCTGCAAGTAGCTTTATTCAAACAAATGGTAATGGAACCCACGAGAGAAGGAGCTATACTCGACTTAGTGCTCACTAATGGAGATAATGTCTCAGACGTCCAGGTGGGTGCCCACCTCAGCACCAGTGATCATCAAACGGTATGGTTTAATATCACAAAAAGGACACGGAAAAGAAGCACAAAAACCCAAGTTTTGATGTTCAAAAACACAGACTTTGATGAAATGGGGAAGTACCTGGAGGAAGAACTAAAAGGCTGGGAAAACGAGAGAGATGTGGATCAACAGTGGACCAATCTAAAAGGAGCAATCACCAAGGCAACTAATCTATATGTTAGAAAAGTAAAGAAAAGCAAAAGAAAAATGAAACCTATCTGGTTCTCAAAGGAGGTGGCTGACAAAATAAAGGCTAAAAGAACAGCATTCAAGAAATATAAAAGATCCCAAAAGGAGGAACACAAAGAAGAATATCTGGTAGAACTGAGGGAGACGAAGAAATTAATCAAGATGGCAAAAAGTCAAGCGGAAGAGAGGATTGCCAAAGAGGTAAAGAGTGGTAACAAAACATTTTTCAGATATATCAGTGAAAAGAGAAAAGTTCAAAATGGTATAGTGAAATTGAAAGGTGGAAAGGATCAATGCGTGGAGAGAGACGAAGAAATGGCAGAAATATTAAATGAATACTTCAGTTCTGTGTTCACTAAAGAGGACCCTGGAGAAGGACCGACACTAGTTAACAAGAAACTGGAGGGGAATGGAGTAGATGTAACTCCATTTACAGTAGAAAATGTATGGGAAGAGCTGGTGAAACTGAAAGTGGACAAAGCCATGGGGCCTGATGAAGTTCATCCCAGAATACTGAGGGAGCTCAGAGATGTGCTGGCAGGTCCGCTGTGTGACCTATTCAATAGATCCCTAGAAACGGGAGTGGTGCCGAATGATTGGAGGAGAGCGGTGGTGGTCCCGCTTCACAAGAGTGGGAACAGAGAAGAGGCTGGTAACTACAGACCGGTTAGCCTCACTTCAGTGGTGGGAAAAGTAATGGAGTCACTGTTGAAAGAGAGAATAGTGAACTATCTACAGTCGGGAGAATTGCTGGACCAGAGGCAGCATGGATTCACCATTGGAAGATCCTGTCAGACAAATCTGATTGACTTTTTTGACTGGGTAACCAAGGAATTGGATCGAGGAAGAGCACTCGATGTCATCTACTTGGATTTCAGCAAAGCTTTTGACACTGTCCCGCACAGGAGACTGGTGAATAAAATGAGAAGCTTAGGAGTGAGTGCCGAGGTGGTGGCCTGGATTGCAAACTGGTTGACGGACAGAAGACAATGTGTGATGGTAAATGGAACTCTCTCTGAAGAGAGAGCAGTTTTAAGCGGTGTACCGCAGGGATCGGTGTTGGGACCGGTCCTTTTCAATATCTTTGTGAGCGACATTGCGGAAGGGATAGAAGGTAAGGTATGTCTTTTTGCGGATGACACTAAGATCTGCAACAGAGTGGACACGCCGGAAGGAGTGGAGAGAATGAGACGGGATTTAAGGAAGATGGAAGAGTGGTCGAAGACATGGCAGCTGACATTCAATGCCAAGAAGTGCAAAGTCATGCATATGGGGAGTGGAAATCCGAATGAACTGTATTCGATGGGGGGAGAAAGGCTGATGTGCACGGAGCAGGAGAGAGACCTTGGGGTGATGGTGTCTAATGATCTGAAGTCGGCGAAACAATGTGACAAGGCGATAGCTAAAGCCAGAAGAATGCTGGGCTGCATAGAGAGAGGAATATCGAGTAAGAAAAGGGAAGTGATTATCCCCTTGTACAGGTCCTTGGTGAGACCTCACCTGGAGTATTGTGTTCAGTTCTGGAGACCGTATCTCCGAAGAGACAGAGACAAGATGGAGGCGGTCCAGAGAAGGGTGACCAAAAAGGTGGAAGGTCTTCATCAAATGACTTATGAGGAGAGATTGAAGAATCTAAATATGTACACCCTGGAGGAAAGGAGGAGCAGAGGTGATATGATACAGACTTTCAGATACTTGAAAGGTTTTAATGATCCAATGACAACGACAAACCTTTTCCATAGGAAAAAAATCAGCAGAACCAGGGGTCACGATTTGAAGCTCCAGGGAGGAAGATTCAGAACCAATGTCAGGAAGTATTTCTTCACGGAGAGGGTGGTGGATGCCTGGAATGCCCTTCCGAAGGAAGTGGTGAAGACCAGAACTGTGAAGGACTTCAAAGGGGCGTGGGATAAACACTGTGGATCCATAAAATCAAGAGGCCGTCAATAAAGAGTGGGTGGCTCGCCAGAATGACGGCTACTGCCTGGAGATAATACCCTTATTCAATAAACATACACATGGTTACTGTGACTCCAACATCACTCTAAGCTACAACAGCAAGAGGAAATGTGGAAAAAAGGATTCGCACTCACAAAGTGGGGAGTAGCTGGCTTGTTACGGTGGTTACTACCCCAAACCAAATAAGCCTGATACTTCACTTTCAATGCATATCCAGCATAGCTCTCTGCTTCAACGGTAGGGGAGAAGAAAAACTGATACTTCACGCATAGCTCTCTGCTTCAACGGCAGGGGAGAAGAAAAACTGATACTTCACGCATATCCAGCATAGCTCTCTGCTTCAACGGCAGGGGAGAAGAAAAACTGATACTTCACGCATATCCAGCATAGCTCTCTGCTTCAACGGCAGGGGAGAAGAAAAACTGATACTTCACGCATATCCAGCATAGCTCTCTGCTTCAACGGCAGGGGAGAAGAAAAAAGGATTCGCACTCACAAAGCGGGGAGTAGCTGGCTTGTTACGGCGGTTACTACCCCAAACCAAATAAGCCTGATACTTCACTTTCAATGCATATCCTGCTTCAACCGCAGGGGAGAAGAAAAACTGATACTTCACGCATATCCAGCATAGCTCTCTGCTTCAACGGCAGGGGAGAAGAAAAACTGATACTACACGCATATCCAGCATAGCTCCCTGCTTCAACGGCAGGGGAGAAGAAAAACAACCAATAAGGGCTGAATAACACAGTCTGGGTAAAACAAATAAGCATGGGTGTAGCTTGCTTATTGCGGCGGTTACTACCCCTACTACCCCTAACTAATCAAGCTTGATATTTCACTTGGTTGCAGCTCCATCACTGCTCTCTACATTCATGGTGGGGGTGGAAGAGAAATAGAACCAAAGAGCTAAGAGAAACAGATAAGTATGAGAAAATGTGAAGCTTGCTGGGCAGACTGGATGGGCCGTTTGGTCTTCTTCTGCCGTCATTTCTATGTTTCTATGTTTCTATGATAAAGTTTCGTACTAAAGATTTTGCGGAAACCAAACTGAAATTAATCTGTCAGGAGGTGAGTATTAAGATATTCTGTAACTTTTTTCAGAACAACAGATTCTGTAAGTTTTGCAAGAAATGGGAAGGATGAAATTGGTTGGTAATTGGTTACCATTGCAGGATCAGTATTTTTTTTTCAAAATTGGATGCTTTAGACTAGAGGTTAAAGTTCCACTTGAGAGAAATAGGTTAGTTATGCCTGTCAATAAAACTGAAATATCTTCTCTTACAATTGTTAATATTGTAGGTGGGCATGCATTGAAGGGGCCTGAGAGGAATTCATCTTTTGAATTATTTTTGGGACTGTTAGTTGACTAATTGTTTCAAATATCTCCCATTTTTGATGATCTGACAGGATTTCCATTTTTGGTTCAAGCTTCAATAGCAGCAATAACAGTTGCATATTGTATTAGTAGTGTATATTGTCTTATTATTATTGTTCACGTGCATTATTTATTGTGCTATTTTCTGCAATTTGAATGCTGATGTATTGTATTGCCGCAATTAGCTACCATGGGATTTTGGCTAACAAGAAATAAAAAATGAAATAGACACCTCGGACTTTCACCTGGTAAAGTGGACCTTAGGCACTGCTCTTCCTTTACTTCGCTAAGTGCTAAGGAACTCACTCTATCTTTCTGTCTTGTTGTCTGTGCAATGCAGCTCAATAATTTGTGAGGGTCCAACTGCCTTGCTTTCTTTCACACATTTGACACACAAACACCACAGCCCATGGAGCAGCAGAAAGATGGTAATGAATTGATGGTATCGTTAACAGATATCTGTCACTTCTCTACTGACTGACGGCACTTTCAAGGAGTATTAATCCTGGCACTTAACCTCCATGCAGCTTAATTGCACTGCACTCACTGCTGAGCTGGCCAGCCCCCCAGTAATCCTCATTCTTCCTGACCACTGTGTTCAGGTTTCCTGGATGCAGGATCCAACAAGGACTGCCGTCATTTTACCTCCCCGGAGCTTAAACTTGCTGTTACAGGGACTGGTATCATGGAAAGCGCAGCTAATACAAATCCAGTTCCTTCAATTCTCCAGGGCTAGAATGCCACCTGCTGGCGCATGCTTAGTACACAGCTAGTTTGACCATTCTTGCCTTCTGCACAGGATGACGAACATACCAGTTTCACCAGTGCAATGAAACTGGGTGAAAACTGGAATGCATTGTAACAACTTAATGTTAAAATATTATGCCAACATCTGAGGGACACCTTTCCTCTCTAAACCCACAATCCCATGCAACCAAAATGTGCAGAGTAAGCAAGGAGTTTTGTCTATCTCCTGTTTGAAGTAATCTATGACATACAGAAATATAACGCAATTTAATTGTCATACATACAAGTATTTGACATTGCATACCTGCAGGTTTGGTTTTCTCTGCCTGGGATATTTTGTATCATCTTGTACCTGTAAGAGGTTATCATGTGTTTTGCATGTGAGCTCATCACCTATCTTACCAGAGGTCTTCCTACGCATTTGAAAACCGGTATCTATTTTTAACCATGTTATAATTTATGATCCAAATGACAGAGAGTCAAAGTCTTGAATGCACCAATATTCAAACTCAAAAAAGCATTCAACACATTTTAAACATTGTTTTCTGAACAATTCGTGCAGTAAGAAAATAGACCTTCATATTACCCATTGAGGGGGATTCTTGTACTTTCTTAAAACTTAGCCGGGTCATGTATAATCATTGGTCTGCAGTATCAAGCAGTTTCCTATTTTTATAAGCAGAATATTTTATATTGCAAATA
The DNA here is from genome assembly GCF_901001135.1 of Rhinatrema bivittatum. Taxonomy (NCBI): domain Eukaryota; kingdom Metazoa; phylum Chordata; class Amphibia; order Gymnophiona; family Rhinatrematidae; genus Rhinatrema; species Rhinatrema bivittatum. The sequence goes on along the minus strand of NC_042616.1, from coordinate 796,361,934 downwards.
AAAACTTAAAGCGCACAATGGCAAAGAGATATTACTTTGTTTTTCAAGATTCATCCAACATAGTCCCTTGTTTTGATGGTCTCTGCTTCGGGGGATGAAACTGCACACTCTATATTCATATCCTTATCAGCTTATTACTGAGAAATCTGCAAACGAAGCAGAGACCTTCGAAACATGGTACTATGTCGGGTGAATCTTTAAAAACAATGTAATATTTCTTTGCCAATGCGCACTTTAAGTTTTTATTTGCAATATAAAAAATTCTGCTTATCAGAATAGGAAACTGACTGTTTGACACTGCAGACCAATGATTACATGACCCAGCTAAGTTTTAAGAAAGTACAAGAATCCTCCTCAACAGGGGTGCTATGAAGGTCCATTTTATTATTGCACAAATTGCTCAGAAAGCAATGTTTGAAATGTGTTGAATGCTTTTTCTGAGCTTGTTTGAATCATTTATAATCCTCATTATTTCAATTAAAAGGAAAATCAGGTTGATGTTCCGGCTTTTTGCTTTCTAATTCCATGTAATTGGCTTTTGCAACTGAATTTCTGTTTACTTCTTCTTTAACGTCAGTAAGTCTGAGTAGCCATGGGTCACCTAGGGCAATTTGCACTTCTAGTATAAAATGAGGGAGAGGTTACATTTTTCTTTCATTGACAACAGATATTAAGACCTCTTGATGCTACACTGATAGACATAGGATTGTCAAATGGAAAAGTCTATTTCAAGGCCGGTTGATCCAGTTCTGGTTTTTACCCCACTGCATGTATGGACTTAGAGAGGTCGATATTCAGCACCATTTTGTCTGGCAAACAGGGTCATGCTTTATTGCGCGATGGGCCCCTACCGCACGCGATACCGGCCGCAACGTGACAGTAAAATACTAATTAGGGGAAGGGGAGGAGTGTGGGCAGGGTTTGGGTGGTGCTAGGACCTGGTAGCACTGAGGGCGATGATGTGTTACACCTTATCACCGGCAGCACCACGAGAAATAACAGCGCCTTTTTCCGTGGCGCTATGGGGGCAATAGTGTGCGGCGCGGCCACACTGTGGCAGACAAAACCCACGCCGTTGAGATGCGGCCGACTGCAGACTATCTCCCCCCTTTCCCCGTTTCTGGCCACGGATGAATCTAGGCTGAAGTTTGGACTTAGCCAGACAAATGGCAACATTTGGAAATCCTGCCATATTGGCCACCTCTGAGTTATTCTGCTACATAGTTAACTGGTGAAATCTTAGCCGGATAACATGGAGATATTCCTGGGATGGCGCCACTTATCTGTCTAAGGGGGTTATTTTCCAACCCATGAAAGGCCATTATCGTGTGCGATAGGGCCTTATCACATGCGATAATGGCCTTATCGTGGCGGTCGCATTCAAATTAGGTGGAGGAGAGGAGTCGGGGAGGAGTTAGGGAGGGGATTAGGGGAATAGGCCGGTGGCACTGCTGCCGGCGATAATGGTGCCGCCGGCCTATTTCCCTAATCCCCTCCCTAACTCCTCCCCGACTCCTCTCCTCCACCTAATTTGAATGCTACCGCCGCGATAAGGCCATTATCGCATGCGATAAGGCCCTAACGCTCATGATAATGGCCTTTCGCGGGTTGGAAAATAACCTCGTTAGCCATTGCTCAGTTTCTCAATATTGACCTCATAATTTCTGAATTTCCTAAGAAAAGCAATATTGCAAGTCAATGCATGCCGAGGAGTAAAACTAGGACTGAATCAAAATCTCCTGAACAAAAGGAAGCTGCCTGGCAATCCTGGGGCACACGTTAAAACTGACAACAAATTGTTATTTTCTTTCCAGGATGGTCGAACTGCTTTACATGTGGCGGCAGCCCATTCAAAGGAGGAGGTAGTTCGAATGTTGCTTGCTCGGAAGGCAGATCCAAATGTCCCAGGAGGGGTATGTATGTGTGTGTTTTCCAACAAAACTCCTCATCTCTTTCTTACGGAAGCAGCAAGCTTTATAAACTCTGTAACCATTGGAATCTAGAACCCAACTCTAGTGTTCATTATAACATGTCCTTCGGTGACAGCTGAAGTCTTGCGAATGCTTGTTGAGGCTACTTTGTGGTGTCGCAGTCATGGAGAATGATTTAGAACACTGACCTGACCTTGTGAATTGTCGAAATAAAATCAACAGCAAAGAAAGAACCCTCCAAAGTACCATGACGAGCAAACCACAGGGGTCAGTCAGAGGAAGGCCGAGATACTGTATATCCACATTATTTAAGCTGGAGAAGTTTCTGTACAGACAGTATAGCTGTATTGGAAAATGGAAGGTGGGCGACAGTGATCCAAATGGAAGTAAAGTGCCTATAATAGTTGAGATATCATAATTCAGAATCCACAGGATTGCTCAGGAGGATAAAGTACTAACTGGTCCAACTTGTTGAGTTCATCAAAATTTCCACTGTTGCGGCCCATAATTTCGCACAGTGAGATCCAGAACATAAGAACATAAGAAAATGCCATAGTGGGTCAGACCATGGGTCCATCAAGCTGTTTCCAACAGTGGCCAATCCAGGCCACAAGAACCTGGCAAGTACCCAAAAACTAAGTCTATTCCATGTAACCATTGCTAATGGCAGTGGCTATTCTCTAAGTGAACTTAATAGCAGGTAATGGACTTCTCCTCCAAGAACTTATCCAATCCTTTTTTAAACACAGCTATACTAACTGCACGAACCACATTCTCTGGCAACAAATTCCAGAGTTTAATTGTGCGTTGAGTAAAAAAGAACTTTCTCCGATTAGTTTTAAATGTGCCCCATGCTAACTTCATGGAGTGTCCCCTAGTCCTTCTACTATCCGAAAGAGTAAATAACCGATTCACATCTACCCGTTCTAGACCTCTCATGATTTTAAACACCTCTATCATATCCCCCCTCAGTCGTCTCTTCTCCAAGCTGAAAAGTCCTAACCTCTTTAGTCTTTCCTCATAGGGGAGTTGTTCCATTCCCCTTATCATTTTGGTAGCCCTTCTCTGTACCTTCTCCATCGCAATTATATCTTTTTTGAGATGCGGCGACCAGAATTGTACACAGTATTCAAGGTGCGGTCTCACCATGGAGCGATACAGAGGCATTATGACATTTTCCGTTTTATTCACCATTCCCTTTCTAATAATTCCCAATATTCTGTTTGCTTTTTTGACTGCCGCAGCACACTGAACCGACGATTTCAATGTGTTATCCACTATGACACCTAGATCTCTTTCTTGGGTTGTAGCACCTAATATGGAACCCAACATCGTGTAATTATAGCATGGGTTATTTTTCCCTATATGCATCACCTTGCACTTATCCACATTAAATTTCATCTGCCATTTGGATGCCCAATTTTCCAGTCTCACAAGGTCTTCCTGCAATTTATCACAATCTGCTTGTGATTTAACTACTCTGCACAATTTTGTGTCATCTGCAAATTTGATTATCTCACTCGTCGTATTTCTTTCCAGATCATTTATAAATATATTGAACAGTAAGGGTCCCAATACAGATCCCTGAGGCACTCCACTGTCCACTCCCTTCCACTGAGAAAATTGCCCATTTAATCCTACTCTCTGTTTCCTGTCTTTTAGCCAGTTTGCAATCCACGAAAGGACATTCTTTTTCATTTATCCATCTTTATTTGTTCTTCATGATCAGAAGTTCACTGTGAGCTGATGACATGACTCGCATAATATGCATGGATAGCATAGCCAAACTTTTTCTTCAGTTGTATTGCATATATCGCAGCTTTTCCAGCCGTAAAGATACCAGTATCAGCCAAACCTACTTGTTTATTCTGTCATGCAGAGTCCCAACTGCCAATGTGTGACTGACTACATTTTAAAAAGTCTAAATCAGCCCCAAGTAATCAGTTTCACTTGGACTAAAGGCCCCTGGAGAGCAATTAAAATGTTGATTGATAGAAACAGACCATATGGCTTATCTAGTCTTCCCATTGATATGGGAAATCTCCTGACCAGCTGAGCTGGGAGGGATTCAGGGGCATTTTGGTGGCCGTGCAGAAGGAGGGGAAGCATTAATTAATTAATTAATTAATTAATTAATTAATTTCTTTATAGACTTTTCTTTGCCGACATTCGTGAGGCACATCATACCGGCTTACATTGAACTAAAAGGAGGAATATACAATGAACAGAATAACATGTCATAGTTAAACGCAAATGGTGTAAGATATAAGCATCGTAAAAACATTAATGTTCTGTAATGGCGGCCTCCAGGTAGGTTAGGTTAGGCTTCCTTTCCAGCCCCCCAGTTTTTGCTGAGTAGAAGGGTAGAGAACAGGAATAAGATGGGGGTAAAAATGAAATCTTCCTAGATGCAACGCTAAACAGCTACTTTCATTTTCATCATTTGACTAAGTTTTGTCAGTTACTTCTTTGTTCATTCTTGTTTTCCTCTTGTGGATGAAATGCATTATTTAGTAATTATTTAAAAAAAACTTTCAGCAGATTTTTGTTTAGTAGCTTTCAAAAACTATTTAAAAAAAAGTTTTCAAACTGAGTTTTCTTAAGATTTTCTTCATTCTAACAATGTCATTTTAGCCTGGTACAAATGGGCTGTAATCTGCTTAGCTGGTCTTGCATAGTTGGCATCCCAGTGGTTATTAGTGTTTTCTACTGCCAAGCAAGAAACCCGTGTTCAGTCCACAATTTGGGTTCCTGTTTCTTGCAATGGTCAGTGCTGGGGGTGGGAATGGAGAAGGAACCTGGGCTTCTGTTAATCTCTATATAGGATGGACACAGGACAGTGTACTCAACTGACGTGGCTATATTTCACTCTCAACAACAGAGGCACTGAGCTATTTTAGCCTGTGTGGGAGAAAACATGAGTACTGGAGGTTATGCTTGATGGCTCCCTGATGAGAGATGGGTGGAGTGGGTGTAAGGAGCAAGAGTTTCCATGCATAAAGGCTATAAAACATGTACCATATCCGCCTAGCATTTTTTTTCGCTGTAGGCGGAATAGAAATATTTTAAAATAAATGAAATAATGCCACCCACCTCTGTAATCTTGGACTCTGTCTGCTTCTGTATGGCATTATTTCTTTAATCCTCAGTACACAGCATTGGAAGTGCTTGTGATTTGTATTACAAGGTAGAAAAGAATTGGCTGCATAAATAAAAAATTAAAAAAAAAAAAGAAAAGAATTGGCTACTGAGTAGACGCGGTCTTTTTTGGCGGGAACAGGAGACCATTTTTTTTCTACCAGGGAGGTCTTGTGACAATCCTGCAGATTTCGTTTCTGGACTCAAGCCAGCAGAGGGCCTTTACACTAGATTGCCTCTACTGAAAACCATTCAGTCACACTCTCTCCCTGCTGAATGACTGAAAGCAAGACTGAAATAACCTCATCAGGCTTAAGGGAAATGATTTGACAAGACCTTCAAAGAGCACGGTCTTAATTCTCTGTCACATTTTTGACCTCTTCAAACCAGAAGCCAGCTGGGTGAGAGTTCACGCAGTGCAGGGTGTCTTGGGTAAACGAGAAGAGAGATTACAAAGAACAGAAGTCTGTGCAGGCAACTGGCAGTCTGTAATCACGGGATAGTAATAACAACACTAATTCACTAAACAGGCGCTTTAGTGGCCTGTGTCTATGATATGCTGTACTGTGAAGGCATGCAGTATCTGCAACATATTCCATGTATAAATAGATCTCGTGAACTATTGATACACAAGGTAGAAGATTCCCTTAGCAGCCAGGCTCAACATTCACGGCATGATGCTAAAATTAATAGCTTCCAGTGCCTGAGAATTATGCTAAAATTCTTTAATGCCTACATAGCCAAAGGTAAATTGCATGTTGGTACTGCCCAGTACTACCCTCAGGAATGGGTTTTCCAAATGGTTTTGTTTTGCGCATACTTTGACAAGAATGAATCTCATCCCTAACCAGGATATGTTGGGATATTCCCTTTGACAGCGAGGAGATATTGGTGCAGTCTCTCATTAAATACCCAAGACTGACACTGTGAATATAAGAACATAAGATTTGCTATACGGGGTGAGACCAAAGGCTCATTAAGCCCAGTATCCTGTTTTCAACAGTGGCCAATCCAGGTCACAAATACCTAGCAGGGTCCCAATAGGTAGATAGATTCCAAGCTGATTATCCCAGTGATAAGCAGTGGACTTTCCCAAATCCACCTTAATAATGGTTTATGGACTTTTCTTCCAGGAACTTGTCTAAACCTTTTTAAAACTCAGCTACACTAACAGCTTTCACCACATCTTCTGGCAATGAATTCCAGAATTTAATTATGTGTTGAGTAAAAAAATATTTTCTCCTATTTGCCTTAAATATATCACCTAGTAAATTAACTGAATGTCCCCAAGTCTTTGTAGTTTTTGAAAGAGTTAACAACCATTCACGTTTATCCACTCCACTCCACTCATTATTTTATAGATCTCTATCATATTTCCTCTCGGCTGTCTCTTCTCCAAATTGAAGAGCCATAGTCTCTTTAGCCTTTCTTCATAGGGGAATCATTCCATTCTCTTTATCATTTTAGTCACCCTTCTCTGTATCACCCTTCTCTGTACCTTTCCTAATTTATCTTGGACCGGTGCTTTTCAATATATTTATAAATGATCTGGGAAGGAATATTACGAGTGAGGTTATCAAATCTGCGGGTGATACAAAATTATTCAGAGTAGTTAAATCACAAGCGGATTGTGATGCATTACAGGAGGACCTTGCGAGACTGGAAGATTGGGCATCCAAATGCAGATGAAATTTAATGTGGATAAGTGCAAGGTGATGCATATGGGAAAAATAATCCATGCTATAGTTACACAATATTAAGTTCCATATTAGGAGCTACCACCCAAGAAAGAGATCTAGGTGTCATAGTGGATAACACATTGAAATCATCGGTTCAGTGTGCTGCGGCAGTCAAAAAAGCAAACAAAATTTTGGGAATTATTAGAAAGGGAATGCCAGTAATAGCAGAAGCCATTCTCTAAGTCAACTTGATGAATAGCAGTTAATGGACTTCTCCTCCAAGAACTTATCCAAACCTTTTTTAAACATAGCTACACTAACTGCACTAACCACATCCTCTGGCAACAAATTCCAGAGCCTAATTGTGCGTTGAGTGAAAAAGAATTTTCTCCGATTAGTCTTAAATGTGCTATTTGCTAAATTCATGGAGTGTCCCCTAGTCCTTCTATTATCCGAAAGTGTAAATAACCGGTTCACATCGACTCGTTCAAGACCTCTCATGATTTTAAAGACCTCTATCATATCCCCCCTTAACCATCTCTTCTCTAAGCTGGAAGAAAAAGTAGACCTTAGGAAAATCTGAATTACATCTGCATGCTTGCATTAGGGCAAAAAATGACGGGACTGGATCAGCAATGGAGGCATCCAGCAACCCTTTCATTAGAGCCTTCCTTATATTCTGTAAAGCAGGTAAGATTGATGCACTGCTATTTGAGGCAATTAAAAGTCTGAGAGAGAGCCAGTGGTGCCTGCTAGCTGGAATGCATAATCAATGGGCCCCCAATCAAGCGGCGATGCTAAGAAAGCTAACCGAGATATCTGTGACACTGCTAATCCTCCCAGGTCCAACAGCTTTAGGAAAACCTTCTGTGCGGCACTGTCGGTTAGTGTGGCTCTCACAACTGGAAGGGCTTTTGGAATGGGGATAGGACAGAGGGCACAAAATTTCTGTGAATGAATTCTTAGGAGCTGGTGCTGGGTAGAGCGTTGTTTAATATTCAGCAAGTGTGCTCTACCCAGTTGCAAAGACGTCAATGAAAAAACAGCTTAATTTTTATCTTGTGACTTTAGTACTCTTGCTTGACAGCAACAGAGACTACAGCCCTCCAGATAAAGCAAGTATGAGCCTGTTTGCAAATGGCACAAAAATGTGTGACGGTAAATGTACTAGCAAGGGTGGAAAACATGAAAGGTCACAACACTAGAAGAACACTGTTATTGTTTGGGATAGTTGTGGGTGGATCCTTGGGCCGGTGGCAGATGACCACGCCCCCAGGGGAAGATCCTGAGAGGGACCACCGGTCAGGCTCAGAGTTGGGAGACAGACACACACTAGATCTTTTGAACCACCAGAGGTGGCAGTAGTGAGCTGGAAGCGCCCGGCTGGGCTGTAGTCCCTCAGATACTGGAACAGCGATCCCAGGGTAGCAGAGCTGTAGAGAAACTAAGTATAGTGAGTAGGCAGAGTATGCAGAGTTCAGGAACAGAACCTCGATGGTAACACTCACACAATAGTCTCTTGGAACAGCCCAGGAGCTGGAATGGATTAGGCCCTCGAGGAGCGAGTACCTGGTTCCAGGGAAAGCTCTGAGAGAAAGATGGTAACTCACTGGTGTTGTAGGCAGCGATGATTTCCTGGCAAAAGTGGTATTCAGAAGCAGGTCCGAGAACGAGGTCCCTCGAGGAGCGAGTACCGGTTTTAGACTGTGACCTGAAAGGCAAAAGAGAAAGCGAGGCCTCCGAGGAGCGGGTACCCCTGGTAAAGTCCGAGGAGGCAGAGTAGCAAGGTATGCAGAGTGCGAATCCCATCCGCAGCGATACCTGGAGAAAGCCCTTGCTAACTCGATCAGTTAGCGATTTCAGAGACCTTTAAATATCCGGTGATGATGACGTCATCTCAGGGGGACGCCCCTGAGGTTCGTGCCACTGCTAGTACTTGAGTCAGGGCCGCGCCGCACCCGCACCCTTAGGCTTCTGGGAAACATGGCAGAGTGCAGCGTCCAGCTGGTCCGGGGATGCCGGAGGAGGTCGGCAAGATGACACCGCGGCAGCCAAACATCCAACAAGCAAAGAGGGAGTCGCCAAAGAGGTAAGGTGGGCGGAGTGGAGACATCGGGCAGCGAACACTCAAGGGTTCAGAAGTTGTTTTTCAACTAAAAAAATAAGGTGTTAAATTGTCCATTTGGGGTAGAAAATCCACTAGCCATTTATCAGTTAGGAAAGCAAGAACTGATAACTACCATTATATCATCACCTCTAATGACATGAAGCAAGTCAATCTGTGTGAAAAAGAGCGGGGAAAGCTGACCGTATGATCAGGTACAGAAAATGAAGACCCACCAAGGGGGAAAAAAAGAAGTAATATTGCCTTTATATTGACACCGGTGAGACCCCGCCTCAAATATTTGGTTCAGTTTTAAAGGCATGAGACCATGGAGGCAATTCTAAAACGGCACATGGCCTTACACGGAGCGGCTTAAGGAACTATCTGGAGTAGAAGAAGGAAAGGGGAGATGTGATAGAAACATTCAAATATCAAGGAGGCTTCAATATTGCAAGATTTAATATTATTATTATTTACATTTATAAGTCTCCCTTCTTCTGGGAAGTTCAGGCTGGCCTACAAGCGAACCATAATACACAAAACATAGATAATAAACATACAATAAGAGCAGATCACAGAAATTAATAAAATACAATAACAAGAAAATGCACACGGTTAAACTTCAAGGCATAAATAGAAACAAGGACAAGGAGGGTCATGCTGATGCTGGAGGGAGTGAAGTACAGAGGAAATATGAAAACATAATTCTTTACTGAGAGGCTGGTGGATGCCTGGAATAACCTGGTAGCAGAAGTGGTAGTAATCCCACCATGACAGAATTCTAGCACACGTGGAACAGATGTGGAGGGTGAGGATAGTAAGGGCAGGGGAAGGACAAGGTAGGGTGATGAAACACCTATGCCTATTTACCTTGAGCAATTGAAGGCCAAAAAGAGGAGATGATAAAACTCGGTCCCTTTGGAGCTGAAACTAGAGGTTAAATTATTTACCCTTTAGGGCAGGGGTCGGGAACCCATGGCTCGCGAGCCAGATATGGCTCTTTTGAGGGCTGCATCTGGCTCTCAGACAAGTGTCGCCACACTTTCCCGCTGACCCAGCTGCTCCCCGGTCCTCCTCCGCCCGGGCTTAAAATGCTGTCAGCCCGGGCGGAACGCGGCAGGACAGCTGGAGTCAGCGGCACCGGCGTGCTCTCTTCTCCCCCCCCCCCCCCCCCGCGGCCCGGAAGAGGAAGTGGAGCGTATCGGGTGCGTGCGCGGCAAGAAGAGGCCACGCTAGTGCGCTCGGCATCGGCCCGAAGTAAAGAAGACTGCAGCGCGGCTCGGAGGAAAATGAAGAGCTTCAACCGCGGCCGATGGGACTCCGCCTCCGCGAGGGCTGAAAATGAAGAGGTTAGCGTTGGGAGGAGGCTGCTGCTGCCGCGAGTTCCCGGGGTGGGGGTGAGAGAGAGTGAATGAGCGAGCAAGCATGTGTGTTTGCTCGCTCATTCACTCTCTCTCTCCCCCACCCGGGGAACTCGCGGCAGCAGCAGCCTCCTCCCAAAGCTAACCTCTTCATTTTCAGCGGAGGCGGAGTCCCATCGGCCGTGGCTGAACCTCTTCATTTTCCTCCGAGCCGCGCTGCAGTCTTCTTTACTTCGGGGGGGGGGGGGGCCCTGTGTGTGTGTGTGTGTGTGTGTGTGAGTGAGTGAGTGAGTGAGTGAGAGATGCATCTCCACTTCCTCTTGTGTGTGTGTGTGTGTGTGTGTGCGAGATGCATGTATGTGAATGATTGAGAGCCTGTACATGTGAAAGAGAGTGTCTGTGATTGAGAGCCTGCCTGTGAGAGAGAGAGCATGAATGTAAGTTTACCATTGGGAACCTGTATGTGTAAGTTTGTGATTGAAAACCTGTGTGTGTGAGAGTATGTGTGAATGATTGTGATCCTTTGTGTGTGAGAGAGAAATCATGTGAATGTATGATTAAGAGCCTGTGTGTATAAGTAAGAGAGAGATCATGTCTGTCTGTGTGTGATTGAGAGCTGATTTAGGTGAGGGAGCATGTGAGTATGTGATTGAGAGCCTGTGTTTAAATGAGAGAGAGAGAGAGAGACCATGTGTGTCTGTGTGTGATTGAGAGCTGATTTAGGTGAGGGAGCATGTGAGTATGTGATTGAGAGCCTGTGTTTAAATGAGAGAGAGAGAGAGAGACCATGTGTGTCTGTGTGTGATTGAGAGCTGATTTAGGTGAGGGAGCATGTGAGTATGTGATTGAGAGCCTGTGTGTAAATGAGAGAAAGAGAGGACATGTTTGTAAGCATGTGAATGAGAGTCTGTGTGTGAGAGAAAAAGACAGCATGTATTTATGTGATTGAAAGCCTGTGTGGGTGTGTAAGCGTGAAAAAATAGACAGCATGTGTGTAAATGTGTAATTAAGAGCCTATATAAGTGAGAGAAAAAACATGTGTATATGTGAGTACTGAGAGCATGTGTGTATAGGTGTGTCATTGAGAGCCAGTGTGAGAGAGAGCGCTGGTATGTGACTGAGAGAGGAGAAAGTTCCAAGCAAACCACCCCTCCTCCTGCTAATTCAGAACAATCTCAGGACACCTGGATATCAAACGTTCCCAGGTATGCAGAGCAAAAAAATGTTTGTATCCTTATTATTTTTCATTACTGGGTCTTTGTGTCTGCTATTTTGAAATATTTTGTTGGTATCTGGAAATGTTTTATATGAGTTTTTAATTATTGGATATTCCACTCCTCAGCTGTTTCGAAATATGTTCTTTTTGTTAGTACAGTTTTACTGCTGATGATTTTATATTTCTTGATTTGTTTTATAAGGATGGGTGATGTTTCTTTTTTCCTTTGTTACACTGCATACAGAGACTCTGGCTTGTTGCAGTTTCCAATTCAGTTTTTTCTGCATGCTTCTTGTTATGCGTTTTGGTCTCTTTATTCTATGTTAGGTGAGGGACAGCACGTGATTCAGGTGAGGTTTTCTGCTGGCGTGTAGTTTCTGTGTAGGACTCTATAGCAGCCTGACTTGGTCCGTTTTCCTAATATGAGATGTATTGGTGTCTTAAGGCCTGGTGTAATATTTTCAGAGACTTATTGTACTTTAAAAGTGTGATCTTACATAAAATGCACACATTTACTTGTATTTAGTTTTAAACATATTGTATGGCTCTCATGGAATTACATTTTAAAATATGTTGCGTTTATGGCTCTCTCAGCCAAAAAGGTTCCTGACCCCTGCTTTAGGGAAAGGGTAAAGAAGTGCCTTTTCCCGGATTAAGTGACACCTGTGAGTAGTTTATGATGAGAACTGTTGAAAGGCGATGATGGCGATGTGGGTCTTGGGTGAAGGTTAGATGTTTGTACATATTTGTTGTCACAAGTTTTATTTGATCAGATCTGGAATCTGCATGTGCGGTATGTAAGAGTTTTTAAATAAGTAAGCAACACTGACTTGGATTATTTTATTATTTAGGTTTGTGGATCGCCTCCTCTGTGAACATTTGTGGTGTTTCACAGTATAAATAGCGGCATTCGTTTTAACAAATAGGTCAGCCAACAATAATTCAATCAGTAGGTTAGTAAAAAAAAGGCAATATAAATGAAGATGGCCAAGGTTATACAGTTTTAGCATTACAATTAAAAATAGTTCACATATAACCCCTGCTTGGCACACATAAAATAAGAGTCCCTAATGCTGGATTTTTGTGGCCCTGGCACCAGCTCTGTGAGTTCAGAAGCAATGGTTGGATGGAACACAGCTCAGAGGGCAATGGGGGTGGATCGTCCTGCAAGGCAGGAGAAAGGAAAAGGGAAAAAAAGCTTTTTCCCCCTGCTTTCCCTCCACGTTGGAACTTCGACCCTCCTTCCCAGGCCTTCTTCAGATGCCTCTTCTCTGACGAGCCTACTACCCTGGGAGTCACGTTTTGGCTGTGCATTTTGTTCTTGTGGAGGTAATTGCCATGCACAGTTATCCCTTTGGTGACCATGTGTTCTTTCTGTTGCCTTTCGTTGCAGCCTAAGGACCAGTTGCCGCTCCATTATGTAGCCCTCCGTCCCAGTGGAGCCGTTGGTGTCACCCAGACCCTTCTGAAGGTGTCTCACAAGGATGCCAGACTCAGCCAGAACAAAGTAAGTGCATATCTGGATTATAAGGCCAAGAGCACCAGCAGTGCTCTCCCAAAAGAGAGGATTATTCCTTTGGAGATTTATGGAGGAAGAAGTATAGAAAAGCAATTAATACATGCAGGCTAGTCTTTAAGATATTGCAGGGAGGCAATTTTCAGACTCTCTGATTTGAGACAAAGTTTAAAGGTACTTTTTCCCGGCAGACTTAGACTGAGTTTCCAAGAGAAAGTACATGCATGTTTTGATTTTGAAAGTGAGTGTTATCTTCATTTTGAAACAGCCACAGACTTTTGCACCTGCTTTTTTCTGCAAATAGATTTTGCATGGGAAATAACGAACATAGACTTGAGAATGGAATCTACATACATCATTTTTCAAACCCACCCAAAATACACCCCAGGAATGCTTCCTCAAAGGTGGCTGGAAGCTCATAGGTTGTGGAATGTCCCCAGGATCACTTCCTCTAAAGGTGGCTAAAAGCACACAGGTTGTGGAATGCCCCTGGGAATATTCCTCAAGAAGTGGCTAGAACACAAGTTGTGGAACATTCCCGGGAACGCTTACTCAAAAGAGGCTGGAAGCTCTTAGGTTGTGGAATATCCCTAGGAACGCCTCCTCAAAGGTGGCTGGAAGCTCATAGGTTGCGGAATATCCTCAGGAACGCTTCCTCAAAGATGGCTGGAAGCACACAGGTTGTATAATGTCACCAGGAACACTTTCTTAAAGGTGGCTGGAAGCTCATAGGTTGTGGAATATCCCTAGGAACACCTCCTCAAAGGTGGCTGGAAGCTCATAGGTTGTGTAACGTCACCGGGAACGCTTCCTCTATAGGTGGCTGAAAGCACACAGATTGTAGAATGTCCCCAGGAAAGCTTCCTCTAAAGGTGGCTGGAAGTACACAGGTTGTGGAATGCCCCTGGGAATACTTCCTCTAGAAGTGGCTAGAAGAACACCAGTTGTGGAACATTCCCGGGAACGCGTCCTCAAAGGTGGCTGGAAGCTCATAGGTTGTGTACCATCACCAGGAACGCTTCCTCTATAGGTGGCTGAAAGCACACAGATTGTAGAATATGCCCAGGAACGAGTCCTCAAAGGTGGCTGGAAGCTCATTGGTTGTGTAACGTCACCGGGAATGCTTCCTCTATAGGTGGCTGGAAGCTCACAGGTTGAGTAACATCACCAGAAACGCTTCCTCTAAAGGTGGCTGGAAGCACTTAGGTTATGGAATGTTCCTGGAAACGCTTCCCCTGAAGGCAGTTGAAAGCACACAGGTTTATGGCTAAAGCCAAAGGTCTTTACTTAGTCCTTATCCTCCTTGACCTTTCTGCTTCTTTTGACATTGTTGATCCCCACCTACTTCTTGGATTTCGGGACTCTGTCCTGTCCTGGATCCTTTATAGAAACATAGAAACATAGAAATGACGGCAGAAGAAGACCAAATGGCCCATCCAGTCTGCCCAGCAAGCTTCACACACTTTTTTCTCTCATACTTATCTGTTTCTCTTAGCTCTTGGTTCTATTTCCTTTCCACCCCCACCATTAATGTAGAAAGCAGTGATGGAGCTGCATCCAAGTGAATATCTAGCTGATAAGTTAGGGGTAGTAGGGGTAGTAACCGCCGCAATAAGCAAGCTACACCCATGCTTATTTGTTTTACTCAGACTATGTTATACAGCCCTTATTGGTTGTTTATCTTCTCCCCTGCCGTTGAAGCAGGGAGCTATGCTGGATATGCTTGAGGTATCAGTTTATTCTTCTCCCATGCTGTTGAAGCAGAGAGCCATGCTGGATATGCATCGAAAGTGAAGTATCAGGCACATTTGGTTTGGGGTAGTAACCGCCGTAACAAGCCAGCTACTCCCCGCTTTGTGAGTGTGAACCCTTTCTTACCTCTCCCATCACACTTTTAGGGGCTAATGCAATATCGGCGAGCGAAAAACAGGTGCTCATGATCGAGTGCCTGCTTTCCTAACACGCTCCCACCCATCTCTCCCGGTGCACGATGCAATATGATAATGAGCTGCCGTGTACAAAAGGAGGTGCTAGGGGAAATTGTGCATCCCTAGCGCCTCCTCTTCATTGAGCACCCAGGAGACGTGGCTGGCAGTGCGGGTTAGGGAAACAGACGCTCAATACAAGTGTCCGTTTTCTCCATCTGCCGTCACAAAAAACATGTACAACATACACGGCCTGGGCCGTGTACATTGTGCATGTATATTGGGCGTCCAGAATTTTTCTTTTTCAAGATTTTATTTTTTTGTGCGATGCTGCTTTCTGTGGTTCTTCCTATTTTGTATTGTGACGATACTAATAGGAGGAACCACAGAAAGCAGGATTTTGGGGGTTTTTTTGGTAGAGCCCTTGACTCTGCCAGCTCCTGGGCTGGCGTTACATTTTTCACGTTACAATGGGCGCATTGGCTACACAGGAATTTTTTAAATCGGGCAGTAATAGCTAATAGAACTCAACTACATGGAATTTACATTAGCTATTAGCTAGGCACTGGTTTGGCCTCGCGTTTTGGACATGCTGATCCCAGTATTGTCTCAGGCATAAGTCTAACGCATCCAAAACTCGCGTCCAACCGTGCGTTTAGGGGCACGCTGACCTGAGCGCCTGATATTGCATCGGCCTGCTAGTGTTTCCTCTGGTAGATCTTCCTCTACTGCATTCCCACTATCAAGTGGTGCACCTCAGGGTTAAGTCTCTTCTCTTCTCTCTGTATACTAATTCCCCTGGTGCTCTGATTACTCTCATAGCTTTTAATACCGTCTTTATCCTGATGATTCCCAGATTTACCTCTCTACACCAGAGATTTCAGCAGGAATCCACTCCTAGATCTCAATCTGCTTGTTGGACTTGCTGCCTGGATGTCCCAC
This sequence comes from Rhinatrema bivittatum, assembly GCF_901001135.1. NCBI lineage: Eukaryota > Metazoa > Chordata > Amphibia > Gymnophiona > Rhinatrematidae > Rhinatrema > Rhinatrema bivittatum. Next base: position 796,346,122 of record NC_042616.1, on the reverse strand, counting down.
TCAACATGGCCAAGACAGAGCTCCTTATCTTTCCCCCTATGCTCACTTCGCCTCTTTTTCCTTTCCCTAATCCTCCCAGTCCCCTCAGTCCATAACCTTGGCAACATCATTGACTCCTCTCTCTCCTTCTCTACACATATCCAAAACATTGCTAAAATATGCCATTTCTTTCTCTATAACTTCAGCAGTATCCCATCCTTTCTGAACACACTACTAGAAACCTCACTATACTGGCTCCCTATCCATTCCCGCCTACAATTAAAATGCCTCTTACTCAGCGACAAGAACCTTCACTCTGCAACTCTTCACTACCTGTCCTCTCCTATCTCTCACCATACCCCTCCTCATGTACTCTTCTCATCAGGCAATTCACTCCTACCTATGTCCTTCTCCTCTACCACCAATTCCCAACTCCTTGCTTTCCACTTGGCTGCACCATACGCTTAGACTTCCTGAGTTGATGCATCATGCTCCCTCTCTTGTCTTATTTAAATCATGTCTACAAATCCACCTTTTTGAGGCTGCTTTTAAATCTTAACCCTTTACTGTCCCACTTACAGCCTCATTTACAGGATATCTTTCAAATAACTATGCATGGCGGCATATACAAATGTATATGGCTGTACATAGATCTAAGCTATTATTTTCTAACCTCTGCATATCCGATATGCATGTATTATAAAATACATGTATCTTTACCTCGGTATATATGCTCATATATAAGCTTACAAGTGAATACATCTCCTGTATATAACCAGTGTACAACATCTGTATATATATCCAGTGTACAACTTCTGTATATAACCATTGTACATATTTCTTCCTCGAATCCCTATTCACATTTTATCCCCTTGTATCTGTTTGCACCCTCCCCCTGCCCCCCCTTTGTATCGACCCCCCCCCCCTCATCCCTCCCCAGTTACTTAGTTATTTGTTCTGTTACTGCGTTTTACGTTATACACCGTTCTCTGTAAAGGCTATGCCTATATACTTTCTGTTGTAAGTTACTTGTGAACCGGCACGATGTGCAAACGGTTGCCGGTATATAAAATTAAATAAATAAAATAAAAAAAAAATAAAATACATGCAATGCTTTGAAACAACATACATCAATGCATTGAATGTGCATACTTAATCCACCTGTACGTGTGTATATTTTACGTGTGAAAATAAAGTAGAACTTACAATAGTGGGAATTTATGCATGTGAATTGCTGCATTTTAAACATGCACACAGGAGTGAAATTGGCAGCTTTACAAATTAGTCCACCAGTTCGCTCAGTCCTTCTCCAGGTCATCAAGACCCTCCTGGTTCTTCAGCTTGAACTCCCCCAGTTCACTCAGTCAGTACTATACAATAAACACTTTTATTATCAGTTATGCCAGATTATTAGCAGGTGTAACAATACGTGAGAAAGTTGGAAAATGTATGCGTGTAAGTATCTTTTAAAATAGCAACTTAGGTACGTACATATCGGCCCCACACCAGATCGCCCCAACCGCCCGTTTTTTTATGCACGTATAAGTGCACACAAAAGTGAAAATATGCACGCATTTTTGACTTTTATACAATATGGAATATATGAGTAGAGGCTGCTTACGAACATATATGCTCATTTTTCACTGGCACCTGCGAGCGGTCGGCTGCCCATGGCTGTCCGCCGGTTTAGAAAACGAAAGGTGAATTTATCAGCATCCATTTTCCCTAATTGGTGCATAGCCATTGGTTTTGGAAATGGACGCTGGTTAACTGAGCGTCCATTTCCCAAACCTGACCACTGGCACTTTCTTTTACTTTTTTTTTTTTTAATTTTCCTTCTTCTGACTTCATATCACCACGATATTAAATTGGAGGAAGTACAGCTTTTTGGGGTGCTCAGAAATTAACGCCTGCTCTGAGCAGGCGTTAATTTCTGAATGCAAAAATGTGCGTATTAGACACACATTTCTTTTTTCGCATTGGGAGTGAATAACTAATAGCCTCATTCACATGCATTTGCATGTGATGAGCACCATTAATTCCCGGTGCGTTGGACGCGCGTTGTGGAGGCGCTAATCCCCTTATAGCATAAGGGGCTGTGAACGCGCCTATACAATTGCGGGTTAAACAGTGCGCTTGGCTGAGCGCTCTGTAATGCATCGGCCCCAAAATATATCTATTGTACCCAATGCAACTCACTTTGAACTTGGGTTTGGAAACATGAGTAATTCAAATCTAAAATCAAATCCAAATGCAAACCAAGTATACAGCCCCATTGGGATTCTTACTAAAGAATGTGTGCCTGTAGAAGGGTTTGTGTGCATAAAAGGATGGACACACCTCGATTTTGTGTATACTTTTACATGACCAAAAAAGAGGCATTCTGTGTAGCTTGTTGGGATTTCTGTGCATGCTACTTATTTAAAAAATTAGGCACATAAATTTGTATGTGCAAGTTATGCCCTGCAAAGAGCAGGTGTAACCTTGTGTGGGTGGGTTTGACCACGTTATTTCACATAAGTGTCAGAATAAACTTATATACATAAGTTCGGTTTGATAGTTGGGGCAACTTATGCATGTAGTGGCTACATAATTTGCTTAAATCACAAACATAGAAGCCAACTCCTCTCCAAATCTATTAGTTAGAAACTACCAAGGAGAGGGAAAATAAATCTCCCAATCAATTTTTTTACTCAATTATAAGGAAATGTTTTCATAGTAAGCAGAGACGTCTCTACCAAGGAGAGGGAAAATAAATCTCCAATCAATTATTTTACTCAATTATAAGGAAAGTTTTTCATAGTAAGCAGAGATGTCTCTTATAATTGAGAAAAAAATTGATTGGGAGATTTATTTTCCCTCTCCTTGGTAGTTTCTAACTAATAGATTTGGAGAGGAGTTGGCTTCTGTGTTTATGATTTAAGCAAATTATGTAGCCACTACATGCATAAGTTGCCCCAACTATCAAACCGAACTTATGTATATAAGTTTATTCTGACACTTATGTGAAATAACGTGGTCAAACCCACCCACACAAGGTTACACCTGCTCTTTGCAGGGCATAACTTGCACATACAAATTTATGTGCCTAATTTTTTTAAATAAGTAGCATGCACAGAAATCCCAACAAGCTACACAGAATGCCTCTTTTTTGGTCATGTAAAAGTATACACAAAATCGAGGTGTGTCCATCCTTTTATGCACACAAACCCTTATGTGAAATAACGTGGTCAAACCCACCCACACAAGGTTACACCTGCTCTTTGCAGGGCATAACTTGCACATACAAATTTATGTGCCTAATTTTTTTAAATAAGTAGCATGCACAGAAATCTTTAAATAAGTAGCATGCACAGAAATCTTTAAATAAGTAGCATGCACAGAAATCTCTGCTTACTATGAAAAATGTTCCTTATAATTGAGTAAAAAAATTGATTGGGAGATTTATTTTCCCTCTCCTTGGTTGTTTTTTTACATAATTTGCTTGTCATGTAAAACAATACTTTACCCATGGAAACAGCCTGCCTACTCGATATGCAGATCACCGTACGTGCGTACGGGCTGGAGGCAGATAAGTTTACCTACAGTGAGCAGCGGCATTCCAGGGGGGAGGCTGGGGCCGGCTTTGCCCTTATGTACCTACTTTGGCATTTTCAGAAGAATGCGGGGACATTTTCCTGGCAAAGAAATCCGCGTGCAGACGAGCCGGTATAATTGTGCGTGGATAGTTTTAGTGCACCTGTGCTCCCTTTGAAGACCTGGTTCCGTACGGGCTGTGTTCCAAAACCGCCCCCACAGTATGTACCAAAGCAAAACAGCAGTCGTGAAGTCAAAAGGAAAAAATGTACGTAAAAGAGGAGACGCAGGACTAGCGTCTACGCTTAGAGCAGTGCCTAACGAGGCAAAATGCTACTGGGAAGCCCTTGAGTTGCAGTGAGTGGCAAAATGAAACCCTCCGAAACGGAGCGTGTTTCAGGGGGACGTGAGAAAGTCCCCGTGACACAGCCATGGGGTGCACCGATCGCCCCGGACAGTGCCGGGAAAGAACTGGTCAAGGGGCGATGGATGACTTCTTTATCATTTGGAGGGGTGTGCACAGGCATAGGTTTATTTTTATTTTGTTTCATTTTGTTTTTCATTTGTTTCATTTTTTTAATAAAAAAAAAAAAAAAAAGAAATAAAAACAGGAAAGGAAAAAGAAAACGCTGCTGCATTTCCCTCCCATCCTTTCCCGCCCCTCTCCACTTTTACCAGATTTTCCTTTCTTCACGGGGCAGGAGCCATTCCCGGTTGCTCCTGCCCTGCCAGTGAGACGCTTAGGAACGGCGCTGGAAGACCGAGGGCAGCGCCATTTTTCATCTGGTGCCGTGTCTAAGCGTCCCGTTGGCAGGGCAGGAGCAATTGTAAAATCCGGCGAGCGGCCACCCGATATTATAACGTGCGCGCGCATGTTATAAAACCGGCGCGCCCACGTGTGCGCGCCGGGAAGCGCGCGCACATTATAAAATCTACCCCTCGGGATTTTGCTGCCCCCAGGCACTTTAGTGCTTTCACCATCCTAACCTCCTACAAGCGTCTGTTACTGGGTAGCAGAAGGCCTGTTCTCTGAAAGGCGGCTAATCTTAGCCAGCCTGCTGCCCTTAAATACAGGCACAGGCATAATGGGTCCCTATTGTCAAATCCAGGGCTGTTTCTGCTAATACAGACTGATGATCTCAACAGATTACGACTTGAGCAAACAGAAAAGGAAACATTAACATCCAGACCAAAGAAACACAATGTTGAAAAAAAACAGTCCCACAGCATTAAGCTATCCTTACTGCTTCTGCAGCCTCCCCAGCACCAGCTGACCGAGGGAATGGGGAATTAAACCCAGGTCGCTCTACACTGTAGTGCACAGCACTTCCGCTGAGCTTTCAGGCCAGCCTCTTACCCTATTTTTCCCCTCTGGCGAGCCAGAATGTAGCTTTACATGCCACTGGAAATGCAGAATTGCACTGAGATTCTTTCCCCTCCCCAGAGCGTGTGCTGCTTCTGTGGCATCCCCATTCGTGGCCAGCCTAGGTGAACAGAAACCCTGATCCTGCAATTGAACCTGGGTCACGGCGTGACAGTGCACAGCGCTGCCCCGGAGGCGCCAGGCCGGCCCTCCTTCCCAACTCTGAAACAAAATGAGAGAACAGAACAGTGGCATCTCAGTGCCCTCCCAGCATTTACCAGCACAGCGTCCAATCTGTTATCAGCCTGCAAACTGGTGGCAAGGAAGCGAGAAGAGATGACTAATTCAAAGTGTTATCGTATTGCTAACGCAGAATCATTTTGCTTGTGCTAAAGATGGAAATTAGATGTAGCAAAGTGATATGCAGTGAGGAGTTCCACTGCAGCCTAACTTGTAAATTATCCTGTGCAGCAAACTGTAAATGTATTAACCAGCTAGGGGTATGATATTTCTGCTTTGTACCTCGCCCAGCACTTTTGGATAGAGCTAGTGAATAAATAAATACACATAAATCAATAATTATACATCAACATTTTGTAAAAGTATCAAAATAATGAAATGTGATTTTAATAAGAATTATTAACAGAATGAGCGCCATTCTGTTTGTCTGCCTTCCCTTTCCCCCTCACCGCACATGCAGGATGGCTGTATCCCGCTCTTCTTAGCTGTGGAATCAGGAAATATTGGCATCTGTAAGGAACTGCTTGCAGCTCAAGCAGAAGCGCAGCTCAGGTCGCAAAGAAAGGTATCGTGCCTTCCTTTTCTACACAACAGTACCCAGATCAGGACACAGGGAGAGGCACAGTACCGCCTGATGGAAACCATCTTCAGCTACATCTAGCTCAGAGCACAGAGAAAATACAGTGCTTTTCTACTGTACACCCACACATCTACATCCACAGCCAGCTCAGGGCACAGGGAGCATTACAGTACCACTCGTTGCAAACCCACACATCTTCAGCTACATCTAGCTCAGAGGACAGAGAAAATGCAGTGCTTTTCTACTGCACACCCACACATCCAAATCCACACCCAGCTCAGGGGACAGGGAAGGATATTGGCCTTTCTATTGTACACTCACATATCTACAGCCAAATCCAGCTCAAGGATCAGGGAAAAATACAGTACCACCTATACATCTTCAGCCACCCCTAGCTCAGAGGGGTGTCTACCCTCACATCCAAAAGTACTCCCAGCTCAAAGAATAAGAAAAAGTACACTGGTACAAATAAAAGAGATCATATTACTCCTGTCCTTGCTGCATTACACTGGCTACCTGTCGAATTCAGAATTAAATATAAGACTTTATGCCTAATACACAAAGCAGTCTATGCAGAGCAAGTAGACTGGATGAATGCAGTCATACGCATTCACACCCCACAACGAAATCTGCGGTCAGCTGGCAAAGGGCTCCTTACAATTCCCTCTATCGCCACTGCCAGACTTACTTCTGTTAGGGAAAGGGCTGTGTCATTGGCGGGACCAGGTCTTTGGAATTCACTACCCACTGAATTAAGGCTCCAAAGTAACTTAAAGGAGTTTAAGAAAGCACTGAAAACCTGGTTGTATGTTCAAGCATTTCAAGTAGAAGCCAGTTAGGATTTTGCCTTTTTTTTTTTATGATTTCCGTTCTTAAATTTGAGTACTTTAATGTGTTATATAATTTTATATAATTTTAGCATTTTTATGATTGAAATTTTTTTTATTTTTTATGAATGGTTTAAATTTTCAGCATATTTTGTTTTTATGAAATATTGTATTTTATGTTTTTATGTATTTTATGTTTAGTTTATTTTAAGGAATATTGTAAACCGGGGTGAAGGTATACACCAACATCAGTATAGAAAAATTAATTAATAAATACATAAATAAACACTGCCTTCCTAGTGTCTACCCTCACATCCAAAAGTAGTCCCAGCTCAAGGAATAGGAGAAAGTACATTTCATTCCTATTGTCTACCCTCACATCCAAAAGTACTCCCAGCTCAAGGACTGGAAAAAGTACAGAGCATTCCTAGTGTCTTCCCTCACATCCAAAACTATTCCCCAGCTCAAGGAATAGGAGAAAGTACAGTGTCTTCCTAGTGTCTTCCCTCACATCCAAAACTACTCCCAGCTCAAGGAATAGGAGAAAGTACACTGCCTTCCTAGTATATACCCTCACATCCAAAAGTACTCCCAGCTCAAGGAATAAGAAAAAGTACACTGCCTTTCTAGAGTATACCCTCACATCCAAAAGTACTCCCAGCTCAAGGAATAGGAAAAAGTACATAGCATTCCTAGTGTATAGCCTCATATCCAAAACTACTCCCAGCTCAAGGAATAGGAGAAAGTACATTTCATTCCTATTGTCTACCCTCACATCCAAAAGTACTCCCAGCTCAAGGACTGGAAAAAGTACAGAGCATTCCTAGTGTCTACCCTCACATCCAAAACTACTCCCAGCTCAAGGACTGGAAAAAGTACAGTGTCTTCCTAGTGTCTACCCTCACATCCAAAACTACTCCCAGCTCAAGGACTGGAAAAAGTGCAGTGTCTTCCTAGTGTCTACCCTCATATCCAAAAGTAGTCCCAGCTCAAGGAATAGGAGAAAGTACATTTCATTCCTATTGTCTACCCTCACATCCAAAAGTACTCCCAGCTCAAGGACTGGAAAATGTACAGAGCATTCCTAGTGTCTTCCCTCACATCCAAAACTACTCCCAGCTCAAGGAATAGGAGAAAGTACACTGCCTTCCTAGTATATACCCTCACATCCAAAAGTACTCCCAGCTCAAGGAATAAGAAAAAGTACACTGCCTTTCTAGAGTATACCCTCACATCCAAAAGTACTCCCAGCTCAAGGAATAGGAAAAAGTACATAGCATTCCTAGTGTATAGCCTCATATCCAAAACTACTCCCAGCTCAAGGAATAGGAGAAAGTACATTTCATTCCTATTGTCTACCCTCACATCCAAAAGTACTCCCAGCTCAAGGACTGGAAAAAGTACAGAGCATTCCTAGTGTCTACCCTCACATCCAAAACTACTCCCAGCTCAAGGACTGGAAAAAGTACAGTGTCTTCCTAGTGTCTACCCTCACATCCAAAACTACTCCCAGCTCAAGGACTGGAAAAAGTGCAGTGTCTTCCTAGTGTCTACCCTCACATCCAAAACTACTCCCAGCTCAAGGACTGGAAAAAGTGCAGTGTCTTCCTAGTGTCTACCCTCACATCCAAAACTACTCCCAGCTCAAGGGAGAGGAAAAGGTCCAGAGCTTTCCTGTTGTGCTCTCTCTCATGCATGACATCTCCCCAGCTCAGGGGACAAGGGCTTGTACATTACCTTCCTATTGAAAAGCCACACCCACCTTAGAGAACAGGGAAATGTACCATACTACCTCTTATAAACTCACAATCCAAAAGCACACCCATCTAAGGCTGTATCTAAAGCATATTTTTCAGGCCTTTCCTTATTCAGAAAGGACTTTTGCCTATTCTGTGCCTCTGGATAAACTCTTTACTGACTTATGCCATCTATGTGTTTCTCAACAAGCGGAATTCACACTACACCATGAGGGCAGTATCTCAGAAAGTTAGACTTATTGTAACAATGACAATTGGCTTTCTTCCTCTTTTTTTTAATATTGGAGCAGACTGGACATAAAAAGGGGCTTAGTGGCTGTAGAAAACCACATTCAAAGGAAGCCATTAACCTCTTCCGCAGCACAGAATGCTGCTGCTGGTTATTGTACTAACATTGAAAATGCTGCTTATTCATTGTAGAAATACGGTGACATGGTGCTGCATGCAAGCTGCAGGAAAAGAGACCCAGAGCTGGTCAAGATTCTTGTGGATCATGGAGCCATAGTGGACTTCCAGAACGTGAGTAGTAAGCAGAGATCATTTTGAATGAGGCCCAAAGCTAAGCACGCATGACTTTAGCAGCCAATGGTTGACTAAAAGATAGCGACTGAAGCAGTGAAGAGGTTATCACTCCAGTGATGGCTTCTTGCAATGGCTCTGTGGTGAGCCAAGAGTGTAACATGTGGGCAATGAACACGCAAAGAAAAAGCCTCCAACATTTACAGTGACCTGACCATTATCCTGCGATAGAATATTTTTCTGGTCTCGTGTCTGATTGTGAAGCAGGTATCTCCAATACAATGTTAACTCACATTCAATTTCTCTCTCTCTTTTTTTTTTTTCCTTATAAATGTATGTTTTTACTAGTTGACTATGGGTTCTTGCAGGGCATACCAATGTCAACACCACCTACCCAACGCCTATTTTTTTTTATTTTTTTTTTAAATGTAGAGAATAATGACATTTAAAAAAAACAGCAAAAAAAACCAAACAAACCATGAAAGAAAACTGAAAGTAAATAAACTTTGCCGGATCTAAGCTATCTGTTTCAAAATCAGTCACCAGACAAAAAAAAAAATATTTTCTGTTGCAGGTTAATGATCACCTTCCAAGTTATTCCATGCCATGGAAGAGCATCTCACCAAGTGGAGCCAAGCCCCTTGATAGGAAATTGGTAGCGCGCCACTATAACAAACTGCCTAACGTTTTTGGCATCTAAAAGTTGAAATGAGTTTAAACCTTTTTCTCTCTCTTGCCATTCGAACCAAGAATATTTATAAAGGAATAATGTGAAATCAACTACGTACACCGGGACCTGAGAAATCACTAGGAAAGCTCTGGAAGTGAAGGAAAGTGACAATCAAACACACAAAATCTAAATGAGACGTCCACTAAGGGAAAGTGATTTTGTATATATAGATTAAGGAACATTCATAAATCAGGCTAAATCATGCAATCTGCCAGACACTATGCAAGTTACCTGAGAAGGGAAATCAAAGCTCCGTTTTCTGTGAGAAAAAACAATAGAAAACAAAAAAAATGTCTCATAATCTCCTAAACAGGCTGACTTTGCAACATCATAGAGAGAACCAAAGACATTGGACACTCAGAGGCCAAGAGAAATCAGGATTGCCTTAAGTCAGTCACATGACTGGCCAGCACTTTCATTCCCAACAAATCCCATTCAGTAATGAGTTTAAATTAATATGTGATTCAATATAAATTGAAAAATTACCCTCCAAAAATTGAGTCTTGTGTCAAATGCATAATATGTAAGTAAACATACAAGGAGCATTTGATAAATCTTTGCGTTGTTCTCCAATTCGCTTATAAATGTATTAGGACCTTCATAACACCAGTGCCTAGGTCTTAATAAACCTTTGTATATCAAGGGTCATAAATAATTATCGGTCCCATTAAATTCATAGAGGCCCATATTCAATAGTGGACAAGTTATCCGGGTAAAGTTAGGTGGATAACCTGCTACCCGGCTAGAAGTTAGCTGGATAAGGGCTAAATATAGCAGGGTAAGCCATTTATTTACTAAAGGCTTATCGCACGCGAAAAGGCCCTTTTCGCGTGCGATAGCATGCTAATTCGAGTCAGGACAGAGTCGGGGCGGCGAGGGGAGGAGTTTTGGTGGCGAGGGGGCGGACTCAGCGGTGTCTTCGCTGGCGGCGATAAAGTTAGTAGAAAGGTGGCGTGAAAGGTGGCACTATTTGGTGTGAAAGCCGGCAGTGAAGACACCGCCCCTCCCCCTTCGACCCCCACCCCCCGTTTTCGCTGGATTCATCATTCAGCGATGAATGATGAATCCAGGCCTTAGACGTATAACTATTTTCTTTCTAAATGGCTCATGAATATGGACCTGATTACAATTTTTGCAGATTTTAAAGTTTAGCAAATAAAATCAAGTACTTTCCTTTTTAATCAGCAAATGCCCGACACGACATCATGTTTTGTGCCCTGCTGTACATATTTGCCACAAATAGTCGAAACAACTTTTTTCTGCTTTTGTCTGTCTGTGAGATGGATAATGAGATTTCCCTTTACCCTTAAGATACAAACATACAGGTAAAGAGTTTTGGGGAGTTTCATGTAGCAAGACAGTGGTTAAAATGAATTAGTTAATGAAGCTGAAGGCAGACAATAAGGCTTAAGATTTAAAAGTAGCCTCAAAAAGGTGGGTGTTTAGATGGGATTTAAACAGGCTGAGAAAGGGAACATGACGCACCAGCTCAGGAAGTCTATACCAAGCACACAGTGCAGCCAGGTGGAAAGTACAGAGCTGGGAATTGGAGGTAGAGGAGAAGGGCACAGATGTGAGTGACTTGTCTGATAAGAGGAGTGCACGAGGAGGGGTGTAGAGAGAGGAGAGGTAGCGAGGAGCTGCAGAGTGAAGGCACTTGTAGGTGAGTAAGAGGAGTTTGAACTGTGTGCGGGAATAGATAGGGAGCCAATGCGGTGACTTCAGAAAAGGGGTTATCTATGGGTGTAGCTACTATGGCAAAACGTAAGTTGAGCAGCTGAATTTAGGATAGATTGTAATGGAGAGGGTTGGCTTGCTGGGAGACCTGTGAAAAGCAGGTTGCAATATCTAAGCGGGAGGAGATGAAGGAGTGGATTAGAGTTCTGGTAGTGTGTTCAGAAAGGAAGAGATGGATTTTGGCAGTGTTATAGAGAAAGAAACAGCACATTTTATCAGAGTTTTGGATATGTGTAGAGAAGAGAGAGGCGTTGAAGATGACTCCTAGGTACGGGCTGAGGGGGACTGGGAGGGTAACTGTGTTATCTACAGAAACTGAGAAAGAAGGAAGAGGAGAGGTGAGCTTAGTGGGAAAGATAAGGAGCTCTGTCTTGGCCATGTTGGTGGGACCTCCAGGAAGCAATGTTAGACAAGCAGGCTGAGATATCAAACTGGATTTCTGATTAAATTTATGGTTTAGAGAGGTAAATCTGAGCCTCATCAGCATAAAATGGTATTGAAAACCAAGAGAGGAAATCAGAGCACCAAGGGAATTAGTAAACAGGGAGAAGAGAAGAGGGCCCAGGAGAAAACCCCAAGACACACAGATTGAAAATAGGATGGCAGTAGAGGATGATCCGCCAGAGGAAACACAAAAAAAGTGTGATGGGAGAGGTAAGAAGAGAACCAAGACTGGACAGAGTCCCGTCCAAGTGAGGACAGAGTATCAAGGAGAAGCTGATGATTAACAGTGTCAAAAGTAGCAGATATGTCAAGGAGGATAAGGACTGAGTAAAAGCCTTTGGCTTTAGCCATAAACAGGTCACTGGAGACTTTGACAAGGGCTGTTTCTGTGGAGTGTAGAGGGCGAAAACCAGACTGGAGTGGATCAAGAATGGCTTGAGAATCAAGAAAGTCAAGACTGTGGCAGTGAACAGCACGTTCAATAAGGAGGCAAAAGGGAGGAGGGAAATGGGACAATAGCTGGCAAGAGTGGTAGGGTCATGAAGACTAGAGATAGAGTGGAGTCTGATAATGGTAACTATAGGCATTCTCCACCTCCTGCATACTCCAAATAACTTTTTAGAGGCCCTTCCAAATGCCTTTTTGAACATTTTAAAACTGCCTATTAGTAGGCAAGTATCCCCTTTTATGAAAGTTACTGTGGGGACTCTTTGGGATCACCATTAAATGGCTCTAGTTTCTAAAACCTTAGAGCTAGGAGTAGGATACAGGCACCAAAATGATAAAGGGAATGGAACAGCTCCCCTATGAGGAAAGGCTGAAGAGGTTAGGACTTTTCAGCTTGGAGAAGATACGGCTGAGGGGGGATATGTTTGAAGTCTATAAAATCATGAAAGAACTAGAACGAGTAGATGATGAGAATCAGTTATTTACTCTTTCGGATAATAGAAGGACTAGGGGGCATTCCTTGAAGTTAGCATGTAGCACATTTAAGACTAATTGGAGAAAAATCTTTTTCACTCAACGCACAATTAAGCTCTGGAATTTGTTGCCAGAGGATGTGGTTAGTGTAGCTGGGTTCAAAAAAGGTTTGGATAAGTTCTTGGAGGAGAAGTCCATTAACTGCTATTCATCAAGTTTACTTAGGGAATAGCCACTGCTATTAATTGCATCAGTAGCATGGGATCTTCTTGGTGTTTGGGTAATTGCCATGTTCTTGTGGCCTGGTTTGGCCTCTGTTGGAAACAGGATGCTGGGCTTGATGAACCCTTGGTCTGACCCAGCATGGCAATTTCTTATGTTCTTAGTTGAGGGAGAGATGCACCATTTCAGAACATCACTCCATAGAGGTTTCTGGAACAGCTATCCCCCTGCTATTATGAAAGCAGATTGCATCATAGCTAGCTGTGTCATTTTGATTTAGTAATCGAAGGAGAAGGAGCTGTTTCTTTGAGTTGATTTTCTTCCTGTTCTTGGTGTGCAAGGCTTGGATTCTGTATTGAACAGGAAGAGGGCAGTTGCCTTAATGGTATACAACCTGTCCAGTAAGAGTGCCCCCGGGATTGCTTTAGAGAGGTTTTCTGTGAAATCCATGGCACTAGGCCTGGGTTAGGGGACCTTGTTGTAGGAAGGCCAGTAATAGAAGAGATTCCGCTAGTCAACATCACACAAACTGTGGATGGAGGGGGGTCACACTGCAGGAGAGCTCCAGTTTTTGCCTTTTTCTAAATATTTATCTTGTGTTTTGGGCAGAGGTTTTGCTGTCATCCTTCCTGCCCTTAAGTGGGGAAACTAAAAATATTTTGTCCCTGCTGCACGGACTTTTCATCCGAAAGATCTTTTGTGTTACCTGGAGGAAGAGAACTGTAAGTAAGACTCTTTTTGTTAGATATGGAGACCCCCAGCCAGAGTCTTCACCCTGGGCAGAAGAGGTATAAGTGGGAGTTGTGCGGTGTTTGAGACCTTGCTTTTTATTTTTTGCTTGCCAATATTTTTGGAAAGGGATTTTCTGCCCACAACTAGGATATCCCTGTCCCACCTTGCTTTACCATACTTTGACGGTAAGTTTTTCCCCCTGACCCATTTACTGCGAGACACTGGCACAGATAAGAAAAGTTGGAGATCTGCGATGATAAGCTGTTTGTGGCAAGAACTGGTGATTCAGTGCCATAATTTGCTTTTGAAAGATTGCTACAATAAAGCTTTCTTTGGACACCCAATCTGAGCATCTGGATTATTTTGTTGGCACTCACGTCCCTCCCACTGAAAGCAAGGAGAGATCTCCCCAGAAAAGACAACGAGAAAGAGTCACGCCCATACCTTGGATCTTGGAGGAGTATTCTTCTCCCTATTGGAAAGAACCCAATACCCCAAGGCTGTGGGACAGAGAGAGGGGAGTTGGCGCCAGGCCCCCATGTGACCCTTGCCTTTCAGGCCCAACCACCAGAACAGAGGCTAGATTAATATTCAGAAAAAACTTGCTATTCGGCCACTATTTGCCAAAAGGAGGCTCAAACCTCTGGGGTTAATCGACCTTTGTGTTTTTAAGAAGGCAGTTTTGGACTGAGGGCCTTTTTTTCTGTTCAAAAAGTGTCTTCTTTCTTGCGTCTGTGCTGGAATCTTAGTGGTTCTAAGCGTGAGCACCTTGGAAATTGCCGAGATGACGAGCACCTGATGGCTATGGCTCAGAAGATATAATATTTAAAAATTCTGCAAGGAAACTGACTTGCAGGCCATTTGTCCTTTTCAAGGTTGGGAATCAAAATCCAATTGGTTGCTGAGAATTAAGATGTGATTGGCTGCTTTAGGTGTTTAGGTGCTATATATACATCAGTCTTTAAATCTCTGAAGTACTGTGGATAATTTCAGGCCGTGGCCTCACTAGTTTTGGTAGCTGTGTGGTTTATTACAAAGGTTGATGGTGAGACTTGGGAGGGGGTGTGAGGGTTGGATTAAGCGTGGGACTTGTAAGAGCCAAGGAGGAAGGTGACGAGGCCTGGAATGGCAGGCCCGCAGAGGTGGTGGAGCCCAGTACTGTAATCGAAGGGACGCTAGGGTGAGATGTAGAGGACATGTGGAGCCAAATCCCTATGCATCATAAACTATTTCAGCTTATGTTTCACACCGAGAAGGTACAGAATGCACCTTTACCGTTTGCCTTAGATAATGGATTTCTTTATTAGGATTAGCACAATAAACTGAATTATTGTCAGACGTTACTAGGACTACATACTTAGTAATTACTTCATCTAGGATATTATTCTTTATTTCTTAGGAAATCGGTTCGACATTAGATTGCCAGATCGATCTAAAATTTCCATGTGAATAAGAAAGACTTCTAAATCACCCCCGCTGTGAGGAGCCGTACATGCCCAACCTGATAGTGTAGCTGATCTCCTGCTTGCTTGCTTGCTTCCGTGGCTGCAGAGGCTGTCTCACTGATCTCGACTGTTCAGGACTCGCTCCCTCTCGACAACGTCTCTGCTTTCAGCGCTCCTGTTGTATTTTCGACAGTGACTTGTGGACCCCTGGTCACTACAAGAGATGACTCCTCCCACAGGGCAGAGCCCTGTGGGGACTTGTAGTGATAGGCTGGTTCTTAGCAGTAATACACACAGTGGAGCGATAGACTTTATTATACAGCAATGTAGTTGGTGGCCTGGGGAATGGGCTGTGAACCCAGCTAGAGGAGAAGAGTCTCTGATGGCGTAGTCCAGTCTGTACTCTGCAGTGCAGATAAAAAGTCTCACCAGGTCTTGAAAGGATGATGGGTCCGGTAGTGGTCCGCAGAGTAGGGTAGGCTGAGAACCCAGGCACAGATGATATACCAGAGAGGGTAGATCCGGTAGTGGTCCGCGATGCCAGGAATCTACAATAGCGGAGGTGAGACAAGGCAGAGATAGACCAAGAGCTGAGGTACTCACTGTGAGGCTGGAAGCTGCTGTAGAGAGAACCCCCCCCCCCCCCGAGGGTGGAGGTCCGGGACGGAGCAAGGTCCCCAAGGAGTGGGTACCTTAGGTGCCCTTGACAAAGCTGGTAACCCCAGAGGGTAGGAAGGAGCAAAGCAAGGCCCCCGAGGAGCAGGTACCTTGAGAGTCCTTATTGTTAGCTGGTATCCCCGAAGGGAAGGTAGGAGCGAGACAAGGCCCTGGAGGAGTGGGTACCTAAGTTGTTCCGGAGCGAAGGTACACAGAGCGAAGGCAGCAGGTAGCAGGCAGAGATCAGCAGGGAGATTCCTTGCTAACTCATAGCTGGAATGGAGAGCGGAAGCTAAATACCCGGAGGTAGTGACATCATGCGGTGGGGATGCCCCTGAGGTTCCCACCATGAAGTATTCAAAAGGAGGGCCGACGCGCACGCGTTTGCCCTAGATGACCTCAGAGGGAAAATGGCGAACGCAATTGCCCATGCCGGACCGGAGACGTCAGAGAGGTCGGCGAGGAAGGCGAGGCAGCCATCTTGCCCAATGGAGCGGAGAAAGAGAAAAGAGGTGAGGCAGAGAGGGCGCAGTCATCTGCGACCGACGGACACAACAGCTCCACTCGGTTGGGAGCACCCAAGATAGTTCAGTCCCAGGGGCAGAGGTGGCTGGCGTGAGATGTCCGTCCATTCCATGTGGCTGTTCCATGTGGCTCCTTCTGTCGTTTATGATGGGATTGATCTGCATTCCTTAGTTCACTGCTGCAGATCAATTAGCTTCAAAATCAGCAATGCTGTTGGTCCATCAGACAGTCTTTTTTTCCCCAAGCAGGCAGGTCATTCTTCAGCCAGAGAGATATTGCCCACATATTTACAGTAAACATCTTCCTGATTAATACACAAGTGCTGATAGATGTCTTCATGTGGAAATCCCTGACAAAAATATCACCAAACTTGTCTGTAAGAGCGGCCATAAAATTGAATCTTGTGGGAATATCAGTATCCAAATATTCCAATTATACATTTTTTAATTTTTCTTATGCAGATAAAAACATTTTGTTTGTTAAAAGCACATTTATATGAGCATTCAACCCGATGCTGAACAGTGTTTCGAGATCAAATCTCTGTGTCGGGGTAGTCACCAGACACTTGTTGAAAATCCTTGTATCTACAACAGAAACGACATCATGCTTTTAAAAAAGTTATTGAGATGAAGATGCTCCAATTGTCATTCATCTCTGATTTTAACTATTACAGCCTATTGAACTTATTGGAGCCTATTAAATGATTTCAAACCAATCAATGGATTAATTAAAACCTTGAGGTGTCACTATGACTAGCTCAAATATCCAAAATTGTTCTTTCAAAGCTAACATACGATGTCTATCCCCTCTCCTGATGTTCAGGGGGATCATATCAATAATCATCTATGGCAATTGTTTGAAAGTATGTATATATTCCACACAATGTGATACTAACAGAGCCTGCATTTTATCTGGCTGCACACAACTGTGCTGCTCTATGAGTCATCTTGCGAGAAGTCCATCCAATATAGAATTTATTGCACGGACACACAATTGCATAGATCACAAATGCTGACAGACAATCAGTACAGAATTTGTGTTTAATAGAAATGCCAATAGATAGAAGAATCCCAACATTTGCACCTATAATTTGGGAATAAAAATCACACGAACCACAAGGTTGATGACACCCATCTGTTTTAAGATTTTGTTCCTATGGAAGATTTGAATGTATCAGTCTCTGATGTTGCATCCACACGAATAAGTAAATGTTCGCCAGAACTTGACAATGTTTTCTGATGATGGATATGACTTCTTTGGATCATTCGGTATATAGTAACACACAAATTAGCTCCTGCATTTCTGCTTTTGGTTTATAACATATTAACTCTTCACGATCTGAAAACCGCACACTCAACTAAGCCTGTTTGATGATCTGTCTTTATATCCTCTTTCTATTAGCGGCATTTTTTAATACCTCAGCTTGTAACTTGAAGTTTTGAAAATCAGAACACAATCTTCTGATTCTAAAAAACTGTCTCACTGGTAAACCAGCTTGTAAGGGACAAGGATGAAGGCTCTGAATTAATTTTTGCTCTGGTGAACTACACTACCAGCATGGTACAAATGTACCATGCTCCAAGCAGCCTTGAAAGTTCACAGTGAGGTGGGAAGGTTGAAGTAGAGTGTGAGGGAGGGAGGAGAGAAAGAGAGAGGGGAGGAGTTAGCAAGGGGCTCAGAGCCTGCCTGTTTCCAGATTGGGGGTGGGGGCAAGAAGGCTAAAAACGTATCTGTTTAATAATGCCTATAGAACATAACAATTGCAGATATACCACTTGATCGTAATACTCTGAGGCCAAATTTCTTTGTAAGTATTTTATTTTATTGTATTATTTCTGTTTTTAAATTATGAATGTGTATTTGTAAACCGCCTAGACGGACATGTAAATGCCTTATTGTGCAGTATATAAAAACGTTTAAATAAATGAATAAAAATAAATAAGGCTGCTTGGTATGCAATGGTCCGCAATGTAATCCTTTGGGAGAGGCTTGGGGGGGCTATGCCCAACATCATTGTTACTGATTTTGGGGGTGAGGCATTGAGGATGATGGAGGATTGGACCTGGTGACCCAGAAGGGTTTTTGTTTTACGAGATGTTTTATGCATGTAACTGGATAACTTTAAACCTAATTGGTTATATTGAAATATATCCGGTTAGGTTTAAAAGTTATCCGGGTCACTTTAGCCAAGTACATTCAGCAGGAGAGTTGTCCTGCTGAATATCAGTGACAAGTTATCTGGTTAACTTTAGCTGAATAACTTGTCCGCTAGCCGTCTTACTGAATAAGGACCTCGTGAAGTTAATTTATGCATGCCCAGAAATGAATTATCCAATCCATTCCTAGAGATTCCACAGGAAACTGAAAGGTTTGTAACCATAATATATTGTTTGGGCATAGGTCATTACTGCCTGTAGGTTTGCTTAGCTACTATAGGTTATATACTGTACTGAAAGCCAGAAAGTGCTGTCTAAGAGGGCCAACAGTACCCAACTTTGAGTCAGGTCAATGTGATCATTCAAATGAAACACGAGGACAAACATGCTGGGTCCGCAAAAGCCACACTTTCCTAGACATCTAAATGAAACCAGGAGTTATTTATTTATTTACTTGATTTAGATTCTGCTTTTCGGCACTTCAAAGCAGATAGGTCTTTACAACTTTGGGACTCGGTCATTTCCAAGATTCCCGAACCAAACAGAGAAGAATGATTCCATATAAAACATGAAGACAAGCAACCTATTAATATCTTTGTCCCGGTTTCTTACACTCTAGGTGGTATTTTACTCTCCCTTGATACCAAGATTTATGGGAAAACCTACAGTCAGTCAAGTTGTATGCCACTGACATGAGAATAAAACCAGGATTGTTTTCTGTCCTCTGTTTAGGAAGAAGGTCAGACTGCACTACATATCGTTGCTTGGGAAGGCGATGACGTTTTGTTGAAGTTCTTCTACCAGTGCAAGGCCAACCCCAACATAGCAGACAAGGTACCAGTCACTAGAACAAAAATTTCAAGCTCACGCTTTCTTTGTCTTTGCTTTTATTTTCATCTATTTCACCCCAGCTTACACGCATTAGCTTTGCCACCTTCACCCCCAGTCCCACAAAACACTTCCTTCCGGGGAGGTCTTGTTCCTACGGGATTCTAGCTTAGGGCCTGATTCATTAGGTTTTCTGTTTCCCATAGACACAGAATAGGGAAAAACCCTTAATGAATCAGGCCCTTCAGTGCTGTAAAAATCACTTTAAAAATATGTCTTTATATTTCTCCATTTTTTTCCCTTTCTACACACACCAGCCCAGGTGGCATGCTCAGGCCATACATATACCCTCACCGGTCAGAAGGGCTGGAGAGGAAGTCCCCTCCAAGACTTAAACCCTCACTATTGCTCCTTCAGCCAGGCGCACCCATCCCCCAGTGGGACCCGTCAGTTGTCTCTGGCACGCTGCAACTGGCAGTGCTGCGGCCTACGCCATGGACTCTGGCCCTTAAAAAAATCTACTTTTTTAAAGGAAGTTCCATGCAAGTACCATTCCGGTGACAGTGAAAATCATCGCAGAGTGGTTTGAAGGAACTGAAACAAAAACAGAATGGGCATTCTGCAGAATAAAAATAAGTGGAAATGAGATAGGGTTTCTGTTACTGTCATCGTGGGTTAACTTTATGTGAACAGCCAAAGGCACTGGAATCTGCCATTATTCATTGAACCTGATTTGAAAGCCTTCATTAATGAGGCCGGTAGAGTTCATGCAAATCTATGAATATCCTGTGACTTGGCTGCAAACTTCTCTTTTGTTATCCTAACGCCCTAATACTGTTTCACTGCTCTCCCAAGACTGTAAAAATGATAGGTGCCATTTGCACTGTTAACCCTTATGAATGTATTGCTTTTCTTGTGATTTTATACCCTCTTTAACCCACCAGTGGAAACAAGCTACAAGGTGAGAGATCAAAGATTCTATGACTTTGAAGACAACCAGGACATATGCATGTCCCTAAGTAATCCCTTCCAGTCCTCCCCATGTGTTTGCTGAGGGATATTTCAGGCGATGCATTAATGTTGGAATCATAAGTCAGAGATTTCAGTATTTGTATTTTCATAAGGAGTCACAGAAACAATGCATCTCTTCGTCTTGATAACATGAAGTGTAGACCAGGGAGGTAACTGGGGTTCTTTGGGCTACTAAAATAGCTTTCAATGGACCAACAATACCTTACCTATATACTTCAGTACTAAGAATCCTAAAGTTGATCACATTTTTCAACCTGCGGATCCACAATCTTCTAGTATATATATATATATATATATATATATATATATATCACAGGCAGATCTGTGCAATGTAAGCCTTCAGGGTACACCTTAGCAATCTGCCGTATTTATATGTCTAAATGAATAGGTTACCTATAATGCCCACACTTATGAACTGCTAATAAGTTTTAACATTACGTCTAAGGATTCAAAGTGATTCAATATCCATGCTGATTCCATTCCTGACCTCCCTATGCAGATTGCCAGCAAGATAGCCAGCTAGAATTAGCTGTGATGAGGGAGAGCTTAGCCGTGTGGATTCCTTTGGGAACTGCAATGGGATGGGCAACCCAGGATCCAGTTGTTGGCTCTGCAGGATCTCACAGTAACACATCCTAAGAATTTGTCCCTAAATTACTTTAAAAAGACACTGTGACATCTTGGAGATATATGTCCATCACCGCATATTGTATGGATTGTGTTCTGTTGGAAAATAGGTAATGTACTATATATTTGGTACTGGATGCATCATTTCATTTTGCAAAGAACAGAAATTTGCTTTTGAAAAGATGCACGGACTGTTGCGTGAAAGGATATGAAAGAGTAGCGGGTGTGATTTGCATCCCCTTACTCTGCTGTATTTGTTTGTTGCAGCTGGACAGATCTCCCTTGCACATCTGTGCAGAAAGAGGCCATACCCACATCATGGAGACTCTCACAGAGAAGTTCCACTCAAATGTTTTAGCTCGCACCAAGGCAAGTGGCAAATTTTGTTTTTGTTTTGTTTTGTTTTTTTTTGTGGCTGCCTCTGCGTTCACATCAAGAAGAAAATCCATCTGACTATAATCCGGACTGTGCAAGGTCGGCAGGAGAATGACAAGGCCTTCAAATATTTGCTAGGTTGCAAAAGAAATGCAGTGGACACGTGATCAACAGATTGCACAAAAATGTTTTACTGGTCCATGACCCCATGGTCACCAAGCTTGAGAAGCAGAGGCAACCAAAAAAGGATTTCACCACCAGTTTTCATCACTAGGTAGTCATATGACCGCCAGACCTTTCGAAGGTATTTCGCAGGTTTCCAAGAGGTCAAGATCAACCATAAAAAAGGACTGACTGCCAGTTTTCATCTGTGGGTGCACGAAAGACAATGCTCTCGGTCTATATTTTTATTTGTGAGCTGACCAGAGTGTGCAAGGCAGTGTCGTGGCATGATACGATACAATACATGGGAGCATAAAACCACACAAAGAAAACAAATAGTGGTGAGAAGGCGCGTGCAGATTGCCAGATGGACAGATGGCTAATTTTAATTCTTCCTGCTGTCAGGGACCTGTGGAGAAAGCAGGAATGTGTCACTGCAAAACCTGTGCCTGTGTCTCTCTCCCTTCCCCCTGGGGACTGTGAATGCTGATGCCCGCAGCAATTACTGCCCCTCGGTAAATGCCCTTGTGCATCAGTTGCCCTCTCCACCTTGTCCCCAGCCACTGCACGTTTGGGCGTTTAGCAGTGCGGGAGATGGGAGAATGCACTGATTGTATGTTAAAATAAAACATATTACAACGCAATTTGTCTAACCAGGAACTTGTGTTCTAATAGCAGCTCATTAGTAAGGCACAGTGGCCTGACATCAGCAATATCTTTTTTAAAGCCTTTATTTTCTCAAGGGTAATTTTATACTAAGGACGTACTAGAAGGAAGAATTGGGTTAACCAGATACAATTACAATTTGTTAAAAGAGAACCAGAAAATTAGTTGGGAAGCGATGCTATTTTGACATTGTCATTGCTTTGCATTTTTATCTTGAGATCTTGATTTATATCAGTTGTCCGTAACTATTTTTCATATAAACCATGTAATGTTAATTGTGCGGGCTATACATTTAATAAAATAAATAAAGAGTAAAGCTAACGAAGAGCCGAAGCGCCTAGTTTTTGGAATTACTAAAGACGGCCTGAGGAGGAGGCCGGAGCAGCATTGGCATGTCGACGGCATACTGACTTTTTTTTTTTGTCTTCATTCTTTTCCAATAAATAATTCCCTGCAGGATGGCAGCACCCTCATGCACATTGCTTCCCAGTGCGGGCACCCGGACACAGCCCTGGCATTCCTGAAGAAAGGAGTTCCATTGCACATGCCCAACAAGGTAAACCTGGCATCACAGGTAAGCAGGCCACTGCTGAATTGCCCGGCCTGATAGCTGCACACATTGATTCTGTATGCAGCAGGACTCGGACGGAATCAGAAAAGATCCCCACCGGGGAGTGCAGTCTGGTGCTCTGGTGCAGTGACCTGGCGTATTATCTTGAGGTTCACTGTTTCCAGATGTCTTGGGTCCGTTCCAGTGTGGCTCAGTTGAGGAAGGCCTAGCTTGGCCTAGCTGTCCTGTGGCTTTAGCTCTGCAGTCACATTCTTCAGCTTGTTCAGTTGCGACCTCTGTAAGATTTGTGTCTGGGAGGCACGCGCGGCCCTTGCAGTGCACGGTGGTTGGGGAGTGGTGGGAATTTGTTTTTCTCAGATCGTGATCCAAGCTTGCTAATTCCCAAAGTGCAATAGCCTTACACACTGTCCTTTTTGTATCTCCTTTCTCTCTTGTTTCATACTTGCAAAAGAATATAGACAGGAAGGAGGTAGACCAGAAACAGGCTACCAAGCTGGTTCAGGGTCTACACAAAAAGCTGTGAAGTCGATATTGAAAGGTTACCCTGCTAGCTAACTTATCCAGGATATTCAGCAGTGCAGCTTAATACCAGGTCTAATTTATTCACTTATTAGGCTGTTAGCCCGATAAATAGCTCTTCCCCATTACATTATTGTCCTGCTTACTACTTAACCCGCTAACTACTTAGCTGGATAAGTAGTTATCCAGTTAAGTGAAGGTTGCTGAACGCGGCTGGATATTCAGACACTGCCACTTAGCTGGATAAGTTGGAATATATCTGGCTAAGTGGCATTGGATCAGGTCCTGTATGATTTAAGACTTACAGACCTAAATACATATACCCTAGTGGAGAGGAGAGACATGAGGAATATGATAGAGACATTAAATTCCTTAAATGTATAAATGAAGAATAAGAAGCACATTTTTTTTTTCAGAAGAAAGGATGCTCGAACTAGGAGTCACAGTATAGGATTCCAAGGAAATAGGGCAAGGAGCGACATCAGAAAATATTTTTTCGTAGAACGGGTGGTGGACGAATGTCCTCCCAGTAGAGGTGGTGAAGACAGAAACAGAATTCAAGGCAGCCTAGGATACACACGGAAAGTCTCTAGGGCTGAAGAAGTGAGGGGAAAGCTAGAGATCAGCTGGGGTCTATGGCATTGCACTGAAAAAGAAACTGGGCAGATTAGATGGATCTAATGGTGCTTATCTGCTATCATACTCTGTTAGGCCATCTTTTACGTCAAGGCCGAATGTTTCATCTAGGCAGCCACACATTTAGGCAAATTTTCGGCTGAACGCAGGTACCTAAGAATTTTGACTGAAAATTCACCAAAATTTAGGCAGCCAAAACTTGCCCATTTAGATTTAGGGCACACAGCCTTGGCTGAAAATGGCTGCCTAAACTTGACAAGTTCAACCACATGTCCTCCCTCGCCCCCGTGCTGTGATCCTGGGGTTAAAATATTGGGGTTTGGGAAGGAGGGAATCACAGCTCAGGCAGGTGATCACTGGCTCTAGACACAGGGGACAGCACCTAGATGTAGGCCAGTTATCCCTGCACTTAGTTTTAGAAATCTGTGAAAATCTCTGACCTACAGTAACTCTGTCTACCTACCCAGGTTCTTAAATGTAGGGGAATTTTCATGTAGGCAGTTATATGTGCCTTACTCCTATAGCTAGGCACCTAGATCTTTTGAACATCTACCCCTATATGTCTTCCTGGCCACTGTACATTAACGAACTGGAATTTGGTAAAAAGGAGTTGAAGATTTCCTTTCTTTTTTTTCTTTTATCCACTGTCCTATGAGCACCGTGCACAGCCTCCGGTATTCTCCATTTTCTCTTTTTCATCCTCTGTGACACTTGCTTCCAGACAGCAGCCTGGGGTTTGGTTTGGTTTTTTTTTTAGCAGGGGCTAGTTTTGCAAAACAGATGCATCCAATTGAAAAGTAAATGCGCTCTCCCTTCTGGCTCCCCTTCTGTGTTAGGCCGGAGCAGTGTGCTTGCATGCCGCTGCCAAGCGAGGTCATGCCGCCGTGGTGAAGGCTCTCCTGCAGAAGGGAGCGCAGGTGGACGCACGCACCAAGGACAATTACACCGCCCTGCACGTCGCTGCCCAGAACTGCAAGCCCCTGGTCGTGCAGACCCTGCTGGGCTTTGGTGCTCAGGTGCAGCTGAAAGGGGGCCAGGTGAGAGGAAATATGTGCAAACGTAAGGGAACTTCATTTTATGCTCTCCAGTATGTGGAATGTAGGAACTAGCCTTGTTATAGCTGGTGAAAAGGCAGATAAACGGGTCTTTTGGGTGGACCGAGGTTTGCTTGTCGAAGTGTATATGGGCAGGAGACGGGATAAGTATGCTGGTGCTGTTTGGTTCAGAATTACTAAAGCAGCCTGAGGAGGAGGCCTGAGCAGCATTGGCATGTCGACGGCATACTGGGTCCCCTCTGAATGGGGACCCAGTGGGGCTTACTCAGGATAGGTTTCACATGGCTGCTGGACATGGCCCCTGCCATAGCCTGGCTTGCTGTGTTATGCAAAGGTTGGAGGCCCTTAAGGCCGTGCTGTGGAATCCCGTGGTATAAGGAATTGTAATAATCAATAAATGCAGATAAATCAGGGAGTGAATGGTGGTGGCTAGATCACATTTTTCGAACTTGCGTCAGCTTTGACCTAATTACGTGATTGTCAAAGTTGCTGTAAATGGAAGAACGTGAACTGCACTATGGCTGATTTGAGGGTTTCCACTGAGAGTTAGTGATCAAAATGGACCCCCATGCTACGTACAGAGCCCGAAGGTTAGGGGGTGGTTTCTGAAATTGAGGGTGGGAGTAACCGAGGTGTCAGGACCAGTTTACCCAAAGAAGCTCAGATTTATTTTTTGAACCTTTGTACATAGCCTTCCCCTTTTCATTTTGTTGTTTCCTCCTCCCCCAATTTATGCTACTCCCTGTTGAATGAATTAACTAAATTCTAGGTTTCTTGTTGTACTCTTGTTGTTTATTGTTCTTTGTAAAGGCCATGCCTATTTGATATTTATCGTTATAAGTTATCTGTAAACCGATACAATGTGCAAACGGCTGTCGGTATATAAAATCTTTAAAATAAATAAAAAATAAAATGTGGACCGGTTGGGTTTAGTTTGTGATTGCTGAGCCATTGGGCTACTGCTGAAAAACAGTTGTTAACGTTTGAAGTGGCAGGGTGTTGGTCGTCTTCTACTTTAACACATAGCTGGATATCACCAGCAAATAGATGGCATTCGATGTTATAGGACTTAATGATGTGGCAGATTGGCTGGATGTAAAAGATTTGATGAGAGCCCTAAGCCCTGAGGAACCCCAAACATAAACATTTTTGGGAGGGGGAAACATTTATTGGCCCAAATGATGGGCTGAGTTCTGCCACTGAGGAATGACTGGAACCACCTGAGGGCCAGTCAGTCTATACCATTTTCTTGTAAGCACTATAATAGGAATTGGTGAAGCAGCTTCTCAATTTACCCTTGTCACAAATACACATACCATATATGCACTTGCCCCAACCAAATGCGCCTACTCCACAATCCCGCAGTCCCACCCCATCTGTTCACTCACAGCTTTTCCCCCCCCAAAAAAACAATGACCAACAACTCCTCTTACACACAACAACCCTGCCAAACATTACCTCCCCCACAGAACCCCCCACCACCACATACACACAAATCTAACCAAACTTAGGAGTGGAAGTTTTACAAAATGTTGTCACAATTCTGTTTTCATTCCAGGGGTGGGCCATTTTGGGTCCATCCGGCTCATTTTTTTCTCTTTGCTTCCTGCTTTGTTCACCCCCCCCCCAACCCCCCCCCCCCAACCCACCACAACTCTTCCCAGTTATTAAAATATGGAGCCCCTCACCAGAGGAGCCCCCTAGCCCACCCTCCAGACTACCCCAGTACTCACCAAAAATCCCTGGTGATCTAGCAGGGAGCCTGGGAGTGACCTCCCACTTCTGGGCCAGTGACTGCCTTTAGTCAAAATGGTGCGACCGCCCTTTGCCCCTACCATGTGATAAATGGGAAGGGTTGGGGTAGGTTCTAGGTTGGTTTTTTTAATGTGTTTTTTAATTCCCCCAAAAAACGAGAGGAAAAACAACATGAAATTTCATGTTTTCTCCTATCATTTTTTTTTTTTTTTTACCAAAAATGCAATGAAATAGGAAATGTCTTTATTTCCTATTTCACTGCAAATGAATGCCTACCCGTACCCAAGCATACACATCCATCCCAGAATAGCACACCCCATCACTTACAGACACCCACTTAATATCCTTTATATACACACTCATACCACTAAACACCTCCATGAACACAACCTTTCCACACACATCAAATTTATACATAATCCCCTCCCCCTAGACCACACACAGACACATGTATACAACCCCACAATCACATGTGCTATTGTAATAGCCAGGCGATTAAAGACCACAAGGTAGTATTTCTCTTTGCAATTCCCACTCATATACAATATATACAAGTTACTGGCAGTACTATAAGATATATTGCCACAATAATCTGAATATTTACAGTATATATCAGAGTGAAACAAAAAAGAAAAATGTTTAATGCAACATGAAAATAATAAGATATAATAAAATAAGGAAAACAATGCAAATGTAGTCTAGTGGCTAGAGCAGCTGGTTTTAAAGCAGGGAGACTAGTGTTCAAATCCCGTGCTGCTCCTTGTGAGCTCAGGTATGTTGTTTCAACCAACAAGGACTGAATTACATAGTCTGGGTAAACAAATAAGCATGGGTGTAGCTTGCTTGTTACGGCGGTTACTAGCCTGAATCAATTAAGCCTGATACTTCACTTGGAATACATATCCAGCACAGCTCACTGCTTCTACGGCAGTGGGGAATGAAGAAAAGAGGATTTATATTCAGACAACAACCAACAAAGACTGAATTGCACAGGCTGAGTAAACAAATAAGCATGGGAGTAGCTTGTTTATTGTGGCAGTTTCTACCCCTAACCAATTAAGCTAAATCCTTCACTTAGATGCAATTCCAGCACTGCTCTCTACATCAATGGCGGGGGTCGAAGGTAAATAGAACCAAAAAGTTACTAATAAAGGCCAAGAGTATCAGATAAGTATGAGAAAAATATAAGTGTGAAAGCTTGCTGGGCAGACTGGACGGTCTGTTTGGTCTTCTTCTGCCATCATTTCTATGTTTCTATATAATAGGAAATAAGATACAAGAAAGTACATGCATAAATGATAAATAAACAAAAGACCAGCAGGTATACAGTTTATATATTTACAATGCAATCCTAAATCTGCTCATGTCCCTGGGGTCTTCCCATGAATCCTAGCAGTGCAGCAGTCATTTATTGTTGGATACAGTGCTAGAGTGCAGCATCTTGGTGAACATCTAGTGTTACTGCCAGTACTAAGGTATTGGTCTTGCAGTACGACTTATATATGATATCTCTTTCTTTGTCGCATTTTCCCCTTTAAACAGTTCCAGGATGGGCTGGATTTACTATTGTGCCAGGGACTCTGTGTGGGTTGCCTTTCTAGCCTCCATATTAGTTCTGGCATCAACTGGGCCTGATGAAATTTGTCCGCTGCTTTCAGTGCTTCCTCCAGAGTGAGTCCTGGTTGTTGACACACTCAGTTCTGCATGGGTTGATCCAATCCATCCTGGAACTGTTGGGCTACTTTCAGGCTTGTTTTTTTTCTTATTTTTTATTTATGCAGTTTTTCAATATACAAATAAGCATAAACTTACATGGAAAATAAGAAGATGACAGAAATTAAACATGTTAATCCATATAGGAAAAGAATCAGAAAATCTTTCAAATCCAATAGTCCTCAAAAGGGGGGATCTAATTACACAATTCAAAGTAAATGTGACAAAAGAAAAAACAATGGATTGTCAGAGTGGTACTATTTAAAGGCAAGGTACTCAAATGATGAATAGAGATGAATAGAGAAAAAATGAATAGAGAAAAAATTATGAAAGACCTTTAAATTTAACTAGACATTTGCAAGGAAATTTTAAGAAAAATAAGGCCCCTATCTGCGAGACTCTAGGCCTCATAAGAAGAAACTGTTTTCTTTTCTTCTGGGTTTGCTTTGAGTCATCAGGGAATACTTGAACATTGAGATGAAAAAAGGAATCTGAACGATGCTTGAAATACAGACGAAGTACCCAGTCCCGGTCAGATTCCAAAACAAATGTAATGAAAATGGTAGCAGATTCAGTTAAAGCAGAATCTGGTGCTTCCAGAAATTGAGAGAGTTCAGAATTAATGGGTACCAAAGCTTCTTGCCCCTTTTTCATAGAAGGGAGCTGGAATATAGCCTCCAACAAAAAGGATAGAAGGGAGCTGGAATATAGCCTCCAACAAAAAGGATAGAAGGGAACTGGAATATAGCCTCCAACAAAAAGGATAGAAGGGAGCTGGAATATAGCCTCCAACACAAAGGATAGAAGGGAGCTGGAATATAGCCTCCAACAAAAAGGATAGAAGGGAACTGGAATATAGCCTCCAACAAAAAGGATAGAAGGGAGCTGGAATATAGCCTCCAACAAAAAGGATAGAAGGGAACTGGAATATAGCCTCCAACAAAAAGGATAGAAGGGAGCTGGAATATAGCCTCCAACAAAAAGGATAGAAGGGAACTGGAATATAGCCTCCAACAAAAAGGATAGAAGGGAGCTGGAATATAGCCTCCAACAAAAAGGATAGAAGGGAGCTGGAATATAGCCTCCAACAAAAAGGATAGAAGGGAACTGGAATATAGCCTCCAACAAAAAGGATAGAAGGGAACTGGAATATAGCCTCCAACAAAAAGGATAGAAGGGAGCTGGAATATAGCCTCCAACAAAAAGGATAGAAGGGAGCTGGAATATAGCCTCCAACAATGAGTCTGCCGGCAACCCTGCCGATTCTTCACCTGTGTCTGGTGCTGCGTCTCCAGGGAACGCTGCCCCCACTTCGGTCGCAGGGCTCTGGCATCAATGGCTCTTGCCGCCCCGCCAGCATTTCCGAGTCCCTAGCAGCATCAGGATTCACAGATGGCATCCTTGCTATCGGGGTTAACGAGATAGACCCGGTGGGGAGGTACGCACAACTTCTCCTATCTCACCAACCATGGGCCGTTCGCCTAACAAACTTCCTGTGAGGATGTGATCGTCCATCAGGCCCAAAACCGGAGCACTGAGGGGGGATACGGGGCCACCCCCCTCCTTAGCCCATTGTTTTTGCCCGGGATGAGGCATCGGGGAAAATCAAGGCTTGTTTTTTTTCCTCTGGCTATAACCACTTCCATCCAGCAGACTTTAGGTGGTGAAAAAGGACTTTTCCCGGGCTGTGGGGTGCCATACGGGAAATGTTGTTGGTCTGCTTCCATAGTGTAACCTGCCCTTACCAGGATGCTCATTTTAACTTCCAGCTAGCTGGCTCTTCCATCTGAGTTGACATCCTGAAAAGCAGCTTGGCTTCTATCTATAAGCACCGAAGGTGGTGGTCCAGGTAGATCTGGCCAGCCAGCCATGCAGGTGGTTCTCTCAAAGTTCCTTAAGAAAACATCCAGGTCTTTTCTTGACTTCATTTTAAACAACACCGGAGGCCATGAAAATGGCTGTGTTGCAACGGCTTGCACTGCTTGGGCTAGCTGGTTAAACTGTTCATGCAGGATTTAAACCACTTTCTGGAGTTGCTGCTGCCCTTTCGCGAGGGTCTGCACTAACTGCTCCACGTTATTTAATAAACCTTGTCGCTACAGAGAATTTTCTTGTGACAGTTAAGGAACTGTCACAAGAAAATTCTCTGTAGCGACAAAAGAAAAAAAATTCTAGCCTAGCCAGCTCTGATTCACTTTTTTGTCCCTCCTGTCTTTCCATTCAGGGCTACTCCCCTTTATCTCGTGGTTGCAGCTGCCGTCAGGACCCAGGAAAAATATTCCTCTTCTCTTTTTTTTTCTGTGTGCTTTTCTGACCTGTGCTGTTGGTTAGCCCAAAACTCCTTAGCACCAGTTCCTGATCTGTGCAATGTTAAGAGCCAATCATAAAAAAAAAATTCTCCTCTTTTCTGACATGGGTCTCTGCCTGTGCAGGTGCATAGCACAGAAATCCTCAAACTGACACCATATGTGACACCGTGAGTGGTCTTTGGCTTACCATAGGACAGATTCAGTCTAGACTTTGGCTATCCTTTTGCAGTTTTTATTAATTACAATCAAAAATTAACAAAATGCAAGCCTGCATACCTCAGCAGTACTAAAAACAGAAATGCAGCGGTTTAATCACATAAGATATTTAGCAAAGTTCCTCCTTTCTCCTTGTTTTGTCTGGGGTCTCCTTTCCCTCTGGGCCCTGACATTTTATTTATTTATTTATTTATTTATTTATTTATTTATCTATCTTAGCCCTCTCCCCAGGGGAAATACCTTGCAATCTTTGTGGCTAAAGGTGGACCAGGCTAAATGCCTAGTCCTGGATTTTTAAGGAGGATCTAACATGCACTCCTTTACACATTCACGGAGACAGAAAAAAATAAATGGTGTATATTTCAGTTCATCCCCGCCCCCCCCCACACACACACACACACCACTTGTCCCACTCACACACTCCACCTACACACAAACTGCATTATTAATGATTTTTGTAACTCACCACAAACAGTGGGGTGAGCAAATGATTATTATTATTGTTAATACTAGAACCTTTATCTACAGGAAATAGCATTTCTTACTATTGAAATATAACTAGTTAATGCTGGTTTAGCATTAGTGGGTTGCAGTTTTCATTGGAAACGACAGTAGGTGGATTGGGTGAGAATAAATCTAGAACTCACTTAACCAGGTGGATATCGGTGAAGATTTTGTTTATTGTCTTGAATAGGGGGATATATTTGAAGATTACAATCCTCTATATAGGGCTAATAACTTTAAAATGAGTTTGCATGCATCCACATCGCCCATATCCTGATTGATGCATCCTCATCGCCCATATCCTGATTGATCTACATAAAAACAAACACAGCAGTAAACGCCAAATCAAAATCAACAAAAACAAAAGATCGCAAAAAGACACCAAAGAGCATCTGTGGACTTAGTAAAAATCTTTGACTAAACAGCCAAGTTTTTAACTGGGTCTTAAATGTCTTAACACTGTCTGCCGTGCATAGGGCTTCGGGAAGAGAATTCCAAATGATTGGAATGGCCACAGAGAAGGCACAGTCTCTGGTTACGCTCAGCCTGGTATGCAAGGGAAGGGGTACGTCTAGCGAACCTCATTGTGTAGAGAGGAGCTGACGGGATGGACAGTAAAGCCGTAGAAGAGCATTCCTCCAGGGTGAGGCATCAGAGGAAATAAGATTAAAGGTGATCATTGCAATCTTGTATTTAATATGTTCTCTTATTGGAAGCCAGTGTAATCTGGCGAGTACTGGGGAAATGTGCTCATGCTTGTTGGTACTGGCAATGAGTAGCGCTGCGGCATTTAGCAATAATTGGTGAGGTCAAACTGCGACTACAGGGCAGCCTAGGAGTGTGAAGTTACAGTAATCTACCAACGGTAGAATAGAGGCCTGTACTACAGTTCGAAAATCTGCCTTCTCCAGCGCACATACGCTGGAATTTTAAATCGTCTATGCAAGAACGTACGCATGATTTAAAATACACCTAACACTTATATGTGTGCTCCTAATTTTAAGCAGTTAAATGTAAAAACATTCTTCAGGTATCATTCATTAGGCATTGTCGGCTTTAATACGCACAAGTAAGCCAATTTTAAAATGTACATGTGAAGGAAATAACCAGTTTGATCACTTAGTCCACCAATTTGCCCAGTCTATCTCCAGGCCATCAAGATCCCTCAGGTTCTTCACCCTGCACTCCCCCCAGTTTATCTAGACCTTCTTTCCCAGTCAGGTTTTGCCTATAATGAGGTTTTTTTTTCAGACTTACACCTGAACAAGAGCAGAAGTATATATGCACAGGTAACAGCGCGGTTTTAAAATTGGGATTTATATGCGTAAATGTTGGCCTTGCCCTGGAATGCCTGTAACCTGTCCCAATCTGACTCTTTTTATCGTGTGTTCTCTTATTTTCAAACATGCGTATATATAATTTGTCTGTTTTAAAATATGAGTTGCTCGCGCTCGGCCCATATACTCGCATATATGGGACTTTTAATGCAAGCAACTCTTTTATATTTCCAAAAGTAATGACACAACCTAGGAACCTCGAAACCTATGTGCAGACTGGTTTTTGCAGAAGTGGAATACTGTTTCTATACCAGGGATGTGCATTCGTTTTCAATGAATGTGCAATCCGCAACGCAATCCTGTTCGTTTGATTCGTGGGTTCGCGAAATGCATGGTGATCCCCCATGAATAAAACATATCATATTAGTTTCATTCTTTTGGTTCACAGTGATTTATTAGCGGCCGTTTGAAATAGAAGAAGGCCATGTGGGAGTATCCATAGCAAAAACCAGCCCTTTCCTGTGAGTCATAAGTGACCTCACAGCCCTGTCATAGAGTGGGTCAGACAGGTTGGCAAGGAGACAAGAATGCAGCCTATCAGAGCTAAGCATTTTTCTAATGCAGCCAATCGCCGCTCTCACTCAGTGCTCTGTGATGCTGTTCCTGATGACGCTGTACTATTTATACCTTAAGCATGCGGCGTGCCATGCTCTTTGTTTGCGGGGGTTGTCCGGGGAGGTGGCTTTACTCAGAGCTAGTCTGAGTGTCTCAAATCTGTATTCAATTGCTAGCTACTTTGATAGAATTTTCCATTGAAAAAGATATTTGTTCATTTTTACTGCAGTGCCAGTCAGGCTTTTTTGGACAGCACTTTTTTTTTATTGAACTCAGACGGTCTCTCTGTCTCTCCCACTGAGACAAGCTGCCAGCAGTGGCATTTTACTGCTTATCTTACCCCCCTCCCCCCCCCCCCCCCCCCCCCCCCCCGGGGTAGGTTGCTGCAGGCACAGACAGGGTGTGGATGGGAGATAGTGTGAGTTGGTATTTTCAAACAAGAAGCAGCATCACTAGGAATTGTTCTTGCTCAGGCTTCCAGTCAAGTCTTTTCTCTGCTGTTTCATTTTTTTGTGCACATACAGCAATCTCAGTTGTAGTGTACATCAAGGCACTGCACTGCATTGTGGGCAGTTTTCCAGACTCACATATTGGGACAGCAGTGCTCTTTGAAGCCAAATCCCCAGTAGGCCTCTTTTATAGTTACAAGTTTGGTATGTGCACATACAGCAGTCTCAGTTGCAGTGTACATCAAGGCACTGCACCGTGCATCTGTGGGCAGTTTTCCAGACTCACATATATTGGGACAGCAGTGCTCTTTGAAGCCAAATCCCCAATAGGCCTCTTCTGTAGTTAAAAGTTCGGTGTGTGCACATACAGTGGTCTCAGTTGCAGTGTACATCAAGGCACTGCACCGTGCATCTGTGGGCAGCTTTCCAGACTCACATATATTGGGACAAAGGTGTTCTTTCACCAATAAAGAAATTATTTTAAATGAAATCCCTAGTAGGCAGTGACATTAAATCCAAGATGTCAGGGAAAGGTAGACATGGTCGAGTGATTGGGAATGGCAGAGTAGGCATTTCAAAAGGCAGTGCCAATCCCCCATTAAAGTTAAAAAGGGAGCTGTTCCAATCTAAAATCTCTGGAGGGGCAGGTAGTTCCATCCGGAAAAAAATGAAATTTAAAGATGATGCACCGCCACCACCTGTTTCTGACCCTGTAGTTTTGGAGGTGAGGGAAGGGGAGGCTGAGTCATGCAAGACAAAATGGCGACACCCAAAAGCAGTAGTGTGACAGCAGACTCGACTTAGTGTTGAAAATATAGCATAGGCACTTTTTGCTTCTGATTCCAATGAAGAATCATCTTGTGTGGAATTCTCATCATCAGAAATGGAAGAAGTAATAGCTGAAGAAGGTTTAGGAGGATTAGGTAGTCCTGTCTTAGCCTCCACTTCAGTGCTGCAGGGGAGAGATGAAACTGATGATGATGAAGAGGAAGAGTAGTCAGCACAGGCACAGAGTGTGACTGATGCCCCTGGCATTGCTTCTCAGGGTGCACTCACTACTTCAACTCCAGTGCCAGCATCCACCCCAAAGGCTATAGAGAAGGGATCATGAAAGAAATCTGTGCTCTAGAGCCACTTTAAAGTGATGGAGTACCCACGTTTTGCTCAGTGTAATTACTGTGCCAGAGCTATTAGCAGAGGCAAGCAAATGGGACATCTAACTTTGGCATGATGCATCATATGCAGAAGCAACACCCAACAGGTACTTCTACCATCTGGGGATGGTAGAAGTACCAGTCAGAGGACCCCTTATTCCAGGCAGCGTAAAGTGGTTGGAAAGGAGCAGAGTCACCCCCATGCCCTCAGCCCCTTCTAGCAGTCAGATGGCAGGCTAGCAGCCACCTGCCATGTGTCAGAAGCGAAAACCTACCATGGAGGAAATGGGGTGGTGTTCGGTAACGCTATTCCGGAGAAGGAGGCAGGCAGCCTCAAAAGTTGTAACCAGGAGCATCGTGGAAATGATTGCCCTTGATGACCAACCCTTGCAGGTAGTGGAGAATGTGGGTTTCAAGCATTTGCTGAAGGTCTTAGTTCCAAATTACAAAGTCCCCTCCAGAACCACATTTAGCAGAAAGGTCATCCCCAGCCTGTACAACCAGTGTCGCAGTCGCATCCAAGTGCTGCTAGCTAAGACACAGGGGAATGTGCATTTTACCTGCAATATCTGGACCGCCATGAATGCTGCACACTCTTACCTCTCCCTGACAGCACACTGGTGGGACCTGGCTGAGGCAGGGGCAGGCAGCAGCTCTATTAGTGAACAAGTATCTGGGTGGAGGTGGGCTTTACTGCACACCCACCTGATAGACGAGGCCCATACCTCAGCCAATATTCTAGCATGCATCAGACAGATGCTGGTGGGCTAGCAGCTACACCAGCGAGACAGGAATCTTCAGGCAGGGTCCTTTGTCACAGACAATGGTGCAAACATAGTAAAGGCAATATGCGACGGGCGCTTTCAGAACATCCGATGTTTTGCACACTCTCTGCACCTGGTAGTGAAGTCAGCTCTGGGGTTGGAGTCCAATCACCAAGAGAATGAATACCTGCATACGTTAATACACAAGTGCAGGAACATAGCAGCGCACTTCCACAGAAGTGTGAAGGCGGGGCAGGTTCTCCAACAAAAGCAGACTGATTTGGAGATGCTTCACAAGTGTCTCATTCAAAACATTGGCAGCTGGTGGAATTCCACCTATATGATGCTGCAGAGGTTAGTAGAGCTGCAGACACCCCTTCATGAACTTTCTGGTATAATGGACATAGGTGTGTAGAATCCCCTAGGGCATCATGATTGACTAGCGACAGCTAGTACTTCCTCCTTCACTTCAGTATGCCAAAGCCATGATGCCCATAAACAAGCATCTGTTCTGGAATGGGCTATAGCGAAAGCAGCTGGCAAGAAGGAATCTCAGCCCATCCAAGCAAAGGAGACACCAGCACAAATGTCAGTGACATGGTAACTCACAGAGCCCATAGAGGACATGCAGACAGATCCGCTGGCATATTGGGCACAGAAGTCCACTGTCTGACCACACCTAGCCAAAGTGGCTCAGCGATATCTGTCATGTCCACCAATCAGTGTGCCCAGTGAATGTGTATTTTCAATGACAGTGGTTATCATGAGCCTTCACCATGCAAGGCTTGCACCAGAGTTGATGGAAATGCTAGTGTTTTTGAAAATAAACATGCCTTTGCTTGGGTTTCCAAATTTTCCCTGTGAATGGCAAGATGAATAAAAGCAAGTTAAAGCCTTGCAGCAGCTCCAACTGCCTCATATGCTCCAAATAATATCAGCACATGTATCTGACCTCAACCGCTGTGCCTGTCTGACCACTGTCCAGCCCTTACATCATTACAAGGGCCTGACCTCAAACGCTGTGCCTGCCCGTCCAGCCCTTGCGTCACTATGAGGGCCTGACCTCAAACGCTGTGCCTGTCTGCAGTGTCCACTGTCCAGTCCTTATGACTCTACAAGGGCCTGACTTCGAACGCTGTGCCTGCCCGTCCATCCCTTACATCACTACAAGGGCCTGACCTCAAACGCTGTGTCTATCTGCAGTGTACACTGTCCAGCCCTTACGACAGTACAAGGGCCTGACCTCAAATGCTGTGCCTGTCTGAGTTTAGTTCTAGTATTTCTAATTTCAGTTTCATGTATTTGTGCATCACTTCTTTACAGATTATTCTTTTTCCTGTTTTGCAACATTTGGAATGTAAGAACATAAAAAGCTGACTTAAGATGTTTGGAGCTTGCATATTTCATATGCTCAATAGTTTTCATGACCTTCATAATATGGGCCATTTTCCCTAAATCTTTCTTAGGTGCCAACATTAATGTTTCTAGTACTATAGAAAACTGGTGGTAGTTGCACTCTAGTTCATCCTCTGTGTTCCCATAGTTTACAGAGGCACTGTGTAGGGTACAAAGTCAACATAGGTTGATATTGTAGATTTGGAGAGTAGCAGTTTTTTTTATTTCTGAGAGCTCTTCAAGTTCCTTTGTCATCAGCTGAAGTGCATAAGCAGTTAATAGCTTCTGGGTATTCACTAGACGCCAACGGAACCACCACACTTTCAGGGCAAACCCATTCCAGGGAGCCCTTTCCTGCGCAAAGGAAAGGAAACTCTCCTTGGGTGTAGCCAGCCTATCTCTTAGTACCCGTTGACCCATGTTGAACCAGAACCGCTGTTCACATGGAAACCTGCATGTCGACTCACCATGCTTTGAAGGCTCATGCTCCACTCTAGGGGCCAACCCATTCTAGGGAGCCCTTTCATGCGCAAAGGAAAGGGAACTCTCCCCGGGTGTAGCCAGCCTATCTCTTAACGCCCGCCAACCCTTGTTGAACCAGAACCGCTGTTCATATGGAAACCTCCTCCACGTCGACTCGCCACACTTTGAAGGCTCGTGCTCCACTCTAAAGGCCAACCCATTTCAGGGAGACCTTTCCTGCGCAAAGGAAAGGGAACTCTCCCCGGGTGTAGCCAGCCTATCTCTTAACACCCACTGACCCATGTTAAACCGCTGTTCACATGGAAACCTGCTCCACCTCGGCCTTCAAAATTCTCGTTTTTATATCTGCTACGTCCATCAGATTTTAAAAGACCAGCGAGAGCTCACTAGACGCCAAGGGAAACACCCCACTCTAGGGGCGAGCCCATTCTAGGGGGCCCTTTCCTGCACAAAGGAAAGGGAACTCTCCCGGGGCCAGCCTGTCTTGCCCCTATCAAAACCACAAGGACCTGACTACCTGCCAGTCTGTCTTGCCCCTATCAACTTTCTGCCACTCTGCCTTGCTGCCATACACCAGACGACTCACTCTACTCCTTGTGGTGTTCTTGCCACTATCATGGTTCCTTAGTGTGTTGGTGCTAGTCTTTCTGCTGCTTTGTCCCTTTATCGGCACCTTGTGGTTTTTTCTGACACCCTTTCTGCTTGCTGTGTTCCCCCTTCATTGTGCTGTAGGATGTTGATGCCACTTGTCTTGCCACTTTGCCTGTCATGCTGCCTTTGAGGGTTCATGCATCTGTTATCGGTGCTCTCTTTTGAAGCTGTGTTGTGTTTTTGACACTCTCGCTGTTGCTTTGCACCTCTGTTAAAGCACTCTTGCCACTCCTGGTACCCCTTTGCCCCTTTACAGTGCCTTAGGCTATTCGTGCCACTTTGGTGCCACTTTGCCAAAGTCTAAGTATCTTGGAGCTCTTTTCTCATTCTGATGATTGCTACCCAGAGGTTTCATCAGAATTGATTAAAAAAAACCAAATTCTGCAGCCAAAAATAGGCTGCAAATACTTCCCCATTGACTTTAATGGGAAAACGAATAAAACTAATCAACCAATTGGTTTTTCCCCCTATGAAACAAATGCAACAAATTTGGGTCCTGGCGAAATGAAAAATTAATCGAAACGAATTTTTTCCTTCTGCACATCCCTATAGAATCTATACTACTTACCAGCAGGACCTTGAAATGTGTTTCCATATTGTGGACAAGAGCTCTAGAACAGCTTGCTAGCTTCAACACTGGTTACTCAACTTTAAATTAGCAATCATATGGACGCTTCCATCTACTTGTAATGGGCCTTCCTTTGCAGCCTACAAAACAGCCTTTCTAAAGTATTTCAAGCAGGTTTTTCTCCATAAGAGCTAATTTTCTCCTTCTTCCACAGATCTGTCTCCTAGGGCCTATGGAGACCTAACCTTGTCTATCTCCAGACATTCAGGCCGATACAGTAGAGTGTGTTCTGGCGGAGCACACTGTTAACCCACAATTGGACGCGCGTTTTCGACGCACTAGCGTTACCCATTATTCCGGAAGGGGTCGAAAACGTGTGTCCAACCCCCCCGAATCTAATAACGCCCGCAAAATGCAAATGCATGTTGATGGCCCTATTAGGTATTCTCGTGTGATTCAGAAAGGAAAATGTGCAGCCAAGCCACACATTTTACTTTCAGAAATTAGCACCTACCCAAAGGTCGGCGCTAATTTCTCCGGGCACCGGGGAAGTGCACAGAAAAGCAGTAAAGACTGCTTTTCTGTGCACCCTCTGACTTAATATCATGACGATATTAAGTCGGAGGTCCCGAAAGTTACAAAAAGTTAAAAAAAAATAAATTTGAAGTCAGCCCGCGGCTCTCGGGTTGAAAACCGGACGCTCAATTTTGCCGGCATCTAGTTTCCGAACCCGTGGCTGTCAGCGGGTTTGAGAACTGACGCTGGCAAAATTGAGCGTCGGCTGTCAAACCCGCTGACAGCCACCGCTCCTGTCCAAAAAGAGGCACTAGGGACGCGCTAATGTCCCTAGCGCCTCTTTTTACCTCTTTTTACCGCCGGGCCTAATTTGAATACTGAATCGCGCATACAGGAGAGCGGGCATTAGCCCGCTCTCTCGGGACTTTACTGTATCGGCCTGATTGACAGGTTACTTTTCTAATCAATTCTGTAAGTCCCCTTTGTTCTTAAAAAAATAATTCCTTCAAGTAGGACGTGGTGCAAACCAGTGCTTCCCTGTTCATTTACTTTATTCACCCATCCAGAAAGGGGTGCATGAGGACTGGAAGGATTCTGTAGTATCTAAATTAAAAATGTAACATCTCTACACCAAGATAACGGGGTAATAGTAGTGGAGCTCTCCTGGCAGAAGTATGCTAGAGAAGGCTGAAAATATGGACAGCTGAGTCGCAGATTAAGCGCAGGGTTGTGTGAGTAGAGTCCACTTTGAAGCTAGCATTCCTGATCAATCAGTAGTGACTGAACTTTCATTCTCGCTGACTTTGCATCAAAGGTGCTTATGCTCAGTATGGAGAATCATCTCACTGACTGTGTTCCATCTATGGGAAAAGGTGAAGGAAATCTCAGGTATTTGGATGTTGGCTAGCTGCTGACAAGCCATTAAACCTATTTGGGATGGAAGTAAATGGAGACTGTGCTATCCAGAAAGAGAGCCATTGTTATTGGTTTGGTGCCTGAGGTCCAACAAGCGATGGGGATTGAAAAGAGTAAATGATCCTCTAATACAGAGGCATGGAAAGAAAGCCTCTAAGGTATTGATTACTGATAATGAACTTCTATGGGAAAGTAAATCAACTTTTCATTCTTTTGAAAATTACTTCAACCTGTCTACCCTTGAATAAAGAAAAAAGTCTTTGAAAATAACAAGTGGTTGTGTAGCGGTTTCATTTGTAGGAAACAAGGACTGAAAGTACATTGATCCCCCTATCAGAGGGCTTTGTAGGTAATATCTCTATCCTCCGCGTATTAGGGATGTGCATTTATTTAAAATGAATGAACATTCTAAAATGAATAAGACTCTATTCTTTCTTTTCTGGGACCCTGGAATGAATTGAGAGGTCCCACAAAAAAGAAAGCCTATTTATTTAATGCATTAGGTTCCTCATTCATTTCTATGGCCCATTGAAATCTCTGGGCCATAGAAGTGAATGGGGAATAAGTGTGAGTAACTGTAGCAGGGGTCTTACTATTGCCATTCTACCAACCTGCTAGGCCCCTTATACCACCATAGGGGACTTGCTGCCATCTGCCTAACTTCCATGATCTAATACCACTGTAGGGGACTTGCTGATACATGCTTATCTGCCAGACCCCTTTATACCACTATAGAGATTTTTCTGATACATGCCTACATGCTGAGTCTCTTATATCACCGTAGGGGACTGGCTGATACATGCCAGGCCTCTTTTATCACCATAAGGGTCTTGCTGATATATGCTGACCTGCCAGGCTGCTTATAATACCACTGGGGTCTTCTTGATGCATGCCTACCTACCAGGTCCCTTTTCCACAATAGGGGTCTTCCTCATACATGATCTACATACCAGGCCTCTTATATCAATGTAGGGGACTTTCTGATACATGCTGACCTGCCAGGCCCCCCACATCACCATAGGAGTCTTCCTGATATATACCTACCTGTTATGTCCCTTAACCATTATATGTATCTTGCTGACACCGCTCTGTCTACGTGCCATGCCTATTATGTACAGCATAAGAAGTTTGGTGCCTCCATGTTTGCTGTTGTCAGTTTATTAGTTATACTCAGTGTTTGTTTTTCCAAGAAAAAAATATGAAAAATTAAAAATATTTATACGAGTTTCTCCTCCCTAGTCCATCCATATTATGGTTCTTCACTTTGTTTTACTCCTCTAGAATCCCAGCTTGATTCTTCCATAGTGTTTGTTGGTTATACTGAAGTGTTTTACCCACAAAAACCCTAAGTCAGAAGGAAGAAATGCAGGCAGAACAGAAATGATATACATAAGAGACCATTGACATGTTCTGAATGTGGTAAAAGTTTCAGAAGGAAGATGGGGCTAGTGCAACACCAGAAAACCAAGAAATATGCAGAATATGGGAAAATTACTAGGCAAGCCACACGGAGAGGCATGGCAGGTTTCAAGTTCTGCTTGTGACTAAAGTTTCAGTTGGAAAGCAAATTTTACAAGAAACCCAAAATTCCACCCAGCAGCAAGATCAAGTTCAAGTAGGGAATGTAATAAAAGCTTATGTCAAGAAAATGATTCAGATCATTCTCTTGTATTAAATCTGACAAGTGACAAGTGCTTCAACAGAAAGACAGACATCTTTCATGCCACTTTGTTTGCTGCTATATCTCTCATGATACACCTCGAGGGTGTTTCTGCCATTCAGCTTTGCTTCCATACCAGAATTTACACCTTGGATATCTTCTGCCTCTCTGCCTTGCTGCCATACGCCAAACTCAACACTTTGCAGTGTTCTTACCACTATAGGGGACTGCTTTGCACCTCTCATGGTTCCTTGGTATGTTGATGCCATTTCTTATGCTGCTTTGCCCTTTTTTTGGTGCCTTGGTATTTTTTCTGCCACTTTTTCTGTTTCATTCCCCTTTCATGGTGCTGTAGGATGTTGATACCATTCTTGGTGCAACTTTGCCCCTCTTGTGCTGCTTTTGAGGGTTCATGCCACTGTAGTTGGTGCCCTTTTTACAGCTTTGGGGTGTTCTTCTCACGTTTGCTGCTTCTTTGCTCTTAAGACAGTGCCTTAGAAAACTGCTGCCAATGTTGATATCTCTTTGCCCCTTTACAGTGCCTTAGGCTATTCATGCCACTTTTGGTGCCACTTTGACACAGTCTTGCAGCGGTGACATGCCTTGCCCGTCTGATGATGTCTTCCCACAAGTTTGATTAGAATCGAGAAACTCCCAGTTTTAGAGCTCAAAATAGGCTGCACTGCTTCCCCCATTGACTTTAAAAGGCAAACGAATAAACGAATAAAACAAATAAGTGAATAAACAAAGTATGCATGTAACCCGGTTTCCAGGGTACTCTGACGTGCCCCGCGGCGAGGCGTTCCAGGGGACCGGAGTTGCAACTTATTTATCTACTTTTTGATTTTTAAAAGCATGCACGTAAGTGTACGCGCGGTCAACCTGCGCGCTACGAAGGGGAGGTGTAATGTAATGACGGATTTTCAAAGCGAACTTACACTCCCTGTACTGGGATGCACGGTTGTGTTGTGTCTCTGCACCGTTAACAGCAGAGCTCACTGCAAGCCTAAACAATCGGTTTTACTTTGGCGTTCCGGCGACTGGAGCTGCAAGTTAGAGGACATGCACGCTAGGTGGCACTATCACCCCACAATCAGGGCTCTCTAGCACTTCTTGACGTTTTACAAATGGCAATAATAAAAGGATCAAGAGAAACCAAGAAAAGCAAAAGGAAAAATTGAGGCTGGAGAGAAACAAAGCCCGAGCAATGAGCAATTCTGCGCAAGGCTTTGTTTTTAATTTCGTTACACATTTTAGTTCCGAATTGTTTGACAATATGAGCTTTTTGTGCTTAGGGTAAACTAAGCTAAAACATTTTAAAGAAGGCTTCTGTTCAGCAGCTGCTAGTACATGCAGCCAGCGTGTAAACTTGACAGCCACTGTCACAAGTATTTTTCAGTGTTGTCGTCAGACGTTGGCTGGTTGGACTGACTTTTTTGATCAAATGCCAGCCTCGCTGTGACGGACAGAGGTGACGCCTTACCTTCCAGAATAACAGCCAGAATCTTAAATTTGTTACATAAGAACATAAGATATGCCATTTTGAATCGGACCAAGGGCCC
Source organism: Rhinatrema bivittatum (assembly GCF_901001135.1). NCBI lineage: Eukaryota > Metazoa > Chordata > Amphibia > Gymnophiona > Rhinatrematidae > Rhinatrema > Rhinatrema bivittatum. The sequence goes on along the minus strand of NC_042616.1, from coordinate 796,302,735 downwards.
ATGGAGCCCAAAATGCTGCCTCTGACAGTGGCCAAGCAGGATCTCTAGGAAGTACCTGGCAAATCTATTTCTTCTTGCCCCCTCCCAGGGATAGACGCTTTCTACATTTACCCAGCTAATAACTTGATTATGGACTTTTTCTCCAGGACCCTATCCACACCCCTTTTAAACCCAGCTATGTTAGATGCCTTGACTCCAGCTTAATTGTGTGTTGAGCAAAAAAACCCCAAATCTGCTATCTGTTATTTCCATGGAGTATCCGTTGTTGTTCTGTAAGCTCTACCCCAGTGTGCGGGCCAGAAAAGAATTTGTATTGACTCTTCGGGGCTGGAACCTTACCGGGCTAGCTTGAACACAATCTCTTACTTCCAGGGCTTGAATTCTTGGTCCGGGGGGGGGGGGGGGGAGAGATGACTTCCAAGGCCCCCAGTGCTAAGGGTGACCCTTTGTATCCTGGGAGAGGAGTATCTGTGTGCTGAATCACGCCAAATGAAACCACGGGAGCCACTGAATCGATGTCCAGAAATAAAGTCTTTACTGTTGATAATTGGTGAAAAATGGCAGAACAACTTAATCCACAGCACCATGGAGTCATCTACTTTTATACAATCTCTTCTCTCAATCTGTAGGGGAATCTCTAGCACAAGAGCCGGGGAAACTTCTACCCTCCAGGGCTTGGAAAAATAGAGACCCTGAGTGGGCAGGGTATCCTTAGATGGGCAGGAAACCCCTTCCAAACTGGCAAAAATCTAATGTTACTATCTCTGCTCAAATCCCTCTCTCCCCAGGGTAGTGGAAACACTGGATGGGGGTCCTCAGTGACCTTCACCTTCTCTTTACTCACAGTTAGTTGGGTCTTATGGATCTCTTTACTTGTGACACAGACTGATGGGAGGGATCCCCTTGAAGCAAGAAGCTATCTTGCCTCAAACAGGAAGGAAAGGGCAGCCAAAACTTCCTCCTGGATCTTGAAATCAAAGTCTTTCCCTTCAACTGTTAGAAACAGAGAAACATAGAAACTTAGAGATGACGGCAGAAATGGACCAAATGGTCCATTCAGTCTGTTCAGTAAGCTTATGGTAGTATCTGCTATGCGGTGTAGGTTACCCCATGCTTATATGTTTCCCAGACCATAAAAGTCAGGGCCCTCATTGGTTGCTGTAAGAATCCAGTTCCCCGTTCCCTCGTGCTTATCTGTTTCCCATGCTAGCCCTCATTGATTGCTGTTGAATCCAATTCCCTGTTATGCCTTGCCATTGAAGCAGAGAGCAGTGTTTGAGTTGTATAAAAGTATCAGTCTTATTGCTTAAGGGTAGTAACCACCACATCAGCCAGTTACTCCCATACTTGTTTCCCCAAACCATAAAAATTGGGGCCCTCGGTTGCTGAACGAATCCAATTCCCCTTTTCCTCCTGCTGTTGAAGCAGAGAGCAATGTTTGAGTTGTATCACAGTAACAGTCTTGTTATTTAAGGGTAGTAACCACCGCATCAGCAAGTTACCCTCATAACTTGTTTCCCCAGTCCGTAAAAGTCAGGCCCTTAATTGCTTAATGAATCCAATTCATTAGCACCAGAGTTCCTCCACGCTACAGGTCAATGACACCTCCTTCCTCATGGAGGGTTTGGAGGACAGGCCTTCCCTAACCTGCACAGCCCCAGACACAGGGTTCCCCATTCCCTGTGCCCAAGTGGTGTTCAGACTCTCACAAGGCTCCTACCACTTAAAAGTTGAAAACCCCAAAAATAGACCCAGAGGGAAAATCCTACCAACCAGTGAGTGGACTGAATAAGGAAACCTCTCCCAACCTTTGTCAGGACCACCAGGCAGGGTTTGCCTGGCTTTTCTGACTGGGCTGAAAAAAAACAACTCAAGCAAAGATCCTCTCTATGTCCAGATTCTCAGCAAACCTAAAGGGACTGCCCCTGAGCTCTCTGTAGGCAGCTGCTGTATAGACTCTCAAGGGGGCGGCCATTGCAGATCCCTCAAAGGGAGGGGCTGCATTTGAATGGTAACCTCCCCTCTACACCAACCTACCACACTGCGCACTACCACTAGCTGACACAGAAAACCCCCCAGCGTGGGTTCTCCAAATGGGTTTGGGGGAAGGCTAGATCTTCAAGACCCAAAGCGTAATATAAATGTGTCTTTCTCTTGAGCGCAAGCTCAGCTCTTAGTCCCTGTACTGAAGATGAACAATAACCAGACTGGACACATGAGAAAAAATGACTGTGCAGCTTGTTCAATGGTAATGAATTGGCATCAACACCTTTTTTGTCTTACATCCATAATTATCCAATAAATAAAATCCAAATTGATCTGTGTCTGTGGGGGTCCCACAATCTCTTCCTGTGAATGGAGTATTAGGCTGCACAGGGTAGAATTGAATGGGTTCTCCTATCCCTCATGGATCTCCCCTTCCAAATACCTGTGGTCCACAGGTAAGGTCTCCAAAATGTTCCAACCTCTCCTGACTTGTCTCTCCTTGTTAGAAATCCTGTGGGAAGCAGCCCCTCCTCCCCGGTGGTGGGTAGGGGTTGAGGCAAGGGGGAGGGGGAGGGGGATCTGTAGCTGTGCAAGGGAGGAGAGAGAGGAGGAAGAGCCAGGGGGAGGGGCTCAGGTATCTGCAGCTTGACATGCAGAAAGGGGAAGGGGATTGAAGGACTTGGTACTGGGCAGAGGAGAGATATAGAGAGGGGTTTGGAAGTGGGAAGAGAAGGAAGGGAACTGCACTAAAGGGAGAGGGAAGAAGAAGCTGGTACCTCCAGAGATAGAAGGTTGTGGGAGTAGGGAGCCAGAGCAAGAGTTGAGGCAAGGAACTTACATACAGGCTGATTCAATAAAGTCAAAGGGAGAGCCGGCGCTCCAAGACGAGCGCCTGTTCTCCTGACGTGCGCCCAGGCCACTCTCCTGGGTGCGCGAGTCAGTATGCAAATGAGGGCCCGCGCTAATAAGGAGATACTAGCGTAACACTAGCGCATCCCTAGCGCTCCTTATTGGCGGAAGCAGTGGCTGTCAGCGGGTCTGACAGCCAATGCTTAATTTTACTGGTGTCAGTTGTCGAACCCGCTGACAGCCACGGGTTCGGAAAATGGATGCCGGCAAAGTTGAGTGTCCATTTTCCAACCCACGGGCTGCAGGCAGGGGTTTTTTTTAATTTTTGGAGCCTCCGACTTAATATGACTATGATATTAAGTCGGAGGGTGTACAGAAAAGCAGTTTTTTCTGCTTTTCTGTACACTTGTCCGGTGCCGTCTGAAATTAACGCTTGCCTTTGGCCACACATTTTACTTTTTGTATTGCGAGTGACTAACTAACAGGCTCATCAATATGCATTTGCATGTGATGAGCGTTATTAGTTTCGGGGAGTTGGCCGCGCGTTTTCCACGCGCTATTACCCCTTACAGTATAAGGGGCTATTACCCCTTACAGTATAAGGGGTAATAGTAGCGCATCAAAAACATGTGGCCAAACTGTATCGGCCTGATAGATAGCGCGCTCTTTGGGGAAGGGAATTACTGTACCAGAATTCTAAATATGCTATAATCTGCATTACTTGATTAGAGTCTTCTACAATATGGTGGGTTGTATTTCTATTTAAATAATAGTAATAATTTGTAATGTTGCATCTATATCAATGTATTTGCATATTGAAATTCATTTCTGCTAGTTATATATGCAAATTCAAGGCAAATATTTGTCCTGCATTTTGAGATATTCATCCTCTTTTTGGGAGGTAAGAGTCCTCCATTTTGGGTACTCCTAGTTGGCCACCCTATTAGACCCCCAAACTTTAATGTTGCCACTCCCCTCCTTTGTTTTTTGTAACCCTTCCTGGCATGGACAATCCAGATTTTCCTGTTTAAGATAGACAAAGTAAGTACCAACAACAGGGTAACCTGTTCACTTACATGCGCAGGACAATGTTTGGCACAGGCAATTCTGTTATTATTAACCCATCGCTACCAGGGACCTACACTTCTCCCATGTTTGGCAGCCAATCATAAGTTCACAGCAATGGAGGCATAGAGACCAAACTCTTATGTCTTTCAGGCACAGGAGACACCTCTGCATATTGCAGCTCGCATACAGGAAGGGGAGAAGGTGGCAGAAATGCTTCTAAAGAGTGGGGCCGACGTCAATATGGAGCAAGAGGTAAAGAGACCGAAGGAGACTCTCCATGCTTTGGTGTTTAAGAACATAAGAAATTGCCATGCTGGGACAGACCAAGGGTCCATCAAGCCCAGCATCCTGTTTCCAACAGAGGCCAAAAGCCAGGCCACAAGAACCTGGCAATTACCCAAACACTAAGAAGAACCCATGCTACTGATGCAATTAATAGCAGTGGCTATTCCCTAAGTATAATTGATTAATAGCCGTTAATGGACTTCTCCTCCAAGAACTTATCCAAACCTTTTTTGAACCCAGCTACACTAACTGCACTAACTACCTTCTCTGGCAACAAATTCCAGAGCTTTATTGTGCGTTGAGTGAAAAAGAAATTTCTCCGATTAGTCTTAAATGTGTTACTTGCTAACTTCATGGAATGCCCCCTAGTCCTTCTATTATTCGAAAGTGTAAATAACCGAGTCACATCTACTCGTTCAAGACCTCTCATGATCTTAAAGACCTCTATCATATCCCCCCTCAGCCATCTCTTCTCCAAGCTGAACAGCCCTAACCTCTTCAGCCTTTCCTCATAGGGGAGCTGTTCCATCCCCTTTATCATTTTGGTTGCCCTTCTCTGTACCTTCTCCATCGCAACTATATCTTTTTTGAGATTTTCCGTTCTATTAACCATTCCCTTCCTAATAATTCCTAACATTCTATTTGCTTTTTTGACTGCTGCAGCACACTGAGCCGACGATTTTAAAGTATTATCCACTATGATGCCTAGATCTTTTTCCTGGGTGGTAGCTCCTAACATGGAACCTAACATCGTGTAACTACAGCAAGGGTTATTTTTCCCTATGTGCATCACCTTGCACTTGTCCACATTAAATTTCATCTGCCATTTGGATGCCCAATCTTCCAGTCTTGCAAGGTCCTCCTGTAATGTATCACAGTCTGCCTGTGATTTAACTACTCTGAATAATTTTGTATCATCCGCAAATTTGATAACCTCACTCATCGTATTCCTTTCCAGATCGTTTATATATATATTGAAAAGCACCGGTCCCAATACAGATCCCTGAGGTACTCCACTGTTTACCCTTTTCCACTGAGAATATTGACCATTTAATCCTACTCTCTGTTTCCTGTCTTTTAACCAGTTTGTAATCCACGAAAGGACATCGCCTCCTATCCCATGACTTTTTAGTTTTCGTAGAAGCCTCTCATGAGGGACTTTGTCAAACGCCTTCTGAAAATCCAAATACACTACATCTACCGGTTCACCTTTATCCACATGTTTATTAACCCCTTCAAAACAATGAAGCAGATTTGTTAGGTAAGACTTCCCTTGGGTAAATCCATGTTGACTGTGTCCCATTAAATCATGTCTTTCTATATGCTCTACAATTTTGATCTTGAGAATAGTTTCCACTATTTTTCCCAGCACTGAAGTCAGGCTCACTGGTCTATAATTATCCGGATCGCCCCTGGAGCCTTTTTTAAATATTGGGGTTACATTGGCCACCCTCCAGTCTTCAGGTACAATGGATGATTTTAATGATAGGTTACAAATTTTAACTAATAGATCAGAAATTTCATTTTTGAGTTCCTTCAGAACCCTAGGATGCATACCATCCGGTCCAGGTGATTTGCTACTCTTTAGTTTGTCAATCTGGCCTACTACATCTTCCAGGTTCACAGTGATTTCGTTCAGTTCGTCTGAGTCATCACCCCTGAAAACCATCTCCGGAACTGGTATCTCCCCAACATCCTCATTAGTAAACACGGAGGCAAAGAATTCATTTAGTCTTTCTGCAATGACCTTATCTTCCCTAAGAGCCCCTTTAACCCCTCTGTCATCTAATGGTCCAACCGACTTCCTCACAGGTTTCTTGCTTTGGATATATTTAAAAAAGTTTTTATTATGAGTTTTTGCCTCTATGGCCAACTTCATTTCAAATTCTCTCTTCGCCTGTCTTATCAATGTTTTACACTTACCTTGACAATGCTTATGTTTTATCCTATTTTCTTCAGATGGATCCTTCTTCCAATTTTTGAAGGATTTTTTTTGGCTAAAATAGCCTCTTTCACCTCTCCTTTTAACCATGACGGTAATCGTTTTGCCTTCCTTACACCTTTCTTAATGCGCAGAATACATATGGACTGCGCCTCTACGATTGTATTTTTAAATAATGTCCAAGCCTGTTGAACACTTTTAACCTTTGCAGCTGCACCTTTCAGTTTTTTTCTAACTATTTTCCTCATTTTATCAAAGTTTCCCTTTTTAAAATTTAGTGTTAGAGCTGCAGATTTACTTATTGTCCCCCTTCCAGTTTTTAGTTTAAATTTGATCATGTTATGATCACTGTTGCCAATTGGCCCCACCACCGTTACTTCTTTCACCAAATCTTGCGTTCCACTAAGAATTAAATCTAAAATAGCTCTCTCTCTTGTAGGTTCCTGAACTAATTGCTCCATGAAGCAGTCATTTATTACATCCAGGAACTTTATGTCTCTAGCAAGTCCTGATGTTACATTTACCCAGTCAATATTGGGGTAATTGAAATCTCCAAATAGATTTCAAAGTTGATAAAGATTTTTATTCATTTATACGGCAACTCCACTGATTCAAATCCCAAGCAAGCTTTACGGCGTCCCCCGACACGGTCCCGTGTTTCGCCTAGGGCTGCATCGGGAGGGTAACACCAACAGGGTTTCTCAATAGAAAAGCTAAAACAAATTAAACGAGATGTCAGGATGCTATATAGGACTTACGCCGACTAAGATACAATCAATGATTATACACCATAACTCTTACCTGACAGCTTGGATTTCTGAATTCTGACAGGGAGCGCACTAACCCTAGACGCTGTCAGGTATTTCAAGGATAGCGGTGGCGCCAAATTCACAGGTGAACCAATGACGTGGGAGAATTATCCCCGCTCATTGGTTCACGGACCTGTGAGGCGCCCTAGCAGCATAGTATGTGACCTGAACTTACTGTGAGAGATCTTACGTGAATAAAAACCATTCTATCTCCCGATTAAGTCCCTTAGGGGTTACTGAGTCTAAGGTAAATATCCACCGCTGTTCAATGCGTCCTAGCTGTTCAGCATAGCAGCCCCCTCGAGTCGGACGTGGGAAGACCTCGATAACGCTAAACATAAGGTCAGCAAGGTTATGAGCTTTACTGACCCAGTGTTCTACCAAGGGTTCGTTCTCTCTTGCGTGCCTGATGTTAGAGCAGTGCTCTATAATACGTGTTTTTACCATTCTCGTGGTTTTACCTACGTATATTAAGGGACACGGACAAGTGATCACGTATATAACTCCCGAGGTGGTGCAGTCAGAATGAGAGCGAAGTGGAAAAAACTCTATGAGATGTTGGATGAGTGAATGAAGTAGTAGATTGTGTGTGTGAACATATTGTGCAATGGCCACAGGGGTGGTGTCCAAATGTGGGGAGCGGATGCCTTTGCTGTACTAAGTCTGCATGAACAAGTTTATCTCGTAAATTTTTCCCCCGCCGGTACGTGAACCGTAGGGGGCCAGGGAATACCAACTGCATAGATAGTGCACGCCAGTGTCGACGGATCATGGTTGTGATTTGACGACTGAGTGTTGAAAATGGCAAAATACAGTTTGTAACAACAGTGTCGGAACTAGAGTGTGGAAGAAACAGCAAGTCACGGTTAGTAAATAAAGCCCGTTTCATGGCTCGCCTAACTACCCGCTTAGGATATCCACGGGTCAAAAACCGAGCTGACATAATTTCTGCCTGAAGGAGAAATTCTTCTCGAGTAGAACATAACCTGCGGAGTCTAAAAAATTGACCCGTGGGGATATTATTTCTTAAAGGGCTGGGATGACAGCTGTGAAACTCCAAAAGTGTATTTCTGTCTGTGTCTTTACGATGGATGGTAGTCAAAAATTGGGCATTATGAACTAAAACTGTGATATCTAAGAAGGCTATCTGTGATTGATGCCAACTAAAGTTAAATTGTAAATTGGAATCTTGCGCATTAAGCCAATCAATGAACAAGAACAGCTGTATTTCTGTGCCTCGCCAGATCAAAAACACGTCGTCAATGAATCTTAACCAGGTTGCAATATGTCGAAACCCTTCTGATGGATATACCTGGGAGTCTTCAAACTCTGCCACAAAAAGGCAGGCTAAACTGGGGGCCATAGTGGCCCCCATTGCCGTGCCTTTTGTCTGTAAATAAAATTTATCATGAAATCTGAAATAGTTGTGTGTAAGGGCTAAAGATGCCAGCGTGACTAACAATGAAGTTGGAATTCTCTGGGGATTTGTACGAGTGTTTAATACTTTCTCAATGATTCTAAGAGCCTCAATTTGGGGGATGTTAGTATAGAGAGAAACTATGTCCAAGGTGACTAACAAAAACGGTTCCGTAGGGAACGGTATGGAATGTAAAAGTGTGATAAAGTGCGCTGAATCCCTTATGTAAGATCGAATCTGTGGTACGAATGGTTTGAGAAAAAGATCCACGAATTGAGACAAAGGCTCCAATACTGAACCAATGCCAGCCACAATAGGGCGGCCAGGTGGATGTTGAAGGTCCTTGTGAACCTTAGGTACCGTATAAAAAACCGGAATAATAGGGTGATCTGTAATCAAAAATTTAGCTTCTCTAGGAGTTAAAATGCGGCGGTCAACTGCCTGTTCCACAATAACTTTAATCTCCTGAAGTAGCTGAGGGGTAGGGTCCTCCAATAGTACTTGATAAAAGGAGGTATCAGAAAGCTGACGTGTGGCTTCCAACATGTAGTCATCCCTGTCTTGTATGACTATGCCCCCTCCCTTATCTGCTGGCTTTACTATAATTGAAGGGTCATTCTGCAGATTTACCAACACTTGTGATTCCTGTCTAGTGAGGTTAAATTGAGTGTAATGCCGGGCTGAGGCCAGCCCCCTCAGATCTTGGTCCACCAGCCTCTCAAACGTTACGAGAAGCGGATCGCCAGGTCCCGGGGGGATCCACCTTGACTTCGGTCGAACTAAAGAGTGATCAGAGGATGGGGGAGCATCGGCAAAAAATTGCTTGATTTTCAACAGTCTACAAAAACGGTAAATATGTACTTTATAGTCAAATAAGTTCATGGGTACAGTAGGGACAAATGACAAACCCTTAGTTAATACCTTCAGTTCAAGGGGTAAAAGTGGTCTAGATGATAAATTAAACACTGAAGAATGCTCTAAAGCCATGGATCTGATGTCTGAGTCGTGGTCCGAGTGGTCCGTTGAAACTGTTGTGCCCGGCCCCGTGAGCGGGTGATTCGGGTAGGTTTGGTAAGAATGCCTGGATCCGGTGGACGTTGGCCTGAGTCTAAAAAAGAGGCTGCTATAGAGGCATAACGTGATGATAATCCGGACGTTGAAGATGACGAAGCCATAGAAGGAGTTACCACTGGATCCTGCCGAAGAGGTTGTGGATGCGGAGCCGAGGTTTCTTCGCCTGACGAATCGCCGGATGAATTGTGCGCAAAGGTGACTTTTCTTGGAGGCACAGAAATACAGCTGTTCTTGTTCATTGATTGGCTTAATGCGCAAGATTCCAATTTACAATTTAACTTTAGTTGGCATCAATCACAGATAGCCTTCTTAGATATCACAGTTTTAGTTCATAATGCCCAATTTTTGACTACCATCCATCGTAAAGACACAGACAGAAATACACTTTTGGAGTTTCACAGCTGTCATCCCAGCCCTTTAAGAAATAATATCCCCACGGGTCAATTTTTTAGACTCCGCAGGTTATGTTCTACTCGAGAAGAATTTCTCCTTCAGGCAGAAATTATGTCAGCTCGGTTTTTGACCCGTGGATATCCTAAGCGGGTAGTTAGGCGAGCCATGAAACGGGCTTTATTTACTAACCGTGACTTGCTGTTTCTTCCACACTCTAGTTCCGACACTGTTGTTACAAACTGTATTTTGCCATTTTCAACACTCAGTCGTCAAATCACAACCATGATCCGTCGACACTGGCGTGCACTATCTATGCAGTTGGTATTCCCTGGCCCCCTACGGTTCACGTACCGGCGGGGGAAAAATTTACGAGATAAACTTGTTCATGCAGACTTAGTACAGCAAAGGCATCCGCTCCCCACATTTGGACACCACCCCTGTGGCCATTGCACAATATGTTCACACACACAATCTACTACTTCATTCACTCATCCAACATCTCATAGAGTTTTTCCACTTCGCTCTCATTCTGACTGCACCACCTCGGGAGTTATATACGTGATCACTTGTCCGTGTCCCTTAATATACGTAGGTAAAACCACGAGAATGGTAAAAACACGTATTATAGAGCACTGCTCTAACATCAGGCACGCAAGAGAGAACGAACCCTTGGTAGAACACTGGGTCAGTAAAGCTCATAACCTTGCTGACCTTATGTTTAGCGTTATCGAGGTCTTCCCACGTCCGACTCGAGGGGGCTGCTATGCTGAACAGCTAGGACGCATTGAACAGCGGTGGATATTTACCTTAGACTCAGTAACCCCTAAGGGACTTAATCGGGAGATAGAATGGTTTTTATTCACGTAAGATCTCTCACAGTAAGTTCAGGTCACATACTATGCTGCTAGGGCGCCTCACAGGTCCGTGAACCAATGAGCGGGGATAATTCTCCCACGTCATTGGTTCACCTGTGAATTTGGCGCCACCGCTATCCTTGAAATACCTGACAGCGTCTAGGGTTAGTGCGCTCCCTGTCAGAATTCAGAAATCCAAGCTGTCAGGTAAGAGTTATGGTGTATAATCATTGATTGTATCTTAGTCGGCGTAAGTCCTATATAGCATCCTGACATCTCGTTTAATTTGTTTTAGCTTTTCTATTGAGAAACCCTGTTGGTGTTACCCTCCCGATGCAGCCCTAGGCGAAACACGGGACCGTGTCGGGGGACGCCGTAAAGCTTGCTTGGGATTTGAATCAGTGGAGTTGCCGTATAAATGAATAAAAATCTTTATCAACTTTGAAATCTATTTGGAGTCTTTTGTCAGGATTGATCCTCTTCCTGCACTTTTTGTTTGATGTGACATTATTTTAAAGTGCAGTTTGCTCTGATATATTTTTGGTAATTGAAATCTCCCATTATTATTGCACTGCCAAATTGGTTTGCTTCCCTGATTTCTCTTAGCATTTTATCATCTGTCTGACCATTTTGTCCAGGTGGATGGTAGTATACTCCTATCACTATACTCTTACCCAACACACATGGGATTTCTACCCATATAGATTCTACTGAGCATTTACTCTCTTGTATGATCTTTATCCTGTTGGACTCTATACCCTCCCGGTCATAAAGTGCCACACCCCCACCAAGTTGATCCTCCCTATCATTGCGATATAATTTGTACCCTGATATAGCACTGTCCCATTGGTTATCCTCCTTCCACCAAGTCTCTGTGATGCCAATTATGTCAATCTCATCATTTGCTGCTAAACACTCTAACTCTCCCATCTTACTTCTTAGACTTCTGGCATTGGCATACAGACATTTCAAAGTGTGGTTTTTGCTTGTTTTAACAACCTGCTTTTCAGTTGTTTGGGATAATTCGGTAATCATTAGCTTTGGTGATTTTTTACATATAGGCATATGAACTATGTTTGCTTTTGATGGAACCTCTCTGTTGGGATGCCCTAACTCTCCTGTTTCATTAGTATCCTTCAAGGATACATTTCTCCTAACCATGCACTGCTGAGTGACTGTCGGCTTTCCCCCTTGTTCTAGTTTAAAAGCTGCTCTATCTCCTTTTTGAAAGTTAGTGCCATCAGCTTGGTTCCACTCTGGTTAAGGTGGAGCCCGTCCTTTTGGAAAAGTCTCCCCTTTCCCCAAAAGTTTCCCCAGTTCCTTACAAAGCTGAATCCCTCTTCCCTGCACCATCGTCTCATCCACGCATTGAAACTCTGGAGCTCTGCCTGCCTTTGGGGACCTGCACGTGGAACAGGAAGCATTTCAGAGAATGCCACCCTGGAGGTTCTGGATTTCAGCTTCCTACCTAAAATCCTAAATTTGGCTTCCAGAACCTCTCTCCCACATTTTCCTATGTCGTTGGTGCCCACATGTACCACGACAGCCGGCTCCTCCCCAGCACTGTCTATAATCCTATCTAGGTGACGCATGAGGTCTGCCACCTTCGCACCAGGCAGGCAAGTTACCAGGCGGTCCTCACGTCCACCAGCCACCCTGCTATCTACATTTCTAATAATTGAATCACCAACTATGATGGCCGATATAACCCTTCCCTCCTGGGCAGTAGCCCTGGGAGATTTGTCCTCAGTGCGAGAGGACAATACATCACCTTTCTCATGCACTACTCAAAGACATCTTTGAGTAGTGCATGAGAAAGCTCACGTCCTACAGCCAGGTACTAGGTCAGGCAAGTAACGCTGATTAAGCTCTTGCCCCTTTCCACATTAAAAAGTAGTTGCATTGTTAAAAATGGCAGTTTGGGGGATGAAGCTTGCTGCAGCTTAACTCAAACTCGCTTCATTCTTTGTCTTAGAATGGTGAGACGGCCATGCACATCGCAGCCCACCATGGCAGCCTGAAAATGATCACTGCCCTGATCGAGGAAGGAGGGGAGGTCACCTGGCAGTCAAAGGTAACCTTCTCCTGAGCTCCATTCATATATGCAGTTCCTAAAAGAGACACGGAGCGAGAGAGTGGGGAAAGAAGAGATTAGGCCTGAAGCTCTGATCTTGTAGCGCCAAATTCCTGTCAACTCTTGTAAGGATTCTAATTTTGGTTCTTCAGCAATGGTTTGGACCAGTCTTAACTTTCAGCTCACATCATAGTGCCTTCTGGGTCTTGGAACACCTGAAGGTTGCAACACTTTTATTGAACTAAAATAATTATTCAAGGATGTTCATGAGCCTTGAGACCACATGAATTCCTTCTGAAGATGTGATGTGTTAAAGCCAATGCGCCAGTGACATTTGAAGAAGAAATGTATGCATTTATTTATTCATAAACATTCGATATTCTGCTTTTCGAAGCTAGTCGCAAGGCGGATTACAATCAAAATTGGAATTAAGTTTCTATTACAGGGTGGCCCATGGAAAAGTAGCCTGCCTCCAATGCACTGGTACTTTTCCATAGGCCACCCTGTACAATACTGCACAGTTTACAAAGGGAAAACAACTTCTTTAGATAATTCTGTTTTTGGTTCAATGTGAGATATCACAACCTGCTAAGTGTCCATTTTTTATCATTACCATAACTCAGTACCACATTCTGGCACTTGCCAGTTTTTCGTGACCCTGTTCATGAATACTGTACGTATTCTGTGAGTATCTGTGAAATTCACAAAAGTACTTCTCACATTTCAGCACAAAGTCAACACATTGTGAATTTTTTCCAGTATAGTGAATTCACCGAGTTCCTGCTTAACATTTAGGAAACATTGTTTGTAATCTTACCCTACCCTTGCTAAACCCATGACCAGGTTGAATATTCACTACTGTCTATCTACAGTTGGAGACCAGAGGTCTAAGACTCTCAAAATACTTTGTATTGTGAGTTGGGAAAACTGGAACTCACCTTTGGAGATTAGTGTCTCTGTTCATTATACAACATTAGAAGAGATACAGGCGGCCCTCAGTCATGGATGTGCCGGTGCCACAAATAACCGGGCTCCTGATGCATCCATGTGGGCAGCCATCCCCCACTGCTCCTGGCCTTACCTTGTGCGGCTGGCACCACGGGGATCTTCTCTGCGGCAGTGCCGCTGCTGATGCTGCTCCTCCAGGTTGGTCTGGCATCGGGCAGCGGTGACATCATCAAGATGCACCCCCAAAGCTGGGCCTCCCGATTGGCCTGTAGGAGCGCACGATGCCGTTATCGGGAAAGGGGTGACCGGTGGGAGATTTAAAACCTGCCAGCTCCCCTCGGCTCAGCTTCTTCCTCCTTGGCCCTGAAGCAGAGCTGATTCATGCGGATGGCTTTAGTAGTGGTGCAGATAGAGCCCGGAATAGCTGTGGTCCTTCGGAACCAGGCAGCATACAAGATGCTGCAAAGATCACTTGCCTCATCCACATGGAATGCCTACATTTGCAACTACAACAAAGTGAAGGCATTTCTCATTGGGAACCGCTGGTCTGGTCACCAGGTTCCAGAGGAGCTTTTGATTAGCTAGATAGTGCACGCCAAACAGCAGGGATTGTACAGGAACACGGTTTGTTCTCACCTTGCAGCTCTCGTGTTTTTCTCGAAGCTGGAAACGGGCTGCGCGGAGCAGTATTTTGCCGTAAAAAGGGCAATGCTAGGCTGGGCCAGGGAGTCCCTGCCTTGGCATGACGCGTGGAGAGCACTGACTCACGACCTGCTGTTATGGCTTTGGTGCGTCTTGACTTTGGATGGACATTGTGCAGAATAGAACGCTCTGGATGGAGTACACTTGTCAAACTTGGGAAATGATTTGTTTCTACAAGCTCTTCAGAGGTTATTCATTGTTTGATGCATGAGCCATAGCTGTTTTGTTTGGAGGGAGCCCATCACGTGTGGGCGGAAGATTACTTCCTTGCCCTCATGTGATGGGACCTCTGTGGTGATGGCGACCGATTCCAGAAAAGCCTATTGTAACTTGAAACGCATTAAAAGGAAGCTGGGAGGTACTGGTATGGATGAGAGAGCCCGAGGGACCACCACTTGGTTTGGTCATAGATGATCAATATCGGGCCTGGGGTTCAGGGCCTTAATGGATCGATGGCTGGATATGTGTGGAAGGACTTTGGTGGGGCTTGCTATGTGGCAGCAGGGCCAAGAGCCCCCTCCGGTGTTGGCAGTCACGACGCCTATCCGGGGGCTTGGAGGGAGCAAGTCCCCGTGGATCCGCTTGGGTGGAAAGAGTCATAGTTATTGACTCCTGCATGGCAGCAGTATGTAGGAATTATTGGCAGGACCTGGCACCTAAATTAGACTCCCCCTGTTAGGGAGTCTAAGAAACTGCAGCGGCCATTTCATCCGTTATGTGTCGCGTTTTTCTTGTGTGTGTAATTGGAAGAGTCCAGTTAGGCTGGGTGGGGGTGGGGAAGAACCATGGGTATCCAGGCTACCTGGTTATTGATTTGTCATCAGCCAGAGTGAATTTATTTTTATTTATTGAATTTTATATACCGACGTTCATGTACACATATCACATCGGAATGAGGATAAATAGAGGCTTATTCAGGAGCACACTCTCAGGTCGACGCAGAAAGGTGCGTTCAGCTGAAGAATGTGCTTAATGTAGCTGTACAGTAGGCCAATACGAGCTTTTGAGCAGAGAAATAAGTAATGCCATACAGATAAGGAGGCTTATATCAGGATATTATGGGGATTTACCCAGTCTTAAACTCTTGTAGTAATCATTTATTGAGTTGTCAATCTCATACCCACAGACTCAAGATGGACTTCAAAGAGACTGAATTACTTGTCACCTGCAGAACCCATCAATTCTTCTTTCCTATTTATCAACCATTCATTGTAGGAATTTTAGCAATGTTTGCTCTTCTGTTATGAATGTGATACAGGGATTATAAAAAGGTGTGATAATCTTAAAGCCAAACTGCCTGGATCCAAAAAACAGAGTTACAAGAGTGCTTGCATTGCAGATTTTATTACCTTTAACTAGAAGAACTAAAGTCCAATGTAAGTGAGCTACCGAAGTCTACCTATTTCTTTTTTATACCATCACACATCCCTTTGGCTTTTTCATTTTGCCTCCATTATATTCAATGGAACTGTATCCACATGATGAAGAGGAGGATGAAAGAGATGCTGATACATTAAGAAAACAAAATCAGAGTCTGTTTTATATCCAGAACTTTCAATAGCTCTCAGATGGTTGATACTGTATGGGAACTGGCAAACAGATACTATATTTTGCTCCTGGGGAAATCTTAATACACGAGATCTCATCTACAGTCTTTGAGATTTCTAAACAGGTCTGGTTTTCAGGCTAATCACACAATATAAATTAGCTTTGTTCTTAGACCAAATGCTTGCAAATACATCTGATTAATATTCATGGTGGAAAAACTGAAAATTAGATTGGATTTTTGCCTTCAAGGACTGGGATTGACAATCCCATCTCAGTACATTGCTCCTAACCCCCCCAGCTTCCCCTCCCTTTTCCTATCTAACCCACCCCCTAGCCCTAACTAAATCCCCCCCTACCTTTGTTTCAAAAGTTACGCTAAGCCGGAGGACTCAGGAATGCCCCCGGCCCTGCCCCCAGACTGCCACCACACCCCCCAGACCCGCCCCTGGACCACCCCCGGGCCACCGTCCCGCCCCCGGTTCCGCCCCCGGCCCACCCATTTTTTAAAGCCCCAGGACATATGAGCGTCCCGGGGCTTGTGCGCGCCGACGAGCCTATGCAAAATACGCTCGGCGCACGCAGGGGTAGGTTTTCGGGGGTTACGTGCGTATCTTACGTGCTTAACCCTTTCAAAATCTACCCCTACATGAATAAATAAATGTGTGGTGGCTGAGTTGGAGGGAGGTAGACATTCGTTTAAAGAAGATCCCCCAGTGTTACATGCCCATCTATTCCTTAGAAAAATCAAAGATAGGCTTCAGCGTTTCATTTTCATTTCAACTTTAGCCTCTGCTTAACTCTCTTCTAGGCTGGGGAGAGCCCCCTTCACATTGCAGTCCGACACTGCCACTTGCCGGTAGTAGAGGAGATACTCAACTACTTGGTCAATGAGAAAAGCCGTCTTGAAACCACTGCATGCGTCAATAAGGCGAACAAGGTAAGTGGCTGGACACAAAAGAGGGACAACATGCAAATGTGATGGCAAGCCTGGAGCACACACTAGAAAATGTGCCTAGCAATATGCATGTCTGGAAACCTAATTAAGTACGACAAGCCATTCTTAATTCTGTCATCAGATTCCAGGGCATGCCTTACTTGGTTGCATACTGTTTTGGAACAGACCATTCGGATAGACCTCTCCACTACAAGTCAGGAGACGTTCTAAGATACGAGTTCAAGTTTTCCCTCTGCTTCTGGACTCTCTCTGTCACCATGTCCGAGTCACTGTATTTCTCTCTGCCCCATTCTTACTGATTATAACCGACTCGGGCATTCTTACCATCAGATATATGTTGTCAGGTAATCCAGCCCTGTGGTGTCTACACGCAATGCTCTGAAGGGTCAAACTGTAAAGCATGTTGGGGTTTTGTCTGGCAGAAAAAAGCTTCGTCAGACACTTTCCTGCACGTGTATTGTTTGTCATTATTTCCTGGTAGGAAGGGGAGACTCCTTTGCACTTAGCAGCTGCTGTCAGAAAAGCAATGATCCACTTGGAAGAGGAGGACTCCAAAATTGTCAGAATCCTCATGGAGTATGATGCCGACATCACATCTACAACTAAACAGGTAGGCGGATACTTTGAATACCGGTTTGTGATCATATCAGAAATATTGAAACGCAACATCACATTTTATAGGCACGACAAGGGAAGAAAAATCACAGCTGGCAGGTGAGAAATGTTGAAATTATCTCAAGTGAGTTGTGTCTTATTGGTACATGTGAAAGTCTGTGCTACCCAGCATCCATCGTTTGTAGATTTATTTAATTTTTATCATTTGTTTCATCTCGTGCCATTTTTTGTGGATGGGCAAAATTTTGGTTCGGTGTTTTGGGTCATTTGCCATTTTCTGCCATTTCATTCATTTCAGTTACCAAGTTAATTCATTTATTTCATTATGTAGTTTAATTCATTTTAATTGAAATCAGCGGGGGAAGGAGTGGAGGAGTAGCCTAGGGGTTAGAGCAGTGAGCTTCAAACCATGGTTTTAAATTCCTTTTGACCTTGGGCCGGTCACTTTACCGTCGATTGCCTCGGGTATAAGTTTACCTCTGGATGCATTAAACCATAATGTTTTTTCACGGGAGGGGGGGTCCCACTATCGTAGGGGGTGTCGCTACGATAGTGGGGGCCCCCTCCCCCGAGAAACCATCGTGGCTGTGTGGCCCGGCCGAACACCGCTGGACAAAAGAAGGCAGCGAATGGCCCTTTAAAGCGACGGTGGCTCCCAAACTCGCGGGACTGCCGTCACCTTAAAGGGCCATTGGCCCAAAATAAAAAGATGCGTACAAACAGGGAGGCAGAGCGGGGCTTAGTGCTGACCCCGGTCTCAGTCAGGGGTTGCCAGTCGAGCTGGCCCAGACTCCCCAAAAATGGTAACTAAGAAAAAAAAAAAAAAACTGCACGGGGACGGACCCAGCCCCCCTTCCCCTCTCTCCAAAGCTAAAACAGAAAAAGGGGCCCTGGCCCCCTGCTGCCATACCCCCCCCCCAAAGTAAAAAAAAGAAAAGAAAAGGGTACTGAACCCAGCCCCCCCACCCCCCGCATCCCCCCAACCTCTATCCCTGCCATAGGAGGACGGCTGTCCCTTTTTCTCGAGGAATGGGTCAAGATCACTTCGGACCGGTGGGTCCTAAGTTTCATCGAACTCAGCTATGCTTTAGAATTTGCTCGTCCTATCCGAGACCTCTTTACAGCAGTGGATTCCTGATGAAGACCGGCCCAGGGATTCGCTGCCCAGGCCGGCCCAGGAGATACCACGTGGTCTGCCGAGTGCGGCTCTGTCACGGCCGTGCTCGGCAGACCAAGTGACTAGCGCGACCGGCCCACCGGGGGAATGCCCGATCCCCCGATAGGCCAATCTGCCCCTGCCTCTTCATGGTTTCCCCCTGCGGCTCACAGGCAATGAGGTGAATCGTATATCAGATTCTCGACAGGCTGCACTCTCGGGGCCATTGTTCCCATTCCCCAGGACGAGTGGAGAGAGGGGCGCTATTCCATCTACTCTGTGGTGCCGAAGAAAGAGGGTTCCTTCTGGCCTGTCCTGGACCTCAAGGGCATAAACAAGACTCTCAAGGTGCCCCGTTTCAGGATGGAAACTCTCCGCTCAGTCATTGCGGCGGTTCGCAGTGGCTAGTTCCTTACCTCGTTGGGTCTGACGAAAGCGTACCTGCATATTGGAATCTGCAGGGAACATCAGAAGTTTCTTTGCTTTGCGGTCCTCGGCAGACATTTTCAGTTTTGCGCCCTGCCATTTGATCTGGTGGCGGCACAGCGGACTTTCACCAAGGTCATGGTGGTGGTGGCAGTGGCGCTCTGCAGGGAAGGGGTGTTGGTGCATCCCTACCTGGATGATTGGCTCATTCGAGCAAAGTCGGAGGATCTCTGCAAGCAATCGGTGCAGAAAGTCGTGCACCGATTGACATCCCTTGGCTGGATCGTCATCCATGCCACCTGGTCCCCTCGCAGACTCTGGACTTCCTCGGGGCATGCTTCGATATTCGAGCAGGCAAGGTTTTCCTTATGACCGAACGCATAGACAAACTGCAGCAGCAGGTGAGTCATCTCTAGAGTCTCCTGGAGCCCACAGCCTGGGATTATTTGCAGGTCCTTGGCTCCATGGCGTCTATTCTGGAGTTGGTCCCATGGGCCTTTGCGCATATGAGACCATTACAACAGCGCTTTTCTCCCGCTGGGATCCAATGTCGGAGGATTTCAACTTTCCTTTGCCACTCACAGACTCTGCCAGATCCAGTCTTGGCTGGTGGCTGGTTCTGAAGCATCTGACACGAGGGGTGGATCTCAAAGTCCCTCAGTGGGTCATAGTCACAACGGATGCCAGCCTCTCCGGTTGGGGAGCAGTCTGTCAATCTCAGTCAGCCCAGGGTCACTGGTCGACAATGGAGGCACAGTGGTCCATCAATCGTCTGGAGACCAGGGCCTTATGGCTGGCGTTGCAGCATTTCCTCCCACTCCTGCGCAACAGGGCTGTGAGAGTCCTTTCGGACAATGCGACAAAGGTGTCATACATCAATCGCCAGGGGGGCACCAAGAGCTGACTGGTGGCTCTCGAAGCTCAACCTCTGATGGCCTGGGCCGAAAAGCATCTAGCCCTGCTTGCAGCATCTCACATTGCGGGGGTCAACAATGTGCAGGCAGACTTTCTCAGCCGCCAAACCTTGGAGCCCGGGGAATGGGAGCTGTCCCAGCAGGCGATGTCCCTCATATCCCGCTGATGGGGATTTCCCCATCTCGACCTGATGGCAACATGGCTGAATGCCAAGGCACCATGGAGCGGAAGAAGTCGACGCGCTGGTTCTCCTGTGGCCACAAGATGCATTGCTTTGCGTGTTTCCTCCTTGGCCTCTCATAGGGAAGATTCTCCGGCGCATAGAGATTCAGCCAGGGCGGATAATTCTCATGGCCCCAGAGTGGCCCCGATGACCCTGGTTCGCAGACCTGGTCAACCTCGCGGTGGCAGGACCTCTTCGGCTGAGCCAACTTCCAAACTTACTTCGTCAGGGTCCTATATTTTTCAACCAGGCAGATCGCTTTTGTCTAGCAGCCTGGCTTTTGAAAGGAGACGCCTAAGAAAATGTGAATACTCAGATGGTGTGATCACCACATTGCTGTGGTCTCAGAAGACCTCGACTTCTATGATTTATGTTCGCATCTGGAAGGTCTTTGAATTGTGGTGTCACGATCATGGCTCTTTCCCTCGGCAGGCCTCGGTGACACAGATTCTCGCGTTCTTGCAAAGCGGCCTTAGCAAAGGACTGTCAGTGAATTCTCTACGGGTACAGGTTGCGGCACTCAGCAGTTTGAGAGGTAAACTCCTTGGGGCAAATTTGGCGGCGCATCCAGATATGGTCCGATTTCTGAGGGGAGCGTAGCATCTAAATCCTCCAGTTCGCCCGGTGTGTCCGTCTTGGAATCTGAACTTGGTCCTCAAGGTCCTCTGTGACGCTCCTTATGAGCCTTTCCAAAAGTCCACTCTGAAGGATTTGACTTTGAAAACGTTGTTTTTGGTGGTGATCAGTTCAGCTCGGAGGGTTTCTGAACCCAAGCCCTTTCGTGCAGGGAACCTTTTCTACATATCTTGGCTTCGGGGGTATCCCTAAGGACGGTGCCCTCTTTTCTGCCCAAGGTGGTCTCTGCTTTTCATATAAACCAGTCGGTGGAGCTCCCAGCTTTTCCTGACATTGATAGTACTGCGCCCCATGCCAAAGAACTCAGACGTTTGGATGTCAAGAGGACCCTGTTACACTACTTAGAGATCACTAACCCGTTCCAATTGTCGGATCATCTGTTTGTTTTGTGGAGTGGCGCTAAGAAAGGGCACATGGCGTCCAAGGCAACTATAGCCCGTTGATTGAAAAAGGCTATCACTTCTGCTTATATATGTCGTGGTTGTCCTGCTCCCGAGGGCATCAAGGCTCATTCAATTAGGTCTCAGGCCACTTCGTGGGCGGAATGTCAGTTGCTTTTTCCTCAAGAGATTTGCAGAGCAGCCACCTGGAAATCCTTGCATACTTTTGCCCAGCACTACAGGTTAGATGTTCAGTCTCTGGGTGCACTCTTTGGCGAAGGTGTCCTTCGAGCGGGACTCTCTAGGTCCCACCCACGTTAGGGAAGCTTTGGTACATCCCAGCTGTCTGGACTGATCCGGGTATGTACAGGGAAAGGAAAATTGGTTCTTACCTGCTAATTTTCGATCCTGTAGTACCACAGATCAGTCCAAACGCCCGCCTGAGATTTCAGCTCTGGAGAGCCCGCTCGATCTGCTTTCATATTCCAGTTTGGTTTCGGCAGGTACTTTGCCGACTATAGAAGGATATAGGTTTCTCCTTCATTTTTTCCACATGGTTTTTCTTTTAGGTGTACATAGTTACAGAGGTTTTTTCTTCTGGTCCATTATGACTTATTATCAGACTGTTCCATGTTCCATTTTCCTCTGCTTTGATATTTTAACACTGAAGAGACGCAGGCAGCACATAGGTTTAAGATGGGGCACTCTCGAAGTTTTTCTCTGTCTCCATCTGCTGGAAGGGAGGCAAAACCCAGCTGTCTGGACTGATCCACGGTACTACAGGAATGAAAATTAGCAGGTAAGAACCAATTTTCCTTTATCCTGCATCTTCCACAAAAGTGCCCAATCACTCTTCCATCACCTCCACCATCAAGACCCCCAATAGTGTACAATCACCCTACACCACCATCGCCATCACTGAGGCCTCCTGACAGTATCTAATCCCCTCCCTACCAGGAGAGAACCTATCTGGCAGCTTGAGATAACAACCTCCTCTCCCCACCCTTCCAACAGGTCCAGGTAATCTCTTCCATTGCCCCTTGCTGGCAGACGTGAGTAAAATGTCAGTAAAAATATGAGGTAATGCTGATCAGTGCCATTATAATGCTCAATGACAAGACAGCTGGAATCAGAACCTCTCCCCCTCTGGGTGTTTGAGGTGAGGGGAAATGGAGTTGTATGAATCTGTTGAGTGGGTTGCCTATCACCGAGGTAGGAGGAGAATTAGTGGTGGGAGGATCAGACACTTTCAGAATCAGGGGAGACTTAGTGATGGGGGAGTGCACCTGGAAAGACTCAACTCTTAGTCCCACAGCCTCCACCACCCTCTCAACATATTTCGTCACTGGCCAAGGAATGATTTTTCCATTGTGCCAACCATCCCTTTCAATGTGGGCCATTTAGTGCAGATAAGCATGTGACACAGGACATGATGACCGAACACAGCTCACAATAGCTGTGTGACCTGGAAGTGCTAAATTTAGAAGGCTGGTTATGCTAAACTTTTAAACTTAGTGTGCCTTAGTGAATCAGCCATTATATCTTGTTTAACCATCTCTCTTTCTGGACATTGTCATTCATTTCACAATTAGATTTAAGCTTATTTCATTTTAGGTGAAAACATTAAGTGGTGAATTTTAAAAGCCTTACATGCGCCAAAGCTGGGAGATAAGCACAGAAGTTGGGCTGGCACGTGCCGTGCCTTTTTATTTAAAAGGCGACACATACAGCCAGTACGTGCACAAATTTTATTTTTGGAAAAAGGGGCAGGAATTGGGCGGGAAAATGTGGGACATGAGTGTTCCGAGCCTTTAACATGAAATGTGGGCGTATTTATACGCACAGACATGTGCTGGGTTCCCCTGCCACGTCACTTTACTTCTGCTATGGATGCTGTGTAAGTCCTACAATGAAATTCTAGCCTAGTCAGCGGGGTTTTAAGGGTCAGGGCTACAGAGAAAAAGAGAGGCTAATTAACTAGGGGGGGGGGGTAGGAAGTCTTATCCTTTACCTGGGCAAACTGGGAACGAATTAAGGAAACTGGTAATTGCGTAGGCGCACGTTTCTATTAAATTCTCCCCACTTACGCGGTAGAGGCGGCATTTGCATGCACATGTACACGCGTTCAGCCTATTTTGTACCACGCATCCCTATACACGTGTATGTTATAATATGGCCGCATCACTGGATGCAAGCCGGCATACGTTCTTACATGTGCGCTTGTGCAGCTGTTTAAAAGTTACCTCACAGGGTTCTCCAAACTTTGAGCCAGATTCACGAAGGCTTTTGTTCCATTCTTTGTCTATGGGAAAACAGCTTAGTGAATCAGGCCTTTTGAGTGGCAAAATTGCAAATCGAATCTCCTTGTTTAAGGGCTCTCCTGATGAAATCATGTCCTAAAAAAAAGCATCAACCCAGCAGATGTTTCTTCAGATATTACCCTGGATCCCAAAGATAATGCTTCAGGATCAGAAGCAACTTCTTTTTGAAAAATTTGCCCCTAGATACTCTGGGAGATAGAATGATAGCCTCCTGCAGGAAAGAGAATCCAGTAAACCCCCAAAATAATCAGCAGTGGGGAATAATGCGACTGCCTTCCTTACCAGTGCTACAGTGGGTGTTTCAGGCCCTTATCCCCCATTACCGACTAGCCAAAGGTCAAATAGCTATCCATCGGGGTCAGCATTAACTAATTTTTCTACTGCATAGATGCTCCCAAAGCTCCTGGAGGTAATTGAGTCTTGTGCTTTCTTCTTTCCCTGTGGAGTATGATAGATTAAATCCAAACACCAGTCTACATCATTGGATCATTTTTAGTGGCCAATAGCAAAGCACTAGCAAGCACAGCTATCCATGATGCAAAGCCCCTGGGAACCTCAAACAACAATGCTTGAAGATGGGAAAACCATCATCAAGTCACCGTAAATCCATGCCTGGATCAACAAAGCAGCTTCAAACCTCAGAACAAGCACCCACTAAGCAAACACAACCATTGTATCACTTTGCCATATAAATTGCCATTCCAAAACTATGG
The DNA here is from genome assembly GCF_901001135.1 of Rhinatrema bivittatum. Lineage (NCBI taxonomy): Eukaryota > Metazoa > Chordata > Amphibia > Gymnophiona > Rhinatrematidae > Rhinatrema > Rhinatrema bivittatum. Next base: position 796,278,446 of record NC_042616.1, on the reverse strand, counting down.
GAAGACTTAAAGAAAATAAGTCCCAAAATAAAAAAATACCTCATTCTATGGATCTCGGAAAATATAAATGTTCACTGCAGCCATCTTATCTCCCCAAACTTGCACCTTTAAACTTTCGATGGCCTTCTAAAAGCATCATCACCACATTGCTGGTTTTCTTGTAAATGACTTAACTTAAAGAAACCTTTAGTCATGAATAAGTAGAGATGTATTTATCCAATCTAAAGCCTCGTTAGTCTCAAATAGATTAGGCAAATCCATTCTCGCCCAAAGCTTTATGAAAGAACAACACCCTTCAAAAACCAGCCCGGACACTCCTAGACTGGCCAAAAGGTATAGTTTGCTCTCACTTCATATAAAATTCCATTTTGCCTAGTTCCACTGATCTCTTTAGATGAGAGTATAATCTCCTTTCTGTAATGGCAGAGGCCCTCACTTGTGTGAGAGTGTTGAAACTATACTTCATCTGTGGATAAATAGACATTTTCAACCTCCCGTACCTTCTCTTACCCCATTTCGTTAGAACCAAGCCTACCACTTAAATCCATATATCTCACTTCTCCATGTTTATTTTAAAAAAAAACGTGCTCTGTAAACAGAGTGCAAGAGTTGACTCCAAGAAGAGATACGATACGTGAAAATCCTTTCCCAGCTGCCAGGCGTCGGGTAAGCAGGAAAACGTTGCTTTAATGCATTGTTTCAAAAGTGATTTAAAACACTCAAAGAGTGCAGAGGGCATGAATTTGACTGTGGAAGTCTCTGAGACTAAAACTATCATTATTGCACTTAGAGTGTGAACAATAGATCAAAGCTGTGCTTAGATGTTACTGTATATACAGTCACAGTTCATGCTGTCCATTCATATGGCCCATGCATCAACACAGTGGCAAACCCTCTAATAAGTTAAAATGTACTTTTGTATTAATCCATTTAAAATTAAGTCATATAAGGTTTCCCTACACTATGTACAGTCTACATTATATAACAGCAGTTAAAATGGATAAATGCAAGAGTACATTTCAATTAGTTTTGAAGCTTTCTAGTCTCTCGATGAGAGGGCCACATGAATGGACTGTTTGAACTGTGAATGTATTCTTTTGCTGGATGTACTATACAGTAACATATATTATAATTTGATTGGATTGCTCCTGGTCTATTGTGTTTACCACTTACAGTACAGCCTGCTGACCATTGGTAGCTGGCCAGAACCTGCTGCTTGAAATCAATGAAACCCACTGTGGATACTCATATTGGCACCTCATGGGGTCAGGCTCTGGATGGAGACCTCTGACTCACACTTCTGCTAGCAGGGTGACCTACTGAAGCCACAACTGCCATTCCACTAAAGGGCAAACCACCAACAGGGGGCAGACTTTGACACCCTGTTACATAGGCTACCTAATATGGCTGGCAGCTAAAACATATTCTTTAGTGTGGACTTTTTGTAAATGGATAGACTAGATGAGGCCATTGGTCATCATCTGATGTCATATAGTATGTCATTATTGTAATGGATTCCAAACTTGACTGAGTTTATTGAACAGAGGATGGTAACAACAGAATGGCTCTTCATACAGTTTCCATCTTCAGCACAGTAGCTGCAATGCTCCATTGAGTTTGCATTATGTTTCTGAATAGTAAGCAAAATTCATAATGGCTTCAAATCTTCTATTTTTCTGGCAACCATAGAATTCACGTTCTCTGGAGGCCCGGACTGCTGGGACTTAGGTGGCTTCGCCCTGGAAGCCCGCGGTCCCCCCGGGAGGAGCCCGTAGGGACCCAGGCCGCTGGGACTTAGGAGAGCACCTAGAGACGTGGACGATGAGATGGACCAGGATCAAGGCAGGCGGCTGAAGACGTTGAACAATGAGACGGACCAGGGTCAAGGCAGGCGGCTGAAGATGGGACCAGGGTCAAGGCAGATGGCTGAAGACGTTGAACGATGAGATGGACCAGGGTCAAGGCAGGCGGCTGAAGACGTTGAACGATGAGATGGACCGAGATCAAGGCAGGCTGGATCAGGCAGGCAGGTTCAGGCAGGCAGGGTCAGGCAAGCAGGATCAGGCAGGCAGGATCAGGCAGGCAGATCAGCAACTCTTCTCTCCGAGGAGTCGACCGCGTTGCAAGGCGAGGAGCTGGGGTCAGACACCGAGTTTAAATCTCCCTTGGCGTCTGACGTCAGTGAGGGGGCCGGCCCGGCTCTTCGCGCCAGAGGCCCTTTAAAAGGATTCCCTCTGCGCACGCGAGCCTAAGGGGCGGGGCTAGCATGGAGTTCGGCAGCGTCCTCCTTGTGGGGACACCGCGGTGTAGGCCTGAGCAGGCCCGGGGAATCCGTGGTCCCGTCGGCGTCTCCCTCGCCGGGAGGAGGTAAGGGTCCGGTCGCGCGGGTCGCGAGCGGAATCGCAACTCTACCCCCCCTCTTATGCCCCCTCCGCAGAGGGCCCGGCTTCTCAGGGTTATCTTGATGAAACTGGAGCAGCAAGGATTTATCCAGAATATTTCAAGCAGGCTCCCAGGTGTTGTCTTCGGGGCCACACCCCTCCCAAGCCAGGAGATACTCCCAACGGCGGTGGTAGAAGCGAACGTCTAGCACTTCTCGGATTCGATAGGTGGCATCGTCCGGCGTCGGAGGTGAGACAGGATCCGGGGTTGGACGATGGAATCGAGAGAGTACCACCGGTTTCAGCAAGGATATGTGGAACACGTTGTGGACACGCATTGTGGATGGGAGGCGAAGCCTGTAGGATACCAGCCCTACCCTCTCTGCCACTCGAAATGGACCACAGTACCTAGGCACCAGTTTCCGAGAGGGTGCAGGCAGATGAAGGTTCCTGGTGCTCAACCAGACCTTGGCGCTGGGTAGGAAGACTGGTGCTGGATGCCGATGTTGATCAGCCATCCTTCGTGCTGTACAAGCCGCAGTCGAGAGCTTACGTTGTATGGCTCTCCAAAGGCGATGTAATTGGAGGGCAGATGACTGAGCCGCTGGTGAAGGAACGGGCGTTGGTACTGGTACTGGAGGCCTGAGTTGTCGACCAAATACAATCTGAAAGGGGGATCGCCTGGTAACCGAGTGGGTATGATTGTTATATGAGAACTCGGCCCATGGAAGTAGCGATGTCCAATTGTCACGTCTCTCCATTGCGAAGCTGCGGAGGAAGGTCTTCAATGAGCAATTCATTCGCTCGGTTTGTCCATTGCTCTGCGGGTGGAAGGCTGTGGACAGGTTCAACTGTACTCCAAACTTTTTGCAAAGGGCTCGCCAATATCGGGCCGTGAACTGAGACCCATGGTCGGACACAATACTTTGCGGAAGGCCATGAGCCCGGAAGATGTGTCGTGTGAACAGCAGAGTCAGTTCGGGCGCCGACGGGAGCTTGGGCAGGGGCACTAGGTGAACCATTTTAGAAAAGTGGTCTACTGTGACCCAAATCACTCTGTTTCCCTCGGAGGGTGGCAGATCCACCACGAAATCAGTGGCTATATGAGTCCACGGTGCTGCTGGTACCGGAAGGGTTGCAAAAGGCCCCATGGACGGCCGCTTAATGGTTTTTGCCTGGCGCACATGGGACAAGACTCCACGTAAAGCCACACATCTCGCCGCACATTTGGCCACCAATAATAGCGGTTGAGAAGGTCAAGGGTCCTCTCTCTACCAGCATGGCCGCCCGTGAGGGAGTCATGAGCCCAACTTAAGACCCTCCTGCTGTCTCTGCGAGGAACAACCACTCTCTCAAGAGCGGTTACAGTGGTGCTGGACAAGTTGATCTTGGCAGGGTCTATGATGTACTGTGGCGGATCGTCCCTCTCCTCCAGAATGGAGTTACGGGATAACACATCTGCTCGGACATTCTTGGACGCTGGCCAGTACCTGAGAGTGAAATTTAATCGATTGAAAAACAGAGACCAGCGAACCTGACTGGGATTGAGCCGTTGAGCTTGGCACAGGAATTCCAAATTTTTGTGATCAGTATATACTGTGATGGGATGACTGGCCCCCTCTAACCACTGTCTCCATTCTTTGAATGCCAGTTTGATGGCCAGCAGTTCCTTATCCCCAATGCTGTAATTGCATTCTGCGGGTGTAAATTTCTTGGAGAAGTACGAGCAGGGTAGTAGTCGTCCGGTGCTAGAACTTTGGGACAGAACCGCGCCGACTGCTATGTTGGATGCGTCCACCTCCACAAAGAAGGGTCGCTGCGGGTCTGGGTGGCGTAAGCACGTCTCAAGCAGGAAGGCCTCTTTGAGCCTCTCGAAGGCCAGGCACGCATCGTGGGACCAGGCTCGAGCATCCGCCCCCTTCTTGGTCAGGGCAGTCAATGGTGCCACCAACCGGGAGTATTGAGGTATGAAGTGCCTATAGAAATTGGTAAACTCTAAGAAGCGTTGTAGGGCCTTCAAGCCTGTGGGGCGAGGCCAATTCTTGATGGCGGATACCTTGTCCGGGTCCAGGTGGAACCCTGTCGCGGAGATGATCTATCCCAAGAACGGCAATGAGTCCTGTTCGAATATGCACTTCTCCAGTTTCGCGTACAAATGGTTGTCCCTGAGGATCTGTAGCACTTGCTTGACATGCCGACGGTGGGAAATTAAATCCCGAGAGTAGATAAGGACATCATCTAGATACACGATCACCAAGGAATACAGTAGTTCGTGAAGTATTTCATTCATTAAGTGCTGGAACACTGCTGGTGCGTTACATAACCCGAAGGGCATTACCAGGTACTCGTAGTGCCCGTACCGGGTGTTAAAGGCTGTCTTCCATTCGTCCCCGGGACGGATTCTGACCAGGTTATATGCCCCTCTGAGATCCAGTTTAGTAAAAATTTTGGCCCCCCTGGAGCTTGTCCAGAAGTTCAGGGATCAAAGGAAGGGGGTAGCGGTTCTTCTTGGTGATGGCATTTAACCCCCGATAATCGATGCAGGGTCTCAGGGACCCATCCTTCTTCCCTATAAAGAAGAACCCCGCCCCTGCGAGAGACTTGGAGGGTCGGCTGAATCCCTTGGCCAGGTTCTCGGCGATGTATTCTGACATCAACTGGGTCTCAGGTTGAGACAAGGGATACACTCCTCCCACGGGGATACACTCCTCCCACGGGGTGGAGTCGTCCCAGGTAAGAGCTCTATCGCACAGTCAAATGGGCGATGCTGGGGCAGGATCTCGGCTCTCTCCTTTGAGAACACATCTGAGAACTCTTCGTAGGGGGCCGGTAGTAGCGTGTCGGTGCGTGCAAGTGTTACTTGTTGGACCAAAGGTGTCCTGATGCAATTTTGGAAGCAGTAAGGGCTCCACTGGGCGATCTGCAATGAGTCCCAATGGATTACCGGGGAATGCTGTTGCAACCAGGGTAGCCCGAGGACCACCGGATGTACTGCTTTCTCTAGAATTAGGAAAGAGATTTCCTCCAAGTGTAAAACTCCGGTTTGAAGCGTGAGTGGTGCCGTAGCAGTCGAAATACTCCCCGGCAGCACTGTGCCATGGATGGATATGATCCGCAATGGCGGCCTGCGAGGTTGCGTGGGGATCTGAAGCTGTTGCACCAAGTCCTGGAGGATAAAATTCCCTCCTGCGCCGGAATCGATGAAGGCTAGCATCTCGAAAGACCCTCCAGGATATCTCAAGGTTAGAGGTACTGTACATTGAGGAGCTGCGTTGAGGTAGCCTAGGAGTAGCTCCCCAGTTTCCCCTAGGCTCGGGTGTTTTCCGCCCATTCCTTACAGTGGGCCAGGAAGTGGCCCTTCCCGCCACAGTAGAGACACAATCCCAGGTTGCGGCGGCGACGCTTCTCCTCTGGGGACAGGGAGGCTCGTCCCAGTTGCATTGGCTCCTCCGTAGGGTGCTCCGGGGGTGTGGTGGTACCCTTGGTCACCGGTGTCAGGGGCCTGGAAAAGGCTGGAGCCAGAGGTGCCATCTGCCACGGAGGCCGTCCTTCCTTAGCCCTCTGCTGGAGGCGTCGATCTATGCGCCCTGCTACCTCGATTAGTGCGTTGAGGTCTTCGGGAAGGTCTCGGGCGGCCAATTCATCTTTGATCCTTGCCGCGAGGCCTTCTAGAAATATTCCACGTAGAGTGTCGTCGCGCCAACCAACCTCCAGGGCCAGGGTACGGAACTCGAGAGCATACTCTACCAGGGTGCGAGTCCCCTGCTGTAGCTGGAGCAACTCCGAGGTAGCGGAAGCCACGCAGGCAGGTTCGTCGAAGGCCAGTTTGAAATTTTCCACAAACAGGGAAAGGTCGTTTAGCATGGTGTCATTCCGCTCCCACATGGGAGACGCCCAGTTCAATCCCCGACCATCCAAAAGGGAGAAGATGTAGGCCACCTTAACCGAGTCCATGGGGAACTGTGCGGGTAGTAACGAGAACCGCACGAGACACTGATTCAGGAAGCCCCGACAGGCTTTCGAGTCTCCTGAAAAACGCGATGGGGCTGGAAGTTGTGTAGGGGCGTGAATGGTCACCACCGGGGGCGGTACTTGCTCCTGGACTGGTTCTGGGGGTGCGGCGTCTAGTCAATTAGCTAAGCGTTCCACGGTGGCTGCCAAGGTGTCCAGACAGTGCTGTTGCTGCTGTAAACGCTGTGCTATTCCGGGTATGGCCTGGAGGCCTGCAAGGTCCACCGGATCCATGGCCTTGCAAACTGTTACGAGTCTGGAAGTGGATCCTTGGGCCGACCGGCGGGGAAGTGGTTCCCCACAGATGGAACAGGTCGGAAGGAGGCCGCTGTAGAAGGTCGACGGTCTTCACCCTGGAAGTCCGCGACCCCTCCAGGCGAATCCTGTGGAGGCCCGGACTGCTGGGACTTAGGTGGCTTCACCCTGGAAGCCCGCGGTCCCCCTGGAAGGAGCCCGTAGGGACCCGGGCCGCTGGGACTTAGGAGAGCGGCTAGAGACGTGGACGATGAGGTGGACCAGGATCAAGGCAGACGGCTGAAGACATTGAACGATAAGACGGACCAGGGTCAAGGCAGGCGGCTGAAGACGTTGAACGATGAGACGTACCGAGATCAAGGCAGGCTGGATCAGGCAGGCAGGTTCAGGCAGGCAGGGTCAGGTAGGTAGGATCAGGCAGGCAGGATCAGGCAGGCAGGATCAGGCAGGCAGGATCAGCAACTCTTCTTTCCGAGGAGTCGACCTTGTTGCAAGGCGAGGACCTGGGGTTAGACGTCGAGTTTAAATCTCCCTCGGCATCTGACGTCAGTGAGGGGGCCAGCCCGGCTCTTCGCGCCAGAGGCCCTTTAAAAGGGTTCCCTCTGCGCGCGCGCGCAAGCCTAAGGGGCAGGGCTAGCATGGCTTTCGGCAGCGTCCTCCTCGTGGGGACACCGCAGTGTAAGCCTGAGCAGGCCCGGGGAATCCGTGGTCCCGTCAGCGTCTCCCTCACCGGGAGGAGGTAAGGGTCCGGTCGCGCAACACAGTGCACAGGGTTTCATCTGCTTGACGGATGGACAATTTTCTCAGAGCCAATATCTCCAGTTAAATTGCTATTTTCCTACATGGCTTTGAAAACCACCTTTGTGGAGTGGAATGGCAATTGCCCATGACACCGTGGAACATGGGAGGAGGGATTATCCTCTATGAAACTTCTTAAATGCATAAAACAAGTAATTCATTATTAAGCATCAAAAAAAGCATAACTGATAAGATAGCATGCGCTGTTGGTAATTTTTCTTGGTGTATGATACTGTTGCTTAGCAGAATGCTTATTTGGCCCGTTCTACCCACCTGGCAGTTCTCATGCCAAACATGAGTGCAGTGATAAGTAGAAAGGAGGCACCACCAGAACCATAAACAACATAGAGGTGGCAGCTTATAGACTAACAATTTATTGAGGCACAAACTTGTCCTTCAAAGCTTAGGCCTAAATTAATCTCTTAAGTTTGTAAGGTGCCACCAGCCTCTGCCCTGTTTTTGGCTAGCCTGCTGGATGTTTTACCACCAACACCAAAGGTCAACTGAGATCAATCCAAATGACAGATCGGGTGCTTGTTCTTTCCCATATCCAGAAACAAATTTCTGGCAGTGAACAGATTTCTTAAACTTAATGAGGCTAATTTTCAAAGGGCCTTCTCTGGCTAAAGTAGTTGCTTTTCCCGCAGAAATGGCCCTTCAGAAAATTGCATGACTGCCGTTTAGTTTAATTTAGATTAATTAAACCTTGATACATCGCCTTTCCATATAAATCAAAGCAGTACATGAGACAGCTCAGAAGGGTTACAGTGTGTGCAAAATTAGATGCTTACACAATGAATGTACATATTTTTATGTGTATGAGGTGAGGTGATCCAGGGGGTGGAGTCTGGGTGGGGTTAGGCCTTGCCTGCATATTTTAATATTTTAAAAAGTGTAAGTATGGAGAGCAGCCAGAGAATTCACTCGATTTCCCTTCTCTCAAGAGAACTGTTTCTTCTTTTGGATAATTAGCTGCCTGGTGAGACCTGAGCGCCATACCCGACGTAGGAGGGAGGGGCCAGAGGAGCGTTAAGAACAGGCACTCCTGCGGTGCACCGTTGCCACCGGCACGCCGCCAAAGCTCTTCTCTGGAGCTGAGCAGTAATGGCATAGCGCTGAGGAGCATAGTATCATCACAGTTGAAGGAGTTAGACTGTTAACATGCCACCCGCATTAACCCAACTAGATATTGATCACTTCCTCACACAACTGGAAAATGAGGCTGCTGGTGAATCCATTGGAGGAATCTGTGGAGGAGAACGGGTGTCCACCCCGGAGGAAGCATCCTTAAGCCCTAATGCACGTCTACCGCCTGCACAACGTGGTTCAGGAGAGGAAGTGGTCCAACAATCTCCCCAGAAGAAGGGGAAGTTTGTGGATTAGTAGGAGCACTCTCTGAGATTGCATCTGGGGGGGAATTCTCTGTAGAAGTGGTGAGAGCATCTAGAGGGGAAAATAATGAGCAAGAGTGTAAACAGAAGCCCTCAGAGCAGATAAGTCAACTACCACTTGTTATTAGACCTGAAATGGTAACGCTTGAGACTATATGGGATGTTGTGTCTGGTCTGAGTGCAGCCATCAACAGGCTGGAAAGTAAAATAGATAATGTCTCCTCAAATCTTCAAGTAAACAAATTAATGATATTGTAGTTAAAGTGAATGAAAATGATAAAGCTATTAGAACTTGGACACGAAGACATGGCAGACTAGGATTGATGCGACGGCATCCCAGACAAAGACTTGGTTTGATGCGACGGCATCACAGACGAAGACTTGGATTGATGCAACGGCATCACAGACGAGACTTGGGTTGATGCAACGGCATCACGGACATGACGAGGAACTTGAATCCAAACAAGATAAGACACAAGGCAGGAGGACATTGGCACTGTCTCTCAGGGCGCCCTACTCAGCCCACCTACGGGACTGAGTCGCGGACCACCCTGTCCCACTGCGCGCCCTACACAGCCCTGAGAGGCTGGTCACGGACCATGAGGAGAGTGGGACAAGCGCAGGGAGGAATCAGGCAAGGAGGAATCAGGCAAGGAGGACTCCAATGACGGAATCAATGTCACCCGAAGCTCCATCCATGGCTGGTTGGAACAGAGGCTCAGGAGCACAGGGACACATCCCACCTGCAAGCCACCCCATTCTCGGGCACACATCATCCGAGAGAACAGGCTTACAGGACCAGAAGGCTCAGGAGCACCAGACGAAGACGCAGGGAAGAACATCCTGGTAGGCAGGCACATCAGGACGTGGAAGATCATGACGAGACATCAGGACATGGACCGGGACCTCAGGCAAGACACCAAGACATGAAGACGTGGTACGAAGGCAGACGAGACGAGGAGCACCACGAAGAACAGAAGACCTTACAAGGCTCTGGCAGGCAGGAGCCTGCAGAGGAATGGCACTCCGATGCAAGGCCACGACAGACTGACGGAGCAGCCCTTAAATAGGGCTGGTAGAGGAAGTCCACTCCCTAGGTGGGACCAGCACACTTCCTGTGCCTGGCCCTTTAAATCATGAAGAGAGGCGCATGCTGGCGCCTAAGGAAGCAGGAAGAGCTGTGCAGGACCGCAGACAGCGGCCTGCACCGACGCAGAGACGCAGAGCAGGCTGGGCTGGCCTGAACGCAGGCTCCAATGTTGGCAGCGGCTCCAGCCGCTGCAGGAGGCCCCGGGGGAGGCTCCAGCCACCACTCGAGCCCAGGGATGTGGCCTTCGCGCCGCGAAGATGGAGGATATCCGGGGTGGCCTCTGGGCCGCGTGGGCAAGACAGTCTGCGGCTCCGGCCGTGTGGGAGGCCCAACAGGGTGAAGAAAGTCGACATGGTGAGTGAGCCTGCTCGCGGGGAAAACCCGCGAGCAGCGCAGTTCATAACAACATTAGAATACTAAATTTTCCAAAATTGGCAGGAGAAATTTCCTTTGTAACTTTGAAAAGGCTTTTTAAAGAAGTCTTAAATTTTCCCTCAATTAATACTTGTTTCACTTTAGAAAGGAAAGGTGTTAAGTCTCAAAATATTCCTGCCAACTTAATTAGTTTCCTTGAAAGTTCCAGCACAGATGTTCTAGAAAGGAATACATTAATAGTATCATTTATAACATTACAAGATGTCAATAAAGTTATGCGTAGATATTTTCTGAAATTCCCACTACAGTTTTATGGCCAAACATTGAAATTGTACCCAGATCTAGCTCCTATAACTAGGACTAGAAGGAAAGAATTTTTAGCTACAAGACAAAAAGTTCAGTCTTTGGGTTATTCATTCCTTTTACACTACCCATATAAATCCGAGATAAAGAGAGGTGAACAAACGGTTGTTTTTCTTCAAATAGAACAGCTCCAGCAATTTTTGGAGGCACAAGTACCTGTCACATCATCGCCTATGGTTCTTAATGACCAGGGTAAGAATTGGATATACAGTTGTGAGCTATGTAAATGTCTATCCTCTAATTTTTCAAGAATAGTTTTCTCCTTCTTGATATCCTAAGTCTCAGCAATGCTCGACAATTTGTCCAAAAATAGAATTTAATTACTATATTTTTTTACAATGTTATGTTACATTAGAGAAGGAAGAGATAGTTGGGAAATGATTACTTATTTAAGTAATATAATGTTTCATGAAATGAGATTATGTTTTTTCTCTTAATATTCTCAGAGGGGTAGATTTTATAAATCTACGCCCGCGCGTACTTTTGTTTGCACACCAGGCACAAACAAAAGTACGTGTTCCCTCGGCTACGCGCTTATCTTCTAAAATCCGGGGTTGGTGCGCGCAAGGCGGTGCACATTTGTGCACCTTGGCGCGCCGAGGTCCTGCGCGCGCTGCCCGTTCCACCCCCCCCCCCCCCCCCCGCACCTTCCCCTCCCTTCCCTACCTAACCCACCCCCCCCCGGCCTTATTTAAACCCCCCCTTACCTTTATCGCACAAGTTATGCCTGCTTCAAGCAGGCATAACTCGTGCGTGCCGGTGGTCCGCTGCCGCGCCATCACCCGACCCGGGGGCTGGTCCGGAGGCCTCGGCCACGCCCCCTGGAACGCCCCCAGACTGACACCATGCTCCCTGGAACGCCCCCCCCCGGAACACCCCGAACATCGCGCCGCCCCTTGACATGCCCCCCAACACGCATGTCCCGGGGCTTGCGCGCGCCGCCGAGCCTATGCAAAATAGGGTCAGCATGCGCAGGGGTTTTTTTTAAGGGTTACATGCTTAACTTAAGCACGTAACCCTTTTAAAATCCGGGCCAATATGTTCAAATAGGGGTAGATTTCATAAAGTTGCGCACACGCGTACTTTTGTTCGTGCACCAGGTGCGAACAAGAGTATGCGGGATTTCAATAGAAACGCGCGTATCCATTAAAATGCGGGGTCGGCGCGCGCAAGGCTACCCAAAATCGGCAGCCTGCTCGCGCCGAGCCATGCAGCCTGCCTCCGTTCCCTCCGAGGCCGCTCCGAAATCGGAGCGGCCTCGGAGGGAACTTTCCTTTGGCCTCCCTCCACTTTCCACTCTCTTCCCCTACCTAACCCCCCCCCCCGGCCCTATCCACACCCCCCCCCCCCCCCACTACCTTTGTCGTGAAAGTTACGCCTGCTCAAGGCAGGCGTAACTTCCGTGCGCCAGGCCGGCACGCCATGTTCCGGTCTGGGGGCTGGTCCGGAGGCCGCGGCCACGCCCCCAGAATGCCCTCGGGCTGGAACCACGCCGGCTGCATTACGCCCCCCGGACACGCCCCCCCCCCCAGGAAAGTCCCGGGACTTACGCGCGTCCCGGGGCTTTGCGCGTGCCGGAAGCCTATGCAAGATAGGCTCGGCGCACGCAGGGGGGGTTTGGGGTAGGTTTTCGGGGGTTACGCGCGTAACGTATGCACGTAACCCTCTGAAAATCTACCCCATAATGTTATTATGACATTTGTATTTGAAAAAATTTATAAATAAAGAATTCAACAAAAAGTGTAAGCATGAATTATCTGGGCAAAACTGTGTGTACCAAATAGCAGGTGTCATTGTGTACCCGTTACGGATGTGAATCGTTTTTTGACGATTTAAAATATCGTCCGATATTTTTTAAATCGTCATTAATCATTAAAGAGTGCGATACAATAGAAATTCCACCAATTTATCGTGAAAAAATCATTAATCGGGTTAGTGCACACTAACAGGAGTTAGGACACAACCTAATAACCCACCCCGACCCTTTAAAACCGCTTCCTTAGCATCCACCACCCTCCCGACCCCCCCAAAAACGTTTTAAAATTACCTGGTGGTCCAGTGGGCCCCGGGAGCGATCTCCTGCTCTCGGGCCGTCGGCTGCCACTAATAAAAATGGCGCCGATGGCCCTTTGCCCTTACCATGTGACAGGTAACCGTGCCATTGGCCGGCCCCTGTCACATGGTAGGAGCACTGGACAGCCCGCGCTATTTTTAAAGATGGCGCCGGCCGTCCACTGGATGTGTCAGCCGACGGCCCGAGAGCGGGAGATCGCTCCCGGGGCCCACTGGACCACCAGGTAATTTAAAAACGTTTTTTGGAGGGTTGGGAGGGTGGTGGAGACTAAGGGAGCGGTTTTAAAGGGTCGGGGTGGGTTTTTTGTTTATCGGCCGACAGTCCAAGCGCGAGAGAACGCTCCCGGGACCCCCGCTGGACCACCAGGTAATTTAAAAATGTTTTTTGGGGGGTCGGGAGGGTGGTGGAGGCTAAGGGAGCAGTTTTAAAGGGTCGGGGTGGGATATTTTGTTTATCGGATCGGGTGCAGCCGATAAAAAAAAAAAACCGATCGGGCCGGACGAAAAAAAATGCATTATTTGAATCGGAACCGGAACCGAACCGATTCCGGTTCCGATTCACATCTCTAGTACCCGTACTTATGCTGCGATAATTTTCCCAGTAGACTTCTGTGCATAAATCTGCTTTGAAAATTGGTGTAACTTATGCATGTATTTGTCACTAACTTATTACCCCCAATATGTTTATTCCTTCTATAATATCATAAAACTGAGTCACACGAGACTCATCTTTCCCCGGAACAGGGAGAGAAATCTCCATGGCTAGTTTATTGCAAAGTGATGCTGAATGAAGGGGATCTTCTGGGGAAGCCACACCTTCCAAGAAGACAGTCATAAGGCTTTGCATTTATTTAAAATTGTTTGTTAATCGTCTAACTGATATAATCCTCGGAAAGGATAAGAATCACTGCACTGGATTTATTTTGTTAGAACAAGCTTTTGTTGATAATAAAATATTGGGAATTTGCTTTGCTGCCTGGAATCTGTTATGTACCATATGCAGCAAGTGTATGCAATGTTTTTCTGTTGCAGACGCGCGAGACCCCTCTGCATTACTCTGCCCGGGTGGGCAATGGAGATATTCTTCTAGAGATTCTGAAGCACATTAGCTCCACTCAAATGCAGCAGTCCATCAACAATCAAGCCAAGGTATTCCTGTCTCATGCTGGCATTTGGTCCTCTTGCTTTAAACTCGGCGCTTAAGGTCATCTTTATTCAGACCAGTGTTGGCGGCCCCACCATGTCATGATATGATCTTGAATCTATCTCTGTATTTCTAGTCGCTCCCCTCTTAAGCTTGGCATCCTATATGGGTGACAGAAACAGTTATGTCATAGTCCATGTGATATTTATGCCTTGTGCATTTTTATTTTATAAGACCCTGCCAGAAAAAAGTTTTGCAGATATATATGCTAATCAAGATAATGGATAGATTTCACCATGAACATGATCCTACCATGGACCTTCTTGGGAAGGCCTTGGTCATACCAATTTATTTTTCAGATTTTTTTTTTATTGTGTGGGACATACATTTTGGAGATACAAGTTTTCACAATGTATTATATGCAAAACCTTATCCAGTAGGACTGTAGTGGCTTTAAGGAAGCCCTTTTCTACTTTTTTACATTGGTTACTAGGAATTCGGTTATGATGAAATGTTTCTTGAAGGACTGTATGCCATTAAAATATAGCACCATACTACTCCTTTTATCATTCAAGGGTTATGATAGCATACTTGTCGAGCCAGACTTGTCAGAGAGCCCATGCTAAGCGAGCAGCTCTTCCATGTTGGATCAAAGGCAGAGGCCTAGGATGTGGCACCCGATTCTAGCCTCTGGATTATACAGAAACTAGCACTTTCATGTGCTTCTCTCTCCATAAGGAGGATAGCACCATATGTTAACCCTGAACAAGCTTGGTAAGCATTTTATCAAGCATATAGTTCCCTTCCCTATGAAAGCGCAACATAAAAACTGAACTCCAAGCAAAAGCTCAATAAATTATGGGAACTGAAAAGGTTATTTGTGGAAGGGACAAGCATGCAGGGGTTACCTGTTATATGGCCACCTAGTGACACCTAGGTTTTCTGGAAACTGAAAAGATTTAGGGGTAGAAAAGGAATCTGGTTTCACAGAGTTTTGAGCCTCTTAAAAATAAAGCTTCATTAATTTAGTTTAGTGTATTTATTCTTGATTCACTGCAAAGACAATCCAAACATATCAAACTAGTTTACATATAAAAAAAGCATAAACTATACAAATGGCACGAGTATGTACACTAAAATTAGTCCAAGTGATTTATAAAACATATTAACTAAACTAACTTAAAATACGCAACATACAAGGTAAAAGCTAAAATAATAGCAACATTATTTTGTTCATATTTATATTCCGCTTATAGCTAGAACAGATAATAGTCAAAATAAACAATTATTTTAAAACACAAAACAAAATCCACAATATAAATAAATCAATGCCATTAAAATAAAATAAAGTACTATAAAAATATACCAGCAAACATCTCTACATTTATAAAATAGTGATATCAAGGACTGTGATGTCAAGGACTGGAGATGGCTGCTTGAAATAATAAACCCTTCAGCTTCTTTTGGGAAAAAATGAAGTCATCTATGACTCAAACCAAGACCGGAAGACCATTCCAAAGTATTGGCCTCTTTACAAAAAAGGCATGATTTCAGACTAGCCAACTTGACTGAGAGCATAACGTCAAACAGGGTCATAGCAAATAATCTGGTCAGCAAGATATGAAGAGCCATTACACTTTACTGCCTTAAAAAGCAAGTTTAAGACTTTAAACTCAATAGGTTGGACAATGGGGAGCCAATGAAGGTCTAGCAACATTGGAGTAATAAGACCCCAATGATGACCACTCATTATCATATGTGCAGCAGAATTTTGTAAAGCCTGCAACATTTTAAGGGAGGAAGCAAGCAGCCCAATAAATGAGTTACAAAAAATGAGTTACTTACAATCCAAAATTGTAAGAAGGAATGCTTGAAAAATGGTACAGAGGTCATCACAGTCAAGAAGAAATTTAAGATTCCAAAGCATTCACAATTTAAAATAGCCTACTTGCAGAATATGTTGAAAATAGGGCTTAAATGCAAGTCTAGAATCAAATAAATCAACTAAATTCCGTTTGGGGTCTTTAAAGTAAATCTCCTTTCCAAAATGATAATAATCATCGGCACAATAAATACCTAATAAAAGATCAACAATAACAATAATAGTAATATTAACAATAAATAAATAACAACCATAAATAATTCCTAAAATCTGTAAAATCTATAATCATAAAAAAACAGCATATTCTCAAAAACAAGCAGAAAATAAAATGATAAAAGTACAAATAGTAAAGAATAATGCTACAAGACACCTGCGCGCGCAAATTATAAAATTGGGCATACACGTGTGCGCGCCAGGTAGCGAGTGCACATGTACGCCTGCACGCTGTTTTGAAAATCTACCTCTATGGGTTTTGTGCTTTGTATCACATGATTGAAATCTGAAACCATTTATTGTGGAAGAACTGAAAATTATTTTGATAAAATAACATTTGACTCAACTGGGAAAATTATTTTCTTCTTTTGTTTTGATGTAGTAGTTTCCTCCTTTGGACCTCCAGCTCCATGAGCCTTCATTCGCAATCATATTTGGATTTTTGTCTCCTATGTTATGTACTCCCTCTCTCAATGTACCTGGTCTGATGACTGCAGCCACAGTCCTGAGCTGGAGGCCGTGTGGGCTCCTTTCTGAACCCTGCAATCATGTTCCCTGAATCCAACTACTAGATGTCACCCTTGAGCAATGACCATGATCTCCTCCCACCAGAAACAGTTAATTCTGCCTCCGCTACATTCCTATCTCCTGCAGTCCCAGGAAGTGAATGGCCCAACTCAGGGATAGAACCAGCACTGCCACTAAGCCATTAGGATGGCCTGTAAAACTTTTTTTTAAATATGGAATTCCATTCTCCCTGATCTTAGACAGGAACCATGCCTACTAACATTCAGAAAAAGGCTTAAGACTTGGTTGTTTAAACAAGCCCTTCCAGACCCTAACTGAATCTCAGCAACAACTATAGAGAGACGCTTCAGAATATTGTAAATAATTACTCCTCTTTCTGTTAAGCTACTCTAGCTTTTTCTTCTTCCCCCAGTTTGAGCAGCCTTGTTTTATTGTAACTTCATTGCTTCTCTTCACTTGTTCAAGGTTCAAAGCTATTACACCCCCTGTTATTTGTAAACCAGCATGATGTGATTGTATCATGAATGCCGGTATAAAAAAACTCTAAATAAATAAATAAATAAATAGATAAATAAATAAAAATATCATAGGTGCAAAATGAAAGACAGGAGGCCAGCAAGATTTACCTAATTTTGGACTTTATTCACGTAGCATTTTGCCTATAGACAACAAATGGATGAAGACCATTATTAAAAATAGGGCCAGCTGGGATATTACTGGATGGAATCATCCATTCAGTTCCCTTAAAATAAATCAGAATTTCTGCCTAGATTTGAAGTGCTGAAGATGCTGCTGGAGATAAGGGAATAACTAGCTCATTTCTCACTTTTCTTCTAGAACGGTTGGTCTCCACTATTGGCAGCAGCAGAACGAGGACATACTGAAGTTGTAAAGATCCTGCTGCAGAACCATGCGCGTGCTGACGTATTTGATGAGGTAGAGTGAAGGCCTCTTGTACAGCCTTGCTGATCTGTGGTCCTGCATTATCTGTAAGATTCATCTCAACAGCACCAAAAAGGGCCCGAACAAGGTTAAGACAGAAACTCAAAAGGTTTGGAGTGAGTAGGGATGGGCAAGCTGATTATGTATTCTTTTACTAACATTTCTTATTTACCGCCTTCCTAACTAGAGACCAATCAAAGCGGGGTGCTCACCCCATCCAAACTGGGGTTTTGCTTTCCATTACTTGCTTTTCATTAACAATTTACGCAAAGCGTATAATGGATTTTAACATGATACATCTTTCCTGGT
This sequence comes from Rhinatrema bivittatum, assembly GCF_901001135.1. NCBI lineage: Eukaryota > Metazoa > Chordata > Amphibia > Gymnophiona > Rhinatrematidae > Rhinatrema > Rhinatrema bivittatum. The sequence continues at coordinate 796,260,691 of NC_042616.1, read as the reverse complement.
GAGGGGACTAATCGCTGTATTTGCCTACAGAGTGAGTGGGCAAAAAGGATGCAAGATTTGCAGGTTAGGTAAAGGGACAATATTGATTAGAAGGCCCTGACCTGTTTGCAGCTTCTCTCTTAGGTGGCCACACTGTAAAGATCTCAGAGTGCCCAGGTAGGCACTTCCGAAGCTTATCTAACACTGCGTGAAATTTGTAACGCTAGGTAACCAAGAACCTTACTTTCTGTTTGTGCAGCAGCAGGAGAACTCACTGTCCACATCAGGCATTGGTCAGGGGCCGGTGCTGCCCCTGTGCGAACAATGGCTGTGCAGACACCCCCCCCCCCCCCCCCTCCACACCCCCAAAATTCTTTCAGTGTCTGTCCCGGGCCCATCAAATAAAGCCCAGCTCCCTCCTGCAATCTATATTTTTAAAAACTGACACGCCCACACCCACCCCAGAGCCCCTGAATAGGGAAGGGTATGAGGTACCCTAGGCAAACCTTACAGCCTTGCACACATGCCACCCCCCTGCCACTCACACCCACTCCCACACCCTTTACAGACACACACAATTAAATGATGCATTTATAACAAATTTTACATGACAAAGAACATTCGAAAGCACAGACTTCCGAGGAAAAAATATCACTTACAACATGCATATTATATTTACATGCACTGCTGTGGTGCCAACCAGAAAACTCTGCAAAAAAGACACTTGGAGCTTCTATGGAATTAGACTTTTTGGAATGAGTGCTGGATGTGGGCTTGGCCCTCAGAAAGCCATGATTAAATGGAATTACCAATACAATACAGTAAACTTCCCATACCAAAATAACCCTAATAACCTTATCTATGAAACGCAACATTGCACACATTACACCAGGCCCTAGAACACCAATAAAACTCTTTAGGAAACCAGGCTGCTATAGATCCCTACACAGAAATTACATGCCAGCAAAATACCTCACCTCAGTTACATATGCAGAACACAGAGAGACCCTCACCAAATACAGAATAAAGAGATCAGAAAGTATCTGCTGCATTCGGGAGTGAACCCTTGTCCTGGGACAGTGGAGGAACGCCTCCTGAAAGGGAACAGGAGGTAACTGCCCCCAGGGGTGGAGCACTGGAGGAGACAGAGGCTGTGAAGAGCATCATCACTGGAAGGCCGAGGTCCCCCTGGGAGGAGCCCGTAGGGACCCAGGCCGCTTGGACTTAGGTGGGCCTCGCAGGGTCTCCTGAGAGAATGGAAGTCCGGCATGCCCACGGACACAGGGGGAGCACGATCGGGTTCGAAGTTGGAGGCTGGCTGGAACAAGGAGAACCAGAACAGAGTTGGTGATGACAAGGTGAGGAACAGAGCCAGAATCTGGAGACAAGGTCAGGCAGGCAAAGGTCAAGATCCAGAGGTCAGTCCGAGGAATGGTCAGTAAAGCAGAGGTCAGGTACTGGAAGTCAGACGAGTTCAAAGGCAGGCTGAGGTCTTGAGGCAGGCGGCAGGCAGGCAGGTCAGGAGCAAGCTGAGGTCTTTGAGGCAGGCGGCAGGCAGACAGGCAGGTCAGGAACAAGCTGAGGTCGGAACCAGTAAGACAGTCTGAGGGTACTGCCTAGGTAGGCAGACAGATGAACACAGGAACAAGCAGGATGCAGGAACTAGGATGCAGGAAGTCAGGAACAGAACTGGAACAGAAAGATCCTGGAATGAGACTAGGAACAGGCAGGAACAGGAACAAACACAGAGGCAATCTTAGAACAAACCAACCCGATTGCCAAGGCTAGGAAGCAGAAACAGGAACTTCTTTATATCGAGGGATCAATCAGGGCGTGCCGCGGAGCTAAGACCCGCCCTTGGCCCTACATGAGTTCGGGCGGTCCGCGCGCGCGCGCATAGGGGCATGGATAACATGGCAGAGGACACCAAGCATCGGCGCGAGGCCTGACGCACAGAGGAAGGCCCGGCGACCACCGCCGCGGGACACCAGGGCCTGGCAGGGCTGGCAACTACCGCGAGGGAGGTCGTCCAGGACCCGCTGTGGAACCATGAAGGTGAGCAGGCCCGTGCGCGGGACGGCCGCGGGTGGGGCTGTTAAAAGTATCAACAGAAACCTGCTGAGAAGAATTGAACTGGAACCCACAACGAGCCTCCATAGGTACAGCAACAATGGAAAAACAGAGACAGTACCATTCTTCAGAAAACATTAAATAAAATCAAGAAAGATAAAATATCGATCATAACAGTAAAATCATATTCATATAAAAAATATTTCAAGCCAGTTAATGAATAGTCTATCAAACATTTCCCAAACACCAATAAAATATTTCAAAACATCTGAATGAATAAAAATTCCAATAATTAAAAAATGTTCTATTCCCTTAAAAAAATGTAATATTTCAAAAGAGTAGAAGCATCAAATTGCTCCCAATAATTCTAATAAGGATTAGAACATCTCCTGCTCTCCATACCTGGGATCCTTTGATTTTCGGTTTCCCTGAGATCGTCATAGATTGGGTATTGCGTTCGTGGACCCTTCGCCCGAGGTGGTGTTGGAGCCACCTGCAGGGGAAACCCCCACAGGTCCCCACCATCGGATGGTGAGGTCGGATGAGAAGCAGAGGCCAGCTGGAGCTTCGCCACTACCAGCCCGCGTTCCCCGCAGTTTGAGCCCTTGGGTACCGGGGCTAGCTGGTCTTAGGTAGGCCGCTGCATGGATGATCCCAGGGAGTAGATGAGGGAGCACGGTGGCAACCAGCAGAGAGAGGTTGGAGGCCTGAAGCCAAGGGTGGCACCACTCCAGTCTAGTGGGCCAAGCGAGAGGCGGAAAGCGTGGCCGGGTCTGATCCAGGAGAACAGAGGCACGAGGCATGGTCGCGTCTAGTCCAGAAGTCTGAGGCAGGCAGCGGTAAGCGTGGTCAGGTCCGGTCCAGAGGTCAGAAACAGGCAGCAGGAACAGGAACAGGAGATCTGGAATAGCAACTCAGGAACTCGAGCAAGCGAGAGCGAGGAGACCCGTTGCCAAGGCACGCTCTGACTGTCAGAGCTTGCCATATATACCCAGGACAGGCAACGTCATCACTAGGGGCCGTGGGAAGCTTTCCTGCTGCGGCCCCTTTAAATCTTGACTGGTGGCACGTGCGCGCACCTAGGAGCAGAGGCCAGGCAAGGCGGCATGCCGTCGTTCCCTCGCTGCGGCCTGGAAGTGGCCCACGCGAAGGTCGAGGCGGCGGCACCCTTCCACCACGGAGGAGGTGAGGAGCAGTCTGGAGCCGAGCTGGGGAGCCGGGACGCAGCAGAACCACGACGGCATCCAGCAGGCGCAGCCGAAACGAGAAGAGCCACAGCCCGGACCTGGTGCCGAGAGGTAGGGGCAGGCCTCTTGGGACGGGAAATGTAACATTGGGGGAGGTAGGGCCACACAAATTTTAATCTTCCCTTTCACAGACACGCACAATAACACATTCATTCTCTCACACACTCTCTCACATACAGAGGCTCCCTCTCCCTCACAGATACATTATGTGTGTGTTTCTGCATGCCTTTGAGAGCCTATATGTGACACATAGGCTCTCACAGGCACACAAACGTACACAGACACACAAGCACAAAGGCTGTCACATAGGCACATTAACAGGCACACATACTCTCACACGAACACACACACACACATGCAGCCTATCACAGACACATACAGGCTGTCACTTGCTCACACACATGGCCTCCTGTTGTCATCAGTCCATGATGAAATGAGCTCAATTACAGTCCTGCGGGCCTCCGGTTCTCTTCAGCCCGTGGTGGAATGAGCTCCACCACAGCCCACTGGCCTTCCTGCTTGAGGAGGGGGGGGGGGAGGGAGAGGAAAGTGTGTGCACCTACGGGTAAAGTTGTGCGTGGGGCGCGTGCACACATACGGAAACACCGGACTCTCATTTTAAGCTTCTGAGCAGCTGGTGGGTTGATTTCTGTTCCTCAGGTGGCCTCTCTCCTTTGGCCGCCGGCAGGTTAGGCTCTGCCGGTGGTCCCATGGCCTCTCCTGCTGCTGCCGGCCCGCTGCCCCTCCAGGTGTGCCACCTTGTGCAAATGCACGATGTGCACACTCAGTCCCGCCGGGCCTGGCACCAATTCATTTTGAGAGTAATGCTGTCATTCTCTTCTTCTTCTTCCTCCACTAAGCAGCGCTCACAAAAAAGGCATGCAATGCTAAATCCGAACAGCCAAAATAGAAAGCAATGGGCCCTTGAAATGTCATCTATGTGTAGATCAGTTATATACTCAAAACTGGTTTTGTCTACATTTGCTATCTAGCATCCAGAAGCTTTTTTTTTTTTTTTTTGGTTCTTACACGTTATTCCTGGTTCTTTGTTTGCAGCATGGGAAAGTGGCCCTGCACCTGGCCGCCGAGAATGGTCACGACCAGATTGTGGATATTCTCCTGTGGCACAAGGCATTTGTTAACGCTAAAACCAAGCTTGGCTTAACGCCTCTGCACCTCAGTGCTCAGAATGGGTTCAATCACTTGGTGAAACTCCTTGTGGAGACTCACCTAGCAAGTATCGATGCCATGTCATTGGTAAGTAATACCATGCCGAGCTAATAGAGGAGTGGCTACTAGTGGTTAGAGCAGTAGGCTATGAACCAGGACACTTTGACATTCAAAGTGAGACGTACGAACAGAACAGTCCTCTCGAGTGAAGATTTGAGGACACTCACCCAAAGATTTGTGCAATGTTCTCTCAACCTAGCTTGATGTTACCAGGTAGAGAGTCCATCAAGCTAGGTTGAGAGAACATTGCACAAATCTCATCTTTGGGTGAGTTTCCTCACTCCCAAGGTCATCAGATCTTCACTAGAAAGCACTGTTCTGTTTGTACGTCTCACTTTGAATGTCAAACTGGGCCCTAGTCCCTACACTAATACCTAAACCTCACCTCGAGTTACTAGGTGGGCCTCCCATAGGGATATAAATACCTATCTAGTGTGAAGGCATTATGGTTAGGTTCTCTCTCTCTCTCTCTCTCTCTCTCTCTCTCTCTCTCTCTCTCTCTCTCTCTCTCTCTCTCTCTTGAGGAATTTTAAAAGGGGCATGTTCCAACACCATTACCAGTTCACCCACCCTCTTTGATAGTCTTCACTCCCCTAAAACCCCACAGATCTGCCTTTTTTCTTTCTTTTTTAACTTAAACGGCATCCACAGAAGAAGTAAAGTTACGCAGCAGGGGACCTCGGCACGCGACATGTTGCCTAAGGGGCGGATTTTAAGAGCCCTGCTCGCCTAAATCCGGGCGGATTTAGGCGAGCAGGGCCCTGCGCGCCGGTGCACCTATTTTACATAGGCCTACCGGCGCACGCAGAGCCCCGGGACTCGCGTAAGTCCCGGGGTTTTCAGAGGGGGGCGTGTCGGGGGCAGGCCCAATCCACGTGGCGTTTTCGGGGCGTGTCGGGAGCGTTTCGGGGTCGGGCCCGGGGGCGTGGTTACGGCCCGGGGCAGTCCGGGGCATGGCCGCGCCCTCCGGACCCGCCCCCAGGTTGCGTCCCGGCACGCTAGCGGCCCGCTGGCGCGCGGGGATTTACGTCTCCCTCCGGGAGGCGAAAATCCCCCGACAAAGGTAAGGGGGGGGGTTTAGACAGGGCTGGGCGGGTGGGTTAGATAGAGGAAGGGAGGGGAAGGTGAGGGGAGGGCGTTAGAGAATTCCCTCCGAGGCCGCTCCGATTTCGGAGCGGCCTCGGAGGTAGGCTGCGCGGCTCGGCGCGCGCCGGCTATACAGAATCGGTAGCCTTGCGCGAGCCGATCCAGGATTTTAGCGGATACGTGCATATCTACTAAAATCCAGCGTACTTTTGTTGGCGCCTGATGCGCCAACAAAAGTACGCCAAATTGCGCTTTCTGAAAATCTACCCCTAAGTATTTATGTGCTCATCTCAGATTCATGCCCATGCTCTGCCTATGCCCTGCCATTTTTGAAAATTTCGAGATGCGTGCTCTGCAGCATTTATGCACATGTCTGGGCAGCTTTTAAAATTCGCTAGGCACACGGAAGCCTATCTTATTCGCACAGTCTCGATGGATGTGCGCCGGGCTTTTAAAATTCACCTTTAAGTGAGCACTTTTGTACCCACTTACTTTTACTCACTTTTAAAAGAGAAACTACTCAGCTGGTCTGTTTGAAAATTGGCCAAAGGAATGTAAGTACAAAAGTATCCCCTTACTTTGCACCTGCTTTTGGTGCGGCTCGGGCTCCAGGAGAGAGGATACATGCATACAATTGAAAATTCAATTCTACGCGTGTAGTTTTTCCCCCCCCCCCCCAACCTAAACTCTCCCCCAGGAATGCCTGCTTGAAAGGTGGATAAATACGGCTGCACTGTAAAATCATGCAGCTATATTTAGTTGCTATCTCAGTGCAAATTTCAAACCCAGAGATCTAGATGCCTGACTTCCTGGTTAGATGCCTAGATCTGTTTTGAAAATTGTTCTGGGTGGGGGGTGGAAATTTTGAATAGATCACAGTGGAGGATATATATACGGGCAATTGTAGGGAAAAATCTTCCTACCTTGTGCCTGTGCTAAGAGCATGCGGGCACGTTTGCACCAGTTTGTGCAGGTGGCAAGATGAGGGGCAGAATACAGGCGTGTGCACGGGAAATATTTTTGTTTCAGCTTTTGGTTAGTTTTTTTCTTTATTTTGATTTTCTTTATTTTTTTTTTTTGTTTCATTTTGTCATGGTCGTTCTAGCACATGGTGGATCCATTTGAAATGTGCTAAAACAACAGAAACAGCAATCAGAATTTTGTTGCCTTTTTGGATTGAAAAATGGCGCCCAACAAAACGAAAATATCATTGGTATTTTCCTGTTGTTTTAAAATGCCAGAGCTTCCCTAGTGAAATAGCACAAGTACATTGGAAAATCAAACGTATGTGAACTATTTCACATCCCTCCCACCTCCCCCCCACCCCCAACAAAACCCCCAATCTAAACGCACCCTCTCGGGCAGGCCTCTTTTAACCGCAGTGAAGAGTAGGCGTGCTATGAAAGATGGCTTCTACTTTTACCCGTAGTGAAGAGGAGGGCAGCTTTTTAGTCAGGCCAATTGTCCTTTCCTTGTGCAGTAGGAGCTCCAGTACTTTCTGAGATGGAAACCTGATCTCAGGAAGAGCAGAACACGTGTGCCGTCCAGAAATTAAAATGGTGGTGAGGAAAAAAAAAATAGAGCTGGGTCAATAAAGGAAATTAATCAGAAGTACGAGGAGACGAGTCCTATGGGACGTTTGCAAGCCGAGGAGATGACATATTTAATCAAGATGAGAAGGGTCACATTTTTTTGGTTTCCCCCCTAAGCTGTTTATTTATTTATTTATTTTTGGGTGGGAGCGGGGCAAGGCGTTTTGTTTTTCCTAGCTTTACCCAAGCATTGCAAGGAATACTGTGTCAGCTGCGTTGTCTAAAGTGATTTTCAAATGTTTGTATGTTAGGATACCCCCGGTCAGCTGCAATGAACATTTATTTATTTATTTATTTATTTATCTATTTATTTAACAGCTTTTTTTTTTTTTTATACCGACATTCGTGGGTACATCATATTGGTTTACATTGAACTAATAGAAATACAGGGAACAGGGACAGGGGGGGGAACCAAACAAGGAAAAAGGCAAAAGGAGCAAAAAACTTAAGTAGTGGCAAAAACATGGCGTATAACGGTAAGAAAGTATAAAGCAGAGAATAAACATAGGAAAAAAAATGATAACCTTAATTAAAGTAGTATGGCACAAAATAAGAATAAATGAAAGGGAAAAAGAGGGGAGGAGCAGGGGGGATCAGGGAGGATTATGCTGGGAATGCCTGCTTAAAGGGCCAGGTCTTTAACTTTTTCCTTGATTTGTACAGGCAGGGCTCAGTGCAGAGTTCGGCTGGTAGGGCATTCCAACGGGTGGGGCCTGCAACTGAAAGGGCTCGTTCCCTCTTGGAGGAGAGGTGGGCGTTCTTAAAGGGAGGGGGTGTAGAGGGTGCCTTTGTGGGTGGTTCTGGCGGGGCGGTTATGGAGAATAATTGCAGGGGCTCTTCAAGCCAGTTGGAGTTGTGGTTGTAGAGTTCTGTGGATAATGGTTAGGGATTTGAAAAGGATACGTGAGGGAATAGGGAGCCAATGCAGTTCTTTGAGGATAGGGGTTATGTGGTCGGATTTCTGGAATTAGTGGCTACCGCATTTTGCAGCATTTGAAGCGGTTTGATGGTAGCGTACGGAAGGCCTAGAAGTAGTGAGTTGCAGTAGTCCATCACGTACTAATGGCCTTCATGTGCTGAACGTGACTTGAAACACTGACAACAGTCTTGGGGTCTGTCCAAAATGATTCCCAACCCCCTATCCTCGCCGCCGCCACCTCTGCACCCATCACCACGACACGGGGAATTTATAGGCCTAAAAAAAGTCAATCAGGTCGATCCAATCTGGATGCACTAATAACGTGCGTCCAAACTGGGTGCACATTATTTTAACGCACACCCAATCACCTTTCCTGGGTGCCCGATACAATAAGCAAATGAGCCACCATGCTAAAAAGAAAGCTCTAGGGATAAATTGTGCGTCCCTAGCATTTCCATGGCAATGATGGCAACTACCTGGTGATTAATACCCTTATTCAATAAATATTCACATGATTAATGCGACTCCAACACTGCTTCTTGCTTCAACGGCAAGAGGAAATGTGGAAAAGAGGATTTGCATTCAGGCAACAACCAACAAGGTAACACAATCTGGGTAAACAAATAAGCGTGGGAGTAGTTTGCTTGTTGTGGCGGTTACTACCCCAAACCAATTAAGCCTGATACAGCACCGCACAGATACATATTTTAATGTATTTATTTTACACATTTTTTATAACACGCAAAGCTACTACAGGACTGATCAGTGCAGCATATAAAAGACTGTCCCTGCTCCAAGGTTCTTACAATGTAGACAAGACAAACATACATGACGAACAAGAGACTGTTGGAAGTGTATTTGTTGTAGAGAAATGTTCAGGATTTAAAAACAACCTAAAAAAAAAAGAGAGCTTTTGGACTGGATGTGAATATGGCCAGAGAGAGAGCCTGGTAAGCTCCAGCTGAGTCTTTGAATAGTTCACATGCCTATTGAACACTGTTCTATTTAAAGAGATGTGCATGTATAGTTTACCCAGTTAAAAAAACAATTCAGCTGGTTATTCAGAATGAGCTGTTATGTGTCCCATAGGCATGGTAAGTTATTTTTTTGGGGGAAAGCCAGGAAAGAAGGGGATTGTAACTTTTTTTTCTCTTTTCGTCCAGACCAAACGGACCCCGCTTCACTTGGCCGCTCTAAATGGCCAGCTGGATGTGTGCAATAGCCTGCTGAACATGAAAGCAGATGTGGATGCAACAGACATTGTGAGTGCCAGCCAAGGAGCTCTACTTTTGCGAGACACGCGCAGGGAGGAGAGGATGCAAACTGGTAAAATCCCGAAACTGGCAGGACCGAAACATAGACCGAAGGCACAGGACTGGTCCATCTTACTAGGCCCTTTGCTGCCGGTGTAGAGTTGAACCTCTGTGACATTGGTTTGTAGGTCAGGGATTTCCAAACCTGTCCTGGTGATGCCACAGCCAGTCAGGTTTCCGGGATCTGCACAATGAATATGCATGAGATCATTGTGCTTACTTTGGAGACCTAGTATATTCAATGCATCTTCCTTGGGGGTAAACTGGGGACCCCCGGGAGAAGTTTGGGAAGCCTGCAGTATAGCACACCAGGAACCGAAAACCTTTGCACTTTAATTTCAGTAAGTTAAAAAAAAAAGTACTGAACAGCCCACAGGCAATGTAAGGTGTGGGCAAAACTGGCATCAGATTTCATTGGGAAAATTTGATATGGAGATGATCAGATTCTGTTTCACTCACCCAAATGTTTCCTCACCTCATTTATCGTATCTCCTCCAGTTCTGTCTTGAGTCACCTCGTCATCCTCATCTGCGAGGGCCATGTTATCCTGATCGCCGAAAAACAAGCGGCCCCGCCTTTTATTGTGCGCTCTGCATATTATATGTGATGGTAGCACAGGTACTCTCTGAGCCAGATGTGCTAAACATTTGCCCATAGACACAGCCTTCGGGAATCAGGCCCCACGTGTAGACTTTCACCGCATGCTCCCCCAGGGCCGGTGGGGGAGGCGGAGCCTGTGAACGTTTACTTGCTTGGCCCTGCATTCCCTGACTGCCTCTGCCACTGCCTCTGCCACTGCCGCCGCCAGGCCCAGAAGAGGCTCCCAACACCTTCTCCTATCTCAGGAGCTCCAATGTGAGAGGAGACATGGGTGAGCGGTGGGGGTGGGGGGTGGGGGCTGCAGGCGAGAGGAGCCTTGGGTACATCTCTGTCTAGGTATCCCACTGATGCTGCCTGTAGGAGAGGCCTAGTGTTCTCCTCATTGAAATAATGGCTGAGCGGCTCATTCAACGCCTGCTGCAACCCAGCTCGCTGCCATGCAGCCTCAAGCAAACGCCAGGGGCTTTGTTCACAGCGGCTGGGGTGGTGGTGGGGAGAGGGCTACCTTAACTCCCTCCAGCACCAGCGGCTGCAGTAGAAGAGCATGGCCCGAGATTGGCGCCTGAGACAAGCATAGCCCGTAAACTGATCCATCCGGTGCAACTGCAGACCCAGATACCAGAGGCTTGCTTTCTCCAAAGGCTTTCAACACCCTTTGTGCCACTCCTGTCCAGAAAACAGGAGTCCGGGCTGTAAACCAACTGAAGCTTCCCCTTTCCCATCATATTTTCTTTCTTTTTTTTTTTATATTGAAAGTGCAGAAAAGTGCCTCGTGACCTATAGGGTCACACACGGAGTACTTTTATGTTCTAAATTTTAGTCGTGCTGTGATAAGTTTTAGCTATGAGCCTGCTGACTTCCTTTCGCTCTTTTGGGACACCCAAGACTGTGCGTCTGGAGTCAGTGTCATGGCTACTTAGCTGGCACTACTGAAATGAGCGAATTCCACGAGCAAATAAAAGGCAGAAGTTCCACTACTAGTCTTGACTGCCTAGGCCCTAGGGTAATATTCCTGGAATATACAGTGTAGTGTTCTTTGCCTTTACTTCTACCTTTCTAGAAAGTTATGAGCCTACTTTTAGGCACAGTGACTCCTCCTCTTCCCCCCATCATCCACAAACCATGGCCCTGCTGTCTAAACAAGATCTACTTTGCCCGTCACACCGAGTATTTCTTCCTGTATTGGTAAGCGTTGTATCTGCAACATTTGTCTGTAGCAGAAAAATTCCATTGTGCTCCTTTTCCTTTTCCTGATTATTTGATCAGTAACGTGGACGACATCACAGTCATTTCCCCGCCGACAGGAAATACATGTTCCATGCACAAGATAATGATTTCCTTAATGGCTCCATCTAGGCATGAAAATATTTGGCAAGAGAACTTGAGAGCATCGCCGAAAGAATGCAGCACGTCGCTGAAGTCAGCGGCTGAGCTCACGGGTCGCTTTTCAGTGTCGTCGGGGAATAGCAGACGGTTTCATAAGACTCCCTGAGCTTTCCCCATCACTGAATGAGCGGCTGCCCCATGGGCCACTCAAATGTTGAAGAAATAAAATGATGGCGTACAACCGAGGTATCCTGTGCCACACTTGGATGAAGTAGGGTGGTTGCCGTGTTCATCCGCTTGAATGCGCAAGGAAAAAAATATTGTAAAGGTGAACAAACAAAAAAAAATGGATATAAGGTGATGTTAATCTGCCCTCATATCCTATGTTTCTTTATCTGTGTAACCCGGGCACCTTTCTGGGTTACCAGTAAGCCCTGTTAGTGCAGTTAGAGAGAGAATTAGGGGAGGATCCATTCATGGGCAGCCCCTCCCATTGCAGGGTTACAGTGGATATTCCCCGCAGGAGGTTTTATAGCAGAGCTCCGCAAAAGGCTCCAGGGCAGACTTAGTTGAAGGTTTGAGAGGAAAGGTGGAGTTTTTCTTGAGTCACGTTTTGGGCCGATCTGGAGGCTTGGAAGCCTTCTGAGACCCTCCAGAGTGGGTCTGGGCTATTCTGCTGCCCTCTCCTTCAGAGGTCCAGAGGGTGTCCAGGGAATAATTTGGGACTTTGGACAATTTGCTTGGTAGGAGCCCTGCTGAACCCTCTGGGCCTCTCCGAATCATGTGATGAAGATGCTCAGGGTTGGGGAAGCCCTGCCCATCCAAAGTGGTGACCCGCTGGAATAGAAGAACATTTATTTCCAAGATCTGGGAGGAAGGGTTTTTCTGCCCCTCTTCCTAACCCATCAGTGGACCTGTGAAACCTGCAGCTCCATCCAGGATCCCTTCCACCAAGGATCCCATCAAGATCCAGTACATCTAACTGTGAGCACGAAATCATCTTTAATAAGGGAGGACACCCAATCAGAGTCGTCACAAAAGCCTGGGGGAGAGAGAGACATTCACTCTCTGTGCAGAGACAGATTTTTGCCATCTGGGAAGGGTTTCCTGCTCACTAAAGGGGCCCTAACCCAAAGGGGACCACTGCTCAGCCAAATCCAGGAGGGTGCTTGGTTTCCCAGCCTCGTACAGAGATTCTTGAACAGATAGAGGACACAGAATTGTAAAATCAAGAGAGAGAAAGAAGTGTGAAGCTGGAGATACATATTCATTGTGCTACCAATCCAGAGCTGTTTACAGTAAAGTATTATATTTTTGGACCCTAAGCCGGTGGTCCCTGCGTCTTCTTTGGGCACACAGCACTCAGTGTATGCAAGGTCACCTCACCCAGGGAATTCAGGAGAGGGAGTCAGTCACCCCACTTTGGGACCTGAAAGGACTCCTTTCAACCCCCAATCGAAAAGGATCCACACCTTGGGAGTTAAGGGAAGCAGACGAGCTGGCCAGGGTCCCTGCCCCAAAGAATATAAATAACTTCGTGGCCTCACCCTTGCTGGACCTGCACACCGGGGCGGGGTTACATCTGTAAACAGCTCGACAAATTATATTTTTGGTGAAACCCTGTTTACAGTGATCTTTGCTGAAGGCCTGCAAAACTCTTGTCCTGCAATATGAGGCTCAAAAGGGATAGATTCAGGAGTAACAATAGAAAATCTGGTGGATACATGAGGCCTCTTTTTTTTTTAACACTCTTATATGGGACCATTTATGTGATGCTTAAGTGTAAGGGCAGGCTGTATGTGCTGCAGCCAGGGGAGTACTCAGCTTTGTTGTGGACTCCTCTTTCCTCCAACTATCACTTTTGTTATATGTACCAGCTTGATCCCTAGTCTCAGAAGGGAGAGATAAGCGACTTATCTGTCACTAAAGTCTCCCAGCCCAGCTGTAGAATTCTTCTGAAATCTTATTAGCTCAATTGTGGGCACTGGCTCATGATTCTTAGGATATCCAGGGGTGAGGGTGCTGTAGAGGTGGTGCATTCAATCCTTGGGATGTAAGCAAGTTTAGGGATTCAGGGACCTGTCTGCTACAAGACACTTCCAGTTGCCCTCCCACCTTACTTCACAATCCTAAGTCAGGAAAAAGACAGCGTGTTCTCAGAAATATACTCTTTATTTATCAGATTTAGCATTTTGAAAATAATTCCTGCTCTAGCATCCTGGCCACTAAGCACCAATTTACCCTAAAAGTTCTGTACAATGGGTGGTTTCAAACATGCCATAAACCTTAGCCTGCTTAATGCATTAATACTTATGGCTAACTTACTTGCCCCTGGTCCCAACTTCAGGTGATATCCCTCTGTTCACCTCTGAGGCAGATGCTGGCTGGAGGTCTGGAGAATGTGTGCAGGGACAGAGACTTGCTTCCTGGACTTGGTATTGGCAGAGCTGGCAGGCAGTCCAGGAAGTAGACTTGCTTCTGGCTCTGGTACTTGCTGGGCTGTCTGGGGCTTGCTCTCACCTCTCATCACCTCAAACAGTGTCATTCTCCAAACCTGAGCAGGGCATTTCCTCTCCCCTGTCTCCTGGCCACACCTAGTCTTCTCCCTCCTCGATAGCAAGGGGTGTTGGTCAGCTTTGATCTCTCCTATCGCTCTTTTGGTTCTTTTCTTTCAGGGTGACCTCTGGATTGAGACTTGGGGGTTTTTTTCTCTTTTGCCCCCCCTGACTTATACTTGCTAGCTGATAAATATACATAAGCTCATGCATAATCACGTGGTGGTAGAGGGCCTTTGCCACATTGGAGATCTTTTCCCCTCTCCTCCATTTCCTTGGGGGGGGGGGGGGGCTGCCATGTCTATAGGCCAAGCTGTATGCCCAAGTCAAGGTTTTCTCCGTCTCAGACTGCTGGTCCTTTTGACCTCTAGACTTGCCTTGGCTGGTCCAGGACTTTGGCTTAGGAGCTTAGCTGCTGCATTGTCCTACTGTTGTCTTTCTATTTTCACAGGAGCATACAAAGATGTAGATCTTGAAAAAGTATTCTTCAGTGTAAAGTTCTCATCTGGGCAATGTCTCTTCTCTTTCACTGTGGCCTGTCAGTATTTGTCTGCATACTTCTTTGACTATTATGATTCATATTGGTGCTTTCAGTGGTAAACATGGGATACCTCCCTACAGGGAGTGGAGGGAGAGTTTAGGTAGCGCAGAGCTCACCCTTATACTGGCCTCTGGAAGGAGCTGTGTTCCCTGGGCCAGATGTTTGCTGGTGTGAGACAGTGTGGGCGGAGGTTAAAACTGAGCCCCTTGAAGTGTTTTGTTTGCTGCATGAGAGAACATATTTACTTATCTCCATTTCTCAGTTATTGTAATGCATTTTGAAGTGGTTGTCCAGTCATGAAAGGCAGATTAGAAATCCATAATGGAGCAAAATAAATGCCCCTCTATAAGATTAACTATACAATAACAAAAATTATATTTACCTGGAAAAATTCCTCCTGATTTTTTCCATTGACTCCTATTTTTCTTATTATTTTAATAAACACTACTATGCTCCCAGGATCAATAGAAATGGAAGACAAAAGCCCCCACACATACTTTATGCTGAGTTCTGAAACTCTTTGACTATCTTAAATTACTCAGGCTCTTTTCTGTTTAATATATGGGGTGAGTATGCCCCAGAGTTATTTCTGTTTAATGGTAAACCTTTCTGTAGGATATGCTTTCCGGGACTTGATCTAGGTATTGTGAATCCTCCTTGATATGTGAATACGGACATTATCACTAGAAAAACACTATTAAATAGAATATTTTAGAGAGGGTTTTTAATATTGTGGCTTGGTGATATGATACAGGAGCATAAATGGGTTTAAAAAAAGGTTTGGATAAGTTCCTACAGAAAAATTCAATAAACTGCTATTAATTAATAAGCAATAGTAGCTTGAGATCTATTTTATGTTTAGGTACTTAGCAGGTACTTGTGTCTTGGATTGGCCACTGTTGGAAACAGGATACTGGGCTTGATGGGGCCTTGGTGTGACCCAGTATGGCATATCTTATGTTCTTTATTTATGTTCTTTATGGAATGGCCTCCTGGGGAAGGTTGTGGAGGCAAAAGCAGTAGCAGAATTCAAGGCATGGGATAAGCAGAGGGGTGAACAGAAAGCCAGGTCAAGTGGGGCTTAAGTCAATGCAACAGAAATTAAATTGGGCAGACTAACAGGCCAATACAGTAAAGTGCGGCCGCGGTTACCCTGCTTCTAACCCGCTTTCTACTCACAATCTGGCCGCGTTAGTCCAACCTGCGATTCACTATCCCTTTTAACCCATCCTTACCGCCTCTTTAAATCAACGGGTAACCCTTTCCGCCTGCGGCATGTATATGAGATGTAAACGATCGGATTAGCTATTCCCTCCCATACAGTAACGCGCGCCCCGATTATCGCTTTTTAAACCTGCAGTTTTGCCGCGTGTTTAACCTGCTAATTTACCGCCTACCCCTACCCCTGCGTTAGTG
Source organism: Rhinatrema bivittatum (assembly GCF_901001135.1). Lineage (NCBI taxonomy): Eukaryota > Metazoa > Chordata > Amphibia > Gymnophiona > Rhinatrematidae > Rhinatrema > Rhinatrema bivittatum. Next base: position 796,244,817 of record NC_042616.1, on the reverse strand, counting down.
TGGAGCGTCAGGCAAGCCGAGACGAAATTTCACGGGCCACGGAGCATCCCCAGCCAGCCCCGCTTCACTGCCTGACCCCCTCACTCCCCGGGACAAGACCGAAGTGAATCGGGCAAACTTTCCGCCAGCCCCCGCTCACCTGCCCTGGCCGTGTCCATCTCCCGTGCTGACAGCTCCGGAGCAGCCCCAGTCCTCTCTCCCCTCCTCCCGGGGACAGCCGGCGGCGAGAGCGGCTTCAGCAGCCCGGGGCGGATTGGGCGCTCTCCATGGCTCCCTATTCTCTAAAAGGTAATGAGTGCACGCCGTGACCTCAGACGTCGCATGCCATGACCTGAGCGCCCGGCTAGACATCTGAGGTCACGGCGTGCACTCATTACCTTTTAGAGAATAGGGAGCCATGGGGAGCGCCCGATCCGCCCCGGGCTGCTGAAGCCGCTCTCACCGCCGGCTGTCCCCGGGAGGAGGGGAGAGAGGGCTGGGGCTGCTCCGGAGCTGTCAGCGCGGGAGATGGACACGGCCAGGGCAGGTGAGCGGGGGCTGGCGGAAAGTTTGCCTGATTCACTTCGGTCTTGTCCCGGGGAGTTAGGGGGTCAGGCAGTGAAGCGGGGCTGGCTGGGGCTGCTCCGGAGCTGTCAGCGCGGGAGATGGACGCGGCCAGGGCAGGTGAGCAGGGGCCGGCAGAAAGTTGGGGGGAGTTAGGGGGTCAGTCAGCCCTTCTCCTGTATCCACTTCCTGGTACCTGTCATTTCAAATGTCATTTGAAATGACAGGTACCAGCGAACCCAGGATACTGTATAGGCGCTGTATAGCACCTATACAGTAAAATGGATTGCACTTCATGGACGCGCATTGGACGCACGTTGGACGCGGCTTGCATTTGCATGCCATTTAAATACAGTATCGAGCGGTATGTGATCCAGACTGTGCATGCGGCAAACGCGGGTGCGCCCGACACTAACGCACCTCTTTCTACCGCACCTTACTGTATCGGCCTGTAAATGAGTCTTATGCTCCTTATCTGCTGTCATATTCTGCATTTCTGTGTTAGTAGAGAATGCTTCTGCTCAAAAGGAAATCATGGATACATTACCTTAAGTCTTTTAGGAGTCTATGTACTATGTACAGCATGCAATTCTGGTCAACACATCTCAAAAAAGATATAGTTGCACTGGCAAAAGTGCAGAGAAGGGCGACCAAATTGATAAGGGGCATGGAACAGCTCCCCTATGAGGAAAGGCTAAAGAAGTTAGGGCTGTTCAGCTTGGAGAAGAGACGACTGAGGGGGGATATGATAGAAGTCTACAAAATCATGAAAGGACTTGAACAAGTTAATGTAAATCGGTTATTTACTCTCTCAGATAATAGAAGGATCAAGGGGCACTCCATGAAGTTAGCAAGTAGCTCATTTAAAACAAATCAAAGAAAATTCTTTTTCACTCAGCGCATAGTTAAGCTCTGAAATTCATTGCCAGAGGATGTGGTTACAGCAGTTAGTGTAACTGGGTTTAAAAAAGGTTTGGAAAGTTCCTAGAGGAAAAATCCATAAACAGCTATTAATTAATAAGCAATAGTAGCTTGTGATTTATTAATGTTTGGGTACTTGCCAATGTACTTCTGACTTGGATTGGCAACTGTTGGACACAGGATACTGGACTTGACGTACCCTTGGTCTGACCCAGCATAGCAGATCTTATGTTTTAACCAGCATGGTAATATGAGTTACCTCCTGGTTTTAAAGCCAGCATTACATTGGTTCCAAACTAATGATATGGAAAATGTGGCAGAATTACCATGGCCATATTTAAGACAGTGCGGCCATGGCAACATTGCCACGCTCAGCATATGTTTCCCTGCATTAAATGACACTTTCATCTATCCCACAACTTACTCAAATGTGGGTTTCCAGGCGCCCTCCAACCATAACTCCCTCCAGTACCCCCAGCCCCTTGCCAAACTGATATCTGGCCTCCAGGACCCTCTGTAATCCCCACCCCTCATTAAACTTTGGTCAGGAGTAGGGAAACCAGCTCCCTTCTGTTAATAAAGGAATCAAGAGTCTTTTATGAAAGTAAATGGACATCACAGGGTGGATAAGACCTGGGAGCTTTGTGGACCCAGAGACCCAGTTTCTGGTGGGATGGGATTACAAGCATGGACATACCTGGGAACGCTCAGAATTTCACCTTGAGATTCAGGGAATTTGCATCAATTGCAGGGTCTCAGGGAAACACTAGAAATCTCAGGGCCTCTCTGTATTCAGCTCAGCCACTCCCCTTCCTCAATAAGCCTGCAGAGAACAGCGAGCCTGGCGTAGACGCTGCAAGCAGAAAGTGGGGAGAATCTGGAGAGGGGCTGCAATACCCACAAAAACTCAGTCTGCAGCTGTGATTCCAGTATTTGGGACTCATTCTGCCAAGGGTAGCATGAGGATGCATAAGTCATGGAGCTGGGACCTATAGGGGGTGGGAGCAAAGGGAGTGCTGGGATCAGGGAGAGAGGAAGGGGAAGAATGCTGGGAGGGAGACGGATGATGATGGAGGGTGGAAGAAAGAGAGAAACTGTGGGGGTGGGGGGCTGGAGGAGGAAAAGCTGTGGTGGGGGAGTAGAAAACAGAAATCTTATTCCATTCCTCCCCCCCCCCGCCATCTGCTAATCCAGCAATTCTCAATTGGTGTGTTGCGACACACCAGTGTGTCGCCAAGATGAGCAGGTATGTCGCAGCTCCTAGTGTTCCCCGGTTGTGCTTCCCTTCTCCCTTTTTCCTGCCCCTACGGGCCAATGGGAAGCCTCCTCCCTTCTTCCTGCCCCCACTGCCCAATGGGAAGCCTCCTCCTCCGCCAAGGGAGCTCATCCCCATGGCAGCAAAGAGGAAAACCCAACCTCCATTCTTCCTGCCCCTGCAGGCCAATAGGAAGCCTCCTCCCTTCTTCCTGTCAGTGGGAGGAAGCCTCTGATTGGCCGGTGAGGCAGCAAGAAGGGACATCGCATAGCCCAGGGGTGATATGGTTTGAGGGGGGCTGAGAGGAGTGGCAGGCCAGTGGCGGCAAAGAAGTCTGACCCCGACCAAGCAAGGCTGCCATGGGAGCTCATCCTCTTGGCAGTGTGATGGAGTTTATGTCTCCAGGCTGAGAACCAGAGAATCAATGGGGGAAAACTCAAAAGGGAGGGTAAAGAGACCAGCCTTTTGTTTCTTCCACCAAGAGAGACCAGAAAGCAGTTGCAGCTGTCGAAAGGGGTAGGCAGGATGACTGGACCAATCAGGATAGTTCAGGGGAAGGGCCTAGGGCCTATAAAAAGGGAACCTCAGGAGATCTACTTCAGTCTCCCTTGAGAAGCTCGGAAGATGACAAGCGCTCTTGGAGCAATAAAATCTGGTGGGATCCAGAATCTTGACTCTCTAAAGAAACGAGCAAGGTTTGCTGGCATTTATTCTTCTTTGGGATTTGTTCTTTTCTGTTTGGACTTACTGAAATTGTGGGCTGAGACTAAAAGACTTATAAACTCATTACTCTGTTAATTAACTGGGTGGTTAGACTATCTTAGGCCATGGGGTTTCTGTGGCTCCATGGATAAGTCTCTGTCTGTGGAGACCAGGAGAAGAGGGGGTTCAAGGCCCCAGTCAGGAGGACACTTAAGACTTATCCCGGCAAGTAAATCATTAGCCATGATCACAAGGAGGGCTACAAAACCCATTAGTCACACTTCCAGAAGACAGGGACAGGCAGCAAACCCCAGGATGGTATTACTGATGGCGAAGAAGCCTGACCACAAGGCTGCCACAGGAGCTCATACCTATAGCAGCAAAGAGGAAGCCTGACCCCAATGAAGCAACACCACCATGGGAGCCCATCTCTGTGGCAGTGAAAAAGAAGGCCCACCAAAGTAAAGCCACAGCAGAAATGGAGTCCATGCCTACAGCAAAGGAAGAGGTTTGGTGGTGAGGCCCATTGCATGTAAGTGTGAATGGGAGTCTGGGTGAGAGCTTCTGGGGGTGTAAATGGGAGCAAGAGCATTTGTGTGTGATTGAGAGAGAGATTAGTCAGGAAAATGACCAGTGTGTGCGTGTGTGAGAGACAGAAACTGGTCAGGACAATGACTTGTGGGTGTGAGAGACAGAGACTGGTCAGGGAGGTGACTGGTTGTGGGCCCTAAGACAGAGGATTGTGACATCCATTTTAATTATTGGGCATTATGTGATCTGTCTGCTGTTTTAAATATTTTATTGATATTTGGGCAATTTTAAATAATGTTTTTGAGTTTTTAATTGTTGGATGTTATTCTGTTCAGCAGCTGTTTTGTAACATTTGTTAGTATAGTTTTACAATTATTTCTGTGTGGGGCTCTATAGTAGCTTAGCTTGTTCTGTTTTCCTAATAGGAGGTGTATTAGTATTTAGGGCCTGATTTAATATTTGTAGTGTTGCCTTTTCATAGATAGGGTTGTTACTGTTTGAGTGAGTTCTATAATACAAGTGTAACTGAGTGCAGGTTAGTTTGTGTGCATTATTGTAGATCTTGGGACTATGTTAGGTGCTATATCTCTCTTTCCATTTCTGCAGGTTTGCACTGCATGAGAGTGGCTTTTTTGGTTTTCCATTCCAGTTTCTGTCTCCATATTTATAATTTGTGGTCTTTCTGTACTTGGTGAAGGTCAGTTCTGGGTGTGTGACTGAGGTGAGGTATTTTACTAGCATGTAGGCATTTGAATCAATCTTATTTGTTGTGTTTTCTCAATAGGACATGCATTGGTAGTAAATTACTGTCTTTTCATAAGGAGGGCTATTGCGCCTGATAGTAGAGGGAGTTTGTTTTGCTGTTACTGAGATGTTATCAGAACCAGAATATCTTTTTTTTATATGGTGAGTTGTACAGGGAATGCCCTAGTTCCTCTCTGCACCCATTGTTAGGGGTCAAGGGGGTTCCTGAGGATGCAGAATGTATGTTTACATTTAGCCCCGTGACGGTCACATGTTCAGTGTGTCACGCATGTGAGAACCATCTGTCAGGTGTGTCCCGGCCAAAAAAAAGAGTGAGAACCACTGTGCTAATCAACAGCAATTTCAAGGTGACTACAACTCAAAAGTTCCCAGATGTGAGCATGGAGACCTTATATCAGTTTGGTGGGTGCATTATTTGGGGAGGGGGAGTAGGGTTGGAAGCCATAGCTATATTTTTGTGGGTCTGGGCACTTAAAACCCAAGTGAGCGTGACCTATTAATGCTGCTAAAGTTAACTACACCTCCTGAGACCAACTTTTCCAACATAGTAGACAGTTTGAAGCCTCATGCACATTAACGCTGAATAGTACATTGGTAGGCCATTGATTGGATTATCTGTTATCTGGTAATTTCTATACCATGGAAGAAATATCAACACAGACTTACCACCAAATGGAGTGATACTTTTTGCAGTGTTTTACGTGGCACAGTAGACTGAAAATCTGTAACAGTCACCGGTACAATTCAAAGAGGAACTAGTACATTTTTGCATAGCTGATAGCCAATTTGAATATTTGCCAGATATGTACAATACCTGTATATGCATATTTTTTTTTCTAGCAAGGACAGACTCCGCTGCACCTTGCTGCAGAGAATGACCATTCTGAAGTGGTCAAACTCTTCCTGAAGTATAAACCTGAGCTGGTAATCTCGGCCAACATAGAAGGGTCTACCTGTGCGCACATAGCAGCCGCCAAGGGCAGTGTAGCCGTGATCAAGGAGTTCCTGAAGTTCGACAGAGTTGGTGTGACAAGCGCACGCAACAAGGTAACAGCACCATATTCTTGCTGCTTGCAACGTAACAAGGTGAGGGCATCACATTTTCATTCTTTTTACGATGAAAAATGTGCTAACATTCTGTTATCAATGCTTCTTTCTGTGTACCTCAAAGTGAGAGCATCACATTTTCAGTCTCTCTCTGTATCGCACCGAGGGAATTACTGTATGGTTTCCTTGGCTCGCTGAGTAACCAGGTGAGGTCCAAGGCAAAATATCCTCTTTTCCGAGGAAAAGATTTCCACACCTGCAGTTTTTCATAGGCTTTTTTTCCCCAAGCAATGCTCCCCTCTTCCATGGCATTTTAGTATCACTCTTCAAGAATTAACAACAATCTGCAAAACTTCAATGGCAATACCCCTCAAATCACAATTACCAAAAAATATTTTCAGTGTGTGAGGGAAACTGTAAAATACAGTGTTAGATTCTTATTTAATTATTAAAAGATCAGGAATCGGTATCAGAGTATTCAGTGCTGCAATCTCCTGGGCTTGCCCGCAAAGGGCCACAACCCATCTCATATACACGCACTTATTGTAACATCATTTACTTCATCCCGTTTAATATGTTTTTTTGCTTTTACTTCATAAGTGAAATCTATTCTGAATATTACCCTGTAAAATACCCTTAAGTGAATTCTCTCAATATTTTAATACAACTTATCTCTTTTTTTTTGCTACTATCTGCGATGTCGCCGTCTACGTTGCTGCTTCTTATTGTTGCCTGCCCGACATTGACAATGTTTCGACGTGCAATTCACGCCTGCTTCAGGGGACTTATCTTTGTTCTTTGTAGCTGATCCTAGCTGAACCCAGCAACTCACACATGTTCAAAAAAATGGCGCGTCTAACACTAACATTTCCTCCTCCTGTGCCAAAATGAATCTCTAGTGAATCCTTACCTGGGCGAACTGGGAACGAACTGGTAATGGCGAGGGCGCACGGATCTATTAAAATCCCCCCATTTACACGGTATAAGTGGCATTTGTGCGCCTAGGCTTGTGTCCATTTACACATGTGCGCGCGGTCAGGCAGTTTTATAACTTGTGCGCATTTACGCGCCTACGTTATAAGATGGCCGCACCCCTGGGCGCAGGCCGACAAACGCGTGCACATATGTGCCTGTTTAAAAGTTACCGTCCCTGTTTTTCTGCTATAGCTTTGTCATCCCTAAGTTCCCCTTGTACCCTTTGTTCATCTAATGGTTCAACTGACTCCGTTGCAGGCTTTTCACTTCGAATGTACCTGGAAAAGATGCTATTGTTAGATTTTGTTCCATGGCAAGCTTCTTTTCAAATTCTTTGCATTTAACTTGTCAGTGCTTATGCTGTTTCCAGTTTTCTTCACTCAGATCCCTTTTCTATTTCTTGAAATTTATTATTCTTTTTTAGCTATTATAGCCTCTCTCACCTCACCTTTTAACCACGTCAATAGTCTTTTAGCCTTCTTTCCGCCTTTTCTAATGCATGGAATACATCTGGTCTGGGCTTCCAAGATGATATTTTTAAACAATGGCCATGCCTGAAGTAAACTAACTCATACCCTTTGTACCTGCTTCTTTCAGTTTTTTCCTAACCATTCTCCTCATTTTATCATTGTCACGCTCTTGAAAGTTAAATGTCATTGCAGTAGATTTCTTTAGTGTCCTCCCTTCAGGTATTAAGTCAAATCTGATAATGTTGCGATCACTATTGCCAGATGGCTCCAACCCTGTTACCTCTTGCACAAAATCCTGTGTTCCCCTAAGGACTAGGTCTAAAATAGTTTCCACTCTTGGTGGTTCTTGTACCAGCTGCTCCATGAAGCAGTCATTTCTCTCATCTAGGAACTTTACTTCTGTAGAATATCCTGATGTAACATTCACCCAGTCAATACTGGGATAATTGAAATCATCCATTGTTACTGTGCTGCTGATTTTGTTAGCTTCCCTAATTTATTTTAGCATTTCATTGTCTGTTTGTTCATTCTGGCCAGGTGGATGGCAATACACCCCTACTGCTATTTTATTCCTCTTTTTGCCTAGAATGCTTTCTTTCTATAAAGATTCAACATTTCATTTCATTTCCTGCAGGGCTTATATCAGTTTGACAATGCCCTCTTTAATATATAGTGCCATCCTTCCACCAATTTAATCCATTCTATCATGTCAATATAATTTGTACCCTAGTATCAGTGTCCCATTGGTTATTCTCCTTCCACCAGGTCTCTGAGATGCCTGTTATTTCTACCTCTTCATTCCTCTTCATTCTAACTCTCCCATCTTATTCTGTAGACTTCTAGCATTTGTATACAGACATTTTAAGATAAGTTTTTTGTTTGTATTAACAACTTGCTTATCAGTCAACAGGGGTAATTTGGAATCTTTCTGCAGTCAGCTCTGTACTTAAAGGCACCTGGTCCACGTCAGCATTTATTGCAAACTCTCTCCTGGGATACCCTAATTTCCCTGTTCTGTTAGTATCCTTCTAAGATACATCACTCCAAACCATGCGCTTTTGAGCAACTATCGGCTTTCCTCCTTCATCTAGTTTAAAAGCTGTGCTGTCTCCTTTTTAAAGGTTAACTCTAGTTAAGGTGGAGCCCATCCTTTCAGAAAAGGCCCCCCCCCTCCCCAAAATAATTCCCAGTTCCTATCAAACTTAAAACCTTCTTCCCTGCACCATTGTTTCATCCACGCATTTAGACTCTGAAGCTCTGGGGACCGGCCTGTGGACTGGGAAGCATTTCTGAGAATGCTATACTGGGGGTTCTGAATTTCAACTTTCTACCTAAAATCCTAAATTTGGCTTCCAGAACTTCCCTTTTGCACTTTCCTATGTAATTGGTGTCAACATGTACCAAGACAGCCAGCTCCTCCCCAACACTATCTAACATATTATCTATAGACCTTCACACCAGGGAGGCAACTTACCAAGCAATCCTCACTTCCACCAGCCACCCAACAATCTAGCTTCCCAATAAGTGAATCACCAACTATGACAGCTGCCCTAACCCTTCCCTCCTGAGCACCCGGTGTGAGAAGATACCACATCACCTTGAGGGCAGGTCCCAGCGGTTTGCTTCCTGCCTCAAAAGGGTGATGCTTTCCTTTCAGGGGCCCTTTCTTCTCCAATGCAGCATGGGGCTGCAGATTGGAGGTGGCACTTCTCTACTGTAGCCCTGAAGGTCTCCTCTATATATCTCCCTGTCTCCTTTAGCACCTCTAGGTCCGCCATTCTAGCTTGCAGAGATCAAACTCATTCTCTAAGGGAAAATATAGCATCAAAATTAGGACTTCATCTTCATTTCTCTTCTTTTCCAACAAACTTGAGGGGTGACCTTTCCTGGATGAAAGACAAGCTCCAGCTCTCTCCTCTGCTTCTCTCCCCTTTTCTTTCTCTAGAGATTTACTTAAGTCTGGGCCTGCTTCCACTTCCACGGACATAGCTGTTTCTCTGGACACCTCATTCCCTTCTCCAAGGGTGAGCTGCAAACTGCATCCTTCTTCCACTGGAGCAGCTGCAGACTCCTCGGTGCCCCTGCCCCTCCTCACGGGGAAGAACTCCAAAACTGCTGCATCTCCCTATCAGGGAGAACTGATCGCTCCTTCTAAGGGATCTGCACTCCCACCTACTGCACTCCCAAAAGATGAATGGTGAAAAGCAGAACATTCGCTAGACTTGAGAATGTGTTCACCCTTTATCAAGGCAATTACTCCAAAGTCGAGGTTCCTGCTCTATATTGCACTATTTTTCCTAAGTCTCCCTACAGTTTCTTCTATGATCTGTCCCTTTTTGGCCCATCATCTCAACAATAATTCTACTTGTCATTAATTTACGTTATTGCATTCTGTGTTTCAGACAAATGACTCCACTCCCCTGCACTTAGCTGCCTCTGGAGGTCATGCTGAAGTTGTGAAGGTCTTGCTGGAGGCTGGTGCTTCTGCCTCTGATGAAAATGGTGTATGTATTCACACTAGATTTCCATTCTACTTTATTTTCTTTTCAAAATGTCTTTGGAAGTAAAGGATACATTGAAGGGTCTTAGCCAAGGCTTCCCAAATCTGCCTTGGAGGCACCACAGCCGGTTGAGTTTTAGGATATCCATAATGACCTATGCATAAGATAAATTTGCATACACTGGAAGCCCATTATATATAAATTTACATCAAACATATTCATTATGGATATCCTGAAAATCCAACCAGCTGTGGAGACCGCAGGACAAGTTTGGGAAGCACTGTTTCAACCGAAGGGTCCAGTTATAGACTCGATGCACTACAAAGCTGGATATCCAACCTTGCATCTTGACAGACAACCATTGCTCCTCAAATCAGCCGGGACTGAAAGCTCTGTGGAGGAAAGAATAGTAAGCATGGCACTGTACCAATGACTATTGGCTTCTTCTTTGTAATTAAAGCCAAATATTCCTAGTGGCACCTACTATTTATTTATTTATTTATTTGCTGGTTTTGTATACCGGCGTTCGGTGGAGCCAGTAGCACTTAGAAGAATTAATAATTTTGGGCATAAAAATATTTAAAAAAAGAAAAAAATTAAAATAGATAATACTTTTTCACCAGTAAGTGCTGATGTGATATTTTGAAAGAATAACAGCAGCAATGATAAGGACCACTTTGAAAAATGAAACCATAGGGGGGTGTACATTTGCTGCAGTATTTATCTGTTTTCTTTCCTCTTCTTTCCAACTCATTTATTAGAGTGGAACCGGGACTTATGGATCTTCGTATAGTGCCTCTTTGGACATTGCACCATCACATCTTAGAAGGCAACTTCCCTGGGCCAGTTTTAGCTTTACATGTAGAGATACATTTTCAAAGCTGTTTAGACAGATAACTTGTGAGGTATCCATTTAAATGGCTGGTTTTGAATATTCCCCTTTCTTATCTGGCTGAATGTTTGATGGATAAGAATTAGCTGAATAAGAAAGGGTCATGTTGGGGGCATGCCAGGGAGAGGCAGAGTTAGGCGAATAACCTAACCAGCTAACAGATATTAGGAATTACCTAGATACGTTTTTCCCTAAATCTAGACATGCCTGAGAGGAGGTCTAAAATTATCCTGGAATATATTCACGGATAACTTTAGACATAACCGGCTACAGTGAAAAGAATATATGGGGAGATTAATCAAGGTTGGACAGGATGATAATGCATGTTAAATCACGCATATCACATGATAAATGCTGTAGATCACACGATATAGACCTGTTGTCTATCACATGACACTCACGATATCGTTCGATGTATAGGCCTGAAATCAGCCCCTATGGCAATGAGCTGCTTTGCATGGCATTTAATAAATAAATATGAAATATGTATGAAGATAGATTGATGCATGAATTTTGCAAATCCATTCAAAGCAGCTCATGCATACCTTATCCTATGTAAAATAAAATAACATGGCTGACTTAGAAATTTGTCAGCCACGTTATTTTATCCAACACATTCTGCGTTATTCTACCGTGGAGGCACCAAGATCCTAACATGGATCCCAATGCTCCCACAATACAATTAAAGGGCCCTGCAGCCCAAAATGGCTCCCCCACACAGGTATAAAAAACTGGAGTCTTGTTAGACTCCCTACTGCTCACCTCCAGGGCCCTGCAAAAAATTTAAAAAAAGTAATTGCATAAAGGTGCTGTGCGATAACGCCCTCCTTTCCATGTAAATAATAGACTGGTAGTGAACCCCCTCATCCCCAACTCTTCAAAAATTACATTGTAGGCTAGTGTCCCCCCCCCCCCCCCCATTTCCCTTGAAACCGACGGTGCCGACCCTACCTTGCCCCTGTCGCTTTACAGGGGCAAGGTCTGGGGACCTGGACCAAAGCCAAGTGGTCATAGTCTGGTTCCCAGACCTTGCCCGCTCACATGACAGGGGCAAGGGTCAGTTTGACACCCTGGGCCCTCAAACTGAACACCAATAAGTTAATGGGGTGTGGGAGGCATCTGGGGCATCCTGGGTTGGGGGGGCCACTGCCAGTAGATTTTTTTATATGGGAAAGGGGGTCCAATGGGCTCACTCTTTGGAGAGGGGGGCTGAGTGAATAAGGAGAGGGATGGCCAGGCCGGGATATCATCGCGCCGGCATCTTTATGATATTATAAAAGTTGGGTTTTTTTTGCGTTGCCGCCTGAATTGGTGGCCCCCAGGTGGGCAGGGAGGAGATCTAATGAGACCCCGGAGCCGTGTTGGACTGCAGGGCCTTTAAAGGCGATGGCGGCCCAGCGCATTGGGGGGCCGCCCTCACACCTTGAGTAGGCCTCGGCTACTTCCTTTTGTCTTGCAGGTTTTTTTTTCCACGGCAGTACTGCCGAGATATTTTGCGGAGGAGGGGGAAAATATCAGGGGGGGGCCGCCCCCGCGATATTGGGCCCTTCCGGCAATAAAATGCAGCAGCTCTAGTGACTCTCTAGGCCGTAGCCGGTTAAATGTTGAGATGAAACTTAAGGGAAAAAAAACCAAAAAAAGGATTGTTGGCCTGTTAGGACAAACTTGACCTCCCCTCCTTCCTCCCACCAGAGGATTAAATGCCCTGCCCTACTGGGCCAAGCCTGCAGACCCCCCCCCCCCCCCCACTTCCTGTTCTCCTCCATCGAAGAAGATGAAATACATCAGCGCCGAGGCCAGTCCCGTCCTGGTCTATCCCCCTCCTCCCCTCTGCCTCACTCCCAGGTCCGCTGAACATTTTTTGAAAAAGATGTCCGCCCGCCCCACCCTCACTCCTTCAGCCTGGTGCTCCGTTTCCCTCTGGATGCGACAAGAAATTCTTTTTCTTTCAGGTTGCATCAAGTTTGGATTTTATTGCCTTCTGATCCAAGAAAAACATTTGTACTCTGGGTAATTTTTAAGAGCTGTTTTAAAGGTTTGTTTCCAGTACGGTCGGTTTTTTTTATTTACTGGCTGGGGGCGCCGTGTTAAGAACACTGCCTGGTTTGCAGCTGGGGGGGGGGGGGGCGGGGGGGAAGCAGAGCGACTCGCCCCAGGTCTCGCACACGCACGTAGAATCGGGGGGGGGGGGGGTGGGGCAGAGGCAGCCCGGAACCCACCACATTCATGGGGTTCTGCTAAAACGGAGTCAAAGGCTCTCAGCTCCAGAACGCTCTTCCTCCTACGAGCTTTGGGACAATGCAGAGGACTTACAGATCTCGACTGCGCTGAAGGGGAATCGCCGGCCATTTCCCAGGGACTTTAAACAGTCGGCGAAATTGTGGAACAAGGCCCGTCGCTGGGCGGTGGCATTCACTTTCAGTCCTCAAGGGACACTGAACAGGTCGGGCTTTCAGGATGTCCCCAAAGAATCTGCACGAGAGGGATCTGCGGGCACGCGTCCTCCATTGCATGCAATTTTATCCCACGCGTTTGCAACCCCCACCTTGGGAGGTATGGGCAACTCATTTGTATTTCTTTGGGGCAGGGACACCTTGCGAGCTCTTCCTTCTGATTCTTTCCCCAGGGTGTGGATTCCTTTTGCGGGGTGAGAGCGTTAACCTTGCAGGGCCCGCGTGCTAGGGGTGACCGACTCCTTTAATGCTGTCCCTGGGAGAGGGGTAACTTTCTTCACGGTGCTGTGTGCCCCAATAATCACTCTGGAGTCACCGGTTTCGTGTCCAGTATAAAGTCTTTACTGATTAATACTGATGAATAACGGCGCAACAAATATGATTCCAGCGCCACAGGCTTCCTCGTTTTATTTATAGTCCTTTTCCTCCATCTTTGCAGGAATATCTTATGCCAGGGTCAAAGAAGCTTCTAGCCTCCAGGGCTTGGATAACTAGAGTTAACCCCCTCTGAACTGGTTAAAATGTAGAAATCCCTATCTATGCACAGAGGGCCAGATTTGAGTAGGTACGCGCGGGCGTAGATTTGTGCGCGCAACCAGGCGCGCACAAATCTGTGCCCGATTTTATAACATGCGCGCACAGCTGCGCGCATGTTATAAAATCCGGGGTCGGCGCGTGCAAGGAGATGCACACTTGTGCACCTCGCACCGCCGAGCCCTAGGGGAGCCCCAATGGCTTTCCCTGTTCCCTCCGAGGCCGCTCCGAAATCGGAGCGGCCTCGGAGGGAACTTTCCTTCCATCCCCCCCCCCCCCACCTTCCCCTCCCTTCCCCTACCTAACCCACCCCCCAGCCCTATCTAAACCCTTTTAAAATCCACTCCAGAGAGTCCAAATCTCTCTCTCCCCGGGGAGGGGGGGGGGGGGAAGACTCCGAATGGGGGTCCGCAATGATTTTTATAGTTCTTTTAGCAGATGTATCTCAGTTCAGTCTCTCCTCTGAATCCCTGATGGGAGAGATCCCTGGATGCAGGTGACTCACCCTGCTCCAATGCAGAAAGGAAGGGGCAGCCAAAAATAATCTTCCTCCTGGACCTTAAAACTTAATTATCTTTTCCCTTTCAAACAAGATTAACACCGCAGTTCCTCCGTGCAGCAGGTCACTGTCACCCCCCCCCCCTCACCTGCCCCCCCCTCCTCAGTGAGAGTATAGAGGTAGGTCTTCCCTGACCTGCACAGCCCCAGACACAGGTGAAGTCCAGGCTCTCACAAGGCTCCAGTCACTTAAAATCTTAAAGCCCATAAACAACGCAGAAGGATGTCCCAACCAGCCAGGGAGCAGGCCGGAAGGGAAAATCCCACCGACCCTGGCTGGGATCCCCAGGCTGGATTAGCCTGCTTCTTCTGACTGGGCCTGAACAATACAAACTACCCAACTCTCCAAATATCATAAAGGTCCGTGCCCAGACTCCCGGGAGGGAGCTGTTATAAAGGCTTTCATCGGGACGGCCATTCCAGATCCCACAGAGGGAGGGGCTGAATTTGAAAGGATCCTCCCCCCATTCACCAACCTGTACTCCGTTTACTATGGCACACCCGAGCCTTAATGGTAACAGACTGGCTGTCAGTTACACATATTCATTAGGGATATCCAAAACATCTAACCCATGTGTAGCCCTCGAGGACTAGAAGTCGCCTAGGATATGTATTAAGCATTGAGGGTAATAGGGAATATTATTTATTTAGGGTATTGATAAGCTGCTATCTGTTTTATTAAAACCTGTATTCCCTGTACGTACCCGGATCAGTCCAGACACCTGGGTTGTGACTCCGCACCTGCCCTATAACAGATATGAGATTAGGGCAGCTGCTAACAATGCCCCTTTACTCCATTAGGTCAGATACACCATCTCAGGACTTCCCAAACCTCTCCCGGTGACCCAGTACCCAGACAGGTTTTCAGAATAATCAGTGAATATGCTTGAGATACAATTGTATGCATTAGCGATCCAGGAGATGCAGTTTTATCTCATGCATTTCTATTATGAATATCCTGTGAATCCAACCAGCGGCGAAGTCACCAAGACAGGCTTGGGTAGCCCTGCACTAAATGTACAAACTTTTTGCACCATTTACATCAGATCACTTGCTCTTGCCGTACTGTAAGCTGTGCCTTCTATCCGAATGTGCATGGTCACCGTTTCAGACAAAAAAATAACAGGGAATTGCACATTGACAGTAGATGCTGCTTTTTGGAGCCCACCAAGGGTTATCAGGAATCACTTACAGGCCGATTCAGTAAAGTCCGCGGGAGAGTGGACGAACTTCCGCTCTCCCGGCACGCACACCGGCCCCTCGCCGGTGCACGCAATGCAGTATTCAAATTAGGTGGTGCGGTAGAAACGGGGAAAAGGAGGCGCTAGGGACACTAGCGCGTCCCTAGCGCCTCCTTTTGACCCGGAGCGGCGGCTGTCAGCGGGTTTGACAGCCGACGCTCAATTTTGCTGGCATTGGTTCTCGAGCCTGCTGACAGCCATGGGCTCGGAAACCGGACGCCGGCAAAATTGAGCGTCCGGTTTTCGGCCCAACAGCCGCGGGCTGAATTCAAATTTTTTTTTCTTTTTTTTAACTTTTTTTACTCTTCAGGACCTCCGACTTAATATCGCTATGATATTAAGTCGGAGGGTGCACAGAAAAGCAGTTTTTACTGCTTTTCTGTGCACTTTCCCGGTGCCAGAAGAAATTAGCGCCGACCTTTGGGTCGGCGCTAATTTCTGAAAGTAAAATGTGCGGCTTGGCTGCACATTTTACTTTCCGGTACAGTGCGCTCCGGAGCGCACTGTACTGTATCGGCCTGTTAGTCTGGGATGGTTTCAGAATCCAGCAGAAAGCTTGCCCTGGACTGTTGAAAGCAGTAAAGTCACCAAGACTGAGGCACAAATGTTTAACGTTAGTCTGGTAAAAAGACATTGCCTACGATTACTTTCTTGACCTTTGTTCCTAAAATCCAGGACATATTTGAAACTTTGAGGGCAAGTTACTGCCTTCCAAAGTAGTCACTATTGTTAGTTTTGATCCCATAAATGTATTGCCCTTCAGCTATTCCCTCTAAGGTCACAACATGGACTACGACTCTGTGGGCTATTATTGACTAATGGTTATACCTCTGAAAACTCTTGTTATGATTTGGCACCGTTAGTGTCTCCTTCATTGATGGTCATCCAACATTTTATATTCAGTGCTCTGGACAGCACCATTCAGGTCTTGGCAGAGACCACTCAAGCCAGTAAAATCCATGCCGTTTACTCCTAGCACTATTCCTGTCTTGGGATGGCCGTACCATCATAACAATGTTAAGATATTTCTGTGGTTGTGGCTACTACCTGTAAACTATTTGCATACCCTCTGGTGAGCACCATTCAATGTTGTGTGGTGATGTTGCCAAGAGGATTGTTTTATCTTTTTTTAAATAACTAGTGTTATGTTGATTTATTATTTATTTTTTTCTTTTTTGATGGCCTGCCTTTGTGCCACAAGCATGAAGACAGTGTACAGTATATAAAACTCAGCAAGTCAACATTTGCACAAATTAACATAAATAAAAATACAACTAAATTTGCATAAATGGTAAAAGATCACTAACTACATTTAATCACAACCCTTTATGAGCCCAGTTCCTCCTTTTGAATTTTAGCCCTATCTGACGATGGTTATTTTACCAGATTTCACCCGGTCAGAATGCAGCAAAATTGTTAATGACTGTGGAAAACACATGTATCTTTCTCTTTACTTTTTATGCTTTTGCATTAGGAAGGAATGACTGCAGTTCATCTGGCAGCTAGGAACGGACACATCAAGGTCTTAGAATGCTTGAAGAATAATATCTCCCTCAGAATTACTAGCACTAAGGTACATAAAAGGCTTGATTTGCTTTCAGTGTATAAATTCATCCCATTCAGGATCATTTTATCCTCTACAAACTCTTTATGATTGTTTAACCTTTTGCCTATTTGGTGATAACTTTATCTTTGTCTCCAAACCCCATTCCAATCCTCCCGTCTTCTTCTGTGCTGATCAGAGTGGCTGGTTGGAAATCATCTCCAAGGTTGACCGCCAGCGTCATTCTTAATTCAGTAAGGTCTCAGCACATGACCCTCGTCAATGAATCAACCTGACAGGAGATCATTCAGTACAGAACTCCAAGTCATGAGAATAGCTGCTAAGAATTTCACGAGAAGAAGGCCAGCCGTGGATCCTGCCACCTCAAGCACAAAAAACCAACAAATAGCAGCCACTCAAATGGAATCGCCTTTTGAAAAAATGAAAAAAGAATTCCATATCAACCATGATCAGATTTTTAAGCCATGGCAGCCATGTTCTATAAGCACACTAAAACTGCAGGGTGTCTAATTTTAGTGCATGCGAAAAGAAAGGCTAGCGCTCGGGTAATAACTTAATTACACAGCGTGCGCTCCCTCGCATGCCACATGTGAGCAGCACATGCAGTTCAAAGGTCAAGGACCCAGCGAGCGTGGCACCATTCTGATCTTAAGAGGATGAACCTGGAAGGAGGTAAGCCACTCATCTGCTGTCAGCAAGCCCAGGGTATGGGTTCCCAGGGGCGGAGGGGAGGAAGATTGGCCAGGAGCTCAGTCACTGAGGTGGGGGGGGGGATGATCAGCGCAGTCGCTGTGACGGATTAAATGGGACTGTCACTTGGGATAAAGCGGGGGCTGAATCTGTCACAGTGGGGGGGATAAAGGGGGTTCAAAGAGCAGAGGGCCTCCCCTGTTTGGAAGGGGGAGGCCCAGGATGCTGTCTGCCGATCTGCCGTAGGGACCCCTGACCGTGAGCTCCATTTTGCATGGTTAGAAGCCACACACTCGGTTTTAGCTCCTCCCTCTAGGTAAACAGCCTGGAATTGGCTAGCAAGATTGTTCCCATTCTATTAAAGGACAGTAATCTTCATCCTGCCCGCGTTATTTACTAAGCGCCCCGGACTTTTACCCGCGGACTTTGCAGTAATTTTCAAAGTAAACGTGCGCATGTACTTTTACATTGAAAATGATCTATTCCCGTCCATTTCCTCTTCGAACAGGCACGTTTTCTCCAACCAAAACAGTGCCCATTGTTTAGATCTTCACCCTAAACCCATCCCTGGAAACGCCTTCTCCAAATGCAGGTAACCATGCACAGACAGTGGAACCACCTGCATGCTCTTAGGCACCTTTAGGGTCAGCAATTTTCGTAAAACGCTTTTCACCCATGGAAGTTGCTTTGAAAATTGCCCTAAGAAATTTTTAGCAGCTGCAAGGGCAGTAAGAACATAAGAAATTGCCATACTGGGTCAGACCAAGGGTCCATCAAGCCCAGCATCCTGTTTCCAACAGTGGCCAATCCAGGCCATAAGAACCTGGTAAGTACCCAAAACACTAAGGGGTAGATTTTAAACCTCGGTGCGCGTAAATCCCGTGGTTTACACGTGTGGCCAGGCGTTACGCGCACTGAGCCAAATTTCAAACGGGCCCAGCCACGCGCGTAAACCCCAGGACACGTGTAAGTGCTGGGGCTTTAAAAAGGGGCGCTCCGGGGGGGGCAGGGAGGTCCAGGGATGGGGCGGGGCTAAAGGCGCCTGGTACAGTGGTCATTTGCCGCTGTACCGGTGCACGCAACTTACTCCTGCTCCTTGGCAGGAGCAAAAGGTAAAACAAAAATAATTGGGGTAATTAGGATAGGGATAGGGGGAGGACAGGATAGGGGAAGGAGAAGGGAGGTTAGGGTGGTGGGTTGGGAAGTTCCCTCCCGGTCCGCTCCAATTAAGGAGCGGACCGGGAGGGAACTGGGGAAGGCCCCGATGTGTAGCCGCGCGTATTTGCAAAACTATACCCCCCCTTGCGCGCCAAACTGAAATTGCGCAAGCATGTTATAAAATCGCACATCCGTTTTGAAAATCTATTCCTAAGTATATCCCACAGTACTGATGCTAGTAATAGTAGTGGCTATTTCCTAAGTCAACTTGATTAATAGCAGTTAATGGACTTCTCCTCCAAGAACTTATCCAAACCTTTTTTGAACCCAGCTACACTAACTGCACTAACCACATCCTCTGGCAACAAATTCCAGAGCTTTATTGTGCGTTGAGTGAAAAAGAATTTTCTCCGATTAGTTTTAAATGTGCTACATGCTAACTTCATGGCGTGCCCCCTAGCTCCTTCTATTATCCGAAAGCAGATTTTTCCCACACAATGCTCACGTGCTAAACAGGGTCATTGTTGTGTTGCGACAGAGGCGCAGTTCCATTGAGTGCATTCTAGAACACGTGGTGAAAGCACTTGTTGCGCACTCCAAAAATAACACTTGATTAGCACATAGGAGATTGTTTATATAAGGAGACAATCTCATGTAAAATTGCCATATTTTTCAGGATATAGGTCGCAGGTTTTTACATCAAGCTTTGTGGGTGTGACCTAGACAAATGTTCAACCACTCTATAAATTAAAAAAAAAAAAAAAAGTGTCGCATTAGTTCAAGACATTTTTGACTGGTGAGCACTGCCTGCACAGCAAGCAACAGATGTCAGGGCTTATCACTGCACTGGGATGTATTAGGCATACAAGGCGGGATGCCATCAGAGGACACAAGAGCACCATGTTTAAAAGTACAGACGGCGAGTGCTTTTAGGTGGATTCACCACCGTAGCAAAGGCTCTGGATTGTAAAAACGTTTGGCGCTATCGAACAGAGCGAGGGGGATAATGTTTGGCGCTATTGGAGAGAGACAGGGAGACCTATATTAAGCAGCAACTTTTTGTTGACTTTACAAGATTTTTGACATTTTTGCACCAATGCGACCTGTACTCTGCAGCAACCTACAGCCCCAAAAATAAGGTAAATTTGATCAAATAAATAATCTACAGATGGGAAACATCTTGGCCTCTTACAAAATTATACCACGGATCCATGATCACACGCGTTTTTGAGGCCAGTGCTGGCTTGTCCTGGCAACTGGACGCCTATGAAGACCCTTGATCCACACGTTGTAACTCTTGCGATACAAAGATGTTTTAAATCCATATATAGCAGGCGCTATGTAGCTGTCTCGCTTAAAAATTAGGATAGCAGCTTTTTGGAAGCCTTTTTTTCATTTTTCTCCTTGCTACCTTGCCACATATAAACACAAATTACCAATCTCCATTGGAAATTGCAAATGTTATGGAACATAAGGTCACAATGCAAGATCACATAAAAGTTTAATGGATGCTTAGCTGTGTTCATAAAACATGCACACAGTAAATACAGGACATAATGTGTGATGGAAAGCAGAAAAGTCTTTGACGTTGCACTGAAAGTTGGTAATAAAAATTTGCCCTTTTTTAACGTATGCTGTAATTTTTATGGATATTTCAAATTTCCTGGAAAAAATGTTTTATCAAAGTTTTCATTTTTTTTATATATTATCTTTCTTGCTTAGATTTTTTTTTAAGTGTCAAGAGAAACTGTTCCTTATAACCAAATGACCTCTCTCCCCAGTTTTGTTTTTTTGTGTGTGTAAAGAAGAAACAGTTACCATTTCTGTCCTGTTCAGTGAACGTGGTATTTCTCATTTCCCCAACAGACCGGATTTACCGCCTTACATGTGGCAGCCCAGTTTGGGCAGGTGGATTTCGTCCGAGAGATTCTCACCGGGGGGTCAGCCACAATGTGCAGTGAAGCCCCAAAGCCTAGCTCTGAAGGACAACAAAGCGGCGAGGTAAGGCATGACCTGAGCATCAAACCAGCTCTTGCACAAAGGGGCAAAGGAGTTAGTCGGCTAGATCCCACGGGGTGAAACTTTCCCACCACCGAGTGGCTAAATCTAGCCACTGAGTTTCACTAGGGCAGCCATAATTTGGCTGCTCAGATTGTGGACATTCCCAGGGCCGGTGAAGAAACAGAATCATAGACATGACGGCAGAAAAGGACCAAATGGTCCATCCAGTCTGCCCAGCAATCTTATGGTAGCATCTGCCATGCCATACAGGTCACCTCCATACTTATCAGTTTCCCAGACAGCCCTTGTTGGTTGCTGTCTGAACTCAGCCAACTAGCACAGATTTTCACTTCCAACGAGCTGTTTATCCAGCTAACCTTGTACACTGACACTGCACACTTAAATGCAGCTGGCAATGTTTTAATAGGCTAGTGTTAATCCTAATTTCGGCCAGCTAGGTTGTAGCTGTCTAAAACATAAACCAGTTATCTTAAGCACCTGGCCAAAGGGTTGCATATTAGCCCAAAATACTCCCAAGGACATTGCTGCACTATTAATACTCAGGCCAATTCAGTAAAAATCGCGGGAGAGCGGGTGGAGCGCCCGCTCTCCTGTGCGCGCGATTCAGTAAATAAAATTATTCAAATTAGGGCCCGCGGTAAAGTAATGACTTTGTAAAGGAGCTCTTCGTCAAACTGGACGTACATCTCAGGAGTTTTTGGTAATAGGCGCTATTAAATCGCCTGCCAGCACAATCAATCTTTGCAATATTTTTTTTTCCCAGTCGGGGTACACTCCGTTGCATTTGGCTGCACAGTCAGGACACGAAAGCCTGGTCCGGCTTCTGCTCAACCACCCAGGGGTGCAGGCGGATACTCCAACCAACCTGCAGGTAAAAGAGAAGTGAACCAATTCACAATACCATGAGGCTAAGCTGTGCAGAAGTGAAATGTGTCATGCGTTTGCCTAATACATAATCAGCGAGGCTGCACCTCCCTGCTGCAGTCTATCGTTAGACGAACTAAGCAGTCATCAAGCATGCCAAACCTTTGAAGGGCAGGAGAATCCATGGAAAGGCGTAGGTACCACTTGCCCTCTTTAAAGGCACAGCACCACGGCAGAGAAGGGAATGGATGCTGGGAAACTGTGCGGGCTGGAGACAGAGAAGAAGCTGGGAGGGTAGGAGCAATGCGGAGAGACAGGCTGCTGGGTGGGTGAGGATGGGCTGGAGAGAGAGACATGATGTGGAGCAATGTAAAAAGTGGACAGAGAGGATGGGGAGATGCTGTCGTGCTGAGCAGGGAGTGAAGTGGAGAAAGGAGGATGCTGGTGGAGGCAGAAGAAGAGAGAATAGATTGCTGGTTAGGGGAATGCTATGCTAGTTCTGCCACCAAGGTGTGTAATGGGGAGGGCGCAGGATTGAAGGTTGGCCTAGGGTGGGCTAGCACCGGCCCTGCTCAGCCTGACTTCCCTTTCTCAAGGGGTAATGTTTGCTTAACTGGACTGCACTGTCTGAACTGGCAAAATAACCACAGCTTCTCCCTAACCCCTGCTGCATAGCCCCCTACACACACACACACACAAAATTGTCCCTCACAAAAAAATCCAGTGTATTTACCTTCCACAAATTTGAATTAATGTAAAGTTTGCCTAAGGCATACATTTGTCTTGATGTTGAACCTTTGCAAAAAAAAAAAAAAAAAAAGCACAAAACTCATTGGGGATTTTTTGGCAGATCTTTCAATCTGGCCCTATGCGAGCTTAAAATATCCTTTTTGTCTACATTCCATGTGAAGCTAATATTTTCGAGAAGAAAAGTACTGTTGCTTTATTCCCCATCCATCCAGCTTTACAAAGGGTGCGGTCACTGAGACCTCTCAACTGGCCCTAGCCGATGATCTTCACCAGGAAAGGGATAAGGGCAAGGACTTCTGATTTTGTCAGACCTTACATCTGCATTTGACTCTTTGAACCATCACATTTTCTTTATTGGCTGTTACGGGGAATGAGTTTTGGTGCCAGACAATCCCGGTACAGTTCGGAGACCATCAGGGCTCTTGCCACATCTCTCTATGCTTTTCAGTCTCCATACGCTGCCTCTCTGTCCATTAGTGCAAGAAATCCAGATTCATTATTTGTATACTCAGATGATGTACAACTATATCCACTTTGGGATCTGACTGTGACTTAGCAATTACATAGATTCAGCGTGAGCCTAACCAAGACTGAGAGCTCAATAGATTTGAATCAGTTGCAACGCGGTATGAGTAAGATTTAAGGCCCTTGGGTCAGTAACGATGGAGAAAACAAAATTAAGTGCCAATTCACTGTTTTCACTCAAGTTGGGAGTCTTGGAGTGTTATTTGGCAGATTTGTAAGACCTGCTGCAGTTGTTTCATTATGCTACACCTTATAAAACAGGTTAGCAGTTTTCTGGTCTCTGACAAGCTAAGGAAAAGTGCTTGTATTTATTTATATAATTGGACTATTTCGATAGCCTTTTTGTATGAATTTTGAAAAAAAAAAAAAAAAAGCAACATTTCCACGGTCTTCAATTAGTTCAATGTTCTGCTGTAAGGATTATTTATGGAGCGAAGAATAGGGGTAGTATTTCCCCATTCTGTACGTTGCCCCCTGTCTGGGCTCACTAGAAAGTAAAATGTAGAACTTTCCAGAAGGTTCAGGGGAAGCTCAAGAGGTGTGCACTACAGGAGTGACAGATAGGGATTTCATTCTCCTAGAGGGGAAGGGTTTGCCATGAAATGTAAACGCGCCTTCCAGGGGACAGTGGGGGGAGCTTTGTGAATTTTGAGAAGATTCTTATGAGAGACATCTGGGGTGGGGATCAGGGAGGGTATCCCCACTGGGTGGCTGTCCCTGGGGCTTCACCGTGCTTGCTAGGGAGACCTGACACGTTGCACAGATCATGTGGCGGGATCGGTCCCTTACTCCATGGGGGCGACAACCCTTGTTCTGGAGCAGTCTGCTGCCAGTGTGGGGAAAGAGGAAGGGGGCGGTTTTCCCTGTCCGTTTTTGGGCCCTGAGGAAGGATAAGGTCCTGAGGGATATTGTTGGAGAATTCTGCTAAATGGGAATTCAGGCTGCATGAGATAAGCCTAAGTAACCACTGTGAGTTTCTGTGAACTGAGTAAGAAGCCGTATCTGATGGTTTTGTGACTATTTGTTGCTTTTTCCTGTCTCCTGTGGCCTTTTAGTTCTGGACTTTACAATACATTTTTTTCTCTGTTTTGGAACGCAGGCCGGGTGTGGACGGTTGTCTCTTGTGTGCGAGTCTCCCCTTGGGCCCCATGGCTCTTGCTGTTCCCCAGAGCAAAGACCCCCCCCTGTTCCTGGGCTGCAGGCAGGGCTTTTGTCACCCCTGCAGTCTCCGAAGGTGACCCCCGGTGAAGGGAGAGTTACATGTACAAACTTCATGGGCTCCCAATAGGCCAGTACATTATATTGAAAATCATCTGCCCGGTTTTTAAATCTATCCAGGGCATCGGTGTAGGATATCTGACGTCCCGTTTAACACCATATTTTCCGAACTGTACTCTTTGGTCACCTCAATCTTTATTTTATTTATTTTTATTTTATTAAGGCTTTTATATACCGACTTTCTTGATACAAATCAAATCAATTCGGTTTACTGCTAACAATCCCCTCGCTAACAAATACTGCTAACAAATCAATTCGGTTTACTGCTAACAATCCCCTCGCCAACGTTAGCATGCCTAACCTTAATCTGAAAAAGGGTGGTTAGCTGTGCTAGTCCAATTACATGGCATTCGCTGCCCTTATAAGCCCAGTTCATAAGACAGTTACATCCTGGCTTTTAAATTCTTCAATGAGTGAGGGGAGATAGGTATTGCTTTTCAGATTGTCATTCTATGCTTAGATAATGATAGAGTTTTTGGCATTAACTGATAATGACATCTTTTAAATCTATCGGTACAGGTGTAGTTACAATTGGCTGGGATCTAGGGATTGCTTCTGGATTGTATTGCATTTATCTAAGTTTAATGTATAAATTAGATTTTATACATAATGTATATCAAATGTTGGTTTTACTCTTTGTTATTGTAATGCATGCCTAATGTAGCATGTATTTAGTTTGTCCTCATCAACTGGGAGTGTTTTCAATGATCCAGCAGACTGGCAACTGCCTACGGTTCCAAATTTTGAAGATGTGAAACACCCGAGCCAAAGAGGAGCCTTCTCCCTCTATTTCTAGGGTTGTAAGTCAGCGCTGCTTCGAGAGGGTGCTACCAGAACAATCCTTTCAAACCCACCTTCCCCTACCTTTACTCTCCAACGGGGCATAACCCATCCTCCACTCTCCATGGGTGGAGGAGACAATCCTTCCCTCTACCCAATCCTGCCTATGGGAGCCAACATCTTACATCCAGCCCTGGGCTAAATATGTACACCAAAAAGAAAAATAGACTTCATTGGCACAGAGGCAAAACTGTGGAAAGAATGACCTGATATTTACAGAATTGTTGCTTCAGACAGAGAAGTTGTAACTTATTTCTTGACACTCATGCAATACACAGGAAAATGAACTCTTCGGAGAGATCACAGCCTCTTTCTGTTTATGCTGCTCATCATCATAGACTTACCGTCTGCTCCATTACCTGAGGTTTCCTTGATTCTTTGTGCAGTTAAAGAAAGGGCAAATTACCTTCAGTCAGGGGCATATGTCAATCTGTAAAGGCTACAAATGGAAACTGACAGGCATGAAAGCTCAGGTGGCCAAGTGATAAAAGATGTTTGTGCAAACATCACTATAAACCACAGCCCTCTAAGAGCTTCTCATGCTGGGAATATAATTACAGTAGCTCCCATCATATTCACTAGTGTTGGGTTTGGACTGCTTCACTTATCTCATAAGAACCCAGATTTAGGCGCCATTAAATATAACACCTTTGTGTAACGTGTTAATGGAGATGGTAGCCAACGCCCATATGCTAAGGTTGAAAACATGCATAAATTTGGATACACGTTCGTTTTTCCACCTTTTTGAAGGGGTGAATAAACGTGGACAAAGGTGAACCAATAGATGTGGTGTATTAGGATTTTCAGAAGGTGTTCAACAAAATCCCTCATGAGAGGCTTCTAAGAAAACTAAAAAGTCATGGGATAGGAGGCGATGTCCTTTTGAGGATTACATACTGGTTAAAAGACAGGAAACAGAGAATAGGATTAAATGGTCAATTTTCACAGTGGAAAAAAGTAGAGTGCCTCAGGGATTGGTACTTGGACCAGTGCTTTTCAATCTACCTTATAAATGGGCCATGACCGACGGCCCGCAAATGCGCAGTAGAACGCAGCTCTACTGCGCATGTGCGGGCAAGGACGTCGGTCTCAGCCAGCGTCAGAAAAAAAAAAAACATGGCGGCGTCGAGCGGCGTCGGGTGGCAGCGGCAGCGGCGGTGTCGGGTGGCAGCGGCGGAGTCGAGTGGCGGCGGCGGCAGCGAACGACGACGAGGAGCGGCGGCAGCGGCGGCCAGTAGCGAGGGAGGGAGGAGAGAGAGAGAGGGAGGGAGGGACTGAGTGAGAGGGAGGGGACGGACTGAGTGAGAGGGGGGAGGGAGTGGGAGGGACAGAGGGAGGGAGTGAGAGGGAGGGACTGAGTGGGAGGGAGGGACTGAGTGGGAGGGAGGGAGGGACTGTGTGAGGGGGAGGGAGGGACTGAGTGAGAGGGAGGGAGGGACTCAGGGAGGGGGAGGGACTCAGGGAGGGGGGAGGGACTGAGTGAGAGGGAGGGAGGGGGAGGGACTGGGGGAGGGAGGGACTGAATGAGGGAGGGGGAGGGACTGAGGGACTGAGAGGGAGGGAGGTAGGGGGGGGGAAGAGTGAGGGGAGAGGGAGAATGAGGGAGAGGTGAGAGACAGGGATGTGAGTAAGTGGAAGGGTAAGAAGTTGTGGAGCAGAAGGAAAAAGGGAGTGGAGGAGGGCTGAGGGAGAGGGGATGGGATTGAGAGAGGGTGGGGAGTGACTGAGGGAAGGGGAGAGAGGTGGGAGTGACTGAGGGAAGGGGAGGGAGGTGAGAGTGAGGCGAAGGAGGCAGTGGGAGACAGAGGGTGAGTAAGACTGAGGGGTGGGAAGGGGGTGAGTGACTGAGGGGAAGGGGGAATGAGGGAGAAAAAGTGTAGGAGGGTGCTGTGTTCGAAAATGGACCGAAAACAAAAATGTAATGTAGCCCGTTGTGACGGGCTTAACGGCTTGTATATTTATAAATGATCTGGAAAGGAATATGACAAGTGAGGTTATCAAATCTGCACATGACACAAAATTAAGCAAAGTGGTTAAATCTCAAGCGGTTTGTGATAAACTGCAGGAAGACCTTGTGAGACTGGAAGATTGGGCTTCCAAATGGCAGATGAAATTTAATGTGGACAAGTGCAAGGTGTTACATATAGGGAAAAATAACCCTTGCTGTAGTTACACGATGTTAGGAAAGAGATCTTGGCGTCACAGTGGATAATACATTAAAATGGTCGGCTCAGGGTGCTGTGGCGATCAAAAAAGCAAACAGTATGTTGGGAATTATTAGAAAAGGAATGGTGAATAAAACGGAAAATGTCATAATGCCTCTGTATCGCTCCATGGTGAGACCGCACCTTGAATACTGTGTACAATTCTGGTCGCCGCATCTCAAAAAAGATATAGTTGCGATGGAAAAAGTAGAGAGAAGGGCGACCAAAATGAACGGCTCCACTATGAGTAAAGGCTAAAGAGGTTAGGGCTTGGAGAAGAGATGGCTTAGGGGGGATATGACAAAAAGGACCTCGCATGAGGTGGGCGAGACTGGGGTCCATTTCTGACTCGGGACACTTTGGTATCACTCACGTTAAGGCAGGCCTGAGTGCTGCACTCATAGTATCAGCGGGTGGTAACCAGCAGCAGCTGAAGTGTCTCTCGACATCCGTATCCCATTCTCTCAGCCATAGCAGGGCATCCTTGTCTGCACAAAGGATGGGGTAAAAGAAGAGAAACGCCAAAAATTGTGCATGATGGTATCTTAAACAAGAGCAGGATGGGAGAGGAGTGAGGGAAGAGGCCATGCACAATCGGTTATTTACTCTCTCAGATAATAGGACTAGGGGGCACTCTATGAAGTTAGCAAGTAGCTCATTTAAAACAAATCGAAGTAAATTCTTTTTCACTCAGCGCGTAATGCTCTTATGTTAGATAAATGTAAATTGGTCATTTATTCTTTCAGATAGTACAAGGACTAGGGGACACTCCATGAAGTTAGCAAGTAGCTTATTTAAAACAAATTGGAGAACATTCTTTTTCACTCAGTGCATAATTAAGCTCTGGAATTCATTGCCAGAGGATGTGGTTATAGCAGTTAGTGTAACTGGGTTTAAAAAAGGTTTGGACAAGTTCCTGAAGTGGTCCAAAAACTGATATTAACCAAGTCGACTTAGGGCCAGATTTTCAAAGGCTACACACGTAAATCCCGGGACGCATGTAAGTACTGGGACTTCAGGAAAGGGGAGGGGGCGGGCAGGGTGCGGCTAGAGGCCCCCGGCACAGCGGCCATTTGCCACTGTGCCGAGGGATTATGTGCTGACAGAGTGCCGGCATGCGCAACCTGCGCCTACCCCAAGGCAGGCGCAAAAGGTATGATAAAGTTTTTTTTTTGGGGGGGGGGGGCTAGGTTAGGGCTAGGGGGCGGGTAGGTTAGGGGAAGGGAGGTTAGTGTAGGGGGTTAGGAAGCGGACTAGGAACTGAGGAAGGCTGCAGTGGTCGGCGTGCACAGAATGCACAATTGTGCATCCCCTTGCGCGCACCGACCCCCAATTTTATAACGTGTGCACCTGCGCACGCATGTTATAAAATCAGGCGTCCATGTGTACGCACCAGGTAGCATGTCACATGGACGCTCGCGTGCTTCTTTGAAAAGCTACCCCTTAGGGAATAGCCACTACGTATCACTGTGTGACAGCAGCATGGGATCTATTTACTGTTTGTGGACTTGCCAGGTACTTGTGATTTGGATTGGCCGCAGTTGGAAACAGGATACTGGGCTTGATGGATCTGAAGTCTGACCCAGTATAGCAATTCTTATGTTCTTATCTGTCAGTCAGTTTCCTGTGTACAGATGTTTGTAGATGGTCATTGTTGACAGAAATTTTGGTATCCAAAAAGTTAACTCTTTCTGTGAAGTAGTCCGTTTTAGGATTTGTTTGAAGGATGTAGTGTATTAAAGAAATTATGAATTTGTTTAAGAATAAAATCATAAAAATTGTACAGATTCTTTGAGTATGATTATGGGCCTTGAAAAAGGAGTCTTGATGTGAAATGAATCTGCACTAGACCCCAAATTCAACATTCTGCCCAGGACACTCTGAAAAGAAAGCCAGAAAGATTATGGTCTGTAGTGGGACTGAATTTGAATCTGATTGTGATACTGGACTTTGAAATCAATGTGACTAATTTGTTACTACTAAAAATGGTGTCATTGTGCCTCATTGATTACGCAAAGACTTAGCTGCCTTGATCTGTACTACACTACCCAACCCACTCCATCCTAACGCCTGATGGCCAGTTCTGGCCAGTTGCCCTCTGCAGAACTCAGTGCTACTTCAGAATTTATGAGGTCTACTGATGTTCTGAGATGGAGGATCAGTGTTAAACTTTAAGTCAAGACCATCAGAAAAGGTAGAGAAACAGGGCAACTACCAAGGGCATCAAGCTGGGTTAACGCCACACTAGTCTTCTGAGCTCCTGTGGTTTTGCAATCATGCAAGCCCAAAAGGGATATGTGAGCATACGAGCCCAAGACGGAAGGGGGTGCCGAAAGCAGGTCTTGCCTGGGCGTTGCTTTGTCCCTGCCCTGAAAGCAGTCGTTATGCATACCAACACTGGGAGGCTCCAACCTGCGAAATCTCACACTTGGTAAGCACCAAGCACCTTTCGCTCCAGTGATGGAAAATGCACAGCTTGCTTCCCCCTATGGGATTCATTTCTTTCCGTGGGACTTCTTTTTAGGTACAGTGTTTGTGTGGGAGAGTATTAGAAACAGACAACCAGTCAGGTGGCTGAGGACTGGCCATGGATTTACCACTGCGTGCTAACCCCCATGTCTTGCCCATGACTCAGTACATTGATTATCCGCCTGTACATGGCACACTGACTCATGGACGTGGGAAATCTCCTTCCACATAATTTGTGCCGCCCTCTTAAGTTGGATGAGGCGTGGTATGCATGGACCTCTGACAGTTCCTGTCACTGAAGTGTTAATGTGCCAGTTTGCCGTTTTTGCTCTATAGAGGTTTCCACGTGAAATGTTAACGAACATGTTTGCATCTTAGGGCTCCACACCTCTCCACCTTGCGGCACAAAATGGCCACACAGCTGTTGTTGGGCTCCTTCTAAGCAAATCAACCTCCCAACTGCATCTGAAGGACAAGCGGGGTCGGACCTGCCTGCACTTGGCTGCAGCTAACGGTCACACTGACATGATGAGAGCGCTTCTGGGCCAGGGAGCCGAGATTAATGTCACAGACAAGGTACAGTGCAGAATGGCGGCCTGGATAGTGCAGGACAGGGGTTCTCAGCTCCAGGTCTTGGCAGCCACAATCAAGGTCTGGTGGTCTGGTTTTCAGGACAAGCAAAGCTGTGCCAGTCAGTAAGGAACAAAGCAAGACAATTTAACATGTTCCATTTCATTTTGAAAATGAAACAAAAAAAAAACCCCCATTTTGTTTGTTTTCAAATCATTTTCAAATGGCCCCCACCCTGCACTCCCCCCCCCCCCCCCCCCCGGATTCCTCCCCCAACTATCTACCCCATCTGCGGGTCTAAGAGGCAGGATCAATCCCCAGCCTCTCCTGCTCAACTTAGTCTCCGTTTCAAAATGGTGCCAGGAGGGCCTGAGGCTGAGGCCTGTATGTGGTATGGAGGCAGCCCAGCTCTGTACTTCCCTCCAGAGTTACCTCCGAACAACAAAATGGCATCAGGAGGGCCTGAGGCTGAGGCCTGTATGTGGTATGGAGGCAGCCCAGCTCTGTACTTCCCTCCAGAGTTACCTCTGAACAACAAAATGGCACCAGGATGGCCTGAGGCTGAGGCCTGTATGTGGTATGGAGGCAGCCCAGCTCTGTACTTCCCTCCAGAGCTACCTCCGAACAACAAAATGGCACCAGGAGGGCCTGAGGCTGAGGCCTGTATGTGGTATGGAGGCAGCCCAGCTCTGAACTTCCCTCCAGAGCTACCTCCAAACAACAAAATGGCACCAAGAGGGCCTGAGGCTGAGGCCTGTATGTGGTATGGAGGCAGCCCAGCTCTGTACTTCCTTCCAGAGCTACCTCCGAACAACAAAATGGCACCAGGAGGGCCTGAGGCTGAGGCCTGTATGTGGTATGGAGGCAGCCCAGCTCTGTACTTCCCTCCAGAGCTACCTCTGAACAACAAAATGGCACCAGGAGGGCCTGAGGCTGAGGCCTGTATGTGGTATGGAGGCAGCCCAGCTCTGAACTTCCCTCCAGAGCTACCTCCGAACAACAAAATGGCACCAGGAGGGCCTGAGGCTGAGGCCTGTATGTGGTATGGAGGCAGCCCAGCTCTGAACTTCCCTCCAGAGCTACCTCCGAACAACAAAATGGCACCAGCCTCAAGGCCTGCTGGCATCATTTTGGCAGGGAGACCAGTGGGGCAGGAGCAGCTGGGGATCGGTCCTGCTCCTCAGATCCTTGAATGGGGTAAGCAGTGAGCAGGCAAATCTGGGGGTGTCCAGGGAGCTTGCTGTAGAGAGCTTTGGTGGGGGCCAAGGCAGACCAGCATCTTTTTCAGGTTTTTCTTTTTCCTTCATTTGTTTAAAAAAGATGAAACAAAATGAAACAGAATTAAAAATGAAAAAAATAAAATAATGATACAAAAAGCAAAACCCATTGGGGCAGATTTTAAAACATACGCGTGGGCGCACATTTGTGCACGCAAATCAGGGGGTCGGCGCGCGCATGTGGGTGCAGAATTATGCACCTTGCGCGCACCGAGCCGCGCTGCCTTCCCCCGTTTCCCTTCCCCTTAGCTTGACCTTCCCACCCTTTCCCCTAACCTTTCCACCCCCAGGCCTACTCTAAACCCCCCTCCCCGATCTTTATTTTACCTTTTGTGCCTGCCTCTGGGCAGGAGCAAGTTGCGTGCGCCGGCCAATAGCCGGCACATGATCTGTGACACAGCGGCAAATGGCCACTGTGTCAGGAGCCGCTGACCCAGCCCCGCCCCCGGACCGCCCCCGCCCCGCCCCTTTTCTCAAGCCCCGGGACTTACACGCGTCCCGAGGCTTTATGCGCACCGCCGGGCCTTTTGAAAATAGGCCCGGCGCGCGTAGGTCTTTGAAAATCTGCCCCGTAGTAATTAGCCTTGTTCTTTGCCCATGTACTGAATATGCAAATACATCTTATGCATATTCATTGTGTAAATCTGGAGAAACAGACTTATTTGCGGCCCTCATGGAGAATCCCCAGTGCAGTGACTCCACAAACATATATAAAAAGAAAACCCCTTTGATTTGGTGTTATTTGAGGCTGTAAAATGCATGAGACTGGAAACGTCAGAAGACTCACCATGTACAAAATACAATTCTCGTATTGGTGGCCACGGAATGTGTACATGATCCAGTTCTGCCCTTCCGCTCTTCCCAGCCTGTCCTCACTCATCTCCTCCTTTGAGTTCAGTTCTTCCTACGTTTTGTTGCCCCGTGCCATTGTCCTCTGTCACGCCTCTGGACCTAAATCTTCCTTTCTTGATGTTCTGGTTTCAGCTTAGCACCCTTTCAGCATTCTCTCTCATTCCATTCCATTTATTTTACAACTTTTCTGCATATGGATTTTACATTTAATTACTCGCCTTTACAAATCTGAGCTCAAGGCAAATTACAAATTCAGGTACAGTTGGTAGGCCCCGTCACCTAGGAGCTCACGATTTAAGGATCTGATGGACTCTGGCTTTTTTCCCATTCTGCGTCTATAAGGAAAAAAAGCTTAATAAATCAGACAATAAGTATATACCTGAGGCAACGAGGATAGCTCTCAAATAACTGTGCACAGTGGCATATACACTCATTCGCTATAGTATTATATAATATGCGTGTTTTATAAAATAGGTGTAATTGTACCATACAACATATTTTACGCATGAAAGTAAACTAGGACTTACATAAGTCCCTATTTACATGCATTAATTGGCCAATTTTAAAATATGCATGTTTCGAGGAAATTAACCAGTTTACTAATAATTCCACCAGTTCACCCATTCCTTTTCCAGCTCATCGAGGCTCTACTGATTCTTCAGCCTGAACTCTCCCCGGTCCACCCAGACCTGCCAGTACTACTCAATAAACACATTTAATATATCTTACAGTAGATAATTAGCAGGTGTAAAAATAAGCAAGTACGTTGGAAAACGTACGTGTGTGTCTTTTAAAATAGCAACTTACTCGCTTCTCTACTCCTCCTGCCACCGACCAGCCTGCCTGCAGATCTGCTGCAACAATTTTGCAGAAAAGGGATCAGATTTTGATTGTCCACCACCTATGCTAGCACAGATTGCAATCATAAACCTTATTAAAGAGTGCAGATAATTTTTCTTTACATTTTTCAAATGCATGGTGCTACTACCATATCAAACAACAAAACAAGGGGGTCTTTCTGGCAATCAAAAACAAAGCAAAGCATCCTCACCTTCACCCTGAAGAGACCTTGGAAATGAAAAAAATGAAACTTTTAGAGGAATTTTCATAGCTTCTGAAGCTTCCCTTTCGAGATGAATATCCCAACCGCCACTCCAGCGATCATTTGCTGTTGTTTCCCAGGTTCCTCACTGCCGCAGCTCAAGCGGGCCCTGTTGAACAATTTCTCGCTGTCACTTTGGCGGCCCCGTTCAGCCGCCTCCATCGCAGCAGCTGCTGTCTACCACGCATGGCACCAAAGGGAGCTCTGACACTGGACGATGCCTTGGAAGATGCCTGCATCGGGTGGGAAATTTAAACTACAAAACATTTCTCACAAAGCGAAACAAAACAAATTTACAAATTCTTCTAGCTGTGCTGACGAGGTGCCAACTTTTTAAAGACAGGAACCTTCGTCAAGGCAGCCTAAATAATGCTGACATCATCTCATGCCAAGATTTTGCTCGGCTCCTACAGAAACGGATGTGCCTGCGTCAGACTGCACCAGAGGAAGGCAATTCCAGTCCTCAAGTGCCGCAAGCCATTGGGCTTTCAGGATGTTCACAAGGAATATGCGTGAGATGCAGTGGAGGCAGTGCGTGCAAACACATCACATGAATATTCATTGTGGATGTATCTTGAAAACCTGGCTGGCTTGCAACATTCAAGGACCGGATTTATCTACATTTGGCCTACAAGGTATCTCTCTATTTTATCCCTGTCTTTTCGTCGTTTTACTGACATTACATTCTTGATTGGGGTTCACATATAGTCCATTCCACCACTGCGAATTTAAAATAAATGTATTGGCTGCTCTTATTTCTCTTTACTTTCGGTTTTGCTTCTGCCCTTGTTTTGATAGGTTGACAGTGGTGATCGACTCTTTTGTTAAGGAGACAATCACACAGGGCGGTACTGTAAAGTGCGCTCGACTGAGCGCACTGCTTTACCCACAGTTGGACATGCGTTTTCGACACGCGTCCACTACCCCTTATACAGTTAGGGGTAGATTTTTAAAAAATGCGCGTTCGCGTACTTTTGTTGGCGCACCAGTCGCAAACAAAAGTACGCTGGATTTTAGTAGATACGCGCGTAGCCGCGCGTATCTACTAAAATCCAGGATCGGCGTGCCGCAAGGCTGCCGATTTTGGGCAGCCGGTGCGCGCCGAGCCGCGCAGCCTGCCTCCATTCCCTCTGAGGCCGCTCCGAAATCGGAGCGGCCTCGTAGGAAACTCTCTTTCGCCCTCCCCTCACCTTCCCCTCCCTTCCTCTACCTAACCCACCCCCCCACCTTTGTCCACGGATTTACGCCTCCCGGGCTGAAACCACGCCCCCGGGCCCGCCCCCGAAACGCTGCGTCCCGCCCACAAAACGCCGCGTCGATCGGCCCCGCCCCCGACACGCCCCCAACACGCCTCTGACAAAAATCCCCGGGACTTACGTGAGTCCCGGGGCTCTGCGCGCGCCGGCAGGCCTATGGAAAATAGGCGCGCCGGCGCGCAAGGCCCTGCTCGCGTAAATCCGGGCGGATTTACGCGAGCAGGGCTTTTAAAATCCGCCCTTAAGTTAGAAATTATGCTTAGAAATTAGTGCCTGAACAAGGGCAGGCTTTAATTTCTGAGCAGCCGGAAAAAGTGTACAGAAAAGCAGAAAATACTGCTTTCCTGTACATTCTCCAACATAATTTCATAGCGATATTAAGTCGGAAGAACCAAAAGGTAAAAAAAAAAGATTAAAATTTTTTTTTTTAAATGTGCCGGCGGGTCAGGCTAGGAAAACAGATGCTCAATTTTACACGCATCTATTTTCCTAACCCGTGGCTGTCAGTGGGTTCGGAAAACGGACGCTCGTAAAATTGAGCATCGGTTTTCTCAACCCGCTGACAGCCGACTTCTCCTGGGCTTCCGCTGGTAAGGAGACGTTAGGGACGCGCTATTGTCCCCAGAGCCTCCTTTGTAGCGCAACCCCTCATTTAAATACAGGATTGCGCAATCAGGAGAGGTGGCTGGGCGCGCGCTGAGAGAGCGGGCGCTGAACGCCGAGTGCTCGTTTTCCTGCAGACTATACAGAATCGGCCTGACGGTGTTCACAGAAGGTTTAGCAGGGAACAAAAGGACTTCCCTAGTAGGTGTGCTAAGAAAGAACTATAATGAGTAATAACAAGTTATGCATGACTGTTTCTAACATTTCGGTGTTAAATAAACCAATGTTATTTTTATCCAATTCCCTGTGACCAACCAGAACGGGTGGAGGCCTTTGCACTTGGCTGCACAATCCGGCTTCTTGGATACAGTGCGATTCCTAGTAGAGAGCGGCGCCACTCCGACGCTGGAGTGTAAAGAAGGGAAGATGCCCATCCAATACGCGGCTGGAGAGAACCACCAGGAAATTGTGAGGTTTCTGCTGAGGAAGAGCAGCAACACTTCGAAACTCACTGAGGACAGAAAGGCAAGCGAGAGTTGAGGGGGTGGTGGGGCAAGTGGCGATGGCAATTAAGAGGATCCTACTAGACTTAATTAAAAACATCTTAACTGATTAATGATTACACTTACGTAGAAAGAAAGGTTGCAATGTCTTCTCAAAGGGCCCACCAGTATATTTGTGACTAGCTTTTGCAAGTTCATTTATTTATTTATTTAAAAATGTATAGACCGCAAATCTGAATTTCTAAGCAGTTTACAAAATTACACTCGTAAAATAATCCACCAATCATGAAACATAAAACAAATGAAACAATAAATAAAACTAAAAGGTAAAAATGTTAGAATATACACATGAGCTATGCATTTTCACCTTAAGCTTCTTTCATCCAATCACTGCAAAAGGGAGTATAACAGTGCAGCCTTTTCTTACTTGTCCATGTCTTTCTGCTTCCTTGGGCTTTCAGCTCAGTCAGGACCAGCTTCTAATGGTTCTCCAATTTTTTAACCACCCACCTCCAATCCTTGGCTAGAGACCCCTAAGTGTGGCCACTTCCAGAGCTCGGTAGTCATGCCTTGTAACTCTAGCCAATAGATATTGCTGTTGAGCATTGGCTGCGACTCTCTTCTTTCTCACCCTCCTAGGGCTATGAATTCTATCTCTGTAGCACCCCAAAACTTGGCTGGCCCAAGGAACAGAAGCCAGACTTCAGAATTGAGCTCTTATTACCCACATGGCAGTGCCTTCAAGCCAACCCAAGGAGGTATAACTCTTGAAAGCCAAGCACAAACATAATCGGTTTGTCCAATAAAAAGATATCATTGCAACTTGGTGGCCTTTAATTCTATACATCTAGGTGGACTAACTTGCAACCGCATAGGGAGGGTAATTAGCAAGTAGTCCATGTTGGGCTAAAGTCTACTTTCTACCCCTACATTTTAGCCCAAATTTTCAAAGCAGACTCATGTGCATAAATCGGCTTTAAAAATGAGTTGGTTCAGTCGATCTTCACATGGACTTCCACACAGCTATGGCTAAAAGCATTATCTGGCTTCCACGGCCCCTGTAATTCCAGCCTCTGCAAGGGGAGGCATTCCCGGGGGGGAAGGGAAAACCTGCATAGATTTGGATTTTAAAATCGAAGCACAGCATGTTGTGGTAATTTATAGATTTATTTTATTTATTTTATTTATTTATTTAGATTTTTTTCTATACCGGCATTCGTGAAAATGTCACATCAAGCCGGTTTACAATAAACAATGGGGTGATAACCGTAACAGAGAACGAGATAATATGTACTAAACATACTATAGATGCAGTTACAATAAAACAAGGAGTTGTACAACTAGGAGCAAGAAGAAGAAAAGATAGTAACTTTAACATAGTATATTAACCCGTAAAATGGTAGACTTTCCAAAAAGGGAAGTGTGTGATTTACAATGAATTGAACAATTCAAATAAATGTAGTTTTTAACAATAAAGAAGAGGTCAGAAATAATGAAAATTCTGGATGTTTATAATGCTTAGGGTAGGTTGCCAGGATGGTTGTAAAAAGAAAGTTGTTGCTTGGAGGTTGAATGTCAGAGAGAATTGGGTTTAATCTGAGTCCAAAGCCCTTAGGTACTGTATTCCCGGGAAGCTTGTAGGCAATTTCCAAAGAACAGTCATTTCCCTTTGAAAGTTGGCTACAAGGTCTGTGGGGTGAAAAGAACTTGCGGGCTTTGCAGCTATGCAATGAAAACTGACTCATTTAATAACGAATGATAAGCTAATGATAGCGGGAATACATAGGCAGGCAAGTTTTAAAGGAAATAGCAGTAGTTTCGGGGGTCGGGCTTGCTTTTTCTTTCTGATTTTCTAATTAAATCTGTTTTCTTGATCTCACACTCTATAACCCTATAGCCTGTATCCATTTTAACACTTTTTTTTGGGGGGGGGGGGGGGAGGGGCGGCTTTGAACTGTTATTTGTCATATATACTACTTGGTATTTATTTTGTAAGGCAAATTTTTGTGAAATCTTTTTTTCTTAACTGTTTTGTATATGTTCTTTTAGTTTATTTTTGACCTTATGGTCTGTGGGAAGCTGAAGAACAACAAAGTGATTGAGGAGTTTGTCCTCCATTCCATTGCTCCCCTGGACACAGCCGTCAAGCTTTCCCGAGCGTTCAGCATCACTGCCCTAAGGGAGAAGGAGCGGGCCATGGACCTCGTCAATGCTGCCAAATACTGTGAAAGCATGGCCACGGAGCTTCTTTCGGTAGCCTCTGGAAGCAAAAGTGCTGGCTACCTTCTCCGTGCTGTGGACCACAGGGGCACCACCATGCTGGACTGCTTAATTGAGTGTGAACAGAAGGACGTAGTGGCACATCCAGCTGTCCAGAAATATCTGTCAGATGTCTGGTATGGCAGCCTACAATGGGCCCCGTGGAAAATAGCCCTCTTGTTTTTCTCCTTCCTGCTGTGTCCCCTCGTGTGGTTGCTTTTCTCCTTACCACTCAAGCACAGGTTCAACAAAATCCCAATCATGAAGTTTATGACTCATTTGGCATCCCATATCTTCCTGCTTGCACTGTTCATTCTAACTATCGTCTACCCTCCACTGAACCCTGTGTACGAAGGGCATACGATACCAGACTGGAACGAATGGCTGCTCTTAGTTTGGCTA
This sequence comes from Rhinatrema bivittatum, assembly GCF_901001135.1. Lineage (NCBI taxonomy): Eukaryota > Metazoa > Chordata > Amphibia > Gymnophiona > Rhinatrematidae > Rhinatrema > Rhinatrema bivittatum. The sequence continues at coordinate 796,206,241 of NC_042616.1, read as the reverse complement.
TTTGGAATGCTTGTCTCAGAATTCACCCACCCTGGAGGAAGGGTAGGCCTTGCATGGATTCGAGTGTTTGTCCTGGGGTTTTCTGCTGTTGCCTTTTTCTGCCATTTGCTAGCTTTTGTGTTCATGGACGCAGATCGCTTGCACTGCCTTTTCGCCAGGAACATTTTCCTTGGAGTGGCCATGACTCTTTCCTTTGTGCAATTCCTGGAGTTCCTCACCTTTCACCATCTCTTTGGGCCATGGGCCATTATTATCAGGGACCTCATGAAGGACCTGGCCCGGTTTGCTGTCATCCTTGGCCTATTTCATGTGGCCTTCACCATGCAGCTTTCGGCTGTCTACCAACCGGTCTACCCTGAGCCCAAAATGAACCAATCTGTAGCTAATGAAAATGGGACTGCAAGGAATGAGTCCACTGCTCAGGATCCAGTTGATATCACTGTTGTTTTATTCTTCTCACTCTTTGGCCTTGTTGATCCCGAGTGTCTGCCCCCGCTCAACAGGACTCCTCCTTTCACTTTTGTTATTGTCCGCTTTGTGTTTGGAGTGTACCTGATAGTGACTCTAATTGTGTTGATCAACCTATTGATAGCAATGATGAGCGATACGTATCAGAGGATCCAAGCACAGTCCGACACTGAGTGGAAGTTTGGGAGAGCCACACTGATCAGGGACATGACCCGGAAGTCTGGAACACCATCTCCATTCAACCTCTTCACCAATCTTTTCTATTATATCAAACTACTCTGCAAACACAAAGGTATGAAAATACTTGTGCGCCTATTCATAAGCCGATTGCACGCACTCTTTTATAAAGTACCTGCCTCCTCGCATGAACTGCAGTAATTATGCACAAATGTTACAATTATTTTGCATGTAACATATACATGTGTGTGTGTGTGTGTGTGTGTGGTTTTGTAAAACTGTTGTGGAAAGTTTGTGTCTCCCTAAATTGGAAAATGTGCGTGCATTGGCACATAGATGAGTATTTTCAGGGCGGAAATATGCAGGGCCATCGGCGCCATTTTTATTAGTGGCAGCCAAAATGGCGCCGATGGCTCGAGAGCAGGAGATCGGTCCCAGGGCTTCCACTGGACCACCAGGTACTCATAAAAAGTTTGGGGGGGTTCGGGAGGGTGGGGGAAGGTAAGGGTTTAGTTTTAAACGGTCGGGGTGTGTTTAGGGGCTGTTTTGGTGTGCCGGTTTTCCCGCCCTCCCCCCAAATAACTCCCGTTAGTGGACACTAACCCATTAACGACTTTTCACGATAAATCGGGGGAATTTTTATTGTATCGCGCACTCTAACGATTTTTGACGATTTAAAAAATATCGGACGACTTTTTTAAATCGTCAAAAAACGATTCACATCCCTATTATATATATCTCTCCTGTTGGGAAAACACTGTGCACAAGACTGCTACAGATCCCTAGGCACTAGTAGAATACATCAACTCGCCTCCATCACGCCTGCAGATCACCAAATACAGAACAGCTGACCACAACTTACAATTTACAAGTGTTCCCTCCTCACAGCCAAACAGCCAGCCTCCGGCACATTCCGTGCACAATCCAAAATTTTAAAATCAAAGAACAATTCAATCCTTCTTCCCTCTGAGTAATAAATCGTTTGCATTATATTTGAGTTACTACTCAAAGAGGCAGAATTCCCCCTGTGCCCAAGTCTGATGTAAAATTACATCAGACTTGGGCACGGGCAACACAGGAATGCCTTTAGGCACCAAACTCTGAAGGTGCCCACAACCTGGGACTCCCCCTGCAGCTCTCTGATTTCTGGGGACAACATCTCCCAACCCTGGTTCTCCGCCTACGGATGCCATAATTTTAAATCCAGCCCTACCACCCCACCCCCAACATTTCTTCTCCCCAGGCTCCAACTCTTACCAGCTCACTCTTCCTCCCCTGCCCCATTCCCAGACTCAACCCCTCTCTCAGCTAAATGCCCAGTTTGCTCCCTGCCCTGTGTCCCCTCCCTCCAGGCAGTGCCCCTGCCCAGTTTGTTCACTTCCCCTTCAGTCCTCCCTCCGCTCAATTACATAAGAACATGCCATACTGGGTCAGACCAAGGGTCCATCAAGCCCAGCATCCTGTTTCCAACAGTGGCCAATCCAGGCCATAAGAACCTGGCAAGTACCCAAAAGCTAAGTCTATTCCATGTTACCGTTGCTAGTAATAGCGGTGGTTATTATCTAAGTCAACTTAATTAATAGCAGGTAAAGGACTTCTCCTCCAAGAACTTATCCAATCCTGTTTTAAACACAGCTATACTAACTGCACTAACCACATCCTCTGGCAACAAATTCCAGAGTTTAATTGTGCGTTGAGTAAAAAAGAACTTTCTCCGATTAGTTTTAAATGTACCACATGCTAACCTCATGGAGTGCCCCCTAGTCTTTCTATTATCTGAAAGAGTAAAAAACCGATTCACATCTACCCGCTCTAGACCTCTCATGATTTTAAACACCTCTATCATATCCCCCCTCAGCCATCTCTTCTCCAAGCTGAAAAGTCCTAACCTCTTTAGTCTTTCCTCATAGGGGAGCTGTTCCATTCCCTTCTGCATCGCAATTATATCTTTTTTGAGATGCGGCGACCAGAATTGTACACAGTCTTCAAGGTGCGATCTCACCATGGAGCGATACAGAGGCATTATGACATATGGATGGCCGGCTCCATCTTGTGCTCCTACCATGTGACAGGGGCCAACCAATGGCACCGGTAGCCCCTGTGACATAGTAAGGGCAAAGGCTATCGGCGCCATTTTGAATGCAGGAGATCGCTCCAGGACCTTCGTTGGACCAACAGGGACTTTTGGCAAGCCTTGGGGGGTCAGGAGGGTGGGGGTTTATTCATTAGTGATACGTTTTATTTGTGGGGGTTCGCCATACGTTTCGTGACCACCACGAATACAACGAATATGGCTTAAACTTTGCGGATTGCCAATACATTGCAAATTAATGCACACCCCTAGTCCTCTGCCCCCCTCTCTTCTGCCCAAAGCAAAGCTGCTGCTGTCCTGTCTTCCTTTTTGCTGCTTGCTGCGATCCCCGGTCCCATGCAGGCTGACTCAGGGCACACAGTGCAGCTTCCTTCTAACCAATCCCTCCCCCTGCCTTGAAGCTTCTGTTACTGCCACTCCTGCCCTGTTCCTGGCCGGCCTCCCGCCCTTTCCTGCTGGTGCAGCCCCTGCCGATTCCAGCCATTGGCTGCCTGTGAGGTCAGTGGGGTCAGGTGGGCCAGCCGCCGGCTCAGAGCAGCAGGAGGAAGCTGAAATTTCAATTAAAAAAAAAAAAAAAAGCCAGCTGTTGCTGTCTTGGTCCCACGTCTCTATGTCTCTGTTCCTCTCCATCCCTTCTCTTGTTAAGCTGCGCCGCGGCTTCATCTTCTGCCGACCCGGCTGCTGCTCAGTTAAACAATTTGTTTTTTTAGACACTTACTATGCCGGCACGGTGTGCATTCCCTCCTCCCAGCCGAGGCTCCAAATCAATCTTTTAGTGCACACTGCCACCAGCACATACAGTCCACGACTGCTTCTGCTCCTGGCTGCTCACAGTGCTCCACCAGGTTACCAGCCAACTGGTCTAGCGCTGCTGCCCACTAAGTGTGCCGCCCCATGCCAATGCCTGGTGTGCACACCCTGTCACGCCGGGCCTGACTCTACTCATGCCATAGATTAGTCCTGAAAATAGCCAGATAAATTTATCCAGTTATCTTTAAAATAGCCAACTATATTCAGTAGTGCAGCTGCGCCAGTGAATATTCCTTCAAAATTAGCCAATAAATTTGGCTAACTGTAATCCAGCCAGTGACTGAACATTACCTTCATACATGCTACTTACACATGTAACTTCCAATTGTATGTGCTGAAACCTTTTCAAAAATTCACTCCTTATAAACTAAGCAAGGAATGAAAAGAATTGGGCTGTGAACTCAGGAAATCAAGTATAAGGAACAGTTAGCTGTTCACTAAAATGCATGAGATTTTGTGAACATTTTGAGCATTTGCAAGCTTTCCAGAAGGAGAATTAGCAAAAAGCTTGTTGAGATCTCTCATTAGAAAGGAGAAGAGAATAGAAAAACTCAAAAGGCTAATGGTTTCTAAACCCAGTCTTTGAAACTGATTTTCAGGATATCCATGAATATATCCATGGGATATATTTGAATACATATGGTGTGAGTGCCAAGATAATTGGCCTAATGTGGCTGCCCAGAAAACTAGAACTGTTTGGGGATCACCAGAATGGCTTTTGAGATCTGCTGCTAAACAAGAAAGGTTAGATTCTCTGGTCCCAACATTGAGATGCTATCCTCTGTGTTTATCCCGTATCATTTTGAATTCTGTCTCTGCATTTGTCTTCACCAGCTCTTCCTGTAGGACATTCCAGGCATCCACCACTCTTTCTATGAAAAACTATTTCCTCACATTATTCCTGAGTCAATCACTCTGGAGTTTCATGTCATGACCTCTAGTTCTACAGCTTCCTTTCCACTGTAAAAAGTAATACTTTTCAGATATTTAAAAGTCTGTATCATATCCTCCCTATTTCTCCTCTAGGATATGAATATTTAGGTCCTCAAGTCTCATCTCATATGGTTTTCAGTGCAGATCTCACACCATTTTGGTTGCCTTTCTGTGAACTGATTCTATCCTTTCTCTATACTTTTTGAGATACAGCCTCCAAGAAATGAAAACAGTTCTCTAGACCAGGCCTCACCAGTGATCTGTGAAGGGACATTATCACCTCCTTTTTCCGGCAAGTTACGCCTCTCTCTAGCCAACCCAGCATCCCTCTGGCCCTAGTCACATTGCTGATCTTAGCATCATCGGCAAAAAGATCAACTTTTCATTGTCACCCCTCCACAATATCGAGCACAAAGAGATGGAAAAGAACCAACTTTCTGTTCTTACAGAGACTTCCTTTTACCACTGTCCTCTGTCATCTCTCAGACAACTAGTTTCTAATCCAGTCCACCACTGTGGGTCCCACTCCCGGGCTGCTTATTTTATTCACGATTCCATTATGTGGGACAGTATCAAAAGCTTTGCTGAAATCCAAGTCAACCACATCTACTGCATGCCTGTGATCTAATTCTCTAGTCACTGAAAAACATCAGATTTGTTTGATATGATCTTCCTCTGGTAAAGCCATACTGCCTCTGATCCTGGTTTGTAAATAGTTCACTTCAGCAGAGACCCCATTCATGTTCTTATCACTAAGGTAAGGCTAACCAGTTTGTGGTTACCAACTACCTCACCGAGAGAGGGACCATAGTTGCCCTTCTCCACTGTTGTAGCACCACTCTCGTTTCCCAAGATCCTTCAACAGACAGCTAAGACAAAAAATAAACATTCTAGACCTGTTCTAGAAATCAAATATCCAAAATACCTAAAAACAGAACAGTGCTCAAAGTCAACCAAAAGTACTTTTATTTATAAATGGACTCCACCATAAAAATAATGGGACAAAAAGATCCATTTTAGAGAAGCGGTCAATCACGACCTAAATAACAGAGTTGCTATTTGAGAGAGGAAGTTCCACCACAAAATCGGTGGACAGCTGGGTCCAGGGTTCCCTGGGTGCTGGCAATGGCTGTAACAGCCCCCAGGGTTGTCCCACCAATGGTTTCTGCTGTGTGCAAGTGGGACAAGAGTCCACATAGGCTCGAACATCATGTTGCATTTGGGGCCACCAGTAGTAGCGTTGGAGAAGAGTGGGAGTCCAAGCCCGACCAGGATGACCTGCCACATGGGAGTTGTGGAACCTCACCAAAACCTTTTCACAGAGCCTGCAGGGCATGACTGTTTTCCCTGGAAGAACAGTCAAGGAAGCAGACAAGAGAATTAGGGCTGGGTCTATAATATGCTGTGGTTGTTCAGGAAGATCCTCTGGTAGAAAAGAGCGGGATAGTGTGTCAGCCTGAGCATTCTTGGACGCTGAACGATACCTCAAGTCGAAATTGAAGCAGGCCCACAGCTACGAGGGAACTTGGGGCAGTCTTCAGCATGGTGTAGGGTGAGTGAGGTTGGCTGCAGGCACCATGGCTTCACTCACCTGACACCAAGCCAGCAAGCGTAACATTAACATACTCTAGTGAGAAGCCATCCATACCCCTCAGAGAGTCTGGATTGGATGTCAGGGGCTTAAACACTCCACAGTCGTGAAAAAATCTCAGCAGTGCATTTCTCATCCAATATACAGTCAGTGATTGTCAGCAATGCTTAAAATAACTTCTGCAAACAGCGCATCACTCCAGGTCTCCCCTGAGGCAGCGGTTTTTGAACCGCGAAACTCGGCCTGAGTCGGGCAATTTGTGAACATGTCTCTGTTTTAATAAACAATTGAAAAAGATCAAGGCATCTATTTTTGTGTTTATCCTGACGGCTATCATAGATCGCCTACCTCTTTGTTTTCTTGGACCATCCTGTCTGAGTTATTACAACCTCTCACCTCATGGGAAGCACCAAATGGTTACAGGCACACTGGCAACCTTTTTTCATCGTCTGGGCCATAAGTGAGAGCTTCACTCCATAAAGAGAGTCCCTCGCAAGAATTAAGAGTCAGCATGGGATGGAATAGTTAGCAGGAGCAGCCCTGAATAAATAAATTAGTTGTGTGCCCTTAGGAGGCTCCTGCCTCCCAAAAAAAAGGGGTTACACTTTTCTTACAAAAAGATTTGTTGACATTATTAGTTTAACCCACTGTTCTTCCACTTCACCTAACGCTTCCCTGTGCATAAGCAAGATACTGTCTTTGGCAGGCGTTAATTTCTGAATGTAAAATGTGCAGCTTGGCTGCACATTTTATTTTCTGTATCGCGCAGGAATGACTAATAGGACCATCAACATGCATTTGCATGTTGCGAGCGCTATTAGTTTGGGGGGGTTGGACATGCGTTTTCGACGGGTTATTACCCCTTACTGTATAAGGGGTAAAAATAGCACGTCAAAAACGCACAGCCAAATGCGGGCAGTGTGCTCCGCCGGAGCGCACTGTACTGTATCGGCCCGACAGTTGGCAGACTAGTCTAGGCTGCTCCTCCAGAGAGGCTGCAGAGCTGTAAAAACATTCTTATGTCTTGACATCCCACATACAATGTGACATCTTTGATACAAATGCATACCAATTTTATATCCAAATATATTTATAAACACATTTTATGCTAGTAATAAACTGGATTTCCTCTATAGGCAAGCTGTGCTCCACAAGAGGGCAGGATTTGATGCATGAAGAGGAGGATGTGGATGGTGTCTCTGACTCCCGTTCTATTGACCTGCTGGCTCACACATCAGTGGGCTGGATTAGAGCCAACACTAAGAGGACAACACAAGTGTCACCAGAAGGTAAAGAAACTCTCTGTGTTATATACAACAATGAAAACCAAAGATAGTGTTTCCATATTCAAGCTGTTATGACATGAATTTCTTTTACAACCAACATCACAAAAACTGGTGCAATATGTGATCAAAATATAAACGCAATATGAAAAAAAATCACATATATTCAACGTGAGCTTATCAGAACAGGGTTCACCCTCATATATGAGCCACTGTACATTTACATTTAAGCAGTGTTTTAACTCTTGTGCACTTATTTTGAATGTGCTCGCTCAATTGTATTAATCATAGGGTGACCTTTTCTCCTACGTTGGAGTATACCGCTTTTTAAAATTTTTTTGAAAGGGCTTTTTTGTGAAAGTAAAAACCAATAATAAGGTTTAGAACACTGAGTCCAATTTAGTGAAAAATTATCAATGGAATAGAAAACTTATCTTTTCCAAAGAACCGGTCCAGAGCAAAAAGCTCGTCAGCTTTGCTCTGCCGAGTGCCCGACTCCGCTGGTGTTTCGAAAGTTTCTTCTTCAGGGGCTTTAGACACTAAAAAGATGGAAAAAACACATTTTAGCACAAAACTGCTGACAGATTTCATAAATTACTAACATGAACTTACGTATTCAGAGTCAAAAACAGATTGCTGTATTGTGCGGCATAGTAAAGGACCCGCAATCTTAAAACTGACGAATTTAAAGACTGCTTCCGGTTTCAAAAATGACCAATCAGGGCTGAGATTCAAAGATTTTAGAGCATGTTATTGGAGGATTGAAAAGTCCGATCAGGACGCATTTAAGAGAGCACAGAAGCAGACTCAAGACAGGCAACATTGAAGCGCCGATTGTAAAACATTGCCTGTCAGCAAATCATGACTTTTTAGATCTTCGGTGGACCATTTTAGATATGGTACCAGTAAACACGAGAGGAGGAGACAGCAAGACCCTATTAAATTATAGAGAGCAAAGATGGATCTTCAAGATCTCTACAGAATTTCCTTGGGGCATGAATGATGCAATTGAATGGTCTTCATTGATTTAAAGGACTTTGGTTTTTACTTACACAAACAGCCCTTTCAAAAAAATTTTAAAAAGCGGTATACTCCAACGTAGGAAAAAAGGTCACCCTATGATTAATACAATTGAGAGAGCACATTTGAAATAAGTGCACAAGAGTTAAAATACTACTTAAGTGTAAATGTACAGTGGCTCATATATGAGGGTGAACCCTGTTATGATTTTCTTTTAAAAAGCAAAGCGGAAGCCGATCCAGTTGGCTGTACAGCAGTAAAAACAAAGAGAATCGGTAGTTGAAACGCCCTTTATTTAATGATGCCCGACTCTGGCATTCTATGAATGCTGCTGGTGGACGGTGCTGTTTCAGACCGCGATCGGATCACCATTGACGGCTGCTGATACAATCTAACTTAGATGCTGCAGGTATTTCATGAGTCTACAATTCTTTGTGGCAATTGCCCTACAGATATCAGTCCTGTTCCAATTGATTGCCCCTGAGGCAGCTCTATGAAAGAGAGCTAAACTCGGCCAGAGTCGGGCATCATTAAATAAAGGGCGTTTCAACTACCGATTCTCTATGATTTTCTTTTATACATACATATATACAAAATCACCTGGGTTAATTTACTTTAATATTCAGTGGAACATAATCATATATGTGTTCTGTTGAATATAGCCAGCTAAAGTCAAAGAGAGCCAAATAACGTTATCCAGATAACTTTAGAACAGCCCACTGGTAAGACCGAACTTATTGGGATAACTTTATCCAGATAGATCTGAATATCAGTGCTAGCTAGCTACAGGAATTCCCAGCCCCCCGTCATAAACTCATTTTTATCGGGCTAAACTGTGTGCAAGTAATGAGTTACCCAGACAAAATTTAAACGGAAAACAATTAAAGAGTTTCTCCAGTTTTGTAAACAATTGAACCCTTCAACATACAAGCTTATTTACTAGCATAGATCATAATGCCTCAGCACATAAGGGGAGCACAAGTCTTTTCTTTATCAACTGGAACTCGTTGAAGTTGACTCTTCGATATCATAATAAGTTACACTGACTAAAGTGATTTTTATTTAACCTAAACTCTTTACAAGTCTCTGATTACTCATGTAATTATAAAGCAGAACACCGAAAATCAATAGCCTAAATGTACATTTATTACAAAATGTGGTGGTAAGACATGGAGATAGTGGGTGGGGAATGGAATAAATCTGGGACGTTGCATGTTCATCTACCAAGAGAAAAACAAACAAAAAAAAACTAACTTGAATAAGGAGTGATATCCTCTCTGTTTCTGGAAATTTATACTTTCTGGAAATTTATACTTTCGAATAATAGAAGGACTAGTGGGCATTCCATGAAGTTAGCAAGTAGCACATTTAAGACCAATCGGAGAAAATTCTTTTTCACTCAACGCATAATAAAGCTCTGGAATTTGTTGCCAGAGGATGTGGTTAGTGCAGTTAGTGTAGCTGGGTTCAAAAAAGGTTTGGATAAGTTCTTAGAGGAGAAGTCCATTGATGGCTATTAATAGAGATGTGAATCGTTTTCCATATCGTCTTAACGATAGAAATCGTGTGGCAGGAGAAGAAAATCGTGTTTGGCACGATTATTTCGTTGAAAAATCGTTAAAAATCGTTTTTTCCGATTAGTGCGCACTAACTCGAGTTAGTGCGCACTAACTCCCCGTTAGTGCGCACTAACTCGATTTAGTGCGCACTAACTCAAAATGATACAAATAGACACTTTCCAGGTCACTGAAGGTCAGTTAGGAATGAATATGTGTTCCTATTGGCTGGCAGCCCTCTTATCTATTGATGTTACCAAGGTTACCACTGAGGTGATGGTTGGGGGGATGGGAAATGGAACTGGAAACTCATGAACACCAACAGAAAATGAAACAAAGTGTTCACACTTCCCAGGTCAGTAAAGGTCACTTAGGAATGAATATGTATTCCTATTGGCTGGCTGTGCTCTTATCTATTGATGTTACCAAGGTTACCACTGAGGTAATGGTTGGGGGGATGTGAAATGGAAACAGTTGGAAGCTTGACAAAAAAAGTAATGTGATGATCAGCACTCACGTGACTAGAACTTCTTTGTTTATTATTTTTGTTAGCAGACACGTGCATGTTGAATTTGCCAATCACTGTGCATTTTAGAAAGGTGGTCCTGGCTGGAACTGTACACAGTTCAAATATATGTAATTGATTGTTGGTAAGTGTATTTTTTAAGTAGCCACACTGGCACAAGTATGTTTACTTTTCCTCCTACTTAACTCACTAGCTCAGCTTTGTAAGAAGGGCTTCTCTGCTTGAGTGAGGGTCAGGCAGCTCCCCCCTGTCTGTGAAGCCAGCCTCTCACTAGTAATGCAGGGAGGGAGCTGTCTCAGACTTCACCATCCTCCCCCCCCCCCCTCACCCACACACCATTCACTAGCTGGGACATGGGGGAAGTCAGGAGTGAGGGTCAGGCAGCTCCCCCCTGTCTGTGAAGCCAGCCTCTCACTAGTAATGCAGGGAGGGAGCTGTCTCAGACTTCACCATCCTCCCCCCCCCCCCCCCCCACACCCACACACCATTCACTAGCTGGGACATGGGGGAAGTCAGGAGTGAGGGTCAGGCAGCTCCCCCCTGTCTGTGAAGCCAGCCTCTCACTAGTAATGCAGGGAGGGAGCTGTCTCAGACTTCACCATCCTCCTCCCCCCCCCCTCACCCACACACCATTCACTAGCTGGGACATGGGGGAAGTCAGGAGTGAGGGTCAGGCAGCTCCCCCCTGTCTGTGAAGCCAGCCTCTCACTAGTAATGCAGGGAGGGAGCTGTCTCAGACTTCACCATCCTCCCCCCCCCTCACCCACACACCATTCACTAGCTGGGACATGGGGGAAGTCAGGAGTGAGGGTCAGGCAGCTCCCCCCCTGTCTGTGAAGCCAGCCTCTCACTAGTAATGCAGGGAGGGAGCTGTCTCAGACTTCACCATCCTCCCCCCCCCTCACCCACACACCATTCACTAGCTGGGACATGGGGGAAGTCAGGAGTGAGGGTCAGGCAGCTCCCCCCTGTCTGTGAAGCCAGCCTCTCACTAGTAATGCAGGGAGGGAGCTGTCTCAGACTTCACCATCCTCCCCCCCCCCCCACCCACACACCATTCACTAGCTGGGACATGGGGGAAGTCAGGAGTGAGGGTCAGGCAGCTCCCCCCTGTCTGTGAAGCCAGCCTCTCACTAGTAATGAGGCAAACAGGCCTCTCACTAGTAATGAGGCAAACAGGACTTTAAATTGCGGCGACTACCTCCGGCGTCGCGCGTCGGGCGTCGCGCGTCCGAAGGAGCGCGTTCTAAGGGGCCTGCCCCTTAGCGCGCCCCTTGGAGCGTCCCAGAGCCAGGACCCTTTACCCGTTTCCCTTCCAAACGGGGACTATTTACACCTCCACCTCTGGATCCCTTTAGAATACTATAAAGTCAAGAAAACACCTCCAAAGGCAACGGACACACTACAGCCTACGTATTAGAATACCAAGCTTTTTGCACTCTTAACCCTAGCTATCTCGGATTTCCTTATCTAGCAATCTGCACTGCAGCCTCCAGCACGCACGCATCCTTTCAGCATCTAGCAACCACTCATCCAATTCTTCATCCAGCAGCCACTCATCCAGCAGCCACTCATCCAATTCTTCATCCAGCAGCCACTCATCCAGCAGCCACTCATCCAATTCTTCTTCCAGCATCCTCTCATCCAGCAGCCACTCATCCAATTCTTCTTCCAGCAGCCACTCATCCAGCAGCCACTCATCAAGCAACCACTCATCCAATTCTTCTTCCAGCATCCTCTCATCAAGCAACCACTCATCCAATTCTTCTTCCAGCATCCTCTCATCCAGCAGCCACTCATCCAATTCTTCTTCCAGCAGCCACTCATCCAGCAGCCACTCATCCAATTCTTCATCCAGCAGCCACTCATCCAGCAGCCACTCATCCAATTCTTCATCCAGCAGCCACTCATCAAATCCCTCTCTACTATTAAACCAATTCTACTACTCTAATAGCTCTCAAACCATCATCAAACCCCACACATCTCTCCAGAAAGCAAGTCTTATTACGCTTCATTAAAAAAAAAACAAAAAAAAAACAAAAAAAACTAACCTCACCAGCTACAATCTGAACACTATTCACATGGGCCTCCCAATTCCAATCCTCCATCACAGGACCTATCTCACAGGAAAACATTCCTTGATCTCACGCCCACCCACTTACAAATCCCTTATCCCCATCATGATTTCCCCATTTACCCAAACTTTAGGCTTAGCTCTTTTCTCTCTGATACTATTCAACGTTCAATCTCTCTCCAAGAAAACACTAATACTTAATGACATTCTCCTGGACAATAACCCTGACCTCTGCGCTATCACGGAAACATGGCTTAAACAAACGGATACAGCACTAATAAACCAACTTCCAATTCAAAGCTACGATATTTTCTCCATTCCCAGAAAGAAAAAAAGGGGAGGAGGTATCCTCCTAGCAGACAAAAAAAATCTAAAAATTACCCAATTCCCAATTAGTTCACCCTCAAAAATCGAAACAGGACTATTCAAATCAGACCATCTGCAAATTCTTCTAATCTACGCCCCCCCAGGCCTGCTGGAATCCAATGTATCACCCATACTAGAATTAATAGCAACTCACTTAAATCTGGATCGTCCAACCATAATACTGGGCGATTTTAACTTACATGTCGACGACCCCATTCGCTCTACCAATTGCGAAGCTTTCCTAACCGCCATGTCGGCATTAGGCTTCAAACAAATCATAAACAAACCTACCCATAGAGCAGGCCACACCCTGGACCTTATATTTGTTAACTCAAACATATCACACTCAACGCCACCTACATGCCAACCAGTCCCCTGGTCAGACCATACCTTAATATCTTCTGCCTTTTCGTTGGAACAAACAAGCAAAAAATGCGTCCCACCTCCAGAATTTATATACAGGAAATCCTGCACATCAGAGGAATTACACAATCATCTGGTCCCAGAACTCCCACTAATAGACATCACCTCAGCCAACGCAGCCCTTCACTCTTGGAACAAGATAACAGAAACAGCAGCAAACAAACTCTGTCCACTGGCAACAAAAAAACTCAAACAGAACACTTCCAAAAAACAACCTTGGTTTAACGAAGAACTTCAAAAACGCAAACACACACTCAGACAGAAGGAAAGCAAATGGCGGAAATCACCAACACCAACCTCCCTCTCCGCTTACAAACTCGCTCTACACCAATACAAAAACGCCACATTAAAAACTAAAAGGGACTTCTTTGCACAGAAGATCCACCACATTATTTTCGATTCCAAAGCCCTATTTGCTTATGTATCTAACTTAACACAAACCATTACTCCTGACATCCCAGCAAACCTAGCACAAGAAAAAGCTGAGGAACTGGCCCTCTACTTTAGCAATAAAATCTCCAACCTGATAACACAGCTGAGACCCAATACTTCAGATCCATCAAACCTATACTTACATCACAACAAAGACACTTCTCTACAATCCTTCGAACTATTCTCAATATCAGAGATACTCGCTGCATTGAAGAAAATGAAACCCTCATCACACCCATCAGACTACATCCCATCCAAACTTCTCCTGCTAATACCAGACACCATCTCTACCGCTCTGACAGACATCATTAACTGTTCACTAGCACAAGGAATCTATCCTGACGACCTGAAAATTGCATCCATCAAACCGCTCTTAAAAAAACCTAACTTAAACTCCAATGATCCCACCAATTTCCATCCTATATCAAATCTCCCGTTCATAGCCAAGGTAATGGAAAAATTGGTTAACTCCAGACTATCAGACTACCTCGAAGAACATAAAATTCTGTTCCCGACCCAATATGGTTTCAGGAAATCCTTAAGTACAGAATCACTACTAATCTCCCTGACTGACTACCTTATCATGGGCCTGGATAAAGGTCAAGCATACTTGCTAATCCTCCTGGACCTCTCAGCTGCCTTTGATACGGTTAACCACTCTATCTTACTAATTCAACTAGCAAATATTGGAATAACAGGAACAGCTCTATCGTGGTTCAAATCGTACTTAGGAAACAGAAAATACAAAGTTAAACTACACAACAAAGAATCTCAGCACTACGCTTCCTCTTCAGGAGTTCCACAGGGCTCCTCCCTCTCACCAACGCTCTTTAATATCTACCTGCTCCCTCTTTGCCAACTTCTAAACAAATTAAACCTTAAACACTATCTATATGCAGATGACGTCCAGATAGTCATCCCCATCAAAGAATCCTATACTAAAACTCTTGAATTCTGGGAATCTTGTCTTCAAAAAATTGATGGACTCCTCTCCAACCTAAATCTAATACTAAACTCTTCAAAAAGCGAACTCCTCCTAATTTCCACCGAAAACAGTAATACAGACACAAATCCTCCACCGAATTTACAAACCCCACAAGTAAGAAACCTAGGAGCTATCTTTGATAATAAGCTAAACCTTAAATCATTCATAAATCAAACCACTAAGGACTGTTTCTTTAAACTCCAAGTCTTAAAAAGAATAAGACCACTGTTTCACTTTCAAGACTATAGATCAATTCTTCAATCAATAATATTCGCGAAACTAGATTACTGCAACTCCTTACTATTAGGTCTTCCCTCTTCTCACACTAAACCCCTTCAGATGGTTCAAAACACGGCTGCAAGAATATTAACAAACTCCCGGAGAAGAGATCACATATCACCAATTCTCAAAGACTTACATTGGCTGCCAATTCACTACAGAATTATTTATAAGTCCATTACCATTATTTACAAAACCATACATCAACACTCTCAGCTCAACCTTCAAATTCCTCTCAAAATATTTACTTCAAATAGACCAATCAGAGAGTCCTACAAAGAATCCTTACAAATACCACATTCCAAAACTATGCGACACATAACAGCCAGAGACAGGGCTTTCTCCACCGCAGGACCATCACTGTGGAACTCCATCCCACCAGATTTGCGACAGGAACCCTGCCTCCCCACTTTCAGGAAAAGACTCAAAACATGGCTTTTTATGAAAGCATTTCCTGACCTAAACTGAACCTTAATCAGTCTTTGACTAATCACTCTGACTTTACCTTAACATAGAAATTAACTCCACAGCATTAGGGCAATTAGGTATTACCTCAAATGCATTGATAGGCATATATGTATCATATGTATCTAGTTAAAAACCCCAGCTTCTTTTCTCTGTTCCAAGTTATTACTACCCTGTTTTATTGTAACTGCAACCCTTAACTTTCACTTGTATATTGTTACTATTACTACTACCTTTTTTTTTAATTTTTGTTATTTATTGTTATTTATGACCTCTTGTTACCTCTTCACTTGTTAATTGTAAACCGACATGATGCGATACTCATCGCGAATGCCGGTATAGAAAAACTTAAAATAAATAAATAAATAAATAATGCAGGGAGGGAGCTGTCTCAGACTTCACCATCCTCCCCCCCCCTCACCCACACACCATTCACTAGCTGGGACATGGGGGAAGTCAGGAGTGAGGGTCAGGCAGCTCCCCCCTGTCTGTGAAGCCAGCCTCTCACTAGTAATGCAGGGAGGGAGCTGTCTCAGACTTCACCATCCTCCTCCCCCCCCCCCTCACCCACACACCATTCACTAGCTGGGACATGGGGGAAGTCAGGAGTGAGGGTCAGGCAGCTCCCCCCTGTCTGTGAAGCCAGCCTCTCACTAGTAATGCAGGGAGGGAGCTGTCTCAGACTTCACCATCCTCCCCCCCCCCCTCACCCACACACCATTCACTAGCTGGGACATGGGGGAAGTCAGGAGTGAGGGTCAGGCAGCTCCCCCCTGTCTGTGAAACCAGCCTCTCACTAGTAATGCAGGGAGGGAGCTGTCTCAGACTGGTATCAGGGTTAGGGCACTGTGTGCAGGAAGATCACAACACTCCTGGTATTAATAGGGATAGGGCACTGTAAGAGATGACTGTAGTAGATTGAATAAAGATCTGATGTTTCTGCTCTCCTCACACCAAACAAAAACAACACACAAGCAGAGAAGCCCTTCTTACAAAGCTGAGCTAGTGAGTTAAGTAGGAGGAAAAGTAAACATACTTGTGCCAGTGTGGCTACTTAAAAAATACACTTACCAACAATCAATTACATATATTTGAACTGTGTACAGTTCCAGCCAGGACCACCTTTCTAAAATGCACAGTGATTGGCAAATTCAACATGCACTAGCATTTCAGGTGCCTGCTAACAAAAATAATAAACAAACAAGTTCTAGTCACGTGAGTGCTGATCATTACATTACTTTTTTTGTCAAGCTTCCAACTGTTTCCATTTCACATCCCCCCAACCATTACCTCAGTGTTAGCCTTGGTAACATCAATAGATAAGAGCACAGCCAGCCAATAGGAATACATACATACATATTCATTCCTAAGTGACCTTTACTGACCTGGGAAGTGTGAACACTTTGTTTCATTTTCTGTTGGTGTTCGTTAGTTTCCAGTTCCATTTCCCATCCCCCCAACCATCACCTCAGTGGTAAGCTTGGTAATATCAATAGATAAGAGGGCAGCCAGCCAATAGGAACACATATTCATTCCTAACTGACCTTCAGTGACCTGGAAAGTGTTTATTTGTATCATTTTCAGTTAGTGCGCACTAAATCGAGTTAGTGCGCATTAACGGGGAGTTAGTGCGCACTAACTCCCGTTAGTGCGCACTAACACGATTTAACGATTTTTAACGATAAATCGTTAGAATTTCTATTGTATCGTGTTCTATAACGATTTAAGACGATATTAACATTATCGGACGATAATTTTAATCGTTGAAAAACGATTCACATCCCTAGCTATTAATCAGTTTTACTTAGGGAATAGCCACTATTATTAATTACATCAGTAGCATGGGATCTTCTTAGTGTTTGGGTAATTGCCAGGTCCTTGTGGCCTGGTTTTGGCCTCTGTTGGAAACAGGATGCTGGGCTTGATGGACTCTTGGTCTGACCCAGCATGGCAATTTCTTATGTTCTTATGTTCTTATGTTCACAGGTGTGTTCTTCCGAGGATCTCACCCACCTGGTTCGGTGCACATTGATGAGATCTTAGACTGGCACACAGTGGCTCTGCGCTACCTTTCCTTGAAAGGGCAAACAGATGGAACCCTGTACGAGAGGGAATCTGCTCAGTATATGGAGACGACGGCCCCTGGCCCATTTCAACTAACTACAACACTGCCAAATGGCAGCTGCTGATGCTCACTTATAGCCACAGACTAGCTCTATGCAAGGCGTGGTCAGAATTGTTAAAGTAAAGACTTTTAGCATGGTTAGAGGAGTAAGACATATGCCAGTCATACCTCAGAAGAGACTGAGAAGGTACTGCTGAACAAGAACTTTCTAGAAGACAGAACAAGAACTTTCTAGAAGACAGACAGGTTGCTATTGCTAGTGACCAAGAGCTTTCATTTCCCTACGGAGCAGAAATGAGCTATGAGTGCATTCTGTTATTTACACTGTGTATGTGATGGCATAAGAACATAAGACTTGTTATCCTGGGTAGACCAAATGTCCATCAAGCCCAGTATCCTGTTTCCAACAGTGACCAATCCAGGTCACAAGCACCTGGCAGGATCCCAAGGGGGAGACAGACTCCATGCTGGTCATTCCAGCAATAAGAAGTGGATTTCCGCAACTTATCTTAATAATGGTTTATGGACTTTTCCTCCAGGAACGTGTCTAATCCTTTTTTTAAATGCAGCTACACTGATAGCTTTCACCACATCCTCTGGCAGCAAATTCCAGAGCTTAATTATGCATTCATTCAGTAAAAAAATAATTTTCTCTCATTAGTTTTAGGATGAAAGTTTTAGGATGGTGTTCAGCATCTTTGTTTCATGCTCAGTGTTTTAAGTGGGTGGAAGATAATTATGAATATATGCAAAGGACAGATACCTGCTTTACCTAATTACAGAAAGTATTAGCTTTACAATGTAAGTCCAATGTATTTTGTATAATTTTGGGCCACTTTTTCATAGTATTTCCTTTGGTTAAAGTGATGTTTAATTCTTCAAAGTAAATGCATGTATGCAGGTTCGACATACTGAATGCCATGAAAAGTAGTTCTTCATGTTGGATTCTCTAAGTGAAGATACATTTGCTTTGTAACGTAGGAACATTACTCTAGTAATGTGACAGTGCTGTAGCCAGCATACTAGACATCATAGTGCCAAAGATAAAATACTCATTTATGACTTTGTCTCCACAGTGGCCAGTCATCCAGAATGCTCTAGAACAAACTTGGTCTTCAAGGGCAGAAACCCAATTGGGTTTTCAGGATTTCCGTAATGAATATGCATGAGATCTATTTGTATACAATGGGGCAGTGCATGCAGAGATAGATCTCATGCATATTCACTGTGGCAATCCTGAAAACCTGACTGTGTTGCAGTTCTCGACGATCGAGTTTGGGGGCTCCTGCTGTAGAGCAGTTGGTCACAGTATGAGGCTGCATGATGGTAGACATAGGAGAACTATAAAAAAAAAAACTTCACAGAAAGAATGGCCTTCCCACTCAAACATTAAATCACTATTGTAGGTTAGTCTCCAATATAATAACACACACAAAACCTACCCCGCTATATCTATTATGGTGAAAGCCCTTTAAAATCCTTAGAAAATATTTTTAAGGAGGGAGGTGGTAGTTTCATATATTACATTTGCTTTAAGGTACCATCCAGGTTACCTCTATAGAGTTTATAATCACCAACCATCCATTTTTATAATTTTTCATATAGAAGCAGTGCCACCGATAAATATTATTTTCTTTTAATTGTGAAAAATATATAAAGGCCGCCCACAATTCTTGTTGTATATATATCTTCAAGAAAAAGCTAAGTAAAAGTGGTACTAATATACGGTGTTACATAATATGGCTTCTTGAAGATATATATGCAACGAGAATTGTGGGCGGCATTTATATATTTCGGTTTTTGCTGTGCACAGATAGGACAGGAGTCCACGAAGGTCCTGACTACTAATACTACTGGAGCAGCACAAGAGTTGGGCCCACCCAGGATGACCTGCGAATCGTGGGTCCATTCCAATACTTTCTGACAGGCTCGGCGCAGAACAACCATTTTCCTGGGGAGATGGTCACAGAAGAGGCCAAAAGAATCTGGGCTGGATTGATTATGTGCCTGGGGAGATTAGGCGTGCTCTTCTGCCTCAAAGGATCAAGAGAGGGCATCTACCTGGGCATTCTTGGCTACAGGTCGGTACCTCACCTCAAAGTTCAAATGCGCAAAGAACAGGAACCATCTGGCTTGGTGGGTATTCAGTCATTGGTGGAGATCTTCCAAGTTCTTGTAGTCAGTATATATCGTAATCCGATGTTGCGTACTTTCCAACCACTGTTGCCACTCTTCGAGCATCATCTTGATGGCTAGCAATTCCCTGTCTCCAATTCCATAATTCTGCTCAGCAGAAGAGAACTTTTAGGAGAAGAAGGAGCAAGGGCAGAGAACCCCTGTACTGGAGTAAATACTGGAGTATTGGCTCAGCATGGTGCCAAGGAGGAGGCATCAACTTCTAGGACAAATGTATGTGTGGGCTCCAGATGGTGGAGGCACAGTTGCTGGAGGGAGGCCTTCTTCAACTCTAGGAAATCAGCGATTGCTTCAAGAGGCCAAACCTTGATATTTGCTCCCCTCTGGTGAGTGCCGTAAGCAGGGGTCACGATCCGGGAATAATTGTGGATGAAGTTCTGATAGTAGTTCACGAACACCAAAATAGGCAAATTTAAACAAATGGGTCTTGAGAAGACCTTTGACCACCTGGTGGACCATCTGAAGCTGCCTGAGAGAATAATGTGAAAAACAGCTACTCCGAGGAGTTTGACCGATATCCGAGGCATCTGAGGCAGGGAAGGGCAGGCCAGGCCTTAAATAGTAGAAGCCCTACAGGATCATCCAGAGGGCCCTTTAAGAGACGCCGAGCCACGTGCGTGCCTAGGGACTCCCACTCAGCTGAGCAGCTTCCCTAGCGCACTGCGGCAGCCCTGCTCAGCAGTCGGCCGTGTCTTCCCCCAATGCGGCATCAGTGGGCCCCCTTGGCCTGGGACCAGTGGCCGGTTGTGGGATGGACCTGCGACTGGCCAAACGCAACAAAAAGACCCAACTGTAGTTCCAAAATCCTCCTGGGGCGAGGAAAGGGACCCCACAGCCAAGCTCCAAAACTCTCATCTCCTTGAGATTCTGTGGGAATCTCCAGCATCTGCACACCGCTCTCTCCTTAACTTGAAATCTCTCTCCTCTCTTTATCTTCTTCCCTCTTTTCCAATTCCTAGCCCTCTTACTATTGAGCCTGCTCCCAGGGATTATATTCCCCTTGAAGCCTTCCCCCCAAAAAACCTTTCTCCCACTACTCAGTGATGGAGAAATACTGCATGGGAGCAATTCTGGTGATGGGCAGAGCCCCATCACACAAATGTACCTAGCAGTTCCCAGTACTTCCCATGAGAATGATTTTGACCATTTTTTTTTAGCTGTTATACCTTTGGGAAAAACTAGGAAAATGAGTAGTGAAGCAGACCAATCAGAAAACACATCCACAAATGTTTAGCAGCCTTCCACTGGTTTTAACCACTATCTAAAAAACAAATTTCTGCATTTTAAGGGCTAGAGCCGTGCATGACTTACTGATTTGGAGGGGGGTTTCTTACTTTAACATAAGGCATTATTTCATGTAGAGCTTTCTTTTTTATTTCCTTATAAATATAATTGCAAAATAAATAAAAGATTTCTATTTGCTTGTTTTTATTTTATTCCCCATTGTTTCCTAGGGAGTTGGGCCTGGTAAGTGCCTTTGAGCATATTTGAGTAGTGAGATGACTTGAATTGTGGGCTAGGGATTTTAGTCTATGGCCATTGTTTGAGCTGACATCGTGGTTGTACGCATGTTCAGAGCACATCCTCCACCCTTTTCCAGATGTTGGTAAGGTCAGGTAAGCAATGCAGTGAAGATAGAGGACAGTTTTCAAAGTGATGTATGTGGGTTAAAAAAACCCAAACAAAACAGTTTACCTATGTTAATCACTTCACCCTCAATACAGCTAAGAGTCTGCACATTGTTCCACATTGTGCAAATGTTTAGCTATTTTCACAGGAGGCATTCCCGAGGACATATTTAGATCAAAGGAGGGAAATAACTTGCATAGAGTACATTTTCAACTCTACCCACTTTTTCCATGAAAGAATACCTTCAGTACGTTTGAAAGCAAATGTACATGCACACTTTGAAAATTGGTGCAAAATCTTTGCTTTAGAAATAGTCATGGACTTCATCCCAAAGCAGACAATTTGAAAATTGCCCTACCACATAATACCATAGTATGATCCCAGCACTCACTCAGTGTTAACTCTACAGAGCGTCCTGCCAAGCATACCTGTACACATCATACCCCTGCACTGGCAATCTGCCAACTAGGTTTCCATTTGCCTTTGGGCAAGTATCCTGCTCACAAGCAATCTTCTGGTGGTTTCTAAGGACACTGAGACCCCACATAACCAAAGGGTGACATAATTCCTAGAAATACACCTACAGACCAAATAAAAAAAAAATATTAAGACTGTCAATCAGTCGCATAGACAGAGTTAATAAACTAAAGAGCTTAACAAATAGCAAGAACAGTGAACAGAAAAAGAAAGATTTGCAAACAGCAACACACAAAATAACCAGATTGCATACAGTTAATGCTAACTAGATGTTTCACTGTATTTAGCCAATACCAAAGGAAGTTCAGATTAAACTGTGCTCACAAGGGGGCCGATGCAATATTGGGCGCTGAGCTCAGTGCACCACTAAACACGTGGTTGGACATGCATTTTGGATGCGTTAGACACGCTCAATGCAATATCGAGGTTAGCAAGTCTAAAATATGCGTTCATACTGGCGTGTAGCTAATAGCACTCATCACATGCAAATAGCACTCATCACAAGCAAATACCATGTTGATGAGGCTATTAGCTAGTACTCCCGATCTAAAAACAAGAATGTGCGCCTGACACGCACATTTTAACATTAAAAAATTAATGCCAGCCCAGAGTTGGTGTTAAGGTTTGAGGCACCCCAAGCCATGCACAGAAGAGCAAAACATACATTTTTTTTTTGTGGTTGCTTCTACTTAATATTGTTGCCATACTAAGCAGAAGGAGCTACAGAAAGCTGCAACAAAAAATTTAAAAAAAACTTGACAGCGGTCAGGTTAGGAAAAGGGAAACTCAATTTATGAGCGCACATTTTGCTAACCAGGGGCATTACATGGGTTAGGAAAATGGGACGCTCGGAAAATTGAGCGTCTATTTTCCTTACCGGCGTACAGCCACTTCTCCTGGGTGCTCGATGGCATGGACGTGCTAGGGATGCGCAAATTATCCATTGCGTGTCCCTTTTAGCGCGCCAGCTCATTAGAATATTAACTTGACCACCCAAGAGAAGGGATGTGTGCACGTTCAAAATGTGCATCCAGGATGCACGTTTTTTGCGCGCTTGATATTGCATCAGCCCCAAGATGTGTAGAGCTGGGACAGGGCCTTGACACATATCTGGTTCCTCTATACTCCCAGCCAAGATTGATATTTCAGGCAAATTCTGGGCTAGGTCACTCTGGAACTGGCACTGTAAAAACCAATGAAAGCCTAAGGCACTGCCTTTCTAACCAGGAACAATAATGTTGCAACATTACACCACTTGTGAACGCTGGGGAAGTATACATTCCAAGCCTCAAGGTGGGCTACATGGCAGGTCAACTGTTCAGTCCTAGCTCCCAGAAACTGCAGATTTTAGCAGGAGTTAGGCTGCCACCTGTCTGTCAGTTCAAGGATTACAAGGGAGAGGAGGTCTTAATAGGCGGGGGAACTCTTGGTGCAAAATAAGAAATCTGAACAGGCACAAAGATCCCCATTTCACCACATCTCCATAATATATATATAGCTTAAAGTGCTATACTCAACCAATTCAACGATGGGTGTTGGGGTTACCGGAATTAATGGCAAAGTGGTCAGTACAAAGGCCTGGTGGAAACGCAGGCCTTCACAAGACCAGGTTTCTCTGCTAGGTTATGATGGCTCTGAGTATGCATGAGATAAATTGGCATTCACTGCCTCCGCAGCATGCAAATCTTATCTGCATTCATTGTGAGGATCCTGAAAACCCGACTGGCTGGGGGGGGGTCGGGTCCTCCAGGACAAGCTTGGGAACCCCTGGCCTAGAGGAAACACAGGTATTTACATAGCTGGGTCTGTCTGGCAGGCTACGCGGGGGAACTAGGAGGCTGACCGGCAAGGGTGGCTGTTTGGGTCAAGCTGTGACGAGAGACTCAAGCTAGCAGCTGGGACTGTGTGGCAAGCTGCAAGTTTACAGAAATAAAAGGAAGACCCTAGTGGCGCTCACATAGCCAGGTCTGTCTGCCAGGTTATACAGGGGGACCTGGGAGGTTGGATGTTCAGCACGCTAGCATTACCAGGCCTCAGGGCTTTGCGGTTAGGCATGAGAAAGATGAGGTGCTGAGGGAACTAAGTGGGGATCTCGTATGTTCATCTATCCAAGATGGCAGATTTACAAATCAGGAAGATAAAAACAAAAAAATAGACTTTTCTGGGTAAGAGGTCAGGAAAGAGTGTTGGGTTGGGGAGAGGTGGAAGAGAGGGCTGGGAGGGTCCTTGGGGGAAGAGAAAGATTGCTGAGCACCTCTAATTCGACACATCCTCAGCGAACACTAGGACTGCGAGTGGAGAGCGTATGCAAATTTATTTCTTGGTCTCTTTTTATGTCCTGGAGAACTCCCCTGCCCAGTGACTGAAGCAGTGGATTGCGACTTAATGGGGACGACCATGGACATGACCACACCAAGGGCACAGGAGGTTAAACCTCCCTCCCTCCCGATGCACCCTGACATTGCAGCTCCCTGATTTCTACTAGCAAGCCAACTGGGGGCTCCCGCTACGACCGTGATATATATAGAGAGAGAGAGAGAGAGTGAGTTAAGAGTCTGGGATATGAACCGTGGCTTCAGTGCATCCCTAAACCTTGTCTGCCGGAAACTAGGAGGGAATGGACCACACTGCACTTGCCTTGGGTCTGTCACGTATCCCCTAAGCATCTTCTCTTTGCCACCGCTGAAAACAGGATGCTGGATGAACTGGACCTCTAGTCTGATCTAGTATTTCTATGTAAGTTATCGCACAGCTTTAAAATAAACTGTGATTTGTGATATCTTTTTTTTTTTTTCCCTCCCTTTATTTCAGCCTTTTTTTGACTCACCCCTCTCTGGCCTGTGCCATCCACATGGCATCTGCCGAATCAATCTGGGGTCTGCTTCCTGACCCTTTTGATGTCTGATAAATAGCACCTTCCTTAAGTCTAGGTTTTGTTTTACTGAGTTTGATGCTCTTCTCTCAACATCTTTCTGGAACGTCTCCCAGTTTTACATCATGGCTCCTGGTAACGTCTTCTGTGGTGTCGCCTTCTATAATCAGGATATCATCTGTAATAGTCTGAATTCCTGGCAAGTCGTCTGGAGCCTGTTTGCTGTAACTGCTGTGGAACTGGACCAGTCCCAAGGGGCAACCTGAGCCAGTACACGGAGTTGAAAAGGTCCGAGACGAGTTCTTCTCTTGGCTTACCTATCACACACAAAATATTTTAGGCTGGGGCTGCCCCACATTCACAACGGCGGATGATGGGAAGTGGTTTTCCCTTTAGTGCTTTAATTATTGATTTGGGATTTGCATAGACTTTCTAGATCCTGTAATGTTTTCTGGATCACTAGTCCAGGCAGTTGAAGTGAAGTGTTGTCCACACTCCCAACGGTTCCCGAACACAAGATTGTCTTTCTCTACCAGATCCACTCTGCTTTCTCCTTGTGGCTGGGTTAGTCCTATTTTCAGATCTGTGTCTTGGGCTCTCTATGGCGACATAGCTTGAGGTTTAGGCTTCCGAACTGAGCCCTGCCTCTACTCACTTCCTCTGAGCACACTTGGGTCCCTGGGCCTCCTTTCAGGCTCAGATTCTCCCATCCAGAAACTTGTTCATTCAGGCAATGATCCTAACTCCTTTCTTTATTCCCGGGTATCACATTTACCCTTGCCAAGACTCTGCTGCCCCTGCGAAGTCCGTGCAGCTTCTAGAGTTCCTGCCTTCGTCTCAGCACCCTCGCAGTCTGCAAGCTCTCCCATATTATTAACTCTGACATCCAGTCGTGGCTGCAGCTTCAGTGTCCAAAGCCCAAACAAGGTCACTTACGGTTTGTAGAGCTCTCATTGCATTGCTTTTTTTTTTTTTTTTTGTCTTTTCCTTTAGAGCAGCATGATAACACCTCAGTTTATAATCCATTGTGCAAACCATTAGGACAATTTATAACTTCCAATTTGTAGCCTCTCTACCACTGGCTGCAGTCAGCTCCTTTCCCTACCTCTGAGTGGACCCACACTGCTCTTCAATTTCACCTGTGTGCCGGGTTTCCTGCCCTCCCTCACCTGGGAATCCTCCCCCTGAGCCTTCTGTCAATCATTATAGGTGAGCACTGCCCACAATTCCCGTAGGAACAGTAGTTCCCCCTATCATCTCTCTTCTTCCTTCCTCCAGGGATATATACTCCATTACAGCAGTGTGGCTCCATGCCTTCCTCTGGCAGTCTCTGTTTTAGTGGAGGGGGAGGGAGACTAGTATTCTGATAGTTTGTAGGTTTTGGGGTTTCATGTTAGGCTTTCCTTCCTAAAGTCCCTCACCCTTACACTGTCTGCAAACTCTTGTGCAACAATATCCATGGCCCAGAGTCTGTTGTCCTTTTCCGGTGTGATGCCACAGAGCTCTCATAGTCTAGTACCTTTGTGATGCTCTGACTTTGCAACCTTAACAACATGGGAAGTAGCCATACTGGGTCAGACTGAGGGGCCATCAAGCCCAGTATCCTGTTTCCAACATTGGCCAATCCAGGTTACAAGTTCTTGGCAAGTACCCAAACACTAAGAAGATCCCATGCTACTGATGCCAATAATAGCAGAGGACATTCCCTAAGTTAACTTGATTAATAGCAAGTTATGGACTTCTCCTCCAGGAATTTATCCAAACCTTTTTTAAACCCAGCTACACTAACTGCACTAACCACATCCTCTGACAATGAATTCCAGAGCTTAACTGTGCACTGAATGAAAAATAATTTTTTTCTGATTTGTCTTAAATGTGCTGCTTACTAACTTCATGGACTGCCCCCTAGTTCTTCTATTTATTTGAAAAAGTTAATAATCCTTGATAGACATTTTGTTTGTTCGATGATCCTTGATTTTCATCATCTATTACAAATTATCTTGTCTATCTTTTGGGTTTTCCATTTCCATTTTCTATTTTCCCCCTCTGTGCCGCAGTAATCAGTCTCTGCTATCTCAGTGTCAGCACTGATATTGTAATCACATTGTAAACTCTTTGGAGTTTACAGACTTTTCTCCTCTCATCGGGGTTGAAAACAGTTATTTGTGGGAATCTTTTTTTGTGTTTTGATTGAATTCCAGGTATTTCTTTTTTTTCCTGCTGTATCATCAACCAAATGTGTCTTGATTGTCCTTGGAATCATTTGCCCTCTCATTAGCTTGCCTGCATGCTTGGTTTTGTGGGTTTCTGTTTGAGCTGCACTGTGTCAGAAAATAATTTGTTTCACCTCGCCCCACACCCCCACTCCCACTGCCCCCCCTCCCTCTCTCCCCAAAAAGCCAGGCGTTTCACTTTTGATCATTCATGTTTTCCTTCATAAAACATCCATTGCTTATTTTAGTTGCTGAGTTCCCTCAGGTTTTTCTATTCTCCTTGAAGTAACACTCACCTCCAAATGTGTCCCCTCTTTTTCTTGCTTTCACTTCAAAATGATTTTACTCACTGTGCCTTGTATTAGTGAGAACCATCAAACACAGGGATATGCACTAAGGACTTAATCATAGTCTACAAAGAACCCCTGTGTTTTTAATCATGGATCCAGTCATTGTACGATATCAAGTCTATAGCTTTATGATCTTATTTTTGTTAGGTTTTTTTTTGTAACCCCCTAGGTGGGATACAACCCTGATGCTGTCCCAAAAGGCACATAGAAGTAAAATAGACCCTATTGGCAACCAGTTCTCCACGGAGAGCGTTTACTTCTGAGGTCCAGGGCTCCCTATGGGGGGAAGCATAGCTACAAGGCCCTTTTACATCAACCAATGTACACAGCCCTCTTCCCAGTCTCTGTAAACAGCACCGATAATCTCCACAGTCAAAAGCAGCAATAATCACACTGAGAAGCAAAATGGTTTCCAACTCCTTTACTGATAGTTGATAAACTGAATGAAGAATCTTTACAGCACTTCGATTTAAAATAAAGTTGATGAACAAAAATGAAGAAGAAAGATTAATACATTTGTGGCTTCACTCTTCTAGTAAAGTCTCTGAATTTATGGAAGTCAATTCCACAGCAATTGATCTCCTTCTCCTTTTTCGATTACTCAGACTGAAGAAGGCATAATCCTTCTTCCAGCTCCCAAATTTATAATCAGTCTTCTTCTTACCGCAGAATGGTTAGAATTTAGTCCCAAAGTACTAATCAGAGCACAGCAAGTCCCAGTTCTCATACCTGTCCTGTAATCTTCTTAAACATCTCGGATCACCTTCTGAAAGCACCCGTGGGCCCGCTCCTCTCAAGTGCAGCGCACTTGAGTCAGTAGAAAAAAAACAACTCTTGAACAATACCGTCAGCTCCTTCCCTCATGCAATGGACAGGAATCCATTCCTCTCTGATGAAACCTCCACGCCTCAGGCTCTTCCTAGGTGAGACACCTCTTCCTCCCAATGGATTGGAAACTGGGTCCCTGGTACCAAGGGCACTCAGTCCCAAAAGGAACAAACACAAACTGTGACTCAAAAAGAGGGGAAAAAAAGAGACATGAAGTGTAGAAAAACGTCTTTATCTCCCAAAATCCCTTATTTTGGTTGCTTCAGTTCAGAGGGATCTTCAGTTCAGGTGAGGTTAGAGAGCAGCAGAATCTTCCCTGCCCCTTGATTTAACCTTACACACGGACTCTCCAAATCCTCTGTGAATGAGGTACCAAGGCTCTTACAGGGAAAGTTTCCAAAATGGAGCAAAAGAATAGATAAGCCAAAAAATAGATCAAACTAATGACTGATCCCACAAGAGAGTAACTCAAAAGGATCCTCTGAACTGAAGTAACCAAAATAATTAACAGGAGGCAGGAACATCCTGCCTTCTGAGAGCTTAACTAAAAATCCAGCCAAGAATCCACTAAGCAAATCCACACCGAAAGATGGTGGCAGGGGTTTATATACTGCTAGGGCACATCATCTGCAACTCCCACTAAATCTCTCTTTATCTCCCCAGCTACATCCCTTCTTGTAAGCAAACCAGTGGTATAAATTGCAAAGTTTCATATTGGTCTCTTTCTCTCTCTCTCTCTCCCCCCGCCCCCCCCCCCTCCTCACGCAAAACTAATGTGGGCACAACAGCTCAATAAGAGAGGGATGGAAGGTGACTGTTCCTACTTGGCAGCCCCTGCAGAGGAATAATTAAGCAGCACTCATGGCGCATCTTTGAGCAGATGCCAATCAAGCTGTTGGGCTGATGAGAGTGCCCTGAGTCACCCATATATGCCATCTAGGGATCAGAAAATAAGAATATAAGAACCTAAGAAGTTGTCTTAATGGGTCTGACCATGTCCATCAAGCCCAGCATCCTGTTTCCAGCAGTGGCCAATCCAGGTTACATGCACATGGCAAGTATCCAAACATTAAATAGATTCCATGCTACTAATACCAGTAATAGCGGTGGCTATTTCTTAAGTCAACTTGATTAATAGCACTTTATGGACGTCTCCTCCAGAAACTTATCCAAATGTTTTTTAAACCCAGCTATACTAACTGTCCTAACCACATCCTCCGGCAACGAATTCCAGAGCTTAATTGTGCATTGAGTGAAAAAGAATTTTCTCTGATTTGTTTTAAATGTGCTACTTGCTAACTTCATGGAGTGCCTCCAAGTCCTTCTATTAGCTGAAAGTGTAAATAACTGATTCACATTTACCTGTTATAGACCTCTCGTGATTTTAAAGACCCTCTATCATATCCCCCTTCAGCCGTCTCTTCTCCAAGCTGAATAGCCCTAACTCTTCAGTCTTTTCTCATAGGGGAGCTGTTCCATCCCCTTTATCATTTTGGTTGCCCTTCTCTGTACCTTTTCCAGTGCAACTATATCTTTTTTGAGACGCGGCAAACAGAATTGCACACAGTACTCCAGGTGTGGTCTCACCATGGAGCGATACAGAGGCATTATGACATTCTCCGTTTTAGTCACCCATTCCCTTCCTAATAATTCCTAATATTCTGCTTTTTTGACCACCACATCACACTGAGCTGACAATTTCAGTGTTTTATCCATATCACAACTAGATCTTATTACTGGGTGGTAACTCCTAATATCAAACCTAACATTGTGTAACTGCAGACTGGCTTATTTTTCCCTATATGCCGATAACCACACTGCCAATAACAGAAATCATGATAGCAGAATGAACAATATGCATAATGTGAAATGATAGTAGAATTAGAATTTGTATTTACAGTCATGTTGACCTAGAAGATGAATGAATATGCACTAGAATATGTATTTGCTACAATGCTGAATGAATGTTGAACCAGAATGTGAATGTCGACCAAGAATGTGCATACTGATTTTGTAAACCGTTGTGATCTTCCTTTGGAACGACACCTAAATAAATAAATAAATATATGCATCAGCTTGTACTTGTCCACATTAAATTTCATCTGCCATTTGTACAGCCAATATTCCAGTCTTGCAAGGTCCTCCTGCAATTTATCACAATCAACTTGGGATTTAACTACTCTGAATAATTTTGTATCATCTGCAAATCTGATAATGTCACTCATTGTATTCCTTTCCAGATCATTTATAAATATATTGAAAAGCACCGGTCCAAGTACAGATCCCTGAGGCACTCCACTGTTTACCCTTTTCCACTGAGAAAATTGACCATTTAATCCTACTGAGAAAATTGACCATTTAATCCAAGTTTGTAATCCACGAAAGGACATCGCCACCTATCCCATGACTTTTTACTTTTTACTTTTTTAGAAGCCTCTCTGAAAATCCAAATACACTACATCTACTGGTTCACCTTTAGCCACATTTATTAGTCCCTTCAAAAAAATGAAGCAGATTTGTGAGGCAAGACTTAGGTAAATCTGTGCTGGACATGGACATCTCTTACAGCAGCCCTAGTTCTTGAAATAATTAAAGCTGCACTGTCTTAGCTTGGCGTGTTCGCTGGCTCACAAGTGGAAGGGGTTAGGTGCATTACTAGAACCCTCACTTTAGGGACAGCTCCCCTCAGAAGTCTGTTCATTGAGGGGAAATCCATTATTATACAGACCACACCTCTAGGTGAGGCTACACTTAAGCAAATGATGTGGTAGGACTTTTGGTCAAGTCCTAAATCTGTCCCCGAATCAGGTAAATTTCTTGAATTTTTGTATTAGCTGGAAAATGTGTTGAGATTCTGATGGGTACTGATCAAGGCATTTGATATGAACACCATGTGGCGATCTGAAACAATTTTATTTTTTACCTGTCAAATGCACCATAATCAGTAAAAAGCTTTTTTTTCCCTTCCTTTTCTCTTTGGGCCTGGCGTTTTCTTTCTGCTCCTCGTGGGCTTCCAGCTCTATCAGGACCGGCCTCTGCTGTTCTGCGGCCCTGTGAGACTTCATTATAAAGCCACCTACCATCTAGGCCTGCCAATCACAGTGAGAGCCCGCGACCAAAGGCAACAGATTCCTTCTGGAACCCTGAGCCGGTGCACCCGGCGTTTGGCCTCTAGGTGTCGCCATTGTGCATCTCCACTCCCCGGCTGACCCAAGAACAGACGATGGGTACAGGAATCAAACCCAGGACTTTCCTGCCCTCTGCTGGACCACCATGAGCAGACGATTAACCAAGTGTGCCTAATTTTAAAGAATGAGATAACGTTTTTCATCTAAAAAAAATTAAAAATTACTGCATATGAATTTGGTACCCAGGTCTAAAACAAACAGGTTTGGTTGTCCCAGCTAAATGAAGTTCCGTTTTTCACCTTTGCTGGATGAGTTTAACCTAATTGCACCATCAGTCATCTGACCGAGGGGGGCCCAGACGGGCCCGAAAGCTCACGCCACAAACCCGTTTCTGGCTAATTCTTATGCTGGGGCAATGAAAGCTATCACAGCCAGCAAAAGAGGCCATCATTTGCTCTGTAATAAACATAAACCAGAACACAAATGACATCAAAACACGTCATCTCTTCCCAGCTTCGCAAGAGCAGCGCGCCCTGCGATCTGCTGTTTGCAAAGCCGTGGACAGAAGAGGGTTGCCCATGGCCTCTGGAAGGCAGGGAAGGGCAAAAGGCGAGAGTTACGCCCTACTAGGGCCTGAGGAAAGAACCCCAGTGGTCTGGCATCTATAACAAATCCAAAGAAAATAAAAACCTGTTAATAATCCTTAAGGGTATCCTCTCTACTTCCAAGTACGTTGCTGGGTTTTCTTCTCGCCTCATTTTATTTTTGGCAAGCAAGGCATCCCCTTTCTGCTCACTGCTCCAGTAATTATTTATTACAGTCGGGGGGGGGGAAGCATATTTTAAAATGAAGAATAATATCTTTGGGTGGGGATGGGAGGGGGGATCATCAGTCAACGGTCTGCATCCAAACGCTCTGCTCAGTGTCACGGTGACCATGAATGAATGCGGGCGCCCCTGTGTTATTCCTTCAGATAAACAGCCCCGGAACGCTCTCCTCTCCTGGCGGAAGCCTGCTTCCTTTCCTGAAATAGCAAGACAGCAGACCTGGGACTACGTTTCAGCCTGGACGCAGCGTCTGACATTCAGGGGTGCTGTAAGCTAGGAACAGGTCCCTTGGGTCCTGCAGCTGGGTTTTGGCTTAGCACCAGCAGAGCAGATTCTTGCTGGCTCTGACATCTGGGAGGAAAATCAGCAAACACTGAAATACTGAACCTTACGCATATTGAAGCAAAAGCGCCAAAATATCTTTCCCAGTGTATGACCAAGGAACGAGCCATTCTATGGTCTAAGAAATGCCAAGAAGCTGTAAACTAGAGGGGGGTCTATGTATTAACCGGTGTAAAGACTGGCAGAGTAATGCAAGTTACCTGCCGGCGGTTTTAATGCCAGAACGTTGCGCCTGATATACCAAACTAATGATATGCCGGACACGGAAGGCTTACAACAGATGCGCAAAAGACACAGGCCATGCTCCACACATGAGGTTTTCCTCTGCTAACCATCTCAAAGTGTCTCAGCCATTCAGGACCCCCTCAAAGAGACTGACCTTATTAAAGCCCTCCTCCCCTAACCCCACTGAGCTGTGGTGTCAGCGCCCCCATCCTCACACACACACACACCCAAGCACACACACACGCACACACTCATACGCACGCACACACACACTCGCGCATGCACACACACACACACACACACATACACACACTCGCACATGCACACACACACATGCACGCATACACACACTCACACACCCGCACACTCTCACGCACACACTCACACACACGCACACTCTCACGCACACACACACTCGCACATGCATGAACACAGACACACACACACATACGCACACCCACACACACACTCGCACATGCATGCACACACACACATATGCACACACACACACACACACTCGCACATACACACATACGCACACCCTCACACACACACACACACACTCGCACATGCACACACACACACATACGCACACACTCACACACACACACACTCACTCGCACATGCATGCACACACACATATATGCACACACACACACACTCGCACATGCACACACACACGCATACGCACACACTCACACACACACACACTCACTTTGGTGTTCAGGTCACAATATCCGCATTTTGACTTGTGCCATGATCAGCAAGAAGGATACCTGCTCCCTTCTGTTGGCGAATATCCTGGGAGGCCTGTTCTCGTAGTAAGTGCAGTCTGGGGTTTTGGTATGGAGGGAAGTGATAGGATGGTCCAGAGGCACACATAAACCTAAATCTTTTCTAAAAGATTTGGAACTAATTATAGCACGCACAGTTTCAAGGCTTCAGCAAAGTTCCCTGTGTCAGGGAAAAATTAGTGTTTTATATATCTATATATGTATCTATCTATCTGTATCTATTTCTATAAACCGTGTATATGCTTCCATAAGACTGTGATTTTATAACTTTTATTAATCACATATAACTTTTAATTTCCAGTATATTCCACTTTTCATGACACTTCAAAATGGAATACATTCAGGTACTGTAGATATTTCCCTATGCACAGAGGACTTACCATCTAAGCCTCGATAAGCAATTAACGTGTGAAAAACAGCGTTTATCGTGCAACAATCGCATATTATGGGGATAATGTGCAATATTTTGATTAAAAATCCACCCTCTTTTGAAATTAGCTGCTTTGCATGAATTTGCAAGCAAAAAGTTTCCAAATGCATGCAAAGCTTCCCGAAGCTGGGTTATTTCCTGAAAAATGAGCTTTAACTCAGGAGTTGTGGTTAATTTTCCCCAGGGCATTGGGATGTTAATGCATGTCCCGATGCTCTAGCTCCACCATTTAAAGGGCCACTAGCAGTGCAAAGTAACTCCCCTTCCACCTTGTTCAAACTGCCCAGCGTTCCGTGTCGATGTGGTGCAGCCTTAAAAAGTTTAAAATAAATAGAACTGAAAGCTGCATGGGAGTGCCCCACCCCTTCCCAAATCCCTGCCCTTTGTTTAAAAAGGCCCCCAACCCAAAATGCCTTCAAGTCAACTCTCCCTCCAGTATCAGCTCCCACCCAAGCCTCTGGGCCTTCCAAAATGTCAGGCCGATGCAATAAAGTGTGCTCAGCCTGGGGCACAGCTAAACGAGCAATCGGATGCACGTGTTGGACGGGCGAGGCTAACGACCCGTTGCAATAAGGGATCCAGTGCATCTAAAACGCATATTCAGACTCACACATAGCTAATGGCGCTCATCACATTTAAATGCAACGTAGATGAGGCTATTAGCTATGACCCCCCCGATACAGAAAATCGCCGCTCGGCTAACGCCCCCTTTGTAACGCAGAAAATTTAACGCCGGCCCCGGAGTTGGCGTGAAGCCAATCCGGGAGTCCAGGGCTCAGCTAAAAACCAAAGCAGTACCGCGTCCTGTGGTCCCCGTTTAGATAAGGCCTCTCTTATTTTGCAGATTCGGCGTGTTGCAGCGATAAACCGTCAGGAATCCCTCCATTTTACTGTTTTTCCTTAAATCGTGAAAGGCTTCACTTTATTTTTTCTGCCGGCCATTCCCCTCGTGTAAGAACGTAAGGTGTCCTCCCCTCTCTCGAGTGACGCGGTGTCAGCCAGCTTATGAAGTTCTGAAGGCAGCGGGATAAAAGGGACGCTCGTGTTGAGCGCCCGTTTCCCTAAGCTGCCCACAGCCACCTCTCCTGGGCGCCCGATGAATTTTGAGCGCTAGGGGCGCACGTGCATCCTTTTTTAACGTTGCAGCTCATTTGATTATTGCATCTGGCGCCCAGGAGAGGTGGCTGGGGGGGCGTTAGTAACACGGGCGCTGAAGTCGAGCCCGCGATTTGCCAGGCGGTTTTATAGCATCGGGCCCCTCAGCGGGGCAAAGGACTGCCAGCACCATTTTGGAAATTGGCATTTACCGGGCCCATGGCTTGGTAGGTGCTGCCGGCCACCACTGGACCACCAGGGACTGCTATACTTGGATAAAGGGGGGGGGTCTAGGGAGTGGGAGGAGGGTTCCCAGACCAACAGGGATTTCTTTTCTGTGAAAGAGGGGTAGGGGATTATGTTTTATGTTGGGGGTGGTCTGGGGCTGGGTTTGTGATACCGAGGGGTAGGGGGATTTGAATGGGGGGCATGGGTGATGGCGGGGCCAGTTTTAAACAAAGGGGTGTGGTTTGGGAGTAGAGCAGGGCATCACCACATGACTATCAATTTATTTTCTGAACTTTTTAAGGCCGGTAGCGAGGATTTCACACATCGTGAAGAGGGGGTTATTTTTGAGCCGTGAGGCCCTTTAACGCAATGGCGGACGCGGGCAAGGTGAGCCTGTTTTCCCCAGTTTCCCTGTGATATATATATATTTTTTTATGCCAGGTTCTTTTCTGCAATACGAAAAATGTAACAGGAAAATGGCTGCGATATTTTACCACGGAGGGGGCCGAATGTCACAGGAATGAACCCCCACAATATTTCTCCCCTCTCACGGTAGAATGTAGCGCCATGGTAACCGACCCCCTAAATTTGTACCTGAGGGTAAAGGGGATCACGAAAAGCGTCAGTGGGATTTGAGCCCGGGCTTCCCTGATCCGCGGCCTCCTGCTCTACCCTGATGCAGTCCAACTACACCAAAACATAGACAGTTTTCAGGACACTGAGAAGGAGCTTTGAGAACTCTCTATACATGGACCTTTGGCTTGCTGCTGACCTTTGGGAAGTATATTTTGTAGGGATGTTAAGGAGAAAATAATTGTTTTCATTTTCAGTTATTTTTGGGAGGGTTTTTTTTTCCCATGAAGTTTGGTTCGTGGATTTCTTGATTCGTTTCATTTGTGTGAAAACAATTAATCAAATAATTAACCCCCCCCCCAAAAAAAAAAAAAACACAGACCAAAAACAAAAATGAGGCCTCCCTCCCACCTCCCAGAAACATGCAAGGGCCAGGATTCCCCCTGGCCCCCACTCACCCGGTCCGGTGGGGATCTGACGACTAGGACTAGGCTGAAGCCTCAGACCTGCATAGACTGAGGCCGCGGTAGGTCTCCGGAGCCCAGACCCAGGCCTGACACCAAGGCCAAACCGGAGGCCAGGTCTTGACGCCAGGATATTGGCCTGGACCCAGGCCCAGCGCTGCCATCCGATCCGGAGGCCAGGTCCTGATGCCTGGGCCTTGGCCCGAGCCCAAGCCCATGCACGATGCAGTGACCTAATCTGGACGCCAGGTCCCGACGCTGGGGCCTCAGTCCAGGGTCAAACCCAGGCTTCGGAGCCCAGGCCTGGGAGCTCCTCTTCTTCGGTTCTCTTCTTTCTTCGGCGCTTGAAAGCCAAATGACACCATCCGCTGGGATCGTGCCGGGATCCAGAAAGCCAGGAATAAAGTGAATTACAATTCCAATATAGTAAGCCTTCTATATCATAACTGCCAGCACTCAACCTATGAATAAGTCATACTGCAAATATTACAGCAGGCCCTAAACACCAATACACCTCCTATTAGGAAAATAGACTAAAGCCAGGTTGTTGTAAGTCCCTACAGAGAAACTACATGCTAGCAGAATACCTAAAGCCTCAGTCACACAAGCAGAACACAGATAGACTCTCACCAAATACAGAATAAAGAGATCATAAAATATAAACTGAAGCGTGCAGACAAAAACTGAACTGGAAATCACAAGAAGCCAAACTCTGTATGCAATGCAAACACAATCAAGAAATATTAAACATACCAATTAAAAAGAATGTCAAATCAGCTGATAAACAGAACAGCAGCTAATTAAAAACACATAAAAATGTTTAAAATATTACCAAACACTAATAAAATATTTCAAAACAGCAGATTCATCACATCCAATAATTAGAACTAACAAGGATAAAAAAAAAAATCTCACACTCTCCATACCTGGGAACTTTAGTTTTCCAGTCCTCCTGAGACTGTTGTAGATTGGAGGAGGGTGCACAAACTTTAACCTCTCTCTCCCACATATATAAAGGAACTCTCACATACACACACACACACACACACACACACACACACATACACGTAGGCACTCTCTCTCTTATAGACACACACATACAGAGGTACTTACAAACACACACTTACAAACATATACATACACACATACACACACACATCCACCCACCCTCTCATACACACACATACACACTCACACATACACTCTCATACACACATACTCACACCCACCCTTCCTCTCATAAACACACACACACACACACCATCACCCATCCACCCTCTCATACACACAAATACCCTTTCATACATGCACACTTTCACCCACTCATACATAACTTACACACATACATCCTCTCATACACACATACTCACACCCACCCTTCCTCTCATAAACTCACACACATACACTCATACACACATACACTCTCACCCACCCACCCAAACATACATACATATATCCACCCTCTCCCATCCACACATACATACATATATCCAACCTCTCATACATACAAATACCCTTTCATACATGAACACATACACCCTCTCATATATACACAAACACACACACAGTTATACATACACACACTCATACACACACACACACACACCCTCCCACTCATACAGAAACCCACCCACACACATCCTCTCATACAGATACCCACTCATACCCACCCTCCCTCTCATTCACATAGTCACCTACACCTAATCTCCCTTTTATACACACCCCCACCCACCCTCTCATACACACACACACACACACACACACATACATATATACACATACCCTCTCATACACGCTCCCAAAGTCTCCCTCACATATAGGCAGTTACTCTCACAGGGACAGTCTCTTTCACACACACATTTTGGAGCTTTTCTCTGGCCACAGAGCAGGGCCTCTTCTGCCGCCATCTGAGGGCACCGCATGC
Source organism: Rhinatrema bivittatum (assembly GCF_901001135.1). Classification (NCBI taxonomy): domain Eukaryota; kingdom Metazoa; phylum Chordata; class Amphibia; order Gymnophiona; family Rhinatrematidae; genus Rhinatrema; species Rhinatrema bivittatum. The sequence goes on along the minus strand of NC_042616.1, from coordinate 796,168,041 downwards.
CCTTTTCTTCTGCCAGCTGCGAGGGAAACGTCGACGGCTAAAGGGGAAACACTGGTGGCACTGCGGGCCCTTTTCTGCTGCTGCTGCTGCTGTGGGGGACATGCCGACGGCACCACAGGATCTCTTCTTTGGCCGCTGGATCATCATTTAGCTGGTGGAGAGTTTGAACCCCGCCAGCACATCACTACTCCAGGCCTCCAGCACCTCAGGTTTTCCTGCCAGTGCAGTTTGTTGGCCTGAATGAAGGATGAGGTGGCAGTGGCAGGAAGGTTTCAGGGGGCATTTTTGCTGCCTCAAAATTTTGCCGTCTGAGGCAGCCGCCTCATCCTGCCTCATACTATAATTAGTCTATCATCTTTTTTTGGAAAAAAATTGGAATATCTGATTATAAATTCAAGGGTTTGATGTTCACCTAATCTCTCTCTTCCCTATTAATTGAGGGTCAATAAAACAGTAAGTCATCCTATCTAGTAGACTGTCATTTTATTCTTTGTGAAAATAATTACTCCCACTGTTTTGACAACAGAATAAAGCTCCCAGCTAGTTCCAGTTTTCCAGCCTGGCTGATCCAGTGCTAGAATGGCCACAGATGAGTAATTCTGATTTCTATGAAGAAAGCGAGACTAACTCCGTGCATGCAGCGGAGTAAAAACCATTTTCTGGATCAACTTGGAAAAATGTTACGAGCTGGCAGCGCTATGTCAGAATGTATTTATGCCATGTTTGAATCCATTTCATCAGCTTCCAGATACTGGGCTCACAGTCAAGGCTACATAGTTGTCTTATTACTGAGTGCCTATGAGATTATATATTTTTTGTTAGGAGGTTGGTGAAAGAGCTGTATTTCTGGAATTTCCCCTTCTCTCTCCTACAACCCCCGGTCCCTCCCTCCCTCCCCGTTTCCCCCCCTCCCCCCCCCCAAAATAAATTTCTTGTGGAATTTGGATGTAATGAGCATTTATGGGGCAAGAGAGGGATATGCCACAACCTACTATAAAATATTTGTAATATATATGTGTATATAAAATAATATCCATGAGATACCACAATTTTTGGTCTTACAAAAAGCTTTCATCCCCAACTGTATAACCCTTTTTTACAATCATAGCTCATTGCTCTTCAGAAGCAGGAATTTCTCCCTTTCCAACCGAACTGAAGAAGTAGAATTTGGACTAGCTGTAGGCCGAAGTGCTATTATGATTCCCACTTACAAGCGCTCACTGGCCGAGGTGTCTAGGTATCAGATAGGAAGTGGATATCTTTTATAAGGACCTTATAGCAGGGGAAACAGGATCGTGTGAGCATGGTACAGTGGGCAAATGTAGCAGTTCGCCCCTATCCACCTTCTGTCCTTAAGGCTTAATCTGTGCCAGGCTTCTGCGACCTCTAAGGCCTGTAGAGCAGCCGGTAAGAAAGAGATAATGTTGCCAATGGCAGTTTTACCTCGTTTTAGTTCTGCTCGATACTCGGTGCTGTAGTTTCGTTTTGCTCGCTGCCAATTTTTCTCCTGTTTTTATCGAGGTTTTACTGTTCTTCGTTTCTGCTAATTTGGGAGGTAGTTTTCAAAATGTTTCAGCGCATAAAACTGGAAAATACACGTGTAGGTAGCATGTATGTGCGCAAGTAGTATTTTGTAAAAGCTTGAAGGATGCGCGCACTAGCAGTGTCAAGCATAAATAGAGACAAAAAAAGAGGTGGTTTAGGGGTGTTCCTGGACGGGGTTCGATAGTTCACACACGGCTTAGTATTTTGTAAGCGATATATGCACCTACATTACCGAACTTGTATGCATGCTTTTACCCCTGCTAATGGAGTCGTGGAGCTCAAACCGCACTTGTCTACCTGCAGTTTTTGGATGGAAGGACTGGGTTAAGTGGCGAGGGGGTCAGGGTGACGTGGTGGAGGGTCTAGGTGAACTGGTAGAAGTGTGGGTGGAAATGTCGGCAAATTGGTGATTAAAGGTACATGCACCCGTATTTTCATAAGCAGAGTAGGCACAGGCTTTATAAAAACCTGCCCCCATGCTTATACTGCGGTAAATACACGCACATTTATTTATTTATTTGCGGGTTTTTCTATACTGACATTTATTATCTATTCAAGTAATATCCTGCATTATCGCATAACATCTGAGCAGCTCCCACTATACAATTTATAAAATACAGGCATAACTTTGTGTGTTCACACTTTCACGTGTACGTACTCTGACTTATGCGCACCGTTGAAAATCGCCCTCTTTAAGGCGAATTTTAAAAGCCCTCTGGGCGCCAATAACGGGAGATTCGCGCACGAGTTGGGCAGATTTGTAAGACGCCCATGAACGCACGTACAAGTGAAAAGATTCTAAAATGGAAGGGGAGCATGGGACGTCATCGAGGCAGGGCGTGGGAGTGCCGGGGCTTGGCCCGTAAATACTGACACGTCCTTGCGTGTGCCGGGGTCTCCTGCTCTGTAAATTTACTTCTGCTATGGATGACGTGTAAGTAATAAAACAAAACAAATCTCGGCTAGTCAGTGGGGATTTAAGGGTCGGGGCAAACGGGGGGGAAGAGTGGCTATTAAAATAGGGGGGTGTGGAAGTCCTACCCCTTAACTGAGCGAACTGGGAATGAACTGGGAAAATGGCGAATAGCTGCCCTTGATGCAGGGTAAACAACTTTGCTTCCTTCAAGGGCCGGGGGAGGGGGGAGGGGGGGCGGCCATACGTGATCCATGCAACTACTGCGTCTGTTCTGTTTCCTTAGGGGAGCCAGAATTGATATACAATGTGCTCTGCTTTCTCGGGTCCCAGAAAAAAAGGTGGCAGAATCACGTTCTGAGTTGATCTGACAGGAATCAAGCCCTCAGTAATGGATACAAAAAGGGGATGAATTAGCATAAGTCTGAAAGTTGTGAGTAATAGTGCCCTTCATCAAGACCAGGGTTGAAGTCTTAACAATTGGTATTACTGCCCACAACTTTCAAACTTGTGCTAATTCAAACCTTTTTGTTGTGTCTGTGGAGCCTTGAGCTGAGGGGAGATTAGATCTACCTGCAGGGAGGAGCTCTACAGGCTCTCACCGTCAGCAGGTGGACCCAAATGAAGCAGAGACCAAACAGGACCTTCACCTTAAGCAGCCCACGCTCCCCTTGGGTTCAGGCTTTGGGTCCTGGGGCCATCAGGACTCAGGCTGATGACTGGAGACATGGCCAGAGGCCAGGTGATGGTCGTAGGTAGGCGGCGAATAGACGTGTCGAGGTCCGGGCAAGGGTCAGAGGCAGGCAGCGGTCAGGCATATCCAGAGTCCAGGCAGAGGTCAAACCAGGTATCTGTCCGAAGGAGAGGGAGAGGGACGGATAGGCTGAGGAAGGCAGGCAAGGGTTGGAATAAGCGGGAACGAAGCCTGGAAAGAGAATGGAATGAAGCCTGGAGACAGGCTGGAACGAAGGCAGGAATGCTGGAACGTAACACGCACTACTATGCAGTCGCTGGACCTGTTGCTGAGACAGTGAGGGAACATCAGAGACTCTAGGGCTGGGCGTGTGAAGTCATCAGGGCTTTTCCTGGTGCGGGCCCTTTACATATAGAGACGTCTCACACGTGCATGCCTAAGGAGGAGTGTAGCAGGTTGGGCCTGGCGGCATCTTGCCACCTCAGAGAGTGGTGTCCCACCATGTGGAGAGCTGGCGGCGTTGGACTGCGTCGGGAGCCAGCATGGACAGCCCAGCCAGGGAGGTGAGTGTGGCAGTTCACTGGAGCAGCCCTGCCGATTGCCAAACTCAAGACGTTTTTTGTGTCTGTTCTTTGCTCTGCGGTGCCTGCTTCAATATCACCCCTTTCCCTTCTGTTCCCTGCAATACAGGAGGAGAAGTGGGGGGAGGGGGAACAAGAGCAGAATGGCTGTTCTCTACTCTGTGTGTGCTCCAGGCTCTGCCCCTCTTCTTCTCTTCCTTGCAGGCTGCCTGGAGGGGAGGGGCTGGAGCAGAGCAACCCTGCTGCTCTGCCTCTTAATCCTGAAAAGAAGATCCAGAACTGCGTTCCACCCCCTTCCCCCACAAATTAAGTCCTGGAATTTATGTCTTCTATGCCCAACTCCTCTTGTCCACTAAACCTCTGCCTGACAATAATTCTAAAAGCTCTACATAAAGAAATACAGAAACAATAACCAAAATGGTTAATCTATCTCTTGCTGATGGTTATATACCATCACAATTAAAGCAGGCCAAGGTAAGATCTGTCTTAAAGAAATCTTGTTTCAGCCCTTCTATACCATCTGATTATTGTCGTCTTGACAAGTTTCATAGAGGTTTTGATGATGGGCAAAGGTTTCTATTGGTTTTCCTAGACGTTTCATCAGCCTTTCACACACTTAAGCACGATCTACTCTTGTTGAGACTTGAAGAACTAGGGATCCATGAGATCATGTTAAAGTGGTTTAGATGTGTAGCAATGAAAGGCAGATTTTTCTTCCTGGCTTATCCTTGTGATGGCTGTACCTCAAAGCTCTGCATTATTTATCATACATTTCAATATATACCTGAGACCAATATATACCTGAGTGTTATAGGCTGATCTAAATTTTGACTAGAAACTGTTTGCTGATGCTATAGTTTGCATTACCGATAGCAGCTGAGGCGCACCAAAAGCAAGTAACCCATATCATCAAAACCCTAGGACAGTGGCTATTGGCAAACACATTATCTTTGAACATCAAACAGACTGAAATTATCTTCTGAGCGAGATTTTCAAATGACGATGTTCTCCTCTCTTCCATTTTGAGGGTCTATAACTCCCAGTATCTACTAGAATGAGAAATCTGGAGCTAAATTTGATATGGAATTAGCTTTATGGTAATGAAGAATTCCAAATCCAAATATCACCTCAAATATATGAACAAAAAACAGGGACACTCATAACTGAGCTAGTCGCCACTTTTATTATTGGTGTGCACTAGTGCTTTACATTTTAATCATTTCTCCCACAAGTTTAATAGAAATGTCTCTTATTTATACAGTTTTTAATTGCACTTAAAAATTTTTATGAAATGTTCTTTGCTGATATAATGTGCATCAGTGCTCCACACACTGGAGCCCATTGTAGCGATGGTATTGCTTCCTTCCCCTACCTGGAGCCATGTTTTGAAAAAAATTCTCTTCATGGGGCTTTCTTGTTGGAAGATACTGCTGTTTGGCTGATGGCATTATCTACAACAGGAAGCAGAATACAAATTTAAGGCTCCCAGTTGTACTTAAAATTATCAATAGCAACTCCATATAACTCCCGCTTTTCCACTCAGTCTCACCATTCATTCCCAGTGGTGTTACTGACTGTAGTGTAAAAATCCTGTATTATCCCCTTTTGTTTAAAAATGCCTCTCTATCACCTCCTTTTAGTATCAGCAACCAAAATAGACCAAAGGTTTTGCAATTCTGCAGCTGAGTCCACCTAGAACAAACTATAAATCAGTCTAGAACAAATGTTTGATCCCACAAGTTGCATAGTCAACCTTTACTTCTCACATCCTGCACCTTCTATGAAAGACCTTACTTTCCTCCCAATAGGTCTGAAAGCAGCGATCTAATTCTATATATTAGATCCACCACGACTTTTCTCCCATTCTGTGTCTATGGGAAATGCTGTAGATGGATCAGGCCATAATCATTGACAACAGTCCTTTAAAAAAAATGAATTGCCTTCCTTTTCTCTTTCAAGTATTCACTTTCCAGTCTCAGCATCTCACTTATTACAGACATATTTCTGGGGGGCGGGGGGTTCCCCCTCCCTTGTAAAAAATCCATCCTTTCTTTCACTCCCATTCATTCATTTTAACAAATATCCTAGATCCATTTCCCTGAACTGATTCTGTTCCATTCTCCAGAATAAACACTTAAATAAGTATTGCAAACTTCATCTTCAGATTGCAGCACGCTTCTCAAAGCTCAATATTTTGGCATATCTCAGTATCTAATTTACTACTTTCAATTTACCTCATCACCATTTAGGAATTTCCTTATATGTCTCCAAGAATCTCCTGGATTCAGTTTGCAGAATCCTCAGTGCTATTCCCTCCCCCCATACCTTATGTTACTTTTATAGATCTGTGCATGCATTATTACGTCCCCATATACAATCCCTACTACATCATGCATTTGTAAGCCCTCTCCTCCAAATTTTCGGTCAAAGTAATTAAGCTCAGTGCATCACATATAGGAGCTTATGGAATAAGGCTTAACATGCACAATAAGGGCCTTTTGTACAGGCAAAAAATAATGTGCTAGGCAGTAAGGCCTTAACGTGCATGTTAAGACAGTTGCCCAATACATTAACCTATATGTGCTAAAATTAGCATGTACCTGAATGCACATCAAAGGCTTTACCAGGCTTATTGTTGTGAGGCCCGGCCACGCTCACCCGCGGCCAGACCTCCCTACCTCCTCCACGCGGCCGGCTCGGGATCTTCCTCGCAGTGGGCAGCAGCGTGCGGGCCGCGGCGCGACTTGCACTTGGACGTCGGGGATCAACCCTCGGGGAAGTCGCGGCTAGTCCCGCCTCTTAAAGGGGCCGCGACGCCGAAACCAGGCCGGCCCCGGAAGATGACATCATCAGCCAGGGAGATTTAAACTCCCTCGGAGGAAGGAAGGACGCGTTTGCAACAGGTTCCTGTGTTTGGCTGCGTTTTCCCTGGTTCTCCTGTTTCCTGGCTTGACTTGGATTGGATTCGGTTTGCTGCTCGCCGCCTGCCCTGGACCTTTTGCCTGGATTTGTTTTCGTTGCTCACTGCCTGCCCCAATCTGTGGTATTGTATACTGTCTTCTGGCCTTGACCCTTGCCTGGAACTTGGACTGTGTCTGTTTGCCGCCTGCCTTGACCCTTGCCTGGAATTTGGACTGTGTTTGCTTGCCGCCTGCCTTGACCCTTGCCTGGAATTTGGACTGTGTTGCTTGCCGCCTGCCTTGACCCTTGCCTGGAATTCGGACTGTGTTTGCTTGCCGCCTGCCTTGACCCTTGCCTGGAATTCGGACTGTGTTGCTTGCCGCCTGCCTTGACCCTTGCCTGGAACCCGGACTGCGTACCTGCCACCTCTCTGAGGACGCCGTGACGAGATCGTGTTGCGGAACTTCCACCTTCCGGAGACGAGTTCACCTGGGCACTACAGGTGGGTGTCATCTCTCGTCCCGGTCCAAGGGTCCACTATCATAACACTTATAGCATGCTGATCTCCCTTTATTTACCAGGGGCCTAATAATTCCAAAAAATGAATATCTGCCTTGGACCAGAATGAAATGGAGACAAGGATAACTGCAACAAAACCTATAAACAATGTCACAGCTGGACTGAAGCCTTTTTTGAATACTCAGCTGAACCAGATGAAAAGGTGAGGTTTCAGTGAGAGAGATAGAAAAAACTGTAGACTGAGCTGAAAGATGCTGACTGAAAACATTCTTGCACAGGTAAAGTCAAACTCCTAATTGCACACTCTTTGTCCAATGGTTGGGAAGAGGAGGAAGGAAAGATCCATGACCTCCTCTGCCGTCACTGTGTCTTCTCCTGCAGTGGAACCAATGATTCTTCATTATGCAGTGGAAGTATGGATGCCAGGGAGAAGTCACTGAGGAGTTAAGGGGCACAAATTTTGCCTTTGTCTCCTCTGGACCACAGCATCACACTGAGCCCTGAGGACCCTGAGAGGCGTGAACACATCCAACAGAGGATCACCGAAACCAGATTGCTTTGGGCAGACACTGATGGTTGACATCATTAGGCCTGGCCTGGTTAGAGGGGGAGCCATATGGGAAGGCCTGGAAGTGGATGCAACCAGTAATGGAGTCCGAGACATCAGGGAGGCTGGGAATGTGCTGCAGAAAGTTGTATTATCCAATAGAGAAGATACTTGAGGTCAACAAGTACTCCCAGGTGATTCTCCAAGGCATGGAGGTGAGTAGGGATTGTTTCATCTGACAAGCCTTCTGAGTTTATCTTGGAGGAGATGTGGAATGCAATATGGGGACTGGGGCAATCCCTCACAGCACACATCTCCTACTTAACTGAAAAGACTCTGATTTGGAACACACAGTTTGCTTCAGAATCAACTGCATGAGAGTGTTAAAAGATTAGAAGTGGTTGGAAAAACAATTGAGAAGCTATATCGCTCTATGGTGAGACCGCATCTTGAATACTGTGTACAATATCAGTGTTGGAAATATTAAGCATCATCTTTATTTAACACTTTATTTATTTGATTTATTTATTTATGTATTATTTATTTATTAACACCTTTTCTAGTACCGACCTTCATGAAAAAAATTTCATATCAGATCGGTTACATGTAACAAGGGTTATAACTTAAACAGAACAATTCACTAGAAGCGGAAGTTACATATAACAAGGGTAGTAACTTGGAGGCTAGGCTAGTCAGAGGTATCGGGACAGTGTACTGAAGAGAACTAGAAAAGGCATGAAACAAAAGAAACTTTGGAGAGCTCACATCATCTGATGTAAGCTCTCAAGCTCTCTGGTCACCGCCAATCTCAAAAAGATATATTTGCAATGGAGAAAGTACACAGAAGAGGCAACAAAATGACAAAGGGGATGGAACAGCTCCCCTATGAGGAAAGGCTGAAGACGGTTACGGCTGTCAGCTTGGAACGAAACAGCTGAGGGGGATATGATAGAGGTCTTTAAGATCATGAGAGGTCTTGAACGAGTATTTGTTGAATCGGTTATTTAAACTTTCGGATAATAGAAGACCAGGGGGCATTCCATGAAGTTAGCAAGTAGCACATTTAAGACTAATCGGAGAAATTCTTTTTCACTCAACGCCAATAAAGCTCTGGAATTTATTAGCCAGAGAATGAGGTTAGTGCAGTTAGAGTAGCTGGGTTAAAAAAAAGGTTTGGATAAGTTCTTGGAGGAGAAGTCCATTAATGCTCTTAATCAAGTTTACTTAGGTAATAGCCACTGCTATTAATTGCATCAGTAGCATGGGATCTTCTAGGTGTTTGGGTACTTGCCAGGTTCTTGTGGCCTGGTTTGGCCTCTGTTGAAAACAGGAAGCTGGGCTTGATGGACCCTTGATCTGACCCAGCATGCAATTTCTTATGTTCCTATGTTAAAGATAATATTTTCCTGTGTTTTTAAGATGGACTAGAGACAACCTAGTTATAAATTTTCCTAAGATTCCAACAATTTCAGTGTTGGAAATATTTAAGCATCATCTGATGTAAGCTCTCAAGGTTCCAGCACTATCTGCCGTTTTAAGGATATACTATCTCCCGCCTTATAAAAAAGAAGGAGACAGAGGAACCCTGGCCATATTGTCTCCCTTATATGATGTCTTCATTTGACAGCCTTTTTGGAGACATCTGATGAAAAGTTGAGGTTCTAGTGACTTTGACGGTTTTCAGTGGCCACTAGCTCAGATAGGAATAGGTACTCAAGATGTTTCTCAAATGCTGAGAAGAACCCGTTTGAGAAGATGAAGGTCAGGCTGTTCCCTTTGTTGTGAACATAGACACAGAGGAAGCATGGACCAACAATGGTTAATGAGACCACAGGTTATTCAGTAGGAAACTTCCTTCTTTTAATGTTTCCTTTCAAATTCTTAATTAGGCATCAGAAAGTCTCCTATGTAATTTTTGAACCAAGTCAATTGTCAATGTTTTTCAGTGATAACTTCACACAAGAAGGACAGGTGATGACCCACTCCTTCTATGTGCTGATAGGATTAATTAATTACTTTCAATTAACATAGAAACATAGAAACATAGAAACATAGAAATGACGGCAGAAGAAGACCAAATGGCCCATCCAGTCTGCCCAGCAAGCTTCCCTCATTTCTTCTCCCATACTTATCTGTTTCTCTTAGCTCTTGGTTCTAATTCCCTTCCACCCCCGCCATTAATGTAGAGAGCGGTGGAGGAGCTGCATCCAAGTGAAATATCTAGCTTGATTAGTTAGAGGTAGAGTAGGTAGTAGTAACCGCCACAATAAGCAAGCTACACCCATGCTTATTTGTTTTTACCCAGATTATGTTATACAGCCCTTATTGGTTGTTTATCTTCTCCCCTGCCGTTTGAAGCAGGGAGCTATGCTGGATATGCGTGAGGTATCAGTTTTTTTCTCTCCCCCTGCCGTTGAAGCAGAGAGCTATGCGGATATGCATCGAAAGTGACGTATCAGGCACATTTGGTTTGGGTAGTAACCAGCCGTGACAAGCCAGCTACTCCCCGCTTTGTGAGTGTGAATCCTTTTTTCTTCTCCCCTGCCGTTGAAGTTATTGCTGGATATGCGTGAAGTATCAGTTTTTCTTTTCCCCTGCCGTTGAAGCAGAGAGCTATGCTGGAAATTCGTGATGTATCAGTCTTTCTCCCATGCCGTTGAAGTAGAGAGCCATGCTGGATATGCGTCGAGAGTGAAGTATCAGGTACATTTGGTTTGGCGGTAGTAACCGCCGTAACAAGCCAGCTACTCCCCGCTTTGTGAGTGCGAACCCTTTTTTCTTCTCCCCTGCCGTTTAAGCAGAGAGCTCTGCTGGATGTGTGAAGTAACAGTTTTTCTTTTCCCCTGCTGTTGAAGCAGAGAACTATGCTGGATATGCATTGAAGTGAAGTATAAGAATGGAGTGATCAAGCTAGTTGAAAGGCATCAGGAATAGAGGAAGGTGAGAGGTAGTAATTTGGATATTGGTTTGGGGTAGTAACCGCCGTAACAAGCCAGCTACTCCCGTCTTTGTGAGTGCAAATCCTTTTTCCACATTTCCTCTTGCTGTGTTGAATTTTAGAGTGAGTTGGGAGTCACAGTAACCATGTGTATGTTTATTGACTAAGGGTATTGTCTCCAGGCAGTAGCCATCATTCTGGCGAGTCACCCACTCTTCATTGGCGGCCTCTTGACTTTATGGATCCACAGTGTTTATCCCACGCCCCTTTGAAGTCCTTCACAGTTCTGGTCTTCACCACTTCCTCCGGAAGGGCATTCCAGGCATCCACCACCCTCTCCGTGAAGAAATACTTCCTGACATTGGTTCTGAATCTTCCTCCCTGGAGCTTCAAATCGTGACCCCTGGTTCTGCTGATTTTTTTCTTATGGTAAAGGTTTGTCGTTGCCTTTGGATCATTAAAACCTTTCAAGTATCTGAAAGTCTGTATCATATCACCTCTGCTCCTCCTTTCCTCCAGGGTGTACATATTTAGATTCTTCAATCTCTCCTCGTACGTCATGCGATGAAGGTCCTCCACCTTCCTGGTAGGTTTAGGTTTCCCTAAAGATTTGAACTTTTTTATGTTATGGAAGATAACCAGGGACCTTCGTTTTCAGTTTTTATTTTATTGTTTCTGGGAAAACATTGTTGGGTAGACACAAATACTCATTGATTGGGGATGTATACAAGGCATATTGCAAACAGTGATATTTATATAATATCCACTTGTTAACAATATATATGTTATCCTTATCTTTAATACTGGATGTTATGTTGTTATAATGTTGATATTAGTACCTACTGGTTTGCAGAGGCACTAGACCTATCTGTATGTCACTTCCTGTTTCTGATGATATAAGAAAAAATAATAATGGAGTAGATTTTAAAAGCTTGCGCGCGCTCGTCCATGTGCGCGCACTATCCAGTGCACGCACATGGACACACAATTTTATAAAATGTGTGCGCCAGTGCATGCATGTTATAAAATCGGGGTCGGCGTGCACAAGGGGTATACATTTGTGCAACCTGCGCGTGCCGACACCTACGGTCTTCCACATTCCCTCCCAGTCCGCTCCAATTAGGAGCGGCCCTGAGAGGGAACTTCCCTACCCCCTATATTAACCTTCCTACCCCTTCCTCTAACCTTTCCTCCCCTAGCCTATGCTAAACCCCCCAATCCTTGTCATATTTGTTGCACCTCCCAGCACGCAATACCCAGCACAGCGGCAAATGGCCGCTGTGCCAGGCACCTCTAATCTCACCCCACCCTCAGACCTCCCTGCCCTGCCCCCCGGACTGCCCTGCCCCCCTGGACTGCCCCTTTCAGCAACCCTGGGATTTACATGCATCCCGGGGATTTACGCGCATGGCCGAGCCTTTGAAATAGGCCTGGCGCCTAAGGCCACTTACACACTTAAAACCCCAGGTTTTATGCGTGTAGGTCTTTAAAATCTGGCCACAAAATGATTAAACATTATTGTTTCTGGGAATTTCAATGTTATAAACAAAACATAATCAGTGGAAAAATGACTTTGTTATAGTGAAGAGAAAAATCAGTGGAAATGTCATATTTCCATTGATTATGTTTTGTTATAACATTGAAATTCTCAGGAAAAAAAATGAAGGTTGCTTATGGCTTGAGACTTGACCCTCCAACATTTTGAAGACTTGATAGAGTAATATACAGTAGATGCAAGGATTTCTTCACTCCCTTACCAATAGTTCTGCCCTTGACCAGATATAAGGGGAGGCTGTTACAATTTCTAAGACATCCCTAAGATTTTTCACCTCCCAGGGTGCTGTGTTTGGTCAAGCTCCCCTTTATAAACTGGTTGGAGTGCGTTTAAGATTGGTTGGTTGTAGGGGTTTTATTGGAGCAGAAGGAGTTCTGTCTTAGAGGATCTTGGTAGGACCCACAGTCTGTAGAATCAGGAAGAACAAGGACAGAAATCTTGCTAGAGCCATCGCGGAGCTAGACAGTACTATCCTGAACAAGAAGAGGGGAGAAGAGAGGATCTTTTTTTTAAAGAGAGCTGGTTGTTTTCTTGACTTGTTCCCAGCTCAGGAGGGCAAACCCCCTCACTGAGGGGGTTGAGATAGGGAGCTGCATTTGTCTTGCATCCAATCTATAGTGGGGACTGTGGTTGCCCAAGGATGAGAACTGTCTTTTAAGAAGATTTTTCTTTACCTTGGCTAGAAGGGAGATTTTTTTCCTCCACCAACTCCCTACCTACTTTGGAGGAGAGATTTTCCTATTTTTTCACATCCCTGGGAGGGGACAGTAACTCAGAAGCTGAAGACGAAGAAAGAGTTTGTAGCAGTTGGAGTTTTCATCCTTCTTTGCATTCTCATGATTTTCGCTATTTTTGAATTGGATCATATTTTTTAAGTTACAGTAAATTTAGGATTTGAACACCAAGCCAACGTTCCTCTTTTCATAACATCGTCGAGTGAGTATACTGACTACTGAGACTGACAGAAGTGAGAGACTGTTGCAGAGTGGATTCCCACCCTTACACCTAGGCTATGTCCTCCTCCCAACTAGTGAAACCCCAACAACCACAGTGGCTAACAGCGCATAAATGGAGAGAAAAGTGAGAGGTCCAGGACAGTGTGATTGATCCGAGGGCTGTATAGCCCCTATAGTCTGGTTCTAAACCGAAGAAGGCATTAAATATTAGAGATGTGCATTCGTTTTTTGCCAAATTGGAAAATTTCAACGACATTGTCCAATTCGGCATGTTTCGGGGAGCCCGAAAAAAGATCGAGATTTTTCCCGTTTCTTCGCAAAAAAATTTGTTTTTCAGATTAGTGCGCACTAATGGGAGATAGTGTGTGCTAACTCCCGTTAGCAACATGCTAACAAAAATAACAAAAAGTAACAAAATCTAACGGTTTTTGTTAGCGCACACTAATGATTTTTCATGAAAAAAAACCCTGAACCACTAAAAACCGACATTTCCCGTGGTGGCCGAAAAACGAAGAATGACACGAACACAAAAAACGATTCACATCTCTATTAAATATATACTATATATGCGGTAGTAACAGCTAGGGAGTTCTTGCATTAGTTTAATTTTGTTGATATTTTCTGTTTATTGCTCTTTTTTTCTTCTCAAGTATGAACTGGAAGAATAAAGAAACTAATTTATTTATTTTAAAGGAGGCATAAATATTGAGCATACAATTAGATTTTTGAATGTATGAATGCTATTTTGCCCCTGATCAGTTGCCTGTGGAAAAAGCAGGTGTGCCATTCACTGATTTGCAGGGGGGGGGGGGGAAGAGAGAGAGAGAGAGAGAGACTTACTATAGTGGCTATGCCCTAGACAGGTATTTTAATCCCTATGGGAGGGCCACCTACTAACTCGGGGTGGGGATTAGGTATGAGCGTCGGGGGTTGGGGGCCACTTTCGCATTCCACATGAGACCTACGGAAAGAACAGTGGTCTCTAGTGAAGATTTGCTGGCCGTCGGAGTGAGGAACTCACTCCAAGAGGAGATTTGGACTACATTCTCTCCACCTAGCTTGTTGTTGCCCAGGTAGAGTGTCCAGCAAGCTAGGTGGAGAGAACGTTGCCCAAATCTCCTCTTGGAGTGAGTTTCCTCACTCCGACGGCCAGCAATCTTCACTAGAGACCACTGTTCTTTCCGTAGGTCTCATGTGGAATGCGAAAGTGGCCCCCAACCCCCGACGCTCATACCTAATCTCCACCCCGAGTTAGTAGGTGGCCCTCCCATAGGGATTAAAATACCTGTCTAGGGCATAGGTACTATGGTAAGGTTCTCTCCCTCTCCCTCTCCCTCTCCCTCTCTCTCTCTCTCCCTAGCCTGATTTCAGGGTTGTAGTTATTAGCCATGCTAACACTGCAGCTGTTTCGCCACACACGATAAACAGGTTCCTGCTTTACATATCCTCCACCCCCTGAATACCAAATTGCTAATTTGCATTCACAAATCACATTAACAGCTGTTAATGCAATTTTATTGCATGCGGTAAACTGGCCCTAAGTGGCAAAAATATTCCAAAGTTGGCCTTTAGCCAGATAACTCAGAAGTTATCCGGCCAACTGCCATTTAATATGAAGAACCCAATATTCCAAAGCCCTAGGCACCTACTTTTAAGAGTTAAGGATCTAGACCTTTGAATTTAAAAAAGTTTTCTGGGCTCAGCACCTAAATTTCGCTGCCTTAAATCGGAAGGTCCCTAAATTAAGGCACCAAAAACATGGAACTGAAAGGGTGGGACCAGGGTGAGGAATAAACTTAGGGGCTCAGTGCTGGGCACCTAAATAATGTGGCTTCTTGCAGGTCCTCCCGAGAATGGGACAAAATTAAGAAGGCATTGAATATTGATTGTATGTTCACATACAGGTTATTTATTTTGAAATCTTTGCTATTACAGTTTCCTTTGTCATTGACTCAGAAGCTATTTATAGATTTTTTTTTTTCGTTATCTCAGTGTAACTGGAAGAACAATGAACATTTTTGGTAGAACTCGGTACGTATGATATATGGCGGCCGTTAATATAGCATAGTGGCTAAATGGTTGGATATATTGAGACCTATAGATCAATACTTTAAATTATAAGTTTCCTCCATGCTGTATTTATTTGGTATCCTCGGTTGTCGATATAATATGTTTTTTCAGTCTTCGTTTTTCTCTGACATTTTTTTTTTTTTTTTTTGTCTTATGTGCATTTAAAATTTTTAGAAATAAATTTGAGCTGAAAAAAAATTCCTCCTCCCAAAAGCTGTATTAACTTTAGGAATCATCTAGTGAAGGTTCCTAAAGTTACATTTAGGATCCTATAAAATCTGCTGTTTAAAGCACCTTATTTAAAGCACCGTAAATGTTTGCATATAGGCACCGAAATAAGGCTTCTTAAATCAGGGGCTGAGCCCTTTTTTGAAAATCAAAGTCACACTGAACAGTCTGGAAATTTCTTCCTGTCTGAGGATTTCCAAGAAAGGTAATATATTTTCGTCAAAAAAATCTCTTCTTGCCCCTAATGCTTGAAATTCAGAAAACCTGGACTGCAGTACAAAGGGGATCCTAGGTTAGAAAACCTTGGAAAGGGAGAAACTGCCCGCCATGCCCGAGGACCTGGACCTAGTTTCAGCTTCTGCCACCGTGAGGTAAACGGGCCCCAGGCGGCCGTGACGTGGCCTGTCACTCAGCCTTGGCTTTTCCCTGCGCCGACGGCCTCCGAAACCGATGAGGCACGTTTCGGGGATTCCCAGCCGCCCAAAAAATCAGAAGAAAGCGAAAGTTTCCATTTCCAGGGCTTCGTGGCCCGGACTTTCGCTTCTGAACGCTTCTTGCCCGTAACTGCATTGCCGTGCACGCGATCTGGACCAAGCGATGCATGCTGGAGGTCAGCAAGGACGGCGGGCCTACCCCGCTCGTACGACTTCCCGTTTCACAGGGAGCGCAGCGCTCCATTCCTAGGGCACTTTTCATCTCGCCAGAGGTGAAAGTTCGCGGGTACTCTTTAGCCAGGATACGCAGAGCAGATTCAGGCGAGTAAATCCCACTTTGAAAGCTTGCGGGCGTCGGGGGGCAAGCGCACGCAAAGCTACCCCTGCTCAAGAGCAGATTGGGACCGTGTGCACGTGGATCTGGATGCATCGTTTTGAAAACGGAATGCCAACCTCCGTCCCTCCCTAACTCTACATTCCCCCACCCTCCAAGAGTGACTGTTTAATGTGCACGTACATGTACGAGTGCATTCGTATTCCATGTGTACCTTTACCTGCATACCCAACCAGGGATGTTTTCCACCAGCCAAAACCAAGGTTTTTTTTGCCCTTTAAGTGCCTTTGAAATTTACCCTCTCCGTATCTAAGGGTATCTGTCCATTTTGGTGTGAGTGGAACGGAGTGGTCTAAGAAGGGGAACAAAAACCCCTGTAGGAGTTGCTGGAAGTCTGTCCTGGGAGAAGGATGAGGTAGTTAAATTTTATCTTGTTCTTTCTGATCTACCTCCCCCTTCCCGAGCTCTGCTCTGAGCTGAAGCCTGATATATTGCACCTAGCAAACTTCAGCCTCGGGGAAAACTCAAGTGCTCAGTGCCTGAAATATGGGAAATCTTCTGAACGTTTAGAGTGAGACATTTGTATCAGACTTTTACAGGTCAAATGAAAACAGAGCCCGGAAAGGTTGGCGAAAGCCCGAGCCAGGACACAGTGAGTTCAACCAAGTCGGAAAGCTTTGATTCTCAACAGAACTATCAGAAAATGTACATCTCTGAGCTTGTGAACAGAAACCTGCCGTGCTGGACAGAGCCAAAGGCATGCACCGACCCAGCTGGCAGCATCAGCTGCGGGGGAAGTCCAGACACCCAGGTCAAGTGAGGTCATCGGTGAGACACCATGGCTTTCGTCAATAAGCAGAGACGTGGGCTTTCGGGGGCAGCAGCTCACTTAAATTTTACAGACCACAGAAAGAGAAATGAATTGCTGTTTGAAATTTCAGTAGAAGGAACGCTGTTAACTATTTAAAATGCAAGCCACGGGGCTCACGCTGTCACGCGTACCAGTTACCATTGTGCCCAAGGTCTCATATAAATCTTTTTCTCTGCCAGGTTACATTTCAAGCCATCATATTACAAATTAAATCTCTCTTTCCTGCAGTCCATACAGAAAAACCTTGCTTTTTTTTTTTTTTTTTTGCCGTAGGTGCCTTCCCGAAGGCACCTGCTCTGTCTGTGTTTTGCATTATTTATCTTGGATGCTTTTCAATTTTTGGCCACTTATATAAGGGGGTTTCCCAGATGCCACGAGCTACAGTACCAGGGCTCCCAATTCATCTTGCTTGTCCATATATGGTGTCTTCGCATCTCAATTATTGGCCTGCAACACTGGAAAATGAAGAATGACCTTGAGCAAATGTGTGTTGTTTTTTTTTCTGAAAATCTCTCTGCCTTTCTTCTTGTGCACAAAGTCCTGCTTTTTAATAAAAAGCTGTAACAGGTCAGAATGTAACTCAGAGGCATCTCGCAGTGCATTTTCTTCCTTTCCACATCACAGGGCTCATCACTCTTCATATAATCTCTCGTTTCTGCACTGGACTCTCTTCCGAAGGCGCCTCTCTGTGATGGAAACCATCTGCTCACATTTATGTCGGGGCTCTAGGGTTATGTTTTCTTTCCACTCCTCCCCTTCCCTCCTTTGCTCTTTCTCTTTCTCCCCTTCCCATCTTTTCTGTCTCTCCCCCCTCCCCCCCACCTTCCCTGTACGTCTTCCTCTCCTTCTCTCTCGGCCCTCACGGTCTCCCCTCTGATTCCTCTTTCCTTCGTGGCCCTGCTGGAGCTGCTGCCACCGCTGATTCCTCTTTCTTGCTTTTTTTTTTTTGTCCGCTTGCTTCCTTTATGTTCGTAACAAAAAGTTACCGAAAACCTGAATGGAAAAAAGACAGCAGTTTGGAGAAGAGAGATAAAGGATAGATTAAAGGTGGCCAAGCTGGTTTAAGGAACCCCCCCCCCCCCCCCCCAGAAAGGATTTAGAATAGCAGGAACAGGTGGCGAATGCAGAGCATGAAGATGTGAAATTGACAAGGTCAGAGTAACTGCTGGATATTTCTTTTCCCCCGGCAAGATGCAGCACAGACTGCAGAAGTCAGGAGACAACCAGGGCCGGAGAGAGGAATGGAGGCCATAGAGGAAATGAGAGGACAACGTACGGAGAAGAAGCCAACGAGGGCCCAGTTCATCCTTCACGTTCAAGTGAACGAAAGGGGGAAGAGAAGACAAAATGGTACTGCAGGCCCAGGGACCACCACCGACTCCACCCGTGGCCAGCACTCCTTAGTGGCTTCCCCTCTGTTCCAGCAGCTCAATCTGTCCCTGGGTGCCGCTGTATATTATGGGTGGCTTTTTTTTTCTTTTACCTCTAGGCCCAGATTATAAACAAGTAATTGTAGCAAGTGCTTCACACTCAGTTTATTATTTTGTTTTATTATTATCACCAAGCTTCCTTCCTGCTTCCATGTGCCTTGATTCCTGCTAAAAATATAGCAATTTATTATCTTCATTGTCCCCAGTTTGAGTATCAGGATATTGCCCCCAAAATGGCCTACTGCCAATAAGGGCTGCTCAGCTGCCAATCAGATTCCCTCATCAGACAGCTGTAATAGCTCCCAAAGGGGCAAAGTCCTGAACCCTGCAGAGCTCGATAAAATGTGTTCATTTGTTAAGTCATCGCCAACAGCAAGTCTCCATTAACTCAGTGACAGAACAGTTGGCTCACCAAGTACAAAGTCAATGTAAGATCTGCGGACCCTTCCTGCTGAGGTGAGGTTAATTCCACCTACGGGGTAGGCCCCACAGGTCCTCACTGACAGCTGGCGGAGCTACGCAGGAGAGCGACTGGACAAGAACTTCCCTTATACTAATCCCTTTCCCTTTGGGTTGAGCCCTCGGGTTCCGGGGGCCGGTGTGCGCGAGTCTCCATTGAAGTGGAATATGTGTAGGTCCAGGGTCAGACTTGGGTAAGTGGCAAGTAGGGATGTGAATCGTTTTTTGACGATTTAAAATATCGTCCGATATATTTTAAATCGTCAAAAATCGTTAGAGCCGCGATACAATAACAATTCCCCAGATTTATCGTTAAAAAATTGTAAATCGGGGGAAGGGGGAGGGGAAGGGGGAGGGCGGGAAAACCGGCACACTAAAACAACCCTAAAACCCACCCCGACCCTTTAAAATAAATCCCCCACCCTCCCGAACCCCCCCCAAAATGCCTTAAATTACCTGGGGTCCAGAGGAAGGGTCCCGGTGTGATCTTTTACTCTCGGACCTCCGTGCGTTGTAGAAATGGCGCCGGCGCTACCTTTGACCAGCTTGGGGGGGGCCCTCCTGACCCCCACAAGACTTGCCAAAAGTCCAGCAGGGGTCCGGGAGCGATCTCCTACCGCGAATCGTTTTTCCGTACAGAAAAACGATTAGACTGCAGGAGGTCGTTCCGGACCCCCGCTGGACCCCCAGGGACTTTTGGCCAGCTTGGGGGGGGCCTCCTGACCCCCACAAGACTTGCCAAAAGTCCAGCGGGGGTCCGGAACGACCTCCTGCAGTCGAATCGTGTTGCCGTACGGCCGGCGCCATTTTGCGCAAAATGGCGCCGGCCATACGGCAACACGATCGTTCCGGACCCCCGCTGGACTTTTGGCAAGTCTTGTGGGGATCAGGAGGCCCCCCCCAAGCTGGTCAAAAGTCCCTGGGGGTCCAGCGGGGGGTCCGGGAGCGATCTCCTACGCTCTTGACGTCGGGGGACAAAAAAACAAAATGGCTCCGGCGCTACCTTTGCCCTGTCATATGACAGGTCAAAGGTAGCGCCGGCGCCATTTCTACAACGCACGGAGGTCCGAGAGTAAAAGATCACACCGGGACCCTTCCTCTGGACCCCAGGTAATTTAAGGCATTTTGGGGGGGTTTGGGAGGGTGGGGGATTTATTTTAAAGGGTCGGGGTGGGTTTTAGGGTTGTTTTAGTGTGCCGGTTTTCCCGCCCTCCCCCTTCCCCTCCCCCCCCCCCACTGGACCCCAGGTAATTTAAGGCATTTTGGGGGGGTTCGGGAGGGTGGGGGATTTATTTTAAAGGGTCGAGCTGGGTTTTAGGGATTTTTTAGTGTGCCGGTTTTCGATTTACACGATTTACACGATATTTAAAAAACCCAAACTGCGACGATCCGATTCCCTCCCCCTCCCAGCCGAAATCGATCGTTAAGACGATCGATCACACGATTCACATCTCTAGTGGCAAGTGGCAAGCGAGAGTGGTCAATGTCCAGACAGGGGTCAGTGGCAATTAGCAAGTGAGAGTGGTCAATGTCCAGGCAAGGGTCAGTAGCAAGCAGCAAGCGAGAGCGGTCAACGTCCAGGCAAGGTTCAGTGGCAAGCAGCAAGCGAGAGTGGTCAATTTCCAGGCAAGGGTCAGATCCAGAAGTCAGTCCTGAGGGCAGGCTTGGAAGATGAGGAAAAGGGCTGGCACAGCAGGGCAGGCAGGACTGGCACAGCAGGGCAGGCAGGACGGCAAAGGTCTGGATAAGGCGAGGCTGAACCAGCTGGAGACGCAAGGCAAGGCTGAGCTGGAGTAATGAGGCAAGGCTGGGCTGGAGTGACGAGGCAAGAAGCAGGATCAGGAACCAGCAAGCAGCAGCGTACACACTACACACCAGGATGCAGGAGACCCGTTGCTGAGGCACCGGAGCACAATCAGAGGAGCCCTTAAATACTGAGGGCAGCATGACATTATCCAGGGGCGCCTCGAAGGCTTTCCCGCCACAGGCCCCTTAAGAGGAGGAGTTATGTGCACACCATACCTTAGGACGCCCGGGGCAGGAGCAGGTGGGTGGCGTGTGGAGCCGCGTTCAGGAGCGCAGAGAGGCAGCGGCGTCCGTGCAGTGGGATGGAGTAGACGGTCTCCTCAGCCGTGCTGGGTTGCGTCAGAGAGAGTACTGCGGCTCGCGGGACCTTCCCGCAAGACACATCCCTAACAGTCAATGCTGCACTTTCCATACCAGCAGACCCTGAACTGGTGCCGCGTCCTTAAGGAAAATGCTGACTTAACAAATTGATCTGCCTCTGCTGTAAAATCCTAGCCTAGTGATTTTAGCATAGGTAACAAACCTGGAAATAGGATTGCACAGCATCCAGAAAACCAATTGAAAGTAGGTTTAGCAACAGATAAGGATCTTTACCCCATATCTTTGTGTCCTCTCTTAATAAACACTTCGTACATGTAGCCTGGGAGCTCTCAGAGGCTGGAGACAGCTACAGTGTTTTTTTTTCCAGGGGTAGAGGGAATTTATTTCAAGGCCTAACTGGTGGGGGCCACTGTTTTGGATCTCATGTCTTCAAACCAAGACAGCACACCAAAGCAGATTCTCCCAAGGTTATCTCTTCTCTTTTATTTTTCAAATTTCAAGCAATAAAACAATAATTACAGTCTTTGTGAAGTCCATTAAAAAATCAAGTAGAAAACTTTCAGTACAAGTCACTTCTTTCAGATGGTCAAAATGAAAAGTTGAGTTGCACTGTCTCAGTGGAAACGGGTAAACAGTGGAGTGCCTCAGGGACCTGTACTTGGACCGGTGCTTTTCAATATATATATATAAATGATCTGGAAAGGAATATGATGAGTGAGGTTATCAAATTTGCGGATGATACAAAATTATTCAGAGTAGTTAAATCACAAGCAGACTGTGATACATTACAGAAGGACCTTGCAAGACTGGAAGATTGGGCATCCAAATGGCAGATGAAATTTAATGTGGGCAATGCAAGGTGTTGGTTAATAGAACGGAAAATGTCATAATGCCTCTATATCGCTCCATGGTGAGACCACACCTTGAATACTGTGTACAATTCTGGTCGCCGCATCTCAAAAAAGATATAGTTGCGATGGAGAAGGTACAGAGAAGGGCAACCAAAATGATAAAGGGGATGGAACAGCTCCCCAATGAGGAAAGGCTGAAGAGGCTAGGGCTGTTCAGCTTGGAGAAGAGACGGCTGAGGGGGAATATGATAGAAGTCTTTAAGATCATGAGAGGTCTTGAACGAGTAGATGTGACTCGGTTAGTTACACTTTCGAATAATAGAAGGACTAGGGGGTATTCCATGAAGTTAGCAAGTAGCACATTTAAGACTAATTGGAGAAAATTCTTTTTCACTCAACGCACAATAAAGCTCTGGAATTTGTTGCCAGAGGATGTGGTTAATGCAGTTAGTGTAGCTGGGTTCAAAAAAGATTTGGATAAGTTCTTGGAGGAGAAGTCTATTAATGGCTATTAATCAAGTTGACTTAGGGAATAGCCACTGCTATTAATTGCATCAGTAGCATGGGATCTTCTTAGTGTTTGGGTACTTGCCAGGTTCTTGTGGCCTGGTTTGGCCTCTGTTGGAAACAGGATGCTGGGCTTGATGGACCCTTGATCTGACCCAGCATGGCAATTTCTTATGTTCTTATGTTCTTATGTCTCCAGTCCCCTAAAAAAGTATGGATACTCAAAATAATGCATAGAAGCCTTCTATTTAAATCAAGCATTTGCCACTTTTTTCATCCAATATATCAATTCAATAGTTGTGTTCCCTGGTCTTTGATCCCAGATGAGCACTACTGCCCGATTGCATTATTGTATTCAGCTATCTTCTTTAATGCATGAGTTGTTTTGGATGTTATGAACAACTTTAATGGTATTGCCATGTTGTATATTATTATTTTATTGCATTGTTTTGATTTTATTGTATTTATTTCATGTTGTTCATTGCACTGAGTGCTTTGCAATTTTTGTAGATGAATGAATGAATAAATATATACTGCTGGATTAGCAGAATTATTCAACTCAGACAGGAAATCTTACAAAGATACCATATGCTGTCAATCTTTGGTGATCAGGTAACCAGCTTGCAGGTGAGACACCACAGCCTGGGTCTTGAAGCAATGAGAGTTTAGATTCCTCGGCTCATTCACTCTACTGAGCTAAGCTTCTGCAGCTCTTCACTGTCTTGGTTGCTTTCAGGAAACTCTTGAAAACACCCTCTCTCTTCTCCTCACCTACAGGGAACTCTCTATCCCTGTAGAGCAGGAGTGCTCAAACCGGTCTCTGGGGGCTCCCAGCCAGTCAGGTTTTCAGGATATCCCTAATGAATATGCAGGAGATTGATTTGATTGCACTACCTACTCAGGGCCAGTGCAAGGGGATTAGGTGCCCTAGATGAGCCTTCTGCCTTGCCCCCCCACCTCCCCAGGTCCAGGCCCCGGCCCCAGCCCCAACCTCCCTGGCACAAACACACAAGTAAAACTAATGCAACAATAAAATGAAGAAATATAAAACATCAATAATAGTAAAAGCATACTGGTAAAAGGAATATTTCAAAATAGCAGACAAATAAGAGTGACATCCAATAATTAAAAACTCAAAAAAATTAAAAAAAAAATGTTCCAGTTCCAAAACAAAAATTGAAAAATTGTACACACATCAAATATTAACATCCAATGATTCAAACTGGGAACCTTTGATTTCTAGATGCCCTGAGATTGTCGTGGATTTGTTGTGCACAAATTTTCTCCTTTCTCTCATACACACACATAATTATATACGGTCATTCTTTCTCACACACAAACTCACACAGGCTCTTCCACAATGCATGCTCTACTAGACACCCACACATACATATATATATATATATATATATATATATGTATATATATATATATATATATATATATATATATATATATATATATATATATATATATATATGAAGGTCCCCTATGTATATATATATATATATATATATATATATACATATATATAATATATATATATATATATATATATATATGCTCTCTCGCTCTCACACCCTCTCTCCCTCACATACACATGCCCTTATTCATTCAGACAGGCCCCTTCTCTCACACACACACACTTAGGTTCCTTGTCTCATTCACACATGTATCTTTATACAGGCTCCCTCTCACTAACACCATCGCTCTCTCCTACACACACAATCCCTCACCCCCCCCACACACACACACATCCTCATACAAGCTCCCTCTCTCTCTCACACTCACATTTCCTCATAAAGTTTCCCCCCCTCCCTCTCTTTCATACACCCCCTCATACAGACACTCTCTGTCTCTTGCACTCACAAACCTCTCTTCACACAGGTTCCCACTTTCTCCGGCACACACACACCATTACACAGGTTCCCTTTCTCACACGCACATTCACTGTCACTCCCTCACACAGGCGCCCTCTCTCTATCTCATACACATACGCACAGAGGCGCTGCTCGCAGCCCGCCAAGTCTCTACTCCTCTTGGCCGCTAGCAGAATGGGCACCGCTCCCGATGCCGAGCCTTCGTGGCCACGTGGCTGCTCTTTGCTGCCCTTTATTGGTTGACGCCCTAGGCGACTGCCTAGTTTTGCCTAGTGGACATGCCAGCCCTGCACCTACCATGTACGCAAATATTTTTCATGCATATTCATTAGGGATATCCTGAAAACCTGACTGGCTGGGGGACCTCAACGACCAGTTTGAGCACCCCTGCTCTAGCGGTTCTTCTATCCCCTGTCTGGCATATACTAAATTGCACACATGCACAGGGGATGTAGAACATGGACAATACCATTCTAATTTAATGCATTGATTTAACTATCATTTTCAGTAACAGACAACAGGGAACTTACATAAAGAAAACAAGCACCCAAGTGTCTCTTCATTCTTTATGCTTATGCATAGTACAACTACATTGAAATCTGCTTTAAAAAAAAATAAAAGCAATCACATCTAAAATGGGATCATTGGGGCCAAATTCACCAAGGTTTTTCTTCAGTTCTGTGCCTTTGGAGAAGAAATATTGACAAATGGGCCCCTCGGAGATTCAACGGGCATATACAGCAACATTTGTGTGCTTATCAGCCTAGGGTTGCCAGCTGCCTTCGTGTTTTATTGACAAGTGGATAGGGTCCCCCGGCTCATGCATGGATTTGTGACCCTTCTTTTCTTAGAAAAGTCAGAACTACGAGTCTATGCAGGCGACGGGTTAAAAAACCAGGAGTGGATGATCCTGTCTGGCAAAAAAGTAGAACCAGCTGGGCAAGCGTAATCCATTCCAGTGAAAGGTTATTGCACTAATTATTTTCTTTCCTTTTCAGGTAAAGATTTTCATTTTTACAGCTTGGGCTAGAACGTTATGTCAACGATTTCTCAGTACTGTACGACCTCCCCGCTGAAAGCAGCAAGGCATTGCAGAGTTAGCTACTGCACAGGCACCACTCATATGACAAATCAACATTTTTAAACATGTTTGCCGTTTGGTAAGGCTTCTACCTTGACTAATTTATGTTTATGCTGCAGTGCTATGGTTTTATCAGAGTATCTAGCTTGTTATTTCTTTCAGTTATTTTAGGGCTATTTTATCTATTCTTAGGATTTGTTACTGCTTTAATGATTGCACACTTTCTAGGTTTATAATTTTACAATATCTTAATTATATGTGTAGAGAATCCAACTAAAAGGATTGTTCTATTTTGCCAGGGGGAACAGATAATGTGGTGTTACTGTGGGTCTTGCTCCTCCCTGTGGGAGTTTGAGATGGTGAGCTCCCAGCCTATTTAGACCCCTGCCACCATCTTGATTTCTGGAATCTTTAATCGACCTTCCCAGGGGCAGCACATTCTCTGTGGTTTATTTCCTAGAGAAGGACCTTGGGATCACTGGGATTGAGATCTGGGTATTGGAAGGAGACAGGTTACCTTCACCTGTTTGCGATGATTTTGTTCCGATGAGGACGTTTTGGCCACCCTTCCTGCCTCTTGTTTGATTTCTCTTTTCTATTGCAGAGCTTAGGGACTCTGCCTTTTTTTCTAACATCTTGAGGAAGGATGTCTCTCACAGAG
This sequence comes from Rhinatrema bivittatum, assembly GCF_901001135.1. Classification (NCBI taxonomy): domain Eukaryota; kingdom Metazoa; phylum Chordata; class Amphibia; order Gymnophiona; family Rhinatrematidae; genus Rhinatrema; species Rhinatrema bivittatum. Next base: position 796,141,959 of record NC_042616.1, on the reverse strand, counting down.
AGAGAACCACAGGACCATCGGTATCATTGAGGAGGGATGAATTATCGTTCAGTCCGAGGAAGGAGAAGTAAGGGAAGTGTGAAGACTTGTGGCACCAACCAGGTGTGTCCATTACCACCTCAATGAGAATGAAAGGAGGAGCAGAAATGTACCATCCAGGTATGAACCAATGGAGAATCTGGACTCAAGGTATGATTAATTGGATTTTGTTTTAACACCTATCATTTGAGAAATCATCCTATCCACCAGCTATTGGAAGGAGACTTAAAAACTAACTCAATACTTGCCCTGGAGAAGGAATACAATTATGAAATGAAACTGGCTTTAACATCAGAATAATTTTACTGGAAGCCTAAGGTCACACATTTATTGAATATCTAGCTTGTAAATTAGAGTTGTAAATACCCAGAGCTGTAAAGAACCAGTTTATCAATTTCCACTAATCAGCAGGGAAAGTTAAATTGGAAACCATCTGTTTCCAGCATGATTATCAGTGCTGTTTACATTGACTTTATTGTCAGTTAATAGCAAAGCAATGCACTTAGCCTGGAAGAGTAATCTTGCCCTCATTAGGGAATTCTGGACACTCAGAGTAAATTAACTTCGGAAAAGGACAGTATTTGAGGTATGGTTCCTAGGGCCCTAGTAGGAGATATCAGCTCAGAAGTTACATATGTGCAACTCCTGGGCTAGCATCTCTAACAAGACCCCCAAAGACCACACCTCAAGTTATGGGCTTAAGCTGGTAAAGTAATCTCCTGATCTTAAACCAATCTGAAAGTCCAAGATCTCCTGGTTGGGAAAATTATCTTCTAGGATCTGAGTGTTGTTCAGTAGTTAATTGAGCATCCCAATCAATTCAATATTAGGGTCTTTTGCATACAGCACTAATAATCATTCTTGAAGCTGATCTGGATTCCAACTTAACTTTTACTGATTAATGATGGAAATTGATGAAAAAGTTCATTACAGCTCTTGTTATTTACAAAACCATCTACACGTTAGATCTTCAATACATTTGTGACCTTATACTACCAATAAATGTATTTTGATGTTAAAGTCAATTATCTCCTTTATTTCTATTACTGTCCAATCACTGTGGTAGTTTCTGAGCTTCCTCCCAATAGTTGGTAAATAGGAAGATATCCCAATTTATATGTATTAGTGCAATATCCTAATTTAACATACTTTTAGTCCAATTGTTCAGTAAGTCTTCTTACTTCCCTTGTTGATACCTGGATGGTACATCCTCACGTCTCTCTTCAACATCTTGGCGATGTAGATGTGGGTTTCACCTGATGGGCACCACAGATCTTCTCCTATACTCTAACCACTTTCTCTTCCTTCCCCCAAGAATGAATAATAATTCATTTCTCCACAGGACTACCAGTGGTCCACTGGGCCTGTCATGGGGAGAGACACCACTTCTCTGAATAAACAAAAGAGTCGAGACCCTGGGACCTAGGGTACTCAGTCAAATAACAGACAATACAATTCTTAAGCAAAGAGGAAACCAAAATCAGAAGGAAGGGTGGAAAAACTTCCTCCTCCTAACTAAAAGGTTTCTAAAACCATGATAATTGAGGCAAAGGCACTGAAGCCAGCTGTAATCCTAGAGACCCAAGGGTCTTTTCCTAAAGGAAATAAATAATACAGGAGCAGCAAAGGGACATGCTGCACCTAGCAGGGATAACTGAAAAATCCACACAATAAGATGGTGGCATGGGTTTATATACTCTGGGAGCTCACCATCTTAATCTTCTACGTGGGAGAGCTAACACACAACAATACTGCTATGTCTTTTCCCCCCTGTAGGGTAGATCCCAGTGACCCTAAACAGGATGTGCATTATGAATTTTTTAAGCCTATTGCTGCACATAGACTGAGTAAAAGTGCAGGCCTAAAGCAATGCAAATGTGGAGTTTTGCAGGCATGGGATTTTTTTTGCAACTTTATAAGGGACTGATTTTCACATAAAGGAGCAAAGACTCTGTTTGTTTCCTCATATCAGAGAGTTGCCATCACCTCCCAATTGAGAAGAGAGAACCTTGGACCAGAACTTTGTATCTCACACGAGACCAGCTATGAAACAGGTATTGTTCTAAAACCTGTTTTGCTGATGGACTCTAATGAGCGTATGAGAATATTCTTATGCATTGGGGCTTAAATGACATCATGTGCATCCCACCAATCCTGAGTCTATAGGAAGTGGCAATATCCAATCTGGATCAATGTTTGACCCTTATGGAATTATATATTCAAGAGAGATACGGAGTTATCGAGAGGAACTTAAAAACGGACATTAGCCTGGGGACACTATCTGAAAGAGCCTTTGCTAAGGTCCCTTCCCCGTGTCTTGTCCTTCACAGACTCCCAGAAGCTCGGTTTGAGAGCCGTGCTGCCAAACTGACTGTGCAGGTTATTGTGATTGTGACTTGTAAGCCAAGGCTGAGTTTTTACTCAATACAGTTGCTCATTAATGTGAATGCAACTATTTGCCAAATATTTCCCCTGGAAGGACTTTTGCCCAATTAGTGAATTTTACCCTTTTCTGTTGACATATCTGAAGGAGATGTCTGTGAGACTTTTTGGGTTTTATCTGTCATCCACTAAAGGGGATTTTACCAGCGAAATCCCTTGGTGTCGAGACAGCATCCTGTTAAAGGAGTGACCCTGGTCTAGCGAAGTACTAAGGAGGGTGAGAAAACTGGTTCAAATTACTTTGCAGCTAGGTTAATCTAGTGGCAATTGCATAATTCTTAAGTGCTAAATTGAGTTTATGGATAACATTTATTTTCTGCTTACCTTACATGATAGTACTTGAGCTGTAAAACTAAAACTATAATAAACCAAAAAGAAAGGAATAATTGTACTGTATCATACTTGTTTTCACGTATGCTGTTAATAATTGACTACCTAACAAAAGTCATTGGATCTGTTCCCTAAAGCTAAAGAGTTCATATCATATTGGTTAAATCTGATAATTTACTGTAAAGTTATCCATAACAGATCTTCCTACACCCCGATGAAGATGAAACAATCCTCTTAGTAGGAATCCACAGAGTTTATTTATTTATTTATTTATTTATTTATTAGATTCTTATATACCGAATATACACACAATGGTGGATCTAGGCAGTTTACAAAATTTTAACATACATAAAATCAATTAAAAATATATAAAGAATAGAACAGGGAGACATATAACAAAAAATTAACTTAATAATCTTGTACTGGAAATTAGGAGTTTGGAAAAGCCAAAGAAAATAGGTAGGTTTTTATTGCTTTTTGGAAGTTCTCTTTATATATTTTTATTTATTTATTTAAAATAAGTTTATATTCTGCCTCTTCCACATCATATTTCAGTGTGGAATACAGATTAAAACAACCATAAAATAATATACACAATCACATTTACATATAAAACAAACAAGCAAATTAAACATAATAAACCAGGTTAAAAACAAACTAAAGGGTTCATTAAAATACAGTGCCTTCGCCTTCTTCCTGAAACTTGTTATGTCTCTTTCTTCTCTCAAATCTGCTGGTAGCACATTCCACAAAGTGGAATGCTCTTCTCCCATGTATACTGTAGCCTATACTGGCTTGGGGGGGGGGGGAGGGGGGGGCGTGTCTCTAATAATCTGGTACCTGATGACCGCAAGGTTCGGGTAGGCTCATACGAATGCAGTCTTTTTGCCACTACACATGGATCCTCCTTAAACATAAATTTGTGGACCTATCCCAAGCTGCTTAAATTTTGATCTCCACTTTAATCTTAGATATTGCTAGAGATTACTCAACACTGGTGCAATGTGATCAAGTGGACTGCTACCACTATTAGCCTTGCGGAAGGGTTCTGAATCAATTGTAATAAATTATTAGACAGGCCTATCAACAGACTACTACAATAGTCTAGTTGCTCTGTCACCAGTGTTTATAAGGTAGTTCTAAACATTTCTTCCAAAAGAAGGGCTTTCAATGGTTTAAGCATTTTTAGTTTATAGAACGATGCCTTCACCAGCTTTCTTATATGGAACTTTAGTGTTAGTCCTGAATCAGAATAACCCCAGGTGGTGAACCTCATTTTGAATAGGTAGTACCCCCACCATCATAGGATATTTGCATTACCCCATCTTTTGGTAGCTGCTTACTCACCCAAAAAAATCCTGGTCTTTTGCAGATTCAATGTAAGGCTATTATTTGCTAACCAAATATGAATTTTATCCAAGTAACTCTGAAAATGGGAAATTTGTAGTTTCCCCCACCGTCGCAAGGAATGTATATCTGTATGTCTTCTACATAGATGAAATACAGTACAGCTAGCAATTTCAACACCCCCTCCCCACAATGGTGCCAAGTAAACATTAAACAAATCTGGTGATAGTGCCGATCCTTGTGGCATCTCACAAGACAAAGGTTTTGCTATTTGTATTGTTATTTTAGACTGATGGTAAATTTTATTTATGGGTTTTGGTTGTTTGATTATTTTATTAATATACTATTGTATTTTTATTTTATTTGGCTCTTTTATTGCTGTTTTATTGATATGCGTTTTATTGTCCCATGCCTTGAGCATTTTTTATGGAAAGGCATGATAGAAATCTAAAGAAAGAAAAGAAAACCCTAGAGCAATATCTAAGATTAAAAAACTAGAAATCCTTAGATATAAGCACCAAGCATTACAGAAAGCACGCCGTTACTGATTATCAATAGCTGCCAGCTTTCACAAATAATTGCATTACCTTATTAAAGGTCTTCAGAACAACTAATGTGAGTACCTCAGATTTCATGTTAATGCGAGTGGGCAATTTGGGGATTTTATAACAAATAGATCATGTCACCATTACGTCTGATTAAAGTGCAGCTCTATCTGATCCTTGTGTTGTAAGAAAGGCTTCAAACATAAATGGAAGAGGGTAGCAGGTAGGAAGAGAGAAATGTGAAGTTAAGCAAACCCAGCTATTCTATTCTAAATATATCCCCGGTGTAAATCTAAGTCCCCCTTTCCTCTCTGGTGTTAGGCTCCTCTGTCAGCACCCTGGGCTGCTGCTCCCCCTTTAAACAATTTTATCCAAACTCTTGCTCCTTCTGTTCTGTGTCTGGGTGACAATCTGTGTAAGCAGGAAGCAGGGGGGAGGTAGAACTTGCTTACCAAGCCACTAAAACTTCCTAATCGAGGTGTATACAAGTCATGAAATGATGGCATTTGGAATGAAGATTTACCGAGCAGCTGATCAAGTTCATTAAAACTCAACCCAAGAGATAAAAAGCAGGCCAGGCGTTTTTGGGTTTTGTATTTTTTTTTAAGGAACTTGTACTGTGATATGCTACAATCCAAAACATGTCCTGATTTTATGCATTTTTAAATTGTCGTACTGTTGCCAGCTCTTGAGGTGGATTGTATTCATTAATGTGCACCCTTACGATAAATCCATACTAATATTCTGCCCATCCTTCGGTCTTTCCAGTTAACTTCCCGTATATTTCCTATATGATTTCAATAAGCCAAAGTTCGTTGGAAAACTCCTGAGCTGAAGATGTGAGTCTCAAAAAAATAAATATTTTCAAAACATTTCAATTTTGAATGCGTTTCAAACTCAAAATTCAGTATGAGATAAACAGTGTGTGTGTTGTATGTGTGTATATATATATAAGCCTTTATGCCTGCATTGTGTTGTGTAGGCAACATGCTGCTAGAGAAAGGCCTGGGATCAGTGCAGGCTGCATGCATTAAAGGTTGTATCATAGAGAGGTGCATACAGGTACAGATCCTCGGCTCTCAGTAGCCAACAAGAGCTGCAGCATCAGTACTAGCAATAGGGGCATGCTGTTTCCTTATTACCTTATTTACAACTAGAGAGTGCCAACAACCTTTGAAGTGGACAGGCGGACTATTCAATGTCTTTCAGTTATTCCAACACTTATCCAAAATCCCAAAACTTCTCTGATGCTGATTATACAACAGAATCATAATTCATAATGAGTGACCATCATACTAGGCTTCATCGATATAGCATTACACAGTAGACTGCATTATATTTAATCATCAGTCACTGGTAACAAATGGTTATATACCAAGATCTATTTTTTAGCTTTTTTTTATATGCAAACATTTTTTAAAAGTCCATATATGGATAACTTAATAAATTAGTGGTTCCCATGCCACTATTATCATTCTGGATGGTCGATCATCTCTGCACCATTCTGTAAGACCATTCTCTGAAAATCTTTTAAGTACCGGCTATTCGCCCTTCTGTATTCCCATATTTCACTCCAGTCTCCCAAGTCTCCCGACAACATCAATTGAATTAGCACAGATTTTCCAAAAAATATTTTTTTACACTCAAATACATTGCCGAACCTCTTCCTCTCTAGCAGCATTGCATCGTAAATAGCCTGTCATTTACTTACAATATGGCGGATTGGCGTTTTTCCTCCTTACTGATCTTAACATCTTTGCCGGAACTGGATTTAAATTGCGCACCTGACAGCCCTACCTACTATACGTCACTCGGTACCTCCCCATTGTGTGGCGTATTGCTGTCAGTCATCCAACCCAGATCCATCGGTATAAATTACTCCACTCAACACAGCGAATACCATTCTATGTTAATATTTAAGCCTAAGGGTGCCACAGTATTTAGTCGAAAAATCCATTGTTGCTCCTTGAGGTTTAAAATTTTATTCGGATCACCACCACGCTATTCAACTGAATTTGCTCTAATAGTCGCTATCGTAAATCGTCAAAAGTATGATGCAAATCTTTACAGTGAGATACCATCGGAGCCGAAATTTTGTCGGTAGTAATGCAACTAAGGTGTTCCACTAATCTAGTTCGTATCATCTGTTTAGTGCGGACAATATAATAGAGATTACATGGGCATACAATCAGGTAAATGACATTAGTAGATGAACAATCAGTGTGACAATACAATGAATGTGTATGCCCTTGAACATCTATCCAATCTTTCCCAGTGATTGCTTGCGTACATACAGAGCAATGTTGACATGCCCATTGTCCATGAGGGCCTCTACAATCAATGCCCCTTAATGGTCTCAAAAAGGAGTGTACTAAAATATCACCTAAATGTTTTCCTCTACTGTAAGATATCAACGGAGGAGCTGAAAAAATATCTTTGTGTGGCTTTAATACATTCCAATGTTGTCTGATTAGGGCAGCAATTTTTGTAGCTTTATCGGAAAAAGGCATTGTACATACTAATGATGCGGAATTGCTGTTAGAATCCGTAGCAAGCAGTAACCAGTCGCATGCTGCATTAAAAGCCCGTTTCATTGCACACTTAACATGTTTCACTGGATATCCTCTGATAAGAAATTTTTTCGCTAAACCTTCCGCCTGGATGCTGAATTCTTCTCTAGTGCTACACAACCATCTTAAACATAAAAATTGTCCGATGGGCAAATTCTTTCGTAGATGGTAAGGATGAAAGCTTGTATAGTGTAAAAATGTGTTCTTTTCACACGGTTTGCTGTAAATGCTCGTAGCTATTTGGTCATGAACCTTTGTAATGTGAATATCTAAAAAAATTCATTTGCGTGGGGTGAAATGACATGGTAAATTGTAAATGTATATTTAATGAATTTATCCATCTGTGAAACTGTTGTAGTGAAGCTTCATCTCCTTATTACCTTAAACAGTCATCTCTCTCTCTCTCTCTCTCTCCCCCAATCTTCCTTTCTGCTTTCCCTCCATCCTCTTCCTTGCTCCACCGTACCGCTCTCAACCTCTCCGGTCAACTGTCCCTCTCCCTGCCTTCAATGCCCACTTGTTACTCTGGGCATATGAAAAACCATGGCTTTCCTTTCTCTCCATTACAACATTAATTTAAAATGTATTTATTGGGCCAGCCCAGTAGCTCAATGACAGAAGTCCTGAATGTAATTTCCAGGATAGGACTCAGCTCCCTGGGTTGACTGGGCTTTGGGATGTGCAGAGCTGAAAGCCCACAGGGGGAGCAACGTTTCAGCTGGCACTCTTTGGTGATGCCTAATGGCCACATATTCAGGGCCCACAGTTATGCATTCTGCAAGGAGCGGTGGTAGGTAAGCTTCAGTTAAGTGGCTACAAGAACTGGACTGCAGTAAGCAGGATCTAATGAGAGTGAAACCATGACTGTATTAAATAACTGTGTGCATAAGATTTCAACTTGAATGGGAGAAAATAAGTTGAGTTTACATTCAAATAAGAATGAGGCAGTTGTACTCTGCAAGCCCAGGAAAATACTAAACATTAATTTACTTTTGAATGGGTAAACCCTCCCCCTGAAGTTAGAGGTTAGGCTCTTAGGAGTGACCCTAGATACAACATTAACAATGGGTAAGCATATCACCATTTAGCAAGGGGTGCTTTTTTGAAACTTTGTGCAGTATTCGGCTGCTGCGTTCTTATCTGGAAAGTCAGAAATGCATGCTCCGGTAATTTCAAAGCTATAATACAGTAATGCACTATATATAGGCCTTCCAGTCCAGCTGACTGGCGAACTATAACTTAGACGAAATGCTGCAGCCAGATGATGATCATGTGGCAGATTTAGAGATAGAATGAAACCTGCGCATGAGGATTTGCATTGGATCCTATAATTCAGGCTAAATTCCAATAATGGGCCCAGCTCATAAGCTCACCTGGTACATTGCATTCCTGTACAGTGACATAAGAACAAAAATTGCCGTGCTGAGTCAGACCAAGGGTCCATCAAGCCCAGCATCCTGTTTCCAACAGAGGCCAAACCAGGCCACAAGAACCCGGCAAGTACCCAACACTAAGAAGATCCCATGCTACTGATACTAGTAGTAGCAGAGGCCATTCCCTAAGTCAACTTGATTAACTACTCATTCAAGACCTCTCATTATTTTAAAGACCTCTATCATATCCCCCCTCAGCCATCTCTTCTCCAAGCTGAACAGACCCTCTTCAGCCTTTCCTCATAGGGGATCTGTTTCATCCCCTTTATCATTTTGGTTGCCCTTCTCTGTACCTTCTCCATCGCAACTATATCTTTTTTGAGATGACAGTCTTCTCAGAAGGCATTTCTAGAAGTTCCTGCTGTTTGATTAGCTGGAATGAGAAACTGTTGTTTTTCCTGTTCTGTGGAATTCATTGCATTTTAAGTTGTGCTTGGAATCTGAGCTTTGGACTTATAGATAATGTCTGAAAACTTAGCTGGATGAACTTTCAACACTAAAATATTTTTATCATTTTAAATTGTTTTTACTCTTGCCAGTCTTTAATTTATTTTGATCAGTTCTGATTATATTTTATCATTTTATTTTACAGTCTATTTCCTACTTGTTTGCTCTTGATTTTTATGATGTTATTCTGATTTTTAAAAATATTTTTTTTATTATTAGGGTTTTAAAATGTATTATTTTAGTCTTTTTAAATTATTTCCATCTTGTTAACTAATTTATGTGTATTATTTATAATATTTATTATATTGCTCTCTGCCTTGAACAAGTTCTTGAAAGGGCAGCAATATAAGTCCAAAAAATAAATAACATGGACAGTATTACAAAAGTGTAAGTAAAAATTCCAGTAGTTGCGCATTATTTATTTTTTTTATTTGTGCATTCTTATATTTGGCATGCTTACAATTGTCCAGTGTGGATCACATCAAGGAGCTTAGACCTGTACCCATTGGATAGGTGGTAAATAAAAGATTTTAAATAAATAAATAACGCTGTAACTCGGCACAGAGGCCCTTTCTGATTCTCCAGGAAGTCCAATGGAACAGGAAGAAACCACTGAGCTAAAAGAAAAATGGAATAGAAATAACGCACCTACGTATATCAACAGAATAAAAATTAATTAATGTCTCTTTTCTATGTTTGCTGATAAGGGTGTTATAGAACAATTTTTTCTATGTTATTAATTCTTAACGATATGGCTGTATAGTTGACTAATTGTACTAATAAACTGGGACAGAATTGTGCAAATTCTCCCACAGTTAACATCTTGGATGTGTGGAGAGATTCAGAATGGGTGGTCTTAACAGCCTACAATGTATGGGGTAGATTTTCAAAAGGGGTACGCACGTAAGTCCACAGGGCTTGCATGGAGAGGCGTGTCGGGGGGCGTGCCGGGAGTGACGCGGTGTTTCGGGGGCATGTCGGGAGTGGCGTGGCGTTTTGGAGGCGTGTCCGGGGGCGTGGTTCCGGCCCGGGGGCGTGACAGAGGCCCCTGGACCAGCCCCCGGACCGGAACATGGAGCGCGGCAGCCGGCTCAGCGCACGCAAAGTTACACCTACTTTGAGCAGGCGTAACTTCCGTGATAGAGGTAGGGGGGAGGTTTAGATAGGGCCGGGGGGGGTGGGTTAGGGAGGGGAAGGGAGGGGAAGGTGGGGGGAGGGCGAAGGAAAGTTCCTTCCGAGGCCGCTCCGATTTCGAAGCGGCCTTGGAGGGAACGGAGGCAGGCTGCGCGGCTCAGCGCCCGCAGGCTGACAATTTTGGGCAGCCTTACGCGCGCCGACCCCGGATTTTAATGGATACACGCAGCTACGCGCGTATCTATTGTAATCCCGCGTACTCTTGTTCGCGCCTGGTGTGTGAACAAAAGTACGCGTGTGTGCAGATTTATAAAATCTGCCCCTAAAATTATAGCAGGATCCGTATCCTGCCATCTAATTTCAGTCCCGTATTTTCCAATATACAGAAGTATATGTACTGTGCCCAAGACTGAATTCTTTACAGCTTCTTTCCTTGTATTGGACTGTCATTGATACTGTGCACAGATGTTGGGACCACACAGAAAGACATAATATGACAGCAGATAAAGACCATCCAGTCTGCCAGATTTCATTCGTGGTGCAGAGCCGTAGACCCAAGTTGACTTTTGGCTTTCCCCTCACTTCTTCACAGCCAGGAATTCTCTATACTTATCCCAAACCTACGTAACCCCCTTTCCTCTTTCAAGGTGGTTACCTTCCAAGCACAAAGCCACTCAGTGCAGTGCCTGGGACACAGATTCCGCGATGGAGCAAGCCTTACCTGTAGAACCCTAAAGGGGATTAACTCTTAACAAAGAGTATACACTCCCAGAGTTTTGTTCCAAACAGAAAGAAGTATACCGATCCAAAAATATGCACAAAAAAAAGCAGTACAAATCTAAAAGCAGTCCATTAAATTCCACAAGCACGAAGAAAGCAGGAACAGTTCCTTATGCTGCATAAAGTAAGTTCTAAAGCAAAGGATTCCCTTGGTATTCCCACACAAGGCTGCTTCTTCTTCTTGCCACGGTTACTCGCAGATAATAGGTTTGACCAGAACACCACTCTCTTTGATGTCTAAGGTTTGGAGCTCCCTGGTTAAGTCTGTCAGATGCAGAAAAGACTTCCGTCTGCATTCGTCTCTCTGCAAAGAGAAGAATGCAAAGGGGACTCCATGAACCGGCTCAGGTTCATGGAGTCCCCTTTTTATATGCAGAGATCCTGTTAGCCCCTGCTAGGGTTTAGTTAGAGGAATATACTGTTGGTGTGGGGAGAGACCAATAGTAACCTAGTGGATTTCTGGCTCCCCCATGAGAAAGCTAGCAATGAATGTGTCCCTCTGGTTTATAAGCTAGATTTTTAGTGTAGACCCTGTACCATTTTGACAGCATCTCTCCAAACCGCCTCCTCTATATTCATTTATTTATTTTATTTATTTATTTAAAATCTTTTCTATACCGTCGTTAAGCTAGATGCCATTGCAACGGTTCACCAATAAGGCACATAATTTCATGTTGTTAAATGTGTTAAATTATATTAACTAACCAGGTGCCATCAAATACTGTAACACAGTTTCCTATTAAATATTGCTTAGTGGGTGTGATAAGTCATGTCTACTTCTATCTATATCAGCTATAAGATAAATTAATACTTTGAGCCTCCAAAATTGTTCTCTTCTGTGGATCTGCCAGTAATCCAAAGGGAAGGCTGATGTACAGCTTTTTCTTTGGCAAATTCTTATGTTGGTTTAATAAAAAGTATCACGGCCTGCAAAAAACAGTTTCGCTGTGAGGTAACAGGAGCCAAGTGTCCACAAAATCATCCCCTCTTTGTGTAGGCTTACATAACGGGTTATGGCTCTTAAGTTCTAGGCTGGGCTATTAAAGTGACAGTAAAGTCTCACCAAGTTTCTTGCATTGCAATTCCAAAAAACGATCAGGTTTGATGGCTTCCCATGGAAAAATGCATACAACCTGTTACAAGCACAAGTGTATGGTACAAGAACTCTGCATTAGGTCTCAAATGCACGCAACCTTATACAAGTGGTGCTTATAGTGGCATTCATTATATTATTTACCTAGGCCATTAGGGAAGCACAGCACCGTGCAACCTAATTCACAAACAGCACGCAGAGAGTTGAGTGCCAAGAGTTAATTAAGTTGCTCAAGGTCATGCGGTAAATAGAAAAATAGAACAGAGACTATGACTGTAGTTAAAGACAAAAAGACCCATCTAGTCTGCCCTACATCATTCCTGGTGCAGTGCCGTGGATCCCATTTGTCTTTCCATCATTTCTTCACAACTAGGAATCCTATATGCTTATCTCGGGCTTTCTTGAATTGCCTTACTGTTTATGCCCTTACTACCTCCCTTTGAAGTCCATTCCATATGTAAGGATCCTGTTAGCCTCCTACTAATACTGGATAAGGATTATACTATTTAGGGTTTGGGGGGGGGGGAGACAGATTGGTAGTTTGGTGGGTTGCAGCTCCTCCATTTAGCAGCTAGCAATGGTAGTGTCCTTAGTGTTTTCCTAGAGAAATCACCATTTTACCCTCTTGGATTCTTTTTGTATTCAAGGAGGCAGCATGTCCTAAGCTGTGCTATCATTTTTCTAGTCTTAACTTTAAGCACCATGGAGACTTTTGTTTTGGATGAGAGTTTCCTTCTACCCTCTCATGCCACCTTTAACTTATTTGAGTTTGGAGTGCCAAATCCTTTTGGACCCAATTAAGCTGTTTTGAGTTTTCTTTTCTAAACAATGGAAGAGGTTCCCTTCTTGCAAGAGGGACTTGAGATCACCAGAATCCAAGGAGAGGGTGACTTCCAGCCGTACTGTGAGAGGAAGAAGAAGATAGGGGGAAGAAGGAGAAGAGATGGACCACATCCAAGGACCATGAGTATCTACTGAAGACTGAGGAGATGAGGAGAGAAAGGTGTCTGTCTTGATACTACAGGAAGAGGTAGGAGTTAAAGACTAAATACTTTAAAGTACATCTTTGATTCTTCAACTATCATGGGAGGGAAATACCAAATCTGTCCTATATTCCAATGGGAGGGAAGATATCAGGTAACTAATGGAACTCCAGTTTTGCTCAACCATATATCCAGCTCAGTTGTAGAGTCCCTTCCACTCCCTCAGAGATCCTCTATGCTTGTCCCATAGTTTTTAAAATTATGATACTGTCTTTGTCTCCACCACCTTCACAGGGAGGATATTCCATGTATCCACCATTTTGTATCTAAAGACATATTTCCTTAGATTACTTTTCACCCTTATCCCATAAGCCTTTGTTCCAGAGCCTCCTTTCCTTTGAAATAAGTTCTTATCAGATACAGAGACAATAGCACCTCCTTTTTCTTGCTGGCTATTCCTCTCCCTATGCATCCAAGCATCCTTCTGGCTTTGGCCATTGTCTTATCTACCTGTTTGCTCATCTTAAGATCATCAGATACAATCACCCTCAAATCCTACTCTTGTTCTGAGCACAGAAGAACTTCACCTCCTATACTGTATTAATCCATTGGCTTTTTGCAACCCAGATGCATAACCCTGCATTTTTAGCATTAAATCTTAGCTACCAGCCTCTAGACCTGGAGTGGCTAACTCTGTCGTTGAGAGCCCAAACAGGACAGGTTTTCAGGATATCCAGTTTTGCTCAACCATGCATAAGGTAGTTTTTCATTCACTGCTTCCACGGTATGCAACTCTGTCTCATGCATATTCACTGGTGTTGCGGTTCTGGCCGTGAGCACCGCGACCAGACCCTTACCTCCGTGCTCCTGGACCTGCTCCCGCTTCTGGAGGTCTGGTTTGCGGCCTGTTTGGCAGCGTCCCTGTGGGGGCCGCACTGCCGGGAACGTTTCCATGGATGTCCTGCTCCTAGGCACGCGCGCGAGCCACTTGGGCGCTTTTCTAGGCCATTTCCCGCCAGTGGTGACTCCGCCCAATTCCTGACGTCTGACTCCGCGGCCTTGATAAGCCGGCCGCGGACACTCAGTCTTTGCCTTGCAACGGGTTTACCTCCCGGTTCCCTGTTGCGTTGTGCCCCGGAGTGACCTGCCTTGCTATTCGCTCTGTTCCTGCTTGCCTGCTACAGTACCTGCTTGGTTCCTGCTTGCCTGCTACAGTACCTGCCTGGTTCCTGTTTACCTGCTACAGTTCCTGCCTGGTTCCACTACCCGAGTCTTGCTACAGTTCCTGCCTGGTTCCAGAACCTGAGCCCCGTTACAGTATTGGTTTACTGTCTTAGTCTGGTTCCAGTTCCCAGTCTTGATCAACACCGCCTAAGTCCCAGCAGCCGGGCCCTAGGGGCTCCTCCCGGGGGAGCTTTGGCTTCCAAGGGTGAAGCCGCCTAAGTCCCAGCGGTTGGGCTCTTACGGGCTCCTCCCGGGGGAGAACCAGCTTCCAGATGAAGAGCATCTTACATCCTGCCTGAACATTTGCCTCCCGGCCTGCCTCATACTAGAGACATTGACCACCTTTCCCAGTCTCCTGCAGGTCGGCCCAAGGGTCCACTAAACTGAGACTCCCATAACAGATTGCAAGGCCATGGACTCGGCGGATGTGTCCGCTCCCTCGGATCTGCCCGGGATGGCCCGGCAGATGCTACAGCACCAGAGCTGCATTGATACTCTGGCAGCCTTGGTGGAACGGCTATCCTCGCGCCTGGAGTCCTTGCCTCCTGCTGGCAGGGTCCCCGAGGGACACAGCTCTTCTGTGACTCAACTACTGGCACCCTCCCGCTACGCTGGAGATTTAAGGACCTGCCGCGGCTTTCTGAACCAATGTTTTGTACGGTTCTCTCTGTTGCCTCAGCAGTTCCCCTCGGATGTGGTGAAAGTAGCGTATATCCTGTCCCTGCTTGATGGGAAAGCCTTAATATGGGCTTCTCCCCTTTGGGAAAACAATGATCCTTCACTAACGAACTTACAACAGTTCGTCTCAAACTTCCGTCAGGCTTTGATAAGCCCACCCGAGTAGCCACAGCTACATCCGATCTGCTGCAACTCCGTCAGGGGGCTCACTCCTTGGCAGATTATGCTATGGAGTTTCGGACTTTAGCCCAAGAAGTAGGTTGGCAGGATGGTAGTCTTAAGGCCATCTTCTTGGAGGGTCTCTCCGGACGCATAAAAGATGAGATTGCTGCTTGAGATCTGCCGGAGGACCTCAACGCCTTGATAGAGATGGCTGCCCACATTGACCTCCGCCTACAACAACGGGCCAAGGAGCAGCGCTCCTCTCGCTACAGTCCTGCTCGTGGGCCAGCAAGACCTGTGTCTTCTCCCAAGATTTCTCGTCCAGATGCTCCCACCTGCGAACCCATGCAGCTGGGACGGGCCCTGCTTTCTGCTGAAGAAAGGCAACGTCGCTGTTTGTTGAAGTTGTGTTTATATTGTGGTCAGAAGGGCCACTTCTTGGCACGCTGCCAGGAGCGTGCGGAAAATGCCAAAGCCTAGGAGGTCGGGAGGAGCTCCTCCTAGGCTGTGCTACAGCTCCTCAATGTACCGTCTCTGTTACCCTGGAATATCCTGGAGGTTCTTTTGAGACGATGGCGTTCCTGGATTCGGGAGCCGGAGGTAATTTCACCCTGCAGGACTTAGTCTCCCAGTTGCGAATCCCTACGCATAGACGGGAGGACCTGTTACGAATTACCTCTATCCAGGGAACGCTCCTTCCAGGACCTGTCCTGATGTCCACGGCACCCATTACTGTCCGCACCGGGGCGATCCATTCGGAGGAGATAGCCTTTCTAGTGTTGGATAAGGCTGTCCACCCTGTGGTGCTAGGGTTTCCGTGGTTACAGAAGCACTCGCCCACGATTCAGTGGGATACGTTACAGATTGTCAAGTGGAGTCCTTTCTGCCTAGCTAATTGTATGAAAGAGCCTAAGATTCCCGCACTTCCGTTGATGCACTCTGCCTTAGGTCCTCCTGCACCTTATGAGGACTTTACGGACGTATTTTCCAAAACCAAGGCGGAGATCCTTCCACAGCATTGTCCGTATGGCTGCGCTATAGACTTGTTACCTGGTACTATGCCCTCCCCCCCCCGAGGAAGGGTGAATCCCTTATAATTACCTGAGACCCGGGCCATGTCCGAGTACAGGCTTCTTCTTTGTCTTGCTGGGCAGACTGGATGGGCCGTTTGGTCTTCTTCTGCCGTCATTTCTATGTAAGAAGGATGGCTCGCTGAGACCGTGCATAGACTATCGAGGCCTAAATTCCATTACTAAGCGAGATCGTTACCCGCTCCCGTTACCCGCTCCCGTTAATCCCGGAGCTCCTCAATCGGCTCCAGGGAGCGAAGATTTTCACAAAGTTGGACTTACGAGGAGCATACAACTTAGTCAGAATCTGTCCCGGAGACGAGTGGAAAACCGCGTTTAATACCAGAGATGGGCATTATGAGTATCTTGTGATGCCTTTCGGTTTATGTAATGCCCTGGCGGTGTTCCAGCACCTTATGAATGAGGTCTTGCGGGACCTTCTGAACACCTGCATAATCGTTTACCTCGACGATGTGTTAATCTACTCCCAGGACCTGCCTTCACACCATCAGCATGTCCGTCAAGTGCTCCAAATACTTAGGGAGCATGGTCTGTACGCGAAACTGGAAAAATGTAGCTTTAAGAAGACGTCCCTGCCGTTCCTGGGCTACATAGTCTCTGCAACAGGCTTTCCAATGTATCCTGAGAAAGTGGCGGCAATTAAGAATTGGCCCCGGCCTAAGGGCCTTAAAGCGTTGCAACGCTTCCTCGGCTTTTCCAATTTCTACCGTCACTTTATTCCTAACTACTCCCGTATTGTGGCCCCGTTGACTGCCCTCACCTGAAAGGGGGCCAACGTGATGGATTGGCCTGTTCCTGCCTGCCAAGCTTTTCAGGCCCTTAAGGAAGCCTTCTTGTTAGACACCTGCCTTCGTCATCCGGATCCCAGCCGGCCCTTTGTGGTGGAAGTCAATGCCTCCAATGTGGCTGTGGGGGCTATGCTGAGCCAGTACTCTGATTCTGGACAATTGTTACCCTGTTCATATTTCTCGAAGAAATTCTCCCCGGCAGAGAGCAACTACTGTGTTGGTGACAAAGAGTTGCTAGCCGTGAAACTTGCCCTGGAGGAATGGAGACAGTGGTTGGAAGGAGCCAACCACCCAGTTATGATTTACACCGATCATAAAAACCTAGCATTCTTGAAACAAGCCCAACGCCTGAACCCAAGGCAAGCCTGGTGGTCGCTGTTTTTTGATCGGTTCGACTTTACCTTACGCTATCGACCTGGCTCTAAGAATGTTCGAGCTGATGCACTCTCACGCTCCTCTGAGGTCGAAGAGACTCCTGACATGCCTCAGTATATTTTGGATCCTGTGAAAGTAAGTCTTGCAGCAACCTTGGTGTCCTCCCAAGGGAAAGACCCGTCGTCCCAAGTCGCTCCCGGACAGCAGTTCTCACTTGGGCCCATGACTCCCTCACTGGGGGCCATGCTGGCTATAAAGGGACCTTAGACTTGTTGAACCGATTCTACTGGTGGCCGACAGTGAGACAGGACATCCAAGCTTTTGTGGGCTCATGCCCTACCTGCGCCGTTCAAAAGCCACTCATCAGGAGGCTCAGGGGCCTGTTGCAACCATTGCCATCCCGGTGGAGCCTTGGACACACATCTCCACCGACTTCGTCGTGGACCTTCCCGTCTCAGGAGGTAATTCGGTCATTTGGGTGACCGTAGACTGATTCTCTCCAAGATGGCGCACTTTGTCCTCTTGCCAAAGCTGCCTTCTGCACCTGACCTAGCTAACCTTTTCGCTCAGCATATCTTTAGACTTCACGGTCTCTCGCAGGATATAGTCTCCGATCGAGGACCACAGTTTTACTGCTCGTTATTGGAAAGCACTTTGCAAACGCATCATTGTGCAACTTAGTCTTTCGTCTGCGTTCCATCCTCAAAGTAATGGGCAAACGGAACAAACTAACCGAACCTTGAAGACTTTTCTCCGTTCGTTCGTGAACGAACGACAAGATAATTGGGCCCTAACAGTCCCCGCGGGGGTCGTGCCACCGGAGCCTTTCCATGGATGCCCTGCTCCTTGGCGCACGTGCGTGCCACTTGGGTGCTTTTCTAGGCTGTTTCCCACCAGTGGTGACTCCGCCCAATTCCTGACATCAGACGCCGTGGCCTTGATAAGCCGGCTGCGGACACTCAGTCTTTGCCTTGCAACGGGTTTACCTCCCAGTTCCCTGTTGCTTTGTGCCCCAGAGTGACCTGCCTTGCTATTCGCTCTGTTCCTGCTTGCCTGCTACAGTACCTGCTTGGTTCCTCCTTGCCTGCTACAGTATCAGCTTAGTTCCTGCTTGCCTGCTCCAGTACCTGCCTGGTTCCTGTTTACCTGCTACAGTTCCTGCCTGGTTCCAGTACCCATGTCTTGCTACAGTTCCTGCCTGGTTCCAGTACCCAAGCCTTGCTACAATTCCTGCCTGGTTCCAGTACCCAAGTTTTGCTACAGTTCCTGCCTGGTTCCAGTACCTGAGTCCTGCTATAGTTCCTGCCTGGCTCCAGAACCCGAGCCCCGTTACAGTATTGGTTTACTGTCTTAGTCTGGTTCCAGTTCCCAGTCCTGATCAACACCCGCCTAAGTCCCAGCAGCCGGGCCCCTACGGGCTCCTCCCGGAGGGGGGGGGGGGGGGCTTCAGCTTCCAAGGGTGAAGCCGCCTAAGTCCCAGCGGTTTGGCTCCTACGGACTCCTCCCAGGGGAGTACCAGCTTCCAGGGTGAAGAGCATCTATGTCCTGCCTGAACATCTGCCTCCTGGCCTGCCTCATACTAGAGACATTGACCGCCTTTCCCAGTCTCCTGCAGGACTGCCCAAGGGTCCACTAAACTGAGACTCCCATAACACTGTGGATATCCTGAAAACCTGTCCTATTTGTGGCTCTTGAGGACCAGAATTGGCACCTCTGCTCGAGCATAGGTCCAAAAGGGGAAAAATAACTTCTACACAAGTCACATATTCAAGAAAAAAGGAGTGTATTGTGGATGTCTTAAGATTGGTCCAATAAAAGACAAATTCCAAATTCTTGTTGAAAATATTTAAAGTTTATTTATTAAGTATAGCCAGAATGATCCGTCCCCTTCAATAGATTCCAGCTCATGTTTTCCACACCTGATACAGAGATAGTATCTGGTGAAATTTGTTAAAAAATTACTTTGGAAAATCTGGATATTTTAGAATAACACAAATACATTGCATGTTTCACAGAATTGCTTTATTATTTGAGTTTGTGTTTTTAAATAAGTTTTAAATGTGTCTTTTGGAGACAATCTCTTCTCCCCTCACTCTATTTATTTATTTATTTATTTTTAATTTTTATATACCGAAGTTCTTGTATCAGATACAAATCACTCCGGTTTACATAAAACAGTGAGATGCCCAACGGAAGGGGCTTTACATATAACTATAAGACAACAGGCTTCACATATAACTATAAAACTATAATAACAACGTACACTGTAACATGTATAGAGATAGTTACAAGATAGTTACTCTACCCCCCCAATAAAAATTTCTTAAAAAAAAAAAATCAATTACTAAAATGATACAGGGTCTACAACACAAACTCTACACAGAGAGGCTTAAAATCTTCAGAAAGGACTTAACAGGATTTAAAAAGGGAAAGGGGAATATGGTAGAAAACATTGAATATTTAGCAGGTTTCAATAACATACAGGATGGTGCAATTTTCCATAGAAAATGAAATTCAAGGGCAAGGGGTCATGGAGTAAGAGCAGCTTACAGGAAATATGAGTAAATACTATGTGGGTGGTAGATGTCCAAAATAATTTACCAGCAGAAGTGATTTCAAGATAATCTGAATGGGTTTGGGAAAGATGTAGAGAGTAGTTTTGGGAAACAGGGCTGAAAGGTTGGGTAAGGGGGCCAAACGTGGGTGTTGTTTAAAGAATGAAAATGTGCGTGTGCATCCATCCAGAATGGTACGGACCAAAGAGGGAAAGACAACTAAGTTAACTGGCTTGGATAAGGAGCGATATCCTATAGGTGGTCAAGCCTGTAGAGCCGACAGCTGGAAGAAATCCTTAGCTTTTGCAGTGCAGGTGGAAGCAACCAGAGCAAGTGGGTATGCCTATAGGTCCATTTCTGCCATCATCCGTGACATTGCTATGTGCCACTATGTTACCCCTGCATCTTCCATATGAGTAAGGAAACATACGATGCCATGCAGAATTGCAGATCAGTGCCCAGCACCTGGTTTTTGGAGAAAAAGACTGTTATTAGATGGATTAGGCACTGTTTGCATAGTTCAGACAAAGCACATTAATCAGATATTATCTGTTTAAGAACTATATACTTTGTTTAAGTGCCAAGCAACCATTTGTGCATGGTTAAAACTAGGGATGTGAATCGTTTTAGGACGATTAAAATTATCGTCCGATAATTTTAATATCGTCTTAAACCGTTATGGAACACAATACAATACAGATTCTAACGATTTATCGTTATAAATCGTTAGAATCGTGAGCCCGGCACACTAAAAACCCCCTAAACCCACCCCCGACCCTTTAAATTAAATCCCCCACCCTCCCGAACCCCCCCCCCAATAACTTAAATAACCTGCGGGTCCAGCGGCGGTCCGGAACGGCAGCGGTCCGGAACGGGCTCCTGCTCCTGAATCTTGTCGTCTTCAGCCGGCGCCATTTTCCAAAATGGCGCCGAAAAATGGCGGCGGCCATAGACGAAAAAGATTGGACGGCAGGAGGTCCTTCCGGACCCCCGCTGGACTTTTGGCAAGTCTCGTGGGGGTCAGGAGGCCCCCACAAGCTGGCCAAAAGTTCCTGGAGGTCCAGCGGGGGTCAGGGAGCGATTTCCCGCCGCGAATCATTTTCGTACGGAAATGGCGCCGGCAGGAGATCGACTGCAGGAGGTCGTTCAGCGAGGGTTCCGGCGCCTCGCTGAACGACCTCCTGCAGTCGATCTCCTGCCGGCGCCATTTTCCGTACGAAAACGATTCGCGGCGGGAAATAAGAGCAAGTTTACTTACCATAAACAGTGTTTTCCGTAGATAGCAAACGAATTAGCCAAGCTGTCTGGGACATCCCTCCTGTCCTGTAGGTGGCAAAGCTCTCAAAGCAAAGTCTTAAGTCTTGCTGTAGTGTGTGGGTGCTTGGCACGACCCCATCCCCTGTGTAGAGTCTCTTCAGTCCATGATAAAGCAAGATAGATAATAGCAAGACTATCTGGGGAGGAAGGAGGGTCAGCATGGTTAATTCATCTGCTATCTATGGAAAACACCATTTCTGGTAAGCAAACTTGCTCTTTTCAGGTAGATAAGCGGCTGAATTAGTCATGCTGTTTTGGAGTCCCCAGCAAGCAACTTGAGCTATAATGGTTGTTAAGTGTCTTATTGCTGGTGTGCTGAAGTTGGAAAATATATTGCGGACAGTCCTTGGTGACATGAAAATATTTAGGAAGTGCCCGCTGTTAAAATCTGTTTGCCCATGGACACATCTGTTGAAGCAAGCTTGTCCAAACAGTAATGAGTAGTAAAGGTATGAAGTGATGACCAAGTTGCAGCTTTGCAAATGTCCAATATGGGTACATCACGTAGATGGGCAATAGAGAATGCTACTGCTCTTTATTTGGTGAGCCTTAGGCAAAGATGATAGTCGTTCTGAGCACCGTTGATAGCAAAAATGGATGCAGTTAGTGATCCAGGATGACAAGTCCTTTTTGAAACTGGTAATCCTGGTGCATTCGGATTAAAGGAGAGGAATAGTTGAGAAGGTCTGGAAGGAGCCGCGGTGCATTGTTATAGTACACCAGCCACTCGATTGCAATCTAAAGTGTGCAGTCTGCATTGAGCTTCATTCGTATGAGGATGAGGATGAAAGGTCGGAAGAGTAATGGATTGATTTAGGTGGAAAGATGAGACCACCTTTGGTAAGAAAGTGGATGTGATCATAATACCACCTTATCATGGTAGAAAACAGGTATGGAGAGTAGTGAACTAAAGCTTGAAGTTCGCTGACCTGTTCTAGCCGAAGTGAGCACTACCAGGAAAGAATCTGCCATACCAAGTATCTGGGTGGACAGGTTTCAAGTGGTTCAAAGGGTGGGTAGCATGAGTTGTTCTAGAACAAGGTTCAAATCCCACGGCACAGGTGGTTTTTGTACCGGTGGACGTAGTGGTAATACTCCTTCATGAATCTGGAGATTAGCGGACGAGTAGAGATAGGCGCGTAGTTTTGTAAAGAATGATAAGATGAGATAGGGCTCAGGTGAACTTTGAAAGAAGCTGTTGCCAGCCCTCTTTGGTAAAGACTGTGAAGATATGTTAGCAAGTCACATGCTGGGCATGTGAATGGATCTATATTAATGGTTGAGCACCAAGCTGTATAGTTCAGCCATTTTCTTTTGTAGTTTAATCTGGTGGAAGGTTTCCTAGAGGAAATCAGGATGTCTTCCAGTTGAGGAGAAAGGTTCAGGTTTTGAAATACTGTCCTCTCAATCTCCACCTGTGAGGTTTAGAGAGGAGTGGAGTAGGTGCAGAAGAGTGCTCTTGTCTTGAGTTAGGAGGCGAGGGCTGGTTCCTAGTGGAATTGGAGTGTCCACTGAGAGGTGGAGCAGGTATGCGTACCATGGTTGTCTTGGCCAAGCTGGAGCTATTAGGATGAGATCTGCCAAATCCATGATGTGTTTCTGCACTGTGTGTGAAATTAGTGGTATTGGTCGAAATGCGAATAGTAGGCCCTCTGACCAGTTTTTGAGAAATGCGTCTTGTATCATCCGATGAGGAGATGGGAATAGAGAGCAGAATGTTTGAACTTTGCGGTTCTGCTCTGTGGCAAACAGATCGATACGAGGCCAGCCCCAGTTTCGGAAGAGTTGCAGGGCTACCTTTTGTTGTAATTCCCATTCGTGGGGATGAAAGATTCTGCTTAGCTTGTCTGCTCTGTTGATGTCTATGCCGGGAAGGTAAGTGGCTTGAAGTATAATTGAATTGTTGGTCACCCACTCCAGGATAGATACTGTTTCCTTGCATAGAATCCAAGAACTGGACCCTCCTTCTTTGTTTATATAGAACATTGCCACTTGGTTGTCTGTGTGGATCATCACAATTTTCCCCCTGAGATTGAGCTGAAAAGCTCAGAGAGTGTTCCAAATTGCTCTGAGTCCCAAGACGTTTATCTGTTGCATACTCTCCCAGGTGGACCAGAGACCTTGAGTCTGAAGGTGAGATAGGTGGGCTCCCCATCCCTTCGTTGAGGCATCTGTGGTGAGTATGTCTTGATGCATCAGTAGACAAAGGGGAGCACCTATTGTAAGGGGTGTTTCCGATAGCCACCAGTCTATATCCCGCTTCATGCAGTTTGTAATGGAGACGGGGCAGAGAGGCGGTCGGAGAACTGTTTCCATTGAGCTTTCAGTCCCCATTGAAGGCGCCTCATGTGAAGTCGTGTGTGGGGGACCACATAGATTGCTGCAGCCATATGCCCGAGAAGTTTCAACACTTGACGTGCCAGAGCTGTGGTTAAGCGATTTAGTATTTGAGCTAGAGTTCTGAGTGCTGTAGCTCTTGGCTCGGGAAGGAATGTTCTGTCCTGTAAAGTGTTTATATGGGCTCCAATGAACTGCAACGCTTGTGTGGGTTGGAGATTCGACTTTTCATAATTGATTAGTAGACCAAATGCGTCCAAGCACTGAATGGTTGCGAGGAGATTTGTCTGGAGATTAGAGGGGCTGGGTGCTACTATAAGCCAATCGTCTAAATAGGGAAATATCTGAATACTCTGGCAACTTAGGTGAGCCACTGCTACTGCTAGACATTTCATGAATACTCTGAGAGCTGAGGGGAGACCAAATGGAAGTACCTTGTATTGAAATTGCCAATTAATCATTGTGAAGCAAAGTACTGCCAGGAAGCTTAGTGCATTGATATGTGTGAATAGGCATCCTTAGATCTATGGAACTCATCCAATCTCTGGGTTGATGAAGGGTA
This sequence comes from Rhinatrema bivittatum, assembly GCF_901001135.1. Classification (NCBI taxonomy): domain Eukaryota; kingdom Metazoa; phylum Chordata; class Amphibia; order Gymnophiona; family Rhinatrematidae; genus Rhinatrema; species Rhinatrema bivittatum. Next base: position 796,117,727 of record NC_042616.1, on the reverse strand, counting down.
GTATGTTTTTTAGTGATGTCATCTTGAACTTCTCCATCGTAAGGTGCTTGGTGAGTTCCCGGAGATCCAAGATAGGACGGAACCCCCCTGATTTCTTTGAATGAGGAAGTATTGGGAATAATATCCTGTGTGATGGCAAGACACAGGTAGTTCCTGTATGCAATGTTGATTTAGGAAGGTTGTTGATTTCCAGGTGCATTTGTTGGGCATGGATGTATTGCTCCCTGTTGGGCACTAAATGTGGAATAACAGGAGGGCTGCCTGAAGTTTAAGGAATAACCTTCCTTTATGATCTTTAAAACCCAGAGGTCAGTTGTGATGTTCTCCCATGCAGGCAAGAACTGTAGGAGCCTGCCCCAACTGGTGCTGGTAGCGGTGGTGTATGAAGTCTTAAAAACCTTGTGAAGGTTTAGGTTGGTTTTGCTCTTGCAGAGGTCTAGGCTTTGGTGTTCTCTGACGTTGCCTAGAAGCTGGAGCTTGAGATGTTTGGGGGCAAGACGATGGGTAATAAGCCGGTCTAGAGGGAGGATAAGGCCAGAAAGGGCGGCATTGAAATTGCAGTTTCCTATAACCAGAATAGTAGCCTCTACCATAAAAAGGTGATAGAGTGGCGAGAGACTGGACCGCTAGTTTCTGCTCTTTTAATTGTGCGACCATGTCCTTGAAGTGGTCACCAAACAAGTTATCGGGATGGCAAGGAAGATTAGCCAATTTTCTCATGCACATCCTCTCTATTGTGCTGGCTCTGAGCCATGCCATTCGTCTGGCTGCGTCTGGCAGTTGACTTGGCTGAGGTCTCAAAACCCTCGTAGATCGTGCGAATCAGATGTCATAACCCCTCTGCTATATGATGAAATTAATAGGGCAGACGCTGGTGTTACGGGAGCGGGCCGTGCCCCGGTCCCTCCACTCACCGCGGGGCCAGCCCGGCCCGTCCGATACACTCTTCAGCCCCCCGGGCCTGCACCGCTGCCTGCCGTGGCGTCTCCACCGCGAGGGAGACGCCGCGGACTTCCGTCGATGGCCCTGCCCCCAGGCGCGCGCGCGCAGGGACTCCCCTCTTAAAGGGGCCAGCGCGGGAAAATCGAGGATTGCCGGCGGATGACGTCAGACGCTGCAGGGTATATCACCCTGCAGCTCAGAAAAGATCTTCGCCTTGCAACAAGGTTCCTGGTCTCCAGTCTGCTGTTGCTGCGTTCCTGGTTTGCTCTCGTCTCGAACCGGCTTGTCTCCTGACTCTCCTCTGCTCATTCCTTGGTTCAGGTTCTTCGTCCCGTTCTTCGCTGCCCTCCTTCTCGGACTGATTCTTCTGGATCTCGACACCTGGATTGGCTGCGGACCGCTCTCTGGACTTCGACCCCTGGATTGGCTGCGGACCCGCTCTCTGGACTTCGACCCCCTGGATTGGCTATGGACCGCTCTCTGGACTTCGACCCCTGGATTGGCTGTGGACCGCTCTTCGGATTCCGACTCCTGGACTGGCTTTTCGGATTATCTTCAAAGACTACATACGACCTGCTGGAGGCGCCAGCCGTCTGGAACCTACGACCTGCAGGAGGCGCCTGCTTCCAGACCATCTTCAGTCTTCCAGGAATCGCCTAAGTCCCAGCGGGCGGGTTCCCTACGGGCTCTCATGGGGGGACTCCGGCTTCCAGGGTGAATCTCCAAAAGTCCCAGCGACTGGCCCTCCTAAGGGCTCCTCTCAGGGGAAGTGCTGGTTTCCAGGGTGAAGACTCTACAATCTCCAGGGCCTACCGTTGTCCGTCCTTCCTCTGGGTACCGAGTCATTGGTCACATAGGACTCCGCAGTAGTCCAGTATCAGCTTGCTCCGAGTTCCTCGAACCACCTCCTGGTTGGGATACCTGCTGTGGTCTTCTACAGCACTCCATCCTTTGTTCCAACCGGTCCATAACAGCTGGTCAGGTGCACTGTCTTGGATCTTAGGTTTGAGGTCCTGTAGACATTGAAATAGATATTGTGTGATCGCAAATTGATGCTGCTGTATTTTTGCATTCAGCATTGCCTGACTGATATGCATGTTTTGGCAAATCATCAAGTTACTTGAATCACGTCCAGGTGGCTGTGTTAGAATGTAGCCTGGATTTGCGTGCTTTCTGCATTGCAGATTCTACAACCACAGATGCGTGAGGTAGTTGGACACGGGTGTAGAATGAGGACTGTCGCATTCTGTACTTAAGTTCCGACTTCCTGGACGTCGAGGGGCCAGTCAGAGGAGTCTCCCATGCACTTTTCATCAAGGCATCAAGAACCTCATGAGATGGGAGAGCCACTGGCTCAGCAGGAGTGTCAAAGACTTTCAGTAGACCCAGAACATCTGCTCTAGGATCAGGTAATTTTCTCGTCTCAATATTTAAAGTTTACCCAACTCTTTCTAAGAACTTTGAATAGGTCAAGTCTTCAGGAGGTGACACTGGCTCTGGCTGGTCCTCCGGAGGGTCAGAAGGATAACCAGTAGAAGAACCTGGAGACGATGATATTGGTGAGACGTCTTGTGGCATAGTAGTCGGGGATGTAGGAGCTGGACTAGGGATAGGACTGCCAGTAGGAGATTGTGATGCTGCAGGGCTAGGTTCAGTTACAGGCTGGTCTTGATCAGCCACTGTAGATAAAAATTTTGACAAAGTGAGAGATATCTGCGACATCGCCTGTAATGCTAAAGCACCCTGAGATGGTGCAGACGGTGGAACATGTGATGGTTGAGGATGGTGTTGCCTTTCAGACTTGTCAGAGGTTAAGGAAGCAGTACGTGGTCTTTTGTTCAGACAAAGAGGATGTGTTATAATCTGATGACGGATGGGCGGGAGCAATCAGATAGGAGTTAGGAATGTTTGGTTATACTCCTGTAGAGGGGAGGAGTTAGCAATCTGTTACATCTTGCTCCTGTAGAAGGAGGAGTTAGCAATCTGTATGAGCTGGCTCCTGTGGAAGGAGTAGATAACAATCTGTAAAGGTATAGACTGCGGAGGTAGCAATCTAAAATGAATCTGTAGCTGAAGACTCCTGATGGAAAGGAGTAGCAATCTGTTATCAGCAGAGTGCTTGGAGAGGACCCTCAGCTGTAGAGGATGGTCGATGGCAGATGACAGCGCCCCCAGGAGGATATCCTGAGAGGGACCACCGGCAAAGCTTGGGTATGAAGACATTAAGAATAAGAGTCACATTACTCTCATGGTTTTTAATATAAGGAATACCCTCATACCAGGGCCAGTGCACACTTCCGCCTACCGGCGTCTTTTACCTTATGTACCACCGCCACTCTGGCTGCCCAATATCAAATAATCATAGGGTAACCTCTATTTTATTTAAAACCATGATGTACTGCCGCACACTTCTTAGCAGTTCAATTCATTTTTTCATGTTTTTTGTATATTTTTATGTTTTTTTTTCAAAATATCTTATTTACTTATTTATCTTTCAATGACGCTTACAAGTCTAGATATTTTTCTTTTTTTTTATAAAATATCTTATTAACGTATTTATTTTTCAATGACGCTAAAGGTCCCAAAATCTCATTTGTCTCTTTCATTTCAATTTATAACTTGAAAAGTGCAATATCTTTTGAAAGAAATATTTATATCTGGCACTTATCTTATTCTTTAGAGGCAATGCTCTGCCTATTCATCGGAGCCGAAGTTTCAATGCTCTGCAAGGATAGCCCAGAGACAATGCTCCGGTTGCCCAGAAACAATGCTCTGCCAATTGCTGGAGCCCAAGTTTTCAATGCTCTGCAAAAGAAGCCCAAGTTTCAATGCTCTGCAAAAGAAGCCGACACCGCTGGTGTTTCGAAGTTACATCTTCGTCAGGAGCTAAACTCTAAAAGAAGATTGAAAAAAAAGGAATGGAGCAAACGATTATTAAACATTATTCGAGATACCAATACCTTCATTCTGAATCATAGACTTACGGCGTTTTCACAATGAAATTAGCGCGGCACTTTTCAAGTTATAAATTGAAATGAAAGAGAGCAAATGAGATTTTGGGACCTTTAGCGTCATTGAAAAATAAATACGTTAATAAGATATTTTATAAAAAAAAGAAAAATATCTAGACTTGTAAGCGTCATTGAAAGATAAATAAGTAAATAAGATATTTTGAAAAAAAACATAAAAAATATACAAAAAACATGAAAAATGAATTGAACTGCTAAGAAGTGTGCGGCATTACTATCATGGTTTTAAATAAAATAGAGGTTACCCTATGATTATTTGATATTGGGCAGCCAGAGTGGCGGTGGTACATAAAGGTAAAAGACGCCGGTAGGCGGAAGTGTGCACTGGCCCTGGTATGAGGGTATTCCTTATATTAAAAACCATGAGAGTAATGTGACTCTTATTCTTAATGATATTATTTTGTCACATTGGTGCCAGTTTTTTTCGATTTTGTGGGTATGGAGACAGACACAGATAGTTATTTTATTAGACAGGTTAGTAGAACCACCAGAGGTGGTAGTAGTGAGCTAATATGCCTGGCAAGGCTGAAGTCCCTCAGGTACTGGAACAATGATCCCAGGGTTGCTGAGCTGTAGAGAAACTATAGATAGTGAGTAGACAGGATATGCGGTGTACATAGCCAGAACTAGATGACAACTCACATAGGTCTTAATGAAGCTCAGTAGCTGGAAAAGGTTAGGCCCTCGAGGAGTGAGTACCTGGTTCCAGGGAAAGCTCTGAGAGCGTGATGGTAACTCACAATTGTCTGTATCTGCAATAGCTTCCAGGCAGTAGAGATTCTTCAAAGTATTCAGAAACAAAGGCCCTCAAGGAGCGAGGTACCGGTTCCTATCTGCAATCTGAAATAAAGAAAAGAGAGCGAGGCCCCCGAGGAGCAGGTACCCCCTGGTAAGTTTCAGGAGGCAGAGTAGCTTGGATGAATCCTTGCGAGTCCATTCCATGCTAACTTGATACGTTAGCGAATACTGAGACCTTTTATGTTGGAAGCGGATGACGTCATCTCGGGGGACGTCCCCGAGGTTCGCGCCCTTGCTGGTACATCAATGGGAGCGTGCACACGCGCGCACCTTACGTCATCAGGAACATGGTGGATCCACAGCGTCGTGCCGGTCCGGGGACGCCGGAAGAAGATGGCAAGAAGACACCGCGGCAGCTAGCCATCCATCAGGCCCGGAGGGAGTCGCCACAGAGGTAAGGAGGACGGAGTGAGGGCGTCGAGCAGCGACGGACGCAACAGGATGGAGCAGAAGAAAGATCCTCGTCTACAATGATGAGGGGGATGGTTCCCTATGTTTCTTATGACCAGATATGTGCTATTTTGTTTTTGAGGCTTCTGAGTCGATGGTTGATGTAAGGAGTCAGAAGTGCGTTGATGCATTGATGTGGAGTTGGCATGCCTCGATCCCGAATCATGGGCCTTCTTATGAGTGCTGGATGTGCCAATTGCACCGGCTGCACCAGATGCATTGGCGTGGGTGCGTCGGTGAATGCTTCGATGCGTCGGCGCTGGTCAACGCACCGACCGCCAGTCGACTCAGCAGGTTTCCTCGGAGTCGATGGTGCATCGCCCGCTCCGTGCGTCGATGAAGACTTTTTTTGTCAGTGCAATCGACGCCAAAGTACCTTCTGAAGTCGCTCGCGGCCAGCTCGACTCCCTCGATGCACGAGGGGGCCCCGGAGAGGACCTCGTCTATTCCTCCGAAGGGGCATAGGATCCTGATGCAGCCTTTCTCAGATCCTCAATTTTGGCAGCTCTTTGATGCTGTGCCCTGGGGGACATCCATCCGCAGGCAGCACACGTCAATTGCTCATGTAGTGTCCAGCCTCCTCTCTGCTACCACTCTTGTGAAGCAGGACCACCACCACTCTTCTCCAATCACTCGGCAACCACTCCCGTTTCCAAGGATCTATTGAATAGGTCATGCTGTGGACCCGCCAGCACATCTCTGAGCTCCCTCAGTATCCAGGGATGAACCACATCCAGCCCCATGGCCTTGTCCACTTTCAATTTTCCTAGCTCTTCCCATAAAATATTCTAGAATGCATCAGTAACCAATGTAATGCGAGCAGTGTTGGGGTGATATGATCAAACCTCTTTTTTCCTGACAGAATACGAGCAGCTGCTGTATTCTGAAAAACCTGGAGTGGTCTGATTGTAGATTGGGGCAGGCCAAGTAACAGAGCGTTACAATAATCCAAATTAGAAAAAAGAAGAGCTTTGAAGAACGGATCTAAATCAGAGGGTTCTAGTACTGGTTTCAATCTTCTTAGCGTTAATAATTTAAAATAACCATCTTTTAATTTCGTTGCAATGTGTTTTTTCATGTTCAATTCAGAATCTATTATCACTCCCAGATCTCTTGCAAATAATGATGGGGTTAAAGTGGAGTTCTCAAACTTAAATTCTGGGTCTCAGGTCTAATGCAGGGCTTTAACGAAGTCAGGCGTGTGCATCAGAAGTGTTGCTAGGTATCTAAAAGATCCAGGCCATGGGCCCATAAGCTCTCCTCTCTCTTCCCCCTGAGAGTTTTGATAATTAACTCAATGACAATCAACATCTCTCCCCTCCCCCCAACCAAGAACAATCCTATAAAAACACATAACAGGAAATCAAGCAAATGATCTCTGTTCTATGATCCCATGCAGGTATCATCAGGGAGTCATCATATATGACATGTGACAGGGAAACTACCCTGTTAGTTTGATCCTGGCGGGGATCCAGTGGCTCTCTCCATACCTGCCTCTTTCCAAATTCTATCCAAGCAGAGACAGAACACCTCCACTCATAAAGCAGGAGGCACCACTGCAAAATGTTTGCACCAATCTCTTAAAATGCTGGGCATGCATGCCAGTGGCAACTAGACAGAAGGACCTTCTAAGTAACAAAGTGACCCCTGGCCAGTTTCAACCTTCTCGTAAAACTACCATTAAAATTATTTGAGACAGAAGTCTGGATTGGTGTCTATTACTGAATAGGACAGAATTCCAGTATAAATCCTGCACAGAAGCCCCCCCCCCCCCAACAAAATTGCAGGGAAATGGTACATTTTCCCTTATCACTCACCACAGAAACATAATATTCAGATTCTAGTGTCACCTTAGTAACAGCAACACAAACTCCCTCCACTATCAGAAGCCCTGCACAAAATCTACTCAAAACCTATAGTAAACCTGCCATACATTAACATACTAACTGCCAGACTCAGACAACCCTACCTATAGTATGAAAAGGCAACACTAAAAATATTACACTAGGCCCTACAATATCAAAACTCCTCCTACTATGAAAACAGAACAAATCAGGCTTCTACAGATCCTTACACAGAAACTACACACAAGCAGAATACCTCACCTTGGTCACACATGCAGAGCAAAGACAGACCCACATCAACTACAGAATAAAGAGACCATAAAGTATAAATAGAAATGTGCAGACAAAAACTGAACTGGAAATCGCAACAAGCCAAACTCTGTATGCAATGCCACAATGGAAAAGCAGAAACATCAACATTCTTCATAAAACATCAAACAATAAAATCAAGAAATATAAAATATCAATCATAAGAGTCAAACCACACCAATAAACAGAATAAGTATGTCAAAACAGCTGACAAATAGAATTACATCCAATAATTCAAAACTCTCATAAAAATTATTTTAAAAATTCCCAAACACCAATAAAATATTTGAAAAGACCAGACCCATCAAATAACACTCAACAATTAAAATGAATAAACATAAACAAATCAAGTAGTATGAGCCTGGGCTGGGGCTGGGGCTGTGGCGTGGTTGACACAAACCTGCCAGGCCCATGCCAGCAGCAGGTGGACATGATCTAACTGGGACAAGGTCTAGGTTTCACCTAAACCAGCCCTGCTCCCCGCAGGTTGAGCCCTTGGGTTTCAGAAGCCGGCAGGGCTGAGGCAAAGGTCCTGTATAGAGCAGACAAGTGGAGTCTGGAAACAGGCCAAGCTTAGGGCGTGTGGCAGACTAGCAGCATTGAGTTTCAAGCAGAGGTCAGGGAGGCAGAGATCAGGTGGCATGGTCAGAATATAAGGCCGAGATCAGAACCAGGGATCAAGCAAAGGGAGACAAGACACAGGCAGACAATGGCTGGATTGGAAGACAAGGCAGGAGCTGGAACAATGCTGGAGACATGGAGAAGGACAGGAACAAGCAAGACCAGGAACAAGGCAGGAAAGGAGCTGGGATGTAGCAAGGCAAAAACTGAGGCAAGACGAAGCAGGAACACTAGGCTAGGCAGGAGGACCTGTTGCTGAGGCAGTGGCTTGTAGTGCGGCTGGGTTTAAATACCCAGCCACATGATGTCATCACTGGAGGCCGGCAATCATACCTGGGAACTTTTGACTTCCAGTCACCCTGAGATTACCATGGATTAGCGGGGGGGGGTGTGTGTAGTGGGACCGGATGCTCACAAATTTGCTCTCATAAACACTCTTACATGTTCACACTTACTTTCACTGCTCATTCTCTCACATTCTCACATGTCCATTTTTACACCTTTACTTCTGCCATTCTCCCACCAACACACGCACACTCACTCACTCACTTCTCTCCCTCTTCCATACACACATGCCCACTCACTTTCACACCCATGCTCACTTGCACTCAGCTCTCTCCTACTCACTTACATACACTCTCAGCAGGGCCGGCGGAACACTAAGCAAACTAGACCTGGGCCTAGGGCACCGAGCACTAGGGGGCTTGAGCAGTGGTATACCGAGGGGAGGTCAGGGGGAGCCAATGCCCCCAGGCGCAGGGCCATAGGGGGGTGCTGATGGCCGACATGGAGGCCCATGCCGCCACCAGTGGACATCATCTCACCAGCGGGTGAGCAGGGAACTACTGCTGTGTTGTGTGCCGGATGCACACAACACAACACAGGAAGATCGGCGGGGCCGTGTTGGACCTTATCTCACCACGGCCTGAAAAAAAAGGTCACGTTCAAACCTGCAGGTGCTCCTCTTCCTTCCTGCCTGCTTGGCCCCGGAAGAAAAACGTTGCCGGAGCCGTGTGGGCAGGAAGGAGGAGAAGCATCGGCCGCGTACGGAAGAAGAGCAGTGTTAATGGGCCGCTGCATATCCCACGTCGCGGTGGCCCAAGAAGAGAAGGAAATCCAGTAGCAGGGTCGCCACGGATCCCACGTTGCAGCGGCTCGAGAGGAGGAGGAGGCCTGGTAGCAGGGCCGCTGCAGATCCCACGTCACAGGTGGCCAGAGAAGATCAGGGCCACTGCAGAGCCCATCCTGCAGCGACCCGTGCAGAGGAGGCCCAGAGGTGAGAGAGAGGCTAAGGGCCTGTAGAGTGTGTGTGCGTGTGGGTGTGTTTGTGTATGAGATGAGTTGAGATGAGAGATTGTGTGTGGGAGTGAGGACCTGAATGTTTGGAGAGACAGCATGTGAGACCCTCTGTGTGAGAGGGGCAGCATGTGACAGTGAGAGCCTGTGCTTGAGCAAGACAGCATGTGGGAGTGAAAGAGAGCCTGTGTGTGTGTGAGTCAGATAGCACGTGCACGAGAGAGACAGTGTGTATATATGTATGAGAGAGAGCATGTGAGAGTGAGAGCTGTGGATGCGTGAGACTGCATGTGAGTGTGAGAGCCTGTGTGTGTGTGTGTGTCTGTGTATGTGTGCGTGTCTGTGTGAGAGAGACTGCATGTGAGTGTGTGAGCCTGTGTGTGTGTGTGTGTATATGTGTGAGATAGACAGCGTGTGAGAATGAGAACCTGATTGTGTGTTTGAGGGAAGAAGACAAATGGAGAGAAAAGAAATAGAAAAAAAAAAGACTCTGTAAAAGGAATTGGCAAAAAAACAAGAAAGGGAAGGTGGGAAAAAAAGCCTGTGACCAACCGATTAGAAAACTAAGATCAGACAGCAAAGGTAAAAAAAATTACTTTTTAGTGATTGGCATATGTTATCTTTGGGAATGTGCAAGAGTAGCACTTTCTCTATGCCGATCTCGCAATGTATGAGATCGGCATGGAGGAAGTGGAAGCCTGTAAATATTTAATACCGTAGGGCCTGCACAGAGGAGGCAGGAGAACGAGCCAGTAGCAGCAATCAGCACCTCCCCAAATATCCACATGGCAGCAGAGACAGCAGTAGCAGAGGAATGAGAGACGCTCTGAGGTTGCTAGCAAAAGAAAGAGAGGGAGGTCTACCTTCAGTGTGTGCAAGTGAATGAATAGGAGTCTGTCTGGGGATGTATATGTGTGAATGCAAGGGTGCCTGCCTGAGGCTGTATCTGTGTATGAGAACGAATGGGTGTCTTCCTGGGGTCTGTCTATGTGAGAATAGGTGCCTGCCTGTGTGTAGTGTATGTGTGTGAGAATGAATTGATGCCTGCTTGGGGGTCTGTGTGTGTGTGTGAGAATGAATGTGTGCATGCCTGGGGGGTGGGGAGGGTGCGGTGTGAGAATGAATAGGAGTCTACCTGGGTGAGTTTGTGTGTGAATGCATGGGTACCTGCCTGAGGCTGTATCTGTGTATGAGAATGAATGGGTATCTTCCTGGGGTCTGTCTGTGTGAGAATAGGTGCCTGCCTGTGTGGGGTATATATGTGTGTGAGAATGAATGTGAGCATGCCTGAAGGGTGGGGAGGGAGCGGTGTGAGAATGGGAGCTGCCTGGGGGTTCAGGTGGTGATGTATATGTGTGTGTGTGTGTGTGTGTGTGTGTGTGTGTGTGTGTGTGTGTTTGTGTGAGAATGATTGGGAGCTTGCCTGGGTGTGTGTGTTTGTGTGTATGTGAGGGAGCCAGTGAGAGTGAGAGCATGAGTGTGTATGAGAGAATCCAGGGGAGTGAGAGCTTGTGTATGGGTGGTGTGGGGGGGAGAGAGTGTCTTAGAGCCTGAGAGTGTGTCAGTGTCTGTGAGAGCAAGAGGTTATGGTGGGTATAAGAGCATGAATGTATTTATTTATTTATTTTATTTGTTGAGTTTTATATACCGTCATTCGATAGAGCCATCATAACTGTTTACAAAAATTTAAATTTTAACAATTGTGCAATAAGTATAACAATGTGTATATTAAACAGATGTTAAACATTACAAGTCCAGAAAGAATCATTAAGTGGGAGGAGGAGGGTTTGAAAGTTCTGGTTGGAGAGAAGTTATTATGATGTTTTTGGATAAAAATTCGATTGTGAGTTAGGATGCTCAGAAGTATGAAGGTCAGTGTAGAATTTGCGAAACAGCAATGTTTTTAGGTCTTTTTTTAACGTTTTTAGGTTGGGCTGGGTTCTAGGATCTTTTGGTAGGGAGTTCCAAAATTTAGGAGAGGCAATGGAGAAGGCTCTTTCTCTTGTTGTTGTAAGATGCGCATCTCTGATGGGGGAGATGTTTAAGCAACCTGAGTTATTTGATCGTAGGATTCTGGGGGATTATGTTTAAGGCATTTAGTCCTTGATGATCATTGCTAAGAATTTTATGAATGATGGTCATTGATTTATATGCGATACGTGCTTTAATTGGGAGCCAATGGAGTAAGATCAATATGGGCGTTATGTGTTCATTTCTTTTTGTTCCTGTTAGGACTCTGGCTGCTGAGTTCTGCAGTATCTGGAGCGGTTTGAGGTTTGAATAAGATATTCCAATTAGTAAGGAGTTGCAGTAGTCGAAGGTGGAGAAAATGAGTAGTTGTAAGACAGTTCTGAAATCATAAGGGTTGAGAAATGGTTTTAGATGTCTTAGTGTTAGAAGTCTGTGATATCCTTCTTTAGTTTTATTTGATATGTGGTTCTTGAAAGAAAGTTCTTTATCGATGATAATTCCAAGGTTCCTAGTGTGGGTGGTGGGGAGTATAGAGTTCATTTGTTTGTCAAGTAAAGGCAGGGGTGGCGGAGTTGGATTGGGTTTTTTGTCCATGAGCATTATTTCAGTTTTGTCGATAATGATTATGAGTTTCAGAGAATTTAGTAGATGTTTAATTGAGATAAGTAGATCTGAGGTTTTCTTGTAGGTATCTTCAATCGAATTTTGGATGGGAATTAGAAGCTGAATGTCGTCAGCATAGAGGAAGTGTGTGATTCCATTTTCCTTTAGTAGTTGGCAAATGGGGAGAAGGTATATGTTGAATAGGGTGGCAGATAACGCTGATCCCTGGGGAATGCCAGTGTTGAGGTTGATCATTTTTGATGGTTTGTTATTAATTAAAACTTGGTATGTTCTATCAGATAAATAGGAAGAGAACCATTTTTTGAATCTATATTGAGTTGGAGGTAGGATGTTGTTTGTCTCAAGATAGTCATCAAGTTGAGTGTGTACTACTTTTTCAATGGTTTTGGCTATGAACAATGGGGTAGATTTTAAAAATTTGCGCGATCGCGTACTTTTGTTCGCGCACCAGGCGCGAACAAAAGTACACTGGATTTTATAAGATACGCGCGTAGCTGCGCGTATCTTATAAAATCCGGGGTCGGCGCACGCGAGGGGGTGCACATTTGTGCAACCTGCGCGCGCCGAGCCCAGCGCACGCTGCCTGTTTCCTCCGAGGCCGCTCCGATTTCGGAGCGGCCTCGGAGGGAACTTTCCTTTGCCCTCCCCCCACCTTCCCCTCCCTTCCCCTACCTAACCCCCCCCCCCGGCCCTATCTAAACCCCCCCCTTACCTTTGTTGGCAGATTTACGCCTGCTAAAAGCAGATGTAAATCTGCGCGCGCCATCACCCAACCCGGGGGCTGGTCCGGAGGCCTCGACCACGCCCCCGGGCCGGCACCACGCCCCCGGGCCCGCCCCCGAAATGCCACGTCACGCCCCCAAAACGCCGCGTCGTTTCGGGAACGCCCCAACACGCCCCCTCCCCGCCCCTTTTACGAAGCCCCGGGACTTACGCTCGTCCCGGGGCTCTGCGCACGTCGGTGGCCTATGCAAAATAGGCGTGCCGGTGCGCAAGGGCCCTGCGCGCGTAAATCCAGCCGGATTTACGCTCGCAGGGCATTTAAAATCCGCCCCAATAAGTTTGATATGGGGCGATAGTTAGCTAGGATTTCAGGATCTAGGTTGCTCTTTTTAAGGATTGGTTTGATGACTGCAGATTTGAGGCATTTGGGGTAATTACCTTCAGTCAGGGATAAATTGACGATTTTGGTGATAGTTTTAGATATGGTAGGTTCAATTGTTTTGAGGGTTGTTATCGGGATGTTGTCTATTGGATGGCTGGCGGGGTTCATTTTATTTATAATAGATTGAATTTCGAGAGTGGAGGTGGTATCAATGTGTATGTATGAATGTGTATGAATGTGACAGTGTATGTGAGAGAGAATGGTCATGTGAGTATGTGTGAGAGAGAGAGGATAACCACCTAATCCTCGACAATATCAGGGTGACTGGAAATCAAGAGCTCCCACGTATGGACAGCAGGGGCTTTTTAAAACCCTTATTAGTTTTAATTACTGGGTGTTATTTGTTATGTATGCTGTTTTGAAATATATTATTGGTGCTTGGGAAATTTTTAAAAAATGTATATGATTTTAATTAATAGAAATTTTATTTATCAGTAGTTTTAAAATATTATTTTATTAGAATGGTTTTACTATTATAATTGATGCTTTATGTTTCTTGATTGTATTTGTTTTATGAGGAATGATGGTTCTGTTTTCCATTGTTACACTCAGAAACTGGCTTCTTGGGGGTTTCCATTTCAGTTTGTCTAATTTGTGCTCCTTTATTTTGTATTTGGTGAGGGTCTGTCTCTGCTCTGTGTGTGTGACCATGATGAGAGATTCTGCTAGCATGTAGTGTTTGTATAGGGATCTATAGCAATCAGGTTTGTTTTGTTTCCTCAGTAGGTGGTGTATTGATATTCTAGGACCCAGTGTAATATTTACCCTTGCTTTTTCACAGTTAGGGATATTGTTTGAGTCCTTGGTGTTATTACTGTTATGTTACGATGGGACTGCAGTATAGATTTTGAGTGTCTTTTTTGCGGGGTTTTGTGTTAGTTCACAATGTGCCTGGCAGTGGAAGGTGTTTGTGCTGCTGTTACTGTGAGGTGACACCAGAATTTGAAAATATCTTTTTGTTTGATGAGTTGTAAGGGAAACACCCAAGCTCCATTGTTTGGGGGAAGTTCAGTGGTTGCATAGAGTTAGAGAACTGGAGGTGCAGGATTTATATTGACATTCTGTCCCTTCCTATATACTTTCCAGACTTCACTCTGATTTCCATATAGAATTAGTTGAATACAGCTAGCAAATAATTTTAATAGTAGTTTTACTAGAGGTGTGAAACTGGCCCACTTTTTAAAATTACACAGAATACCTTTGGTCTTTCTTAATAAAACTTTTTTTTTATAGCCAATTTTAAAGCAGGGGGCCATGCTATGGAGGTGGGTGTGATTAGGAAATGTCATTTTGGCTCCCCCCCACCCCAGATTCTTCTGTCTAGAGACGCAACTGACTTTCTGTGGCCTTAAGCATTAGTACACGAAGCATTGGGGGGGGGGATGCTGGAGAGGCTCACAAATGCATTAGCCCCTGGGTGCCAGAGACCCTTGGTTCGTCACTGGGCGCGAGCCATATGGGGTCGCAAGCGGCAGCAAAGAGGAGTGGAGATTTGGCGGGCCGCAAGCAGTGCCCAACCTGCTCGCGGGCCAGAAAACCACACACTCGGCGGGCACATTCGAGAATGAGGTAGGAGTCGGGGCTGAGACCGTGGGGTGGCGGAGTGACCGGGAGGGGTGTGTGGAGGCGCAAGGCAGAAGGTTCGCCTAGGGTGCCTAATCCCCTTGCACCGGCCCTGACTCTATCTCTTCTTCCTACACAAATACACACTCACTCACTCTCACAGACATGCTCGTTCATTCTCTCTCCCCCCCTTTCAAAGCACACTAGCAACAGCAGACTCTAACTTGGGCTCCTGCAGCAGCAGCAGCCTCTTCCTTCTCCTCCTGTGCTGCGGACGTGGACGCTGCCTGTTTCTTACCCCTCGTTTGATGCATGGGCAGGAAATCTCAATGTCGATTGGCCAAGGCAACAGGATGGGGCGGGCAAGTGGCTGGTTACAGGAAACAGGCTGCGCAGGAGCAGGTGGTGTCACGAGGAAGCGAAGTTAAGAGTTAAAAAGGTCCGGAGATGGTAGAAATCACTGTCGGATTCCTCCTTTTTCAGCCGCGCAAGACCAATGACCTTCCTTTCTTCTTTCCAGGTCCAAGCAGATTGGTTTTAGAATTCCGGAGTCTCCGGGCCAAATCCAGAGAGTTCCCAGGTGTGCCGGCAATGATGTTTCCCGCCGCGGGCCCTTAACTGGCAGCACGGCGAGGAAGAGCTGCAGGGCGGTGTCCCAGCCGCGTCAGCGACTTTTCCAGGTAGTGGCGTTGGGGGTGAGTGAGGCCGGTCGCAGGACCATCCCATGGCCGGCCAGGCGTTACACTCCTCATACCTGGCAACCTTTGATTTCCAGTCACCCTGAAAATGTTGTGGAGGGTGGGGGAACTACCTAAACTTTTATCCTCTCTATCTTGTACTTACAGTGCATACGTGCTCTGAACTTACACACTCCCGTGATCTCCGGCACAGCCTCTGCCATAAACTGGACTGGAAGCGTAAACTACACACAATTTCCCGCTTCTAGCGCGGAGGTCGGTTTATGGCAGAGGCTGCACTAGAGATCGGGGGAAGCGGGACAGTTTCAGATCCCGCTCCCGGAACCAATTTTCAGGGATCGGGCGGGGATGGGGGAAGAATCCGGGGGCTGGGGGGGGGGGTGCAACACCCGGGATATTTAGACTGTGGAGAGGCAGGGGGGGGGTCAGAAGCAAATCTTTATATTCATGCGAGAACGGGGGAAGGGGTTTGAGGGGGGGGGGTGCAGCAGACCCTAACACGTTTTTATAAATGTAAAAGGGGACTGGGGGTAGGGTGAGCACAGCCCAACAGGACCTATTTTCAATTTTGTGAGCGAGTTTGCAAATCAGACCATAGGACCTTTTTTGTGTGTTTGAGTGTTGCCAGCGCTACTGACCCAAACATTTTTTGAAGGTATCTGGATAAGGAGCAAGTTATCCGTCCTCACAAAGCCAGATAACTTTAGACCTGCTTCAGAGCAAATCTAAACTTATCCAGCTAACTTGCCAGCTATATCTGAAATTGAACTAAACTAGCCAGATAGCTAAACACCCCCAGAACACCTCGTTTTTATCTGGCTAAATTACAACCAGACATTTATTTATTTATTTATTTTTGGTTTTTATATACCGATCTTCCTGCATTAAATACAAATCAAACCGGTTTACAAGGAACAAGAAACTGCCTGAACGGCGATACATAGAACTAAGAACAAATGGTAAACATGGCAAACATAGTTAAAATTTAAAATTTAACTGAACAGAGAGAAAAATAATTACAATGCATAGTAATAAATGTCCTAAAGCATTCCAAGAGAAATAAGTGATTAGTTAAATGCAGAATCTGGAAATGCAAGGTTGAATAACCATGTTTTTAATTTTTTCTTAAAGGATATTGGACATGTGGCTGAATATACCAAACTTGCCATTTAGATGGATAACTTGTGAGTTATCCATCTAAATGGCCCTTAAATATTGACCTTAGGGTGTCCAAATGAGAATCGAGCAATAAGGAAAAAAAATAACATCAGATTTTGTGCTCACAGACTGCGTATTAATATAACCAAACGATATGCCTGGACCCAAAGAATCACTAAAAGCGTCCTTGGGTGGAAATTCAGTGTCCCTCAATCATGGGGGTTAAAGATACCCACGCTACCGTTCCTGAATGCAATCCACCATGAAGTGCCCGAAAGGCAGAATACAAATCAAATAAATAGATACCACGGAAGGCACATTAGCCTTTATAGCTAGCCATCTGGGCATGGGGCACACCACCCGTATCCCAAAAGCATGAGAATGTTACATTCTTCAAACCCCCCCCCCCCCCCCCCACCCCCCATGAAATAACAGATAACAGAACACACCCGCCAAACAAAACAGGCCGGACTCCCGACCATCACCGTCCACAGGCCCTGTCCCGCCGGGTCTCACCAAGGGGCACAATCACCGGGCAGGCCCTGCCTGCGGGCCACCACTAAATGAGCAAACTGAGTAAAACTGCACGGAATGAGGCTTATTAAGAGTCTAGGTAAGAAAAACCAGAGTCATCTCTAACGACTGCACATCCCTAACGCCTGTGGCTGACAAGACACGGAACTTGAAAGAACACAAATTCTATTCTTCTCCCCCTCCCGACACAAAATTAAACAAACTGAAAAAGGTTCTCTGCTCCTTCACAGTGCACCATGTAATGCGTGAGGAATCCAGCATCTCGGCGAGCAACTGAAATAAGAGCGGTCATGACGTCCACGTTTACAAGGAGCTTGTCAGCGCAAGTTAGTGGACAGCATGGAAGGACTCGCACCTGAAATACCGCCCTGACCTCTGTCCCACCCTTCTTTCCATTTTCTCATGAGAGACACTCTTGTGCATCGGCGAGGGATTTATAGGTCGAAAACGAATCTGGAGATTTTTTTTTTTCCCCGGTTTAAAAGAATGTGAGAAAAAAAACGTGAGGCGGAAACGGCGCAGTGTGATCTGGCAGTAATGTAGGAGGAGTCATACTAAGAACATCTGGGTACTTAAAATCTAAGTTATTTTTCCACTCATGAAAAAAATGATAAAAGGAAACCGAGCTTGGGAGCTTTAAAAGCTTGATGATCTTGTCTAGACAAATTTTCAGTAAAAAAAATTTGTTTTGTTTGCCATCATGATAGATTCTTAATATTGCTGTTAAGACAGAATACACTATAATTATGTGAATTATAGTGATATTCCCATATCTCAGTTTAATAGCTTTTCTGGTCTTAAGTATCAGGAGGCATTCTTTGATTTCTTGTATTGTTATCTGGGTGTTTAATGGTGTTTGTAATCTTTGATTACACTCGCCATCAGGCTCTACTTCTCTCTTGCCAGCAGTTGGTATCTCTCAATGGCTAATGCTATAATAGATATTGCAGGCAGTGAGTGCAGAGCAAAGTCACATGTGCTCCGAGTCTTATCAGCAAAATCACTGGCATTGAAGCTCCCATGGCAGAGATGAGCCTGGATGTGATTGCAATTACCAAGCCTTAGTGTCATTGGAAATCAGGAATGGGATGTGACCTGGCCATTCCAGGATATAATTTCCTCAAAAGAGGCAGAATAGGGGGAAAATAGCTTTTTGTATTAAGGACACACTAACGGGCCGATACATTAAAAATCACAGGAGAGACTCCCAGCGCACACACAGGACACTCTCCTGTGCGCGTGATACAGTAATTTAATTTATTTAAATTAGGGCCGGGCGTCCCTAGCGCCTCTTTTCGGACAGGAGCAGCAGCTGTCAGCGGGTTTGACAGCCGACGCTCAATTTTGCCGGTGTCGGTTCTCGAGCCCGCTGACAGCCACGGGTTCGGAAACCGGACGCTGGCAAAATTGAGCATCCGGTTTTCAACCCGCAAGCTGCGGGCCTATTTCAAAATTTTTTTTTCTTTTTTTTTTTTTTTTTCCTTTTTTTAACTTTCGGGACCTCTGATTTAATATTGCCATGATATTAAGTCGGAGGGTGCACAGAAAAGCAGTTTTTACTGCTTTTCTGTGCACTTCCCCGGCGCCGGCAGAAATTAACGCTTACCTTTGGGTAGGCGCTAATTTCTTAAAGTAAAATGTTTACTTACTGAATCACGCGGGAATACCTTATAGGGCCATCAACATGCATTTGCACGTTGCGGGTGCTATTAGGTTCGGGGGGTTGGACGTGTGTTTTTGACACGCTATTACCCCTTACTTAATAAGAGGTAAAGCTAGCGCGTCAAAAACGCACGTCCAATTGCGGGTTAACAGTGTGCTCGGCCTGTAAGTTTGGTTACGTTCCTGGAGGTGAAGTCCATCAACTACTATTAATCAAGTTGACTTAGGGAATAGCCACTTCTATTTCTGCCAGGTACTTGTAACCTGGATTGGCCACTGTTAGAAATAGGATGCTGGACTTGATGGACACATTATGGCAACTTATGTTCTTAGTGGCCACTGAAATCTAATCTAATTTTGGTTTGGGTCATGCCTTTCTATAGATAAAACCCATTCAATGAATTACAGTACATAACAGTTCAATATGTTGCAATACATAGCCAAACTTTACAACATAATAGCAAGTCAATAATCTCCAGAGATCTGAAAACCTTGGGAAGGGGCCACACCCTCTACTTTCACAGCTGGAAGCCAACAAGGACCAGGACTGCAGTTCCACAGAGCGGCCCGCCAGGCCACGCTGAAATGCCCAATTGCTTGATCTTCTCCAGGATGTCTACCAATTTCTTATGAAGGGGCACTAGGCTCCACTTGATGAGATACTGTTTGTTATTATATTGTAGAATAATTTAAAGGGGCTCCTCAAAGTCCCTGCCAGCACGTTTCTAAAAAGAGGAGCACACATGTATGAGCAGAAAAACTTGCTTGACTGTTCGCCGAGCTCTTTCATCTCCTGCAGACTGAGGATAATAAGCAAAACCTGAGAGCCTTTTGCTAAAACAGGGAACATAAAATCCAACATGTACCTACATATTTTTTTGTCATGCCTGCTGGTAGCAGAATGCCTTGGAATGGCGTATTGGATAATCCTGTCTATTAGCCCATAATTCCAGAGAAGCAGAATAACATATGAGTTACTCAGTTCCTCACAGCTGTGACCTCAGAGACGGAAAGGTTTCTGGGTTCCATCTTCCTGTAAATTAAGGCATTAGCATTAAAACCTGCACCTTCTCACACATTTTGGCAGAATGCAGTTATCAAAACTATCCGCAAACAGTTGTCAGCTGTTTATTCTAGTAGCCATGTGGAGGAAGCCCTTCAAATCCAAAGGCCATGCATGAAACGAGACCTTCCCCAGGAGCTCTCACCAAATCACAGATTTGGAAAACAGTTCCCATTTATTTATTTTTACTTGCAAGCTTTGTCTTGTGCTAGAAATGGGACAGGTTTGCAGTCAGTCTGGCAGAGCTTCAACATGACTAGCTGCAATTTTTTGCAAACAAGGGAAGAACCTTGGATGACCCAGCAGAATTTGTCATCCTTGTAATGGCTACAAACCAACACATTATTTTATTTTGCTGAGTTTTGACACACAATAGTTCTTATTAAAGCGTAGGGAATTGGTTAATCTCGTGCACAGAGGTGCAAAGACTGTGACAGCTATGAAACCTAAGAACTTTCTATATTGTTTAGTTTGTAGCATAGGACTTAAAAATATTTTTTTTCTACCTTTTGTGACAGGGAAGAAGATAACATTATTTCTAGTGATCCTAGAAATTAATTGTCTTGTCTGTGTGTCTCAACTAGATTTTAAGCTCCATGGAGCAAGGGCTGCCTCTGTTTTATGTATCTATATAGAGCTGCATGCATTCAGTAGTGCAATAGAAATATTAAAAGGTAGCATATTCAGCCCTCAGTAGATTTTGATGCAATGGAAATTTCACGTGATCAATTTGTTCTTTAAAAATAGCCTTCAGAGTCTCGTGATGTGGTGAACCTGAGAGGACGCTTCCTTGCAGGCTTTGGGTGCCAGCCCCCTAATTTGGGAGCAATCTGCTGCATCCGTGGCTCTGGAAGAGAATAGAGTTCATGACGTTATGGTGAACATGAATATCGATCATTACATGTCAAAATCTCCGTTGGATATGCTGGACAAAAGGTGAATTCCTGTGACAGCAAGAAGGCCGTGGTAGCAGGCATTCCCCAACAAGGCCCGTTTGACGTGGGAGTGGTGAGTACTGTAACATCAGTAGTTATAGCACTAGAAGCTAGATGAAATTTCTGGGAAGATTGCAGAACTAAAAAGTTTTATCAGTGAATTTGGGCCGAGGGTGGAATTGTTAGAGGAGCGCGTGTCTTTGGCGGAAGATGAAGTGCTGGAGACTGTAAAGAAATTGCACAAGCTTGAATAAGTGGAGGAGGAGAAAACTGAGGAGTTGGAAAACAGGTCGTGAAGAAATAATTTGTGATTTATCGGCATGATGGAGAACGTTGAGGAGAGTAAATTGGCCAAGTTTTAGTTAACTGGTTTCTGGAGGTGCTGAATCTGCCAAATCTGCAAAGTGCACTGATAATAGAAAGACCATACAGGCTGGAAAAATAGAGAAATGAGGCCATACATGGTGATCGCGCAGTTTTTGAACTATGATCACAAGCAAGTGATCTGGCATGATTCTCATAAACAGTCTCGTTGACATATAAGAACTGTCCATAAATCTTCCAAGATTTCTCAGTTAAAGTGGCCGCTAAGAAAAATCATTTCTATCTGTTCTCAATTGGTGGCAAAGCAAGTGCGTTTTGTGCTGCAGTTCCCCGATAAACTGCATACATGGAGCAATGGAACAACGTAGCTATTTGACTCTTCAGAAGAAGCCAAATAATTTGTGGATACAATGGCTTGTGATTGAAGAGACTAAGTATTTTGCTCTGTAGACAAGATTCTTCAATTGGTTATCATTCTATGGTTTTATCTGTTCACTACTACCCTTTCCCGCCTAAGATGGAGGACCACCACCATATTTTCAGCTAAAAGAGTATAGACGTATCCGTTAGAGGATTCATTTATGGAATGGATACGTCGCAGTGGGGGTGAAATTGGTGACTTTTTGCTATGGAAAGGGGACGCTTGGTGAATCATTTTGTTTGGGGTCTGGCATTTTATAAGTGCCTTCCAACTGGCGGCAAGAACATTTTCGAACCAAAGATCCCTAGCAGTAGCATATTGCTAGAAACATGAAGGCATGTAGAGACTATTCGAGATATGGCAACTTTCGGGCATTGATAAGAGTGGTGTGATTTTTTTATGCATTTCTTGCTTGTGCCTTCACAGCTTAAATATAAATTTTACAGCTAATTTTAAATTTTATTTCAATGTTAAAAAGTTTACTTAAATTTTCTCTTTTTTTACCTCTTTGAATTGGATGCGGCAGATTGCCGTCGATGATATGTTATTACCCATTCAGCTGACAGAGTCTATGATTTATTTGCAGGGGTCTGTTGCAGGGGGATGGCACCCAGTCGCTACTGAGTGGTTCTGGCTCTTCAAGTAGAGAGCACGGCAAAACTTGGGAATAAGGTTTGGGTAATGGAGGGGGGTGGAGTGGTTAGGGGGCTTAAGGAAGGGGTCCCATGAGGTTTGCAAGTATGTGCAACAGAGGGTATGTGTCTTTCCTTTGAGTGGCTGACATTTTGTATTTCCATATAAAGAAACAGGGGCTGTCCTACGAATTTTACAGTCTGCGATGGGTACTAAGATAAAATACATAACCTGGAATGTTTCAGCTTTAGGCTCCCCAATAAAGAGAAAGTTTTGGTGCACGTACACAGGCTACAGGGAGATAGTTTTCTCCAGGAAGCTCACATGCCAGATAAAGAACATATTAAATCAAGGAAGCACTGGTTTAGTCAGGTGTACTTTTCTTCAGGTACTTTGAAAAATAAGATTGTTGCAATACTGATACATAAAAGAGTGTCATTTCTTTTAGAGAAGTCATGGACAGATGAGGATGAGAGAATCGTTATGGTAAAAGGAGCACTAGATTGCAAGCTGTTATATTAATCTTGTATATGCTCTGAAGCAATATGATCACAGTTTCTTTACTTGCCTTGTTAAAGGCATATCTGCAATTGGAGGAGGTCATATAATATTAGGTGGAGACTTAAATTGTATTGTAGATCCAGTTTTAGACAGATGTTCTTCTACAAATGTTTCTAAAAGGGGCTAAGGGAAAGGTATTCAATTCTTGTGTCCTTAGTGGATATTTGGAGAGTACTTCACCCGGAAGAACGAGACTATACCCACCATGCCAAGGCCCACCCTACAAAATCACGAATTGATTACTTGTTAATTTCTGAATCATTATTTAATGAGGTTGACAGAGCAGTGATAGGCAATTTACTTATATTGGATCATTACCCGGTTATTTTAACAGTGGGGAAAAATTCCCTGATGCCTGGCTTATTTCAGTGGAGAATGCCGGAGTGGCTGAGTCTAGAGCCTAACTTCCAACAATATTTACAGGAGAACTGGAGGTTTTATGAGGAAGCTAACTCTCAACATAAGGATAATCCAGGTTTATTTTGGGAAATGGCTAAAACTGTGCTTAGGGGGATGTTATCAGTTATGTAGCTGTTAAGAAAAGGCATACGAATAAGCAAATTGTCTTGAAAGACAAACGGCTTATTATAAATCCCAGTGGAATAGGGGTAACTCCAATATCTGGAAAGAAAGGTTCAAAAGGACGCAGTAAGTGCTCAATGATTTGCTTCACCAGAAAGCAAAACACGCAATGGTTATGTTTCGGCATAAACTGCTCTTACATGGGAACAGACCGGGCCGAATGCTAGCTAGATTAACCAAAGCTCATGCTCCCTCCAAATTAATAAGACGTTTTAAGAGAAAAAATGAGTCTTTTGCAACCACAACAGCGCTTAACTTTTGCAACCACAACAGCGCTTAACAACAGCGCACAACCCTGCCTCTTAACTTTTAGGAAAAGACTTAAGACTTGGTTATTCAAGCAAGCTTTCCCAGACACAATCTAATGTCACAAGTCACGGACTCAAACCAAGGACTTCAAAATATTCAGCCATTAATCATGCCATCTATACATAGCATTTAATTTATTTATATACCGTTTAATCGTTTATTCTTTCCTATCTCTTCCTTCTTATCCAAGTTCTGCTACCCTTGTTATTTGTAACTGCTCCTTCGATCACCACAGTTCTAGTTGATGTATTTAATGCACTCCCGTTTCATGTAAACCAGCAAGATATGTGCTCATGATTGCCGGTATATAAAAACCTTAAATAAATAAATAAATAAATAAATTGGGGAGGTGTTCTGGGATTATTATCAGAGTTTATATCAGTCCAAGATCCCAAACTTGTAAAGCCAAAGCAGTTTCTACAGAATTTACACTTGCCCCAAGTAACATCTACACAGTTAGAAGCCCTGAATAGACCCTTTTCAGACATTGAAATAAGTCAGGTTATTAAGAGTCTGCAATTATATAAATCACCATAAGAACATAAGAACATAAGAAAATGCCATACTGGGTCAGACCATGGTCCATCAAGCCCAGCATCCTGTTTCCAACAGTGGCCAATCCAGGCCATAAGAACCTGGCAAGTACCCAAAAACTAAGTCTATTCCATGTAACCATTGCTAATGGCAGTGGCTATTCTCTAAGTGAACTTAATAGCAGGTAATGGACTTCTCCTCCAAGAACTTATCCAATCCTTTTTTAAACACAGCTATACTAACGGCACGAACCACATTCTCTGGCAACAAATTCCAGAGTTTAATTGTGAGTTGAGTAAAAAAGAACTTTCTCCGATTAGTTTTAAATGTGCCCCATGCTAACTTCATGGAGTGTCCCCTAGTCCTTCTACTATCCGAAAGAGTAAATAACTGATTCACATCTACCCGTTCTAGACCTCTCATGATTTTAAACACCTCTATCATATCCCCCCTCAGTCGTCTCTTCTCCAAGCTGAAAAGTCCTAACCTCTTTAGTCTTTCCTCATAGGGGAGTTGTTCCATTCCCCTTATCATTTTGGTAGCCCTTCTCTGTACCTTCTCCATCGCAATTATATCTTTTTTGAGATGCGGCGACCAGAATTGTACACAGTATTCAAGGTGCGGTCTCACCATGGAGCGATACAGAGGCATTATGACATTTTCCGTTTATTCATCATTCCTTTTCTAATAATTCCCAACATTCTGTTTGCTTTTTTGACTGCCGCAGCACACTGAACCAACGATTTCAATGTGTTATCCACTATGACACCTAGATCTCTTTCTTGGGTTGTAGCACCTAATATGGAACCCAACATCGTGTAATTATAGCATGGGTTATTTTTCCCTATATGCATCACCTTGCACTTATCCACATTAAATTTCATCTGCCATTTGGATGCCCAATTTTCCAGTCTCACAAGGTCTTCCTGCAATTTATCACAATCTGCTTGTGATTTAACTACTCTGCACAATTTTGTGTCATCTGCAAATTTGATTATCTCACTCGTCGTATCTCTTTCCAGATCATTTATAAATATATTGAACAGTAAGGGTCCCAATACAGATCCCTGAGGCACTCCACTGTCCACTCCCTTCCACTGAGAAAATTGCCCATTTAATCCTACTCTCTGTTTCCTGTCTTTTAGCCAGTTTGCAATCCACGAAAGGACATCGCCACCTATCCCATGACTTTTTACTTTTCCTAGAAGCCTCTCATGAGGAACTTTGTCAAACGCCTTCTGAAAATCCAAGTATACTATATCTACCGGTTCACCTTTATCCACATGTTTATTAACTCCTTCAAAAAAGTGAAGCAGATTTGTGAGGCAAGACTTGCCCTGGGTAAAGCCATGCTGACTTTGTTCCATTAAACCATGTCTTTCTATATGTTCTGTGATTTTGATGTTTAGAACACTTTCCACTATTTTTCCTGGCACTGAAGTCAGGCTAACCGGTCTGTAGTTTCCCGGATCGCCCCTGGAGCCCTTTTTAAATATTGGGGTTACATTTGCTATCCTCCAGTCTTCAGGTACAATGGATGATTTTAATGATAAGTTACAAATTTTTACTAATAGGTCTGAAATTTCATTTTTTAGTTCCTTCAGAACTCTGGGGTGTATACCATCCGGTCCAGGTGATTACTACTCTTCAGTTTGTCAATCAGGCCTACCACATCTTCTAGGTTCACCGTGATTTGATTCAGTCCATCTGAATCATTACCCATGAAAACCTTCTCCATTACGGGTACCTCCCCCAACATCCTCTTCAGTAAACACCGAAGCAAAGAAATCATTTAATCTTTCCGCGATGGCCTTATCTTCTCTAAGTGCCCCTTTAACCCCTCGATCATCTAACGGTCCAACTGACTCCCTCACAGGCTTTTCTGCTTCGGATATATTTAAAAAAGTTTTTACTGTGAGTTTTTGCCTCTACAGCCAACTTCTTTTCAAATTCTCTCTTAGCCTGTCTTATCAATGTCTTACATTTAACTTGCCAATGTTTATGCTTTATCCTATTTTCTTCTGTTGGATCCTTCTTCCAATTTTTGAATGAAGATCTTTTGGCTAAAATAGCTTCTTTCACCTCCCCTTTTAACCATGCCGGTAATCGTTTTGCCTTCTTTCCACCTTTCTTAATGTGTGGAATACATCTGGACTGTGCTTCTAGAATGGTATTTTTTAACAATGACCACGCCTCTTGGACATTTTTTACTTTTGTAGCTGCTCCTTTCAGTTTTTTTCTAACAATTTTTCTCATTTTATCAAAGTTTCCCTTTTGAAAGTTTAGCACGAGAGCCTTGGATTTGCACACTGTTCCTTTTCCAGTCATTAAATCAAATTTGATCATATTATGATCACTATTGCCAAGCGGCCCCACCACCGTTACCTCTCTCACCAAGTCCTGTGCTCCACTGAGAATTAGATCTAAAATTGCTCCCTCTCTCGTCGGTTCCTGAACCAATTGCTCCATAAAGCTATCATTTATTCCATCCAGGAACGTTATCTCTCTAGCGTGACCCGATGATACATTTACCCAGTCTATATTGGGGTAATTGAAGTCTCCCATTATTACTGCACTACCAATTTGGTTAGCTTCCCTAATTTTTCTTAGCATTTCACTGTCCATCTCACCATCTTGACCAGGTGGACGGTAGTATACCCCTATCACTGTAGTCTTCCCTGATACACAAGGGATTTCTACCCATAAAGATTCAATTTTGTATTTAGTCCAAATTTTGTATTTAGTCCAAATTTAGTCCAGATGGGTTAAATTCCTTGTTTTATAAGCATCTTCAGCTACCTGTAACAATTTCTCTTGCTGCATTATTTAACCATACGGTGGAGGAGGAGGTTATGATTCCCTCAATGTCCGAAGCTGCTATTGTAATTCTCCCTAAACCTGGTAGGGATCCGACTGATCCTGGGTCACATAGGCTGATCTCATTATTAAATTTGGAAATAAAAATATGCACCAAAATTATCACCAACCATATTAAGTATAGTCTGCTCCCACTGATCTCCCCAGAGCAAATGAATTTCGAGATTGGTAGGAGACCGAGTGCTAATATCAGGTGCCTGTTACTGGCACTTGAGTCATGTAGTAAGCTTCATTTACTTGATCCTCTAATGGTAAACTTTCATGCAGAAAAAAGCTTTAGATTGAGTGGAGTGGGATTATCTTTGGAAGTTTGGATTTAAAGGCACCATTATTGCTGTGATTAGACTGCTATATAGTGATCTTAAGACTTACATATGTATTAATGGTTCTACGTTTCCTAGCTTTAATTTAGGTAGGGGTACTAGTAAGGTATGCCCCTTCTCCCCTCTACTGTTCATTTTATCACTGGATCCTTTAATTCGCAAAATTCAAGAAACCAAGCTATTTGCAGCATTCCAATAGAACAGAGGGTATTAAAAATGTTGTTCGCGGATGACATGTTAATGGTCTTATCCAATGCCCAGGTCTCCCTCCCAAATGTTTTAAGTTGTATTTTTCTTTTTGGCACTTTTTCAGGCTTGAAGTTGAATTTACTTAGGCTTGAGCTATGGACATTGCAGGTGATTTAAAAGATACCTGGCCTAACTTCCCCTTGATATGGGAGGCTGATACTATTAAATTTCTAGGCATTAGAGTTCATAGGGACACTCAATGCTGGTAGGATTATAATTTTAAGCCCCTTTTTCAGGAATTTAAACAAAAACTAGTTAGTTGGGAGCACTTCCCTTTTTCATTGTCTGGCTGTTTGGCTTTGGCCAAAATGGTATTAATTCCCAAAGTTTTACACAAGTTGCAGCTGGTCCCTTTTATAATACTGAGAGGGGATCTGAGACTGTTGCAGAAGATTTGTGCAAAGCTCTTTTGGACATCAAGTAAAGCAAGACTAAATTTTGCTACTTAAATGATGCCCAGAGATGATGGCAGCTTGGGATTTTCAAATCTGCACTTTTATAATCTTGGTTGCCTGATGTTAACTCCGAGGGAATGGATGGGAGCGGTGGAGGAAAATTCAATTGCATGGTTGGAAAAGGAATTTATGAGTCCATTTAATCTATCCAGGGAGGAGGAGGAGGAATAGCCTAGTGGTTAGAGTGGTGGACTATGAACCAGTAGACCAGGGTTCAAGTCCCACTGTTGTTCCTTGTGACCTTGCACAAGTCACTTTACCCTCCATTGCCTCAGGTACAAACTTAGATTATAAGCCCTCTGGGGATAGAGAAATACTTACAGCACCTGAATATAAACTGATGTGATATCTCAATTGAGATCAAATGTCAGTATATAAAAATAATAATAAATAACTTATCTAATCCATGCCAGGAATGAGGGTTTGCCATCCTATATCATGCAATCATTATTAGCAGGTGCTGTGAAGAGGAGCTGGCATTGGACCCAGAAACATTTGGGATTGAGTTGGCAAAGTCCCATTGTTTGGTGACCCAGATTTTAAACTGGGTTTGATATATAAAAAGTTTCAATTGTTTTCTTCACAAGGTGTATCAAGTAGATTTTCCTTTCTCAATGTGCAATCTGGTACAATGCATTCACTAGAATACTGTATTCAACATTTACCGTTTAGGGGTTTGGATTTTCTTACATATATGCACAGACTGGTGGGGGAGGTGGCATCTCTCGAAGTCCAAGGCCTGTTGCACCAAATAGGTGGCATCCACATTCCTATTTACTGGGGCGATGGATATCGGGTGTTCCCTCATCCGAAGAAGGAGGTCCTTAGAAATATCATGGATGGAAACAGCCACGATCTCCTTTGCAGCATCGACATCTTATGCCATGCATCCTCTTCCTTGACAAGGGGATGGTCTCGGCCATGGTCCATACAAAGCCCGTGAAGGAGAGGACCTCTGGGGGAGACCGACACATTTCCTCAAGGGGTGAAGACTCTGAGAGAGGATCATCGGATATCTCGGAGGAAGACTCTGAAGAGTCATCTCCCCATGGATCAAAGGGACCCTCCTCCTTGCTGAGGTCCCCGTGGGGCCTATGCGGATGAGGTCTGTGCAAATCCCCGGACCTAGGCACTGAGGGAATCGAAGGCACTGGTGGAGCCGATGACCCCGGTGGTAGCAGGGGCACCGATGGTTTTGGAAGGCCAGATGGCCCAGGTAATGGCTTGGGCCTTGGGGCTACTGCACCAGACAATGTGCATCTTTCTCCTCGGAACACCCCATGATGGGAATCGCACTCGAGGGGGGCATTGGTGGCCGCTGGGGAACCGAGGGTCCCTCAAGCACCGGTTGCATTGGGAGTGCTCCAAGCAGAACATCTAGACCCTCAAGCAGGGTCGCCAGAATGGATGGCGCAGGCTTCAGTATTGGTATGGGGGCCGCTGGCAGGGGCGGTTCAGTGCTCCGTAGGGCTTGGAGTACCACACACTTCACCCTGCAGTCCAGCTCTTCCTGGAAGTCCTGTGAGGAGAGGACTGGTAGAGGGGAACGAGGCATCATCAGCACTTCCTTGGAGCTCTGAGGAGGCACAGTGCCCGGCACCAGTATCGGTGGGGAACACCTGGGCCTGTTGGAGAGTGGGGCCTCCCTAGCATGGGTTTGCTTTGGTGGCAGCACGGCAGCCGCCGATGCCACACTGGGACCTGTGCCAAGCGTCGATGGCAACCAGTGCCACCGTTTCCGGGATCATAAGAACATAAGAACATGCCATACTGGGTCAGACCAAGGGTCCATCAAGCCCAGCATCCTGTTTCCAACAGTGGCCAATCCAGGCCATAAGAACCTGGCAAGTACCCAAAAACTAAGTCTATTCCATGTTACCGTTGCTAGTATTAGCAGTGGCTATTTTCTAAGTCAACTTAATTAATAGCAGGTAATGGACTTCTCCTCCAAGAACTTATCCAATCCTTTTTTTAAACACAGCTATACTAACTGCACTAACCACATCCTCTGGCAACAAATTCCAGAGTTTAATTGTGCGTTGAGTAAAAAAGAACTTTCTCCGATTAGTTTTAAATGAGCCACATGCTAACTTCATGGAGTGCCCCTAGACTTTCTATTATCCGAAAGAGTAAATAACCGATTCACATCTACCCGTTCTAGACCTCTCATGATTTTAAACACCTCTATCATATCCCCCCTCAGCTGTCTCTTCTCCAAGCTGAAAAGTACTAACCTCTTTAGTCTTTCCTCATAGAGGAGCTGTTCCATTCCCCTTATCATTTTGTTTGTATTTTCATTCTGCTTTTTAATTGATAGTGATGTTAGAATTTTTTAGCTCAGGTGAGTTTTTAGTTACAGGCACTTGGACTACTTTTCTTATTATTGGAACCTCACTGTCAGGATGCCCTCACTGTCGGGATGCCCTAATTCTAATGCATCATTAGTATCTCTCCGAACCATGCACTGCTGAGCGACTGTTGGCTTTCCCCTTTGTTCTAGTTTAAAAGCTGCTCTATCTCCTTTTTAAAGGTTAGCGCCAGCAGTCTGGTTCCACCCTGGTTAAGGTGGAGCCCATCCCTTCGGAAGAGACTTCCCCTTCCCCAAAAGGTTCCCCAGTTCCTAACAAAACTAAATCCCTCTTCCTTGCACCATCGTCTCATCCACACATTGAGACTCCGGAGCTCTGCCTGCCTCTGGTGACCTGCGCGTGGAACAGGGAGCATTTCAGAGAATGCTACCCTGGAGGTTCTGGATTAAGGTTTTCTACCTAAGAGCCTAAATTTGGCTTCCAGAACCTCCCTCCCACATTTTCCTATGTCGTTGGTGCCCACATGTACCACGACAGCCGGCTCCTCCCCAGCACTGTCTAAAATCCTATCTAGGTGACACGTGAGGTCCGCTACCTTCGCACCAGGTAGGCATGTTATCAGGTGATCCTCACGCCCACCAGCCACCCAGCTAACTACATTCCTAATAATCAAATCACCAACTATGATGGCCGACCTAACCCTTCCCTCCTGGGCAGTAGGCCTTGGGGAGATATCCTCGGTGCAAAAGGACAGTGCATCACCTGGAGAGCAGGTCCTTGCTACAGGATCCTTTCCTGCTGCACCCGGCTGATACTCTCCAATCATGAGACCTTCTTCCTCCAAGGCAGCACCAGGGCTGCCAGTCTGAAGTTGGGACTTGGCTACTATGTCCCTGAAGGTCTCATCTATATACCTCTCTGTCTGCCTCAGCTCCTCCAGGTCTGCCACTCTAGCCCCCAGAGATCAGACTCGTTCTCTGAGAGCCAGGAGCTCTTTGCATCGCATGCACATATACAACATGTACAAGTCCCATTATGCTTGCCTGGTCTTTCCCCAGCGCTGAAGAAGCTGAGGATCCCGTTGACCGTGAGAGTGAAGAGACCATGGAGGAGTGGTCACCGTCTCCACGGACCTTAGACGATGCCACCGGGAGTGTGGAGAGGGAACGTGATTGAGTGGTTCCCCTCGACCATGGGGCATCGATGATTCCGATGCAGGTGCGGATGGAGCAGACTTCTTGAAGCTAAAAAGTTTCTCCATTTTATCAAGACGAGCATGACGGACCTTGGGGTCATCTGGTCGCACAGCTGACACCCTCGGACATCATGTGATGCCCCCAGACAGAGGATATACATTCAAAAAGAAACTAAAGACTTGGTTCTTCACACAAGCTTTCCCGGAGAACTAAAAGCAGGAAGAGCTAATACTTTATCAGTTTAGCCCATGACCAGACCCACCTGTCGTCCATAAGTTCTTGAAGAGCTCATCATTGAATCTTAATCAACCTTGATTGTTTACTGTTTTCTCCTCTAATCTCCTCTAATCTCTATGTTATCTGTTAAAATGTAAAATGTTTTTATAATGTTATTTATAAAGTTATTTGTTATAATGTAAGCCACCCACGAGGCGACAGTTTTATTTCACTGTACACCGGTGTGATATGTATTTTATACAGGAACGTCGGTTTATAAAAACTAAAAATAAATAAATAAATAAATATAAACCTCATGCGGATCCGTGATGGACATGGTCCATGGGCACTGGGGGCACCAGCAAAAACTGTATACTATAAAGGAAAAAACAACCAGCGGGCAGTTTTTGGCTGGCGGGCCACCAAGGAGCGATGCACTAGGAATCAACTGCAGAGAAGGTAGAAAAATGTAACCTACCGCGTTGAGGAGGGGACACCGTCCAGGGAAGGGGGACCTGGTGTTTGGACAGAGAAGAACTGGGAAAAAACAAGAAAAAATACTCTTAATAGCTGAGCTCTAAAACCACAAGGCAAATGCACTGCGGAAAAGAAGAAATTGAAGGGGGACCTCACGTGGACGCGTGAAGTGACATGCTGGGCATGCTCAGTGTGCCAGTCAAAGCTTCTAGAAGCTCTGACTAAAGTTTTCCATGCCGGGCTCCATCTCTGAGGACTATCATCCTGCTTGTCCTAGGAGAAGAACAATGTGGGCCGAATTTTTAAAAGGTTACGTGCACTGGGCCTATTTTAAAAAGGCCCAGCGACGCGCGTAAAGCCCCAGGATGCATGTAAGTCCTGGGGCTTTACTAAAGGGGCGGTCTGGGGGTGGGGCGGGGTGAAGCCAGAGACAGAGTGGCCATTGTCGCTGTGTTGGAGGATCCCGTGCCGGCAGGCTGCCGGTGTGTGCAACTTGCGCCTGCCCAGAGGCAGGCACAAAAGGTAAGACAAGAGTCAGGGGGGGTTAGAGTAGGGCTGGGGGGGAAGGTTAGGGGATGGGGTGGGAAGGTTAAATTAGGGGGGAGGGAACGGAGGAAGGCAGCGCGGCTCGGTGAGCGCAAGGTGCACAATTGTGCACCCCTTTGTGCATGCTGACCCCGGATTTTATAACATGTGCGCCCCTGCAAGCGCATGTTATCAAATCGGGTATACATGTGCGTGCGCCAGGTACATGTATGCCCGTGCGCACCTTTTTAAAATCTAACCCTGTTTGTGTTGCTAAAATGTCCAACCTGGCTTCATTCAAAATGTCTTCACATGAATTGCTTTACAAAATTTACCTCACCGTAGTGTGTTAAAATTATTCATGCATTTATTTATCTATAGCACATATATATTTCCCTACCCAGGGGAACCTCGCAAACAATTTCAAACCAGAAGCTTGCAGCGGTACAAATTTAAAAGAGCAGTGGATTGAGGCAATAGGGAATGGGAATGTGCTTTGCATTGCATACAATTTTTATTTGATTTCTCTTCGGTTCAAATGAAAATTTCCTATATATATATTTCGAAATATCCATTCGTTCCAGGAGGTTTATGTGCATGAATGCCATTCTATGCATATAAAACTGAATTGAATTTTATGTGCAGAGCTTTGTGCTTATTTGCTTCAAATCAAAATTTATGCACTTAAAAAATGTAGATGCACACACCAACAAAAACAAAGAGAATGCACATCCTTAACAGAGAACTAAGGAATTACACCTACAGTTAAGCCACCTTGAAGAGATATATTTTGAGCTTTGATCAGAAGACAAGAAGGGGCTTGGCCTCTTGGATCTAAATTGGTAAACTATATCCCAACAATGCCCAAACCTTTTTTTTAGGTAATTATTTATATACTACTTTTTAGGCACTTCAAAGTGGATTTCATTCAGGTACTGTAGGTACCATACTATTATGGTGCTTGTTCTACCAAAAAGGGCAGCCATATATATATTTATGCACTAAAACTGTCAAGAATCACATATATAACAGAATCCAATGTTGTGCGACCCGGCCACGCTAGTGCCGCAGCCAGGCCTGCTCACCTCGCTCAGGCAGGTCCTGGTCCGTCCTCCCTTGAGCCACAGCCAGCTCCTCTCGCCCGCGGCGCTCCATGGCATCCCCAGGCCTGTCGGGGCCTTCAGATTCGCAGTGCTCCTCATGCCGGGGTTCAGCGTCCTCCTTGATATTGGCCCTGCCCCTAGGCGTGCATGCACGCGCGCGGACCACTTGGCCCTTTAAAGGGCCCAGCGTGGGAAACCAGTCCGCGGCGCCCAAAGATGACATCAGTTAGCCATGATATATAAGGCGAGGCCCTGTCCCCAGAACCTCGCCTTGGCAATCGGATCATTCCTATCTAGAACAGTGCTGACCCTGGATCTCGTCTCCAGTTGACCGTACCCTGGACAATCCGTTCTGTCCGGTGTCCACTTCCTTGGTGGCTGGAGTCCTGGTCTGGCAGGATGTCCATCGAGTACTGTTCCTCATTCCTGTGTTCTCCTGCTTCCAGAGTTCCTGTGTTCCCGTGGTCCTCTCTGTGTTCCAGTCTTTTCCTGCCTCCTTCTCCAAGTTCCTCTCCTTGTCGTACCTTCTCGGACTGACTCACAGTTCTGACCTCTGCTTGCCTGACTACGTTGACCGCAACCTGGAACTGACCACTGCCTTCTGACCATATTTGATCGCTGCCTGAAACTGACCCTTGCTTCCTTGACTTCGTACGGCTGACCATCCTCAGACTGATACCCTGGCTTTGACCCTTGCACTACACTCGGATACTCTGTTTGCTCCTGTGACAACCAGACCAGCCTGCTCGGACGCTGACCGCGGCCTACCTTCAACTAGATCAATAGGCACTGCCTATCTCGCCCGAAGGACCTTCACTTCCTGTTTCCTTCTGGACGTCTCTGGTGATCCTGGTCCTGGTTTAGCTCATCCTATCTTCACCAGCCGCGCACCTTTGCTTGTGGTGGGCACACCTCTCCACTACCTCTCTGGGATACCCTCGGAGGCCCACCTAAGTCCAAGGGCTCAACCTGTGGAAACTCTGGATTGCTATTGGCGAAGCTCCAGCTAGCCTCTGTCTCCTTGTGTTCTCCGCCTCCTGGTGGCAGGCGCTCTCTGGGTCTGACCAGAGGGCCGTACCAATCCTGCACCAGACTAAGGGTCCACCTCCAGTGCAACATCCAGTAGGTCGGGTTGGCCAAGTTCAGTTCTCAAGAGCCACAAATAGGCCAGGTTTTCAGGATATCCACAATGAATACGCATGAGATAAGAGTTGCCTACTGTGGAAGCAGTGCATGCAAAACTATCTCATGCATATTCATTTCATTGTCCTTTTTTTAGTAAATTTTTTAATGCAAGTAAAATTAAATGACCTGCTCTATAATAGACTGTAAAGAACACAAAATAATTAGCTTCCTGTAATAGTTCAAATTCCTGACCCAGCCAAGTTTTGCCAATCAAATGCCTGCATCGGGGGATTTAATTTTTAGTCCAGAAAATGCCAATGTGTTCAAAGCACAGTGTTGGACATACTTGAGGTTCCCTATTCTGATACCAACTCGTATTACAGTATTAAGAAAGATCAATAATCAACAAATTGCATCATAGAAATAAAGAAAAATGTATAGATGTAAGAAGGAGACAAGTGGAAGACTAGCTTACTTTTGCCATTGGGTTATTCCTCCAGTAAACATCTTTTCCATGGTGGTTACGTGGTCTACATCTGCGTTTCCATACCTTCTTCGGGAGGCACACCTAACCAGCCAGGTGTTCAGAATTGCTTCAATGAATATGCATGAGCTAGATTTGCATTCTCAGGGTTTCCAGTTTTATCTCCTGCATGTTCTTTACGAATATCCTGAAAACCAAACTGGTTAGGTGTGCCTTCAGGAGAGGGCTGGGCCACACTGGCCCAGCCCTCTCTTTCCTTGGATGGAGAAATAATCCCTGCTGTTCATCTCCAATTTATTCTAGAGTCGAGAAGTGAGATGTCTCACTGCTGATGTCATCTGCATCAAAAGGATATGATTGAATGACTTGCTTATTCGGAGATTAGAAGTGCGCTTTTTGACATTTGCTTTGCTCACTGTAATCCCTTTCCCACAAGCTCTTTGAAACATGTACCGTATATTTTTCAACATACTTGACATTTACAAATTAAGCTGGTTTACATGGTTATGTATACTTCACACGATTAGAACGAGGGCCGACTCTTAAGTATTTCCTGTTTAAAACTGCAGTGCATCTTTCTTTTGCAAAAGTGAGACTCTTGAGGGCCTGCAAGTAGCCTAATTCTGAATACGGGTGTTCACGTCCGTCGCTTTGCTGTTGGCTTCCTCCTCTGGCTTCTTGCTCTTCCTGGTTGTAGGAATGGAATCAGCTGGCATATTCAGTTAAAGTTTCAGAGCGTCAAGCCAGCACTGACCTTTAAGCACTGGTGTAACACAAATGTCCCAAACCTCTTCCCTTCTTACAATATGATCCAACAAGCCTTTGGGTGGTCAGGGTTCGATGAGCAGGGAGAAGGTGTAACCTCTGAGGCTCTCAGTGCAATAGAATAGTCCTACAAAAATCTCCCTCTCCGGAGTTCTTACAAATAATTCACTGAATACTCACCACGGCAGAATGACAGGCATCAATGAGGCCAAGGAAAGTACTGCCACAGTCTTTTGATGGCGTCCTGCTTAAAATCAGCTTATTGCAAACTGAAAAATAAAATCCAGGCCAAGATGGCGAAAAGGGTGAAAAAGGAGCAGGAGAATGGCAACTAATAGAGCGGCACATCTTTATCTACAATGGCCTTTCTTCTTGCCTCCTTTCTTTGAGTTGAATCAGTGTCCTTGAAGACCCTCCCTGCAAAGGGTGAGAAACTCTGGTTCTGTTTGGATCATGAGCCACCAATAATAGCTTGTCTGGTCCCTATGGGTAACTGAGTGTAGAGAATGAAACAAGCTGGACTGCAGTCCCTTCTGGAGGGGAGAAACGCATCCTTCAGCTTGAGATCACCCAGACTTAAAAAAAACAAACCACCACAAACCTCCCAAAACTCTCTCAATGTCCAAAAATATTTTCTTAATCGTCAGACCTGGAGGCCTAATACAGCAAGCTCAGACCCTAATCGTCAAAGGTCTGACTCCAGCTCCTACAAAGTCTCCCCTGCAACATCACCTCTGTCACCCCCTTTTATAGGAGGGCCAAACCCCATCCCCATGTAGGGTGGGCCCCTCCCCCAGAGGGGGAGACCCAAAAATGCAAACCCTCCCATAACCTGGAGAGCTGAGATCGTAAAGAGGAACATTCATGTGCCATTTCCCTTTCACCTTTGTTCTCAGCTGTTTGAGGGCACAAGGGAATGGTGGGTAAAATAATGGCAAACAGGAAACGACGAGAGAAGTTGAGGGATCCCAAGAGAAAAGAGAAGAATGAGGCGAGGAGTCATCATTTTTTTTTTTTTTTGCCACACAAAAGGGGATGCTCTTCTGGCTAACAGCCTGGAAAAGCAAAAGCATGGGAAACCAAAAGATGGATCACTTGGACCTGAACGTGGTTATACAGCCGAGATGCTTCACCGTGCACGGCCTACAGGAGGTTCCTGGGAATTTAGCAGAATTACTCCAAAACGCTCATTCGGGAGTGGGGGAGGGGGCAAAACCGGAGGGCGTGCATGAAGTGTCTACGGAAAACTCTAACACCACACAGTCTGATTATTTTTGCTCAGCAGCAAATAAATATCAAGAGAATCAAATCAGTATCTCTTGTTTTCAGCAGGAAAAACCTGCAGATTCCAATGTACCTGAACATTCACTTGGGGGTAGATTTTAAAAGCCCTGCGCGTGTAAATCCTGCCGGATTTACACGCGCAGTGCACTCGTGCGCCGGCGCGCCTATTTTGCATAGGCCGCCGGTGCGTGCAAAGCCCCGGGACGTGCGTAAATGGGTGGTCCGGGGGTGTGTGTCTGTGGTCCGGGGGCGTGTCTGGGGCGTGTCTGCGGTCCGGGGGCGTGTGCGGTCTGGGGCGGTCCGGGGGCATGGCCGAGTGCCCCGACACAGCGGCCTATGTCGGGGCCTGGCCAGCCTGCGTGCGCGAGTTACGCCATTGAACAAGGTGTGGGGGGGATTTAGGTAGGGCCGGGGAGGGGGTGGGTTAGATAGGGGAAGGGAGAGAAAGGTGGAGGGGACAAAAAAAAAGTTCCCTCCGAGGCCTCGTGCAGGCTGCCAATTTTGCGCAGCCTTGCGCGCGCCATCCCTGGATTTTAAAAGATACACGCGGCTACGCATGTATCTTTTAAAATCCAGCGTACTTTTGTTCGTGCCAGTTGCACGAACAAAAGTACGCACGCGCGTATTTTTTTAAAATCTGCCCCTTGGTGCACACCTATTCTTGAGGGTGACAGAATTAAGCCCATTGTGCATAATCAGCATCACGGCTTCCTAAGAGGACTCCATAGTAAATTATCTATACATAGGCTCCTTCGTTTTCAGTTTAAAGCAGTTTTCACCCTAATTTTAGGCCGATTACCAAGCTACTCCAGAGCTACAGATGCAGAGTTTAGAGACCTCCAGTTCCTGCTGAAAGGCCGTGTGGGCCAAAGCACCTGCGGTGATTCAAGCTGCGTGCTCCACCCGTGAAAGCGCTCACCCTCCATTGCTGAAAATACACATTCAACATCTCTAGACGGTAAGACGGAAGGTAGCAATAAAAAAATCCACTTTATCAGAGGAATATACTCCAAACATCTAAAAAGTGTCAGAGTAATAATTACTGTAACCCACCCCAGTGTGCCCTTCCTGCACAGGTGGAGCCATACATGTATGTGTTGTCTCTTCGGGGCAGGGACCCTGGCTAGTTGTCGACACGGTCTCTTTTTTTCCCCAGGGCGAGGGTCCTTTGTTGTATGTGAGAAATTCTCTCTCAAGGCCCTGAGTGCTGAGGGTGTTTCTGGTGAACCTGTGTACTCCCGGGAGAGGAGGATCCTATTGTATAAGAATCGCTCCTGACACCAAGCTGCTGTCCAAATTAACGTTTACTTGCAGATAGTAACAGTGAAGTGGCACAATTCACTCTGTAACAGCTTTACAGGTTCACTTGGTTACAGGTCCTTCTCTCAATCTGTGCCAGATATTTCCTCTCAGGGACCCCAGTTATCTCCACCCTCCCGGGTGTGGAAAAGTGAAGGTTTGGGTACAGAAAGTACCCCCTTTTAGGTGACAGGAGTCCCCCCCAACCCTGGATGAAAAGAGGCAAAACAGCCTTGGCACAGAGCCCTGCAGGTCCTCTCGCTTTCTCCCCACGAGCACGAAGACTCTGGATGGGTGTCCTCGGTTTATTTATTGTTCTCAGTTTGTAGCTTCCTCTTGGTGCTTGGATCCCAGAAGGGAGGAGTCCAGTTGGATCAGCAGCATAGAAGTGGGGGCAGCCAAACACTTCCTCCTGAGTCTCAAAACAAATCTCTTACCTTGAAAAGCAATTTAACGCCGGGGCGTCCGGGCACCGGGTCACCACCTCCTCCGTCCTCGTTGAGGAGTACAAGGGCAGCCCCTAAAACAGGGCCTCCTCGATCCCTGAATACAGGAGGTGCACAGGGATTCACCAGACCTCCTACCAGAGGGATATCCCAACCAGGTAGTGAGGAGACTGGACGGAATCCCTCCTGACCCTGGTCAGCTGGGTTAAGCCTGCTTCCCCTGACTGGGCCGGAAAAACAACAAACTATCTCCTAACACCAAGCAAACCATAAGGGACTGCCCACAGACTTCCTCTAGGGGAGCTGCTTAAAAAATCTCCCAGGGGGGGCGGCCATTCCAGACCCCTCAAAGGCAGGAGCTGCATTTGAACGGTATCCTCCCCCTTACAAACCTGAAATAGGACTCACCCAGGGCTTACTGGTAACCCAAAAATGGCTATCGGTTACATTACATATTCAGAAAGCACTCCCATTCTAATATTCAGAAGACATTCCCGACATGGATCATTTGATGGTGGGGTGATAATAATTGTTGAGCTTAATTATGAAAATCTCGGGGATGATTTCACTGTTATAGTCCCTAAGAAAAAGTTAATCTACAAGTCCCCGCATGCAATGGGTTAAACCCAGGAATGAATCAACCATGTCGGGCGAGCCTGGAGCCAACTGGCAGCCCTATTGCCCTAGAGTTACCCCTTAAAAATCAGAAGGAGGAAGATGCCTCATGTCACACTTACATAGGCAATCATGGGCAACAAGAAGCTAGAGGTAGGCTTGTGTTGGCCCGCACAAGCCAGAAGGAGAGGAGTCATGCAGATGCCCTCCCGTCAGCCAGTGCAGAGGAGGAAAGCTACAACAACAATCCAGAGAGGGAGGGGATGGTCAATAAGGACAAAAATAAGAGAGACCATCCACAAAAGTTTGTCCAGGACCCCTTAAGTGATTAGAGCCACAGCAAATGCAGTAGTTAACAAAAGCATGAAGAAAGGCCTGCACATGTCAAAGCCAACATAAATTCAACAGTTTCCATATCTTTCTTCCGTAAACCCCGTGGCATGGCGTGGAGGAATAGCTGAGTGGTTACAGCATTGGGCTGAGAAGCAGAAAAGCCAGAGGTCAAATCCCTCTGCTGTTGTTTGTGACCT
Organism: Rhinatrema bivittatum; assembly: GCF_901001135.1. Lineage (NCBI taxonomy): Eukaryota > Metazoa > Chordata > Amphibia > Gymnophiona > Rhinatrematidae > Rhinatrema > Rhinatrema bivittatum. Next base: position 796,077,423 of record NC_042616.1, on the reverse strand, counting down.
TGCGTAAGTCATTTCACTCTCCGTTACCTCGGGTGGAAACTTAGATTGTGAGCCTTCTGGAGACAGGGAGAATGCCCAATGTAATGTGTTTAGAGCGACCAATGAAAACACGTGAGCCACATGCACAATAAATAAATGAGACGCAGTGATTGACAGCAGATAAAGACCAAAATGGTTCAGCTAATCTGCCCAGCAAGATTTTTTAGGTTTGGTTTTTTTTTAAAGACTAGAGCCAACTGCTGCTCCGTGCAGGCCATCACCAAGCAAAAATGTAAACTTTAGGTGTAATGGTAAAAAGTGACCCCTTTCGTCCATTTCCATTCTCTAGCCAGCAGGGATCCTCTGTGTTTGTCCCACCTCCTTTGGAATTCCATGACCGTTCCCGTCTTCACCACCTCTTCCGGGAGGGCATTCCAGGCATCCACCACCCTTTCCGTGACGAAATATTTCCTGACATCGCTCCTCAGTCTTCCCCCTTGGAAGACTCAAAAACAATGTCAGTTAATAGATTCAGTTAATAGTAATACAGTAAAGGATGGCAGATAAAGACCAAAATGGTCCATCCAGTCAGGGATATGCAGGCACAGAATCCCCTATGCAACTCAACACCAACTGCAAGTCTCCCACTTGTCCTCTCAACCCTTTTCCCATCCCTGTCCTTTACCTCTCACAAAACCAATATCAAGTCAACACCCGGATGCAATCACACCAGTGCCGTTTAGGGTTGCAACTCCAGGTTACCCCAGTACTTGCTGTCTAGGGTTGTAGCTGCTATTCCATGCAGGTGACCCCGATGCGTTCCTGGCAGCACAAAGCAGTCATACTACAGCCATTAAGGGCTGAACTGCCGATCCAGTGCTTCATTCCCATCCTCTGTCTCCAGGCATCCTCTGGGTTTATCCCTCAGTTTTTTAAAGTCCATTAATATGTTTGTCTCTACCACCTCCTCCGGAAAGGCAATCCAGACATCCAACACCCCTCTCCATGAAAAAACACTTTCTGATGTTGTCTCTGAGTCTACCCCTTTGGAGTTTTATAACATGACCATTGGTTTTACAATGTCCTTTCTACTGAAAAAAGGTTTGCTTCATGCGCATGAAGGCTGAAGAGGTTAGGGCTGTTCAGCTTGGAGAAGAGACGGCTGAGGGGGGGATATGATAGAGGTCTTTAAGATCATGAGAGGTCTTGAACGAGTAGATGTGACTCGGTTATTTTCACTTTCGAATAATAGAAGGACTAGGGGGCATTCCATGAAGTTAGCAAGTAGCACATTTAAGACTAATCAGAGAAAATTCTTTTTCACTCAATGCACAATAAAGCTCTGGAATTTGTTGCCAGAGGATGTGGTTAGTGTATTTAGTGTAGCTGGGTTCAAAAAAGGTTTGGATAAGTTCTTGGAGGAGAAGTTCATTAATGGCTATTAATCAATTTTACTTAGGGAATAGCCACTGCTATTAATTGCATCAGTAGCATGGGATCTTCTTAGTGTTTGGGTAATTGCCAGGTTCTTGTGGCCTGGTTTTGGCCACTGTTGGAAACAGGATGCTGGGCTTGATGGACCCTTGGTCTGACCCAGCATGGCAATTTCTTATGTTCTTATGTTCTTATAAATGTCTGTCTCATATCCCATCCCACCCCCCACATCTCTCCTCTCTTCTAAGGTGTGTGGCCCTTCAGTATCACCTCATAGGGCTTTAAGTTCAGGCCCCACACCATTTTGCTTGCATTTCTTGGCACCACCTCCAGGCTTTCTTTGTCCTTTCTGAGGTATGGCCTCCAGAACTGAACACGGAAATCTAGGTGTAGCCTCACCAATGACCTGCAGCCTACTATTTCTGGCAAAGCTAGGGGGTTACATTCAGTCCAGTAACGGCAGTTTGTTTGCAACTTGCAGGAAAGGAACCAGCTCCAATAGAAGTATTCCTAGCTTCTGCTTGGCCAAGCTCAGTCCTTTCTCCGGCCCTGCTCTCTGATCCTCCGCAAACTGGACGCGGTCGCTCTTCTCTCCCCTTCAATCTCTTGGCCCGACAGACGGCTTGCTCAGTCCCTACAAATGTGAGTTAAAGTTGTAAAGACTCCCTGCAGTCGGAAACTAAATCTGGCCTTGTTTTAGTTTGGTATCTTTCAGACCACGGGCAACCAAAAACATAATCATTATTTTTTTTTCTTAATTTCATCATAAGCTCGCCTGCAAATATGAATGAAAGATGTAAAAGTTTCATGCAGCTGCCTAGTAGCAAGGAAGCCTTTTCCCTTCAGCAGTTTGCAGATCTGAAGCTAGATCTGGGATTCTCAGGGGGAAACCAGCACCTCTGGCCTTAAAGATACAGACGCTTGCTTTATTTCTAGTAACCTGGGTTACATATGTCTAAAGCTTATCACCCCCCACTATACCTGAAAGGGCCTTGTTCAGCAGATACAGTTATAATGTTCTGTTTATATGTTCAATGTCCTTTCTTTGTACTTAACACAAGATTCCCAGCAAAATATATTTTCTGCTCCAGTCTTAACGATGGATGTAATACGTCTCTGTAAAATGCATATAATGGTGTGAGTCTCAATCAAAATACCTATTTCACAAAACTGGTTTCAAATGGATTCTGACAAAGTTAAATGGGAAGAGTATTTCACTTGGCTGCCAGTGTAGGGTAACGTTTTGGGCAAAAGGCTGTGGGCCTAGAGACTTCTTCTACCCATCTCTCACTTTGTGACCTCGACTGTGAGCCCTTTGGGCCATAGGATATGAACTATATTGCCCCAGGGCACAAGAACAGCATGATGCTATCCAGATATTTTTATACCAGTTCGAACCCTTACAATGCTGGCGATTCCTGTAGGTGATCTAGAGTCATCTGTTAGGCGCCCCCTCTAGCTTCATTACACAGGAATTTGCAACCTTTCAGCAATCAACTCCAAGCAGGATTCTCCACCACTCCAGCAGATATCTCCACTGCCACCACGAAAAGTCTTCTGTTAGTGAGGAAAATATGTACAGGCCAGTTAAATAACATTGCACCACCTACAATATTTTAGGAGAGCAAACCATATATGCATACAGCTGGGTTCTCCTGAAGAACTACTATTAGGTTCAGACATGCCATTAAAACATACTTCTAAACTGTTTTCAGGTGCTAATTGTGTCTTAAATCTCAGACTATTTCAGGCACAAACTTCACGTCACAGTGGAATGCATTCCAACCTTGGCTAAGTTTATTTAACAACAGGGACTTGATCAACAAATAGTTTTCTGCTGACATGTTTCATAAGAAAATAAAAAGTTGGCATAGTGGGTCAGGCCGAGGTCTATTAAGCCCAGCATCCTGTTTCCAGCAGTGGCCAATCCAGGACAGAAGTACATGGCAAGTACCCAAACAGTAAATAGAGTCCATGCTACTAATGCTAGTAATAAGCAGTGGCTATTCTCTAAGTCAATTTGATTAATAGTTGTTTGTAGACCTCCTTCAGCAACTTGTCCAAAATGTTTTAAACCTATCTATGCTAACTGCCTTAACCACATTCTCTGGCAATGAATTCCAGAGCTTAATTGTGCATTGAGTGAAAAAATATTTCTCCGATTTGTTTTAAATGTGCTACTTGCTAACTTCATGGATTGCCCCCTAGTCCTTCTATTATCTGAAAGAGCAAATAACCAATTCACATTTATCCATTCTTGTCCTCATGATTTTACAGACCCCTATCATATCCCCCTCAGCTGTCTCTTCTCCAAGCTGAACAGCCCTAACCTATTTAGCCTTTCCTTATAGAGGAGCCATTCTATGCCCTTTATCATTTTGGTTGCCCTTCTCTGAACCTTTTCCAGTGCAACTATATCTTTTCTGAGATGCAGTGACCAGAACTGCACACAGTACACCAGGTGCGGTCTCAGCTTCTTCACATACCTTTCTAACATTTGCTGTTGATCTCTGGAACTTTACATTATCTTCGCAGGATTCAGTGACCACCAGATCTATCCATGCTAATAGCGTCAGTTCAGTTCAGGCAGTTGTGGGGCAACCATGGAGCCATGGAGACAGTAATTCATTTCCCTTCCTTTAACATTTAACACCTCACACAATCTGGAAGCACTTGAATAGGCAATCAGTAGCCCCATGCTCTGTTCTCAGTGTTCGACTGAAAAATGATTTTCTCTCAGGGAAATGCCCAGTCCATGCCCGCTGCCATGTTCAGAGTAAGGTGTTAAAGTTCCCTCTTGTGGAACTCCGCCTCTTGCGCTGCACTCTAGAAATTCCCTCTGGCGTTCAGATCAGCCCTTCATCTCTTACTTTGGGAAGTCCCTCTCTGCTTTCACAAGCCAACAAGCCTCAGCCTGGCCTTTGCTAAGGATCCTCCCGCCTCAGAGATGTTTGGAGCAAACCATTCTATTTGCTACGTTTGCAAATTCTGAAAGACTGGCACATTGATACACGGTCCTTTTGGGGCTTTTCTCTCCCCATCATGAGTCCTGCTTTTTGCCCTCTTGATTCTGAAATCTACCCCATGTTGCCCGGGACCCTGAGTGAGTGATTGCAGAGCGTGCTCAGCGTCCGCATCTCTGCAAGCAAACGAGCTATTCCTATGCCAACAATGACTCAGAAACAGCAGAGAGTTCAGATGTAAGGGGAGTTCCCAACTGCCTCCGCTCAACCTTGCCAAGCTGAACCAGTCCTGATTTTGCCCCGTTCTGGCTCTTGACTTGTAGCGCTCTTTTTCTTAGGTCCATGGGCTTGCAGGTTGCAATTTCTCTAAAGGAGCCAACTGTGGTCCTCAAGAGCCACAAACAGGTCTGGTTTTCAGCACGAATGTGCATGAAATAGATTTGCATACAAGGGAAATGGTGCATGGAAATATTCTGTTTCTGTGTTTCTCTATCTCGTGCCTATTCAGGATGGATACGTGGACGAAAACCAGACCTGTGTGAGGACCCGAATTGGCCACATGTGCCATAGAAACTTTGGTTAAGGTGACCGAAGACCAGTGGCAACCTTTGGCATCAGTGCTATTGATCTAGGAGCTGTGGGGCTAAGAAGACCAGATCTCGCCTTTCCTGGATGTTGCCTGTTTACCCTGCATTTCAGAGCTAACCCCCTTATTTGGCACATCGAAGGTAGAGAGGTATAGTTCGGTACACTACCAGAGCTCATGAGCATTACAGTCGCCCAGGTCCCACATGTGCACACACCATTGCAGATTGCATTTAGCTTTCTTTTCTCTAATTTTGGAGCATTCCCCATGTCTTTCTCTGTTCTGAGGAACAAACATTTTGTGAAGTGCGCTGCTGGCAATTAGTCTAAAAATAGCTATTGTCTATTTAAAAGAGATAAACATAGCAGTCTGAGTTTATCTTTCCATTTGAGACCTTGCCATGCAATTACTGGAAAGTGATTATTTAAAAAATAAACTTGTTTGGCCTACTGGCTGCACCTATTTCCATGGAGGCAGTTCAGGCATTTATACTGAAAAATGCCAGGAATGGACAGATGCGAATTTAAAGGGAAATTCTTATGCTCGAAATTCTAAGGTGGCTTTTTTTCGCACCCGGGTGATAGGGTCCCGTGAATAAACATTAGTTTAGTCCAAGGGTCCAGTCCTCGAGGGCTGCAAACCAATCTGGATTTCATGATTCCGCCACAAATACGCACGAGATACATCTGCGCGCGCCGGCTCCGTGGAATGCAAATACATCTCATGCAAATCCCGAAAGCCCAGGCTGGTTTGCGGCTCTCCAGGACCAGAAGGCGCTGGCCCTGGTTCAGACCCCAGGGAACTGTGAGAGGTGGCACCTTGCTTCTGGAATCGTGAACTGCCGGCGTGAGGAGACCAATGCCTGGGCGGAGCTGAACGCAGACCGGTGATTGGTCAGCTGTCAGTGAAGCAACCAATCCTGGAGAGCGTGCAGCTGGGGTACTGGGAGGCTTTTGGGGGGTAGTGCCCTACATTTGAGAAAGGAAAGAGGGGATTGGGCTGCAACTTTTTTTTAAATTTGGGAGGCGGTGGGGGAGGGTGACATCGAGCTGCACTTTTTTTTTTTTTTTTTTTAAATATTCAGTAAGCTGGTGAGTGGCATTTACCCAGATAACGTTATCAGGGCGACTTTTGCCGTACGTTCAGCAGAAGATAAGTTCCGCTGAACATTCAGCTAAAGTCATGCAGATAATTTTACCCGGATAACTCTGCCGCTCACCAGCGTATTGATACTGTTCTCTGTACATAAACAGGGAGTGATTTTTAGACTACCCACCCCGGTTCAAAGTTCGTGGATAACTTTTGCCCTGGACTGTACACCAAGTTCTAAAGGAAAAGTACGTCATGGTCCACGGATCTGAAGTTCCCATGGATTTTTGCCCCTGGGTATGGTATTCTCTCTTTGAAATTTGCTATCTTGAGAGCGGCCTCGAAAGGCCTTGCATTCTGTTGAGAACGGTGTTTTTCGTGTGCCCATGGGCCTCGGCCCGACCCAGACCTTCAAGGCCGAGCCAAGGGTTGACGGTGGCTCCACGTGGCTGAACAATCTGCCCTCGGCCAGGCCGGCAAGCTCCCATGGCCAACATCCAAGGATGATGGAAGTTGAATGGTCCTCCGACCATTCCGTGCCCTTTCAGACCTGCTGCGAGCAGCATGGAGCAGCAGGCCTGGCCTGAGGTTGAGGGCAGACGGACCTTGACACGAAGACTCGGGTTGATGCGACGGCATCACATGGCACGAAGACTTGGGTTGATGCGACGGCATCCATGGCAAAGACACTTGGCTGATGCAACGGCATCCATGGCGAAGACTTGAGTTGATGCGATGGCATCACATGGCTCGAAGACTCTTGACATCCACAAAGGCAACGCAAGGCATGGACATTGGCACTGTCTCTCAGGGCGCCCTACTCAGGCCACCCGTGGGACTGAGTCACGGACCACCCTGTCCCATGGACCACGACGGGAGCGGGACAACACAGGAACACACAACCGGGACTTGACGGCTCAGGAGCACAGGACAACCGTCCACCAGCAGGCTAGTCCACTCAGGAGTACTGCATCTGAGGGACCCCGGGCCTACCGGACCAGAAGGCTCGAGAGCGTTGAAGGTGAGACGTGGGAAGGAACATCACGGAGGGCAGGAACACCAAGATGTAGAGGATCAAGACACCTGGACGAGGACCTCAGGCACGAAGACGTAACATGGCAAGATGAGAAGATATCACGATGAGGAGCTCCACAAGACAAGAAGACCTTACAAAGGCTCTGGCAGGCAGGAGCCTCCAGAGCGAAGACTCCACAACGATGCAAGGCCAGGAACAAAGGACAGAGCAGCCCTTTATAGGGCTGAAGCAGGAAACAGTCATCAAGGTGGGGCCAAGACACTTCCTGTGCCTGGCCCTTTAAATTGTAAAGGAAGACGCGGCCGCGCACCTAGGGAGAGTGCAGGAATTGTGCAGGACCGCGGACAGCGGCCTGCACCGACATAGTTGCGTCAGAGGAGGCAGGGCTGGCCTGGGACGCAGGCCCAACGTGAGCAGCGGCTCCAGCCACTGCTGGAGGCCCCGGGGGCGGCTCCAGCCACCACTCCAGCCCAGGGCTGCGGCCTTAGCACCACGAAGAGGAAGTCAGCATCGGGGGCAGTCCCAGCCCCGAAGAAGGCCGCGGCTCCGACCGCGGAGCAGAAGAGGATCCAGGGTGGCCTCCGGGCCGCGTGGGCAAGCCGACGGTGGCATCCTGCCGCGTCGGTGAAGAAAAGGCAGCGCGGTAAGTGAGCCTGCTCGCGGGGAAACCCATGGGCAGCGTTCATAACATGCTACAACTCACACAAGTACAAAAGTGCCTGTATATTCTTCCCCCTGCTTTTCCCAACAGGAAAAATTGCACATGTATCTCTGAAAATTCAGTTTATCAGGCCCAAGCCCACCTCCCGAAACAGTCACTTCTTGTGCAGTTCAATATAGTTACCCACTAAAACTGTGACTACATTGGTGTGAGCCAAATACATATGTGACTAGCCTTCAAGAGCTACGATTCCTTCATCAGGTCAGTGCAGAACCTCCTAAAGGGAGCACAGCTCCCGAAAACTAGTCACAACTGCCTTAAGGTGCTTGTTGGCCTTTATTTGTACATATCCAAGTGCACTAATCTGGCAACCTCAATACTCTATTCAGGAAAGGAGCAAAAATCTGTAACAAAGATAGGGGACTCCTCACCTGGAGTACTACGTTCAAAAGTGGTGCCCATATCTCAACAAGGTTAGAGACAGGATAGAGATGGTCCAAAGAAGATTGACCAAAATGGTGAGGGCTCAGCATTGGAGGACTTATGAGGAGAGGCTGAAGGATCTGAATCTGTACACCCTGGAAGAAAGGAGGTGCAGGGGACATATGATGCAGACCTTAAGATACCTGTAAGGTTTTAATGATGCAAATCGTCAAACCTTTTCCGTTGGAAATAATCAATAGAACTAGGGGGTCATGAAACAAAACTCCAGGTGGGACGACTCAGAACCAACATCAGGAAATATTTCTTCATGGAGAGGGTGGTGGATGGCCTGGAATGTCCTTCCGGAGGAGGTGTTGAAGACAAAAATAGTGAAAGAATTCAAAGGGGCATGGGATAAACACTCTGGATCCCTAAAGGCTAGAGGATGGAAATAAAGAAAAGAGTGCATGGGGTAACTTGCTGGTCTGGCAGTGGTTACTCTTGACAAATAAGCCTTGATACTGTTATTGTAACTCCATCATTGCTCTCTGCTTCAACGGCAGTGGGAAAAGGGGAACTGGATTCAGACAGCAACTGAGGGCCCCGACCTTTATAGATTGGGGAACAAATAAACATGGGGTTAACTTGCTGATGTGTCTTTTACTACCCTTAATAGCTAAGCCTGATACTTTTGATGCAACTCCAACATTGCTCTCTGCTTCCACAGCAAGGGTTAAGGGAAATTGAATTCAAGCAGCAGAAAGCCCTGACTTTTATGGTCTGGCAAACTGATAAGCATGGGAGTAACCTGCATAGTGCAGCAGACATTGGCATAAGCTTGCTGGGCAGACTGGGTGGATCATTTGGTCCTTTTCTGCCCTCGTTTCTATGAGTCTCAGGATTTTGACAGTTGTAGCAGTGATTGGACTGTTTAAAAATGCTGGTTGGTATGTTTGTTCCTTTCAGCTCCCTCAAAGAAGCATCCCTCGGAGAAATGAATCGGCATTCTCAAAACCTATAAAATCCCTTTCATTCCGACCTCGTAAAAGAGCTATGAGATTAGGACAGGTGGCAGTAAAATACAACCACTCCATATTTATGTTTTATAGCTTGTAAAATTAAAGTGTATAATTGTTCTGTGGATGGGTGGGTCCTTAGAATTCAAACAACACTCCCGGTCAGATTTTTCCTCTCTCTGCGTCTCGTCCAAACCCAAGAGCAAGTGATGCTAAATTGTCAGAATGCAATTTTTTTAGATTCCACTTATGATGCCTGGTAAAATCAGTGCATCAAAAACTTCAAATCATAAATATACCTGAGAGCAATAGGAATTGTATTCCAATTTTGTTGTTCCTTTACAATACCAATAGACTTTTTTTTTTTTTTTTACAAGAATTAGAACAATACAAGAACATGAGGGTCTAGAGAGGATATTTGACAGAGTGTGGGGGGAAGCAGGAGTGAACATGGGGGGCTCAAGTGCAAATGTGTGAAGGGTGGAAGAGTAAGCATGAAGGAGTGGAGTGAGCAAGATGCAAAAAAGTGTTGAGGGAGAGAATTTTGGGGAGTGGAATGGAGTAGGCGTGCGAGACTGCGGGAGGGAGAATCTATAAAATGCAGGTAACTGGTGTAGGGCTGACTAGACCTCACTATATATTTATAATTTGGAAACCTCCAGCAGTGGGAGGTTTCAGAGATGTGCATTCATTTGGTGAGTGATAGGGCCCATCCCCAACAGGGCGAGTCTTGGTCCACATTCTACAATGGCATCTCCGTGAGTCACTAGGGGAGATATCAGCCAGGGTGCTGGAGGTAGGCAGCAGAGTGGCCCTGCTCTCTGGGGCTGCAGGAGAGGAGATGGGAGATCGCCTTTTCTTTTCACGTGGGAGCGATGTGTTTGCTTTCTCATACTGGGTTGGAGTGAATTCCAGGAGGAGCTCAGAAGGGTTAACTTTCCCAAGACCAAGGGAAGGAGGAGACTCGTCTGGGAGGCTGAACGCCAACCAACCAGGTGTTGTGATACCAATTGTCGGTGGGAGACAAGGATTTCAAGTTCCAAGCGGGGGTCTTGAGGGAGAGGAAGGAGGGCCTACCTTTCTGCACTTGTTACTCAAGCAGCATGATAGATTGACTTCTTGTGATTTAATTTCTCTCCCTTCTGAATGATTCGGATGCGATATGGTGAAGAACTGGTTTTGCCTGCACGTTTTCCCATTTTTATAAGGATTTACTTGATTTTTACCACAGTAAAGTACTGTTTTGTTTTGGAGCACCACCCATTATGTGAAGACTTTTATTGAGAGACTGTCAAAGAATACCTGGGCTGAAACGTGAGCAGCCCCCTTAAATTGGGGAATCCTGGAGCTCCCTGCTGGCAACATCTGCCAGTGGAGACGTGCACTAAGAAAACTTTTGGTGCGTTCATGCGATTTGTTTGGATGAGTGATTTGTATTATTTGGTTACACTAAAAATGTATTCATTTTTTTGCATGAATTCATTCATTTCTCATTTAAGTCAATGGAGGAAGAAATTAACAGTATTTTGGATTTAAGAATTAGAATTTTCTATTCAAGTTTACTGTAACTTGCAGGAAGACATCAGCAGCAGAGGGAAGAGCACTCCAAGACACCAATAGGGTCATTCTTTATTGTGCGATGGGCCGTTATCGCATGCATTAGGGCGTTATCGCATGCACACGATACCGGCCGTATCATGGTGGTAAAATGCTAATTAGGGGAAGGGGAGGAATGTGGGCGGGGTTTGGGCGGTGTTAGGACCCGGAAGCGCTGTGGGCGATAATGTTTTACACCATGTCTGCCTCCTATTTCAGAACAACGAGGTGCTAAAACACCCCATCATCTCCATGATGGCTTGTCATGGACATGGGTTTAGGGGCTGCTTGCCTGTCACCTCACTGGAGGAAGAGGCCAAGGGGTCAGCTTAAGAGACTACTTTGCTTTTCTCTAGCTTTCCTACTGCTGCAGCTTCTACCTTGAGTGATAGACAGGGTCCCCAAGCTAGTAGCATCAGCCTCCCCTGAAAGCAATGCTAATGGGCATTCTTTTTTAAATGGTGCTGCATGCCACTCTTTGAAAGATGACCCAGTATCTTTCTGCTACTGATGGCCTTACAACAGTGAAAATATTCAGGAAAAGGCAGGTCCTCTAACTCTAAAGTACCTCCAAACCTCAAGTACCCTGCGGGATCTTCTCTCCCTCCCTGGATGCTTGGGTACTGCTGCTGAGGCTGGGGTTGAAGAAGGAACACTACCAGCTTTTTCCTGGGAGGTGCTCCTTGCCTCAGCAGTATCGCTTTCTGCCTCCTAAAAGTGCTGACTAGAGGATAACATGCTAGTAACTAGAGTCCCCAAACCTTTTTGAAGTTTAATATCTGAGTCTGAGACTCCTTCATATGATTCATCTGAATCAGCGCTTTCTCCAAGTATCTGCTGCAGACACTGCTCAAGAGGAATCAGGGGGATGGCTGTGCTGTTTTTTGTGTGCTCCGCTCTTAGTGCCCCTTGCTTTCTACTGCTGATACCACTTTCCACGGACTCTGCTTTCTCCTGCCCTTGCACCATGGAAACAGAAATAAGGGTGGGAGCAGGCAGCAGATGTTTTTCCAGCTTCAGCTTCTTCTTGCCCGGCCCTGCCTGTGGCTCTCCCTGCACAAAAAAAATCTCTCTTTAGCTTGGAAGAGGGAGTCCTGTCTCCTCAGCACTATCATCGGTAGTGTTACTAGTAATCATGCTCTCCTTAGGTTCCTTTGGGGAAAATATCCTTCCCCCTTCCTTTCCCATTGTTGTTGTTATTACTAATGACATGTCTACCTCTTGCAACCTGGGGCATGATGGAATTTGACCCAGTTGCTCACACAATAAATGTGGTGTTTTCTCACTCTAATACAGTATACACCAGTACTAATGTCACGTGGAAAGTAGAGATTCTGTGGACATTTAGACACCAGACAGCACACACACAGGCAATAAGCTGAGCATTAAAACACTGTGCGCTGTGTTTCCAGGGCATATTTTTAACACTCGAGTTAAATTTTTTTTTTAATTCACAATGCAGAAAGCTAATGTTATGCAAATGCATCAGGAGTTTTAAAAAATGACCAAAAACTAAAATCCAGCATCAGCCGAATGCACATTTTAACTCAGGAAAGTGTGGGGAGGCATCCTGTTAGGGAGAGAAGAGAAGAGGATCCCTCCGATTCCCACTGGGTCACTTCAAACAAGCTGAAAAACAGTAACTCTAATTAGAGAAAGTCTCCATTTTATAACCTGCACAAAGTTAGTTTTATAACAATCGTATGCTGGGACTATTTCCCCCTTCTTTTCCAAAGGGTCCCTACATCATCCGGGTAAATAACGGCAGCCACCGCCACTTACCCAGATAAACATTGATCTCTCCGGCTATCTGGTAGCGGCCTCATGGCATGGCTCGCCCACCAGTTAGCCAGACTTTCTAAAATGGTTTAAAGTAGTTTTAAGTGCCAGCGCATTAGCCCTGGAAACTTAACTCCAGCTCTGAGCCGGAGTTAAGTTCCCAGTGCTAAGAGAAGGTGCGCTGGCCAAATGCATGGGATTGCTATGTGAGAGCACTAAGCAGTACTCCCGTTTGGAAACGCACATTTCCTGAGTGCAAAACTCCTTGCTGCATCGGCGGTAAGGTTTGCACGCAGAAGTGCAGGCAGGAAGATGCGTTGGCCTAACAGTCTCTGCTTAAAAAGTATGCTTACACTGTCTGTCTGCGTTCTGCCTGGCTCTGCAGACTTCCACTAGGATGACACAGCTTGTGAAAAGAGAGCCTCGTACATGATACAGCGAGTGTATACCGATTCCTTTATTTACCCACAGAAAGTCAGAGAACAAAACATGAAAGAAAGGCTGCTGTTCTATCTAGTCAGTGCAGACCGGATCTCTCTCTCTCTCCCCGTGTAGTCTGCACTGCCTCTTACTTCTGCCTGCTCAATGATACCTTGCTGATTGAACAGACAGAAAATTGCAGTTTCTGCTCTTACACAGTGACCCTATGTTACAAGAGGAAACGGCCCAGCCCATTTTGAATTAAGGTTCTCCTTCCTTTTCTTTCTAAATCTGTTTTTCTACTTTTCCTTTGGTTCTCCGAGAGCTTCAGAAGCACAACCTCATTGAGGCCGATACACTACGGCGCGCTCAGCTGAGCGCACTATCTAACCCGCGGCTGGACGCGCGCCCACAACCCCTTTATACTATAAAGGGATCAGCGCGTCTAAAACGTGCGTCCCACCATGTTGATGAGGCTATTAGCTATTTGCCCCGGCCCACACATTTTTATGCTGTGGCAAAGGCGGCTTTGGGCTACCAAGGTGCCAGGGATTACCGTCCCCGGCTATAGGTCACCAGGAACAGGCTGACAGCCCCGATTTAAAACTCTCGTCTGTTTCTTGGGAAAACCGGAAACACATGCAGCCAGGAGCCAAAGCAGTCATAACACCGCCTTCTTCCGGTGACTTGCACCCTTGGGGCTACGTTCTGCTGGGTCCAATGTTTGGAGAGATCCCAGGGAGCTGCACAAGAGTCAAGCTGAATTGTGCAGCACAGGAAAGAAAAAGTAGCGTGCAATCATGGTAAAATCAGATTTCCTTTCTTTTACAGCACCTATGGTTCCATTTTAACTCTTTCTCTAGCAGTGCCTTCCTTCCTTGGTCTTCTCTAACTTGGTTTCACCACTGAGTCCTCACTGCGTTGTCTTTTTGTTAAGGTCAGACTGAAAATGTTTTCTTTCCAATCCATCTCATTTTCCTGTCTTTCTCTCACTTGTTTTTTTATTTCAGTCTCTAAAGTTTATCTTAAAACAGTGGTGACTTTAGTGACAAAAGAAATCAAAGACAAATTAATAGAGCAGTGAGATTACACTCTGGGCAGCAACTGTTCATCATTTTGCTTATGCTGTATAGAGAGGGCGGCGTGTTAAAAACCTGAAATTAACTTCTAATGCTACTGACTCTGCCAGTTGGGCTATAAATGTTAGAATGCCTGTGCGACATCATCAATCACTGATCACTTGTCATCCCAATGAAATCTCAGAATGCTTTATAGTCCTAATATTCTAAAATAATACTAGGATTAAAAAGCAAACAAATGAACGGCAACAGTCAATGGCAGTGGTAAAGAAATGCTAAGAAGGTGAGGATGAAAGTGAAGAGAGTAAGCAAGGAAAGTGTGGTATTTTAAAAGGAACGGAAACCTTTCCCAGATGGCTGAGCTTTTGAAAACAGAAGCAACCATGGCAGCTCAAAGTGAGGAGAGGAAGGAGCACACGGCGTGGGGAGCAGCAGAGGATGTGGTCCATAAACCTGTGGCGAGACAAGGGCCTCATGCAATCTGAAACTGCTGGTAAAGGGGACAGCAATGGTCAGTCAGGACAGCAGAGGGCGCTGTGAAGGGAGTCTTCGAGAGGAAAGAGTGGGAATAGAGAGAGTCTCTCGAAGTAGGTGACCTGGAGAACAGGAGCTCTCTGGGAAATGGAGTCCAGACAGAGTCAGAGCCAGAGAGCTGGAGAGGAAAATTACAGGCAGGAGGAATAACAGGTGTGTCTGGATGCACCTGAAGCTGAGTAAGGCACTGTTTAGACAGCAAAGCTGGCCTGATGAGGGGAGAAAAAGAAATATTCAGCTACACTGAACTCAGCAGGGGTTAAGCCTAGGTCTGCCTAGGGAAAGGGAGAGAGTCAGAAGACAGTAAGCCAGGGCTTCCCAAACCTGTCTGAGGACCCCTCAGCCAGTCGGGTTTTCAGGATATCCAAAATGAATATGCATGAGATACATTTGCATATACAGTATCTCCATGGTATGCAGATTGATCTCATGCATATTCATTGTGGATATGTCCTGAAAACCTGTCCTGGGGACCCCAACTGGCTGTGGGGTCCCCAGGACAGGTTTGGGAAGCCCTGCAGTAAGCAGTCTGTGGGATGGGTTGCAGCCTGTTGTGGTATACTGTCTGGGTCTTGCCTATTCATGGAAAGGATAAGGAGAGGCTAAGCCATATAGATAGCTTCAATGCATGGCTCAAAACCTGGTGTAAGGAAGAAAGTTTTAGATAAGTTGGGGGCTGTGTATGGAGCAGTAAAGGGCTCTATGTCAAAGACAGCTTACATCTATCTGTGGTAGGAAAAAGAATCCTGTGAAAAATTCAAAACATATGCCATAAGGCATTTAAACTAGAGGACAGAAGGAAATTGGAATGTCACCCTCCGACGTCTCCAAGAGGTGGGTGAAGAAATTAACAAAAAGCAGCTGAATAGTGCAGAAAATATGTCCAAAAAGAGCATCCAACTGGAAAGCTATAAGCAGAAATGCCCATAGTCTGGGCCATAAAATCACAGACCTGCAGGATCTAATGGCGGAGGTGGATTTGGACACTGTTGCTATAACAGAGACATGGTTCATGGAGTCTCATGATTGGGATATGGCCATCCTGGGTTATAACTTATTAAGGAAGGACAGAGAGGACAGGAAAGGGGGAGGAGTAGCTCTTTATGTCAGAAACAATATCCAAGCAACTGAAATGCAAGGGACCTGGGGTAGGGAAGAAGCATTATGGGCCAACCTAAAGAAAGAAGATGGTGCTTCCATTCACAATGGTGTGGTCTACAGGCCTCCAATTCAGACAGAAGAGCTAGACAGAGACCAGATCAAAGATATTCAGAAAGTGGGGAAGAAGGGAGACGTGTTGCTCATCGAGATTGGAGTATCCCTTCTGTTGAATCTACGAGAAGTAGAGAGATAGTGCATGTCCTTCAAGGGGCTGTGCTCATGTAAATAGCAGGAACCCATGAGAGAGGGTGCGATACTCGACCTGGTGCTTACAAATGGGGTTAATGTCTCTAATGTCCGAGTAGGTGCTCATCGGACAGACAGTATGGTTTGATATAGCAAATAAGATCATGTAGAAACTGCACAAAGGCCCAAGTTTTGAATTTCAAACCTACGGACTTGTCAAAATGGAGATGCTCCTGGAGAAAGAATTAGAAAACTGGGAGAAAATGGGTGAGGTGGAACAACAGAGGGCCAAATTTAAAAAAAGCTATTACAAAGGTAACAAATCTGTTAGAAAAGTAAATAAAAGTAAGAATTAAAAAAACTGATCTGGTTCTCAAAGAAGGAGGCTGAAAAAATAAAGGCAAAAAAAACCAGCATTCAGGTGACAAAACATTTTTCAGATATATCAGAGAAGGAAAGGAGGCCCATAGTAGTACAGTGAAATTGAAACATGACGGGGAGCAATGTGTGGAGAAAGATGAAGAAGTAGCAGAAATATTAAAGAAATACGCCAGTTCAGTGTTCAGTAAAGAAGAACCTGGAGAAGGAGCCGAAATCCTGCACAACAAGGATTCATTTCAGAGGCTCATTGCATATTAGCCAAAAGAAAGTCTTCTACAGGCTAAGCATCAGGGGACTCCAGCCCTGGTCCTAGAGAGTCACCAACAGGTTGGGTTTTCAGGACATCATGAGATCTTTTACATGCATGAACTCTAGTGCAGGGTTCTCAACCTAGTCCCTGAGGACCCACCGGCCAAACCGGTTTTCAGGATATCCACAGTGAACATGCATGAGATATATTTGCATACAAGAGAGGAAGCGCATGCATAATATTTCTTCTAGGAGTATCCCAAAAATTAGCCTAGCCAGGTGATCCTCAAGGATCAGGCTGAGAACAATTGCACTACGGTCAATTTACATTTGGCCTTACTAGTCACTAGATGGCACTGTGATATCAGAATTAGTAGCTTATATGGTTAACATGGGGTGCTTTCCAGTTTTGGAAGGTTCATCTGGAGTACAAAGGGGAGGTTTGCATGACAGTGTGGTCCTTCTCTTAAAGGAGCAAAGACATTATAAAAAGTAGTTTCATGTTGAATGGGAATTGAATCACTGAGGAAGGGGTTCCTGAGAAGGGAATCTCTGAAGGGGTCTGAGCCATTGAGAAGGATCATTGGTGCTACAAGTTCCAAGAGGAGTTTTGAGAAGTTGAGGAATCTGGCCTGCTTCAACAAGCCCTCAATGAGTGACCCAGACTTAAAAGGAACTGGGAGCCTAGAGTTTATGGAGAAAGGAATCCGAGCTGAATTCCGGAGTTAAAGAGAGGAGCTGCAGTGGAGCCTGGCAGGACCTGAGGGAGATTTAGTGCAGGGCAGGGGACTGGAAGGGGGTGAGTTACTTGGGAGCCATTCCACGTGCTGTATGAGTAACTGGACTGTGAGAAGAGAAAGTGGCAAAGAGCCATTGGGAGGAGGAGCTGGTAAAGACATTTTGGGAGGAAAAAGTGGGGAAAATTCTTTTTTGTTTTAAATCTGGGACAAAAGAAGAGTAAGCGGGAAAGGAACAAGTGGCTTGAAGAGTGTGGACAGTAACTTTTTAATTTTTGGACCTGTGTTTTTCCTGATTTTGCTATTGCTCTGGACTGTGAATTCAGCATGTGGTTTATGCTACTGAACTGGTTTATTTTTGAAGTAAAGTGTTTTTATTTTGGAGCTCAATTATGGTCTGAGCATTATTTTGGGGGGGAAAGTATCCTCGGCCTAGTTTGGGCCTCGCAGGTCATCCTGCCCCCCCAGCCCATCGAGCCTGGAGAGTGTGAATCCTGGTTCAGCCGAGCCAATATTCCCCAAGGCTGGGAAGGTGACCCTTGATGAATGAGGGGTTGCATACATATTTTGGCAACCCTTGAGCACAGAAGTTGAAGAACCCCTCCCTGGCTCTTTTATCCCTGGCAAAAACCTCTGATGACTTGCCGGAAGAGAATTGCCAGAGATCAACTGGAGTCCTGGCAATAAACTGGACAGACTGGATGGGTTTTAGGTTCCTAGGTTTCCATCCTATTCTGCGTTTCCATCCTATTCCATCCAATTCTACTTTCCCCCCAAAATAATGCTCAGACCATAATTGAGCTCCAAAATAAAAACGCTTTACTTAAAAAATAAACCAGTTCAGTAGCATAAACCACATGCAGTCCAGAACAATAGCAAAATCAGGAAAAACACAGGTCCAAAAATTAAAAAGTTACTGTCCACACTCTTCAAGCCACTTGTTCCTTTCCCGCTTACTCTTCTTTTGTCCCAGATTTAAAACAAAAAAAAGAATTTTCCCCACTTTTTCCTCCCAAAATGTCTTTACCAGCTCCTCCTCCCAAAGGCTCTTTGCCACTTTCTCTTCTCACAGTCCAGTTACTCATACAGCACGTGGAATGGCTCCCAAGTAACTCACCCCCTTCCAGTCCCCTGCCCTGCACTAAATCTCCCTCAGGTCCTGCCAGGCTCCACTGCAGCTCCTCTCTTTAACTCCGGAATTCAGCTCGGATTCCTTTCTCCATAAACTCTAGGCTCCCAGTTCCTTTTAAGTCTGGGTCACTCATTGAGGGCTTGTTGAAGCAGGCCAGATTCCTCAACTTCTCAAAACTCCTCTTGGAACTTGTAGCACCAATGATCCTTCTCAATGGCTCAGACCCCTTCTGAGATTCCCTTCTCAGGAACCCCTTCTTCAGTGATTCAATTCCCATTCAACATGGAACTACTTTTTATAATGTCTTTGCTCCTTTAAGAGAAGGACCACCCTGTCATGCAAACCTCCCCTTTGTACTCCAGATGAACCTTCCAAAACTGGAAAGCACCCCATGTTAACCATATAAGCTACTAATTCTGATATCACAGTGCCATCTAGTGACTAGTAAGGCCAAATGTAAATTGACCTTAGTGCAATTGTTCTCAGCCTGATCCTTGAGGATCACCTGGCTAGGCTAATTTTTGGGATACTCCTAGAAGAAATATTATGCATGCGCTTCCTCTCTTGTATGCAAATATATCTCATGCATGTTCACTGTGGATATCCTGAAAATCGGTTTGGCCGGTGGGTCCTCAGGGACTAGGTTGAGAACCCTGCACTAGAGTTCATGCATGTAAAAGATCTCATGATGTCCTGAAAACCCAACCTGTTGGTGACTCTCTAGGACCAGGGCTGGAGTCCCCTGATGCTTAGCCTGTAGAAGACTTTCTTTTGGCTAATATGCAATGAGCCTCTGAAATGAATCCTTGTTGTGCAGGAGTTCGGCTCCTTCTCCAGGTTCTTCTTTACTGAACACTGAACTGGCATATTTGTACATATACACTGAACTGCCATATTTGTACATATACAGTAGAAGAGAGGACCGAGGTCCACCAACTGAAGTTTAGATGATGGGAGAGTAAAGAAAGGATGCAAAGGTTTGATAAGCAGCGGTAGCATGGCATGATGGTATCAAAGATATACAGAAAATATCGAGTGCAGCATTTTAATCATCTGAACCTTTAAATTTAGTCTTAAAATCTTAAAATGGTAAGTTTGGGACCCACAGAGGGAGCTGCACAAATCTCCAGCTTGAAATCCATTAAAGGGAAACTAGATGAAAATACTAATTTAATTTTTAGTCAAATACATTCTCAAGGGGAACAGTTGTGAACTTGGGAATCAACACGTTTCCTCGCTTTAATATCTTGGTCCAGAGCTATACTTTCACAGTCAAATAGTCTTTGATGTAAACTAGCTTTATTGTAAACTTTACTTTAGTAATACCATGAGATCAAGCTCCAGTATGTTGTTTACAGAATATAATTTAGTCTTCAGTCATCAGGATTATGTTCAAATATAATCTATCAATGATTTGTAGAAAACAAATAAGATGGTGCGAAAGAAACAATGTGTGGCATTTCAGGATGCTTTTCCCCTTTCACAATGCCTTGGGGTGTCCTCGATATGGGTCATACTGGTTTACCCCACTCATGATGCCTAGAGTGTTCACTTGTACTGTTTTGCTCTTCATGCAGTGTCTTGAGGTGTTCATGCCGCTCTTCTTCTCCCTTGCTGTTGCCACTGTTCATGCTGCTTTGCCTCTCTCGTGCCTCGGGATGCACGTGCCACTGTTCATGCTGTTTTTCCCCTTGCAGTGCCTTGGGATGCTATTGCTTGTTTGCAAGTTTTCTAAAACTTGGATGAAAAGCCCCTAATGTAAAAGCCAAAATAGGATGCATTGCTTCCCTGGGAGACTTTAATGGAAACAAAAGAAACGACATAACAAAACAAATGACAACTTGTGAAACGAAATGAATGAAGTGACACGAAATGACAAAAGAAATGAATGAATGACATGAAACAAAACCTTTTCCTTGCTCGCCCCTGAAAAGGAGAGACATTCCCAAGGGTGTGTTTGGCCGGTGGGATAAAACAGCGAGTGTACTTAATATTCTCAAAAGATCACATGCTATTTCCATGCCAAAATTAGCCTGTGCAAAAGACAAGTAAAAAGTACACGGCCACTTTTAGTGCAAATATTTTATATTCCCATCTTCAAAGAGAGACTTTCTCTTAAAAAGTATGCTTAAAGCCGAATTTTCAAAGGCCTACGCATGCCTATATTGGGACTTACGTGCATGGCCGGGCCGGAAACGATGGACCCGTGCAAGTTGCTGCTGCTGCGGACTGTGGGTAAGTAAAAAAACAAAATAAGCAAGGGTAGTCAGAGGGGTATTAGGAGTTGGGGCAGGTAGGGTAAAAGGGAGGCAGGTTAGCTAGGGGGTTTAAGAAGTTCCCTCCCAGACCGCTCCTTTACTGGAGCAGACTGGAAGGGAACTGGGGAAAAGGACTATTGTGTCGCCGCATGCATCTACTAAATTCCCCCCACTTATGCGTGTGAGACGGCACTCGCACATACATGCTCGTGCCGATGTAAAATCATGCATGCGGGTAGCAGATTTTGTTTTTTATAATTTTATATTTTTTTTATAATTTTTTTATAATTTTAGATTTTATAACATACGCATGTTATAAAATCTGCATGACCATGTGCGCATGCCGACAACCACACGCCTGCACGGATGTTTGAAAGTTACCATCCCTATGCGTGGGTGCTAAAAGTGGCTCAGTACTTTACAGCCTGAAAATTCATCCCCAAATATCTAACAAACTGCATTAAAGTGATAGAGGTTGGCATGATCTGTAGAATGAGAAGCTCAAAAGCAAGAAGTCATGCACTGAAGGATCTATAAAAAAAGGCGGGATCTAGCTTTGAGAATTTTTTACATCTCCTTCAATGCATTCTAGCCCACAACAGGCTCAAAATGGACTACTCCATGGAAAGGGTTAACTTCTTAGACACTACAGTCTTAATCAATGAGAAACTGACAGATGGAAGGAGCACCACCGCTCCAGTTTCCATTCTTTGCATACAAAACAAAAAAGAAAGGTCCATTATACGCACCCAAGCTACAGAGTACCTAAAGGATGGCGCTAAACACCTCAGTGTTCTAAGTGAATCCTTCAAATCAAAGGATATCACTCCAAAAATCCCCTAAAGAGAAAACCGTGCCCTCACTCAAAACACCTCAGGAAAACCTATCGCAAGTTTACAAGCAGAGAAGAAATCATATGAAGCTAAGAAAAATCATAAAAAACCTACAACCAGTAGTACTGGAGGATGAATTACAGAAAGCGATTATTTCCTGATCTTCCTGTTCTAGCCTTCCGGCAACCACCTAGCCTGAAATAAAAACAAATAAGAAATTCAAAACGAAGAAAATGGTATAAAGCTTTGCACATTGAGTCAGTACAAGCTCTACCGGCACACACCTCAGGATCCTGCTTGGGAAGGAAATTCAACGTAAAGGGTTCGCATTCAAGCTTGTCTATGAATGGGGTATACATGATCCAGTTCTGAAAACGTGAAGAAGGCTGCTACATCGGTGAAACGAGTCAAAAATTAAGGACAAGAATTAACCCTCCTAGAGCAGCATAGAGTGACACCCCTGTAGGTGAACACTTCTCAACTCTCAAAGAAAGATCACTCCCTTCACAACCTCACAATCAGGGTACATAGAGGGAATTTCAGGAGTAAGCAGGAATGCAAAACATTTGAAATTAGGATGGTCAAACACTTTAAAGAAAAGCATAAAAGGATTTATGAAGGACAGTACAGTAGTGGCATAATCTGGAGGTGCCAGACTGACCACCATAAGATGATGTGACCAAGTAATCAAAGTCCGGGACCCCCTATTATATGATGGGGTAAGGTCAGGTCGACACCATTTAGGAAAATAGCGTCAACCAGGCCAGGAGCAAGGGGGCACTCTAAGACCTCACTGCTTCCATTTTTGGGTATGGAGGGGTTTGAGGAAGGGGTGAGGGGGCCAGAGTGCCCCCTACTAAACTCTAGGGATATTTTCTTTCTTCAACCAAGGGGGAAAGGGAGGGGAGGGGAATGGAAGGGATGGGGGCTGTTCGGGGGGGGTCATTAGAAGAGGGATTGAAAGAAAATGGGGAGACTTTTTTGGAAACAAGAGGGGCTGGGGAAGGGGGTGAGCCAACACCATGTAGTTTGACTTGCTCTTTTTTTGGCTTATGGGGGGCCAGAGCAGCCTCAGAGCGTGGCGAGGGTCTCCAAAGACAGCCAGTCTGATTTGGGAGATTTGGGAGGTGGGGATTGTTTTGAGCCACTTGGCCCTTTCAAGTGATGGCAGACCGCCATCACGCAGTTAGGCCCAGTATCAGAGTGCAATTTTTTTATCATGCATTTGTGCTGCAATAAGCAATCACGCCACGATACTGCCGCGATAGTTTATCAGGGAGGGCTTCAATATCGTGGGGACACCCCCACCAGCAGTATGTGGCCCCTCCTGTGATAAAAAAAATTGCGCAGATGATAAATCTCCTCCTTAATGTGCAGACAAAAAAGGAAATGGAACTGTGACCTGGGGTGAGGTGGGCGGAGTTAGGGTTAGGCGTGGCCTGTACAAAAGAGTGGGATCAGTGCTGGATGCGAACTCAGTCACACACACGCATACCCAAATGCCCTTGTGGTATTCTTTACATGAAGGACCGCTGAGGGTCAAGCACTGGTGGAGGCTGGGGATGCATTTAGA
The DNA here is from genome assembly GCF_901001135.1 of Rhinatrema bivittatum. Lineage (NCBI taxonomy): Eukaryota > Metazoa > Chordata > Amphibia > Gymnophiona > Rhinatrematidae > Rhinatrema > Rhinatrema bivittatum. The sequence continues at coordinate 796,054,318 of NC_042616.1, read as the reverse complement.
GAAAATGGGGCTCTCTGTCTAATCCACTCCTCCTCTTTGCCCTGGGGATCGTGATCCTCCATTCCCAGCCCCCCCCCCAATAAATTCCCCCATGGTTCTCCACCTCCCCCCAGTGGTCCTGAAGCCCCCTAAGTCTCATCCCCTAACCCTGGTGGTCCTCAAGCCTCCTCTCTCCCTTGAAAATTATCCTCTCCAACAGTTCTTCTCCTCTCCCTCCTCGGGCAGGGTGCAAACCAGCTGGTTCTGCCTTGGGTGGGAGTAGACTAGGGTGCACTGTCTGCGGTCCTCAGCATCCTTGGAGAGGGGATGTGGAACCTGGAATTCAAAAGCATGGCCTGCTCTTTGCCTCCTTGGGGGTGGAAGGAACGAAGCAACACCATGTGCTCTCCTCACTCGATCACTTCTCTCTCCCTCCTCTACCACACCTACGTCTAACCCCTCCTGTCCACTCATTCACTCTTTCTCTCCCCTCTCTGATCACTTCATTCACAAACTGGCCCCCACTCTGATCATCTCACTCAAATCTCATAGCTCCTCTGACCCCCTCCCTCCCAGCCCACAGCACCTTTGATCTCCTGACTCACTCTTTCCCCCTCTCCACTACACAATCCATAACTCCTCCAATCCCATCTCTCGCCCTTTTGCCCTTCCACATCTCATCACTCACTTGTTTCCCCTTCCTCTGATCCCCTCACTCACAGCCCACAGAACCGGTGATCACCTGACTCACTCTTTTGCCCTCCCCTCCCGCTGATTCCCTTACTTCTCTCTTGCCCCACCACATCTCCCCCCTCTCCCACCCCTCCCTCCGATCCCTTCACTCATTCCGCCCACTTCCCCTGCACATTCAGCCTCTTGGCCCTTTCACCCTCACCAGTGTGGTCACCATCAGCAGTGGCAGAAACATAGAAACATAGAAACATAGAAATGACGGCAGAAGAAGACCAAATGGCCCATCCAGTCTGCCCAGCAAGCTTCCCTCATTTCTTCTCTCATACTTATCTGTTTCTCTTAGCTCTTGGTTCTAATTCCCTTCCACCCCCGCCATTAATGTAGAGAGCGGTGATGGAGCTGCATCCAAGTGAAATATCTAGCTTGATTAGTTAGAGGTAGTAGGGGTAGTAACCGCCGCAATAAGCAAGCTACACCCATGCTTATTTGTTTTTACCCAGATTATGTTATACAGCCCTTATTGGTTGTTTATCTTCTCCCCTGCCATTGAAGCAGGGAGCTATGCTGGATATGCGTGAGGTATCAGTTTTTTTCTTCTCCCCTGCCGTTGAAGCAGAGAGCTATGCTGGATATGCATCGAAAGTGAAGTATCAGGCACATTTGGTTTGGGGTAGTAACCGCCGTAACAAGCCAGCTACTCCCCGCTTTGTGAGTGTGAATCCTTTTTTCTTCTCCCCTGCCGTTGAAGTTATGCTGGATATGCGTGAAGTATCAGTTTTTCTTTTCCCCTGTCGTTGAAGCAGAGAGCCATGCTGGATATGCGTCGAGAGTGAAGTATCAGGTACATTTGGTTTGGGGTAGTAAACGCCGTAACAAGCCAGCTACTCCCCGCTTTGTGAGTGCGAACCCTTTTTTCTTCTCCCCTGCCGTTGAAGCAGAGAGCTCTGCTGGATGTGTGAAGTAACAGTTTTTCTTTTCCCCTGCTGTTGAAGCAGAGAACTATGCTGTATATGCATTGAAAGTGAAGTATAAGAAACAGTGGGGCTGGCAGGCATTCACCCCGTGTCTTTCTTTACCTTAGCTGCTCCCCTTCACTGCCCCCTCAACTGTGCTGGGAAATTTCACAAAAAATCAAATCCACGCGGCTGCCCTCAGCTCGGCTCAGCTCCAGCACGCTCTGTTCTTCCTCCGAGGGCCAGGGGACATACGTGATCCATGCAACTACTGGCTCTGTTCTGTTTCCTCAGGGGAGCCAGAACCGATTTACACCGTCGGCTCTGCTCTGCTCCCCGCTGTGAAAGTATCACAGAGCTACTCCATGTAATGTTTCTCTTAGTGGTCAATAAAGCAAGAGTCAAACCAATGTGCAGAGACAAATCAGTGGACATCTTGTCATCTTAAGTATACAGATATCATCTATAGCCTTATTCTCTGGTTAAAAAAAAAATATATCCTAAAAACTACCACTGAAGCATTCATGAATTGCAAGATAGATTCTCCGTAAAACTAAGGAAAATCTGGCTAATATTCATAGTTGATTTTTACCCAGTTGCACCTCATTACTGCCTTGCCATTGAGAGAAGTTGCTTTCTTACCGCCAGTTTCGAATGGTTTCATTCATCAACGTCCGATCACATTTTGGACGGATTCTGTGAATTGCTGATAACAAAGATGACTTAAAAACAACCAGTCCTGAATGTCACGTCCGTGGCTTCAAAAATTTGCACTTGTCATCATCTTCAAGACTCTGCAGATTTTAACAGTTTCCTAGCATGAAGTGCATGCAATAATGTGGCAAAAATATTAATTTCAGATTCCACAAATTGTGGTTTATGTGAGGCAGCGCCAACGTCATATATCTAAGCTTTTAAAATTACAGAGTTCTTGCAGCCTATTTGGTCCTGGAGAAAATGATGTTCCTTGTCGGTTAGGATAACTTTCAGATATACAGTATGGGAAGGTGGTGACAGAAAAGGACCAACTGATCTGTCATTTGATCTGTGGTCATCTTCCTCCTGACACTAAGTTCTCTTTGTGCCTCTCCCGTGCACACCCAAATTCTGCCATTGTTCTGGCTTCGATAACTTCCGCTGGTCATCTACTCCAGGTATCCACCATCCTTTCACGTTCAGTTTGAGCCTTGCTCCCTTCAGCTTCACATAAGGATCTCCTGTCAGTGAGCTTTCCATTCTATGGACCAACGTGAGAATAATAATAATAATTAAAAAAAAAAAATATTCCAATGTATGAACTTTTGAGGCCCGGTGTGTGAATGTGTCCTCCCTCTCCTCTTTCCCCTGCCCCACTGCCATGTTAAAACTCACTACAAAGAATAACAGTAACCCGTTACATTTCTGTGATGGAAAAAGCCCTTGTAACGAGAGTAGTAACTTTGATGGATGATGCGTTAGCAGGCTCAGTAATGTGCAGGTATCATGTTTACAGGGTAAGCATTCCCAGGGCAAGGACAGGATTGGAGAGAATGAGTCACTTGCGTATAATCCTTCAAGTCACATTTTAACTCTGAAAAATAAGCAATGGGATGGGCAATCAGGGCTGGCTGACATGGCAGGTGGTAAATAATAGGGCAGTATGTTCTCCTCTTTATTTGATCTTGCATAGCCATTATCGCCCATTATTCTTTTATTGTATGGTTTATGCAGGGCTATGAAATATCCTTTCCCGGTGCCTCACCTCGCAGCCCAGACTCGCCTTTATTTCCAGGAGGAACGTATATTGCTTTTTATGGGGGGGGGGGGGGGGGCGCTATTATATGTAAAACATTTTGGAAGGTTTTAGCAAAAGGAAACTGGAATTGCCTATAAAAGGAAGGGAGATGAAGGTTGAATACGGCCCATGAAAGCTTTTACAGATGATAAAAGACCGGTTTGTTCGGTAAGGGAAAGGACAGAGGAGCAATAGCGAAGTAAGATTTTTATTAGGTGCCAAAAAGAAATGTGGAAAGCAGAGGCCCGGCATATGTCTATGGTATGGAGAGGGCTTTAGCTGGGGGAGGGGGATAGAGAGTTTAGATATTCACAAGGGAACTGGAGGACTGCCAAAAGGTGTGAAAAACTAAAACTCGAGCAGGCCACCGTCAGGGTCGGAGCGGCAGAAGGTGTCAGAGCAGGGTGGTTTTCTTGTGAAAGCTAGAGGCCTAGTTTTTATTCTCTTTTTCAGTGCTCATTTGTCTGACACTGATACATATTAAAAAAAAAAAAAGCCTGAACATATCCAAGGAAATCTATGAGCAGTCCATAAGGATATAGAGACCCCCCCATCCCCCCCCCCCAATCCGATGTCCTTAGCTCAGGCTTTGAGTGGGGAGTGAGGAGGGAGCAGACCGTCCCTGTCCAGCACCTCCTCCAAGGATGCTGGGAGTGGGGACTGCAGGAGGGAGGGGGGGTTACAGAGCAGTGTACGGAAATTGTGGTTTAGATTTTGAAGGAGGAGAATTCCCCTGTTCGGAGCTCCCAACATCAGGCCCCACAGCTCGGTCTGAGTGTGAGCCCCATGAACATTTCAGGCTACGACCCCGAAATAAGGGGGAACTACAAGTAAATGCAGGCAGTTCCATTTGAAGGACTGTGGTTCTCCTTGGACGCCTGTTAGCTATCACGCCATCTCTTCTCCATCCCAGCCCATCTCCTCCTTTCTTCTCCCACCCCCATAGCCACCCTAGATCCTCCTCTCTCTAGCGCCCATTTTTCACCCCTTTCCTTGCCAGACCTCATCTCTAATAGCACTGGCCTCTGATAATGTTTAAGACAGGGGGGTGTCCGCCAGGCTGCCTCTGTAGTTACCTCTGCTCCTATTGATGGTAGCAGTTAAGGCAAATGAGAGATGCTGCAACCCCCATCAGAGTTTCTGGTCTTTCTCCTCTCCATTCCTGTAGGGTTCCAGGGTTGACTTCATGAGACCCTTTAGCTGCTGTCATCTGTCTCCGACTTGCACCACACCCGGTTCAACTCTGTGCTGAATGCTGTCATTTCTGTTGTGCTCCTAACTGGGCTCTACTGGAGTGGGGGGTGGGGATTGGAATTCCAGCCCTCCCATACCCCAGAACTCCACCACAAGGACACTTTCAGCGGCCGATGCAAAGCTTTCTCGGTTAAGCTATAATGGTCCAGCCTCTCCATGAAATTAAATCCTAAACAGAAAATCAGGATCCAAATGCATTCGTCATTTTTAACCACTGTTGAACAACACATAACTTAGCCATCTCTCTTACAAAAGATCTAGTTGACAAAGGCCTGGATAAAAAGCCAGGCCATCATCTGTTTTCTGAACTTAAAGTAAAGTTCCAAATAAATGTCAGGCGGTTAAGGGGTTCCATAGAGAAGAAGCCTGATAGCTAAAAGAGACACCATGGGTTTGCTTCAGCCTAACAGAAGAGGGAGGAGAGATCAACCGCCCACCTCAAGTCCTCTTGTTCATCAAAAGGAGAACAGTTATGGTCTAGCGCCAAAGTTTCATTCCATATCTGAGTAATCTTATTGTCAAAAAAGTCAACAGTGAGTGCAGAACTATCCATAGGTAGATCTTTGATGTTATTTTAGAACTGCACGATTAATTTAGAAAAGTGTTTGGGATGATTCTCTGCAAAGTTTATCCTTTTTGAAAGATACTCATTTTTAGCTGCAGACACCATGACTATAGAGACAAAGAGAAAGCAAGAGAACCCATAAGACTAGGTGAGTTAGAGAGAAAGGAAGTTTGTGTGTGGGGGGAGTGTGTGTGAGAGAGAGGGAGCTTGTGTGAGGGAGTATGTGAGTGAGTGAGAGAGAGAGAGATGAAGCCTGTGTGTGTGAAGGTGCATGTGTGTGTGTGTGTGAGAGAGAGAGAAAGAGAGAGGGAGCCTGTGTGGGTATGTATGTGAGAGAGAGAAAGGATGCCTATGTGAGGATGGGTATGAGAGAGGGAGAGGGAGTCTGTGTGAGGAAGTATGTATGTGAGTGAGAGAAAGGGAGCCAATGTGTGTAAACTTCAATGTATTTGTGTGAGAGAGGGAGCCTGTGTGTATGAAGGTGAATGTGTGTGTGTGTTTGTGTATATATGACTGTGTGAGAGAGAGAGAGGGAGCCTGTGTGAGGGATTGTGTATGACAGTGAGGGGGAGAGGGAGCCTGTGGGTTTAAGGATGCATGTGTGTGTGTGTGTGTGTGTATGTGTTGTGTCTGTCGCTATCTGACGTCTCTGCTCCGCCCACCTTACCTTGTTGGCGACTCCCTCCGGGATTGATGGAAGGCTAGCTGCTGCGGCGTCTCCAGGCCGTCCTCCTCTAGCATTCCCGGTCCGGCTCGACGCTGCAAGCCGCCATGTTGACCAGATGCCTAAGGGAGGGCGCGCGCGCGGCCCGACTGATGTACTGGCGTTGGCGCGAACCTCAGGGGCGTCCTCCTGAGATGATGTCATCAGCTCCAGATATTTAAGATCTCAGTTTTCGCTAACAAGACGAGTTAGCAAGGGATGGGTTCAGGGGGTGGTCTGGGGTGGTCGAGATTGGGGCTGGGGGGAGGGCAGGCAGAAGTGGGAACTTTCGCAAGGCTGCCTAATACCCTTGCACTGGCCCTGACACTTATCAGCAGTCCACGATATACTCGTGTGCATAAGGAAGACGCAGCTGCCGTGCTGCGACATGCACAGGGCGTTCACCTACCACCAGACACATTCATACAGACACTCAGACGTTGAATACAACAGACAAGAAAAAGTACTCACACCCCCTCCTCCCTCCCCCCCCCCCTACATACGATGTGCCAGTACTATTCCCCCCACCTTCACAGCCAGCATGAGATAGTCTCTTGGACCATTCTTCAGCCACCGGAATATTCTGCCATCCCAGTGACCCCCCCCCCCCCCTGGCTGGGAATACTGGAGACAGGAGGCACTGATCACTTCCTCATGACAGATGGCTGACCCTGCCCTTTTCAGCATCAGTCAGAAAAAGAAAGGCAGAGAAAACCTCCATTCCCTCGGCACATCTGTTATGCTAGTTCTAGAGGCGTTAATAGGTTACTGCGAAAGAGCTCTATGTGATTGTAAGGGGGGGGGTCATAAAATGTCCCTATCCCTTACTGTTGCTGCAGGCACCTCTACAGGCACTTGGCATGTATGTCAGAGAGGAGGTGTAGTGGTTCTGCCTGGGATGGGCCTGCAACCCCCAGCAAAACCACTGCACCTAGGAAACCCTTGCTTGTATGCACTCAGGTTTTGTGACTGTCTGGATGTTCAGTTCTGCTGCGGATGTCACCGGAAGACAGCGTATCTTTTTGTTAAGTCATACTTATTTCACGAGTACTGCAGTAAACATTTGGGGGTTTTTTTGGAACAACCCCCAAACTGTGTGGCTCGTTTATTACTAAAAGTGGTAGCACGGAGGTCCAAAACCTTAAGAGTATAGAAGCAAATTGCCCTCCCCTCCCCCAGTTGTCAGAAGAACCCTGGCACTGATTGACCCCCCAGCACTCCCAGCTGTGCGTTTTGTCTGCGTAGAGTGTGGACTAGGGATTTACATGATGACCCGAGGATGGCGTCAGTGCCCCGTGTCCTTGCCAGATGGCTACGCTTTCCTCGGTCCTGTAAACCCCCCCAATTCAATGTAAGTAACTTTGTTTTGTATTATGCAGTTTACAGATGATATCAGGCCATGGTATCCCACGATGGGTGAGACAGAAAATAATGTCTCCTGGTTCTGCAAAGACCTGGGGTGTTGCTAGTGAAAGGAATAGTCTTCCTTGATATGAAATGCTGCTCATAAGGAATGAAGGCAAGGCAAAGTGTGCGGTGGCCATGAGAATTCATTTCTTCTTTAGTTCACTAGTGCGCACTGCGCAATCGCCTCACCACCTTTGGCCAGGGGTCGACCTTCCCAGGCAGAACACGTCTCTAAAACAAAACACAGGCCACGCACACAAGGTTGTGCTCCAAGCAGAAGAAAAATGTACTTGAGAAACGGAAAAAATATCCACAGCATAAATAACAGAGAAATCTGAATACAACATTCCTCCAAAATTCAGATCTCAACACTTTATAAGTCATCCCAGGATTGGCCCTCTCTCTCTGCGCCTTCTTCCCCAGGTTCTCTGCTGCTCCCCAAAAGTTACAGAGTCTCTCTTGTTCTTGCTTGCGATACTCGCAACTCAGTAGCTAACACACAGAAAATCCCCCCCACTAGCTGCCACTTCTGGACTGCCCAAAGATTTGTTCTTCTCTTCCTTCCAAAGGATCATCTTAAGCGCTGAAGAGTTAGGCTGGGACAATGTCTCCTTGTTGTGCCTCCCTGCCTCCCAGTTCTTCTCTCTTCACCAATACATAAATCTTTCAGCTTCAGACTCCTTCAAAACACCACCCTGTGCCGTGTGGGAGGCGTTTTTATACACCCTCCTTTGTTCCATTCCCTTTTGGGGAAAGGAATCCACCATCACTCACCCTAGGACTTCCCACGGCTAGAGGGCTCCCAATGTCAAACCAATATGTCCGTGTGTTTTCCATTCTCCGTCCATTTACAGGTGGCAATTTTCAAAACTATGTGGGTGGATGTAAAGTCAGCAGGTACTTTCCCCCACCATGGATTTTGTACCAGTTCTCCGAGGAAAAACAAGAGTGTACCAGATAGGGAACAAATTCCTGCGGAAATTTGCATCTGCTTCTCCTGAAGATACTTGTCCCCTGCGAAACAATGCACATGGTCTCTTGCACACTGTAATCAAGAGAAGGGTCCTCAGTCGAGGACAGCTTGAATGATGTGTGCAGTTCCGGTCACCCCATCTCAAGAAAAGATATAGTAGCATTAGAAAAGATACAGAGAAGGGCGAGACAAACGATACAGGGGATGGAATGGCTCCCCTACGACGAAAGGTTTAACAGGTTAGGGTTCTTCCACCTGGAGAAAGAATGACTGAGAGGGGATAGGACAGAAGTCCCTAACAGCATGAGTGGTGCAGAGCAAGTAAATAGGGAGCGGTTATTTATTTATTTATTTATTTGGCATTTTTATATACCGATGTTCATGTAACAAGTTACAAATCACCTCGGTTTACATTCAAACAATAAATTTTGCACAAGTCTGCATTACATTGAACAGGGAACGAAACTTGGAATCGATAATTGTGGAAGAAACATTTAGATAACTTGGTTGGAGTATTACAGCTGATGAAGATTCATGCTAACAACGCTGCCTGAATATGAGCTTGTATAGTCATTCGACTTGGGTGAAGGCTTCGCAGAACAGCCATGTCTTTAATCTTTTCTTGAAAGTGTTTGGGCATTGTTCTAGTCTGAGCTCCGGAGGGAGGGAGTTCCATTGCATCGGTCCTGAAGTGGAGAAGGCTCTTTTCCTTAAAGTGGATTTAATCGGGTGGGCCTGCAGGGTGACCCTGTACGCTGATCTCACTGGTCTGGAGGGCATGTGCTGGCGAAATGGGAACTTGAGATCAAGGGGGGCGATACTGTGGATGGCTTTATGGATGATCGTTAGAACTTTATAAGAGATTCTGTATTTGATTGGGAGCCAGTGCAGGTTCCGCAAGATGGGTGTTATGTGGTCTCTTTTGTTGGTCTTTGTCAAAATCCTTGCTGAAGCATTTTGAAGCATCTGTAATGGTTTAATGGAGTTAGCTGGGAGGCCGAGGAGTAGAGAGTTGCAATAGTCTATCTTTGAAAATATAATGGATTGGAGAACTGTTCGGAAATCCTGGAAGTAGAGGAGGGGTCTCAGACGTTTTAAAACTTGAAGTTTGAAAAAGCAGTCCTTGGTAGTGGTGTTGATGAAACTTTTGTAGTTCAGTTGGTTGTCCATTATGACTCCTAGGTTTCTAACTTTGGAAGTGAAGCCTGTTTGGTTGGTAGGGTGTGTGTTGTACAATGGGAAGTTACCTTCTTGGGTGATGAGGAGGATCTCAATCTTCTTGTTATTCAGAATCAGATGAAGAGCTTTTAGAAGGTTGTTAATGGATTGAAGACAGGAGTTCCAGTATTCCAAGGTTTTGGAAAGGGATTCAGTTATTGGTAATAAAATCTGAACATCGTCTGCGTATATGTAATGCATTAGGTTTAGTTTTGTGAGGAGATGGCAAAGCGGTAACATGTATATGTTAAATAGGGTTGGAGATAGCAAGGAACCTTGTTGGGACTCCTAGCGTGGCACTAACGGGTTGTGATTCACAGTTGTTGATTTTGACCTTGTAGTGTCTATTTTGGAGGAAGGACTTGAACCAGTTGAGTGCGATGCCTTTGATGCCGATGTCTGCTAGTTGGTCGATGAGAATGGCGTGGTTCACCATATCAAATGCTGCCGATAGGTCCAGTAAGATGAGCAGGCATGGTTGTTTGTTGTGGAGAGTCAGTAGGGTGGAATCGGTCAATGATATCAGTAGGGATTCAGTACTTCGGGCTTTGCGAAAGCCGAATTGCGATGGGGAGAGCAGTTTGTTGTTTTCCAGGAATTCTGAGAGTTGCTTGTTTACTATTTTTTCCAAAATTTTGGAAATGAGCGGTAGGTTTGCAATGGGGCGAAAGTTGGCCGGGTCGTCTGGAGATAGATTGGGTTTTTTCAGCAGTGGTTTGAGGATGGCGAGTTTGAACTGGTCGGGGACTATGTCTTGAGATAAAGAGCAATTGATGATCTCTGCAATCGGTTTACCGATGACTTCGGGGATTGTGATGAGAAGGTTGGTGGGGATTGTGTCCATTGGGTGAGATGCTGGTTTTATCTTCTTAAGTACATTTTCGATTTCTAGCGATGAGGTGGACTCGAAGGTTTCCATGATAGTGGTCGGAGGTGACGACATCAGGTTCTCGTATCTTAGATGGGGTTCAAGGTTATCCGTCTGGGAGTCCAAGAGATTAGTGATTTTGTTCTTGAAGTATATGGCCAGTTCCTCGACTTTGTTTGCGGCTTGGACGTCTGGGATGGGTACGGCGACCGGTTTGGTGAGTAAAGAGACCAAAGAAAATAGGGCTTTTGGATCGAAAGTGAAATGATGGATTTTTTGTGAAAAGAAGTTTCTCTTTGCTCGTAGTATGGCAGTCCGGTATTGGTGCATGAGGGATTTGTATGCCTGCAGGTTGGCCGTTGAAGGAGTTTTCCGCCATGTTTGTTCTCTCTTTCTGAGTTCTCTCTTAATGGTTTTTAGCTCCGGGGTATACCATGGTTTCCTATTGACCTTATTTGATTGTAGTACCTTGGTGGTTAATGGGCAGGTTATATCTGCCTCTTTTTTAGTAATTTTGGACCAAGAGGATGATGCTGAGATTGCGTCTGTTAAATCAAGTTGTTCTAATTCAGGAGCTAGGTGAATACTGAGGGTATCCTTGTTGCATAATTTCCTGAAATGGACTGTAGTTTTTTGCTTCGTGATGTTGGTAGTGGTGGGTTGATTAAATTTCAAGGATGTGGAAATCAACTTATGATCTGACCATGGGATTGGTACGCAAGCAATGTGGGTAGGGAGGACAAAGCTGTCGTTTATGAAAATTAAGTCTAGCGTGTGCCCTGCTTTATGTATGGGTTCCTTGATGATTTGCTTGAAGCCCATAAAGCCAAGTGTGTTGATGAGAGTGTCGCAGCTGGATGAAAGGGGGGTTGCATCCACATGGAGGTTAAAATCTCCAAGAAGTAGGCCGGTGCATCCATGTTGATGTGTTTAGCTACGAGTTCAATTAATAAAGAGGGGTCAGATTCAAGGCATCCTGGGGGGGCGTATGCAAGGCCTAACTGAAGTTGGGTAGATTTAAAAACAGCAAACTCTAGAGGGGAAGAATATTTTGTAATCTGAAGGGTCAGACCTAGATTTTTTTTGGCGGCTAATAGTAAACCGCCTCCTCTTTTCTTTATTGGTCTGGGGATAGAGAAGAAATCGTAAGAATGTTGTGGAAGTTGGTTAATTAGTGCAGTGTCTTCTGGTCTTAGCCACGTTTCAGTGATGGCACATAACTCCGGTTGGTCTTCCATGAGGTAGTCATAGAGCAGGTGAGTTTTTTTTGAGAGGGATTGTGTGTTAAGAAGAGTTAGTGAGATAATTGTGAGGCCCAGTAGTTGGTTTAGTGGAGACATCATGATAGGGATGAGCCTTTCTTGTTGGTTGGAAGTCGAGGTGTGTTTAAAAGTTGTGTATCTCCTGATATTGTAGATGATTGGAATTGCGTAATCTATCATCATTTGATCTTGATAGAAGAAAGGAAGAAGAAAGGAAGAGTGGGTGCAGCCTATGTAAGGCTGATGAGCGGGAGAGGTGGACCTACTTGCTGCGAGTCAGGTTCGAGGAAATGGTTGTGCTAAAGTTGGATTGAATTTTATAAGAGTACTGGGGCTTTCCTAAGGTGCTGCACTAAGGGGCGCACAAAGGGGCCTGCTCTTTTGTTGCGCTCCTTAGGCGCGCGACGCACGGCGCGTGGCGCCTGGGAGCTGAGAAGATTTAAAGGGCCGTCGGGCTGTCCCTGATTGGCTGTAGCGTCTTTCTGTAGTGTCCTAGCCTTTCAAACAGCACTAGGAAACAACTTCATGAAACCAGTCGGTAGCAGATTCAAAGCAAATTTAAGAAAGCATAATTTCAGTCAATGCACAATTATAATGTGGAATTTGTCACAGGGTTTACTGTTCAGGAAGAATAGTATTGCTGAGTTTAAAAGGCTGTGGACAGGTTTTTGGAGGACCGATCCACCAACCATTTTTAGCCGACTAGGGGATTCGTTCTGGGAGCGAGCAACAAGGAAGGGACCACTCCATTGGGATCCAGCGGGTACTTCCTAGTGATCTTGACTGGCCACTGGTCTGACCCAGCATTGCAGCTCTGCCGCGCTTATAGCATTCGAGGTGGGAGGAGCCTAAAAACCTGCGCAAGGGAGTGGCATTATTCATTTTCCCCGAGACAGGCGGGATCTGCGAGCTGTACGGTACGATGTGAGCGTATTTATTCGCTAACGTCAATAGATGACCCTGTCCTGGAATTTGGGTGAATCAAATTAGATCAGACTGACGGACAGAGCAAGAGGCAATGCACTGTGTAGGGGGAATGAAATCTGTATGTGTACGGTCGGCGAGATAGATGGATACAGTCCATATATAGACAGAAGTTCTTGCCTTCCTGCTTCTCAACGGTGCTTCTCTTAAGCTGCTTTTCTGGTTATTCGAGCTGATTGCTTTAATTTTGTTTCTGTTGGCTAGATCTCGGGCACTTATTTTACTTTCCACTTCAGATGGTTGATGATCTCTTGTTGTGACTGGATGATATTTTAGGGCCTCGTGCCATTTGACTTTTCCCTGTTAGAGAGAGCATGAGCCAGAAGCACCATTCTGCATCTATGAGAAAATTCTTAGTACATTTGGCCCAATAAGTGTTGATATATATATATAATATAGTACTATAAGGGATCTATTGTGCATAGGCATTTTTATTTCTTTATTTGACTTATATTCTGCCTTAGTAGCATAGGTATTTCTTTAACCATAGAGAGCTTACAATCGAAGGACCTCGGTTGCTAAGCTGTGATATTTTTCCCTGGGGAGGGAAATAATTGCGAGACTTACTAACCAGCAGTATTCAGCACTGCTGCTTTGTACATCCTGTGCTATTTTCTCTGGCGGTAAAATGCCACCAGGAAAAATACCGCTGTATTACAAGGCCCCTAAATTTCACATGATCGGAACTCTGGGACTGTGGAGCCACCATCTCTTAAAGGGGTCGATTGGCCCCGATTAATACTCTGTCATGGGGTGCCGGGATAGAGTCAGGAGCGATGCAGGACTGCAGAGCTGGATTAGGGCTTATCTTCTGCCTAACCCCCCTCCTCCCCCTCGAGTTCTGGGGGCCGGTAGGGCTTGGCTTCGATGGCTGAACCCCACAGTGTAAGGCAAGGCAGGCTGGACGAGCTGGACAGACTGGACGAGGCTGGAAGCTAAGCTGATCCTGAAGGCGTGGCAGGAGCTGGAGATAGGCAAGGTTGAATACCAGATCTGACTGGGGACTGGATACAGGCTCAGGCTGGGGACTGGACATATAGTGTACAAGCTGAACCAGGGACAAGGGCAAGGGCAGGGAAACAGACAAAAAATTGGACAGGGTGGCGCAAGTCAGAACAAGGACAGAACAGGGCTGCACTTGACTGAACAGGCAAAAATGAACAGGGAAGCACAACAGAGCAAAAGGTTGGGCATAAGAACCTAGCATGCCCGGAGGCCATAAGGTAAGACAGAGAGGTCCAGGGGGACAAAAAGCAAAGCAAGGCGGTTCGGGAGGCCACAGGCCTGGAAAGTCACAGAGTAAGGCAAGGAGACCTGCGTGGCCACAGAGTAAAGCAGAAGGCCAAGAGAGGCCACTAGGCAAGGCAGAAAGCCTGAGTAGGCTGCAAGACAAGACAGGCGGCCTGGGTAGGCCGCAAGGCAATATAGGAAAGTAAGAAAAGGTGGCCAGGTCAGGGAGCAACAATGAACTGGACAGTGCGTGAACTGCTGGGTCAGGTAGTCAGTGAGGAGGTGGCTTGGATAGGTGGGAGCACAGCCCGCTGGATCCTTCTGCTGGTGGGCAGGCATCACAGCAAGTAGAAGCAGGGCATGGTGAACTTGCACGGTAGGCAAAATCATGACAGTCCCCCCCCCCCCCCCTTCAAAATCCCTTCCTCCTGGGATCCATTTACCATGGAGGCTGTAGCTAGGACTTCGGTTTTTCAAAGTGGAGGCAGAGGTTTTACATGTCTGCTCTGCAGGTACTGGGTCAAGGACTTTTAGCTGAATCTCTTGGAGGTTGGATTACCAGATGTGGGTTTCTTTGCGATACTGGTCTTGCACTGAAGGCTTGCTGGCTTGACAGTGTTGAACCCACAGATTTTCTGGGGTGCCGAAGTGTTGGAACAAGTTCTCTGGGGTGCCGAAGCGCTGAATCAAGGTTTTTTTGGTAATGAGAGGCTATGCTGGCACCCCTCTGAGACTGGACAGAGGAATATGAACTTCTCTGAGGCTGGATAATCAGATTGGAGCCTCTTCGAAGCAGGACTACTAGTTCGGGGTCTCTCTAAGTCTAAACTAATGACTTGGGGGTGTCTCCGGAAATGGACTACAGGTTCAAGGTGTCTCGATCCCTGGGCTACTGGAATAGGGTGTCTCAGTGGATGGACCACTGGCTCAGGATTACTTGAGGGCTAGGAAGCCAGACTAGCATCTTCCTGGCACTGGGCGGTGTTACTCCAGCTGCGTAGCATTGGATGGCCAGATGCGGTTCTCTTTGAGGCTGGGTGACTAGAACAGTGCCTCCCTTCTGGCACTGGGTTAGAGGACTGGAGTCCCTCAGAGAAAAGGCTGGAGAGGCAGATTCCCCCTGAAGCAAGGCTGTGCCCGCAAGCTCTTTCTGGAATGGATCAGCAGGACTTGGTCTCTCCTGAAGAGAAATCGATGGAATGGGCTTCTCCTGGCTGCCGAGGAACAGCTAAGACCAATAGTGCTTGAACTGGGTTTACCTTCCACTCAGGCTGAAATGGAAGTATTTGTTGCGTCCATCGGTGCTAGATGGCTTCGCCCCGTTTGCCTCACCTTATTCAAGGCTCCTCCCGCTTAACTAGGAAAGATGGCTACCGCCGCGTCTACAAGCCGACCTGTCCGGCGTCCCCAGAACAGCTATGGTGCAGCCTCCTGCCATGCTCCTCCCAGGTACCTACTAGGGTGCACGCACCTCACCCATGTCTTTATTCCAACCTTGGCGCGAACCTCGGGGGCATTCCCCCCTTGCTGACGTCATGCCATCCGGGTATATAACCTCTTCTAATTTGCTAGCTTGTTGAGTTAGCAAGGACTTGATTTGGACTTGTTCCTGGACTTGATCCGTTCCTGTCTACGCTACTCTGCCGCTTCCTTGCTGCCGCTGGAAGCTCTCTCTCTGCCCTATGGGGTAACTGCTAACCTCGGTACCCGCTCCTCGGGGGCCCTCTGTTTTATTTCAAGTGCCTTGCAGGGAACAGTTACTCACTCCTCGAGGGCCTGCTCTCCCTGCCTCGGTACCTGTACCTTCTTCTACAACCTGGTGGAATCACATACTTACAGCAAACACCTAGTGAGTATTCTAACTCTCAGTCTATCTCATCCACAGTACTTCCTTGCTGGGAAACCTGCTTCGGAACCTTCCAAAACCAATGGGGTGAGAAGGGCTCCCTCTGCCGAGGTCCCTGAGACTGCAACTACCAGACTGCCTCACTACTGCCACCTCTGGTGTACTCTTCAAGCTGTATAATAAAGAACTAACTATGTTTGTGCGTTCTGAGTCTAGCCTAGTACTGTGGCTCCTCACGGGGCTCCTCTCCATGGGCATGGTCATCTACCACAGTACCCAAGGATTCATCCAAACACCGCTCAACCATAACAGTATTACATGAGCAGACAGCTTTAAAGGTGTTCTTGCATCATTCATAGGCTGAACAGAGGCTCTGGACTTCTCTGGAGTTTTGGCAGCGCACGTGTTAGGAACAACAAGTTGGGCTGCATTCTGTACAGCTGGGCTGGAGTTGGTTTCCGAGTCCTTCTCACTCAGGAGGAATCCAGAGAAGGCAAGCTTGAAAAAGCTACATGCTACTCTCCTAGGACGCAGAGCTGCTCTCGTTAAAGGGTGGTTGTCTGCAGTTGGGAGCCAGGTGAATTCCTTGGTCTGGCTTAATTAGCTCTTTCTAACCCAGAATTTCTGCAGACGGAGACAGAGCAGAACTATTCAGTGCATTTTTTTTTTTGTTGCCCCTGGTTATCTGGTCTAGATTCAGGAGGAAATTGTACCTTTCCAGGTAATGATTTAACTTGATTACACAAGTTGTTTCTAGATTAGCAGTTTAAATAAATTTGGCACCCTGTGGACTTCAGGGAATCTGTGGTTTTTAAAACCCCTGTGCTGGGAGCTTCTATAGTAGCCTGCTCACAGGCAGATACTGATGGAATTGGTTTTAGACAGGTTTTTAAAAAAACAACAATTACTGCAAGTCTCTAGAAGGTAGGATGTATCTTATGGTAGGGGTGGGAAGAAGAAAACTTTTGTTTTGTTTTGGGGGGGTTGGTTTGCCATGAATTTAATTTCATCTCATGTTTATTTCATTTAAAAAAAGAACAAAAGTGAAAAATAAAGAAATGGGGCCTCCCGACGCCTCCCATTCCCCCCATCCACCCGAAAAAATGCCGGGGCCAGGATACTCCCCGGTTCCCACTTACCAGGTCTGGGGGTGGGGGATCCGATGCCGAGGCTTAGGCCCAGGCTTGCATAGGGCCTAGGCCAAGGTTGTGGCACCTAGCATGGCCTAGGCCTTCACAAGCCCAAGGCTTCAGTCTGGGCCTAGCCATCGAGACCAGGATGAAGCCTCACCCTTGCGTAGGCCTCGGCCTTGCATAGCTGGCATACATCAAAATGGCACCCTCTGCTGGGGAGGATGTGCCAGAGTTAATTAACTCCGGAGCCTCCCAAGCAGACGGCGTCATTTTGTCTAAGAAGAAAGAAGATGGGACTGAAGACCTGAGTCCTGGATGCCAGGCCGGGGTCCAGGTCAAGGCCCTAGTGTCGGGACCTGGTCTCCAGGCCAGGCTGTGGTGTCGGGTTTGGGCCTGGGCCCAGTCCCTGGCCTAGGCTGAGACCCAGGTTTTGGGACCCGGTATCGGGCCTGGGTCCGGGCCAAGGCCCTGGTGTGAGGAGCAGTCCTAGGCTGGGCCACGGCACTGAGTCTGGGCCTGGGCCCCAGCCTCCAGCTTGGGCCTCTGCATCGAGCCTGGGCCTGGACCACAATGCTAGATCTCTGATGGATCGGGTAAGTTTTTCAATTTTTGTGGTCTCAGCCAAGGCTCCGGAATTGGGCCCGGACCTTGGCTGAGACTCCAGCATCGCACTTAGGTCATTGCAGAGTATTCTGCATTGGGCCACAGCCTAAGCCTAGGCGAGGCCTCGGTTTTGTGCTTGGGCATAGGATGAGGTCCTGCTTTGGGCCTCTGCTAATTCCCTAGGAGAGGCTCCAGCTTTGGGCCTGGGCCTAGGCCTGACAGATTAATTTTTCGCTTTTCAAAATGAAACATGAAAAAACAATGACATTTTGTTGGATTTTCCATCGTTTTGCTTTGAGAACAAAATGAAATGAAATAAGAAATTTTGTCTCATTTTCTATTTTGATTTTCACGAATGCCCATCCTTAGGGTATAGGTAGTTTTTGCACTTCCACTTTGCTGGATTAAGGAAGTAGCTATATATATACATTAGGAGACGGTTGGAGGATTCTAGAGCTAGCAGCCGGGGCAAACCTAATATGAGTCTGAGTCAGGAACGGATTTCATTGCGGCAGCTGGAGCTGACTTTGCCTTTACAGAAACAGAGTTCAAATCAGTGCGGCAATTTCTGATTACACTTTTCAAAAGAGGGAGAGCTGGTTGTTTTCTGAGAGGCAGTTGGTTTAGGGGCCAAACAGGAAAAAGAAGGTCTGTGCAGAGCAACTGTTTTCCACCTGATACTGGCTACATTCCCAGAAGTGTGTTGCTGGGTTTGGAAGCTTACAGAATCTACACACTGGTTCCAAAGGTGGGCTCATGTGCTGGCAGGTTTCACATTTCTAATAAAACAAAACAGTTGCCTGCCTGGAGCCCCAGCTTAATTGCTCTGGATTCTGCAGTCAAATTCTCTTTAGCACAGCGATTCTCAACCAGTTTTTAATTGTTGGATGTTATTCTATTCTTCAGCTGTTATGAAATATGTATTTTTATTAGTATGATTTTATTACTATTTATTTTATTTTTTTTTTTTTTTTTTTTATGAGGAATGGTGATTCTGTTTTTCCATTATTGTACTGTTGTGGTTTCCATTTCAGTTTTTGTCTGTATATTTCCATTCATAGTTACAATATGGTCTTTTTATTCTGTATTTGGTGAGGGTCTATCTGTATTCTGCATGTATGACCGAGGTGAGGTATTCTGCCAGTGTGTAGTTTTTGTGTAGGGATCTATAGCAGCCTGGCTTGTTCTATTTTCCTAATATGAGGTGTATTGGTATGTTAGGGCCTGGTGTAATATTAGCTCTTCTACCTTTTCATAAGTAGGGTTGTTACTATTTGCATGCTGGATACTTAATTTTGTTTTAGTATGGATGTTTTACTGTATTGTTATTGTTATAATTCTTTTACTCATGAATTTCTGAGTGCTAAGCCCACATTGAACGTGTTACAATAATCCTTATGCCATATGGGTTCCAAGTGTCTTTTTTTTAACTTTTTTTGCAGGGTTTTCTGTTGGTACCACAACAGTTCATATAAATATAATATACATGTTGTAAGCGATATTATTTTACCTCAGACTGTACTTTTGTCATTTTTCATATAAAATCTATTATAAATGCATAATTTTTAATTGTGCGGGGAGGGAGGATGCGCAAGGCTCAGCTGTACAGCTCACAAGGCAGATTTCTTCACCCACCGAGCCCAGTAGGACACAGCTCTTGTCCTCCATTCCTGCCGGAGCCCAGCAAGAAATGGCAATCCTCTTTCTCTTCTGGGCTAGTGATGACTGATTCTATCTTCCCCTGCTGGGCCCGAGAGTGACAGCAGAAGAAAAAAGGTTGGTAACTCCACGAGAGACAGAGAATGCAACTTGTACAAAAATGTATTTCTGTTCAGAAAGAATATTCTTATCTTTCCCTTGTGTCATTCTTAACAATAAAAGTAATATTGAGGCTTTTTTTTAGTTTAGCTGTGGATTGTTGTAAGTGGTGTGTCACACAAGTGAGCACTGTCCATTAGAGATGTGAATCGTGTCCTCGATCGTCTTAACGATCGATTTCGGCTGGGAGGGGGAGGGAATCGTATTGTTGCCGTTTGGGTTTTAAAAATATCGTGAAAAATCGTTAAAATCGTGAGCCAACCCCCTAAAACCCACCCCCGACCCTTTAAATTAAATCCCCCACCCTCCCGAACCCCCCCCCAAATGCTTTAAATTACCTGGGGATCCAGCGGTGGTCCAGAACGGCGGCGATCCGGAACGGCCCCCTCAATTGAATCCTTTTGTCTTCAGCCGGCGCCATTTTGCAAAATGGCCGCCGCAAAATGGCGGCGGCCATAGACAAAAACGATTCGACGCAGGAGGTCGTTCCGGACCCCCGCTGGACTTTTGGCAAGTCTTGTGGGGGTCAGGAGGCCCCCCCAAGCTGGCCAAAAGTTTCTGGGAGTCCAGCGGGGTTCAGGAAGCAATTTCTGCCGCGAATCGTTTTCCGTACGGAAAATGGCGCCGGCAGGAGATCGACTGCAGGAGGTCGTTCAGCGGCGGTCCGGAACCCCCGCTGAACGACCTCCTGCAGTCGATCTCCTGCCGGCGCCGTTTTCCGTACGGAAAACGATTCGCGGCAAGAAATCGCTTCCTGAACCCCGCTGGACTCCCAGAAACTTTTGGCCAGCTTGGGGGGGCCTCCTGACCCCCACAAGACTTGCCAAAAGTCCAGCGGGGGTCCGGAACGACCTCCTGCGTCGAATCGTTTTTGTCTATGGCCGCCGCAATTTTGCGGCGGCCATTTTGCAAAATGGCGCCGGCTGAAGACAAAAGGATTCAATTGAGGGGGCCGTTCCGGACTGCCGCCGTTCTGGACCACCGCTGGATCCCCAGGTAATTTAAAGCATTTGGGGGGGGGGTTCGGGAGGGTGGGGGATTTAATTTAAAGGGTCGGGGGTGGGTTTTAGGGGGTTTTAGTGTGCCGGTTTTCCTGCCCTCCCCCTTCCCCCGATTTACGATTTTTTAACGATAAATCGGAGGAATTGGTATTGTATCGTGGCCCTAACGATTTTTGACGATTTAAAATATATCGGACGATATTTTAAATCGTCAAAAAACGATTCACATCCCTACTGTCCATCAGGTGTATCACGATGGGGAAAAGGTCGAAAACCACTGCTTTAGAAGGTACAAATTTTAAAACCCTTTGGTTCAACTTGGCTATAGCAGGAACACAATCATGAGTAGAAAATTTTTTATAAGATTTACCCAGACTGACTAGTGGTCCTGCAAGCACTCCTGTGGGAGGTGGTTGGCCTCTTCCTTCTGTCATGGGGTGCTGGGCTGGAGTCTGGAAACTCTCCCACAGGAGTGGTAAAGGACTGCAGGGCTGGACTAGGTTTATCTTTTGCCTAGCCAGCCCCCTCCTCCGCAGGTTGAGCCCTTGGGTTCTGGGGGATGGTAGAGCTTGGCTTCGATAGCTTAACATCATGGTGTAAGGCAAGGCAAGCTGAACAGGCTAGATGAGCTAGGCAAGCTGGATGAGTCTGGACAGGCAGGAGCTAGATACAGACAAGACTGGAAGCTAAGTTGATACTGAGGGTGTGGAAGGAGCTGGAAACAGACAGGGTTGAATACCAGCTCAGACTGGGGACTGGATACAAGCTTAGGCTGGGACTACACACAGGCCCAGGCTGGGGACTGGATATAGTGTACAAGCTGAACCAGGAACAAGGGCAAGAACAGAGAAACAGACAAGGAATTGGTCAAGGCGGCACAAGACAGAACAGAGACTGATCACAGCTGGACTAGACAAGGACAGGACTGGACTAGACAGAACAGGAAACAAAGAACAGGGGAATCCAACAGGGCACAAGGTTGGGCATGAGAATCTAGCAGTCCCAGAGACCATAATGTAAGTCAGAGAGGCCCAGGGGGCTAGAGAGCAAGGCAAAGAGGCCTGGAAGGCCACAGAATGAGGCATGGAGGCCTGGGTGGTCACAGAGTAAAGCAGGAGGCCAAGAGAGGCTACTGAGCAAGAGTAGGCTGTAAGGCAAATCAGGAGTCCTGGGTAGGCTGCAAGGCAAGACAGGAAATTGAAAAAGGTGGTCAGGGAGCCAAGGTGAACTCGATGAAGTGGCTTTGATGGACTGGACAGACTAGCTTACGTAGTGCAGGAACTGCTGAGTCAGGTGGTCAGTGAAGAGAAGGCTCCGATAGCTGGGCGCAAAGCCCGCTGGAGGCCTCTGCTGGTGGGGAGGTATCATAGCCGATAAAAACAGGGCAAGGTGAGGCTGCACAGGAGGCAAAACCATGACACACTCCCCCGAGTATGAAGTACACCTGTCCCCATCTTTCTCTCTCACTGCCCCAGAGGTGACCGAAAGGTTTATACCTCCGGAGATAGACCCTGCCCCAACCCAACTCCCCTCCAGAAACTTAAAATTCATACCCCAAAGGCTGGACCCCAACTCCCCATTTTAGCTCACTCTCCAGACCCCCCTGGACTTATTAAAGAAGCCTTGATGGTGTAGTGGAGGCTCAGAGTACCTTATAGGTTCTGGGCCTAGTGGTGGCCATTTTCTAAAATGACTCCAGCCATATGTCTTTGCCTTGTCATATGACAGGGTAGCCAGCATCATTCTTGAAAATGGCCATTACCGGGCCAGAGCCTAGGGGGCACTCTGTGGCCCCACTACACCATCAGGGCTTCTTTCATGAGTCCATGTGGGTCCAGAAGGTGGAGCAGGTCTCTGGATTGTGAATTTTAAGTCTAAAGGGAATGGGTGGCGGTTGGGATTGGACCTATCCTCAGAGGTATAATCCTTAAAATATGGTTTTTATTTCCCTTCAGCTGCCTCCAGATGTAGCAGAGGAGTGGGGGACAGTGTATATCCGTAAATCCCCAGGGTTTTTTATACACCAGGGGTGGTGTTAATCAAAGACAATTGCCTCCTTTAAGACACATCCCTAAGAGCATCAAAATATATGTTAGTAACTCGATTTTCCTAGGAGAAGTTAGCTCAGCTCTTGAGTTGTAGTTAACATCATCTCATATAACGCGGCTTGTTGTTTTTGAGGTAAGTGGTGTTATTTTATTTACATGTTTTAGGGTAATAATAAGCTGATTAGCATGCATATGGACGCGCTCGCGCAAGTTTAAAAATCTACCCCACTGCGTACAATGCGGATTGAGCACATTTCTCTCTAGTGCTGGTACTGCACCAAAGGTGTGAAGATTGCAGCAACAGAGAGTCATGAGCGCGAGAGGGAAGTCACGCAACAGGATGGGCTTTTGCTTGTGCTTTAATTTGCATCTCTTGCTGCTGCAACACAGAGGAAAAGAAATGAGGTGATTCAGCCAGAAGCAAAGAGCATGTTCTGTTTTTTTTCCCTTGGAATATGTACAGGACATTAACTTAATTTGCCTAACCTTTGATTACATTTATTTTTAAATTCAAAGAACTGACAATGATTGGGCAAGATGCGTGCAAGCTTTTTTTTTTATTTTTTATTTCCACTGGGAATACAGCGCTTTACCCACAGAAAATGGAGGTTTTTGAAAATTGCTCATCCTAGGAGGGAGTGTGGTGCCACTGCGTGCAGAATGTTTTACCCACCGCAAAACAAGGCGTTCCCGGCGAATGGATTCGGGGACAGGAGTGCAGGCGCGTGCCTACTTTTTGGTTTTCAAAAGCATCCATGGAAGCTTCCCAGGAAAAAAAAAGGAGTTTTTCTTAGGCACCTTTCGAAGGGAATCTTCTTTTCCCTCTGAAAAGTGGTACAAAATCCCCGAGTAAAAGATGCTTGCCGATTTGGCTCTCCTGCGGGCAAGCTTGAGATTTGCCTTTAAAATGCACAGACTGAAGTAGCAGAGTTGGCCGGGGTTCCGCTGAGCTCCACCAGCGATCTGTGGTGTTCAATCTGGGACAGCTTAAGCTTTACCTGAATGGCCGACACCAGTGGGGACTCGCCTCTGCGTTTCTGGTACATAAGATAAAGCCCTGACGGAGGCCACTGAAAGGACCAGCAAGAACTCGAAGGGCCGCTATTGTGGAATGTTTTTAACCTTGAGGACAAAAGAAGATTTTATTTGCTATCTTATTTAGCAATGCATTTTTACTTTTTGATCAGGCGTTCTGTTCAGTGGATTGTTGTCACTTTAGTGGAATAATAACCCTGAGAAAAATTCAGGGTTGGTTTGGGGCATTGGGGGAGGTGTTTGCTTACATTCTAACAGGAACAGTATACGAGGTCTCTCAGACGGAATAGATGGATTCTGGCCAGCTCTCTGTGACAGCGGCACAGACACTGAGGTAGCCATTTACGAAGAACTGCCAAACGGCTGGCTGATTGACTGGTGGCTGATTAATTGCTATCAGTGACACTGACCTCACACAGAAAGTACTGTCATGCCCTCTGGAACTCTGGAGAATCTTATCCCTGATGCTTCTTAAAGGCAACATAACGTATTTTCATTCCCACTTAGCTATTGCTTCAAAATTATGGATGCTTACCTCTGGTGCTTGAAGACTGCAAAATAGATCTGGTTTTCAGGATATTCCCTGCAAATAGCCAGGAGCCATATTTGTGTACACATGGCCTGCGTGCCAGGGTAATTTCCATACTACCCTTACCCTGGAGGAATAGAATCCGCCACCCTCTTGCTGGGTGGCGACTGCAGAGGTCCTTCCATTTTCAGAAAAACAGCCCTCCTGGGAGCTTTGCATCTTGCACTGGCAAGCAGTGGAATCAAAAAGCTCCTAGCGGGGGAATATGAAATGAGCTTGAGTGCCCTCTCGGCCAGAGTGCCGTTCAAGAAAAGATTTTATTGCCCATTAAGCACACAGGATGCTTTTATTAATTCTAAATGCAACATGGTTTCCCCCCCTCGCCTACATTAGATCT
Source organism: Rhinatrema bivittatum (assembly GCF_901001135.1). Classification (NCBI taxonomy): domain Eukaryota; kingdom Metazoa; phylum Chordata; class Amphibia; order Gymnophiona; family Rhinatrematidae; genus Rhinatrema; species Rhinatrema bivittatum. Next base: position 796,030,045 of record NC_042616.1, on the reverse strand, counting down.
ACATATGCACGCTGTAGCCTTGATTCACAATCCTTCTCTATTAATGGAAATTCAGAAGGAACTAGGAGTTTTCCACTTCTTGGGCTGCAAGTTTGTTTGGGGAAAGATTTGAAGGTCTTAACAGAGCATTACACTTCAATCTTCATTATTATTGTGCTGGTATTGTTGATGTCTTCATATTATTTCATCCTTTTCCAACTTTATTATGAGACTGGATTTCATCTTTACAAGGGGGGTCAAAGGGCCATATTTAGAAATTGCCAATTAAAAAAACAGAAAAGAAGAAATGGCTTTGTGGTAAAATAACCTCCTCACATATTCCTTGATGAATGCTGTCTCTGATGTTTGTTGATTTCCACGGTATTAAAAATCAGCTGCCAGACCCTTCACCTCTGAGAAAACTAGATGTACGTTACTGAAACATTAAATTACAAAATGTACTGGCTGAGATCCTGTACGGACGAAAGGCATCAATGAATACAATCTTGCTGTTCGTAAGCCTCTTGGTTTCACAGGCCATCCTTTAAGAATAATATTGTACCATAATAATAATTTATCAAAACAAGATCTCAAAAACATCTAATGCACTCATCCACTATGGCAATGGCCACCTCTGGAATGGATAATGGTGGCATCTTCTGAGGCCCATGGAAGAATTAAGGGGAAGTACTGGTAGGTGCCCAGAACCGAACAAACACAATACAGCTGCATATAAAAAAAACTGGGTACACAATACAGCTGCATATCAAAAAAACTGGGTACACCTATAGCAATTTCAATTAAGAAAATTCATATAGCCACCTTCTAGCCACCAATGTTTCACTTTATTCAAAACCCTTCTTCAGATTTCATTGTATGTACTCAGTGGAAGTCACCAAAATGCCTGGGATGAAACTACTAGTGATTCAAAATATGGAAGAATATATAATTCTCTATAGCACAGACAGGACTTTGGTTTAAATTTTACCTTCCATATAAGAACATAAGAAATTGCCATACTGGGTCAGACCAAGGGTCCATCAAGCCCAGCATCCTGTTTCCAACAGAGGCCAATCCAGACTACAAGTACCTGGCAAGTACCCAAATACTAGATCCCATGCTACTGATGCCAGTAATAGCAGCAGCTAATCCCTATGTCAATTTGATCAATAGCAGTTAATGGACTTCTCCAAGAACTTATCCAAACCTTTTTTAAACTCAGCTACACTAACTGCACTAACCACATCCTCTAGCAACAAATTCCAGAGTTTAATTGTGCATTGAATGGGAAAAATATTTTCTCCGATTAGTTTTAAATGTGCTACTTGCTAACTTCATGGAGTGCCCCCTAGTCCTTCTATTATCTGAAAGAGTAAATAGCCAATTCAAATCTACCCATTCTAGACCTCTCATGATTTTAAAGACCTCTATCATATCCCATCTCAGCTGTCTCTTCTCCACCATGAACAGCCCTAACCTCTTCAGTCTTTCTTCATAGGGGAGCTATTCTATCCCCTTTATTATTTTGGTTGCCCTTCTCTGTACCTTCTCCAGGGCAACTATATCTTTTTTGAGATGCGGTAAGCAGAATTGTATACAGTACTCAAGGTACGGTCTCATCATGGAGCGATATAGAGGCATTATGACATTTCCAGTTTTATTCACCATTCCCTTCCTAATAATTCCTAACATTCTGTTTGCTTTTTTGACTGCCACAGTACAATGAGCCGATGATTTCAATGTATTATCCCCTATGATGCTTAGATCATTTTCCTGGGTGGTAGCTCCTAATATGGAACCTAACATCGTGTAACTACAGCAAGGGTTATTTTTCCCTATATGTATCACCTTGCACTTGTCCACATTAAATTTCATCTGCCATTTGGATGCCCAATCTTCCAGTCTCACAAGGTCCTCCTTCAATTTATCTCAATCTGCTTGTGATTTAACTACTCTGAATAATTTTGTATCATGTGCAAATTTGATTACCTCACTTGTCGTATTCCTTTCCAGATCATTTATAAATATATTGAAACGCATAGTCCAAGTACAGATCCCTTTTTACCCTTTTTCACTAAGAAAATTAACCATTTAATCCTACTCTCTTTCTATCTTTTAACCAGTTTGTAATCCACAAAAGGACATCACCTCCTAGCCCATGACTTTTTAGTTTTCTTAGAAATCTCTCCTGTCAAATGCCTTCTGAAAATCCAAATACACTACATCTACCGGTTCACCTTTATCCACATTTTAATTAACCCCGTCAAAAAAAATGAAGCAGATTTGTGAGGCAAGACTTGCCTTGGGTAAATCCATGCTGACTGTGTTCCATTAAACCATGTCTTTCTATATGCAAAACTTCAAAAGTTAATTTAGTAGATGAGTTTAGAGAAAGGCTACTAAAATGAATCAAGGTTTTGAAGATAGCCACATAGATAGCAAACCTGGTACAGATGTGATGAGAATCTCTAAAAGCTCAGTCACAGGCAGACAACTGTAGCTATGGAGGAAGCTATAACTACTAATATACAGCAAAGACTAGTTACAGAGGGGAAATAGATAAAGAGATAGAGAGAGGTGAAAAGAAAAATGCTTCTAGGAGCCTGTAGAGGATTCAGCAACATTTAAAGAAGGAAAAGGAGCTCTACCCATTCAGAGACTGTAAGCTAAGCAATATCATAAGTTGCTGCAGGTAGCAGTGTAATAAAGAAACATACAGGCCGATACAGTAAGGTTCGCAGGAGAATGGGTGAGCGCCCGCTCTCCCGGCGCGCACACAGGACACTGGCCTGTGTGCATGATACAGTAAAACAAAATATTTAAATTAGGGCCCATGGTAAAATGAGGCACTAGGAACACTAGCGCGTCCCTAGCACCTCTTTTTGGACAGGAGTGGCGGCTGTCAGCGGGTTTGACAGCCGACACTCAATTTTGCCGGCGTTGTACCTGAAGACTGGAGGATAGCAAATGTAACCCCAATATTTAAAAAGGGCTCCAGGGGCGATCCGGGAAACTACAGACCGGTTAGCCTGACTTCAGTGCCAGGAAAAATAGTGGAAAGTGTTCTAAACATCAAAATCACAGAACATATAGAAAGACATGGTTTAATGGAACAAAGCCAGCATGACTTTACCCAGGGCAAGTCTTGCCTCACAAATCTGCTTCACTTTTTTGAAGGAGTTAATAAACATGTGGATAAAGGTGAACCGGTAGATATAGTATACTTGGATTTTCAGAAGGCGTTTGACAAAGTTCCTCATGAGAGGCTTCTAGGAAAAGTAAAAAGTCATGGGATAGGTGGCGATGTCCTTTCGTGGATTGCAAACTGGCTAAAAGACAGGAAACAGAGAGTAGAATTAAATGGGCAATTTTCTCAGTGGAAGGGAGTGGACAGTGGAGTGCCTCAGGGATCTGTATTGGGACCCTTACTGTTCAATATATTTATAAATGATCTGGAAAGAAATACGACGAGTGAGATAATCAAATTTGCAGATGACACAAAATTGTTCAGAGTAGTTAAATCACAAGCAGATTGTGATAAATTGCAGGAAGACCTTGTGAGACTGGAAAATTGGGCATCCAAATGGCAGATGAAATTTAATGTGGATAAGTGCAAGGTGATGCATATAGGGAAAAATAACCCATGCTATAATTACACAATGTTGGGTTCCATATTAGGTGCTACAACCCAAGAAAGAGATCTAGGTGTCATAGTGGACAACACATTGAAATCGTCGGTGCAGGGGAGTGAGAGGAGAGAGACCGGAAGGCCGAGGCACCTACCAGCACTGGAGAGAGAGTCCCCGGGATACTCTTGACGGGACTTAATTCAAACAGCAGCCTTGTGGAGACTTTCACGGCGTCCTCCTGGTGACGTCATCTGGCCGCGTCGCCGCTATTTAAACAAGCGGCAGACGGAGGAATTCCGGGAGTGAGAGGAGAGAGACCGGAAGGCCGAGGCAACCTACCAGCACTGGAGAGAGAGTCCCCGGGATACTCTTGACGGGACTTAATTCAAACAGCAGCCTTGTGGAGACTTTCACGGCGTCCTCCTGGTGACGTCATCTGGCCGCGTCGCCGCTATTTAAAACAAGCGGCAGACGGAGGAATTCCGGGAGTGAGAGGAGAGAGACCAGAAGGCCGAGGCACCTACCAGCACTGGAGAGAGAGTCCCCGGGATACTCTTGACAGGACTTAATTCAAACAGCAGCCTTGTGGAGACTTTCACGGCGTCCTCCTGGTGACGTCATCTGGCCGCGTCGCCGCTATTTAAACAAGCGGCAGACGGAGGAATTCCGGGAGTGAGAGGAGAGAGACCGGAAGGCCGAGGCACCTACCAGCACTGGAGAGAGAGTCCCCGGGATACTCTTGACGGGACTTAATTCAAACAGCAGCCTTGTGGAGACTTTCACGGCGTCCTCCTGGTGACGTCATCTGGCCGCGTCGCCGCTATTTAAACAAGCGGCAGACGGAGGAATTCCGGGAGTGAGAGGAGAGAGACCGGAAGGCCGAGGCACCTACCAGCACTGGAGAGAGAGTCCCCGGGATACTCTTGACGGGACTTAATTCAAACAGCAGCCTTGTGGAGACTTTCACGGCGTCCTCCTGGTGACATCATCTGGCCGCGTCGCCGCTATTTAAACAAGCGGCAGACGGAGGAATTCCGGGAGTGAGAGGAGAGAGACCGGAAGGCCGAGGCACCTACCAGCACTGGAGAGAGAGTCCCCGGGATACTCTTGACGGGACTTAATTCAAACAGCAGCCTTGTGGAGACTTTCACGGCGTCCTCCTGGTGACGTCATCTGGCCGCGTCGCCGCTATTTTAAACAAGCGGCCGACGGTGCACAGTGCCGTCGGCGCGCTGCCTAAGCCGCGCGCTCCATAAGGGGCGCGCGGCTTTGACCGGCTTAGACCGGTGAAGGCGAGGAGGCGAGATTCTCTGGTCCATTCTCTACACACGGAGGTAATTACATCAATTCTTTCTCTCTCCTATAAATGTGGTTAATATATAAGGATAGAATATCTGGCTTGATATATTTGATATACACTTTGTTCCGGAGTGAGTGGCTTCCAAATTAGAATGCCACACACTAAACGGAAGGGGAGGGTAAGGCAGGAAGCCTCGACCCCTGCTCGACCTACCCCTATCCAAACCACTTTGCCAGGATTTTATTCTAAAGCATGCAAAGAAACCCCGGAGGATCCCGTTATAAAGTCGAGTGTAGAGCAAGAACTCACATTATTGGGAGAAGTGACGCTAAGTCCCGGGGCTCCCAAGACACCGACCCCTCCAAAGAGTATTACGTCTGACAATGAACCAGGCCTATTTCTGAGACGGACGGCGTCTATGGAGTCAAGCCCGATTGAGGAGGTGAAAAGTCTATTGACTGTAATACAAGAAGAGGTAGGAGGGAAAGACCCTCTTACTGATGGAAGGGGCCTCTGTTCCTTCAGTGACAGAGAGATAACCGGCATAAGAACTGTACCGGTTATAGGATTGGGAAAGTCCCCTTCATATATTGGCATAGATAATGCTGAGAAATCTAATGATCAATCTATACAGAGGGATGGGGATTTATTTGGAAGAGTGTCTGAAAATGTAACATTGGAAATGATATGGAAAGCAATTAATGTAATACACAAAGATATTGGGAGATTAAATTTAAATGTAAGTGACATGCAAAAAACAATATCTAATATGAACCCATTGGTAGTAAATAATGAGCTAATAATCAAAAAAGTAGAGCAAGAAATTACTCAGCTGAAACAGACCCAGGCAACTATTATACAGGGTGAAACCATTCTTTCAAAAAAAGTAGAATTGATAGAAAATACTATAAGGCAAGTAAACTTGCGGATAGTTAACTTTCCCAAATGTAGAATGACCTCCCCAAAAGAACAGCTGAAAAATTATTTCCAGGAAATTTTATCATTTTCTCCTGAGAAAATACCTAAAATAGTTAGCGCTTATTTTATTAATTGGAAAAATACTGAGGTAACTACAGATCAGGTGGAAACAACCTTGAATGTAACAGCATTAATAGAAGAATCTTTTAGTGCCCAAGTTGAAAGGAGGGGTACCCTATTAGTAAAATTTTCCCTATCGTCAGAAAGGGAAAAAGTATTGAAAAAATTTTTGGAAAAAAGGTCCTCCTTATATCTTGGCCAAAAGCTGTGGGTATACCCTGATGTTGCCAGGGAAACTCAGCTTCGTAGGAAGAAATTTTTGATATTAGCTAATCAAGCAAGAACTTTCGGAATTAAAATTGCTGTAAGATTTCCATGCAAAGTAGTGATGTTTGTTGATGGTAAAAAATATATTTATTATGAACCTGAACATCTGGAGAATTTCTTAGAAGAATATCGTAGCCACAGGAGGGAGGATCAGTCCTAATCCTGCAAATTGGGTTTAAAATTAAGCATGCACTATCCTTATATTTATTCTTTTGGAGATAAATTTTTTTTTTTTTTATTTCTTGCTTAAGTACTCCTCCCGAAGTATCTTGTTTAGTACATTGTAACAAGAAAGGGTAAAATGTAAAATGATTCAATTTAGTGTCTGTAAAATGAAATTTAATTTCTTGTTTGATGTTCAATTGTATTGTTGAATTAAGTTTTTGAAATTCAGAAATAAAGTAAAAAAAAAAAAAAAAAAAAGAAATTGTCGGTGCAGTGTGCTGCGGCAGTCAAAAAAGCAAACAGAATGTTGGGAATTATTAGAAAAGGAATGATGAATAAAACGGAAAATGTCATAATGCCTCTGTATCGCTCCATGGTGAGACCGCACCTTGAATACTGTGTACAGTTCTGGTCGCCGCATCTCAAAAAAGATATAATTGCGATGGAGAAGGTACAGAGAAGGGCTACCAAAATGATAAAGGGAATGGAACAACTCCCCTATAAGGAAAGACTAAAGAGGTTAGGACTTTTCAGCTTGGAGAAGAGACGACTGGGGGGGGATATGATAGAGGTGTTTAAAATCATGAGAGGTCTAAAACGGGTAGATGTGAATCGGTTATTTACTCTTTCGGATAGTAGAAAGACTAGGGGGCACTCCATGAAGTTAGCATGGGGCACATTTAAAACTAATCAGAGAAAGTTCTTTTTTACTCAACGCACAATTAAACTCTGGAATTTGTTGCCAGAGAATGTGGTTCGTGCAGTTAGTATAGCTGTGTTTAAAAAAAGGATTGGATAAGTTCTTGGAGGAGAAGTCCATTACCTGCTATTAAGTTCACTTAGAGAATAGCCACTGCCATTAGCAATGGTTACATGGAATAGACTTAGTTTTTGGGTACTTGCCAGGTTCTTGTGGCCTGGATTGGCCACTGTTGGAAACAGGATGCTGGGCTTGATGGACCCTTGGTCTGACCCAGTATGGCATTTTCTTATGTTCTTATGTTCTTATGGTTCTCGAGCCTGCTGACAGCCACGGGTTCAGAAACCGGATGCTGGCAAAATTGAGCATCCGGTTTTGAACCCGTGAGCCGTGGGCTGATTTTAAATTTATTTTTTTTATTTTTAACTTTTTTTAACTTTTGGGACCTCCGACTTAATATCGCCATGATATTAAGTCGGAAGGTGCACAGAAAAGCAGTTTTTACTGCTTTTCTGTGCACTGCTTTTCTGTGCACTTCCCCAGCGCTGGCAGAAATTAACGCCTACCTTTGGGTAGGCTCTAATTTCTTAAAGTAAAATGTGCAGCTTGGCTGCACATTTTACTTACTGAATCACGCGGGAATACCTAATAGGGCCATCGACATGCATTTGCATGTTGCGGGCGCTATTAGTCTCGGGGGTTTGGACGCACGTTTTCGACATGCTATTACCCCTTACTGAATAAGGGGTAAAGCTAGCGCGTCAAAAACGCGCATCCAAACACGGGTTAACAGTGCGCTCCATCAGAGCGCACTGTACTGTATCGGCCTGATATACTGCGGAGGCAGAGCAGTGAGTGTTGAACTTTTTCTTCATTCAAAAAATAGTTGTTTGACATTCAAGAACTGAGTCCTATGATATTTGGAAGATGGGAAAAAGAAGTTTAGTTGACTGTTTAGCAATTCAAGCAAAAGCAGACAGTTTATAAGAACATTACTCCCACCAAAAAGGAGGTTACATAAGGAGCAGCTCAGATGCTGTGGGTTATCTTGTATAAACCTAAGGGGCCTATCATCTTTGGGTGCAATATATAGGCTGTCATCACAAACAGAAGAGAAAGCTATAGATATGATAGAAGCCATCCAAAGGATTGCCGGTAAAGGTGAGATGCTGCTAACAGGAGTTATACTGTAAACCTACCAAATGCAAATTAAAGAGTGTCAGATTCTGGATCAAGTAAAGGTAGAGGTTACTTTAATCCTTGGGATAAGTCTTTCTCAAGTAGCTAGTTGAGGAGATGACACTGGACTTGGAACTAACAAATGGAGACAGTATCACTGAGGTTATGGTAGGTATCAACCTGGAGAGAAGTTTAAAAGGAATGTGATAAACATACCATTTTTTTTTTTTTTTAAAGAGAGAGGGTGGAGACCTTAAACAGACTTTCAGCAGAAGTAATAGACGCCAAAATGCCATTTGGACGCCCAATCTTCCAGTCTCGCAAGATTCTTCTGCATAAGAACATAAGATATGCCATACTGGGTCAGACCAAGGGTCCAACAAACTCAGAACCCTGTGTCCAATAGTGGCCAACCAAGTCACAAGTGCCTGGCAAGTACCCAAACATTAGATGAATAGATCCCAAGCTACTAATCCTTATAGATTAATAGCAGTTGATGGACTTCTGCTCTAGGAACTTAGCCAAACCTTTTTTAAACCCAGTTACACTAACTACTGTAACCACATAATCTGGCAATGAATTCCAGAGCTTAATTATGCATTGAATGAAAAAGAATATTCTCCAATTTGTTTTAAATGAGCTACTTGCTAATTTCATAGAATGTCCCCTAGTCCTTGCATTATCTGAAAGAGTAAAAAACTGATTCACATTTACCCATTCAAGTCCTTTCATTATTTTGTAGACCTCTATCAAATCCACCCTCAGATGTCTCTTCTCCGAGCTGAATAGCCCTGACCTCTTTAGCCTTTCCTCATAGAGTTACTGTCCCATCCCCTTTATCAATTTTGGTCGCCCTTCTCTGTACTTTCTCCAGTGCAACTATATCTTTTTTGAGATGTGGCGACCAGAATTGCTCACAGTATTCAAGGTGCGGTCTCACAATGGAGCAATATAGAGGCATTATGACATTCACCATTTTATTTGCCATTCCCTTCCTAATAATTCCTAACATTCTGTTTCCTTTTTGACCACCATAGAAAACTGAGCCGACGATTTCAATCCACTATGACACCAAGATCACTTTCCTGTGTGGTAACACCTAAAATGGAACCTAACATTGTGTAACTACAGCAAGGGTTATTTTTCCCTATATGCATCACTTTGTACTTGTCCACATTAAATTTCATCTGCCATTTGGATGCCCAATATTCCAGTCTCACAAGGTCCTCCTGCAGTTTATCACAATCCGCTTGAGATTTAACTACTCTGCATAATTTTGTGTCATCCGCAAATTTGATCACCTCACTCAACATATCCCTTTCCAGATCATTTATAAATAAATTAAAAATCACAGGTCCTAGTACAGATCCCTGAGGCACTCCACTGTTTACCCTTTTCCACTGAGAAAATTGACCATTTAATCCTATTCTCTGTTTCCTGTCTTTTAACCGGTTTGTAATCCACAAAAGGACATCGCCTCCTATCACATGACTTTTTAGTTTTCTTAGAAGCCTCTCATGAGGGACTTTGTCAAACGTCTTCTGAAAATCCAAATACACTACATCTACCAGTTCACCTTTATCCACATGTTTATTCACCCCCTTCAAATAAATGAAGCAGATTTGGGAGGCAAGACTTCCCTTGGGTAAATCCATGCTGGCTGGATTCATCATCCTTCGCAGAATGATGAATCCCGCGAAAAAGGGGGCAGGGGGCGGGCCTGCGAAAGGCCACAGCCGTTCGCACCGCAGTGCGGCCAGCTGCAGCCTTTCGCACAAATAGCGACACCGTAAAAGGTGGTGTTATTCACCGTGCTACTGCCGCTGGCAGCGGTGCCGTGGCCGACTCCTCCCCCTCCCCGCCCCGACTCCTCCCCTCCAGCTAATTTACATCCTGTAGCACGTGATGAAAAGGAAGGACTGACCACGAGTGAGCACTATTAAAATACTGGATACAAGAGAGTGACATTTAGATGCTTAAAACCCCCTGGGGCGGACTCTTTTCGAAACAAGGATCTTTGTCGGGTACACTTCCATTTTGGATACACAAGCTAAGTACTGCTTTGGTATAAGAGTTATTGTGCTCACTTGGAACGACTTTGGCTTGGGCGTATTCTACGGTCAAAGAACAGTGTTGACTTTTTTTTACATGCAGATATTTAAAAAAATGTTCAAAAAAATATATAAACGTGGGACCTCACTGACAATCAGCCTATAAGAAAGTGATTAGCTGGCGTAGTGTTGGTCCTACAAAGGTAATTTTGTAACATCGTGCGTAATTTATACAGCGCAAAGATTCACTTTGAAAATGATCCAAAATAACATGCACAAACTCGCCCACACAAAGTTACACCCTTGCACGCTTGTTGCAGGGGGTAACTTGTGTGTGCTAATTTGCATGCATACTTTTTGAAATCAAAAAGGTTGTGAACAAACCCAAACTCGGCCCCCAAATCCCCAATGATTTTTGCACACATAAAAGCACACGTGAAATCAAGTTATGTGCATACTTTTATGCACACAAACCTCGGGCAAGTTAATAACAAGCCATTTATGTGCAGAAACCCATATTTTGTGCAGGTAAATGACCTGCTACATTGAGCATGACCTAAACAACAACATGGCTCAATATCTACCTAACACCTAAGGCCTCTCCTTCCCCACAACAGTCACACACAAATATCAGGAAGAAGGTTTCATCAAAAGTTTTGTTCAAATAAGAGGAAAAATTAAAAGGAAAAAGCAATACAAAAGAAAACTGCCATATTGTACTCCTGTATGCCCGAAGGCATCATGCCCATCTTTCTGTGTTCTATTGCTCAGCCATCACCTCCCAACTTAGAAATGACTTCCAAACTTCAGATACATCAGGATTATTTTGTTTGAATTCTTGAGTTCATTTTTCCAGAGCATATATGTCCCAACTTTCTTTCTACCCCTCATTCAAACAGTGCCTGAAGTCGTTACTTTTGCCTGCAATACGAGGGATACCTTGGCATTTCTCCTCATGTATTGAACAGGACCACCCAGGGTTGATCTTTTTTTTAAAAACAAATGCATTCATTTTTGAAGGCGTGACTTGAGCTCAGTTTGTTAATATTAAGGACAAGCTTACATGATGCGGTGACTACGGCACATGGCTTTGGAATACGATAGATTATAAAAATCCACATTAAACAAAAAGAGGCTGGGTTATATTGAAAAGGAAAGCGATTCCAAGTTAAACAAATGAATGTATGATTATTAATAAATCTACGCCATAATAGCCCTCAAGATATTGCAATATTTATTTAAATAGCGCATTCTTTTGCTACGGCCTTCTCGTTACAGTCTCCATTTTGGTTGAGTATTTCTATGACATTTATGTTGCTCCATACAGTAAATCATTTTAAAACACAATAAAATGTCTTTCTCCTTCTCCACAGATTTCACAAACACATATAAAATCAGCCCGGGATTCACTTCTCAAACCAAACACCTCATCCTAGCTTAGAATACTTTCTTCATTTGCTGACATTTATCACATCCATGCGTGAGTTCACAAATTTGAAGACTTTGCAACTATCCCTTGTCAAGACAGAGATGCATCTGATTTGACACCCCCCCCCCCCAAAAAAAAGAGCATTTTCAAATTTCTGCTTCCTAAATGATCCCTTAACCCAGCGGATTCCAGAGAGAGGTCACAATATTATCTCCCTTCTGCCGTGTCCCGAAATGTTTCCTTCCAAAGAGCTTTGGGATTTTAGCAGGTTGTGAAACATTTTTGTGATGCCCCCTTCACCACTTACCTCGCAGGGCGTTCCTGGGTCTGGGACCGAACTGGCAGGAGTCCCCCTAGGCCAGACTCTGTTGGTCCTCGAGTTCTTGGGGCCTCCTATCTAATTCATTTCTTTCATTTAAAGAAAAAAAAGAAACGTAAAAAAAAAAATCACCAAACACACAAAAAAAAGAAAACAGAACATCCTAAGGCCTCTCATCCCCACCACCCATCCTTTCCACATGGAAAAATGCTGGGGTCAGGATCCCCCCCAATCCCCACTGGGGATCCACTGGTGAGGCCTATGCTCAAGGCAAAGCCTTGCACAGGCCTAGTAGGTCACTGTGAACTCAGACTAGGCTCTATACAAGAGCAAGGCTTGGCAGCCTGGTCCCGACTCCTTGCCCTAGGCCCAACGCTGGGACCTAAGCTGGACATAGGGCCCCTGGCTTTGGCCAGGTAGTGAAGCCTGGGCCTCGGTGTAGGCCAGAGCCCAAGCCCAGGCCTGATGCTGGGCCCAGGTCCGGTGGCTGAAACTCATTGCCTGGGCCTCAGCCCAAACCTAGGCCCAACAGCAGTGCATTGCCCAGATGCTGGGTCTCGACGCCGGGACTTTGGCCCAGGGTCAGGCCTAGACCCTGAGGCCAGAGCACTGCTTGACGAGCTCTTCTTCTTGTCTTCTTTCTTCTTCATATAACAGCATCCGCTGGGGATGCGCCAGAGTAAATTAACTCTGACACGTCCTCCTCAGTGGAGGGTGACATTTTGTTGTACGGCACTATACAGCATTGCTATACAGCAAATGGCACCCTCCACTGAGGAGGATGTGCCAAAGTTAATTTAATCCGGCATGTCCCCAGTGGACACTGTCATTTGCAGAAGAAAGAAGACAAAAAGAGAACCTATGTAGCCAGTGCCCAACATTGAGACCCAGCCTCTGGGCCAGGCCCTGGTGTCGGGTTTGGGCTTGGGTCGAGTCCCAGGCATCTAGTCCCAGCCTCCGGACCAAGCCCCATCATCGCTCCTGGGCCCAGGCTCCAGTCTAGGCTGAGGCCCAGATGACCAGACCCAGCCTTTGGGCCAGGCCCCAGCAACGAGCCTGGGCCAAGGCCCAGACATCATGTCCTGGCCTCTAGACTGAGCCCTGTTATTGGGCATGGGTATAGGCTCCAGCCTAGGCCGAGGTCCAGGCATCAAGACCCGGCCTGGCTGCGCATTGGTTACCTAATGGATCAGGTAAGTGGTTGTCAGGAAATTTCCCCACCCGGCAAAATGTTTGAGGGAAGGTATGGGTCTAAACCAAGACCTTCTGGAAACATGCTCGGGTCTAGGCCATGGCCCTATTTGGGGGCCCCTGCTTTCAGGACATCCCACCTTTTAAGTGCCCACAAGATACTATATATTGAATACCTCATCTCATTGTCTTACAAAGACTCTCCTAAAATAGCGACCAGCTCAGATACAAGGCTCATAACATATTAGCTTATATAACAGTTAATACAAATCAGCTCACACGTCTGATGTAACTGATGAAACCATCCAAACGTGGTCACCTATGATGTCAATCATCAAACATGCCCAATGGCTACAAACCCACAACAATGAACATCTGCAACAGAAAACACAGTCTATACAAAAGTCCCAATTGTTTGTTGTAAACAAGTGGTGTTGAGGGATATAATGCTTTTTTAACTCACTTTTTTTTAACTTGTTTTTCTTTGTTCTGTTCTAGAGCGGATAACCCCTGACAAAGCTCATGTCGAGTGATAAAGTATGCTGAATGAGAGCAAGAACTCTGGACAGTTAATTGATTTAATATGTGTATTTTCAAGATTTTTTATATCTTTGAGGATATTAATAAACATTTAATAAGAAGAAGGGTATTGACATTATTAGTTCAGAACCAGCAAATGAATGAAACCTAAGGGCCAGATTTTCTAACACACGTGCAGGTGTAGAATTGTGCGTGCAACCCGGCGTGCACAAATCTACGCCCAATTTTATAACATGCGCGCGCAGCCGCGCGCATGTTATAAAATCCGGAGTCGGCGCGCGCAAGGGGGTGCACACTTGTGCGCCTTGCGTGCGCCGAGCCCTAGGGGAGCCCCGATGGCTTTCCCCGTTCCCTCCCCCAAACCTTTCCCTCCCTTCCCCTATCTAACCCAACCCCTAGCCCTACCTAAATCCCCCCCTACCTTTATTATTTAAGTTGCGCCTGCCTCTGGGCAGGCGTAGGTTGCGTGCGCTGGCCTAGTGCCAGCGCGCAATCCCCCAACCTAGCAGGCTTTCGGAGGCCTCTGGCCCCGCCCCGGACCGCCACACCCCACCCCTTTTTTCAAGCCACTGGACATACGCGTGTCGCCGAGCCTATGCAAAATAGGCTCGGTGCATGCAGGAGGGTTATAAAAAGGTTACGCACGTATATTACGCACATAACCCTTTTAAAATCCGCCCCTTAGCGTGCATACCTCTGATACTGCTTGAGGCCAATTGTATGGCGAGAGGCGGTGGACGGAAATTAGAATAGCACTTTAGAAAAATTCTGATGCTGTGTTTCTGAGTAGTAATTATTAAATATTGGAGTTATTTTCAAATTTGGAATTTTTTGGAAATTCATAAGCATAAGTTTTTGAGGAATAATAGAGATAACATGCCAGAAATGATATACAAATTTAATGATTCAGATTCATTGAAACAAATCTCAGTGAACCTTAAAGATATATTAGGGCAAATTGACAAAGTAAAGAGTAGCAAATCATCTGGACCAGATAGTATACATCCCAGGGTACTGAAAAAACTGAAAAATGAAATTGTGGGCTTTCTATTGGAAATTTGCAAGCTATCATTAAAATAATCTATGTTACCTGAAGACAGGAAGATTGACAATGTAACACTAATTTTTAAAAAAGGATCAAGGGGTGATCCAGGAAACTACAGACCAGCGAGCCTAACATGTGTGCCAAACAAAATGGTAGAAACTATCATAAAACAACAAAATTCTTAAATATAGATTAATGGGACAAAGCCAACATGAATTTAGCCAAAGGAAGTCTTGCCTCACCAATCTGCTACATTTTTTGAGGGCATAAATAAACATGTGGATAAAGATGAACCAATTGATGTGGTGTATCTGGGTTTCCAGAAGGCATTAAACAAAGTCCCTCATGAGAGACTTTTTAGGAAATTAAAAAGTCATGGGATGGAGCAATATACTATTGTGGATTGCAAACTAGTTAAAAGGCAGAAAACAGAGAGTAGGGCTAAATGGTAAATTTTCTCAATGGAGAAAGGTGAATTGTGGAATTCCCCAGGGATCTGTTCTGGGACCACTGCTTTTTAATATATTTATAAACGACCTGGAAATGGGAACAACGAATGAGGTGATCAAATTTGCTAATGACACAAAATTATTTTGTTAAAACACAAGAGGATTGTGAGAAATTGCAGGAGGACCTTGCAAAACTGGGCGACTGGGCATGCAAATGGAAAATGAAATTTAATGGGGACAAATGCGAAGTGATTCATTTAAGGAAGAGTAACTCAAATTATAGCTACACAATGCAAGGTACCACATTAGGAGTCTCCATTCAAGGAAAGGATCTAGGCATTATTATTGATTATATGAAGAAATCTTCTGCTCAGTGTACACCAGCAGCCAAGAAAGCAAATAGAATGCTAGGAATTATCAGGAAAGGAAGGGAAAATAAAACAGAGAGGGGTACATTTTAAAACATAGCGCGCACATACTTTTGTTCGCGCACCAGGCGTGAACAAAAGTACGCCGGATTTTATAAGATACACGCGTAGCCGCGTGTATCTTATAAAATCCGGGGTCGGCGCATGCAAGGGGGTGAACATTTGTGCAACTTTCGTGCGCCGAGCCCTGCTCGCGCTGCCCATTCCCTCCGCCTCTCCCCACCTTCCCCTCCCTTCCCCTACCTAACCCACCCCCCCAGCCCTATCTAAACCCCCCTACCTTTACGCCTGCTCGAAGAAGGCGTAACTTTGAGCACGCCGGGCCAGCTGCCAAGCGCCATGTTCCAGTCCGGGGGCTGGTCCGGAGGCCACGGCCACACCCCCGGAACGTCCCCGGGCCGAAACCACACCTGCAGCACCGCCCCCAGATGACGCGCCAATCGCGTCACGCCCCCCCCCCCCGACACGCCCACCCCAAGAAAGCCCCGGGACTTGCGCGCTGGAAGCCTATGCAATGTAGGCTCGGCGCGTGCAGGGCCGTTTTAGAAGGGTTACGCAAGTTCCTTATGCGCGTAATCCTTGTAAAATCCGGCCCAGAATATCATAATGCCTCGGTATAGCTCCATGGTGCAACCTCATCTTGAGTATTGTGTGCAGTGGTCGCCACATTTCAAAAGAGATATAGCAGAATTATAAAAAGGCACAGAGAAGGGTGACCAAATGATAAAGGGGATGGAACAATTCCCCTATGAAGAAAGGCTAAAGACGTTAGGACTCTTCAGCTTGGAGAAGAGATGGCTGAGGGGAGATATGATAAGAGGTCTATAAAATAATGAGTGGAATGGAACGAGTAAATAAATTGGTTGTTTTCTTTTTCAAAAAGTATAAAGAATAAGGGACACACAATGAAGTTATTAGGCAATACATTTAGAACTAATAAGAGAAAATAATTTTTTACTCAATGCATAATTAAGCTCTGAATTTCATTGCCAGAGGATATGGTGAAAGCTATTTGTGTAGCTGTGTTTAAAAAAGGCTTGGACAAATTCCTGGAGGAAAACTCTATTAACCATTTGTTTACTGTACCAGCAATTAACTTCAACTTTTTTTTAGCATATGAGTAAAGAAAATGCGTGCTGAAGTTCAGGCACATTTTATACTCATGTCTTACTTATTTGATTTATATTCCACCTTTCAGACACTTCAAAGTGGATTACATTCGAATACTGAGGATATTTCCCTGATCCAGAAGGCTCACAATCTTTCCCCTAGATTCATCAAAATTCGTTATTAACACATGGATAACGCCCACAATAAGAAAAGGGAGTGTGTGTTTAGGGAAATGTTAGAATTACTGCCCCATGTGATAACATACTGCTTCATATCAGTAGTATTTGGGGTGTGGTAAACTTATCACACACTGTGATTATTCCTATTTTCATATCTTGTGGTGGGGAGAGGGAGAGAGAGATGAGCAAGTGAGCCTATCTAAAAGGCCCTTATAGTAGTGAAGTATTTATATCTCTATAAGAGGGTCATTTAATAGGTTGAGGTGAGGTGTTGGTGGTGCTTTAGGGTTTAGGGGCCAGTTTCTCATGTAGAGTGAGACATACAAACATCACAGTACACCTTGGTGAAGATTTGACGTCATTTGGAGTGAGGAAAGTCTCACAAAGATGAATTTTTGTACCTTGTTTTCTCACCCTAGCTTGATGGTACCCTGTTATAGAGTCAATTAAGCTAGGGTGAGAGAACATAGTAGAAATGGCATCTTTGTGAGACTTTCCTCACTCCAAATGACGTCAAATCTTCACCAAGGTGTACTGTGCTGTTCGTACGTCTCACTCTGTATGAGAAACTGGCCCCTAAAAATAAAGCACCACCAACACCTCACCTCAACCTATTAGATGGCCCTCCTATAGAGATATAAATAGTTACACACTGTCAGGGGCACCCCAAAGGTTCTCTCTCTCTCCCTCCTTCCCCCAGAAATGGCCAAAATGAAATTCTAAAACTTTATCATGAAGTGCATTATGGGCATATTGCCCAGCTTAACGCCAGGAAAAAAGGTGTAGTTATTTCTGGCACTAAAACTGTGCTATGGCATGTTTTATGTTATTGCATGGTGTGATATTGCCCCTCATTTTCCTAAATCCCACCCAAACTCCTCCCTGATCACACCCCTTCCAAAAGTTTGCATTCACGCCATGCACTAGGGCAATCATCACGTGCGTTAACGCCATATCGCATTTTGATGATTGACCCGGTTGGTTTGTATCTGAGGCAATTTTATTATTTTTATTATTGTATATGCAATTTTTATATACCGTTACCCAGAACACAAGGTTCTATCTTAACGGTTTACATAATACAAAATGGAGGGGGACGTGACTTGCTCTGGCTTGTAACCCATTGCTCTAACTAGTAGACTACTTCTCTATTTATTACATATGGCTCTTTCTTAATTTGCTCTTTTCTATTTCCCCAGCCTGAACTACCAAGCTTAGCCATTAGTGTCTCCTATCAACGTTATCACACAGCCATTTACATGATTTCAATTTTCTGTATAGCACATACAACAAGAAACCAGAGTACTCTAGGGCAAAAACTGCTTCAAACTTAACCATGAAAATATCCAAGAGATTCCAGTTTTCTGTTGGCAAGCAGCTGGTGCAAAATGGGAGCACATGTTTTTCATTACAGAAAAGCTGGAGTAAGATTTAGATTAATCCCCCTCATTGCCTCCAGTGGTGTCTCCCCCTGTAACCAATGTAGGAGACCTGCTCTGTCTTTCCGTAATGTGACATTATCAGCGTTGATACATCGATAGAGTTTGGGGCTGTTAGAAATTGATATGGGCATGATATGTCGGCCAAAGAAAAGGTAACGGAGGCCACAGGCCGCCACCAGAGCTCAGGACTGTGACGAAGGAAGAATGGGAAAAGGCACAATTTGTGTGTGTGGTGTTGTGTGTGAGGCAGTCTGCTTGTGTGGGTGTGGTGTGTGTGAGGCAGCCTGCTTGTGTGTGTGTGTGCGCGTGTGTGTTGTGTGTGAGACAGCCTGCTTGTGTATGGGGTGTGTGTGAGGCAGCGTGTGTGTGTGTGTGTGTGTGTGTGTGTGTGAGGCAGCCTGCTTGTGTGTGTGTGTGTGTGTGTGTGTTGTGTGTGAGGCAGCCTGCTTGTGTGTGTATGTGTGTGTTGTGTGTGAGTCAGCCTGCTTGTGTATGGGGTGTGTGTGAGGCAGCGTGTGTGTGTGTGTATGTGTGTGTGTGTATGAGGCAGCCTGCTTGTGTGTGTGTGTGAGGCAGCCTGCTTGTGTTTGTGAGTGTGAGGCAGCCTGCTTGTGTGTATGTGTGTGTGTGTATGTGTGTGTGTGTGTGTGAGGCAGCCTGCTTGTGTGTATGTGTGTGTGTGTGCGGCAGCCTGCTTGTGTGTATGTGTGCGTGTGTGTGAGGCAGCCTGCTTGTGTGTGTGTGTGCGTGTGTGTGTGTGTGTGTGTATTTGCAGGGCAGTGCAAGGGTGTTGGGCACCCTAAGCAACCTTCTGCCTTGGGGGGGGCTCTCCTCTCCCATCACGCCGACCTCCACAAGACTCGCCCAAAGTACCTGGTGGTCCAGCGGGGAGATCGCTCCCAGGCCGTCGGCTGCCAGTGATCAAAATGGCGCTGGCGGCCTTTTGCCCTTACCATGTGACAGGAGGCTACCCGTGCCATTTGGCCGGCCGCTGTCACATGGTAGGTGGTCATCCATTGCCACGGCAGTGGCTGTCTCTTCTCTCTTGCTGCCGCCCCTGGAACCATGGTGCCCAGGGCCCCACGCCGAGTTCGCCCAGTGCTTCCACCGGCCCTATATATATGAGAGAGTGTGTGTGGTATACATGAGATGGTGTTTGTGTGAGTATGTATGTGTGTGTGCGTGTATATGAGAGAGTGTGTGTGGGTATACATGAGACGGTGTTTGTGTGAGTATGTGTGTGTGCGTGTATATGAGAGGGTGGGTGTGTGTGTGTATGTATATATGAGAGGGTTTTTTGCATGTATATGTGTGTCTATGACGGAGAGTGCCT
Source organism: Rhinatrema bivittatum (assembly GCF_901001135.1). Lineage (NCBI taxonomy): Eukaryota > Metazoa > Chordata > Amphibia > Gymnophiona > Rhinatrematidae > Rhinatrema > Rhinatrema bivittatum. The sequence continues at coordinate 796,010,272 of NC_042616.1, read as the reverse complement.
GTGCTCATGTGTGTGTGAGAGTACCTGTATATATGTGTGTGAGAGAGGTTAAAGTTTGTGCACCCTCCTCCAATCTACGACGATCTCAGGAGGTCTGGAAATCTTAAGTTCCCAGGTATGGAGAGTGGGAGATTTTTTTTTTTATCCTTGTTAGTTCTAATTATTGGATGTGATGTATCTGCTGTTTGGTAATATTTTATTAGTGTTTGGTAATATTTTAAACATTTTTATACGAGTTTTTAATTGGATGAATTTATCAGCAGATTTGACAGTTTAAGTCGATTGTCGCCTCTGGGACCTTATGGGTGAAAATCCGTGTAAACTTGAAAACGAAGGACCCTAAGAAAAAATTATTTTGAACACCTATCCAGCGAGTCCAGCCTGTTTTGTAAAGATGCCTGTCCCAAAGAGCCTTGGTGATGCTCAGAAAAGGGAAGTCACCTAGGCCCCGGGCCTAGAAGGTTATCCTTCCCCCCAAGAGTAAGGACCCGCCCCTTGGGACAAGAAGAGGGGGAAAGCCCTGACTTACAAATGCTTTTATGACCTCCTCAGGAGGCGGGCGTTAAAACTCAGAAACAAAATGGCATCTGGTTGTCGTTTTAGTGTTGTTTCAGGTGGGAAACGACACCAAACGAAAGAGCAAATGTCATGGTGATTTCCCTGCCATTGAAAGCAACACAGCACATCCCTGGCCCCAGATGGTTCATTTATACACTCGTTTTCCTCTGCACGGCCTCGCAGGTAGCGTCTGCACTAGCTTTGAAAAGCAAAAGATGTGTATCTGCTGGCCTGCCTGCCAAGCTACTGGCCATGGCCGCTTTTCTGTCCGCAACATGGATGAATCAGTCCCAAAGTCACTGTCTTAAGGCTATGGATCAGTTTGTTCCTTTCTGGGCAACTGAAGTGTATAAATTCAAAACAGAATTTTAAAACCATCAAATAGGGTAACCAGTCAAAAATATATATTCTCAGTAAAGTGCATTTCCTTTTTCCCTTAAGAACAGAAGCATTTCAGCTTACTAAACGAATACACTGGCTGGTATTTTTTTTTTTCTTTTGCACATAGTAGAATAATAATATCGAAAAGTAGTTTTAACATTTTTGACACATCCCATTCAGTCACATCTCTCTAAATCATGCGGCCCTTGTCATTGTTTTTTCCGTTTCAAGATGACGTATTTGCCGAGAGACTCCATTTTCCTTCGCAAACGCAGAAGAGAAGGTACAAGGTTTTGACAAATTCATAATTTCAACCGCCAAAGAACATTTAGCGAGGACAAAGTGCCGTGGACGGCCGGCGCCGGAGGCATATATTGTGGCCCCCTCATCCCATTGCCCAGTCCCAGAACCCGATCCCTGCCTCCGGCAAAAGCAACGAGGATCTCTTACAGAAAGACATACGGGCCGCATGCATGTCGCACACTTTGGGGCCAAAGCAATACAGTGCGCTCGGCCGAGCGCACTGTTAACCTGCAGTCGGAATCGGGTGGAATAGGCGCTAATCCATCCCCTAAAGTCCCCTGGAGCAGGCGATAATAGCTGAGCGCATCAAAAAAAAAGGACAGAAAAACAGAAAAAACTGCTTTTCTGTACTGCCTCCTACTACTTAATATCGTTGTGATATTAAGTAGGATGAAAAATTAAAGAAACAAAAAAAGTAAAAAAAATAGACAGTCTGACCCATCACGAAAACCTACGCCGTTATCGATAAACCCGGCGTCAATTTTCGTGACTGCTGTCCGCCGGTAAGGAAAACCGACGCCGATAAACTCGGTGTCGGCTTTTGTGACCGGCGGACAGCAGTCACAAAAACCGATTGAGTTCGCGTTGGCAAGGATGCGCTAGGGGTCGCACAAGCGACCCTAGCTCCTCCTTGTTAAATCGACCCCATAATTTAAATTTTGCATGGCACCCCCTCCCCCTTGGGGGCGCGTTAAGAGAGCAGGCGCTGACTGTTCAGCGCCCGCTTTCTACGCGACTTTATTGCTTCGGCCCCTTGGAAAGCATCCTGTTGAGCACTAAATGCATGGATTTGCACAGGGCTGGAGCGCAACCCTCTTTGGCTTCTTCTGATAAGCACAAAAAGCGGTCCCTATCTATAACTAACAAAGTGCTACCTGCTTCTGGCCAGCTCTGTTGCACTTTCCTTAATAAAATACCTTAGCAAGGAGATCATGAGAGCATCCCTCCCCCCAGGAGCCCCCAGCCCCCCTCATCAAAGCTGGTAACGAGCATCAAGTTCCTAATGCAGCAGGAGCGCTGCATCTGAGGTATTTTTAGACTTGGAAATGTAAAAAAAAAAAAAAAAAAAGGACAACTATGTGAGTGGCAAGTCACATCGCTCTCTCTCCCTACCCCCCAGTCCACCCTGGCCATCCTGCTGCACTCCAGCTGAAAGTCAGAAAGCTTTGGACATTATTATTCCTTTTCTGTCTCCCCCCCTAACTGGGGAGGGCAGGAGAAGTGCTGACGTCAATGGATAAGTAGCCCAGGCGCTCTGGTTCCCGCGTTCCCGGGGAATCAGGAACCTGGGAGCAGGCTCGAGACGCTGCAGCTGCACTCGCTCAGTGGAGCCGGGGTGAGTACCGCTCCTGCTTCTCATGCTGCGCCCCTGGGGGATTTCTCTCTTCAGCAGCACTTTGGGAGGGGGAGGAGGCGGGCTGGGGGGGGGATGCCAGATTTCCAGTTTCACACAGCAGCTCTTAGGCATGTGCCCAGCCGAGCCAGCCTGAAGGATAAAGCCTGGCCCCCAGGATGCAGCACGGAGGACCTCTGCGCCATCCCGAGCAGAGCGCGAAGGGTAAATGAATTCACTGCTAATCAGTGTTTGCTAGAACTTGGTGACGCTCCCGCTGGGAATTCGGTTTTCAATTGAGAATGGAAATGGACAGATTTCTTTCTCACTGTGTACTTATTGTATTGTTTTAGAGTCCTTTTGGAATGTATTTTGCACACCTAATTATACATTTGCATGCACTTTGTTTATGTGTACACACACACCATATATATACATTTATATATGTATTTCTCTTAGTGTATTAAATAATAGAATATTAATAATAATAATATTAAATACATAAATATATGCATTTCTTTTAGTGTATTAAATAATAAACTTTTCAATTTGTCCATGTGATCAGGAAGAAAGATAAATAGCAGAAGGTTGGCAGTAAGAAACTATTACAACCTTCCACTGTATTATCATTATTATTAAACTGAAGTTTCCTAGTAGTATTAACTTGTATTGCAGAGAGCATGGAACCCTTCATACGTCTGAGCTTCAGAATTGCATCTTGAAGCAAAATTGCTCATCCTTCTAAGCATGGGTCTGAAAAGTTCAGTACTTTGAAAGAAATTTCCTCTGCATTTAAAATGATTGTGCAGCACTTATCTTGTGTCGCCTAGTGATTTCACCACAGCAGCCCTCCAACTTGCAATAGCCAACAGGGGCCTAGCGATTCGCTGCCTTCGTCAGGGGTTCGTCAGTGCAAGGCGGCGTGCCTGCCGGGTCACTGGGTGCACTCCTGCATGTGTGCATGTGAAATTTCTTTAAAGACAGTGAACTTTTCCAGACCTGTGATTATAATGATGTGCAATTTTGCTTGAAGATGCAATTCTAAAGCGCAGCAGTATGAAGATCTCTTTCCCATAGATTGTGTCTCCAAAACAGTGCTTCTTTCTAGCGGGATTGCTGTTTACCATTGCTATTTACCACTGTGTCCTAGGTTAATCTTTAGGGGATTGGTAATACAGCCTACATGGGAAATTAGTTCGCTAATGCTTATCCTAACATTTTACATTTTAGATTATTTAATATATGATTTTTTTTTCTTTGCATGTCATCAGACAAATGAAAAAAAAAGAAAATAATGGTGGTACTTGTTCAATGCAAATGTCTCCATGGCACATAGTGGCATGTTTGCTATGGTCTAGTAGGGTTTTCAGGCAGCCAAAAGTGACTGCTTCCTATGAGAAGGATCAGGCAGTGCAGGGCCCTCCCATATAATCTTACTTTTTCTGTAGTGCTGCTAGACATGCTCAGTGCTGTACAGAGGCAGAGAAGGGACAGCCCCTGCTCCATAGAGCTTACAGTCTAGTCAGTAAGGTGCAGCGGGGTAACCTCAGACTGTCCCATTAGCCTGTACTGCTGGTGGACATCTGTACTGCTGGTGGACATCTGTACAGGTAAAAACCTTTCTTTCAGCTCTGACTGGTCGTAATTATTCTGCCAGTGCCCAAAGCAGAGCCATCAACAAGGACATTACTTTTCAGCACATTTGTCCCAGAGAAGGTGTCTGTTTGAGAGCTCTTTGCTCCGTATTGTTATTATTACCATGGCTAATTATTTGTGACACATATATAGTATGTGAACATGTGAGCACTTTTAAGTCAGAGAGCTGCACACAGCGATAGTGATGGACAGGCTGAAAGGAGCAACGCACATAAGAGTGAAGCAGCTGCCAGCAGAGAAGGGCAAGAGGGATATCAGCAGGCTCCATGTCACCCTCAGTTCCAGAGTCTTTCCTGGTTTTATCCCACCGAATTGAATAGTTTCAATTTCCCTAACAATAGCAGAATTAAAAGTCCATAGATCCAGAGTAGGAAACTGGCTCCACCTTTCAAAGTGACATGGAGCCAGTTAGCACCCCTGAAGGGAAAGGTAGCGATGTGCTCACGGCTGTCCTGAGAGGAGTGGCAGCAGCATTTGAACCCACGTGTCGAGTTTTCACAGTTCTAGGTCTGTACCACCCGCTTACCCCGGGCCTGTTACCATGAACCTGTGTGCTCAAGAGCTAAGCTGTACTGCACCCTGTGCACCAGCCACAAGGTGCTGGCATACCAGAGATTCAGAGAGACAGCCTGAATATGCATGAGCTCTCTATGCACATACTGGATCTCCATCATATGCAAATGTATCTCATGCATATTCATTATGGGTATCCTGAAAACCCTGCCAGGTAGGTGTGCCTTCGGGACAGGGTTGGGAACCACCGCTAAAGAGGAGTCTTGACCAGGGGGGGTCCCCTAAACTCTGTCCTCAAGCCAGTCGAGTTTTCAGTTTTTCCACAATAAATTTGCATTTGTATGCACTGTCTCCATGAAATGCAGAGGGGATTTCATGCATATTCAGTGTGGAAATTCAAAAAAACCCAGCTGGGTTGCGGCCCTTGAGGACCAAATTTGGGGACCCTTGCTTGAAACCAAAGACGCTACAGAAAGAAATAAACTTAACATCTAGTCCTGAAGAGAAGATACACTGCATCCCCCTATCCGATCTCTGCAGTACTTAGCAGTGTGGATAAGAAACAGCAGCTTTTCACCTAAAAGCAACGGCAGTGAACTGTGACTGTCAATGAGATACAGATTCCTGCAGGGCCGTCCCCCAGTCTGACACAGCCAGCTGCAGAAAGCCCAGGGTGAATCTTCTGTTTCAGGGTTCCCAGGGCAGGGCGTGGCACCTTGGAGCTCCCCGTTTTTCTGCAGTCTTAGTGATGTTGCTGGCGTGTTGTAATGGTCAATGGGTTTATTGTCCCTGGGAACTCTAGCAAAAGAGTGGTTTCTGCAGCATGAGAGGGGTTGCCCCTGGTAAGATAAAATAACAAGCAAGTATTTTCTGCCACTGCTTCAGGCAGCATCCTGTTATAGGATGAAGGGGAGGGGGGAGAAACAGCCAGCATGCTTGCTACAGTGTATAAAGTCATACTTAGGAATTCCCATCACCCGTAATAACACTTTTATAGCACAATCCAGGGTGCCCAACTCCAGTTCTCAAGAGCCACAAAGAGGTCTGGTTTTCAGGTTATCCACAATGAATATGCAGGAGATAGATTTGCATGCACTGCCACCATTGTATGCAAATCTATCTCATGCATATTCATTTTGGATAGCCTGAAAACAAGACTTTTTTGTGGCTCTTAAGGACCAGATTTGGCCACCCCTGGCATAGTCCATAATTACAGTAGAGTTGGGTGCTATGAAGCTTGGAAACACTTAAACATAGGTGCTAGATCCATGGGTGCTGTGGGTGTTTGAGCCCCCCAAATACCAGACAGTTGTCTGATCTGCCTCTCGTCATCGGTCCCTTCTGGTGTCAAAGAATATGAATAGGACTGCGAACAATGCATCTGAGGCCTATCTAGTCTACTCATAGCATGTTTTTTTTTCTTCACTGGCACACTTTGAAAAAGCTCATAACTTGGAAAATTGTTCACACTTAAAAAAAATTCACTATAAAATAAATCAGTTCTAAAAACAATACATGCAGCACGGAGCACAAACCTGGAATAGCCAAGATGCAAATTCTCAGCATTCTGACAGAAAGAGATCAGCAAACTGGGCAGTCATCACTTTCTTGAGCCTGGACAATCTGTCCAAAGATTTTCTCGCTAATCCTGGGCTTATCCAACGCTGCCTTAGGAATCTTGCCGCAAGACAGCTTGGACTGTGCATTTGATGACTGAGAATTCCACATATATTTTTTTTATTATTGTTAAAAAGTGAGAAGATTTGTTTGCAAAAATAAAGGAGTGCCCAGGGGGCTAAAGGATATACAAAAATGAAAGGCGCCCTGTTAGTACGCGTAAAACCCAAGCTGAAATATTGCGGCATGCTACATGATAATATGGTAGATTGTGGCAGGCATCGAATCCATGGAGTAAAACTGGCTTGTGCTGCTTGCACAGCAGCTCCTACTGTAATGCGATCAATCACAGGATGTTTTTGTGGTAGCACCTATAGCTTGTCCATATATGCATGGCTTCGTTTGAATTGCAAGTCAATGAAAGTCAGTCAGAACATCAAAGCAGCAGCGTACACTTCAGCAAATTCAATGCAGTAGTTAATTCTGTCACAGGAAAATATACCGTTTGATCAACGTCAATATGCACATTTTTACTAACCAAATAACTTACCTCATGGACATGTCCATCAACTGAGAGGGAATGTGAAGGAAGCTTATAAAATCATGATTATGTGGAGCAAATAAACAGGATGGTTATTTACCCTTTGAACTACAACTAGACCTCGGGAACACTCTTTGAAATTAACAGGTAGCAGGATTTCAAACAAATTTTAAGAAAGGGTTTTTTTTAATTTTCAGTCAGCACACAATTCATCTGTGGAATTTGTTGCCGGAGGATGTGGTCAAGACTACTAATGCAGCTGGATTTTAAAAAGGCTTGGAAAGGTTTTTGGCAGACAGGTTCATTAGAAAGCCATTTAGGCTTAGGGAACCCCAGCTCCTATAGCCAGAAGCTAGGAGAAAGCAGCAGGGAATGGATCTCCCCAGTAAGAGCTGCTGAATGCTTCTTCCAGATGACCCAGACTGGACACTGTTGGAGCGAGGATGCTGGGCTTGATGGACCCAGTATGGCCTCTCTTTATGGTTTTTTTTTTTAATGTTTTTTTCACCACCCTCTTCCTCCGAAAGAGAGGAGAGGAGGCTGAGCTCTGCCCCGGGAGGTGATACAGAAATGGGGTTGATTGCACCGGACAGCAGCCCACAGCAGACCCGCAGCTTGCCGATCCCTTCGGTTCTTGCCAGGCTGCTTGTGTCCTCCCACAGGGGGGGGGGGGGGGGGGGGGCAAGTTTTAAGCATCTGTGCAACAGCTACATCCTGGGGGGACCTAACCTGCCTTTACGCTGGAGAAAGGCACATCCTTTTAGCACATTTATTCTCCGCAGGTGCTACCTCCAGAAACCCAGTTCTCTCAAATCTGGAACTTCCAGCAGGAAGTTCTAAGCCAACTTCAGGCAATGGAAATATTCAGCTCAGAGGCCCTGGCTATTTCAGAAGTAGTGTAAATGCCCCCCCTGTGGATTTCTAGACGCACTCAGAGCACAGCAATGCATTTTGAGCTTCATTACAATCTATATGACCAATATGCAGAGCCACTTTCCTGACCTCACCAGCACCCAGATCTGGACGAGGAACATGGAACGAGCCCGCCCCCACCATGATGTCATCTCCGACTCTGTGAATAGTTTTAGAATATTATATCTTTGCTGTTTTGTTTCTATTATAAAGTGTAGTGTTACAATAGAAATAAAAAGATGAATATTAAAATATAAAGTATCTCCCCATGAACATGAATGAAATGGTGAGTTATAAGCTCCTACACAAATAAAAATGGTTTTCCCACACCTCATTCACCACCCTGACCCGAATGACCCCACTGTAGCCAAATCCAGGCCTGAAATCAAACCCTAGCCAGGAATGAGCCCCCCCATGCTTATTGCTGGAGGAAAGTATCACTATAGCGCCTTGACAATCAGTCATTAATTGCATGTACCAGTAAGCCCAGGCCAGTGTTTCAATCCCAGTCCCAGGAGCACTCTGTATAGTCCGGTTGCCAGGTTATAAATAAACGACCTTGCAAGAAATATATTTGCATGCATGGGTCTCGAAACCCATGTTTGATGTGTACCAACCGCTTCTCATGCATAGTCATTATGGGTACCCTGAAAACCAGACCTGTTAACAGTGCTCCCAAGGACTGAATTGAGAACCACAAATCTGGACTAGAATGGAATAGAGGCTGAAAGAGAGGAATCTACTGGTTGTGAAATGTTGTCCAGCACAGGACCAAGTCATTTGAAAATGTGCAGGTCAATCACAACACAAAATGCATTGATTTTATTTAAGAAAGAGATTTCAGGTGGATTCCTGCCCAGTGCAACTTAAAAGATAGATCTTCCTTGTTAAAAACCTAAGGAATGGTCAAGAGCTTGGTAACTAAAAATGAATGAAAAGCAAAACAAAACATGCAGAGTCCTGCATTTGGGCTGCAGAAATCCAAGGGAGTAGTACATGTTGGGAGGTGAGATACTAATGTGCACCACACAGGAGAGAGACTTCGGGCTGATCGCATTTGATGATCTAAAAGATTGCAAAACTGTGCAACCGGGCAGTGTCCAGAGCCATAAGGATGCAAAGGCTGCACAGGGACAGACATAACCAGCAGAGAGAAAGGAGGTGTACAGGACCTTGTATTCACAGTTCTGGAGACTGAATCCCTGAGAGGATATATACGGAGTAGAGGTAGTCCAGAGATGGGCAACTAACGTGCTGCAAGAATTGCACCAAACGCCCTATCAGATGAGACTTAAGGTCCTAAATTTGAATGCCCTTTTTTAATGTCAGGGCAATACTAAGATGTTACAGACAACAGTTTGGATGCCCACAGAGTACAGATGATTAACGTTTGTCTTTGTAACAGAATATGCAGTAGACATGGGAATTGGGAAACATTTTCTTTTTGATCATGTAATAATGAGGAAGTATAATCAGTTACTCAGGGGATGTGTCTTGATCAGTTTTAGGGTTCTCCACTCAATGGTCTATCAAATGGTGTAGCGGACCGCAGGTGGAATTTACTCATCACTGTAAAGCTAGAAATCCTCTTGGGGGGAAAACGCATCGATCCTGTACGTGAACTCCAATGCATGAAGCTGATGTAGTTCCGAACTGGCCTGACTTTGTTTGGGGTAAATATGTTCCGACTAGCTGCTGCATTCCATAGGGAACAATGAGGGGAGACAACCTCAATTTTGGAGTTGAGCAGTGAAGTATAATACAGTAAATTCCATGGCAGTATCCTCAGGCACTGGCTTCCACTTGATCCCTTTCAACAAAAATGACAGAGATGCTGGCGGCATCTAATAGAAAGGGAGGGCAATTCTGAAGGCTGATTTCTGCACGTATGAAAAAAAAAACCTTTAACCCACTTAAACTGGCTTTTGGAAACTTGCCCACCCTCAATGAGCTGGAATAAGGGTGTGGGCTGAGGGGGGAAACAGACAGGCCCTGCATCTCCAGGAGAAGACAGCTCCTGTAATATCTCTGACCTAAGGTGAAGCTGCGAGCACACTGCTATGTTATGAATGCTATCATAATAAATTTGAATCTTTTATGAAAGAGGCTGGAGTCAGTGTGTCTCCGGCCTGAGGTTTGCTCAGCTATCCCACACTAATACAATTAATTAATACATAATACAAACAGAACCAGATCAGGCAAAACATTTTATAGTAAACCAGGCTTTACATATTTTCCAAAACGTCAGGAAATCATCCATAGAATTATTAGGTCAAGCTTAGGGGTTATGATATAGTGGGGTAGATTATGTCAAACATTACAGTGAGTTAGATGAGGTTAAAAGTGTATTACATTTAAGGTATTACATTACAAAGCCAATAGGGAGACATTATGTTAGTGGCAGATTTTCATGCAGTATAGTGTATATCGAGGTCTTTACATAGGTCAATTTCTCGAATCGAGCTGCTAGTTTTTGAACGTTAGTTTCCTTGTGATTAGCCATTGTCGATTGTGGGATAAGTTAAAGAGGGCTTCAATCTGTTGGTTAAACATTCAGCTTTTGAGTTGGCGCTGGAAGTCTATCATTGATCCCTCGTAGGTAGGAGGAAAGTGCATTCCATAAATCTGGTGCTGCACTTGTAAAGACTCTGGACCTAGATTTTTTCCATCTGATTGTTTTAAGGGATGGGGCGGCTTTTACCTTTTTGATCAGATACATGGAGCCAATGTTTTTAAGCGCCTTGAATGTGAGTGATAGGATCTCAAATTTGATACATAGCAAAATGAGAAAGCAGTATAGGCTGTCCTTGATGGTTCTGGCAGTGGCATTTTGGCATACCCATAGTTTGTCCATTGGGGGTTTTTTGTTAGACTTGTATAGATGGCATTGCAGTAGTCTAAGTGTGCAACTAGTATGATATGCATTTCTGTTTTGAGGTTGATTAATAGCAGGAAAGGGAGCAGTTGCTTCACTGTTCAGAAGTGCCAGAATGCTTTCTTTGTCATTGCTGTTATTTGGTTTTCCATGATCAGTGCAGAATCTAGAATAACTCCTAGACTCTTCACCTTCTGTTGTGAGTATAAGGGGATAGCATCCAAGATGAGCAGGGGGAGACTTTTTTTTGGGTCATGATAAATTGCTCACCCATATGATCTTTGTTTTGTCCCTGGTTATCTGAAGTCAGTTGTTAGTCATCCAGATTGTTATCACCTTTAGGACATTTATTTAGGACTGCAGTGGTTTCTTCACAGATGTCTGATGTTGGCATGAGGATTTGAAGATCATTCACATAGATGTATACTTAAAGTCCAAATTTCTGGTCCCGAGAGTTGAAGAATCCTTACCTTACTTAGGGGTTCTCGATCTTCAAATCTCTGCTAGGATACAATCGTTAAAACTATGGGGTTACCTTGATGAAGACGAGTAATCAGTTAAAAAGCTGGACGGCTCTGCCGCTTTCATTGTCCGAGAGGGTGGCATTATATCAAATGATGATTCTTCCTCAGTGATGCAGTTGGTTCCCACATATTGGTCTAAGAAAGAGCTGATGGATATAGATAAGCAGATGCGGAGATTTATCTGGAAAGGTCTGACTAAATTACAGCTCTGACTAAATTACGATGTCTTAAAGAGCATGGGGATTGGGATTGGTGGACTTTAGAATGTATAATGTTGCTTGCAATTTAAGGCACATAGGAGATTGGGTTATGGATACTAGTTATTATACCCCATTGCATCTAGAGCAGCTTAGAGTTAAGCCACTGCATTTACATTTTATCTTGCATAAAACATTGCAAGCCCTTCCTATACACCTTCAGAATAGTGTTCTCTTACGCCCTATTATAAATGCATGGCGGTGTTTTTGCCGTATAATGGGTCTTACTCCCCAGACTACCCATTTTTTACTGTTGTTGGGAAACAATGATTTTAGCCCTGGGATGCACAATAAGGTGTTCCAAGACTGGTATGATAAGGGTATTAGAACAATATTTCAAGTGGTGGATGATGGGAATCAGGTGCGTCCATTTCAAACACTTAAGGATGAATATGGCCTTGATCCCAAATATTTTTATGCCTACTTACAAGTGCGCCACTATATTCACTCTTTGACCCTGCCTGACCCACATAATCATGCTTGGGAACTCCTCTCTGATTTGTTAGCTTTGGAGGATCCTAGCAGGCACAAGATATCCTTTTGGTATAAATTAATGTGTAAGCAAAGACCGACTCTACGATGGATGTTTTAGTAAAGGGTTGGAACAGGGAATTAGGGACCAAATTGACCTCGGCATATTATAAGGAGTGTTTCATGAGGGTGCGATCTTTATCTGTCACTACTCCTCTTATGGAACTCCAATTTAAGTTCCTACATAGATTTTACATAGCCTCTACGCAGGCCAGTAAGTTGGGAGACTTGGACTCCGGGTGGTGCCCTTAATGTGCAAACGATAATAGTACACTAGGTCACCAGTTCTGAAATTGTCCAATGTTGCACACTTTTGAGCTAATTTTCATGGGTATATTACCTGAGTGCGTGGTGTCTCCTTTTCATTTCAGGTGAATACCTCTTTATGGGATGATATGCAAGGAGTTTCCTTTCCTAGCAAATATGTTAAATGGTAGGGAAGAGTAGTGTTGTTATTAGCCAAGAAATGTATGCTGCAGAAGTGGATATCCACCGATCCATCGACTTTGACACAACTCAGAAATCTTCTTCATCAAACGTGTACTAGATAAATATATTGAAAAAATCGAATGGTTCAAGAAAAAGAGGGGTTTTGTGAAACAAGGAGAGGTCTATTTAAACTCTTTGTCTCCCTTTGCACGTGAGTTACTTCCCAACGATTTGCCCACAGGACGATCTTGGATGGTATTCTGCTCTAAGCTAAGCGAATATGACATTACCCTATTAGTAGTTTTTGCTAAGGTTCAGGATCTTCTAGGAATGGGGGGAGGGTGGGTGGGAGGATTTGGGGATTTTCTGATTGTGTATTACTTATTATGTTGTCTCTCTCAAGCCTGACAGTTGGCAGAACCCCCTTCCGTCAGGTAATTACTAGTTATTCCATAAATATTGGAACGGGAATGCACTGGGTTTAATAGTTGATATAAGATTGTTAGGATGAACAGAGAAGAAACAAAAAGCAAAATGTTGTTAATTTTCCTTTTTATTGTATATCCATATGTCTTTTTAAATAAACAGATTTATACAAAAAAAAAAGTCAAAATTTCCTTACAATGGGAGATAGCGGTAAGCCTTGGGGTATACTCCATTTTAGGGGCCAATATTTAAACAATTGTACAATCCAGGTTATTTCTTGGCTTCTGCCGGTAAGGAAGAAGTCAAACCAGCTTTTCAGTTTTCCCGGGATACTTATGTTATGTTTGTGCGCTTAATAAACATGATTTTGGTGATCGACTATGTTGAGTGTGTCAGGGAGGCCTCGCCCACCGTGATTCATCAGCCACATGTCCTCTAATAGAGATACTAGAACAGTTTCCGTGCTGTATCTTATACTGAAACCAGACTGTGCCAGGTACAGTTGGCTTCTTCAAGATAATCTCGTAGTTGTCTGGTGACTACAGACTTCAAGAGTTTGGCCAGGGTAGGCAGGTTTGAATTGGACAGTAAGTGGCATTATTTGAGGCCTCTAGCAAGAGTTTTTTCAGGATAAGTCTGATATGGGTTTACTTTAATGAGCCTGGATAGTGTCCTTGCTGTAGGGAGGTGTTTATGGCTTTTACTAGGTAGGAAAGGATTATATTTGGTAGGATGGCGGGCATGGGTCTGATACGCAACTTCAATTTCCTAGTCATTCAGTGAGCCTTTTATGTTTTCCGGGCCTGCATTGTAACATTGTTTGAAGGGGCTTGTGCTTGCTTCCACTGTCTTTCATCATGGGAGGTTCTGCGATACATCTTTTTTTTTTTTCTTCCTCTAAGGTGAGTGTATGGCTATTATTGTGGTGGATTTGTCTTTTGGACCTAATTAAGACTTGGTATGTAGTCCTTTCTGGATGTCGGCTATCTTGTTATAGTAAAACTCAGAGAGCTGATGACAGCTTGGGGTGTTTCGAATGCATTGTTATGAGGTTGTGGAATGGTTTAGGAGGTCAGTAACAATGTGGAATAGCTTTCTGGTAGATTTTTTCCTTCTTTCATGGCACATGCGTGGCAGGCTGTTCTGACTCATTTAGAACCTTCCTGTAGTTCTTAAAGGCGAGTGCCCATTCTGTCCTATCTTTTTGTTTTCTTGATTTCTTCATTTTTATTTCTGCTTTTCGGCAGGTCTTTTTTAGATGCCTTTTGCATTCTGTGAACCACGGTGAGGAGAGATTGGGGTGAACTGTTTTAGTTTTCAGTGGCATCACCTGATCCGAAACCGTCACAAAAGACTTGTTCAGTAATGGACTAGGCTGTTGAATGTTTTTTCTGGGAAAGTTTTAAATTTGGTGTTCAGATTTTCATTAAATTGAAGAGCCTTCATTTTTTCCTCTGGTTTTCAGAGCATGTTTTGTGTTCTGTGTTTTTTTCTATGACTATATGCCGAAGTTAAACGTGATCATGGCGAGGTCTGCCCGGATTACTGGTTTGGTTTTACGTTTGTAGGTGGAACTGCTTGCTTCCATGAAATTGGAGGCAAGTAGCAAACCAATGAGGTGTCTGGCATTGTGGGTAGGTGTGAAGTTCATTTGTCGCAGGGCGAGTGCTTGTGTTGTGGTTAGGAAATTGCACTGGGTTTTGGGTCTTCAAAATGGCAATTTTGAAGTCCCCTAGAATCAACAGGAGATGTGGTGCGTCTAGCGATAGCTTGGTCGCAAGGTCATTGGCTTCTTCATTTCTTTTGCTTATTGATGTAAGTGAACGATACAGTAATAGGAGGCCCCAGTTTCATGTCGAGCCCAGTCTCTTTCTAGCGCATGCTACTTCTATTTTTAAAATGGTTACTTTGTCTTTATAGATGATTGCTGCTCCCCACCACCTCTTTTACCTATTCTGAATTGACTGATGATTTTGTATCCTGCTGGCACAAACTATATTACATTCGGTCCTTTATTCTCAGTAAGCCAGATTTCTACTATGAAGACCAGATCTGGGGATTTTTCATGTTTTAGCAGGGTCTTTCTGACTATTGGTGGGTTAGGCTCCTGGTCCTCAGGTTGTAGTTTTGCTGAATGTTTGTATTTGGTCACTGTGTACTTTGGGGGAGTAGAGAAGATTTTGAATGTGTTCAGTGTATATAATACATTGATAGGAAATCTCATAACACTGATTGTTGGTGATAGCTGGGGCTTTCTCTCAGGGTATAAGGTTCTGCAGTGTGTTTGTATTTCATGCTTCTGTTGGCAGTTTTTTAGTTTTGATTTGTATTACATTTGGTACATTTTATTGGGGGGAGGAGTTGGTTGTATAGTATATGCATGTTACACATCCCGTCCGCATCCGGCCCGCGCACGGGCCTGCTCACCTCCATGGTTCCACTGCAGGTCCCGGGTCGGCCTCCCTAGCGACAGCTGCAAGCACTTCCAGGCCTCGGCTTCCCCCGGCGGTGGTCGCCTGGCCTTCCACTGTGCACCAGGCCTCACGCCGGAGCTCAGCGTCCTTGGCTGTGTTGGCCACACCCCTGCACGCCCGGACCGCCCGGCCTCTTGTAGGGCCAAGGGCGGGTCCTAGCTCCACGGCACGCCCTGATTGATTCCCTGTTATAAATAAGTCCCTGCTTATACTTCCTTGCCTTGGAAATCGGGTCGGCGTGTGTGCTAGATTGTCACTGCATTTGTATCTTGCTCCAGTCTTGTTCCAAGTCTCGTTCCAGGATCCTTCTGTTCCAGTTCTGTTCCTGCTTCCTAGTACTCCAGCGTCCTTCTGTTCCTGTTTTGTCTGTCCGTCTCCCCAGGTAGTACCTCTGGACTTTCTTACTGGTACTGACCTCGGCTTGTTCTTTGACCTGCTTGTCTTCTGCCTGCCTTCTGACTCCAGTCTGCTCCTCGACTTGCCTGCCTGCCGCCTGCCTTCTGACTCCAGTCTGTTCCTCGACCTGCCTGCCTGCTGCCTGCCTCCTGACTTCAGCTTGTTCCTAGATTCGCCTGCCTGCTGCCTGCCTTCTGACCTCAGCCTGCCTGTGACCTCGTCTGACCTCCGGAACCTGACCTCTGCTTTGCTGAATACTTCTCGGACTGACCTCTGGACTCCTGACCTCTGCACTGCTTGACCACGTCTCTAGATTCTGGGCTCTGTTCCTAGCCTTGTCATCACCTATGCTATTCTGGTCCTCCTTGTTCCATCTGACCTCCAGTCTCGAACCTGACCGCGCTCCCCCTGTGTCCGTGGGCACGCCGGACTTCCATCCTTCCAGGAGACCCTGCGAGGCCCACCTAGGTCCAAGCGGCCTGGGTCCCTACGGGCTCCTCCGGGGGGGACCTCGGGCTTCCAGTGGTGAAGCTCTTCCTAGCCTCTGTCTCCTCCAGTGCTCTGCCCCCTGGGGGCAGTTGCTTCCTGGTCCCTACCAGGAGGCGGATCTCCAGGACAAGGGTCCACCCCCGAGCGCAACAATGCATGTGCTTTTAAATGGGTCCTCTTTGGTTAAATAGCATATGCAGGTACCTGTTGATAACTTTTAGCATTGAATGATATGTCATATTTAGTACATTTAAATGATTTCTTTCTGATTGATGAGGTTGGCCTATCCTAGGGGTGGGTCAAGGGTGAGGCACTGGTAGCATAAGGAAGAAACTCAGGGTCCACCACTGAAATTCTCTCTCCTTGCTTTCTTCTGCCTGCTTTGGTACATGCCTTTATTATTTTTGCAGTCTTAAGTACTGTTAAGTGGTATTTTTTGTGTGGCTATTTCTCTGTGCTTGCTGGAAGCTTATTTGTTTGAAAGGTGTATGTTTAACTGGACACTCCTTGATTGAAAGGTATACCACATTCAGAACATTTAAATGGTCTTTCCTTCTTTGGCAGATATACCACATTCATAATGTTTAATGTATCTCTTTAATTGGGAGGCAAGCGACATTCATAATATTTATTAAATATTTTCTTGATTGAAAATATACCATATTCACAGTACATACCTTATTCCCAATATATGTGGTTTTGCTTTGGGTATCGCTTCCTTGCTGGAGTTTGCTGCTTTTTGTGGCATGGGGTTGGCATGAGGTTGGGCACAAAGAAACAAGCCCTTTGGCACTGCCCTTCAGCTTCAGGCCCACCTTTGGTTCAGCCTTATGGGCTGGATGCAGTCAATGACATGGGGGGGTGGGTATTTTACGCACATAAATTTGTGTTCCCCCATTTATACTCATCCATCATATAGATCCTGTCACTAGTTGTCTGAGGAGGCAACTTCTTCAGAGAGGTTGGGATCTCTCTGCTTCTAGCTATTGCTGAAATCAAGATATCCCACTCAACACCTGGCAGATGAAAATTTACCATCAGCATCACCTCTCCCTCTTCTGCAGTCTTATGGATGTCTTGGGTCTACATTTTTATCCATCTCTTCTCCCTGTGCTAGTGCTCTGCAGATCATTCCCAGCGTAAATGGAAACTCCATTTCCCCTCCCTAGGATAACCCACAGTACTTACTCCTTTCCCTGTATTTCAAATGCTTTATTATTCTTTCCTTACGTGACACTTCTCCCATTTTTTTTTTTTTTACCTACCCTATCCTTCCTAAACAGATTAATGCCTGGGTTTTGCCTGGAACTAGGGCTGTCATGTCACAGTACTCACTGCGCCATTTCTCCGTGGGCAGCAACAATATCCAAACCTGCCTTTGTCTTTAGCATCTCCAGATCTAGGATTTTCGGCACCCTAACGACGAGCAATGGTGACCCCCAGCAGCCTCTAGATAGAAGATCCTGCTCCTTTCCTTCAAGCCTACTGCTCCTCTTTATCTTCCCTGTTCTTTATGGACTTGAAGAGGCAGTGGGATGTCAGACCCCATGCAGGAATCTGTGTGCGTATCTGCCCCCCCCCCCCCGGGGGTAGACAGATCGCTGCTGGGCAGAGTTGCCTGGGCCATTTTGGTCTCTTTCTGACGTCATTTACTCTGCTGCTATTGTGTTACTGCATTAATGCTCGTTACTGATGAAATATTTTCTTTTGACGGATGGCTTTTCGAACAGGCTTATGTTGATTATCTTGAAAAAAAGGACTAATTGGTAAAGAGATGCATTATTTTTATTTATTTTATTTTATTTTGTTTTATGTTCATTTATTAATAATTTATTAACAATTTTATTTTTATCATATTTTAGTGTACTTTTTAGATATTTTATTTTGATTTTATGATTTTGTAACATGTAAACCGTTGTGATGTATATTATGAACGACGGTATACAAGAATCTTTAAATAAAGAAATAAAGAAATAAATCTCCTTTCTTCCCCTCTCATTAAAAAAAAAAAAAAAAAAAAAACCTGACTCACATTAGTTTCCAGGAAATACGGCTGCTGCTCTGTGACATTCAGATTCCCCCGTTAATGACGCCGTCTTCAGATGATGCTCGATGTGTGGATGAATAAGCTGCGTAGCCGCTCGGCTGCCATCAGAGCCATGTGTCTACTGCCTCCATTCCTTTGATTTATTTTTTTTGCCCATTTAAAGACATGCAACTGCTACGTCTGTGCAGCTTCTCCTTAAGGAGAGAGTAATTAATCTTACTGTATTGCCTGGCATCCTCTACCAATCAAAGTAATAAATGCAGAGAGAAAAAGAGAGGGTGGTTCTTTTTTTTTTTTGCTATTCAGAGTAAATCTGCCTTTGTGGTACAACGCGTTCAGAACAGAGGGTACGACAAAATTTATGGAAACTGTATGTATGAATATATAATCGCAGGAATTCCAGGAAGAAGAAGAGAAAGCTAAGAGCAAAAAAAAAAACAAAACAGTACAGTTCTGGAGGCCTGTCCCACCCCACCGACCTTTCGTAGCGCTGCTTAACTTTTTAACGTAAGCAGGGGGGGGGGGGGGAGGCCTCGTCTCGTTCTGAGCCTTCTGAGTGCACAAGTCGCCCTGTGGATTCCACTCCTCAGCCCATTTATGGCTTCAAAAGCCAGAAAAAGTGGATTAGCTCGTTATTTCCTTTCATAAGGACATTGATCAAACCTGGTTAAGAATTTAGCTGAGTTAATTAAAAAAAAAAAAAAAAGAAGAAGCAGCATTCAGGCAATCAAATGAGAGTGAATTAATTTTTCTTGTCAGTGTTTTAAGTATAAATTAGAGAATTTTTGTGGAGCTATGGTGTGGATTTTTCCAGATGTCGCGATATATTTTCTATCTTTAAAATCAAAGTTTCAGTCCTTGGGTGGGGGGTTATTTTTCTTTAAATTTCCTTATAAATGGCTAATTACCCTCCAGGGGAACAAATGTACTTTCGTTGATCCCTCCCGTCTGGAAATTTTTATTAGGGATAAGTCTCCTAATATTCTGACTGCTACTTAGGACATATAATTGTTTAATGAGTTTGGCTATTTGATGTTGCTTAAACTTGACAGCGGGATTCTGTGCTTATTAATAATTTTACTGTTAATCAAGGTGGAGCCAGGCTGCTAGTGCTAACCTTTAAGAAGGAGATAGAGCAGCTTTTAAACTAGAACAAGGAAGAAAGCCGACAGTCGCTCAGCAGAGCATGGTTCAGAGGGAGGTACCTTCGAAGGATATTAATGAAACAGGAGAGTTAGGGCTTCCCAACAGAGAGGTTCCAATAAAAGCAAAAGTTGCCCATGTGCTTATAAGTAAAGAATCATCTGAGCTAAAGATTTCCAAATTATCCCTATCAACTGAAAAGCAGGTTATTAATACAAACAAAAAACACACTGAAATGTCTGTATGCCAGTGCCAGAAGTCTAAGAAGATGGGAGCGTTAGATGTGTATAGCAGCAAATGATGAGATTGACATAACTGGCATCTCAAGAGACCTGGTGGAAGGAGGATAACCAATGGACAGTGCTATATCAGGGTACAAATTATATTCCAATGATAGGAAGGATCAGCTTGGTGGGGGTGTGGCACTTTATGTCTGGGATGGCAAAGAGTCCAACAAGATAAAGATCATACAAGAGGCAAAATGCTCAGTAGAATCTATTGGGTAGAAATCCCATGTGAGATGGAGAAGAGTATAGCGATAGGAGTATACTACCGTCCACCTGGACAAAATGATGAGTCGGACAATGAAAAAGGGGTGCCACAAATAACTGGGCTCCTGATGCACCCATGCGGGTGGCCGCCCCCGGTGCGCCAATGGCTCACTTCCGTTCGGAGGAGTGAAGGGTCTGATCCCCTTCCCCTCCGTGTGGTGCTGGAATGGCGCTGGCATTGTGTTGTCAGCACTGCAGGATGCAGTGGCACAGTGGCGCCGGCTATGACATCGGGCCGGCCGATTGGCCCGGTGTCAGCAGCTGCAACATCATCAGGATGCGCCCTGACGCCAGGGCAGCACATGACGTGACATCGTGGGGGGTGGGCGGCTGGCGGGCACTTTAAATCCCGCTGGCTCCCCAGGGTCTGGCCTCTTCCTCCTCGGCCCCGACAGGAGCTGTTGGAAACCTTCTCCTTGTCTCTCGTTCTGCTGCTGCTCCATCTCTCTGTGGACCGAGCGTTCGGGTCCCCCTGCTGAGTGATGCTGTATCAGCACTCCCACTCTTAAAAAAAAAAAAAAAAAATTCCTTTTCCTGTGTAAGGAATTTTGAGCATCGAGGCTCTACCCTGTTTCCGCTTCCCCTTCCCGAGATTGTCGGCTTGGCCGCAACGGAGGGGGTGCCGAGCCCCTCCAGTGGGATGCAACACATGGCAGCGGCTGCCAGCGGGGGAGGGGGGGTTCTACATCTGTTTTGCGCCACATCCTCGGTGTTTTAATGCGTCCTGATGGCGCTACTTCCCCCATCATTCCCGTTTTACCTCGTTGCAACTTCTGATGACCACGTTCCATGGCTGCTTTCTCGCCGTTGAAAGGCTGCGGCGAAAAACGCTTCCTCCGACACAGCTGATGGTCCCTGGAGTCGGCCCCCTTGGTGCGCGGTTCTGTCTGCAACGTGCCGCCAATTCGGCATCTCTCCCGCTACGTCGAGAAATGGTTAAGCAGGTCCAGGCCCGCTTTTAAATGGGAACGGCCCAATTTCTGTCGCCCCAAGTTAAAAAAAAAACAAAACAGCTTTTTCGGTGGCTGCGGTGCACCCACGCCTTGCATTCTGACTCTTCAGCATTCCTGTCAATTTTGCAGTACATGGAGGGGGCTGCATCTGTGGCCTCTCTCGAAGTCTCATACTTTCCTCGCAAATCTGTGATTCCTCATGGTCCTATGGAGCTTGACTCCACCTTCTCCTCATAATTTATGTCCCCTTTTGGCCCCCATGACTGGGAAGGGCAAGGGGCAAGCAGGAAGCAATCATGTCCCCCTAGTCTACTGGTTTTCCCCCTTCAGTAAGGGTCAAGTAGAGGCATAGGATACCCAGCCAGGTGGGAGGCTCTACCTATTGATTCGCTGGCTTGTCCTTGGCCCCACCCTTATGGAGCGCCTGCATTCATAACCACAGCAAAGAAAAGGCATCTCGCACTGCTCACCGCTGGTCCTGGGGTAGCTACAGGGATCGCCCAGGAAAATGGCTTGTTCACACCTAGCAACTCTTGTTTCTTGAAGCGGAAACGTGCTGGGCTGATCAGTACTTTTAAAAGGGGAAGTGACATTCTGCTCCCGGAAAGTTGTTATTGGCGGTGAAAATTAGCGTTTCTAAGAATCTGAATCAGTTCCCTCTTAAATCAGTGCCATAGTAGCTGTCAATGTACAGCAGAGGAAAACTTATAAGGGAACATTTCTGTTCATTCACGTTAAGGTTCCGGGTCCGCGAGGGGAAATGTTTCAGAACTTTCTTTGTGATGAGGGGGAGCCGAGACAGCTGCAAAAGTTTGCCAATACATAATTCAATATTTTCAGGCGAGGAACAAATTATGCACTTAAGGAAATCGTATTTCTGCCTGCTGTTCTTATTGGCACCTAAGAATACAAAGTTTGTTTTTGTGGGACAGTGGCCTGTACAAGATAGAACTCTTCAGAATAGATTCAACACTGCCAGCATCAAACTGCAAGGTGAAAGCGCTCATACAGACATGTTGTAAGTTTGTTCGTGCTTTGGTTTTCTTTTATTCGGGCCGCGAGGAGCAACACTTTGCCATTTAAAGGGGTAATGCTCGGTGGGGCCAGGGGGTTCCTCCTGCCTCGGTGTGATGTACAAAGGCCTCTGACCCATGACCTACGTTTGTGGCTTTAGCATATAGGTAATAGGCAAATTCAAGACTATGCTCTTCCGGCTTGCATTCGTGCTGGTATTCTTTGGAGCTTGGTGAGTTTACAGCGTCATCGTGTAATACATCACAGCTACGTGGCTTAACGGGGGATTGCCTTATACCTAGCATGAACAACCCAGCTCAAGGCCTACCAAGGAGCCCAACCCTATGCCCAAAAGGGGAAAGGTTGTTTTGCTTCATCGCAATAAATCCCTTTAGCGGTTACCAGTTTTCAAGAAACCCTCCTGGAGGAAGGGCTTCTGAGCAATGTCGCTGCACATTGAGCCCTTCCAGTGGTCCCTCCACCAGTATACCTTCAGCTGTTATGCAGCAGCTGTGTCAATGGAGGTCAGGAGCTTACACATAATACATTGGCCTCGACGGTCTCCTTGTCATGTGCATGCTAAGATTTAAGTTCTCCTCAGCCCACTGCTGTCGTCTAATGTCGTTTGACGTGGATAGTCGGCTACTTATCCATCACGCACGAGAAATGTATGTGGGCTAGACTATCAAATGCCTCATTCAAGCATCTACCAGTAATTTCACAGCTGTTTCCCCCATCGTAGTCGGCACATACATCTAAGGTGATGTGCTTGGTCATCGGGGTATTTTGGCATGGCAATGCATGGTTGATTGGTTAGCAGATAAGCAGGCTTCCAGGAGTCCTGGCATTGGAGTTTCTGCGGTACTCCGTTTTGTTCTACATGCACATGTACATTGTGGTGCAAACGAGGCATGATCGCGGTACAAGTGGAGACGGGTGTTGGAGAGGTACCCAGACAGTTGTGGTCCTTCAGAACTGGAGGGTCCTCGAGATATGGCCTTCTTCTTGGTGTTCTTCATTGCGATACTGGGTTCCAACGGGTCTTTTTATCAGGGTGTGACGGGGTCACTATGCCAGTCCGGGTAGGTAGAATAAAGCCAGGAACAGAAAACCTCCCTGGATCCAAAGTTCTAGAAGGAGGGGGAAGAAAACCCAGGCGACACAGAGTCAAGGATATACACTGGTGGCGTTCCCTGTAACCATAGAGACAAACACACAGGTGTGGGAGGTTAAGGGTGGGACTTCCCCGGAGCCAATCAGCTGGCAGAGGAGGAGGAGTTCAGACTCAGAGCACCAGGTAGCATGGTCCTTCTCCTTCAGTCCCCGGCAGGAGACTGAAACTGCTGGGTTAGGGAGTCCCTTTTATACTTTGCAAACTCCTCCTTGAGCGCGGTAAACTAACACGTTACGGCCGCGGCAAAACAGTGCGTTACTAATGAGAGAACCTGAGTGCCCGTTATGGTATCGGAGGGGAATAGCTAATTCCTTCATTATACAGCTAATTCGTTCATTTACATGCCGGGTGCGGGAAGGGTTACGCGTCTGTTTTAAGAAGCGCTACGGACGCGCAAAACTGGAGACTGTATCGCTGGTTTGCCTTACGCGTTCGAATTGTGCGCAGCGAGCTCGTTACAGACGAGAAATCTTCAACTGAACTTTACTGTATCGAGCTGAAACTGATTAAAAAACAGGAAACAGAGAGTAGAATTAAATGGTCAATTTTCTCAGTGCAAAAGGGTAAACAGTGGAGTGCCTCAGGGATCTGTACTTGGACCGGTGCTTTTCAACATATTTATAAATGATCTTTAAAGAAATATGACGAGTGAGGTAATCAAATCTGCAGATGATACAAAATTATTCAGAGTAGTTAAATCACAAGCAAATTATGATAAATTGCAGAAGGATCTTGTGAGACTGGAAGAATGGGCATCCAAATGGCAGATGAAATTTAATGTGGACAAGTGCAAGGTGTTGCATATAGGGAAAAATAACCCTTGCTGTGGTTATATGATGTTGGGTTCCATATTAGGAGCTACCACCCAGGAAAGAGATCTAGGTATCGTAGTGGATAATACATTAAAATCGTCGGCTCAGTGTGCTGCGGCAGTCAAAAAAGCAAATAGAATGTTAGGAATTATTAGGAAGGGAATGTGGAATAAAACGGTTGATGTCATAATTCCTCTGTATCGCTCCATGGTGAGACCGCACTTTGAATAATGTGTGCTATTCTGGTCACCGCATCTCAAAAAAGATATAGTTGCACTGAAGAAGGTACAGAGAAGGGCGACCAAATTGATAAAGGGGATGAAACAGCTCCCCTATCAGGAAAGGCTAGAGTTAGGCTGTTCAGCTTGGAGAAGAGATGGCTGGGGGGGGGGGGGGTGTTGATAGAGGTCTATAAAATCATGAAAGGACTAGCATGGGTAAATGTGAATTGGTTATTTACTCTTTCAGATAATAGAAGGACTAGAGAGCAATCCATGAAGTTAGCAAGTAGCACATTTAAAACAAATTGGAGAAAATTGTTTTTCACTGAATGCACAATTAAGCTCTGGAATTTGTTGCCGGAGGACATGGTTAGGGCAGTTAAATGTAGCTGGGTTTAAAAAAGGTTTTGATAAGTTCCTGGAGGGGAAGTCCATAAACTGCTATTAATCATTTTGAATTAGAGAATAGTAACTGCTTACTACTGGTAGTACTTCCAGGTACTTGAATTCTAGATTGGCCACTGTTGGAAACAGAATGCTTGGCTTGATGGACTCTCAGTTTGACCCAGTATGGCAACGTCTTATGTTTTAATATTCTTACTTATTTAAATTTCCTTTGTAGGCTCCATTATTGTGGACTTGGAAGAAATTGAGACTATGTTTCCTTAACAGTTTTTCTTCAATATAGTTTTGTATTTCAGTTTTCTTTTTTCTTATTTTTTGTTTTATGTAATGTTTTGTTTAAATTCCAATAAAGATTTAAAAAAAGAGGGAGCTGGTGTTTCTTATAATTACAGTATGGTTCTGCATTCCCATTGGCTGTCTCCTTAGTTACTTGTTTGTGTTGCCAAGGTTGCAAGGTGGTGTTTGTGGGGGGATGGCCAGTGCCTGGTAACAGATGTACACAAAAAATTGATATAATAATGCCATTAAGTTTTAGTCAGCAAAATCAAAAGTAGGTAATGAAAATGCATATTTTGAATTTGCCAATCCCTTTGTATTTTAGGAAAGGGGCCCAGGCATTTTGAGATATTGGTTAAGATATTGGTTAAGGGTAGTAATCGCCACACCAGCAAGTTACCCCGATGCACTCTTTTTCTCATTTCCATCCTCTAGCCTTTAGGGATCCACAGTGTTTATCCCATGCCCCTTTGAAATCTTTCACCATTTTTGTCTTCACTACCTCCTCTGGAAGGGGATTCCAAACAACCAACACCCTCTCCATGAAGAAATATTTCCTGACGGTTCTGATTCGTCCTCCCTGGAGTCACCCAGCCCAATGAGCTTTTTCTTATGGTTATTGGTTGTATTATGGGATTTCAGCATGCATTGGGTTTCTTCTTTCCTTTCACTTCAATCTCCATTGCTAGAGCTTCTTCATTATCCATTACAGAGAAGGCATTTTGTACTTGTGTCACTTGAGAGAGTGGGTGTCTCCCAAATATTTGATCGATTTTCCCACCCACTGTAAAGTTGACCCAATCTTCTTGTAGATGGCCTCCAATGTCCAAATCCTAAGACTTTTCTATGTTCAATTTTAGTCTGCAAAAGCTGCTATAAAACTGGAAAATCTCCAAGATATTCAGTAATAACTGTTTTGCTTCAGGAATAAATAATAGTATGTCGTCTACAAATAGCATTGTCAAAAGAAATGAGAAGCTATTAAAACTAGCCTGGTCTTGCAATACCACTTGAATAGCTTGAGCAAGGGGCTCCAAAGTAAGGATAAACAACAGTGGAGAATGGTGCACCCTTTGCCTAGTCCCTCTCGCCAGTGAGAACTGAGTGGAAAGATTGTTTACCCATAGGATTGGCATATGGAATCTGAGTTACCTGTAAAATAAACCCGGAGAATCCAAACCAACCCAAAATAAACTGAAGATCACAATACCCGATCAAAGGCCTTTTCCATGTCGAACCCCAAAAGCATGCTCTCTTACGAAGATCTAGTAGTAAGAGAGTACGCCTCACGTTAGTGGATGATCTCCCTTTTATAAAATCAGTGTAAGCAGACCATCTACCATATGATTGGCTAAAAGCTTTGCAAACATTTTTATGGCCAGATTCAGTAAAGAAATTGGATGGTAAGATGAAGTCAATTAAGGATCACGACCCGGTTTAGGGAGCACAATAGTATGTGCCATCCTCAGAGTTTCTGGCATTGGGCTCAGTGACATCACGGCATCAGAGAGTTCCTTGATACTCCCCAGGGCACAAGGATTCAAAGCTTTGTAGAACAGTGTGGACAGACCACCTGGACCAGGGGCTCGAAACATCTTTACCCCTCTAATCACTACACCAGTCTTATTGAGATGAATGGGAGCATGTAACTTCTCCAGCTGAGTTAGCCAAAGGGGCAGGCAGAGTAATATCCCTTGAGAATTTCTCCCTAGCCATTTGGTCTTCTCCTTCTGCTGTATAGAGATGATTCCTCTGAATTCTGGAAAGATTTCACTGATACCATCAGAAGATGTGACTACCTCACCTGATTGGTTTGTTTTTTAGACTAGTAACATAAGTGGAGTTACAGAACCCCCTCACAAGATTAGCCAACATCTTGCCCGATCTGTTCTCATAGAGAAAAAGCAGATGTTTTTGTAAAGAAAAACTGAGGACGTAGCCCTCTGCTGCAGTTTATCATTCAACATTTTCTGGGTCAGCAAACGTTGTGTCAGATGATCTTGCCTATTGTCAGAATTCAGTAACCTTTTATGTTTATTCAATTGGTAACGTGATGTCCAAGATATTCAGTAACCTTTTATGTTTATTCAATTGTAGCTTTTAATACTAATGTATGTGTCTGTCCACCATCAGTTTAAGTGGATGTTTACAAATCTGCAGTGCATCCTGCTCTTTCGATCAGAAGAGATTGATGGAAGGAGTACATATAGGGCCGAATTTTAAGACCTACGCGCGGGCGTAGATTTGTACGCGCAACCCGGCGCGCACAAATCTACGCTCGATTTTATAACATGCGCGCGCAGCCGCACGCATGTTATAAAATCCTGGGTCGGCGCGCGCGCAAGGGGGTGCACACTTGGAGGGAACTTTCCTTCCGCCTTCCCCCATCTTCCCCTACCTAACCCCCCCCCCCCCTTACCTTTGTTAAATAAGTTGCGCCTGCCTCTGGGCAGGCGTAGGTTGCGCGCGCATGCCGAGTGACGGAGCGCAATCCCCCGGCACAGCCGCTGTGCCAGAGGCCTCGGTCCCGCCCCCGCCCCCGGACATCTCCGCCCCACCCACTCCCCGCCCCTTTTTTCAAGCCCCAGGACATATGCGCGTCCCGGGGCTTGCGCGCGTCGCTGGGCCTATGCAAAATAGGCTGGGCGTGCACAAGAGCGGGTTTTCGGGGTTACGCCCGTTACCCTTTGAAAATCCGCCCCCTAGTGACATAGTAGGTGACAGCAGAAAAAGACAATCTAGGCCATCCATTCTGCACAGTTATTCCCTGCTGTCAAGGAATCAGTGAAGCTGAAAGCCACAGAGCATGACTATCTCTAGGCTCTCACTCCTTATCCAAGACATTTTTTTTCATCAGCTTTTACCGTACTCCACCCATTTGTGTAACTAAGCATGCTAGATCCCCTTGCGCTGGTATTTGGTATAAACTAAAATTTATTTTTAGTTTATACCAAATAATACCCCTTTCCTCCCAATCGCAAGGTCCCACAATAATCTAAACTGCCACCAACACCAGCGCAACTGTTACCTGAACATCCAGGTAACAATTTCTCTTGGCCTTTTCGGATGGCTCCCCAGGGCCACCACTAACCCGCTACACCAATCCGTTCCAGATAAGAAGCCTATAGCCTGCCAAACAGACATAGCAGTCTTTATCACAAATTCGGGCATATCGCACAGCGCAGGGTAGTTATTTCCGGTGCTCAAAAACATGCAATAGCACTCTTCGTTTTCATTAATCCCGCCCCTTTCAAAAATTTGCATTCGTGCCATGCGGTACTGCGATTATCGCATGTGTTATGGCGTATAGCGCATTTTGATGAATGACCCTGTTAAGTTTGAGAAGATGAGGGTTTGCCGGACCATGCAGAAGTCCACGTGCGTCGGTAATGGTTTCAGTCTATGTAGTAATTGCAGTTTATCAATATACATAAGAACACAAAAATCCCAACACCTTGGGCCCATCCACATTTCTAGCCATCCTACCATAGAAAATACCTTTCCCAGTATCCTAAAGTACCTATCACTGGGGAAAAAGGCAAGATAATTGGGTTCTGACCTAATATTGATCAGATATACCACAGAGTTAGTGCCACAGGGGAGAAAGCCTTTGTTTCGTAGCTGAATCAGAGTCTCCTTTTTTGTTTTTTTTACAAGAGAGTACAGTCCATAACACCCCTCTGACACTTAACTTCAAAGTAGCCAACCATGTCTCCAGCATTCTTAGACCAGTTCTCATACCGTCGTCCGGAAGAATGATTTATTTAAAAGCATTTCTATCCTGCCTCTCTCAAATATCAAGGTCGGTCACAATAAATTATTCACAAGCCTTATTTACAGACAGCGTACCAGACACATGATAAGGCAAACATTTTCACCTAATCCTGCCACAATATTGCTGACAAAGATATAAAATTGTCTCCTGAGGCACTCCACTCATCACCTTCCTTTCTACAGAGCGAACTCCATTTACCACGGTGCTCTGCCCTCTCTAGCCCTAAACCGGTTTCTTTCTTTATCCTTCATATTTTATTGATAACCCAGAATAATATAACCATTTATATAGTCAAATACAACACCAGCAGCAAAACAGATTGCATATAATAGTACTGACAGCAATAAAAGACCTTCTTCACCCCCCTCCAGCCCTAAACCAATTTTTTAATCTAGTCCACTCCCAGACTGCTCATCTTATCTATCATTCTCCTATGCAGGACAGTATGGAAAGCTTTGCTGAAATACAAGTAAACCGCACCCAGCGCCTACCCCTGATACGGTGGCCCAGTCAAATAAATTGATCCCGATTCATCTGATCGTGATCTCCCTCGAGGAAAATCACACTGCTTTGGATCGCACAACCCACGGGATTCAAGATGCTTCGCTATCCTGCCCCCAAGTCCCCATTGCATTGTCCCAGCACCAAAGTCAGCCTAAGTGGCCTGTAATTTCCAGTCCCCTCCTCTATTACCATTTGTATAAAGAGGGAAATGGGGGATAAAGAAAGGGAGACTGCTGGAGGCCAGATCTGCATACGAAAGCCAAAGAAAAGTGCCCCGGTAGGGGAGGATTTGAAAAGCACAAACGACTTAGTTTGGGCAGTGAATAAACTATTCACCCCCGCTGGCTGCCCGCGTTAGGAGAGCTACTGTTGGGTCATCCGCTCTGGCATTTGGCAAGGAGGCCGTGTTTTGGGAAAGATACCGGAGGGACAGGATATCCCTGAGAACTTAAAGCTGCTTCTCAGCGGATCCACCCTGCGTGAATACTTTCTATTAATACAGGCTCGGCTTGCCCTTCTCATAGTCACTCGGTTTGCTTAGATTACAAGAGAAGGGAACCTTTTGTTCCATTGCTTTCGGGGAGAGGGGAAAAAAAAAAAAAAAAAGTTCCCACACTCCCGTCTCCCAGGCTCCTGACAGAAATAAACGTGAAAAGCCGCTGTGCTGTGGGAGGGACCCCCGGCGGCCCAGGCAGGATGATGCACGATGATCGGGAGGCCGAGCACTTGACTCCCCCGGTCCCCTGTCAGGCCCGCACACGCTTCCCCCAAACCCCACCGCCTCCATGTGCCTCGTTTTCAAGCAGAGCAGCCCCCCCCCCTACTCATTTCCGAGGGCGGGGCGAGGATAATTACCATAGTAAAGCCAAGGCAGAGGGTTTTCATTATTTTGAGGAAGACCGGCAAAGCGGCCTGAAAAGCTCACGCGCAGCAGTGGTAAAGGGAGCCCTCGAGACGAAGGGAAATGCCAGAGCTTCAGGGCGCAGCACCAGGCGGGAGCGCCACGGTGCAGCGGGAGGAGGCTCCAAATGGCCTTGTGTAAAAAAAACCTTTTCCTCCAGGAACTTTGTCCAAACGATTTTTTAAACCTAGCCACGCTAATTGGCCTTACCAAATCCCCCAGCAATGAATCCCAGAGCTTAATTGTGCATTGAGTGAAAACATATTTTCTCTTATTTGTTTTAAATGTGCTACTTAATAACTTCATTGTTTGTCCCCTAGTTTATTTATTTATTTATGTATTTATTTATTTTTAAAGAGTATAGAACCGATCTTCATTTACCCATCCCACTCCGCTCATGATTATTATAGACCTCCATCATATCTCCCCTCATCTACCTCTTCTCCAAGCTGAAAAGTCCTAATCTTTTTAGTTTTCCAAATAGGGGGAGCCATTCTATTCCCTTTATCACTTTTTTGCCCTTCTCTGTACTTTCTCTAGCTCTGCTATATCTTTTTTGAAATGCAGAGACCAGAACTGTACACTTAGTACTCTAGGTGCAGGCCCACTATGGCATAGTACAGAGGTATTATGATATTCACCATTTTATTTTGCTTTCCTTTCTTAATAATTCCTAAAATTGTTTGCTTTTTTTTAGCACCACTGCACAGTAAGCCAATGATTTGAACATTTTGTCCATAATGATCTCTAGAACCTTTTCATGGGTGGTGACTCCTGTTACGGCCGCCGGCCGCAGCACTCCGCAACCAGGGCCAGCCTCCCATCCGCGGCATCAGGCCGCCTCCGAGGCCCCCACTGTCATGGCCGCGGCGGTCCACAACCAGGGCCGACTACACACCTGCGAAGTCGGAACACTTCTGGGGCTCCTATGGGAGCAGGCAGCCTCCCGCGACGCTCCCTTCGCGGTCGTTGCCTTATGAGACCTGGACACTTGGCCTTTTCCTTGCCAGGCTGACTCCTCCCCCTCCAGAGCTGCATAGAGCTGCGTGCGCGCGGCTGAAGAGTAAATTTAAAGGAGCAATGACAGGAAGTTGTCATGGCTCCTCCTTGGGACTCCTCCTTGAGTTCCTGTATTTAAGGCAAGGTCTGCTCTTCAAACTTTGCCTTGGTATTGAGGCTTCTAGTTTGGTTGGGTTCTGAGTTCCTGGTTCCGCTGTTTGGCTTTGTTCCTGTACTCCGTTTCCACTTCTGCTTCTTCTCTCTCGTTGGACTGATTCCTCTGGATTGACTCTTGGACCGGCTCCCGACCATTCTCCTGGCTTGATCTTGGACTGGCTCCCGACCATTCTCCTGGCTTGATCTTGGACCGGCTTCTGACCATTCTTCGGCCTCCACTCCTGGACTGATTTACGACCTGCTGGCGGCACCAGCTGTCTAGATCCCACGACCTGCAGGAGGCGCCTGCATCCAGACCTATCTTCAGTCTTCAGTGATTCTCCTGTCCAAGCAGCCCAGGTCCCTACGGGCTCCTCCTGGGGGGACTGCGGGCTTCCAGTGGCGAAGTACTGGT
The DNA here is from genome assembly GCF_901001135.1 of Rhinatrema bivittatum. NCBI lineage: Eukaryota > Metazoa > Chordata > Amphibia > Gymnophiona > Rhinatrematidae > Rhinatrema > Rhinatrema bivittatum. The sequence goes on along the minus strand of NC_042616.1, from coordinate 795,978,711 downwards.
TCAACATCTGCTGTTCCCGGCCTTGCCTTCCGACGGTAGGGACCTAAGAGGGTTTACTCTCTCCTAGGTAGCGCTAACCCTTCCTCGGACTAAGGGTCCATCTCCAGGATCATAACACTCCTAGTATAGACTCTAACATCGTGTAACTACAGTTTGGATTATTTTTCCCCTTGTGAATCATTTTACGCTTGTCCACATTAAAGTTCACCTGCCATTTGAATGCCCAGTCTCTCAATCTCACAGGCTTCTCCATAATTTCTATCAATCCGCTTGTGATTTAACAATTTGGAATAATTTTGATCGCCTTACTTGTTTCCTTTTCCCGATCATTTATAAATATATTAAAACTGGTCTCAGTACAGATGCCTGGAGTAAATCACTATTTGCCTTCCACCACTGAGAAAACTGACCATTTAGTTGTATTCTGTCTCCTATCTTTTAAGCATTCCGTTTAGACTGATGGAAAGAGTGATCTATAAATAAATAAACCCACAACTGGACATTTCCTCCTATCCCATGACTTTTTAATTTTCCACAGTGTCTCTAATGAGGGACTTTGTCAATGCCTACTGAAAATCCAAATGCACTATATCCACCGGCTCACCATTATCCACGTGTTTATTAACCCCTTCAAAAAATGAAGCAGATGGGTAAATCTAGATTTCCCTTGTGTAAATCTATGCTGGCTGTGTCCCATTAGCCCAGATATTTCTATATGGTTCTGTAATTTTGTCTGTTTATTTATTTATTTTTTACAAACTATGTTTATGTATTATGTTCCTTGCTTAGGATGGCATTTTGCTGTTATAAGCGAGCCACATAGATGGAATAGAATAGAATAGTCTCTATGATTTTTCCAGGCACTGTTGCCAGGCTCACCGGTCTATAGCTTGCCAGATCACCCCCATTCGGTCATAAAAAGCCCTTCTTATATTAATCTCCTGTTTATGACTCATGCAATCATTCTATGTTAACAAGTATAACCATTAAGAACCAGCTTGTAATTGTATCTGGAATCTGCCAAAACTGAATAAACATCTATTTTTATCTTTCTATTTTTATCATGCCTGTCCATCTGAAGCTGCTGTAAATCTGTCCCTTGGAAGGGAAAACTATCATTTCAGAGTAGGGTTGCCAACTTTCAACTGTGAAAATTCTGAACACTTAGATGCACGGAGTAAAATTTTCATTTTTGTCCTTTTATATGACTATTTATTAAAAAGAAAAACTTATTACTTGTCTTATTACTAGAAAATTGTGTACAAAGCGAAGTACAGACCCCAAATATAAAAACATCAATAACATTCCAATAGAACATTCAGAAAAATTACAATTACTTAATAACTGCAACCCGCACCATTAGGAAAACATACAGTTGATGAATCACAAGTGCTTGCCATCTATCTGGCCACACAAACTTTCTAATAGCTCATTAAATCTATTATGCTCCATTACTGTTGATTATCCCTTGAGCCAGTGATCAAGTCTCATAGTAAGATACAGATGATGGCAGATAAAGCCCAGACTGGTCCAGCCAGTTTGCCCAGTTAAGATTCCTCTGCATTGGGTAGATGAGTTTACATATTCCCACATGCATCCCAACACCAACTCCCCCCCCCCCCCCCCCATACACACACAAACTATCTCGTCTTTTTCACCTATCACACCCATTTATCCACCACTACCATCACAGGGCTGGTACAAGGGCATTATGTCCCTAGATCGGGCCACTCCTGACAGATCGTGCTCACATGCATGACACACTGAACTCATGACCGCCATGGGGCTAAATGTAAGCATATGCTTTGCATCCACAGGACTCCTGTTGCGCAGGAGTTGGACCCTTCCGCCGAGGTGGGGTTGACGCTACCCGTAGGACAGATCCTACGGGTTCCCACCATTGGCAGGCAGAGTGGGCTGACTGATGGAGGCCGGCTGGAGCTTCGCCAATATCAGCCCTCGTTCCCCGCGGGTTGAGCCTTTGGGTACCGGGGCCAGCTGGAGTTAAGTGGGCCTCCATGTGTAGTCATCGATGAGGTCAGCCTAGAGGCAGCAACAGAGAAACTGAAGAGTCTGTACTGGAAAAAGCAGCGTCCCAGAGACCCAGGCACCAATAGGAACCAAAGTCTGACAGGGGGCACCTGAGCAAGAACAGGCCGAAGCCTGAAAGGCCAAATCCAGGATGAAGACAGTGGAGGCATCGTAGAACAAGCTGAAGTCAGGGCAGGCGGCAATCAAGGAGCGGTGGCAAGGCAAGGCTGAAGTCAAGTACAGGAGAGAAGCAATAGCGTGGTTGGGCGAAGCAGAGGTCTGGACTAGGAGATGATCCGTAGCGTAATCAAGCGAAGCAGAGGTCTGGCCTAGGAGGTGATCCGTAGTGTGATCAGGCAAAGCTGAGGTCTGGACTAGGAGATGATCAGTGGCGTGGTCAGGCAAAGCAGTGGTCGGGTCCAGGAGAAGATCAATAGCGTAGTCAGGCAAAACAGTGGTCGGGTCCAGGAGAAGATCAATAACGTAGTCAGGCAAAGCAGTGGTCGGGTCCAGGAGAAGATCAATCCGTAAGGAACGCTGGGTAGCACGAACACAGGAACGAAGAAGACAAACCAGGAACAGGAACTTGAAGGGATCAGGAACCAGGAACACGAAGGAATCACCAGGAGGCAATGAAGTACACAACCAGCATGGAGACCTGTTGCAAAGGCGACTAATAGGAGTTGAGCCCGGCCTTATATACCTGAGCCTCAGCGACGTCATCATCTGGGGCCGCGGCCAAGTTCCCGCCGGGGGCCCTTTAAAGGAAGCAGAGATGCATGCATGCCCGCCTAGGGACGGGCACGGTGCTGGACGGCGGCTCTCTCCGTGGGCCACTCGGGGAGAGGCCTGCCGTGGAGCGTAGGAGTCCATCGTAGAACCAGGAGCGCTGGAGATGGCCCAGGGACGGAGCCGGCAGCCTACAGTCGCAAGGGAAGTGGAGCCAGACGCTGGATTAGGCAGCAGAGGGTAAGAGGGCCTGGCCGCGGGCCTGCCGCAGCCGGCACACGCAAGAGGTCATGGTTTGCCCGGATGGGCACAATGAAATTGGAGGAGGAGGTTTTTATCCAGGATGTTACAAGCTTCCCCAAACATAGAATAAGAGACCACAAATTACAAATGTGGAGACAAAACCGGGACTGGAAATCCCAAAATGCCACTCTGCATGAGTGCAAAGTTGGAGAGCTAGAAACAGAAATACGCTAAGAAAAGTACAAAGATAGAAGAAATGCCCATTCCCAAAACTGACATATTCTGGCTCTTGAACCCCTCCCTCTCCTTCTATGACCCCATCAGCCCTCATTTCTCCCTATTGCTCCATTTTATTCATCCCCTCACACTTGCATCCCTGTCCAGCATGCCCGACATCTCCTCCCTGCATCCTCTTCCCTATGCTCCCTGCCCCCTTCCTCCCTTCTCCCTTCCCTGCTCAGACACCCCACCTTCCTATCCCTTCCTGCTCAGCAGCCACCACACTCCCTCTCTCTCATCCACCTCTCCCTGCCCAGCATCCCAAGCTCCTTCCCCCCCATCAGCAGCATCACTTCCAGGCCCAGCAGGGGAAGATAAAGTCGGGTGTCCCCTCGGGCTCAGAAGAACGGGAGCTGGCGATGGGTGAAGGAGGAAACAGCCTCCCACTGGGCCAGAAAGAAAAGAAGGAAGCGAGAGAAGCTTCAGACCTGATAAAGGAGCAGTCAGCTGACTCCCACCCGGGCTGATGAGAAGACGGCAGCCTCTTGTTGGCCAAGTGACCTCACCCAGGAGCTCGCAGCACACCATTGTGTCCTGACACACCCAGGGGCGGATTCCCGCTGTGACGACCGGCCCGGGGATTCGCTGCCCAGGCCAGCCCAGGAGATGCCAGGTGGTCTATCACAGCCGCGCTCGGCAGACCACGTGACTAGAGCGACCGGCCCACCGGGGGATGCCCGATCCCCCAATAGGGCAATCCACCCCTGGACACACCTGTTGAGATACACTGCCCTAGGCAAAGCTTGCAGCCTTGTGCGACACCCCCCACACCCCACACACACACACACACACACATAATTAAAAATTAAGCATTTATAACCGGTTTTGACATGGAAAAGGACATTCAAAGTACAGTCTTCTGAGGTAAAAATATAACATACAGCATTTGTATTCTATTTACACGCACTGCTATGGTACTTAACAGAAAAACCTGCAAAATAGGCACTTGGAATCCATATGGTATTAAGCCTGTTGTAACAATACAGAAAGAGCAGGAACCTCTACTTCAGGCTACTGAGAATAATACAAAGGTTCCAAAAAATCTAATGCTTCTTCAAATTCAATCTACATATTCAAACACACACACACACACACACACACACACATATATATATATATATATATATATATATATATATATATATATATATATAATAGGTCAATGTATAGAGCTAACTAGTGCTTGTTATATATCCCCAAAAAAAACTCCAAAAGGAGAAGGAAAAAAGCACATCTATATTCTCCAATGAGAAAAATATATAAGTATTTAAAGCAATTTTTTATTCAAAAAATAACCTCATAAGAACAGATTACATATGCTCATCCTTAAAGAGTTCCTAAAAATACTTATATATATCTTAAAACACATTAGACACATGTTTGCTATTCATTGATATGTTGAGTACAAAAATAAACAATACTAATCCTCAAATCTAAACTGCTACAAATCTAAAACTAACCTGAGTTAGGACAATGTTTTTAAATGCAGAATAAGACATCACATTCACTATTGAGCATTCTAACAAAGTATCTCTTGTTCTTCTATTTATAACCAAAATATTGATTCAATATCTTATAGGTGTGACATTCTTATGAATGTCAAGCTGTAATGTCCAGATGGTATGATGTCCCGTCCAATGCTACTGATGCCAGTAATAAAAGAAGCTATTCTCTAAGATAACTTGATTAATAGCCGTTAATGGACTTCTCCTCCATGAACTTTTCCAAACCATTTTTAAACCCAGCTACACTAACTGCACTAACCATATCCTCTGGCAACAAATTCCAGAGTTTAATTGTGCATTGATTGAAAAAGAAGTTTCTCCGATTAGTTTTAAATGTGCTACTTGCTAACTTCATGGAGTGCCCCCTAGTCCTTCTATTATTTGAAAGAGTAAATAACTAATTCACATTTACCTGCCTCTCATGATTTTAAAGACCTCTATCATATCCCCCTTCAGCCGTCTCTTCTCCAAACTGAACACCCTAACCTCTTTAGCCTTTCCTCATAGGGGAGCTATTCCATCCACTTTATTATTTTGGTTCCCTTCTCTGTGCCTTCTCCATCGCAACTATATCTTTTTTGAGATGCGGCAACCAGAATTGGATACAGTACTCCAGGTGCGGTCTCACCATGGAGTGATATAGAGGCATTATGATATTTTCCATTTTATTCTCCATTCCCTGCCTAATAATTCCTAAAATTCTGTTTGCTTTGTTGACTGCTGCGGCACACTGAGCCGACGATTTCGATGTATTATCCACTATGACGCCTAGATTTTTTTTCCTGGGTGGTAGCTCCTAATATGGAACCTAATATTGATTAACTATAGCATGGGTTATTTTTCCCTATGTGCATCACCTTGCACTTGCCCACATCAAATTTCATCTGCCATTTGGATGCCCAATCTTCTAGTCTTGCAAGGTCCTCCTGTAATGTATCTCAATTCGCTTGTGATTTAACCACTCTGAAAAATTTTGTATCATCTGCAAATTTGATTACCTCACTCATTGTATTCCTTTCCAGATCATTTATAAATAATTTGAAAAGCACTGGTCCAAGTACAGATCTCTGAGGCACTCCACTGTTTACCCTTTTCCACTGAGAAAATTGTCCATTTAATCCTACTCTGTTTCCTGTCTTTTAACCAGTTTGTAATCCACGAAAGGACATCACCACCTATCCCATGACTTTTTAGTTTTCATAAAATCCACTCATGAGGAACTTTGTCAAACGCCTTCTGAAAATCCAAATACACTACAGCTACTGGCTCACCTTTATCCATATGTTTATTAACCCCTTCAAAAAATGAAACAGATTTGTGAGGCAAGACTTCCCTTAGGTAAATTCATGTTGACTGTGTTCCATTAAATCATGTCTTTCTATATGCTCTGTGATTTTGATCTTTAGTATAGTTTCCACCATTTTTCCCACACTGAAGTCAGGATCACTGGTCTACAGTTTCCCGGATCGCCCCTGGAGCCCTTTTTAAATATTGGGGTTACATTGGCCACCCAGGGTACACACATAAAATCTTTCACCAGCAGGTAAAAAAATCATACATGTTATACTCGATGCAAAAGACTAGAAAGCCCCCCTCTTGCTGCTGGACTGCTGCCTTCATCTTAATTTTGTTGAGTTCCTAGTTAAGTTTAGATTGCTAAGGGAGTTGGAATTAGACCACTTTAAATGTATAGGTGTATTATTCACTAATTAATCTGCTAGTGACCTACAAGGGGATGATTAAACTCTCAATAAGGGGTGGTGCAATACTCTCTTCACCTGTCTTATCAATGTTTTACACTTAACTTGACAAAGCTTAATGCTTTTTTCTATTTTCTTCAGATGGATCCTTCTTCCAATTTTTGAAGGATTTTTTTTTGGGCTAAAATAGCCTCTTTCACCTCACTTTTTAATCATGCCATTAATCATTTTGCCTTCCTTCCACCTTTCTTAATGCATGGAATACATCTGGACTTCGCTTCTAAGATTGTATTTTTGAACAATGCCCATGCCTGTTGAACACTTTTAACCTTTGCAGCTTCACCTTTCAGTTTTTTTTCTAACTATTTTCCTCATTTTATCAGTTTCCCTTTTGAAAATGTAATATTAGAGCTGTAGATTTACATATTATCCTCCTTCCAGTCATTAGTTCAAATTTGATCATGTTATGATCACTGTTGCCAAGTGATTCCACCACCATTATCTCTCTCACCAAATCCTGTGTTCCACTAAGAATTAAATCTAAAATAGCTGCCTCTCTCATTGGTTCCTGAATCAATTGCTCCATGAAGCAGTCATTTATTCTATCCAGGAACTCTTTGTCTCTAGCATGTCCTGATGTTACATTTACCCAGTCAATATCGACCGTATGACATAGTGAGGGCAAAGGTAGCGCCGGCGCCATTTTGAAGATTGGCAATACGGCCCCGCTGGACTTTTGGCAAGTCTTGTGGGGATCAGGAGGCCCCCCCCCCAAGCTGGCCAAAAGTCCCTGGGGGTCCAGCGGGGGTCCGGGGGCGATCTCCTGCACGCGTGACGTCGGGAGCCAGGAACCAAAATGGCGCCGGCGCTACCTTTGCCCTGTCACATGATAAGGGCAAAGGACCACCGGCGCCATTTCTCTTAACGCAGCCATGGCCAGAGAGAGGGAGATCGCGCCGGGACCCCCCCACTGGACCCCAGGTAATTTAAAACATTTTGGGGGGGTTCGGGAGGGTGGGGGATTTGTTTTAAAGGTTTGGGGTGGGTTTTAGGGTTTTTTTGGTGTGCCAGTTTTCCCGCACCCTATTTAACGATACAATACAAATGCCCCTGACGATAAATCGGGGGCATTTGTATTGTATCGTGCACTCTAACGATTTTGGATGATTTTAAAATTATCTGACGATAATTTTAATCGTTCAAAAATGATTCACATCCCTAGTCTATAATTCTATCTAGGTGACATGTGAGGTCTGCCACCTTTGCACCAGGCAGGCCCTCACGTCCACCAGCCATCTACATTTCTAATAATTGAATCACCAACTATGATGGCTGACCTAACCCTTCCCTGTAGCCCTGGGAGAATTGTCCTCAGTGCGAGAGGACAACACATCACCTGGAAAGCATGTCCTTGCTACAGGATCACTTCTTGCTACACCAGGGTGATGCTCTCCAACTGGGAGCCCTTCCTGATCCAAGGCTGCCAGACTGGATTTGGGATTTGGCTACTATGTTCCTGAAGGACTCATCAATGTACCTTTTATTTATTTATTATTTTTATATACTGACATTTGATCTCAATTGGGATATAACACCAGTTTACATTCAGGTACTGTAGGTATTTTTCTATCCCCAGAGGGCTTACAATCTAAGTTTGTACCTGAGGCAATGGAGGGTAAAGTGACTTGCCCCAGGTCACAAGGAGCGACAGCAGGACTCGAACCCTGGTCTCCTGGTTCATAGTCCACTGCTCTAACCACTAGGCTATTCCTCCTCCCTCTGTCTGCCACTCTAGCCTCCAGAGATCAGACTGTTTCTCTGAGAGCCAGGAACTCTTTCCACTGGGTACACACATAAAATCTTTCACCAGCGAGTAAAAAAATCATACATGTTATACTCGATGCAAAAGACTACAAAATCTTGCTGCTGGACTGCTGCCTTCATCTTAATTTTGTTGAGTTCCTAGTTAAGTTTAGATTGCTAAGGGAGTTAGAATTAGACCACTTTAAATGTATAGGTGTATTCACTAATTAATCTGCTAGTGACCTACAAGGGGATGATTAAACTCTCAATAAGGGCTGGTGCAATAGGCTGATGTAGAGAAGAGCCTGATTGATTTTTAATGAGAAAGTGTCTCTTGCCTAAAAATCAAGGGTTGAGCTAGGGGTGGGTAGGAGATAAAGACAGACACTAGAATTAACTCCCTCTGGCTTGCTTATTATCTCACTATGTCACCTCTCTCCAAACTGTTTTAAGTCCTAAGATTTCCCAAAGCTCTACTTACCAATCCTCTTCAACCACCATTAAGTTGATCTTCATTGAAAGGATTGAGAGGTTAACAGCACGCGCTTCTGGTCCTTTTCTACTGCAAAGAGTGTGGAGCCTCTGGAAGCTGGGCCTCTGGAGTTCGAAACCTGGATCGCCACAGGGAGTCTTAACTCATGCACTCTGCAGGTGCAAAGCATGCAAGGTAAAGAATGCACTGGGATTTGAAAACAAAAACCCCCACCCGCACTTCAGTGGGCCCTTCACACCCCTGGGGGAAAAGCACACATGCTATGGGCACTGCACAAACTCTTCCCCGCAGAGAGGAGGAGCAGATTTTGAAGGAGGTTTTTGAAATTGCCCCTTTCATTTTACCTAGTTACATAGATAATTGCATGTGAGTGTGAGAGAGAGAGAGAAAGAGGGAGAGTGCACGTGCATCTTTCTGGAAGAAAATACACAGCGCTGTGCAGAGCAAATTTCACCTCTAAAATGTTATTTTTGTTTATTGATAGGCATTCAATATTCCACTTTTTTACCAAATGGTTCCAAGGCAGATTAAAAAGAAAGTTAATCGCAATTACAATCATATCCTAGTTTACAATAATCGCAGAATTCTTAATTGTAAGGCAGAGTAAGGAGGAGGCGAGGTCGTTATGCTTGTGGCCGGACATGGCCAATAGACTTGGCTTTTTTTGTAGTGTCGGACAGCAGGGTGGAACAGAAAGAGCACAGAGGAAGCAATGGCAGCATCAGTAGAAGAAGGATAATTGCAACATAATTAGTGGAAACATTCGACTGTCACAAATTCCTTATGCCAGAGAAGGCAAATTTTAAAAATGAAAAGGTAAAAAAAAAAAAAAAGAAACAGCCCTATATTGCAGGTTTGTGCTCCATTCGTAAACTTCCCTTCTTTTTGTTTTTATGCCCTGCACAAACAGTGAATTTTTGCAAAGTTTTGCCATTTTAATTCTTTTTTTTTTTTACATAAATTTATCACAGTCGGAGGAAGTGGGAAAATTTAAACTCAGAAGATTTATCTGGCTAACTCCAAAGTTAGCCAGACACATTTTTGAACATGGACCTCTATGTCACTTCGTTCAAGTGGAGAGGAAGGCAGGTCTCTGGTTGTGCAGGTGCCGTGTAGCATAGGGCAGATCTAGCGCATCCAAGTTCTCAAAACCGAGTAATATCAGTACATGCTCTTGTGCTTTAGCTTACGCATTGAGGCCCGATTTTCAAAGCGACTTGCACACATAAAACGCATTCCAGAGGGTGGAGTTGGAGCAGGAATACAACTTGCATGTGTGCTTTCCTGTATTCAGAAGCATTCGTGTAAGTTACCAAACACAAGTTATACCCTCCCTGCAGCAGGAGAAATTTGTGCCACATGTACCCTGCCCATGAAGGAAAGATTTTCAAAGCAAACTTAAGCTCAAAAATTCACTTTGAAAATCTCAGTAAAATCTGCATGCACATTGTGCACGCAGCCTTCACTGCTATGCAGGGAGTTATAAAACTACTCTCCAAATGCTTTCAGCACTTTGAAGCTAACTTTTTAATGTTTATTGACTTTTTTGTATTAAAAATTCGAACAGGGTGGTCTTATGCTATACATCGAATGGTATAAATAAAACAAAGCTTTCACAAAGTTTAAAAAAGAACTTAAATATAAAGTTTGAACATATAATCCTTGCTCTTGGAAGGGGGATGGGACAAAATCTTCGTAAGATTAATCGTACATCCAGAAATAACAAGATTCACTTTTGTTAAGGGTATCACTTCACTCATATACAGAAAAACTGATGCTAAAAAGGAGATAATCCAATTAAATCTAAACATTGTCTAATAAATCTTCATATTATAATTAACCAAATCAAGATTCCTATACACATGTAACTGCCCCTTAACAAGAGGTTCACAGCTTCGCTTACTGCTGAGTACTATCTCACTCATTGCAGTGGTGGGGACATGCAGATGGAGACTAGATAACCTGTAGAGCTCTAAAAAGGATCACACTTGAAAATAAAATAAACAGTCCTACTTCAAGGTGGTTTCTTTGAAGCAGAAAAATTGCTTAAACTTAAAAGAATGAAGAGTTCAGCAGGTACTGAGAAAATAGACATAGTCCAGATTACAAAAATCATGGCAGAAAACGGTTCTTTAATCCTCAAGGCTCACTTAAAGGCGTGTCATTTTTCCAGTAACTCCTTTAGCTAGGGAAGATGGGCTAGAAATTAAGGGCAGGCACCGTTTGGCACAGCTCTCCCTTTGAGGGCGCGGGATGGGCATCCCCTGGCAGCTCTCTCCCAGCACGCTCGGGGCAGTGCTATCTACGTTTTGGAGTTATAGGAGGTGCCGGAGCTTTTACCTATCCTTTTTTTGGATTTTTAGGCCTATTTTGGGGGCCCGGGCACTCCAGCCTGGTGTCCCTCAGAGAGGTTGGGAGGCCGCCCCTCTGGTCCACTTCCTTGCTGGTAGGGTTCACATTCCAAGTTGTTTTGGGCCTTTTCTGAATTTTTCTTTTTAAGAAGCCCTGTGAAACCCCTGGGTGTTGCCTGGAGAGAGGTCACTAAAAGTTTTCCCTGGGCGGGGGGGGGGGGGGGGGGTGGAGGTCCCAGGTTAGGGAAGATCTGCCTCTTTGCACCCTCATGGAGGGTGCAAACACCTGCTGCAAAGACCTTCTGGTGGGTTGTTGTTTTTTTTTTACTTAGTTTTTGGGAAAAGACGTTTTGGTTAGAAGACCTGGGAGGAAGAGTTTTCCTGCCCCCTTCCTACCCTGAAGGAGGAGCATCGGAGAGCTGACTGTTCCTGAGTGGATCCTTTTCCATCAAAGGATCTGAAGACTAGACATCTGGAGAACTGTGAGTAAGACCAAAAATGTAACTAATTCTGAGGACCCCCCAATTGGAATCTTCACCCCTGTGGAAAAAGAAACATATTTGGACTCTGTGCAGAGAGTGTGTTATCCTTTCTTTCTGGTCAGACTGCAGGGGGTTTAATCTGCCCAAACAAGGATACCCCTGCCCGTTTGGGAGCTTCTTTTGTCCAGGTCCTGGAGGGTGAGTGTTTCCCTTGCTCTGCTAAAACGAGATCCTTGCACAGATAAGGAAAACTGAGAACTGTAAAAGCCACCTGATGTAAAAGAACTGATGTGAAATGTGCCATTAACTATTAAGAGACACCTACAGTAAAGTTTATTTTTTGGACACTCCATCCGATTCTCCTGGTTTTTGGTTTGTTTTTGGGGTTTTTAAAAGTAATTTTTATTGAGTCGATAATGACAGAAGAATAACAAACATAAACATACTGAACAGTAGAACACCTCAAAAAACTTTTCAATATACACCCACCGTACAACCCTATCCCATCCCCTCTAAATCTTATCCATCCCCCGCCCACCCATCCCGTACAGAGATTCTCAGGTAAAGCATAGGCAACATGTGAGAGGCTATATAAAATGTTATAATAATGACAATATACCAACCCTAATGCACTTGAACAATAGACCAGGATATACGTATAGCAGACCTTATGGAACACCCATCTCCCTTTATTTATTATGGGACCATTCAGATTTCTGCTTGCCCCGAAGCAGATGAACTCAGCTCAAGTGGCATGAGGTTCTGAATAGAAGACAAGAGAGTAGCATAATATGCCTGCCAAATGTCTCTGAAGAGTCTCTTTTTACCAGGAGAAAATCTTACATATAGGGAGCCGTATTCCAGTTGAGAGTAGACCATTGTTGACGTGTAGGAGGAGTGGGCTCTATCCATCTGAGCATGATACATTTTTTAGCAATAAGACATGCCTTGGACAAGAGAAGAACATTGTCTACAGAAATGCTGGAATCTCCCACTTCGTTGTTCAGAAGACAAAAAGAACATGACCAAGAGATGTCTGTTCCCATGAGGGAAGATAAAGATTTCTGTATATCTTCCCAAAATGCTTGGATGGAGGTGCACGACCACAGACAATGAACTAGGGAAGCCTGCGGTTGTTGACATTTAAGACAGGAATCCGCCAATATGAGGCCCATTTTCTTTGCTCTGGCCGGAGAAATAATAGTTCTGTGGAAAATCCTCTGTTGAAGTTCCCGAAGAGTAACATTAATTGTCATCTTAGAAATGGAGACATAGGCATCTTGGAGCATTCGGACAGTCAACTCCTCACCACAGTCCAGCGTCCAATTAGGGAGTAGAGAAGGATATATAGAATAAACCTGTACAAAACAATAATAGGAGTACATACAAGACAAAGAGGCTGTTTTGGCAACAAAACTACTAATCAAGTCAGAAAATTGAGGAGAGTCAATAGGACCAGTAAACCCTTTCAACACGGGTGTATAAGCTGCTTGAATATTACCATACAGTAGAAAGTGTCGGGGCTGCATTCCCAAATGCTCCTGGCACTGTTGAAAGGATCGCAATTGACCCGTCTGGGGGGCCAAAAAATCATTCAGGGGCCACCCATCAGAAATGCGGAAGGAGTGGGTTTTTGGAAGAAGGTGAGATTCTTTAAATATGCTTGACAGAGGATATTGTGTGGAGACATGGGTTGGTAACTTGAGAACAGTACGAGTGTAGGCCCAAATTTATGCATGATTCTAACCAAGCCGAACCGAAGTTGCGGCCCCACCAACTCAGTAGACTGAGAGTGCAGCACATATCTGGGATCCAACGGCTCGCACAGAGCATGGATTAATGGAGCATCTGTATGTTGTGATGTTCCAAGGATCTAGTCCCCCAAATAGCGAAGGTTGGCCGCTTTAGAATATAACATAAAGTCCGGGAGACCCAATCCACCATGGACCTTTGGTGCGGTTAACGTAACATAAGCTAGACAGGCTTTCTTGCCCCTCCAAAAAAAGAATCGAATCTCCTTCTGCAATTTGCGGTTATCTTTAGTCCCTAGAAAGCATGGGATCATAGAGAGTAAGTATATTAACGGGGCGCGAGTACCATCTTGATGAGTGCAATTCTACCTTGTAAAGAGAGGGGTAAAGTTTGCCAACTATGGAGAGTACGGATAAGTTTGTCTATAGCTGGTGGGATGTTTAAGTGTACCATTTGTCCGGATTCGGGTGAATCTGAACCCCCAAGTACATAATGGTGGGGCCTGCCCATTTCACCGGAAAAGCCGACCACATGAGAGCCAGTGTTCCTTGTAAATCAAGAGCTTCAGTTTTATCTAAATTTAATTTGAAGCCCAAAAGAGATTGATAATGAGAGAAAATCTTTAAAGCTTCAGGGAGTGCAGTTCGGGCATTAATTAAGAGGAGAAGAATATCATCTGCAAAGAGTAGCGTTTTATAAGTTTGATTCCCTACCGGAATCCCAGTCACTGTTTGGGTGTCATGTATTTTGCGGACAAGAGGCTCTATCGTCAGGATAAATAACAAGGGAGAGAGAGGACATCCTTGACGTGTGCCCCGTCCCAAATGAAATTCCGCAGAAAGTAAACCATTAACTAAGACTCTCGCCGTAGGGTTAGAGTAAAGAAGGGTAATATACTCGAATATTCTCCCAATAAATCCCAATTTGGAAAGAACCTGTTTGAGAAAAGGCCATGCCACCCTGTCAAATGCTTTCTCAGCGTCACAGGTCACAAGCACTGGGTCCGTGAGAAGAGAGATAGAGCAATTCTCCAAGGTGGCTTGTACCTTATGAAGAATGACTGCTGACCTCCTACCTGACACAAAACCCACTTGGTCCGGTGAAATGAGCAGAGGCATGATGGGCTTTAGCCTATTGGCCAAAATCTTTGCATACAATTTGATATCCAAATTTAGGAGCGAAACTGGCCGGTATGAAGAAGCCATCAGGGGATCATGGCCTAGTTTGGGGAGGACCACAATAGTTGCAGACCGTAGAGTGATAGGCATTGAGCCTTGGGTAGCCATCTCTTCAAATAGGGATTGTAATATAGGGGCAAGTTCTTGTGATAGGGATTTGTAGAAAATCGCAGTCATCCCATCAGGTCCTGGGGCTTTGTTATCTTTCAAAGAACCTATGGCTTCCAGGATTTCCTGAGTCTCAATAGGACAGTTCAGGGAAAGACGCTACGCCTCAGTCAATGTGGTTAAAGGGATATTGCGCAAAAACTCTGCAATGGCTACCTCATCGACCTGTTCCCCAGAATATAGAGTATGATAATAGTCCGAGAATAACTGTGCAATGTCAGTGGAAGCAGACTTTATGTCACCACTGGGGAGCGCAGATTAGCTATGAATTTGGAGGGTTCTTGCGCCTTTAGGAGATGTGCAAGAAGGCTGCCAACCTTATTTCCAAATTGAAAGAAGGTAAATTGTCTATGCCTTAAAGCCCTTTGAGCACGCGCATGTAAAAGATTATTAAGCGCTATTTGGGAGGCTCTGTATTGAGGAATCAGATCTTCGGTACCCAGGATATTAATTCGGCGCTTAAGAGCCTTCATTTTTTTCTCAAGAGAGATGATGGCCTCATCCGCCTTACGTTGCTTATGACTGGCATAACAAATAATATCCCCTCTTAACACTGTTTTTGTGGTTTCCCAAAGTAACACGGGTTGAGTAGAGTGTTGCGCATTAAAAGACAAGAAGTCTTGCCATTTTCCCCGCAAGTACCCTGGGAAATCCGGGTCAGTAGATAAGTATGTTGGGAGTCTCCATTGACTGGGGCTAGAAGAATCCCCGGTAGTCATCTCACCCACTACAGGGCAGTGATCAGAAATCACCAGGGACCCAATGGAAGTCTTGGAAAAGCGAGGAAATAATGTTTCAGAGACTAATAGATAGTCTATGCGTGTCCGGGTTGGGTGAGCACGTGCTATGTGTGTAAACTCGTGTTCCCCCGGGTGTAAGGTCCTCCACAAGTCTAGCATCTGCAGGTGTTTACAAAGAAAAGTAGGGCCTTTCCTCTCACTGACCTGATGACCACCCCTAGAAGGATATCTATCTAATTGGGGATCCACCACAAAATTTAGGTCCCCTCCCAGAATGATGGGGCAGGCTCCAAGTTTGGAAAAATGAGCCAGGAGAGTACTGAAAAAGGCATGGTCATATGTATTTGGGGCATAGACTGAAGCAAGCATTACCAGAGAACCCATCAAATCCCCCTTAACTATAACATACCTCCCTTGAGGATCAGTGACAGTCTCACGAGCTGTGAAGGCCATGGATTTATTTATGAGAATAGCGACCCCTTTGCTTTTAGTAGTTCCAGTAGCATAAAAAACTTGCGATACCCACTTCTTTTTCAGTTTGACCACTTCACTAGATGATAGATGGGTGTCCTGTAAAAAAGCGTGGAGTTTGTGGAGATGGGCGAGTACTTTTTCTCTCTTGACCGGCGTACCCAACCCGGCCACGTTCCATATAATGAGTTCTAACCCCATGGAGTGAGGTGGCTCAGGCTCTGTAGCATTGTGAAGAACTTTAAGAGAGAGAGATGAGTCCAGCCCATATCAATCAGCAATGAGTTAGTAATGATGAAATAGTTATAATAACCATCTTGTCCCATAATCCTGAGAATCTCTGTACACCCAATCCCCACCCAGCTCCAAAGGTTCCAATTCTAACAACATTTATTAGAAATAACACTAGCACAGAAAAAAACAGCGAACAGGAATCTAGGGAGATCACTCTTAAACCCCATAATCATAGGTATCCAATAGGGAGGAGACACGATAGCACCAGTGTGCTCGGCCATCACCCCGGGGTCACCCCCAGACCCAATACAGCATGACCCTACCCCGAAAACATGAACATAAACCATAGCTCCAGTAATTCCCAGCTGACAAGAGGTATATAATAGAAATTTGAGCGGAGCCACTGACAAGTGTATGGAAACAGATTATATGGCCATGTACCTCACACCCAATGTATCCAATGAAACAGTCCAAAAAGACTGTGTGGGAGACCAAGAGGAACATGCAAACGTCATACATCCTCCAAAAGAAAGTTCAGGGTGGGCCGTGCAACCGAAATAAGATCAATTCACCATCCTCCATGATTCCATAGCAGAGATCAAGGCGTTTCCTCAACAACAGCAACATGCAGAATTTGGACATAGGCTTTGGTTTCAGCGACAGACAAGAAAGATTTAGTAGATCCTTGATAGGAGATGCGCCGGATAAAGGAGAGAAAATCTTATTTTCTTAGCGATGAGATCTGAACAAACTCCAGTAAATTCTTTGCGCTTAGCCATGACAGTCGGTGAGAAGTCTTGAAAAACCAAATTAGTATTCTCATAAAAGAATTCCCTTTGCTTCCGATAGTGTTGTAATACCAGCGATTTATGGGCGAAGTGCAAAAAGCGGGTGATTATCACTCTGGGACGTCGATTCTGTGCCCCGTCTGGTTTCCTGCCGATACGATGTGCATGCTCTAACAGGCCTCCTGATGGAGAGGCCAACGATGGAACAAGGCCCAGGAGCCATGCTTCGAGGAGGTGGGGGAGGTCCGCTTCTGCTAGCACCTCTGGAAACCCCACAAACCGCAGGTTATTGCGGCGGGAGCGGTTTTCTAGGTCATCGATCTTCTCAGCATTGAGTTGCGCCGCTTTTTCTAGGTCAGCCACTTTCCGCTCGAGAGCCCCCGTGTCATCTTCCATGGGGGCAACCCATCCTTCCGCGCATTCTAACCGGGAATCAAAGTCCGTTTAGGAGGCACGCACCTCTGCAATTTGCTCGGATAGCTGGTGTAAACGGATATCTAGCGCAGCCACTACCGCTTGCGATATTTTATCTTCCAGGGTTTCAACGGGTGGAGCGTCCTCTTCAGGGTTTGCGGCGGCCATTTTACCATCTGGGATCCTCGTTTTCTCTTTTTCTTTTTGTGCGGTCCTAGTCGCCATAAGAATAGGAATAGGTACTTGCACTGTACCCCCAGGAACCCGGGAATGCTGTATCTATCAAGATGTCACGAGGAAAACCTTATATGGGAGGATGATGGAGGATTTATCCGGGGTGATGGCCGGAGCTCAGTCTCCTAGCTGCCACTGAGCTCACCACATCATGTGACTCTCTTCTCTTGTTTTTTATTCACAGTGATAAAGACTTTCACCTCTCCAAGATAAAAAAAATCGCCATGTCTAAAGTTCAAAATCACAGAACATTTAGATAGACATGGTGTAATGGGACACACTCAGCATGGATTTACCCAAGGGAAGTCTTGCCTAAGAAATCTGCTTCATTTTTTTGAAGGGGTTAATAAACATGTGGATCAAGGTGAACCAATAGATGTAATGTATTTGGATTTTCAGAAGGCGTTTGACAAAGCCCCTCAAGAGAAACTTCTAAGAAAACTAAAAAGTCATGGGATAGGAGGCGATGTCCTTTCGTGGATTACAAACTGGTTAAAAGACAGGAAACAGAGAGTAGGATTAAATGGTCAATTTTCTCAGTGGAAAAGGGTAAAGCCTCAGGGATCTGTACATGGACCGGTGCTTTTCAATATATATATATAAATGATCTGGAAAGGAATACGACGAGTGAGGTTATCAAATTTCTAGATGATACAAAATTATTCAGAGTAGTTAAATCACAAACTGATTGTGATAAATTGCAGGAGAACCTTGCGAGACTGGAAAATTGGGCATCCAAATGGCAGATGAAATTTAATGTGGACTAGTGCAAGATGTTGCATATAGGGAAAAATAACCCTTGCTGTACTTACACGATGTTAGGTTCCATATTAGGAGTTACCACCCAGGAAAATGTAAGCGTCATAATGGATAATACATTGAATTCATCAGTTCAGTGTTCCACGGCAGTCAAAAAAGTAAACAGAAAGTTAGGAATTATTAGGAAGAGAATGGTGAATAAAACGGAGAATTTCATAATGCCACTGTATAGCCCGAAACTGAGACCACACTTTGAATAATGTGTGCTATTCTGGTTGCCGCACCTCAAAAAAGATATAGTTCCACTGGAAAAGGTACAGAGAAGGGTGACCAAAATAATAAAGGGCATGTAATAGTTTTCCTATTGTAACCAGAGGTTAAAATATAAAAATCAGGGGTTAAAGATTTTTTTTTTACTGAGCTGGAACCTGGGTTCTAAGAAAACATTGCTGGTATGTGGCATGTGTTACGATTCTGTGGATCCTTGATGGATAACAGTCTTACCTTAGGCCTGATGGATGAGTGGAGGTAACTGGCAAGGTGGAGTCCACAACCAGGCTCAGTTCAGTGTAACCTGATATGACAGAGTAATCCAACTCCAGACCAGGTCGAAGGCAGGCAGCTAGCAAGACCAGCCCAATTCAGGTCCGGGTCGTAGACAGGTGGCAAACAGAATGTCCAGGGAACAGACCGGAGTCTTGGTAGGCAGAAAGCAAGGCAAATCCAAATCCGGTTTGAGTCGTAGACAGGCAGCAGATAGAATATCCAGAGAACAGTCCAGAGTCATGGCAGGCAGAGAGCAAGGTAAGTCCAATACCAGTCCAGGTCGTAGGCAGGCAGAGAGCAAGGTAAGTCCAATACCAATCCGGGTCGTAGGCAGGCAGCAGGTAGAAGGCAGAGTGTCCAGGGAACAAACCAGAGTCGTGGCAGGCAGCAAACAAGGAATTATTAGGCAGACCAAGTCAGACAGGAAGGCAAACAATCCAACATAGCACCAGCACAAGCAAGCCTGTACCGGGCCACGCGTGCACTGAGCGCATTTCCAGAGCAGCCCGGCCATGCGTGTATCTCCCGGTACATGCGGAAGTGCCTGGTTTCCTAAAAGGGAGGCGGGCCGGAGGCCGGCCAGGGCAGCGCTATTAGGCGCTGTCCAATGAGGTGCGCGCCGGCAGTTGGCCGGCGCGCACAACTTACTTCAGCTCCTGAGCAGAAGCAAGTTATAAAAACAAAAAAAATGTGATTAGTTAGGTGGGGATTAGGGGTTGGAGCGGAGAGGGAGAAAGGGAGGAAGGATAGAAAGGAGGTTAGGGAACCGGGGAAAGGCTGGATTGTGTCGCCGCACATTTTTTTTACAATATCCCCCCTTCTCCATCCGCATGCAAATCGGGACTTGCGCGCACATGTGTGCGTCGTTATGAAATCAGGCGCGCATGTGCGTGTGGGTAGCCGATTTTATAACATGCTCGAGTCGACACGGGCATGTTATAAAATCGGAGCGTCCATGTGCGCACATCAGGAACCGCACGCACATGGAAAATTTTACCCGTTACTGTGCAAGTTCATTTTTTTTACTGTGCACCTTCTTAATTGAAAACTGCTGCTACTGATCTCTAAGGGGCGGATTTTAAGAGCCCTGCTTGCGTAAATCCGGGCGGATTTACACGAGCAGGGCCCTGTTCAATAGGCCTACCGGCGCGCGCAGAGCCCTGGGACTCGCGTAAGTCCCTGGATTTTCCGAGGGGGGCGTGTCGGGGCGGGGCCGAGCGGCGCACCGTTTTCGGGGCGGGACGCAGCGTTTCGGGGGCAGGCCCGGGGGCGTGGTTTCGGCCCGGGGCGGTCCGGGGGCGTGGCCGTGCCCTCCGGAACTGCCCCCGGGTTGCGTCTAGGTGCGCCAGCGGGCCGCTGGCGCGCGGGGATTTACTTCTCCCTCTGGGAGGCATAAATCCCCCAACAAAGGTAGGGGGGGGTTTAGACAGGGCCGGGGGGGGGTGGGTTAGGTAGAGGAAGGGAGGGGAAGGTGAGGGGAGGGCGTTAGCGAATTCCCTTGGAGGGAACAGAGGTAGGCTGCGCAGCTCAGCGCAGCCTACCTCGGCGCGCGCCGGCTACACGAAATCGGTAGCCTTGCGCGCGCCGATCCAGGATTTTAGCAGATACGCGTGGCTACGCGCGTATCTACTAAAATCCCATGTACTTTAGTTGGCGCCTGGAGCGCCAACAAAAGTACGCCAACGCGCCGTTTTTGAAAATCTACCCCAAAATGTTCTGCTGCCTTCCCTATGTGTTGTACCCCACCTTGGGTGGGTTTCTTATTCAAAAAGGCGGGTAATGCACCCAGATAATAAATAAACGATACCTGAGAATAAAAGTTCCCGTACATCTGTGTTGCTTTTGATGAATCATGATGCGTAGACTGGAAACAAAGAGCTTTTCTGTTTCGGTCCTGAGTTTTTGACTGTGTTATCCGTTCACACTTTTATTGAATACAGCTGCCTCTAGTATTTTATTTTCCTTGATCTTATTATCTTTTATTTTATTCTATTAATCATGTATTTTTTATTCTGCATTTTATTTGTTATTATTACACTCTGTTATCTTTACAATTTATTGTAAAACTCTGTAAACCATTGTGATGGTTCCCGAACACGGTATATAAAAGTTATTAAATAAAAAAATTAATAAATTTTGAGGTAGCACAACCTAAAAACAGCATCTGGCAAACGTTTATAAATTTGGGTAAAGTTTTCACTTGCAAATAGGGATTTGGGCTTAAAATGTTATTTTGTTGTATTGGGCCCAAGAAAGATAAGATTTTTGAAAAGAAGTATTTCTTTGGATAAAAATGACCTGCCCTCTAAAACTTCAGAGACATCTAAGGAAAACACCAGCTATGAGGCTCCAAAAGCTGACAAAATCTAGGTAGAATTGTTATGGGTTGGTCCTATGATATCACAAAATCCAAACTGCTTTTGTAAAAAAAATTTCCTTCTGGCGCCATCTAGTGTTTTAAAATAATATCTCAACGAAGCAAAACTCCCATACACGGAATAAAATGGCTTGATTTTGTGGACATATCACTCAAGTCCTCTTACTTGGATTGCAACCAATGTAACAAAAGAAGTTCTTGTTTTTTTTAAATAACTTATTGATTGGGAAAGGTGCTGGATTACGAGCATTAAAGACGGAGGTCCTTCATCAATTCACAGGACAGGTACAGAGAGGGGGCAGCTGCAATCTGAGTTTCTCTGCACTGCCCTGCTCTGTGCTTGAGTCTGGCCTACATTTAAGAACCTTTGTTTTCAGTTTTTGTTTTATGTTTTCTGGGAATTGATCAGTGTTTATTATAATGAACAAAAACAGGAGAAAATCAGTGGACAGAAATTAGTCATGACACTTTAAAAATTATTATTATCCTAGCAATAACTTTGTTTCCATTGCAATTTTCAAGTTTGGTAAATCAGTGCAAATGATATTAGTGAACTTTAGAGGAGAACGGAACCCAGGCTCTATCAATTGTGATCCACTGGGGGGGGGAAAATACAGCCTATAAGTGATGTATTTGCTTCCAAGAAGAGACTATGGGGCGGATTTTCAAAGGGTTACATGTGTAAATTACACGGCTGCGCACGCATGTTATAAAATCGGGCGTAGATTTGTGCACGCCAGGTTGCACGCACAAATCTACGCCCGCGCGTAAATCTTAAAATCTGGCCCTATTTGCATAGCTTTGCATCACAGTAAACCATCCAGAACCGCAAATGGGAGAATTCTAGCAACGCTTCATACCAGCACAAAATGTATTCAAGAGATCTACAAAAGAAATTATCACAGTATTTTCAACCAGAGGAACTTCCAGGCACAAGGGAGGTAAAATTTACACTGAAATGTTAAAATATGCCGAGCACTGTAGCCAAGTCCAGTTGGACGTCTTCCTTAAGGCATCGCCTCGTGTAACTTAACAGCTATAAGTACCGGACTTCAGCGTGAACAGCAAATTTACAGCAGAGTGGGGGTGACACATTTTTCCTTAATGAGCAAAGTTAACGCATTTTACATCCACAAAACATTGAAAAATGTCAAGTAATGTGAATTTTACTTTTTTATATGGCGAAGGGGTTTACTTTACTTTTGAATGCATGTTTAAATGGTTTGGGGGGAGGGAGGATGATTTTGGTAAACTTTTTATTCAACGATGTGTATAATAATTCCAACGAGTTCTTAAAAAAGAAAAGAAAAATAGCATAATAGCTTTGATTTTTTTTGACCTAGCAGTTTCCTCCTGCTCCTTTGTACTTCCAGGACTGGGATCTGGTGCCATGAGCCTTCACTCGTCACTACTGGGGATTTTGTCTCCCCCCCCGCCACACCTCACAATTTACGTTTAGTCCGGTCATTGCCGTGACAGTCCTGGTGCTCCTTCTGGAGCCCTGCAATCATAATTCCTGAATCTGGCCACTAGGTGTCACCCTTAAGCAATGACCATGGCTTTCTTCTTTCCTGCCCCCGCCTTTCCCCTCCCCACGGGATCTGACTCAAGCCACGTGGCCTGCGTCCAGCCTGAGTCCAATCCTCGCACCTTACCCCAGTCACATGGTTGGGGCAAGATAAAGTCGGCGCCATGTTGGAAAATAGCGCCAACCAGGACAGGTGCGAAGGCATACCCGTCCCTGATGCGGGATCCATTACAAGTTAAGCGATGTCTCTGGGTGGGGCCGGGGAGGCAGGGGGAGGGGGCTTGCTCAAAATGGCAAACATGCAAAGAACGCCACAAAGAGGTTTTAGAATAAAAAAATATGTTTTTATTATCTTATGCAACATTTAATACACTATAGTGCGCCCAGTTCCAGAAACTGCATCCTCAAACAGTTATAAACCAGAGTAGAGATGGTTCAGAGAAGGGCAACCAAAATGGTGCCAAGTCTGCACTGAAAGCCCTATCAGATAAGCATTAAGGACCTAAATATGTAAACCCTAAAGAAGAGGCGGAAAAAAGAGGTATGATAAAGAAATTTAAAGCCTAAGGAGCCCAATTTTCTAATATAGCACTGAAGGCTGAAGTCCACATGTCCAAACTCCACGTGGATTTTGGCCTTAATTTTCAAATCTGATTTACGCGGGTCAGTCCATTTTGAAAATTAACGGGTACGCGTGAACCCATGCGCAGCAGACGCGCACACATTCCCACCTGAACGGGGGCAGGTGGAAACGTTGACGTGTACATTTACACACGGCACATACTTTTGATTTTAGAAAGTACGTGCGTAAATGGTTTCCCCGCCCTAACTCTGCCTCTTTCAAATTCGCATAAATGTACACGTGAAAATGCTTCAGTGCATACTTTTATAGGCTAATTTTTTGTCTTCATGCATATATGCGTTTGAAAATTCACTCAGAAATGTAGGAATGTACTAGAAGCAGATAGTTTTCAAAGAATATGATGTCAGATAAGGACCATAAGGCCCTTCTAGTTTTCTTCATGGTGCAATGTCCAAGACCCCAGTTTGATCTCGGGCTTTTCCTTCACACCATTGCACCTAGGGATCCTTTGTACATATTCCCCCTGTCTCTCCTTTACACTAGGATATAGATATGTAGATCCTTAAGTCTCATAGGGATTTTGGATTTAACACTGTCCCTGCACTAGTTCGGTAATCCTTCCCTGGATTGCCTCTACTCTACTGATATCCTTTTGGAGATAAGTCTCTAGGGATAGAGCATGCCAGGTCAGCTTTCACCAACGACCTGTAGCAAGGCATAATCACCTCCTTTTTTTTTTTTACTTGTTATACCTCCTCCTATTCACTCTAGCATTCCTCTGTCTCTTGCCACTGCCCTGTCAAACTATTTTGCTATCTTTTCATTGTAAAGGAAGTTAGATGGTGGAAATCATTATATGAGGCTGAAAGGATGTAAGCTGAGGAGTAGCATAATGAAATATTTGATCTAGCACCACCAGCACCTTCAGGAATATTCAGGCTGTTGACCATTTTGTCCTCTCCAGTAATGTCTAATCTCCCCTCTTCTCTACATCTTTGATTCCGTTGATGAGGCATTCTTCTTACAACTCTATACTCTCCACTGCTTTAGATGCTCTTGTTCCACCCCTCTGCTATCCTATAAGGCATGACAAACTCCAACCTTGGCTCACCTTCAGAGTTCACTTAAGAACATAAAAAATTGCCATGCTGGGTCAGACCAAGGGTCCATCAAACCCAGCATCCTGTTTCCAACAGAGGCCAAAACCAGGCCACAAGAACCTGGCAATTACCCCAAACACTAAGAAGAACCCATGCTACTGATGAAATTAATAGCAGTGGCTATTCCCTAATAAACTTGATTAATAGCAGTTAATGGACTTCTCCTCCAAGAACTTATCCAACCCTTTTTTGAACCCAGCTACACTAACTGCACTAACCACATCCTCTGGCAACAAATTCCAGAGCTTTATTGTGCGTTGAGTGAAAAAGAATTTTCTCCGATTAGTCTTAAATGTGCTACTTGCTAACTTCATGGAATGCCCCCTAGTCCTTCTATTATTCGAAAGTGTAAATAACCGAGTCACATTTACTCGTTCAAGACCTCTCATGATCTTAAAGACCTCTATCCTGTGCCCACTCTGCTGAATGTCAATGGCTGAAGTCCCATCCCATGCTGACTCCATTCTTTTCAGCTTCATGCTCATCTTCCCTTTGCCAAGCAAGATTATTATTGCCATCTGACAGGCACATGTTCCAACAACCTCCGCCATCTCGTTTGCCACGCTCACTTCCCTCCTCAAACTGCCTCCACTTCCCATCCCCTTTTGCTCTCCGTCCAGACTATGGCTGACTATTTCCATAACAAAAGTGACTGGAATAATCATGAATTCTCCTCTAGACTGCCCACTTTATTCGCCTTTCCTTTGGCCTCTGCCATGCTTTCTTCTTTTTCTCAGTTCATGGAGGATAGAATTGCCCATCTTCTCTCCTCCTCCAAACTCACTACTTGCTCCTCTGACCCCATTCTTATGCAGCTCCTCAGGTCTAGCTTCCTACAGTCAACCCTGCCCTCTGTCACATTTTTCAAGCAATCACTTTCCATTGTGACTCTCTTTTTTTTCCTTCAAACAAGCCTGTGATCAAACTGCTCTTCAGAATACCTACACTGGACTCTAACCTACTCAGCTATCAGCCCATCTTCCCCATTTTACATCCAACTACTGGAGTGTGCAGTTCATTTCTTCTGTCTTGACGTTCTGTTGTCTCAGCAGCTCTGGGTCCTCTTCAGTCTGCTTTTCAATCTCTACATGCTACAGGATCTGCTCTCACCAAAGTCTCCAGTGGACCTCTTTGTGGCCAAGGCCATAAGCCTTTACTCAGTTCTTATTCTCTTGGACTTATCCGCTGTTTTTGATACCATTAATCACTATCTACGCCTTGTCACATTGTACTCGGGACTTTGCTCTATCCTGGTTTTCTTCTTACCTCTCCCATCGTATTTTTACCTGTATCCTCTGGTGATTCTTACTCAACTGTTATTCTGCTATCAGTCGGTGTGCCTCAAGGCTCTGTCCTGGGCCCTCTTCTTCTTTTCTATCTACACTTTCGCCCTTGGCACTCTAATCTCCTCCCAAAGTTTCCAGGACCAAGCTCCCCCCAGATCTTCCTCTCTGTATATTATTTTATTTATTTATTATTTATTTAAAATCTTTTCTATACCGTCGTTAAGCTATATGCCGTCACAACGGTTTTCAATAAGGCACAAAATTAATGTTGCTAAATGTATTAATATATCAACTAAACAGGTGCCATCAAGATCGGTAACACTAGTTTCATAATACATACTAATTGGTGGGTGTGGATAACTCATTGTCCTTTCTTATCCGTATCAGCTGAAAAAATGAATTAATAATTATATCTTATCTTTTGGTGTTGTGAAACTAAAATATAAAATAAAATATACACGTGTTGAATAAGGTGATGTGTAGGGTGTTCATTTGACCGCAACCCTCCACTGTTTCATTTGACCGCAACCTCCACAAATTTTCATCACAAATCCAATCCCAAATTCCAGCCCGTTTGTCTGACATTGCTTGCCTGAATGTCCCACTGCCACTGTAAACCTTAGGATATTTAAGATGTGTTTTTAGTTTATTATGATGTATTTTAGGTGTAATAATGTATTTTAGGTTAATAATGTATTTTAAATGTACTATAGGTTTATTAATGTTGTATGAATATTTAGCTGCATGTTTTATTTTTTTGTGAACTGTTACGATGGGTCCCTAGTGACGGTAAATAAATCTAAATCTAAATTTAAACCTAATATGGCCAAGACAGAACTTCATGGCTTTCCCCAAAAACTTGTCTACCTTATTCCCTCTTTTTCTTTGTGGATGACATTCTCATCCTCCCAATTCTCTTGGTCCATAAACTTGGGGCCATCTTTGATGTCTCTTTCTCCTTCTCTTCACACATCCAAAACACTGCTAAAGTGCATCAGTTCTTGCCCTAAAACATCATGAAAATCGTCCCTTCTTTTCTGCTCATCCAATCTGTCCCGTCCAAAATGCTCATCCACTCTTATCACCTGCCGCTTAGGTTCCTGCAACATGCTCTTTGCTGGCTTCTCACTGAACCATCTTTCTCCATGGCAATCTATTTCAAAATTCAGCTGCATAAATTATATTCAGCATCGCTATGACCGTGGAACTCCTCTTCTCAAGTTACTGCATTGGCTGTCTACTTCTACATACAGTTCAAGCTTCTCTTACTTGCCTATAAAATGCATTCATTCTGCAGCTCCTCAGCATCTCTCTTTCTTTCTTTCCCCTACACCCTTCCTCATGACTCCATTCATCCAGCAAGTTGCTCTTGTCTGTGCCCTTCTCCTCCACTACCAGCTCACGACTCCAGGCTTTCTAGCATGCTGTGCTGTATGCCTGGATGAGACTTCCTGAGCTGGTGCGTCAGGCTCCCTCTCTAGCCATATTCTGTTTAAAAACTTGTTGTTTCAACACTGTCTTTAAAATCTAAGTACTTCTCTATAATACACTTCTTACAGATTCTTGTTTGTCATGTATGCTTCTCTTACCTAGATTGTAAGGTCCATGGAGCAGGGACTATCTCTTATGTGTGTTTGTACAGTGCTGAGTGTGTCTTGTAGCACTTTAAACATGATACATTTTAGTAGTAGTATATTTCTTTGCAGAAAGGGTGGTGAATGCATATAACAGCCTCACCGTGGGAGGTGGTAGAGACAAAATCAGCAGCAGAATTCAAGAAAGCCTGGGACAAGCACAAAGGAGTCTTAGCTGCAAAGAAACAAAGGTATTACGAAGTATATATTTCTCCCCTGAAATGATGGCATCTCCAGGCACTAGAGGACATGTTGAAAGAGAAGAAGAAGGAAAGATGCTTTAAGTCAATGCTTCTGGGATTTGGAGCCCCGGGGATAAAGGACCTGGAAATCCAGCTGTAGCTAGTCAAGACATTGCGAGAGAAACAGCAAAAAGGGCTAGCGCTTAGAGAAATAGCCAGAAAAGTGGAGGCCAGGAAGCCACAAAGGCAGCAGGGCCCTAGAAATGGCCAGCAAGGCTGAGGCCCAACCAGACAGGTCAAACAGAACCCGTGAGCTATCACGCTGGTAGTGAATATCTAGGCCAAAGGGTTGAAGAAGCTAGCTGATTGGGGGTTTAGCAGTTTTCGTAGGATATCAGACTCTAAATTCCAATCCTAAGCCACTAACGTCCTTTAAAATTGGTCCAATAGTGTCACGTACCCTCTGTTTTTGTGATTTTGGTGTTAGGGGAGTATGACACTAGATTGTTTGCCTATCTATGTAATGGTGTATGGAGGAACTCTAGGAAGAGTGTGCCCTGTGTTATATAAGACTAAGCTCTTAGAGGGAGTGTGTGACTCTGAAGTGGTCTCTGTCACCATTTATACTGGAGAGCAAACAATATGCTCACTGGCATTTGCCAAAGGCACTTGGAAGGAGTACATCACACAACTAAAGTGTGGGAGATCCTGTGGCCCTACCTAGAGTTCCTGCTGAGAAGAATTCATTGATGGGATATAAATATTGATGAGATTAAGGTAGAAGATGATGTTCAGAGAAGCAGATTGAGAACTAAATGCTATACTAGAGGAAGAGGAAGTGTAAAGTGTGTCTGTTTTGTTGCTGCTGTTTATCTCTGCTGTGAATTCCATGACTCGTCCCTTTTTTTTAGGGATTTTTATTGTGAACTGACTGCTGGTGCCCCAGAAAAATAAAAGTTTGTATGATTTTGAAATATAACCCTTTGAGCCAGGCTCAGTCTGCTAAAACACCGGGTGGTTTTGTTTGAGAGGTGAGTTTGCCAATGTAAGAAAGAGAAGATTGAAGATTTTGGTTGGGGGAGGGGGGAGGGGCGGTCCTGATAGTCATAAAGGAGAAAGGCAGATGTTATTGGGTATGTTCCCAGTTCAGGCATGAGAAAAATATTGCCACTAGCCCTGAGCCAGGCCCAGTCCCTCATCTACCCAATCAGACTGTAGTTTTCATGAACCCACAGAGGCTGGTGCCAGGACCACAAAATCCCAGCACCGTGCACCCTTCATTTTATGTGCCCTAGCTTGGGGGGTGGGGGTGGAGTTGGACTTGTGGTAAATAGTGAAGGAATAAAGACGAGAAGAGGACAGCGATGTATGTGCTGAGCTGCGGGGTCGGCTCTATGAAGCAATTATTGCACCGCCCTCTGTATCTGTGCAGCAAGAGTTACAAGTTAAAAGCCTGACCCCCTTTCCTATGGGACCCTCATGTGCAAGTAGCCAAGGAGCTGCCCAAAAGAGGCTTGAGAGCCTGCTGCCTGACCGGATGCGCTATCACTCAAGGGGAAAGCCAGAGTGCGAGTAGGGTCTGCAATATAGCAACAGGAAGGGAAAATGAATAGACTTGATGGGCTTGGCAGTCGGCCAACTTCTCCATACTCTCTGTTTCCTATTTATGGCCAGTGTCAAAACAGTTGGCTAGGACATCATGCTAAAATGTCTAAATATTTTTTACGTGAATAGAAAGGATGACCATCGCTCATTGTTTTGTTAAAAAAATGTCACTATGGGGCTGGCCCCGGTTGCTCAATGGTAGAGCTGTGCACTGCCAACAAAGGGATCTGGACTCGGCTCCTGACTCAGGTCTTCTGATCGCCAGGTTGACTGGGCTGGAAATGCTGTGGAAGAGAGGGAGTCACAGTCATTGCACGATGACAGCAACTGGTGGCAAGATGTAGAGCCCATGGTCGCAGATTTCCAGAAGGAGACCCTAGTGCATGGTCCCCCCCTGGCAAGGATTGTTACCACAGTGACTGGAGTGGGAGAGGATATATAAATAGGAGAAAAATTCCCAGGCAAATGAAGGCTCTCAGCACCCATCCCCGGCTTCTGTTCCGATTGAGCTAGAAGCCCATAGGAACTGGAGGAAACTGACGGTCAAACAAAAAAAAAAAGATTGTTACTATAAAGGAAACAGGTTAATTACTTGATTTCGCTATTATTTTGCAAATGATATCTATTTCCACACCAGTCCTTCTTTAGAAAGAAGGAAAAGAGGTGCAATGCCCCCGTGCCCATTTACTTTCTGGGGACATTCCTGGGCTCAAGATTGATCTGGCGGGAGCCCCCTCTCCTCAGGCAGTCTCCATTGGTCCTTGTGTGCTGATCTTGGCGGGAGCCCCCTCTCCTCGGGCAGTCTCCATTGGTCCTTGTGTGCTGATCTGGTGGGAGCCCCCCTCTCCTCAGGCAGTCTCCATTGGTCCTTGTGTGCTGATCTGGCGGGAGCAGCCTCTCCTCAGGCAGTCTCCATTGGTCCTTGTGAGCTGATCTGGGCGGGAGCCCCCTCTCCTCAGGCAGTCTCCATTGGTCCTTGTGTGCTGATCTGGCGGGAGCCCCCTCTCCTCAGGCAGTCTCCATTGGTCCTTGTGTGCTTGGCATCTGGTGCCTCTACCTGGGGAAGGTGATATTAATGGATGGGATTTCTCTCCCTTCACCCCAAGAAACCCCCCAAAAAACAGATGGGACTGTAACCAGGGCTGACAGTATTTACAAATACGTTCAAGTTTAATTTGGTTATATAACTATATATAATTGGGTTATATAACTCACTGGACCAGTTGCAACTGGTCCAGTGAGTAATTGCCAGTCATAAGGGGAGGGATCCATTGCATCCAGACTGCTGCTGCTGTCTCCTCTGCTCCACGTCCACTCTACTGCTGGATCCACATCCTACTGAAGGACCAAATTCTACTTTTGCACAGCCAACATCCTGAGGCTTTCTTGCTCAGTAGAAGGGGTTTTCCATTACTTGAGTTTTATAGCTCAATTAGACCCATGGCTTGCTCGTTCCTTATAACTTTCCAGTGACCCCAGCTCAGCTAAACCCATGACTAGCTAATCTTCTCAACTAGAAAGACCTGTGTAGGCTTATAGAAAGAGTACAAACTCTCTCATACTGTCCAGCATTTTTTAATCAGCTCCAAAAATCAGCTACCCTAGGGTTTTCACCCCTCTTGTCCTTTAGGGTAAGGGTCTATTTGTTTCCAAACCAAATCCCTCTTTTAGTCAACGTTTTGCCAATATCTGTTTGTTAAGTGATATTTCAATATAATTCTGCAGTAATAGGGAGTTGTCATATGCAAATGACCGACCTGAAACTCTGATTCATACCTCTTCAATCATCTTCATAGAAGGGGGTCTGATAACCTTTTCAGTCTTGCTCTGACTTTCCCGGGCTGGCAGCTCATGTTACACTGCCTTTTCCTATTGTAATTCACTTCAATGTCATCATGTGCTTTCTACCCACCTCCCCTCCAGGAGGGGGTTTTTAGGGGCAAATTATATAAGCATTCTAATATTAAGTAGGGTTCAACAAAAAAACAAGAAGGTTGCACCTTCCACAGAAAAAGAAGCTCAAGAGCAAGGGAAAGGATCATGATAGGAACATAGACTCAGAGCGAGTAAGAGGAAACATCTTCATGGAGAGGATGGTGGCTGTCTGGAATAACCAACCTGCAGATGTAGGAACAATGACAGAACTCAAACCTACTTGGAACAAATAGAGAGGACAGTGGTAAACAGCACAGAAACATAGAAATGTCGGCAGAAAAGGACCAAATTATCCACCCAGCTGCCCAGCAAGCTTATGCCAGTATCTGCCGCACTGTGCAAGTTACCCTCATGCTTATCGGTTTCCCAGACCGTAAAAGTCAGGGCCCTTGGATGCTGTTTGAATCCAGTTTCCCTTAACCCTTGCCGTGGAAGCAGAAAGCAATGTTGGAGTTGCATCAAAAGTATCAGGCTTAGCGATTAAGGGTAGTAAGCGATTAAGGGTAGTAAGCGCCGCATCATCAAGTTATCCCCATGTTTATTTGTTTTCCAATATGTCTAACCAGTGCCTTTCATTTTAAAGTTGGGGGATTGCTGAAAATGTACAATTCAATGTTTTAAGTTCAACTATAATCCTCCAATCTATGTCTATTAAAGACGCAAATATTTGGCCGTCATAATAGGCTTCATTGTACAACAAAGATTCACTTTATTGCTCTGCCTTATTTTTAATCATAGGCCGATATAACAACTTTTTTTCATTTTTCATATTGCTAAGTGTCCCATGCTATTAAACGTTCATTCCATTGTGTATACCATAACCATTAAAATTCATCAATTGTCGACATTCATATTAGAACTTATCTTGTCCAAAATGCTCTTCGCCCATTCTGCTGATCAACGGTGCCAATGCCCGACACGGGGCCATGTTTCGGACAACGGAGTCCTTTTTCAAGGGCTATTTCTGCGTCAAAATGATGGAAAACTTAATATGCATCCAATTATAATTTTTGTTAACAACATTTCTACAGAGCAGCCTAGGTCAAACGTACTGAGCCGGCAACCTATACCATCATGGAATCTCTCGGCGTTTTTCCAATATTTCACTTCTGGTCTACCCCGGAACCTCATTTTTAAGCAATCTAAATTCATACTCATCTAACACCTGACTTATACTTTAGTCCAAAAAAGGGCACTGACGTCACCAATCAATTAACCTAAGGAATTCCACTCGATTGCTGCATTCAGCCCTGCTGGAGCTACTGTGTCCCTGCAAAAGATCCACTGCATCTCTCGCTCATTTAATATAATGTTTGGATCACCACCTCTAGGATTAGTGGGAACTTGCTCCCTAATTCTCCATTGTAATTGCTGGAACGTATGTTGTTTTTTCCAAGCAGTGTGTTACCATCGGCGCTAAAACCTTCCCCGTTGTGATACAACTTCGATGTTCTGTGAGTCCTTACTTGGATGGAACGTTTAGTGCGCCCAATGTAATATAATTGACAAGGGCACACTATTAAGTAAATTACTTGTGCAGACTAACAATCTGTATACTCTCGTGCAATATGTGTGTTCCCATGTACATCTGTCCATTGGGCACCTACAATGGCCTGACTGCAAATTGAACAGTGTTGGCATGACCAATGTCCTGGTGACAATGTGTTGTCTAAATTTCATATAGGTCTCAAAAATGAATGTATCACCACGTCACCAATATTTTTGCCTCGACAGAAAGTTATAATAGGAGACTCCCGAAATACCTCATGTATTTTCAGTATTGGCCAATATTGCCGTATTAATGATGCAACTGCAGCTGCCTTGTCAGAATATAGCAATGAGCACACCATACAACTGTCCTCTTTGTCTACTATTCTGTCCAACAGCAACCATTGCCTCTCAGCGTTCCAAGCTCGTTTGTAAGCTTTCTTGATGTGTTTATAAGGGTTGGAATGATGATTATTAGTTCGAGGTTCGAACTAATAATCGTCATTCCAACTCATCAGCTTTTTTCACGAATTCCTGTTTGGAGTAACCATTCATAGTAGGGATGGTGTTCTCTGGGTGATGTACTGGGTTGGGTTTGTGCTAAACAAAAAGTTCTATTTGAGTTTGATCAGACCACAAAATGTTTTGAGACATTGCTACAGTATCAAAATCTTGTCCCATCATTTACAAATGTCAGATTAGAAGAAATCTATAACCATGCTTTTGCAGTCATTGGATCTAGCCCTTTGAACTATTTTCCTCTTTATTTCAGGGACTTACTAGACTATAAGACTTTTTGTAAACAGGTTAAAGCGTACCTTTTGCAGGATCTTTACAAACTAAAAATTGCTTTGTTCTTTAATTTGTTTTCTGGTTTGAAGATACCATCCTACGAAGGGCTTCATGAGGATTTATTTGTTTATTGTTTGTGTGGTTGTTTGTCATATTATATTGGGTTTTATGATTTAAAATTTGCAAACTGCTGTAAATCAATTGAATTGAATAAGTATTTTTAAATAAATACAGTATCCCCTGAGTGCTCATTTGCATACTTCAAACAGTATTCAAGCTGGACTTTCTTGAATATTGGCTTCCTTCTTGACACCTCCCATATACAGGCCAGATTTCCAGAGCGCTTGGGATATTGTTGTCACATGTACACGTTGACCTGTCTAGCAATAGAAGCCTGCAGCTCTTTCAAAGTTGCCATTAGCCTCTTGGTTTGCCTCACTGATCTTGTCTCCTTCTTGCTTGGCCATCCAGTTTGGCCTGACCTAGGCAGGGTCTTGATGGTGCCATATATCTTCCACTTCTTAATAATGGTCTTGACCATACTTACTTTGAGCGATATTCAATGACTTTGCAATTCATTTACAGCCATCCCCAGATCTGAGCCTTTCCATAACTTTAGTTCTTTTGACAGCTCATTTGGTGCTAGTGATTGAGTCTTTGCTTTGGCACTGTCCAGCAGACAGAACTAACAGGAACTGCTGAATTTTATCCTGTCATCATGTGAATCAGTACAATTTAGCATAGTGTATTTTTGAGTTAATGTGCACTAAATGGAAACAAAACGCTAAATGATTTAAAAAATTTAAAAAAAAAGTTTTCTGGCTGCACGTATATATGGAAGCAGATATTTTATAAAGTATGTGATTATTCCACTTGTGAAAATACTTATTTGTGCACATACTTGAAATCACCAGTTCTCCGATACCTCTACCAGTTCACCTAGACCTTTAGCAGTTCACCTAGGCTCTCCAGTAGTTCTCCTTGAACTTCCATCAGTTCACTTAAACCTCCCATCCAAAAAAGAGAAGTGTGATTTCAATAGCAGAGTCCATGGCAGGTGCAAAAAGCCTATGGAAAAAATTCAGTAATGTATGCACATATACATTTACAAAATAGCAACTTACGTGCACATTTCCGAACCCCACCCTAGAACATCTCTAAGCCTCCTGTTCTTTCTTTAACATTTCCCCACAGCATTGCTAGTACCTGTGAACTTCATGCGTTTGCAAAATACTACTTACGTGAGCACATGCTATTTACGTGCATAACTACCAAATAGAAGGTGAACATTTTGTAAAAGAGCATAGGCTTTGTATATAGTGAGAGAAAGAGAGAGAGAGTGTGTGTTGTTTTGTAATAATTGTTTAAAATGGCATGGAAAACTCCATTTGTTTCATTTCAATGCATTTCCCTTCCAAAATGACAATATGATACAAAACCAGAATTTCATTTTGTTGCATTAGTGTGCATTAAAATGCAGAAACGAAACAAAATATATATATACACACACGTTTTAATAAAATATAATTTAATGAAAAATATATAAAGGATGCAGTGAGGTTTTTTTTTTTAATGAATGCTTTTTCCAAAATTGCAGTCTAACAGCGTTTCCAAGTGCCTATCTTCCTTTAGTGTTTGCTCCCATGGCACAGGACCCGAGAAAGGCAGGCATAGGCCTGGGAAGCACTCACAGAGCAGGGTGCCAAAAGGCTGCGGAAGCGTTCACGCACTCCTGATGCGTCCGCTCTTCATTGCTGCTGTACCCTGCAGTGTTCTGACTTTGAAATGTGCCCCCCAAACCTACCCCTCAGCCGTGGAGAGAAACGCTGACAGCTGGTACAGCCCGAGGGCTTGCTTTGCAGAAATAACTTGGGGCATTGTGAATACCAAGCTGCCGCTGTGGCTTCTCACCTGCATTTCCGACACATCATCCCTTCCAGGCCGAGTTGTGGAAATGGGCCAGGCGTGCTGGAATTAATTCCCAACACTGAGGCCAAGAGGTAGAAAATATTTGCCTTTTCCATGCCTCCAGGACGGAACTCAGGCTTGTTGTACAAGCAGAATAAAGGCAGCTGATCAGAGACGGCAGCCAGAGTTACGTTTATGTTATAGAGGCCGACCCAACAAATTTCACACAGTTATGATCCCTTGCACCATAAAGCTTACAATCCTTGTGGGTACCTGAGCCAGGGAGAGATAACGTGACTTGCTTCCCATCAGCACTTTATTTCTTCAAAGCAAAATGTAACATATAAACAGACCAGTCTCAGGGAGAGTAAGTTTATAACAACCCAGCTTAGCTTATACCTTGCCAAAGCACTTATGTTTAACCTATGAAGTTACAGTGCTTTTCAAAGTGAACTTATGAGCTTACGTTCGCTTTGAAAATTATCTCACCCCCAAGGGATTGCGCTTCCAATCCCTGCTGAGCACTGACCCACTCGCTGCAGGACCGGGGACATGGGTTCTGTGGTGGGGATAGGATAAATCTATAGGGCCCTATGGAGGATTCCCTCTTAAAAAAACTAAACACTTCCAAACAGAAAGAGATTTTACTGAAGAGAATGAAAAGTTCAGCACACAAAAACAGAAATAGCCGTTATCCAAGAATAAGTTCAAAGAGTCCCAATAATATGTAGAAGTCTTGGAAGCCCCTTGAGTGTAGGCTAGGACGTAGGGGTCCCTCCTAGCTCTCTCCCAGTGGTGCCTTCTCCTTTTTGAAAGCCCTTAGAATCCAGGGAAATCCTCTTTTCCTACTCAGAGAAAGGGTAGCGCTCCACCTGACGGCCGTATCAGCTCCCTGACCAGGCACTGTGTCCTCCCTCCACCTTTGGAGTCAGGAAACCAGCTTAGATCTGAATACCTTAGTACTCCCACAGGGCTCCTTGGAAACTGGAAAAAAAAAAAAAGGCAACTAACCCTCTCTTCTCCATGAGCTCAGTGATCCACGGCCCCTTGGCTGCCCCTCACTCGCAATTTGGACAGTGCTTGTCTGAAATTAACCAAGAAGAACTCCAGCCAGTTACTCAAGAGCTCTCCCCCTCAGGGATGCATGAAGTCACTATTTATACTGCTTTGATAATTCATTATGAATTTCCATTGCAAACGTGCATCCCTATTTATTTATTTATTTTATTCATATAATTTATAAACCGCACTATCAACACTTCTAGGCAGTTATACAAAACAACACCCATAAAATAAAGTAAAATAAACATACATAACAAAATAAATAAAACATACAAATACAAATGTAATAGTTAAGACAAAACAAGTCCCCTTTCCTCCCCCAGACAGATTTGTCCATTATTCAGGATTTCCTCCTCCTGACAGGCCATTCCAATCATTTAGCAAGTCTCCCCCACTGCCCCAGAACATTAATTAAAACAAGTGATATCATCACCTCATATTTATGGCCCAGGACTCTCTCCGGAATACCATATTAGGCCAGTCAGAGCCAAAGTCAAACATGAAACTGCCAAACAATTTCATCCATTCGAACCAAGTAACTCAGGCAGGGTCTTCGAATGCTTTAACCCTTCATTATAAATATCACAATAAATCATAGGAGAAAACTAAACACTCACCACAGAAAACTAAACAGAGTAGGAGGCAGGTTCTCAGACACAAGCAGAAAATGAGTGGGAAGACAGGGGAATAAATAAATAAGACCTCAAAGCCTGAAGCCTAAAGCCCAGCTGTCATTCTCCAAAGCTGTTGCACCAGAATAGCCGAGGCATCAGCTTAATGTGTTTATGTAAT
Source organism: Rhinatrema bivittatum (assembly GCF_901001135.1). Classification (NCBI taxonomy): domain Eukaryota; kingdom Metazoa; phylum Chordata; class Amphibia; order Gymnophiona; family Rhinatrematidae; genus Rhinatrema; species Rhinatrema bivittatum. The sequence goes on along the minus strand of NC_042616.1, from coordinate 795,941,479 downwards.
CTATGGTCTTCTACCATTTGTTATCAGTCATATAAACCTTTACTACTTTGCTTATCTGCTATAGCCTTGCCAGCCTTGGTTATAATTCATTGCATTTCTACATAACCTATCATCATCAGGTGGCAGTTGCAAAATGCAGGTCTTGCACAATCTTGTATTTGACAATTCACGCATATCCAGCATAGCCCTCTGCTTCAACGGCAGGGGAGCAAGTCTGATATTTCACTTCAATGCAAAGCCAGCATAGCTCTCTGCTTCAACGGCAGGGGAGGAAGTTTGACACTTCACGCATATCCAGCATAGCTCTCTGCTTCAACGACAGGGGAGAATGAAGAAAGGTGGATCTATATTCAGGCAACGATCAACAAGTACTGAATTACACAGTCTGAATAAACAGATAAGCATGGGTGTAGCTTGCTTATCGCGGTGGTTATACCCCTAACTAAATTAAGCTATTTCACTTAGATGCAGTTCCACACTGCTCTCTACATTAATGGTGGGGGTGGAAGGGAAATAGAACCAAAAGCTTACTAAGAGCCAAGAGAAACAGATAAGTAAGTGAGAGAAAAAAAAAAGTGTGAAAGCTTGCTGGGCAGACTGGATAGGCCATTTGGTCTTCTTCTGCCATCATTTCTATGTTTCTATCTCTTCTCTGCATCCTTGGGAGCTGATGCTGGCACTGGAGGGTATGGTTGAGGGTAGTCCCTGAGGAAAAAAGCCCAGGGCATCACTCACGTTCTCTACTTGCAACAGTCTACCTTTTCTAGGAGTTGGTCTCAACATCGTCAGTATCATCTATCTCCCCCATCACCCTCACGGGAGGCTACAACGCTACTTACTAAACCTCCCAAAGTTTCTCAGCTATTAGCTCTTTTTCTGATTCATGGAATCCCAGACAAGATTCTTTCTCAGAATCATTTGATGAAAATACTCCCTCCATTGCCTGGGAAGCAGTAACCATACAGGATCATGCCACTGGTTTTAGGCCATTGCCACTTCTGCTACCCCTGCCCTGCTAACGCCAACTTTAGATGGCTTTCCCCACCTATTCCCTCTGCTCCAAATCAAAAGGAAGAGGAACAGGTGGCAGTGACATATTTTCTTCAAATTTTAATTTCTCTTCTGCCTTGGCTGGCTTGTATTTTCTGCCATTCTGAGGCTAAAAGAGTCTTTTTTCAGTTTAGAGGCAGACTGGCTTTTTTCTTGCTACTGATACTACTGTGCTGGGCTGGCACTTCAGCAAATCCTCTCCCCCTATCATTCCCTACACTGCCTTTTCCTCTCAGTGGCATAATGAAATTTGAAGTGCCTTCTGGGGGTTTTTCATATCACAAAGGAATTTAACTTATTGATAAAGTACCACTCTAGTGTGTGCAAAATGCATATTTCACACACAGATACAGTGAGGGTGCACTGCTGACTCCTTTTCCACACATAAAAAAACTATAAATAAAACCAAGAAGGCCTGTAACCTGGCAGGCTCTTCTTCACTCCAAAGTCTATGCTGACCTCACTGCACTGCACTGAGCTTTGTCTGTCAGACCACTCAAAGACAGAAAAATCACTAGCTTCAATCTCTTCTCCACTACTGCCCTCCCCCAGTAACCATAGAAAGCAAAGAATGCAGTTGCCACTGCCTCTCTTTCTGTCACAGTGGGTAGACCAGCAGAGAAGATCAGAAACAGCCCTTACCAGTGCCAAAAGTCAATTTTTAAAAGGCTTTTTTAAACTCTGAGATTCCTCAAAATAAATCCTTCTCTACCAATTGCTAGAGAGGGAAAATAGAGAGTTTCCTTGAATATGCTCAGATCTTACAGTGGAAAGACATCAGCACCCACTTGATCCACATAGCAGCTATAGGCTAGTTAAAAAGTTGCTTCACCATGATTTGTCCTCCATCTGGTCTCCATTCCAACTTGACCTGCCGTAGCTCCCAGGAGGCTATGATTTCATATAGGCAAGCTTTGTTTGCTATAGTTACCAGTTTGCATAGCCATAGACTTAAATGTGCCAGAGACTTGAATTGGAAATATATGACAGGTGTTTTTGGCTTCTGTATATTTATCATGGCCTTCTTTATAGTTTTTTCAGGGGTGGTTTTTCATTCTTTATTATTTGTGTTCATTTTTAGAATAAGGTGGTTTGCAATGCTCTTATTTGCATTTTGATTTTTGAATATGTTCTAAATTAAGTGGTTTGGGTTTTGTTTTGAATTTTTAATTTGCATTAAATTGGGAATTTTTGTATTAAACATATTATTGCTTGATTGAATGATACATCTTTTTCCCTTGGTTATGTTGATAACTAGTATAACACCATCAAATCTATCAGCAGAAGTTAATCAGGAAGTCGTTTAAGAGAGAACTCGTGTCTCTGAGATGTGAGGGTATCCAATGATCTGCTAGTGAGAGAGAGGCCTCCCCCCCTGCCCCCACCCCTCCATCTCTGAGGTGTGTGTGTCTTTACCAGTGATCTAACAGTGATAGAGCCCTCCCCTACTACCAGCAACCTCCGAGGTGCAGGTACACAGTGATCTTCTCGTGAGAGATGGCCCCCTGTCTGACGAGTGCAGATACACAGTGATCTATTAAATGGGAAACACGCTCCCCCACCCCCCACTGTGTGTTTTGAGGTGTGTGGGAAACACATTGATGTATTAGTGAGAGAGGTCCCCCTAGTCTCGAAATATGCAGGTTACAAGAGGAGCTTCTCCCCATTATCCTCTCTGATTGTGAGTGGGCGCACTGTGATTTGTTACTGACAGCAAAACCTGCTTCGCTCCAGCACCCACCATCTCTGATGTGTACAGTTGCAATTTAATCTGTTAGTGAATGAAAGGACTTCAACCTCCTGATACATGTGTTAATACCATAAATCTTCTAGTGTAGTTTATATGGCCAGGCTTCAAATTCTGGTCTTGTAATATGTCCTTTTTACCCTGGTCCAATATTGCCAACTTAACCTCTACCTTTTGGTCATTTTGGGGCACGTAATTCAAAAACATTTATCTGGGAAAACTTCCGAGCTATCCAGCTAAATACTGACTTTTAGGTATTTTGGGGGTTTATAGACGGATAACTCGTTATCTGGCTAAAATTTGTGCGCATCTCAAAAAAGATATAATGGAATTAGAAAAAGGGCGACCAAAAATGACAAAAGGGATGGAATGATTCCCCTATGAGGAAAGGCTAAAGAGGTTAGGGCTTTTCAGCTTGAAGAAGAAATGTCTGACTAGAGGACATTCAATGAATTTACTAGGTAATAACAAATAGGAGAAAAAATCATTTTTTACTCAATGCATAATTCAACCTCTGGAATTTGGTTGCTGGAGGATGTGTAGATGGGTTTAAAAGAGGTTTGGGAGAAGTTCGTGGAAGAAAAGTCCCTAAACCATTATTATTTCTTTAAAAGATTTTTAACCCGCACGTATCAAGGGGATTTTTACGGTAGTTTACAAGCGTTACAAGCATAAACAAGGTGGAGTTGTAGAAGTCCATTTCTTATCCCTGAGATAAGCAGCATGGAATCATGGGGATCCTGCCAGGTTCTTATGGCCTGGATTGGCCACTGTTGGAAACAGGATGCTGGGCTTGAGGGACCTTTGGACTGACCCAGTATGGAAAATCTTATTTTCTTATGATTTTTAATCGTATTCTCAGCCTTCCATACAGTTGAAATGAGTAGTTTGGAATTAATTATCTCTGTCTGCTCTTTATTTAAATGCATCTGGGCCACTTCCGTTCTCTCACAACCTCACTATGGGGATATTCTAACTTCTCTGTTATGCCAGTATCTTTTGAAGATTCCTCACTCTGAACCACTGTTTATCTTTTATATTACTGTTTTTTATGTTTTCATTTTATGGATGAATCTTTGGTGAACTGCTTAGAACCTCTTAGACTGTTGGGTTATACATTTTTAATAGAAGTAAACCATGCGCTCCTGAGCAACTGTCGGCTTTCCCCCGTGACTTAATTTAAAAGCCGTTCTATCACCTTTTTAAATGTAAGTGCCAGCATTTTGGTTCCACCCTGCTTAAGGTGGAGCCCATCCTTCCACAATAGGCCTCCCTTCCCCCAAAACGATGCCCGGTTCCTAACTAGTTTAAAACCCTCGTCCCTGCGCCATCGTCTCATCCACGCATTGAGACTCCGGAGCTCCGCCTGCCTCTGCGGTCCTGCATGCAGAACAAGAAGCGTTTCAGAGAAGGCCAGCCCGGAGGATCTGGATTTCAACATTCTATCTACAAGCCTAAAGGCCCGATTTTTAATGGCCCGCGTGTGCAAAAAAACAGGGGTTACGCGGGCGTCTGGCCTTGCGCGTGCTGCGCGCATTTTAAAAGGGGACCAGCCGCGCCCGTAACCCCTGATACGAGCACAAGAGCCGGGCCTCGGCAAAGGGGCGGGGAGGGGCGGGGCTAGAGGTGCCCGGTACAGCCGCCATTTGCCGCTGTGCCAGGGGATCGCGCGCCGGCAGGGTGCCGGCTCGCGCAACTTGCTACTGCTCCTTTGGAGGAGCAAAAGGTAATAAAAAAAATAGAGGTACCTAGGGTAAGGATAGGGGGCGGGTAGGGAAGTTCCCTCTCAGTCCGCTTCTTGATTGGAACGGACTGGAGGGAACTGGGAAAGCTGGACGATGCGTCGCCGCACTATTTTTGTGTATGTCTGCCCCCCCCGCGTGCGCCACCCACGATTTTATAATGTTCACATCCATGTGTGGGTGCCAGGTAACATGCACACATGGACGCACATTTTTTTTTTTTAAATCTACCCCTAAATTTGGCTTCCAGAACACCCCTCACACACTTTCCCATGTATTGATATTGACATATATCACAATAGCTGGCTCTTCCCCAACACTGTCTAAAATTCTATCTAGATGATGCGCAAGGTCCACCACCTTCGAACCAGACAGGCAAGTTACCAAGCGATCCTCATGCCCATTAGCCACTCAGTTATCTGCAATCCTAATGATTGAATCACCAACTACAATAGCGGTCGTAACCTAGACACATGCTCCTGGAGACATATCTTTGGTGCAAGAGCATACTGCATCACTCGGTGTGTAGGTCCTAGCTACAGGATCATTTCCTGCCACCCTACGGTGATGCTCTCCTCCAGGTGACTTGCTCCTCCAAGGCAACACAGGGGCTGCCAGACTGGAGGTGGGAACGGTTTACTAAGTCCATGAAGGTCTCTATGTACCTCTCTGTCTGCCTCCGCTCCTCCAGGTCTGCCATTCTAGATGTCAGAGATCGGACTCATTCTCTGAGAGCCAGGAGCTCTTTCCATCTTGCCATTTGACTGCTGACTGCATCTTAGTATTGTGGAGTTCTTAGTTAATTAAGGCTGCTAAGGGAGTAGGGATGCTTAACCTAATGTAAAGTCCTTTACATTTATTTGATGTATTTTATGTTAGTTTGGCAATGACCTGCAAGGGCACAATTGTGGAATGCCCTGCCAGGTGAGGTGTGCAGCGAGAAAGACATTAAGGTTTTTAGGAAACAGATAAAAGCAATTTATTATAACAATACATTTGAAGATTGTTTAAGAATGTTTTATTGTGTTTTAACTGTTGCATTGTATTGTATTGGTTTTAATTGTGTATATTTTATTGTAATCCGCACTGGGCCACTAGGGGATGATGTAGAATATAAGATTGCAAATAGACAAATAAATAAATCATCTATGTGATAAAAGCTGGGTTACTTGACTGACTCTTGTGAAAAATGCCCCTCTTGACTTCTTAATTAGGATAACAGTCTTAGAAACATCGGATGTGCTTGGGGTGGGTGGGAAATTAACCTAGTGGCCAAGGAGGGCTCCTGAAGCAGCTGCACACGCCGCCCCTCAAGTCACAGAGAGCCGTTCCCAGCAGGCAATGGAGAGGAGCAGCCGGAGTCTGCCTCGCCGCTCCTCCCCGTCACTGCCGGCCCTGCAAACACATTCAAGCCTCCCAGGCCGGCACTTCTTCTAGGTTGATCTCGTGCTATACACAAGGTCGGCACACAGGAAGTGATGGCCTGTGAGTCTGGGACATGCTCGCAGGGCCGGCAGTAATGGGGGAAAGGCGGTAGCTCAGCTGTGCCTCTAAACAGATATTTTACCTAGGGAGAAGGCAGGGGGGGGACATGGGGGATGGGCAGATGTAGTGGTGGCAGCAGGGGGAGCGCTGGAGGAAGAGGCGGAGGGAAAGGCAGGAGGGAGATGCTGGGGATGGGGGCGGTTAAGAAGCAGGAGAGAACATGCTGGGAAGGGTAAGAGGCAAGGGAGAGGATGCTGGAGAGGTGGGAACCCCTGTCCCCCACCATTCACTTGCATCTTCCCTCCAAATCCACACCAGGTGCCAGGGGTGGGCATCAGTTGGGGGAGGGGCAGCACCATTTGCCCTAGAGCCAGTACGGCCTTCTTGAAGAAGAAGTGTAAAATGTGTTTTATTTTGTTACTGCTGCCGTGAATCCTGCAGCTCATCCTTTTTTTTTTTGGTGATTTTGATTGTGATTTAACTGCTGGGTGCCGCAAGTGCCTTTCGCTCACTGTGCTCTGCTTACAAAGGCATTCGTTTAGGACACCTTCGGGATTATCTGTGCATCATCTCCCATCGCAACTGTGCGTCAGCGTGTGCAAGGCAGGCCAGCGAAAGACGCCGCGCTCAGCGGTGAGGTCCGACGCCCTTTCATAGTAATACAGCACTGACCAAGCTCACAGCCAGCAGTAAAGCAACTGGACTGATGTAAAATCCTTTCCAAACAATTTTATAAGCCTCTGCACAGCCATGCTTCCTCTTCCTTGGCATTTACGCGCTGCATGCGGTTAAGCGTAACATCACCTCTCCTGCACCGTGCTCATGATAAGGCCCGGAGTGCTCGCTCACAGTCCGCCCTGCTGATCTTCCAAATGGAGCAGGAAGTCCGTTGGTTTAACACACGGTCTTCCTTCAGCGCTAGCAATGCTCGACCGAATTGCTGACACAGCTCGCGTATTCCGCACTCTGTTGAATTCCTTCAGTTCACACTTTCTAAAACTGCTTCACCCGCCTCCCTAAGCCTACACGGATAGGCTTCTTTGCATTTCCGCTCTGCTGCTTTCACTTCTTCCCTTCCAGCAGCTCAACTCAAAGCATCTTTTTTAATCACTCAAACTCTACCCAATAAAAACTGAGAATTGGATGACCAGACTATGCCAGTTTAGTAACCATGAGTTACATATAAGCGGTGCAAGGTAGGCCTGTCTTCTGTTAGAAGGAACAGACTTTGCAAATATGTCCTGACCTTGAATCCCTCCTTTTTGTTTTCCAGGTCATTAAAACACTGACAATATGCAGACCTTCTCCACCCAGGAACCAGCTTTCACTAACATGACTCTCACTGCGCCACAAAATGTCACCCCCACAAAGAAGTACGAGCCTTACCTGTTCCAGCTGGCACATCTGGATGAAACTTTGTACAATAACTTCTACAGCTTATGGATAGGCCTGATGGCTGCAAACACCACCATATTCCTGGTGGGCATCGTGCTGAATAGCTTGGCCATTTATGTGTTCTGTTTTCGTACCAAGACAAAAATGACTTCTGTCATTTATACCATCAACCTGATTATTACAGACCTCTTGGTTGGCCTCTCCTTGCCAACGCGTATCATCATCTACTACAGTGGGGGGAACTGTTTGAATTGCTCTTTTGTTCACATTTTCAGCTACTTTGTGAACATGTATTGCAGTATCCTATTTCTGACATGCATCTGTGTGGACCGCTACCTGGCTATTGTCCAAGTGGAGGCCTCCCGAAAATGGAGGAATCCCAACTGTGCCAAAGGGATTTGCGTCTTCATTTGGCTCTTCGCCATTGTCGTCACGTTCTCTTTTCTCACAACTGCCATAAACCATCCGTCTTTCTGCCTCTTCCAGCTTTTTGCCCTGACAGTCTTCGAGTACTTCCTGCCTCTCATCATCATTACTTTCTTCACCCTCAGAATCATGTGTGCTTTGTCAAAATCGAGCCTCATGAACCAGAGTCGGGAGCGGCGCATGCGGGCAGTTCAGCTTCTCATCACGGTGCTCATCATCTTCACCATCTGCTTCACTCCCTTTCATGTCACCCAGGCGGCCATCTGCATCAATCCGTCCGTGCCCAGAGATGTCAGCCTGATTGTCTATCACGTAACCGTGACCCTGAGCAGCCTCAATAGCTGCATGGACCCCATCGTCTACTGTTTTGTCACCAACAACTTTCAGTCCACCATGAAGAATATCTTCAGGAAGCAGGAGCCTGAGCAAGCCAGCGGAGATATTGTCAGCATTCACAAGAGTTCGAAGGGATCAGGTACAATCACAGCCGTTTCCAACACAACAGGTTCACCTGCAAGCCTGCCTGTGCCAATTAATACACAGATATGATCAAATTATCAGTCTGTGGACACCAAAGTCAGTCTGGACTAGGATAATCAGCATTCCTCTTCTTTATCTTGTTTTATTTATTTTATTGTATTTTTTTTTTTTGTCATGAGTGTGGCAATGACTGTTTTCTTTACTGCAAAACTGCTCCAATATATTCTTTTTGCCCATGACTTCTCATTTGGAAAGAGAAATTGTAAATTGATTTAGTAACCACGTCTTGTGGAGCACAGTTTAAAATAAGAGCGCTCACTGAGTTCTGATATGGACATATTAATTGCTATATTTTATCTTTGTGTCGCTGTCACAGAGCTGGGACCAGCTTTTCCTGTACCGGGGGGTGGGGGGGGGGGCATATATAAGATTATGCTCCGGTTCCTCCCCCTCTCCTTTCACTCGTCGGTGTTTGCTCTGATACGGCGCTTTCTCCTTTAGCTACGAAGCCACAGCTATTCTTAGAGCAGCGGCAGCTTCTGCAAAGCACCCCCTCTGTCTCTCAACTCTCCTACCCAGCGTCCCCCAACCCTGCCCAGCAAACCCTTCCCCTCCTTCCTCTGTAACCCCTTCTCCCCCCACTCTACTCTGTGCCCTGAATCCTCCTATTTCTCCCCCATACGTTGCTCTCCATCCCCCCCCCCCCCCCCTCCATGCACTCTGTGCCCTCTTTCTGTCCCCCAACTCCAGGCCCTACCACTAGCCCTAGGTCTTCCTATTTCTCTCCTCCCCCCCCCCCCCCCCCACACACACACTACCTGTCTCGCATCCCCCTTTCACTCTCAGCCACCCCCTACCCAGCAGTGGGAGTCTCCTCTCTCCCATCTGCCACCCCCCAGCAGCAGCAGCCTTCTCTCTCTCCCCCCTCCCCCACTCAGCAGTCCCTGCTTTGGCTCCCCTCTTTACCCCTGTCAAGCAGCAGCCCCCCCCCCCCCCCCCCCCCCCCCCCCACTCCCCTCTCTGTCCCTCCTGCCTCCTACGCTCCTCGGCCTGCAATGCTCTAGGATCTCTCTGCAGTGACAGCCGCAAGAGCCCGAAGAAACTTAAAAATCAAGCCAGGGCCAGTGAGCCACCAGGCAGCCCCGACCCATCTCCTGCACAGGCTTATTCCTTGCAGGATCCTGAAAACAGGAGCGGCAGGGGGTCCCCCAAAACAGATTTGGGAGACCACTTCCCACCGTCCTTCAGCCTTGCGCACCCGCCTCAATTAATTTTCAGGCTCAGAGGCTCCCCCTGAGGTTTTTTAATTAAACCGAACTATCATTAGGTTCCCCACCACGACCCTTCCCAGTCATCATACTTTTAAATATTAAAACTGGTTTTGCAAAATATATGTTTCAGAAATCGTGTCGCAGTGTCCGATGACTAGGTGTTCTGCGATTTTTGGAAGGAGATTGCAAAACTAAAAAAGATCCCAAGGAATACCTAAACGTATCGATTAAGAGCCTCCACATTCAGCCGCTGTGCGGCTCTGCTAGATAGCCTGATAAACTTATGTATATAGCTGAATATACCCGGATATTTTAAAGTTAGATTGATACGTTTTCTCGGCCTATCTGGACCTCCCCTGGAATGCCCCTCACTTACCCGGCCAAATTCTAGCTGGAAAATAGTTAATCCAGCTACAGTTTAGCCAAACAAGTGGCCAGATTTTCATCTAGCTAGATGATTTCTTAGTTATCTGGCTAAATGTGTTTGAATACGGACCCCTAAAAGATATTCATACTACCCTTGTAGAAGGTAAGTCTCTGAAACGGCTGGCTGGGCCGAACTGGAATTTTATTTTCTCTTTACTGCTCACCGTAGGAAAAACATTCAAATTATGTTTTCACTTCAGTTACATTGAAACAATGTTCCCCAGTCACCAGGCACTTTGTGAAGTAACACACAAACCCTGCAAAAAAAAAAGTCACTTAGAACCTATATAGCAAGCCTGCCATACCAACACAGCATTAACTCCCAGAACTCAATCAGCAAACCACCCCGCATGAAAAGTCAACACTGCAAATATTCCACCTGGGCCCTAAAACACCAATACACCTCCCGGCGAGAATAAAGAACAAGCTGGACTACTAGAGATCCCCTATACAGAGCCTACATGCTAGCAGAATACTTCACCTCCGTCACACATATAGAACACAGACGCTCAGCAAATACAAAATAAGGGATCGCAGATTAGAAATAGAAATATGCAGATAAAAACTGAATTCTTACCTGTTCTGCTATCCTCTCCAGTTTCTTCTCCCCCCCCCCCCCCTTTCCCCCCACCTTTTCTGTTTCCTGAGGAGAGGGGGAGCACTGTCTCTGTCTACTCCAGGCTCACATCCACCCCCATCTGGTTCTTTTCTTTGCACTGTGCTCTGTCTACTCCAGGCTCACATCCACCCCCATCTGGTTCTTTTCTTTGCACTGTGCTCTGTCTACTCCAGGCTCACATCCACCCCCAGCTGGTTCCTTGCATGCCGCCTGGGAGTGGAGGGACTGGAGTAAGAAGCAGAAGGTCGATCTCTGCTGCCTAAGGTTTCGGGCACTGGCCAATAGAGTCAACGGGGCAGAGCTTTGTGGGTTAAGCCTATAAGTAAAAGTGGTCTTGCTATGACGTCCCCTTGAGCTTTATACTGGGGCAAACACCCCCTTTCCCCTCCCCCCCCCCCCCGAGTCCTAGCTCTGCATCGTCATATGATAACCATGATCTGCCAAAGTAACTGAAGGCCTGCAGGTTGCACTTCACCACGGTTTGGTTCAGGGAGGATACCTGCTGGTGTGGGAACTGATCCAAGTCTGTAGACGCTTCATTCTGTAGTGTTAGTGGACGGCACTATTGAGCTTCCCGGCACCCTGGAGGGTTCCAGCAGAACTAACACTTTCAGCACACAACGGTGCGAGTGGATAAGAAAAATACACACAAGGAACGACAAGGAAACTGGGCATTCATGGAACAGACCAGAGGCAGATGAGGCAAGAAATAAAGAAATACTCCAAAGAGGCTTAAATAACCGGCTCTCATTTTGTCTTCGCTATGTACTACCTTGCACGCGACAAACTTCTGGGCTTCTTTCAGTCTAATCAACAAAGTAACTATGCACATTTACCAACTCACAGACGTCCTGAAAATCGAGATGGACTTGGAAGCTATTTAAATTTACAACAGCTTTGCACGCTCATGCTGTAACTTCAATGGTGATAATTAATCATTTAATTTCATCTACTGCCTTAACATGGATCAGAATATCAACGCTTTTCAAGCACAGTGCCTCTGATTTTCCATGCAATTACCTTGGGAGACCTAATATGACAAAGAACATCAACCATGAACTGCGTGAGGTCTGTGGACATTTAAGGCCTTCCCCGTTGCCCTACACACGTAGTTGAGGTGTCTTTTTAAAATTACAGAATATACAGTTTTGCCAACAGATATAGTTTTCCAAAAAAAAAAAATGTACTCGGGTTGTACAATTTAGTAAAAATATTTCACTGTGCCGGAGCTCTTAGACTGGCAACCATGAAGATGGTTGGCGTACTCACTGTTAGCAGCATCAGTGTTATTGCTATGGTGTTGAGCCGTGAGGCTCAGAGGATCCCCCTCCCTGCAGCCCATGAGGAGACAAGACTGCATGCAGGCCCATGGATCCTTTCCCCTGCACCTAGGAAGCGACAGCAGGGAGCATGGACTGAGAGGTCCCCTTCTCCAGAGGCCCAGGAGGAGGCACGAGTCAACTCAGATCTGGAGATCTCATCCCTGGTACTTGAAAGGAGACAAGAGTCAGCAAGGGGCCGGGGATCCCCTCTGCAATTTTTTCACGGGTTATCACCTGTTTTTGTTTTTAGTTTACGCACCTGTGTTCCAGAAAGTGACAGGAGCTTTAAGTGATTTTACAGTCTCGGCAAATAAACCTGATTTATGCCTAGAGCTGAGTTCGTGCACTAAAATAGCTTATGGGCTTCTTTTGGCCAAATCAACTATGTAAAATGGGAAGTAAAGCCCAGGTCTCGTGCTTCCCAGTTCTGCATCCTTGAGATCTGTGCTCCCTCCAAACAGCAGCCATGCTAAAGTTTGAGTTATTAAAACAATGAAAAGCTTTTCACCATTCAGTGACCCCATTCAATTCTATTAAATACTTCCTGTGCTATTGCTCTCCAGAGCATGAAGATACCGTGAAGCACGGAACAAAACTTGACCTACTATGGGTTTGACCTAAAAACCCAGCTGGCAGCCAGGGCTTAGACTTAGAAGTCTGACCCAACTGGTGAATTTAGAGGGGGGGGGGGGGGGGGGGAATGATTTTAAAAGATTAGTGGTCTGGCTTTTCCCACAGATTTCTTAAAGTAATAACGGAGAATGAACTGTAGCATTAAGATTTTTCATTTTAAATCTTTTGTGATGCAATCGGTTTGGTAGGAACCACATGTGGGATGGCCACAAAGGGACCTTAGTGGTAGGGGAAGAAGAAGACCACAAACTGAGTGTGATCTGTGGCAGCACAGTGGGCATGGTTTGATTGGGTGGGTGGAGCAGATCATCCTCAGGACTTTTAGTCAATCGAGTCACTTGACAATGTCCCAACGTTGTGTTGTTTGGTTTTTTTTTCTTAATTAGGTTGTTACTTCATGCAATAGCTTGGCAACAGGCAGGCTTACTATGAAGGGACAGGAAGACAAAACAGTCTTAAGATTTTCGAGTATGAAGAGTTTAGAGTTTTATAAACAAATCCCAGATTAAGGTTTGCTGTATGATATGTTTAGAACTGTTCGAGAGACTCTCACTTCTGATTAAATACTTAGTTAATACTTAACTTTTAGTTTGGATGAGATGAAGAAGCCATTTACCTGTAGAATGCATTCCCTTTTGAATTCAAGCCAGCACCAAACTGCTCCCCAAATTAGCAGAACTTTCCTCACTGGATGTACTGATGAGGCTAAGACTGCAACCCTGGGACCTTGGTCATGTAAACTGAATTAGCGGTGAGCCTTCTTGTGTATCCACCGTTTACAAACTCTTAGCAATATCCTCAGTTCTACATGTGACTTGTTGCCGAGAAAGGCTGTCGGAGCCGGTTAGTGGAGCCCAGTCGTTTTTGGATCTACTCGTTCCTTCGCCATCATTATGCCTTGTTGAATCCATGGCCTTGCATGGCCTTGTTGGGTGACCTAACAAAAGTGGTGAAACCTTCCAGGCCGGAGTACAGCTAATTTATTAACCAGTACAGCCGATTATACAAATTGTGGACACTTCAAGAATCAGAAAATCAGAGACAGCAATACCAGCACTGTCTGTAGTTCGACCTGCAGCTCAGGAAAGTCTCACAGCTGGAGCTAAAGGTAACCAAAACTTGCTCCTCAACACACGTGGTATGCAGGTAGCCAGACTGTTCCAGGAGGCAACATTTAAATAACAAAATGTTTTGTGTTTAAAGCAATAAAGGAAACACTCTGTGCAGGCTGCATGGGTATTGAAAAGCAGTCTCCTGATGACTTTCTTGGTTCGCTGTTGGTTGGTAGAATGAGAACTGCTCTATAACAATCAAAATCTACGTGCAAAGTGTTCTTTATATATTTATATCAGATGTAAACAATTTCTATTCTAAAATGTCATGTATTAGCAATGTTCACCTTTTTGTATGAAAAGTAAAAAATAAATCTACTGGTTTGTGAGCCAAAAAATATAGTTCAGTGATTACCTAGGAACTAAGCCATAATGCCTGTATAAATTGTATATAAGTGCGTTGCATGCAGACAGTATGTGTAACACGCCAATTACGTATTCATCTCATTATGCAATTTTGCACATAGATTTCATAAATGGTATGGGGTGGATCTTTTACACGTTGTTCATTGGTAAAGGGGAAAAGGCTTGTAGATAGCACACTGACCTTTGGATGTACATTGCATTAAAATTGGGTAATATAAAGGGATGCAAATAGAGACTGAGTCCCTATAACAATTCCAGAAAGCACTACTGATTTTACCCTATGTAAAACTGGATGCATTTACCCAGCCCTCAGAAAGAATTGTAGAAATAGTTGTATCTTGTCCTTAAAAAGTAGAAGAATCCATGTTACTGGTGAGCCGTGATGCCTAGTGATATTAATGGGGGAGCGGTGCTCCTGCAACCCCCAATCCATCATGAACTTTGTTTTTTGGCAAAGTCCGCTTCCCGGTAAATACCCTATTTTCAACAATTTTCCTCCCAGACTATTCATAAATCAAGATCTTGAGAGTAAATGGGAATGCAGTCATCAGTGCATGCACCATTTTCATGTTCCTTGTGTTTCATCATGCACACTCTGCTAAATAAAGAAACAGGGAAAGGAATAATTGCCATAGGTTTTGCCATCTCACCCTAGCCACGCAAATAGAAAACACGTCAAGTACCATAGATGTGGTACTCGTTCATTGGTTCAACATGTAAGTGCCACGGTTTCCAAATTTATATTCCCAAGTAGATATAGTAGCCACATTGATCCTGGAGTGCACTGAATTCTTTTGCAGGTTGTGATACCTTTTATAGGACCAACTCAAGTGTTATTCCAAGACCAAAGTGTGCATGGGCTTTCTAATGATGTTGGTCTCCCTTTTTGGAAATTATTTTTCCTAGGCTGCATAGGGAGAGGCAGAACCAGATTAAAAAAGGAATTCCTCTGAACAGGACATTGGTGAGACGTCAACTGGAGTACTGCGGCTGCTTCTAGAGGTTGTACGTCTGACAGGATAGAGAGAAAGAGGGGAAAGGGCTCTACCAAATGGGGCAGGGTCTATCTTCTTCCTCACCTTTTCTTTCCTTTAGCTGTATGGGAGGGCTGGTTGGGTTTTCCTTCAGGCATACCCATACCGAAACTCTCATCCAAAGGGCTCACAAATATATTAGCACCAACTTCCATGACGGTACAATGCACCATTACTTTTAGCAGGCACTGTTCACACCACAACAGCCCTAGACCTATTTATACCAATCTCCCCATCCCCATCCTTCCTGGCTGGTTTTCCCCAGACACAGCACTAATAAGGATGTCTTGAGACAATAACTCAGTACGATTTCCCCTTTATTGAACACAGTTCCTTTCCCCTTGGAATATCCTGCTCTACACCTGTTTGGGCAAATCTTTGGGAAGAGAACAACACTACTATGGCAAGGAGGGCACCCCTGCTTTCCATCTGTGCTAGGTACCCCGAACCCCAATACTACAGAGCAGTTCCCCAGTGGGTTACTTTACCCTATTCCTGCGCTCCTCCTTTTAATGTATGGTAGTTCCCTTTGGGAGGGAAGAACCCCACTCCTACTCCAGTCCTTCTTGACTTCCAGTCCAACCCTGAAGGTGAACGGACATCTCCTCCAGCTCTTCTCGGCCTCGGACCTCTCCCGTTGAAGGGGAGAGCCCCTGCAAGATCCCACTCCACTTGAAGGGTATCCACACTTCCCAGCCCTTAGGCTGGCTACTCCAGTGTGGTCAAATCCCTGGAGGTCCCTACTTCCCACCTTATATGAGAGATGGCAGGGGAGGAAAAGGCAAAAAAAAAACCCCACCGAATCTCCACTCTTTTATATCTTCTGCTTCAAACTTGGGATCCAATAGGAAAACCCCCCCAAACCTTAAAGGAAAAGAAACACATTTACATCAGATCACCCAGTGCTTCGAAAATAAAAATATGAAAATATTGCGGTTTAAATGAAAACCGTAAAAGTGCCATTATTAACGTTCATTTTTAAGAGTTGGGATAAATGTCTTGCTTTTCCGATCTCCAGTTCTTTTCCGGATTCACCTTACTAGGCACAAACATGGAGGAAGGACAGGGTTAGCCATCACCTGCCACAACATTAAAACTGGAAAATGCAAGAACAAATATTTGCAACAGGTGTTTAAATTTAGTTCCACTAATAGCGAGAAATCAAACCATCGGCAAGCGCACCTACGCTTCTGTTTTCTTTATTATCTTGGCACTCCAAGAATACCTTGGCATCTAGCCAAAGAGCAACGACATGCTCAAATCATCAATAGAAATGGGGACAAAAGGGCACAGTAGGAAAACATTTATCGAGGCAGAGCTCTTTAGAGTAAGATTTCTAAAAAAATGTTTAGAGGGAGGGAGATAGTAAAATTAAAGCTGAAAGATCCAAGGAGCACAAAAACCGTCAGGGTCTCAGCCAGGTTCTTTCTGTTGATTTCTGGGAGGGCAATGGCAGGTCCGCTAATTTGCTAAGTATGGGTTGAAATCCCTAGTATTATGATGTTTAGCTCCCTAAATTCATCCTACTTTACAATCTATGCCAAAAAGATGTTTTTATAGTCTATTTTAATCATTGTTAAGTCACATTAGATAGAAACAGTACTCAAAGGAAGATGATTTGAGGAAGGAAGATGCAAAATGATCTTTTCTTCCCTCTGTATTCAGTCTGGTCTCTTCCTCCCTCCTCCTCCTATAATTGCTCCTGTAACTCCAGCTTCAAACAAATTCCCTCTTACGCTCTCCTAAACGAGACGGAGAAATTGTTCCACTACCCTTGCGTGCAAGTAGCATGCTTCTCTATCTCCATTTCACTTTGTGGAGCTCTGGCCAATCTCTTTCTATCACTGAAAACTCTACAAATCTTTTTCTTCCTTCTCCTAGATGATTTGCTCTTGGATATTCATCTCCCCTGAATGGCTGAGGACTGGAAATCCTACTTAGGAAGTTTAACCCTCCCCAGTGCTGCTGAAGTGCTAGTAAAAGCGGCAGCAGAAGGCAATCATGCCCTTTACCACTGCAGACATCTGAGCACACCAGTTCCATCCATGTGCACCTGTACACCTTGTCTTTCTCACCAGGTGGACTGCGAGGCCCTCAGGAAATTCTGTCCATCCTTTCTCATTCTCACCGAGTCACCAGGATTTTGCTGGAGTCATCAGGATCTTTGACCCTTGCATACTGAATTTTTATGCCGTTGCCTAAAAGGAACATGTGCGTGTATTTTCATGTTAACTGGGATATGTGCCGTATTCATTTTATTTTCCTACAGTGCAACATAATCACTGTATTACATACAAAGAGCACATGGAGAATCCAGATAAAAAGCATTAAGCTAAAACCGTGGGAAAGTGGCCTAGCGCTTAGAGCAGAGAGAGGAGAACCAGGGAAGCCAGCGCTCAAATCCCATTTCTCCTTTGTGACGTTGGGCAAGTCTTCACTGTCCCATGCCTTCTCTTGGGTAGGAACCTACCTATTGTTAATCCATAAGCATGGATTTGGCAAGGTGAGCAATTACATCCAAAATCAGGTCCCCCCAAAGTAAATCTTCTACATTATTTGATGATTTTGATATCAAAATCATCGAATAGAGAGATGTTCAACTTTAGGGGTAATTTTCCATCTAGCGGCCAAGTATGTGGGTATAACAGATAGTAGCACAGTAGATGATGGCAGAAAAAGATCAACTCCTCCATCCATTCTGCCCAGCTATTCCTATATAATCCCAGCTGCCAGCCATGGAGTGTAATCACCTGTAGGATATCGCTTCTTATCCAAGACGGTTGTTACCTTCCTTCATTGCACTGGGCAGCTGATTTACACCCAGTACCCATCCCCTCCCATTTTCATGCACAAGGTCACCAAATAATCCAAACAGCCACTAACACCAGCACAGCTGTTGCCTAAATATCCAGCATCATAGGTCTCCATGGCCTTTCTGAACAGTGCCCTGCTGCCACCAACCTGCTGTACCAACCCAGTCACCAGGAAGAGCATATAGCCTAACATGATTGTCTGTGTTTCTGTTAGGGCTTCTAGTTTTTACTGTACTTTCGCAGCCTGCCAGACAGACCCAACAAGATGAGGAATTGCATATCTGTTACGACTTCTAGATGTTACTATACTAACAGCCTGCCAGACAGACCCAGCTTACTGATTAATTCTTCCACTACCTGTTCATCTTTTTGCAACTAAGAAGCTTCTGTATATGCTCCATGCCTTCAACATCCGCCCGGGAGGGTATTCTCAGCACTTTTTACCCTTTCCGTGAAATCATATATCCTGATATTGACCCCTTGTTCTTCCTTTACATTGAAAAAAATGTTTATTTCTTGTGCATTCTCAATACCTTTCAAGTATTTGAATGCCTCCATCAAGTTTCTCCTAACTTGCGCCTCCTCTGTGGTATAGACATTGAAATTCCCAAGTCTCATGTAACAGGTTTTCTGGTGCCTGTGTACCTTGCAGTGAGTTTTCAAAGGGTACTGCATAGAGAATGAGACCTTCACCTGTGAGCATGCTCAGGTACAAGTTCATGAAGTTAAGGCTTTTAGTTGTTAGCCTGATCCTTCCAGGTATCTACAGTACTTATAACACAGTCATTAAACCTTTAGATAATCAATATTTACAATTTAAGGCAATTTTGAGAGAGGCCAGGGAGATTGCAAGTCTGCAGGTACTTTTTACTTCTAGATCTACAAGAGAATTTTCAAACAGAAATGCCCCTCAGAATTTCCATTTGAAGACATGACAGGGGCCCCCGAGGACTTTCCACCTGTTATGTAGTAGGTGCAAAGTAGCTGTGGTAGATCCCTGTGCATACTTTCCTGTTCCTGCCCTAACTTCACCCCCCCGGGTCCAAGAGCTGGTGCTTCCATTAGGCAAGTTAGGCAGTTGCCTAGACTGCCCCAGGAGTCTGTTGTGCCAGCAAATTTAGGTGCATCTCTGTTGCTGGCACAACAGCCTCCTGGGACATGTTCTCAGGAACCTATGCTCAGCTGTTCTGCATCCAAGCCCGCAGTCCTGCTCCATGCCTTTCTCTTGGGTTCCTGATACTGAGCCTGCTCCAGTGTTACAGCTGCATGCTAAGATGCCTTCCCAAGTAAACCTGGTTTTACCTGTCTCGGCTTAACCATCCTCCAGCCGTCCAGACTCTTCAGATATGCCTCTTCCTAACACACCATTTACTAGTGACCAGATGTACCCTGGCAGCGTATGAAGAGGAGAAGGGGAGGCAGAGTGTGAATAACCTATGTCAGGCTTTCAAGCGTATCCATCTGGTGCCAAAAACGAGCAGGAGAAAGGCGTCTCGCTTCCAACATCTGATGCCTTATTTCTCTCTTCATAGATCTTTTCTGTGTTGCAGAATCTCTCTAGGTCCAACAAGAGAGCAGCCTCCTGTGGATTAGTAGAGGCAGGCAGCACCTGATGTGGTTTTTTCTTCAGCTGAATCCCAGATGATGGCATGTGTGGTATGTATGTATGTATGTATGTATGTATGTATAAATAAATAAATAAATAAATAAATAAATAAAAATATATATGATATTGGACTTGTTCCCACGTGACTCATCAAAGGTTTGACCATCATCTCTTCCTGAATATCTCCATGGACTGGCCAAGGCCCTTCCACACAGAAATCCTCCGGTTCCTATGTGCACTGCTAGGCAGCAACCTCAGAGATGGTGGCAACTGAGACAAGTAAGAGCACTACACATCTAGAAGAAGCCAACAGAGATAAGACTTGCTACTAAGCATGGAAATATGGTAATAATGGGAGATTTCAATTATCCCAAAATTGATTGGGTGAACCTCTTATCAGGGCATATAAGAGACACTGGATTTGATGCACCCAGCATGGTACATCCTATGTTCTGTCGGAATAATGTGTACAATTTAAGCTCTGATGTTTCATATTGCTGTTGCAGTGCATATCTCATGTCTAGCTATGTTAAACATGCTGACATTTTCTAAAACCTACCAAACATGAAGATCACTGTGTATATGAGTATCTATCTGCTCATATATCTTACATACCCACACACCAGCTATATACTTTATGTTTATAAAGAGTTTATAACAATGTATTGTTTACAAAGAGTTTATAACAAAGAGTTTATAACAATGTATTATTACTGTACATTGTGTGAAAGCATTTATATTTATGTAGTAACATGTCATGATGTGAGATTATTCTTTGGAGATAAGAGTGGCTGGAGATTAAAGTGGAAAGAGAGAAGGGGGCTGTAACAGCAGACCAGTTAGTTTGACCTCTCAGGTGGGTAAATTAAAGGAGTCATTGCTAAAAGAAAAGACAGTGGCATATCTTGCAAGATCCAAAGCAACATGGTTTTACCAGAGAGATATAATTTCAAACAAATCACATCAATTTCTTTTTGACAGAGTAATCAAAGAATTAGATTGAGTTGAGCAGCAGATGTGAGATACTTGGATATTAGTAAGGCATAACAGCATAGGAATTGCCATGCTGGGTCAGACCAAGGTCCATCGAGCCCAGCATCCTGTTTCCAATAGCCCAGGTGGCAAGGACCTGGCAGATCCCAAAAAGTAAATCTAATTCCTGTTGCTCGCGCGCAGGGAAAGCAATTGCTTCCTTTAGCCCACCTGACTAATAAAGTGTTCTGGACTTTTCCTCTAGGAACTGTCCAAACCTCTTTTCAATCCCATAGTCGCCTTGATCACGTCCTCTGGCAACAGATTCCACAGCTTGATAGTGCAGTGAGTGGAAAAAGTACCTTCTACAACTTGTTTTGAATCTACTGGTTGTTAGTGTCATGGCGTGTCCTCTTGTTTTAGTATTATTTGAAAGGGTAAATAACCACCCTTTATTTACCCATTCCACCCCACTCCTGATTTTATCAACTTCTATCATGCCCCCCTCTCGGCCACCTCTTTTCCAAGCTGAAGAGCCCGAGCCTGCATAGTCTGTTATCATAAAAAAAATATATATTCCATCCCCTTTATCATTTTTGTCATCTCCTCTGACACTTTTCTAGTTTTGCTCTGTCTATTTTGAGATAGGGCAACCAGAACTGCACATACTACTCAAGCTGTGGTCACTCCATGGCTCAATACAGAGGCAATATGATGTTTTCCATTTTATTCTCCATTCATTTTCGGATCATTCCTAATATTCTATTTGCTTTTCTGACCACCAGTGCGCACTGAGTAGAGGATTTCAATGTATTGTCCACAAAAGAATCCAAGGTTCTTTTCCTGGGTAATGACACCCAAAACAGAACCCAGCATCATGTACCTGTAGTTGGGATTATTTTTCCCTATATGTATCACTTTATACTTTTTCACATTAAATTTCATCCTCCATGCACTTGCCTGGTCTCACGAGGTCCTCGTGTAGTTCCTCGCAATGTACTCCTATTTTAACAACTTTGGATAATTTTGACACAGTAGAAGTTCAAACTGAGCAGCCCAGAGGAGGGTCCAAAGGTGGTAAACTGTCTTGGAAATTTGTTGAGTGATCAGCAATAGAGCGAAGTGGTAAATGGAGTTCACGCCAAGGAAAATGAATATCTGTAACAGGATGGACACTCCAAATGGAGTAGGAAAAAGATCTAGGCATCGTAGTGGATAATACATTGCAATCGTCGGTGCAGTGTGCTGCGGCAGTCAAAAAAGGAAACACAATGTTAGGAATTATTAGGAAGCAAATGGTGAATAAAACGAAAAATGTCTTAATGCCTCTGTATCGCTCCATGGTGAGACCGCACCTGGAATACTGTGTACAATTCTGGTCTCCGCATCTCAAAAAAGATATAGTTGCACTGGAGAAGAGAACAGCAACCAAAATGATAAAGGGGTGGAACATCTCCCGTATGAGGAAAGACTAAAGAGTTTAGGGCTCTTCAGCTTGGAGAAGAGACGGCTGAGGGGGGATATGGTAGAGGTCTTTAAAATCATGAAAAGTCTTGAACGAGTAGATGTGAATCGATTATTCACACTTTCGGATAATAGAAGGACTAGGGGGCACTCCATGAAGTTAGCAAGTAGCACATTTAAGACTAATCGGAGAAAATTCTTTTTCACTCAACGCACAATTAAGCTCTGGAATTTGTTGCCAGAGGATGAGGTTAGTGCAGTTAGTGTAGCTGGGTTCAAAAAAGGTTTGGATAAGTTCTTGGAGGAGAAGTCCATTAACTGCTATTAATCAAGTTGACTCAGGGAATGGCCTTTGCTATTACTGGCATCAGTAGCATGGGATCTTCTTAGTGTTTGGATACTTGCTAGGTTCTTGTAGCCTGGTTTGGCCTCTGTTGGAAACAGGTTGCTGGGCTTGATGGACCCTTGGTCTGTCCCAGTATGGCAATTTCTTATGTTCTTAAGAACGAGGCATGATCTAGGAAAGCTTGAAGAGTAGTCAAGAGTTTGGCGTTATTCACTATTGTGTGCATTCCATTTCTATGTGCTAATAGGTACGGAGCTGTCTGGCATAGTTTTGCATCTCTTTACTACCTCATAAGCCTAGGTTTTTGTGTTAAAACTCTTATGGATTATTTTTTAACGCTTGTGAAAAGTGTTGTTAATGCACAGAAACTAGATTTTAAAATGCTGTTAGCATGCACACTCATGTTAATGCTTCCAAAGGTGTCAGTGCACTTTTGCACATTGGCCTGACAATGTGATGACAAATGTTGATTTCCAAACTCTACCACTGTTTCATCAATCGAGGAAGGACTATATAACTAAGAGCTGAAGTCAATATACTGTACATGTATTGCTGCTGCCACCAATATATTACTTTAAGACATCTGAATGAGTACAGCACTGATCTTCAGTCCACAAAAAAAACAAAAACAACAGTAGCTAAAAGCATACCAAGAAAGAAATCGGATAAGGATTATTCCTTTTTAAGATCAACAGATGTTTGAAGACCCACATTTATGGAACTACAAAGGTCTCATCCCTGGGATAAGCATCATCATTTATTTATTACTCGCTCTTCCAGCAGGAAAAGAGTTCAAAGCGTATTACAGAAAGTGCTGGTTGGTCTTGGATGCAATAAGCTGGACAGTAATAATATTGGACAGTAATTTTAAAATAACAAGCAGCCTATTAGTCAACCATTCCATTAAAATAACTAGAGGTTTACAATAGCCATAATAATCATCAAAACTAGGTAACAGTCCACCGATATAAGTTAAAAAGGGGGGGTTGGGGGGAGGACCAGGGTAGGTTTGAGTCAAATTAGGGGAGCTTTCTAAGGAGATATCCAGAAGAGACAGTGCTTAGAGAATGTGGTGGGTTGACGTAATTGGGGCTTCTGTACTGGATTTCTGGTACTAGAGAAAGTTTTAACACTAGGAGACGGGGAGTAAGCAGTCTGAAAATGGAGGCAAAGACTGAGGGGATATAGAAATTGTGATGCATGAAACAAGGAGCTTGATCTAAGTTAGGAGATGAGTTGGCAATTTGCAGGGGGGGGGATCTAGAGAGAGGAACCGAGAAGCACTATTTGGGAGGTCTGACCAGAGAGAGTCAGTTTATGGACCAAAGGCTTCAGTGAACAGCCGGGTTTTTAGACTCTTCCTGAAAGGGAGGAGGTCAGGTGACAGTTTGATGTTCAGCGGTAATGAGCTCCAGAGGGTGGGGGGTGGGGGGGGATCTTGTGAAAGTCTTCTTTCTAGTGCTGGAGCATTGCATTTCCTCGGGAACCAGTAATACCAGGCGAGCATGAGGCAAAGTACTCAGAGGGTATAGGGACATAAGGAATTGCCATGCTGGGTCAGACCAAGGGTCCATCAAGCCCAGCTTCCTGTTTCCAACAGAGGCCAATCCAGGCTACAAGTACCTGGCAAATGCCCAAACACTAAGTAGATCCCATAAGAGAGGGGGTACAGGGAGAGTCAGGTCTTTCAGTAGGGAGGGGCAGACCCTTGTGTGCCTTGAAAGCCAAGACTAGCGCCTTGAAAGTGATGCAGTAGGAGATTGGGAGCCAATCCAGAGTCTTTAGCAGTGGGGTGGGTCCATGCGGATCTGCCGGATTGAAGCGGACACTGTGCAGCAGCATTTTGTATACGTTATAAGGGATGAATTAGCTTTTCCGGGAGACCAGCATGCAGGGAACTGCAGTAGTCCAGGCAGGAGATAACCCAGGTCTGGATGACTAGTGAAGGCTGAGCTGTTGAATAGTGGGTGAAGATGATGAAGTTTGGTGGAAGGTGGACTTTGTTACTGCTAATATGTGGACTTACATGAGAGTTTTGAGTCTAGGATAAAGCCTAGGAGGCCGAAAGGCACACTGGATCCTGCCCGATTTACTCTAGAGTGGATGTGAGCGTAGTCAGATCTCCCAATTGAAAGTACTTCAGTCTTTTGGGGGGTTTAGCTTTAGCTTGTTTAACCCTTACCTGGGGTGTTTAATCCCAAGGGCACACAATCTTATTTATAACCTTCAGGGCTGCTCCGGCTAGCTGACTCCTTCCCAAGCTTGACTCCTGATCCCTGGGGGGGGGATTCTTTCCATGGGGAGAGACTCTCGTCTATGGCCCAGTGATCCTGTGTATGTTGTGTTGGTAGCTGTGGCATCCCCAGGAGGGAGATGCTGCAAAAGAACAGGCAGGACCAGGAACTGGGTGTTAAATGATCATTTACGGATTAGTTTAAGGCAAAATAAAGTCCATCATTAAACACTTGCACAGTTACAGTTGATTTCTTTACAGTTAGAGGGTTTCACTGTGGGTAAGTGTCCTTTCCTTTAGCAAACTGGTTGAGCTTCCCACGGAGGTGTAAATTGGGCCCTCAAAGCCCCCCAGCAGCTTAACCGGGATTTAATTTATTTTATTTAACGGCTTTTTTATACCGACATTAAAATACACATCATATCTGTTTACATCGTAACGAAAGGTAGAAATTACAATGAACGGGGAGTGGGGAAACAGGAGAACAATAAACAATAGAAAAGGGGCTATGAGGAGGAGCCAGATATCAAACTGGGGCGGGGGGGGAGAGGGATATGAACATATTTACAAAAATTGAAATGATGCTACATAAAATATAACACATTTACAAGAAAAATTCAGGGTGGGTATGAATAGTGGGTGAATCAAGGTGAATAGTAGGGGGAGGGGGGGCTAGTCCGGAAAGGCCTGGTGGAAAAGCCATGTTTTGAGCATTTTTCTGAACTTCCCTATGTCAGGGGTCTCCTTCTAGCACAGCAAAAATCCCACCTTACAGTCCAGCCCCTTCCCGAGCAGCTGGTCCCATATTGTTGGAGATCCGGATGGGGGGTCTCCTTGACCTTACGTCTCTCCTTGCAGTTATTTATTTATTTATTTATGCAATTTTCGTATACCGTTGCACGGAACAAGCTATATCTCCACGGTTTACAATACACAATTTTAAAAACTCATAGGAAGAAAGAAAATAACAATACATCATAAAACATTTCCAGAAATAAAATTCTATAAAAAAAACCTATCTGAAATAAGGATTAAAATTAACATAAAAATTTGATAAGAACAGACTAAAAATAGATCATGTGAAAAATCTGGCTTATGCTTCAGTGATCGTTTCAAATGCCTGTTTAAAAAGCCACGTTTTCAGATCTTTCCTGAATCTCTTCAAATGTTGTTGTAGCCGTAATTCTTGAGGCAATTTGTTCCAGAGGGACGGGCCTGTGATGGAAATCGCACGGTCCCTTACTTCGCTTAAGTGTGCGGACTTTACTGTTGGTGCTGTCAGAAGGGCTTTATTGGCTGACCTGAGATTGCCAATGCGGTTGTTCTGCATTGGTGACTCCTCAGGTAGAAAAAAGTCTTAAGGTGGAAACCTGCTGACCCAGCCAAGTTCTCAGTGAAGAGGGTTGGCCCAAAAAACCTCCTAATAAGAAAAGAGCTATACTTTCTTGAACAAAAATCTCTCTAGACTGGACTTCTGCCGTCACAGGTGCTTGCCATATTCATGGGGAAAATGGGCTCACTGGTCTTCAGCCTCTGCACTCTGAGCGCAGCCAGCGAGGATGACCTTCATCAAAGGAACGGAGTGAAATGCAGTCCCTTCTGGGGTAGAGCTCTTCCAGCCAAGGAGGGAAGACCTCACCAGGGAGGGGGAAAAAAACTACATCTTGTCTCTCTGGTGCCTGCTCTGCACTGACTCGAGCCACACCTTTAGTACACAAAGCCCAGCAAGGTAGTCACTGGGGTTGGTATCCAGTTCCACTCTGATGCTGTTGATCTTGTTAGTGAAGACATCTACAAGTTCAT
The DNA here is from genome assembly GCF_901001135.1 of Rhinatrema bivittatum. Taxonomy (NCBI): domain Eukaryota; kingdom Metazoa; phylum Chordata; class Amphibia; order Gymnophiona; family Rhinatrematidae; genus Rhinatrema; species Rhinatrema bivittatum. The sequence continues at coordinate 795,915,134 of NC_042616.1, read as the reverse complement.
TGCAAGCAGAGTCTATGCCTAGGGACGTTGGTTGATTTGTTTTGGCTCCAAGGAGCTTGTCAATTGTGCGAAAAAGTTCTCACAGTTTTTAGCTTGGGCAATTGTCTTGGGGTGAGGGTTAAGCTCAGCGTAACTGTGAAGATTATAGCTACCCCCTCTCCTCAATTGTTTTTGCATGGATATTGAGCAAAATTGTACTTTTATGAACATAGTTGATGGAGCCGAGGGGAGTCAGCTTCACATGCCCACTTTTCGGTAAGGCACATGATTCCTCTGCTTGGTCTATGACTCCTGTAGTACCTCTTGTTTTTTGTGGATGGATCTGGTGTTCAGTAGTAGGAGCTCGAGAGGTGCAGTTTCTTTGCGTCTTCCTTGTTTAAGTGATAAGGACTCCTGGCAGGGGTGGATGAGGGCAGAGTGAGATTTGACATGTCTTTGGGGACAGGAGTATAGTGAGAGGAGTATTTTTCTCGGCCTGTGAGCGAACTTATGGGGAATGATGTAAGACACCTGCTGCAGAATGGGTAATAGCAGTGATGATTTGGAGAAAGGCGATGCTGTTTTGGATGTGGTGGATGTGGTAGGAGATCACTCTGGAGAAGGTGATACCATTCTTGGTAGCACCTGGGGCAAGGCTGGATTTCGATACTGGGAATGGGAGGATGAAGGCTTAGGGTCCTTTAACCAGTCTGATAGGAGTGTTGATGGCTGTAAGTCACAATGTACAGTTTGCAGTGGGCAGGACTGCAGGGACACTCCTGAAAGGGTACAGTCGGAGGTGGAAGGAATTGTATAGATTACTCAGGTGTAGCCCACAGAGCAGATAGAGGTAGATGGGCGTGTATGGTGCTGAGGCCTATGAAGGGCAGGCTGCACTCACCCTTACATATTGGTAGGGTTTGTGGCTTCAGTCTCATGGAGCACCTCCAGTGGTCCTCTGATGCACATAAAGGGACACACCCTATGGTGTGGCTCTTCAGCACCTGAGGGGCCTTATCCCTTCACAGGGATGGTCTGTGGGGGGGGGGGGGGGGGAGAGTGAGGATAGGATTCTAAACACTGGGGTCCTATGGAAGTGGAGGAGAAGGATTTGAGGAAAGGAGTTCCTGGAAAATCCGAAAAGTAGAGAGTAAAGAAGGTCATAAAGAGCTGGGGGAACGAGTGTATTAGGAGGTGCCAGAGCAAGGACAACCTGCCCGGGAAAGTTCACCAGAGTGAAGCAGTGGCGTAGCCAGAATTGATTTTTTGGGTGGGCACAAGGTTAACATGGGTGGGCTGTAGGCATGCAGGTCTACTAGTTGTTTTTTTACTGATAAATAATGCCAAATTATGCAGCATAGCATTCACATCTACGCCTAAGTATGAGGTTTACTTAATGATACAAACATAATTCACGGTGATTTGTGGTACTTTAGCCTTCTTATTATTACAATTTTATACACGGCTCCTACCTGTCCATACATTTTGAGAGAGCGGGTGTGTTGCTTATATTTAAATTGCTAACATCTCAAAATATAGATATTTATTTTTACCTTTGTTGTCTGATCTTTGTATTTTTCTAATCAGTTGGTCCTGGTCTCTTTTTCCCATTTTTTCCCTTATAGCTCATTTCCTAATTCCTTTTCAGTGTCTTTCTTCTATTACTGTCTTCTTCCCTTCCACACACACACACACACACACACACATACACGCTTTCTCTCACAGACTCCCTCTCACACACTCAAGCTGTCACTCTCATATGCTCTCCCCCCCCCCACAAGCTCACATTCAAGTTCTCACTTTCTCACCCCTCCCCAGGCTTATATTCTTATGCACACACAGACGCACATCCAGGCACCCATTCTCACCCACACACATAAACCCAGACTCCCAGTCTCACCCACACATATTCAAGCTCCCATTCTCATCCATACATATACACATTTAAGGTACTATTCTCACCCACACATACACACATTCAAGCACCCATTCTTATCCACATATTCAAGCTTCCATTCTCACCCACCCACACAAACCCAGGCTCTCATTCTCATCCATATATACACACATTCAAGCTCCCATTCTCACCCACCCACAAACCCAGGCTCCCATTCTCAACCACACATACACACATTCGAGCTCCCATTCACCCACATATTCAAGCTTCCATTCTCACCCACATACACACCCAGGCTCCAGTTTTCACCCACACACACTCTTATTCTCATCCACACATACACATTCAAGCATGTGCACAGCTTCCGCTTTCTCCCCCAGAGCAGGAAGATCAGCTGCCTCTCCTGCTGCCACCGGCCTCCTGCTATCTTCGGGCGTCGGGCGGTATGGCCCGCCGAACCTCCTGTCGGGGGGGGGGGGGGAAGCGGAAGCGCAGCGCACACCGTCCGCTTCCTCCCCCCCCCAAGCAGGAAGATCGGCGGGCAGTACGGCCCGACGCCCGAAGATAGCAGGAGAACGGGTGGCAGCAGGAGAGGCAGCTGATCTTCCTGCATTGGGGGGAGGAAGCGGAAGCTGCGCGCGGCGCTTCCGCTCCCCCCGAACAGGAAGACAGGTTGGCCATACGGCCGCAGCAGCGCTTCCCCATGTGTGCGGTGATGGCGCGCGAGGCGTGGGTTCTCTTGTTCGCTGTCGCGGGGATGGGATCCCGCGACAGCCTTGCAGTTCCGGTGCCAGTTGGGTGGGCCTGGGTCTAAGTTGGGTGGGCACCTGCCCACCCAGGCCCACCCGTGGCTACGCCACTGGAGTGAAGTGGTTGCCCTAAGGAGGAGAGGATCTCCCTGCAGAGTTGGTGAACCGGTGATTTAGGAGGCGCCAGAGGAAGGATACAACGTACCTGGGAATATTCACCAGTCAGAGACTGGTTCAGCTACAATCAGCCCGAGACTCAAAGGAGAGAGAAAAAGAGAGGGAAGGACCTTGGAGAAAAGATTGCAGCTACCGAACAGGTTCCAGGGTTGAAGGAGGTACCCATCCCAAAGAGTGTGGAGTGGTGAATGAGCCTCTGTTTATTTTTTTGTGACTCTTCTGGACTGAGTTCCCCTGTGGTGCACAAGTCAGAAGTGCATCTGTTATTGGCCTTTGTATTTTCCCTGTCATCAGTCAGTGAAGATTTTAATTTGAACAGCACCGGTGAGGACGTGGTCCTTTTGGAGTGCTTGACTGGGGTGCAGGAAGAGCCCCTGTGAGTACAAAACTCTAAGGGCCTTGACAAGTGAACCTCCCCCCCCCCCCCCCCCCTGTGTGGGAACCCCAGAAGGTCATGGGGGCCTTGTGTGATCTGTGCCCCCCATCTATGCCCCCGCTGCCCAGAACCAGAATAGGCTGAGGACTACAAACACGAATGAGATACATCTGCATGCACTGCCGCCACAGTATGCAAATATATTTCATGCAGGCTCACTGTGGCCCTTGAGGACTGGAGTCGCCTGTCCCTGGGATATAGACAGGTTAGAGCTGTGGCTCTCAAGCCAGACCTTGGGAGAATCCTAGCCAGGCAGGTTTTCAGAAGAGCCACAAGGACCGTCCGTAAGGTAGATTGGCATGCACCGCCTCCATTGTATGCAAATGTATCTCTCGCATTGTGGATGTCCAGAAAACCTGAGGGACTGGGTGTGTCCCAAGAACCGGGCCGAGATCCCCTGACGTGGAGGCAGTCCAGATAAGGGCTACCTAAAGGGTGCAGAGTCTGGGGAATAAGCCCTATGACAGTGATGGCCAACCTTTTGAGCTCAGTGTGTCAAAATTCATAAAAAAACCGAGCATAACTCGGGTGGTGTGTCACTTCTAGAAAAATCCATAATTTTGTGATATTTGTAGCTCTAATCAACAAAGTTATAATTTTAATATATATACTGTATTTATTAATAAAGCAAAAACAAATAATTCTTTACCTTACCCTGCTTAGTGACTTTTTTGTTGCTGAATTTCATTGGCTAAATCTTCAATTGAAGGTTGGTATTTCGTACACTTCAAGTCCAAGCAAGCGTTACAAACTTCATCTGTCAGTTGGTTTCTTTTATTGGCTCCCATTCATGTTCACAACACTCCCTCCCCATCTCCCAGGCATGCACACATTCATTCTCACACACACAGACCCCCAGGCAGGCACCCATGCATTCACACACATACACCCCCAGGCAGAGTCCCATTCATACACATGCGCACACTAAAGGTAGACCCCCCCTCTCTTTCTTTTGCCAGCAACCTCAGAACCTCTCTCATTCCTCTGCTGCCACTGTCACTGATGCCGCGTGGCTATTGCGGAGGTGCCGATTGCTGCTACTGACACTGAAGTCCATTCTGCTGCCTCCTCTGTGCAGGCCCCGTGGGCTTCCACTTTCTCCATGCTGATCTCGTACATTGTGAGATCCGTTGAGAAAGTGCTATTCTTGCACATTCCCAAAGAGTACATGTGCCAATCACTAAAAAGTACATTTTTTTTTTTTTTGCCTTTGCTGTCTGATCTTAGTTTTCTAATTGGTTGGTCACAGGCTTTTTTTTTCACCTTCCCTTTCTTATTTTTTTGCCAATTCCTTTTATATTGTCTTTTTTTCTGTTTCTTTTTTCTCCATCTTCTTCCCTCAAACACACAGTCAGGTTCTCATTCTCACATGCATTTCTCTTTCTCACACACACAGGCTCTCACTGGCACATGCTCTCTCTCATACAATCATTCATACACACAGGCTCTCACTGGCACATGCTCTCTCTCATACAATCATTCATACACACAGGCTCTCACTGGCACATGCTCTCTCTCATACAATCATTCATATACACAGGCTCTCACTGGCACATGCTCTCTCTCATACAATCATTCATATACACAGGCTCTCACTGGCACATGCTCTCTCATACAATCATTCATATACACAGGCTCTCACTGGCACATGCTCTCTCTCATACAATCATTCATATACACAGGCTCTCACTGGCACATGCTCTCTCTCATACAATCATTCATATACACAGGCTCTCACTGGCACATGCTCTCTCTCATACAATCATTCATACACACAGGCTCTCACTGGCACATGCTCTCTCTCATACAATCATTCATACACACAGGCTCTCACTGGCACATGCTCTCTCATACAATCATTCATATACACAGGCTCTCACTGGCACATGCTCTCTCTCTCTCTCTCACACACACACACACACACACACACACACACACAGGCTCTCACATGCTGTCTCTGCAAACATTCAGGTCCTCTCTCTCAACTCACCTCATACACGCACTCTAAGGGCCCTCAGCCTCTCTCTCACCTCTGGGCCTCCTCTTCGCGGGTCGCCGCAGGATGGGCTCTGCAGCGGCCCTGATCTTCTCGGGCCGCGGCAGCCCTGCTACCGGGCCTCTTCCTCTTCTTGGGCCGCTGCGACTTGGGATTCGCAGCGACCCGCGGCGGCTCCTCCTCTTCTGCACGCGCTGATTCGCTTCCTCCTTCCTGCCCACGCGGCTCCGGCAACGTTTACTTCCGGGGCCGCACAGGCAGGAAGGAGGAGCATCAGCGCGTTGTCTTGAGCCTCATCGCTGCGACGCATGAGGCTCCCTGCGCCCGGGGGCATTGGTGGAGGGTAGGGGGAAACTAAAAAACACATTTAAAGGCTCGGCGCAGCTGAAAAAGAAAAGGCTCGGCGCAGCCGAAAAAAAAAAAAAATTCCTGATAGTCCTCGAAACGCTGCGCGTGTCAGCCAAAACGGCTCGGCGTGTCACCTCTGACACGCGTGTCATAGGTTAGCCATCACTGCCCTATGACATGAGATTTAAGGGCCTAAATGTGTATACTCTAGACAGGAGGAAAGGCCAAAGGGGCACGTGACAAGCCTCAAAAGATATAAGGCATGCAGAAGCGGCGAGTACTTTTTAGTGGAAAGTTCTGGAACAAGAGGTCAGGAGAGTGGACGGCTCAGGAGCGGCACAAATATTTCTTCGCAGATCTTGTCGGCGTGGATAGATTGATTGATTTATTCGTTTAAAGCAGGGCATTAAGCAGCAGTCCCCGATGCACAGAGGTGCCTTGGCAATAACCCAGGGTTTCCCCAACGCTGGAAACTTAACTCCTGTTCAGAGATGGCACTAGAACCCTTTAAAACGCCAATTTTTTTCTGCTTTTCTGTGCACTTTCCCGGTGCCGGCAGAAATTAATGCCAGCCTTTGGGTAGGCGCTAATTTCTGAAAGTAAAATTTGCGGCTTGGCTGCACATTTACTTTCTGTATCGCACGGGAATGACTAATAGGCCCATCAACATGCATTTGCATGTTGCAGGCGCTATTAGTTTCGGGGGGGTTGGATGCGCGATTTCGACACACTATTACCCCTTACTGAAAAAGGGGTAAAGCTAGTGCATCAAAAACGCGCGTCCAACCCCCGCATTTTCGATGCGCTATTACCCCTTACTGAATAAGGGGTAAAGCTAGAGCGACGAAAACGCGTGTCGAAACGTGGGTTAACAGTGCTCTCCGCCGAATGAGCCTGAATGAGCATTCAAACGCAGGCAAAGCTGTGCGTTGGGCTGAACACATGCGTCAGCCTGTGAGCCTGGCAGAATAGCCCGGTAAAGGTAAGCAGGTACATTTAACCTGCTACCTTAGCTGCAAAGCGGCTTTTTTTTTTTTTTTTAGTATCAAGCCCCAAAGCAAGTATTCAGCTTGCAAGCCAGGATCAGACTCTGCACTGAATCTCAGGTGGAGAGGACTCGGATTCCGGAGAAGCAGCTCAAAGTGCTCAGATTTCAATTTGAATCCCCTTGGGCTGAAGGTGCCTGCCGCTCCAGATAGTCCAGGATGCTCCAGAGCCACCATCGCTAGCAGCATCAGCGCCCCCTCTCCCCCTCCCCCGCCCAGGCTGCGTCATCCCTCATTTGGGTTACGGCGCTGCCGCAGAGCTGCAGACTCTCTTAGGAGGGAGTCGATCTTTTTTTTTTTTCTGGCCGCCCACATAAGGCCATTGCTTCCCTTCCTGCGCCTCTCTTACTGCAGTGCCTTGCACCCGGAAATGTAGCTGCCGGGGTTTATCCTCACCAGGTTTCCTTCCTAGGAACTTTCTAAAGGTTGCATGGCTCGCAGCTGCTACTTTGAGTCCGAATGACGACTCCCCCCCGCGCAAGCTGAGAAAGGGCTGCAGGAGAGCTCAGGAGCCACTGAGAAACGTGCCTAGCAATACTTTTAAATGGAACAAGGTTTGTAATAGCCAAGGTGCGCTTTTATTGCTGGAATGGAACTTACCCGGGAATCCCCAGAATGGAAAAGGTAAAACAATAAAAGCAATCCCATAATTTCCCAAAGCATTCATTGTGGGATGGGGGGGTCTGTGCAGGGTATTTCCTGTTTTTATAGGGACACTTCCCTTAATCTCTTACCTTCGTAGCGTGGGACTAAGGTACCTTTCCCTTTTCCCGAGAGCTTGTAGCAGAAAGATTGCAAAATTCACCCAAATGCTTTCCCCTGTTTGCTCGCTAGATGGCAACCATACAACGGGAACCATCTTTCATGGTGAAATTCAGTGATCGAGCATCCTCAGCCATTGCTTTCACTGCAGTGGTTGGTAGAACGCATTCCTCTTAAAAACAATCCTCAGTCTCTGCTGTGCTTGAGGTGCCAGCGTCCTAAAGACCGATTCAGGCACAGAGGACCAAGCCCCACCCCCACCACTTTGTCATGTGACACCCCCCCGTGGCCACACGCGGAAGGATGGAACTATTTTGCCACAAGAACATAAGAAATGCCAGGCTGAGTCAGACCAAGGTCCATTGAACCCAGCAGGGGTTCGAAGCACCAGCAGTGCTCAATCTGTCTCTGACCGAGCTGAGGATTTCAATGTATTCCTCACAAGGACTTCAGGCGCCTTTTCCTGGTTCGTGATACCTAATACGGAACCAAGTTGGGATTATTTTTTTCCCTAGGTGCATCACCCTGCCACGTTAAATGTCATCTGCCAGTCAGATTCCCAGTCTCCTTCCCTCGCAAGGTCCTTTTGCAGTTCCTTGCATGTCGCTTGCTGGTTTAACAACTTTGAATAATTGTGTCACCTGCAAATTGTATCAGCTCGAGCATTTTTCCCTTTTTCAGATCATCTAGGAATATGTTAAACAGCACAGGTCCCAGTACAGATCCCCCAGGTACTCTTCTGTTGATCTTTATCCATCTGGAAAACAGACAATTTAGTCCTACCCTCGGTTTCCTATCCTTTAACCCAGTGATGGCCAACCTTTTGCACTCAGTGTGTCAAAATTCATAAAAAACAAAACAAAAACCGAGCATAACTCGGCTGGTGTGTCACTTCTAGAAAAATCCATAATTTTGTGATATTTGTAGCTCTAATATTAATAACAAAAAGTTATAATTTTAATATATGTTCTGTATTTATTAATAAAGCAAAAACAAATAATTCTTTACCTTACCTGCTTAGTGACTTTTTTGTTGCTGAATTTCATTGGCTAAATCTTCAATTAAAACACTCTCCCCCCCCCCCCCCCCCAAACTCTTACTCCCCTGGATTTTCTCATACAAACTCATGCTCTCACACTCACTGGCTCACACACATACACACACACACACACGCTCTCATTCATTTTCACACCACTCCCATTCATTTTCACACCACTCCCACTCCATCCTCCAGGCAGGCACCAATTCATTCTCACGCAGGCACCCATGCATTCACACACACACCCCCAGGCAGAGTCCCATTCATACACATGCACACACTAAAGGCAGACCCCCCTCTCTTTTGCCAGCAACCTCGGAACCTCTCTCATTCCTCTGCTGCCACTGTCACTGCTGCCACATGGCTATTGGGGAGGTGCCGATTGCTGCTACTGACACTGAAGCCCATTCTGCTGCCTCCTCTGTGCAGGCCCCGTGGGCTTCCACTTTCTCCATGTTGATCTCGTACATTGTGAGATCCGCATAGAGAAAGTGCTATTCTTGCACATTCCCAAAGATTACATGTGCCAATCACTAAACAGTAATTTATTTTGTTTTTTACCTTTGCTGTCTGATCTTCATTTTCTAATTGGTTGGTCACAGGCCTTTTTTTCCCACCTTCCCTTTCTTATTTTTTTTTGCCAATTCCTTTTATATTGTCTTTTTTTCTGTTTCTTTTCTCTCCATCTTCTTCCCTCAAACACAGTCAGGTTCTCATTCTCACATGCATTTCTCTCTCACACACACACACACAGGCTCTCACTGTCACATGCTCTCTCTCATACAATCATTCATACACACAGTCTCTCACTGGCACATGCTGTCTGACTCTCACACACACAGGCTCTGTCACTCCCACATGCTGTCTTGCTCAAGCACAGGCTCTCACTCCCACATGCCGTCTCTGCAAACATTCAGGTCCTCACTCTCACACACAATCTCTCAACTCATCTCATACACGCACACACACACACCCTCTACAGACCCTCAGCCTCTCTCTCACCTCTGGGCCTCCTCTTCGCGGGTCGTCGCAGGATAGGCTCTGCGGCAGCCCTGCTACCAGGCCTCTTCCTCTTCTCGGGCCGCTGCGACTTGGGATTCGCGGCTGCCCGTAAACGTAAGCACTGCTCCTCTTCTGCACGCGCCGATGCTTCACCTCCTTCCAGCCCACGTGGCTCCGGCAACATTTACTTCCGAGGCCGCACAAGCAGGAAAAAGGAGGAGCATCAACGCATTTAAAAGTGATCTTTTTCTTCGGGCCGCAGCCCTGCCTATCTGCCTGTCGCTGCGCCCGGGGGCATTGGGGGGGGTGGTGGAGGGGTCCGGAGGGTGGGGGATACTAAAAAACTAGTTTTAAAGGATCGGCGCAGCCGATAAAAAAAAAAAAAAAGGGCTTGGCGCAGCCGATTAAAAAAAAAAATCCCAATAGTCCACGAAACGCTGTGCGTGTCAGCAAAAAGTCTCGGCGTGTCACCTCTGACACGCGTGTCATAGGTTAGCCATCACTGCTTTAACCAGTAGCCAATCCACAAGAGGACACTGCTTGCTGCCCCATTACTTTTCATTTCCTGAAGAATCTCTCATGCCTTCTGAAAATTTAAGTACACTATATCAATAGGCTCGCCTTTTATCTACATGTTTATACCTTCAAAAAAAAATCTAATAGATTTGTAAGGTAAGACTTCCCCTTGTTAAAACCATCAGGTTCCTGACATTTCCAAAAATGTAGTTTTGAGGGAAACCCAATTCAAATTTATCTGGCAACATTATATGGCTCCCAATAGGGCTTTCAAGGCGCGCTTGAGCAGTTCCCCTCAATGCCTTAAATGTGGAGAGCAGAGCAGTGATTTTCTGCATGGGTTTTGGAAATGTTCTAAGATAATTGCCTTCTGGACAGCCATAATTCAATGCTGTTCAAGCATGCTAGGTCTTACTCTACCAGATAACCCAACATTTTGGCTGTTTGGTATCCATGCCTTTGGTATCTCACAATTACACAAGGTGGAGGTAATGGCCAAGCAAACCATAGTCCACACCTGGACTGGCCCAGAACTTCCGAGGGTGGTCCATTGGGAAAGTAAGATGATACAACTGTTGGTTTTTGAGCATCTAATCAAAGAAACCTATGTCAAAGCCTAACCAAGCCATGGCAGCACATCTGTGGCAACCTTTTATAGCCGCTTTGCCATCAGGATTTAAAAATACACTTCATGCACCGAGAGACTGGGTATGATCTGTGCAAATCCGTCCTGACCCAACCAAAATAGGAAATGAGTTTAAGGTTCTTTTGTACTTTCTGGTAAAGTTGTATTCTTCTTTAGGGTGGGGGATTCCAAGAGACACTCCTAGTTTGCAAATTCATCATCTAAAAAAAACCCCCAACCTATATCATCTTTTTAACGTGTATAATGTACACTTGGTTTTCTCTTTCTTTCTTGCCTTGTTGTTGTTTACGATACTAGTTTGGACAATACTTTGAAATAAAGATGGGGGGGGGGGAAAAACTTGTTAATTCTTCCCCATTGAGCTAAATCTTTCTATATAGCTACTCATTTTGTTTTTAACAACTACTATTTTGCCTGACACAGACGTCAGACTTATCAATCTATAGTTTCCTGTTTTAAATGATGTTACAGATTACTCGTAACAGGTTTGCAATTTTATATCTAAGTTCTTTCAGGACTCTGGGGTGGATAGGATCTGCTCCTGGTGGCTGCTGTGGTGGTCAAAAAAAGTAAACAATTTTAGGAATTATTAGGAAGGGATGGATGTCGTACTGCCTCTATATCGCTCCATGGTGAGACCGCACCTTGAATACTGTGTACAATTCTGGTCGCCCCCATCTCAAAAAAGATAAAGTTGTGATGGAGAAGGTACAGAGAAGGGCAACCAAAATGATAAGGGGAATGGAACAATTCCCCTATGAGGAAAGGCTAAAGAGGTTAGGGCTGTTCAGCTTGGAGAAGAGACGACTGAGGGGGGATATGATAGAGATCTACAACATCATGAAAGGACCTGAACATGTAAATTGGTTATTTACTCTCTCGGAAAATAAAAAGACTAGGGGGCACTCCATGAAGTAGTCCTGGGGGAATTCTGTGCTACTGTGGAGAGCAGAATTTGTGCAGAATGCCCCCCCCCCACTCCCCCAAACAGAATTGCCAAATTCTGCATAGAAAATGGCCGAGGAGTCCCCGGCGTGCCACAAATGGAGCGCATTAGTCGTGACGAAGATGAAGGCCCTGGAGCACCATTTGCAGCGAAGATGAAGGCCCCCTCGTGCCACGGGACGCACTCCACTTGCGGAGAAGATGAAGGCCCCAGTGAGAGTGAATGTGTTAGAAAGGTGTGTGTTTGTCAGAGGAGGGGGAGGGGGGTTGCGAGAGGAGAGGGGGTGTGGAGGGAGTGTGAAAGAGGGGAAGGGGTGTGAGAGAGGGGAGGGTAAGAGAGGAGGGGGAAGGGAGAGGGGAGGGTGAGAGACCAGGGAGAGTAAGCAGGGGGGTGTGAGAGAGAGCAGGGGGCTGAGAGAGAGCAGGGGGGGCTTGAGTGTGGGTGCCAGAGAGAGGGAGCCTATATGAGGAGATTGTGAAAGTGTGTATGTGTGAGAGAGATTGGGAGCTGGTGTGTATGAAAAAGGGATCATGTGTATGTGAGGGTGCTGGTCTGTGTGAAGGGATTGTGTATGTGTGAGACAGAGCCTGTGTGAAGGGCTGCGTGAGAGAGAGACATAGGTAGCTTGTGTGAGGATATATGTGTGAGAGAGAAAGGGAGCTTGTGTGGGTGTGTATGCAAGAGAGGGCCCTGTATGGGGGGATGTGTGTGTGCAAGTGAGGGAGCCTGTATGAGGAGGTGTGTATGTGCACTAAAGAGAGGGAGCATGGGTGTGAGAGAGGGAGGGACAGAGGGAGCCTGTGTGAGGGGCAGTACTGAGAATGGGGTCAAACTCTGGGAATGGAAGGGGTTGAGCCTAGAGGTGAAGGGGAGAGATACTGGCAGGTGGAGGAGTCAGGGCCTGAGGGCAAAGTGGTCAGTAGAATAGGGAGAGCGAGTGGAAGGGACACTCTTATAATGAATTTCTAAGGAAATTCTGCTCAAAATATTTAAAATTCTGCATCTTTAAGTAATAACTTTTTTCTGTATTAATTTAAAATGTAATTACTTAAAGACTGTCATGTAAATTGTGTTATTTTGACCAAAATAAAGTTTAGAGAATTTTGCAGAATTTTAAGTTTTTGTGCACAGAATTCCCCCAGGAGTAATGAAGTTAGCAAGTAGCTCATTTAAAACAAATCAGAGAAAATTATTTTTCAGTCAATGCATAATTAAGCTCTGGAATTCATTGCGAGAGGATGTAGTTACAGCAGTTAGTATAACTGGATTTAGAAAAGGTTTGGATAAGTTCCTAGAGGAAAAGTGCATAAACTGCTATTAATCAATAAGGAATAGTCACTTGGGATCTATTTCATGTTTGGGTACTTGCCAGGTACTTGTGACTTGGATTGGCCACTGTTGGAAACAGGATGCTGGGTTTGATGGACCCTTGGTCTGACCCAGCATGGAATATATTATGTTCTTAATGTTCTTATGTTCCTATGATTTGTTACTCTTTAATTGTCAATTTGATTTATTATATCCTCCATTATCTCAGAGATTAGTTTTAGTTGCTCAGAATCACTAAATAATATTTCCTTTGTGGGTATGTTCCCAACATCTTTCTCATTCAAGACAGAGGTAATGAATTAATTCAGTTTGCTATTTCCTTGTCTTTTACCCTTAGGTCATCTAATGTAGTGTTTCTCAACCCAGTCCTTGAGACACATCTGGCCAGTCAGGTTTTTAGGATATCCATAATGAATATGGAGGAGGTAGATTTGCAGCTATCTCCATTATATGCAAAACTCTCTCATGCATATTCATTATTGATAGCCCAACTGACTCTCCTTGGTCTTCCTTCGACCTTTTTTAATGCATGGAATACATTTTATCTGGGCTTCCAAGATGATATTTTTAAACAATCTCCATGCCTCATGCAATCACTCATTTTAGGTTTTTTCTAACTAAATTTCCTCATTCTGTCATAGTCTCCCTTTTTAAAGTTATATGCTACTGCAGTTGTCACCAGACTGGTTACGAGGTGGCCCCCTGCCAGCAGGGACCCTATTGGGTCGCACTCAGTCCTGTTCTAGCCTCTGCCTTGAAGTCTGCATGATGCAACAAGGCCAGCCTTATGAAATCCTCTTCCACAGTTCGCTCTCGGCCTCATCATAGAATTGCCTTTGGAGCCTTACTTTGACCAACCTTGCATTTCCCTTGTTCCTATGTGGCCTATAGGGCCTTCTTGTCTTGCTTTGCCTTGTTCCCAGTTTGGTCTGTTTGTTCCTGTGATCCTTGTTCTTGTTCTGTTCCCTATGGGTCTCTCAGTGGCTCCAGAGCCGGTGCAAGGGTACTAGGTGCCCTAGGCAAACCTTCTGGCTTGTGCCCGTCCCCCTTCCCCCCCAGGTCCGGCCCCCACCTCATTCACTCATATAGGCACCCTCTCTCTTACACACACTTAGTTTCCTTGTCTCATTCACATACGCACCCTTATACAGGCTCCCTCCCACTCTCTCACTCTATGCTCTCTCATAAATACTCAATCCCTCTGTTGTGTTTGTGGCATTGTGTGGACCCTTAGTCGCAGTGGAGATGACTCCTCCCACTGGGAGGGGCTCCCTGGGGAACCACAGCGATAGGCTAATCTCAGAGAGCAGGCACTTGTAGGTGGAAAGCTTTATTGTACTGCTGTAGATAGATGGTATGAGGCAGGAAGGAAAGGCACTGAAGTCCGCAAGGTGCCAACATGTTCAAACAGTCTCAAATGTAGAAGTCTCACCCAGATGTTCGAGATAGGTGGGAACCCGCAGAGTGGGCAAGGCCGAGCCTGGTGGGTGGAGTTGGAGCACCGGAGCGTAGAGGTACTCACAGGAGTGTAGTGCGGCATCTTCCTGGAAATGAGGACGGTGGGACTGAAGGTCCGTGCTGCAAGATACACAGACTGGTAGGCCCTCGAGTAGCGAGTACCCGATAGTCCAGAAGATCCTGAAATAAACAGAGAGAGAGAGACCCCCAAGGAGCAGTTGTCTAGAGCTTCGTAAGGAGCGAGATCCTTGGAGGGTAGGTAGGCGCCTAAGCGTGCAGCTTGGAGCGGTCAGAGTAGCTTAAACCGAAGTCCTTGTTAACTCAATGATGGCAGCGTAGTGGAGGCTTTAAATACCCGGAGGTATCGATGTCATGCGGTGGGGACACCCCCGAGTTTCCCGCCCTGACGTGTATTTGAGCATAGGCAACGTGCACGTGCGCCCTAGGAGGCCACGGGAAGGAGTCAGCCCTGACCACAGCCTGCTCCACCTTCTGCCTGAACCCTTGCTCCAGGTGCTCCACCAGCTAAGTCCCGCCGGCCACCAGAACCTGCAGGCTCAAGTCCAGGTTGGTCAGGTGGTTGGTTAGGCAGAATATCTTTTTCCAGTTTGCCTGGCTGTGACAGCAGAGATTTAATTTAATGTTCTCCCCTCCAGCAATTATGACAAATTTGATTGCATTATGATCGCTATTGTTAAGTGGCCCAAACACAGTACGCCCCTGCACCAGGTGGTGCGTTCCACTGAAGACTTGAGAAGAACATAAGAAGTTGCCATACTGGGCCAGACCAAGGGTCCATCAAGCCCGGCATCCTGTTTCCAACAGTGGCCAATCCAGACCATAAGAACCTGGCAATTACCCAAACATTAAAAAGATCCCATGCTACTGATGCTAGTAATAGCAGTGGCTATTCCCTAAGTAAACCTGATTAAGAGCAGTTAATGGACTTCTCCTCCAAGAACTTATCCAAACCTTTTTTGAACCCCGCTACATTAACTGCACTAACCACATCCCCTGGCAACAAATTCCAGAGTTTAATTGTGCGTTGAGTGAAAAAGAACTTTCTCCGATTAGTTTTAAATGTGCCACATGCTAACTTCATGGAGTGCCCCCTAATCCTTCTATTATCCAAAAGAGTAAATAACAGATTCACATTTACCCGTTCTAGACCTCTCATGATTTTAAACACCTCTATCATATCCCCTCTCAGCCGTCTCTTCTCCAAGCTGAACAGCCCTAACCTCTTCAGTCTTTCCTCATAGGGGAGCTGTTCTATCGCCTTTATCATTTTGGTTGCCCTTCTCTGTACCTTCTCCATCGCAACTATATCTTTTTTTGAGATGCGGAGACCAGAATTGTACACAGTATTCAAGGTGCGGTCTCACCCTGGAGCGATACAGAGGCATTATGACATTTTCCATTCCGCTTGTCGATTCTTTCTGCCCCTTACGATCTAACAAATCCACCAGAGCCTCCAACAATGGAACCCTCCATGTAACCTCACTTAAAATAGCACACCTCACCTCCACAAGGGAACGAGCCCTATCTATTGCTGGACCCACCCTCTGGAACTCTTTACCTCCCAACCTCAGGCTCGAGACCTGCAGCTCCAAATTCAGAGCCAATCTAAAAACCTGGCTATTCGCACACGCCTTCCAAGATTAATTCTTCCCACTTGGCTACTCAACATGCCCATCAAGAACAACATCCCCTACTCACCCTTTGAAATAAACTTATTCCCTTTTGCTTTCTCTCCATGAACATTGTATAAAGTTCTCTTTGTTTTCACAAATTCTATGCTTATTTTGAACTGTTGTGGCACTCTTCCTGAGTAGCATGTTCCTATGTACTTCCTATTCTGTGTTCTCACAGTTCCTATTTCTCCTTCCCCACCACCCTGTTTTATGTAATTTCCAACCTTTTGTTTTTTGATGTTCCCCACTAATATCGGTATAGAAACTTAAATAAATAATAAATAATATTAACCATTCCCTTCCTAATAATTCCTAACATTCTATTTGCTTTTTTGACTGCTGCAGCACACTGAGCCGATGATTTTAAAGTATTATCCACTATGATGCCTAGATCTTTTTCATGGGTGGTAGCTCCTAATATGGAACCTAACATCGTGTAACTACAGCAAGGGTTATTTTTCCCTACATGCAACACCTTGCACTTGTCCACACTAAATTTCATCTTGCATTTGGATGCCCAATCTTCCAGTCTCACAAGGGCCTGCACTTTTTCACAATCCACTTGTGATTTAACTACTCTGAATAATTTTGTATCATCTGCAAATTTGATTACCTCACTCCAGACAGAATCTCGTGCTATTTCAACCCCTTTTTGTCTTTCTACATTAGGGCTTAATTTCTGATGGAACAAACCAGGATGGCGTTCTGCCATTTTTCTTCTGGGACTCAAGGAAGCGGAGTAGAGTCAGTGGTACAATTCAGTCCTGGTCTCCCTGCAGCAATGGAACAAAGCTGGTAGTGGCCTGTGTCATTTCTGACCCCCCCCCGACCCTAGAGGAAGCAAAGCAGAGTGTGTTGGAGCTGCTTACCCTGAAACTGAGCGGTCATGTGGTCTTAATTTTTATGCAATTTCCTGGTACAACTGCGGAGGCCCTGACGGATAATGGTCAAGGTCAAAGAGACATCTCACTGCTCCTTCCACTACTAGGGGGGGGGGGGGGTGTCAGCTTCCTGGCCAGGTTACTGCTTATCATGCAGACTTCCTAGGCCCACTGCCTCTGCTGCTGACTATACTAGAGGAGGAGGAGGAAGAGAGTGAGTGAGGGGGATGGGGAGGTTGGGAGCAGGAGACTCAATTAACAGTTTGCAGAAGGAGGGTGGAGGGAAAAGCAAGGAACTGAGTGAGGAGATCAGAGGGAAGGGACGGCAAAGCAAATGGGCGAGGTGTTATGTGAGGGCAGAGTGAGTGAGGAGATCAACATTGTGGGGTGCGAGGGGATTGGAGGGACTGTAAATTATGAGTGAGAAAGGAGGGGGAGGGCAGTGTGCGACTGAGGTGATTAGAGGAGGCAAGGAAAAGGTGAATGAGGGGAGGGAAAGGGATAGGAGGGTGTGTGGAGGGGGGAGGGGAGAGTGAGGATAGCACATGGTGCTGCTCCCCTGTGCGAGCAAAGAATAGGATGCGCCCCTCCACCCTGTCTGATGAGAGGGGGGGTGGGTGGAGCTTTAGAACCATCAGGGATCGGGAATGAGACTCGAGGACTCTAGACCTCCTGGAAGGAGATGAAGACCACTGGAGGAATCATGGGAAGTTGGGGGGGGGCTTAGGATAGGAGAACCAGGATCACCGGTGCAGAGAGGAGGGTAGATTAAAAAAAAAAATGCCCTTCTCTCTCTCCATGCCTCCTCACCTCACTTGACCCTCCATTCACAGCCCCCAAACTTGTTCAGCCCCCATTTGTCCTTCACCCACCATTGATGGGCAAAGAATGCCTGGGGGTTGAGCACTGGTGGGGCCTGGGGCTGAAGAATGACTGACGTGTACTTGTGTGTGTGTGTGTGTGTGTGTGTGAGTGTACGTGTGTGTGTGAGAGAGTGTGTTGGTGTTTAAGAGAGAGAGAGAGTCCACACCCAGCGCGGGTAGGCCCCCTCCCTTCACAAACCGGCCACACCCGATCCTGGCTCTGCTCCCACCACTCTGGCCTCTCCCTGACCCCCTCACCACTCTTCCACAGTTCCACTTCCTTTCCCTCTACAAATTAAGCCCTTGGAAAGGATCTTATTCCTACTTTCCCCAACCGTAATTCAGGACCACTCTATTCAAGGCCGTCGCAGGTAAGTAATCTGCGCTTCCTTCTCAACTCCCAGGCAAGATCTGATACTTCCCTGCCAAAATCCCAGTAAAGCTTCCTACTGGGGCAACAAAATTCCTCAGCAAGTCTTCAGGGTGGATCGAATTACGGCAGTTCCTACTCTAGGACCTGGCCTTAATCAGGGCAGAGGCAGTGGGGCATAGGATCCTTGTGTGGAGTCAGCTAAATGGAACTGTTCCCTGTCAGTATTTTGCAGTAAAATAGAGTGCTAAACACGGTCATAAGGAGAAAATTACTTCAATAGTTATTTACTCTGTAATTCAGGGCTTTGTTCCATGTACTGTATACACGACATTTATTTCCAAATTTATTAACTGCCTCTCTCCCCCGCAGGCTACAAAAGTGGTTTACAGAGAAAACAAATACAATCAATCAATCGCAGTACCTGTTAATTACAGACACAATGCGAAAATTCATCGCAATCCAGTGCTTGTGTGAGCAACCAGGCTCTACCTGTTTTCCAGCAGATTGACAATTCGTTCATGGATTTAATTGGCCAATGCTAGTGCTTTCCAAAGACGTAGTCCAATGCAAATAAAAAAAAAAAAAGGCTCCGTTTTGTTTCGACCAAGTTAAAGAACGAGTCGAGCGCAGGAGTCGCAAGGGTCGATACGTGCTTACAGCTGTACGCAGATATTGAGGGGCTGACTTAACATTTCTCTCCTCGTCCCAGGTCTATCAAGAAGCTTCTAGAGGAGGGTGCAGTTCACAGGCAGGATCTGCAAGGAGTTGGAATATCACCAGAGAGAGAACAAGATTTCTCTTTGTTAGCACCAGGGGCCCAGTTCACAGAGAATTATTTCAATAAGTGTTAACTCCTTCTGAGGCCGCCATGTTCACATTTTTTCCTTGAGAGTTGGAAACCCTTTAAAAGAGCACGTAGCAGCTGAAGCTGTAGGTGCTGCCTGCTTACCATCTCTCACAATCTATAGTGGCCCTGCCATATGCTGGAGGTTGCCATGGTAATCCACCGAGGAGTTGGGGGGTGAATCATGGGTTGCTATGGCAACCTATCAAATCCACAGATTACCAGGAGATGTAAGGGTTGTGGACACTATGGAAGGAATTTGGAAAGGTATGCTGGAAGCAGCCAGCATAGAGGCTAGGGGTTGCCAACTGGCTCCAGATTTTCAGGACAGCTTGATCCAGTCCTGGTTTTACTCCACGGCATGCAGGGATTTGTAGTTTCGACTTCCCTCTTGCGGTTCCTAAGAAAAGCAAGACTACAAGTCCCTGCTTGCAGTGGGGTAAAACAAGGACTGGATCAGCCTGTCCTGAAAATCTGGAGCCATTTGGTAACCCTAATAGAGCCCTGCACAGAAAATGAGCAACAAGGAGTCTAAAAAAAAAACTGCGTATGACAGAGATTAGTCAAATTTCAAGAAGGGTGGTAGATGATTTCAGCTATATGAAAGGGTAACGACACATTAAGGGCTTGCTTTAGTAAACATTGTCTCCCATTTTGTTTCTGTGAGGAAAGAAAGAAGGTAAATCAGGCCCTAAGGAAGGTGGGAAAGCAATAGCATATGGAGCCGGTACAGTGGGTCACTCACACACAGCTAACATGGTTTCTTAAATAGTAACAAAGCAGATGATGGCAGATAAAGACCAAACTGGCCCAGCCAGTCTTCCCAGAGTTTTTCTGGTCGGTATTGCTAAGGGTATAGAATAGCTGGCAACCGCTTGTGGAATATTATTCCTAAGGCAAGTTGAGTTTTGTTATCTTTTTTTTTTTAAGGAATCTCTACCATTCTGATTAGAAGAGCAGACAAGTAGTCATACATAACCTAAGACCCCCCTACTCCCCACATTTTATCCTGCAGTTTACTAATAACCTATACAGCTAGTAAAACTAGCAACCCTGTTGCCCTAACATTCAGCCACTTAGGGCACTGTGGCCTTGCTTGACAGTACATGGCCACCAACAATCTGCTGGACTCAGTATGGTTGGTCTCTGGGCAGTTTGTAGCCTGTCGATTGTCACTGGCTCATATTCCCTTTGTCTGAGTCTTATTTTCTCTTTATCACTTCTTCCTTTGTTTCTGCTGTTGCAGGCACACAAAAAAAATGTGTGGGTTATCTGAAATACAGTAACTTCCTAACTTTCCTTTCTATCTGTCGCAAGCATATTTGAATTCCATCTGGCTCCTTGTTGGTGGCCCCTACCTCTTCCGGTAGGTTATTGAAGGCAGCTACCGCTCTCTTATTAAAGCAGTATTTTCTCAAGTTCGCTCTGGCTCTTCCTCCCTGCAACTTCAGATATGGACCATGTCCTGGAATTTCCTTTTCTATCAAAGCTGCAAAGCACTTTGTATAAGCAGTCAACAAGCAATTGTCCATCAATCCCAACAAAGAATCTTTTGAGTAGTGGGTGAAACAAAGAAAAGGGGTACGTTACTGCTGCTGGTTGGCATCTCAGATCTTTCAGATTCCAAACTTTAATGGTCCAAATTCCACTCTCATAACTCTTTCACAATTGTTTTATATAGACTTTTGTAGCAGCAACCTATCTCCATCCTCTAATACACAATGTACTGATTGATGAAACCTTAGGCAAAGCTCCCTATTTGAATTAAGACTGGATGCTATCCATGAACCATCTGCATAAAATTTAAAAGGGAGAAAATCCTACCTCCCAGACATCACCTACTTATCAGTCAAAAATACGAGCAAGCTATAGGAAAACTTGCCACCCAGTGTCCTGAGTAAGAGCCACAGGGGCCAAAGGTTTGCCACTAATAAATCAAATGTTTTCAGCTCTGCAAAGTAAAGAAATATCACTCTCCTCCCCACCATATGAATCAAGACTGCACAGCAACACCTTTACCTATGAAAGGGCAGCACTATAAACATTATTACTACAGGCCCTACAGCACCAATACACCTATTGGAAAACAAAACAAGTTATAGATCCGTATATAGATGCGGCAAGCTAGCAGAATCCCTCGCTGCAATCAGATCAGCAGAATGCAGGGCGACTTTTATCTAATACAGAATAAGGGACCACCAATTGGAAACAGAAACAGAGCCAAAACTGAAATGAAAACCCAAGAAGCTAGACTGCAGGGGCCTGATTTCAAAAGCATTTACGTGCTTAAAAATGGATTTCACACGTGTCTATTCACTTTACCCAAGTACGTGAGCTTTTGAAAATTGCATGATATAGCATCGAGTTGTCCATAGGATTTACTCGTGTAAGTGCAATTTACACAGGTAAACGTCTTTTGAAAATCGCTACAATAGTAGTTAGATTTACATATGTAAATCCTTTTGAAAATTACCCCCATGAGCAGTGTAAGATGGGCGAGAGAGAGAAAAAGAAATCCATTTCCACCAATACTGAGCAAAATACAAAGATATAAAAAATGCGCATTCCTAAAGCTGACATATTCCTCTCTAAAATCCAAAAATAAAATGTTTGCTCCTCTACTTTTATTGCATGGGAATTTATATATTCGTGGTCTCTTTTCAGTCTTCTCCTTAGTTCATTCCAGGATCTCCTTTCCGTTATCCATTTCTTATTTCCTTCCGTTCCTATGCCTGCCTCTAACACTGATCTTTCTCTTTCATTTTTTTTCCTCTATTTTGTTCTTCTCTGGTTTTCTATCTATTCATAGTTAAATGTAACCCTTCTTTTCCTCCAGTCCTCAGTCTCCCTCTTTTCACCTCTCACTTATCTACCAGATTTCTATTTACCATTCTCACTATTCCCATTCCCTGACTCCCCAGCGAGTCTTTCATGCATTTCCCAGCTTCCTATTCCCTCCTCCCACTACTACTGTAGCAGTTTTCAAAAGCCATTTACCTGTAAATTGCACTTAAACGGGTAAATCCTAAGGCCAACTCAATGGTATATCATGCAATTTTCAAAAGCCCACATACTGGCGAGCCAGTAAATTAATTTATTTAAATTAGGGCCCGCAGTAAAAAGCGGCGCTAGGGACACTAGCGCCTCTTTTTGGACAGGAGCAGCGGCTGTCAGCGAGTTTGACAGCTGACGCTCAATTTTGCCAGCGTCTGTTCTCAAACCCGCTGACAGCCACGGGTTCGGAAACCGGATGCCAGCAAAATTGAGCGTCCGATTTTCAACCTGTGAGCCGCGGGCCCATTTTAAATGTTTTTTTTTTTTAATTATTTTTTACTTTTATTAACTTTTGGAGCCTCCGACTTAATATCACAGTTTTTACTGCTTTTCTGTGCACTTCCCCGGCGCCGGCAGAAATTAACGCCTACCTTTGGGTAGGCGCTAATTTCTTAAAGTAAAATGTGCAGCGGGAATACCTAATAGGACCATCAATATGCATTTGCACGTTGCGGGCGCTATTAGGGGTTGGATGCACGTTTGACGCGCGCTATTACCCCTTACTGATGGGCCGATACAGTAAACTACGCGGGAGAGCAGGCGAGTGCCCGCTCTCCTGTGCGCGCGATTCAAAAAGTTAATTTATTCAAATTAGGGCTCAATTCATGCCTGGAGGTGTGGGCCTACATGTAGCAAAGAATGGCCAAAGAGTGTGGCTTCATAAAAGCGTTGCTATTCAGTATGGTTTGAAATACTTATAATGTTCGTTTGGAAGAGCCTAAGATCCCAGGAGGCAGACCCAGCTATTTCTCTGCTGTGTAATCCCTCCCTTAAAGAGTTATTCGCCTAGCTAGATACAGGACAAGGCTTGCATTTGCTTCCCAGAGTATATTTCAGCATGCCCAATATTTATTTACTCATGTTCAGAGGGGCCTGCCCTGTATACATGCCCTCGCACTCCAGCACAGACCCAATATTCATGGGATTCATTAAACCATTTCTCTCTGAATGCAGAAGAAAAATGCTATAAAATGTGAACAAACATTTTGAACTAAATGCAGTTCTGAAGTGACTTTTTTTCCCTTGCCATCGTAGCAGAGACAAGTGGTTATTTCGGAATTAATATGCTGTGCATTATTTCTTTTATAGACCAGAAGTAGACAACTCTGGCCCTCGAGTGCCATGAGTCAGTTGGGTTTTCAAGATATCCACAGTGGATTTTCATGCAACTCCTCCATATTTACTGGATATCCTGAAAATCTGAACATCTTGCAGCACTCGATGGCTGGAGTTGCTTGCTCTGTTATAGAATCATCCTCCAAAATGAAAAGTGTTATTGAATAAAAGCAATCATGTGCCCAGGCCTTAGCATTACACCCAGTGTATGGTCATAATACAGGAGCTCTTTCCCTGGTGAGCAGTAAAACAGCTATTTGGATTCCCCCCCCCCCCCCCTACAAACTGATTATGTAAGCACACTCACTCACACTCTGGGGTTGCAGTAAGACCAATAGTTTACTTCCTTTTGTTTTTGCATGTGTGTCACGCTGGTGGTAGGGTCAGCAGGCCAGATTTGAAACGCCCAGGCTTACATATAGTATAATTACATGCAAGATCTTTTGCCCCTTAAACCCATTATCTCACACAAGGAATTATGTAATCCAGTGCACCCCTCTGGTTTTACAGTACATGTTCTCAGCCAAGGTGCTATAGTTTGGATCTTTTGGGGAAAAATTCAGAGCAAGATTGTGGAAGTGTTGCAAAGGGATTGCTGTGGTGCAGACATACTAGAGGAATGTGGAGGAGAGACTTGGACTTTAGCATGACCCCCTTATGCTTGATTTCTGAGAACAGAATGCTCCTGTTTAGTATTACCCTGATCTTCAGGATCATTTCTTGGACTAGTGGCCAAAGAACCAACTACCTGGATTAAAACACCCTGTGGAAACTACTCCATTGGGCCATATGAGTAGAGGACAGTTGTGGCTTAAGGACATAAGAAATTGCCATACTGAGTTAGGGCAAGGGTCCATCAAGCCCAGCATCCTGTTTCCAACAGTGGCCAATCCAGGCCATAAGAAGCTAGCAATTACCCAAACACCAAGAAGATCCCATGCTACTGATGTCAGTATAGCAGTGGCTATTCCCTAAGACAACTTGATTAATAGCCGTTAATGGATTTCTCCGAGGAGAACTTATCCAAACCTTTTTTAAAACCAGCTACACTAACTGCACTAATTCTGCATTGAATGGATTCAGGTCAGAATTCAAAACGAGCAAAAGATGCCATCCCCAGGAAACATTAAATAGTGGTGCTGTCACAAATGAATCATAAAAGCCATTCCAATGATGGGGTGGGGGGTTGATGGGTGATTAGAAGGGAACAGGCAATATAATTTTATGTGATAGGAAACTTAGGACTTTGTTGAATCCCTTTTTGTCAGTTCCAAAGTATCTGATCATTTTTACCTAAAAAATCTTGCATTCTTAGATTGCTTTACGTTTTTCTTTGATTATACTAATCATGGAGGTCATTGGTTCAGTAGTCTGGTTCGGAAAAGTGCGCCACCACAGAAGCATCAACCTGGTCTTTCCTGTGGCGTTTAATATTGTTGTCTGTGTGATTTGATTCTTGCCCGTCTTACCAATGCTTCTTCACTTTTTCTGCATTGAATATGCAGTACTCTACATAGATCATGAAAGTTAAGGGGACAGTCACACTGGTAACAAAATGGGAGATTTAGGGTAGGCTGTAAAACCTGTCTTGTGCTCTGGCAAGTTAGAATGGTCCCTCAGTACTTTTCTTTTGCCTTGAAGATCACCATCACACCTATCCTAAAAACATGGAAAGATTCTACAATATGCTAGCCAGGGCATGTGATTTAACACTTCAGAAATCAGAATACATATCAATTAATCAATTTTAGGAAATATTTATGAACACTTTACGTAGTCCTTAAAAAGCAGAATCTCAGTGAGAGACAAAAGAAGGTATGGCCCAAAGAGGAAAGGACTAGCTATAGGATATCATATTACATACATTGCTCTGTGAATAAATTAATGGATTACTGAGGTACTATATTTGGCTAAGCAACACTCATCTGCAGGTACTATAAGTTTTAAGACATGAAAAACTTTCTGCATGCCAAAAGAGTCTATGAAATTTAGATAAAATGACAATTTAGCAGAATTTCCATAGGTGGCCAATTAGTGTATAATAGTTAAAGCACACTTAGGAATACCATTTCAAAATAAGATACTTAGGAAGGAAGGAAACTAATAAGCAGATAAGAATAGCAGCTTAACATAGGAAGCAATAACTGATAGACTGGATTTATTTAAGGTACTGATTTTCCTATTAAAGGCTTTTTTTTGTGAGAAATATGGCCCTAAGAAATCTGCAGTGAATCTATCATCTTATCACCCAATACTGGCACTAAATATTAAAAATAATTCATAAGTGTTTCTCTCTGAATTGGGCACAGAATTGCTTTCACCCATTTACTCTGCTAGATGTACTGACCGTGAGAGAGCAGCTTGTGTCACCTCAGACTGGCCGAGGAATACCAGGTTTACATTGCTAGACATTTTCCTTTTCACATATTCCCAGGGAAGCAGGAAATACACCTCAATAGCAAAAGGTTAGCTGGCAAAATCCTTACCGCTGAAACTTTAGACAAACACTGAGAAACAATTATTTTGATTTTATTATTGTCATATGCGAGAGTACAGGAAATCTCAAAGAACACACCACCTTTGATAGTTCAATTGTTAAAGATTATTTTTGTGCATCAGCAAAATGTCAATTTGTACATGAGTCACCAGCTAACTTTTTGCCAATTATTCAGATGGTTTTCCTTTAAGAAGGGCAGCCATTCATGCTTAAGGAAAGCTTACCCTGAGATCCAATGATATCGGCTAAGTAATCTAAACGATTGTTTGACTTCCTTGAGCTTTTACAACCAACAGCTAAGCAGTTTTAAACAAAGGCTGGAGGGCCAGCCTATTGCATGGGCACTGGTCCCCTCTTCTGATTTCTCCAATTTCTAGATAAGAAAAGTCTTTGTCCCACAATATGGAATGAAAGCACCCATGAGGCTTGAACAAAAAAAAAAAAAAAAGGGGAGGAGGACATAGGAGGAATCAGAGTTGCACTCTGCAGGTGCAGAGAAAAAAAAAAAGGGCATCCCTGAATCCAAGGGAGATTTAAAGTAAAAAAAAATAATATATCTTCAAATAAGTGAAAAGTAAAGAAAGAGGCGAGAAACCATTTTTTGAATCTTCTGGATGCCTTCTTTTATAGCACTACCAATTCATACCTTTTGGCTTTAAATGTGATTTCTTTTAAATTTGAAGTTTACAGTGCTACACTTATTATAAAGATGCCCTCGGCAGTTTTATTTGCCAATCCACTGTCATAATCAAACTCAATGGGCATTTTTTCCTCCAACCAAAAGGACTCCAGTATGTAAAACTCAAATGATATGGAGCTCAGGTCACCAATGGCCGAATAAAATGGTGGCATACGAGGGCTGACTTCCAATCAGCTCCCTAATGGACAGTTGTCTAGAATTCAGAATGCAAAACTTTAATACAAAGTCTAGACTTGCAACTCACCCTGGGCATTTTGCACAGGAAAGCAAGCAAAAACCATTTAATGATGTACATTTTTATGCACTTCACAACCATGCAATTCTAGACTTTTTGCTTTAGAATATATATATTTTTGTACCTTGTTCTTTTTTTTCCCCACGCTCCCCACACATTCTCCAGCCTCATCACTTCTTGGACCCTCTCCAGCCAGCCATTTTCCCATTCATCCCCGGCCCCTCCTCTCAATGGAGATAGGAGTGATGCACTGAATAG
Organism: Rhinatrema bivittatum; assembly: GCF_901001135.1. NCBI lineage: Eukaryota > Metazoa > Chordata > Amphibia > Gymnophiona > Rhinatrematidae > Rhinatrema > Rhinatrema bivittatum. Next base: position 795,888,293 of record NC_042616.1, on the reverse strand, counting down.
GCTCGGAGGTCATAGCAAGCTTTTCTGATCACCGTCCATGATATACCTACTGTGGTTTTAGCAAAGATCTGTTACAACTATCCCAAACTCATTCCAATAAAAATGAGATTCCAGCTACCCTGATTGCATGTTCTTGATTCTAATAATCTGTACAAACAGCTGGGAAATGGTCATGCACAATTTATCAATGGAGAAAGTATGCACAAGTACACACCATGTAATCTTACTGAAATCTTTATTAAGATTGAACTTTAGAACATATCAGAACACACTAGGTGGAATAAAATATTTCTCAACCAAGGTTTTCAATTTATAACTAAAATCAGAACACAGAACAGAAAGTGCAGCAATAAGGATAAAACATCTTTCATGCAAATTGTTTAACCTCAAAAATATGGAAAAAAAAGCTCAGTGTAGAAAAAAAAACCATGCTATTTCATGTATTCACGCAAAATCATTCATGTGACGTTACTTTTCTTATAATCCCTTTCTCCTCATAAAACTTAACATCGTGTGTTAAACACACACATCTATAGCATTGCTAAAATCAGCAAGAGCTACAATAGTGCCCCAACTTAATAAGTTGATAAAAAAAAAAACTGTTGTCATATGGCCAGTTCACAATGGAACTAAATATTTTCTTTATGAGATGCCTAAATGCAGGTGTCTATTAATAGAAGGCATTTTAAACAAGCTAGTGGCTCAACTACCAGCCTCCGATGCTCATATTGCCTCAAAGGGCATATTTAGACTACAAAAATATACCCCACACACAGCCGTGTCTTCATACAGACTAAAGATTCTTCTTACTAATGCAACTTAGCAATTAGAGATTATTTTCCCCTCAAAATAATTACGCTAATGATTAATGAAGCTAAATTAAATTTCCTACTGATATTAAAACTGCAAAAAGGGATGAGTACATTTTTCAACATAAACCAGTTCTCCAATTTTAGTTACTTTAGACCAGGGCTGCCCAAAACCTATCCTGGGGACCTCACAGCGTTTTCAGGATCTCCACAATGGCTGTGCATAAGATAAATTTGCATATCATGCAGACTCAGTGTATGCAAATTTCTCTAACGCATAGTCATTGTGGAGATCCTGAAAATCCGACTGGCTGTGAGGTCTCCAGGCAGTTTTAGGAATCCCTGCTTTAGACGCTGATCCTTCACTAATAGGGCTGGTTAGGAGTAGACCTTTATGGATTTGGGGTATTTCGCCCCCAACCCCTTCTGTTAGCTTTACATAGGTAGTTGCTGACACTGCCTTACCCTAACTGCAGGCATATTAACACTGCATGATTAGTTACTGGGTGAGATGTAATAAGCCAGGGTGGCCAACTCCGGTCCTCGAGAACCACACACAGGCCAGGTTTTCAGGATATCCACAAGAAATGTGCATACGATGGAGGCAATGCATGCAAATCTCTCATGCATATTCATTTTGGATATCCTGAAAACCTGGCCTGTTTGAGGCACTCGAGGACCAGGATTGGCCATCCCTGTACTAAGCATTTTTCACCTAGTTACAACACGGGGAAAATGTACATTTGGTCCACTGCTAGCCTTAGGTCATGGGCTCACTGGCATAATATAACAATATAACAGCAAGGGCTGTCTGTGACCATGTATTGCAAGGTGTGGCATTTGTAAAAAAAAAAAATCTGCTAGAATGCAAAAGGTTCAGTATCATTGAAGTGGTGAGAAATTTCTGAAAATGCACAGCGTTAAGTGGATTCCATCACCAGACTATACAGCATATAACAGGATGTAATTAACATTGCCACCTCATCCAGGTCTCCCCCAAGAAGCTGATCAAAGTCCTGGTTCTGTCCCACTGCATTCATAGCAATGCAGTCTTAATTTTTTTTTTAAAGAAGAAACAGGGCAAAAATCAGGAACGATGGGCATCTTCTCCATTAGTGGTTCCCAAACCTGTCCTATTGACCCCAAAGCCAGACAAGGTTTCAGGGAAATCCACCGAGAATATGCACCAGGTAGGTATTTGAATAGCTAGCATGGGGTTCCTCATGCATCATTACTGTGCAAAGTCTGAAAACCTGACCAGCAGTAGGGTAAACATGGGAACCAATTCTAGATGCAATAGTCTCCTGCAATGTCAACGGACTGCATCCCAATAAGTTACCAACATTTAGAGGTACGCAGGGAAAACAGGCAAAAAAAAAAAAAAAAGGCAGCTTTCTTTCAGAGCTTTGGTCCTTCCTAATGTTGATGATTAATGCTTGGCCTGACCAGTAATGAGCAGTTAGAGCACTGGGCTAAGCTTGGGTTCAAAATCTACTCTCACATCCAAAGTCACAAGGAGCTTTGGTGAAGTTACTTTGCCCTCTGTCTCAGCTACCAACTTAGCTCATAAGGGACCTAAGAATTGTGCCTGAGCAGAAAGTTGCAAAGGCAAATATACTTCATCCAAATAGAACAGAGGTGCCCGTTGCCAACCCACAAATCATCTTGCCTGAAATCCGCTGTCAGGCAGAACCTCTCAAGATCAGCTGCTTTAGAGAACTTTAGTTTTGTATTCAACTAAAAGCAAAAGAAGATCTTACAGACTGCAGAAGACATATCCAATTATCTTATTTCCGATATAACACGGTGAACAGAAATCTGTGTAACATTTGCTTAAAGAACGATCCTTTCCAAAACAATTTACAAAACTTATTTTGGTAGTTTTAGGAACAAAGGCCAAGACTAATTATTATAAACCTACAATTCACTGCAAGCAAAGAAAATACAATGGAGCTCTGCTAGACACCAAGGTACGTGCAAACATTGTGCAAACTTTGGTACGCTTTTTCACATGTACTTGGCCTTAAACACGGAGCAGCAGGGAAAGTGTTCTGCTGCAGATCCAACCAATCAGAATTCATATGTCAAGGCTCCATCGTATGGCATTGCATCTTGATGACAGTTAATGACCATACAATATACGCTTTAGAGCAGGGTTTGGGCTACATGGATAAACCATAAAAACTGTCCCTCTTCCTCCCCTTATCCCCAAGGAAAAGAAGCATTCTCAAGAAACAGTTACAAAGGAGGCACAGAAAAGGACAAATGTTTCGGCCCAGTGTCGCCATCTTTCAAAAAAGCACATTAAGCCCCTTGAAGCTTCAGATATAAAGAAAACATGGAACAGAGGTGATAAGCAGCCAGCCAACGCCCTACGCCCACCCCAGCAAACATTTTGCAACTAAGGAAAACAAATGTAATCTCCAGTGCAGAGTGCTTCTACAAGACTTTGACCGGTTACCTGTATCCTCAGGTTTTGTATAGAGTCAAATAGGCACTGTAAGTTTTTTCTCTTTAGCGATACAATCGTAGCTTCTCTACCCTTTCCTTCTGGTCAATCCAAAAGCTTGCTGCAACAGCCATTCACATATAGGCAAGCACTGGCCAGCCACTGCATCCAACCCTCAGGGCTCGCCCATTGCAGCAGTTGTTCAAGCTGGACAGAACTCATTACAAAGGTTCAACTAGAAGAAAAATGATAGTTCTACTTTCAACCATGCAACACTCAATGGCATAGTTCATTCAATTATTGCAGCTGGCAAATCAAAGTGTGCCAAAGCTGGTCTCCAAACTACCGTCTTCGTATTCAGAAACTGCTTGAGTAGAATCTTGCTTTGCCCTAACAGCACTCTAATGCAGGGGCTCTCAAGCCAGTCCTTGGGACAGCCAGCCAACTTGGTCTTTCAGTTAGCCACAAAGAATACGCACGAGATAGATGTGCAAACAATGGAGGCAGTGCATGCAAATCTCTCTGGTATATGCAGTGTGAATATCCTGAAAAGCAGACTAGCTGGGGGGGGGTTGTCCAAAAGACTGGGCTGAGACCACTGACTGCTGTAATCCAACATGAGAAGTCTTTAAAACACAATGTTTTTACTTGAACAAAGGCAACCCCCCCCCCCCCCCCATCTCCAGTTGATACAAAGGAACAAAATATTGCTGTCCTATTGCACTGTACTTTTTGCTTTCAGAAAACCAAAGATTTTGGTGTGTTCCATTGTCTTAGGAATACGATTAGCTAAGTGTCTCCCTCTGCTCCATAATATACTTAAGTTGAGAAAGCAAGCATCTCCGAGAAGGAAGGCTAAAGAGCACCAGATGAAATCAAAGGATCTGCTCTTATTGTAGCCAATGCAGACTGCAGACACTTTTATATTGTTAGTTGAGAAAGGATTTTGAAGATCACCTTTTGGGGTTTGCTGACCTTTTTCAAGCAGTTGGCAGGGTGCACATGCTGTTTCTTGCATCTCCAATGTCTCCTAGTATAGCTACATCTAAATTGCTAATGCATTCGGATAACCCTTATGCTTTTTATAGTTGTGATTAAACCTTGGGAAATGCAGACTCCCAGTGCTGATAACTTACAATCCAATTGTTCCTGTTTCACCCTTCATGGGGTGACAACTATATTACACACTAAAAAAAAAAAAAAAAGCATGAACAAACTGTCAAAGCACAGCGATAGCTCACGCAACAGAACAGAAACAGATTATTCACATCCAAAACAAAATACAACAAAAAATAGGATACTCTAGAGAAATACTAATTCCCTCCTTCCTCAACTTCCAAATGTTTCGTTTTTGCTTCAGAACCAAGATTAAGAGGTATTGCATGCAAACAAGATCCCCAAGATATGACAGGAAAAATAAGAAGGGCGGCTATAGTGTTTAGATCTTTCTGCAGGTGTGGTACAGACGGTGTCCAGATGACCCAAACAGAAACGTTCTCAAATCTGATTCCTCTATTGCAAATAAAAGGTAGCTTTTTGCCATCTTAAACACTAAGATTATGTTTTGATCTTACTCAGAGGGCATGCATTTCAGATTCTGCCTTCGCACAATGAAGTGAAAGCCAAATAGCAATGCCAAACTGAGATCGCAGTGTCAGAGTGTGCATATAACATGCCCTCAACCCGGTTTGACCCTTTCAATAATTCTGATGCCGAATCTGCTCTCTGGCAGGATTCTGTACATATTGGCGAGATCTTCTGTTCCATATAGCAACACATCGAACAAAAACCTGCAAGCTACCAACTCTTAAGCCGGGCTCCTGTAGGAGGTGCTCTACTGAAAATGCAAACCCAACAAAAGGTCTGGATTGACAAACATTCCTCAGCAATGGGGAAGTAACTCTAGTCTAGTTGCTCAGGACTCAAATTCAACTGCAGGAATAATTCTAGTGAGAAAAATAGTAACAAAATTAGGTGCTTTCTGGACCTCTCACGCGAGGCCCCCTACCTCTCCTGAATTCCGTTAAGTGGCCATTTTTCTAACATTTATTTATTTTTAATTCTAGAAGAAAATCCTCCCCCAGTGAATGCATTGTTCCATTGTACTGGGCAACGTTTTCTCTGAAAATATCATAGAATTTCAGCCACCCAAACAATCCTATTGGCTGGACATTACACTTGTTTATGTTCATACAATACTTGCCAAGAGCCGTGGATGTCTCCTTGGCAACTGGAGACCAGAAAGAATGAAAAACAAAATGAGTTTCACTTCTTTTCATGGTCTCTAACTATGGGCACACTCATGATATAAGAAAAGGTTAAATCTCTGCTCTTGGAGGATGCTTTTTTTTCAACCCATTAACACTGTATTTTGATGGCATTCCGTGAGATCCTCTTATCTTGATAATGGTGATTTCATTTACCCAGTCTCACACTTGCTCAGCAGTTGCATATCAGCATTAGGCATATACAGACACCCGGGCAGGGGTTCCACCAGTCTTCCAGAAATTCATTAATTCAAAAGCTAAACTGGGAGGTCCATCATTCAGGTTTTAGATGGTTTATGCAATGTGGATCCTACCTGGAAGCAGGGGCTGGATCCTACCCAGCCTCACCTTTTGTAATTCTGAAAAAATATGATTGCACTGGAAGTACATGAATGAATGAAGTTACTGTGAGCTACACTGAGTGAATTAAAAAAATCCAACAAAAAAACAACCTGACTGGATGCCTTGATACAAGTGTGACAAGTTATTTTACCTATTACCTTCAGTGCATAGGATACAAATCACAAGTTATCACAATGTACCTCATGGAAAGCCACCAGCTAAAATGGACATTACCAGGAGATGCTTGTAGGTATCCTGTGATAAAGAAATCTGAAGAGAAACGTCACATCTATACTTCAGACCCAAAGTGACAACTATTAATAGATTCAAGTTTAATGCAACCTTTAGTAAGTCGCAATGCTCTTGGACACAAAACCTCAAACACATTCAAGGCCGATTACAAGTCCTCCCCAAAAATATAAATGGGAGAATGGGGGTAAAAGTGAATCTCTGGAAATCAAGAAGTTCTAGTATGGAGAATACAAAAAAAGAATTCCTAGTGAAAAACCATTCGTCTAGATAGAAAGGCGTATGCCTGCTTCTCGGATCCATGAAGCAGCTAATCTACATGCTTTGCTTGCAAGCTTTTTAATAGGGTTTATTAGCTTAAAAGGCCTGTACAGGTTACCAAAGCATGCGCCAATTTACTTCTGGTGTTAATTTAAAAAAAAAACAAAACATAATTTAAGTTTAATATCTGTTGCATGGTAGCAAATAGATACACAGTCACTTAACTGCACAGCTTCATGCTAGCATGCAGAATGGTTTCATTAAAACAGCCCCCCTCACCCACCCGACGTAATGATACTATCAGCTGCTTTCTTAACAGCATAATTATATGAACAAAATGTCAAGTTCCTAACAAAGGCAGTTCACAGAATTATATATTTAGAAATAAAAATATTTTATATATATTTATATACATACACGTCTTTATCTATATATTCTTTTAAAGCCTTTAAAAATCTGAGTTAAACCTGACTCCTCTCTGGCATTCCTGGTGTTTTAGTGGTGAACACAACACTGCATCTCTGTTACATGAGAGGTTCAACAATATTAAGTAGATCTGATTAAGTATGTTCCAAAAGTGCCAGTATCTTCAGGAAGGTCTTCAATGCTTTCAGTAGTATAACTTTCCTTATCAGAACACAAGTCACCAGAAAGGCCCTAAACAAAAATATTAACTTCAGAGAAAAATACACTTGAAGGAGATGCCTTTTTCTTGTCAAAAGTCCTATGCAATTTGGTCTGGTGCACTATGGCTTTCCAGCAGCCCTGCAGTAACACATTCATGCTCACCGCTGCCAACTGCATCGAAGAGGAACTGAAAAATAAGAAATGATGGTGCAACAGAAGAGGCCGTCGTGATGGCATACAAGTTTCAGCCAGGCATTTTTCTTCCAAGCAGGCCGAAAATTCAAGTAAATTAATAGAAAAACAGCTTGGTTTCATCTTTCTCCTGAAAGACCATTTTGCAGCAAAATGCTCTTGCAGCGATCCTCTTTAAGCTAGCACAGAGGCAGGACAATTATTGCAACGTTTATTTTGATCAGTCAGGAGGATTTTGGCAGTGGCATCCCTCCTTGACCCCTGTAGGCACATCAGCCAGCACAGCATTCATAAGTATTTACGGACTTTAGATGGAATTCCTGGCTTTGATGTTCACACACGTCACTGAATCTTAATATTGCCAAGCTCTCACCCTCCTGAAGTTGGAGTGTGGAACCAGGTGGAAGACCAACACTGCGAAAGCAGCAATCAAATGCTAAGACTAGTTTTGGTCCAGGGGAGCGGCAGTACCGTGCATGGCGATGCAGAAGACTTGGGGAGCAATTCCTGGACCAAGACTCTGCTCCCTAGCCAGGGATGCTTGCAACATTCACAGGCCCTGGTGAGGGGTGGGCTGGGGGAGAGAGAGAGGCTGTGTGTTACGACAGGTTCTGGAGAGCGCCACAGTCTCTCACTGCGAAGACTGGATAAAGTATACAATGAGGAGGGCAAGGAGGAAGGGAGAACCCCCGGAGAGCTGCAAAATGAAGGCTTATTGTGCCACAGCCCCACAGAGGCTGAGTCCAATTGAGCTGGAGGAAACTGCCAAGTCAAAAAAAAAAAAATCTTTCCTTTCTGCTCGATACAGATGCAAAAAAACAGCTCTGGTCTCTCCTGAATTCACAATTCGAGAACCTCCAGAATGATGATCTGTACAACTCCTCCAAAATTGCTAAAGACTCGAGAGTTTTAGGTCCAAGGTGATCTGTTATTTGAGGAAACCCACTACAAGGATCTGGGCAATTGTTTTTATTTCACAAGTTATGAATGGCTGTCAAGGATGTCAACAGTTTAGCTGTTCAAAGCAAGTTAAATGAAAGCAACATGGAACAGTTTAAAGAAAAACATTCCTTCTAGCTCGTATATGGAAAGCAGCCTCATGAGAAAGGATTTATAGATTTTAACAATTAAATGCATCCTTGCTATGTAATCACAGCAAATCTATACAGTATGTCCTTTGGAAAACAAATACATGAATTTATATAGTTGACAGATTCTCAGCATGTTTGAAAGATCTGTGGTCTTCTTCCAAAACAGAGGTAGGCCTCAGGTTTGTAATTTGTTGATTCCTACTAATTCCTTCGTAGCAACACTGCACCATCATGATTCCCAGTCAAACCAAAAGATTCAAGAATTCTTATAAAAGTGCAATTAATCTGGATCACGTCTTCTCCACAAAAAATAAACACATTTAAAATGCACGTGAACCCTCATGCAATTTCACAATGCTGACAAAAGAAGAGCTGTCTTCTTTTCTAGCCTCTGAGGAAAAAAAAAAAGGACAGACATTGGTGCCAGGAGAGCAACAGAACACACACAGCATTTCACTAGACATACTTCTCCCTCAAAAGATCACAGTGTGTTCCCATGGATGCCAGCTATAAACTCTGCATCTAGTGCCAGAAAAAATAAGCCCTGGGAAAAAAAAAAAAAATAAAACCCCCACCACTTCATCTGCTCTTGTTTTCAAGCTGATGTTACGTTACCTAACACTGCCATCTTATCTCCTAGGAGTTGCCACCAGGGAACACCATTTTGCAGCTGAAGAGTTCTATCCATTAAGACACATTCATCCATATTGTGCCTACAGAAAAAAAAAAAGCTTACCAGATGGCTAAATCAGACTATGCATGATGCCTGGAGCCCTGAGGTGGGCAAATGGCTGGACCAAATCAAAGCTCAAGTGAACTCAAGGCAACCTGCAAGGCCTGGTGCTTCTGGACTTCAGTACACTGCTCCTTTGTGCTTCAGCCGCATAGTTACAACACAAAACCAGCTCCTCACAGAACCAACTGCTGCGGGAACGCATTCATCAAGACATTCGAAAGTGATTTGTCAACATGTTCAATAAAAATAGATCAAGTATTTCTTAAAGCAAAATTTGCTTTTAAGTACATTCTAAAAGCTAATCACATATACATACGTGTATATATATCTAATATATTTATATAGATATCTCTGGTAGCAATTGTATCAAAACCATGGTAAAATAAAACCTAGATGGGGCGGGGAGGGAGTGGAAACACTGTAGAGCTGAGACTTCTGTCTGTAAAACAAAAAAAAAAAAAGTCTACATATTAGGTTTGTCTAAATAAGCTATCAAGATCTGAAACATTCAGGCCAAAATATATTAAAATGGTTAGGGTACAGAAAGGACTTCATCCTAAAATTTGCAAAAATGTATCATTTTTCTAAACAGGGTTAATTTACTGTAAAATCTGATTTATGAAAAAAACAACATGTAGAACAAAGAAGTACCTACTGAATTATAGAAGTCATAATGGCATTTTTATTCATGTCTCAGTTAACAACCTGTTCAAAAATTATGCACACTGTTTAAAAACTCTGTATAGGAAGCAGCTCCAGGTCTCATAGGGCCTGAACCTTGTCCTATTGTGAAACATGGGCTCAACTATCAGGTTTGCTAAAATCCATCTGGGTTCTAAGACATTTCCCCCCCCGCCCCCAGTCCTGATTCATGCATCTGAACTGCTTGGAATGTGTGAAGGACGGCCAGTTCAAACCGCGGACTCGCCTTCCCCTTCCGTTACGGTCTGCCCTTTCCGAGACAGCTTTAAGACGGGCGGTTTCTCTGTGCTATCGCTGGTGATGCTCTCTGCAGGTTTCTGGCTCTTTGCCTCGTCCTTTTGCTCCTCGGCCATGTCGGGATAAATTACCAAGAACATCGCTGTCAAAAATCCCAGGAACGATCCCACGGAGGCCACCAACGGAATGACGCGGACCGTGCCAACGGCATCCACCACGCCGCCAAGGGCAGATGCTACCAGGATCTGCGAGATGTAACCCTGGCAGGACAGGATGGCACAGTCTATGCCAAAGCCACGTTTTGAATTCCCAGGGCTGTGGTGAATATACTGGGAAAAAAAACAAAACAAATGGATTGAGAACAGAGGAACATAAATTTGGAGAGTAAATACAGTCTAATATCCATCCTCGTTACTACTTTTTCTTTCACTTTGAAATTTTGATCATCAGTAACAGATACATATCTTGGACAACAAAGAATTAATTCGCTGGCACGGTAACTTTATATTATGGTTTAACCTTTCACCCTGGGGTCTCTATTTTGTCATTCACTCTCCCCTCCTCATCTCTCTTACTAAAGCAGGGATGGCAAACTCCAGTCTTCGAGGGCCACAAACAGGCCAGGTTTTCAGGCTCTCTACAATGAATATGCATGAGAGAGATTTGCATGCACTGCCTCCACTGTATGCAAATCTCATGCATATTCGTTGTGGATGTCCTGAAAACCAGGCCTGTCTGTGGCACTCGAGGACTGGAGTTCACCACCTCTGTACTAAAGGAAGCAAAAGCAAACAGAGAGAGCAGCACCCTACTGAAAATCCAACTCTTATCTTACAATGAAGAGACTCCCCTTTCATTAGCTAGATGTGCAACGTTCATGGGAGACGAGTATTTGGGCAGCAATGTGGTTTAAGAAGCCCAAACAATGGATTTGGGTACATAAGTTTCAAATTTCTGCTAATTCAACCATTTTTCTGTATGCTGTGTGTCCAAAACAGACATGTATTTTCTTTTAATATCTTTGGATTAAACAGTATTATGTACACCGGTATCTAAAGTAGCCTTCAATTGATAAGCTCATGGATAGATGCAAGTGGTTATCTATCTCCTTTAAACACAAACCTTTCCTTCAGATGTTTGACATTTTGTGATTTGCAAACTGTATTTACACCTTGCTTCGGGTTTGAGCACGGAGGCCGGAATTGCTGCACTCAACCCGATATCTGCCACAGGTGGGGGTTTTTTGTTTTGTTTTTTTTAATGTATAGTCTGCATTATCCAAAGTGCTTGGCAGGTTCCAATTAAACACAACAGCTCCCCGGTCACACAAGTGCGCATGTGACTGTGCCAAATGGACAGACTATTCCCAGTGCTTTCTGGAAATGGCAAAAGTCCTTGAGAGCCCATGTGCAGCAGCTGCCCTCAGTTCCATATAACATCTTTGACTACAGAAGGAAGTGAAACTCACAAGGGAAGGAGGAAGGGATTATCCCTTTAAAATGCAGCCGGTGCAAGCAGCACACTTTCAGAAGTATGCGGGTACAAAGATACTTGCCAGAAATAGTATACACACACTTTTACCCATGGGGGGAGGGGGGCAATAAAACAGCCCATGAATTTACCTGTGTAAATTGCTTTATTTCCCTCTGGACCTTTCTGGATTTTAGGGCTCTCCCCAGGGGTAGAAATCATAGAGCAGAGCTGCTTACCTATAACAGGTGTTCTCCCAGAACAGCAGGATGTTAGTCCTCACATATGTGCGACATCAACAGATGGAGCCCTGTCACGGAACACTTTTGTCAAAGTTTCTAGAACTTGGACTGGCACGCTGAGCATGCCCAGCATGCCACTAACCCTGTAGCCACCAGGGGCCCCCCTTCAGACTCGTTTGTAGTAAAATGTTCGAGCGAAAAATAAAATAAGAAAACGGTATCGAACCCAACTCCGCAGGGTGGGTTTCTTGAGGACTAACATCCTGCTGCCTAGGAGAACACCTGTTACAGGTAAGCAACTCTGCTTTCTCCCAGGATAAGCAGGATGGTAGTCCTCAAATATGGGTGAATAGCAAGCTACAGGCTGACTCATAAGAAGCAAGCCAAGCAGCACACATGTGCAACAGGCACAACAACTGGGGTGCTGTTGGCAATGAGACAGCCTGAAATTCACAGCGGGTCGAGGTAGGACGAGTTGGGTTTCTATACTGAAAATAAGTTTTGTAGGACAGACTGGCCAAAGACGGAGTCTTGTCTTCCAGCCTTGTCCAGGCAGTAGTGGGCTGTGAAGGTGTGGTGAGAACTCCACGTCGCAGCTCTGCAGATGTCGGCAATCGGTACTGAACAATATAGTGTGCTATTGACGTTGCCATGGCCCTAACTGAGTGCGCCTTCACTCGTCCCTGAAGTGGAAGGCCTGCTTCCTGGTAGCAGAATTCAATGCAGTCTGCCAACCAGTTGGCGAGAGTCTGCTTGCCCAACGCAACTCCAAGCTTGTTTTTGTCAAAAGAAACAGAGTTGGGTGGACTTCCTATGGGCTGCAGTGCGATCTAAGTAAAATGCAAGTGCACGTTTACAGTCCAAGGTGTGCAGAGCTCGCTCACCCAGGTGAATGTGAGGCTTGGGAAGAAAGTGGGCAAGACTATGGACTGATTTAAATGGAAATCAGTGTCCACCTTAGGCAGGAATTTAGGGTGAGAGCAGAGAACCACTCAGTCATAGAGGAACCTTGTGTAGGGTGAGTAGGTCACATGGGCCTGTAACTCACTTACCCTGCGAGCAGATGTAATGGCTACTAGGAAAATAATTTTCCATGTAAGATATCTAAGTTTGCAGGGGCTCAAAAGGAGGACGCCTGAGCCATGAAAGTACTACGTTGAGGTCCCATACCACGACCGGTGGTCGTAGAGGAGGCTTAAGCTGTAGTAAGCCTCTCATGAAGCGACTCACCAGGGGTTGAGATATCGGGGTATCCCCTATACCTTGATGGTACGCAGAGATGGCACGGAGGTGTACTTGTATAGAGGAAGCCTGGAGGCCAGATTCTGAGAGGTGCCAGAGACAGTCTAATAGTTTGAATGCGGGGCAAGAAAGATCAAAGCCCTTCTGTGTGCACCACAAGGTAAACCTCTCCCATTTAGAGCGGTAAGATTTCCACGTGGAAGGTTTCAGTGAAGCTATGAGGACTTGAGAGAGATGCCACTAGAAAGATTGAGTGGTTGTAGAATCAACCTTTCAACATCCAGGCTGTTAGAGACAGGGTCTGGATGTTCGGGTGGCGTAACTTGCCATGATTCTGTGTTATGAGATTGGGCTCCATGCCCAGGCGAATGGGATCTTGGACAGAGAGGTTGAGAAGTATGCGAAACCAGTCTTGGCATGACCAATACGGGGCTATGAGTATCATGGTACCTCGGTCCTGTTGTAGCTCCACAAGAGTCTTACTTAGCGGAATCGGAGGGTACACATATAGCAGAACTATGTCCCAGGGACGGGCAAAGGCATCCATGGTTGGTGCTGTCCGGTCCCTGTGCAGGGAGCAGCAGAGTTCCACTTTGCAGTTCTGTTTGGATGCAAAGAGGTCGATGATCGGTTGACCCCACTGGTGGAAGATTCTGCTCGCAACAGAGGGATCCAAGGACCACTCATGGGGCTGGAAACATTGGCTGAGGTGGTCCGCCAGTGTATTCTCTGTGCCTGCCAGATAAGTGGCTCGCAGTAGAATTGAGTGCGACAAGGCCCAGGCCCAAATCTGCGCCACCTCTTGGCAGAGCAGATAAGAGCCCATGCCCCCCTGTTTGCTCAGGTACCACATTGCAACTTGGTTGTCTGTTTGGATCAAGACTACCTTGTTGAAGAGGCAGTCCTTGAATGTATAGAGGGTGTACCGTATCGCCCGAAGCTCCAGGAAGTTTATCTGACAGGTCGCTTCGGTTCTTGTCCAAGTCCCTTGGATTAGAAGGCTTCCAACATGGGCTCCCCAACCTAGGTTGGAGGTGTCCTTGGTTAAGGTCACCTGAGGAGCTGGTTGCTGGAAGGCCTGTTTGTAAGTTGGCCTTGTGCGTCCACCAAGCAAGAGACAAACAAAGTTGACTGGTTATGTGGACAAGTGACATAAGCGGCTGAGTGGCTTGATGCCATTGAGATTTTAAAGTCCATTGTGTCAGTCTCATGGCTAAGCATGCCATTGGGGTGACAGACTGTTGATGCTATGTGGCCAAATAATGTGAGCAGTTGGCGAGCTGAGGCTGTTTGTTGACCGCGGATAGAGCTGTCTAGGCTGGCAGCATGGTTGTGCAGTTGTTGGATAAGAAGCCTTTGCCTACTGTGAAACATAGAAATAGAAATGACAGCAGAAAAAGACCAAATCAGCCCTTCTAGTCTGCCCAGCAAGCTTCCACATTTATTTTCCCATACTTATCTGTTTCAACAACCACCAAGTTCAGGGCCCTTGTTGGTAACTGTTTGATTCAAATTTCCTGCCATCCCCTCTCATTGATGCAGAGAGTAATGTTGGAGTTGCATCAAAGGTGAGCATAAGGCTTAATGGTTAAGGGTAGTAACCGCCGCATCAAGCAAGTTACCCCGATGCTTATTTACCCAGACTGCACAGATCAATGCCTTGTTGGATGTTGTCTGAATGTAAATCCTGTTTTCCACATTTCCCCCTGCCGTTGAAGCAGAGAGCAATGCTGTATATGCATTTAAAGTGATGTATCAGGCTTAATTGGTTTAGGGTAGTAACCAACGTAACAATCAAGCTACCCCCACGCTTGTTTACCCAGATTGTGAAGTTCAGTCCTTGTTGGTTGTTGTCTGAATGTAAATCCTGTTTTCCAATTTCCCCCTAGGTCTGTTCCTATGAAGGAGACATGATAAGACTGTGTCAAGTGGGATTTTGGGTAGTTGATCAGAAAACCCAGTGAGTACAGGAGCCGTATAGTGAGACCGAGGGAGTCAAGGGCTCCTTGTCTGGACTGGCTTTTTATGAGCCAGTCGTCCAAATATGGAAAGATGTGTATGCCCCTGTGGCGTAAATGTGCAGCCACTACTGTCAAGGCACTTGGTGAACACTCGGGGCGCGGAGGCCAGGCCGAATGGCAGTACTCTGTATTGATAATGCCCGTGTCCCACTACAAATCATAGGTACTTGCGATGAGGAGGGAAGACTGCAATATGGGCATATGCATCCTGAAGGTCCAGAGAACACAGCCAATCCCCTTGATGTAGTAGAGGAAACATGGTGCTTAGGGACACAATCCTGAATCGTTCCTTGCAAAGAAATGTGTTCAATGCATGGAGGTCTAGAATAGGCCGGAGGCCGCCGTTCTTTTCTGGAATTAGGAAATACCTGGAGAAGAACACTCTCTCCTGTTGGGTCAAGAGTTGAGAGTTCTGACTCGAGAAGTGTTGTGTGATCATCCCGGCTCCATGCTAGACTGGGTGGGGAGTCCGGGCGTACCGTTGAAAAATTTAGATGGTAACCGTGGGTTATGATGGATAGCACCCACTTGTCCCTGGTAATTGGATGCCAATTGGTTGCAAAGTGACAAAGACTGTCTCCCACTGGTGGACTGAATTGCAGGATCAAGGGGGGATGGTTGCTGCTCTCTGGAAAGGAGTCAAAAACCAGTCGCAGGACCAGCTTGTGGAGCTGGCTGCGCTCTAGGTGTTCTTGTTTGGCGGGTATGTCCTCTCTAAGGGGCCCGAGCTGGTCGAGCACAGAATGCAGGAGGATAATATCTGCGTGGTCTGTAGAATTTCTTTGACGACCCTGTGTAAGCCCCTGCAGGCTACGGAGGGTGCATCTGAGGTGACAGTTGATAGTTGATGCAGAGTCTCATGATGGTCCTTCAACTGGGCTACTGCGTCTTGGATTTTGTCCCTGAACAGATTTTTACCTGTACATGGGAGATATGCAAGCTTATCCTGCACCTCCGGCCGTAAGTCTAAGGCCTTGAGCCATGCCCAGAGTCTAGCACTGATGCCCACTGCCGAGACTCTGGATGCTTTTTCAAAAGAGTCGTAAACAGCTCTGACCTCTTGCTTACCTGCTTCCAATCCTTTCTGTAGGATGGAGGACAAGGTGTCTTGTTGCTGTGGTAGATTCTCTGCAAAATCCTGGACTTGTTTCCAGAGATTTCTGTTATATTGGGTTATATATAATTGATATGCTGCTATTCGTGCTATCAACCCTTGAAAGACCCTACGTCCCAATGCATCCAATGCCTTCTGATCTTTTTCAGGAGGAGCAGAGGAGTGTGGACGGGATCTTTTTGCCTTCTTCTGGGCTGATTCCATAACCACAGAATGATGGGGCAATTGGCTCGTTGGACCAGGTAAGTAGCATCTGTTTACTGGAGGAACCGTACCTGGATGGTCCCACAGGCAGTGCAAGAAGTCAAGCAGACCTTCCTGAACTGGTATACCATTACCTCTTTTGGAGCATCTATAAATTGTAAGACCTCCAACATTTTGTGGCGAGCATCTTCCTCCGTTATTAGTGGGAATGGTATGGACTCAGACATCTTTTTGACAAAGCTGGCAAAAGAGGTCCTCCGGGGGAGAATGACGCCTTTCCTCCGGGGCTGAAAGCAATTCTCGGAATCCTGTGAGGAATGGTCCGAGGATGCATCCTCCCGTGGATCATAGGGAGTGAGCTCCTCACCCACTGGGATTCCTGAGGGAGGAAGGATGCCAGAATCGAGACGACGAGAAGGCATCGATGGATACGGCATCAGCATCGAAGGCGACTGTGCAGGTATCGAGGTGGATGCGGTGCACTTAGGCAGACAGTCCCGATGGCCCTGGAACGAGCTCCAGCATCGGTGGATCCCATGCTGGAATCGAGCCAGATGTCCCTTCTTCCTTCGAGGAACCCGGTATGGGAATCGGGTCCTGCGGAAGCCTCGATGTGCGACTATGCCAGCGTGTCCAATGGCACGTCCAGGGCACTGATGAGGGTGTCTAGACACTCGAAGAGCGGTGCAAACATCGAGGATGCCGGTTTCGGTGCTGGTATGGGGGCCAGCACCGGTGGCAAAGGGAAACCCTGAAAGGCATTCAGGACTACCTCTTTGACCATGCGGTCCAATTCCTCCCGAAAAGCTGGCATGGATGGCACGGCAGCTGGGGTAGGAGGCAGGCTAGGTGTTACTGAATGCTCCACAGCGATCTATGGCGGCTCAGTACCCGGCATCGATATTGGTGGGGAATGCCTCGGGATCCCGGGTCCAGAGGAGGATGGGGCTCCTTTCCCCGGGCCCTCTTCGCAGGTGGCTCGGTGGAAGTCTATGCTGCTGCGGTATTGCTGCTGGCACCGGGCAGGGATGCATGTCTGTGCTGGTGGCGATGTTCCCCTCGGTGCTCGGTCTAGTCCTTCTCCGGCACAGTGGACAATGACACCAATGCTTTTGATGGTGTGGGTGACGGACGGTCACCAGCTCCCCGAAGTTCACGGCGGAGCATAAGCCCTCTCCGATCAGTGGCACTTGAACTCCAGTTCAAGTGCCACTGATCGGAGCAGAACGTTTTGATGCAAACAACTGCTCCATCTTATCCAGACGAACACGCCGGCCTTTGGGGGTCATCTGTGTGCAACTAGGGCATTGACGGACGTCGTGCGAAGGGCCTAAGCATAAAATACAAACGGTATGCGGGTCCGTGATGGACATGGTCCTCGGATACTTGGGACATTTTCTGAACCTGGTCGCCATAGAAAACCAGGCGGGCATGTGATCAATGCCCATTGGGCATCGGGGAGAATGCTGCTGGGAATCGACCGCAAACCGCAAGGAAAACACTTAGCAAGCACCGGAGGGAACGGAGCGCGATGGGGGACCCCGGTGAGGGTGATTTTAGGAAGATTACATTTCAAAAGCTCCGTGAGGAAAGTTGTGAGAAATTTCTCACAAAGCTCCTAATCATGAGGCAACTTGCTGAGAGGAAAAAAAAGAGACTGAAGGGGGACCCCTGGTGGCTACAGGGTTAGTGGCATGCTGGGCATGCTGGGCATGCTCAGTGTGCCGGTCAAAGTTCTAGAAACTTTGAGAAAAGAGTTCCGTGACAAGGCTCCATCTGATGAGGTCACCCATGTGAGGACGTCCATCCTGCTTGTCCTGGGAGAATTTCTTCTTTCTACACAGGATTCTCTACCTGGGATTCATTGCTTGCCTATAACAGGTATTCCCTGAAGACAAGCAGTTTCACTGAGATATGCCTTCAACAAAAAGGGGAAGCAAGAACTGTCAGTAGGCAGGAATCTTTGTTGGGTAAAACTCTTATCGGAGGTTTACATACTCAAACATTTTGTTGTGTTGGGAAATCAGACTTGCATGCATTTAAAATTGTTTTTTCCCCGTTTATCAACATACCACGCTCCACCTTTCAGGGCCAACAATGTTTTACTGGGGAACAAAGCAGACATGTATTCAAAAAGGAAAACTGAAATCCAACAACTGAATAAGACTCTAGCCCTATACAATGCTTAGTGGAAGCACCTTTGGCAGCAGTAACAGCTTGCGTCGGTTGGGAAAAGTCTCCAACTCTGCACACCTAGATTTGTCAATAGTAGACCATTCTTCTTTACAAAACTGTCTGTGCGCGGTCTAGTTCCTTAGGAAATATTGGACAGCAGTCTTCAAGTCATGCCACAGATTTCGAATGGTTTGAAATTAAGGTTCTGACTAGGCCATTCCAGGACAATTACCATTTTGTTCCTTAGCTACTCTGTGTTCTTTGAGTGATTGTTATGCAGAAAGATGACCACTTGTCCCAGTTTCAGCTTTCTTACAGATTTTCTCAAGGATTTTTCTATACTTTTCTCCATTCATTGACCCTTCAATCTTGACAAGTGCCCTGCAATGACAAACATCCCCATCACATGATGCTGCCACCACCATGCTTCACTGTAGGGATGGAGTTCTCTAGATGTGCAGTGTTAAGGTCTGCACCAAATGTGGTACAAAAATATTCTTTTTTTAGTTTTGTCAGACCATACAATCTTTTGCCATATGGGTTCCGTATCCTACATAGTCCTCTGCATTCTTCAAATGGGATTCACTCTGGGCTTTGAGTAATTGCTTCCTTCATTCACCCTACTATACAGGCCAGATCTGAAGAGTGCTTGGGATATAACTGTCACATGCACACTTTGACCAATCTTAGCCACACAAGCCTGCAGCTCTTTCAAAGCTGGACATCCAGTTTGGAGGGACTGCCTGATCTCAGAAGAGTCTTTGTGCAATATACCTTCCATCTCTTGATAGTCTTGATTGTACTCCAGGGATATCCAAGTTTTTATACTCATCCTCAGATCTGTGCCTTTCTACAACTTTGTCCCTAACGTCTGATAGCAAATTGGTACTCACAGCTGGGTCTTCACTTTGAAATGCACTATCCAGTAGAGAGAACAAACAGGACTGCTGAATTTATCTGGTCATGATATGAATTAGTACTCTAACACATGTGGGACCAATTCATTTGGTATGTGCTTTTGAAGATGACTGGTTACACAAGAGCTTTAAGTATTAAGAATTGCTACAGAGTCGACAGTCATCCAACTAAACCATTTCATATTTTGTTTTATTTCTATTTCATTTCTAAAATTAATTCCAGAATATATTTTTTACTTGGCAGCTGTGAGATAGGATGTGGATACATAAACAAACACTAGTTTGAATGCATTTTATTAGGATAGTGAACATTTTAGAATGGAGTAAGGACGTTCATTGTATTTTTCTTTTTAGAAGGAGGATGGTTAGAGGAGGGATGGAATTGGGGTTTACCTCTTAAAGAGAACCATAAGACCACATGGTGTATTCCTTTCTAGAAATCTGAAAGATTTGAAACACCTTACCAGAGAAACCAAGGGACCATACTAGAGAACCCCTCAGCATCCAAACGGAGGGCCAGAGACTAGATATTGTGGGGGAGCAATGCTTCTTGCCTGATCAAAATTAAGGAGACTCCCAATTTTATTCATTTCCTCAGCGACAAGGTCCAAATGAATAGAACGTGAAAAGGTGTTGAGGATCACAGTCCCCTGATCCTGAGTTTTAAAGTTTTGACTATCAGATGTATAGCAAAATGTTGCTTACCTGTAACAGGTGTTCTCACAGGACAGCAGGATGTTAGTCCTCACATATGGGTGACATCATCAGGATGGAGCCCAATCACGGAAAACTTCTGTCAAAGTTTCCAGAACTTTGACTAGCCCCTACTGGGCATGCCCAGCATGGCACTAACCCTGCAGCCAGTAGGGGTCCCCCCTTCAGTTATTTGAAAGCTACAGGCAGTGCCGAAAAATAAAACAAAACGTTACGAACCCAACACCGTGGGGTGGCGGGCGGGTTTCGTGAGGACTAACATCCTGCTGTCCTGTGAGAACACCTGTTACAGGTAAGCAACATTTGCTTTCTCACAGGACAAGCAGGATGTTAGTCCTCACATATGGGTGACATCATCAGGATGGAGCCCAATCACGGAAAACTTCTGTCAAAGTTTCCAGAACTTTGACTAGCCCCTACTGGGCATGCCCAGCATGGCACTAACCCTGCAGCCAGTAGGGGTCCCCCCTTCAGTTATTTGAAAGCTACAGGCAGTGCCGAAAAATAAAACAAAACGTTACGAACCCAACACCGTGGGGTGGCGGGCGGGTTTCGTGAGGACTAACATCCTGCTGTCCTGTGAGAACACCTGTTACAGGTAAGCAACATTTTGCTTTCTCACAGGACAAGCAGGATGGTAGTCCTCACATATGGGTGAGTACCGAGCTAAGGATGTCCGAACATGCACCAAATGTAACCAAAGGCGTGCAACAGGCACAACAACTGGGGTGGAATTTGGACGAGGGCATCCTGAACCCCACTGGGCAGGCAGAAGGGTGTTGGTATGTCACGTTGCAAACAGCTTATGCAGGACAGACTTTGTCCAAGCAATAGTGAGCAGCAAAGTTGTGGAGAGAACTCCAAGTGGCAGCCCTACAAATGTCAGGAAGCGACACCAATCGTAGGTGTGCTACTGAAGTCGCCATGGCCCTCACAGAGTGTGCTTTAACAGTCTTGGAATGGAATGCCCGCTTGCTGATAGCAGAAGGTTATGCAGTCCGCCAATCAGGAGGAGAGAGTCTGCTTACCCACAGGCTTCCCTAACTTGTTAGAGTGGAAAGAGACAAACAATTGAGTGTTTTCCCTGTGGGCAGCTGTACGGTCTAGGTAGAATGCTAGAGCCTGTTTACAGTCAAGTGTATGCAGAGCCTGTTCTCCTGGGTTGGCATGGGGCCTGGGAAAAAAAGGTAGGTAGTATGATGGATTGATTAAGATGAAAATCCAAAACTACCTTAGGCAAGAATTTTGGGTTAGTGCAGAGTACCGCCCGGTCCCGCAGAAGTTTAGTGTAAGGCAGATAGGTAACTAGAGCCTGCAATTCACTAACTCTGCGAGCTGAAGTGATAGCCAAAAGGAAAATCACTTTCCATGTGAGATATAAGAGGTCACAGGAGTGGAGAGGCTTGAAAGGTGGTTTCATGAGCCGACCCAGAACTAAATTAAGGTCCCAAGAAGGGGCCGGAGGACGTAGCGGAGGCTTGATGTGGAGCAAGCCCTTCAAAAAACGTGTTACAAGGGGGTGTACTGATATAGAGACATCTCCGACACCTTTATGGAAGGTGGCTACCGCACTGACATGCATTCTAATGGAAGAATGATAGATGCCAGAGATAATCCAGAAATTTCAGGATTGGACAGGAAAAGGGGTCAAGGGACTGAGAAGAGCACCATGAGGTGAACCTTTTCCATTTGTAAGAGTAAGCTTTTCTCGTGGAAGGCTTCCGTGAAGCAATCAGGACACGGGAAACTGGCTCAGAAAGATTAAGTGGTTGAAGGATTAACCTTTCATCATCCATGCCGTCAGGGACAAGTCTTGAAGACTGGGATATCATAGGCACCCGTCGTTTTGAGTGATCAGAAGCGGGTCCTTTCCCAAGGGAATGTGCCTGCGAATGGAGAGATCCTGAAGGATTGGAAACCACACTTGGCTTGGCCAGTAAGGTGCTATCAGGATCATGGTTCCTTTGTCCTGACGTAACTTCATGAAAGTCTTCGAAAGAAGAGGAAGTGGAGGGAATGCATAAAGTAGACCGGTTGCCCAGGAGAGGGAGAGTGCGCTTTTGGTTGACTGTGTTTGCTGCGAATGAGAGCAGAAGTTCTCTGCTTTGCGATTTTGAGCAGACGCAAAGAGGTCTATCTAAGGATATCCCCAATGTTGGAAGATGGAGTTCGCTACTGAGGGGTTCAGAGACCACTCGTGCGGTTGAAAGATGCGACTCAGCTTGTTTGCCAACACATGGTCCACTCCCAGTAAACAGGTGGCCCTCAGGTACATCGAATAGGAGAGCGCTTCCGCCCATATCTGTGCAGCTTCCTGACACAGAAAGAAGGAGCCCGTGCCTCCCTGTTTCTTGATGTTCCACATGGCCACCTGGTTGTCCGTCTGGATCAGGATGACATGATTTGAGAGGCGATCCTGAAATGCTCTGAGAGCGTATCTGATTGCTCAAAGCTCCAGGAAATTTATTTGGTGTTTGGCTTCCTCTGGAGGCCAAGATCCTTGTGTCTGCAGATTGGCCACATGGGCTCCGCAGCCGAGGTTGGAAGCATCGGTGGTGAGAGTGATTTGAGGATCTGGAGCCTGAAAGGGCAAGCCCTGGAGATTGATCAGATTGATCTGATTGTTCCACCAGGCAAGAGACTGATGGAGTGAGTCTGTTACGTGGACAATGGTCGACAGGGGCTGAATGCTTTGAGTCCATTGTGACCGTAGAGTCCACTGCATGACTCATGGCCAAACGAGCCATTGGTGTGACCTGAACTGAGGACGTCATGTGTCCCAGAAGGATGAGAAAGTGGCATGCAGTCTCGGAGTGCTGAGACTGCAGCTGGTTTGCAAGAGACACAAGTGTGACAGCTCGCTGTTGAGGCAGCAAAGCCTTTGCCTGTAAGGTGTCCAAGTCTGCCCCAATGAATGACAAGGTTTGAGATGGGACTAAAGAGTATTTGTCGTAATGGACGAGAAACCCTAATGAAATTAGAATGTGTAAGGTTAGACTGAGGGACGACAGAGCTGCTTGCTGAGTGGGAGCCCTGATTAACCAATCGTCTAGATAGAGGTAGATGTCAACACCATGAGTTCTTAGGAAGGATGCAACCACTACAAGGCATTTCTCTGATACGGTTAACCATTCATCCCTACTAACTCAATTAGCAAACATCGGAATAACAGGAACAGCACTATCGTGGTTCAAATCGTTCTTAGGGAACAGAAAATACAAAGTCAAAATTCACAATAAAGAATCTCAACACTACCCTTCATCTACGGGAGTTCCACAAGGCTCCTCCCTTTCACCAACGCTCTTTAATATCTACTTGCTCCCTCTTTGCCAACTGCTAACTGATTTAAACCTTAAGCACTTTCTTTATGCAGATGACGTCCAGATAGTCATCCCCGTCAAAGAATCCTACAGCAAAACCCTAGAATTCTGGGAAACTAGTCTTAAAAAAATTGATGGACTCCTCTCCAACCTTAATCTAATACTAAACTCCTCAAAAAGCGAACTCCTCCTAATTTCATCTGAATACAGTAACACCGACTCAAATCCTCCACCCAATTTACAAACTCCACAAGTAAGAAACCTGGGAGCTATCTTTGATAACAGGTTAAACCTAAAAGCATTCATAAATCAAACTACTAAGGACTGCTTCTATAAACTCCAAGTCTTAAAAAGAACAAGACCTCTCTTCCACTTTCATGACTACAGAACTATTCTGCAATCAATAGTATTTTCTAAACTAGATTACTGCAACTCTTTGCTATTAGGTCTCCCTTCATCTCACACGAAACCCCTTCAGATGGTTCAAGACACGGCTGCGAGAATATTAACTAACACACGGAGAAGAGACCACATAACACCAATCCTCAAAGACCTGCACTGGCTACCAATTCACTACAGAATCATATATATAAGTCTATAACCACTATTTTCAAAGCTATACACCAACACTCTCAGCTCAACCTTCAAATTCCTCTCAAAAAATTTACATCCAACAGACCAATCAGAGAGTCCTATAGAGAAACCCTACAAGTACCACACTCCAAATCCATGCGGCACATAACCACCAGAGACAGGGCGTTCTCCACTGCAGGACCAACACTGTGGAACTCCATCCCACCAGATTTGAGACAGGAACCCTGCCTGCCCACATTCAGGAAAAGACTCAAAACGTGGCTATTCATGAAAGCCTTTCCTGAACTAAACTGAACCTATTCCATCATTAACTAAGCACTCAGACTTTGCCTTATTCACGGCAACTAATATCCCTACCTTATAATTAATATTCCTACCTCATAAAGACAATTCACTAATGCCTTAAGCACATTGACTGGCATTTACGTTCTTTCGATTTAATCCCCTGCTTCTTTTCTATGCTCCAAGTTGTATTACTCCCTTGTTTTATTGTAACTGCATACCTTAGCCTTCTCTTGTTTAATGTTTTATTATTATTACTACGATTATTATTATTATTATTAATAAGATAAATATTAGTTTTTACCTTTTTTGTTACCTATCCACTTGTTAATTGTAAACCGACATGATGCGATATCTATTGTGAATGCCGGTATAGAAAAACTTAAAATAAATAAATAAATTTCGTGAAGACTCGTGGCGCAGAGGCTAGGCCAAATGGAAGCACTCTGTACTGATAGTGCTTGGGACCTACTAGAAACCTCAGGTATTTGCGATGAGATGGAGTTATCACAATATGAGTGTATGCGTCCTGGAGGTCGAGAGAGCAGAGCCAGTCTCCTCTTTGTAGAAGAGGAAGACGCAAGCCAATTTTACCATCTTGAACTTCTCTCGCTGGAGGTACTTGTTTAAGGCTCCCGAATTTTTGGGGGATTAGAAAGTACCAGGAATAGAACCCTAGGCCGTGCTGAGAATAGGGTATGGGTTCTATTGCCTTGGACTGGAGAAGGAGGGAGACGACCTGATCCAGAAGAATGGAGTGGTCGGATGTTCTCCACGTCGGCAGAGGTGGGGAGTCCAGGGGCACGGAGAGAAAGTTTAGATGGTAACCCTGGGAAATTATCGCCAGTACCCATTGGTCTGAGGTGATTGAGTGCCATATGTTGTTGAAATGGCACAGTCTGCCTCCTACTGGTATGTGAGGCAATGGTGGCTGGCTGCTGCTCTCTAGGTGGAAGTCAAAAACCTGAAGCAGAACCTGGTTGAGGAGCTGCTTGTGGTTTTTGTTTCCGTGTCTGATGAGACTGGGCTTTCTGAAAAGGTCTCGTGGCAAGGGATCTGGCTAGTGGCGGGTAGGACTTCTTTGGCCAGAAGGACTTCTTAGAGTCCTTTCGGAAGGGCTGTTTTGAAGAGTAGTCAGAAGGTACCAGAGAGAGCTGTCAGTCTCGTTATGGTCCTTCAGTTCCACCACTGTTTGTTGAATTTGTTCTCCAAATAGGTTATCTGACCTACCCTGTGTGGGGGATAACCTATCTTGTACCTCAGGGCGAAGGTCAGAAGACTTGAGCCAGGCCCATCTCCTTGCCGAAATAGCTGCTGCAGATACTCTGGTAGCAGTATCAATGATATCATAGGATGATCTAATCTCATGCTTGCCTGCCTCAAAACCCTTGTTTACTAGGGTTTGAAGCTGATCTTTGAATTGCTGAGGCAGGAAGTCTGTTAAAATCTTGTATCTGCTTAAAAATGACCCTATTATATTGGGTCATATAGAGCTGATAAGCGGCAATCCGGGAGATGAGCATTGAGCCTTGGAATACTCTGCGGCCAATGGCATCTAGAAATTTCTGTTCCTTGCCAGGGGGAAAAGAAGTGTGAGGCTTTGATCTCTTTGCTTTTTTTTGTGCAGATTCAACAACTACAGATTGGTGATCCAATTGAGTTTTCTGAAAGCCTGGAGCTGACTGCACCAAATAGGTAGTGTCAGCTTTTCTATGCACTGGAGCCAGGATGTTCCCAGTTCTTCTTGAGTAGATCCAGAAGAACCTGATGGATAGGGATGGAGGTTATTTCCTTGGGAGCATCCAAGAATTAGAGCAACTCCATCATCTGATGTCTGTCATCCTGTTCAGTCTGTAATTGGAAGGTAACCAATTCAGCCATTTCCTTCACAAAATTTATAAAGGAGAGGTACTCTGGAGGAGAACGCTTCCTACTTTCAGTGGGTGAAGGTGAATCTGTGTCTGGGGAGGAATCATCAGTCCAGATGTCGTAGGGATCAGCACCTGTCCCTCTAGATATTAGAGGGGAACAGGATGGTTGGATACCTGAAGGTCCTGGTCTAGGCTTCGAAGGAATCTGAGGAATTATCGGAGGCACCGATGAAGGCATCGAAGGCACCAGCGCAGGCATCGATGGATGGCTCGGTGGAGCCGGACATATCAGCACCGATGGTTGTATCGGTAGTGAGGGACACAGAACGGTGTTTCTCCTCCCGATGACAATGTAAGCAGGGAGGGCATCGGAGCCACCCGGGGTCCATCGGTGGAAAAGCGGCAATGAGCGCTTCCATCCTGGACAGCAGCGGTGCCAATGCTGCCAGAATCGGGTCGGTGGACAGTTCCGCAATCTGTACTGGTGTCGGAGGAACCTGGAGTCGTTGCATCGCTTTGTCGATGGCCTCCTGAACCATCCAGTCCAGTTCTTCTCGGAGACCTGGAGCAAGCAGCCCCGGCTCCGGAACAGAAGGAGGCAGAGGCATAGCTGGAGGGACCACCATTAAAGGCGGAGTTGCAGCTCCCAATCCCGTCAGGTGAGGGTTGCCTCGGTGACCCGATCGCAGAAAAGGTCTGTGCCTTTTCTGGACGGGGTTTCTTTGACGGTGGCTCGGACGATAGTGAGGTTGATTATTTTGCTCCCTTGATGGTCTGAGACTTACGGTGTCGATGGCGATGTTTGTCTCTATGATCCCCTCGGTCCTGAGGGGGAGTAGAGGGTGTCGAAGGCCGAGATGTCAATGCCGGACGGTCACTGGCCGGTGGTCGATGCTGGCACGAAGTCGATGCAATGGACGGAGTCGGGATTTGAGCACAGAAGAGAAGTTCCATCTTCTCCATTCTGGCCTTGCGACCTTTTGGTGTCATTAGGGCACATTTGGTGCAGGTCAAGACATTGTGCTCGCATCCTAGACACATAACACAGACTTTATGGGGGTCTGTGATTGACATGGTGCGATTACAGTCCGGGCACTGACGGAACCCAGATGCCATGGTCATGGAAAATCGAGCTGCGGTATGGTCGATGGCCAGTAGGCCACAAGGGCCAAACTAGACGGTAATTGACGGAAAACGGGTAAAAACTTACCGGAGTACCGCGGTCTGAAAAAAGTTAAAGGAGGGACCCCTGTGGTGCAAATTAACTTTTAGTAATTCCGTGAGGAAAATTGTCAGGAATGTCTGCAGAGCTCCTTTACCACGAGGCTACTGCTGCGCAGAAAAAAGACGACTGAAGGGGGACCCCTGCTGGCTGCAGGGTTAGTGCCATGCCCAGTAGGGGCCAGTCAAAGTTCTGGAAACTTTGACAAAAGTGTTCAGTGATTGGGCTCCATCCTGTGATGTCACCCATATGTGAGGACTACCATCCTGCTTGTCCTGTGAGAACCTATTGTGTACTGATATGAGAGATTTAAATGTCTCCAACGTATCTCCCCTATCCTGCCTTTCCTCTAAGGTACATATTTAGATCTTTAAATCTGCCTCGTATGCTTTCCAATGAAGATCTCTGAGTATTTTAGTAGCCACTCTAGACAGATTTTAGGATTGTTCCATGTGAAAATGTACACTTCAATCTCCTGTGACAGGAAGCTATCAGGATATGGAATCCCTTTCTACCTGTTTGTCTGCACTAAGTCAAATTTGTTGGCCATCAAACTTCTGAAGGTCTTCATAATGTTTAGAACTGCTCATCTCCAAGGAGGTTCATCAGAAATGTTTCTTGAATGGACATGAAGTACTAGGTGTACAGTTCCCCTACCCAAGTCTCCAAGTAAAGTTGGATGTATCATGGTGAGAGCAATTTGATGTGGAGGAAATCTGAAGGGAAGAACCTTGATCAAACTAGAATAAGAGAGTCACCAACACAAACATCCTCTTAGAGCTTCTGCGAATAGGATGTTGCTCTACAATTTCTCCATGGCTGAGTACAGACTTTAAAGGTCCATTGCACTCATCTCATATTGAAATGTGCCATGAGAACAGCATTAACTGCTGCAGTCATGCAGCCTAGCATTGTCAGCATAGACTAGGATTACGTCTGCTGATAGTTTCTTACCTCTACTGTGGCCATGTCTTGGGGTCTACTGTCAGGGAGATAGACTTTGGGGCTGAATCATATCCAGTAGAGCCCCTATAAATGACAGTTAAGTGATGGGCTAAGAAGAGACTTGCAAAAGTTGATAATGAACCCTAGAATCTATAATACCTGAATGGTAATCAGCACTTATTTTCTTTCATCCCAGTTTGAGATGTACCCTTGGTCAATCTTCCAGATAGGGAAACGCATGTATCTATATAAAGCCACAGCAACAGCAAGACATTTGGTGAAAATCTATGGTGCAGAAGTGAGGCCAAAGGACAGCAATATAGTAGTAATACGCTCCTACCACAAATGTGAGATACTTCTTTTGATTTTGGTGCATCTCTCTATAAACCTTCTAGAAATCTCAGTCACCATATTTTAGATAACTGAGAATGATACATTGAGAAATCTTTAGGCTTGCAGTCCAGTCCATAGGTCTACGATGGCTCAGAGGTCCCTATTTCCTTGATAACCACTATGTATCTGCAGTATAATCCTCACTCCCTTTCTCCTGCAGTGGAACAGATTTGACCATAAGGGCCTACAAAGAGGAAGACTTCCAATCTGAGCAGTTCCTGGAGTAAAGAGGGCCTAAAAAACCTTCTGGGAATATTTCACAAAATTAGAACCTGTAACCATACTGGCAGTCCAGAGGATCTAGCTGTCTGAGGTTACAAGGGACCAATAGTTTATGAAAAAACAGATGGACTCAAGGTTGGCTTTTCCTCCTGGTCCTGGTCAAAAACCCAATCATGGTTCCAAATGGGAAGCAGTCTGAGGATATGAACTGCTCTGCTTGTGCTAGTGAGTTCTTAAAGTCTGGTGCAAGAGATCCTTCAAGATGCAAAAAAAAAAAGAGCCACTTTTTCCAAAACCCTCTCTGAAATTTTCCAAGATGTTGAAGGCAGGTCAGAGGTAGTCTGGCAATGAAGTCCACAGTCTATACTTTTTCCCAAAAAAAAAAAAATCTCACCCAAACAAAGCACATCAGTGAACATTCTGAAAATGCTGCTTCCCTATAATGATCCCGAGTCTTTGGCTCACAGCAAGGTGAGGCAGACTCATCTTGGACTATACAGTGTGATGAACAGAGGACAAATCTAAGGTGCTGAATCTGAGGCCTGTCTTTCTCCTTAGGCTTTGAAGCTAGCCTCAAGCCAGATTTATTTGTACATAATAGGCAGGCATGGAGCCTCTTCTTCTAGGACCTAACCATAATCAGTGACGTCATGGAACAGAAGATGCATGAATGGACGCTATATTGTTCTTATATAAATTGATCTACACTCAGGACATCCGAAACATTCAATACGATACACGAGATACATTTTTTTTTTGTAGAATATGTCTGGAACATTTGTGAACCACTGTCCTGCCTCTTATACATGGTGAGAATAATCGACAAAATCAAAATGAGAAGAAATGCACACAGGAAAGACCAGTTTAGCTGTAAATTGTTTTATAGTCAGACATAATACTGAATGCAGGTTTGTAAGGGAAGGATTACTATTTTCAGCAATGGTGAATGGCAAATAAAATTACATATGAAAAAGCCATAGAGCAAACTAGGGCACTATTGGAAAAGGGGGAAAACTAAGCCAAAGAAATGTAAACATGGAATTATGGATAAAAAACATGAGGCAAAAACCAAAATAAACCGTGTTGGTGCAATCTGGCATGAGTCCAATGACAACAGGATAAAGCAAAGTTGTTTACCTGAAACAGGTATTCTCCTAGGACAGTAGAATGTTAGTCCTCACATGTGGGCGACATCAGATGGAGCCCAGCACGGAAACTTATGCCACAGTATCTAGAAACTTTGGCTGGCATACTAGGCATGCCACTATCCCTGCGTCCAAACAGGGTCTCTCTTCAGTTTTGTATGTAGATATGAGAATAACATAAACAAACTAGGAGAACCCAACTCTGCAGGGTGGCGGGCGGGTTTCATGAGGACTAACATCCTGCTGTCCTAGGAGAACACCTGTTACAGGTAAGCAACTTCGCTTTCTCCTAGGACAAGCAGGATGGTAGTCCTCACATGTAGGTGAATACCTAGCTACAGACTGGATCCGAACCAGTGGGATCAACAGACACCAAACCAGATGCCAACAGGCACAACAGAGGCACAGCCTGAAATTAAACCTGGGGCCCATGGCTGGAAGAGCTGGGTTCACAGCTGAAAGAGGTTTCTGAGGACAGATTGGCTGAATCTGCTATCTCGCCTACCATTTCTGTCCAGACAATAGTACGCAGCGAAGTTGGAGAGAACTCCATGTTGTAGCCCTGCAGATCTCCCCCATTGGAACTGTGCACAGGTGGGCCACAGACGTCACCACAGCCCTTATAGAGTGTGCCGTGGCATGGCCCTCCAGTTGCAGTCCCGCCTGGTCATAGCATACAGTCAGCTAGCCAGATGGAAAGAATCTGCTTAGTAACAGCTCCACCCAGCTTGGAGTCAAACATTGCTGGTCTTTTAGAGCACCATCTTAGTAATACATAAGTTGATTGTAATTTTACATATTTTCAATTGTATATAGTTCATCTATTTTTCTCAATCTTTACTGCCTCTCCGATCCCATCCCTGTCCCCTCCCTCTCCCCCTCTTCTTCTTTTCCCCCCTCCCCCCCCCCTGTTTTACTGTATTGTTTTTATTGTTTTTTGTAATTTTCCTCCTTTAAGTTCACTGTAAACCGGCATGATGTGCTTCACGAATGTCGGTAAATAAAAGTTAATAAATAAAAATAAATAAACTAGACAAATGGCTGGGTGGACATCCTGTGGCCTGCTGTTCGGTCCAGGTAGAAGGCCAAGGCCCTCTTACAATCCAGAGTGTGCAGCGCCCTCTCCCCCGGGCTGGAACGAGGCCTAGAGAAGAAAGTAGGCAAGACTACAGATTGGTTAAGATGGAAATCAGTGACCACCTTCGGTAGGAATTTAGGGTGTGTGCGCAGAACCACCGTGTCTTGGAAAAACCTTGTGTAGGGTGGATAAGTCACCAAGGCACGCAACTCACTGACCCTGCGTGCAGATGTGACCGGTATCAAAAAGACGACCTTCCATGTCAAATGCTTGAACGCGCACGCGGCTCTAACGGTGGCTTCATCAGCTGAGCCAGCACCACGTTCAGATCCCAAGAAGCTGCCGGGGCCCGTAGGGGAGGCCTCAGCTGAAGCAGCCCACGCATGAACCACCCCACGATAGGCTGTACAGAGATGGGCAAGCCTTCCATCTCCTGATGGTAAGCCCCTAAGGCACTCAGATGCACCTGAACGGAGTTGGTCTTAAGTCCTGCCTCCGAGAGGTGCAGCAGGTAGTTCAGGAGTTGTGATCAGGGATCACTCGTGGGTCTGGAAGGTGCGATTCAGCTGGTCTGCCAGGGTGTTTTCTGTGCCTGCCAAGTATACGGCCCGGAGAAACATTTCTTGCGCCAGCGCCCAGCTCCAGATTTGCACTGCCTCCTAGCAAAGGAGGAAGGACCTGGTTGTTGATATACCACATGGCCATTTGGTTGTCCATCCGAACGAGGGCAACCTTTTGCCCAAGCGATCCTGGAAGGCCCACAGAGCGTATTGTATCACCCTCAATTCCAAGAGGTTTATCGGAAACTGAGCCTCCTTTGTGGTCCAGAGGCCTTGGGTGTGGAGGCCGTTGAAGTAGGCCCCCCACCCCTGGTGGGATGCATCCGTGGTAAGCACAACTTGAGGCAAGGGAGCTCGAAAAGGTAGACCCTGCTCCAGGTTGAGTGGGGATGTCCACCAAGTCAGGGAGTTCCTGAGCAGGGAGGGGGGACCACACCTGGATGTGGACCCGAAGGCCCTGGGTGGCCTGTCGCCACTGGGACCACAGGGTCCACTGGGCTCAGCGCATATGCAGACAGGCAAAGGGAGTGACAAGAAGTGTCGCAGCCATGTGCCCTAGAAGTTGCAGCATATGCCAATCTGATACCAACTGGCACTGCAGAATCTCCCCCACCAGGGAAACCAGGGTACGCACCCTGTCGCAGGGCAGGAAGGCCCTTGCCTGCGTCGCATCCAGCATGGCCTCAATGAAGGCCAGCCGTGACGATGGACAGAGATTTGACTTTGGTAGTTGATTAAAAACCCCAGGTGCTTCAGGACCCGAATGGTGCTGCGAAGCACCTGCAGTGCTCTGGCCTGTGACCCGCTCTTGACCAGCCACCTGTTCAGATATGGAAACACCTGGACCCCTAGCTGGCACAAGTAAGCCCCCACCATGGCGAGATACTTCATGAAGACCCGCAGTGCAGAAGCGAGGCCGAATGGAAGCACGCAGTACTGAAAATGCTGGAGCCCAACCAGCCCAACCTGTGACTGGGGAGGATCGTGATATGGGTGTACGCATCCTTTAGGTAGAGGGATTATGGTGCCTAAGGCTGCCATCTTGAACTTTTTCCTTTTTAGGAATTTGTTCAAGGCCCGCAAATCCAGAATGGGATGGAGGCCTCCTGTTTTCTTTGGAATCAGGAAGTAGTGGGACCGAAACCCCCAACCCTGCTGCTCCTGAGGAATAGGTTCCACTGCTCTGGCCGTTAGAAGGGCCGAGAGCTCCTTTTGGAGCAATTCCGTATGCAAGACGGGGCCCACTGCAGGCATGGGGGAAAATCTGGTGGTGTCTCCATAAGATTTAGCCCGTAGCCACAACAGATGACTGTCAGGACCCACTGACTGACGTCACTGCCGGCCACCAGTCCGCAAAGACGTGGAGCCGACCCCCGAGTCCCCGGGCAACAGGAAAGGCAACTGGCCTACGCCCCCTCACTGCCAGTCAAAGCCCCATAGCGGGGCTGGCTGCTATCAGGATCTGGCCCTGGCACTCACCTGCTGTGATCTAGAGCGGGGGGGCTGGTGGGAAATACTTCCTTTGTCTATAGAAAGATCTTTTTGGCCCTGTCCGGGATGACATTTTAGAAGAGGCCGGTAAGGCCAAGGCGCCAGCGGACAAATGCTGAAGTTTCACATGGTGGTTCTTCAGCTATGCAACCGCTTCCTTGACCTCGTCGCCAAAAAGGTTATTCCTGGTGCAAGGTAAGTCAGCTAGTCGGTCCTGCACTTCAGGACGAAGGGCCAAAGCTCAAAGCCAGGCCAGACAGA
The DNA here is from genome assembly GCF_901001135.1 of Rhinatrema bivittatum. NCBI lineage: Eukaryota > Metazoa > Chordata > Amphibia > Gymnophiona > Rhinatrematidae > Rhinatrema > Rhinatrema bivittatum. Next base: position 795,854,848 of record NC_042616.1, on the reverse strand, counting down.
GAGTAGAGATATTTACCACTGCTACATGCCCCGCCGTCCCCAAGACGTTGTAGGTAGTACGCACCTCATGCTTACCACATTTAAGGCACTGCAGGAAGAGCGTCAAGAGGGCCTTGTGAGGCTGCTGCGCCAGGCCATCCGTCACCTCCTGGACTTGTTTCCAGAGGTTGCAGGTATATTGGGTCATGTATAGGAGGTAGGAGGTAATACGAGCTACCAACATGGAGCCCTGATATACCCTCCTACCCATGGCGACCCATGCTCGGGGGTCTTTACCTGGAGGGGATGAAGCATGGATTTTTGACCACTTTGCCTTCTTGAGCACCAACTCAACTACCACCGACTAGTGGGGAAGCTAGCGCTTTTCAAAGCCCACAGCCTATTGCACAAGGTACACCCCATCGGCCTTCCAGTTAACCAGGGCAAATGAGAGGAGGTGCTCCCAGAGCAGGAGGAGTAGTTACCGGAAAATCTCATTTTTTATTTTGAAGTTTTCCTGAAAAAAGTACAAGCTCCACCTCTGCGAGACAACAGCTCGCAGAAAAGGAAAGGACTGAAGACAGACCCCGCATTGCGCAGGGATAGTGGCATGCTGGGCATGTTCAGTATGCATAAGTTTTCCGTGACAGGCTCCACCTGATTATGTCACCCACATGTGAGGACTACCATCCTGCTTGTCCTAGGAGAAAACAGAATCTGCACGTCCAGTGGCACATACCTAAAAAGCTTTCCTAGACAGCTCTGGAAAGATCATCTATTCCAGCACAAGATGGAGTCATATAACCAGTGCATAACTGTTGCACCTGCTCATTATCAGAGACACTGTTACTAGCAACATCTGCATTAACAAAGCCATGCTCTCCTCACCAACTACTATCACTGTCAAGACTGAGCTATTACTATAATTAGCCGTAATTACTACGAGGGTCTACATTAGTATTCATACCAGTGAAACATTAAACCAGACAGGAACACAACACCACTTCCTGCTTCATTTAAAGCATCTAAAAAGCTTCTGTAGTGCCTTGGCTCTTCAGCTCCTCCAAACCCAGGCAGCTTTGTTTTTAATGCTATCCAACATCCCGGTCAGCACCACTAATGATATTGAGCCCATGGGGATGCCAAAGCAGTAAACCATACATTAAGCACAGCAACTCAGAATACTGCAGTCTGTTAACCTGAACAATCTAAGGATTAAACTCTATGGTGATCTCATACTCTAGATATCAACATCCACAGCGATGTGCTACCTGACAGTCCAACATACTATGGTTTTGGAACCACTATTTTAAATGCACAGATAGTGATTTTTCATCCCAAATCTTTTAACCACAAAACATAAATGCTTCTAAACATGATAAATTGCTAACCTGGTATATCTTAACAGGATTAAAAACTCAAAGTTATCTTTGTACTACAAAAAAAAAAAGTTATAGTTTTTCAGTTGAATTTTTTCTTTTTTTGCTTCTCCGAGTCACTACCGTTGCAGTTTTACTGAAAGTTCATAAAGGAAGAAGCAAAATTCAAACACTGACCTGGTTTCTTTATGTAAAAAAAATTACAACTTTGATCTCTAATAAATTGGACTCACCTGTTTAATTTCATGGTATTGTCCTAGAAGCGCATAAGGACAGTACGATATGCTCATTGAGACGATTCCCATTGTGCTAATCATGATCATGGAGACGTAGACATTGGGGAAGATTGACATGACCGCAGTGCCGATAGAAAATCCCAGCGTTCCCAGAATAAAGATCACTTTTATGCTAAGGTCATAGTTGTCCAAGTACTTCTGTAACAAGGCTGCAAGAATTGTACATATGATTTCATTAAAGAACTTACATTTACAATATCATGACTTCTGACGCAAAGGGAATGGGGCACAGGGTTTCAGTTCATGAAGAACAAAGAGAAAATTGTACACCCTCATCTTTCCAAAAGCACATGTGACAATCACTAATGCATTTTAAACCTTCATGAAAACAGAAACATGGATTTAGAAAGTTATCTTGCACCAACTGAATGTTGTATACCCCAAGTGGGAGAAGGAAAAAGTGCACTGGTACCAAAAGCTACATCATGAACAGGGATGGGCATTCATGCATCCATTCGTTTGGACATCTATCCCGTATCTAATGAATGAACAAACATTTGCACAATGAATGGTGTTATACCTAATGAGCACACTTTAGATGGATGTGTATACCATTTGCTTTGTGCATACAATTATTTGTTCGTTATATACGCGCTCACACGTGAAACGAATAGACATCCAAAAATTAACAAATGCACAACCCTAATCATGTTGTTACAAAAACTTCTAAATGTAGCTTATTTTGAATATCAGTCACTCCAACTGATTTATTACCATATTTGGTTATCTTGTTTTAACTAAATAAAAAATTAAATTATAAAATAAGGAAATGCCTGCCTTTCCAACTAATGCTCAAGGTGACATACTACAATAGAAAAGTGCAGTACTGATGCAAAAGCACTACATTTTACATGCAGAATATGCAACAAGATATATAATGTGAACTTAGGTCTTACCTGATAATTTCCTTTCCTTGAACCCTGCCAGACCAATCTTTACTAATGGCATATCTCTGTTCCACAGCTGCTAGAGACAGAGGACAAACCTATATTCTTTTCACTCCCATGTCATCACTCCCTGGTATAAGGGAAGATGGACAAAACAAGGGGGAACAAAGGAGGAAGATAAATAAAAAATATATTGCCTACCTTGGAAAAAAAATTAAGATCCATTTGGCTGCTGCTGCCTTCCTGAGCAGGCTCTGGACTGGTCCAGAAGAACTCAAGGAAAGGAAGTTATCAGGTAAGAGTTAATTTCACATTCCTTCTCTTCCTGCTAGACCAGTCTTTACCAAAGAGATGGTACAAAAGCCATTTCTCTGATGGGCAGAAGAAAGACGGAGCTGCCTTAAGGACTCCTGCGCCAAAGGCTGAATCGACATCCAATCTATAGAATCTTGTGAAGGAGGGCAAGGATGATCAGTTGGCTGCTCTACCAATCTCATCTGGAGGCACTGCTGATACCTCCACCCATTATGCTGCCTGTGCCCTGGTGGAATGCACCCAAAACATAGCCCTTAAGCAAATACAATCCTCCTTAATACATCTGGATAATAAGGCCTTGAGGGCCATTTCATCTTCCTAGATGCTCCATGCAAAAAAAAAAAAAAAAAAAATAGCCTGTCTTCCTGAAAAGGATGGTGACTTTCACATATCTTAGATATTGGCTCATATCCAAGATTTGCAGTTTCTGTCCCCAAGTATCTCCCTGGTCTCAAAAGGCTGGGAGAGAAGATTAATGTATGTGAGAGACACTACTTTTGGTTTCAGACACTTCAAAACTGGTTTGGTTTGGTTTATATTTTGCTTTTTTCAGGCCCTTTAAAGAACATTACATGCAGGTACTGTAGGATTTCCCTAACCCCAGTTGGCTCATAATCAGTTTATACCTAAGGCAATGGAGGGTGATGTGACTTGCCCAAGGTCATCAGAAGTGACAGTGGGATTTGAACTCTGGTTTCCCTGATTCATAGGCCACTGCACTAATCATTATGCTACTCCTCTACGCTGTCTTTGGTAGAAAGGCAGGAACTGAGTCCAGGGGGAAAAAAAAATCAAATGTGGATCTTTACAGGAAAGTGCCTGTAGATCTAAAATATATCAGGCCAAGCAGACTGCCACAAGAAAAACCATCTTAAGGGAGAGGTCCTTCAAGGATGCTCTCTTATGCAGCCCTGCTAGGGCATTAAGGACTAAATTAAGGTCCCATTATGGTACAAGTGGCCCTGTCAGGTAAGGCAGAACATCGGGGTGCGTAGAAATTTGTTTGCCTTTCATCACCCCCTAGAACAGGAAATAGTGGCTACCTGCAGCTTCAGGGTTCCAAGGGCTAGGCCCTTGTCTAATCCGCTTTTATGTCCACCCTCCAAGGAGAGATCTTATGATCCTCACAGAATCTCTCTCAGCATATGAGTGGGTTTGACACTTATTTAAGTAAGCAGATACCTTCCATGCCCTTCAACAGCTGATATGACTGCTGGAGCCCTTCCTCCATAAACACGCCCTTTCAAGGGCCAAGTCACAGGAGAAAACAGACCGATTCTCCATTGCCACTGGGTGCTGATGGAGGAGACCTTTCTCCAAGGGAAGACGCAGGGGAGGCCTGGAGAGGAGTCTCTGCACATGGGAATATTGAGAGCAAAATATTTTGCTGGTGGTTGAAGAGGATCAATGAATATCTTGTGCCGAGTAATACTTGGACTTAAAAGTTTGCAGGAAGGTGAAATTTTAGGGTATAATAATCTTTAGGGTTTGCGCCTTGATTAAAAGCTAGAACAGATAAGTGATTTCTTTTAATGTATGTGTATTTGGGCTTTGAATTTATTTATTATTTATTTATTGGGTTTTATATACCGGGGTTCCTGTATGGATACAGATCACCTCGGTTTACAGTGAACGGTAAACTTTGCTCATGGGCTGTACATAGAACAATAGATAACAATGGAAAACAACAACAATAGAAGACTTCGCTCGTGGGCGAAACCAATATAGAGGTAACGGGACTTGGCACAAACTGGTACAACGGGTACGTTAACTTCGCTCAAGAGCTGTACAAAGAGCAATATGGGCTAAAAGAGTAGAGAAAACTTTGTATGCAGGGGGAGCAGATAAACTGAAAAGAAACAAGAGATTGACAAGAGCTGGTACAAATGGGTAAACAATAGTTGCAACTGATGGGGAGGAATGCAGGACTGGTCCAGTTAGTATCTAGAGAGAGAAATATAGCAGGGGGCAGGTATTAGCATGGGGGCAGGTAAGGGGTTGGATGTGAAGAGAAGAAAGCAAAAGGTGGGACCAAACTGGGGAATCCCATTGAGGAAATGTAAGAGGGGTTACAACAAGGCAGACTAGGAATAGTAAAGAATTATTATTTTGGCTGTTTTTGAGATAGTTCTAATACTAACTTACTCTGAGTTTACAAAGGTCACTTACTTGATCTGAAAAATTGAAAATTCTGATTCCCCCTCCCAACAATCCCAGGCTCTGTTAAATAGATACCCTTTCCTCCAGTTAAAAGGGGAATCTTTTAAATAGAAGCCAATAGTGAGTTTGAATATCATACAATTAACCCCCATTTTAGTGATTAATTTTAGTCTTGTTGCTGGTCATTCACTAACATAAGTCATCTAATTATCAATTTAAAATTGACATGCAAGGTTTTATAAAGCATTGCTCATGCTAAAAAGCCCACATGCATGCATATGTGGCTGCACGCGAACACCACAGATTTTAAAAAGCCACAAAATACGCACATATGTACCCATGCACATGTGAGGAATAAGGGGGCAGAAAGAGGGTATGGCATGGACATTCCGGGGCAAGGCCAAGACTTCTGCACGTAATGCCGAATTTCAAAAACAAAAAACCTGCAGCGCATGTGCATAAGATATCTGCGTGAGTTTACTGCTGCTCTGGATGAGGAGCAAATCTGTAGAGAAGGTGAGGGGTCTAGGTCAACTGAGTGGTGTGCAGGATGAAGAACTAGAGAGGTCTGAAAGACCTTACTGCTAAACTGGACAATCTGGTGGACATTGGAAAACTGGGAATTGGCCTTGTGCAAGTATGTTTTAAAATCTGCTTACATATGCGCATAAAGGTTGACAAAGTCCTATGGAACACGTGCACTAGCTGTGCTCGAGTAACCTCTTAAAATTAGGAGCATACTTACGTGTGGTTGGTGCATTTTAAAACATACGGCATAAGTGCATGCACGATTAAAAATTCTAGCATATCCTCGCTTGTGCGCCAATATGTACAGACATGGGCAGACGCATACTCATTTTAAAAAACTGACCTTCTTAGACTTTAAAAGACACCAAATAATTTTAAAACCCTTACATTGAGAGACGTACAGACTCCATAATCAGTTTTTACAAGTTTAGCAACTTATTAAAATATAGACAAAAATCCAGCAAGGAATTGGGGACTATCCAATCTTTTGCATAGAGTGCCACATGTATGACTATCTACCTGATGGTGAGCAGTTGTATGTGTGCACCCAGTACAAAGAGCTCCTGGCTTTCAGAGAATGAGTTCAATCTTTGGAGGCCAAAGCAGCAGATCGGAAGACGCTGAGGCAGACAGAGGTATATTGAGAAGGCCTTTAGGGTCATAGTAGAGCGGTCCCAACTTCAGGCAAGCAGCATTTGTGCTGCTTTGGAGAAGCAAGGTCACCTGACAGGATACCATCACTTTAGTATGGCAGGAAGTGATCCTGTAGCTAGATCCTGCCTTCCAGGTGATGCCATATCTTCTCGCACCAAGGATGTCTCTCCAGGGCTGTGTGCTCAAGAAAGAAGAGTTAGGGTGGCCATTCTAGTGGATGATTTGATCATTAGAAATGTAGATAGTTAGGTGGTGGTGGGCACGAGGATCACTTAGTAACTTGCCTGCTTGGTGCAAAGATAGCGGACCTCACATGCCACCTAGATAAGATTTTAGAGAGAGTGTTGGAGATGAGCCAACTGTCATTGTACATGTTGGTCCCAATGATCTAGAATGATATGGGAGAGAGGCTCTGGAGGCTAAATTTAGACTCCTAGATAGGAAACTAAAATCTAGAACCTCCAAGGTTGCATTGTCAGAAATGCTCCCTGTTCCATGCACAGACTCCAGAGATAAGCTGAGCTCCAGAGTTTCATTGTGTGGTTGAGATGATGCAGGGAACTAGGTTTTAGATTTATTAGGAACTGGGGAATGTAATGGGGAGCCTGTTCTGACGGGATGGGCCTCCACCTTAACCAGAGTAGAATCACGCTGCTGGTGCTATAATAAAGAGAGAGCAGCTTTTAAACTAGATGGGGGAAAGCAGATAGTTGCTCAAAAGCACACAGTTATGAAAGATTATCTTGGAGGATAAGTCCATTATCTGCTATTAATCAAGTTGACTTAGGAAATAGCCTCTGCTATTACTGACATCAGTAGCATGGGATCTACTTAGTATTTGGGTACTTGCCAGGTGTAGACATGGACTAGCCACTGTTGGAAACAGAATGCTGAGCTTGTTGGACCCTTGGTCTGACCCAGTATGGCAATTTCTTATGTTCTTATTGATACAAACAAAGCAAGGAAGTTAGGACATCCTGATAGAGAAGTTGTAATAAATGTTAAAGTAACACAGGGGCCTTTAAGTAAAAAGCAGACAGAGCAAAAAACAAACAAACCCTAAATTAACAACCTGCTTATCAGTTGACAGGATTAATACAAACAAAAAACATTTTGAAATGTCTGTATGCAAATGCTAGAAGTATGAAAAATAGGAAGGAAAATTAGAATACATAGCACTGAATGAAGATGTAGATATAATTGGCATCTCAGAGACCAGGTGGAAGGAGAATAACCAATGGTACACAGAAATCAGGATACAAATTAAATCGCAATGACAGAATGGTTCAAATTGGGGGTGGTGTGGTGCGACATGTTAAAGAGGGCATAGAGTCAAACAGAATAAAAGTTCTGAAGAATGAAAACGTGGTGTGGAATCTTTATAGATTGAAATTCCATATGAGAAAGGGAAAAGTATAGCAGTGGGGATGTACTAACATTCAGAAGATAACATGCTAACAGAAATTAGGGAAGCTAATAAAATTAGCAACTCAGTAATGGGCGATTTCAATTACCTTGGCATTTGATAGGGCAAATTGTCAAACTACAGTGTAGCAAATCACCTGGATCAGATGGTATACATCCCAGAGTACTGAAAGAACTGAAAAGTGAAACTGCAGACCTATTATTCACCTATAATCTATCATTAAAATCAGCTATGGTACCTGAACATTGGAGGGTGGCCAGGAAACTACAGACTTTTGAGCCTGACACTAGTACAAGGAGAAATTATCGAAACTATTACAAAGAACAAAATTGTTTAATAGAACAAGTCCAACATGGGTTTAACCAATGAAGTCTTGCCTCACTAACCTGCTACAATTTTCTGAAAGCATGAACAAACATGTGGCTAAAGGTGATCCAGTTGATATAGTGTACCTAGATTTTCAGAACACAGATCAAGGCACAGTTAACCAGATTGAGGCACATTTTCAGTATGCAGCTTGATAAAAACCATAAAGCACTGCAATCTGCTAAGTGATTTGTTTCAATATATTTGTATATCTTCCTCTCTATTTTAGTGTGCACTTTAGGTTTCGTGTTCTGCTGTTAAATCCTTTTCTCCTGCATAGTTTTTAATATATTTCCCTTTCAGTGGAGAGGGAGTCGGTTGGACCGTTAGATGACCGAGGGGTTAAAGGGGCTCTTGGGGAAGATAGCATAGGTGTTCTCCCAGGACAGCAGGATGTTAATCCTCATATATGGGTGACATCATCGGATGGAGCCCTAACATAGAAACATAGAAATGACAGCAGAAGAAGACCAAACGGCCCATCCAGTCTGCCCAGCAAGCCTCATACATTTTTTCTCTCATACTTATCTGTTTCTCTTAGCTCTTGGTAATACATGGAATACTTTTATCAAAGTTTCTAGAACTCTGACTGGCACACTGAGCATGCCCAGCATGCCACTAACCCTGCATCCAGCAAGGATCCCCCCCTTCAGTCTCGTTTGTAGCAAAAAGTACGAGCGAAAAATAAAATAATAAAACGTAAGCGAACCTAACTCCGCGGGGTGGTGGGTGGGTTTTGTGAGGACTAACATCTTGCTGTCCTGGGAGAACACCTGTTACAGGTAAGCAACTCTTTCTCCCAGGACAAGCAGGATGGTAGTCCTTACATATGGGTGAATAGCAAGCTACAGTATGCCGAATAGAGTGAATCAACAGCACCCAAAGACGTGCAACAGGCACAATAACAGGGGTGCTTTTGGTTGTGAGGGCAGCCTGAATTTCACAGTAGGTCGTAGGTAGGAAGTTGGGTTTTTTTTTAAAACTGGAAACAAATTACGTAGGACAGACTGGCCAAAGATGGAATTTTGCCTGCCAGCCTTGTCAAGACAATAATGAGCTGCGAAGGTATGGAGAGAATTCCACTTGGCAGCTCTACAGATGTCAGCAATAAGTACGGAGTGGAGGTGTGCCACTGACGTTGCCATGGCTCTGACCGAATGCGCTTTTATGCGTCCCTGAGCAGAAGGCTTGTTTGTCGGTAGCAGAAGGTAATACAGTCCGCCAGCCAGGTGGACAGGGTCTGCTTGCCCACCTGAACTCCCAGTTTGGTTTTACCAAAGGAGACAAAAAGTTGGGTGGGCTTCCTATGGGCTGCAGTGCGGTCCAAATAAAAGGCAAGCGCATGTTTACAGTCCAAGTCCCCGCTCACCTGGGGGTGAGTGAGGTTTTGGAAAAAAGGTAGGAAGTATTATGGACTGATTTAAATGGAAATCAGAAACTACCTTTGGCAAGAATTTAGGGTGAGTGCGTAGTACCACACGATCATGGAGAAATTTGTTATAAGGTGGGTATGTTACCAGTGCCTGTAGCTCACTGACTCTGCAAAACGAAGTTATAGCAACCAGAAAGATCACTTGCCAAGTGAGAGGTCTAAGCGTGCAGGAGCTTGAACAGAGGTCGCATGAGCCATGCTAGTACAACATTGAGGTCCCATGCCACAATTGGGAAATGCAGTGGAGGCTTCAGCTGGAGTAAGCCTCTCATAAAGCGCCCTACCAGGGGTTGCGCCGAAAGTGGGGCATCTCCTACACCTTTGTGATAAGCAGCTATGGCACTTATATGTACTCGAATGGAGGAGGGGCCAGAGGTAGGTCCAGGAACAGTGTTGTGGGGCAGGAAAAGGGATCTATTTCCTTTGTATTGCACCACAAGGAAAATTTTTTCCACTTGAAACTATAAGATTTTCTAGTAGAAGGCTTCCGTGAAGCTACGAGGATCTGGGAGACATTGTTAGAAAGGTTAAGGGATTGTAGAATCAACCTTTCAACATCCATGCCGTCAGAGACAGGGCGTGGAGATTCGGATGACGCAACAGTCCGTTGTTCTGCATTATTAGTGCTGGATCTGTGCCCAGGTGAATCGGTTGCTGGACTGAGAGGTCGTGTAGGATGGGAAACCAAACCTGTCACGGCCAGTAAGGGGCTATGAGGATCATTGTGCCCCGGTCTTGTCGCAACTTCGAGAGTCTTGGTGATGAGTGGAAGAGGAGGATATGCATATAGAAGACCCGCGGTGTTCCACGAGTGGACGAAGGCATCCCTTGGTGGTGTTTCACGGCTGCGGTGTAGAGAGTAGAATTGTTCTGCTTTGCGGTTGTGAACTGACGCAAAGAGGTCTATGTGCGGGCCGCCCCAGTGGCGGAAAATTCTGTTCGCTACAGTGGGCTCTAGGGACGGAAGGTCCAGCTGAGACAGTCTGCCATCACATTGTCCACGACTGCCAGGTTGGTTGCTCTCAGTAGCATGGAATGGGAGAGCGCCCAGGCCCAGATCTGCGTAGTCTCCTGGCATAGCAGGTAAGAGCCTGTGCCCCCTTGCTTGTTGAGATACCACATCGCTACCTGGTTGTCTGTTTGAATTAGGATTACCTTGTTGGAAAAGCAATCCTGAAATGCAAATAGGGCATAGCGTATTGCACGGAGCTCCAGAAAATGTATCTGGTGATTTGCTTCTGCTCTGGTCCAGGTTCCCTGGGTTTGCAGGTCGTTGACATGGTCTCCTCAACCCAGATTGGAGGCATCTGTGGTCAGCGTGATCTGAGGATCTGGAGTTTGGAAAGGTAGTCCTATCTGAAGATTGGAGTCCTGTTTCCACCAAGTTAGTGAGAGACGAAGCTGGCTGGTTACGTGGACCATCTGTGAGATTTTGGCTTGATTGGGATCACTGGGACTTTAAAGTCCATTGTGTTACTCTCATGGCTAATCAAGCCATTGGGGTAATGTGAACTATAGATGCCATGTGTCCTAGTAAGGTTAGTTGGTGATGAGCTGTAGTGGTTTGGAGAGTCTGTATTGCTTTGGCCAAGGTCGAAAGCGTGCGTGCTCAGTCCTTTGGGAGGGACACTGGCTTGAATGGTGTTTAGATCTGCTCCAATGAACGAGAGGGTGCGTGATGGAGTCAGATGGGATTTGGGATAGGTTATGAGAAATCCCAAGGATTGTAGCAGTTGTATGGTAAGACGGAGGATCGAAGTACTACCTCCCTAGATGGAGCTTTTGAGTAGCCAATCGTCTAGATACGGATAGGCATGGATACTTCGCTGTCTTAGGTAGGCTGCTTCTACTGCCAGGCATTCGTAAATACTCGGGATGCTAACGCAAGGCTGAACGGAAGCACCCGGTATTGGAAATGCCTTCGACCTACTAGGAATCAGATATTTTCGGTGAGGAGGGGATATGGCTATTTGGGCATAAGCCTCCTGAAGATCTAGAGAGCAGAGCCAATCTCCCTTTTGCAGGAGAGGGAACATGGTGTCCAAAGGTGACCATCCTGAATATTTCCTTGCGGAGGTGTTTGTTTAGGGCACGAAGGTCTAATACTGGATGTATGCCACCTGACTTTTTTGGAATTAGAACATATCGAGAGTAGAACCCTTTTCTTTGCTGCAGCCGGGGAACCGGTTCCACGGCAATGGACTGGAGGATGGAGAGTTCTGTCTCGAGAAGTGGAGTGTGGTCGGTTAGACTCCACGCTGGACGTGATGGAGAGTCCGGTGGTAGTGTAAGGAAATTTAGATGGTAACTGTGGGCAACCACAGAAAGGACCCATTGGACGGTGGTGACTGTGCGCCATTTGTTGGCAAAGTGGCACAGAAGGCCTCCCACAGGTAAGATGGTTGGAGGGGGGGTTGACCGCTGCTCTCCAGAAGGGAGTAAAAACCCAGAGTCTGAGGAGCTGGTTGGGCTTTTGGGGGCCTGTGTCGACTAGCCTGATCTCTTTGAGGGGGTCTGATCGGAAGAGTCAGGGACGGAGGAGGGTAATACCTACGTGGTTTATAGGTTAGCCTTCTAGGTTCTCGTCTAAATGTTCCTTTGGCGGTAGATGAGAAGTCCGAGGGGACAGTGGACAGTTGGCGCAAGGTTTCGTGGTGGTCTCTGAGTTGTGCCAATGTCTCCTGAATTTTGTCGCCAAACAAATTGTCCCCTGTGCATGGAAGCTCTGCTAACCTATCTTGGACTTCTTGCTGCAAATCAGAGGATTTGAGCCATGCCCTGCGCCTGGCACTAATTTCCACCGTTGACACTCTGGAGGCAGTCTTGAAGATGTCATATGCTGATCTTACCTTGTGTTTCCCAGCATTGAGGTCCTTCTGGAGGATGGTAGACAATCCTTCTTGGAATTGGTTCAGGCAGGTCTCGGTGAAGTCTTGAACTTGATTCCAGAGATTTCTGTATCAGCTATCCATGATTCTGTGACATGTATAGCTGGTAGGCTGCTATACGTGCCATCAGCCTAGATCCCTGGAAAAAAAAAAACTCTTCGGCTGAAGGCATCCAAGGACTTCTGCTCTTTGCCAGGATGGGCAGAAGAATGAGGCCAGGATCTCTTAGCTTTTTACTGGGCGGATTCCACCACTACAGAGTGGTGGGGCAGCTGGCTCTTTTGGAAACCCAGTTTTCCTGTTAACTGGTGGTACCATTCCAGGGTGTTCCCAGGTACGGTGTAAAGAGGTCCAGTAGAACTTCGTGGACTGGAATTGCCATTACTTCTTTGGGGGCATCCACGAATTGGAGCATCTCCAGCATTTTGTGCCTGGCATCCTCCTCCATTTGCAATTTAAAGGGGATAGTTTCAGACATCTCCTTTATGAAGCTGGCAAATGATAAGTCTTCAGGAGGGGAGTGGCATTTTTCTTCAGGAGGTGAAGGCTCTGACAGAAGGTCTTCAAAATCTTGAGAGAGTCAGAGGAATCATCACCCTAAGGGTGATATGGTGATCTCCCCCACCCTGCGGGCCTTCAGACGGAGGCAGAAGTCCAAATCCAGCCGATCAGGAGGTGGCACAGATAGAAACGAAGGCACAGAGATAGGAGAAGGCGGCAATAGGGACGGTGGTGGCACCGATGGCAGTGTCTTCGATGGCCGTTGGGGTGGGAGTAAACCAGATAGTCTAGGAATCTGTTCTGGCATCGGTGGCTCCCGGGACGGAGAAGAGGCACGGGCCGGTTTTTCTTCATCCAAAGATAAGGGAATCAGGATCAATCGTTCCAGAGGCGCCGCTGATCTGGAAGGAATGGGCACCGATGGAAGTGCACCGATCAGGGTGTCCAATCATTCGAGGAGTGGAGCCAGCATAGTAGGCATCGGATCAGGCGTCGGCATGGGAGTCTGCACCGGTGGTGATTGAAACCCTCGAAGCGCTTGAAGGACTGCCTCTTGGACCAGCCGGTCCAATTCCTCCTGGAAGGCTGGTGTTGGTAACACAGCAGCCGGGGGGGGTGGAGGCTGAGTAGGCGTTGCCGGAGGGTCCACAGAAATTTGTGGAGTCTCGGCTCCCGGCACCATTGCAGGTAGGGAACGCCTCGGTGTCCCAGGTCCAGAGGAGGATGGGGGCTCCTCTCCCCAGGACTTCTTGGACAGCGGCTCAGCTGATGTAGAAGCTGATGGTTTGTTGGTGCTGGCACCAGATGAAGCTTCGCAACGGTGCCGATGAAGGTGCTTCTCTCGATGCTCGGTCCGGTCCTTCTCCGGCACAGAGGACATCGAAGCCTTTGAGTGGGATGATGCCAGTGAAGGCCAGTCACCAGCATCTCGATGTTGTTGAGACGTCGATGGAGACAGTTGATGACTAAAAGCTTCAGACTCCGTGCACTCTTGGCTGGAGTCGATGGAGACGAGCGCTTAGAGGCGAACAGGTGCTCCATCTTCTCTAGGCAGGCGCGGTGGCCTTTAGGTGTCATTTGGGCACAACTAGTGCACAGCTGGACGTCGTGGGAAGGCCCCAAGCATAAGACACAGACGTCATGAGGGTCCGTAATGGACATAGTCCTCGGACACTCGGGGCACTTCTGAAAACCGGTCGCCATTTTGAAAAAAGGGGCAGCGTGCGGTCATCAGGCACAGATTGAAAATCCGCCAGGAAACAAACGCAAAGAACGTAGTAAACTTACCAGCGTTAGCAGAGGTCAATGGTTGATGGGGGACTCCGGGATGGGGCAAAATGTTTGAAAATTGAGGAAAAAAGTTCGTGAGGAAAATTTGTGAGAAAGTCTCACAGAGCTCCTAAGAACTGCGAGGCAACTGCTGCGCAGAAAAAAGAGAGACTGAAGGGGGACCCTTGCTGGGCATGCTCAGTGTGCCAGTCAAACTTCTATAAACTTTGACAAAAGTGTTCCATGATAGGGCTCCATCCGATGATGTCACCGATATGTGAAGACTACCATCTTGCTTGTCCTGGGAAAAAAGGCCATTGCAGAAAGACTAAATGAATTCTTTGCTTCCTTGTTTACTAATGAGGATGTTGGGGAGATACTAGTTCTGTAGATGGTTTTCAAGGGTGATGAGTCAGACGAACTGAACCAAATCACTGTGAACCTGAAAGATGTAGTAGGCCAGATTGACAAACTAAAGAGTAGCAAGTCACCTGGACTGTACAGTATGCATCCTAGGGTACTAAGGAACTAAAAAATGAGATTTCTGATATTAGTTAAAATTTGTAACCTATTAAAATCATCCATTGTTTCTGAAGACTGGAGGGTGGCCAATGTAACCCCAATATTTAAAAAGGGCTTCAGGGTTGATCTGGGAAACTATAGACCAGTAAGCCTAACTTCAGTGCCGGGAAAAATAGTGAAAACTATTCTAAAGATCAAAATCGTAGGGCATATAGAAAGACATGGTTTAATGGAACACAGTCAACATGGATTTACCCAAGGGAAGTCTTGCCTAACAAATCTGCTTCTTTTTTGTGAAGGGGTTAATAAACATGTGGATAAAGGTGAACTGGTAGCCTCATGAGAGGCTTCTAAGAAAACTAAATAGTCATGGGATAGGAGGCAATGTCCTTTCGTGGATTTTAAACTGGTTAAAAGACAGGAAACAGAGAGTAGGATTAAATGGTGAATTTTCTCAGTGGAAAAGGGTAAACAGTGGCAGCATGATTGAATATCCCTCCAAATTTAGCCAGATACGTTTTTCAAGCTAACTTTGCCTGAATATGGACATCATAGGGTAAAGACCAAGAATACCACAGACTCTACGCGTGCCACTTCAGGACTCTGCGGTACAATGGGTACAGCAGTTACAACAGCTTGTGTCACATAACCACCATAAATCAAGGCCTGAATTGCTTTTGCACTGGTGGTGAAGACTTACTTTAAACTAGCCTCAATTTTCCTGTCTTGGGGGTTCCTGAGAGCTTAACCCCCCCTTCCACCAAAATGGCTGTCTTCCAGGTTATCGCCAACACCAGGGCATTTACTTTAAGAGTGCCAAACAAATTCTTATCTTCTAATGGTAAAGAATATAGCCTGTCAAGAAATCTGCCCCCTTTGAGGCCCTCTAGGGATCATTCCATTGTTTAAAGACAATATTCTTTAGTGCCTCATGAAGGGGAAAAGTTTTGTGTGGCCTTCAAACCCCCAGTAAAATGGGGTCACCCTTGGCTAGGTGCTCCATTTTGCTTTCTGAGATTTTCAGTGAAGCCAGGACCATCTGCAATGAAAGCAGTAAGTTCCTCCTTTCTAAACAACCTAACAATGGCTTGGCTCCTTCTCAAAATAATATTCTCCTTCCTCTTTGGAGCTTGTCTTACTATTATGGACAGAATCCTCTGTCAACCAAGATGTTTTCCAGGACTCAGGGGAGGTTGATGGTCCTAAAGAGCCTGAGACCTGGGAGGTAGTCCTTGCCTTACTGTCTACAGCAGCTGTGGAGCAGAGATACGTCATTGGTAAAGACTTCTCTAGCAGGAAGAGAAGGGAAGTAACATTAAAAAGGTCTGGATGGTTGAAAATAACAAATAGAAGGAGCAACATTCTACCTAGCCTCAACTATAGTCCCAAAGCATTACTGACGGCAAACTTCCCAAATCTGCACACCTCCCATGAGCCCTGAAAGCACTCCAAGTTTGAAAATATTCTCTTCAACAACTTACCGCCACATCAAGTTTGGTTGAGCTATGTCCAGCTGTTCAAAAGTTATATTGGAATGTGCAGTATAGCCCACACGCAAAAACAAAAACCACAACACAGACATAATAGCCTACAACTTAGCATGGAAAATATTCCATGGTGGGGGGTCTAGGCACACAGAAAGCTGGCTTAAATTTAGCACTTCTAGGCAAAAAAGCCCTATATTGCTTTTGTATGAGTTATTGTTTTCACAATATTTCTTGTATGGAATATTTTTCCCTTCCTAAAGTTTCTGAAACAAATCCTTGAGCAAGAAATTTTTAAATTCTGCCAGCCAAATGACTTGCAGACTTCTTGAAATGTTTTATTTTTTTTAATCCTGCTTTTGCCCATTCCTCAAATCTGGCCCTAAATCCATAGCTACACAGTGTTAAATGTGGTTAGTTGGAAAGTGAGAGTGAGCCATGAGTCACAATTGCCAACTGTGGGAAGAACATCTTACCTGAACAAACGGCAGCCGTAGCAGCATAAATGACTAATCCCCAGCACCCCATCTGGACTCCAGCATTGTAGTTATGTAGTTCGGTAGAATTAGCGGGGGCCTGTGAAGAAAAGCAAAAACATTTTGACCATGGCAAGACAAACAAGTCTGTCCCACCCAGTGATTCGCAAGCTACCAGATTACCTTAGGATCTCCTTCAAAGATGACCTGCCCCATGAAATCTGTATAGAACACAGCTTCAGCAATGATTGCAAACCAGGTTAAGAGATGGCAGATGCAAAGTCTCATCAGTTCCTTGGGCATCTTCAGCATGGAAAGCCAGAGATGTCTGACGGTGGTTTCAGTTTCCCCTTCCTCGCTCTCCGTGTCTCCGCTCGAGTTGGTGGCACCGCTGTGGTTCCTGTGCCTCTGCCTCTGGCGCTGTACCTTCTGCATGTCATAGATATCATTCATGCTGCGAGAGGACTTGATCAAAAGGATAGCATTGGCCCGTCGGTAACGGTAACGGTGCGAGCAGATTTTGCCATAGTACGAGAAGGTGTAAGATGGCTGACGGTAAAACATGTGCCTTCTCCGACGCATGGAGTTGGACGTGCTAGACTGCTTCATGCCAATCCTAGCATGCCCATTAATGTGGTCTTTTGGTAATAAGCCATTGCCGTTTGGGATTTTGGCTTCATTCATGTGATTATCAAGCAGCATCTCCTCTTCTCTCTCATTTTCCCTGAGGAAAGTGGATAGGCGGATAAATTTGGACTTGAGAAGTTCCTGGCTGGTGCTGCGAGGTGTGTTTGGGTAGGAAGAGTCCTGAAATATTGACGGCTCAATGTCATTTAGAAAAAGCAGCTCAGATTCAAAATCTAGAGTAGCATCAGGCATGTGCAAAACCGAATCACTTTTGCTCCTAACAATGTCCACCTCGAGAAAGTCCATACTAAGATCGTTCTCAGACTGCACCTCATCCGGGAACCCTGAATAGGGCTCCTCTTCATTAATAACATTTAGCCGTGAGGTTGGTGGCAAGCTACCACTGCACTTGACGCTAGAAAGAGTATCTGCTTCATCATCTATTCGATCTTGTTGAGGGTTATATTGCTCCTCGTCAATGCTAAAAAGGTGAAGGCCAACAGAGACAGAGAAAATGATGGCGGCAAAAAAGAAAAGGACTTGTTCTTGAGATTTAAACAGAGTACCCAGGAAAGTCTGAGTCCAATCCAGCCCACCAAGCATATAGCCGACTGCACCTCCGAGGCCTGAAAAAGGAAATATTTTGCTATTAGGTAACAATATAAGGGGTCAAGCTATCAGCAAGCTATTTAAATTAAATTCACATTGTAGAAAACTTTGCAAAATGTCTCTATAAAAAAAATTCCCATTGTTTCATATCTTACCCTGCTTAACAGTCTATCAGCTATAAATGGCACATGTCAATGCATTGCTTCCAATGAAAATTTGAGTGGCTTGCCTACTCTTTGAAGACAGCAATTCATTGCACAAGAAGATCACATGACCACCTGGCACCAAGTGGAAAGTACTTTCCAGAGTGAACTGGATAGACTAGCTAGAATGACAGGCCTAGGTTTCTTCAATTACATGTGCACAACTTCCTGTGTGGTTGCAGCTCGGTTGCCCTCAATTCACAACTACTCTCGTTTATAGACAAGAACAATTTACAAGGATACAAGGGAGCTGGTGGGTTCAAGTGAGTAATGAACAGCTGTATTCAGAGAAAGCAAATGTTGCTTACCTGTAACAGGTGTTCTCACAGGACAGCAGGATGTTAGTCCTCACATATGGGTGACATCATCAGGATGGAGCCCAATCACGGAAAACTTCTAATTTCCAGAACTTTGACTGGCCCCTACTAGGCATGCCCAGCATGGCACTAACCCTGCAGCCAGCAGGGGTCCCCCTTCAGTCTTGTTTGAAAGCTACAGGCAGTGCCGAAAAATAAAACAAAAAACGTTACGAACCCAACACCGCGGGGCGGCGGGTGGGTTTCGTGAGGACTAACATCCTGCTGTCCTGTGAGAACACCTGTTACAGGTAAGCAACATTTGCTTTCTCACAGGACAAGCAGGATGGTAGTCCTCACATATGGGTGAGTACCGAGCTCAGGATGTCCGAACATGCACCAAATATACCCAAAGGCGTGCAACAGGCACAACAACTGGGGCAGAATTTGGTAGAGGACATCCTGAATCCCACCGGGCAGGCAGAAGGGTGTAGGTAAGTTGCGTTGTAAACAGGTTACGAAGCACAGACTGGCCGAAGATGGAATCTTGTCTTCTGGCTTTGTCTAAGCAATAGTGGGCTACAAAGGTGTGGAGAGAACTCCAGGTGGCAGCCCTGCAAATGTCAGGAAGCGACACCAATCGTAGGTGTGCTGCTGAAGTCGCCATGGCCCTCACAGAGTGTGCTTTAACAAGGTCTTGGAATGGAATGCCTGCTTGCTGATAGCAGAAGGCTATGCAGTCCGCCAACCAGGAGGAGAGAGTCTGCTTACCCAGAGGCTTCCCTAACTTGTTAGGGTGGAAAGAGACAAATAATGGAGTCCTTTCCCTGTGGGCAGCTGTACGGTCTAGGTAAAATGCTAGAGCCCGTTTACAGTCAAGGGTATGCAGAGCCTGTTCTCCTGGGTTGGCATGGGGTCTGGGAAAAAAGGTAGGTAGTATGATGGATTGATTAAGGTGAAAATCCAAAACTACCTTGGGTAAGAATTTCGGGTGACTGAGGAGTACCGCCCGGTCCTGCAGAGGTTTAGTGTAGGGTGGATATTCACTAACTCTGCGAGCTGAAGTGATTGCCACAAGGAAAATCACTTTCCATGTGAGATATCGAAGGTCACAGGAGTGAAGAGGCTCGAATGGTGGTTTCATGAGCCAACCTAGAACCAGATTAAGGTTCCAAGAAGGGGCCGAAGGACGTAGTGGCGGCTTGATATGGTGCAAGCCCTTCAGAAAGCGTGTTACAAGGGGTTGTACTGATAAAGGGACATCCCCGACACCTTTATGGAAGGCGGCTACCGCACTGACATGCATCCTGATGGAAGAAGTCTTTAGACCTGACTCAGATGCCAGAGATAGTCCAGAAACTTCGGGATTGGACAGGAAAAGGGGTCAAGGGACTGAGAAGAGTACCCTGATGTAAACCTTTTCCATTTGTAAGAGTAAGATTTTCTCGTGGAAGGCTTCCGAGAAGCAATCAAGACACGGGAAACTGGCTCAAAAAGGTTAAGTGGCTGAAGGATTAACCTTTCAACATCAATGCCTTCAGGGATAAGGCATGAAGATTGGGATGGCGTAGGCTCCCGTCATTCTGAGTGATCTGAAGCGGGTCCTTTCCCAAGGGAATGTGCCTGCGGATGGAAAAGTCCTGAAGTATTGGAAACCACACTTGGCGTGGCCAGTGAGGTGCTATCAGGATCATGGTTCCCTTGTCCTGACGTAACTTCATGAGAGTCTTCGAGAGAAGAGGAAGTGGAGGGAATGCGTAGAGCAGACCAGTTGCCCATGAGAGGGAGAATGCGTCTCTGGGCTGAGAGAGTTTGCTGCGAATGAGAGAGCAGTAGTTCTCCACTTTGTGGTTTTATGGGGACGCAAAGAGGTCTATCCGAGGATATCCCCATTGTCGGAAGATGGAGTTCGCTACAGAGGGGTTGAGAGACCAATCGTGCGGTTGAAAGACGCGACTCAGTTTGTCTGCCAGGACATTATCCACTCCCGGTAACCAGGTAGCTCTGAGGTACATTGAATGGGATAGAGCTTCCGCCCATATCTGTGCAGCTTCCTGACTCAGAAGGAAGGAGCCCGTGCCTCCCTGCTTCTTGATGTACCACATGGCCACCTGGTTGTCAGTCTGAATCAGGATGACCTGATTTGATAGGTGATCCTGAAAAGTCCTGAGAGCATATCTTATTGCTCGAAGTTCCAGGAAATGTATTTATTTGGTGTCTGGCTTCCTCTGGAGACCAAGAGCCTTGTGTCTGCAGATCGGCTACATGGGCTCCCCACCCGAAGTTGGAAGAGTCGGTGGTGAGAATGATTTGAGGATTTGGAACCTGGAAGGGCAATCCCTGGAGGAGATTGGTCTGATTTTTCCACCAGGCAAGCGACAGACTGAGTGCGTCCGTGATCTGGACAATGGCCGACAGAGGCTGAATAGCTTGAGTCCATTGAGAATTCAGAGTCCAGTGCATCAGTCTCATGGCCAAGCTAGCCATTGGTGTGACGTGGACTGAGGATGCCATGTGTCCCAGGAGGACAAGAAATTGGCGTGCAGTCGCAGAGTGTTGTGACTGCAGCTGGTGGGCAAGAGACGCAAGAGTCAGTGCTCGATGTCGAGGCAGGAAAGCCTTTGCCTGTAAGGTGTCCAAGTCTGCCCCAATGAACGACCAGGTTTGAGATGGGACTAAGTAGGATTTGTCGTAACTGACTAGAAATCCTAAGGAAATTAGAGTGTGTGTAAGGTTAGATTGAGGGACGACAGAGCAGTTTGCTGAGTGGGAGCCCTGACTCCTCAGGAAGGCTGCGACGACTACGAGGCATTTTGTAAAGACTCGTGGCGCAGACACTAGGCCGAATGGAAGCACTCTGTATTGATAGTGCTTGGGGCCTACTAGGAACCTCAGGTACTTGTGGTGAGCTGAACTTATTGCAATGTGGGTATATGTGTCCTGGAGGTCCAGAGAGCAGAGCCAGTCTCCTCTTTGAAGAAGAGGTAGAAGCGATCCCAAGGTGACCATCTTGAACTTTTCTCGCTGGAGGTACTTGTTAAGGGCCCATAGGTCCAGAATAGGACGGACGCCTCCCGATTGTTTGGGGATTAGGAAGTACCGGGAATAGAACCTTAGGTCTTGCTGAGAGTATGGAACGGGTTCTATTGCTCTTGACTGGAGAAGAAGGGAACCTCTTGATCCAGAAGAATGGAGTGATCAGATGTTCTCCAAGTCTGTAGAGGTGGGGAATCCGGTGGCAGGGCGAGAAAGTTCATATGGTAACCCTGAGCAATGATTGCCAATACCCATTGGTCGGATGTGATTGAATGCCACATGTTGTGGAAGTAGCACAATCGACCTCCTACTGGTATATGCGACAGAGGAATCTGGCTGTTGCTCTCTGGATGGAAGTCAAAAACTGGAAGCAGGTCCTGGTTGAGGAGCTGTTTGTGGTTTTTGTTTACGGGCTTGACGAGACTGCAGTTTTTGATAAGGTCTTGTGGCACGGGATCTGGTAGGTGGCGGATAAGACTTCTTCGGGCAGAAAAATGATTTCTTAGAGTCCTTTCTGAAGGGCTGTTTTGAGAAGTCGGAAGGCATCAAAGAGAGCTGTCTTAGGGTTTCATGATGATCCTTTAATTCTGCCACAGTCCATTGAATTGTTCGCCAATCAGATTAACTCCGATACAAGGCAAGTCGGATAACTGGTCTTGCACTTCTGGGTGGAGGTCAGAAGACTTGAGCCAGGCCCAATGTCTCGCCGAAATAACAGCTGCAGACACTCTAGTAGAAGTGTCAAAGATGTCATAAGATGTTCTAATCTCATGCTTGCCTGCCTCAAAACCCTTATTGACTAGGGTTTGTAATTCTTGAAATTGCTGAGGCAGAGATTCTGAGAAGTCCTGTATCTGCTTAAAAATGACCCTGTTATATTGGGTCATAGAAAGCTGATAGGCGGCAATTCGGAAGATGAGCATGGCCCCTTGGAATACTCGGCAACCAATGTTATCTAGGAACTTCTGTTCCTTTCCAGGAGGAACAGACTAGTGAGGTTTTGACCTCTTTGCCCTTTTTTGTGCAGACTCTACCACGACCGAGTGGTGATCAAGCTGTGGTTTTTGAAAACCTGGGGCTGACTGCACCAAATAGGTAGTGTCAGCTTTTCTGACACTACCTATTTGGTGTACTAGAGCAATTGATCCAGGATGTTCCCAGTTCTTCTTGAGGAGATCAAGAAGGACCTGATGGATGGGAATAGAGGTAATTACCTTGGGTGCATCCAGGAATTGGAGTAACTCCATCATCTGGTGCCTATCATCCTGTTCCGTCTGTAATTGGAAGGGAACTAATTCAGACATTTCCTTCACAAAGTTTATAAAGGAGGTCCTCTGGAGGAGAACACTTCCTACTCTCAGTGGATGAAGATGGTGAAGGTAAATCATCGGTGTCTGCTGAGGTATCATCACCCCAGGAATCATAAGGATCAGCACCTGCTCCTCTAGGAACTAGAGGGGGACAGGGTGGTTGGATACCTGAAGGTCCCGGTCTAGGCTCCGAAGGAATCTGAGGAATTATCAGGGGCACCGATGATGGCATAGATGGAGGACTGTGACACCGGACGTATCGGCACAGATGGATGGGTCGGTGGTGAGGGACGTATTGGCATCGATGGCTGAGGCAGAACTCCCGATGGAGGAATGCAGAACGGTGTTTCTCCTCCCGATGATGCTGTCAGTGGGGAGGGCATCGAAGCCATCGAAGACCCGGGATCCATTGGTGGAAAAGCGCTTCCATCCTGGATAGCAGCGGTGCCAGCGCTGCCGGAATCGGGTCGATGATCGGTTCCACAGGCAGTGCCGGTGTCGGAGGAACCTGAAGACGTTGCATCGCCTTGTCGATGGCTTCCTGAACCATTCGGTCCAGTTCTTCTCGGAGACCTGGAGCAAGCAGCCCTGGCTCCGGAACAGAAGAAGGAGACAGAGGCATAGCCAGAGGGACCACCGTTAAAGGCGGAGTCACGGCTCCCGATCCGGTGAGGGTTGCCTCGGTGACTCAGTCGCAGGAATGGTCGGTGCCTTTCCTGGACGGGGTCTCTTCGACAGATGCGCGGATGATGGCGAGGTCGATGATTTCGCTCCCTCGATGGTCCGAGTCTTATAGTGTCGATGGCGATGTTTTTCCCTGCGATCCCCTCGATCCTGAGGGGGAGTAGAGGGTGTCGATGGCAGAGAAGTCGTTGATGCCGGTCGGTCACCGGTCGGTGGTCGATGCTGGCGCAAAGTTGACTGTACCGGTTCCTACGTCGATGCAATGGACGGAGTCGGGGTTTGAGCACGGAAGAGAAGTTCCATCTTCTCCATTCTGGCCTTGTGACCCTTGGGTGTCATTAGGGCACATTTGGCACAGGTGAAGATATCGTGCTCAAGTCCTAGGCACATTACACAGATTTTCTGGGGGTCTGTGATAGACATGGTGCGGGTACAGTCCGGGCACCGACAAAACCCCAACGCCATGGCCATGGAGGGACCCCTGTGGGGCAAATTAACTTTTAGTAATTTCTGAAGAAAATTCTGAAGAAAATTCCTGTCAGGAATCTCTTCAGAGCTCCTTTACCGCGAGGCTACTGCTGCACAGAAAAAAGAAGACTGAAGGGGGACCCCTGCTGGCTGCAGGGTTAGTGCCATGCTGGGCATGCCCAGTAGGGGGCCAGTCAAAGTTCTGGAAACTTTGACAGAAGTTTTCCGTGATTGGGCTCCATCCTGTGATGTCATCCATATGTGAAGACTATCATCCTGTTTGTCCTGTGAGAACATCTGCTACAATTAGGCAACCATCAGGCAGGCTCAGTCACAGGGCTGCTTTCAAATAAAAATTAAGAGGTTTGGGGGGGGGGGGGGGGGGGAAGATGGAAAGAGGGAGGAGCAGGGTATCACTCACCTACAGGCGAAATTCCTCCTTTCCTTTTTTTTTTACCCCAGAACATTCAAAACTACCACCAGTAGTTTCTACAGTGCTACTACATGTACACAGCACTGTATACATACACATTAAGAGACCATCCCTGCCCCATGTAGCTTAGTCAGTCAGGAAAGACAAGAAAAATGAGAAGTTAGGAAATGAATGTTATTATAGAACCAAAAAATGACTAACAAGGTTATAATGAGGAAGAACCAGATTTTAAGAATTAAAAGCAATCTCAAAAATGTGGCATTTCAAGTGAAATCTTAATGTGGCCAAAGAGGGATCATGACAGATCAATTCAGAAAGGCTAGCTAGGTATATTTATTTATTTTATTTATTTATTTAAAACTCTTTTGATATACCGATGCTCAAGACTAGTGTCTTATTGTACCGGTTTACATTGAAACAAGGGGTAACCAATTAACTAGGAAGATAAAGTTACAATGAACAGGGGTTTACAGAGTGGGAGAGTTGAGATCAAAAGCATACGATTAACATATCAAAGTGAAACATAAAAGTTTAACATAGGGATCGAATGTGGCAAGCTTTGACAATAGCTTAATCTTTAGGTCTATAAAACTGCAGGCACGAAGGTGGGAGCGGATCTGTGAAAATGAAGTGCAGGGCTGTGCTGTTAGAAGGGTGTCCATCAAGGGAAGGCTTGAGTGAACAGCCACGTTTTTAGTTTCTTTCGGAATGAAAACAGGCATTGTTCTAGCCGGAGTTCCGGGGGAAGAAGGTTCCAATGATACGGTCCGGCCGTGGACAAGGTTCGTTTCTGGATGGAAGTGTGACTAGAGGCTTTGTTAGGGGGGGGGGGGTTTGGAGCATTCCTTTGTAAGCCGATCTGATCGGTCTTGTGGAAAAGTGAAGTTCGAGTGGTATTTTGAGTTGTAGAGTAGATCGGTGATAGATGTTTTTGTGGATGGTGGATAAGGTCTTAAACATTATTCTGTGGTTAATCGGTAGCCAGTGTAGGCTTTTTAGGATTGGTGTGATGTGGTCCTTGCGCCGAGAGTTAGTGAGGATCCTTGCTGCGGTATTTTGAAGCATCTGTAGTGGTTTCGTGAAGGCGGCCGGAAGGCCAAGGAGGAGCGCGTTACAGTAGTCTATCTTTGAAAACAGTATGGCTTGTAGTACTGACTGGTAGTCTTGAAAGTGAAGGAGAGGTTTTAGTTTTTTCAGGACGTGAAGCTTATGAAAGCATTCCTTGGTGGTGGTGTTTATGAATTTTTTGAGGTTCATTCTGGTGTCAAGTGTGGCATATGTATATGATGTAGCAAGTGGAACCTCAAGCTGAAATCATAAAATGTGCCCCAGGAGGGAAGCAGTTGGGTTCTACCCCTTGAAAAGGCTAAGGAAGATAATCCCAGCTTATTATCCCAATGAATGTATGCACGCTCACAGCACAGCCTAACACCACACTGCATGTAAATCCCCTAAAGGGAAGGAGCTTGGATTGCCCCACATACCTTGCCTAAAGTCAATCCTGTCTGACATAAGACAAATAAATGCTGGCTGCTACCCAATTAGAAAGGGAATGTTTTATCGCCTCATTACCAGGTACACTAGGATCAAAAGAAACAAAAAGAGTAGGGTTGACTTTTTAAGGCTCCTGATAGAAGGTGGCAGCTCTTTTATAATCAAAAGTATGGCTAGCTGCTGCACCCTAGGGAAAGGATGTTCTTAGGACTATTAATTGATTATTTGGAAAATCAACACTACCTTGGGCAGAAATCTGGGATGCGTGCAAGTCACCAATTATGGTTTTAACGATTGCAATATCATTAAAGATTTGTAAACCGCTAGTGGATACATCACTAGGTCCTGGAGCTTACTAATGCTGCTGGCTAAAGTGAAATCTGAGGTGCTGCTGGCTAAAGTGAAATCTGAGGTGAAATGAAAGATGTGGCTGATGTTCAAGACGTTTTTCTGTGTAAGTGGAGACGTAAGGTCTTGCAAACTTCCCCCATTTTAAAACATGACTTTGTACTGGATTCCCTTCTTGAAAGACTTGAGAAACCTAATCTGAAAACCCGGTGACTGCATTATATCCCCTTCAAAATCCAGGTTAGAAATTGGATGATGGGAGTAAAGCAATGATGCCCAATTTTGTGTAATTAATGTTGAAGACTAACATGATTGGGATCTACCTCTCAGGAAACCAAGTCAGCCTCCATCAAAAAGGGGTTAATAGGTATCGCAGTTCCCTGATCCCCTCTCAATTTTACAACTGTTTTCACTACTAGGGATATCGGCAGTTATGCATTAGAGAAGACCTATTCCCCCATCTGCAGACTGGTATCTTCCTGTTTAGAACTGCTGAAAACAGAGCCACCGTAGCTGTGCTCCACTGGACGAATCTTTTGTCTATTGTGTCCTGGGTCTCAAGACCACTTTTCACCTGTTTGCCAGGTCAGGGAAGAACAATGCCAAGTATATGACTCTTAGGACCACACCATGAGAGAGATGGCCCAGATTCACACCTTGATAGTTTCCTCGACTGTTCAGGTAGAACTATTAGGACAACTTTTTGGCCACCTGGATTTCTGGAAGCTTTGCGGGATATTTGGGCATAATGATTATTCTTGGAGGGTCAAGCGTGTGAAGCCTCTCTATGGGGGCTTTCCCAAGCCCAGGTTGGATGCATCTATGGTGGGAAAAAATATGGAAGATCGATTTCTTTATCAAATTAGAATGGAAGAGCCACCAAGATGGAGTCTTTGAGCTCCTCTGAAACACAACTACTATTCTGAAAACTCTGCGTGGTTTCATTCCACTTCAAAATCCACTACCCCCTTCTAATTTGGAGGCATACCATAGGAGTAATAGGCATCATGGAGGCTATTACAATGCCTTTTATAAACTTCAAATTCTAAGGAAACTTAAAGCTTTATCTAGACTCATTTCACTTCAGTACAGTACTGCAAAACTTCATACTGGCTTGTCTGGATTACTGCAATGCCATTTATTTAGGATTATCTAAGCCGACATTAAGAGCCTGGGGACTGCCCAGAACCCCGTAGCTAGAGTTTTCACAATAAGAGAGCATTTAACACGAGAGTTATACTCTTTACCTTGGCTGCAGATTGCCTAGAGGTGAACATTTTAAGTGCTGTCTCTAATACAAAACTTCGGGCAGTTATGCCCCTGTAATGGTTAGTGCTTTACTGGCAATATATAAACTATCTGGACACTTAGATCAGCAGATAAGAATCTTAGATGTCCCTACAGCTTGACAGGTCCTGCTGGAAGACACGTAGTCTGACTTTTATGGTGGCTGGCCCGAAGTTATGGAATGAGCTACCAGGTGATATAAGAACAGTGGATTATCAGTACTTTAGATGAAAGTTGAAAACTTATTTAAAGCAGGCTATGACGACTTATAGGTATTTTATTAGTTAAGGCAATAGCAACTGTTGGATATTTGGTTATTAGCACTATTCGAGAAAAAGAATCACTAATAGCCCATCTGTCAATTTGATCAATATTTAGTATTGTCATAATACATGTTTAATAAGTTGTCTTATCTAGGTTTATTGAATGCATTGATTTAAAAATATGAATGTTTTATAGTAAACCCCTAGAGTTTTTGGCAGTGGTTTATAAATACTTTTAAATAAATAAATCAGGCCCAGAATTCCTAACATGGACCAAGCTGAAGTCTGCTGACTGCATTCTCTCATTCACTGCAGCCACAATCCAATGTTCGTGGAAGACCCCATGGCCAGAACCCCAATGAACTCTAATTGAGGTGACAGCTTTAGACGAACTCAAGGTAGTTGGAATAGCTGATAAACCCCGGTGACATGCACTCAGTGGCTTGCAATCCGTTTTTCCTCTTCAGATGTACAGCTGATCAGCCAATTCTCCGGGTAGGGAAACACATGAACCTTGACATATATCTATCCATATCTATCTATATCTATATATACACACACACACTGAAAAAGCAACACTGAGAGCAGCTGCAAGCCCAGAACATGGAAATTTCACATATGCTTGGCAAAAACTTCCAAGCCTTTACTAGAAAGCTCGAATACCCTCCACTCAGTGCAACATGTGGTTACATGACTCAGTTGAGAGCGATGAACTGCTAACCTTTTAGGGAAACTGGGGAAGAAGAATTAGAAAAATCTTACAAGCAACTCACAAGCCCTTCAAAATATTATTCCATACACTAATTGTGCACACTAAATGCAGAAGAGCTTTAACAGTAGAAGAGCGGTGACATTTGAATATTTACATTCTTTTTAGTAACAACAGCAAGAGAAATTAGGCACATCCGACATTTGAGGGAAACACATTTGTGCCCACACTTAAGAATTTCAAGGGCATTTTCACATTTCAACTACAGCTCAGCGGGACACTGTTTCAGCAAAGCACTCTTTATTTTGTCTTTAGTTCATGTTTACCCAAAACAATGAACTAAACTGTTCCGTATGTCTTATCACTATCGTGCCAAGGCTATAGCTCCCAAACTTTTCCAACCTGGACTGACTTAACCAAAAAAAATTTTTTTAAGTCTATAAAAAAAAAAAAAAAGGGATCCACAGGGAATACAAAGTCTTCAAACTGCAAGTCAAATATTTCAAAGGTACTGCTACATAATTAAACAAACCTAGAAAACTGTTGCTTTGTTGTCTCTTGCAATTTGATGTTTTGGGTTGAAACACAGGACTCACTAATCAGCCGAGTCACTGTCTAAGGGCCTGAGTTCCAAGACAGATACTTGCCAGGTTCGGCCTCTGTTGGAAACAGGATGCTGGGCTTGATGGACTCTTGGTCTGACCCAGCATGGCAATCTCTTATGTTCTTATGACATTACTGTTAGCTCTGTCAGGTGATGCAATATCACTCAGGCTAATTCTTGCCCAATTAAACCAGGTCATTTAAAGCTACAAACTGATTTTTAATTTTTTGCCTACCAGCAGAAAAGGCGTGGATGTTGAGGGCCATATCTTGCTCTTCATTGTCTGCCACATCCAATAAATAGGCCCGGATTGGCCCCTCCGTTGCATCAGCACAAAAGTCCAACACCACCACGCCAAGCACAGTCAGAACTATGCCAATTGATTGCTTATCTGGAACATCTCCAATGGATAGACCTGGGAACATATTTTGAATATCAAGAAAGCCTTTCAGAATCTCTAGGTAACAAGGGGTGCAGACAATTAAAGGCAAGGTAAAATGAAAGACTTATTAAAAACACAAAAAGACAGAACACAAAACTTGATATTTACACTATGTGATTTACTGGAGCAGACAGCTCTTACTCTATAATTTTGCTGGAATCTACTGCCATTGTAGCACATAGGAATAATCTGATCCTTAGAGCTACATCCAGCGGCAGCTGCCTTTTGTACTAATTGACGTACTCTCTCCTTCTTCTGAAGTAGAACATGCATAAACATCACCAGAATCCAAAACGTGATCATTAAAGTCTTAATTACCATTGCTAAATTTGACTAGCTCAGTTAGATATGCCCATATCTTGAACAACTGAAGATGCACAAAAGCAAATAAAGTCTGTTCAGATCTGCATCTCAGTGTTGAGTTAAATCCAATAAAACTCCTAAGCTACTCATGGGGAAAATAGCTCCACCAGGCTCTAGTCTAATACCTGCGTCCAAATTCAAAATCCTTGTTCTAACCCAGGATCGGTGGAAATATTAGATGGACTTGGCGACCCCCTAGGGCACCACCGGCATGGTCTCTCCCTCTTCCCGCCCACATGGGCAGGAAGAAGGAGAGACCATGCCGATGCCAACGTAGGCGGGAAGAAGAGTGTGCCCTTGCTGCAAGAAGATGCGAGACCAGCCCGGGCCAAGCTGTGATGAAGAGCAGCAGCCACCGCCAGCCAGCATGGCCCTGCCCACTCAGGAAGCAGTAACGTCGGCCCCAGTTCCTGCTCAGCTGTAGGAAGCATCAGGCTGCTGCTCAGCTGTAGGAAGCACCAGGCTGCTGTTATTGGCCTTGTGCTGCCAGGGGAGGGGAAGTGAGTGGGAAAGCACGTTCATGTGTATTAGAGAGGGCATGTGTGTGTGTGTATGTGTGAGAGAGCAAGCATGTGAATACATATGTGAGAGAGAGAGAAAGTTTAAGAGCAACAACCCCTCTCCTCTCCCCCTGCTAATCCACAACAATCTCAGGGCATCTGGAATTCAAAAGATCCCAGGAATGGACAGCAGGGGATTTTTTTTTTTTCGCTTTATTAATTTTAATTGGGTGCTCTCTGAGGTGTCCTGTTTTTAAATAGTTTATTGGTATTTGGAAAATTTGTATAGCTTTTAAATTATGGATGTTCTATTCGTCAGCTGTTATGAAATATTTTTATTTGTATGGTTTTACTCTATTGTTAATTTATATTTGTTAATTTTATTATTTATGTTAAATTATTATAAATGAATCATTTATTTGTGTTTAGGGAAGGTGTGACCGGGGGAGGCAATAGGCTATAAGTTTCATCTAGGGCACCTAATACAATGCTGGCCCTGTACTAACCGACAGTATATCTATTTTTGGCAGGTTTCAGCCTCTATTCTTATCCAATCTGATATTGCTTCCAAACTTTGGATTAATTATTATTGACCTGTACGTTAGAAGTCTAACGTTGCACATCATCTGCCTAAAGATATGTGCCAAATTTCTGGAAGACATCATCCAATGGTTTCTTAAAAATATTTGGAGGCACTGGGCAATCTATAAGAAGGACGCCTTTCTATCTAGAGGTATCAATTGCCAGTGGAGATTAGATCATGAGCAATTAAACAATTAGCAGAAAGCTTAGCAGCCGAAGCTTTTAGAAGTATTGGGAGCAGGTTATTAAGAGTAACATCTCATTAGACCAGGGCTGGCAAGACCATTAGGCAGGACTAGGTGGCTGCCTAGGGTAACATCAACGGGCAGGGCACCACCGGGATATACGAGGGCACCATTTTCAAAAATGTGAAAGAAGGGTCAACAGGAGGGAGAGGACCATAACTCTCTCTATATACCATTTTCAGAGGGCACATTCAACTCAGGGTGAGGTTTTTTTTTATTTTTGGAGAGGGGGTGAAGCAGTGTTATATTGGTCTGCCTAGGGCGCTACAGACCTTTGCACCAGCCCTGCATTAGACTGACAGCAGACAGTGTTAAAGTTGTCCACAGTAAGTCATTAAGCCAATATCTTTGATCAGTTCAATTTTTTTTTTTATCTAATGGATTCATACATTCCAGTTCCCATGTCTTTTCCTGTCTGCATAATTTTATACTTGTCTTTAAGGATAAAACAGAAGTCAGATTCTGAGTGTCATGGCTGGAATAAGAATGTCCCTGGGAGATGCTGGTTTTAATCAGATAGATCCAGCCACTTTGAATTTGACTGGAATATGTGGATTATATATTAAAATATATGGATGGTGATCCATCCAGTTTGGTGGGTCTATCTGGGTGAGAACTTATCTTTTAGTGCAATTCCAGATAGCTTTCTAGAACAAGAAGAGGACTCCATTTTTATCTGTTTATCAGCAAAATACAGTGACCAAAATCCCGTTTACTTCTTGTCCTATCTGCAGGCCTTATCTCTTTTGCCTTCCTCCTCAACTTGCTTAATACCACTTCTTATTCACTTTAAAATTCTGACTCTAAAACATTCCATGTGCCAAAACAAACTAGAATCCTCCAATTCACGCTTCACTGCTGTCATATCCAATTATTTACTCATCTCTAAGCCCAACTCACTTTCCTATTTAGTCGGGGCTGTTGGCCTTCTTCCACTGTCAATACCAAATCGATTGATACTCTGTTGCGTATAACTTTTTTATACTTTTTTCTACTTCCCTTGTACAATGCTGGGCCACTATTTGTGCTCCAGAAGTAACAAAATACCACATTTTATTTATTTATTTTTTTTTAACAATGGCATGTAAATGGTAAACTCGGGAGAACAGTCATCTTCTCAAGAAAATCAGAAAAATAAAAAAGGTATATGCTGCTCCATTTCCAATTACTGTTCTTCTAACACTGATGTCCAAGGTATTGTCCGGAGTGGGATTCCCAATACAGCAGTGCCCAGGACAGCCTCCTAGATGTGTTTAAACTGAACCCAATACAATTCCAGTTTTTAGCTATAAATTAAGTGGTACTTATCCATATATAAGATAAGGAGTTTTATTAATAATTACTCGTGTTTTTGTGTGTCTAATTTTTACCAATGATTACCGTCAGGGAGTCACTGGAAATTACATTTTGAATA
This sequence comes from Rhinatrema bivittatum, assembly GCF_901001135.1. Lineage (NCBI taxonomy): Eukaryota > Metazoa > Chordata > Amphibia > Gymnophiona > Rhinatrematidae > Rhinatrema > Rhinatrema bivittatum. The sequence continues at coordinate 795,822,369 of NC_042616.1, read as the reverse complement.
ATCCATGCCAAAGTTGTAAGCTGAACATCGTGTTATGATCTATAACTAAACTCATATTACTGCCCTGTCATGACCTTCTTCCATAACAGTCATTTCATCTAAATGAGAAAACATTTTATAATAAAAAGTAAACAGGAATTAGTTCTCAGCAATCTTTATCTTGCCACATCTGAAAAGAAAGATCCTGCGACCACAATAATCCCACACCAGGATCCTGGTTCTCAGACGAAATGGCAAACTATGAATAATAAACTCTTGTTTAGAAACATTGATGGAGACAAAAGCAAAATCAGCTTCCCACATTTTTTTTTTTATTTTACATCAGAGGAACAGGTTCTGATTTTTTTTTTCAACAGTTCTCAGAAAACATCTATGCTGTTTGCTCCCATCCCAACCATCCCCCCCCCCACCCACTAAAAAAATACAAAAAAAAAAAAGCAAGAAGGAGATAATTTTGGGAATAATGCTGGAAACAGGATGTATTGTCAGATATGCATTAAAAAGAAAACGGATCACAACAGGAAATATTTCCCTGTGAACAGGTTCCTCCGGGTTTCCCATGTCAAGCACTGGCTAAGTATCTCCAAGCCCCATTGTGCTCACAGTGGAGCAGCCTCAGCTCAGAGGCCAGTAAACGTGTGAGCCTGAAGGTTCATGCAGTGGTAAAAGTACAGGTAACAGAGCAGGCTGCCAATCGTGAAAGTGAGCTATGGACCCAGGGAGACCAGGGTTCGAGTCCCGCTCCCTGTGACCCTGGGCAAGTCACTTTACCCTCCATTGCCTCAGGTACAAACTTGGACTGTAAGCCCGGCGGGGATAGGGAAATACCTACAGTACCTGCATGTAAAGTGCTGAAAAGCGGAATATAAAAATCTAAATAATGAACACAGTGGGGCTCGTGGGTTCAAGTCTTGGAGCCCACTTCTATCTCTCTCGCTTTAAGAAGGGCACAAATGAAGTCTCCACCAAGAAAAGAGAAAACAAAGTTTACAATATATTTCTAAAACTATTAAATATTTTGTAAGAATTAATTAAGGCTGCCGATCAGATGAAGATTTGATTTTCACTTATCAATCGGCAGACTCGACAATTTAGCTGGGGAAGTCCCTCCCCCATAGGCGAACACAACACAGAAGCCGGTGGCACCTTACAGGCCAGGGACGGCGAACTCCAGTCCTCGAGGGCCACAAAGAGGCCAGGTTTTCAGGATATCCACAATGAATATGCATGAGAGAGATTTGCATGCACTGCCTCCATAGAGACGGCTGAGGGGGGATATGATAGAGGTCTTGAATGAGTAGATGTGACTCTGTTATTTACACTTTCGAATAATAGAAGGAGTAAGGGGCATTCCATGAAGTTAGCAAGTAGCACATTTAAGACTAATCGGAGAGAATTCTTTTTCACTCAACGCACAATAAAGCTCTGGAATTTGTTGCCAGAGGATGTGGTTAGTGCAGTTAGTATAGCTGGGTTCAAAAAAGGTTTGGAAAAGTTCTTGGAGGATAAGTCCATTAACTGCTGTTAATCAAGTTTACTTGGGGAATAATCACTGCTATTAATTGCATCAGTAGCATGGGATCTTCTTGTTGTTTGGGTACCTGCCAGGTTCTTGTGGCCTGGATTGGCCACTGTTGGAAACAGGATGCTGGGCTTGATGGACCCTTGGTCTGACCCAGCATGGCAATTTCTTATGTTCTTATGCAAATCTATCTCATGCATATTCATTTTGGATATCCTTAAAACCTGGCCTGCTTGTGGCACTCTAGGACTGGAGTTCGCCATCACTGTTACAGGCTAACAGATTTTGAAGCCTAAGTTTTAGGACAAGAGTCTACTTTGCCATGTATTTGATGAAGGGGACTCGCCCTTGAAGGCCTATAAAAAGTGCCATCAGCCTCTGGGATTTTGCTACTACAGACTAACATGTCTCTCTCTCAAAGTTCAATCGTAAGTGAATAGTGAGACTCTACCCTATGTGTAATGGACAATGATTTCATATTTATGCCACATGTAATTGAATTTTCTATCCCCAAAACACTGGTCAATTAATATCAACAGGTGGTTTGAGGTCACCACTATCCCCTTCTCTCATGGCAGGCATGACCACTTGAGGATCAGAGCCTTCTGTCTGAACATTTAAGCTGATACTAAGTCATCTAATGTGCTAGCAATAATTATAGTATTAAGACATTTAATAGAGCAAACTGATATACAACAAAAAATAAAATAAAGCGCATGCCTCAGTATTTACCTATAACTGAGCCATTAAGGAAAAGTGCAACACCAAAAAGAACTCCAATGCAGAGGGCGAGAATGAAAGGCCGCCGTCGCCCCCAACTCAGCGTGCAGCGGTCACTAGCGGAACCTATCAGCGGGGTGAAGATCAGGCCCAGGATAGGGCTCAGAAACCAAGTGAGACTGTAGTACTGCTCAGGAAGACCTACAAGAAAAACAAGAAAACCATGTGAACATACATTTAGTCTGGCATTCCTTATGCTTAAGCAGGTAAGCTCATTTCTATGCCCAATAATCCCCAGTGATCATTTCTGTCTAGAGGCTTTACAATAAGATCTGTGTCCAAGCATGGGCAATCATTTAATGATTTGAAAAATAAGCACTAACAGAACAATTGCCTGGCACAGTGTCTAAGCTGTAGTAACACACAAAAGTTACTGATAACAAAATATTCTCCAATAAACACACAATGCTATTATTCATCTCTGCCTAGAGAGAATATTATGGGAATCTAGTCTGGGGATGGAGACTCACAGAGGCTATGCAAAGATAAAACTGAGCTAGAGTCCAACCGCAGTATAAATAGATTATAAAAAATAGTAGGGCTGAATATTTGCTTCGCCATTGGCGGCTGAAGGTTCTTCCCCATGCAAATGCCCTACCCCAATCATCTCTTTTCCAGACCCAATAATGCCAGCTCCTTCAATCTGTCTTCATAGGCCACAAGGAGTGGCGGAGTAACCCAGTGGTTAGAGCAGCAGGCTGCAAACCAAGGAAGCACCTTTGGTACCTAAATGTACTCTGTTTTGAAGTGGCTGACAAGTCCCAAAAGGCAGAATATAAATCAAACAGAATTTGTGTTGATCTACTCTAGCTTTCTTCAACAACGGGCAATAGAAAAATGACATCATTTGTCTTGCATGTGATTAAACTGCAGCTGATCTCAGAAGAGAACAAGTATCTTACAAAGTACATACAACAAGATACTACAGTAAATACATAAACATAAGACAAATAAAACCCAAACATGGAAACAGGTAAATATCAGCTGATGTGTACAGTCATATGGATATGCCCTTGCACATCAACAATTATGCGTTAAATAGTCTGAGTGCTTTGTGGATGGGCCTGGTGCTCAGGTCAACGCCATCTAAAAAAACATGCAGCTAATATTGCTTTCTTATTGCAGTGCATTGCATCAGTGGCAAGAGCACAATACAAGATTCTCACTTCAAGGGACAGGTTATCAGAAGGCCCGGATGGAGGTAACCTGCATGGAGCAGCAGTTATAGCCTTAAACATCTTGCTGAGAGTCTGGCTCTTTAACTACCGTAATTTACTATGTTTTGTTTCAGCGATCTTGTTAAACATTGGCTAGGGAATCAAAAGGGCATCCAGCTTACAACGAGAGTTGGCATGTACCACCCAGCAGTTATCAGTGCTCTGCTCTATGACTCGGAGGCATAACATTTTACCACTGTCACACCAAAAAGGCTTGATCGGTTACACACGCAGTACTTCTGCCTTTGCTAGGATTAACTGCCATCAGAAAGTCCCCAAAACACTCACGTACTGGAATAATTATCAAATCTTATCTGCTTTGGGCTCAGCTTTGCTGGACATCAAGTGCGTATGCCAGATAGCTGTCTATAAAACAATGTATTAAGTAACCTGCAGAGTGAACATGAGAAGCGGATCAAATGATTTAAAAAAAAACAAAAACCCGACACATCGAAAACTGAGCTCCAGCCACATTCCAACTGCACATGCTGATGGCAGGATGGACATTGCCACATTGTGGCACACGTGTGTACTCGCAAGAGCGGATTACTCATCTGCTGCTTGGTGGGAGAAACCATCATGGCTCAGTACAAGGTTTGCTTTATTTATAACCTTAGATCATTTTTCAATCATATTTAGTGTGTGGTCTACTCTCCCCCCCCCCCCAGTACTACAGCCGAGCCGATCCCTCCCAGATTTATATTACATACATAATATATAAGCACTTGAATTTTTCCTCCTTAAGAAAAGTACACTGAAATTAGAGTTTTATTTCATAATTGGAAATCTCATTTTATTGTATTATTTCAGTACCGGGAACCAAAAATTTAACCCTGTTCATGGTCCTTGCCACCTCATCCCAATTCAGCATCGATCACAACTTCATAAGTGTTCTCTCCAGTTCATCATCCATCAAACTTGATACAAAATTCTTGAACAATACTAAACTCAGGATTAACCACTGCATACCACTCAGACAGAGTCCTTTATAACTGCCAAAGAGCTGCCTCTGGGTCGCACTGCTGCTCGGTGCCTGCACATCAAGTGAGACAGGGTCGCAGGCCTCACGGGCTGCACTCAGGACATCCGAATACCATGGATAGTGAGGACTTATTTCCATGCAGTGGCGCCAATGTACAGGTGACTATGGGCTATAAATTGGATAAGTAAACTTAACTCATTTGCAATCTCAGGGTGTGGAGTTTGAGACTCCTTCCCTATCGAAATCTACTGCTAGCCCTTATCTACAAGGCCTGTCAGAGAAGACAAATTAAGTCTGTTCCGTAGGATTTACTCTTCATAAACCAGGTCCATTTTTGAACACTTTTTTTTTTTTAAACCATCTAGCAGCCTCAAAAAGGACCATTTGATTTATTGCTGAACTTGAGTACTAAAATTCAACTTTTGTGTTGATTCCCTAGGTCCTCTTTGCAGACAGGTGCCCTTTACCCTTTTCCAGTCCTCTGGGACTTCACCTGTCCCTCCGTGAGATCTCCAATTGAACGCCTATCAGTGCCTCCCAAATTTGAAAAGAACTGTTTTACAATCCTCTATTGTCTCTCCTCCCTCTGTCGCCCTTAGGGGTTTACAAGAAAGGTAGACTGGTGTCCAAAAATATAACGACCAACAGCTATCAAAAAGCACGGCTTCAGCCAGACTCTCTTCCCTTCTCCTTGGTCCTCATTTCTTATTCTCTTCTTTTTAGCAGGCGCTCGCTCCACTGTGTTCCTTCTCCATGGCGTCTTGTACCGTCCCGTACCTTGGCCGCTCTGTTTCTGGGCTTCTCTTTATCTTCTGGAGTTTGGCCTATTTTCAAGGTCTGGGAGATCCTTTGAGCTTCAGGTCACTCAAAGGTTTGCTCTTTAGCCAACGGTTTCTTGTCTTTGATTTAATACAGAGTGTGCACAGGGGGATCATTTATTTGCGCCCCCAACTCTTCTCCTGGCCTAGACGTCCCATCAGCTCTGATTTACCATCTCCCTAAGCTGAAAGGCAGTCTTCATTAAGGTCATTCTGAAATTTGGTGTTTCTTCCTTCTCTTCCTTAGAATCATGAGCACTTTCTCCCTAATTGCCATCTGCTTTTAAATCAATCTACCAGCACCTCCCCAGCTAATAGGCTGCTTCACCTTTGGCACCAAAGGTTTGCCCTCAACACCTACCAAGACCTTGTCAGACATGTTCCTTAAGTTGCAAAATTAAAAGAATAGTCCAAGAATAATGAGGAAAAGAGAAAGCTAAAGTGAATATTAGGAATGGAAGAAAGGCAAATTAATTATATTTGATATAAGCAATGACATTTTAGAATAATAAAAGTCACCAGTGTAGTAATTCTAGCAACTCCAGCAACGTTCCATTTTATGTATACTCATGAAGAACATAAGAATTGTCCAACTGGATCAGAACAAGGGTCATTCACTCCCATCCTGTTTCCAACAGTGGTCAATCCAGGTCACAAGTACCTGGCAAGATCCAAAATAGTAAATAGATCCCATGCTGCTAACGCCCAAGAATAAGCAGTAGCTTTTCCCCAGTCTAACTACCCTGTTTCCCCGAAAATAAGACATCCCCCGAAAATAAGACCTAGTAGAGGTTTTGCTGAATTGCTAAATATAAGACCTCCCCCAAAAGTAAGACCTAGCAAAGTTTTTATTTGGGAGCATGCCCGTCACACAGAACACCAGAGCATGCAGCTGTGATTTTTTTACCATGCAGGATTCACAATTAGTTGTCATCACAAACCAGCATAACCAGACAACTATTCAGAATATAATAAATGTTCATTTTTTTGTTCAACAATATATGTGAATTCTTCTTCATGGAAAAATAAGACATCCCCTGAAAATAAGGCCTAGTGCATCTTTGGTAGCAAAAATTAATATAAGACACTGTTATTTTCGGGGAAACAGGGTAGTTAATAACAATTTAGAGACTTCTCCTTTAGTAACTTGTCCAAACTTTTTTTAAACCCAGGTATGCTTACTGCCTTTACCATATCCTCCGGCAATGAATTTCAGAACTTAGCTTTGCATGGAGGGAAAAAAATAATTCTGCAGCTCTAAATGTGCCACTTAAGAACATAAGAAAATGCCATACTGGGTCAGACCAAGGGTCCATCAAGCCCAGCATCCTGTTTCCAACAGTGGCCAATCCAGGCCATATGAACCTAGCAAGTACCCAAAAACTAAGTCTATTCCATGTTACCATTGCTAATGTCAGTGGCTATTTTCTAAGTGAACTTAATAGCAGGAAATGGACTTCTCCTCCAAGAGCTCATCCAATCCTTTTTTAAACGCAGCTATACTAACTGCACTGACCACACAGTCTGGTAAATTCCAGAGTTTAATTGTGCGTTGAGTAAAAAAGAACTTTCTCCGATTAGTTTTAAATGTGCCCCATGCTAACTTCATGGAGTGCCCCCTAGTCTTTCTACTATCCGAAAGAGTAAATAACCGATTCACATCTACCCGTTCTAGACCTCTCATGATTTTAAACACCTCTATCCTATCCCCCCTCAGTCGTCTCTTCTCCAAGCTGAAAAGTCCTAACCTCTAGTCTTTCCTCATAGGGGAGCTGTTCCATTCCCCTTATTTTGGTAGCCCTTCTCTGTACCTTCTCCATCGCAATTATATCTTTTTTGAGATGCAGCGACCAGAATTGTACACAGTATTCAAGGTGCGGTCTCACCATGGAGCGATACAGAGGCATTATGACATTTTCCGTTTTATTCACCATTCCCTTTCTAATAATTCCCAACATTGTTTGCTTTTTTGACTGCCGCAGCACACTGAACCGACGATTTCAATGTGTTATCCACTATGACACCTAGATCTCTTTCTTGGGTTGTAGCACCTAATATGGAACCCAACATTGTGTAATTATAGTATGGGTTATTTTCCCTATATGCATCACCTTGCACTTATCCACATTAAATTTCATCTGCCATTTGGATGCCCAATTTTCCCAGTCTCACAAGGTCTTCCTGCAATTTATCACAATCTGCTTGTGATTTAACTACTCTGAACAATTTTGTGTCATCTGCAAATTTGATAGGGGTATTGTATTCCCTTCTGCCCGTGTCAAAATTTGATAATGAAGCAACCTGCCCTGATAGTAAAGGTGTTGAAGACACCTTCACTTTCCAAGGCTCACTGTGTTGATTGCATCAAGGATTTACGCACTAATGGCATCACTAATGGCATCACCAGCTGCTTCAGCAGTTCCATTGAGTGGTGCCTCTTCTTTGATGCCTGTTACTTGACCCTGAGGATTCAGCCTGTTCCGCCAATGGGAGAGATACCTTTGAGGAGCTCCTGCTTAATTCAATTCCTGGGGAAGCAGATGAGACTGTGTTTCAGGAAGACCACCAACTGCAGCTTAAGAGAGACTTATGCAGATCCTCCATGTTCCAGGCATGCGGGGATATCCATCTACAATAAAAGTTGGCCTGGGTGTGTTCTGATCCCAGACAGCAGTAGCAGAGTTCATGTTCATTAGTAATGAATGATTAGAATGATTAATATGTACTTAAATATCATAAGTCAACTTCTTGCTCAGATGAAATTAGTACTAAATATGGACAAATCCGTTTTTATGGTTTTAGACAGAAAAAATTTTAAATTAGAAAAAAAAAAGATAATTCTTGATGATCAAACTAGTTTTAATTTGACAGATATATCCAGGAACCTAGGATTAATTATTGATTACGAATTAAATTTTAAGTTGCATGTATCTACAAAAGTCAAAGAAGGTTTTAATAAATTGAGGCTATTAAAACGCCTTAAACCTTTATTATCATTTAACAATTTTAAGTATGTTTTACAAACATTAGTGTTTACAGGACTGGACTATTGCAATTCAACCATGCTGGGACTCCCTAGATCTACCCTGCGGCCTCTTCAGGTCATACAGAATGTTGCAGCAAGGCTATTAACAAACACGAAGAAAAGGGACCATATCTCCCCAAGTACTGAAATCTTTACACTGGTTGCCACTAGAGTATAGAATCAAACATAAAGCACTGAGTATGATACACAAGATTATATATGAAGACAAAAACAAATGGCTGAACTCTACCATTAAGCTTCATGTGCCTCAAAGGGATCTTAGATCCTATAATAAAGGATTATCATCAATACCAAACATAAAATCAGCACGCCTAAGTGAGGTCAGAGACCGGGCAATTTCGGTCGCAGGACCAAAACTTTGGAACAGCTTACCTCCAAAGTTGAGAATGCAGGAGGATTTGAAACTATTTAAGAAAGACCTGAAAACCTGGTGTTTCAAAGAAGCCTATGGAGCCGTGAGTTAACAGATCACTGACAGCTAGACTCCACACGAAACTTTTCTTATGCTTTTTAGTGTGTTCCTTTCTATTTTATGCCTTTTAGTACTATGTTTAACTTAATTATTCTTATTGTTTTATTAATTTTAATGTATTTCATGTTTCTTATTTGTTTTTTTAACCAATTGTAAACCGTAAAGATAGAATCATGTGTTCTGACTCACGGTATATAAGAAATGCATAAATAAATAAATAATAAAATAGTCTACCACAAATACAGTCTTTGAATCAACTCACCATAGATTTTTATGAAATGCTATGAAAATATTCTGTTTCCCTTTTTTTTCCTTTTAACTTTATGGAGTGTCCTTTAACCTTTGTAGTTTATAGACCTCTATTATACCCCTCCCCCAATCAGTCTTCTCTAAGCTTAACAGCCCTAACCTCTTTACCCTTTCTTTATAAGAAAGCCATTCCATCCCTTTGATCATTTTGGTCATGTTTCTCAAATATTTTTTAATAATTTCTTCATAAAAACTGATGGAACGTTATATGATAAAAAGGTAAAAATTAAAGTATATGGTAAAAAGACCAAACTGTGGAGGAGTTATACAGTAGAGACAGTCTGTGTAGGTTAATTAAAACAAGGGACAAGCAAAAAACAAACACACACATCCACAAGAGTTTTTGAGAGGAAACAATATCAGACAAAAACCTGAGTGGGAGTACATCCCAAATTGCAAAGTAGACTGCCAAAGATGGGTAGCGCTCACAAGGTACAAAACCACCAATAAAAATGGAGTGGGGGAGAACCTGGCACAGAGCTTAAGAGGGCCTAGAAGAAAACTCAAGAGTAAGAAAAAGCACGAAAAATGGACTTCCAAGATGCTATTCAAACAATGTCCATGCCTGATGTAAACTCAACCTTTATAGTCTTTTTTTCTAAATTTTCCTCATTTTATCAGTCTCATTTATCAATAGATTTTCTTAAATGTCCTACCTCTAGTCATTCAAGTCACATTTGATTGCATTGTGATCAATGTTACCAAGTGACCCCACTACAGTTACCTCTTGTACCTAATTCTGCATTCCACTAAGAATTAAAATCTAAAATGGCTCCCTCTCGTGACAGTTCCTAGACCAGTTGGCTCCATGAAGCAGTCGTTTATTGCAGCTAGAAACTTTATCTGCCTAGTATGTCCTGATGTGATATTTATTGGGTTTAACTGAAATCTATTCCTGTGCTGCCAAATTTGATAGCATTTCATCATCAGTCTGTTCGTTTTGGAGAGGCAGGCAGTAGTATATACCCACTGTTATACTCTTCTCTATCACACAATAGAATTTTCACCCATAAAATTTCTACTGTGCATTTATTCTCCTGCGTGGTATCTATCCAGTAGGACTATGCATCTCTAACAGGTCTCCAAGATGGCAACTGTGTCTTCTCTCTTCAGTCAGAATGTATAGCACCAACTCTCTCATCTTACTTTTTAGACTACTAGCATTAGCACAGACATTTCAAGGTACATTTTTTATTTGTATATACAACTTTCCTAGCAGTTAACAGGGACAACTTGAAATCTTTTAACTCAATCTGTTCTTTGCTTATAGGCACATGCAGTATCGAGGGAAGGGTCTGCCGCCGCCCCAGATGGTCATGTGACATCTCTCGCTCTCCCCATCAACCCAAGCACCACAAATTAACCACCACAAGCTTCCCCCATCCTCGTTCCTCCTCCTGTCTCATCCCTCCTTTCCTCGGTTCAAAACAGCCACCCTAACCACCGACTACACCGCCCCACCCACTTCCAGCATCCTAGGCAACTGCCTAATGCTCCCGCCAGCCCTGGGCACACGGGCTACCATTGTTTTTATTCAAACCCTATCAGGATGCTCTAACTCCCCTGGTTTTGGTTTATTTTTGTTATGTAACCTTCAAAGATATTGCCCTCCAATTGCGCTGCTGAGCACCTGCTGGCTTCCCAACTAATGTGCTAGCTTGAAAGCTGCTAGGGGTAGGGGAAGGGGGAGCCCATTCTTATGGAAGAGGCTCCCCCTTCCCCAAAATGTTGCCCAGTTAAAACTAAAGCTTTCTTCCCTGCACCACCATCCAATCCACCCATTGAGACTCTGGTGCTCTGCCAGTCTCTGGCGTCCTGCGTGATGAACGTACACAGTTAGCATAGTAATGACAGCAAAATAGGGCCAAATGGTCCATCCAGTCTGCCCCCATGTTTCTCTTAAGGGTAGTAACTGCCACACCAGGCAGTTATCCCCAAGTCTTATGACAACCCATACAAAATTATTGCGAGTGACACTTTTACAGGGTGATAATGCAGACAGTGCAGCTTGAAGGGCTTTGCTTATGCACTTGACTGTAAAAGCAGTCCTGTGCTTTTTCCCTTGTCTGCATATCTGTACCCCAGACCATAAAAGTCATGGTTCGTGATGGCTGTCGTCTGAATCCAATTCCCCTTTGTACCCTCACTGAAGCAGAGGGCGATGTTGCAATCGCTTCAAAATCAAGACTTATTGGTTAAAGGTAGTAATCCCCATGCCTTCTGTCAAGGATAATATCTACTGCTCCATGCAGGTTACCACCATGCTTATCAGTATCCCAGACCGTAAAAGTCAGAGCCCTCAGTTGTTATCTGAAGAGAATGCTATTCTGTAGGTTCTGGATTTTAACTTTCTACCTAAAAGCCTAGATTTGGCTTTCAGAGCTTCCCCTCACACCTTCCCAAGTCCTTGATGACCACAACAGCTGGCTCCTCTCCAGCACGGTCTAAAATCCTAGCTAGTTGACGTGGGAGGTCCACCACCTTCGCATAAGGCCACCCAGCTCTCTATGTACCTAATGATCGAATCAACTATGAAAATTGTCCTAACCCTTCCCTCCAGGGCACAAGCCTTGGAGACCCATCTTTGGTGCGAGAGGATAATAAATCGCCTGGAGAGCAGGTCCTAGCTACAGGATCACTTCCTGCTACTCCAAGGTAATGCTCTCCAGTCCAGATGACCTTGCTCCTTCAAGACAGTACAGGGGCTGCCAGATTAGAGTTGGGACTTGGCCACTATGTTCTGGAAGGTCTCCTCTATAGATCTTTGCCTCAGATCAGGTCTGTCACTCTTAGCCTCCAGAGATCACACTCATTCTAGACTGCCAGGAGCTCTTTGCACTGGGAGCACACATACAACCTCTCTCACTAACTGGTAGGTAATCATGCGTGTGACATTCCTTATAAAAACCTGGAACGCCCCCTTTCATTGCTGGACTGCTGTCTGCATCTTAATATTGTTCAGTTAGGTTGCTACGGATGTAGGAATGCTTAAACTAATAAAGTCCTTTAAATTTATGTGGTATATTTTAATGTTACTTTGGAATTAACTTGCAATTAATCAATTTGAGAAGAGTTGAGTACTCCCTTTAAGGTAAATAATTCCAGATTGATTTTTGGTGTGACAATGTCCTCTAAAATAGGATAAGAGTCAATAAATCAAAGAATGTGCTTAGGGGTGGGTGGGAGGGAAAGAAGAACACTTAAATTACCTAGTTTTCTCTTCATTTTAAATCAGGCACACACACTAAAACCGTGATTCCCGACCTGGGGTCTGCATGAAAGTTTAGCTGGGGAGAAAGCACGGGTTGCTGCAGTCTGTGCTTAGCTGAGCTGCTGCCTCTGGCCAGCAGAGAGAGTGGGGTCTATTACAGCCCCAGAAACCTCAGCCCACATTGCTGCAGACCAAGAGAAGGAGCAACAAAGAGGGACTGACTGTGTGCATCTATTAGGAGCCTTGAACCACGCTGCCACAAGTCTGGTGGAGGCAGAGGGCCCGACTGCAGCCCTTGAGAGTCACTCCATGAGAATGTGGGGAATAAAGGGTCCAACTGCAGCTGTCAGAGCCTTCAGCAGCCGCTGCTGCACACTGAGGAAAGCAGAGTTATCATAGCGGTGAGAAGCATTTCCTGTTACTGCCACTGGCCTGACAGAGAGGAGAGCTGCATTAAAAAAAATAAATAGAATGACTGAGGAGGAAGACAGTATGAGAGGAAAGTGGGGAGAAGAAATGTGACAAGAATGAAGAAGAGGAGGATAAAGACAGAGACCGAAATCCACAATAGCCAGGTCAATGCGGGGAGGGAGAACCCCAAGGATCACCATTGTCCGGGGGGGGGGGGGGGGGAGAAGAGCACCTGATATCAAAGAAGAGGAAAGAAGAGACAACAGCAAGACATAGATATGACACTGAACACACAGACATGGTGATCTCATTTGCCTCCTTCCCTTTGGGAAGCAGGCAGTCTATAAATTTTGCTTTTTCTAAAGTCTAAATTTTGAGACTCATTTTCTGTATGTTGTTTGTAGGAATATAAAAGAAAATGAAGTATAAAAGGAAAGCAAGCTAAAGGGGGGTCCATTTTCAGGGAGGGTAAGTTGCACAGCTTTTAATATGGGTAAACACCTGTTCCCCAATGGAAAAAAAAGGGGGCCTTGGAAAATTGCTACTGACAATTCCCCCCCCGAAGAACCTGCACGGTGAACAGCAAACATACATAAAAACCAGAGAGGGGGAGGGAACGTTCATGCAGGGGTTTAAATTAGGAAATCCTCCTGCAAAACTCTGCACCTGCACTCGGGAGCAGCCGTATCGGCTTTCCCCGCCTTTCCGAGGTTTCAAGGGCAAACTCTGCAGGCACCGGTGCCGAGCGGCTTGGCCCCAATTACAGCTGCAACGGCCTCATCCTTCTGTTAGGAGAACAATTCCCTTATTATGGATGATTCTGGTATCATTTTTGTTGTGGCAGGCAAACATGAAAGAAAAGTGTAGGGGGGGGGGAACATTTAAAGGCTGAAAAGCTGGGAACCCTTGCACTAAAAAAAAAAAAAAAAAAAAAGGTACCATTTGCATCTGCTCATTAGCAAACCTAGGCTTGTACAAGCATGCTCGCCATTCACAGATCAGTGAGGTGGAAAAAAAAAAAAAAAAAAAGCATGCCAAGTTGTTTGTAACGGAAAAATCGCCCTATCTGAAAGCCGTGGATAACGTGACCATTCTCTGTGTGCTCCTTCCTCAGCTCTGAGCACGGAGGCTTAAAGGGTATTACTGCCATCCCGCTCTGTGCGCTACTGCAGCAAATGTGATCTTTACCGTCACCTCAGATATCAGACGCCACAACTCGGCAACTGGCTAACAGACGGCAGCAGTCAGTAAAGCTCCCAGCATGTACTGAGACATGCAAAGAGAAAGCAAACGAAAGCATGCGTGCAGATCGGTGAAGCCTGCGGTGCTGCTGAAGGCAGGCAAAACGAGCTAAGAGCCCAGCCTACCGATTCTAAAGGAGGCTTGCATGCAGATGCGCTGGCTTAAGCCATCACAGAGAGGGAAGGCCAAAGTGAAAAAAGGGCAAAAGGAATCTGCAAACTAATGACTTTCACTTTGAAAATTGTGCTTTTTTTTTTTTTTCCAAATCTCAACTCTTGCACACTCCAATTTTCTCAAAAACATCCCAGGGTTCACAGAGGACTTTTACACAGCTGAAAGCAGTTGCCTCGCTATAGTTAAGATATGATAAAGGAAAACCACCCCCTCCCCAAGAGAAATTCCAGATTATGAGGCACTATGGCAAGACTATAAAGGTGTAGGAGATCCTCTGCGGCATGGCAATTACTGGGCAGCGTGCAGATAGTTGGGCCCCACGGTGTGGCACACACACACACACACATTACGCTCCCCTTCCATCCTCTGGCCTAGCCCCAGGCTGAGTGAGCGGGGGAAAGCGTGCGTGGGCCACTGGATGCGGCTTGGGGTTGGAAGCAATAGCAGCCACGGGCAGCAGTCGAGGTGACTCCCGAAACCAACTCCCCTCCCCCTCCTGCACTTGGATATGGAGGGAGCAGGTCCACTGCAATGGTTTCCTGGGTCGTCCCCCCCCCCATTCCTTCTTCTCCCTTAAAGGCTTTCCGTGATTCTCTCCGGGGAGGTCAGTGTGCCACACGACACTCTGGGGGGCTTGGAAAGGTTGGGACCCACTGTACTAGGATACGAAGGGTCTGACGAGCTCGTCCTAACATATGTGGGCACTGTGCAAGGCCCCCCATAGATAACCTGGCTGCTACAATGGGGGCAGCATTTCCATAAGTTTGCCTCTGAAATAAGGCGACAATTAAAGGTGAAATACCCCTTAAAAAATAAAGACAAAGTTTAAATCCTTTAAAACAGCTCTTTTATAATGAAAAATGCGCCTGAAAAGTTAGAAGCCATGGAAAGGGGAGCACTTTGCTTCTGTAAAGCGTAAACTGTAACAAGAGTGCTTTCTTCTGGTCTAAGCACTGTACCCTTACTGGTGGGGAGGGGGTGAAGGGCCAGGATTTGCTAAGGCACTTACCAAAAGTCACCTAGAAAATCTGAGAAGATGCCGTGGACAAGACGCAGTCACTCTTCTAGCGCATACGCAAGAACCGATTTTTGCCTTGACGTTTTTGATGACGACTGATGCTTTGTATATAGTTTTATGTATGTTATATTTATAGTTTCTCCCTATTTATTGACCTATTAAGTTGCTTTGCCTCCTCCCCCGGTTATTTGTATTGTTATCTGTTATTTGTAAGGGCGCTGCCCATAAGTTTTTTGTTCTTTGTGAACCGATACGATGTGCGAACGGCTATCGGTATATAAGAGACGTTAAATAAATAAATAACACTGCCAACGCATTTGTGTTTGAAATGTCATTTAGCAGCTCTATTGAAAATCTTATCTGCACGAGACAAGTTTGATATGCTGTACGCTATTTTTAAATGCATACTGCTTCCAACATTTAGTCCATAACCAATCATGGGACTGCCTCGTGGCAGCTAAGGCATCTCACGAGAGGCTTGGGTAATTCCAAGCAGAGAAGCTCCAAGCTAAGGGGCTCTTTGTAAATCGCTGAATCCGAAAGAGTTTGGGAAAATAAAGGAGCAGCTACAAACGAGCTAAGACAAGAAAGGCACTGAATTCTCAGAAAGCCCAAGGCATGGCTAGTCATGACCAGTTACATAAACTGAATAGGACATGCAGACTAAAATACCATTTCTCCTCCTCTGAACTGGGGCAACAGCCAAAAAAATGTGCAATGGCCAGGTCTGCACACAGGTTATGATCTGACTTTGGACACAATAGGACAGCATCTACTACTTTACACAAAGGGTGTTAAATCATGCATGCATCACAGCACGGGACTAACTGGGGGTATGGAGAAAGACCATCCCCGCTGCGTACCTCCATACAAAGGGGATGATGGACTAAATACATTAATCATCCTCTTCCAGCCGGTGCGTTCAGAGCCTGTTGCAGCATGAAGATGTCAACAGGCAATAGAACATATATCAGTGAAAATTCATGGTAGCAATCAAAATGAGTTACAATGAGCGTAGAATAATGCAACCTCAGAGTGACAGCAAGCATAACACAATAGGCATAAAGTCCATCAATAAATACAATCAAATCATACTTTGACTGGGGACAGATGAGGTAATTTAAGGAATGAGAGAGGAATATCAAGTAAGAAAAGGGAAGTGATTATTCCCTTGTACAGGTCCTTGGTGAGGCCTCACCTGGAGTACTGTGTTCAGTTCTGGAGACCGTATCTACAAAAAGACAAAGACAAGATGGAAGCGGTACAGAGAAGGGCGACCAGGAAGGTGGAGGATCTTCATCGGATGACGTACGAGGAGAGATTGAAGAATCTAAATATGTACACCCTGGAGGAAAGGAGGAGCAGAGGAGATATGATACAGACTTTCAGATACTTGAAAGGTTTTAATGATCCAAAGGCAACGACAAACCTTTACCATAAGAAAAAAATCAGCAGAACCAGGGGTCACGATTTGAAGCTCCAGGGAGGAAGATTCAGAACCAATGTCAGGAAGTATTTCTTCACGGAGAGGGTGGTGGATGCCTGGAATGCCCTTCCGGAGGAAGTGGTGAAGACCAGAACTGTGAAGGACTTCAAAGGTGCGTGGGATAAACACTGTGGATCCATAAAGTCAAGAGGCCGCCAATGAAGAGTGGGTGACTCGCCAGAATGATGGCTACTGCCTGGACACAATACCCTTATTCAATAAACATACACATGGTTACTGTGACTCCAACATCACTCTAAGCTTCAACAGCAAGAGGAAATGTGGAAAAAAGGATTTGCACTCACAAAGCTGGGAGTAGCTGGCTTGTTACGGCGGTTACTACCCCAAACCAAATGTGCCTGATACTTCACTTTCGATGCACATCCAGCATAGCTCTCTGCTCCAACGGCAGGGGAGAAGAAAAAAGGATTCACACTCACAAAGCGGGGAGTAGCTGGCTTGTTACGGCGGTTACTACCCCAAACCAAATGTGCCTGATACTTCACTTTAGATGCATATCCAGCATAGCTCTCTGCTTCAACGGCAGGGGAGAAGAAAAACAACCAATAAGGGCTGTATAACATAGTCTGGGTTAAAACAAATAAGCATGGGTGTAGCTTGCTTATTGCGGCGGTTACTACCCCTACTACCCCCTAACTAATCAAGCTTGATATTTCACTTGGATGCAGCTCCATCACTGCTCTCTACATTAATGGTGGGGGAGGAAGGGAAACAGAACCAAGAGCTAAAAGAAACAGATAAGTATGAGAGAAAAAATGTGTGAAGCTTGCTGGGCAGACTGGATGGGCCGTTTGGTCTTCTTCTGCCGTCATTTCTATGTTTCTATGGAGGATGTAATTTTGAAATTGAAGCTAAGGGAGGAGGAAGCAGCTTGTTAAGGCTGAGTGCACAGTAACCATTAATGCATGTAAATGCCGTGTTTTATGCATGCATTGAAGGCCGATGTTAAAAAGATGCAAATGAAGCATGCATAACTGCAGCCTAAGCGCAAGTACCAGACAGTACGCCTTCAGAGTAAGTGTAGTTAAGCTTTTGGCATCCATCTTACATTTTCCTTTGTAATGTATGTACTTTTCCCCCCCCACTGTGCTCACATCTCATGCTACCTCGTTAGCCAGGTTTTCACATTAACACTATTGCATTGATTGCTTGCAATGGCATTTAATGTGCTTTGGTACATTGCCTGCCTCCCACCCCCAAGTCAGATTTTAGCTCATGCCTTCTTGAAGACTGTGACAGCTACACATCATGACGTCCAGAGGTTCTTTCAAGTTCAGATATTTATTACCCACCTTTTTGAATAAGAAACCCACCCAAGATGGGGTACAACACATAGAGAAGGCAGCAGAACAATCAGAGATCAGTAGTAGCCGTATACAATTAAGAAGGTGCACAGTAAGGAATGGACCGAACAGTAAGGCAGAAACTAGAGGTCAAGCAGTAACAACAAATTCTGAACCACATATAATTCACAGCTAGGTCACATGCTGAAAAAACTTAGGCATTACCCAGAAATACCACTAACCAGAAGAAATAATTTTACAAATACTGTTAGAAGCGAAAGCTTATATTGTACTCTCTTCACTCTGCGCAAAACAAGAGCAGATTGTGTGACTAATACGCACTTGAACCTAAGAAAAAAATACTTTGTAAATGAGGCCCTAAGTTTGTACCTGAGCGAATGGAGGACAAAGTGACTTGCCCAAGGTCACAAGGCACCATATCTCTGCAATGATGTGGTCCAGAGAAAGGCTGCCACAGTAATGTAGACGCTCCACCAAGAACCTAAATATTGTATTCCCTATACAAGAGGAGCAAAAAAGGTTTATAACACACACACCCCCCCCAAGACCTTAAAAAAATATATATATAAACAAGTAGGAAACCTTTATCAGAGAAAAAATGCTCTGGGGGTAGGCTCAGGAGCAACATCAGAAAATGTTTCCCCACAAAATGGATGGTAGACACAAGGAACAGCCTCCAAATGGAAGTAGCAGAGGTGAAAATAGCATGATAATTCAAGAAAGCCTGGGAGAAGCACAAAGGATCCCTGGTTGAAAGATGTGAAGGGCAAGGACCGCTTGATTGGGGTCTACGGCACTGCACCAGCAATAAAACTGGGCAGACTGGATGGGCCTTATCTATCAGCACATGCAACAATCGCTGCAAAGAAATATTTCAGCAACCAAATCCTACAATTGTTTTTAGAACTTTAGGCACTGCTCTGGATTGGAAGAGAAATGGAATGGACCATCTCTGATCATTAGGATTGCCAACTGTCAGTACATTTACTGACAAGTGGGTAAGAGCAGAAAAGGGCAAATCCACGAAGTCCATACAAATTTCACATATATAAAAATGCACACGTTTCTTCAGTCCTGTGCACACACAGGGGTAGATTTTAAAAGGAGCACACACATGGACAGGCCGATTTTATAACATGCACACCAGTGAGCTCATGTTATGAAACTGAATGGCCGTTCACCCAAAGGGGGCAAATTTTTGCCACCTACACACGGCGACGCAATTGAGTCTCCCCAAGTTCCCTCCTTACCCCTCTGTCTAAACTCCCTCCCTCTTCTCCTAAACCCTTCCTATCAACATACACTTTTTTTTTTTTTTCCCCTTACTGCTCCCCTGGAGCAGAAGTAGTTTGCGCACGCCGGCCATCTACCAGCGCCCGCTATCCCGGCCGGCCTCCATCCCGCCCTGCCCACAGCCCCGGCCTACCCCTTTTTTTTAGGGCCCGGCTCTTGTGCGCGTATCTGGACTTGCACGCATGGCTGGGCCCAGCCATGTGCTAAGTCCGATCTTTATGTGCATGGCCATATGAAAATTCGACCTACATGTTTAAAAAAAAACAAAAAACCCTTCCCATGGTGTTTTGAAAGCCCATTTTGCCAGGGCTGCCAAATATGGATGTGTAACCATCACACTGTGCAAGAAAACAGACAATAAGTAATTCTACAACTAGCACTAAACTTTCAAAAGTGAGACTTTTATAAAATGAGGAAAATAGAAAACAAACTGAAAGGTGCAGCTACAAAGGTTAAGAATGGACAACAAGCATGGACATTGTTAAAAGAAAAATAAATACCATCTTAGAAGCACAGTCCAGATGTATTCCATGCATTAAGAAAGGTGGAAGGAAGACCAAATGTCTGCTGGCATGGCTAAAAGGCGAGGTGAACGAGGCTATTTTAGCCAAAAGATCTTCATTCAAAAACTGGACGAAAATAGGAAAAAGCATAAGCATTGGCAAGTTAAATGTAAAACATTGATAAGACAGGCGAAGAGAGAATTAGAAAAGAAGCTGGCCGTAGAGGCAAACACTCACAATAAAAACTTTAAATATATCCGAAGCAGGAAGCCTGCGAGGGAGTCGGTTGGACCATTAGATGACAGAGGTTAAAGGGGCACTTAGGGAAGATAAGGCCATCGCAGAAAGACTAAATTAATTCTTTGCTTCAGGGTTTACCGTTATTGGGGAATAACAGTTCTGGAGACTGTTTTTCAGGGGTGCCGATTCGTATTGGGGAAGGCTACAAAAGACTCCCTCAAACCACTTTAGAGACATCAGCCCTGGTCCGCCTTAAGGCACAGACCCGCAAAGGATTCTGGGTCTCGGGAGGAACGCATCTTAACAGTATAAAGGACAAGGGCCCAGAAGGGTCAGGAAGGTCATGGGGAGCTGCTTCGAGCCCATGGTATGCATATACAGAACATGTATAACTGTTTGGGATGTTTTAAGCGAGGTGAGCTACTGTTTATTTTGCTGTTTCCCCAGCACAGCCAAGCCTTGCTATCTTCCTTGGCTGTTCCAGATGCTGGGGGCCTGCCCAAAATTCTATATGGATGAACTGAATCAAATGATTGTGAACCTGGAAGATGTAATAGGCTAAAAGGATAGCCTGAATAGTAACAAATCTCTTGGACCATGCCAGGCTTCTGAAAGAACTACAAAAAAAAAAAAAAAAAAAAAAAAGATTTAGACCTATCACTAGTAATTTGTAGCCTATTATTAAAATTGTCTATTGTATCTGAGGACTGGAGAGTAGCCAATGTAACAACGATATTTTAAGTGATCCAGAAAACTATAGACCGGTGAGCCTGACTTCAGTGCCAGGAAAAATTGTGGAAATTATTCTAAAGATCAAAATCACAAAACATACACAGCCATGGTTTAATGGGACACAGCCATGATGGATTTACCCAAGGGAAGTTTTGCCACACATATCTGATAGTTTTTTGAAGGGGTTAATAAAAATGTGGATAAAAGTGAACTAGTAGATGTAGTGTATTTGGATTTTCAGAAGGCATTTAAAGTCCCTCATGAGAGACTTCTAAGAAAATTAAAAAGTCATGAGATAGGAGGTGATGTCTTCCTGAGGAGTGTAAACTGGTTAAAGGACAGGAAATAGAGTACGATTGAATGGTCAGTTTTCTCATTGGAGAGAGGTAAAACAGTAGACTGTCTCAGAGATCTGTACTTGGACCAGTGCATTTTAATATACTTACAAATTATGTGGAAAGGGGAACGAGTACGGTGGATCAAATCTGCAGATGAAACAAAGAAATAGATGCCCAAGGAAATCTTTGCCAAATCTTTATTGGGTGGAGACGTATTCATTAAAAATGCCCGACTCAGGCAGAGTTTCGCCACATTCCAGTGGCTGCCTCAGGGGCTTGAATTTGAAAACACTGATAGTCATAATGGAATTCAAAATGTCATCCGCAGTATTGATAAGAGAGGAGACGGTCCGTGTTGATATGCAGAGAACGTATGTGGAACCATTAGTGAATGGAACCAACAGATGTTTAAGCAATACTTACTTCATATAAGATATGTCTATACTTCGGATGACATTTTGAATTCCATTATGACTATCAGTGTTTTCAAATTCAAGCCCCTGAGGCAGCCACTGGAATGTGGCAAAACTCGGCCTGAGTCGGGCATTTTTAATGAACACGTCTCCACCCAATAAAGATTTGGCAAAGATTTCCTTGGGCATCTATTTCTTTGTTGTTTCCTCACGGCTTTGTTAGATCACCTGCCTTGCTGTTTTTTGGGTCTGTCTCAAATCTGCAGATGACACACAATTATTCGTCGTAGTTAAATCACAAGCAGATACTGACAAATTCTGCGACTTTGTGAGACAAGAGTCCAAACAGCAGATGAAATGTAATATGGATAAGTGCAAGGTGAAGCATATAGGGAAAAACGACCCATAATGTTAGGTTTCATCTTAGGAGTTACCACCCAGGAAAAAGATCTAGGCGTACTTGCCAGGTTCTTGTGGCCTGGTTTGGCCTCTGTTGGAAACAGGATGCTGGGCTTGATGGACCCTTGGTCTGATCCAGCATGGCAATCTCTTATGTTCTTTTAGTGAATAATACATTGAAATCATTAGCAGTGTGTGCTATGGCAATCGAAATAGCAAACAATGTTAGGATATATTAGTAAGGAAATGGCGAATAAAACTGAGAATATCATAATGCCTCTGTATCGCACCTTGAATACTGTGTACAATTCTGGTCACCGCATCTCAAAAAAGATATAGTTGCGCTGGAGTAAGTACAGAGAAGGGCGACCAAAATGATAAAGGGATGGAACAGCTCCCCTATGAAGAAAGGCTAAAGATGTTAGGGCTGTTCAGCTTGGAGAAGAAAACAGCTAAGGGGAGATATGATAAGAGGTCTATAAAATCAGGAAAGGGCTGGAAGGGGTAAATAAGAATCTGTTATTTACTCTTTCAGATAAATCAAGGCCAAGGGAGCACTCTATGAAGTTAGCAAGTAGCGCATTTAAAACAAAATTGGAGAAAATTCTTTCACTCAATGTACAATTAAGCTCTGGAATTGGTTAAGGAAGTCAGTGCAGCTGGGTTTAAAATCAGGTTGGATAAGTTCCTGGAGGAAGAGTCCATACACTATTGATCAAGTTGACTTGGGACATAGCCGCTTATTACTGGCATCAGTAGCATGGGGTCTATTTATTGTTTGGGTACTTGTATCCTGGAGTGGCCACTGTTGGAAACAGGATGTTGGTTTGATGGAGTCAGTCTGACCCAGTAAGGCAACTTATGTTCTTATTATGGACATAAAAAAAGACTGATCAGAGACAGAAGCCAAGTAGACTTGTGATTTTTTTTTATATTGCACATGCTGTTGCATTATGTAAAGTGTGTGTATTTGTAAATAAATGGTTGCCAATAAAAGAATCTGGCAGAATGTGAAGAGACAAACATAATGAGTCTGCTGACCAAACAGATGTGGCCAACAGAGGTAATTACATTGCATACATAAAACACAAAATGGTTCACTTAAAGATTCTAGTGTCACCTGGGAGGGGTTTCTCATGGCTTACAAAAGCACGATTTAGAATAAAACCTTTAACAGGCAACCACTGCAGGCTACTAGCCACGATTTTTTTTTTTTTTTTTTTTAACAGTTTTTAATGGGCCCTTAAAGGCTCTCATGAATGGCTTGTATTAGTAATTTGCTGGATTATGACAAATTATGCTCTATATTCATGACTGCAAGCAGTTTTTAGAGATGTGGTTTTTTTTTTTTACTGGATGTATGTAACTAAGGGAGTTTTAACCTTTTTTGTATATTTGGGAATATATGAATTTTTGTTCATTTGTGGCAGTATAAACGTTGGAATTATAAATGAATATACATAATCACTCCCCTCTTCCTACAACAGGAGAAGAAAGACAACCTTGGGATCCAGCTGCATGTTCTCTTGGGGGAAAAAAAAAAAAATCACCTTGCATCGCCAGCTTCTCTTTCACAGTCATCCGGTTTTGCACCTATGAATTCTGGTACTGGGTGCAAATTTGCAAACCTGCACCATGGCAGATGCTCATTCTCTTCCCCCTCCCCAGCTTTCTTTCCTCTTCCAGTTATTTAAATATTAGGACAGAATGTTAACTAAAAATGTCAGATGTCCATTACACTTTTCCATCCATATCTATCAGGAATTTTCAAAACCAACATAAGCTGCATTTTGAGATGTACGAGTAGAAACATACAAGACATTTTCAAGGGCATTTCTCTTTTTTTTTTTTAGTTTTTTTAAATTTAATCCCTTTGTACAGGTCCTTGGTGAGGCCTCACCTGGAGTATAGTGCTCAGTTCTGGAGACCATATCTCAAAAGGGACAGAGACAGGATAGAGGAGGTCCAGAGAAGGGTGACAAAAATGATGGGGGGGGGGGGGGGGGGGGGGGGGCTCCATCAAATGACTTATGAGAGAGTGAAGTAATTATGCACACCCTGGAGGAGAGGAGGTGCAGGGGGGATATGATACGGGCCTTCAGAATCCTGAACGGTTTTAATGATGCACAATCGACAAACCTCTGGTGGAAAGAAATCAGTAGAACTAGGGGTCATGAAATGAAACTGCAGGGAGGACAACTCAGAACCAACGTCAGGAAATATTTCTTCATGGAGAGGGTGGTGGATGCTTGGAATGTCCTTCCAGAGGAGGTGGTGAAGACAAAAATGGTGAAAGATTTCAAAGGGGCATGGGATAAACACTGTGGATCCCTAAAGGCTAGAAGATGGAAATGAGGAGAAGAGCGCATGGGGCAACTTGCTGGTGTGGTGGTTACTACCCTTAACCAATAAGCCTTCATACTATTGATGCAACTCCATTATTGCTCTCTGCTTCAGCAGCAGGGGGGGAAAAGAGGAAAAGGGGAATTAGTTTCAGATTGCAAGTGGCTGAACTCTACCATCAAGCTACATGTGCCTCAAAGGGATCTCAGATCCTATAATAAAGGATTATCATCAATACCAAATATAAAATCAGCACGCCTGAGTGAGGTTAGAGACAGGGCAATTTCGGTCGCAGGACCGAAACTTTGGAACAGCTTGCCTCCAGAATTGAGAATGCAGGATGATTTAAAACAATTTAAGAAAGACCTGAAAACCTGGTGCTTTCAAGAAGCTTATGGAACCGAGATTTAAAAGATCATTGAAAGCCGGACTCCACACGAAATTTTTCCTATTTTTCTTATCTATTGAGTTCCTCTCTATTTTATCCTTTTTTAGTTTTTAAGCTTTTAATATGATGTTTAACTTAATTATTCTTATTGTTTTATTAATATTATTGTATCTCATGTTTCTTACTTGTTTTAGCTACATTGTAAACCGTAAAGATAGAATCATGTGTTCTGACTCACGGTATATAAGAAATGCATAAATAAACCAACAAGGACATTGAATTTTACAGTCTGGAAAAACAAATAAGCATGGGGGTAACTTGCTGATGCGGCTGTTACTACCCTTAACCAATAAGTCTGATACTTTAGATGCAATTCCAACATTGCTCTCTGCTTCAATGGCAAGAGGTAATGGGGAATTGTACTCAGACAGCAACCAACAAGGGCCCAGACTTTGATAGTTTGGGAAACTATGTGTGTGGGTAACTCGTATGCCACAGCAGATGCCACCCCCTGATGCTCCCATTATGGGGGAGACCTGTATGGCACGGCTGATGCTACCATAAGCTTGCTGGGCAGACTGGACGGACATTTGGCCCTTTTCTGCCATCATTTCTAGGTTTCTATAATAGCTTTCCCTTCACTTTCACGCAACTAAGGCTCTTCTGTATTTATCCCAAGCCTTTTTGCCTCCAACACTGGCCCTCAGAGACTATTCCATACATAGATCTTCATTCATCTCTTAAGATTTTTGCAATTGACTACACCATTTTAGTAGCCTCTCTCTAGACTCTCTCTACTCTGCCCCATCTCTTTTCAAATATGGGGCCTCCAGGAAATGACCTCACTAACAACCTGTACAGAAATTATCACCTTCTTCCTACTTCTTATGCCCTTCCTTGTGCACCTTAGCATGCTACTGACTCTGGCCATCACCTTGTCATGCCATTTCGCTACCTTAAGATCTGATATGATCACCCTGAGATCCCTCCTTCCACTTCATCACGTACGGCTCCCTTAAATTTCCAAACCCAAATAGGAGAGTGCATGGATGACTGAATGACCTTGGACAAGTCATCCCCTCCCTGAGATTTTGTTTCCAGCTATAAAACAGTTAAAGAAAAAATTCTCTCCCCTTCAATCTTTGCAAGCTTATACA
Organism: Rhinatrema bivittatum; assembly: GCF_901001135.1. NCBI lineage: Eukaryota > Metazoa > Chordata > Amphibia > Gymnophiona > Rhinatrematidae > Rhinatrema > Rhinatrema bivittatum. The sequence continues at coordinate 795,796,550 of NC_042616.1, read as the reverse complement.
GTTCAGGTAGAAGACATCACTAGGTCACCCTCCTCAAATATGGCTGCATGTATCATGTTACTATAATACTAAAGGAGGTAAGTGATTTGGTTAGTTGCTTGATTAAAAAACATGCTATGTGGTGACCCACATGTCGACAGGTTTACAGTGTCATGGAGCTGTCTGACTGGCTACCATGGATGTTATATTATATATATATATATATATATTAGATTAGTTATTGTTCAATGCTCTATGTAAAATGACCCCGGTCTAACCTCCCAGACCAGGGCAACCTTTTCGTTACTTGTAAACCGGATTGATTTGTATTGCATACAGGAATTCCGGTATATAAAAATTAAAAATAAAATAAATAAATAAATATAAACAAATGCGAATCTCTGTGGCAACCTGGATTTCCAAAGTGTCATTCTGCTATCCAAAACACCTTAAAGCCTTTTAGTTTACAGTATTTTTTGGGTTTTGTTTTTTTTTTAAACAGACATCCCTATAAGACTGCAAAGGGATGGGAAGGGAGGCTTTGCACCGAGAATTGTCCCACATCCCCACCTTCTTGTGACTATTATCCAATTAGCTGATGCACACACTGGAAGAAAATATTGTTTTAGGCAGAGGACCTTTGAAAGAAAAAAAAAACCAAAACCCTGAAAGTGAACAGTTACCACTTATCTGCAAAATCAAATAAGTGCTAACTGCAGAAACCGCAAATCACTTTCCGCTGTGTTTGTTTTAGCAGTAGACACGCTCCCTCCCCGGCCGGGACTTAAAAGAATTCACTTGTCAGCGTTCTTGTGGTCAGTCAGCCGAAAGCAATGATCCCAAGAACTAGGAGTTCATCTGGCAAAAAAAAAAAACAGCACGCTTAGCCTGCTTTCTACATGTCACTGGGGACGAAGGCTGCCATTACCTAAAGGTGAAAAAAATATTCCACACATTAAGCATAAAACAGAAAAAAAAAGGGCAAGATTGTGACTTCCGATCAAGTAAACTGAATCAAAACTTCTCAAGTCCCACGTGCACTCGGGTAAGGGCAAAACAACAAAACCCCCGATGGCTTCTAACACCCAGCGCCACTGAGAGTTCCTCCGCCTGGCACTTCCCAGCCGGCGAGCAGTAAATAAGGGCTATTTTCCCTTCGGAGAACAGGGCTTAAAACAATCGTGGGATCGGCGCGGCTCCCGGCCGACAGGAAGTGCTGACTGTGTCGCCGCTAGCCCGAGGGCTGCGTGAGGTCACGAGCCTCACGACGGCGTCCGGTCACGTGCCCGAGCTTCTTAAAACAAAGCCGTTTGATAGGCATCTCACAAGGGATTGTATTCGTAGGGGAAAAAAAAAAAAAAAAAAAGAGTGAATTAAAAATATAAACAGCAGGATTTTTTTTAATTTTTTTTACCATATTAATATTAGAACACAAACAAAGAAGCGGCATGGCTTCAGCAGTACTCAAAGCGTGACCTTTAGCGAGGAAAGTTACATGCCAAGGGATTATTTTTGCAGTCGTTTAGGTGGAAGACCTGATCTCCACTCCCTCCCTCCCTTCCTTTTCAAAGCGCACGAGCAGTGATGTAACCAGCAATAACAAGACCCCGGGTCCGGATGTTCTCCCAGCCCCCTCCCTCATCTTAAAATGAAGTTGGCCCGGCAGGTCCAGGTCCTGATCCATACCCCGCCTCTCCCCCCCCCCCCCCCCTTAAAAAAATTAAATGGGGCCATGCGAACTCTCCAAATCCCCCTGCCAGAGAACTCAATTCCATCACGGACACCTGAAAGTGAAAGGATCAAGATTGGCCCAATTAGCCGAAAGGCTGTCAATTTGTCCTTTCATAGCGGGAGGAGCAAGTGGCAATCGGTGAGGGAATAGCCCTGGCTGGAGGAGGTAGGGTCTTCGCTGGCAGGGGCGAATGGGATTTGGAAAGCTGTAGAGTTTGCATGGCCCAATTTAATTTTTTTTTTTTAGAGAGGGAGGGGGGGATGGGGAGAGGAGAACTGACCCAGAACCCCGGATCTGGACCTGCTAGGCAGACTTCATTTTAAAGTGAGGGAGGGGTCTGGGAGAAGACCTGGGTCACTTCATTTTGAATGAGGGGGAGGAAGGAAGGATTTGCCAGGAGATACATTAGGCAGCCTCCCTACATTGCAGGATATTAACAATAAAGCTTATTACCCTGCAATCTACATCAGATGCGCTAAGCTTACTGTGGGTTATTTAGGGCACAGTTTCAGTGCTAAAGGTCTTATTACGTACCTGGGCAAGGTTGGCACCAAAAAACCTGCAGTAGGCTCAGCATGCTTATTAATTACATCAACCTCAGTGTCACAAATTGCTCCAAGGAATGACAGATTGGGTTCTCACCTGTGACATTTCTGACCCAAAGTCAGCAATGGTGATTTTAAGTTTGCTCATTCCAAGGTCATTTGGGCTTTATGCTACCATTGCCACTCCCCGGGATACAGGAGACCTATAGGCACACAGCTTTAAGAATCAAAAACTATATATTTAATACAAACTATGTGCAGTTAACATGGGCAACAACCACCCATCATGCACTTCTAGGTTTTGTGCAGTATTTCAGAAGATAAAGTTCTTTTACAAAAGGAAAGATCTCAAACATTCTTTAAATTAAGTAGATTTTCTCTTCAGTTTACCCATTTGTATGAATTTTCCAATGTTCATTTTTTCCCCAAAAGGAAAAAAAAAACCCCTACAGATTAAGTGGTGAGTTTGGTGCATCCCAGCTGTCTTTTATCATATTACAGACATGAATCTGATGCTCTATAGGGATCCCTGGGATGCATGACCTCTGCATAGACAATTTCCAGCAGAGCAGGCAATGGATAAACTGCAAACCTGGAAATCCTCCTGTGACTCTCCAGCTTCTGAAAGCTATTCCTACAGTAATATGAGAAGGCAGGTGCCCACGATTGCAGTAAGAATATTTTAAAGGATCTCAGTGTATTTCCAAAACACAGCCTCTTTGCTCAGAGCATAATGCTACTCACGCTAATAAAGAAACAAAACGTTATAGCAGAAAATGACCGTAAGACATAGCCAGTCTGTTCATCCGCCCAATTAATGTAGCTGTACAATTCCCATCACTCCTTCAGAGGTCCCCTGTATTTATCTCATGCTTTCTTGAATTCAGATATTTTTGTTTCTACCACCTCCACTAGGAGGATGTTCCATGGATGCACCACCCTCTCTGTAAAGAAATGTTTCACAAGAGTACTCCTGAATCTACCCCCTTACACCTTCATCCCATGACCTCTCGTTCTACAGCCTCTTTTCCACTGAAAGAGGCTGCCACTTGTGTATGGAATCCTTTCAGATATTTACAATGTCTCTTTCATATCTCCCCTATCTCACCTTTCCTCTAGGGTATATGTATGTTTAAATATTTAAAGTCTATCCCAATATGTTTTAGAATGAAGACCTCTTGACTATTTTAGTAGCCACCCTCTGGACTGATGCCTACCTGTTTACATCCTTTGGAAGGTGCAGTCTCCAGCATCGTACACAGTATTCCAAGTGAGGTCTACCAGGGAGCTATAGAGGGGCAATATCACCTCCCTTTTTCTGTTGACCACTCCCTATACAGCCAAGCATCTTTCTGGCCACCTTATCAGATACAGTCTTCCCCAGATCCTGTTCTTTAATGCTTAGAAGACTCCCACCTCCAATACTGTACCTTTCCCTTGGGTTTTTGGGGACTAAATGCATTACTCTGCCTTTTTTAGTATCAAATCTTAACTGCCAGACCTAGACCAGTCCTCAAGCTTTGCTCAATCCCTCCTCATGTTTTCCACACTTTCCTGTCTACCCTGTTGCAGATTTTTGTATCAGCGAAGACACAAACTTTTTCCAAACAACCTTCCACAATGTTACGGAGAAAGAAAATGGTCCATGGACCGATCCTTGATGCACACTGCAAGTAATGTCCCTCCTCATTGTGAACTTCATCTACCATCACTCTATCACCACTCAGCCAATTTCTAACCCAGTCAGTGACTCTAGGGCCCATATCATTCCCATACGGAACCATACATAAGGCCTTACTGAAATCCAAGTACACTACATCTAGAAAACTCTCCCCTGATCCAACTCTCTGGTCACCCAATCAGAGAAAATGATCAAAGTTGTCTGATAAGATTTACCTCTAGTAAACCATGCTGCCTCAGATCTTACTTCACCAACCTGTTTTAGCAGCGATTCCATTAAATTTGCTCACCACAGAGGTCAGACTAACTGGCCTGTAATTTTCAATCCCCTCCTTGCTTCCACTTTTATGAATAGGAACCACATCTGCCCCTCTCCAGACCTCTGGAACTATTCTAGACTATAAAGCAGCATTGAAAATGGCAGCCAGTGGAGCAGTCAGAATTTCTCTAAGTTCCCTTAACATCCTCAGATGTATCCCATTGCTATATCCACTTTAAGTTTAGTTAGATCTTCACAAATACACAGTTCTGAAAATCAGTTGAGGTTTACCTCGCTCCCCAATCTTATTTGTGTTCACTTTATGTGGTCCTGTGCCAGGCCCTTCCACAGTGAACACCAAACAAACATTTGTTAATCAATTTTGCTTTTTCCTCATCTTTTACATATTCATCTCCTTCACTTTTGAGTATCACCATGCCATTTTTGCACTTCTATCACAAAGCATATATATATATATAAAAAAAAAAAAAAGTCTTAACCCCATTTTAATGTATTTGGAATTTTTTTTCTTATTTACAGAACTTATAGTAAGCCCTTTTACCAAAATCTGGTCAGGATGCATTTGAATTTTGGCAATCCTGACTACTTTCCCAGCTTCTCTCAATTTTTCCAAATATTGACACCTATCTTCTTCTTTCTGCAATCTCTTGGGATCTTCTTGGTGTTTGGTGAATTGTCAGGTTCTTGTGGCCTGGTTTGGCCTCTGTTGGAAACAGGATGCTGGGCTTGATGGACCCTTGGTCTGACCCAGCATGGCATTTTCTTATGTTCTTTTCAACGCTAATCTTTTCTCTCCTAACTTCGGCTACTTCTTTAGAAAACCATAGCAGCCTCTCGTTCCCATTTCCTTTATTTACTTTTCTGCCAAAAAAAAAAAGCTAGTTGCTCTTGTATCTCCTTTTAGTTTTGCCCATTGCTCTACCTCCCCTAGATCTTCCCATACAGCTGAATCCTTGAGATACTCCCCCCCCATTTTAACAAAAACTTAGTTTCCTGAAGTCTAGAACTCTCCCCTTTGAATGAACCTTCATCTGAAGTTGCCCTATAGCTTCCCTATGCTCACATTAAGACACAAGCTTTGAGGCTGGGACTGTCTCATATGCCAATTTTATCAGATGAGAATAACTAACATGAGGGCAGATAAGGACAGCAAAACCCCATCCAGTCTGCCATGTCCTAAGGCTACACCACAGAACCTAACTGATCTCAAGCTTTATCCTCACATGGGAGCATCCTCTTTGCTTGCCCCATGCTTTCTTGAATTCTATTTTGGCCTTCGCCCCCTCTGCTAAGAGGCTGTTTCACGTAACCACTCCTTTATATGAGCATCCAAAAGGAAGCAGGCTTAAGCCAGAAGGGGAAAAATTGGATCTTAGATCAAACCACAGGTCTCCTCACCACAAGAACAAGGAGTTCCATGTGGCATCAAAGATTAATCTACTTGTTCCCCAGCTGTTTTGAAAGAAATGATCCTAACATTACCAAGGTTCTGGTTTAAATACTAAATATTAAGAAAATATGATTGCATCTGGCCCATAGTCTTCGCACAGACACAGAATAGGAGAAAATCTTTTGTGGACCAGGCTCTCAATTCAACTTTCCATCCTCAGTAAAGATCTGAATAGTGAAACACTGGGTGACATGCAGTCCTTAATTTGTACTAAGACAAAAAAACTGAGGCCTAGACTAAATTTAATGAAGCACTGCAAGTATCAAAAAAGTTTCAAAGATGCATCGATAAACATCACGCATCATTATAATGTGAAATGGAGATGCAATTGTGGGTAATTTTTATAATTGCATTTTCAAATATTTCTTTTATTAGGACTAATGAGATGCTTGGGGAAAATGCAAGTCAAGATGTTAGTAATATTCTTTATATTATCTTATCTGTTTAGTATTTAAATATCATTACCCTCTTTACATTAAGACAGAGGCTGGAAGCCTCATAAATACAACTACTGTGTTCCAGGTCTTTAGAACATACGGAACTAATTCATTTTGCGGTTACTGCGACAAACCTGCCAATTTGTATCAAATACAGACTCAACAGCATCCCCGGATGATTTCTCAGATCTGCCGTCATTGTTCATTCTCTTAGCTTGCCAATCTTGGGGATAAAATTCTTTGGAACTACTGCATCCATTTCCTTTCTGCGACTGTAGTTGCCGGCAGTACATCAGCCTGGTACAAGCGCTGTGTTGTGTCCATACAGCAGCAATTGTAGTGTCAGGCTTCATAGACCCCCTCATTGTCAACTAGCCGAATCAGGCTGCGCCGCTTGCTGCAAGCCATGCCTATGCTTAATCACCGTGAATTCAAACCCCTAGCAAAATTAATTTACTTGTCTTCTCCCTAAACTTCTCCCTTAGCCGAACATGGCTCTTTTCTCACAGTATATCCACTAATTGAGCACAGAAGACAAAGATAAAGCAAAATTGCTTACCTTGTAATAGGTGTTATCCCAGGACAGCAGGATGTAGTCCTCACATATGGGTGACATCAGTAATGGAGCCCTATGTACGGAAAACTTCTGTAAAAGTTTCTATGAAACTTTTGACTGGCACCAGAGTGCCTACTGAGCATGCCCAGCATGCTATGATATTCCCTGCCACAGGGGTCTCCCTTTAGTCTTGGTTTGTAGCAATAGCGTTAGCCAAAAATAAAATAAAACGTATCGGACCCAGCTCCGCGGGGTGGCGGGTGGGTTTCGTGAGGACTACATCCTGCTGTCTTGGGATAACACCTATTACAAGGTAAGCAATTTTGCTTTATCCCAGGACAAGCAGGATGCTAGTCCTCACATATGGGTGATTAGCAAGCTAGAGGCTGAGTCATTTTGTCATGTAGCAACAGTGAAGTATTGTTGATGGAATGAATCAGCCGAAGATCACAGCAGGTTGGATGTAGAAGAAGTTGGGATTATACTGGAAACAAGTTCTTTAAGACGGATTGTCCATAGGCTGAATCTTGTCTTCCTTCTTTGTCTAAACAGTAGTGAGCTGCAAAAGTGTGAAGAGAACTCCATGTTGCTGCTTTACAAATGTCCAGAATAGGTACAGAGCGAAGGTGTGCTACTGAAGTTGACATTGCTCTGACTGAGTGTGCTTTTACTCGCCCTTGAAGAGTAAGGCCTGCCTTTTCATAACAAAATTGTATGCAATCTGCTAGCCAGTTGGACAGAGTATGCTTACCCACTGCTTTACCTGGTTTGTTTGGATCATAGGATACAAACAGCTGACTGGATTTTCTTTGGGCTGTTGTGCGGTTTAAATAGAAGGATAACGCACGCTTGCAGTCCAAAGTGTGTAAGGCTCTTTCACCCTGATGGGAATGAGGCCTAGGAAAGAATGTTGGTAAAACTATGGATTGGTTCAAGTGAAATTCCGTAACAACTTTAGGAAGGAATTTTGGACGTGTACGGAGGACTACCCTGTCATGTAGGAACTTTGTAAAAGGTTCGTATGTGACTAGCGCTTGTAGTTCGCTGACCCGCCTAGCTGAAGTAATGGCTATGAGAAATACCGTTTTCCAAGTAAGGTATTTATGGGTTCAAATGGAGAACGCATAAGCCTAGTTAATACTACGTTCAGATCCCATTGTATGCTCGGGGAATGAACTGGAGGTTTAATGTGAGTGAGGCCTCTCATGAATCGACTCACGAGAGGCTGTGTAGAAATGGGTGCATCTCCCAGTTTGTTATGGTAAGCTGAGATTGCACTTAAGTGTACTCTTACAGATGATGTCTTAAGACCAGAGTCTGAGAGATGGTAAAGGTAATCTAGTAGCGAGGTAGTGGGGCAAGTGAAAGGATCTAAATCTTTGTTAATGCACCACCGAGTAAACCGTTTCCATTTGTAGGAATAATTCTTTCTAGTGGACGGTTTACGTGAAGCTATAAGTACCTGAGATATAGTGGTTGGAAGGTGGAGAGGCTGTAAGATCAAGCTTTCAACATCCATGCTTTCAGGGACAGGGACTGAAGGTTGGGATGGCGCAACTGGCCCTGTTCCTGAGTTATGAGATTGGGAGCTACTCCCAGGCGAATTGGATCCCAGACAGAGATCTAGCAGTGTGGGAAACCATACTTGTCGAGGCCAATATGGGGCTATGAGTATCATTGTCCCCTTGTCCTGTTGTAACTTCACTAGAGTTTTGGTTATGAGTGGTATCGGAGGATACGCGTATAACAGGCCTGAACTCCAATGGCGAGCAAAGGCGTCCCTTGGTAGGCTGTTCTGCTGCCAGAGGAGAGAGCAGTAATTGTTCACTTTGTAGTTCAGATGGGACGCAAAGAGATCTATTGTTGGTTGACCCCAGCGTTGAAATATCTTGGTTGCTATCGTTGGGTCGAGAGACCACTCGTGTGGTTGGAAGTGATGGCTGAGGCGATCCGCTACTGTGTTGTGGATGCCTGCTAGGTAGGTGGCCCGTAACAGAATTGAGTGTGCTAGGGCCCAGTCCCAAATTTGAGCTGCTTCCTGACAAAGGAGGTACGACCCTGTGCCCCCTTGTTTGTTGATGTACCACATGGCTACTGTGTTGTCCGTTTGGATCAGAACAGTCTTGTGTGAAAGGCAGTCCTTGAACGCATGTAGAGCATAGCGTATAGCTCGAAGTTCCAGAAAGTTTATTTGAAAGGAGGCTTCTTGCTTTGTCCATGTGCCTTGTGTCTTTAGGTGAGCAATGTGCGCTCCCCACCCTAAGGTGGACGCATCTGTAGTTAAAGTCACTTGTGGAACTGGTTGCTGGAAAGGTAGGCCTTTTAGCAAGTTGATTGTGGATGTCCACCAAAGAAGAAAAGATCTTAGATCTTGTGTTATATGAATGGGCGTGGACAATGGTTGAATGGCTTGAATCCATTGAGATTTGAGTGTCCATTGTGTTAGGCGCATGGTGAGCCTGGCCATGGGAGTGACATGAACCGTTGAGGCCATGTGTCCGAGTAGGGTGAGGCACTGATGAGCTGTAACTCGAGACTGATTGCAAACAGAGTGTGCTAGGAGAACGAGCGCTTGAGCACGGTCCCTTGGAAGAAAGGCTTTCGCTGTGATGGTGTTGAGATCTGCACCTATGAAATGCAACTGGTGAGATGGTATGAGATGGGATTTCTCGTAGTTGATGAGAAACCCCAAGGAGTGAAGCAACTTTATTGTGAGATGGAGAGAAGTGAGAGCTCCGCTTTGTGTTTGACTGCTGATGAGCCAATCGTCCAAGTAAGGAAACACATGTACTCTTTGCTTGTGAAGATGTGCCACCGCTACTGCAAGACACTTCGTGAACACTCGAGGTGCTGAGGCTAGGCCGAAAGGCAGTACCCGGTATTGGAAGTGTTGACCTTCCACCAGAAATCGCAGGTACTGTCGATGAGGAGGAAAAATGGGAATGTGAGCGTAAGCATCTTGAAGATCCAGAGAGCAGAGCCAATCTCCTTTTTGAAGAAGAGGTAGCATGGTGCCTAATGACACCATCCTGAATTTTTCTTTTTTGAGAAATTTGTTGAGATTTCTGAGATCCAGGATAAGACGTAGGCCCCCGGTTTTCTTTGGAATGAGGAAATATCGGGAGTAGAATCCTCTGCCCCACTGAGGCCTGGGAACTCTTTCTATGGCCCTGGCAGTCAGAAGGGTGGATAATTCTGTTTGTAGAATTGTGGAGTGATGAGACACTGTCCAAGATGGGATAGGAGGATTTTCGTTTGGTACAGTGAGGAAATCCAAGCGATACCCTTGAGTTGTAATTGAGAGTACCCATTGGTCTGTCGTGATGGAGGTCCAAATTTGATGGTAATGAGATATTCGGCCTCCTACGGGTAATTGTGGACAAGGATTTTGGGAATGGCTCCTGCTCTCTGGTTGGATTTCAAAATCCAGAAGTGGACGCTGCAGGCGGAGGCTGCTGAGGCCTAGCAGGTCTCTGGCGAGGTTGTGACCGTTGAGTAGGCCGTTGCTGTTGTCTGGGTCTGGCTGCTGGAGGATAATATCGCCTAGGGCGATAATATGGTTTCCTTGGTTCCCTTCTTGGAAGCCTCCGAGAAGGTTGCTCTTGTGGCAGCTGAGACAGCTGTTTAAGGGTCTCAGTGTGGTCCTTGATTGTTGCCACTGCCTCTGACTATCACCAAAGAGGTTTTCCCCCAGGCAAGGCAGATCTGCCAAGCGCTCTTGTACCTCTGGTCTCAGCTCCGATGATTTCAACCAGGCCCACCCTCTAGCAGTAATTCCTGACGCTGATAACCGGGAGGCTGTCTCAAAGGAATCATATGTGGCCCTTACCTCGTGTTTTCCCGCCTCTAGGCCTTTGTGCACGAGTCTTAGCAATCCATCTTGAAGTTGGTCAGGCAATTGGTGTGAAAGTGTTTCAACCTGTTTCCACAGGTCTCGCTGGTACTGATTCATGAAAAGCTGGTAAGAATTTATTCTGGATACCAGCATGGCAGCTTGGAATATTTTCCGTCCAAGATTGTCTAGGAACCGGTTATCTTTCCCAGGAGGTGTGGAGGCATGCTGTTTCAACCTCTTGGCCTTCTTCTGGGCCGATTCGATCACCACTGATTGATGTGGTAACTGAGTTTTCTGAAACCCTGGGATGGGCTGAACCAGATAAGTGGCATCAGCACGCTTGTTGACTGCCGCCACAGATCCAGGGTGCTCCCACATCCTGTACATCAATTCTTGTAAGACCTCGTGAACTGGAATGGCAAGAATTTCCTTAGGAGGATCTACGAATTGAAGTACCTCCAAGGTTTTTTGTCTGCTGTCTATCTGAGAGGAGGGAGAAAGGGATTGTTTCAGACATTTCCTTTATAAAATTTGAAAATGAAAGATCCTCCGGTGGTGATGGCTCAGAGAGGATATCCTCTTCAGATGAAAATTCTGAGTCACTAGTGTCCAGAGGATGCCCTGTTGGCCTAGGAGGCTTAGATGGGATCTCAGACTGGTGTTTGTGGTCTGATGGGTGGTATGACACCTGATGGACCTGGCATTGGTTCCTGATATTGACCAGAACCAAGATCTTGTGGTGGAGAGGAGAAGGCATGGATAAGTGAGTCCAATCTGTCCATCAAAGGTTGAAATATGGACGAATCATGAGGTGGCACCGATTGTGCCATCGGGGGTCGGTGGCCGCATTGGAATCGATGGAATGTGAGGCATCGGCATGGACGGCATCGCTGGTTGCCGTATAGACTGCATCGGTGCTGGAACCGGCGTTATCGATGATTGCAGTGATTTCCTTGGCATCGGCATCGAGGGTACTGGCGATGGAATCGGCGATCTTATTGCGATCGGTGTCGATGGCAGAACCGGTGTAGCAGGTCGTGGCATCGCTTCGACGAAGGCATCCTTGACCGCTTGGCGTATATAAACGTCAAGTTCCGCCCGCATGGATGGTGTGAACAGAGCACCCATGGGGGGAGGCGGTGGTGGCGACATCAGCACATCCTCAGAGCCCTGAGGAGGCACGGTTCCTTCCGCCGGAATCGGCGAGGATCGCCTTGTCGATGGTTCGGAAGCCGTACTCTGGAGCCGGGGTTTCTTAACCGGTGCCCCGTCTTCCATCGATGGCTCGCCGGGTATCGGTGTAGCGGATGCCGTATGCGGCCTACGATGCCGATGGCGATGTTTGTCTTTTTCGCGGGCTCTCTCACTGCCCGATGGCGAGGGGGAGGAAAATGGAGCGTCTCCCGACTCACCTGAATGACGTTTTTTCAGGACGACTTTCCTAATCGACCCAGCCGGAGACGATTGTGTGGAAGTAGATGGAGCAGTAACCAGTTGTATTTTGAATAACTGGTCCATTTTGTCGAGCCGCAGACGTCGACCTTTCGAGGTCATCGTGGCACATAAGGGACAATTCTTCACGTCATGCCCTTCACCACGGCAGAGGACACAGTCCTGGTGAGGGTCTGTGATGGACATGTTCCTTGTGCATTTTGGGCATTTTTTGAAACCTGTAGCCATTCTGTAGCCGGACAGCCGTCGACGGCCTATGACTCAGGTAAAAAATTTGTGGAAACGGAACGGAACCACGTAATCGGTAAAAACTTACCGCGATGTCTAAACTAAGGGAGACCCTTTGCGGTTGAAGTTTTTAGAGTTTTCCGTGAGGAAAAAGTTGTGGAGAATCCCACAGGACTCCTAATATCCGCAAGGCTAACTGCTTCGCAGAAAAAAGAAGACTAAAGGGAGACCCCTGTGGCAGGGAATATCATAGCATGCTGGGCATGCTCAGTAGGCACTCTGGTGCCAGTCAAAAGTTTCATAGAAACTTTTACAGAAGTTTTCCGTACATAGGGCTCCATTACTGATGTCACCCATATGTGAGGACTAGCATCCTGCTTGTCCTGGGATAAATGTAAATAGTTAACATTTTGTCTAGTAGTGGCAACATTTGGTTGCCAGCTTTTTGGTTTGGTAATTCAAAAAAAAAAAAATAAAAAATACATGTTTTCACATTGACATCCCCTCGTCTATTAAATGAGTTGGAGGAAGCAGAGCTGTGTACTGCGTACGGCACAAAGATGCAATTGAAGGCGCTCTCAGTCTTGTTAGATTTCCTTATCCCCATTTACTGTACAACCCTGAGCAAGGTTCTTAAGTTCCCACACTCTAACTCATTGGGGTAAGTTTGGCTTACTCTGCACGCTGGCCGTGCTACACAATAGCGCGCTTTTGTTTCCTGCCTCCTGAACTAGCTATAGCCAAATATTTCCAATTCATTATCTCAAGTTCTTATGGGAATTTTCAGGCAAAAGGCTGCACAGTAAATATTTTCCTCTTCCTTAAGAGACAAAGAAAATTTCATTCTCAGCAAATGCAGAAATCTGGGGGTCTGACCTGCACTCGCACTCAAATGCTGGGGGTCTGGGGCATCGGAACAGGCAGTGTAGAAATTAAAGGACTGAAATCTGAAAAGCCCACGACTGACAGATTTTTATACATGGCTTTTGACCTTGTAAGCAAGGCAGGGACGACCCCCACAGAAAGGATCAACGGCATTCTTTGCCGTTCGGTATTGCCTTTTTTCTTATTTTTCTTAAAATCAAGCTCTTCTGTGCGACCATTGATGCTACAATCCTGAAAACTAATAAAAAGAGAAAAAGCTACCCAACGTACTCTCTCAATGCCATAATCCCATTTCTAGCTATTTTATGAACCTATAGGCTACACAAAGCCATACTGAGATCACACACCAACGATTCATCCGAGCTCTGGGGCAGGGGTGACTGCACAGAGGCTTCAGAGAAGAGCAGGCTTATTTAACGAGTTTTATATACCGTCATTTGGATTCGTCATCATAACGGTTTGCGATGGTTTACTCTGCCATTCTGACTTTCCGCTGGAGGGCTGGCATCTAAGATGCCGAAGCTATGCAGGATGCCCCCACCAGCCTTACGTAACAATGCAGTACTTAACCATTCAGATGCCTCGCCGAAATGCAGGCATCAAATTTCCCCGCACGTCTGGCCTGCAGATGTGTGCAGCTTCCTGACTGCCTCAATGCTTCTTTTACTCGTGTTTTAAAGAATACTCTCAAACTCACACTAAAAAAAAAGGGAACAAGGATGGATCTGTTCATTATGCAGTCGTTGGGCCAGTTACAGAGAGAGACTGAGCACTCCCACACGAGAGAGGCGGTCCGAACACACCGTGGAAACGAACTCATAGTGGGGAGGGAGAATGGAGAACAGGGTATTTAAAAACATGCATGTATATGTACACTATATCTATCTATCTATATCTATATCATGCACTGCGGTTTTTGGTCTAGTTACTTTGTGTGTGCAAAAAGTTATGCATGCACAGTGAAATGACTGCACATCCCTGATACAATAGCGCTTAGTGCCCCCAAGACTGAGGGAAAACAAAAAAAAAAAAAAACGAACAAGTAGTTACTTTTTATTAAGCTATTAAATCTTGTGTGTAAAACTTTTGGCGATTCTAATAAAAGCATCATGTTTATTCAGCTATTTTGCTGGTTCTTTTAATGAGAACATTTTGTAATAACAGTTTCCATCAACTTTTCTAGATTAATTGGACAGGATTATTCAGGTCTTCTTTGGATCTGCACCAGTTAGGGAAAATCATTTCCGAGACTGAACCTTTTAATACCCACAGGCACCATCAGAGTTTCTTCTGGATGGTTGGCAAGAGTTCATATAAAATCACCAGCTTTTTCTACTGATTTTATTTTATGTCATAGATTTTATAAAGCATCTGCTAAGTCTTTAAAAAAGGCTGTCCAAGGTAGTGAACAACAAACAATAAAACTAACACAATACTATACAATCAAAAATATATTGTTCAAAAGTTGTCAATGTAACATCACTGGAAACCAACGTCCTGACCAACAGAATGGGCTTTGCATGGGTGGTAGCAGGGATAGAAAGTTCCTGAAGTCTGATCATCTGGGGCCAAACAAAATGGCATTTGGCAGACCTGGGAATGGTTGCCACAGGCCTTGGAAGTGGAGGAGCTGTTTCTCACCTTCAGGAGAGCAAAACAACCACCCAAAGAAACAAGTTTGCTTACTAGAAACAGTATTTTCTGTAGATAGCAGGATGAATTAGCCATGCTGCTTGGGTGAAGTCAGACGGTGCCCTCGCGGACGTTGTTACAGGAAGCAAAGCTTTGAATGGTGTTACACCTGAGCAGCTCTTCCCGTCAGTCTCCTCAATGGTATAATTAAGCTGAGCACACTGCCATGAAGAGAAGAGGAAGGGTAGACAAGACATGTCTGGGGGTAAGCAAACTTGGTTTTTTTTTCCCCGTTTATATACAGGTTGAAGCTGTTTGGGAAACCCAAGCTAAGGTAAAGAAAAAAAAATCAGAACAGTGGACAGGGATGAGGGTCTGATTTAGTACCTCATCCCTGTGTGCCAATACGAGGCATACGACCCACTTATTTTTGGGGGGGTTTTTTTTTTGTTTTTTTTTTTACCATGGTCTCTCAGTGGACATGTCTGTCCCCCTCCACTCAGTGCAGCAACACTGTGTGTCCCAGTCTGCTGTCAGAGGCTGCCAGCCGGTCTAGGCAGTAGTGGGAGGTAAAAGTATGAATCTATGACCAGGTAGCAGCCCAGCAAATGTCTATCGGTACACCTCTGAGATGAGCAATGGAGGATGCCGCAGCCCGCGCTTGGACTGAGCCATGTAGCGGGCATGGGTAGATTCGTGGCAGAAACGAATGCAGCATATAATCCAATTGGAGACTGTTCTCTTGGAGACTACTGCACCCCAGTGCGTTCAGATTAAAAAACACAAAGAACTGTGAAGAACAGCGGTGAGGTTGAGTTCTTTGTTTGTAATAAGCTAGAATTCTCTTATAGTCAAAAGCGTGGAGCAACACCTCCCTCTTGTTACCATGTGGCTTGGGAAAAAATGTAGGCAGGGAAATAGCTTGATTGATGTGAAAAGCAGAGTCCACTATTGGGAAGAATTTGGGGTATGTCCTAAGCACCACCTTGTCATGGTAAAATTGTAGATAGGGCGACAAGTGTACTAGGACTTGAAGATCACTTACTCGACGAGCTGAAGTGATTGCTACTAGGAAAAACCACCTTCCAAATGAGGTACTTCGAGTGGGCAGAGTGAAGTGGCTCGAAGGCAATCTTCATGAGCATTGAGAGGACTATGTTCAGATTCCAAGGCACTGGTGGTTTCTGAACTGGAGGAAGAAGGTTGAAAAGGCTTCTCAAAAATCGGGATACCAAGAGATGGGACGCGCCATGGAGGAGTTTTGATCTCTGTCATGGTAAGCGTCTATAGCACTGAGATTAATTCTGATGGAAGAGGTAGCTAAACCAGACTGAGATTAAGCAGGTAGGCCAGGAGTTCGTTCGGTATCAAAAATGGGGAGATTAGGTTTTCCTGACAGCACTTGACATCTCTTTTCCACTTTGAAGGAATAATTTCTCCTGGTGGCAATGATGATCTGTTGAATGCTTGGAGAAAGAGCGAGATGCTGCAAGATTTCACGTTCAATATCTAGTCCGTAACCCTCCTGCACTATATTGAGAACCCAGTCTGTGGTGATACGATTCCATTCTGCAGCAAAATGGAAAGTTCGGGCTCCCACAGGGAAGAGAAGCTGTGGCTGTGCAAGCTTCAAAAAGACTGAGGGGATTTTTGAGTTGATGGTTGAGATAGTTTCTGTTTCCTTTGGCATGGTCTCTGTTGAGATTGCTGAGACTGCATGTGAGATTGAACTGCTTGAAAGGTCTCCTTTGATAGTACAAAAGTTTCCTATACTGGTGGCAGAATCTCCTAGATGCAGATTCAGAGTCTGAAAAGGACGATTAAGGAACCAACAGTGGCCGACCAGTCTTTACTGTGTCTCTCAACTGGTCTACAAAGAGATTGTTTCCAGAGCAAGGAAGATTTGCCAGTTTGTTATGAACGTCATCCTTGATGGAACTTGACCGGAGCAACGCCAGGGACATGCTGCAATTGCCGCGGCAGACGTGCGGGAGGAGGTCTCGAAGGACTCATACACAACTCTTAACAGGTGTCTCAAACCTTCTATGTCATAGAAGGGTTGCGGGGTGATCGGTTGGCCGGTCTCCAAGCACAGGAATGGCTTAAATGATTGTAAGCACTCATAGTACTGCACCATATAAAATTGGTGTTGCTGTATCCTGGATGTCAGCATTGCACTCTGGAAGGTCTTTTTCTCTCTCATCCAAAAACCTGTGCTCTCTGTAAAGGCACAGATGCATGTAACTTGGATTTTTTTTGCACGCTTCATAGCAGACTCTACTACAACTGAAGCGTAGGGAAGCTGGACTACCCCATAGACCGTGGCCTTCTGCAATCTAAATTTGAGATCCAATTTCCTGGAGACTGGAAGAATGAGTCTGGGGACTCCCACATTTTTGTAAGCATCACATCAAAAATCTTATGGGTTGGGAGAGCTGTGGGCGCCGCTGGCACTTCCAGAATGTCAGATTTCTTCTCTGGGATCTGGCATCTTCTTTACATCAATTTCTAGCACCCCTCCTAGTTTCTCTACAAACTTAGCATAAGTGAGATCTTCTGGAGGAGAAGAGTGATCAGGGGGCTCTTCCGGGGAGTCAGAAGGAATGCTCGTTAAGCTAGGAGATATATCCAATGGAGAAGCTTGAACTAAAGGGGAAAAAAGCGGAGAGTTTTGCTTGCATGGAGAGGCGGAAGTCCACGATTCTGGTGACAACGGAGTGCGATTTGAAAGCCCATTACTACTTGGTCCTGGAAGAACTAGGGGGTGGCATTGTTGGATACCAAGATGAAAGAAGATGCCATACAATTGAGGAGATTTGATGAATGGCCTATTGCGAGTCTGCCAACTGTGCGACAGGCACCTGATTCCGCTCCACGCCGGTGGGCGACGGGTACCCCATGGACTAACTGCTGCAGCCAAAATATCCGAAGGCCTGTTGCTTATGATCCAGATGCCTTTGGTTCAGCGGACTTACATTATGTCTTGGCTCCAGCTCCTCCTGCAGAATAAAACGCTGCAGGTGGGATCGGTCAGGCAGGTCAGAGTAAATGGTATGGCTCTCCTGGAAAGATTGTGTCAAGTGGTGACAGTAAAACCTAATCTCCCCATTTTTTATACTGAACTCTCCCCCTCCCCTGGGAGACTGCGGTGTTGTCTTTTTCTTTTGGTATGAGGGCTCAAGTGATCTCTGGATTCTTGAATACTTTTATGAGCCAAAGGAGACCTGTGTTCTCTTATCTCTGGATGACAAACGCAAAGGCGGTGCCTGATTCACTGAATGCCGGCTTCCTTCTTAGAAGGAAGCTGTGTATGCATCTTGAGTTGTGCGCCATAGATCTGTCAATAATAGGTGATGCGGAATGTGGTGCTGGTGCCGTTTGAGTCGATTATGTGGTGTGCCGTACGAGGCGCGATGCTTCTCCGCAGACAAGTCATCCAATGCCTGCATAGATGTGTCTTGGTGCCAAACGGGTGATGCAATTTGTTTAGGCAGACGCTTGGAAAGGTCAGACAGTGCTTTCGACTCAACATTGGGGTGGTCCAGGCAAAGATAACAGTAGTTGTGGTGGTCCGTGATGGATATAATGTATACACACTGACAGTACTTGAAACCCAGGTTTTTTTTTAAGACATGACGGAGCACTAAAAAGTGCTACTGGAGTATCACTGAAGTGAAGAAATTAAGAAAATGAAAAAACAAATTGAAAAATGTCCTGCACGAGGAGACTGAAAGGAGACTAGAAAAACACGTCCTTGTCCGAGCGTGGATAAAATAGCACTGAGGAGACTGATGACTAGCTGCGCAGGCACACCACCACTCGAAGCTTTGCTTCCTGTAACAACATTTGCGAGAGCGCTGTCAATGATGTCACCCAAACAGCATGGCTAATTCTGCCTGCTTTTCGACGGAAAATAAAAATCAAAATATTAAACAAAATCAGAAAACAGCAAAAGCAAATAGGTGTTAAAAGTTTCCTAAATATGTTTTTCCCACCACCAGCAGTAGCAATGCAAGTTATCCACGTTGTCCTGCCAGCCTGCCTCTCCACCGCAGTACAGAGCGCTCCTTTTTATATCGAGCCAGTTTCTGATAAAAATTTAGCTTGTACAGAAGAAGTTTATTTTTATCCTGAATCCTTTTTTTAAAATAGAGTGCTCCCTTGTAATGGATTGTGCTTTTATTTGTTCCTTCTAAATTTTTATGTTCATGAGCAAAATAGAAAATACAAAAATAAAATATTTTGGCAGATTTTTGTTTCCACTTTCAATTTTTACCCTCTTTCTCCCTCCAGCCTCTTTCCACCTGATCATCTTTTGCCTGACTGCAGAAGCAGTAGCGACATCTATCACCAGCCCCGTTTTGACAGCAGTGGAAATTCCTGTCTGACTAGGAATGGAATCAAGACACAAATTTTAGGAACCCAGCAGTGCTGGCCTTACCTCTAGGCAGTCTCCTCAGAGCACTAAACTTCAGGGGTGGGGGGGGGGGGGGGGGAGGGGACTAAAAAAAAAAGTGCTCTACCAGCACCCAACCAGTGGAAAATAAAGAGGGGCCACCCAGGAGAACAGGGTAACTGGCGGGAATCCCCAGACCCTGCCAAACGAAAGCGAGATGCCTCAGGGCAGAACAGCATGCCAGGCAGAGATCCCAGGCCATGCTGGCCAATGAAATGAAGGAACCAGCAAAGAAGGAGCCCGGGCTGCAGCCCCACTGCTCTACCTCCTCAATGCTGGCACCGCAAACATGGTTGTAACTCAAAGGGCCTAGTGTTGATTCTTGTGCTGCTGCCAGCTTGTGCGTTTTCAACAAGCTCATGGTGCCAGCAATGAGACAAAGCAGTGGGAGCCACAGCAGAGGCTCCTGCTGCTAAGTTAACCTAAGGAAGAGCAGGAGAGAGAGAGAGAAGGAGATGGCAATGGGCAGATGCTGATGTAAAGACTGGGGGGAGGGGGCAGATGCTGGGGAAGGACAAAGAGGTGAAGGCAAGAGAGAAGACTGGTGGCAGCAAGAGGTAGTTCATCCCCCCTCTCCTCACTTTTAAAAGTGGTAGTACCTGGGCAGGAGAGAAAGCTGGTATGGGGCACTGAAGTACAGCAAAAAGGAGGTAGCACCATGCCAGAGCCACCACTGGTGGAAGGATGCTGGAGCTGCTGGGGGGGGGGGGGGGGGGGGGAGTACTGCCAGCCCCAACCCTATGCCCAAGCGACCTGGCACCTGACAATCATCCAGCCTTGAAAGCAGGCATGGGTACATAGGAATTTACAGACACACATACACAGGAATATACTAAAAGGTAAATTAAGAAGAATCTTAGTTCTTTTGGATGTTAAATGCCAAGTGAATTCTCTTAGGGAAAACACAAACCATCTTTTGTACTGTCACTTTAATTTAGCAGAAATTCTGGCCACACAATATTGGGAAAACCATTTAGTACCTCCTTTTGGGGTCAGATGGTTTTGGGCTTGCTCAGTTATTTAAAGGTCTGAAGGAACGTGACCAAGAGCACAGAAAACCAAGAAGTGAAACCTGTAACTTAAGTACCGATATCTGCCAACCTCGTAATGTGCTTCTGCTCCTTGTGCAGTGCTAATTCTGTACCAGAGAAATCATGAAAAAATGTCTTTTTAATTTAAAGTTACTTATAAACTGCACCAATCTAAAACTTTTAGGAGGTTTATATGACAGGACATTAGGCCAGCAACAGAACAAAATGGACAATGCATTCACTACTAGGGAAATAAACACGAAGCTTAGCAAAAGCTCAGTGTGACCCTCTCCCACCAAAAAAAAAAAAAACGTCTAATGTGAACTCTGCTGGCCAGGGTTTCTCACGCCTTTTACACTAAAATCCAGGTGTGCACAACTATACTCAGCCTTGCCACGCAAACTTTAAAAAGGAGGAGCCAGCCCGCTCAGTCAATGCAAGCAAGCAAATGGTTCATCTGCATCATTCCTTTAAGAGTGAATATCAAGCAAACCAGACAGCTGTGCACAGCACAGAGCAGGTATTTCAGCTATGAATGTTCCTGGCCAAAAACAGGTTTCTGGCTTGGTTAGCTGATATGACTCGCTCCAAATCGGGAAAGAAAAAGCAGAACAGAACAATGCAGCGCTCTCACGTCCACGGCCCCTTGTTTTGCCAAACTAGCCCCTTTCAGGTCTATTCAATATCTTGGAGTGTGATACTGCAGAGAAGCTCAGAAGGAAAAAAATTTTTTTTTTTGCACCTGCCACCAAGATCTGCAACCAAGTGGACACCCCTGAGGGATCAGACAAAATGAAATGATCTAAGAAAGCTGGAGGAATGGGCGCGCGCTTCAATTTCAATGCAAAAAGAAGAAGTGCAGGGTCCTGCTTTTGGGATGCAGAAATTCAAAGGCACAATACACGTTGGGGAGAGGGCGACCACATGGATGTGCAACCATGAGAGCAATCTCAGGGTGACCCAAATCCAAGTAGTTACTGGCACCCAAGGTGAGTAAGCATTTAAACACAAAATATATCTAAAACCAAGATTATCACACACTGAAGATTAAAGTTAAAATTAACAACCTTTCCAATTAAAATCACATCATGATTATCAGAAGTGTTCACTGCTAACATTAAATAAAATGTGTATCCCATTAATTATTCTAAATTGCCAGAGGCCTGTTCACAGAGCCATTTCTATCAATTTTTTAAACTGCTTCATATCATTTGTGAAATGTACTTCTCTAGGCAAGGAATTCTAAATAACTGCAGCTTAGCATGACAAGGTCTGCTGTCAAGTCCTGGACAACTAGGTTTCCAGAGGGCCTCCATGATGTACCATCTGTAAAAGCAGCCAAAAAACAGGCAGGGAGGATCCTAGAGGACATCAAAAGATAGTTCAGGACTTGATTATGAAGTGCCTTAAATATTAGTAACTGGGAGCCAGTGCAGGTCTTTCAAAAACAAGAGAGACACGAGCTCTAATTCATGCACCAGCCACCGTACAAGCAGCTACGTTTTATAATCAGTTGAAGTCAGAAAGAGCTTCAGAATCTGTTTGCGTCCAATGATCAAGACAGCAAAGCAACATAATAAGGCAGTAGCCAGAGCCATAAGGATGCCAGTATACATAGAGGCAGAACCAAGAATGAAAAAGTGAGGGGAGGATATCCTTAATGAATATGTATGAGATTGATTTCCATACAACGGAGACCCAGGGTATATGCAAATCTATCTCATGCATATTCATTGTGGCAATCCAGGAGAGGATTGGGAAACACTGCTCTATGATGTGTTACGAATGTATGTAAGAATGACTAAGTATAAACAAAGTAAGAAATTGGCAATGGGAGCAGTTGAGAGCAGAGCTAGGTACTGAGAATGGGCAGATTTCGGTTCCACCCCAGTCCTTCACCGTGGCCCCTGTCCCTGGTGAAGAAGGCACACTGCTGCTACCATTAGGCATTTTGTAAAAACCCTTGAGGCTGCCAAGAGCCCAAAAGGGAGAACCTTGAGTTGAGTTGATAGTGATAGGAATCCTACAAAACAGAGGTATTTCCATCAGGAGTGACGTATAAGTATGTGAGCAGAGCCTTCTTTCGATCCAGAACGCACATTCAGTCTCTCACTGATGGATGCATGGAGACCAGAGGCACCATGGACCATATTGTATCTGGCAACTGCAAACTAAGGACACAGGATAGAGATAAGGATGTTGAGATGGGAGGGTGGTAAGTGTAGTGACTCACCCTTAGGGCTTCTCAATAATTATTCCCTCCTCAAAAGTGCTGAATGCCATTGACTGGGCTGGGGATTGGTACTCCAGTTGCACCAGGGCACAGAGCATTGATGGATCTGATGCTGAATGCATTGACACAGCAAACAGCTGCATCGCTTGAAATAGAGGCCTGGTATGTCAACAGCATCCATATCTGATGCTTCAGAGTGTATCAATGGACAGATCCAGACCTCAATTTTAATGGCACCAACTGTGCCACCGGCTCCAACACAAGGCATTTTTCTTGTGTTGAGCCACGTGAGGCCTGAGAAAGGCTCAAACACTTGTTCGTATTGCTTCTTCAGTTTCCACTGTAAAAGAAGAAATGACAAAAGTTGTTTTATCTCCCAGGCCCTATTCCTCTGGGACCTTGGTGACATGTAGTCAGTGTCATGTTGTGACCCTCTATTGAGGGGGTGATGAGGCAACTCGGCAAGGTAGACTGAAAACGAGAGAGAAAGTGAGTGAGCGAGCAAGCAAGCGAGAGATCGCGAGCGACACAAAGCAAGAGCAAGCATGAGAGCGAGAGCCCATGCAAACATGGGCCAAAAAAAAAAATAAATAAAAAGGCAGAGGCTCAGGAGGCTGCACTTGCCAGGTAATGCCTGTGCATGCTCAATAAAGCAAAGGCTTTATGTCATAGGAGAGAAGGGTCTGTTCAACGCCATCTGATGAAGTCACTCACGTGTCATGGCTAATTCAGTCCTGCTTGTTGACAAAGAAAGCAATATGCAGTGTCATTAGGCAACAAATACCCATCAGAATGGAATAGGCTCTATGGCAGTGATGGCAAACTCCAGTCCTCGAGGGCCACAAACAGGCCAGATT
This sequence comes from Rhinatrema bivittatum, assembly GCF_901001135.1. Taxonomy (NCBI): domain Eukaryota; kingdom Metazoa; phylum Chordata; class Amphibia; order Gymnophiona; family Rhinatrematidae; genus Rhinatrema; species Rhinatrema bivittatum. Next base: position 795,773,282 of record NC_042616.1, on the reverse strand, counting down.
TTCAGGATATCTATATTGAATATGCACGAGAAAGATTTGCATGCACTGCCTCTATTGTATGCAACTATCTCATGCATATTCATTGTGGATATCCTGAAAACCAGGCCAGTCTGTGGCCCTCGAGGGCTAGATTTTGCCATCACTGCTCTATGGTATAAATTAGACAGCTTTTACCTCCTCTAAGCCCACTAATTTGCTGATATATATAATATATATATATATATATATACACACACACACACACACACACACACACACACCTCCACCACTGCTATTCCCAGGGTGTCAAAACTGCTATTTGAGACGTTCGAAACACACCCTAAACTAAACACACCTTGAGGGCTATAGAGTTCATATCACCCTTCAAAATCCAGCTCAGGTGAGCAGAGAACAGCATTCTCTTATGAAAGTCATTTGGTGACTTGTGAGAAATGAGAAATTACTACTTACCTGATAATTTTGTTTTCTTTAGGATAGACAGATGAATCCAGAAGCAGTGGGTTATGCATCTCTACCAGCAGATGGAGAATGAGCAAAGCAGACATTTTATTATATTTCTCTGCAAAAGCCAACTGTGGACAAACTAACAAAACTTGATTAACATCAGATAACTATTCCAGTACTCTCAACAGGAAACACTGAGCTCAGACAAAGAATGCATTAACACTAGTCTAGGGACTGGATTAACACTTACCAATAACCCCTGGACCACGTAGCCACGCAGGAGGACCATAGCACAATTATTTGGTGGCCAAGGGCAGGAAGCTGAATTCATATGTCTATCCTAAAAAGAATGAAATCATCAGGTAAGTAGTAATTTCTCATTTCTTAGCGTCTAAACAGATGAATCCAGAACCAGTGGGATGTACCAAGGCTAATCCCGAATAGGGTGGGAGGCTGCCCACGATCCAGTCAAAACCACATGTGCAAAGGCTGCGTCCTCCCGGGCCTGCACATCCAAACAATAGGACCTGGAAAAGGTGTATAAGGAGGACCATGTCGCAGCTCGGCAAACGTCGATGGGAGATAATCTAACCTCCGCCCATGACACTACCTGAGCCCTAGTGGAATGAGCCTTAACCTGACTAGATAACTGCTATTCAGCATCCACATACACGGCTGTGACTACCTCCTTAATCCAGCAAGCTATTGTAGCCTGCTAAGTCAGCTCTCTGTTTACCTCCACCAAAGAGGACAAACAGGTGATCCATCTTCCTGAGAGGCTTAGAAACTTCCAGATATCTCATGTCTCTTAACATCCAAGGGTTGCAACAGGCAATATTCCTCCACATGTCTCTCCATGTCCAGAGATGGCAGAGAAATGGACTGATTCAAGTGAAAATCCGGGACCACTTTTGGCAAAAAGGAATGAACAGTACACAGCTGTATCACCCACCGGAGTCACTCGAAGGAATGGTTCCCAGCAAGACAAGGTCCTTCGATCTTCACACCAAGCCTCACTCGCCAAACCTGCACAGAGGCTAAGAAGGTGAAAAAAAAAAAAACTTTGCCATCTTGCTAAGAGTCAGAATTACCGCAGTAGAATATCCACACTTCAGCAAGCGAGCCCTCTCAAGGGCCATACTATAAGACAAAATAGAGTCGGATCTTTGGGAAGCACACATGGATCTACTGCAAGAGATCCATGTGTGCTGAAAACTGGAGGGGGTAGTCTACTAGGAGCCTTTGCAGATCTGCATACCATGGTCCCCTGGGCCAGTCTGGTGCCACCAGAAGCACCATCCCTGTGACTCTTGACCCTCCGAACCATTCTGTCCAACATAGGCCATGGGGGAAAGGCATACAGCAGTTTGTCCTCTGGCCATTCCTGCACGTAAGCATTGATGCCCAAGGACTTTGGATCTCTCCTACAACTGAAGAATCGAGGGACCTTTGCATTGTGAAAAGTAGTCAGCAAGTTCACAATGATCCACTACACGCTGAAACACTTCGTCTGACAATTCTCATTCTCCTGTGTCCAGACTCTGCCTGCTGAGAAAGTCTGCTCTTATGTTGTCTTTTTCTGCAATGTGAGAAGCTGAGATCTCCTGAAGATGCACTTCCATCCATTCCATAAATTGGTCTATTTCCTGCGACACTTGCTGGCTCTTGGTTCCTCCCTGCCAATTAATGTAGGCTACTGTCGTTGCATCGTCTGACATTATCCAGATCACTCAACCCTGCAAATTGTTGCCGAACTGCAAGAATGCCAACTGGATCACCTGGGCTTCCAGCAGAGTGATGTTCCAGAGAGACTCTTCTGCACTCCAGTGTTGTCAGTTCCTAACAGTGAGCTCCCCAGACTTGGAGGCTTGCATCTGTCGTGAGTACTAGCCAGTCCGGTGAACCTAGGGAAAGCCCCTTCCTTAGGGGATCAGCTTTTAACCACCACTGCAGTTAAGTGCAAATTTCCATCAACAGGTGGAGCCAAATCGAATAGTCTTGAGACTGTGGGCTCCAACCAGAGTGTGCTGAAGAGGACACATATGTGCCCTCACCTACGGCACTACCTCTAGGGTCGTCGCCATCAATCCAAGCACTTTCAGATAGGACCACACTGTCTGGTATATTCTGTTCGTCAAGAGATGCACCTGCACCATCAGCTTCTGAATACGGCTCTCCAGCAGGAACACCCTGCCCTGTGCCGAACAGAACACAGAGATACTCTAGCGACAGACTGTCACAGATTGCTGTTGGCCAGGTTAAAGAACAACCTAATTTTTGCAACAAGGTGATCACCTTGTGCGAGTCGTAGAGGGTCTCTTCCAGACTCTTGGCCCGAATCAGCCAGTCGTCCAAATATGGATGTACCAGGATCCCATCCTCTCTCAACTTCGTTGCCACCACTTCCATGACCTTAGAAAAAGTTCTGGGCACGGTGGTCAAACTAAAAAGAAGCGCTCAAAACTGAAGACGCCCAAAACTGCGAAACCTAGAAATTATTGATGCTCTAGTCAGATGGAAATATGCAGGTATGTTTTGGACAAATCTAGAGACATCAGGAACTCCCCTGACTGTACTACCATTATCACCGAGCACAAGGTTTCCATGCGAAAATGGTCACACGCAGATTGACTCCTTTGAGATCCAGGATGGGACTAAATGAGCCCTCCTTGGGCACAATGAAATAAATGGAATATCAGCCCATATTTTCTTGAGACATGGGAACTGGAACCATAGCCCGCAGTCTGAGGAGTCTGGACAGTGTACATTCCACTGCCTGCCTCTTCTGCAGAACGCTGCAGGGAAACACCATGAATATGCCACAAGGAATACTGCGAAACTCCAGCGCATAGCCATGTCATATCACCTCCAGAACCCACTGGTCTTTAGTGAACTTGACCCACCTCAGATTAAAAAAAAAAAAAAAAAAAAAAAAAAAAAGACAGATGACCTATCTCCTGTTCCCAGAAGTGGGTCAGCACACCTTCACTGGGAGACTGCTAACAGAGCCTGCTCCCCATCTGGAACACCTGGGATGAAAGGACTGAGATCTATCCAAAGGTAGAGTCCTCTGAAAGGCCGCTGTCCTCTGTAGGGCTGAAAATGTCAAAATCCCCTAGTACAACCTCTGGAGCTGAAGGAACATGGAGCTCATTTCTTCGCTACAGGCACCATCAGATAAGGCTTACAACACTGTGCCAAAATAAGCACCCAACTTGAGCTCTGACAGGATGCTCAGGAAATGCACGTAAAAACAAGCGCATTAGTGTATATGCTTGTAAAAATGGTGCACACGTGCACAACTGGTCACCCTAGTAGATGCTCCTAAATAGGCGCACAAGCCACAATCTGATAGAACTGAAGAGGGCAGTATATGGCACAGAAAAATGTACGTGAACCAGCAGAGCCTCAGAATGGAGCCTAGCCACAAGGGTTGCTCAACCTGCCAGGCTGCCCCCCTGATCTCTGAACACCACCTGAGGCAGGAACATCCATCTCATCAGTCACTAAGCATGGAGACTGGAAGGGGGGGTGGGGCAAGGAATCCCTAATCAACTCCCCTTCTCGTCTCAAGAAATTTAAAATCTTTACCTGAGCTCAGCTCAGCCCATCCCAGCTGAATACAAGCACGGTCTCCGGCTGTGGAGGGGGAGAGTAAATACCTTCATCATCATGCTCTGCTTCCTGCACCCGCTTGCCTTTCAGCTGTTTTGTTTTTTCCCCCACAGCTAAATCCATGTCAGCTTAAAAGCCAGTTACCCTACCAAGGCATTCATCTGAGGGACCAAGGAAATCACCTCAGTAATTCACAACTGAGGGCAGGACCTTAAATTATCACCACAGGAGAGCGGGCAAATTAATCTCCTTTTCTCCTAAACTTGAAAACAATCCCCAGTAGGGAGATGCACATCCACCCATCTGCTGGAGATGGAGAATACTGGCGGGCTGGTGTCACTATTGGGATATATATACTGTGATGTCAGCTTTGCTCAGTCTCCATCTGCTGGTAGAGGACCCACTGGTTCTGGATTCATCTGTCTAGAGTTAAGAAATGATTTGGTAGTCTTAGTCTGATTCCTGTGGGAAGAAATCCATATTAATGGGGGAAAAAAAAATTCACAGTAAATTGGCACCAATTGGCACCTTTGTGGAGGCTCGTGCAAAGTCTGAATTACCAGCACCCTAACAGACGGGCCGATACAGTAAAAACACGGGAGAGCGGGCAAACAATATTATGCACGCGCGATACAGTATCTTAATTTATTTAAATTAGGCCCGGAGGTAAAAAGGCGCTAGGGACATTAGCGCATCCCTAGGGTCTCTTTTGAGAGAAGTGGCGGCTGTCAGTGGGTTTGACAGCTGATGCTCCATTTTGCCGGCGGTTCTCAAGCCCGCTGACAGCCATGGGCTCGGAAACCGGACGCCGGCAAAATTGAGCGTCCGGTTTTCGACCCAACAGCCGTGGGCCCATTAAAAAAAAAAATTTTTTTTTAATTTTTTACTTTTTAAACTTTCGGGACCTCCGACTTAATATCGCCATGATATTAAGTCGGAGGGTGCACAGAAAAGCAGTAAAAACTGCTTTTCTGTGCACTTTCCTGGTGCCCGGAGAAATTAGTGCCTACCTTTGGGTTTTGGAAGTGCTATTACCCCTTACTGAATAAGGGGTAAAGCTAGCGTGTCCAAAACGCGCGTCCAAATGCCGGCTAACAGTGCGCTCCATTGGAGCGCACTGTACTGTATCGGCCCGAGTGATGGCAGAGCAGTGAGGGAGGAGCACGAAGGGAGAAGGCTTGAACTGCCGAAGCCTGCCCCATATCTGTTCTGTGGCTAAATGGGAATTTAGTTTCTATTGCTGCCAATCCATTACTTTTCACAAGCATTAAGTTTATTAGACAAGTTTCTAAAATTTACAAAAAAAACCAAGCAAAAAAAAAAATAAAAACAATACTGGCCCAGTGTTGGTGCTATGCATTGCCATGTGGAAGATATGAGGTCTCCCATTCCCCAGATCAACCAAGATGAAGAATGCTGCACATGTGGCACTCATAACCCCTGGGACAGGGAACCTCCAGCTGTTGTGCAACAGTGACACTTAGCGGCCGGACATGAAGTCCATGACTGTGAGGTTCTATTAGGAGCAGAGACTCATTACTGCCAGGTGAGGTCTGTCACTGTCTCTGCTACTACTGGCACCTGTAGCATTGGATCTTTAGTGTTTGGGTAATTGCCAGGTTCTTGTGACCTGGTTTGGCCTCTGTTGGAAACAGGACGCTGGGCTTGATGGACCCTCGGTCTGACCCAGCATGGCAATTTCTTATGTTCGTAGTAAACAAGATGGAAGGGCAGAGCCAAAAAAAGAGAGACCCACAACACCATAGGTGCCTACCAGGAACAGGAGACAACTGGAGCAGCAGTCATTTGAGGCAAAAAAAAAAAAAAAAAAAAGAAGAAGATGGAGCCGCAGGGGCTGGGAGCAACTGCTGGGCTCCAGAAAGGAGGAATTGTGGAAAGCAAAAAATGTAAAAATTAGTTAAGCAGAGGTAAAATTTTGGGCTGCTGCCGAGATAGAGATATATATATATTAAAAAAAAGCCACACAGGGAAAAATCCCAGGTAACTGTAAATGAAGACTTATGGCACTGTAGTCCAACAAAGGCTGCTTCCAACTGAGCTGGAAGCCCAGAGGAAACTGCCAGATCAAACACACACACAGTCACTTGAGTTACACACAAATAGTGCTAGCTGTGGTGAAATGAAGGTCAAGGGCAAGATCAGTCTATGGTACTGCAGCAGGCAGGGAAAATGAGCCTTGCTGCCTTGAAGTCATGTTTCATATTTCTACATTTGTATTTTCTTTAAAAAAAAAAAAACACCCCACACAAAAAACATGCACCGTCTCTAACAGTCCATAGTAGTAGGAACCGCACCATATCCAGAGACTCTTGGCCAGCCCAGTCCGCCCTGCATTCTGAGACCCTACTTCACTGCCATCTTCTCAGCTGTGCCCTTAACCACCCCCCTTTGGGTCACTCAGTAAGACAGCCCAATCCGCAAGCTTGGGTCGGACCAGGTACAATAAGTGGATCGGAAAACCTCTTCTACGCAGAGATAATCAGGGCTGAAATCCTGGGCAGGCTGAACAGCCGACAGAAACCGCAGGGTTCTCTCACCTTCCTAAGCACAGCCGTCTGAAATAAAATTTTGTGAACCACCACCATCCTGCACCCTGGAATCTCAGGATTGTTCCATGCATTGGGGGTTCCTAAGCAGTCAAACCGGGAGGCCAAAAAAAGAATCAATAGGGCAGGGGGAAAAAAAGTTATTAAAAAGGGAAAGGATGAGTAGAAGTGTGTTTTCTCCCAGAAAATAGAACAGGAAAACAAGAGCATTCTGACATTTTTAGGAAAAAGAGTATTTATTTATTTTAAGAGTGCCTTCTGCAGCAAAAGCATGTGGGAGACTCTGGATTTGCCAAATCCATCTGTGTGTAATTGTACATGCTCTTAAGAGGAGAGTAACTGCAAAAATACCAAGGGGCGGATTTTAAAAGGGTTACGCGCATAACCCTTTTAAAAGCCTCCTGCGTGCGTCGAGCCTGTTTGGCATAGGCTCGGTGACGCACGCAAGCCCCAGGACGTGCGTATGCCCCGGGGCTTGAAAAAAATGGGCGGGGAGTGGGTGAGCATTTGCCGCTGTGCCCGGGATCGCGGGCCAGCCATCGTGCACAACATATGCCTGCCCAGAGGTAGGCGCAACTTAAAAATTAAAGGTAAGTGGAGGATGGAAGGAAAGTTCCCTCCAAGGCCGCTCCGATTTCGGAGCGGCCTCAGAGGGAACGGAGGAAGGCTGCGTGGCTCGGCGCAAGTGCAAGTTGCATAATTGTGCACCCCCTTGCGCGCGCAGACCCTGGATTTTATAACATGCGCGCACATGTTATAAAATCGGGTGTAGATTTTAAAATCTGGCCCCAAATGTATATCAAGGCCATGCTAGATTAAGCTGGTAAATATTTACATGCTAATGGAAATGCCCATCATGAACTGACTGGATAAAATACATGACAAGAGTGTACACGGAGTGTCCCATTCCCACTGAAAGCGCTCCAGAGAATCTCTTAACACATGGAGCTACTTTGGCAGGGTGGTGCATGCACATGGAGCCTCACTCTCCCCAGTCCCTCCTCACCTCTGTCTGCTAGGGGCGGAGGGCCTGGCCTCCTCGCTAGCCACACTATAGAAGTCCCCCAGTTTCACCCCCACTTATGTGCCAAGCTGCCCAGAACTGCCAGTATTTGCCTCTGCTCTGGACTGCAGTTCCCGGCTTCCCTCCGTTGTACCACACAAACTCCCGGGCACTAGCACTACTTCGGCAGGAGGGGGGCCCAGTACGTAGGACTGCACTTTCTGTAAGTCACAAATACCTGCCCTCATTTTCTAACCTGGCAGTTTCCTCCTACTGAAATTGGAACCAGGGCTGGGCTCTGACACCCTGAGCCTTCACTTTGCAACCACCTGGAGAACCTTTTCCCTTATCTTATACCCCATCCCAGCCTATGTTTAGTACAGTTGTGCATGCACCAGGAATCCCTGCAATCATAACACAGTAAAGACAGCAGAAAAGAAACAAAAGGTCCATCCAAGTCTGCCCAGCAAGCTCCCTACCATAGTATCTGCCCTGCAGGTCACCCCCATGTTTCTTCCAAGGACAGTATAGTAACTGTGCAGTTATTCCCAAGCCCTATGACAACCCATAGGTCATCCTGAAAATCCAGTGTCGCTTGTCATGCTTTGCTTATGGACTTGCCTGTAGAAGCAGTTTGGTGCTTTTTTTCCTTTATGTCTGCGTATCAGTACCCCAGACCGTAAAAGTCAGGGCCTATGATGGTTGTTGCCTGAATCCAATTCCCCTTCCTCCCCCCACTAAAGCATCGGCTGCAAGGTGTCGCCCTTAAACAGAGACAGACTCCACTCCCCAGGGCCCACGAACACTGCCTCCACAGTATCCTCGATTCTAGCCAATCCAGGGACCTTCTGCATGGCAGGCCACAACGCTTACCACCTGAACTACCAGGCTGGCATATCTCCTATTAATGGGGGATTTTTAATTAAAAAAAAAAAAAAAAGCACAGTATAACATAATGGTTACTTCTGAATCTGGTTCGCCCGTACACATTTTCTGCAGTCATCCTTCCTATTTATTACTTGCTTAAAAAAATCTTACTAAATTGATGGATGGTGGCTGGGCTCCTAGGCAAATGAATCAGGTGGAATCAGCTCAGTGTTAAAGGGATGTTAAATTAAAAGGTGATTTCAGCATTACATCAAGGCGTAATTGAGTTAGTGGAGCTGCAGTCCTTTATGTGGAAAAAGAATGAGATGGACAAAGGGGACTGGTCTATTTGTGGGAAGGGGCACAAGAGAGCAGACTTATTGATGGGACTTCACCACAGAAGATATAAATTCCCTAGGCTTTTTCGCAGGTTTAGTCTTAACCCCAACATCCTGAGTTGGAGAAATTGTCGATACAGAAGATCATACTTAAGATGTGTGCTGGCCTTGCCCTAGAGATCAAATATACTAAACTGCTTTTCTCATTTTGTGAATGGGAAACATGCCCTGTGCATCTTTCTGTAAAAGAAATACGAACATAAGTTTCCATACTGGGTCAGAATAAACTTCCTTCAAAACCAGTATCTATTTCCAACAATGACCACTCCAGGGTACAAGTACTAGCAAGTACCCAAACATTAAAGACTTCCCATGCTATTAACATAAGTAATAAGTGGCTATTCCCCAAGTCAACTTGACTAAGTTTATGGACTTCTCCTCCAGGAACTTGTCCAAAACATTTTTAAACCCAGCTAACTGCCTTAACCACATCCTCTGGCAACTAAATCCAGAGAATAACTGTGTTGAGTGAAAAAATGTTCTCCAATTTGTTTTAAATCTACTACTTACTAACTTCATAGAGCAGCCTCTAGTCCTAGTGTTGTCTGAAAGAGTAAACCACCAATTCACATTTACCCATTCTAGGTCTCATGATTTTGTAGATTTCCATATCCCCCTCAGCCGTCTCCTCTCCAAGCTGAACAGCCCTAACCTCTTTAGCCTTTCCTCACAGGGGAGCCGTTCCATCCCCTTTATCATTTTGGTCACCCTTCTCTGTACCTTCTCCACTGCAACTATATCTTTGAGATGCAGCGACCCAAATTGCACACAGTATTTTAATGATAGATTACAAATTACTAGTAATAAATCTGAAATTTCATTTTTGAGTTCATTCAGAACCCTGGGGTGTATACCATCCAGTCCAGGTGATTTTCTATTCTTCAGTTTGTCAGTCTGGCATATTATTTAATTTTTATTATGCATTTCACAAATACTGACAGCAATTTCAGCATGTCAAAGAAAGGGTACAAATAATATTACAAAATAATTCAACAACCTGAACTGCTCTCAATTTGAATTTAAGGCAAAAAATGAAATTTCCTTACAATAGTTTTCCAAAAGAGTGCAGTCTGGAATCTAGGTAAACCCCCGTTATAAAGAAAAAAGGGGGAGATCCAATAATGTTATACTTGAGCAAAAATAAAGCATTTATATTCAACAAGCAGTCATGCTGTGCTTACTATAAATTCCCTTAACAGATCTCAGCAAGGTTTAGGTAATTTTGCATCAATAAATCTGCGTAGTTCAAGCGGCTCTAAAAACACAAACCTCTCATTCTGGAATTTAACTACACATTTACAGGGGTAATAAATCACAATCTGGGCCCCAAGGGTTTTCCCCTCTTGGCACATTGAAAGAAACTTTTTTCTGCGTATTTGTGTAGGTTAGTTATGTCCGGGTATGTCCATACTTTGACCCAAAATTTCTTTTCTCTATTTTTAAGAGATATTCTTAATATTTTATCCCTGTCTGATGCATTTATAAATTTCACACATAACGTCCCCCTTTGTTCAATTTGCTCAGTCATGCTTTGTTCCAAAAAGGCTGTAATGTCTTCCATCTCTTGTTGTTGGAAACCATTTTTTTCACCTTGATCTTGGTCTTTATTCTCTGTTTTCCTTTGATTTACAAAGAAAATCTTCTCCAACGCTGGTATTTCTCCTGATGTTAACTTCAAAACTTCGGATAGATATTTTTTATACATCTCATAAGTAGATACTAGTTTAACACTAGGGAAGTTTAATATCCTAAGGTTTTTATATCTCGATTGGTTTTCTAATGTCTCAATTTTCCTGGAGTTCGCAGTATCTCCACATATCAGCCCTCTTTGGGTTTTCTCTACAGATTCCACTCTATTTTCTAGTGACTGAAATTTTTCTTTATGCTCAGACAGTATCGGGTCTATCTGGGAAACGCGATTCTGCGTTTCTCCTAGCGTTTTATTGAGAGTCTCAATAGATGATTTCAATTCCATAAGGACTACCCATACATTTTCCAAAGTTATTTTAGACGTTTGTGGAACGCTTGTAACATTTTTACAACTCACTGTTCTCTCCGTGCAGAGTTCCTGCCTCTCTCCTGAGCCTCTGCTCGGCCCTTGCTCTCCTCCGGTGTTGAAGTTAGAGGGTCTCCTCCTCTTCTAACTTTTTGGCTCGACTCTTCTCCCAACGGGTTTCCCTCGAAGGAGTCTGGTAAGTCCGGCAACTCCGGTCGGGCTTCCGTTCCCAAATCCGGGGATGAGGCGAGTCCAGGAGGCAAAGGCTTAAGGGGAGCCCTGGGGCTCAGCGAGATGTTTGGGCCTTGTTGCGTCGGCATTTGCTCTTCGTCGACGCCCAAATCGGCCACATCTCCCGGGGAATTAGCACTGCTCGGCGAGAAGAAGTTCCCAATAGAGAGCTGAGTAGAAGCGGGAGTCAAGGCTGTCGGGGTCTCTATCCTGACTCTCCCTTTTCTTTTGGTGTGCGGCATAATTTCATGGAAATACTTTCAGCTCAGGAACTCACTACTCACACGTCCTGCTTCAGAGACGCCATCTTGGATCCCCCCAGTCTGGCATATTAAATCTTCCAGATTCACTGTGATCTGGTTCAGTTCATCTGAATCACCCCCTTTGAAAACTGTCTCTGGAATGGATATCTCCCCAACATTTTCATTTGTAAACATTCAAGTAAAGAATTAATTTAGGTTTTGCAACAGACTCCCCTCGCAGGTTTCCTGCTTCGGATATATTTAAAGAAACATTTTTAATTATGAGTTTTTGCCTCTATGTCCAACTTCTTTTCTAATTCTCTTAGCCTGTCTTATCAATGTTTACATTTAACTTGCCAGTGCTTATGCTTTTTCCTATTTTCTTCAGGTGGTATCTGCTTCAAATTTTGAAGGAAGTTTTTTGGCTAAAATAGCCTCTTTCACTTGTCTTTTAGCCAAGCTGGCAGACATTCCCTCTATCTTAATGTGTGGAATACATATGGACTATGCTTCTAAGATGGTATTTTTAAACAATGTCCATGCCTGCTGTACACTCTTAATCTTTGTATGCACACCTTTCAGTTTTTTTTCTATCTTCCTCATTTTATCAGTCTCCCTTTTGAAAGTTTTGTGCTAGAGCTGTAGATTTATTGTTCCCCTTCCAATCAATTCAAATTTTATCATGTTATGATCACTATTGCCAATTGGCTCCACCACTTTACCTCTCTCACCAAAGCCTGCGTTCCCCTAAGAATTAGATCTAAAATAGCTCCCTCTCATGTTGGTTCCTGAACCAATTGCTCCATGAAGCAGTTGTTTATTCCATCTGGGAACTTTACCTCTCTAGCATGTCCGGATGTTACATTTACCCAATCAATATTGGGGTAATTGAAATCTCCCATTAATAGCGCATTGCCAAATTTGATTAGCTTCCCTTATTTCTCTAAGCATTTCATCATCTGTCATATTTTGGCTATGTGGACGGTAGTATACTATTGCTATACTGTTCCCCAACACACATGGGATTTCTACTCAAAGATTTTACTGTATATTTAGCCTCTTGCAGGATCTTTATCCTATTGGACTCTATATCATCCTGAACATAAAGCACCACCCTGTCCCCAAAGTTGATCCACCCTATCCACTGCAGGATAATTTGTACTCTGGTATAGCACTGTCCCATTGGTTATCCCTTCTTCCATCAGGTTTCAGATGCCAATTATGTCTAGCTCTTCATTCAGTACTATACACTCTTAACTCTCCCATCTTCTGGCATTGGCATATATTTCAAAGTATGTTTGTTTGTATTAACAACCTGATTTTCAGATTACAGGGATAATTTGGAATCTTTTAACTCAGATGATTCTTTACTTTAGTCACATGGACTACTTTTGCTTTTATTGGAACCACTGTTTGGATGTCCCAACTCTTGTTTCGTTATCCTTTGAAGATACCTCCCTCCGAACCATGCACTGCTGAGCAACAGTTGGCTTTCCCCCTTGTTCTAGTTTAAAAGCTGCTTGATCACCTTTTTAAAAGCTTAGCGCCAACAGCCTAGTTCCACCCTGGTTAAGGTAGATTCCATCCCTTCAGAAAAGGATTCCCCCTTCCCCAAAAGGTTGGCCAGTTCCTTATAAACCGTAATCCCTCTTCCCTTTACCATCGTCTCATCCATGCATTAAGACTCCGAAGCTCTGCCTGCCACTGGTGACCTGCGCGTGGAACAGGGAGCATTTCAGAGAACACTACTCTGGAGGTTCTGGATTTCAGTTTTCTACCTAAAAGCCTAAAATTTGGCTTTCCAGAACCTCCCTCCTACACCTATCTATGTTGTCGGTGCCCATATGTACCACGACAGCCAGCTCCTCCACAGTACCATCTAAAATCCTATCTAGGTGATGCGTGAGGTCTGCCACCTTCGCACCAGGCAGGCAAGTTACCAGATGATCCTCACGTCTACCAGCCACCATTCCTAATAATTGAATCAGCGACTATGATGGCTCATCTAACCCTTCTCTCCTGGGCATTAGCCCTGGGAGACTCGTCCTTTGTGCAAGAGGTCAATGCATCAACCGGAGAGCAGGCCCTTGCTACAGGATCACTTCCTGAGCATAATGCTTTCTACAGCTACTTGGTGTATTTCAACATAGGAAGGAGGAGCAAACATGCGATGCTATCCTGGCCAGATGAAAACAGATGGTGGATTACAAGTATTACAAGAGAATTCAGGACATTCTAAAAATTCCAGGAAAAGTAGCAAAGAAAGAGATATATGTCAGGGACTTCTGCTGTGCATACTGTAAGAGCGAGGTAATGTTTCATTGCAGTGCTGTTTGTGAAAAGAGAAAATTGATTTACAAGAGGTAAGTACTGCAGAAGCCACTCGAATAGGTTGAGGTTTGAGGGTTATCAGGGGTGACTGACAATTGCATTGTACTTGGGTGAATGGATGTTTAACAAGTACGTCTCTGGGGAGAGTGGAATATGTTAAGGAAGCATCCATCATCATTCCTCCTCCTCCTGAAGACTAACTTCTTTCAATCCATGATGTTTTCTTTGCCAAGTTCTCGTGTATATATTTTTTTGAGACAGTTGCTATTTTTTCAGAGGTCAAAACCTTGAGTGAATCAAGCTCGAAATGAATAATTCTACTCTGTCTTCATGAAAGAAGGGAGATGGAAGATGACAGTCAACAACTTGGCTGAGGAATGGAGTGATTACAGAACACGTGGACAAAAAAAAACACATTTTAGAAGAGATTAGAAAAAATTATACAAGATCTTATCCCAACAAACAAAGGCAACATGGACTACAAGGCGTTAACAACTGGCAAACCTGTAGAGAGGACCAACCCTAGAAGTTAGCAAAATATACCCAAATATTATAACGCGAAGAAAGTTTTCACAAGACCCCAGAGGACCTACAGACGAGCATGTCTCAGAATTTGAAAGGTATTCAAATATTAGCAATTGCTCATTTAAAAAAACAAACATGGCTTCAGGGAATGAAGGTCATGCCAATCTATCTAAAAGCTTTCTTTGAAAACAAGACTTCAAAGTTACTGAACAGAAAAATACTGTGGACGATTACCAATTTCAGTGCCACAAAAAAAACCAAAAAAACTGATCAAAGGGGAGGGGGGGGATAAGTGAAAATCCTAAAATGGGCTGTAGAGAGAAAAACTGTCATGGCAAATGTACTTGGCATTCAGCAAACGCACACTCAGTAATAAAGGGGAGCTTCAGAATGGGCCTTGGTACTGTTTCAACCAGCCCATCAGGGAGCAATATACAAGTGATACTGTTTCCTTCTGTTTGATTTCCTGCTCTTTCAGAGCTCATGTCCTACTTTTAAACTAAAAATCTGGGGAGGGGGGGGGGGGAAGGTGTTTAATGCCTTGCACCTAGTTTCTGGGTAATTACTTGGGGTAAAATAACACAGATTTATTTATTTAGAGGCATTTGATATTTTGCCTGTTCCCAAGTTGCCCTCAAAGTGGAAAACAAATGCAATAAACAGAGGCTTATAATCAGAACTGAAACCTGCAATTTGAGTAGCACCGGGATCCAGCACAGGAAACCCATTAAGGTATAGCTGCGTAGAATAGCCTTTAGTATCAGGAGATGGCCTGGCTTTTGCTTTTTTCCCCAAACTGCTCCAGGCACAGGGTTAGAGGTAGGTTATTCCAAATTTTGGGTGCGTAATAGCTGAAAGCACGGAGTCTCATGCAGGACAATCTGGCAGTGGTGCGAGGAGAGGAAAGAGCCGCCATATGGCAAGGCCAGAGTGCCCTTGATCTATGCATGGTATTTTCTGCCCCCAGGAACGCCTCCTCTACATGTACTATAAGTGCGCATGTACTGAAGGAGGGCAGTTTCAGACAGGAAGTTCATGCATATAAATTGATTTACATGAACAGATTTGAAGACTGACCTCCTAAAGTACTTTCCAACAAAGCTATCTATTCAATCCTAGCTAAACCAGATTAATTTGTTTAATGTCAATTAACTGGATTTCAAAGCAGAATATTCAGGTGGGGTCTGTAATTTTTCTGGGGGAGTACATTACTGTAGTGCATATAACTTGGCAAGGGGGGAGGGGAGGAGGGAAAATCCAAGCAAAGTCCCTGTCTCCCTTAATCAAGTGCCATTTTTATTTGCAGCACCCAAGCTCCCTGTCTTCTCTTTCCTCTCCCCATCACTTACTTTCCATCCCTCTTCCCTTCACTGCCACCTCACTCTGCAGCTCTTCCAACCCCCTCTCAAACCCCACTACTCCACCACAAAACAGAATATGATGGCAGATAAAGGACTGCAAGGCCTAATTTCGTCCCGGATGTAATGCCATAGATGATAATGCAAAGCCACCAATACCTGAATACTACAAACAGTAAAGTGTGGCCAACTATACTCCAACTTGAAAGATTACAAAAGTTATTCAACTACAGAGCGAAAAAACTACAACCCAGCACATACACTACACGTGAATAAGCAGAAAGGACTCACTCTACACACCATTTAAAAAAAAAAAAAAAAAAAAAAGTGTCCTTCAGCAAATCACTGGGAAAAAAAACTCAGTATTCGCCTACAATGTACAATAGCAAAATTCCACTATACTGAACTACCTGTGAATTAAAGTCAGCACAAAACTGAGCTACAAATGCACAATATTCATCTCACCTAGATCACTAACATAATATCAAATGTGTTACTTGTATTATCTTCCCTCACTTAATTCATTAGCATATCAGATTTGTTACTTTCGGTAACAAGAATGGGTCAATACAGTTGTAAAAAGCTTATTTTTGATGGATACTTCATGTTTCTAGCAAAGATGAGTATATATACTGAGGTAAAAATAGTATTTTACAGAATTCTTTTGACTTTCTTGATCCATCTGTACCTGACAGCACGTGATTGGTTATTCTGTACCTTATGACCTTGGAGTTCCTGTAAGAATGGGGTTTGAAGGCAGCCATGTTTGGCCAGCTGAAAAACTTGGAACAGTGTAATTCAAGCGAGTACATTGACATATTCGATATATTGGGCATTTGTATTTATTTAGTTAGTAGTTTGTATATACTGATGAATGTTGGGAACATCTCATTGGTTCACAATAAACGAAATGCAGCAAAACGGGCTTTATAGTGAAACATAACTAGGAGCATAAAATTAAGCAACAGTAAGATAACAGGTCATAAAATAAAGACTCAACTATTAAATTAAATAGCATAATATATAACAAAAAGAAGATAGGGGTATTAGGGGTAGAGGATGAACTGAGGGGGTTGAAAGGAGGAAGGAGGACGAGAAATTAAGGCAAGGGGGCTAAACTAAGGGGGTTGTATGGTAGGAGGTGGGGGTAGGGAGGTGAGGAAGGTCAAGAGTCAAGCGGAGGGGAAGGTGTGCCGTTAAGTCTATGCTTGTTTGAATACACTTGTTTGTAATATGCTTCAAAGTGATTTTTTGACTCTTGTGTTACCTTGATAGTAGGTTGCTGGCAAGCACAGAGAAGCTATATTAAATTATGCAAAAGTTGCATAAAAAAAAAAAAGAGTTTGATGTTAAATAAAGGGTATTTTTGGACTGAATTTTTGGTTGTTTTTAGAATGACTACTCCGTGAAATAAGTGATACCAAGGGATTTTAAACTACAGTGTCATTAGCTCTCCTTTTCCAATTTAAGTAACATCTTTGTGAGTGATGAGCCATCAGTGGGAAAAGTGCAATTTCAGCTTTCATTTAATGGCAGTAGATAAGTGATTACACTTCATATTTTATATCATTATATAAATATTTCCCCTGATGAAGCCACTTTTGTGGTGAAACAAGGGCCCCCTTGTTGGGAAGGTAATACAAGTAACTAATTTTTAAACTTAAAGAATTTCCTGATTAAAAAAAAAACAAAAACAGAACGCTGACATCAGGCAAAGTAAGAGTAGCAAAGAAATCAATATTACAGAACTAATCATCCCCAGGAAATAACCACACGCTACAGCCCACAATATGGGATGGAATCTTCAAATGCCAAGAAAAATAAAGTGAGAAAAGGCAGCTTGAATGGGGTTGTACACGGAAACTGAATGTGTGAATTCAGTGAACTTAACAAAGAGGCCACCTTTAGCGAGGATGTCATACTGGGTATGGACAACGCCAGTCTTTCATTGATAAGCTGGGTCGAGTAAATTGGATCAAAGAAAAAACCCCAACATTTCACTCCAGCTAATCTGGCTATGCATTTACGAGGAAATTTTAACCAGAAGAAACCTCCTATTTGTTGAACCCCGGATCTTAAAAGAAGGAATGCTTCCTCTTACGTTGGGTGGCCTTAGCTATGTCGGGGAACACACTAACTTTTAAATTATGAAACAATACATTTCTCTTATAAAACTAGAATCTCAAGACAATCCCGGTCTGAGACTGCCAATAAACAAATTCAATCAAAATAGAGGATTATAGCCTCTTGGTCAGATTTTTCAAGAACAGCCATCAAGTTGGATAAATCTGTGTGCTGAAATGTCTATACCATCCAGCTTCCCTGTAAGGTGGCATACAATAAATTCTAGAGACTAGGAGAATTACATTTGCTGGAACATTCAAGATCTCGAGATGATATTTTTTTAAATATTTCCAAAGGTGAAACATTTCTGCTTAGGAAAGTTTATAAAAGTCTAAGATTCTTGCATCTTAAGTGCTTCTACCTTATTCTGAGTTTGAGTATGTCCTTTAATCAAAGAACTCCCCAAGTCCTCTACCACAGAAACTCGTCTCTAGAGACTCAACCTTCAGTTTGACTAAGGAAATTTCCCTTTGGTTACTACAGCCTTCACCTGATAGGGATTAAAACTGAGAAAAGGAATGAGTCAGCTGATTCAACAGTCCAGCAACTGCTTCCCAAATACCCTCCAACATGGCGACTTTAGGTCATGTAATCAGAGGGTTAATGGGCCCCAACAAATCTAGACTTACAGGAACAGACCTAGAGACCACTTCCTTAGGCTCTGTTCCACCTAAATCAGAAGAGTTACTTCAGGCCACAGCTCAACAACTCCTGAAGCACCAGCAAGCTCCTCCTCTGAAAAACAGAGCAAGTCCCCCCCTCCTCCATGGAAGCTCCGATGTCATCAGGGTGCAACGGCTCATCACAACTTTGGCTGCTCCTCTCTCGATACCTCAGGCTGCCATGGGGATTCATGCAGCTCCAGCCAGATTGTCACCTCCACATCTAGGGAGATTACATGGGGGACCTCCAGCCCCATATCACCCAATGACACCATCAGAGCAGCTAACAGGCATTTGTAGTGATGGCCACTGCACAAAGGTATTCATGGGACTAGAGGTGGACAAAGCTGGACCCTCAACAGGGTAAACTCGTCTTCCCTTTTTTTTCCCCCCCATTTCAGTAAGAAAGTAAACATTCAAATTACAGAACAGGAAGAGCAGCACAGAATAGGCTCAAAAGGATTCCACCATCTTGACTTCTTCCCCCTTACACAAGCAATAAATTTGATATTGGTTAATGATGTAGGTGAGATGAAGATTGTGCATTTATAGCACAATTTTGTGATGATTTTAAATCATAGGTAGTTCAATATATTGGAATTTTGGTTGCGAATTTACTCTGTAGATTAAATACTGAGTTTTTTCCAGAATACAATGATGAGTTGAAGGACACACGTGTGGTATGTTGAGCGAGTCCTTTCTACAGATACGTGTACAGTGCATGAGATAACTGTTCTAGTTTTTCACTCAATGGCTGAGTAATTTTTGGAATAATAATTATACTAAAATTGGAAAGATTTTCACCACTTTACAATTTGTAACAATGGCTCTCTACAATTTTTTTTTAAACTGGAGGAGATCATCTGCTTATCCCAGGCTTGAATTTTGACTTCATCTCTCCTGGGAAGCCATCCCATGCACCCACTACACTGTCCCATTTTGAAAGCCACTCTGGATCGTTCTCTTACCTGCCATACTTCTTCCTTATCTATGGTCTTCACTTCCACCTCATCCTTAGAATGCCTCCCTTCCAAATAAACATTCTTCATTTCTTACTGCTTTCCTCCAGCAACCCTCAGTCTCTCTCCTCTATGCACTACACCCCCTAGCTTCCATTCCCCTCTACTTCTACTCTCCCCTTGCCTGCATGTTTCAGATTAAGCAGATCATACAATTTGAATATTTAATGGGAGGACTGTCAAAATACCCATTATTCCAGAACAGACTGGCACTGATGAATAAACCTTCTCCCTTCTGGCAACAAATGTTCTTTAAACAAAGAAACAATTTTGAAGTACAATGAGTGAAAGTTCTCACTTGAGCTTCAAATTCTACGACCTGCTTTAATTGAACCGTTGGGGGAAGGGACGTGCTTATGTTCTATTAAGAGGAGAGCAGGGAGGAGGGGCATACTTCTAGACATTGCTGAGTTCTGCGTCTATTCGTAACACTCAGGCTACTTAACGCTGGGGGAATAAAGCCTTCGATAAATAACAAAACTGCCTTAATGGAACAGCACCAACAGGATACAGAAAGCTTTCTTGATAACTGCTATAATGCAAATGCACCCTTTCTGCGATCCACAGCCAGCTGGGAGGCAGTTTTTGCCTGAAGATTTTATACCTGTTGTGTTGTAGCTAGCAAGGTCAATGACAACTCTCTACCATTTAACCTTTTAAGAGGCCATGCAAATAAAAAAAAAAAAAAAAAACCAAAACATGAACCCGCAGTCCTGCCTTTGAATATTGTACATAAAGAATCACTGCATGCAAAAGTGTCTTGTGGAAGTGCATGAATTGAAATCACAGCACAACCTGCAATCATTTTCCCCATTTTATTCTACTGTTACTAAATATTAAACTAGGCCTAATGGGTTGAGGCATACACTGCGAATACAATACACTCCATTTAAGAGCTGCCTTCAGGACTGAAAAGCTGAATAGTTGGTGTAGATGGGCAGACTGGATAGAAACGACAGAAAGAAACCATACAGCCTGTGTGTCCATGAAAGCAGATATTCTAAACAAATGCTCTAATGGCTGGGCCTGAAAAACCCCAGGCACCAAGTCACCCAGGTGCCTGGTACCTGACTGGGTGTGAAAGCCACCACCATGGTCAGGGCCTGCGCAGAGGAGTCACCAGTGAAAGAGCCTGAAAGGAAGGAAGACGAGGAAAAGAAGCTGAGGAAGGGGAAGAACAGAGTCAAAAGACAGGGGCGGGCCAAAATAAGCAACACAGGATAAAATGGAGCATAAAATTTGCCCAAAGTAAATACAGCAAAGAGCAAAAAAAAAAAAATCCCTGGCTCCTAAACGTTGGCCAGTGCCAAGTTTTCTAAATATTTTTCCACAAAAATCAGTTTTTGCACCTCACACCAATATTCTCGCCTGCAAGCTAGATGAGATGGTATTTTTTAGATTTTGAAGCGCAGGCATTGACGCTGATTTCCACACCTTTCCGTTTTCTCCAGTGCTCAGTATCTTAGTATTGAAAAAGCGCAGAAGATTACACCTGATGCTGTGAGCTGGATAGCTGCCCCTGCGAGAGGGGGGAAGGGCTCTTCAGCTGGAAATTCTAGGCTTTAAAATATAAATTTAAAAATACAAAGAAAGGCTGAGATCTGAGAGGACCTATGAGGAGAGATTGAAGAACCTAAATATGTACACCCTGGAGGAAAGGAGGAGCAGAGGTGATATGATACAGACTTTCAGATACTTGAAAGGTTTTAATGATCCAAAGTCAATGACAAATCTTTTCCGGTGGGGGGGCGGGGGGGGGGGGAATCACCAACAGAACCAGGGGTCACGATTTAAAACTCCAGGGAGGAAGACTCAGAACCAATGGCAGGAAATATTTCTTCATGGAGAGGGTGGTGGATGCCTGGAATGCCCTTGAGGAGGAGGTGAAGATGAAAACAGTGAAATATTTCAAAGGGGCATAAGATAAACACTGTGGATCCCTAAAGGCTAGAGGATGTGAACGAAAAGAAGAGGCATGGGGTGGCTTGTGGGAATGACGGCTACTACCTGGCGATTAATACCCTTATTCAATAAACACACGGTTAATGCGATTCCAACATTGCTCTAAGCTTCAACAGCAAGAGGAAAATGTGAAAAAAAAAGGATTTGCATTCACAAATAAACGTGGGAGTAGCTGGCTTGTTGCGGCAGTTACTACCCCAAACCAAATTAGCCTGATACTTCACTGATGCAGCTCCAGCACTGCTCTCTACAACAAAGGCGGGGGTGGAAGGAAATTAGAACCAAAAAGTTACTAATAAGGGCCAAGAGAAACAGATAAGTATGAGAGAAAAAAAAAAAAAGTGTGAAAGCTTGCTGGGCAGACTGGATGGGCCACTTGGTCTTCTTCTGCCGTCATTTCTATGTTAGGAAGGGGTGAAGACTGTGGTACTGGAGTTGTAAAGAGATCAGCACAAGAAAAGAAATAAGAGGAAAAAAAAAAAAAAGTGACCTAGAGGAGAAAGCAGCAGGCTGAGAATGAGGGAAGTCCGGTGATGTCTCACCTGGGAGCTGAGATTTGGAAAAGGCAAGAAATGAAATCCAAAATACAAATCCCTGTATTAACCATGCCTCCACCCGACCAAGGCTATTACAGGGAAAAAGGCAGAGCAAGTCCCAGGCAGGAGAAAAATCGCCCCAAGCAGTTCTGGACCCATTCCTTACCCCTGTGAACACAGTATCTGAACAATAAAGCAGCTCGGCAGGAATGATTTACCAAAACTAAATATAGGAACATACTAAAAAAAAAACAAGAAGTCCCATCCAGAACAAAAAGCAGCCCGTTATCTGGGGCTACATGCACAGCCATGGGCTGCACATACAGTGAGCCTTGCAAAAGTATTCGACTCCCTAAACAGTCAGCAGCTGTAGGGTGCGGAACACAAATGACACTTAGACATACTGTCTGGCACGGTCTGTGTAAGAGCACACTTTTTCAAAGTCACAATTCATTATTTCTCTGTGTTTTTTGTAAAATGAAGTTAAAAAACTGAGACACGTTCCTTGCATACGTATTCAGCCCTTTCCGAATAGTACTTGGGAGAACCACCTTTTGCTGCAATAACAGCTTTAAGCCTGCTAGGGTAAGCTTCATGCTAAAAACAGTGAGGCACCGACCTTGGTTCCTGATTTTAAACATGCCCGGAATTTAGGCATAGTATTGGATTCTACTCTCTTTAAAGTGTCAAATTAATAATGCTGCTGAAACATTTTCCAAACTGCGGTTGATTTGCCCATTGAGCTCTATTAGTGAATTTCGAATGGTAGTTCAGGCTATTGAATTAAGCAATCTGGATTACTGTAAATCACTTTATTTAGGATTGCAGTATCGTTATTTACAAGTCTAGGATTTAGTACAAAATGCTGCAGTTCACATGATAGGCGAGTTATGCTGGGGTACAAGTTTGTCATTCTATTAAAAAAAAGAAGGAGGGGCTCCTTTGGTTGCTAATGAAAGGAAGAATTCAGTTTGAGAAACTGTTTGGCACATAAATCAGTTTTGTTCAGAAGATTTTTGCTTGGACTGGTAAATACCCTCACGCAGTTTGCAGACATTATCCCGGAATATGCTTGCTCTTCCTTCTACGTCTGAATGTCATCTACAAAAAAAAAACCAACTAGACTAGCATTCTCATGAGCTCTTCCATTTTTTATGGAATTCATTAGCTATAAGTTTAAGATCAAAGCATTCTGGTTTGTCCAGGCACATTCAAAACAAGGAAAATCCTTGTAACTGAGCATTTGCAGTGCTTTTGTGTTTTTCAAAGTTTATGATCAGTTTCTGCTTGTGACTGTTTTAATAAAATTTTATTTTGTTGCATTACACTGTGATGTTTTTATGTTTTATATGATTGCGTACGTACATTTCGTGATCGGTGCTGAACTCATGGAAACAGACTACAAAATGCTTTAAATAAAAATAGTCAAAAGCTGTATCATTTGCTCCAGTTCAAGTCAGAGCGTGGAGAAAACGAGTGTGAATGCATGAGTCCTTTATACCCATGAAAGCCATTAGTTGTGCTATAAAAAACAAAAAAGTTAAGCTTGGCATACATTTGCACTGGTACACAAAAGAAAATTACACATTTATTTTAAAAAAAATGTATTTGGTCAGCACTCACAACCACTCTTGGCAGTGAACAGGTTAAAACCGAAGACACCAAAAGCTACATTCAACAACTCATCTAAAATTGCCATCTGAGATGCTTCATAATCGTAGAGATGGGCAACTCCCGTTCTCAAGAGCCACAAAACAGGTCTGGTTTTCAAGATAAACTAATTGGCAAATTTTGAGGGGACTTTGTAGAACATGAACTGCTGAATATTCAGTGCTGACATCCTGAAAAGCAGTGACACGCATGCATGCAGGCCACACCTGCATATCGGGCGGGCAACTCTGTAGAAGAGATAGTTTCCTTGAATATAAAATACTTGTACCCATGGAAATGCCTAGGAAAAAATTAGCCTCTTAAAGACCAAAGCCCACTACCCCCATTATACCGCATATGGACAATATTATATATTGGCAGCAAACAGCTTTTATTAAGGGTACTTGTAAACCTAACTGCAGTCTTCTTATAAAATAATCATTTGAATTAAAATTTTTACTAATAGATGTCATTTTTTCCCCCTTCATTCTGAAACTATTTTCCCAGTTATATAGTCAAAAATCTTTGGGGTAGATTTTACAAATCTGCGCGAACAAAAGTACGCGGGATTTCATAAGATAAGCGCGTAGCCGTGCGTATCTTATAAAATCCAGGGTCGGCGCGCGCAAGGGGGTGCACATTGCTCACGCCGAGCCCTGCGCGCGCTGCCCATTCCCTCCGAGGCCGCTCCGAAATCGGAGCGGCCTCGGAGGGAACTTTCCATTCACCCCCCCCCGGCCCTATCTAAACCCCCTCCCTACCTTTATCTTAAAAGTTACTACTGCCTCTGGGCAGTAGTAACTTACGCGTGCCAGGCCCTGACACAGGCCGCTGTGTCGGGACACTCGGCCACGCCCCCGGACCGCCCACACGCCCCCAAACATGCCCCCGATCGAAAACCACGCCCCCTGGCCAAGCCCCCGACCGCCCCTTTTTGCACGCCGCCGAGCCCATGCAAAATAGACTCTGCGCGCGCAGGGGGGGGATTTAAAAGGGTTACGCGTGTACCTTATGCGCGTAACCCTTTATATCTTTCACTCAGCCAACAATGAAAATGTATTTTATGAAGCGTTTCATGAAAACCAGCACCAAAACCAAAACGTTTCCAAGAACTACTCACCAATCTGTAACAATACCGGCGTTACCAAAGCAGTCTCCATGGCATAACAAAACTCTCTGCCGAACATGACTGCGCCGTGCATCACCCACAAGCGAACGGGGATCCGGTCGATTGAGCTCTCGCTGACCGTCTCCTCCTCTCGGCTCTCGTCCTCCTTGTTTTCGCTTTTCTTCAGCAGGGCCGCGGGTACCTCCTGAACTTGCATAGATTCCGACTCGGCATTCTGGGGAGCCATTTTCATTATCACAAAAATATATATTCTGAGAATAGCTATATAAATAATACTATCGTATACTCTTCAAGGATAAAAATTGTGCCGGCTTGTCTTTCAGCTTCTTTTGTTGCGTTCCTCGTACAAGTAATACTTCTGGTCCTCTTCACCCAAGGCGCTTCCTCACCGCTTCGCATGCAGCTACAGGACATGCAGCAAACCAGAAAGAGATTTGGTAGAAATGTAAACATATGGCTTGATGATTTACTGTGAATTAGAGTTAAAAATCCATAATTGCCATTCAGTTAATACCAGTTTCATTATTTCCATTGAAGATGTGGTGAAGTTATTTATTTTATTACAAAGTGGAGAGGCGACACAAAGAACTGATCCACTGTTAATCCCCATCGAGTGGCTGATTAATCTACAAAAGCAAAAAAACACAGAAGGAAAAAAAAAATAAGTTAAAATGTATACAATATTCTCAGTCCCCCTTTCAGTCTTCTCCCAGTTAATGAAACCCATAAACTGCCAGTTTTGTGGGGGGAGATGGAAGGGAAGTTTTTTTTTCCCCCAGTTTTTCATTTAGGATTTTTAGCCCAATTGCAAACAGTTCCTAACCAGGCTACAGCAATCTCAGCTTTCATTCGCAACTAACCAGGTCCCTCCTCCGTACACCCCTCCTTTTCAGCTCAGCGAGAAGCGGATCAGACCACAGACTCTAGTTCTAGAAGGAGCGACCAGCAGCAACTGGTTGCAGCGGCCCACACTACGAAGCAGGACTCTGCGGCATCCCCAGGCCACAAAGGGCAGAAGAGAGGCAGCAGTGTGCAGTGCTGCTAATCGGAGCCACTGGGCTGGCCCGTCAGTTGACCCCTTCAACACTTTGGCAGGAATGGAGCTGATCCTTTTGCCTCACATCTTTAGTAAGGGCAGTCGTGGATAAGGTTATCAGGAAGTTATACTCTGACCAACGTACAACTATCAAAAATAGATGGGGAAATCAATTATTAAAGCAAATGGACAGGAATAGAAAGAGGACAGTGTAAATTTCAAAAAAAAAAAAACACTCCACTTAAAGTTGAAAGACTAGCTGCATTCCTCAGGATCATCAGCTTTGTTTCTTTGGTTTTATTCTCATGGCTTCTCTTTTCTGTAATTTTGTTCCTTGTATATACGTCACATTTAACAAAGCATATACTTTTTTATAATAGCTATACACCTCATTCCTAAAATACTCCATCATAGAGTTAACTCTCCAGTCATATTTTATTTATACCGACATTCATGGGAACATCACGCCGGTTTACAATATAACTGAAAAAGGTTGGAAAATACAATGAAACAGGGAAAAGAGGAGGTGGAGCAGACGTATTAGCTTGATGTCTGCAGAGGTTTATCAGCCCTGAAAAAAATCCCTCTCACCAGCTCATAGTAACATAGCAAATGACGACAGATAAAAACCCAAATGGTCCATTTGGTCTGCCCAGCAATTTCCTTGGGTGGCAACTGCCAGTCCATGCAGGAACTCCCCCCCCCCCCCTCCCCATTTATAATGTATTTTATTATTGTACATCACTTTGATTTAGTTAGAGAAGAAAGGCAATCAACCAAGCAACTCCGTTCCCCATGCCTTCTATTAAGAGTAGCAACAGCCACTCCATAAAATCACCCTTTGAGGCAGCTGGTCACAGGCCACCAGAATAAAAAGAGCCAGGGCAACCCCTGCTGCCAGAGAGAAGCCGCTCTTGTAGTCTGGAGAACAGATGTGCTGGCCCGGAGCAGTACAGCTGGATGCAGGGTTCTGGGTGGCATTCTGGAGGGCCGAGTTGAGTTTCTGTGGGGGAACACAGCAGGAGGGTTTTCATACGGGGCCCTATCCAGAGCTCATCAGGATTTTGCAACAAATGGAATTACACAGTCAAGCCTTGGATGAAGCAAGATGGAACCAAAATGGTAAGATTAGGTGTTAGGCAGTGTGAAGAGATGGGTTTTGAGTTTCATTTTTGAGAAATTCCAGAAGATAAATTAAAAAATGTTCAAATAATGATTCCAACTGAGTTACAAATATTCACTACTTTCTCAAAGCATTGGTATAAGCTACTTCAGTACAGTCCACCTTATCAGAGGCTCACTGAAGAAAAATGGATGCATCAGGAAGCAGCTTCCCAGGCACGTCGGCACATAAGTAAATATCTGCCAGCACTGTACGCATATTCTTTTGAAGGACACCCTCTTTTCCCTGGCATCCTGCCTGCCAGGTACCTCCTACTCAAACTGCTGCCGATTAACATTTTTAGCTAGGATCTGAAAAAAGTAACAGGCAACCTGCTCGCCACAGTCTCTTACTAAGCCCTCTCTCATCACTGTGTGTGACTCATCTTCCGCCAAGGTCAGAGCACATAATCCCTCTCCTCAAGTCACTACATTGGCTTCCTACAAGTGCATCTGCTCTGCAGCTCTCTTACCGCCGTCTTCTCTCCCTATATCCCTCCTCATGAACTCAGCTCAGTCAGGCAAGTCACTTATCTATGCCCTTTTCCTCCACCTCTCTGCACCGTATGTCCACAACAGATGGCGTCTGCCCTTGTTCAAACCCAATCTAAAAACCCACTTGGAGGATCCTAATGCCTGATTCTCCTACTCACAGCCTTATACGTTTTAACCATTTCCATAATAAATGACCCCCATGCACACAAGTCTCCTATTTTTCCTGGTTGTCTTGAATAAAATGTCATAACTGGTGGAAATAAACTAGATTATAAACTCTTCAGAGAAGGGGGCCACCCTTTATGTGCATTTATACAATGCTAAAATAAGTGGTAGCAGTAACAAGCAGCCACGCTGCCCTCTATGCAGAGAGTACTACACTGGAGATGTGAGCGAATGTTACGCTCATCTTAGAAGGGTCTGGATAAACGGACAAGAGCGATGGCAGATGATATTCAGAGTGTGCCAGCTGCTGGCCATCTATTCTTGGGCCCGAAGGGGGAAGGGCAGTATAACATGGCTGTGTTCTTTATCCCAGGGGCCTAACTTCCACCTTCAAACTCCAGAAACAGCCAAGTAAATGGCTCTCTTCAGGGCTTAAAGTTTTCACATCAGACCCACACAGCCCCAAAGTTTCACAGAGCAGATGCACCTAGTTTCATTAGGTAGTATCAACTGGTAAATCAAATAACTGAGCAAAGTTAAGAGACAGCAATCACTGATTTGCATTGGCCTACATTATAAGAGTGTGAAAGGAAGGCACCATCTTCTGACAAAAGTGCAAGCCCCTAATCTTCCAAAGAAGTTACTCACATTATCCCCCAATTGGAAAGAAGTAAAAAGGGCACTGGGAAGACTGGATGGACCCAATGGCCCGAAATCAAAACCCAGGCTCTTCAACAGAAGTGCTAGTTCATGGGATTTCATGCTGCAGAAGTGATCAATGGATGGCTCAGCAGTAAATCAGAGCAAGGTTCATTCCTGTCACTGTGGGCACAAAAAAAGAGACACTACCCATCTCTGCAATATCCTAAACATCCAACTGCTGATGACCTCATGGCCTTGCTGGCCACCACCGCTGGCCTCCAGCCAGCCCAGACCCAGGAAGTGGCTTTTATTTCCGAAACCGAATATACTACAGGTGTACAAGCGTTTCCTTTCAAGTAAAAACAAACAGTAGGGACCACATCTGCTTTATTATATAAGGTGGCTGAGGTGAGGTATAGCCAGAAATCAATTGGGCAGACTAGAACAGTCTTAAGATGTAGCCCTTCTGTCAGTCTGTTTTTATTAACAATAATAGAAAGTTCTCAAAGCATCAGAAATATATTTGAAGTTTCTACCCCTACATAATGTAGTCCAAAGGAAAAAAAAATGGTCTTTGCTTCATGACCTTTAGGATTTAAATGCCTAAATATCTTGAATTATTTCCACTAGAAAAATAATGCAGGGTGTCCAGTACAGCAAGTTCACATGACTTTTCAAAATTTGGAAGGGGGAAAAAAAAAAAAAAAAAAAAAACAAAAAACTCAGCACGTTTAACATGCATTTAATTATTTAAAAGTACTACAAAAGTTAATGACCCTGGATACCAGGGCCAAAATAACTTGCTGAGCACATAAACCAATCCTTTGCCTGAACTGGAGACATACTGCAAAAGGATTATGAAATGCCTACAGAGCAATCTGTAGGATACGCTAGGCTGTCTGTTCTGCCTCAAGCTGATCGAGCAGATGAAAGGGCAAGGACCCATAGTAATGAGCACCTTGCATGGAACAAAGGTTTCCAAGTCAAGCTGACAGACAACTTCTGCTGAACATTAGCCAAGGACAACGCAATTACAAAAGGATTTCTCAAGAATGGGCTACAATCTAAACATACATATTCTGTCATGGAACT
This sequence comes from Rhinatrema bivittatum, assembly GCF_901001135.1. Taxonomy (NCBI): domain Eukaryota; kingdom Metazoa; phylum Chordata; class Amphibia; order Gymnophiona; family Rhinatrematidae; genus Rhinatrema; species Rhinatrema bivittatum. The sequence continues at coordinate 795,744,032 of NC_042616.1, read as the reverse complement.
ACCATTCTCTCCTTTATCATACACAATCTCAAATAAGAAATTTTAATATTCTTCAAACCAAAAAAAGTCTTATTCTTAAGCGCACGAACATTGCCTACCAAGCTTATTCCCTTTTGCGACCTATTTATCAAGATGTCAAATGTGGCAAGGAGAACATAAGAAATTGCCATGCCATCAAGCCCAGCATCCTGTTTCCAACAGTGGCCAAACCAGGCCACAAGAACCTGGCAAGTACCCAAACACCAAGAAGATCCCATGCTACTGATGCCAGTAATAGTAGAGGCCATTCCCTAAGTCAACTTGATTAATAGCAGTTAATGGATTTCTCCTCCAAGAACTTATCCAAACCTTTTTTGAACCCAGCTACACTTAATGCACTAACCACATCCTCTGGCAACAAACTGCAGAGCTTAATTGTGTGTTGAGTGAAAAAGATTTTTCTCTGATTAGTCTTAAATGTGCTACTTGCTAACTTCATGGAGTGCCCCCTATTCCTTCTATTATCCGAAATTATAAATAACCGATTCACATCTACTTGTTCAAGACCTCTCATGATTTTAAAGACCTCTATCATATCCCCCCCTCAGCCATCTCTTCTCCAAGCTGAAAAGTCCTAACCTCTTTAGTCTTTCCTCATAGGGGAGCTGTTCCATTCCCTTTATCATTTTGGTTGCCCTTCTCTGTACCTTCTCCAGTGCAACTATCTTTTTTGAGATGCGGTGACCAGAACTGTACACAGTATTTAAGGTGCAGTATCATCATGGAGCGATACAGAGGCATTATGACATTTTCCATTTTATTCACCATTCCTTTCCTAATAATTCCTAACATTCATCTTTACAGTTTGGGGCCAATTACAGAGTAACACCAAGAGCACTACTGCTTTAAAAACCTATGAATGTTTTCAAGGTTAACGACAGCTGCCATTTTGCAAATTTTGAACAAAATTTACAAGTGATCCTAGTAAAAAAGCAAAATAGATCACCAGAAAGACAAAACTGCCATTATCCAACGGATTCACAGTTGAAACTTCATATTACTTGTCAATATGGAACTTCACATTGGCAGGACCATAAAATGAACTTGGATGTGTTCCTTTGAAACATGGAGAAAGGTAACAAACCATCAAAAGCACATTAACCATGCTCCCTCCAGTGTAAAAGTTAACCACCAAAGAGCTCACAAAATCTATCAAGACAAAACAGGTTCAAAAGAAAGTCACATATCTTTGTTATCTACTTAGCCCTCTCTCTCAGGCATCTTGGCAACAATATCATTAGTACAGAGCAGATGTGGTCAAATTCAGATCTAGTTACCCACTCGCACAGGACAGTGCTGTTTAATCTCATGGAGTAACAACCATTCTCCACAAATTAAAACTCCCCCCCAGTTTAGTGTTTGCATTTTTATAAGTATGTCACCGTCAGTTGCTAGGCACGCCGGCAAGAGAGCCTCTCAGACAAGAGACATTCAATTTAACAGACCTACAAAGCCATGAGCATATTTTAAAAAATGGCATCACGTCGACAAGAATGGACCAATTGGAGCACGATATATGGCTTCTTTCAAAAAACAAGCCCACACAAGAATAAGAAATTACTACTTACCTGATAATTTCCTTTTCTTTAGGACAGTCAGATGAATCCAGAACGAGTAGGTTTATGCTCTCCTATCAGCAGATAGAGACGAAGCAAACTGACGTCACAGTTTATAACTCCCTCTAGTGACAGCAGCCTGCCAGTATTCTCCATCTCCAGCAGATGGTGGACGTGCATCTCCCCACTGGGGATTGATCGATTTGAGAAAAAAAATAGGAGAATTAAGGAGAAAAGAGGATTTGCACCACTCTCCTGCGGTGATACCATAAGGTCCCTCCCCCAGCTGAGAATTCCTGAGGTGATTTCTGTAGTCCAGTAGCTGTTTTTCAGCCACCATGGACTTAGCTGCTTGGGCAGCTGAAAGGCAGCAGGTGCAGGAAGCAGAGCACGGGTGATGACAGCAAATGTCCTCTCCCCCCGCAGCCAGAGATAGTCTCTGTACTCTGCCAGATCAGGCTGAACTCAGTTAATTGTTTAAAAAAAAAAAAAAAGAGACAGTGAAGGAGAGTTTGGTTAGGGCTTCCTTCTTCCCTGTCTCTGTTCTTGGTGCATTGTTCCGACATTTGTCCCGCTCTGGGGGAGGTAGAGGGATATGTGCAAGCTGGCGGGTTGAGCAGCCTCAATTGGCTAGGCCCTGCTCTAAGCCTCAATGGCTTTTTGCTCGCTTTTTAGGCTGCCCTCTACAAGATTGTCAGTTCAGCGTGTGTGCGTCAAGGTGTGCATCCAGTTTTTCTGGATGCCTAGTCGGGCTTTTTGTGTGTCCAGGCTAGCATTTACTTGTGCGTTTGTTGTGTGCCTGTCCCTCGGTAGGGGAGCATAAACTCACTTGTTCTGGATTCATCTGACTGGACGCTAAGAAAGTTGCAGTTTCACAATTTTCCAAAAATGTACCTCAAGTGTCTAGATTTTGTTTGACCCAAAGTTTCTACTGGAAAAGGGGAAGGCAATAGAAGTAGAACCAGTAAGATGTCATGGCAATGGGAAGAGATGAAAAAAGGTGCTAATGGAAGGCACCAATTAACGCATTTCTAGGAGTCTATTTTATTTTACAAAAAATTTAAAAAAAAATAATTTCCTTAACCTACTGAATGAACTAGAACAGTACAAAAGTATGGTTTGTCAGAAGAATGTTTAAGGCAGAATAGAATTAACAAAATTCAAGCCATGGGTTGTAAGTATTACCCACTATATAGTAAGTTTAAGATTTAACACAAATCATAGGAAGTATTTTTTCCCCTCAGCACACAAACTATGGAATATGCTGCCAGAGAATGTGCTCAAGACAACTAACACAGTGGGATTCAAAAGAAGATTGGACAAGTTTCTGAAGGAAAAGTGCATAAACAGTTACTAGCCAGGTTGACTTGGGATAGCTCTAATAGTTGATCTAATGGGTACTTGTGATCTGGATTGGTCACTGTCTGAGACCGAATTCTGGGCTCAATAGACCTTGGTCTGACCTGGCATGGCATTTCTTATCTTCTTATATGCCTCCTCCCCCAGCAATATACTGGGTGCCTGCATTATTAACATGCTCCGAATTGACTCTGTAAGAAAGTGTAACCCTAGTCTGCCATGAAATCTGAGTTCACCAAGGATACACGATAACATACTAAAGCCAGAATAACTAGAACCTAAGGAAAGCTGCAACTTCCATCGGAAAGCAGACAATGCACTGCAGAATGAAAAAATAAAATCTCTACCTGAAAACATTTAACTTTGTTTAGCAAGATCTATTAAAGAACTACCAAGGCAAACCAAGTTTAACAAAAAATAAGTTTCTCCAAATTGATTCTGTCATAAAATATGACCCCTCCAAACAAAAGCTACAACCCTCCATGCATCACCTAGATGGGGAGAAGCTGGATGTCGTGGTACATGTGGGCAGCAATGAAATAGGAAGGCACAGGAGGAAGCTCTGGAAGTCAAAAATCCTCAACTACAAGGTAGCATTAGAGGCAGGCAGAGCTCCAAAGTGCAGATGAGACGATGATGCAGGGAACAGGGCTTTAGTTTTGTTATGAACCGGGCAACATTTTGGGGGAAGGGGGAACCTATTCTGAAAACATGGGCTCCACCTTAACCAGGCTGCTGGCGCTAACTGTCAAAAAAAGAGAGCTAGAGCAGCTTTTAAATTAGAACATGGGGAAAAGCTGACAGTCGCTCAGCAGCACATGTTTTACAGAGAAGGATCTTCAAAGGATACTAAAGTAACAGGAGCTAGGGCATCAAAATAAAGAGGTTCCAATAAACAAAAAATGTACCTATATAAAAAGAACCACCAACGTTAAGATTCCAAATTACCAGTCAACTGCTAAGTAGATTGTAATACAAAAAACAAAACAAAAAAAACAAAACACTTTGAAATGACTGCATAGAAATACCTAAAAAGTCTGAACATAAATATTCATAGAAACATATAAAGTAAAATGGGAGAGTTAAGAATGTTTAGCACTGAATGAAGAGGCAGTCATAACTAGCATCTCAGAGACAGAAAGGAAGGAAGATAACCAATGGGACAGTGCTATAACAGGGTACACATCATATCGCAATGATCAGGGGGATCAACTTGGTGGCAGGGTGGCTCTTTATGTTAGAGATGGTATAGAGTCCAAGAGGATAAAGATTCTGCAGGTAAATGAATGCACAGTAGAAATTTTTATGAGAAGAGTATAGCAGTAGGGGTATACTACTGTCTACTTGGTCAAAATGATCAGATAGATGATGAAATGCTAACAGAGATTAAGGAAATTAAATATGGCAGCACATTAATAATGGGAAATTTTAAGTTACCTCAATATCAACTGTGTAAATGTCACATCAGAACATACTAGGGAGGTAATATTTCTAGATAAAATAAATGACTGCTTTATGGAGCATTTGGTCTGGGAGCCATTTTAGACCTAAATCTTAATGGAACACAGGATTTGGTGCAAGAGGTAATTGTGATGTGGTTACTTGGCAATGGTGACTATAACACAATCAAATTTGACTTAATGACTGGGGGGACATTAAGTAAATCTACAGCTCTTAGCATTAAACTTTCAAAAGGAAGGCTTTGATAAAATAAGGAAAACTGATAAAAACTCAAAGGTAAAGCTACAAAGCTTAGGACTTCACAATAGAACTGGTCCTTTTTAAAAATCTGTAGATTTACTTAATGTCCCCCCAGTCATTAAGTCAAATTTGATTGCGTTATGGTCACCATTGCCAAGTAACCACATCACAATTACCTCTTGCACCAAATCCTGTGTTCCATTAAGATTTAGGTCTAAAATGGCTCCCAGACCAAATGCTCCATAAAGCAGTCATTTATTTTATCTAGAAATATTACCTCCCTAGTATGTTCTGATGTGACATTTACACAGTCGATATTGAGGTAACTTAAAATTTCCCATTATTAATGTGCTGCCATATTTAATTTCCTTAATCTCTGTTAGCATTTCATCATCTATCTGATCATTTTGACCAAGTAGACAGTAGTATACCCCTACTGCTATACTCTTCTCATAAAAATTTCTACTGTGCATTCATTTACCTGCAGAATCTTTATCCTCTTGGACTCTATACCATCTCTAACATAAAGAGCCACCCTGCCACCAAGTTGATCCCCCTGATCATTGCGATATGATGTGTACCCTGTTATAGCACTGTTCCATTAGGGGACCGTTGGTATGATTGTTTTTTCAATGTCTGGTACAGTTCCAGCTTGTGTCTCAGATGTATATGTAAAAGGTTAATAAAGAAACCATTAAAAAAAAAAAAAAATACCATCTTGAAGATGTGGTTAAGGCAGTTAGCCTACCTGGTTTTAAAAAAAAGATTGACAAGTTCCTGAAGGAGACGTGTTTAAACTTATTAACCAAGCAGACTTAAGAAATAGCCACTACTTATTGCATGATAGTAACATGGGATCTATTTACTGTTTGGAAGTCTTGCCAGGTACTTACAACCTGGATTGACTCCTGCTGGAAACAGGACACTGGGCTTGATGGACCATCAGTCTGACCCAGTATGACAATTCTTATCTACCTGTACCCAAATCAGCCTTTTTTTCTTCAGCAGCAGCAGCAATTTAGGGGGTATTTCAGCCTGAACAGGAAACATCTAGGCAATTTCCAATGTTGATGTATGTGACAAAAGACCAAAATGGTCCATCCAGTCTGCCCAGCAAGCTGCTTATGCTTGTAACTGCCACTCCATATAGGTTCCCCCATGCCATCTGCTAAGGGTAGTAACTGCCACTTCATACAGGTTACCCCCATGTGCCCTTTCTTCAGTTCCAATCTTTAGCTTCTAGGGTGGGACCATGTTAGATTGGAAGTAGGCCAGTTCTCTCAAAAACAATAACTCTTTCCACCACCCTTCCCCCAATCCGCTTTTAGCTTTGTGCTCCGTTCATGCTTCGTGTACAGTAGCGTGATACTCGCTTAGGGCTCCAATGTGAATCAGCACCTCAGAGTACTACTTTATTTTTAGCTAGTGCTGTCAAAAAAAGCACACTAAAACAGAACTATAAATCAGAAGGAGAAACTGAAAAATGTAATTCAGCTCAACTTTTTACTCACTATATGACTCTAAACAAGTCAATTAACCTCCTGTAGCCAAACTTAATTGCAAATTTGTTCAACTAGGAACAATGTAATTAAGTGATTACCAGTGTATTTTTACTTTACTATCTATAAAGTATTATTGAGGCATATGGTGAAAGAACATAACCTTGGTGTAGGGGGATCAGTGGTGATGGATTTATGACAAAGATCAAGAATAATTACTATTTAGGTTCATACATTCAAAAAGCTCGAATCCTTGTTACAGCATGCACATTAATCTCATGCATATTCACTGTGGATATCCTGAAAACCCAACTGACTTGGAGGTCCCCCTGGCACAGGCTTGGGAACCTCTGGTATAGCAAAATTGCTTACCTTGTAATAGGTGTTATCCCAGGACAGCAGGATGTAGTCCTCACATATGGGTGACATCAGTAATGGAGCCTGGAGCCCTATGTACGGAAAACTTCTGTAAAAGTTTCTATGAAACTTTTGACTGGCACCAGAGTGCCTACTGAGCATGCCCAGCATGCTATGATATTCCCTGCCACAGGGGTCTCCCTTCAGTCTGGTTTTGTAGCAATTAGCCTTAGCCAAAAATAAAATAATAAAACATATCTGAACCAACTCTGCGGGGTGGCGGGTGGGTTTCGTGAGGACTACATCCTGCTGTCCTGGGATAACACCTATTACAAGGTAAGCAATTTTGCTTTATCCCAGGACAAGCAGGATGCTAGTCCTCACATATGGGTGATTAGCAAGCTAGAGGCTGAGTCATTTTGTCGTGAAGCAACAGTGAAGTATTGTTGTTGAAATGAATCAGCCGATGATCACAGCAGGTTGGATGTAGAAGGAGTTGGGGTTACACTGGAAACAAGTTCTTTAAGACAGATTGTCCATATGCTGAATCTTGTCTTCCTTCTTTGTCTAAACAGTAGTGAGCTGCAAAGGTGTGAAGAGAACACCATGTTGCTGCTTTGCAAATGTCCAGAACAGGTACACAGCGAAGGTGTGCTACTGAGGTTGACATTGCTCTGACTGCATGTGCTTTTACTCACCCTGGAAGAGTAAGGCCTGCTTTTTCATAACAAAATTGGATACAATCTGCCAGCCAATTTGACAAAGTATGTTTACCCACTGGTTTACCAGGTTTGTTTGGATCATAGGAGACAAATAGTTGACTGGATTTCCTATGGACTGTAGTGCGGTTTAAGTAGAAAGATAATGCACGCTTACAGTCTAAGGTGTGTAAGGCTCTTTCTCCCTGGTGAGAGTGAGGTCTTGGAAAGAATGTTGGTAAAACAATGGATTGATTGAGGTGGAATTCTGTGACTACTTTTGGAAGGAATTTAGGATGAGTACGGAGGACCACCCTGTCATGTAGAAACTTTGTAAAGGGTTCGTATGTGACTAGAGCTTGTAGTTCGCTGACCCTTCTAGCTGATGTAATGGCTATAAGGAAAACAGTTTTCCATGTAAGAAATTTAAGGTCACAGGTATCTGTGGGTTCAAATGGAGAACGCATAAGCCTGGTTAAGACTACATTCAGGTCCCATAGTATGCTTGGGGAATGAACTGGTGGTTTAATGTGAGTTAGGCCTCTCATGAATTTACTGACGAGAGGCTGTGTAGAGATAGGTGTGTCTCCCAGCTTGCTATGATAAGCTGAGATTGCACTCAAGTGTACTCTTACAGATGAAGTCTTTAGACCAGAGTCTGAAAGATGGTATAGGTAATCTAGTAGTGAGGTAGTGGGGCAAGTGAAAGGATCTAGTGCTTTCTGAGTGCACCACAAAGTAAACCATTTCCATTTGTAGGAATAATTCTTTCTAGTGGAAGGTTTACGTGATGCTATCAGCACTTGAGATATAGTGGTTGGAAGGTTGAGTGGTTGTAAGATCAAGCTTTCAACATCCATGCTGTCAGGGACAGGGATTGAAGGTTGGGATGGCGCAGCTGACCCTGTTCCTGAGTTATGAGATTGGGAGCTACTCCCAGGCGAATGGGATCCCTGACAGAGATCTAGAAGTGTGGGAAACCATACTTGTCGAGGCCAGTATGGGGCTATGAGTATCATGGTCCCCTTGTCCTGTTGAAACTTCACTAGAGTTTTGGTTATGAGTGGTATCGGTGGATACGCATATAACAGGCCTGAGTTCCAATGGCGACCAAAAGCATCCCTTGGTAGGCTGTTCTGCTGCCAGAGGAGAAAGCAGTAATTGTTCACTTTGTAGTTCAGATGGGATGCAAAGAGATCTATTGTTGGTTGACCCCACCGTTGAAATATCTTGGTTGCTAGCGTTGGGTCTAGAGACCAATCGTGTGGTTGGAAGTGACTGCTGAGGCGATCCGCTACTGTGTTGTGGATGCCTGCTAGGTAGGTGGCCCGTAGAAGAATTGAGTGTGCTAGGGCCCAGTCCCAAATTTGAGCTGCTTCTTGACAAAGGAGATAGGAACCTGTTCCCCCTTGTTTGTTGATGTACCACATGGCTACTGTGTTGTCCGTTTGGATCAGAACAGTCTTGTGTGAAAGGCAGTCCTTGAACGCATGTAGTGCATAGCGTATAGCTCGAAGCTCCACAAAGTTTATTTGAAAGGAGGCTTCTTGTTTTGTCCACGTGCCCTGCGTCTTTAGATGACCAATGTGCGCTCCCCAACCTAAGGTGGATGCATCTGTAGTTAAAGTCACTTGTGGAACTGGTTGCTGGAAAGGTAGGCCCTTGAGCAAGTTGATCGTTGATGTCCACCAGAGAAGGGAAGATTTCAGATCTTGTGTTATCTGAATGGGAGTGGACAATGGTTGAATGGCTTGAATCCATTGATTTTTCAGTGTCCATTGCATTAGTCGCATGGTCAATCTGGCCATGGGAGTGACGTGAACTGTTGAGGCCATGTGTCCGAGTAGGGTGAGGCACTGATGAGCTGAAACTTGAGACTGATTGCGAATAGCGTGTGCTAGGAGAACGAGCGTTTGAGCATGGTCTCTTTGAAGAAAAGCTTTTGCTGTGATGGTGTTGAGATCTGCACCTAGTGAGATGGTGTGAGATGGGATTTCTCGTAATTGATGAGAAATCCCAAGGAGTGAAGCAACTTTATTGTGAGCTGGAGAGAAGTGAGAGCTCCGCTTTGTGTTTGACTCCTGATGAGCCAGTCGTCCAAGAAAGGAAACACATGCACTCTGTTTGTGAAGATGTGCCACCGCTACTGCAAGACACTTTGGGGCGGATTTTAAGAGCCCTGCTCGCCGGTGCACCTATGTTCAATAGGCCTACCGGCGCGCGCAGACCCCGGGACTCGCGTAAGTCCCGGGGTTGTCCGAGGGGGGCATGTCGAGGGGGCGGGCCCGATCCGCGCAGCGTTTTCGGGGCGGGACGTAGCCGCACCCTCCAGACCCGCCCCAGGTTGCGTCCCGGCGCGCTAGCGGCCCGCTGGCGCGCGGGGATTTACGCCTCCGGGAGGCGTAAATCCCCCGACAAAGGTAAGGGGGGGTAGGTGAGGGGAGGGCAAAAGAAAGTTCCCTCCGAGGCTGCTCCGATTTCGGAGCGGCCTTGGAGGGAACGGAGGTAGGCTGCGTGGCTCGGCTATACAGAATAGATAGCCTTGCGTGCACCGATCCCGGATTTTAGCGGATACGCGCGTATCTACTAAAATCCCGCGTACTTTTGTTGGCGCTTGGAGCGCCAACAAAAGTACACGAACACGCCGTGTTTGTAAATCTACCCCTTTGTGAATACTCGAGGTGCTGACGCTAGGCCGAATGGTAGTACTAGATATTGGAAGTGTTGTCCTTCCACCAGAAAAGTCGCAGTTACTGTCGATGAGGAGGAAAGATGGGAGTGTGAGCGTAAGCATCTTGAAGATCCAGAGAGCAGAGCCAATCCCCTTTTTGAAGAAGAGGTAGCATGGTGCCCAACGATACCATCCTGAATTTCTCTTTCTTTAGAAATTTGTTGAGATTTCTGAGGTCCAGGATAGGACGTAGGCCCCCGGTTTTCTTTGGAATGAGGAAATATCGGGAGTAGAATCCTCTGCCCCACTGAGGCCTGGGAACTTGTTTTATGGCTCTGGCATTCAGAAGGGTGGATAATTCTGCTTGTAGAATTGTGGAGTGATGAGACACTGTCCAAGATGAAAGAGGAGGATTTTCGTTTGGTACAGTGAGGAAATCCAAGCGGTACCCTTGAGCTGTAATTGAGAGTACCCATTGGTCTGTTGTGATGGAGGTCCAAGTTTGATGGTAATAAGCTATTCGACCTCCCACCGGTAAGTGTGGAAGAGGATTTTGAGAATGGTTTCTGCTCTCTTGCTGGTTTTCAAAAGCCTGATGTGGATGCAGTAGGCGCAGGCTGCTGGGGCCTAGCAGGCCTCTGTCGAGTTTGGGAACGCTGTGTAGGGCGTTGCTGTCTGGCTCTGGTAGCAGGAGGATAATATCGTCGAGGGCGATAATACGGTTTCCTGACTTCTCTTCTAGGAGGCCTCCTAGAAAGTTGGTGTGTCTCTTGAGGAAGTTGAGACAACTGTTTCAGGGTTTCCGTGTGGTCCTTTATGGTTGCCACTGCCTCTTTGACCTTGTCTCCAAAAAGGTTTTCACCTAGACAAGGTAGGTCTGCCAATCTTTCTTGTACTTCTGGTCTGAGTTCAGAAGATTTTAACCAGGCCCATCTTCGAGCTGTTATACCTGAGGCCGATAAACGGGAGGCTGTTTAGAAGGAATCGTAAGTGGCTCTCACCTCATGCTTGCCTGCTTCTAGGCCCTTATGCACGAGGCGGAGGAAACCCTCTTGAAACTGGTCTGGTAAGTGTTGGGAAAGTTTCAACCTGTTTCCACAGGTCACGCTGATACTGGTTCATGAATAATTGGTATGAGTTTATCCGTGAGACCAGCATTGCTCCTTGGAAGATCTTCCTTCCTAAACTGTCTAGGAAATGACTGTCTTTACCTGGAGGAGTGGAAGCATGTTTCAGCCTCTTAGCCTTTTTCTGGGCTGATTCAACCACAACAGATTGGTGTGGCAATTGAGACTTTTGAAACCCTGGAATGGGTTGTACGAGATATGTGGCATCAGCTCGTTTATTAACTGCTGCCACAGAGCCAGGGTGCTCCCACATCCGGTACATTAGCTCTTGCAGGACCTCGTGCACTGGAATAGCTAATATTTCTTTAGGAGGATCTACGAACTGAAGGACCTCCAAGGTCTTTTGCCTAGTGTCTATTTCCGAGAGGAGAGAGAATGGGATAGTGTCCGACATCTCCTTTATGAAATTAGAAAAGGAAAGATCTTCTGGTGGTGATTTCCTTCTGTCCTCTGGTGGTGAAGGTTCAGATAGGATATCTTCTTCAGATGATAGATCATTCTCTGAGCCAGTACCAGTATCCAGTGGATGTCCAGATGGTCTAAGTGGCTTAAAGGGGACCTCAGACATTGGTGTACGTGGTCTGACAGGCGGAATAACTCCTGATGGACCAGGCAGTGGTTCTGAATCGAAATCCTGAGGTGAAGTAGAAAAAGCCTGAATTAGGGAATCCAATTTATCCATTAATGGTTGAAAAATGGAGGATTCTTGAACTGTCATCAATGGTGGCATCGGTGCTGGTGGCCGAATAGGAATAGACGGCATCGGTGGCACAGACGCCGGAAGCGGCGGCATCGACAGCATCGATGGTTGCGGTGATGATATTGCTGGAATCAGCATCGAGGGCACCGGTGTTGGAACCGGCGATGTCATCGGGATCGGTGTCGAGGGCATCGCTGGCGTAGATGGCTGAGGTCGTGGCATCGCCTCGATGAAAGCATCTCTGACCGCTTGACGTATATACACATCAAGTTCCGCCCGCATGGTGAGAACAGAGCACCCATGGGGGGAGGCGGTGACGGCGATGCCGGTACCTCCTCAGAGCCCTGAGGCGGCACGGTTCCCTGCGCCGGAACCGGCGGGGATCGCCCTTTCGATGACTCCGAAGCCTGATCCTGGAGCCGAGGTTTCTTAGTCGGTGTACTGCCCTCTGTCGATGACTCGCCGGGTATCGAGGTCGCAGATACAGTATGCGGCCTACGGTGCCGATGGCGATGCTTCTCTTTTTCGCGGGCTTTTTCACTGCCCGATGTTGACGCCCTGGACGATGGTGAGGGGGAGGAAAAGGGAGCATCTCCCGACTCTCCTGGTAGACGCTTTTTGAATACGACTTTTCGAATCGACCCAGCCGGAGACGATTGAGTTGAGGTGGATGGAGCTGAAACTAGCTGTATTTTAAACAATTGCTCCATTTTCTCTAGTCGTAGATGACGGCCCTTTGATGTCATCGTGGCACACAAGGGACAAGTTTTAACATCATGCCCTTCACCGAGACAGAGGACACAGTCCTGATGAGGGTCCGTAATGGACATGTTCCTGGAGCATTTGGGACATTTTTTGAAGCCTGAAGCCATTTTTGAGGCCGGACAGCCGTCGACGGCCAATGACTCAGGACAAAAAATTTGGAACGGAACCGCGAAAATTGAAAACTTACCGCGATCGGTGTTTACTAAGGGGAGACCCCTTGCGGCTTGAAGTTTTCTAACTTTTAAGTTAAAGTTGTGGAGAATTCCACAGGACTCCTAGAGACCGCGAGGCTAACTGCTTCGCGGAAAAAAGAAGACTGAAGGGAGACCCCTGTGGCAGGGAATATCATAGCATGCTGGGCATACTCAGTAGGCACTCTGGTGCCAGTCAAAAGTTTCATAGAAACTTTTACAGAAGTTTTCCGTACATAGGGCTCCATTACTGATGTCACCCATACGTGAGGACTAGCATCCTGCTTGTCCTGGGATAAAGAGAAACGCTGATCAGCAATAAAAGAGCACTGAAAAAGGCGACCTCTATGTAAGGCAGACTAAGAGGAAAGGGCAATGGAAGAAACTGTCGAACTGTGTGCGGAGACGGGCCAGTGGCAGGATGCAGAGAATGGTGAGATATGGAATTCACTCCGGTGAAGGCACAGTGGATGGGGGGTGACCATTTTTCTTCAATATCTTTATTAGCATCATTGCTGAAGAACTTAATAAAAGAACTTAAGGTTGCACACAACTCATCTCTAGAGTTAATGTAGGAAAGGGTTAAAAAAAAAAAAGAAAAGTGTGCTTGAAAAGAATGGTCAAAGGTTTGGAAAATGAGCTCAAAATGGGAAAAAAAAAAAAAGTTTAAAATCCTGAATTTGGGACACAATCAATCAGAAGACCAAGAATGGGAAACTGTCAAATAAGAGAAGACCTAGGAGTAAATCATCTCAGATGACCTCAAAGTAACCCACCAATGTAACAAAGGAACGGGGCAAACTAACTCTGCTCAGTTGCCCAAGCAGCGCACAACTGGGAAAATCTGCACAGATGATCAGCAGTAACCTACAACTAGGAAGCCGCTATTTTATCCTGAGAAAGAAATGTGCAAAATCATAAATTAGCAGCCAATCGCAACAGACAGAACATACATCTGCAAATGTAATGGAAGGCTATAAAGGTGGGTTTTCACATAGCTGTTATATTGGAAGTCACCCCAATGAGAAGAGGTCCACAGAGTCCAACCTTACAGCCATTTCAATGTGATAATCCGGAAAGATTTACAATAAAAATAAACAGAAATACATACATCAACTCTTCACTCGTCCTCAGTTCAACAAAACCATTAAAACAAAGACCTTCCCGGCACCAAATATGATGATCAGCCCTGCCTGGGGCAATGCTACCTAGCTTCTAACTACAATATACTACCGTAACTACAGATTTTCCCTGCAAGAACTTGCTTAGTTTTGCTTTGAAGTTACCCCTTTTTCGACTTAGAATCTTTTCATATTCTTGTGAACAAAATCCCTTCAGCTAGTGCCTGGAGCTAAAAGAAAAGAAAGCAAAACTTATTTCAGATTTTCCAAAGTTGTCATCAAATGCCCATAAAGAGCAAAAAAAGAAAAAAGAAATCTCCTGGCATACTTTAGTTGGCAGTAGCACACTAGGACGAAATAAAAAGGTCACATTTTTATCCCGAAGATATTCCAACGGAACAGAAGCGCTGGGCAAACGTAATCGTCCTTGACTAATGGACCTGTGTCTTTAAAATAGCAAGGGCATGCTCAACCAGACAAGTGAATATTCAAAGAGTCAAGCCGGTGAGGCAATACGGGGGTGCATGCAAGCAACAACCCATCATAAAAGGTAGATTATCTTAGATATGCATTGCACAACCAGCTCCGAAAAGCAACAGGAACTCTCAAAACTGCAATACCTCTTATCAATATTTTATTAGTTAAAAAGATGCTGAGCTCAATTTAAACTAGAATGTAATAAGTCACTAAACATGTTCAATGCAGTCTATGTCCATAATTAACTGGATTCAAAAGCCTGGCTGGTTAAATAGCTAACCACAAATGTTTTACAGTTACAGTACTGAAGACCCACCAGAGCAGAAGGGGGGGAACCCACCTCTGCAAAAAACGGATAGTTGGGGAGAAAAATCAGGCTTTATGCCCCCTAGTGAATCCCTCTGGTGCTTTCCTTTCCCAAGAAGGACTCCCTCTCCTTGCAAACTCCCCAAGTTACTTTGTGCAAAGTCCTGCAGGCTTGAAGTCAGCCAGGGCTGAAGAGTTCACCCTGCTGCTTTAACTCAAAATGGAGGAATGCCAGTGTCCTGAGAGTGCATTAAATGTTTAGTGGTTGGGAAGCTAGTGCTTCGAGTTATAGCTGGGTCTACCCAGGAATTGGCCAGAAATGTTTTGTTTTGACTGGGAAATGTAGTAAGATCAGCCCTATAGTCCAAGATCCTGTCATAACTCTGCACAAACCGCTACCAAACTACACCAGGCAGTAGCTAATTACACTAAAACTTGTTAGCTATGTAAATTTTGAATCCTTCTCTCTGCAGTTAAATCTTTTCCAGTTCCTCACACCTTTTTCTTAATACACTATTTGTTAGCTTGTGTCAAGGTTTGGGGAAGCCTACACGGAGAGGCAGCTGCCACCCTTGACAGAGGGCTTGGGGGTGGGTCTGCCCAGAGTGCCAGTTGCCACCAGGTGCAGCTTGCTGGGCAGACTGGATGGACTATTCCTATGACTTGCAGAAGTGCTTTAATTATTTTATTAGATGTTTGATTTATACTCTGCCTTTTGTGACCGGCCAGCCACTTTAAAGCAAGCTACGTTTAGTACCATCCCCAGCAGGCTTACAATCTAAGGAAGTTATTTACGATGTGAGTCTATGAGAAATACGTTTAGTAAATTTGAGGGTGAGGCAATGGCGGGGGAAAACTTGCCTGAATATCACAAAGAACAGCAGCAGGATTTGAACCCTAGCTTCTTTGGTTGTTGACAGCTTGCTGCTCTAACCCCTAGGTTACCCTCCTCCTCTCAGGCGAGTCGCTGGGTTAGCCCAGTATTTTCTGTTTGCTCTCTAGGTGGCATTTCTGGGAGTTGTGTGACCACTGGAAATTGCCAGGGGATAGCTTATGGGGCAGGGTACTTGCCCAGAGGCAAGTGAGAAGCCAGTTGGATGGACGGCTGCCTTTGCAGGGGCAACGTTTGCAGGAGCAGGCAAGGCCTGTGCAGTTCTCAATGGGACCCTCTGAGGGACCAAGCAAGGCAATACCCCAGAGTGGATATTAGGGGTAGTGCTGAGGCATTACGAGATAGCAGTAAAAACTAACACTATGGTGGACAAAGAAGCAGGAAAGGGAGTGGGGAAGTCAGAATGCAAGACTTGAACATATGAATAATGTTGGATAAGAACCAAAGATGCCAATGACTAAAAAAGACGACCTTTAAAGATGGCAAGTAATCAAAGTACATATTTCTGGAATTGTGCCAACATTGCCAGTGTGCAAAAGAACAACCCAAACCATGAACCACCACTATACAATAAAAAAAAAAAAAAGATGCACGAACACTTCATGATGCCCAGTTTCCTTTTTTATGCAGATCATTAAATATTATAGTTTTTCCTTATAGGAAACGAGGCCCAAAACAGACTCAGCTGGTGACAAGCGACAGCACAACAGCTTTTATTAATGGAACGCTCAATGTCACAATGTGCTCCAATCAAGCTCAACGGACTTGAGGTTGCCTTTTTCAATATACAAAATAAAAGGAAATGGATTGGATGTTTTAGGGCACAGGAAAAGTGTGAGCTAGGAAGAAGGGTTCACTGGGTGCTCCACCACACACACACGTATGCATGTTTCTATAAAATCTGAATAAAACTGGATGAATGGTTGACATTATTGGGTGGAGAGAGGGGGGAACAGACAATGATATACAACGATAACTGGCTCTGTAGGAAGCTTGGCAAAAGTGCACCAACAAAAATCAAATGCCACTACCCATTTTCATATGCCAATCTGAAAGAGCTAGAGGACGAACACAGCACGAGGTAAAAAAAAAGATACCAGATTGCAGAGTGGGAGCTTTGCCCAGTTCTTCAAGGAGACAGTGAATGCCTGGCACCTTTTTAAGGCTGGGACCATTAATAGGAATGATGGACCTCTTCACAGGTACTCAGGTTTGCAGGATATAAAGGGTACTAAGAAATACCCTCCGTTGCCTCAGGTACAAAACTTAGATTGTAAGCCCTCTGGGGACAGAGAAATACCTCCAGTACCTGAATGTAAACCGATGTGATATCTCGGATCGAATGTCTGTGTATAAAAATAATAAAATAAATAAATGCTATGGAGTAGATAATTCTGCATATGAAACTAAAGACAAGCAGCGGGGCACAAGCCCTACACTAGAACTACAGGTCAACAGCCCTCTTGCTTTCATACACAGAAAGCAGGCAGGGAATGGACATCCCTGATAAATTCGTTCATTCACTCTAAGCCTCTCTTCCAATGCTTGTTCAGAAAGTCACTGGAAAAACCATGAGACCTTTGGGTTGCCCAGGCTTTATCTCTCAGTCCTAGCTAACACGCTGATTACTAAATGATAGGAGCACAATGCAAAGCTCATGGACAGGATCCTGCTATAATCAGACACTCTGCTGACATTCAACAATAGGAGGCCACTCACTAAGCTCCCCCTCCCCATCATAGACAGAGTGGGAGGAAAGCTAGAGCCTTCAGTTACTTATTGTCCACCGAGATCCCCGATAAGAAGAGGATTCGGATTTCACCTTTAACCTTTCAACATTCACTTTCTTTGGTGCAAGAAATGGACTAACCCGCAAGCTACAGGAGATAACAAGCAAACAAAAAAGGCAAGCCCAGGGCCTCAGTTTACTAAGCACACTCTTCAACATTATCACACCATCAGGAGGGCCCGACTGCACCTCTAGTGCCTAATCCTACAAGGGGGTCCTAAAGGTCAAGCAGCCAAACTCCTGAAACCAGCCGAAGCAAGTTCACTACAATCGCCTAGAGATTCAACAACTTCCTCCACTGTCCTTTAGAAGTCACAGCTGCCAAAGTATGCGCCTTCCTCCTTGCTGCTGTGCAGAAAAGCAAGCCGCACACCCCCGATTGTTACCCATATTAATCATTACCAAAATAAAGCACCTGGCCAAAGGAGCGCTTCCTTCTTTGGAGCCACAGAGGTGG
Source organism: Rhinatrema bivittatum (assembly GCF_901001135.1). NCBI lineage: Eukaryota > Metazoa > Chordata > Amphibia > Gymnophiona > Rhinatrematidae > Rhinatrema > Rhinatrema bivittatum. The sequence continues at coordinate 795,726,327 of NC_042616.1, read as the reverse complement.
GGGGTTGGATTAACCTCAGGATGGCACAGCAGTGTGCCACAGTAAGGACTGTGCACTCCTGCAGCATTACTACATAACTTGGGTGGGGCTCAGCGGAAACACCCCCACTGCTGCACCCATGTGCTCCAGTGACACGGGGAAAGGGAACTGGATTGCGATACCTGTGGAAATTCCCCAGAGACCCCTATAAATGGCCCTCCCCTGCACAGCCTGTCCTCTGGTTGAGAGCCCCAATACAGCCTGCCCTCCCCCCCCAGCAGCACAGACACCCATGGAAATGTACCAGAGGTTCCTTTTTCTGGCCCTCCCCCATTCCTCCCCAGCACAGCCTGCACTCCCCCCCTCCCTTAGCCTCCAGAGACTGGATTCATTCTCCACGGACTCGTTGCCATTTGCACCGACTACATACAGAGAACCTCTCACTAACTGGTAGATAAATCACACATGTGGCACACCCATGTGCACCCCTCTTGCTGCATCTTAAATTTTACTAAGTTATCAATTTAAATTTTCTACGGGAGGTCACGTGACGTGGTGAGAGCGAGCGGCTGGGTTCTCTCGCTGCTCCGGGGCCCCTACTCCCCATTTCTTCTTATTTTATTGCCTCTTTTGCGACCAGATGGAAGCAAGCTTTCACCCGGATTCGGTGTGAGATTTACAGCTCTTATAGCAAAGCGGAGAGGCGAAGTTCGAGAGGTCCTGGGTGGCTTCAAAAATGCCGCGGAAAGAACAGCCTAAGACTCCAGGTGGCAAGATGGCAGAGAGCAGCAGCCCACCGACACCCACACAGACAACGACCGACTCCGGGGATCTAGCCGCGGTAATACTTACAGCCTTGGAGGATAAACTGAGCAAAATTCATGCTCAGTTTGATGAGCCGCATTCACTGTTACAGGATAACACTCGGCGCCTAACTGAAACAGAGTCTAGGACTGGCTCAGCAATGGAGGTAGAGTTAGAGTCAGTCAAAGTGTCATTGGGGAAAGCTGATGCCAAGGTCGAAGACCTTGAAAAATCGCTCTAGGCGAAATAATATACGCCCGATTGTTTCAGAAAGACCTCTCTCAGAGAGACTTGCGCTCCCGTGTTGGAGCAATGGCTGCCCAAAGTATGTGGCCTAGGGCAGGAGCTGACAGCCTTAGAGCTAGAGAGCGCGCACCACCTGTGGTGCACACAGTCAGATCCTCTGCCGCTGGGAAAAGGGGGCAGGGTGGGAATGTAGCTGGGGCTGTGGAAGCTGCAGCCTAGTTGGTTCACGGGAGAGGTATGCAAATGAGCTGTCCAGACATGCCAAGCGCATTTCATACATATATAAAAATTAATAAGCATGAGATTCCCATTGCAAGCCTTTTAGGTTCCAGCACTTTGGAATCACTGGCCTATGCATGTTGCACCTAGATTACACCCTGGTGCTTGCATGTTCCTTAGGCATCACCGTTTATACACCAGATCACTGGAACATCCTGGTGTCCCGAGTCAGAGTACCCTTTAGTACGATTACATTCATCTCAGAAGCCGTAAGGTTTAACAGGCCAGATATTGTCAAATGTGCAAAATTTCAGAGGCCTTGTACATTGGGGACAACTATAATAGTAGTTGTCCCCCATGTAGAAGGTTGTCAGAGAAGCATATAAAGGTGCCCTGCAAGTCCCCCCAACGAAATCCATGCGTCTATCAACCACTGAAGAACGAGCACTCTCTACAGCGGATCCGGCCATTTGGAATAACCTGCCCACAGACCTCGGGCTGGAACCCTGCCCTCTAACCTTTTGAAAAAAAAAAAAAAAAAAAAAAAAAAAAAAACTTTAAGACCTGGCTTTTCCTCCCAAGCCTTCCCTTAACTTTCAAAACCATCAATTTTCTACCAGACAGGACCCCGCTTACCTGACTAGGCGCCCAGCCTAGCTTAGGCGTTAATGTTTATGCTTTTGTTTGTTTCATTATTTAGTTTATTCAGTTATGCTGTCCTTTGCCTCTGGCTACCTTAGCCCCACAAGTTACTACCTCCTTGTTATATGTAACTTCTCCTATTGTTAAATGGTTTATTAAGTTATACCCCTTGTTACATGTAAACCGATTTGATATGAATTTATTCATGAATGTCGGTATAGAAAAGTGTTAAATAGATAGAATGCATTTTAAAAAAATGTCGGTAGCTTGCTCAATATCTCAACTTGCTCACTTTCCTTAGCTCCTCATTTGCTAAAACATACCAGGATCACATTTCTACTAACGGCTAAAATATTTTTTCCATCTGTCTGTTTTGGAGTCAAAGTCATCACCCTTGTTGCCGCTGCACCCTCTCCACCTCCTCCCGCTCTGATTAGGCTTCAGCGGTTTATCCCCACCACAGTCAATGTACCAGGGTGACAGAGCAGGAGTCTGTTGATAGCAGCAGTACCCCCAATATCCCTACAGCGGGGGAACCACCAACACCATTCAAACCCAGATCTCATTTCAGGAATGAAATTTAAAATTTGGAAGGTTAGAATAGCTAAATGGATTTGTGTTCCTTCCAACTGACGAATTCAACCCCAAGGTCTGGCTAGTGGCTTTACACCAATGTGTGTTGTCAGACCACAGATGCTCACACTTCAGTAAAACGGGTTTGCCATTTATATAAAAATAAAATAAAGAGAGACAGAGCTGATGTAATATAGTAATGGGTGCTTCTTTTCCTTTGCACTAGAACATTACTAGGGCTGTCTTTTCTTATTTAAATGGCAAAACCTTACTGAAATCCAATGCTGGCTGTTTGAAACTTGGCACCACTAGAACCCTCAACCCAATTTCAAACTAGCAGTCATTGAGCAGGTAATAAGCACTAGTAGACCTTTGACACAGAAGAGTCCAGTAGGAATAAAATTTGAACAAGCTGATTAATCTTCCAACTGACTCAGAAGCTCCCAAAATCATGTAGCAAATACATAATCCTAAACAGCTCAGCCAACAAGAACACAGCATTATATAGACCAATTCAATTATACAAACAGAATGCATCAAGAGCTCACTACGCAAACAGCATCCAAATACGGGATTCCCACTCCTACCCAGGAATATCTGATGACAAAGGGGGATGTTCAGTCACCTTTAGCAATTGGGAACATTCTCCAGGTCAATTAGAAGGACCTGAAAGACAGAACATGCAGAAGACAGAGCCAGCCTCAAAAAATCTCTGTCCCCACCTAGAGACGCCCATTGGCAGAGCTGCACCCTGCCATGCAGGTTAGCTGGGCTCCATCTCTAGGCCTGCCTGGCAATACTATAGAAGAGGAATTCATGATCCCCCAAAAAAGAAGGACCCTAATTTTCATGCAAAAGCAATGCTTACTAGTCAAATTTAGGGCTCCATGACTGCAGTGTTCCAGAAGAAACCAAGGTGTATGGACCCTTTCTAAGGATTAGTTAGGCAGGGAACAGAAAAAAAGAAAAAGCACAGTACGTACAAATTAAGGTTTATTATGCCACAGCCCAGTGGAATAGGACTGGTTTAAGGCTAGAACAATCAATCAATGCAACTGCACTGGGCCTAGCTGGTCCTGGGGGCCTCAAGGGCACGGACAGAGCAGTGGCAAGATATAGTGCCCAATGCTCTCTGCACTATTCCCACCCGGCAGTGGGGTGCCAAAATTGTTCCCACTCAGTGGCTCATGGGTGGGCCTCTACTGGGGCTGCTCGGTGCTCAAGAGGCTTCCTTTTGAAAGCGAACCCTTTAATGGATTTTCATAAAAGAGCTGCCAACTCTTGTTTAGAGCAGGAGGTCCCAACTCTGGTTCTCAAAAGGATGCATACCTGTTGGCTTTCAGGAAAACCAATACAAATATGCATGACACTGGGTCAAACAGTATACAAATCTTATGCATATTCGTTTGGGGTATCCTGAAAATCTGGCCAGTTTGTGGCCCTCAACGACCGGAATTGGACCCCCGCCCCGGTTAGAGCCATCAACACATGCTTGAAAGTGTGCCAACCCAGAAACTCACACTTCTACCCCAATCAGCTGATGTTTGGAAACTCAAAGTTCATATTCTTTTTCTAATTCGAATCATACTAGCCTGTGGTAGAAAGGTTTGTATGGTACGCCATCGTTAACAAGATCTTACAACACAGAATAGGCTGCGAATATTCTTTATGCTAAAGCACTACTGGTAAATTGGTAAACTGTACAGCTTTAATTCCTGAGGCCAAATACTTATGCTCCTTGCTTCTGTAACACTGCCAAGTCAGTGGTTAGAAGATAACCACCTACCAGTACAGACCACATTTAAAGCTCTTGGAACTAGCCCTTACACATTTCTAGCACAGTGTGTACGCAAAACCGATAGATCAGCATTCCAAGGCAGCTGCACTGTATACAATATTCTTCCAAAGATTAGAATCTGCAGGAGAGAATGAGGACGACCTGCATTTCTACTTTAAAGTGACAGGCTATTAATAAACCGCCAGGAGACTATGGAAGATAATATGTCCAAGACTGACTGAAACCTCCTGAAGAAAGCAGAAAGATGGGTAGGCAGCTAAAAGAAGGGAGAAAGAAACCCCACGGCATGCATATTTGGGCTTGACCCAGCTCCTATTTACCTTGTTGAGTAGCAGGAGAAACCCTCCCATGCTTCCACCAGCAAAAAGCTCCCTTGGATTGAGACACCACCTTTCCAAGCCAATGGGAAGAAAGCGGAGCCCAGTGGATGGGGTAAAACAATACTAGAAAAAAAATCGAGAATGCACGGGCCAAATACAGAGCCTTAGTGCAGGAAGGGCGGGCAAAATGGAGACTAGATGGTCTCGACAGGATACTTCCACTGATCTTTCAGAGTTTCTATGAAAATCAGTACAGATTGGAACCCTGTTGGGCAGGGAAATAACTATAGCACCTGACTGTAACTCTCCTTGAGCTTGGATTAAAAAAAAATAATACAATCCACCTATGCTTCAAAATAGACTAAAAAGAGAATGCTGAGCAGCATATTAGAAACGTTTGGCCATGTTTGTAGGTGAAGATATATTTTCAGACACTTGTATTGTGTATGCAAGGCTAGTCTGCCTTGTTGTGAAGTGATGGAACAGTAGGGAATCAGTCTAAGCAGCTCATATATCAAGCCAAAATTCTTTGTTTATATTTAGTGGTTAGCCTTTTAATCTCTTAACATATGATCTTCTCCCGGCACTGTACAACACAGGAAGTGGCAAGTCTAACCTCTAGTAACCTAAAGTTCTTTTCCAAGACGGCATGCATATAGCAATCAAGCCCTCAGCACCTAATTCAGACTGATAAGAAGTGTAAAATAAGCTGGCGCTACACTAGGGAAAACATCTAAATATGCCTAATGAAGGGACTCATTTTCTATCCATCCTAGGCTCTCAACATCTCCTCTCAAATCTAATAGCACCTATCAAAAGAAAGAAAGGGGGCAAACCTGTGGTGAAGGAGGTCGAGTGATTCGAAACCGGCCGAGGACCTTTTTCCTGCCGCTTGAGGTCCACCGAGATCGGACTGAGACTATCCGGTGAGGAGGAGGGGCGTGACGTCACTTCCGCCCCCACCGTGTTTTCTGCCCATAAAACCCGGCGCATAGCGGACAGAGACGGGGCAAACCTGTGGTGAAGGAGGTCGAGTGATTCGAAACCGGCCGAGGACCTTTTTCCTGCCGCTTGAGGTCCACCGAGATCGGACTGAGACTATCCGGTGAGGAGGAGGGGCGTGACGTCACTTCCGCCCCCACCGTGTTTTCTGCCCATAAAACCCGGCGCATAGCGGACAGAGACGGGGCAAACCTGTGGTGAAGGAGGTCGAGTGATTCGAAACCGGCCGAGGACCTTTTTCCTGCCGCTTGAGGTCCACCGAGATCGGACTGAGACTATCCGGTGAGGAGGAGGGGCGTGACGTCACTTCCGCCCCCACCGTGTTTTCTGCCCATAAAACCCGGCGCATAGCGGCGCGCTGCCTAAGCCGCGCGCGCCAAAGGGGCGCGCGGCTTGGAAGTGAAATCGGCCCATGCTGGGTTTCTTTTTTGTTTTCCTGGATAATTTAAGAGCCTCCTTGGAAGCAGCTGCCCTCATTGAGAGCCCATTGGATTAACTAGAAAGTTGGTCGGTAAGCGGATCCTTATTTCTTTGTTTGAGACTGTTCCTCTTTAAAATTTATGCCGCATACGAAGAGAAAGGGGAAGGTGAGGGAGGGAACCTCGACTCCATCCTTACCTTCCCCGATACAAACAAAGATTAAGGAATTCTTCGCCGCGGTAGGGGATTCCCCTGGACAGTCGGTTGGGACTTTGGTTTTGGAGCAAAGCCTTAATCCCCTCGACGAAATATCTTTGAGTCCAGGGGCTCCTGAGACTCCCCCCCCACCAGTCCATAAATCGGCTGATTCTACATTTCCCATTCGACCTGAGATGTCATCAATGGGAGAAGTGTTCGAGGCAGAAATAGTTGATGTGGAAAATGGACTGAGTCAGGGCGAGAAAGTTTTGATCGCCTTGAAGGAGAAGAACATCGGGACATTAAGTGGGAATGGCAAATTAAAGCCAATTTCCACAGAGGGAGAAGGCCTATCAGAAAAGGGTTGGGTGGGTGATATTTCTTTAGGATCTAAGTTCAAAATACCTGAGATTAAACTGTCTGAGAAACCAGAAGTAGTAACTTTAGATGCTATATGGGGTGTTGTATCGACAATAGAAAAGACAATGATTTCCTTGACTCAAGCCTTTCAAGGCTTTCAAAAACAAAATGCTATTGTTAACCCGGTAGTATTGTCTAATTCTAATAAACTACAAAATCTGGATTCTCAAATAGTCCAGATAACTGAAGTTCAGTCCAACTTGATTCAGGGGGAATCTAGAATAGAAAAAAAGATAGAAAGTCTAGAGAATAGACTTAGATACAACAATTTAAGATTAATAAATTTCCCCAAGTGTAAATTTGTTTCTCCTAAGGAACAATTAAATAATTATTTTAGAGAATTGCTAACCCTCTCTACAACTAATATGCCTAATATATCTAAAGCATATTTTGTGCCAGATAAAATCAAGAAATTGGTGGGGGAAGATACTCTAAAAAACAATACATCAATAGTATCCCCATTAGAAGATCTTACGGGATTCCTAGAGACTTCCCAGGAAAAACAGATTGAAAGGAGGGGTATATTATTAGTCACTTTTACTTCTTCTGTTGAGAGAGATAATATATTAAAAATTTTTCTTAGAAATAGTAATAAATTATACCTGGGTGAAAAGATCTGGATGTACCCTGATGTAGTAAGGACAACGCAACTGCGTCGAAAAAAATTTTTGAATATGTGCCCAAGAGTTCGTGCCTTGGGCGCGCAGATATTGATTAAATTTCCTTGTAAATGTGTTATGTCAATAGATAAAGAACGTTACATATTCTTTGAACCAGATCAGTTAGAAAAATTTTTGGTTTCAAGAGAATTGCAACCCAATTCTGAAGCGAAATCAGTAGGTAAATAAGTAAACCCTATCACTTTCTAAATATTATAATAGAAATGTGGATTTATTGAAGTTATGTATGCTCTGTTTTCTTACAATGGTCTCTCAATATTTCATGGTAATAATAAGGGTATAGCATAAATGAATAATGTTAGAGATAATAATGATTATAATAACATATATGGTTATATATTATACAATATGTATGCTATTCCTTATGATAAGGTATGTAAATCCTTATTTATGTTTAATTTGGAAAAATTAATAAAGAATAAATAATAATAAGAAAGAAAGCCGATCAAATTCAAGCTGGTTCTGTGTTCCAACAATCTTCCATTTTCTAAAATGTCTTCAGTTCACCATTTCCAAGAAGCCAAACAAAGCCTCCAAACTAGAAGTAGCCAAAGTAAACTCAAGTCAGCACAGCAGTCTCGCATACCAAAATGCGAGTCTATTCCCTCACCATGAAAAGCTGTGCTTCAGAATCTTTGCAACTCTCCACATCTCAAGAGATGGTAGATCTTGAACAAATGTGCGAATGCACAACCGGAATGGCAAAGTGACTCCTTCTGCAGCTTCTTACAGCCTGTAATTACTGCAGTGCATTCAGACCAAAAGCACGAGGGAACAGAAAGTACACAAGTCAGCACTTGAGGGGATAACAAAAAACTAGTCTCACGAGTAAATCCACTAAAACATAAGAAAAACTACCACATTGGCTCTTCGATAAAAAGCCACACTTACTTTGCACAGTTTAAAATTACCACAATATAGCTGCATTTATTGAACTTGTTAGCCTAACTTCATGTGTAGATAAAAAGCTGGATTCCAGAAAGCCAATAAAGTGATACAAGAAAAATACTAGCACTGGTTTCTTTACAGAAGTAACAGTACCATGTATGGAGGGGGCAGACCTCCATAAAGTATACACACAGGCCAGATCTTAGATGCCACAAGCTTGACTGAAAATGTCCCAAGCCCACCCTGACTTAGTGCCCCATGTGAGAGACACCCTAAGGGCAGAGCACCCAGTTTCCTGCAGCAATTAAGATGCAAATTTGCAGAAAGATTCACACCTCTGACTATGCAAAAAAAAAAAAAAAAAGTCATTTTACTGAAAAAACCACTCACATTGTTTTTAAATAATTTAAACTTTATACAAATAAAAAAAGATGTACCAGGTACAAAAAAAAACAAAACACACACCACAACCCCAGAGAATTATCAATTTAAGACACAAGTTAAACTTGTAACTGTGAAATATTATTTTTGTTTTGAATTGAAATAGTACAACCATCCTTTGTACTTTGAGGAAGTTCTTGTCACTTTCAAAGTATATGCGCTTCTGTATGCTAAACATGCCCTTAGCATCATGTTTGTTATTTGTACGGAAAGATGTGCACACATGGTGTACACAAAAAGGAAATGAACTAGCACAAGCTTGAAACTTGTCATCCATAGTGTCAGTTATCAAGGCTTGAAGTGAGTGCCCTCTCTGCTAGCTGTGGGATACCAGCAGTTGCAGACATCCAAAAACACAGCCAGGTCTTTTTAAATGGTGAATGAATGGATTTGGGAAGGAAGAGCTCCTGCCTCAGCATCCCCATTCTCCGCAGGAGGTTTTCAAAGGGAGGGGCTGGGGCTGAAACGGAAGGCAGGCACCCTGAAGCTTTCTTCCAAAGACTGAATTAAGGAGGTGTGGAAGGTTCAGGTATGTTGATTCTGTGGCAGGTTGTCAATTATGCAGCAACAAGCTCATTATGCTGTTTCTCTTACTGGCCACACAATTGCAGGAGGCATGGGGCACTGCTTAAGAGCATCTGAAGGAAGTGCTCTTCAATACAATACCCAAGTGTAAAAAGTACATTTTGAGAGATTGAGACCAAGCTTATCCTAGCTCAAGAGAGGCTCATTCCAGTCAAGGTATGTACAAACTTATTTGAAGATACCAGGTAATTCACTAGACTGGTAGTTCTGCTGCACTGTGTCTGAACATAAGAACATAAGATATGCCATACTGGGTCAGACCAAGGGTCCCCTCAAGCCCAGCACCCTGCCTCCAACAGTGGCCAATCCAAGTCACAAATTTCTGGCAAGCACCCAAGCTATTATTGCCTACTAATTAATAGCAGTCTCCGGATCCCTCCTCCAGGAACCCATCCAAAGCTCCTCCAAATCCAGCTACACTAACCACCGTAACCACATCCCCTGGCAATGAACTCCAGAGCCCAACTATACGCTGAGCAAAAAAGAATCCTCCTCGATCTACCCCAAATGAGCCATCTGCTAACCTCATGGAGCACCCCCCCCCAGTCCCTCCACCTCAGAGAGCAAACAACTGACTCATATTAACCCATTCAAGTCCCTCCATTCCCCATAGACCTCTACCACATTCCCCGCCCCCCCCCATCAAACCAAACAACCCCAACCTCCTTAACTCCTCCCCACCATCCCAATCGCCCCGCTCTGCACCTTCTCCAGTGCAACCAATCCTTCCCTGAGAGGCAGCGACCAAAACTGCACACAGTATCCAAGGAGCGATACAGAGGCACAATGACAGCCATCGTTCTACCCACCATTCCCTTCCCAATTCCTAACCCCCCTCCCCCCCCCCAGTCCCCTGACTGCCACAGCACACTGAGCAGACGACTTCAATGCACCACGCCGCCTAGATCTTTCCCCTGGGTGGTAACTCCCAAGACAGAACCCAACACCGTGCAGTCATTCAAAGGTCGCCCTTCCCTACCTGCATCACCCTGCACCTGTTCACACCTGCCATTTGGAAGCCCAATGCTCCACTCTCACAAGGGCCTCCTGCAATCCATCTCAATCCTTGATAAACGCACTTTAAATTGTGTATTTTCTGGTTTCTTGGCTCTATTGCTTCTCTGTTGGTCTTATTCCTCAGTCTACTACCAGCACAATTTTATATAAATTTAAATACTTTGTCAAAAAAGAAAGATGTGAGCCGCATTACGAGCATATACCTGCTTTTAGAAATCCCATTCTTGATGTCTTCAGTTTATTCTAGATTTACACTTTACATATGTAAGTGCAAGAATTTTCAAACCACCACCAGACACAGCACTGCCCCTATTTACTTAGGTCCATAATAGTGGGAGGGTTAAGCAAGAAGAGGTTTCTTTGTTAAAACCTTCTACAGGCATCATTTCTTGGCTATGGATTTTGACATAATTTACAGCTGCAAAGATCCTCCTATTTTACTAGCAGTAATGTTTTAAATGTGTAAACGGCACTCTATAAAGTGGAATTTTTGGTGACTGTGCTTAAAGGATATTTGTCGTGAATATGGAGGGGGGGCAACAAGGAAAAAAGTAACTGAAAAAGCTTTTTTTTTCCCCTAGAACAAAGAACTCCTTTGACATTTTGAAGATCCTTTTTGCTATATGGCAGAATACCACTCCTATTGTAGGTAATCCATAATTATGAGTAACTAATCCCGAAGTCTCACAAAAGCAGGACATCTAACCTTTGGGAGTCAGTCTAGCAATTGGGCAAAAACAATCTGCCTAACAGATTACTCAACGCACAATTAAACTCTGGAATGTGTTGCTAGAGGATGTGGTTAGTGCAGTTAGTGTAGCTGGGTTTAAAAAAGGTTTGGAGAAGTCCATTACCTGCTATTAATCAAGTTGACTTAGAAATAGCCACTGCTATTACTAGCATCAGTAGCATGGGATCTACTTAATGTTTTGGGTACTTGCCAGGTACTTGTAGCCTGGATTGACCACTGTTGGAAACAGGATACTGGGCTTGATGGACCCTTGGTCTGACCCAGTATGGTAACTTATGTTCTTCTAATCTGTCCATGATCTCTTCCTAGTATCACAATATCTACTTGATTTCTGACTTAACTGGCTAAGTGTTTTAATATCAGCCTCCAAGTGTTGAATGATCTGTAGCTCTTTCAAAAAAAAAAAAGTGTTTATTATTGGAAAATCTTCAGGGAGCCCCTAAAATGAAGCCTTTGAAGCTTTACCTTGCAAAAGACAGAATTTGAAGGTAGAAGGAAGAGTGGGAGATGGGGGGAGAAGGCAATGAGCAGCTTTCTCCATTTCAGAAAACCAAGATCTATGGGGACAAGAGCAGTGCTAAAATAGCCCAGTCACTTTTGCAAGTAACCAGGAGGGAAGGGAATGCAGAAGTTATGTTTTAGGTTACGTCATGCCAAGTATAGTCGTGTGACTATAAAATCCAGATCAGATGTTCAACGGAAGATCCTCCAATAGTGGTTAAAATTGCAATGAAATTTAGTGTGTTTGCCCAAGTAGGATTTTATGCACACACAAAAGATCCAATTCATACAATTTATCACCTTGATTAGCACTGCTACAGGATTATCAGAACTTCTGGATTCAGGGAGGAGACTTCCCAAAGATCCCCCTGGTGATCTTTGGCATAACCGTTACTATAGGTGAAATATAAAGATTTTAAAGAAACTGGGATTATCTGGTCAATGCGCAAGAAGCACACTTCATCTTCTGCAGCTCTTCACGGACTCACTCAGTCCAGGGAATTCACTGAAAACACTTTTTACCTGGGGCAACTCAACACGCCTCTAGAAGTCCTCATAGCTCAACCTCTGTGGCTTTTCATTCTCAGGGGCCCTGCATGTCCCTCCTCTTCTCCAGCCTAGAGGCAACTCAATATTCCTCTCAAAGTCCTCCCCAGGCTGGCTAGCGAAAACCTCAAATATATATCTGAACAAGGATTGCACGAAAGAGGGCAACAGCACCTCTGTATCTGAGCATGGATTTCAATGTATAAATATAGTAAGAAACCTCAAAAAGCCTCATCTCCATTAGATAAAGAAATCCGGCTTAGAAAGTGGTATTTCTATCTGGCTTGCTATGCATTGGCCAAGCCATCAGCGATCCCCTGCAAGCATGTATCTCAAGGTCTGCTTCACCACATAGCAAATATAACAGATGACCGATCACCCCAGGCTTTGAGACAAGTGCACTGAAGTCACTGAACACAAAGCAAGAAGACCAGGGTTTCCCAAACTGTGGATCGGGACCCCAAATGGGATCATAAAGCCTTCATCTGGGGTCACAAGTGCCTAAAATGGCAGCACTCTTCAGGCACCAGCAGCAATAGTAGTGGAAGTCAGCATGAGGCATGTCAGCCAACATGTGCTCACAGGCCTTGCCGTGGCATGGTCCTTGCATAAGTTTGTCGTAACAGGAAGCCTGGAAAGAAGAGAGATCAAGGCCGCTACATAGCATGAGCTTGCACTATCCCGCAAGACCCATGAGGACTTTCATTAGCAATGCTACTGCTGAGTTGAGGATCACTGTTGGGTCTGGAACCAGCCATGAGGGAAGAGGGCTGAGTATGCATACTTTTCTCTTAAAGTTTCCCTGTCAGTCTTCCCACCAGTTATCATTCCTCTTTGGCCCAGAGCCAAGAGGAAAATCTGCTGCCGACCATGGTTAGGGGAATGTTGGAGGAGGAGCTATTTGAGATGCAGGTGGTGTCTGAGGGTTTGATAAAATGGAGAGGGGATAGTCTCTGGAGGATGAGAGAAGATCATCTGGAGGATGTAAGAGGAAGTGGGATGAGAAGGGATCACCTGGGAGAATGAGAAGGGATGGAGAAGAAGAGGTGAGGTTGGGAGGTAAGAGGAGATGGGAATGAGCAAGGAGGGAAACCGGTATGGGGACGAGGAGGCGTATGACAGATGTTCAGTTGGGTGTTATAAGAGATTGGGGTTGAGGGAGGTGTGAAAAGTGCTGTAGGGGGCGAGAGACAAGGGATGAGCTGGGGAAGTGAGGAGAGGAGGTTGAGAGAGATGGTCCACTCTAGGGGAGGAAGAGTTAAGAAAAAGGTCCTCCGGAAGGGGTGGAGGTTGAGAGAGGTGATCAACTGGAGTATGGGGAAGGAAAGGCGTGACTGTTGCAGGGGTCTGCACTCCTGCTAATTTGTTATGGCCATCCTTTCAGGTCATGTGAATTTTTAAGTGCTGAAATGGGATCACATAAGGCAGTTTAGGAAGCTCTGATCTAGACATGTTACCTGTGCACGTAACCACCTTAAAAACTCCAGAATGAAGCTCTATGACACAATGCAAGGACGCTAGCCATGTGTTTGAGAGATTGAGGTTCCCGCCAGCCAAGATATGCACAAAATTGCCCATTTGGAAACATTACCAAACACCACACCACCAACTTCCCCACCTCTCTAGAAGCAAGTCACCTTTCTCAGTACATTTTCCATTTTACTAAGTCACCTCCACAGATTTTGTTATGTATCAACTTCAAAACCTTTTCCTTTACTAGCATTCAAGTCTCCCGAAATGTCCACTCTCTGGCGAGCCAGCAGTAACCAGCGGAAGGAGCAGCAGCAGATAGGGAGGGAAGAAAATGTCTCCTGCAAGGATGAGACAGGTTACAGAAAGGCCACATCTTATTTACCAAAGCCTTAAATGATCAATCAAAAAAAAAAAAACAGGTTGGCAATTTCCACAAAACAAGACAAAAGGAGCATTCTTTACCACCACAGATTACACTGACAAGAAATGTTTACAAGCGTGAGGGTACACACTCATCTGAAAGAGTGGGCTCCATATAGCAACTAGTCTCAGCAGATCACGAACATCTCAAGCAGTAAAGAGGTCCTAGAATTCCAGGGACGCCAGAACCATTTCACTTGTATAAATATTAAAATGTTTAACCATAAATAGGATCTACTTTAGCACAGCCTGTGCTGCAGAGAGCAGTGTGACAGGAAAAAAAAAAAGTGTGAACTCCCACGTGCAGGACACTTGCTAACAGTCTCAGGGCTGGAATATGTGATGTGTTTTACTCCAAAAAGCCAAGTTTGAAAGCTCAGATGTCACTCGGGACCCGCAATAGCCCTGCACCATGTGCATCACTGTACATAGCATCTTTAAGCAGAATCAACCCTATTTGTGATGGGTAAACACACACACTGTTAGCCCTTATTCTGGAAAAAATAAATAAAACCCTCTTAAGTATCCACAGGCACTCAAGTCTCAAATGGACATACTTTGAAACTGATCAGATTTTCATCTTCCATCAAGGAAGGAAAAATGTGTCTGGGTTTTAGATTTGACTTTCCAAAATGTGAACTCACGTTTAAATTACAAAATTCAGGAACAACTGGTAGATGCCTGCTCTAGAGGGCTCCCAATCTAAGTTTGCACCTGAACCAACGGCGGGTGAAATGGACTTGCCCGAGGTGACAAGGAGTGGAGAAAGCGGCAGGCTTGGAATTCTGCCTTCCCTGGATCTTAGCCCTCTCCTCGCCAGCTTGTGGTGGGGAGAGAAACCCCACCTGATTTTTGCTTGCCTGCTTAAAACCAGCCATAGTATTGACCTGAGCACATTTCCTACCACAGCTCTGCACATGCCAGTCTGGCTTCATGCTGGCAAGCTCCCTTTCAGACATTACGATATGCAGCACGCCAAAGGAGCAGAGATCATGTCCGCTTACATCCACAGAAGGAGAATGTAAACAAAGGGTGCTATTCATTTTCATAGGAAAATGACTTTTATAAAATGCCTGCGCACTGCATAAAGCAGATTTTCTACCAAAGTGTGATTTTTCATCTATTCATGCACACACATACCTGGTTTCAATTCTGCAAACTACAGCACATGCCACCCAACGTAAAAGTGCCTTTCAGAAGGAAAAGGTAAAAGCTCTAACCACTATTGCTTCCTGCCGAGCAAAAACTGCCCAGAGCGTGTTATAAAAAGCTGCTCTGTACAAAACACAAGAGACTTAATCCAAAACAGGAGAGGTCCCAATGGAGTCCCTCTAAACCTAGCCCAAGTCCAGAGGAGCCACAACTCGTTACTGGCCTCCATC
Organism: Rhinatrema bivittatum; assembly: GCF_901001135.1. Classification (NCBI taxonomy): domain Eukaryota; kingdom Metazoa; phylum Chordata; class Amphibia; order Gymnophiona; family Rhinatrematidae; genus Rhinatrema; species Rhinatrema bivittatum. The sequence goes on along the minus strand of NC_042616.1, from coordinate 795,711,022 downwards.
CACAAGTTCGTTAACCATAAACCCAATGTGACGGGCAGCTCAGCTGGCGGTTTCAATAGAGTTCGAAGAAGAAAACGTATTAAAAAAAAAAATCCCTTGCCCAATCTCTTCTCTAGGGCCTAGAAAAGGCCATGGAAGTTCTGGGCTCAATATTTCTGCAGCAGTTTTCCAGAGCGCTTATGAAATAGTCAAATAAGATAGCTCGGAGCGGGTATGCATCTTGGAACTGTCTTATAAGCCCCTCAGACGCAATGTTTTAAAACAGCCTCCATGCTAAACAGCACAATATATTGCACTCCTTCCCAGCAAAGTCAACCTAATTTGCTTTTAGGCACAAATAGATATATACATACACAGACATCCCTATATGTGCATACAGATAAATATACATTGCTCCCCCACCACTGAACTACTAGAGACCAGCAAACCTAGACTAGTCCAATGGCAGGCAGCAGCACTGGAGCAGCAAGGAAGAGAAATGAATTAGTCGAGATGGAGACCCGGAGATCCCAGGTGGGCTGTGGAATCCCCGGTCCAGCATCTCAGCTGTCTAGAAACAGAAGCAGAGTACAGTGCCAAGGATCATATGAAAGTAGAGGGCTTATCAGTTTGGACAGTAGATCTGAAGTAATAAAAAAACAGTCTGAACTAATATACATACTTAATAAAAAACAAAAAAAAAGCCAACCCCCACCATTGATGTCATGTATTTTATGAAATATTTGTTCATTTCCAACTCACACCGACATCAGCAAACACATTTGTAATTGTCTCTATGCTGGTTTCCCAGGACTCTACATTACCCAAGCTCAAAATGGGCTCCATTCACATGGAAATTCCAGATTGCTGTTTATTACCTAGAGAACAGGTCCTGCTCTTATTCTAAAAACTTTAGATCATCTTTCAGATGGGAATCTGCCTCTTCATGATTGTCCCTTTCCTTCCTACTGCAGTTTGAGTTACTAAAGACTGGAGGAAACAACTTGATTACTCAACTTTTCTTTATATACACACATATATATATATATACACACACACACACACACACTCATGAGCATTATGTAAATTGTTTACTGCACCTGTTTGCCTACCTTGTAGACAAAATACCAGTAAACAGGCAAATGAGGCACAAAATAAATCATCATTTATACCATATGCTGGCAAGTTTGCAGCTCCTCGATCAGCTCACAACCCATGTAATGTAAATCTGCAGCAGAGAGGCAGTCTCATGCTGGATTATTTCTGCCACCACTGCAAACTGAGCTCTTAATTATTCCCAAAGGCTGGTGCTACAACACGGTCCTATTCCACAAGGGCTCCATTCACCCTGGTATTTTCAACCACGAGGGAAAAAAAAGAAAACCAAGTCACAAAGCTAGATAAGCAGGTCTCAAGAGGCAATCAGGACAGCTTGAAAAAAAAAAAAAAAAAAAAAAGATTTTTGGAGTGTGAGAAGACAATTCACTAACACACATGGTAAATCCTGGCCACCAAGCTTCCGCCCAGAGCAGATGCACTCATGCTACATGTGAAGCACTCGCACCACTCCAGAATATCCTGCTGGTCATGGGAGAAAGATCCTTGTTCTTACCTCAGTCGCCAGCCTCGCTCCACCCAAACATCCTCATGTTAAGGGACATATTTTACCACCTCATCATTACAAATTTTTCTTTCAGGTGTCTACAGCAGAAAAAAAATTTTTACATTATTCATTCTTAATCTTCTGCCTCTCACACAGTACCATCTATTTGTTCTCTGCTTCGATTATGTGCAGTGTCTTTCAGATACCATTAGATTTTCATGATTTCTCCTAAGCAGCAAGTTAACCATAACTTTTGGGGGATTTCCTCACTTTTACCTGTTCCTACACCTCCATTTTATTCTATGTTAATACAGGAGGTACTCTTTCAAATAATGGTTTTATGTATTTATCTACTCAAAAAGCATTCTTCCCACACAAGAGGGTCCTGCTCAGGACAGGATTTAACAGCATCTAATTAGTGTAAACAATAATAATTGAACAGGGCATCGCTGTCATGGAAACGATATTGCTATCAGATCCAATATCCCCTGTATTTCTAAAAACTGCAGTCTTCTCACAAGGAGTCTGTCATGGAATTCCCTAATGAACTCAACAAATTATGACCACAACTAGTCTAGAAAAATCAAGCCATGGGCTAAAAGGCCAAACTGGCCAAGAAGAAATCCAACACAGGTGGTGCTCTTCATGTGCACAGTCAGACCCTACCACTCCCCTCATTCTGTTCTCTCCTGCCCTCCATACAGCTATCAGCATTTAAATTGAGCAGAATGGGGGGGGGGGGTAGCAGTGCAGGTATGTGAGCAATGGATGTTCCTCCAACCTCCGCCCCCCCTCCATGCACAGGGATTGTCGGCACACATCAGTCCACCACATCCCCATACTAAGTTCCTATACCGGGGGGGGGGGGGGGGACGGGGGACGAGGAGAGAGAGAAGGTAAAACAGGAAAGAGGCAATGCTAGGAGAAGGCAAGAGAGAAGTTTAAGGATTTGAGGAAAATTGGAAGGGAGCAAGCGAAATAAGGAGGAGTGGAAGAGAGACAAGGGCTGGGAGAAAGGCAGAAATTAAAGGATGTGCAAGAGGCAGATGACTGGGGAACATACAGGAGAAAAATTGCTAAGACAGAAAAAACATGATGAAATGAAGAACAGTAGTTATGAGAAAAAAAAAAAACTGAACATGAAATCAGGGATTATACTGAGAAAGTAATCAGGTGCAAAAGCCAAAGTGGAAACCAAACGGATGGTTTTGGGCGTTTTGAAAGTGCTACATGTATTATTGGAAAAACTGTACTCTTCAACTGTATTTAAATTATGGGCCCGGGGCTCAGCAGGTGTAGAATGCGAGCGAGCCCACCTCCCGCTTTCGCGCATCTTTATGCAGAAGCCAGGCCGCAGGTCCCCCGACACAGCAGGTGGAAGAAAAACCGCGGGTAAAGTCAGTCAGCCATGCTAGGCTACACTTTCCCCAGGCTGAGGAGGGACGGCCTGTCCGCTCTCCGAGCTGAAGCTGCGCCGCCAAACCAGTCCAACTGGCTGTAACCCGAAACCCCGGCGCACAGTTCATAAATCACACGGAGGCACCGCTCCCTTCGCTTTTATTACCCGCAGCGGAGGAACCCGGCCAGTGGCCTGGGAATGCCGCGCGGTGTCGGCCCGCACGCGAAGCTCCGTCCCGGGGGGGAGCGCGGCCTGGCGCGCGCACACACAGACAGGAACATGGCAAAGGAGGGGGGAGGGGGGGTATCGGTGACTACGGCCAGGGAGTCGCTCATCCTCGCAAAACGCTGCAAGCGCTGCACTCTTAAGCACGGCCGAGGGAGCTCGGGCCTCCAGTGCTCAAGGCCAGGACAAGCTGCAGCGGAATTAAAAAAAAAAAAAAAATCCGCACTAGTTACAGGGACAAGTAGTCCTGCACTACTGCCTCATATGGAGTTTAACGAAGTCTACAGCAGTGCAATGACCAGCACTTTATTCGGTTTAATATCAGAAAATAAAAATGCATGCTAGTTAAAAGGGCAATAACACTTCCCGTCACATGTTCAAACTATTAATTAGCAGGCGTGTTCGAGTCGTCAGAGGCCGGATCCAAGTCCAACTTCTCCCATCAGTTGCTGTAACCTTGGGCAAGGTCACTAGTTCCAAATGCTGCAGGTACCCAGGCAAACGAAGATCGTTGAGCTAGGGAGTCCAGGGTAGGGATATAACTATATCTACAAAAAGGTTAGTGATTGCACATGCATCTATACTTATTTTAAATAAGCAAACCGATCACTGGTTTACTGCTGTCTGCAGCTATTTTAAAAAAGTAAATATATAGCTCACATTATAAAATCACCCAAGCACTAGCTTGCCTAATATCAGCCATAGCCTTATACAAATCTCTACCCTACCATTCCATGGGGCAGCAGTAAGAGGCTTAAATGGACATGTAGAAAGATTATATTCAAAGCAGAACACAAATTCAGTTTACTTGCTTTGTATGAGCCAGAAATGGTACAGGAAAAACAGTTCTCATTAGCTTCACACCTATGTCCTGAACCTACTGTACCTTCCAATCATAACAAAAAAAACCACCAAGTATTCAGCAGGCACAGTTGTGCAATATACAGAGTCCTGATAGTATGTAGAGTTTTAATTCTTTAGAGCCGTTGAGCTCTCATTTTCTCACATTCCCCCTCCTGTGATTACAGGGCGACAGAATGTCAGAGGCAACCTTCCTCCCCAGATGGCAGCAGGGTGCGCACTCGCAAACCTTTGACCACGATTGCTACTCAAGGACAGGTAGGCAGAGTACGGTGAGCACTCAGCTTTATACACTTGTCCACCTGCATAGCTCCAGCTAGGGAAAAAGACTGGGCAGGAACGAGCTGTGAACCACTAAACTAAACCTACTATTCCAGCCCATAGGAATGAAGGCTGTATGTACTGCTTAACAAGTGCTGAAAGGGAAGAGCATGCCATCTTACTTCAACCTGATCAGCAGGGAAATGGAGGCAGAGGGTAACACATCCTCACTAATGTTCCTGAGACTGCAGCAGTGTAGAAAAAGAAATCGGGCAGTGCTGTGCTTGTCTCATTCAGGCCGATAGAGTAAGGGCGCGTAAGAAAAAAAGTGCGGCAGTGCCGGGCGCCTGCTCGTTTGCCGCACGCATAGGTTGGTTCACATATCGCGCGATTCAGTATTCAAATGAGACTGAAATTCAAGCCGCATCCAGAGCACGTCTGTGAAGCGATAGGCATGTGCAATCCATTTTACTGTATAGAGCGGTTCACGGTGCCTATGCAGTATCCTGGGTGGCACCATTCCCCCCACATGCACAGGCCAGACTCTCGCAGACCACCTCTAGTTCTCCCTCCAGAACAAAAAAAAAAAAAAGGGAGCAGCTTTGAAATGACTTCAGAAACTTAACACACTGACCTTCCCTGCTCTGAGGGGCAATAAGCCAGTTTCATCTTTCAAAGAGGTTGAGTTAGTATAAACCACTAAAGGGAAAGGAGAAGTATACTTTATAAATTACAAAAGCATAGACTAAGGGCAAGTTTCCAACCTCATTTAACCCTGAAATAACCATTGAGCTCATGACAATATTTTCCTATTATATACACACACACACACTTCCAGAGTCTGGCCCCTTACAACTGCCTGACTTTTGTTCCATAAAAATGCTGTCTCTGGCACAACTTGTAGAAGGGGACAGACTCCAGCTAGAGTCTTTTTTCTTTTGGTAGAAAGGGTGGTGGATGTATTGAACAGCTTCCCTAGTAGTCAAACAGGCATGAACAGAACAGCATAGGCTTGGTGATGGGAAAAGCAAGCATTAAAGCAGCGATTAAGGGGGGGCAATTGGAAGAGGATAGAGGGAGCCTGTGTGTGGCTAGTGGTCTTCACCTGCACTCAGCATGCAGAGCTGCCATTTATTCTTGCATTTGCTGATGCCCCGCTTCACCTAAATGAGCCACTCTCAAGTGAGCAACAACTCGACCAGACAAGAAGCATCTGAGCTGAGCACTTGGGAACAAGCACACGTGCAACAAGTTTGTCTTGGAATGCTGGCAGAGGCCAGGGAGCTTGGCCCTACCTCAGATTGTATCTCCCCAACCCTCCCTTTCCCAAGCACTGCAGATTTTCCACCTATCCACTCAAAACAAAAAAATTAGAAATTTCAAAATATTAATGTTGGACAGTCAAGGCGGTTTAAAGAAATAAAAAAAAAAAAATCTAATGGAGCAAAGTCTGCTCTTTGCCTAGAAAAAGATCCTAATATTTCACTCCCAGCCCATTTGCCAAAGCTGAATGTTTACAGTAACATTCCACCTCAGGCTCTTTTCCAAGGGGGTCGGGAAAACTGGTCCCCACTGCCTTTACGCTTACAAACTAGAGTTCAGTCTTAAACTATGAAAAAAGATGCATAAAAAAAAAAGGAGGGGGGAGGGCAAATGTTTCTAACACTTAGCAGATAACCTAATCCCTAAGAAGGGCTAATAGCCAAACCCTCCCTCTATCCGGCTTTCCCTTCCATCATTCTGCCACTGCCTAATCATGAAAAGCAGAATAGAAATCCAAAATTAAACACTCAAATGATAACAGATCTCTCATGACCACTGGATGGAAGCAGGAAGCCTTATTCTTAAAAATTTTCCCTGCATTATCTATTAAAAGAATACCAGCATCCTAGATTACAGCAATAGGTTCAGGCTGAGGATCATCTAATTACATTTTTGGAAGATTTTTCTATCTCTCTGTTAAGAGTCCTGCATGTTGGAAATAATGGAAACCCCACAATGCTTCTCTTTAAAAAAAAAAAAAAAAAAAAAAAAAAAGCCACACAAGGGAAAGATGTTTGAGCATAGAAACATGATCTAGAGATTCTTGTAGGTTGTTTTAACATTTCAACTGCTGTCAGGATCAGGAGGATTAGAAAAGAAATAAAGTAACTGGCACCAATAATGCAGTTATCAGCATGCCTGCCAACCCTCCAGAGCTGGCAGAGACACTTCTGTTAGGGTTCATGTTATTTATTTTATATTCCACTTTTCAGCACTTTAGATCAGATTACATTCAAGTACTGTAGTTATTTCACTGTCGGCACAGAGCTCACAATCTAACGGGCCGATACAGTAAAGTCCGCGGGAGAGCGGACAAACGCCCGCTCTTCCGGCGCGTGCGATTCTCTATTTAAATTAGGTGACGCGGTAAAAACGGGGAAAAGGAGGCGCTAGGGACACTAGCGCGTCCCTAGCGCCTCCTTTTTGACAGGAGTGGTGGCTGTCAGCGGGTTTGACAGCCGACGCTCAATTTTGCCGGTGTCTGTTCGAGCCCACTGACAGCCATGGGCTCGGAAACCGGATACTGGCAAAATTGAGCGTCTGGTTTTCAGCCCGACAGCCATGGGCTGAATTCAAATTTTTTTTTTTTCTCACTTTTTTTTTTACTTTTCGGGACCTCCGACTTAATATCGCTATGATATTAAGTCGGAGGGTGCACAGAAAAGCAGTTTTTACTGCTTTCCTGTGTACTTTCCCGGCTCCGGAAGAAATTAGCACCGACCTTTGGGTCGGCGCTAATTTCTGAAAGTAAAATGTGCGGCTTGGCTGCACATTTTACTTTCTGTATCCCGCGCGCATACCTAATAGGGCCATCAACATGCATTTGCATGTTGAGGGGGCTATTAGGTGCCGCAGGGGTTGGACGTGCGTTTTCCGCCCCTTACCGAATAAGGGGTAAGGGAAACGCGCGTCCAAGAGCAGGCTAACCGTACGCTCAAGCGCACTGTACTGTATCGGCCTGTAAGTTTGTACCTGAGGCAACAGAGACTAAAGTGACTTACCCAAGGTCACAAGGAAGAGCAGGGTGATTTGAATCCCAGTCACACTGGTGCAAAGCTTTATTCCTCTACTCCATGTTCTACCTCCCACCCAGCATCTCTTATCTCTATCTCTTGCCTCAGCAAAACCCTTCAAGGCTGCTGCCTTCAGGATTCAGTATTTAAGAAGCCAAGCTCTTGGCTCAAGTTGGGACAGATTCACTCAGGGGATGCAGGATTCTCATAGTCTACAGCTCTTGAGGAGACTAAAGAGGACAGATTCTGGCATAATGTTAGGAAGTATTTCTTCACAAAAAGGAAGGTGGATGCATGGTCCAGTCTCCCAAGGGAAGTGAAAGCAAAAACCACAACAGAATTCGAGGGAGCCTGAGATAAGCAGAGAGGAAGCTACTGGGCTTCAGTGAGAAAAACTAGAGATCAATGGGGCTAAGTGTAGTATCCCAAAAAAAAAAAAAAAAAAAGAGCCTAGCACCTTGAGGCCAGTGCAGTAAAGTGGAATGAATTTTAGTCTACTTCATCTATAAAAATGATCAACTTAATTGTGCTTAGGTACACAATTTTCCCTCTTTACACAGGAAGCAAACTTTTAGAAGTTGGGTAGCTTTACATGTAGTAAATTTAGGTACAAAAGGTTTACACCAAACTGAGGTTAAATAAGATGCTGGGATATAAACTCACTCAAAAGCAACCCATTAAATATTTGTAAGCATGCACAGGGCCAAGTTTCAGAAAGATTTTTTGTTTTTGTGAAGATGGTTGGAGAAAACATCTGCACCTAAGTTTGTGCCAGGCTTAATGGCAGACTAGTCCCAGTAGAAAATGTGGGAAGTGGGATGGGGCGAAATCCACAACTTCCAGGTGCTTTAGGACATGGTTAGAGCACAGGATCCTGAACTCGTGAGCACTGTTACTACCTGCACAAATCTATTACATTAGAGATATTCTTTATTTAAAAATTGTTCAAGTGAATTTCATGCTCACGCAAGGTATTTACAGCACATCACTATGGGCAGTAACCACATAAACCCCCTCCACACCGCCCTGCCAATATGGCTGAAGCCTGCACTACAGAACTACAGTACCTTCAGTCTTCACAACCTTGAACATTTCACATAGGCTGCAGTCTAAAAACAAAACCAACCTCAATGCAACATGCATTAGAAGAGTGTTTCACGGATCTACACACCATACTCTATATTTGCACTGCGCAAGACCAATTTTTGAAAAATTCCAAAAGTAATTAAGAATTTTTAAAAAAAGTGTTTAAAAAAGTCTCAACTTGCTGGAAGCCCCTCATGTAGCAGTTACAGCCACGTATTTAGGAGAAGTGTCTTCCAACTTTACACAGAATGGTGCATTTCTTGCCCATTCTTCTTGGGGGACAAGCTCTACCTCTTTCAAGTTGGTTAGAAAGCAGCTGTGGCCTGCAGTCTTCAAAGCTTGCCACAGATTCTGTCGGCTCGGGTCTGGACTTTGACTGGATCACACCAGGACATTTTCTTCTGAGCCTCGCCATTGTCCTAAATAATAAATCTTCTCCCTAGTCACAGGTCTGCAACAGGTTTTTCGGCCCAGCTCTACAAGTTCTTTACACTACCATCCAACTTGTCCTTGATCAAGCCTTCCTGTCCGTGCTGTTATGGAGCATCCATGCAACAATGCTGCCACCACCATGCTTTAGAGCAGGGATGGAGTTAGCAGGGCAACATGGGTGGTGTAAAACAGAGGACATGTCTTAGCATTGAGACCAAGAAGTATCCCCGATATTTAAAAAGAGATCCAGGGGTGATCTAGGAAACTATAGACCAGTGAGCCTGACTTCAGTGCAAGGAAAAATCATGGAAACTATTAAAGAATAAAAATCACAAAATGTTTAGACAGTTTAATGGGACACAGCCACTATGGATTTACCCAAAGGAAGTCTTGCCTCACAAATCTCCTACATTATTTTTGAAGGGGTGAATGGTAGATGTGGTGTAGTTGGATTTTCAGAAGGCATTCGACAAAGTCCCACAGGCAAGGCTTCTAACAAAAACAAAACAAAAAAAAAAGGTAGGGGATAGGAGGTGATATCCTTTTGGGACTTGCAAGCTGGTTAAAAGACAGAAGATACCAACTGAACTTACTTTCAACTTAAGCAATTAAGACCTCCGCCAGGGTAATCAACAACCTTTGACAACTCCATAATGTTATTTCTCTTTTTAAATGGGCAGGTTTTATTACCTTGGTTATTTCTCTTTTAGCTCATTGTTAATTTCTCTTTCGCCTTCTCTACATTCCAAGTTGCATTATGTCCCTGTTTTATTGTAACTGCTAATTTCCTCTTCTATCACATGTTAATGTTTTAAGTATTTATCCTTTTGTCACACCCTGTTTATTGTAAACTGGCATGATGCGACTCCCATCACGAATGCCGGTGTATAAGAAATTCAAATAAATAAAGACAGTAGGATTAAGTGGTCTATTTTCACAGTGGAGTGCCCCAGGGATCTGTACTTTGACCTGTGCTTTTTAATATATTTATAAATGATCTAGAAAGGGGTACAATAAGTGAGGATCAAATTTGTAGATGACAAAATTATGCACAGTAGTTAAATTACAGGTGGATTGTGATAAACTGCAGGAGGACCTTGTGAGCCTGGAAGATTGGGCTTCCAAATGGCAGATGAAACATTGGCAAGTGTAAAGTGATGCATATAGGGAACAATAATCCAGGCTGTAGTTACACAATGATGGGTTCTATCTTAGGAATTACCACCCAAGAAATAGATCTTGGCATCATAGTGGATAATACATTGAAAGCGGATCAGGTGTGCTGCAGCAGTCAAAAAAGCAAACAATGTTAGGAATTAAAACTATGGAAGTTAATATACCTCTATCATGGCATGGTGAGACCGCATCTTGAATCCTGCATGCAATTCTGGCCACCGCATCTCAAAGATAATTGCACTGGAGAAAGTGCGGAGAAGGGGGGACAAGAATAAGGGGTATGGAACAAGGGCCCTATGAGGAAGGACTAAGGAAGTTAGGACTGTTCCAGTTTGGAGAAGAGACGACTGAGGTCTACAAAATCATGAAAGGACATGAACAGGTTAATGTAAATCAGTTATTTACTCTCCGATAACAGAAAGACAAGGGACACTCCATGAAGTTAGCAAGTAGCTCATTTAAATCAAGTTGAATAAAATTCTCTCACTCAGCACATAGTTAAGCTCTGGAATTTGTTGCCAGAGAATGTTATGGCCATTAGTGTAACTGGGTTTTAAAAAACGTTTTGGATAAAGTTCCTAGAGGAAAAATCCATAAACTTCTATTAATAAGCAATAGTAGCTTAAGATTTAACATTTGGGTACTTGTAACTTGGACTGGCCTCTGTTGGAAACAGGATACTGGGCTTGATGGACTTCTGGTCTGACCCGTATGGTAATTTCAGCGGCCAATCCAAGTCACAAGTTGCCAAACACTAAGTAGATCCCATGCTACTGATGCCAGTAATGGCAAAGGCTATTCCCTACGTTAGTTTGTTTAATAGCAGTTAATGGACTTCTCCAAGAACTTATCCAAACCATTTTTAAATCAAGCTATACTAATTGCACTAACCATATCCTCTGGCAACACATTCCAGAGCTTAATTGTGCATGGAGTGAAAAACAAATTTTCTCCGATTAGTTTTAAATATGCTACTTGATATCTTCATGAAGTGCCTCCCTTGTCTATTATCCAAAATACTAAATAACCAATTCACATCTACCCTTCTAGACCTCATGATTTTAAAGACCTATCATATCCCCCCCCCTCAACTCTCTCTTCTCCAAGACAAAACCTTCTCCTGCATGATGTTAGTGAGGACACTGCTATGTTTTGGTCTTTCAACTGTCAGTTGTTTTTAGTTTCCCAAATAGGGTATCACCCTTACACGGCAGGTCCGCTAGTTTGTCATGGACTTCATATTGTGCTTGCTCTGAGCCATGCCATCCTGTGGACTGCGATAGCTGCTACCCAAGTTCTAGCAGAGATGTCAAAGCCTTCATAGATTGTGTGGAGAAGGTGGCAGATCACTTCTTCCATATCTGAAATGCCCCGTTTTTGATGGGAACCAGGTTCTACTTTTTGCAGACATTCATATAAAATACTGCACAATATAAAATTGATGTTGGATCTTCACATTACGCATTGATCCCTGAAAAACTTTTCCCAAAGCAGACCAGATAACTGCTATCTTTTGTTGGAAGGGTATTAGAATACAACCTTGACCTCCTAGCCTTTTTCATTGCTGAATCGACAATGGATGCATGTGGCAAATTGGTAGAAGAGTAGAACTTGGAGACTTCTGCATCCTAAATTTCAGGTCTTTTTTGGATGTTGTCTGGCCTGAAAAGGGGGACTCCCATACCTTTTCCAACACTCTGTCCATAACCGGATGGGAGGGTAAGTCTGTTGGCTCTAAAGGTATGTCAAAGATCTTTAGCAGATCATGGTCCTCTGCCCTTGGATCTGGAAGTTTTTTTGTTTCCAGGTTCAAGGCAGTACCCACTTTTTCTATAAATTTAGGATAAGATCGATCTTCGGGAAGAGACTATGTTTCTGGTTGTTCTTCTGTAGGGATTGATGGTATGCTTATGGATGATTCCGGAGACTATGGAGGAGAATGAAGCGGTCCTTTTCTTGGATCTGTGATTGGACTTGCGCTCCAGCTGTGATCATCCTTCATAAGTTATATATTAGGTGAGGGTGGTTTTAGTAATTCCGACTTTACCCGAAGGACTGGACGGAGGAAGTAAATTCTGGGAAGACAAAGTGTCAAAGAACGTTTTAAGAATACCCATGATTTGGGAAAAGGATTCAGAGGCTGCTGCATATAATGAATCCAGCACTCTCCCTGGTTTTTGTGGGAGGTGAATTTAGACGTCCTGCTTGTACAGGCGTTTTGAAGAAGGTGGGCACCATGGACTATCTGGGAGGTTCCCTCCTGATAAATCCATCACTTCCATGTCTGAATCTGATAAGGAGCGAGATAGGGGGACTCAAATGACTTGAATCTTGACACATGTATGTCTTGACTTTTTGCATCGAGTGAGTCGTAGTCTTTGAGGTGCTGTATGTCGAGGTTGAATGCGGAGTCATACCGACGCAGGAGTAGACCCTGGGCAACAAACGATGCATCGGTGCAGCCAGGCTCAGATGCTGCTTCTGAGCGTCGACCAACACAGGATCTCAGTGTTGCTCCAGTCGACACAGACTGGAGGTCTCGATGATGCTGTGGTGGGTCTGTAAATGAATGGGAGTGAGTGCTTTTTATGCACTTTTGTTTATCATCAGGTTCCAGTGAAGCTGCCCTCTTATTTGGTGGCTTATGGGGGTACTTACCCGAAGAGGTGAGAGTTTGGCTGGAGGCATATGAGCCTGAAGTTCCCTCACCTGGGTCTCAATCCGGCAGTTTTCACGGCTCTGCTGCTGTGCCCAAGGAGACATCTGTTCACAGTGCTGACAGGCCCTTTGATCATGGCTGGGCCCCAAACAAGTGTAACAATGTGTGCCCGTCAGTGAGTGACATTTTGCCACAATGGCAAAATTTAAACCCTGATGGCTTTGGTGCCATTGTGGCACTGAAAAGTGCCTTTGGGGGCTCACTGAAGTGAGGAAAAAAGAGAGAGAACAAGTTAAGTTTGTGGCAAGGAAAAAGAACTGTGAAAGTTACCACTGTGGGAAACAAATAAGACTGAGGGAGAGAGTTCAGTCATGTGGGAATCCACTGCACAGGAGCAAGAGAAGAGTTTTAAACATTGAGAGAAGTTCTGGCACGGGGTGCAGCCAGACAGCATGGCTAATTCAGCCTGCTTATCTGCAGAAAAGGTCCCCATCACCATTAGTATTGTTTTGATTCACCTGTATTTAAATTTAGTCAGGTTGCATTGTGCCATGGTGCTTGGGCACGGAGCCAGGAGGAGCACATGGAACGCACGGACCAGCCTTAGTAGGCACTGGCAATTCAGAAGACCGTCCTGTAGAAACGTCTACCAACCCTGGAAGAGAGGATGGGTCCATTCCAGGCCCCACAGGCTTGAGCCTGATGTCTGGAGAGCTAACAGTTTGTGACAACTTGGCCCACGAATCAACCAAAGGAGGTGATACCCTTGTGCCACCCTCTGTCCCAGTCCACATAGACCATCGCTGGCAAACATAAGGGGGTAAATTACCCTGAGCATCCAGGCAGCGCTGACAGGCTTAAAGAAAGCTGTGGCTGAATGACCCTGAAGTGGCATGCAGCACAACAGATAAGCGCTCGGGCTTCCTTGCCGTGGGTACCATAATTGTAAGTGTGCAGAATGGTGCCAGCTCGTGCCCAAAGTGTACACACACCTATATGTGCATGAATGTGTGCCTAGGCCACATGCCCAACCTGTGCGCCCAGTAAACCAAGGCACCTAAGCAGGACAAACGGATGCACAAGAGCGTGCCAAGCAGCCTACAGCACAACACACATGCGCTCAAAAAGGGAGAGGCCTGCAAGAGGGACCTAGCCAAATGGCTAGGTCAAACCACCATGCCTGCTCTGCCTCCTCAGAAACACAAGCAGGCTAGCCTGCCTATGATTTTTCTCATTTTTTTTTTCCTTAAAGAAAAAACTGTCACCTGAGCCCAGCCCTCTGTAGCTGACAGCAGGAACAGGTCGTGTGTGTGGGGGGGGGGGGGGTGTGGCGGGAAGAAGAGTTAAACCCTCACCAAGCTTCTCTCGGCCTGCAAATACTAATCACACTTTAGGGTCCAGGCCCCTCAAGGCTACTGGACTCAAGCACTCTAAGGGAGGGACCGCATGGTATCCCTCAAGAGGCAAGTGGTGCTATAGCAGTTTTGTCCCAAAAAAAAAAAAAAAAAATTGGGGCACACAGGAGCATACCGATGCCCACAGCACAATAAAGGCCGCAAGGTCATTTTGTGCCTATTGCTCAAAGGAAAAAACTGGAAGTGGGGCCTAGCCAAACTGCTGCTCAACCCACTGTGCCTGCACTGCCTCCTCACCGCAAAAACATTTTTACCTGAGCTCAGCCTTCCCTGGCTGAGAGGAGAAACTGGTCCCGGCTAAGGGAGGAAAGGGCTAAAGCCTTCACTGCTGAGCCTCTCTTGTCTTGCAGCTACTATTGGAGTTTCTGGTCCATGGCGATCAAGGCTATAGGACTGAGGGCACGCTACTGAGGGAGGGACTACACGGTATCACTTCAGGAGGTATGGGGTGCTATATAGATCTCTGATTTATTTTTTTTTTTTAACGCACAAGCAATCCCCTGAAGGGAAATGGATGTCCACCATCTGGAGACTGAATACTGGCGGGCTGATGTCAGGGCTATATGGCCGGGACGTCAGCTTTTGCTCCATCTCCTAGCAAAGATGCATAACCCACTCGTTGGGATTGACCTTCCCAAATACTAAGGAAGCTGTTTTTGACGCTTCAGCAACATACCATAACTGAAAATACACAAATAAAAGAAGCCTTAATGCTCCAAACAATTCAGCTGTTGATGCAAACAAATTCAATGGAAAAAAAAAAAGTTGAGAATTCAAAATGCAATGCTCTTAAAAATCCAACCTCAGCTGACCAGCAACAATGATGGTCTTAAAAGATTAAGCATGAGGAGGTAAAGCCAGTGATGGGCATTTTTCAATACTTCCCAGGATAAATATCAGTTTGGCTGGAAAAACAGCAGTGTTAACAGTCAGTTCAAAGCCTGAAGGACTGTTCTAGAAAGATTTTGTTGAGCAGAAAGATGAAACAAAATAAAGCATCCCTTTTTACTGGACTAACTAGGGCCCATGGGCCACATCCAACCCATTGCAGCAGGTTACAAGTGGCCACGGAGGCAGAGCAAGAGCATTTCCGTTTTTCCCCCGCCAGCTTTGATACAAACTCTCAATCCCAGCACCATGAACCCGTGCGAAGAGCGAGGGGCAGATTTCAGGAAAATGAGAGACCAGCCTTGGTGGAGGAGGGGGGAGCGGAGCGGAGCAGCCATTCACGTACGCCCATTCCCCACCCCTGGGGGTGGATGCAGATGCTGAGGAAGGGGAAGGCAGGTGGCAGGATTGCCAATGTCCTCAAACATCTCAGAGAGGGCTCATCAAAACTCCACAAGGACCACCCCCCCCCCCCCTCAGTGATTTGAAATACCACATGCAGCCCTTCCCTTAATGTTTGGGGACCCCTGAACTAATTGAATGTGTTTTCTGGACTAGTTTTGGGGATTTAACACTTAAAATTTCAAAAGAGAAATATTCTCAATTATTTTGCTCTAAGTGAATCAAAATAAGTTACAATGGTAATGGGAAGGGGGCTTGATCTGTTAGGGTGATTACAACATGGCAGAGGCACAAAATAGTACCCAGCAAGTTAAAAAACCCAAGACTTTGTTAAGTCCTTATGTTACTTTTTTCAAAGCTATTTGATCTTAACTTTAAATATCTTACATTCCTGGATTGTTCTTGATGACCTTATGATCAGGATATTTAAAAAAAAAAAAAAAAAAAAAAAGAAAGAAGTACAGCGATGCAGTGATCTGCTCTGGCTGCAAACTATGCCAGCATTTTTTTATAGGCCCTCACAGTTACCCACATGAGAGACATTCAACATAAGGTGACCCTCCTCCTCTATCAATCACTAACTGGTGCCCACAAAACATTTGTGGTGCAACCCCCAGCACTCTGTCTCTGAGCCC
The DNA here is from genome assembly GCF_901001135.1 of Rhinatrema bivittatum. Classification (NCBI taxonomy): domain Eukaryota; kingdom Metazoa; phylum Chordata; class Amphibia; order Gymnophiona; family Rhinatrematidae; genus Rhinatrema; species Rhinatrema bivittatum. The sequence goes on along the minus strand of NC_042616.1, from coordinate 795,694,945 downwards.
TGCCACACCACTGTCACCCCCCACATAGATCGATCAAGCCATCAGCCAGCACACACTGACCACCGCTGCCCATTTCCCTCCACCTGCAGCTCAATGCTGGAGCCATGTGGGCATCCAGCACTAGCCCCAGGCAGAGGCCACTTGCAGGGACTTCAGGGACAGAGATGGAGTCAATGCAGGAAGTGTGAAAGGGGATGTAACCCAGTAAACAAGCCAGAATCTAGACCAGGAGTGGCCAACTCTGGTCCTCAAGAGAAACAGGCCTGGTTTTCAAAATATGCATGCACTGCCCCCCACTGTATGCAAATCTCTCTTGCATATTATTGTGGATAACCTGAAAACCAGACCTCTTTGTGGCTCTTGAGAACTGGAGTTGGGCACCCTGGATTGTGCTATAAAAGTGTTATTACGGGTGATGGGAATTCCTAAGTATGACTTTATACACTGTAGCAAGCATGCTGCCTGTTTCTCCCCCCTCCCCTTCATCCTATAACAGGATGCTGCCTGAAGCAGTGGCAGAAAATACTTGCTTGTTATTTTCTTACCAGGGGCAACCCCTCTCATGCTGCAGAAATCACTCTTTTGCTAGAGTTCCCAGGGACAATAAACCCATTGACCATTACAACACGCCAGCAACATCACTAAGACTGCAGAAAAATGGGGAGCTCCAAGGTGCCACGCCCTGCCCTGGGAACCCTGAAAAAAGAAGATTCACCCCGGGCTTTCTGCAGCTGGCTGTGTCAGACTGGGGGACGGCCCTGCAGGAATCTGTATCTCATTGACAGTCACAGTTCACTGCCAGTGCTTTTAGGTGAAAAGCTGCTGTTTCTTATCCACACTGCTAAGTACTGCAGAGATCGGATAGGGGGATGCAGTGTATCTTCTCTTCAGGACTAGATGTTTATTTCTTTTAAAAGCATCTTTAGCTTCGAGCAGGGGTCCCCGAATGCCACAACCCAGCTGGGTTTTTGGGATGCATGAGATACATTTGCATATGTTGGAGACCAAATGTATACACAAGTTGATCTCATGCATATTCATCTGTTTCCTCAGAGTTTAAGCCTCTCCAAGTCTCTTACGTCAATACCACATGGCTGGTGTACAGGGTGCAATACAGCTCAAGAACTGTGAAAACTCAGGATGTGTGTTCAAATGCTGCTGCCACTACTCAGTGCAACTGCGAGCACGTCGCTACCCCACAGGAGTGCCAACTGGCTCCATGTCACTAAGAGGTTAAGAAGGTTGACCCCCCCCCTGGATCCATGAACTTTCAATATCCCTAACAAGAGCAGAACTAAAAAGCTATTGATTCAGTCTCTGGAGTTCTCATGCATATTTATTGCTAATATCCTGAAAACCATTTGTGGCTCTTGAGGACTAGACATGGTCACCCCTGAATTAGACAATAAACCCATACAAACAGCAAGCCAGCATCCCCGGCAGGAGGGAGGAACATTAATTTTAAAAAGTCCAAGTACCACAAACTTCCATCAGCAGCTGGGAGGAGACCTGTGAACATCCAATCTCTCTTTTCTTGGACAGCAAAGACAAATGCCATGAGAACTGCCAACTAAGAATAAAAATTTAAAAAGTGTAGAAAGCTGAGCTACCCAGGCCAATCTGTCTGAAGATTCCTTTTACTGAAGCAGGTTTCAGTTTTGTTGGCGTTTTCAGCCTTTATAATTTGATGAGGCCTTCAAGACCAGAGGTTTCTTCTTCTTCACGTCAGACTCCGAACATCTGAAAAAGCTCCTACGTTACAGACTGCATGGACTCAAAAACACAAATCTCATGCTCCAAGGATTCCATTTTCTCCAACACCAATAGAGCTACAGAAGAGAAAAACAGTGCCTGTATTTGGGGGTACAAAACCTAGGAGTGGTACATGATTTGGGCAGGGGGCAATGTTGATGTGCACCGCTCAGGAAAGAAACCTTGGGGTGATAGTAATCCAATGATCTCAAAGAAACAAGGCGGGAGCTAGAGCTAAATGGATAGAGGCAGAGAGGTGCAAAACAGCAATTGTAGCCCTGGACAAGTTTGCTGGTGACGCCTCTAGAATACAGAGTTCAGTTCTGGAGACCATATCTCAAGAAGGACAGAGAGCGCGAGAAGCTAGAGGCTGCCCCAGAGGAAAGGCAACCAAAATGGCATGGAGTCATGAGATGAAGCACAGAATACAGACGACGTTTAAATAGCTGAAAGATTTAACAAACTAAAAAACCTTTCCCCACCGGTAAGGAGGCTACAGACATAGGGGTCACAGCTTGAAGCTGCAATGAGGTAGGCGCAGGAAATATTTTTTCATGAAAAGGACTGTGAATGCACAGAATCCCCCTCCCACAATTGGTGGAGGCAACAGGCAGTAGCAGAATTCAGAAAAGCCCGGGATAAAAAAGGTAGAGGATTTCTTATGGGGGACAAAAAAAAAAAAAAAAAAAAAGAACAGGAGTAACCTGCATGATTAATGTAAACCAGGCAGATCTGGAACCAGAAAAAATCAAACCGAGCAGAGGTTTAACCAAAAAGCCATGCTGAAATCTTAGACTGTGCCCCCAAGGAAGGCATGGTGGTAACTTGCACAGACAGTGGTTACAACGTGAACGTGAATTACCATGGCAGAATGCACATGGACGCCAGTGTAAAAGCAGGAACGCTCAAGCAACATGGCATAGGTTAGAGTTACACAACTCTGGGACCGCCTGTCACAAATCATTGATTAAAGGTTAAAGCAGTTTCCCAATTTTTTTCAAGCTCAAGGCATGTTGGGAGTCGTGCCAACCCCCAGAGCAGGCAGCCCAAACATGGAGAGGACACATGGTATAAGAACTAAGAAGGCTCTTTGACACCATCTTTCCCCCAAATTTTAAATGCAAAGGGAGAGAGAGAGAGAAAGGAGGGGCAGAAACATGCATGGACCTGTCACAACGGAGACGTGTTCTACTAGCTTTCAAAATGAAATAGCCGACATGCCTGCATTACAGCAGGAGGCTCTACCAGCTCACCCAAAATAAGCAGGTACTTGCATGGTAGAGCTGCCAGAAAAAGCCATTACTGCACCAACCACAAATCAGCCCGCTTACAATACACCAAACAGCATCTAGAGAAGCCTCCAGACTTCTGGAACAAAATAATTTGGCATGATGAGACAAAACTGAACTTTATGGTCACAACCATAAATGCGATGAGCAGCTCACCATCCCTATAGGGAAGCATGGAGGTGGATCTCTGCTGTTTTGGGGATGTGAGAGCTATTGCGTCACAGGGAAGGATGAATGCAGCATCTTATCAGAAAATAGAGGAGAATTTGCATTCATCAGCCAAGAAGCTGTGCATGGGATGCACTTGGACTTTCCAACATGACAATGATCTAAAACAAGTCGACCCTTCAGTGGCTGCAGCAGAAGAAAGTGAAGGTTCTGGAGTGGCCATCACAGTCTCCTGACCTATTCATTGAGCCACTTTGAGAACTCAAAACATGTAGCTCATGTTAGACAACCAGAGAGTTTACAGGATCTGCAAGCTTTTGCCAAGAGGAATGGGAAGCTTTACCACATGAGAAAACAAAGGGCCTCCTTCACAACTATCACACAAGACTGCAAGCTGTCATTGATGCAAAAAAGGGGGCAATACATGATATTAAGAACTAAGGATATGCAAGCTTTTGAATAGGACCATTTCCCTTATTGCTAGGATTTGTTTAATGATTGGGCTGTTCTGTCATGCATAATATTTTTAATGTATTTCAAATTAAACAGACATGTTTTGCCTGATCACTCATGATGCTACACATCTTACAAATTCTGCCAGGGGTATGAACTTGAGCACAATTCTACATAGAAAGACAAACGGCCTGCAAATTAACTGCTTCTGTTCCTCCTTTCGTTGCCCATGATTTTCCTCTGCCATCTCCACAGCTTCTCTGGCACTGAAGTACAAGCTGCCTTCGTGGGATACTCGCAGCTGTATTGGGTGTTTTCAGCAGCAGTTTCTTGACCTTTAACACAATCTGGCCTGGTGTGCAGAGGAGTCTTTCCTGGGGGGGGGGGGGGGGGGGGGGGGACGACACGGACAGGACACCTACTCCTCTGCTCTTGATTTCACTCTCAGCATGGACACATCCCCCAAGCTCCTCACCCTTGCAGGATGTGTGCACTGGAGGGGCAGCCAGATTGGTTAGTTATCTTGTCTGACGCATGTTGCTGTGAGAGCTCCTCCTCCACTGCTGCATCCATTGGCTCAGCGCACACTCTGCATCTCGCTCAACTAAGATAGAGGCTGGAAGGACACAAGAGGAGGAGGAGGTGGTGGTGGTGGTGGTGTGTGCCACACCAAGCAAGCTCTGAATTCTTCACGCCCTACATGCTGTCTGAATTCAGGCTCCAAGAAGGTGACACACGTGCTCCGAAAGGAGCTCTGGCACTTTTAAGAGCCGCCACTCGAGTTTGTTGCTGTGAGATGCCGAGAGCAAAGCGCGGGTGCTTGCTCTGACCTGATCACAAGGAGAGGCGGCTTTTCCAGGAACCCTGCTGGTTGGGAAACAATGGGCGAAAGAAGAGAATCAAGATGGCAGCATTTTCTTGCAACACGCTGTCTCACAGCGACCAGTGATTTTCTGTTTTCCAAATGCCTTTTTAAATCCCAGTAACTGGGAAAAGAAAGCACAAAGAGCTGCACTTCCTCTGTACAAGTTTCTTACCAAAGATTTACTGCTGTGGAATCAGTTGCCAGATCGGTAGTAGACAAACAAGAGGACATTGGCATCTCAGCGAAATAGAAGCTCACACACACACCATCATCCTTCAAAAGGTTCCCAGACTGTTGCTAGAAGTCACTTCCACCTTGGCTCTGGCTGGCACGGAGTCCGCTTCGGAGTATTGGGCGCTTGAATTGATGTGTGTGCAGGCAACTTGACTCTCCAGTGGCACTGGAATCCTTTGCTGATATGCAGCACAGTCTAGGACAGTTTTTGGCCTTGATCTCACTGCTAATTTAGTGGGGGTAGACAGAGGGGAAAGCAGGTTTCTAACTTTTTTTTGTAGATTCTTTTGGCTTTTATCCCTGATCTGCCAAGGTTTGGAGCTCAAGCTGCAACTGACACAGGAACCATGGCACATATCTTGGTGAAGGACTCAAGATCAGAGTAAAGAGTTCCTCACTTATGACCCCCGAGCAGACTAAAATCATGGTGGAGACATTCAGGATCAGAGAAAATTAGAAGATTCGATCTGATAAAAGGCCTGTGGGAAAAAGCAAGTTTGCTTACCGAAAACTGTTTCCGTAGATAGCAGGATGAATTAGCCATGCTGACTGGGAACATGCATGCAACCGAAGTAGGCAGAGATTCTCTGAGTGAGTCAGACCTTTGACTGTGCGGTAGTCTTCCCACGCGAACCCAAGTCCTCCCCTCAGTCTCTTTGTAGCCAAGCAAGAATTAACAATTAAAGTGACCTTTGTGTGACTGTCTAGGGAGGCAGGCGGGATCGCATGGCTAATTCATCCTATCTACGGAAACACCGTTTACAGTAAGCAAACTTGCTTTTTCCCCCGTCAATAGCAGGGCTGAATTAGCCATGCTGTCTGGAGTGCCATGCTTCCGGGTTGTGTCCATGTAAGTATGTGTTCCAAGTTCAGGACACTAACCCGTCTTATCGGTGTTGAAAGTTTGACAAGACTGCTGAGCCCATTGCCACATCAGAGGCCGCTTTTTGCTGCAGACAGTAATGTGATGTGAAAGTATGAATGGAGGACCAAGTGGTTGCTTTGCAGATGTCTAGCAATAAAACCTTCAAGTGGGCAACTGATGTCGCTGTGGCACGTATCTAGTGCGCAAGAGGTCACTTGTCGAGTTTAATAGAGCACTTTTCGTAGCAGAACTGAATGCATTGAGATAACCAACTGGCAATAGTTCTTTTAGAGACTGGTTGATCAGGGTCTGGAAGGAGCTTGAGTTTTGTTTATAGTAAGCCAGAGCTCATTTACAGTCTAGCAAGTGTAGGAGGCGGTCTTGCTCATTGGGATGAGGCTTCGGCATGAAGATTGGTAAGATAATGGTCTGATTAAGATGAAAAGCGGATGGGATGAGGTCGAAGGGTAACCTTGTGGTAAAACCACAAGTAAGGAGGATAGTGAACCAAAGCTTGCAACTCACTCTCCTAGCAGATGTGATCGCCACTAGGAACACAGTTTTCCAGGTGAGGTATTTTACGTGGCAAGTTTCTAAAGGTTCGAAGGGAGACATCATTAGCTGTTCTAGGATAGTGTTATGGTCCCAGGGTACAGGTGGTTGGAGGTGAAGCATGCCTCACATGAATCTGGAGACCAGAGGGTGAGTGGAAATGGGAAGGCCATTGTGGGGGTGATGAAATGCCACAATAGCACGGATATGCATTCGAACTAATGTGGTAGGCAGACCAGTTTGTAAAGAGTGGAGGTACTCCAGGAGAAATGTAGCAGTAGAGGAGAATGGATCAAGATTCCATGGTTTGCACCATTCCAAGTAGTGATGCCATTTTCCTACATAGCTGCGTCTGGTTGAAGGTTTCCTTGAGGCAATAAGTATATCTTCTACCTGGGAAGATAAGCATATATTAAAACACCTCGGCCTTTCAATCTCCATGTCATCAGGAGGAGAGATTGATGCATTGGATGGAGAAGTGAGCCCCCTTCCTGTGTAAGTAGTTGTTGGTGGGCCCCCACACGAAGCGGTGGGCGTAAGGAAAGTTGGTTGAGATATGCATACCATAGTTATTCAGCCAAGCTGGAGCTATGACAGCCATGTCTTGAATACATTTCTGAACTGTCCCTGATAGAGGGATGGGAGGGTAGGCATACAGCAAGCCCTCCGTCCATGGAATGAGGAAGGCATCTGGTGCAAATGGAGCAAAAAAAACTTGTGCTTGCCGGTTTTCTTCCGTGGCAAAGGTTTATTGTTGGAATATGGTGAAGGCTACCTCTTGGTTTAAAGTCCATTTGTGTGGGTGAAAAGCTCTGCTCAGGCAATCTGCCCTGACATTGTCCAGACCCGGTAAGTAGGTTGCCTGGAAGGATACATTGGATGAGTCTGCCCAACGGAGTATCCGATGCACTTCAGAGTCCATAAACTGGACCCCTCCTTTATGTAAAACATGGCGACTTGGTTGTCTGTGTACACCATGCAGGCATCTGTTGTATTAGCTGATGAGGCACTCAGAAGGGAGCTCCTGTGGATAGGTTGGTGGGAGAGAACCACCACTGAATATCCTTGACCATTGGTCTGGTTAGTTGCATGAATTGATACCATTGGTTTTTTAGGCCCCACTGTAAGCGACGCATGTGTAGTCTCATGTGAGGTACCACATGAATAGCTGCTGCCATATGGCCCAACAGCTGAAGTATTTGATGTGCAGAGGAATGAGATTGGTTGCACAAACGTTGTGCTAGGCAAGAGAGAGTCAGGAGTCTGTCTTGTGGAAGGTAGACTCCACTACCATATTGATGAGGGCCCTGATTAATTGCAGTGATTGGGTAGGATGTAGGTGCAATTTCTCATAATTTGTGTGTGCCCTCAGAGTATCTGGGTCTGATGCTACCAAAAGCCAGTTGTCCAGATAGGGAAAGATCTGGATTGACAGTTGTCTGAGATAAGCCATCACCACCGCTAGGCATTTTGTAAACACTCTCGGGGCTGAGGATAGGCCAAAAAGGAGGACACTGGACCGATATTGTCTGTTCTGGATTCAGAAACAGAGGTAGTGCCAGGAGGAGTGCATGGGTATATGCAAGTACGTCTCCTTCAGATCGATGGAACACATCCAGTTGTTGGGTTGTAGGAGAGGGAGGATGTTCTTGAGAGGTCTTGAACTTTTCCTTCTGAATGTGTTTGAGGTTCTGCAAGTCTAGAATGGGGCGAAGCCCGCCTGACTTCTTTGGGATGAAAAAGTATTGGGAATAGAATCCCTGATCCTGTTGATGCAGAATCCTTTGAACAGAACTCTGTAGTAAAAGGCTTGAGATTTCTGTCCAGAGTGACTAACTAGGTCGATGTCTTTCGAAGAGTGGCGACATGAGGACGGGTTGGAGGAGCAATGAAGTTCAAGTGATAACAGTCTTGGGTAATCGAGAACCCAATGATCTGAGGTGATAGACTCCCAATTGTAAAACTATTGGAGACTTACCTCCCATGAAAAGTGGTAGGAGCGGCTCGGCAAGTTTCAAAAAGATGGTGGCTGTTTCTGTGGAGCTGCCGGGCTCTGCCTGGGCTGCCTCTGCTGATGTGGGTGTCAGAGACTGATGGGGCGACCAGTATATGGGAAAAGGTTGGAATTGTCCTTTTGGGTAAGACCTGCATTTGAATAAAGGGTAGTACTTCCGAGATGTTGTGTGATGTTTCGAGGGTGGGGGGGGGGGGGGGGGGGGGGGGGTGGGGGGGGAGTAAGAATACTGTGGTACTTTGCTCTTTAAGGTGTGAGTGTCACCAAATTTGTTTCTGAACAAGTTGCCTCTGCTAGCTTGTCATGGACATTGAGGACAAGTGCAATTCGCAACAACCAGGCAAGGCGTCTGGCAGTGATGGCAGCTGAAGATTCAAAGGCCTTGAAAACTGATCGAGGTAGATGGTGTAGGCCATGTTCCATGTCAAGGAAAGGTTGTGGCAAGGTGTCTTAAACCGAGAGAAGCTAGACGCAAGTTCTGCAAACATTCATACTAATACTGCGTCATGTAGAATTGGTGAATTTTGGTAGATAACATCGAAGCATGGTAAACCCTGCGCCCGAAGTCATCTAGGTATCTATGGTCCTTACTGGGAGGTGCATTCGCAAGTTTTTTTGCTTTCGCCATTGCAGATTCCACCATGATAGAATTGTGTTGTAGTTGGGTCGATTCGTAAACTTTAAAATTTCGCCTGAGAAATTCCTCAGTCTTTTTGACGTGGCCAGGGTTGAGAAAGGGGTTTCCCACATCTTTTGGAGAACACAGTCCAAAACTGGATGGGGCGGCAAAGCCATTGGTTCCGGTGGCATTTCAAAGATTTAATATGCCCAGTACCTCGGACCGTGGATCTGGGATTTTACCTGTTTTTATGTTGAGTAGATTCCCCACCTTCTCCTCTGGTGGCAAATATGGTTCTGGCAATACCTTTGGTGGATCCGAGGGCATGCCTGTAGAGGAACTCAGAGGATGCGGATGAGACCTCAGAGTCCGGGCTACGTGGAGGAACTAGAGCTGGAGATGGAAGATTGGCCATGTCAGCTGGTCTCCACTTCAGGGCTTTCTCGCGGTTGCTTATGGTGTGTGGAATGGCCTGAGTGTTCGGAATGCATCAATGGGGGTCTAGGAGTGTGGCTTTTGGCATGTTCTGAGTGTTTAGGATGCGATGAGCAGTCTTTATGGCTGGAATGCGCAGTCTGTCGTGGCATGCAGATACTCCTTGTGCGCCAGGCGCTCAGCGTGTGTTGTGTCAGGCGTGTCTAATGTGTTGTATGTTTCAGACACTCCGGTTGCGTTGATTGTTTTGACGCCTTTGGTGCCGAAGGACACGGACAGTCGGGAACAAGTGCCTGATTCCCGCTTGATGCATCTGAGGGCCTTTTTTCCTAAGGAGGCAATTCAGTCGGTGCCTGGGTCTTTAAGGGTGCTGGAGGTTATGCTAGCCTGTGCCCTGTGCCTGGAGCGGCGCAAAGGGAGTCTTGTGGGCCAAGCGAGGAGGCCCTCTTTGTCGAAGACGCCTTCTATTTCGCCAGTCCTGGCGAGGAGTGCAGAGACTGTCAGGGCATAGGAGCCAGGTGTCCAGAGACACGTCATTTTTTCGGTGCGCTGACACTGCCCCTGAGAGGGGGGGGGGGGGGGGGGGGGGGGGGGGGGGAGAACATCCGAACAGTCTCGGCAAGAGGCGGATGTAGCAATAGTTATGTCCATATGGCAATACTTGCTGCGATAGCTCTGAAGTCATCCGGTTTCAGCAAACATTTGAAAAAGTTAAAAAAAAAAAAAAGTTGAAATACTGAGGAAAAAAAAAAATAACGTGCAAATGGCTCGTGGGGGAGGAAAAAAAAAAAAAAAAGACTGAGGGGAGGACTTGGGTTCGCGCGGGAAAAACAACCGTGCAGCCGCACAGAGTCAAAGCTCTGATTCAGAGATACTTTCAGCCTACTACTTCGGTCACGTGCATGCTCCCAGACAGCATGGCTAATTCAGCCCGCTTATTGACCGGAAAAGGTTTAAAATAGAGGTGAAAAAAATGAAAGTAAAGCTTGGGGATAGCAGTGATTCTTTGCACCAAAGATAACATTCAAAGGGGGGGGGGGGGGGGGGGGGGGGGGGGGGGGGGGGGGTGGGGGGGGGAGAAAGAGACACAAGTGTGATTTTCTAAAATGGAGAAATTACTTACCTGATAACTTTGTTTTCCCTTAGTGTAGACAGATGGACTCAGGACCAATGGTATAGTGTACTCCTGATAGCAGTTGGGAGACAGTCAGATTTCAATCTGAGATCAGCCTACATATACCCATGCAGGAAGCTTAGCTCTTCAGTATTCTCCTCGAAAAGCAATAGTGGATGTATGTGTGTTTTAATAACTTGATTAATTAGGACTGGTTAAACTGATTTCCAATTGGAAACCGCCAGTGCACTCAACCGAAACACACAGACATCTGGCAACTATGGGTAAAACCTCCGTACTTACCTTGCTTTCTAGGATTGTCACCCGAGGTTTCCGGATTTTGGAGCAGCCATGGGTAGGATGCAGAGTCCATCTGTCTACACTAAGGAAAACTAAATTATCAGGTAGGTAATTTCTCCATTTCCTAGCGTGTAGAAGATTGACTCAGGACCAATGGGATGTAGAAAAGCTACTCCCGAACTGGGTGGGAGGCTGCCCATGGCCCACTTAGTACTGCCCTTGCAAATGTGTTCTCCCAAGCCTGGACATCCAGGCTGTAGAACCTCGAGAAGGTGTGTATGGAGGACCACGTTGCTGCCCGACAGATCTCGGCAGGTGACAGCATCTTTGTTTCTGCCCAGTCCCTTGCGGAATGTGCCTTGATTACTTCTTTGATCCAGTGGGCTATGGATGCCCGCAAGGCCACTTTCCCCTTGTTTCTTTCTGCTGTGAAGAACGAATAAGTAGTCTGTCTTTTGTACGGATTCAGATCTTTCCAGGTATCTGACTAGGAGTCTGCAGACGTTAAGATGGCGAAGGTGGCATGAGATTTCCAAGTCCTTATGTTCGTCTGGAGATGGCAGTGAGATGGCTTGGTTTAGATGGAAATGAGAAGCCACCTTTGGAAGGAAGGAGGGGACAGTGCAAAGCTGTATGGATCCCAGTCTGAATCTGAGGAACGGTTCTCTACAGGATAGTGCTTGAAGCTCAGAGATGCGATGGACTGAACATATTGCCATTAGGAATGCAGTCTTCAAGATCAGGAGCCATAGTGACAGACCACGGGTAGGTCTGAAGGAAGCTCCCGCTAGTCTAGTAATAGATTGAGATTCCATAGGGGCACCGGCCACTTTAGTGGTGGTCAGATTTGCTTGACAACCCTCAGGAAGCAGGAAACATCTGGATGGGATGATAGACTGATGCCGTCCACTTTGGGTCTGAAGCAAGGCAGCACAGCCACCTGAACCTTGAGGGAGTTGAGAGACAACCCCTTCTTCAATCCGTCCTGCAGAAATTCCAGGATCATGGGGATTTTGACTGTCTGCAGAAGGATGTCGCAGTCCTCACACCAGGCTTCGAATATTCTCCATATTCGTATGTAAGTTAGAGACGTGGAAAACATGTGTGCTCGGAGCAAGGTGTCAATCACTGCCTTAGAATATCCGCTCTTCTTCAGGTGAGTCCTCTCAAGTTGGGTCTTCGTGGAGAATCAGTCCTTGCCGGAGAAGGTCCCTGTGTGGAGGTAGGCACAGAGAGTTCCCTGCAAGAAGTCTTTGAATGTCTGCATACCCATGGCCTTCTTGACCAGTCCGGAGCCATTAGAAGTACTAGCCCCCTGTGGTGTTCTATCTTGCGGATGATCCCGCCCAGTAGTGGCCATGGGGGACAGGCATACAGCAGGTCTTCCTGTGGCCAGGTCTGGACGAGGGCATCGATTCCCCAGAATTGCGGTTCAAGAACTTTGGCGTTGGACCGGGTTGCCAGGAGATTCATGGCTAGGGGTTCCCCAGTGGATTACTATCAACTGGAAGGCTGTGGTCGACAGCGTCCATTCCCCTAGGTCTAGACTCTCTCTGCTGAGGTAGTCCGCAGTGAAATTGTCTTTTCCCGTGATGTGGGTGGCTGAGATCCCTTGCAGGTTTGCTTCTGCCCACACCATTAGGGGGGTCTATTTCCAGGGACACCTGTTGGCTTCTGGTTCCTCCCTGGCGGTTGATGTAGGCAATTGTTGTGGCGTTGTCAGACATGACTGACAGATTCACCCTGGAGTCTGACTGAATTGTAGGCAGGCTAATCTGACTGCTCGGGCTTCCAGTCTGTTTATGTTCCATTTCCCCCGAGCAGTCAGTTCCTGGCAGTGGGCTCTCCACCCTCACATCCGTGTTGAGCAAGATCCAGATCGGTGGGGATAGTGTTCCTGTAGCCAGCATTGGAGCTGGGTCTGAACCTCTGTCGGTAGCTGGAAGTGAATGGAGTAGTTCTGGTACATCTGGTTTCATCGTGACAGTAGAGAATGTTGCAGTGGGTGCATGTGGGCCCTGGCCCATAGGACAACCTCTAGGGTTGATGTCTTGGGGCGAGCATAGGTCAATAGTTTTTGCAACTGGTCCACCAGTTTCTCTCCTTGTAGGAGGGGGGGGGGGGGGGGGGGGGGGGGGGGGGGGGGGGGGGGGGGGGGGGGGAGGACGACCTTGTCTTGTTTGGTATTGAACTGGACTCCCAGGTACTCTAGTGACTAGGAGGGCTGCAGGCAGCTCTTGGCTGTGTTGATGACCCACCCGAGATTCTTGTCTCTGGTGGTTGCCTGGAAACTTTCCTCTGGAGATATTTTGCCCTGATCAGCCAATCATCCAGATATGGATGTATGAGGATTCCTTCTTTCCTCAGTGTTGCTGCCACTACCACCATGATTTTGGTGAAAGTCTGAGGAGCAGTAGTTAGTCCGAAGGGTAGCACCCGGAACTGGTAATGATGGTCCAGTATCGCAAAGCGTAGGAAGCGCTGATGGTCGTGGTGGACCAGGCTGTGGAGACAGGCTTCGGATAGATCCAGTGATGTCAGGAATTCTCCTGGTTGTACTGCCCTTATGACAGAACAGTTTCCATGTGAAGTGTGGTTCCCTCAGGTAGCGATTTATGGTCTTGAGGTCCAGGATGGGCTGGAACATTCCCTCCTTCTTGGGGACGATAAAATAGATGGAATAGCGACCAGTATTTTGTTGGTGCCTGAGCACAGAGGTTATCGCCTTTAGGCTGAGTAGTTTTGTCAGTGTGGTTTCCACTGCCATCCTCTTGGAAAGGGAATGGCACGGTGATCTCACAAATTTGTCTGGGGGGATGCTGTGGAAGTCCAGATAGTATCCCTCTTGAATGATGGTTAGGACCCACTTGTCCGACATTATCTCGACCCATCTTTGGTAGAAGAGGGTAAGTCTGCCCCCTATGGCTTCTTCCTGTGGATGGGTCTGTTTATTCTCATTGTGGGGTGCGGCTGGGCCTGTACCTGAGCCAGCTCCCCTCTTGTTGTGTCTGTTCCGAAAGGACTGACCTCTGCCTACGGTCTAAAAACGCTGGGCTCCTCTGCCCTTGGTTCTTCGGGGAGAGGAGTGCTGGTTTCTTTTGTTCCTGTCCTCCGGTAACCGAGGTACTGGGGGATTCACCACATTTGTTGGCTAACTTCTCCAGTTCGCTTCCAAACAGGAGGGATCCTTTAAGAGGCATTCTCGTGAGTTTAGTCTCGGAGGTTGCATCAGCTGACCAATTTTGGAGCCATAGTTGCCTTCTGGCTGCTACTATGGATGAGACTCCCCTGGCTGAGGTGCACACCAGGTCACAGGTCGCATCCATGAGGAAAGATATCGCCAGTTCTAAAGTTTCGGCGGACGTGATTGAGTCCCTGGAGAGAAGCAAGCAGGCACGTGTCACAACAGCGCAGCAGGAAGCGACCTGCAGGGTCATTGCTGCAACAGCAAATGACTGTTTAAGGATATATTCCTGACGTCTGTCCTGGGCATCCTTGAGTGCCTCTCCTCCTTCGACTGGAATGGTAGTGCAGTTTGACATAGCAGAGACCATGGTGTCTTCTAGGGCCTGTCCTCCTTTGAAGCTGGCTTCTGGGGCATTCCATTCCAGGTCAATCAGTTGTTGTACGGCCTGCAGCAGTAGATACATTGCTACCTTAAAAAAAATAAAAAATAAAAAATAAACTGGTCTATGACCCGATCCCCTCCTTTCTCCTCAATTTTAAAGCCTTTTCAGGCCCTGCAAGCATAAAATGACCCACACAGTCACTTCCAATGCTGGAAGCATTAACAGTGGCCATTAGGCACTGGGGGAGGGAAGGGCAGCAGATCAGGATTTCAGATTTAGGAGAGACAGCCCAAAGGGGGTGCGAGGTGACAGTGACATGGAGAACGGCTGGATGAGAGGAAGAAAACAAGTTCAAGAGGAGAGTGCAGATGACAGCAGGTGAGAAGGAAGGGAGGACGACGTGCTAGCAGTCGTTTGCAGAAGATTAGCCATAGGAAACAGAGAGCTGACACTCTTACCCCCACACCACTGGGCTTCTTCCCAGCCCTGCATTCTGTTCCGCTGGCATTAAAGTTCTATGCACCAAGGCCCCCCTTGAATTCTCTGGACCATATTCAAACTCTAGGTATTGGGCATTACTACAGTGCACCAAAAGTACTTTTCATGCAGATATTTGAAATTCATTAAGTTGCTGCCATCCCATTCTCCAGAGCACCTGGGGAGCAGCCCCCATATACAGCAGGGCACAGCATTGTGTGCAAGGCCATCTGTAATATGATTTGAGCAGCAGCACCCAGCCGAACCAAGGAAGTGATGAGAAGAGGAAAAGGTCAATCAAGACCACCACATTTTCCAGATGTACTTGGGAAAGGGGTGGGCAGGTGTCAAGAGTCCAGAGGCTGCAGACTGGCTTGGCTATATGCCTTAGCTATGGCCAAAAAGAGCAATATCCTGCAGGTGACCAAGCTTGTACAGCAGTCAGCTGAGAGATGCCCACTGCAGTGAGGGGAGAGGACCGAGTGGACACACCTGAAGGAGTAGAGAGAATGAAAAGTGATAAGAGAACATCTGAAGAGCAGTCGAAGACTGGATAGCTGGGATTCAATGCCAAGAAGTGCAGAGTCGTGCATCTAGGGTGCGGCAATCCAAAAGAGCTGTAGTGATGGGGTGAAAGACTAATGTGCATGGACTGGGTGAGGGACCATGGTGTTGTAGTGCCTGATGATCTGAAGGTGGCAAAGCAATGTGACAAGGCAATAACTAAAGCCAGAAGAATGCTGGGCTGCATTCAGAGAGAGGAATAACCAATAAGGAAAGAGGTGATAATACTCCAGGAGAGTCCTCACCAAGGGTATTATATTCAGCTCCAGAGACCGTTCTCAAAAAGGAGAGAGACAGGATCGAAACGGTCCAGAGGAAGGCAACAAAAGTGGGGGGGGGGGGGGGGGGCATTTCAGAAGACCTACGAGGAAAGGCTGAGATCTAAATACATATACCCTGGAGGAGAGGGGGAATATGATACAGACCTTCAGATACCCGACAGGTATTAATGCACAAACTCCATTGGAAAGGAAATTGTAGAACTAGGGGCCACGATAAGAGTCTCCGGGGGACAGACGACGACTCAGAACAAATACCAGGAAATATTTCTTTACTGAGAGGGTGGTGGAAGCCTGTAATACTCCCCCAGAAGAGGTGGTGAAGACGAGAATAGTTAATTAATTCAAATGGGCATGGGACAAAAACTGCAGTTACTACTCTTACCAGAAGGCATGGGGGGTAACCTGCATGGGGCTCCATTTACTACCCTTAACAGGAAAGTGGGGTAACCTGCAGGGAGCAGTTTCAGGTCCCATAGGTCTTTCCCAATTCCTAAAGGCTTAAAATCATTTTTTGTTTTTACTTGAGGCAATGAAGGATGAATGGACTTCCAAGGTCACAAGGATTGGAAGGAAGGCCTCCTTAGTTCACAGCTTGTTAGTCAAAGGCCTAGGTACCAGTCCACGTGTGCCATACATAAATACATACTGTATAATACATGCTCCAACAGACCAAGCAAATATATGGGTCTACTACACACCAAAGCCTAACATTTGTTCCCCTAAATTCACAATTAGTTCAACCAGATGTTGCCAAAGTTACCCCCCCTCCTCCCCCCATCCAGAACTGACAGCTGGGAAGTGTCCAAAGTAGTAAAATACTATAACTACACATATTCATACACAGCACCATACAAACACAGAGTCAGTCCCTGCTCGATAGATCTTACAATCTAATCGGACAAACATACAGGACAAGAGACTTGGGATATTTCATAAAGCAAGACAATGGTTAAAAATGAAGAAAGTTAGTTAATAAGACTAAAAGCAGACAATCGGGCCTAAGATTTAAAAGCAGCCTCAAAAGAGAGTCTTTGGATGGGATTTAAATACGGCAAGAGAGGGAGCAGGACGCACCAGTTCAGGAAGACCATTCCAAGCACTGAATGCGGGAATGAATAGGGAGCCAATGCAGTGACTTCAGGAGAGGGGTTATATGAGTGTAGTGACTTTGGCGAAAAAATCACGCAGCTAGAATGCAGTGGAGAGAAACCTGTGAGGAGCAGGTTGCAATAGTCTAAATGGGAGAAGGTGAGAGTGTGGCTAAGGGTAGTGTGTTCAGAAAAAGTGATTTTTGCAATGCTATAGAAAAGAAACTGCACAATTTAGCAAGAAACCACCAAAAGCATTGAAGTAATGCTTTGAGAAGAGAGACTTCTCATTTCCCTAGTTGTGAATCCACCTCACTGCCCAAGTCTGCAGCAAGTTACTGATTGTATAACGAATGAGGAAGCCCAATGCAGGTCTGTAATTACAAAGACTGCAACCCAAGCAAACAAGTGTGCAGAATATGCCCTGGCTGCTCATCTGCATGCTGCCCACTCGAAGGCAGGCCTAGTTACTACAGAGAACAAAATTAACCGAACACATACACACACCACACTATTATGAGTGCCTCATTTCCCCCCCATCACATCGATGGCTAATGAGAAGTGCCACAAGATGATTAATATGCTTCTTCAGCACGCTCCTAATGGAAGCGAGCATTTCGTCATTTCCAAGAAAACGGCAGTGCTTTGCCAGCACCCGACTTCACATTGGAGTATCTGGCTGTGCTCAAGCCTGATCAGGTGGAAGGACTGTGCCTGTGTTAATGCAAACCAGACTCCCTCCTACCTGCCTATAGCAAGCTCCTGATGTGTGTGTGTGTGTGTGTGTGTGTGTGTGTGTGTGTGTGTGTGTGTGTGCGCGCGCGCAGGACGTAAACCGGTTCCTACAACAATTTTCTAAATTCAGGAAGTAAATTCTCTCTGCACCAGTACCTTCAGCCAGGTACTGGTGCAGTCTCTGGCCTGGTTTTTCTTTTTTTTGTCTCAGTACCTCTCATCCTTTAGACCATCATATTATTTGGCAAAGGAACAGAAGCGGCAGCCTGCTGCACCCACAGCCAGCTCCTGCATACAAAGACCACAGAGCATTGCGCAGATAATAATGATTTCAAACAGTACAGCTGCCAGCCAAAATATATAAACACCAACTAATTCACTTGCCCTGATGTAGAAAAAAATATTCATGCAGCCAAATGAAGTGAGAGAAATGGGACATCCCTCCACTACATCATTCTGATAAGACTGTTTAAAGCAAAATCTACATCAGGAAAATAATCTTACTCATGCAGGGCCAAGGCATGTGCCAGCCACTCTGCATAACGAGTCAGGATTTCAGTTAGATGTTTTAAAACAGTTTTTACATTGGTTAAAATAAAAGTTAAGTACACATGCAAAATCCAAGTTGTCAATACACACATTTGGTATCTGTTTTTGATATTTAAAAGCAAAGAGTTTTATAACTCAAATGGCACGAGACTTATATGATGTAGTCAAGGAGATGCTGCATGGCATTGCAGGGATTGCCCTTACAGATCATCTACAAGGAATCCCACGTTCACATTGGATTGCCTCTATCTATTTAGGACAGGCTGGAACTTGAGGCTAGTTCTGCAGTCAGAAAGGCAAGGAGGTGACCAACTTCTAGAGCAAACCATCATTGCGCCCCAGACGGGCATGCATCCATCATTAATCCGCTCCCCCACCCCCACCAAAAAAAAAAAAAATAATAAATTTATACATGACACACACACATCCCATCGCCAATGTGACAAGCTTGAGCTCCACTGGCAAACTAGTACTGCAAAGGGTCATAAGCCAAGAGAGCCCAGTCCTGACACCAGCATGCAAAAGCAAGAGCATTCCCCCAATACTCTGGGATCGACCAAACCCAGGAGTATGTTCTGCAAAGCAAAAGTCCATCTGAATGCTGTTCTTTCAAGCCATGTTTGCTGCTGGAGGAGCTCAGCAAGAGCTAAAAAGGCAACTTTACCTATTCTAGGCATGTCACAAACACTCTACGTAACATAACCCTGGGCAATCAGCGGGAAGTATTGGGTTTCAGGGCAAACACAGCCAAGTCATGAAACATGATCAGCAGCTCCATTAAATTACAAGATGTGCTCTCTGCCTGTGCAGCAAAATGTGATTACATAAAACAAAACAAACGCCAGGCTGGATAAGGAAGACTGTACACCTGCACAGGAAAATAAATCCCACAAAATTCGATTTGGAAGGAAGAGCCTTCCTATTTCAGAGCTTTACAAACCATGCCAGCTTTTGACAGCTTCTCCTGACCCAGCTAAAATGATTCATTAATCAGGTTCTTCAGAGAACTAATGAGTACAATCACATCAACAATGCACCCAGAGTGATACTTACAGAGGAAGACGCTCTACCCCACAGCACAGATCTTCTCCAACACATTAAGAGTAAAAATAAATGTTTCAATATGCAATTTTTTTCCTTTTAAGCAAGGCTACAGCCCAATCTGGCTTTTTCTGCTAATTAAAAAAAAAATTAATCCCTCTATTGGAGTAAGCCAGGAAACAGGGAGAAAAAAATAATCACATCTTTCAGCAAGTGAGCTGTTACAAGAAGTCACAAAAGATATGTGATGCGGATTGCATCGGATCCCAATATACTACTCTAACAAGGGGACCTTGTCTTTTGCGGAGGGGGAGGAGCCACAGCACTATGCAGATAGGGAAGAACACCGCAGAGGACATATGAGCTCATGCCACAGCTTTGGGAAGAGTGTTTGTTCCCTTCTGATTTTGTTTTTGCAGCTCACTTTATATGCACTGTCATCAATGGGTGCTCAAGGATGTAGGGGGTGGGGAGGGGAGGAAACAGCAATGCCCTCCTCCCCCATATACTGCACTACCTCACACCTGATCAGCAACAAAGCCACAATTCTTTCCCATGTGATGCAAGCAAACAAGTCACTACACAAATAATGCTTAGCATCTATTCTGAATACACTTACACAGCTGCACATATGACAATCATGTCTAGCACATATGAAGACACTACATACACACATCTGCAAACAAAGCCGCACTCGTTCATACAAGACAATCTGACAGGTTATGCACAATGGCACTCCAACCTGTCACACCTGCAACTCTCATCAAGCAGCATGTTTTTTTTTAATCAAACTCCCTTTTTCAGGTACGCCAATCTCACAGCAAGATGAAGGTCATATGCCACCGTGGGACCTCTCCCGTGGAGAGAGCCCTGTGTTTGTAAAGAGAAAAAGTACTGCAGAGTGCCTGCATTCCCATACAACGATGGGCAGATGGATCCCCCTCCCCTGGAGAAAAGATCTCGTTTTAACATCAGCACCACGCGACTCCGGGCCAAGAGAGAGGTGCAGGGGAAGCCACACGGACCACTGCCAAGCAAGAAAAAGCACAGCGTGCCCACTTAGGGGCGAGCATACAGGAACAGAAACCCGGGCCTTCAAGCAGCTTGTCCTGTGGAGCAAACAGTGCCAGAGCCGCAGCTGGCGGCTCTGCAGTCCGCTTTGCCCACTCCCTCGGTAGTTCCAGCTGGGAGAGCAAAGTGGGCCGGTCTCGTCTTCCACCCCCCCCCCCAGCACCTCACGGACAAGCCGGGAGGCAAAACGAGCAAGGTGACTACAGAGACCGGGAGGGTGGCCATAGAGAAGATTCCTAGAGGTGAGGTAGCGGGGGGGGGGGGGGGGAGCACCAGGGCCCGAGCTACAGATCCACCCGGTGCTCTTAGCTCCGCGTGCTGCCCACGTGCCTCCCCCTCCCCCCGCCCGGGTACCGTTACTTCAATAGAACATTAAAAAAGCGGAAAGCACCCCCACCCCCCCCCCCGGAATCCCAGCGCCCTCGAAGACAGGTGCGATCCGCCCGACACCGGGGTCACCCCCACTCCCCGCCCCACCTTTACCTGGATTCCTTCCTTCCAACGAAAGAGCCGAAGCGGAGCGCGGCCGCTACTCCTGCTGCACCTCAGCCCCGGCGATCTGCTAGAGCCCGGCGGCCAGCACCATGACCCGCCGCGGCCACCCGACCCACCCCCTCCCCGGCCCCCACAAAGCCTCGCACGCTGCCTGCGCTGCTCCTTTTCCCCCCCACCCCCGGCTCCTCTTCACTGCAGCTACAGCGGCTCCCCCGGCACGAAACAAAATAAAGACAGCAACAGATCCCGACGGACGGAGAGCGCGAGCAGGCTCCTAGCAACACTTCCGTCGGCACGCTTCATTAATATACAACAGATGAGGAGGCGGGGCCCCGCACGTAGCCGTCGGGGAGCTGATTGGGCGGCCGCCCAGGCGGGAGGCGGAGCCGGCCTGCCAGCTGGCTTTGAAGGAAGGAGACTGGCGGGCGCAGGTGCGGCCTCCCCGCCCACCCATCCTCCCCTCTGCCAACGAACCCACCCTCCTGCCGCCATCTTGTGAATGGCAGAAAAGAGAAGACAACTGCGGAGGAGCCGGAGAGAGTTCCGGGTGCAGGATAAGAGACACACAGGCCGCGCATTTCCCCACTGGCGTCTATTACCCCCTTATACTGTAAGGGGGTAAGAGCGCGTGGAAAACGCGCGGCTAACCCCCCACCGAAACTAATCACATGCAAATGCATGTGGGTGAGCCTATTGGTTAGTCACCCGAAATACTGAAAGTAAAACGGGCGGCCATGCTGCACATTTCACTCTCATAAATTAACACCTGCCAAGGGCAGGCGTTAAGTTCTAGGCGACCCTCTGCCTTAATAACTTAGTGATATTAAGTCGGAGGAACCAAAAAATTAAAAAAAAAATATATATATATATTTATTTATTTATTTAACATTTCTTTTATACCAATATCCGTTCGCACATCGTATCGGTTCACAGTGAACAAAAAACCATTGGGCAGTGCCCGTACATATAACAGATAACAAAGTGAACTAGGCAGCATATAAATAATTTTTGCCGGTGTCCTTTTTACGTGGCTGTCGGCGGGTTCAAAAACCAATGCCGGTAAAATTGAGCATCGGTTGTCGGACCCGCTGACAGCCGCCTCTTCCTCTAATAAGGAGGCGTTAGGGACGGTGCTATTGTTCCTAGCACCTCCTTATTAGTGCCCGGCCTCATTTCGAGTGCCCAGGAGAGGTGCCTGGGCATGCGTCGGGAGAGTGGGCACTCAACTCACAGCGCCGGCTCTCCCACACATTTTATTGAATCCGCTTGAGAGACAGAAAAGAGGAGGAAGCAGAGAGAGTGCATAAATCAAACCAGAGAAGTGCAAAGGTGCTTTGAGCTTTTGCTGAGAGGACTGCCTGCTGTTGTGCTCATTTAATTCGACTCATTTGTGCCTTTCTGGCTTCTCTGTTTTCTAGTCTAGTTGGAGGAGAGAGGGTCAGGAGTGGTGGCTGCCGAGGCTGGAGAGTGGATTCGGAGGGGGGGGGGGGGGGAGGAGAAGCCAAGGGGCTTGGAAGAAGGCACTATTTTGGGGACCATGAGGGAGCAGAGAGCGCTGGTGGTGGGTGGCAGTGCAGAACACATCTTGGGCATTGATGGGTAGGCATGAGGGCAGAGAGGTGCAGTGTGGGGATTGGGTGAAAGAACCAGGAGCAATGGGAAGGTACCCCTGCAACTCTGATGGTAGGTAAGAGGAAAGGGAGCTGTCTGTGAACTGGCAGGAGAGTGTTCTACTTTTCTCATTCATATAAGGGGCTGTCCATAAATGTCGTCACAATCCAACATGGGGGGGGGGAGTTACCACTTTTGTGACGAGGGGTAGGGGGATTGAACATATTATGATGTCACAAAGTCAAAAGTTGTAAGATTACTTTATTACGACATTAATGGTATAGTGAGGGTCTCTGTGGCCAGGGGCCAATGCATTTTTGCCCCTCCCCCGCTCCATCAATTTTGGGACCCCCAACCAATAGCACAAATAGAATACAGAGTGATAGGATATGCAAGACATTTCATCAAAATTTCGCTTCTATGGTGATGCTGCAAAGCCATACAGCAATGCACAAACATGAGGCAGTTCCACCTAAAATTTTCAGACTATTGAGAGTGGCTGCCCGTTGACAATGTAGGTGATCACTGCACATGCAGCAAATGTAGAGAGCGTGGAGTGGCAAGATGAAGACGATCTAGATCTATGTGGATTATCTGTTCCAGAAAAAAGTTTCTGTCACCAGCGTCCCTGTTTGTACAATGGCAGATCACTTTTTGTCGCCATGGCAGGATGAATAGTTCTTGCAACAAAATAGTTCAGTGTCTTAGTTATTTGATTTTACAGCACTGAACAGCTTTAATTATAATACAGACTGACTACAATGCATGATGAATGCCTTAACTGTGTACAGTACTAATGCTATTTTGCTCGAGTAAAATACAGACTGATAATTGTTTGCAGTTTAGTATCGCAGCTTAATATAAAGGAGGGTCTAAATTTGTAACATTATAATTGAAAGAGGGATTGGAGATTTGTGATGAAGAGTGATGGGAGTGGGGTAGGAGTTGTTTTCATGCCAAAATAGTGTGACATCATTTACAAATGGCCTCTAACTGGGCACTGAAGCTTAGATATGCAGTGTAGCAGATGATTTCTATTTCAATTTATATTATTGCAAGGCAAAAAAAATCCATATATTCTCAGTTATAAAAACTCATGTTTCTACACTTCACATTAAAAATAAGACCCCAATTTGTACAGAAATAAGAATATAGAAATCTATATTCAGAAAAGCAGAGAACAGACCAGTTATCTGACTAAAGTTAGCCAGGTAACTTTTCATAGATATTCAATGGGGCAATTTTTCTGCGGAATATATTTGCTTAAAGTTATACAGGTATATGAACCTGGATAACTTTCAAATCTAACCAGCTGTGTTTTAATCTCCATAGCCGAGTAAGTGGAGAAAAAGTAAAAATAATTTTTAAAATCCTTGTGGGCCTGCAGGCCTGAATCTCCCCTCCCCCTTACACTAAAACACTCAAAGTTATGGCAAGCATAATGTTCAAACCTCTACCTACCCCCGATCCCCCTCCAAAAAGATTTTTAACATTTACAAGTCTATTGAGCTGAGGAGCCTCCTCACTCCACTCTTTAATTTTATCTTCCCTCCTGATCCCCACCCTCCTATCAAAAACCCCAGCTGGAACCCTCCCACCCCAGCCAGCACCCCCAAAACCACCTTACCATTGGGAACCTGGTACAATTGTAGCCCTTCTGATGGTATCCAGCTTTGGATCTCTCAGATTCCTGATAATCAGGAGGTTAAGCTTGAGAGAAGTAGATCTCTGTGATGGCCTCCAAATTATGGAATTCTCTTCCTTTAGATGCTAAATCTATTTGTTTAACATTTCTATTCTTTAAAATCCAAAAAAGTTTTAATCAATCCGGAAACAAAAGAAAGCATCTAACATAATGGGACAAACCAGAAACAATAATAATAACACATACATAGCAGAAAAATAATCACATCTATAAAAATAAAAAGTCAGATTCCAGCAAGGATCTCTATGAATAAAAGGTATCTCAACTTCTAGAATTGTACATCAGATTCCTGCCTTAAGGAAAGGGGAAATTAAATGCTAAGTGCGGACCCACTATTGAAAAGGTGTATGTTGCGCTGGGAGTGGACCCTTGGCCTGGTGCAGGATTAGTACGGTCCTCCGGTCAGACCCGGACAGCGCCTGCCACCAGGAGGCGGAGCACAGGAGGAGACAGAGGCTAGCTGGAGCTTCACCAATAGCAACCCGGGGTTCCCTCAGGTTCAGCCCTTGGTTACCCGGGCGCCTGGTCTTAGGTGGGCCTCGCAGGGTCTCCCAGAGAGAAAGTTCAAAGGAGTGCCCACCACGAACAAGGGTGCACGATCGGTGTTCAGACAGGGAAGTCCAGATGTAGCAGGAGGCCGAAAGAGAGTGTCCGAGTGTATGGCGAGGATCAAGGCCACAGTAGTCGTTCGGAATGGTCAGCCAAGCAGATTCGGTAACAGTGGTCAATCCAGGCGTAGTCAGGTCAAGCAGAAAATCAAGTTCCAAGTGGCAGTCAAGAGTAGTTGGAGTTCCAGGCAGAGGACACGGTCAGGCAGCGATCAAAGAGTAGTCAGAGTTCCAGACAGAGGTCAGGTCAGGCAGCGATCAAAGAGTAGTCAGAGTTCCAGGCAGAGGTCAGGTCAGGCAGCAATTAAGAGAGTAGTCAAGAGCAGGCAAAGGTCAGTACCGTGAGATCAGTCCGAAGGGTACAACCAGGAATGGAGAGACGAAGGAACAGGAGACACAGGAGATGCTGGAACAGGAGACCCTGGAACTGAGACGCTGGAATAGGAGACACAGGAGCAAGATACTGGAACGCAGGGAGGCAAACTAGAGACACCGGAGTGTACGACCCGATTGCCAAGGCCCTGAGCTAGGGGCCGGGCTGTGGTATAAATACCTTGGATGAGAGACGTCAGAATCGGGCACTGCCCGAGGTCTTCCCGCGCTTAACCCTTTAAATTACGTAGGGTTCTGCGTGCGCTAGGGGGTGGGGCCGACGCCGAGTCCTGGCACGAGGAGAACTGCGATGTCGAAGGCTGTGAGGGAGCCGGGGACGCCCATGGAGGACGCGGTCGGAGTTGAGCAGAGCAGGAGCTCGAGGCAGCGCTGGTAGAGGGTCGTGCCAGGTAAGCAGGCCCGGCCACGGAGCCAACGCAGCCGGGAAGCGCAGCAGTGTAATTGCGGGTGGCTTGAAAACAACAATTTTGAAACAAGCAAAGCTTTCTCGCTGGATTGCACAACACGTTGAAGAACATAAAAAGAAAAAAAAAAGAATCTTCAAATATGATGGCCCAGTCTCAGACAATGTTCTAAAAATAAGTGTTAAAAGTTTAGGAGGTTATTTCTAAAAGATTTTACTCACAAAAATGGGCTTTAGAAAATTGCTACTATATATGCTACTTTTATGGGCATTAACGCCTTTGAAAATTCACTCCAGAACTTTTATCCACAGCACAATAGGTAACCAGTGCAGCTCACATCCATCATAACCCAAGATTAAACAAACAGCAGATTTTTGGATAATTTACAGGACTCTTAAATGTGTGGTAGGTAATCCAACATAAATAATGTTGCAATAGTTCCAAGTGGGTAGTAGCAATGCTTGCACCTCTGATCTAAGAACTTTTACGCTTAATAATGTGTGTAAGCCTTCTCATCAAATGTAATTTATAAAAGGCAGCTTTCATGACAACTTTAATCTGGGATTTAAATGAAAGTGCTGAATCAAGAATAATCCCTAAATCTGAGAATAATGAAAACTGCTGCCCTTTAAACTATTCCTCTAAAGGTTTCAGGAATTGGCAAATGACTTAACCACATCCAAGATTCAATGGCATTCAGACAAGCCATTAATGTACCAACAGTAGTCTGAGAGATAAAATTGAACTTCATCAGCATATAGTTTATAAAAAGCAGCAAATGAGGATAAAAGTTGGTCTAAGGGGACCAGATAAAGGTTGAAAAACATAACGGAAAATGCCGGGCCTTGTGGGACCCCTGAAGTGATTTGCCTAATGATGCAGAACTGACCTTCTAACCTGACTTTTTGGATACAAGACACCATAAAAGACTTAAACCTCTTAAATACTGAACCGCTCACGCTAATCTCTGCCAATCTACCCACAAAATATGATGGCTGATGGTGTCAAAAGCAGACGAGATGTCCAAATATCCCATGGTCACTGCATCTCTCTTGTCAATCTCATGCAGAAGGGAGACAACCACGGACGTCATCAAGATTTCAGTGCCATGGAAAAATCTGAAACCGCATTGATGTGGATAGAAGGATCTTGCTGTCCTCAAAAAACTGCTGTAATTGTGATAATACACATTTTTAATTACCTCACTTGGGTAATAGGCCTATAATAGGAAATAGATAGGCCTATTGGAAATAGACATTTAATTTCCAAGTACAGCAGAGTCCAATGAGGTTTTTTCAAAACCGGACACTGTAAGGCGTTTTTCAGGAGGATGGTAAGAACCCAGAAAAATTTCTATTGCAGCTCCTGCATCCCGCAGGAGACGCAAAAAAAGACTGAAAACTGAAGTCACAGATGGTACTATGACTGGCTGTCTGACTTACCTATGCCTATTTCAGCCCAGAACAAAACGAATCGGGGAAGAAGGCGAATTAGCCGCCCCCCCACAAAACAATGAGCACCAACTGATGCCACCCTGCATTCTGACTTACCTATGCATGTCTCAAGAAAGACAAAACTACAAGTTCCAGTATATAGTGGGGGTAAAGCCAGCACTGGTTCAACCTATCCTGAAAAACTGAAGCCACTTGACAGCCCTATATCCTATTGGCTCTGGATCAAAGCTCAAAGAAGTGTTTTTGTAAACATTTCGGCACTAGGCATCCTGACATGACTCTAAAGTTTAGACTGAGTCAGCACGGAAAAGCTCGAGTCCAGATCAGTGTTTGTTGTATTGCGATGTGATAAATTGTTTCTTAGGACCAGGAGCGCTCAAAACCGGTCCCAGCCAGTCGGGTTTTCAGGATATCCCTACTGAATAGGCATGAGAAATATCTGCCTATACAGGAGAGAATGCATGCAAATCAATCTCATGCCTATTCATTAGGGGAAACCTGTCTGGCTGGGGGGGGGGGGGGGGGCATAGGTCTGGTTTGAGCACCCCTGTCTTAGACTTCAATAATTGTAAATAAGTGGTTTTATCAATAACTCACGATGCCAGTGTCACTCAGACCTTCTAACCTTTCATTTAAGATCCTGGCACTCAGGAGAGAACCACTAGCCACTCAAACACAAGTCAAGTATGGAAGAAGCCGGTCCACGCACTCCTTGTGCAGTAAAACTTTCTTTATATTTGTTTTTGGTGGGGGGAGGGGTTGGTGGGGCAGTTTCCTCATGCTCCTTTGGGATTCCAGTTCAGTCAGAACTGGTCTCTGTTGGCTTACAGTGCCATAGGCCTTCCATCCCCACAGTCTGTGGATGCTTCCTCTTCTGTCTTCTCTTCCCCTCCCAGCTCCCCTAAGCCCAGAGCTCAGCCAGGGGCCATGCACCGGGACTCCTCCTAGACCCTTGCAATCATGGTCTCCAAGTCTAGCCACTAGCTGTCTCTGCTAAGTGATGACTGGGGCTCCCTCCCAGCGGCTACGAGCGACACCTCCGCAGCATCCTCTGTCCCAGCTGACCTGAGGAACAGCAGATTTGACCCAAGAATCTAGTCCAGTTCCCCACATGACTGCTCAGTGTTGCTACTGAGCCTCCAGGCTGGCCTCTGCCTTTATTTTTTTGACAATGGAAAAACACATGGAACAGACGAGGGAACCAGGGAAAGATGCTGAGAGAAGGGTATTTAATATTGTTAATGCTATTTGCCCAGTGGAAACTGCTGTGCTAGAATTAACATGTTGGCATATAGGTATGCAGATCAAGATTAAAAGTAGGGCATTTCTTTTTCTATACGTGCCTGGAACTGCTTCTGTGCTTGAGCTGATGGGTGGACATGTTGGAGAGCGAGGTTAAGGAGAGCTGCCAAGTTGCAGGAAGGAGATTTCAGGCCAGTCCTGGATTTCTGACAACCCCCCCCCCCCCCCCCCCCCCCCCCCCCATCCTGATCCATTAAGGGAGTGGCAGCACTGATTTCAGTGGGTAGAATCGGGAACTACAAATCCCACACTGCTTTGGGATGAAAGCTCAAAACCCCCAGGAGGGGCCAAAAAAGTCTCCCCTTCTGGAACTGGGTAACTTAAGCAGCTCTGGATCGAGTCACAAGTCGATTGCGACCTGCAGGGTTTGGAGATATTGCAGAAATGATGTGTTTGGTGGCGCATGGGAAGTAAGAACAAGTCTGGGCTGATGGGGAGATATCCTGCTGGCCGGTTAAGTGACTGTGACTGTGCAGCAGGAGGCTTCCTTTCAGCTCCCACTTTGTCTGGGGGAATTTCATATCTTGATTTAATCATACCATGGAAAGATGTTGGACAAAACAGAGTTAAAATCTGAAAAAAAAAATTATATATATAAAACTAGCTTGTTGTTTATTAGATGCAAAACAAGTAATTGCCACACTTCCCAGGTGACTAAAGTCACGAGGCACTTGTAACACACACACACAGATCGTCATCTGGCTAGTGGAGTACAACCGACACACCAGGAATCATTACATAATACCAGACAGCATCTGTAATTGAGGGGAGTGACATTACGAGTTAAGCATTAGTAGTGCTTTATCCGGTCTTTGTAAGATGCCTTCGATATACGAGTATTACATGACACAGCCAATTATTCAGCTGCCTGAGAAGTGTTTTAATAATTGGGTAGTGCACAAACTGAAATATTTTAATGACTTTATAATAGTGATAGCCTTATTCATCTTATAGGTTTGATTTCACTATCCAAATTGGTTGTATTATTCCAGTTTTCTTACTTAGAGGTTGCAGCTTAGCTGTCACATCACGACAGCGAACATGTGGTAACAGAGTAACATAGAACATGTTGGCAGATAAGGAGCATTTGACCTATGTACTCTAATGGGCTGCTCCTGCCTACACATTATTTTAACTAAGGACATCAGATCTCCCAAATGCCAGCTGTGCAACCATGAATACCACTCTGCTCTGGCTCTATCACCCTTTCTTGCCCTTACCACTACCCACTCCTGGAACTGGGTAACTTAGCAGCTCTGGGTCAAGTCAGGATGTCTCTCAGCTGTCTGCTGTACAAGCTTGACTACCTACAGGAGATCATGCTTTATCCTTTTGGCTCTTAGCTGGGCAGAGTAGCCAAGTCAGCCTGCTGCCCATGTTAGGTGAACCTCCCAGTTATGCCTGAGAGTATACCAAGATCCTACCACTGACCCCATGCTACTTAACACTGCCACCTCTTCCTGGGATCTCAAAGCAGCCATACTGCCTCTCCATGCAAGTTTGCTTTGTCATCTTTACTTTTGGGTCCTATACTGTTTCAGGTGGATGACCATATATGTTTCCATACCTAAACCAATTCTTAGCACTTTCATTTCTTTCACCTTGTCTCTCCCCCACCCCTGCTCTTACCACTACCCTCTTTATCTGTCCCAAGCATGTTTAAATGTTGCCAGCATTCGAGTTTCTACCAGTTCCAGGTATCTACAACTCTCTCATTCAAGAAGTTTCTCTTTATATTTCTTCTGAGTCTTCCTCTCTCTAAATGGGGATGCTGTGGAAGCAGCATTCCCAGCCTCCTTGTGTGTGGTGGGATGGGGTAGGGGGGATGTCTAAGTTATTGCTCAGCAGTGACCTTTGTATTTTTTGTAAACCGTTATGATGGCGAAACCGAATGACGGTATATAAAACTCGATAAATAAATAAATAAATACATAAATGTTAGCTGAATTACGGAGAGAGCCACGGTTTGTGGCACCTGGCCAAAGTGATGTCACGATGATGACTGCACTGAGTCAGGAGAGGGGATATGAACATAGGTGGAAAAACTCTGGGTAGCTGTGAACAAAAAGTCCTGGTTAGACCGCATCTTGAATACTGTGTGCAATTCTGGTCGCCGCATCTCAAAAAAGATATAATTGCGATGGAGAAGGTACAGAGAAGGGCTACCAAAATGATAAAAGGCATGGAACGACTTCCCTATGAGGAAAGGCTAAAGGGTTTAGAGCTGTTCAGTTTGGAGAAGAGACGACTGAGGGGGGATAGGATAGAGCTCTACAAAATCATGAAAGGACTTGAATGGGTAAATGTGAAACAGATATTTGTTCTTTCGGATAATACAAGGATTAGGGGACATTCCATGAAGTTAGCAAGTAGCACATTTAAAACAAATTGGAGAAGATTCTTTTTCACTCAACACACCATTATTTATTTATTTATTTATTTATTTATTTAAAGGTTTTTTATATACCGCGGAACGTTTCAAACATCACCTCGGTTTACAATGAACAATAATTTAGCAACAGGCTTTACTGGAATAATACAACCAATTTGGATAGTGGAATTCATTGCCAGAGAATGTGGTTAAGGCAACTAGTATAGGTGGGTTTAAAAAAGGTTTGGATAAGTTCCTGGAGAAGTCCATAAACTGCTATTAATCAATACAGAATAGCAACTGCTTATTGCCGGCATTAATAGCATAAGATCTATTTAATGTTTGGGTACTTACTAGGTACTTGTGACTTGGATTGGCCACTGTTGGAGTCAGGATACTGGGCTTGATGGACTCTTGGTCTGACCCAGTTTGGCATATCTTATCTTCTTACGTAGCACAACAGAAGCTCAAATTGCAAGAGGCAAAACTGCCTGCCCCCCAAAAAACAGAGATTTCAAAGGCTCAATGTCCAACCTAACCAAGTTATTGAAGACCCAGATGGATTTAAGGTTATAAACGTGGACAAACCGAGGTGCTACATTAAAAAATATGTACAAAAGCCATCATCATAGATGGGACTGATTGGCCCGACAAAGACAAGAAGCACTAAATGGGACTAAAAATCAGACTAGAGGTGGTTCATGTGCTATTCTGTTCTGCAAATAAATGGAGGACTTTGGTTCTCAGCGATCTCCATGAGGCAGAGTTCAAAGGCAGCAAAAACTCACCAGTACAAAAAAATGATATGAAACTGAATTTTACAGTGGAGAACTTCAACAATATCATTGTTGTTCATGTGCGGTACCTGTGATATATCACGCAGGGAAAAGGTTGGTACACGATGTACGGAGAAGACAGAACTGGCTGTGACAAGGCGTGAGTGGACGTGAGTGGAGAACTGGGACCAGGGCAAGCAGGAAGATGAAACTGGGCTTAAAGTTAGGCCCTGGAAACTGGAAGGCATAGAGAGAAGCAGGTGAAGAAAAGAAGCCTGGGCAGAGGAGAAAGAAAAGGACCAGCAAGGACTGGGGAGCCTGGTGGGTGCCGGGGAAGGAGGGCTGGAATTCCTGCTGAGCATGGTGTGGCCTGGAGGAGAGAGACAGAACGTGATCTGATTCCAGCAAGCCTGGATTTAGGAAATACGGGCAACTGCCTTCAGCCAAATTCCCAGGCCAAAGAGGAGCCTTCTCCCTTTTGATTTAGGGCTATATGCATTGACACAGCTCTGAAGGGGTGCCACACTGGCACTATGACTTCCCCCTCCCCTCTCCTCCAGCCTTCTTTCTAGTTAAGGCTAGGGGGGCCAAGATCTTAAATCCAGCCCTGGATACTGGAGATATGACAGAGCAGGTTGGCAATGAAGGCTATCACTAAACCTTCGAAATGGACTCATTTAACTTGGTCTCTGAATGGGGAACAGTAAAGGAGGAATTAAAATAAAACGATGGCAGCTTTCTAAACCGATCCAGGATGTTTAAGGGCAGATGGCAGTAGACTAATATCAACAGAGAGTTACAGTCACCATCAGGTGTGGATTATGATGGCCCCGCAGACCTAGAGTTTAGCAGATTGAACAGAAAGGAATGTGCAGGTAGGGTAAAGGTTGAGCAGACTGAAAGGACAAGAGTTTGCAACTGCAGAAAATGAGTAGAGAAGGAAAGGAAGGAATCAAAAAGCAACTAAGGTTATAGATGGTTGGGATGGGGTCAAAGTGAAAGGGGTGATGAAGGAAAGAGAAGATCAGCCTTGTCCATATTACACTTCAGGAAGCAATCGGAAGGAGGATCCAAGCAGTTGCGGTGCCGGTGCAAGAGTATTTGTTGCCCTAGGTGAATCTTTGGTCATGTGCTTCCCTCCCCAACCTGCAGACCAGCAGTGGCTCCAGCGCCGCGCTCCCTTCTTTGACAGTATTGGCTCTGGCACAGAAACCCTCTGGGCCTCGCATTGGTGGGATTTTGCTGCCCTCAGAAGTTTGGCGCTCTGGGTGGCCGCTGAGCTGGCCTAAATCAACCAGCCCTGAGTATTTGGAGAAGAGAAAGAATAGAAACAACTGATTCACCCTGTCACACTAGTTTACCGGTGATAGGACCATTGCAGGCACATGCCACCCAAAACACTCCATCTGATTATCCCATTAGAATTCATAGCTTCCTAGCAATTATCCCAGAAGCAATTGTCAATTGCATTCTCCAGATTCCCTCATCGCTAGATTCAGTGCTGACTGCCTCGAAAGATATGAATAATATGCAGCAGCAGCAGATTAACATTAGTGAGTAGATGTGTTGTTGTTCACTTCCTGCTTTGCAGCTTCTCATTTTTCGACACTGTGTGTTGTCTCTGGCTGCCCATTTCTCTCTCTGTGAATTTGTGTTCCCTTCAGTAGAGGAGGTATGTATCAAGGCACTTCTATCACATGTGGGAGAGACCTTAAACCAACTGCTGGCTGAACAGTAAACATTTAGAAACAATACACTGTTTTGTTTTGTTTTTCCATCTTCCAAGGCAGTGCTTCCCAACCCTGGGGGAGGTGAGAGGGAGGGAGTCACACCCAACAATCTGAAAAATCCGATGAACATTCCTGATTTATTATCTTTCTTAAACGTGTAGTATTACATAATAACCCAGAAGTAAATCTGTTTTTAAACTAATAAGTTAAAGCAGGGTGAGCTTGTCAGTTGAGATAATAACGGGTGGCAAGAGAGCGAGGCCTCAGTGAGGAAGAAAAACAAAGGGGCAGGAGTTAGAAGGGAAGGGGGGGAGGGGGGGGGAGGTAGGGAGCCAATGGGAAAAGGAATTTCAAATGTGGATCAGGGATTGGGTGAGTAAGGTGAGTCATAGGGAACAACCGTTGCTGCGCCTCAGTTGGCGGGGAAACGGCCGAGGCAGCAGGCAAGAAGCTTTGCGTTGGAGATTCGATTAGGGTAAAGACAGAATTCATTTAAGATATTTCGGAATAAATAATAGTTAAGTGAACTAATAGATTCGATCAGGCAGGATACCCTGACCACCTGGTTGGAATTGTTAGGATTAGCGTTAGGTAGGTTTACCCCCGGTGTTCTCCTGTCACGTCTAGGAGAGCGAGGGAGCGTGGCGGCGATCCGCCGCGAGGGCAGGAGTTGAGCAGAGAGGAGGTAGGCCCACCCTCCGCATAGCATGCCCTGCTTGCCGCCGAGGCTGCTCCCGGCCAGCTCGCGCGCCGGGGAGGGGCGGGGCCGCGGGCTGTTATTTCGGCCTGCCTCAGCGATACTGCTTACCCGGCGTCCCAGCGCGTCCCGTTAGCCCTGCCCACGGTATCAGAGCCGCAGGCGATTATAGCAGCAGATTCGGGAGAGAGCGGCCCCGAGTCTGCCGACATAGAGATTATCTCAACTGACTTAGAGGAGCCGGGCTGGGCACCCCCCTCCGAAGTGGCGGATGGTATTTCCCTTAATGCATCTGCCAAAGAATTTAGTTTCCTGTCGGAAGGGCCCCCCCCCCCCGCGATGAGCGATTTGCGAGTGCATGAGGTCGGGGGGGCAGTGAGCCTCCCAGCCAGTCGAGCAGCGGTTTACAAGGGGAGGGGGTACAAAAAACCGGGGCAGCGAGCAATAGTTCCAGAGGAAAGGCAAGGAAGCAGGCTGGGTCAGTGGGGAGGGTGCTGTTAGGTTGATGGGTGATGTAGGAAAGGGGAAGCAGGGGCAGGTTGTTGCTCAAGGCAGTCTGGGTAAGAAGGGTAGTGCTAGGGAAGTAACAGGCAGAGGAAGGGGAATTCTTCGTGCACGGGCTGCAGGTTTAGTAGCTAGGACACCCTCTCCTGTTCACCACGGGTGGGAGGGAGGCAAGCTATTGCCAAGAAATAGCGCATTAATTATGAGTCAGAGGCGCCAGGGAGGGCTTTTCAGGGGGAGACATGGGGGGAAGGGATAGGGGGGAACTGGATGCAAGATATGGGTAAGAGGGACAATGGTAACTTGGGTGCCCTGGAGAGTTTTGGTGGATGGCCGGAATGGAGGGATAGGGAGTTTATGACCAGTGGGATGGTGCCCAGTGCAGGTCCAGCCGGGCTCGCAGCGAGTGCTGTGAAGAGGAGGGGGTTACAGGAAAGGAGTTTAGGAGTGCAGAATATCAGAGGGTTTAAATGTTCTATTGAAGGGGCACAGAGGGACAGAAGGGAAGGGGGGTATAATTTCTTTCAGAGCCAGAGGAGGAGGCCAGGCCGGGGACTTCGAGACAAGAAGCCTGGAGAGAGAGGGAGTTCGTGCGTGAGGAGCCAGGTCGTGATTGCAGCAGTTCCAGGAAGGGAGGATGGCACGATGAAATCAGTCGAGAGAGGGACGTGCCAGCAGGCCCAGGTGAGAAAGAAAAGGAGGGGAAGCATAAGAAAGGGAAGACGAAAAGAAAAATGGAGGGATCATCATCTAGTTCGTCGTCCAGTTCATCAGACTCATCGGAGGACTCCTCCGATACAGGTCCCAAGTACAAGGAAGTGTTAGGGGAAGGGCCTCAGCATGGGGTTGGTCACTCAGCGAGTGCAACTTTAGCGGAATTATGGGAAGGAGCACCGAGAAAACTCCGTAGGCGCATACGTAAGAGAAAGTATGTGAATATTTTTAGGCTATTGGAAGGGAGGAGAGGAGCTAAGAAGAGTAAGAAGAAGGATAAGAAGAAGAAGAATAAGTCAGGTGGTCCGAAAGTAGGGAAGAACATAGTGAATTGGGTGAGGGTTTTTTACGCCTGGCTGGTGTTGTTGGGCATTATGATTCATCGCATTACGGAGCATTGCTGTCTTATGCTGACAGCATACTGGGAGCGTTGCGGGATTAGGAGGGTTGGGCATGGCTCAACTACGATGAAAAATTCCGGGACAAGATGGAGGGTTGTAGAGGCATGTCTTGGGGTTCACAGGATATTAACTTGTGGCTAACCCAAATGACGTATAAAGGGTCGAGGGGTTCAAAGGTGGTGGGACAAGGGAGCGGTAGTTTTGTAGGCGGAGCGGGGTTAGGAGGGAACAGCGGGATGGTGAGTTCCTTTCGTGCCGGAGGACAGGGTAGTAAAGCTAGTTCCAGGAACAAGGCGACAGCAGGAGGGAATGATGTTTGTTGGCGGTTTAACAAAGCCGCCTGCTTATTCCCCGACTGCATGTTCCACATGCGGAGGAGCTCATTCAGCTGTCAAATGCGCGAAGGGAGCTAGCGGAGCACAGGGTGGGGGAAGCAAAGTGTAATGATTTGAGTTGTAAAGCCGACGCTCCAGTTTCCTTACATGCAATGGGTTACTAGTTAGGTCAATATCCTGATAGGAAGGTTGCTAGTTTTTTATTCGAAGGGTTCAGTGAAGGTTTTGTTATTCCTTATGTGGGACCGGGTAAAGGGACAGGGGGTAAGAATGCAAGGTCGGCAAGCACACATGCAGCTGTGGCTAGGGAGAAAACAAGGGCAGAAGTTAAGTTAGGAAGGGTGGCAGGGCCATTTGGATTGCAGCCATAGGTAAATATGCATTTGTCTCCAGTGGCAGTGATTCCAAAAAAGGAGCAGGGTAAGTTTCGCATGATTTTAAACTTATCACACCCTAAGGGTAAGTCAGTGAATGATTATATACCTAGAGAGTTTTGTTCTGTGCGTTATGCTTCCTTTGATGAGGCAGTTAGTTTAGTTAAACAAGCAGGAAAAGGGGCATTATTGGCAAAAGCAGACATTGAATCTGCCTTCAGGTTAATGCCTATTCATCCGAGTTGCTTTTCTTTGCTGGGATTCTGTTTTGAGGGTCAGTATTATATAGATAGGTGTTTACTGACGGGTTGCGCGGTGTCGTGTGCTTTCTTCGAAGCTTTCAGCACATTTTTGCAGTGGGTGGTGGAGCAAAGTACGGGATGCGTGGGTATTATGCATTACCTTGATAAATTTTTGTTTATGGGTCCGGCTAAGTCAAATTTATGTCAAAGGCAGTTAGAAGGGTTTTTGCAGGTAGCATCAGCATTGGGTGTACTGGTAGCGACCAACAAAACGGAGGGCCCGGTATCTAGGCTCATATTTTTGGGGATCGAGCTTGATTTGGTAGCCTTGGAGTCGCGATTACCAGTGGAGAAAGTGCTGAGATTAAAAGGGTTGGTACAGAGTATACGCAGGGCTTCTAAGGTCACGTTAAGGCAAATGCAGTCTTTAATTGGTGCATTGAATTTTGCGTGCAGGGTAATTCCTATGGGAAGGGCGTTTATTAGGAGGTTATCGAGCACCACAGTGGGGGTGCGGGCCAGTCATCACTATATCAGAGTGACCCGTAGGGTAAAAGACAAGTTGGGTGTGTGGGAGGTTTTCTTGGAATCTTTTAACGGGGTATGCATTATGCAGTGCGCGGAAGTATCAAATTGTGATATAGAGCTTTTCACTGATGCAGCGGGTGGGTACGGGTTTGGAGCTTACTTTCAAGGAAATTGGTGTGCTGAACGGTGGCTGAAAGAATGGAAAGAGGAAGGGTTGCACCGGAATATTAATTTCTTGGAGCTATTCCCGATAATGGTAGCGTTGAATATATGGGGAAGGCAGTTGGCAAATAGGAGAGTTTTGTTTTGGTGTGATAATTTGGGAGTAGTTCAAGTATTAACAGGCAGTCAGCGAAATGTCCTAGAGTGTCAGAGTTGTTAAGGGAGTTAGTATTCCTGTGTCTAAAATGGAATGTCAATATTAGAGCAAGACATGTGCCAGGAGAACAAAATTTAATAGCGGATGCACTCTCTCGTTTTAAGTGGCAGGAATTCAGAGAACTAGCACCGGGAGCAAATTTGACGGGCGATCCGTTTCTGGAACATCGATTGAAGCATGGACGTTGATCAGGAAGTCGGTGGCTCCGGCAACATGGGATTCCTATTTGAGGGGTTATAGGGTGGTAACACAGTATTTGGATACAAGGGGCTGGAAGGGAGGTCCAGTGGAAGATGAATATCTGGTAAACTTCATATTGTGGGCAAGGAATGGGGGATATTCTTTGACATCGGTGTGTTTGCACCTTGTGGGATTTTCCTTTTTCCAAAAGTTGAAGGGATGGGGAAATCCGATTACGAGTTTTTTGGTAAAAAGGGTCTTGGGAGGCTGGAACAGGGAGAAAGGATGCACACCGGATAGGAAGCTTCCCATCCGGTATGAGGACCTCATAGTAATAGTGGAGCGTTTACAGGAGGTCTGCTGGTCAGGGTATGAGGTGTTGCTGTTCCAGACAGCGTTTGTGCTGGCATTTTTTGGTGCTATGAAAGTGAAGGAGTTAGTTGCAACTTCAAAAGTAAACACAGCGGGGACAGGAATAATGTTAAAAAATGTGTGGGTTTGCAGTAGGGCGGTGACAATTTGTATTCATCGTTCCAACGTAGATCAACAGGGTAAGGAGCAATTTGTAACTCTGGTGCCAGCGGTAGATAGGTTGGTGTGTCCAGTACGCAATACTCAGAATTTTGCAGAGGTGAGACCTAGAGTAGGGGGTTCATTTTTAGTGCATCAGAATGGATCGCTGTTGATGGTTTTTCAGTTTGTGCAGGTGTTGAAAAGAGTCTTGGGGATCTTGGGATGGAATTCGCAGTGTTATACCTCACATTCGTTTAGGATCGGAGCGGCGACATCAGCAGTGGAGAGTGGTTGCCCTAGCAGGGCAATACAATCCATAGGGCGGTGGAAGTTGAAAGCCTTTTTGCCATATGTGAGACAGGGCTTGTAAAAAAAAAAAAAAAAAAGGGGAAAACATACAAGGGTGGGGAGGGGAGGCATCAGAGAGAGGTATTGACAGTTATGTCTTTCTTGCAGAATGGAGTGTTCGTCGGGGGGTGCAAGAATGTGCCTGGGTTGTGGGCCATTCTTTTGTGCATTGGGCGCAGCAGAGAGCAGAACAGAGGCCGTATGGAACACATCTCGAGTTGGAAGCGCTGAACTGGAACATCAAATGGTTGAGTCGTCGGGGGATGAAGTGGGATGGATTGTTATCCTTTTTGCACAAATGTTATTATTGAACATCAAATGCCACAAATTTTGTTTATTTATTTATTTATTTATTGAGTTTTATATACCGTCATTCGGTAGAGCCATCATAACGGTTTACAGATTATGTATAACTTAGTAGTTAACGGTTTGTTAATTTATTTGGGGGGAAATGATATTGGTGAGTGGTCGTGCAAGGAAATGGTGTTTAAAATCAGGAAGGATTTAGGCACCATTTTGAATGGGATGCCTAACACTATGTTGGGGTGGTCCGACATAATTATGAGGTTTAAATTTTTGGAGTCACCACTCTGGTACAAAGGAGTTAGAAAGCTGAATAAACAAATAGGGAAGTGGTTGGAGAGACAGGGTAGATTTTGGGTACGGCATGAGTGGGCTTGGGAGGTGATTCCAGGTTTATTTAGATCTGATGGTGTCTATTTGTCCGATGTTGGAATTGATCTTTTCAATAATGCATTGCAGGAGGGCTTAGAGCATGTTATTACCAGAAATAGGGGCCGCAGTGGGGGGGAACAGTGACAACGTGGCGTTGTCATTGTTCTATGGCGGTAAACCCGAGCCCAAATGTTGTTGATTTATTGTATTGTTAAAAGGTATGCAAAGGGGGGGGGGGAATCTTGTGTAGCGCGAGGGGGGGGGGCTGCTGCACGAGATGGCCAATGAGCAAGAGGGGGGCCGATGCTCAGAGGCGATATCACTTACTCACGCTCGGACGAGGTGGGGTAAGAGGTCTGGAGGATACCAGCGGAGCTCTACCACTCAGACGAGGTGGGGGGCAGGTTAAGAATGATGTTACAAGGGGGGGGGGTCATGTTTGAGCTTTGTTGTAAAGTTTTGGGGCTCGGGTCTGGTGTAAATAAACTGCGGCCTTTATTTGACCAAATAAAAGAAGTTTGTCGTTTTTGGTGAAGCAAGGAGAAGGGGGGGTGGGGGGGGGGAGACGGGAGGTAAATGGAAAGTGAATCTTGCCTCTCCCAGTTATTAACTGATGTGCTCCCCTATCAGCATCCTCCTCCACTCTGAACCTACAAAAGGAGAAGTAAAGGATGTGGTCGGGTGCACCCCCCCCCCCCCCCCATCCTGGGAAGTGGCGGGCGATGATCCCCAGTCGGCATGTTAATTTGCCTTACGGTTTCCGAGTTGGTTTCTTATCCCCCAACACAGATCAGCCACAACCCTTCAGGGTGCTCAATGCCCCTCGGTGCGCATTCTGGCCAGCATTGTCAGGGAGAAACTCTGGAGGAGGGTTTCGGCCGGGGCGGCCGGCCGGCCACCTTTCGCTGAGCCCCCGCTGGAGCATCTTGTCCTGTCTCCGCTGGCAGCCGTCGCTCGGTTTCCATTTCGAGAGGTCTTTCTGTTGCGACAGATGTCAGCCAACGTGATGCTCGATTTCTTGCGCCGGTTTGAAATACGCAGTGCCTTCCTGCATTGGGCAAACGCCTGGTGTCGCTGATTCTCTATCGGGATAATTTCTTGTCATAGGACAAGGAGGTGCACCCGAATGGGTCAAGTTGTCTGACACGTCTCAGGTGCTGCTGGCGTCCCTTTGGCTGAGGATAAGTCTCAAGGCCTGATAACTGTACTTACCTTCCTAGGGATTGAATTTGATTCTACCATGGAGGGTCTGGTGAGCGACTATCACTGCTTGTGGATAAGCAGGCCAATTAGGGAGGACCTAGCTGGATGATCTAAGTCCCTACCCCAGATCAGTCTACAGCGATGGCATCCAAGTATATTCTGATGCGTCGGGAAACATCGGTTTTGGTGTTATGTAACAGGAGCTCGCTGCACAGCGCGTCAGCCAGACCGCCGGACTGCGGGTTGCCCAACCAGAAGCCACATTAACTGAGATGTCTTCCCATCGTAGTTGCCATGCACATCTAGGGTGAGGCGCTTGGTTGTCAACGGGCGATGCTGCAGTGTGACAATGCAGTGGCGGTCCAGTCAGCGAATGAGCAGACTCCTGGGTGCCTCCTGGTGCCAGAGTTGCTGTGGGAGTTCGCCTGGCGCCACGGGCGCAGCGGATCCGTGGTCCTTCGGAGCCGGACGGCTCGCGTGATGCGCGCGTTGTGCCGTTTGCTCATGAACATCGTGGTACGAGCAAGGCATGTTCCTGGAATGTGTAGTGAGATGGTGGATTTTCTCTCTCGCTCCAAATGGTCATGGTTAGAGTGACTGGTGTCACAAGCGGAGCTGATCGGCAGAGAGGAACCCAGGGTGGCCATGGACCAGACGGTGCACGAGATGCTGCGAAGATCACCTACTCCATCCATATGGAACGACTACATGCGTGGCTACAATAAGATGGGGGCGTTCCTTATTGCGAACAGCTGGTCTGGTCACCGGGTTCCAGAAGATCTCTTGATTAGCTGCTTTGTACACGCTAAACATCATAGATCATCCAGGAACATGGTACATTCGCACCTAGCCGCTCTGGCATTCTTCTCGAAGTTGGAAATGGGTGACGCAGAGCAGTATTCATGGCATGGGAGTGTTGCGGGGCCTGGCCAGAGAGCCCTTGCTGTGGCACAACATGCGGAGACCACTGACCCATGATTTCTGGTTACCGACTCGGCATGTCCTCTTGGCTCGGCATGTGGAGACCAATGACCTCTTGTTACTGTTTTGGAGCTGTCTGCCCGTGGTAGCAGCAGGCGAGTTCGAGGCTACGTTCCTCCAGATGCTTTTGCGCTTGCAGTCCTTGGAGCTTTGTGCGTTAGCGAGCTACAGAAGCTGTCGCAGAATGCGTCACAGCAGCGAGGCTTGCTGTGGGAGGGTGTCAGTGTCTCGAACAACATGCCATGCCTAGGATTGCGAAAACACAGGACCGATCGAGGGGCATGTGGTCTGGTCACCAATTCAACAAAGTCGAAGGGCCTTGGGGCCACCTCTTGGCGCTTGGGCCATGGATGCTAATATAAGGCCCGGGGATTGGGCCTTGATGGATCAACGGCCGGACTTGTCTGTGAAGGTCTCTGGGGTGGGGCCTGCTGCGTGGCAGACCACCCAGGACCCGCTCTGGTGAAGGCAGTCATGACGCCTGTAGGGGGGCTCGCAGGGAGCAAGAGCCTCAGTCCCACTAGGGAGGAAAAAAACCTGAGAAATCACGATTGGGTGGAGAGAACCTGAGAAATCACGATTGGCTGGAGGGAATCTGAGAAGTCCTGCAGGGGTGGAGAGAATCTGAGAACTCCCGCTTGACATATAAGAACATAAGAACATAAGAAATTTCCATACTGGGTCAGACCAAGGGTCCATCAAGCCCAGCATCCTGTTTCCAACAGTGGCCAATCCAGGCCATAAGAACCTGGCAAGTACCCAAAAACTAAGTCTATTCCATGTAACCATTGCTAATGGCAGTGGCTATTCTCTAAGTGAACTTAATAGCAGGTAATGGACTTCTCCTCCAAGAACTTATCCAATCCTTTTTTAAACACAGCTATACTAACTGCACTAACCACATTCTCTGGCAACAAATTCCAGAGTTTAATTGTGCGTTGAGTAAAAAAGAACTTTCTCCGATTAGTTTTAAATGTGCCCCATGCTAACTTCAGGGAGTGTCCCCTAGTCTTTCTACTATCCGAAAGAGTAAATAACCGATTCACATCTACCCGTTCTAGACCTCTCATGATTTTAAAC
Source organism: Rhinatrema bivittatum (assembly GCF_901001135.1). Lineage (NCBI taxonomy): Eukaryota > Metazoa > Chordata > Amphibia > Gymnophiona > Rhinatrematidae > Rhinatrema > Rhinatrema bivittatum. The sequence goes on along the minus strand of NC_042616.1, from coordinate 795,652,907 downwards.
ACCTCTATCATATCCCCCCTCAGTCGTCTCTTCTCCAAGCTGAAAAGTCCTAACCTCTTTAGTCTTTTCTCATTGGGGAGTTGTTCCATTCCCCTTATCATTTTGGTAGCCCTTCTCTGTACCTTCTCCATCGCAATTATATCTTTTTTGAGATGCGGCGACCAGAATTGTACACAGTATTCAAGGTGCGGTCTCACCATGGAGCGATACAGAGGCATTATGACATTTTCCGTTTTATTCATCATTCCTTTTCTAATAATTCCCAAAATTCTGTTTGCTTTTTTGACTGCCGCAGCACACTGCACCGACGATTTCAATGTGTTATCCACTATGACACCTAGATCTCTTTCTTGGGTTGTAGCACCTAATATGGAACCCAACATTGTGTAATTATAGCATGGGTTATTTTTCCCTATATGCATCACCTTGCACTTATCCACATTAAATTTCATCTGCCATTTGGATGCCCAATTTTCCATTCTCACAAGGTCTTCCTGCAATTTATCACAATCTGCTTGTGATTTAACTACTCTGAACAAGTTTGTGTCATCTGCAAATTTGATTATCTCACTCGTCGTATTTCTTTCCAGATCATTTATAAATATATTGAACAGTAAGGGTCCCAATACAGATCCCTGAGGCACTCCACTGTCCAATCCCTTCCACTGAGAAAATTGCCCATTTAATCATACTCTCTGTTTCCTGTCTTTTAGCCAGTTTGCAATCCACGAAAGGACATCGCCACCTATCCCATGACTTTTTACTTTTCCTAGAAGCCTCTCATGAGGAACTTTGTCAAACGCCTTCTGAAAATCCAAGTATACTATATCTACCGGTTCACCTTTATCCACATGTTTATTAACTCCTTCAAAAAAGTGAAGCAGATTTGTGAGGCAAGACTTGCCCTGGGTAAAGCCATGCTGACTTTGTTCCATTAAACCATGTCTTTCTATATGTTCTGTGATTTTGATGTTTAGAACACTTTCCACTATTTTTCCTGGCACTGAAGTCAGGCTAACCGGTCTGTAGTTTCCTGGATCGCCCCTGGAGCCCTTTTTAAATATTGGGGTTACATTTGCTATCCTCCAGTCTACAGGTACAATGGATGATTTTAATGATAAGTTACAAATTTTTACTAATAGGTCTGAAATTTCATTTTTTTAGTTCCTTCAGTACTCTGGGGTGTATACCATCTGGTCCAGGTGATTTACTACTCTTCAGTTTGTCAATCAGGCCTACCACATCTTCAAGGTTCACTGTGATTTGATTCAGTCCATCTGAATCATTACCCATGAAAACCTTCTCCATTACGGGTACCTCCCCAACATCCTCTTCAGTAAACACCGAACGCCTCGCCCCGTGGTTACAGTTGTTAAAGGTATGGAAAATGTCCACCGCCGGCCGTGACTCTGCGCGTGGCCTTATTCCCAAAAGGGAGTGGCCGTGACTCTGTGCTTGACCTTACGCTCAGAAAGTGGTAGCGTGTTCCTTCTTTCAGGAAAACGTTGGTGAAGGCCAGGCTTCAGAGTGCACGTTCCGGCCCTCTCTCGTTCTGCAATGGCGCTGCCTCTGGGACTGCTGTTGCTGGTCTCCCACACCCAACACTCTGGTAATTGCTGTCATGACGCCTTTCCAGGGGCTCGCAAGGAGCGAGGCCCCCCTCAGTACCGCATGGTCTCATTAGGTATACACCTTGGTGGCAATGATTTGGGAAGCGGTGTTGGCCTCGCGCTGCTGTGCACAATCAGGACAACTTGTGCGTCGCACAGGCTCAGAATGGCCGTCATGAAACAAAAAAAAAAAAAATCTGCTGGTCCAAAAGTATACCCCAGCGAAAAATGTTGGGCATTGACTGGTGGGGAAGATACAGAGCCAAATTCAATCGGCAGAGAGCCAAGGCCATTCAATGCTTGGACGGATATCATCTGAGGCATGTGTGGTTTGATGCGCATCGTGCAGAATTGTATGCTCCGGACGGAGTGCATTTGTCAAGTATGGGAAATGACGGGAAATTACTTGTTTCTGCAGGCTTTGCAGAGGGGATGCACTGGTTTGACTCAGGAGCCAAAGCCGTTTGGTATGGGGGGAACCCGTCCTCTGGGAGCGGAAAGGTTCTTCCTGGCCCACGCATGACGGTGTCCCTGTGGCGGCGGTGGCCGAGTCCTGGAAAGACTATTGTTAACGCTGGAGGCTGTGAAACGAAGGAGGAAGTGCCGGTATGGAAGAGTGTAGTCTTGGGGCCGCCACTCGGCACTTGGCCACGGAGGACGAATGTCAAGCCTGGGATTGGGCCTTGATGAATCAGAGGCCAGGCATGTTTGAGGGGGGCTCTGGCGGGGCCTGCTGCGTGGCAGCCTGCCTGGACCCCTCTGGTGACGGCGCTCCACCACCGGTCGGGGCTCGCGGAGAGCGAGAACACCCCCTCCCGTTTCCACTTGGGTGGAGTGAAGCAGAGATATCGGCACCTGCCTAATGTTTGAGGTTAGGCAGTGGTTGCAGGACTCTGCACCTAAATTAGACTCCCCTGTTAGGGTACTCTAATAAACGGCTGCGGCCATTTGCATTCCAGTTATGACTCAGGTTTTCCTTGTGTGTGTGTAATGTTGGGTGTCCGGCCCGGATGGGCGGGGGCAGGATAGAACCACGGGTGGCCGGGATGCCCGGTTTTTGCGTTGACTGGCGCAATTTGAGAAATTTAACTCCTGGTCTGAGGTGGAGTAAACTTACGGTTCTGGGGTCCAAAGTTATTCTATTGTTGTGCCCACTGTGACAGAAGCAGCTAGACGCTACCACATAGGCAAAGCAATAGAATAACATGGCCTCCAGAAATGTGAGTTAAAGCTTTACTCCACCTCAGATAATGTTAAGAAAATGTGCCTTAAGCTGTCTGCCCTTTAAACACACCTCCTTGCATTACTGGGAAATAGCTAATACCTTTATTAAAATGGGATTTGCATGTACCTGCACGACCCTTAGCACGGGATTTAACACTGAATTTTTCCATGCAAAGAAACCCTGTTAAATACCAGGTTTAAGTTACCGTGGAAAAATGCGTTAATACCCGTGCTGAGGTCAGCACACCTTATCACATCGGCCTCTGAGAGGTTTGTAAAAGAGGCTATGTTAAATATGAAAGCGAGAAGTGTTTGGAAAGGGTGTTGCTTTACATCTGACAAGACCCTTGGCGCTAAAGTAAGTTCTGTTTTTGCTAGCAAAAGCCCTGTAAGTTTTCAGTCACTGGCACTTGGCTTATCAAGGGAAACAACCTTTCTAAAAGTGATAAGGAAACTGATTGATAGGGGGAGGTGCTGACCTGGTCCACTTAAAACGTAAAACCATATTAAAGTACAGCGGGAAGCTGGGAACAAATCTAAATATTCAGCAGAGTCCGCAGCGGTATTTGGCGTGAAGTGCAGAGGGAGGGGGAAGTTTTACTGAACTTTTTCTTCATGGTGAGGTATCCTGCTGAATGGGTGCCGGCTGCTATGCAGCGCGCTATAAATTGTGCCCTGCAATCCCTTCAGCTCGCAAACGCCCTTATGCTGCGTTTTATTTCATTTTGCAACCTCTGCGTGCGTTTCGATGCGGTTTGTGTGCCCTTTCGCGGTTTAAGCGTTTGCATCAAACCACAGGGCAATCCAAAGATAGGGTTTAGGAGGCAGGGATTTCACCTGGTCATGAATCTCTTTACTTTGCAGGCCAAGTTGCCTTTTCGTAAATGAGATTAGTTGCAGTGGGAAGTGGCCTACAGTGGTTAAACCATTGACCTGGAAGGGTCACAAAAACCTCTGGTGGAGGAAGCTCAAGTGCCCTCCGTCAATGGACCTTTTTAGAAGCTTCAGTAACTCAGCTGATCCCCCTTTGCTAGTTTTCCCAGTTAATGAGGTAATGCTAAGAGCATTGTTCTTCCTTCCTCAAATCTCTAGAGCCTTCAGCTATTAAAGATGTGCTGCCAGATCTCTGCACCCAACAGCACCTCCTCCCTCTCCTTATCAATGGATAATAAAATACTGCTGTGGAGAGGAAAGGATGCCACTCTTTGAAAGTGCAATTGTTTTGAATTGCTAAAGTGACTCTTGGAAGCCCAGAGTCGGAGTGCTCCTGATTTAAATCCATTTGAAAGATAATGGCTGCTTCAACCTTGCACAGAACTAGATGCAGGACTGAAATAAACTCTCGGGGGGGGTTTTTTTTTGCATCACTAATGTACAAGTAGGCCCTGGTAGGCAGGCAAGTGGAGGGCCAAGAGGATAATGGCTGATGCTTCATTTCCGCTGGAGGCTAACGCTGAGCAGAGTTCGGACTGCAGCCATTCCAGGTTTTGCTCTTACCTAGGAGGCACTGTGCAGTGCTGTGAAATGGCAGGAGAGATCGAGCAGGGAACGCACAGCAGTCTGAGAGCTGGAAATGGCCTGAGAAAAATGGTTGTCAGGATATTGCATCTGCAAAGCAGAGAATGAACCACCTCAGTGATTCACAGGCCCGGGTTTCCCTCTCCTGAGAACTCGGAAGCCCCGTGAGTTGTGTCTTAAGGACCTAAATCTGTTTGTGCTTGAGGACATTAGGGATGGTGGGATAGGACAGGGCCTAATGCCTGAATGGTACAAATAGTACACCAGGGAAGAGTTTTACAACAAGGACGTCATATTGGGGGCATCTGTCATTAAGCCACCCAGTGGTGAACTGTGTTGGTACTTTTGTGCCCAGCATACTTTTCAATGAGAAGAGAGCCTCTCTTTCAAAGCTGGCTCACAAAGTACCCACGCACTGTGTCCCCTGGTCTTTCTGTGGGCAGCAGAGGGAAGGGGAGGCAAAAGCACCACACGTGGAGCTGCAGAATTAAACTCCACACACGTTGTTTGCTCCCTTGATCTGAGCACCGCCAGACATGCTGCTCTGGGAGGGTGAACTTTTCACCCCATGAGGATCTAGCCAGCTAACTCCATCATTACCTCGGCTTAGGGACCTTCATTTTCGGTTTAAACCGATTTGCACCCTAACTGGCAGACGTCGGAACCGAGGGGGGGGGAGGGGGGGGTGTCACAGGGACCATTGCCACAGGCACAGCAAAAGTGAAGCCTATGACCTGGTGCAAACCCATCCTCCCCCCGCTGCAGCCGCCGCCACCTCTGCCCCGATCCCGGTCACTCACTCAGTGCTGGCCTTGGTCCCTCTTCCTGCTCCGCTGCTGTCGGCGCCTGAATGATGTCATCAGGCGCCAACAGCTGTGATGCAGGAAGAGCGACCGAGGCCTTGCAAGGCTGTGATTCTTTAGGAGGTGGGTGACACTGATGGCTGATGGCAGCACCGGGGGTGGGTGGGGCGATTAGGAGAGAAGGATGTGGGTGAGGGGATTGTGGAGGGAATGGATTATGAGGGTAGGAGTGAAGGTGGGTGGGGGTTTAGAGTGATGGAATAAGGGGATTGTGGGGGGTGTGAATGAGGGAGAGTGAGGGTATTGGGGGAGGGGAGGTGGGGGCAAGGAGAGCAAGGTTGGGGAGAGGACAGATAGGGCAGGAGGCGAGAGCAATTGGGTGTGGAGTTAGAGTGAGAGAAAGGGCTGAAGGAGAAGGCAGGAGGGGAGAGAGGTGGGATGCTGGAGGGGGGCCTGGGGGCAGAAAGAAAGAGGAGATGGTTGAGAAGAGAGGCTTGGTCGTTGTTTTTGTTGAGGGGGGGGGTGTCTCCCTTTTCCACCTCCTCCTCTCCCTTCTGCCCTCTCCTTCTCCTGCCCCCCTTCTCTTTCTTTCTTCCTCCTGCTACCACTCCTATCCATAGCCATATCCCTACCCTCCACAAGAAAAACAACAAAGGCTCGGTAGGCCCAACATAGTACGATAAATTATGTCAGGGCCTCAGAGCCTTCCTTGCTTTTCTTGGGTCAGACCTCTCTTCCTGACCCCCAGACCTCTCCTCTTTCTCTCCTGCCTCCTCCTTTCTCTTCAGCATCCCACCTCTCTCCCTATCCCCAACTCCTTCTTACTCTCTCCCCATCTCCCTCTCCTCACTTCCATCTGCCAAACTAAGCTCCGATATTCACCCAGAAGTATGATGAGTCATTTTTTTCCCCAGTGATTTTGCCCCATTTTTACTCTTGTAAAAATAAAACCCGATAAATTCCTAGGAAAAGTAAAAAAACAAAAATGACGGTTCTGACCTCTGCTAGACATTTTTGAAACCCTCACCTTGATGTGATGCTGAAGAGGGGCAAGTTGAGGAGAAACGTAAAGAAATGTGTCTCCTCAGAGAGGTGCTTGGCGCGTAGCCTGGCCTCGGGAGCTGCGCCGCCACAGTTCATCAAGGATTTATTTCCCCTTCAGCACAAACGAGAGGAACATACCTGGCACAAGAAGCAGGACCATAGCCCTCGGCGAAATAATTCAGGAAGTGCGTAGCACGATGGACGGTTGCTCTTGCTGGATTGTCGTGGCAAGGGCTGTCCAGTCCCACAACCTGCTGTCTGCAACCATTTTAGGCGTCCGCGAAAGATCCAGACTTGGAGAGTGTGCCACGTCTAGGGCATTAGAAACCGCCCAGAAGCTCTCACAAGTAGCAAAAGTGAAGGCGGCTTGGTCTTGAAAGCTCACGCACATAAACCGGCCACATAAAGCTGTGGCCGGTTCTTCAAGGTGTTCGGAGAGAGTTTCTTATACATACGCTCCCCCTCAGCTCAGCCTTGTCAGGCCGGGCGTCCAGCTGTACTGTCCCTTTATGATGGACAGACTCCCAAATGGGTTCAAAATGTTGGGTCAAGCAGATGGTGAAATGGACCTGGGTAGAAACAGTGGGGTTAGCCAGTTTTCCCTTGACTGGTCAGGGCGAACATTGGCCCTTCTCCCCTCCATGAACCTGATCTTTATACTTTCCCATTAGTGCTGGCACAAGACAAAATCTCAAAAGAGAGTCACGCCACTCTCAGGTATAACCAAAACTCTTAATTTTATTTCTGGTTTTTACAGCCGGCACAGGGTACAGGTTAGAGTAAGGTAGTTATTCAGGTACTGAATGCTCAGAGTTCAGGGGATACACAGTTAGAGCAAAACATCCACTACTAAAACCTACTGGGTACTCCTAGAGTTAAAGCCCCCAAATCTGGAACACATTACCGCTATCCCTTCGAACACAGCCAGACCCTGAAATATTTAGGCTAAACCTGAAAACCTGGCTTTTCACCAAAGCATTCCAGGAACAACTCCCAGACAGAATGTGAAATATCAGCAGGTGTCCAGGCCTCCTGCCTCATTACGTTTGTAATTATTCTAGCACTGTTTTAACTTTTAATGTATGTGTTTTATTCTTAATTATTGTGTTAGCTAATGTTCTGCTAACTTGTAAACCCTTATGATGGTCTAACCGAATGACGGTATATAAAATCAATAAATAAATAAAGGCACCAAATATCATTCTTCACATGAACAAAATGTTGATCTTTCCAGTCCTCTCTTAATTATCACTGTCTCCTCTTTCCTCATTCCCAGTTTTTTCCTCTCTCCCTCTATAATTGTAGAACATGGAACTCAAATCCCAATTACCCTGGTTTCCTGACCTCATGAGCTACTCATAAGCTCTTGTCCTCTGGCACCTTTTCTCCCATTTCTTCACCTTTTTCCTTCTATGGAGCTAGCATCATCAAAACTCCTCCAGATACTCACACGCAATTTATACCTCTTTCTACATCCTAGGCCTTTCCCTCAAACACTGTGCAGGATTTTCCCAGTCTCCTCCACACTGCTGGCTTCCTTTGGATTCTCCTCATCTTAGGACACCCCTTCATCTCTTCCTCAGGAAGAGGACGGGCTTCTCCTTCTACTCCTCTTTCGCAGCCAGTCCCTCAAAGCGAGGAGTCGCCACCACTCCACTCCACGGCCTCGGGCCTTCTCCCTGGAGAGGAAAAGCCCCTGCAGGGCCCACTCCACGCTGGAGGGGTCCCCGGGTTGGTTACTCCAGAACCCGATATATCTTGGAGGTCTCTCACTTCCCAAGCTCCCACGTAGAAAGGGCAACTAGAAAGGCCACTAGAAAAGGTCACATCCGCCAAATTGAACCAGAATTTCTACCTCCCTGGGACACTGCCCAGCCAATCGTGTCTTCCATTACTCTTAAAAGGAAATATGACATCATCCAGGACACCAACTCAGATGCATTACAATATCCCAGCAACCACATTCCATTGACAGACATCACATCACGTGCCATCCAGTAGTCACTCTGCAGCAGAACAGTTTCCAACATTAAACGTTTTTCATAACACTTCAGATAATGGAAATTCCCTCACCCAAAATATCTTGTACTACTAGAATGGAAAGGGACCCACATTGTCTCCCCATATGCACAAATGTGTTAGTGCTACCACTAGGGAATCCAGTGGCAATGCTAACATGCATGCATAACACACGTCAATGGACGTTGACTAATGCCCATGTTAACGTGTTTTAGAGGCAGGCATGAACACTAATGCCCATTAGTACATAGACCACGAAGTGAGAAACCCTTATTAACTGGTGATGGGGAGGAGGGGAAAGGACTAACAAGGCTGAATGTATTGGGTGCTGATACCACTGCCAATAGAGCCCATGCAGCAAGGCTTGATCGCAAACACTTCAGTTTGATAGGTTGGAGCAGTAGCACTTCCAGTGTGATTTAGTTACGCTGCTGAGAAACCAGGTCTACAAGCGAACTAGGCTGTTTGCCTCATTTACTCATTGACTGGTTTAAGCGGTTAATATATCTTGCTTGTCTCCTGTAATTGAGTGCTGTTTCCGTCTTCACAGTTTCCTTTCCTTCCGCTCTGCAGTCCAAGAAGTTGGCTTGCGAGGTCCCCCCCACTAGCAGAATGATACAGGAAATGCTAAGAGCTTCCTTTCGGTTCGCTTGAAGATGGGAGCCAAGGGAACACTGAAGTAACACACACACACACACACACAATATATATTTCTCTTATCTGATGAAATTTAAAGCTATATGCAAGTTATTGTACTCGTTATATCAGTTCAGATATTAGAAATTAGCAATTATTATTTTATTCTGGGCTTGTAAAGAGCAAGGAGCTGCAATGGAGGGATCACTTTCTCCGTTCTGCTCCCAACCTGTGTTGATACTTGGTGGCGGTTTGAGGTTCGGGCAAAACCTCTGGGACTGATTTTTGGATCCCAGTTGTTTGTGATCCCATTACTTAGGCATCAACCGCTGCTAAAGCTCAACAGTATTTTTCAACCCAGAAAGTCTAACTAAGACGCAAGTCGCCAGCTTAGCACGCACAAGCAGCAGGCGTGGCATCACTCCAAGGTCAGTTTTCAAAAAACTGCTCGGCCACTAAGATATCTAGTTAATTTTAAGTGGACGTCTTTAGGATACATTTTCAGCCACAGCCTAGCTGGCCAGATTGTGGCTGAAAATTATCCTAAAGTCAACTTATCTGATTATAATATCGCTGCTGAACACATCTTTGTGTCATGACTGTCAAAAGCACCCCCACTCCCAAGCCATGATCCTTCGCCCACCCAGCACCTGTTGAATGAAGATGACCTCTCTCAGCCCTGATCCTTAGACTGGCCGTGATCCCCCACCCCCACAGTCCGGTTCTCCTCACTCCAACCAAGACCCCTTTCTTATAGTGTGAGGATCTGTCCTGAGAGGCCAGTGGCAGGAGGGAGAACTATGTCCTTATAGCCCCGGCTGCAGAACATTTAAAATGGCCCTCGCTGACCTGCTGCTGCACTGTGCCATGCACTAGGTCCCTTTCAGGGGGCAAATTGAGCAGTGAGTCCCAGCTGAAAGGTGGGGCAGACGAGTGCAGCCAGACCATGGGGCAGGTGAGCAGGATGGAGGAAAATTGGAGTTAGGGGGAGTGGGTTCTTTATTTATTGGATGCCAAGTGGGAGGGAAGTGATCGAGGCTTAGGTCGGGGGGGGGGGGGGGGGGGGGAACATCTAGTATTTTCATTCATGCAGTGCCGGGCCAGAGCTAGAAAGGATCAGTGGAGGGAAGGAGGCTGTTGCAAGGCTATTTTGGTTTTTTTTAGGTGGGGGGAGGAAGAGATGGAAATCACCAGCTTTGGGTGCATGCAGGGCTGGCTAGATTTAAGCCAGATATCCCTACTTCTGTGTAGCCCCCTCTTCTGGATTTATCCGTGAAGGCAGGGGTCACACACGGTCCCAGAGTCAAGTCCCTGAACACAGTCTCACAAAGTCTGTACAGCCCTGGGGCACGGATTCACCAATAGGGGAGGAGGATAAACCTCCAGGACCCAAGGTGCAGGGGTTGACTCTTTCTGTGGGTGCTGCATCACTAGGGGTAATCGAGTTAGGTGTAGTTGCCAGACACACAGACAAGACAATCTGGATGGGTGGTCCAAACAAACTTTACTTCGCATCCTTCATTTTCAGTTTAAACTCATTTTCACCCATAAATTCCTGGATTTTTCACCCATAAATTCCTGGATTTTTCACCCTAACTTTATGTGACTTTCAGCAGCCATGGAGACAGTATTTCCAAACCTGCCTGAAGCCAGTGCAGGCAGAACAGCCGGCTGTATTCAATCCCCTCCCTCCCTCCTCTCCCAAGCAGTGGAAATAAGCCTCAGACAGCTTCTCCCCGTGGCAGCCATATTCTCTCCCACAGGAGCCGCAGAGGACGTCACTGCTTAGGTGAAGCTTTCCTGGCGCACGGAGATGAGGTCATGCAGAACCGAGGCTGCACGGCTTCTGTAGGAGAGGGGAGCAGGGTAGCATCACTGGTTTCACTCTGGGAGAAGGCTGGAAGCAAAGCATCGGCCAGGGCATGAATTCGCAATCACTCACCGAAACACAGAATAGCAGCAGCAGCAGCGCACACACCCACAAAAGAAGTTCCTGGCAGGATCCCTGCCCTCTCTGGCTCGGCGCACATTCAGAAGGGCAGTGCGGGACTGTACTGCAGAGCACGGGAAACATGAACCTGCTGCTGGAAACAGAGGAGGAGGAGCCTGTAAGGATGAATACTGACTGAGAGAGGGGATTCTTGACGGGGGGGGGGGAGAACAGGATTCTTTAAAGAAGAGAAAGAGATGGGGAAATCTTTGAAGGGGAGAGAGAATGGTGTTCTGAGGGGAGAGGTTTTTGTTTTTTTGGGAGAAAGGTTTTTTTTAGGGGGTTCCTGGAGGAAAAGGGGGGGAGGGGGGGGAGGCCATATTTGGAAAGTAGGGGGACAATGAAAAAAGTGGAAGGAGAGGGAAAAAGGGGAATGTTACATTTGGCTGTCTGCAGGCTGTCCCTGCAAACTGCCGCTTTCAGCTCCCGATGTGGCCTAGTGCCTCTGGCTCTTCACGCGGCAGGACACCTCAGCCCCATCCAGTCGTGCTCCTTCTTAGGCGATGGCACACCCCATTTCATCCTATTTAAAGGGCCCTCAGTGGGAGACTCCTGATGGTGACTAACGACATCACATGCATAGGGCCTCTGAAAGGCCCTTACTGCCTCTGCAAGAGATACAGCTAAGCTGTGTAGTGCGGTTTGCTTCCCAGAGTCTTGTCTTCATTCCATCCTTGTCCAGCTTGTCTTCAGTTCTTGTCCAGATTGTCTTCTCCCACGCTGTCCACTTGTTCTTGTCCTTGCCTACATGCCCTTCCTATCTTTCCCCCTTCTCTTCCCTTGGACGGATACTTGGTTTGATCTCGGTATTAGGATTTGTGGGTATGTGGGCCCTTTGGCCAAGGTGAGAGATGGTACCATCCAGGGGAAGAGCCCCACTGAGCTTCACCATCAGGAGGAGAGGTCTCTGCTGCGGGATGGTATACAGCATAAGTAGAGAAGGAGAGGGTGACCCCAGGAGGCGGGCCACGGAGCGACAGTGCAGGGGCTGACATCAGACTCAGCTCGGATAACTGGAGTCAGGCAATAGGTGTGGCATTACCCGAGGAGCGGGGATGCCAAGAGAAAGTACAGTCACTGAAGTACACCGGCGAGAGTTCCTCTAATGATATCACAGCACAGGTCTGCAGAGCGGGGTTACACCGGAGAGGATTCCAACATAGATATCACAGCAGTGGTCCACAGCGTGGTTATTCACAGTGACTGAAGACAAAGGAGTAGCCCCGTAGAAAGCCTCGGGAAGCGAGGCAGGCAGGAGTCCGGGCGAAAGGCCCTCCGAGGAGCGGATAGCCGGGAGACGAGGAAGGGTCCCAGAGGAGCGGGTACCCAGTAGTCTCTCACCACGGAAGCAGGAACCGGAACAAGTACTGAAGCGAGAGTAGGTGGATTCAGCAAGATGAACTTGTTGCCAAGTCGTCGGCTGTCTGGGCTGGCGAGCTTAAGTATCCACGATGAGTGACATCATGTGAGGGGGATGCCTCCGAAGTTCCCGCCATGACGTGGTTAAAGCAGGCCCAGGAGCACGCGAGCGTGCCGAGGGGACCCCGAGGGTAAGATGGCGGTCGGCGGCATCCATGCTGCTCAAGTGAGCACGGGAACGGAGGCAGGAAGGCCGGCGGTAGCTGGCAGAGGCTGCAAGTTCACCCAGGGGAGCCAAAGCAGAGAAAAAGGAGGTGAGCAACCAAGGTCACAGCCGTCTGTGACCGCGGAGCATAACACTCGGTTTGGATTTCGGATACGCTTGACCGCTGCCTGGCCCATGGATATGCTTGATCGCTGCCTATTTCTGACCACTGCCTGGACCATGGATACACTTCACCGTTGCCTGCCTCTGATCATTGCTTGGACTTTGGATACACCTGACTGCTGCCTGCCTAAAACCCTAGCTATACTCGGACCTCAGTTCTGTCATCATCAGAGACCCCACCTAAGTTCTGCCGGCCCCGGCACCCAAAGGCTCAACCCATTGGGAACGAGGGTCAGTATAGGTGATGGTCCTGATGGGTCTTTGCCTCAGCTTGGTCCACCTGCTGATGGCGGGAACCTGCAGGGCGAGTCAATCCAATCTCGGTCCAAGGCTCCACAGCTGCAACAGGGAAATGCTAAGGAAAAGGGGAAAGGAATCAGGATCATCAGAAAAAACATTTGTGTTAAGGTCATATTTTATTTATTTATGTATTTATTTATTTAGCAGCTTTTAATATACCGGTGTTCGTGCAAGCACATCACGACGGTTTACAATAAACTTGAGAAGGAGGAAATTACAATTAACAGGGAATGGGGGATGGAGCAGGAGCGAAAAAGGGGGGGGGGGGGGGGGGGAGAGAGAGAGGGAGAAAGGTAAAAGGAGGAAAGACAGCAGCTGAGAAAGGTAAAAGGAACGTAGCAGTATTTACATGAGAGGTTGATTAACGGTTAAGCATTGCTGCTTAATTACAGCGGTTAAAAGCTTAATTACAAAAGTTATGGTAGGTTTTATTTTATTTATTTATTTAAAGTTTTTCTATACCGGCATTCGCAATAGATATCGCATCATGTCGGTTTACAATTAACAAGTGGATAGGTAACAAACAAGGTAAAAAACTAACATTTATCTTAATAATAATAATAATAATAATAATAATAATAGTTGTAGTAATAATAATGATAAAAACATTAAACAAGAGAAGGTTAAGGTATGCAGTTACAATAAAACAAGGGAGTAATACAACTTGGAGCATAGAAAGAAGCTGGGGATTAAATAGAGAGAACGTAAATGCCAGTCAATGTGCTTAAGGCATTAAGGTTATATTGATAACTTATTTTAAACAATTAAGAACATATGTATAACATATTTGCTTATTTACATCAATTATAGCAGGTAATAAAAAGGTAGCTTAATTTAGGTTTTTAACACAGGTTGAGTGTTTTAACTTGTGTTACAGTGGAGCACGGAAAAACTAGGTAGCGAATCAGTGACTGGTGGGCGGGACGGTATAGGAAAGGGGTGAGGGGAGGGAGGGTGGGTTGAAAGGTGAGACTAGGGTGGTTTCAGGGGTTGCAGGTGTTGCGGCTAAGGTGGTTGGGCCAGAATGGGACAGTGAGAGGATCCAGTATGACCTTCCTACAAATAAATAGGTGCTCATTTAGATTTCTTCTGCTCCCCTGAGGCAGCTACTCGCCTCCATGCCATCTTTCGTACGCTTGTGCGCTCTCAAGCCTGTCATTAAAACTTTTATCTAACCCTCTCAAGTTTAAAATAAATAATGTTATGTAGCCCCGGCTTTCTCATAAAACCTCACATTTTCATTGGTAGGTAGCTCAAAACAAGTTACACTCAGGTACAGTAGGTATTTTCCCCTATCCCCAAAGAGCTTACCCTCTAACTGGGAGATGCCTCAAGACACGGTAATGCTCTAGCGCGCATTAAACAGTGTATATCGCGTGTAATACGCAATAATTTGCATTGCCCTGCCCAGGATCCCTCCCCTTTTAGGATGACTTGCTTTGCATGTGATTTTCATGCATGAATAATACAAATGTATGTGAAGAAGGGTCATTAATAGCAATTTCATGCTAATATTTTATCGCGGCTGACCGAGAAAATGGTCAGTTGCAATAAAATAGCAACACCTCCTGGGATTTTGTTAAATGTAACGCGGGAACTCCGCAACCCTAATTTGGATTCTGAGGCTCCCACATTACATTTAAAGGGCCATACAAAGGAACCAAAAATTGCCGCTATAAAAAAAAAAAAAAGACTGAGTGCCACGTGAGGACCTTCACCAATACTGACTCCTCAAATTACAATAAAAGCATCACATTCACATGCAGTGTTGGCCCCCACTCCCCAAAGGTTACAATAAGTCATTGGGGGTTCAGGTTTACCCCCCACCCCTATCCCAATAGTAAAAGAACCTCATTGAAGGTATAGTTCCCCCCCCTCGGGCACCCTCCCCCCCCAAAAGTTATAATTAAAAATCATTGGGGTTCAGTAGGGATACCCCTCTCCCTCCCCCTCATATAAAAAAAAACTCATTGGGGCTCAGACTATTGGCTTTTAGGGATTCAGTATCACGCCTTGGATGATAACCAACAGAAAATGTTTATATATATATATTACCACGGCAGCTCACCTACTAATTGCGGCTATGTGGAAATCTACTGAATCCCCAGGCATGTCTCAGCTTTGTGCTAAATTGCAGCAGGTCGGGTACATGGAGAAACTCGTGGCTCTCCGGCAGGATACTCTTTCCGAGTTTCGCATACGTTGGACTGCTATTCTGGACCATATCACTAAACTGGAAGGGATGGCTTGAGGGGGCGCTCCGATAGTTTTCATATTGGGGACTTCCTTTCCCTTTTGCCTAGTCTTAATTCCCTTTTGCCAGCCGAGTGACTCTCAGGGCATGATACTCATTAGAGGAGGAGGGTTAATATAAGGGCTCTGGCCCTCTCTTGTGGCCAATGAAAGCAGTAAATTTAAGGGGTCCATGGCTGTGTAAGACCTCACTTGCCAAGGATAACAATGAGAATGGGGGAGAAGGGGGAGGAAAAAGGTAGGGGGGGGGGGGAGACATATGGTATTGAGACGAAATAATGACACCATGTTCAGCGTTGGATGTGAGTTTTATAAGAAAATTATTCCTTACCTGCTAATTTTCGTTCCTGTAGTACCATGGATCAGTCCAGACAGTGGGTTATATCCCCCGTCCAGTAGATGGAGTCAGAACAGAGTTTGAGAGCGTCAGCATATAGAGTAGTGCACCCTCTGCTGGAGCTCAGTATTACGCATAGCAAAGCCCAAAAGCAAAACACAACATTTTGGATCCAGATCCGTCCCCAGAAAGGAACAGAGAAAGATATAAGTAAACAAACGGGACCACCAACAGTCAACTTGTGAGGAGCTGTGAACAGTAACAATAATCAGAGACAAACAGAATGAAAGTTACCTGGAAGAATCCGAGCAGGACCTAATGAAACCCCTAGTGGCGGGCGTCTGGACTGATCCATGGTACTACAGGAACGAAAATTAGCAGGTAAGGAATAATTTTCTTTTCCCTGTACGTACCTGGATCAGTCCAGACAGTGGGATGTACCCAAGCTTCCCTAAACCGGGTGGGGTCCTGAGAGACCTGCTCGGAGAACTTGATCGCCAAAAGAACCCGTGTACTGAGGCGCCAGGTGTAGTCTGTAATGTCTGGAAAAAGTGTGCAACGACTTCCACGTCGCCGCACGGCAGATTTCCTGGGAGGAAACGGAGCGAGATTCCGCCCAGGACGCCGCTTGGGATCGCGTGGAATGAGCCGACACGCTGCGAGGCGGCACCCGCCCCGCCGCAATGTAAGCCGATGAGATGGCGTCCTTTATCCAGCGCGCAATAGTCGTCTTGGATGCCTGAGAACCTCTCCTCGGTCCTGACCAGAGGACAAACAAATGATCGGATACCCGGAAGTCATTGGTAACCTCCAGGTAACGGAGCAGCACACGCTTGACGTCCAGGAGCCGGAGAGACCTGGGTTCCTCTGGAGCGAACGCTGGAAGCTCCACCGTTTGATTGACGTGGAAGGCCGAGACCACCTTTGGTAGGAAGGATGGCACCGTACGAAGGGAAACCCTGGAGTCGGAGAAACGCAGATAAGGGTCCCGGCAGGACAAGGCTTGGAGCTCTGAGATCCGGTGAGCAGAAAAGATGGCTACCAGGAAAACCGTCTTAAGGGTCAGGTCCTTGAGGGAGGACCCCCTCAGGGGTTCAAAAGGAGGGCCCGACAGCGTTCGCAGCACCAAGTTGAGGCTCCAAGAAGGGAAAGGATCCCTGACCGGTGACCGTAGGTGTTTGGCACCCTTCAGAAAACGTGCGATATCCGGCTGAAGGGGTAGAGAGCAGTCCTTCTGTACCAAGACATTCAAGGCCGCCACCTGAACCCGGAGCGAATTATAGGCAAGACCCTTATCCAGACCATCCTGTAGGAAATGAAGGATCAGCGGGACAGTCGCCTCCATGGTTTGGACCCCGCGGTCGGAGCACCAGGCTTCGAAGACCTTCCAAACTCGAACGTAAGCGACGGAGGTCGAAGGCTTGCGGGAACGAAGCATCGTTGAGATCACTGTCTCCGGGTAGCCTCTGTGGCGGAGACGGCGCTGTTCAAAAGCCAGGCCGCAAGACAGAAGAGTTCTGCCTGCTCGAAAAATACCGGCCCCTGACGCAGAAGATGAGGAAGATGGGACAGGCGAAGTGGGCCGTCCACCGTCATCTGAAGTAGATCTGCGAACCATGGCCGACGGGGCCATTCCGGGGCGACGAGAATTACAGTCCCTCGATGATTTTCCAACCTGCGGAGAACCTTGCCGACCAGAGGCCAAGGAGGAAACACATAGAGCAGTTGATCCGACGGCTACGGAAGGGCGAGGGCATCCACCCCCTCCGCGCCGCGCTCTCTTCTGCGGCTGAAGAAGCGTGGAGCCTTGGCATTGAGAAAGGTTGCCATTAGATCGAGGCGTGGAGTCCCCCAACGACGGACGATGAGATGCATTGCCTCGTCGGAGAGAGCCCACTCGCTGGGGTCTAGCTGTTGACGACTCAGGAAGTCCGCCTGAACGTTGTCCACCCCGGCGATGTGAGAGGCCGCTATCCGGACGAGATTGCTCTCCGCCCACTCCATCAGGGGAGTTGACTCGAGGGAGACATGCTTGCTTCTTGTCCCCCCTTGACGATTGATGTAGGCCATGGTGGTGGCATTGTCCAAGAGGATCCTCACCTCTCTGCGTCGCACCAGGGGAAGAAAACGCTGGAGAGCGAAACGCACGGCTCTCGTTTCCAGGCGATTGATCGGCCACTTTGCCTCCTCTGGCGTCCAAGTCCCCTGCGTGGCGCTTCTTTCGCAGACGGCGCCCCATCCCGCGAGGCTGGCATCGGTGGTCCCCACCACCCAATTGGGAACCTCGAGCGAGACTCCCCGAGCCAGATGCGAGGGGACAAGCCACCAATCCAGGCTTTTCCTGGCTAATGGTGGAAGCGGCAGGATCACCTGATACTCCTGGGAGACTGGTTTCCAACGGGATAGCAGGGACGCCTGCAGTGGATGCAGGTGTGCAAACGCCCAGGGTACCATGTCGATGGTGGAGGCCATTACTCCCAGGAGCTGCAGATAATTCCAGGCCGAAAACCGAGACACGTGCTCCCTCAGGGCTTGCGCCTTGTCCTGGCGCAGGAACACCATACCCCACCGGGTATCGAAGCTCGCTCCTAAGAAATCCAGGTGTTGCGAGGGCACAAGGGAACTCTTTGGAAGGTTCACCACCCAGCCCAGAGAGCGTAGGAATTGTACTACTCTGGCCACTGAGGTCTGACCATGTGAGAAGGACTTCGCTCGAATCAGCCAGTCGTCTAGGTACGGATGTACTAGGATACCCTCCTTGCGGAGGGCCGCCACCACCACTACCATGATCTTTGTGAAGGTCCGAGGTGCGGTTGCCAAACCGAAGGGAAGCGCCTTGAACTGAAAGTGTTGACTGAGAATCTTGAAGCGAAGATACCGCCGGTGAGCCGGCAGGATGGGAATGTGCAAGTATGCTTCCGAGAGATCCAGTGAAGCGAGGAATTCTCCCTTGTGCACTGCGGCAATCACTGATCGAAGAGTCTCCATGCAGAACCGGCTGACCCTGAGGGCCTTGTTTAACTCCTTCAAGTCCAGGATGGGCCGAAAGGAACCGTCCTTTTTGGGAACGATGAAGTAAATGGAATAGTGGCCCAAGCCCACCTCGTTGAAGGGGACTGGAACGATGGCCCCTATTTCCTGCAGTCGGTCTAGTGTTTGTTGAACCGCTATCCTCTTGAGATCCGAACTGCAGGGGGAGAAGATGAACCGGTCCCTCGGGGGGCGGACAAACTCCAAGGCGTAACCGTCTCTTATGGTGTCCAGCACCCACTGGTCCGTGGAGATAACTGCCCACTCCTCGTAGAAGTCCATGAGGCGGCCTCCGATCTGGGGAGGTGAGAAGTGGGCTCCTTTGGCATCATTGGGAGGACTTTGTGGGCGGATTTCCCTGCCCTGGACCCTCTCTCGCGGGCCTCCGCCCACGAAAGGAACGAGACCAAGGCTGGGATCTTGTCGGCTGTGTCCGGGAACCGGACTGCCGGTAAGACCTATAAAGTCGCTGTGCCCTGGCCCTGGTTCTACCGGAAGAAAATGACCTGAAGGAACTCTGTCTATCCTCCGGCAGCCGATGCACCGAATTTTCCCCCAGTGACTTGATGATCTGATCCAGGTCCTCTCCAAATAAAAACTTCCCCCGAAAGGGGAGGGAGCCAAGGCTCGACTTGGAGGAAGCATCCGCCGCCCAGTTGCGAAGCCACAAGAGCCATTGGGCTGCTACAGCCGAAACCATGGACCGCGCCATTACGCGAAAGAGATCATACAAGGCGTCCGCCCCGTATGCTATGGCAGATTCCAGACGGTCCGCCTGGGCGGCCTCTTCGGGGGGCAACTCGAGAGGTGAGAAGCTGCTGTACCCAGAGTAAGCTGGCCCTTTGCGCAAGCGAACTGCACATTACGGCCCGCATACCTAGGGCGGAGACTTAGAAGACCCTCTTGAGGAAGGTTTCTAGTTTACGGTCCTGCGTATCCCGCAGGGCCGTTCCACCCGTGACCGGGATGGTCGTCCTCTTGGTCGCTGCCGACACCGCTGAATCCACCTTGGGCACCTTGATAAGATCCAAAAAATCCTCAGGGAGCGGGTATAGCTTTTCCATGGCGCGTGTGACTTTCAAGGATGCCTCGGGAGTGTCCCACTCCCTGGTGAGAAGCTGTAGGAAGGACTCATGGATAGGGAAAGCCCTTGCCCTAGGACGGAGGGCGGCAAGTACTGGATCCCCTTTGCGAGAAGAGGTGGCGACGGCAGGAGCCACAGGGATCGGCCGATCTGGAGGTGGGTCGAGGTCCAGCTCCTGAATAATATGGTGGATGAGTTCATCCAGCTCTTCTTTTTGAAAAATCCGTAGGGCTCGAGGGTCGTCCCCCTCCGTATGTCCATCCGGATGCGCCTCCGGGGGTTCCGGGGAGTCGTCTCTCACCGGCGAAGCCGCCCCCATGTTACGCCGGGGTGGCACGGGAGAGGGACCCGGCAGGGATCCAGGCGAGGCGGTGAGACCAACAGCAAGTTTAGGAACCTTGGGGGGAGGGGCCCCCAGGGGATTCGGCGCCTGCGCTCCCATACCCTGCAAATAAGCCATGTGCATTGCCAGAATAAAATCAGGTGAGAAAAACGGGGAGCTGATTGGAATCCCTGGGGGGGGACCGTCCTGGGAGCCCCAGTCGGGCAAACCCCCCGCCGGGGGCAAAGCCTGTTGAGAGCCAGTGCAACCAATCCTGTCTGCATCTGGGAGCGAGTCCGTCTCACGCTGTCCCCCTAAAATGGCCGCCATTCCCGCCAAAGGCGGCGTCGTGGCTGGCCCACGCCGCCCGGGCTGAGGAGGAGGCAGGTCCGAAATTGCACCGGAGGACTGCAGGGTGCCTTCCCCGTCAGGGAAGCACCGCTCACAAAGCCCCTCCCTCAGAAATTGATTCCCCGGTTCGCCGCAGGCCTCACACCTCGAGGACCGCGGCATGTCAGCACCGGGAAAAAGAAAAGCCTCGGGGGGGGGAGGGGCCAAAAACGAGCTAGTGCCGCGGGGGGGCCTGGAATGGCCCTAACAACCCGCCGAAGGGGTCCAGGAACTGCGGGGGAAAACCCCCGTTTCAGTTGAGCACACACCCGCGGGTGGAGCTTGCGAACTGCGGGACCCACAAACGACGCGTGGAGCGGCCGGAACCACCGGCATCCACGGGGCACCACCAAAAAGAAGCAAACCTGTGGAGAAAGAAACTCAAAAAACTTCCACTTACCCCAACGGAAGAGGAAAGGAGTACAGAATAGAGAAGGCAGAGCCACAGACACACGCCTCCTCAAAAATTGAAAAGTCTTTTTTTTTTTTTTAATTTTAAGGATCCAAAATGAAGAGAAACATAAGACAGGGAAATACTGTGGAGAAAAAGAAAGAAATAACCAAAAATGAAGAAACCCTGTCAATCTGGGGGAGCTAGTGGATCCCCCACTCACATCTGCTGGAGTCAGAAGAATACTGAGCTCCAGCAGAGGGTGCACTACTCTATATGCTGACGCTCTCAAACTCTGTTCTGACTCCATCTGCTGGTCGGGGGATATAACCCACTGTCTGGACTGATCCAGGTACGTACAGGGAAGTAAGGTTTTATTCTTGATGGTTGATGGGTAGAAATCCCTTGTGTGTCAGGGAAGACTACAGTGATTGGGGTATACTACCGTCCACCTGGTCAAGATGGTGAGATGGACAGTGAAATGCTAAGAGAAATTAGGGAAGCTAACCAAATTGGTAGTGCAGTAGTAATAATGGGAGACTTCAATTACCCCAATATAGACTGGGTAAATGTATCATCGGGTCACGCTAGAGAGATAACGTTCCTGGATGGAATAAATGATAGCTTTATGGAGCAATTGGTTCAGGAACCGACGAGAGAGGGAGCAATTTTAGATCTAATTCTCAGTGGAGCACAGGACTTGGTGAGAGAGGTAACGGTGGTGGGGCCACTTGGCAATAGTGATCATAATATGATCAAATTTGATTTAATGACTGGAAAAGGAACAGTGTGCAAATCCAAGGCTCTCGTGCTAAACTTTCAAAAGGGAAACTTTGATAAAATGAGAAAAATTGTTAGAAAAAAACTGAAAGGAGCAGCTACAAAAGTAAAAAATGTCCAAGAGGCGTGGTCATTGTTAAAAAATACCATTCAAGAAGCACAGTCCAGATGTATTCCACACATTAAGAAAGGTGGAAAGAAGGCAAAACGATTACCGGCATGGTTAAAAGGGGAGGTGAAAGAAGCTATTTTAGCAAAAAGATCTTCATTCAAAAATTGGAAGAAGGATCCAACAGAAGAAAATAGGATAAAGCATAAACATTGGCAAGTTAAATGTAAGACATTGATAAGACAGGCTAAGAGAGAATTTGAAAAGAAGTTGGCTGTAGAGGCAAAAACTCACAGTAAAAACTTTTTTAAATATATCCGAAGCAGAAAGCCTGTGAGGGAGTCAGTTGGACCGTTAGATGATCGAGGGGTTAAAGGGGCACTTAGAGAAGATAAGGCCATCGCGGAAAGATTAAATGATTTCTTTGCTTCGGTGTTTACTGAAGAGGATGTTGGGGAGGTACCCGTAATGGAGAAGGTTTTCATGGGTAATGATTCAGATGGACTGAATCAAATCACGGTGAACCTAGAAGATGTGGTAGGCCTGATTGAAAAACTGAAGAGTAGTAAATCACCTGGACCGGATGGTATACACCCCAGAGTTCTGAAGGAACTAAAAAATGAAATTTCAGACCTATTAGTAAAAATTTGTAACTTATCATTAAAATCATCCATTGTACCTGAAGACTGGAGGATAGCAAATGTAACCCCAATATTTAAAAAGGGCTCCAGGGGCGATCCGGGAAACTACAGACCGGTTAGCCTAACTTCAGTGCCAGGAAAAATAGTGGAAAGTGTTCTAAACATCAAAATCACAGAACATATAGAAAGACATGGTTTAATGGAACAAAGTCAGCATGGCTTTACCCA
Organism: Rhinatrema bivittatum; assembly: GCF_901001135.1. Classification (NCBI taxonomy): domain Eukaryota; kingdom Metazoa; phylum Chordata; class Amphibia; order Gymnophiona; family Rhinatrematidae; genus Rhinatrema; species Rhinatrema bivittatum. The sequence goes on along the minus strand of NC_042616.1, from coordinate 795,630,451 downwards.
GGGCAAGTCTTGCCTCACAAATCTGCTTCACTTTTTTGAAGGAGTTAATAAACATGTGGATAAAGGTGAACCGGTAGATATAGTATACTTGGATTTTCAGAAGGCGTTTGACAAATTCCTCATGAGAGGCTTCTAGGAAAAGTAAAAAGTCATGGGATAGGTGGCGATGTCCTTTCGTGGATTGCAAACTGACTAAAAGACAGGAAACAGAGAGTAGGATTAAATGGGCAATTTTCTCAGTGGAAGGGAGTGGACAGTGGAGTGCCTCAGGGATCTGTATTGGGACCCTTACTGTTCAATATATTTATAAATGATCTGGAAAGAAATACGACGAGTGAGATAATCAAATTTGCAGATGACACAAAATTGTTCAGAGTAGTTAAATCAGAAGCAGATTGTGATAAATTGCAGGAAGACCTTGTGAGACTGGAAAATTGGGCATCCAAATGGCAGATGAAATTTAATGTGGATAAGTGCAAGGTGATGCATATAGGGAAAAATAACCCATGCTATAATTACACGATGTTGGGTTCCACATTAGGTGCTACAACCCAAGAAAGAGATCTAGGTGTCATAGTGGATAACACATTGAAATCGTCGGTTCAGTGTGCTGCGGCAGTCAAAAAGCAAACAGAATGTTGGGAATTATTAGAAAAGGAATGATGAATAAAACGGAAAATGTCATAATGCCTCTGTATCGCTCCATGGTGAGACCGCACCTTGAATACTGTGTACAATTCTGGTCGCCGCATCTCAAAAAAGATATAATTGCGATGGAGAAGGTACAGAGAAGGGCTACCAAAATGATAAGGGGAATGGAACAACTCCCCTATGAGGAAAGACTAAAGAGGTTAGGACTTTTCAGCTTGGAGAAGAGACGACTGAGGGGGGATATGATAGAGGTGTTTAAAATCATGAGAGGTCTAGAACGGGTAGATGTGAATCGGTTATTTACTCTTTCGGATAGTAGAAAGACTAGGGGACACTCCATGAAGTTAGCATGGGGCACATTTAAAACTAATCGGAGAAAGTTCTTTTTTACTCAACGCACAATTAAACTCTGGAATTTGTTGCCAGAGAATGTGGTTCGTGCAGTTAGTATAGCTGTGTTTAAAAAAGGATTGGTTAAGTTCTTGGAGGAGAAGTCCATTACCTGCTATTAAGTTCACTTAGAGAATAGCCACTGCCATTAGCAATGGTTACATGGAATAGACTTAGTTTTTGGGTACTTGCCAGGTTCTTATGGCCTGGATTGGCCACTGTTGGAAACAGGATGCTGGGCTTGATGGACCCTTGGTCTGACCCAGTATGGCATTTTCTTATGTTCTTATGTTCTTATTAATACACTGTATATCTGAATCCCTAAGATCGTTTTTAAATAAGTTATAAAAAAAAAAAAAATTATCTGTGGTGTCATTGAAAATCCACAGCTAATTGGGAAGAAAATCAAAATTAGCACAACATGTCTCAGAATATTTGAACGTTTTTGAAAGTTTTAAGAACTCCAAAAGAGGAGAAGGGAGTGAAATGGTTGTTTATGCTGCAAACAGTGTCGTATCAAAACTAAGAGTGGGCTAAGAGTGTTTGTGGAAGCATACCTTTTTGTGATAATCTTCACCTGTTCTGCGGGCACTGTTTGAGTGCTTCTGTGCCCCATGATACCACCCTGACAGTTTTCCAATTGCTGATGGGAACCTTTATATGAAGAACACTGATATTGATGCAGAAACAACGCATTTGAATTTGTCTTCATGACGGTTATAACAACGTTTTGATGTGTTTTCCAGCTCTTCTGTTTTTTTTGGGTTTTTTTTTAATCAAAGAAGGAACTTTGTTTTGCAGGTTCTCCATGTTTGGAATCTTTTCTATGGTCATCAGACTGGTTTCAAATAATGATTAGGAGAACATTTAGAAGCATGTACTGAGGAAATATATTGTCTAAGGTAACATTGTGTGGAAGTCGGTGAGATTTAGAAGTGCTTCTTTTTATGTGCTTGGTATGATTGGATGTGTGACTGGGCCCCTTGTGGTGTATTTGTTATTGATGGATGAGTTGTCTACTGATGATATTATGGTAGCAGAAACATAAGATTAAAGGAATATTTATGTTTTCTAAATCTGGGATACAGTAAATAATAATATTCAGTAAGGAATACAAATTTTGATGAATATTGTTGTACCATACATAATTTGCTTTCTTTCTATCAAAATTGACACCTGGTTTGACCGAATTAAAGAATATTTGGAGATTAAATGACACTTATAATTGAAAGATGGGTAAAATAGAAACAAGCAAATACTGGAATCTGAATTCATACAGGCATGGCAAAAAGCGCAAAATCAGCATGATGTACTAAAATTTGTCCATGCATTGTTTTTCAGGGTAACGAATAGGCCTTCCGCTGGCCCTTTGGGGGAATTTGTTATTTAGAAAATTTAAATCGTGGCTTCCCAAACCTGTCTTGGGGATCCCAAGGCCAATCAGTTTTTCAGGATATCTACAATGAATTTGCATGGCATAAATTTGCATATCATGGAGACTCAGTGTATACAAATTTATCTCATGCCTATTCATTGTGGATATCCTGAAAATCTGACTGGCTGTGGGGTAAAGGGTCTTTATCAAGAGGACTAACTTGACTACTGCAATGCTTTGCTATTAGGACTACCAAAAAACACGTTGCAGCCATTACAAATGCTTCAAAATGCAGCGGCGCGCATCATCACCAACACGCACCGCTACGATCACATCACTCCTGTGCTTCAATCACTTCACTGGCAACCTGTTGCATCCAGGATCATTTACAAATCGATTACTCTGATTCATAAGGCCATTTACAACCAAAACATGCAATGGTTTCTCGAGCACCTGTATTTCAAAAAAACAAACCGTCCAATCAGATTTCAACATCAGGCCAGACTGCCGATCCCTTCTCCTAAACTAACCAAACTTACATCCACTAAAAAACGTTCCCTCATCATAGCAGGAACCAAAATGTGGAACAGTATGCCCACGGATCTTTGCCAAGAACCCTGCCACCAAAAATTTAAGCAGAATTTAAAAACATGGCTGTTTAGAAAGGCCTTCCTTTGAAAGATGTAAATTATGCAATTACATACTTCGCTTCTCAACTTACTCCTGATTCCTGTATACTGCCTTGCCTTTCCCTTTCCCACCGACTCCCATTCCTCCCTGATATGGGGGGGTGGGGAGGAGACAAGAGAGTCAGACTAGTAGTGCGGGTATGACTCCCTTCCCCCCCTTCTATGATTCCCCCTTTCCCTTACCCTCATTTTCCCTTACAAATTACTCCCTTCAAGTCAGACTTTTGTTAATATTACTACTCATATATATCTGATATGTATACTCCTAGTTTTGCTGTTAAATTAGCACTTTACTTATTTCACTTATGTTCATTGTAAAGCCTTTGGCTGAATTACTGTTTGCTGTAAACCGAGGTGATGTGCATTACGTGCCGCGATATATATAAAAAACTATAAATAAATAAATAAATAAATAAATAAGGATGGTTCCATTTGTTACGAGGGAACAGCTAGCTTTACTGTGGGTTTTAACTCCCCCATGTGGGAGCCTGAGATGGTGAGCTCCCAGCATATATAAACCCCTGCCACCATCTTAAGGCGTGGATTCTTTAGTTAGCCTTCCTAGGGACAATGTGACTCTCTTGCTGTTCCCTTTGTTTATTTTTCTGTAGGAGAGGACCCCTGGGTTAAGTTAAGAGGAAAGGGTGACTCTGCCTAATTTACTACGTCCTTTTTTGGAAACATTGTGTTTGGAGGAGGAAGTTTATTCCTGCCTTTCTTTATGGTTTTCCCTTTTTGGGTTAAGAACTGCCTTTTGTTGTTTTTTTTTCTGAGTACCCTAGGGCCCAGGGATTCATCTTCTTTCCATCATGAGGAAGTCATATCTCTCACAGAGAGAGAACCAGCAGAGCATCAGAGTCCTAGTGGCGAATGAATTCTCATTTGTTCCGAGAGGAAGGAGTTAGAGGACTGATGGAGGAGTTGTGGCACCCATTCGGTATATCCACCATCACATCACCAAGATGTGGAGGAGAGAAACTTGGATGTACTTTCCAGGTACCACATAGGGGGCAAGAGGAGAATACTGAAGACCATGGACTAAAGATATGGAGATTTGGGCCTGTATACTAATATACCTAAAATGAACATTATCCTATTCACCAGCTATTGGGAGGAAGCTTAAAAACTACCTCAATGGATAAAGAAGAATAGAATTACAAGAGTTAATTGACGTAATCACCATTTAATTTAGCTGGAAGCTCAGAGTCACTAATTTATTGAAGATCTAAATTGTACAAATGGACTGGTAATTATTAAGAGCTGTAAGGAATCATTTTGTCAATTTCTATCATTAATCAGTATAGTTGGGTTTGAAACTCCGGTGTGATTATTGCTTAGGGCCTAGGAAGTGATCACCTCCCACCACCGAACAAGGAATTCTGGACATCAGATTTATTAACATCAGAGAAAGACTATAGACAGTTTATTCTCTATTTGAAGTATGGTCTCTGGGCTCCTATGTGGCCAAAGGGTTTCAATTAAAAGCTTCTGTCTGATTCCGGGCCTGGTGCCAACCTTTTGAATTATGCAACCTCCTTGTAGTCCCACAGTCGACACTGCCACCCCATATAAGAGAATTCCCATACTTTCGGGCATGCCACGCTGCGTGGAAATGATTGTGTTCCCAGTTCCAAGTTTCATGGCAGACCTTGACATTCGCAACCATTTTTGGACTACCAGCATTTACCCCCAGTTGGGAGAATTCTGTTTTTCTTCAATGGAAACTGGCGGGCCTTATGCACTTTCACCAGCTAGTAGACTCCACGGGCAACCATCTTCAATCTTTTACGGAGTTACAAACGAAATATGGATTTTCCTCTGCTTGTTTCTTTGCATATTTACAAGTCTGGCATTTTTTACAGACCTGGGACGGACAGTTTACCATTGTCACCATTCAGGGTTTGCACAGATTTCTTACCCCAACTTCGCAATGCAGAACATGTGCTAATATGGTAAAGAAACTCCTTCTCGGGCACCTCCAATAGAACAGAAACACTGGCGGACCTATGGACTCAAGATCTGAACAGCCAGATTTCATCCTCTCATACTACACGATGTTTCAAAGCCATAGCTTCATGTGTAGGGAATGTGCAACTGAGAGAAACTCAATACAAACTGCTACATAGAACGTATGTTCCACCTCTCCTGGCTTATAAATGGAAGCTGATAACATCACCGGCCTGCCTTAAATGCGCCATGGATGGAGCCACACTACTTCACAATCTCTGGGACTGTGCACCTATTCGACGATTCTGGACCCAAGTTATCCGCTACCTCGGTGGCCTCTTGGTGTTAACTTTGCCTATAGATCCGAAACTTTGTTTGCTGCATCTTATCAGAGAAGTGGTGCCAGAACTACACAAACACTCTCAATGTAGTTTCCTGAGTAAAGCCTTTTTATTGGCGACGCAGACAATTCTTACCCAGTGGGTAGCTAAAGAACTCCCGTTGCTGACCCAATGGCGCCTAAAAATACACCGATTAGCCATTTATGAGCACCTATCGGCAAGGACCTCGCCATCTACAAAAAGATATGACCAGTATTTGGCCATTTGGAATCCATACTTGCTTTCTGTTAACCCTCGGGCTCACAGCAAAATCCTGGACTTGACAGCGTAACAGTGCCTTACCGTTGGTGTGCTTTAGGACTCATCCCTTCAAGCCAACAACATGGACTACAGACCCGGCTTAGGAGCACTTTCTTCGGTGCTGACAAACTTTTTTGCCTCAACATCACTCAGGATCAAAGCTTACACAGACTGATGTGATATATGATTTTTAGTTCCCACTAGATAGCACTAAGGGGAGGTAGGGAGGGGGGCGGGAGGTGGAGACAAGGAGAAGGTGGGAAGGGTGGACGATGGAATATTATCTGCATACATTCACAAAGTTGTTTGATTTATCATATGGGCCATCATGAACCTTAGATATGATACTGTGTTTTCTATACCCAACCACATGGGGGGCTTGTTGCTACTGATAGCATTATACAGAATGTTGGTGTCTGTTACATAATTGTGAAAAGTTATAAATAAAGGTTTAAAAAAAAAGCTTCTGTCTGGTGAAGGGTGGCGAGTGTGTAAGTCCTTTGTGCTGCAGCGAAGTTGACTCTGCCTCAAGGACGAACCCAGGAAGCCTATACTGGCAGCTGGCAAATGCACCCTGAAGCGGAACAGCCTGGAGTTTCACCTTTACGAGTCACCTGGGTTCTGGCAGCCAACAGGACTTAGGCGGGTTCCTAAACGGTGAAGGTAACTAAAGTCCAAAAGCACACTGGGGTCAAGGCAGGCAGCAGACTAATGGAGTCAGGAACAGGCCAAGGTCGGGGCAGGCAGCTAACAAGAGTGGTCAGGTCCAGGAGGCAAGGAATCATGGTCAGATTTAGGCAAGAGGTCAGATCCAGGCAGCAGGAAATCATGGTCAGGTCCAAGCAAGATGTCAAGATCCGGAGGGTCAGGCCAAGAGAGACGTAGACACACAGAAGACACTGGATGAGACAGACAAGACAGGCAAGGCTGGATAAGGAAGGTTGGATGAGGACGGCTGGAGAAAACAAGGCTGGACAAGGCAAGAATGGATGAGACAAGGCTAGATAAGGAGAGGCTGGAAGACAAGGAATCAGGAACACTAGCAAAACGCACTGCAATGCAGGAGACCCATTGCTGAGGCGAGGCAAGGAGGTCCAGGAAGCCCTTATATAGAGCAGAACTGCTGACGTTATCCCAGGGCACCATGGAGCATTTACCACTGCGGGCCATTTACAAGGTTCCGTGCACCACATGCACACACCTAGGGGGACCACAGGGAGGAGCAGGAGCATGACGTCGGGGAGCGGCATTGGAAGCCACCAGCAGGGCTGGGGTCTGTACAGTCCGAGCGGCATTGAGGGTGAGTGAGGCGACTTCCAAGGCTGAGCCACAAGCCACAAATCTTGACAATAATCCCCTCCAAAGCCCATTCCCCCGATCATCTGGGCTTGGGCTTCTCGAGGAATCTTTTGTGAAAATCCAATATGAATTGGCGGACTTGTAGATTGGAGGCCTACTCCCAAGAATTCTCCCCAGGACCACAGTTCTTCCAGGAGTTCAAATTCTGCAACTGGTTTCGGACCCTTCAGGAATCCAAAATTTCCTGGACCTCAAATTGCATGTCTTCTTCTGTGGCCACTTCAGTGGTCTGAAGGGGCAGTTTGCCTGGCCAAGAGAGAATATCAGGCTTCAACAGAGACATGGAACACATCATGAATATGTAAAGATGGTGGTAGCTTTAGCTTACAAGTCACAGGGCCCAGTTGTTGCACGATGGGGAATGGACCCACAAATCGAGTTGTGAACTTCAGAGATGGCATCTTCAATCATAGATTTTTAGTGCCGAGTCAAACTAAGCTTCCCGGGCAAAGTTGAGGCACAGGATGGCGTTTCTTGTCAGCATGCTTTTTAACTTGGTCCGCCGCTTGCTGCAGAAGATGGTGTGTCTTCTGCCACCAATACTTGGAGCTCCTGTCCCACTAGGTTGGCTGCCGGACAAGAGTCAAGAGACTGGAGCAGGTCTAGGCATATGGGGATGGTGTCAGAATATGAAGTAGAAGATCAATGACCTGGGCATTCAGCCCATGGGAGGAAGGAGGACCAGTTATCCTGCTGTTGGTTCATGCAGGCTTGCAGAAAGGCCTTGAGACTTTGATGTACCCACTCGGTTTGTCCATTGCTCTGGGGATGGTAAGCTGAGGTGAAATCCAATGTAATTCCAAATTTCTTGCACATTGCCCTTTCAGTAGCGGGCTGTGAACTGAATCCCCTGGTCTCAGAGGATGTGAAGGGGGAGCCCGTGCAGATGGAAGATGTGTTGGACAAAACATTTAGCCAAGGAGATAATAGGAGAAAAGGCCATACTCTATATTCAAATGGTCTGACACTCAGGTTTTTTTCGGGGGGGTTCGGAAAATAATGCGTGCTATTAGCAAATAGCATGCACTATTTTCTGAAACAAAAACACAAAAAAAAAATCCCACAAACCTTTTAAAAAACAAAAATGCATTCTCACAAAACGTGAGAAACTAAATGACAATTTTTACTGTGCACACCCCTAATGCCCATTCCAGATAGCAGCACCAACACTCCTCTTGAATTCTGGAAAATCCACCGTACTGACTTTCCCACTTTGAGCCGTGCTGCTTCTCGCATCCTCAGTGTCCATCTGGCTTAGCTGATGCGGAGAGGGTGTTCTCTAAATCTGGCTCTATCCAAAACTGCAGAAGAACAAGTCTTGGAAAAGACACTTAAAAAAAAAAATTGTTGCGAGCCTACACTACAACAGGACATAGAGACAATTAAATGCCAAAAAAGGAGAAACCCATCCTCATCATACTGAAAGTCTTGACCACAAGCAGCACAAAGTGTACAATCATATTACTGCAAGCAAGCTTTACGCTTACAGCTTGTAGTCAAAGCTGTCACAATAAATACAGTCATTGTCTAATGCATATCAATCTGATGATATTCTGTACGGACGCTTTATGCTGCTTGTGGCCAAAAATTTTCCCAACAAATATGTTCATTGACTGCTTAGCAGCACTCATTTTTTATGCCATTTTGGTTGTGATAATATTTGCACATATACACAATGTATGTGGTTCCCAGAGGCACCCAATGCTGGATTGTGGCAGCCAAGTGAAATAGTTTATAGGGCAAGCCTCCTTTGACTTCAGTCGGAGTATCCTGAGGCTGAATCCAACTGCAGTCATTTGCACATCCCTAGCAACTTTTATTTCTGATGACTTTATTTTTAAATTTATGTTCAAGTGGCGGTGATGCTGCATCCATCCAGTCAGGAGCACCGGCAGATGGGAAGCGCTCCTTCCAGTGCGAGACAGAGATTTAAAGAACACCGGACCCAGTGCACACCTGTGTAAATATATCCTCCTCCTCAGGACATAGATCTCGCCAGGCCATGCCCGTGGAGGCCCATTACAATGATCTGACCTGCTCTTTCAGGGCAAATGTTTACGTGCTCAGGATTTTTTATTCAACAGTAAACTGTTGATTCAAAGGAAACTGTTCTCTTTGGAGGATTGGTTAATGCAATGGTGGCAACGCGGTTCAGAGGTTTGTGTTTTACTTCCACAGCAAGGAAACAGTAAATTCTGTTTATTAAAACAATCAATCTGTCACTTTTGTTTCCAAGCAGGACTGAGATCTGATCTTTTAGAAATTTTGCCAAAATAAAACTAAGTAGATTGTTCTGTTTTTCACCAGTTAAATGAAATTCCTGATGTATCTCATATTACGTAAGTAAGTAGGGAGCAGTTCTTGCAGCTAAAACAGAAGGTTTCAGAGATGGCAGCTAATTTTTTTCCTTAAATACCCATGCAAATGCCTGGCAACATGTAAAAAAAAAAAAAAGTTTTATTTTTCTTGATCCATTACATCTTGAAACTTTTGTTGATGACCAGGGCTGAGGGATAGGTATTATTGGGCAGATTAAATCTGAATTAGCTCCTTCTATGTTTGGTGGTTTGGTGTCGCTATTCAAAGTTCCTTGTAAAAAGTTGAACCCACGTATTGTTTCAAAATACGAAATATGTTAAATGTTAAATGGTTTATTGTTACTTTTCAATGTTCCTTGTAATAAGTCCAGGTCGGACAGCTCCAACCAGGGTAACTTATTGTTTATTGTAAACCGGATTGATTTGTATTGTATACAGGAATTCCGGTATATAAAAATTAAAAAATAAAATAAATAAATAAGACATGACTGTATTTCCCCCATAATGTGGGCTAGATTGGATTTATTGAATGTATAATTTGTATTTGTTAACTTCCTTTTTTCCCTTTAGTTAATACTTTTCTTGATTTATTTCATTTAATAAAAATATAAATTAAAAAACCCCCCACAATCTACTGTCCTGGTTTTGTCCAGCAAAATAAACTGTGATATTCATTTTTCCACTGATTTTCTCACGTTTTTGTCCTTGTCACAATAAACCCTGATAAATAAAAACTGAAAATGAACGTCCCAAACTTTACTGCATATCTTCCAAGGTAAACACCTCCTGCAAGATTACTGATAGGGTCAGTCCTGTTTGACCCTATCAGTAAACTTGCAGGAGCTGTTAAGAAAGGGTACACTCACTCTCCTCACCCTTAGTGCATGGCCTAGGTTAGCGCCATCTAGCGGTGATCCCAAGGGGTTGCAACATCTAGATTTCGGCACCTAGAGTTAGATATTGGAAGACCTGCTGAGTAGTTAAGATAACCAGCTAATTTCAGCCGGTTATCTCTACCGAATATTCAGCTGAACCAAACTGACTAGGTTTTCAGCTAAACATTCCCCTAAATCTGGCCGATCAAAATGTGACCAGTTAGATTTAGTGCAACTAGGGTTACTCAGCTCGATTTAGCAAGTTAGCGCTGAAAAACGGGAATTTGCTAAATTCTCTATATTAAAAAAACCTGATTTACCCCCTCCCCCTCCGTTTTGCAAACAAAGGTTGTACAGGGGCCCTGGAAGCTCCCCGCAGGATCCTGCCTCCCTCCTGCCCCTTAAATAATATTAACCGTCCCTCCAGATGTTAAAGCTTAAACCCAAAGGCTTCCACGTCCCTCCCCTCCCGCTCCTCTGTATCACAAGCCCACAGATTTGGTAATAATGAGAGGCAACGGCAGAACGCGGTAGCGAGGGGCCTCCCGCCACCAGCACGGCCTGGGTACGGTTCAGCCGCAGGCCCGATCTGGCCCGTGGGCTGCAGTCTGGGGAAGCCCTGGCCTAGGCGGCGGGCATTTGTAAGCTCATGTCTCCTCGCCTTGTCTGAGCTTCGTGCTTGCCTCCTTTACTCGCCCTGCTGAGGAAGGGTAATCTAGGGGACTCCTCACTCTTCTGGTTTCTTTTCTTCGCAGTTTTAAGGCGTTTGTCGGGGGTGTGACAACCTGAATCGCCACTTCTACCACCATCCCTACGACTATTTGTCATTTATAAAGTGCAAATACCCAGGAGGCTTCTCCGTAAAAATCGGTCGCAAAGCACGCGTGGCAAAAGCTCCGGCAGCTGGAGGAGGGGGCATCTTTGTACCCACAGACCCGGTGAACTGGCAGACGCAGCGCGGGTACCAACTGCGTCTGCTCCCGCCTCAAAGCCCGTGCAAAGTATGTGCCCGAAAGCCCGCATGGCGCTTTCAAAATGACTGCGCAGCGCCCACCAACCTAAACCCACCCGCTTTTTAACTTGGGCAACCTGCAGTAGGGCGTGCATTGGCGGGCGGGACAAATATTCAAACCGAGTTCACCTGCATAAAAGCCTTTGAAGCCTGCCCGCGCACTGACAAGCCTGCAATTGGCGCGGATCTCGTCTGAGGCGCTGCCATTTCCTGAGAAATCTGCCGAGGTATTTTGTCTTTTTTTTTTTTTTTTTTTTATGCACCGCTGCATCGCTTTGACGGGCGGGGCGGCAGCACAGGCTGCATTGTGCTGACTTTGCTTTTCTCGGGGCAGGAAAAGTCAGAAAACACCAAAGGTTTGCAAGGAAGTTTATTATTGTTATTCGAATCTCGTTAAAGGGGGGAAAATCGTGTTATTCCAGGACCCTGGGAACAGGCTGACCTCTGTAGCCATCCAGCGAGATCCGCTTCCTTCTGTGAAGCTGTTAGTGCAGGCACTTGTACTGTTAGAGAGACGAGCTTTATTCAGGTTATTCTGCGGCAGGGTTGCAAATTGTGCAGCCTGCAAGATTAAGGGCCTGCACGGAAAGGTTTGGCCCACTTTGGACCTCAGGCATTAACTGCCTGTAAAGTACCGGGAGTGCAAAGTACTTTGCACCTGTTATATCTGATTAGGGGGGCAAATCACATAAGCATGTTTGAAAATTTAGGTAAGTGGTTTTTCTCACCTGCTCTGAAAATGGTCCCCTATGGACTTGATTTTCAAAGGCACTTGCATGCCTAAAGCCCGGTGTTATGCTAAAACAGCCCGGGGCTCAGCACACATGTGTGTGACCCAGGTTTGCCCGCCCTTTCACACGCACCGGGGAGATGCATTTGGGAGTTGGCGTTGGGGCTTTCATACAGCCTTTTTGATTTTCCAAAGTACGCTTGTGAGTTCCCCCCACACAGGTTACGCCCAGCGAGGAACAGGTGTCACTTTGCGCAGTTTTGGGTAGATTTAAAGGGGCTGCAGGTGCGCCCATAAATGCACCCACTATTTTATAAATTATATGCGTAGCTTATAAAATATTCTTCGGGGGAATATATGAGAGAGAGAGAGAGAGAGTCACACACTCTTTATAAGGATCAGTCTGATACTCTACATATGGACCATTGTAAGGGGGCACTTTGAATCAGGGTGAGTTTTTGGGAGGTGGGTTGGGGTCAGGAGGGTGATGTTACACATTCAGAGGTATTCCTTGTAAAATTGACATCAGTTAAGAAATTTAGACCTTAGATTCAAAGTGTCCCTTTACAATAAATAGAGTATCAGACTGAGCCTTGTAAAGTGTTTCTCTCTCTCTCTCTCTCTCTCTCTCTCTCCTGTGCCTAAGGAGGAGCTGGAGTAAACTGGTGTAACATGCGCGTGCCAGCGTCAATGCTGGGAACTCCTATGCCCTGCCCCTTTTTCTGGGCACGCATACATTAATCCTGGCTATTAAAAATTTGCTTAACTTACGCATGTGTGTGGCTGTTTTTGTGCGCCCGCAGCTTTTAAAATCAAGTGAGAGGTTGCTTGGGAAGGGCACAGAGTTGCGGTATCGGGGGTGACCGGGACCCTGTCTTATCCCCCACTCAGGCTACAAACTCAAAGATAAATCATATTAGTGAATATAATTTCTCATGGAGTGCTCCCCATCCCAAGCAAAGGGGTAATTCATAGTCTGGACCAAGGGGAAGGGGGCACATATGCAAAAGCTAGGATTTGATGAATAAAGGTTAAAAACTGAGAGAATCCTTAATGCAACAGATGGTGGTGTGGGGGGCATAGATTCTACATCATTGGAGTATGCAATAAGCAGGCAAAATATAATATGGGAGTGCTTTACAGACCTGGTGACGTTTTGACAAAGGGAAATGAGGCAGAAAGTAACTATTAAAGATATGCAAAAAATGTTCACAAAGGCTCAAAAATTACCAATTGATGCTGGGCTGCAGAAGATGCAGTTTAAGTTGTTACATCCTTGTCATGTAAACAACGTGAAGAGACGCAAAATGAGACTGGATGATTCTGATGGGTGTAAAACATGAAACTGCTTTTGCAATCAGCGGTCCGCGGGTTGTCCTATGTTCTGCTACACTTACCTCCAGCCCCGGGCCCGAGCTACCGCCATCATCTGATGCTGCCAAGGACCCCTCGCACAGCTGCACATCAGGCTGCCGCATGCCGACAGGCCATATACTCCAACGCGACTCGCAGCTAGATGCGTCCAACATCATCACTCCTCGGGCTCCTCTAAGTGCGCGTGTGCCTGATTTTCTCAGACTTAAAGGGCCTGTGGCGGGAAATCCCCCATGGTGCCCACTGATGATCTCCTAGGCTCTGGCCTATAAAAGGCCCTTGCTTCCTTCAGGTTTTGCCTCGGCAAAAGGTCTTCCTATGTCCTAGTAGAAGGAGTTGCCTGCCAGCATCCTTTGTCTTCAGTCTTCAGTTCAGGCAGCCTTTGTCTTCATCTCCAGCCCCTCCATGGCCCTTGTCTTATTCATCAGTTCTTGTGGTTGCCTCTTCAGTTCTTCAGTGTGCCTCACCTGCTTGTTCCCCTCCTTGTCTGCCTGCCCTGCCAATCTGTCCCTCCCTTTCCTTCAGATGGATTCTTGATATTGACCTCGGCCTGACTTCCGGACATTTTCTGCCACCTGCCTCCGACCATAGCCTGCCACTGGATACACCTTGCCTTTTCCAGCTCCAACCGTGCTATGTCCATGGATCTCTCTACAAGCAGATTCCCCTGCCTACATCTGCTGGCCCCGATACCCAAAGGCTCAGCCCAAGGGGAACGTGGGCTTATAAAGGCGAAACTCCAGTTGGGCCTTTGCCTCATGTGGGTATTACAGTTTTTGCCTATATGTTTTTATTTATACTTTATGGTCGCTCTATTCAGTATTTGGTGAGGGTCTGTCTACATATGTGACTGAGGTGAGGTAGTCTCCTAATATCGAGGTGTATTGGTGTTTTAGGGCTTGGTGTAATATTTGCATTGCTGCCTTTTCAAAGGTAGGGCTGATACCGTTTGAGTGCTGGCAGTTAGTGCTGTTTTGTTATAGGAGTTTTATTATATTATAATTCAGTTTACTCATGGCTTTCTGATGGTCAAGCACACACCCAACATGCTTAACAATAAGCCTCATGCCGTATGGGTTCCAATTGTCCCTTTTGCAGGATTTCTGGTTGGCACCACAGCAGAGCAGGTAAATATAATATAAATGATATTTTTACCTCAGAAGAGTGATTATTATTTTTCATGGAAAATCTAGTCTAAGTGGAGGAGGAGGAGGAAGGAGCAGCAAAAGAGCTAGCCCTGGCTACAGGAAATCAGATGTGATGCATTAGACATAACGCTGAAGTCCAGGAGTGTCCACAGCTTTGGGAGTGTCCAGAAGGGTTTACCTGTAGTGTATCAGGAGTACAGAGCAGCACAGAGGACCCCGCATGATCCACAACATCCACTGTTACCACATTATATTACAGTCAGCTGCTCTCGTCCACTTTGAGACTATCCACGCGCCTTTTCAAAAATAGATTTTTTTTTTCCAGGGAGGTCAACCCTCCGAAGACTTGGGGTTAATCAGATGTGACTAGGCTTTGCCTGCCACTGATATTCTGCCCTGTATTCATCTAGGGGTTTTGCATTTTTGGGGTCCTCCCCCTTTTTCAGGGCAGGGACTCAGAGGTATAAATTGCCCTGTGAGTATGCAGCTCACAGGTGGAGGGTGAGGAGTTTGCGGCAGGGTCAGTCTTTCTTCCCCAAGGATTAGTTCGGGAGTGGAGATGTGAAGTTTTTGGATTGGAAGCACTTTCCTGACATAAGGGCAAACCCCTGGTATCTTGAAGGGTTGGGTTCCGGATTTTTTTTACCTTTGCTACCTATCAGCAGCAGAGGTTGGAGATTGTTGTAGTCGCCTGTTTTGAAAGATCTATTTTTGAACAGGAGGTTCTGCCATCTTTCCAGCCCTCATTTCATGATGGGACTTGAGAGAGGTTAATCCTACCCTCCAAGGGGAAGGACTTCTAGAGTTGGACACTGGTTCATTCGGGAGAAGAACAAGTAGGGGATTTGCCATGGACAAAGAAACTATTGCTTTTTTTGATTATGATTTTTCCGATGCTGGTCCTAATTTTTTATCCTTACTGGCCTGGATTAAGAACATAAGAAATTGCCATACTGGGTCAGGCCAAGGGTCCATGAAGCCTCGCATCCTGTTTCCAACAGAGGCCAAAACCAGGCCACAAGAACCTGGCAATTACCCAAACACTAAGAAGATCCCAAGCTACTGATGCAATTAATAGCAGTGGCTATTCCCTAAGTAAACTTGATTAATAGCCGTTAATGGACTTCTCCTCCAAGAACTTATCCAAACCTTTTTTGAACCCAGCTACACTAACTGCACTAACCACATCCTCTGGTAACAAATTCCAGAGCTTTATTGTGCATTGAGTGAAAAAGAATTTTCTCCGATTAGTCTTGAATGTGTTACTTGCTAACTTCATGGAATGCCTCCTAATCCTATTATCCGAAAGTGTAAATAACAGATTCACATCTACTCCTTCAAGACCTCTCATGATCTTAAAGACCTCTATCATATCCCCCCCTCAGCCGTCTCTTCTCCAAGCTGAACAGCCCTAACCTCTTCAGCCTTTCCTCAGAGGGGAGCTGTTCTATCCCCTTTATCATTTTGGTTGCCCTTCTCTGTACCTTCTCCATCGCAACTGTATCTTTTTTGATTCTTATTTTCAAGCTTTAAGAAAATTTTCTGTGAACACCACTCATGGACTCCATGGTTATTTGCTACCCGAATCTCCAGTGGAAATACTTCCCCATCTGAGAGTACCACTGACTAGTGACCAGGAAGAGTGGGATGAGTGTAAATTTAATGACTGCATCCATGAATGCACCAGGAACTATGGAGGTTACACCTTTCCCCCCCCCCCCCCCCCCCATTCGAATGAACCCCCAGTGTCTCCAGGGGCTCTCGTGAGGCGAGTGTAAGAAAATGAGAGGGTCTGGGACATAGAAGAGCAGCCCGGGGAACTTTGGGACCCTCCTAAATTTGCTGCATTGTTTTTAGTTTTGTGTTTTATAGTCTGCTTTTATATTTGATTTTCGTTTTGCTGCTTTTAATCATTATGTATGTTTTATTATATTCATCACCTAGGCCTGTTTTGAGTTAGGCGATTCACAAATTTAATAAATGTAAATGTAAAATGTTACACAGAAGGCCCAAAAGTAAACAGAGTTCCTGACTCGAATGACAAAGGTTATTTCTCAGTTTGGTCTCTCGCCCAGGTCATTTGTGTAAGGACACTCCACCTTTCCAGCTGGGAACCGTAGAGAGGGCTGGGTTTCAGGAAGCAGCAATGCCAATTAGAACTCGAAGCAGGGCCGGCGCGACCATTAAGCAGAACTGTATAAGGAAGACCATAACTATATATATATATATCTGCACACTGTCAGAGGGGCACGTTCAACTCAGGGTGAGTTTGGGGGGGGACGGTGTTACATTGTTCTGCCTAGGGCATTACAGAACCTTGCACTGGCCTTGACTAGACGTGACCATCCTCTTTCTTTTGCGCCCCTTTTCTCAACGACATGGACTGAGGTCCTTCCTGCAGCAAAACAACTCCAGCACTGCCTACTCATCAGGGACTTGTCAGTCCAGACACCTTTAAATAAGAACATGTATAGATTGCTGCAATTTAGTCTATTATGCACCACCTAAATCGAGTTTAAAAGCTCTTCAGATTTTACAAAACTCGACCATTCGCCTGGTTTCTGGCAGGCTGTGGAATGAAAATATTACCCCAATTTTAAAAGAATTACATTGGTTGCCAGGAAAGGAAAGAATCACCTTTAAGGTTATAGCTATGTTATTTGAAATCTTGAAGACCCCCACAGTTAAGGCTGCTCATCTTCTCAGTACTCAAAATCGTGCATTTGCAATGTATGGACTGGGATGCCGGAATGCTCTACCTAGCCAAATGAGGAAAATTGATGACTTTATCATGCTCAGGAAGCAGCTTAAAACCATCCTTTATAGGGAGGCTTTTAATTAACAATTGCATTTGTGCTGCAGCTATGATCGATTTTATGTTATTTTTATTGTGTTTGATTTTATTGTAATGTTCTATATTATGTAATGTTGTTTTAATTTATTGTTTTACCTTTGTACTTCGCCTAGCATGACTTTGATATAGATGGATGATAGTTTATGTATTTATTTAAGCATTTAACACTTGAGAAGAACATATTTTTCCCCAAATTTAGACTGCTTCAAGGAGAATTACGTATTCCTAAACTGAAATTACTTCTGTACGAAGTATTCTAATTCTTTATCATATTTACAAGAAAGACCTTCTCTGTGAAAGTCAAGTAAAAGAATATCTGTGTCATACTAAATATTCTCCAGTGCAAGTCAGTTTCAGAAGGGAGTCATACGTACACAGTTACTTTCTGCAAAACAAAGGAACGTCTGGAAGTTTCCTTATTTGGGTACCCACTTTCATGACGGAAAGCTGCAAATCCCCAGAAAGCAACCAGGATGGTGGTAGCGGGGTTCACTCCAGCAAGGCCACAGGGTCTTAGGAGGCTGTTCAGGCAACAGTCTCACTAGTTTTGGTAGATGTTTGAATTGTTGCAGAGCTTGGCAATAGGACATGGAAGGGGGGGGGGGGGGGTGTCAGTGTTGGGTGAAGTATGGGATCTTGTATGGTCATCTACTCATGATGGTAGAGAACCACTGAGGAAGCAAGCTTGGATAAGAAGTGGCATCCTACAAGCAGTCAAATTGCTACAGCTGGCAGCTGCAATATATCTTAGCAGCATGAGTAGGAAAAACCAGGCAGACTGGATGGTCCAACTGGTCTTTTTCTGTTATCACCTTCTAGGTTACTATGGAAGCTTAGACTGCCATCTAGTGGTACAGAAGGCAAACTACCATATAAATGACAGCATCTCAACTCTTAACCTATTACATGATTACATCATCCCTAAAATAAAGCCATTGCCTGCCATCTGATGGTGTAGAAGAAAACATACCGTAAACCTGAAAAACGAATTATACAGTTAAAAGGCATATCATTATTTTAGCACTTACTCAGCATCCTAAAAGAGGGTGCATTACAACTATACGCATACACATACAATGAGACCCGCCCCAGAGAGCTTATAATCTAAGTGGATACCTTAGGCAATGGGAGAAGTGACTTGGCCCAAGATCACAAGAAGTATTCGTGACAGAAGCAGGATTTGAATCTGCCCTTGGTTCTCAGTTCATTATTCTAATCCCCAGAACACCTGCTTCGTAATCACATGGCTCTTAAGCCCAGGAGCAACACACAAATGTCACTTTGATTCCCTAAATACTAATAGGCATTAGTGTTACCACCACATTAAAGGTGCGTCAGCAGCGGGCATTAGCTAAGGCCCATACTCTGCCACAGTTAATGGGTGCTCTTTTTATTCTTGTTAGCATTTTTTTTTTTAATACATTTTATATTTATTTGATTTTAACATGAATCCAAGACAGAAAACATTTTGAAGCACCCAGTAGTAATTTACACAATAAAAAAATACAAAGCCAATTATCAGATCACCCAAAGAAAAGATAATCTACTGGTTTAAGCCCACAAGAAAAATGACTGAGGAGGGGCGCAATATGTCAGTAAATATGAAGAAATTAAATATAATTACATGCTTAATACAATCTGTTTAATTTTCTCTCTTATTCTCATTTTGGAGCAGAACCAACATTTGGTCAGGATCCCAAGAAACATAAGAGATATCCCGTAACTTCAATTTACATTTACGTGGGTAATACGACTGGAAATCGGTACCCCCCCCCCCCCCCCCCGTTTTAAAGCATCTGATTTTAAGTTCAAAAATGTTTATGTCTAAGCTTGAGTTCTAGATACTTCTGGATAAATCCAGATTTTCCCAACTAAGAACATTTTAGTATAAATTATTCTGAGAAACCAATCCCTAACTGTTTCGAGGTGGGAAGTCACAATGAAGTCTCTTTTAGCAACAACTTGGTAATGCAACGTATTCACTTCCAGGGATATATCCAAGGTTTCTATCGTTGACGATATCTTTAACAGGAAGATAATATGCGTTCAGCAAAGGCGGAAAAGATTCTTTAGGAATCACCAAACATTCATACATGTAGGAGAGAAATACTTTTAACCGAAGGAAAATGTTTTATTCTAACATTCTTCTATTTCATAGTATTCTCACAATTCCCCAAGCTTTGTCTTAAAGCAAGGTTATTTTGAACCAATTTATTAACTACCAAATCCACTGACTCGGTTTTTCGCCCCCCATTACTCCCAAGTCATTTTGAATATTTTCCGTAGTCAGCTGTTGTTTCTGAGATTGGCTCCTTCAAGTCAGAAAATGATGTATCCAAAGAGTTAACTTTAGAGATTAAAGCCTGCCTGATGTCCAAAATAACTTGCCAAATCTGACCAAGCGACACCTTCTGAGAAGAATTCAAAGAAACAGCAGCCTCCTGAGCACCCTGAGAAGGTGGTAAAACCTAAGGATCAGCTTGTGCTCCAGAGGACCCCGACGACGACTCTGGCTTCTCAAAAGGCACCACTCAAACGTCCAAGCGGCCCCCACCTCCAGCTGCTGATTCAAGCCCAGTGACTCCCCCAAATTCTGTGGGCTCTTCCAGACCAGACTCAGGGTGTTGGATAGTGGGAAGGTATCCGGCGTACCACTGGCAGACAAGAGGTGAGGATAATAGCCCAGGACTAACCACACTGCCCAATATCACCAGCAAACGGTCTCCTTCCTGGCCCTGATGTAAGAAGGAAGGAATTGATGGGGTCCACAACTACTGACATCACAGCAGAATCCACTACAGGATGGCTTTTACCTTTTCTCTTTATCAATGGGAACCAATTCATGCTCGTTAGCATTCCCTGTACGTACCAGGATCAGTCCAGACAGCTGGGTTATGCCTCCTGTCCAGCAGATGGAGTCAGAGAGAAAACTGAAAGCACCCCCTAGATATACTGGTGTGCCACCTGCGATCCCTCAGTATTATCTCTGACTCCAGCAGATTGAGAGGCATAACCTGCGGTCCTGGCCTGGTCAGTTTGTCAGTACTGGGAAACAAATTATTATAGTAAGCTAGTTATACTTAGGACCGGATCAAGTGGTTTCTTCTCTCTCTTGTTGTGTTATTCTTGTTAGACTGTCTGTTTCTCTCTCTCTCTCCCTGGCAGCGCAGGAGCTTAGAGCGTGGCAGGCACAGAGGGCTTGCCCTCTTATTTTCCCCGGCTTAGAGTGTCCATGAGGCTGGGGGAGAGTTTACCGGTGGGCCGGTCACCCTCCCCCCATTTTCCAGGGTCCTAGCCCTGAAGGGGGTTTAGAAGGAGAGCAAAGTTGAAAGAAAAAAAAAAAAAAAGTGTTTGAGCCACTTAAGGCCTGTTGGTGACAGGCAGTGAGCTGGTTTGTTGCTTAGCCCCGGCCTGCCAGTGCCTCTACGGACGTCGGAAGGGGTGGCTGGGTCACCCGGCGCAGTTCTCTGGTACAATTTACTTACCTTCTTTTTTGGCGCGCTTTTCTGGCAGCTCCTCTGCCGCCACGATGCAGCGTTCTTCGGCCTGCACGGCCTGTGGGGGGGCGGGGGCGCGACTCTCCCGGGAGGGTCTCTGCTCCCACTGTCTTCCCGGGGGACGGGGGACCCTCCCGGGGGGTCGAGCGCTGCCCGCAGCGATTCTTTTCTGCCCCCGACGCTGCGGCTTAGCACAGCTCCGAGCAGCCATCCTCCGGCCCCTCCTCCTTCGGGGAGGTGAGCGGCGGCCATCTTGGCCACGAGGCAGGCGGATCTCTCGGCTGTGGAGGAGGAAATCTCTCCTCCCCTTTCCCTTCCCGACCTCAGCCTGTGCCCACGGTGCGATTTGGGGGATTTCGGAGCCCCCCCCCTTCTCCTGGGCTCACATAAATTGAATTAAAAAATAAAAATAAAAAAAGGTCGGTGCCGTTTTCTCCTGACTGTGTGCTCCTAAAGCACAAAGCTCTACTGCAGGCAGAATCTGGTGGGGAAGCAGCAGGTCCCTCTCCCCCGAAGACTCCCAGGACTTCCTTATTGCAGGAGACCCCGCTGGGGGCGGGGATCTACAGAGACTCAGGCCACCCGCCCGAGGGGGGGGGGGGCCGGGAGTGCGGGGGACTCAGTAGCCGCTTCGGGCCCTCCGGGGGGGGGCACCAGCGTTGCATGCAGCGGACGACCTAGAGGTCTTAGAAGGGACGCCCCCAGGTGCTACATTTATTTGGGGAGGATGAGTTAAGTCCCTCATCCTCCATGTCCTGCAAGGGCGGGAGCTGCCTGCTCCACCTTCCAATGTTGCTACCTCCACGGGGGATATTGCTATGGCCAGCCTTAGGGCCCCCCCGATTTTCCCTTTACATCCCAAGGTTTTACAATTTTGTTCTAGGGAATGGGAATTACTGGAGGCTTCCCTGCGGATGAACAGGGCCATATATATAAAAAAAAAATAAAAAAATTTTGTATTCGTGACCCGCGGTACATTTGGATCTGTTCCAGACGCCCGCGGTGGATTCAGCAATCACGGCTGTGGTCAAACATACAGCTATTCCGGTTACGGGGGGAATAGCCTTGAAGGATCTCCAGGACCGTAGGTTGGAGGTCTTATTGAAACGCATTTTTGACGTGGCGGCCTTGGGGGTATGAGCAGCCGTGTGCAGCAGTCTCGTCCAGAGGGCCATCCTGCGCTGGGTCCAACAGCCTTTGACCGCGCAGGAGCTCCCTCCGGCTGTGGCGGAGCGGGCAAAATTGTGTTGAAGCGCCGGTCGCATACGCAGCGGATGTTTTATATGATTGCTGCGCACTTCAGCGAGAATTATGTCCTCTGCAGTTTCAGTGCGGCGGTTGTTGTGGCTCCGTCATTGGTCGGCAGACGCTTCCTCCAAGGCCAGGTTAGGCTCCTTCCCCTCTTAAGGGCAAGTTGTTATTCGGTGAGGAACTAGATCAGATTATTAAGGACCTGGGAGATAACTAGGTGTACAAATTGCCCGAGGACAAGCCCCATCAGTTTCGGCCCTCTGGGAATACCAGGGCTCGGTTTCTGGGTCAACGCTGTTTCCGTACGGGTATGGGTGATTTCTTTCCCCAGATGCAGCAACCCACGAGGTCCCAGTCCTGGTCTTCTTCCTTTCAGGGTAGGCGGCCTCCGCGGGGAGGTGCCTCGCAAGGATTTCGGCCGGCAAGCCCGCTCAATGAAGACACGCAGTCCCGCTCCTCCGTTCCTTTAACCGGAGATCGGCTGTCCCGTCTTGGGGAGAAGTGGGTCAAAATAACTTCGGATCTATGAGTGCTAGACGTGACTCGGCGAGGTTACGAGTTGGATTTTGCACGTTCACTCCGGGATCTCTTCATAACATCGCTGTGCGGGCCCCCGGAGAAGCAGCAAGCTGTACTTCAGTGGTCCCGGTCCCACCGGGCGACATCAAAACAGGTCGGTATTCCATATACTTTCTGGTTCCCAAGAAGGAGGGCACCTTCAGACCGATCCTGGATCTCAAAGGGGGTGATCAAGGCCTTACGCGTGCCTCGTTTTCGGATGGAAACGCTACGGTCGGTTATTGCGGCCATTTACAGGGGAGACTTTTGGCTTCTTGGACCTGGCCGAGGCGTATCTTCACATCGGTATCCGAGAGCGGCATCTGAGGTACTTGTGGTTCCTGGTGTTGGGACGTCATTGCCAATTTTGTGCCCTTCTATTCGGGCTGACGACCGCTCCTCGGGTATTCACCAAGGTTCTCGTAGTGGTTGCGGCCTCTCTCAGTCGGCAAGGGGTTCTAGTGCATCCCTATCTCGACGATTGCTTCATCCGGACTAAGTCGCGAGACTCTTGCAATCGGGCGGTTCCTTGGTGGTGCGGCAACTTCAGTTGTTGGGTTGGGTGGTCAGCCTCGCGAAGAGTTGACGCGAGACGACCCAACAGTTGGAATTTTTGGACGCTCGCTTCAATACCCTAAAGGGCAAGGTTGTTTCTCCCACATCAACGCATGCTCAATCTCATGGCTCAGGTGGGGCGCCTGATGGCCCTTCCCATTCCTACGGCTTGGGATTATTTAAAGATCATTGGTCCTTTGGAGTCTACTGCGGAGTTAGTGCAGTGGGCTTTTGCACAAATGCGGCCGTTACAAACCGCGTTGCTTCTTGTTGGGATCCCAGGTCCGAGGTTTACAGCCTGGAACTGCCCTTGCTGGACCCGGCCCACTCCAGTCCTTCCAGGTGGCTAACTCCCGGTCTTCTCCTGCAGGGTGCGGACCTGGAGCCTCCGTCTTGGATTGTGGTGACGACGGATTGCCAGCCTATCGGCCTGGGGGGGGGGGGCGTTCTGTCAGGCCCGAGCAGTCCAGGGCGCGTGGACAGCGCTCCAGTCCACCTGGTCCATCAATCGCCTGGTGACCAGAGCAGTGCTTCTGGCCTTACGCCGTCTCCTCCCGATCGTCCACGACCGAGCGGTCAGGATTCTGTTGGACAATGCAACTACAGTGGCGTACGTAAATCGACAGGGGCGGCACTTGTCGAGCATAGCGGCCACTCACATTGCCGGCGTGGACAACGGGCAGGCGGATTCTCTCAGTCGTCGGCATCTAGATCCCGGAGTATGGGAGCTGTCGGCGGAGGCGATGCACCTCATCGCCCAGCGTTGGGGAATCCCACGCTTGGATCTGATGGCGACCAGACTAAATGCGAAAGCGGTGCGTTTCTTCAGCCGAAGGCGGGAACACGGGTCAGAAGGAGTGGACGCGTTGGTGCTTCCGTGGCCCCGTCAGTTCTTCTTTACGTGTTTTCCTCCATGGCCTTTGGTCGGAAAGGTGTTGCGGCGCATAGAGTAACACCAAGGCCTGGTGATCCTTGTACCTCTGGAATGACCGCGCCGTCCGTGGTTTGCGGTTTCGTCAACCTGCCGGTCGACGGTCCACTACGGCTGGGGCATCTTCTAACTCTTCTCCGTCAGGGCCCGGTGTTTTCGATCTGGCGGATCACTTTTGGCTGGCGGCCTGGCTTATCAGCGGACACAGTTGAGGTAGAGAGGCTATTCAGACGCGGTTGTTTCAACTCTCCCTCAGGCGCGAAGGTCTTTGGAAGATTTCCACGTTTGGTGCGCTGCGCTACCTGTTGCGCCCCGGCATTCGTTTGTGGGTCACATCCCTTCGTTTCTGCACGATGGCCTGCAGAAGGGGTTGGCGTACAATTCGCTCCGAGTTCAGGTTGCGGCGTTAGGTTACTTGAGAGGCATGGTCGAGGGGTTTTCTCTTGCGAGTCACCCTACTGTTGTGCGGTTTTTGTTTTGAGAGGTGGTTGGAATTTGCGACCTCTGGTGCGTGTTCCTTGTCCTTCCTGGAACTTGAACTTGGTACTCCGTGGCCTGTGTGCGGCACCTTTGAGCCTATCAGGATGGCTTCCTTGACGGACCTACCTCTCGAGACGGTTTTCCTAGTGGCCATCTCCTCGGTCAGTCGTGTTTCCGAGCTTCAAGCTCTTTCCTGCAGAGAACCATTCTTGCATGTTTCCATGTCGGGAGTCTCCTTATGGACCATACCCTCCTTCTTCCCTAAGGTGGTTCTTCGTTCCATGTTAAGACGGTTGATTTGCCCTCTTTCTCGGAAGAGGAGCTCCGGTCGGCTCCAGGCAAAGACCTGAGGCGTTTGGACGTCCGTCGGGTCCTTCTGCGTTACCTGGAGGTTATCAACGACTTTAGTAGGTCAGACCACCTGTTTGTCTTGTGGAATGGGCCCAAGAAGGGGCTTCAGGCGTCCAAGTCTATTATCGCCCGCTGGTTGAAGGGCGCTATCGCGTCCACGTATATTGGTTGCGGTAAACCGGTTCCAGATGGGCTTAAGGCTCATTCTTTGCGTTCTCAGGCGACTTCGTGGGCGGAAAAATCAATTGGTCTCTAGTCAAGAGATCTGCAGGGCGGCCACTTGGAAATCATGGTATACTTTTCCCGGCATTATCGGTTGGATGTCCGTGGTCCGTCCGCTCAGTCGTTTGGGAGCAGCGTGATTCGAGCGGGACTCTCAGGGTCCCACCCCAGTTCAGGCGGCTCGGGTACATCCCAGCTGTCTGGACTGATCCTGGTACGTACAGGGAAAGGAAAATTAGGTTCTTACCTTTGCTAATTTTCGTTCCTGTAGTACCAAGGATCAGTCCAGACGCCCGCCCACGGTTCTGGGAGTCCGCTCGTCTTCTCATATTCCACGGTCCTTCCTTGGCAGATTGTGTTCGCTACGTTCGGACCAGTTTTTAAGGGTAAGTTGTAATTCCTCAGTTTGTCTTTTACACTATTTGTGTTGTATTAGTCTACCTGGTCTTCTATGTTATCCAGGAAGTTTCTGTTTGATCTAGTCTTTAAGTACCTACATGCCTACAAAATTACAAGGGGGTACAGGAAATTTTTGAGGAAGTTGTCTGAAGTGGTCAATTACTTATTTCTGCTTTGATATCACATATACTGAGGGATCGCAGGTGGCACACCAGTATATCTAGGGGGTGCTTTCCATTTTCTCTCTGACTCCATCTGCTGGACAGGAGGCATAACCCAGCTGTCGGGACTGATCCTTGGTACTACAGGAACGAAAATTAGCAAAGGTAAGAACCTAATTTTCCTTTACCGTTGGTTCCCTAATGATAATGCTAATGTAACCCCATATCTCTGGATAACTGCTGGGTACCGATGGGGGCCATAAAATAATTTGTTAGTCTCTGGGGCTGGATCACTCAGACTAGCTCTTTCACGGGCTCTTTCCCCCAGGACTGGGGCCCTTTGTTAGTGAAGGGAAAGGAAACCTCCTTTCAAAACCCAGCATGACAGGGGTGCCTCTAGAGTCCTCTTCCTTGGGAGAGGTAAAGATTTTTGTCCCCACTGGGTATGCTGGAAGCATAAGAATATAAGATATGCCATATGGATCAGACCAAGGGTCCATCAAGCCCAGCATCCTGTTTCCAACAGTGGCCAATCCAAGTCACAAGTACCTGGCAAGTACCCAAACATTAGATAGATCACAAGCTTTATTGCTTATTAATTACCGTCATAGCAGTTTATGGATTTATCCTCTAGGAACTTATCCAAACCTTTTTTAAAACCAGTTACACTAACTGCTGTAATCACATCCTCTGGCCATTAATTCCAGAGCTTAACTATGCGCTGAGTGAAAAAGAATTTTCTTCAATTTGTTTTAAATGAGCTACTTGCTAACTTCATGGAGTGCCCCTTGCTCCTTCTATTATCTGACAGAGTAAATAACTGATTTATATTAACTTGTTCAAGTCCTTTCATGATTTTGTAGACTTCTATCATATCCCCCCTCAGTCGCCTCTTCTCTAAACTGAACAGCCCTAACGTTTTTAGCCTTTCCTCATAGGGCAGCCATTCCATGTCCCTTATCATTTTGGTCGCCCTTCTCTGCACTCTCTCCAGTGCAGCTGTATTGTTTTTGAGATGCGGTGACCAAAACTGCACTGTTGAAACCAGGAATGTGGACCCTTAGGGCCGGTCTTGCAGAGAAGAGTTGGAAGTGTAGTTGGACTTCACTGAAAAAGAAGACTGGGTTGGCAGCTGGCAGACAAAGTACCGTGAAGAAGCTTCACCCTGGAAGTCCGCGGTATCCCCGGGAGGAGCCCGTGAGCATCCGGACCGCTGGGACTTAGGAGAGTGTAGCAAGTCTTGCAGCGAAGAAGAAGTCTTCACCCTGGAAGTCCAAGATCCCCCGGGAGGAGCCTGTGAGGACCCGGACCGCTGGGACTTAGGCAACGGCGGTGAGAAGCGATGAGAAGATGATCCAGAAGTCGAGATAGGCGGCAGACAAAAGTAACGGAAGCAGAGCCGAGGTCAAGAGCCAGAGAAACAACCAAGGAAATCTGGAACAGGTACCATAGGACTGGGTCAGGAGGAGCAGGAACAACAGGAACGCAACTAGATACTCAAAAGAGGAACCTCGTTGCAAGGCGATTCTATGCAGGCAGACGCCGGCTTAAGTACCATGCCGGCGTCTGACATCATCCAGGGGGCTATCCGCTGCTTCCGGGTGCTGGACCTATAAAAGGTCCTTCCTCGCGTGCGCCCCTGGAGGGGGCAGAGCTAGAGTCGGACCTCGGCGGCGTCTCCCTCGTGGAGACGCTTTCCCATTCTCCTTCTGCCTCTGACACTCATATTCCCACAACCTAGATGCCAGCATCTCCTTCCAGTGAATTAGACTGTTGGACCGGAGGGCGATATTCCCTTTTACCCATGGGTCACACAGCATGGCTATCTTGTAAGTATGCTTCTCAGTGAGGAATTTGAGTTTATCTTGCACCTGCTGCTGCAAGGAGCCTCTGGTACCATCCCTGTTCCTGCTGGAAACCCTCTAACGTCTCCTTCAGGATATTGACTATGGAGATGACCTTACCTAGGGGTCTCTTTTGGAAAAGAGATACTCCTTGGCGTCCTTAAAATGCTTCATGATTCATATCATCTGTGTCACCTGTAGCCAGTCATGATGTCCCAGGGGGTGATCCTTACCTATTTTACTTTGCAGAGATAAGTCATGAAGGGCTATCTATTGCTCCACTAAACTCTGCCACTTTAGATAGATGTAAATCTGGTGCCTGCATCCTGAATGAGCTGCTGCATAGTGCCCCTTCTGCTTCCTGCTTCTCACAGAGCTCTTATACCCATCCTTCACACTCCAGTGAGCATGCCCCACCATTTTCCTGCACCTCACTATCAGTTCCTTCAGGTCTAAACTGTCATACTCCTCCTTAGCCCCTAGGCCATCCTTTACTGTTATAGGTACAGCAAGCGTACAAAGCATGGCACTGAGTGTAAAGGACAGGGATATCTACTGAATGTTGTCCAGGAAGGCTCTTTGTAACTGGGAGCTATTAGGTACAGCAGCTGCTTAAATCTCACATTCTCCATGATCTGCAGAGGCTGATCCAGGGCAATAATTTCCCTCATGCACCTCTTGCTATGGGAATAGCGATGTCCTAAAACACTCCATGGTGGCTTGCCGCTGATATGGGGGTTGAGAGCCGCTTGCTTGTCCTCATGGAGGGAAAGGGCTGTGGGGTTGGCATTGAAGAGAGTTCCCTTTTTCTATAATAATAATACTACATATTTTTATAGTGCTACTAGACATATGCAGCACTGTACAGTAGTAATAAGTATTCAGGTATGACAAAAGTTTACAGTCTAAGTGGGTACCCGAGGTGAGGGGAGATAAAATGACTTTCCCAGGTCACAAGAAGTGGCAGTGGGAGAAGTAGGATTTGCACCCTGGTTTCCATGGTTCTCCACTGCTGCTCTAACCACAAGACCACTATTCTTCTTTTTCTGGCTTTCCTGAAGCTGCTGCTGCTGTACCCAGGCTACTACTGGTGGTCTCCCCTGAAACCAATGCTAACGGATGTTCTTTTATAAAAAAATTATACTGCTTTGACCATCTTTTTAAGGTAGCTCAGAATCTTTCCTGTACTGATGGTCTTACATCAGTAAATACATGCTGGGTCTCCCTAACTCTAAAGTGCCTCCTTACCTCCTTTCCCTCTCTGGATGCTTGGGTTCTTCAGCTGGGACTAGGTTTGAGGTTGGACTGGGAGGGAAAAGGCCAGGGGCATCTCTCGCAGTGTCCACTACCTGCTGTCCCTGGAGGGTATTCTTTGCCCAGTAGTATCACTTTCTGCCTCCTGCACCAGCTCAGTAGAGGACAGCAAACTCTCCCTAGTTACTAGGAGTTCAATATCCTATGCAGTTCTAGTTGTTCCATTAAAAAAAACAAAAAACTATAGCAAAAATAGAAAAGGCACAGAGAAGGGCAACCAGAATGATTAATGGGATGAAATGGCTCCTCTATGAGGAAAGGCTAAACAGATTAGGGCTCTTTAGCCTGGAGAATAAATGGCTGAGAGGAGGTAGAGGTCTGTAAAATCCTGAGTGTGATGGAATAGGTAAATAAGGAATGGTTATTTACCCTTTCAAATAATACTGAGGTCTATATTCCAACAGTCTGTATAACAAAGTTATCCAGATAAACTTATCTGGCCAACTGTGAAGGCATATCCAGTAGTGCAGCCGCATAACTTAATATAATCGGCTATTTTAAGTAGTTAGCCGACTAACTATAGCTGGCTAACTTTAGGTCAGCTCTTTGACTTGACCAGACTTAGCTGGCTATGTCATCCGGCTAACTCTTGCGTATCGGAGTTAGCCGGTTAAATAAGCTGGCTAACTCAGCATCTCCCAGTTACGCCCCCCCCCCCCCCAAAAGCCCCCAACTTATCTGGCTAAATTCTAATCGCTTAACTTATTATTAGCTGGTTAGAATTGTGCTGGATAAAGGCTGAATATAGCCGGGTAAGCCATTTAGATGGACAACTTTTCAGCTCTCCATCTAAATGGCTTTTGAATATCAACCTCACTAGGAGTAAATAGCTGAATGCCTCCCCACCCCAAAGATTTCACTGCGTACAGGCTCCCAGCTGGTCTTTGGAGGATGCTAATTTCAAAGGTTGGATAGCAAACAACTGGAGTGTGCCTAACTTTATTCTATGGATAATGTAACAAGCAGTACTATAACATGCTGAAGACAGGTGCCCTTTGGTCCACAAGATTTAAAATGAAACGTGCTGTAATTGTTGTCTTAACCCTAGTCTGACATATGTTAGCGCTAAATGCCGGGATATCCTGAAAAGCAAGACCCATCACAAAATTCCAGCACCATTCCCATGATGGATTACGTTCTTATTGAGACAGGAAGGAGAGGGTTTAGGAAGAAAAACATCTCTGCAATGGAGAAAAGGTACAGATGTGGAGAATCTTGCTAATGAGACTAGGATATGAGAGAGAACTATAGACATGAGAGCCGACAAATAATACAAATCTTGCAATTTATGCATTATTAATATCAAAAGAACAATTTCAAGGTTCCTGGAGATATTTTTAATCCTATCCCCCTCCCCCCCCTCATGTATTGGTTACATTTGAAGAAGAGACAGCTGTGGTCTTGCAAGCTCATGTACAGCAAGTATTGTAATGTATTTTCATTAGATAATCCTTATCTTGCACCAATAAAAAATATTCCATGAGAAAATAGGAAAGCCATACTGAGTCAGACTAGTGGCTCATGAAGCCCAGCATCCTGGCTCTGACAGTGGTCTATCAGGTTCACCTTGAAATAACCACCAGTAGTATGGAAGTTGTATACTGCTTAGAATGCATTTTCATATAGGCAGTATAAAAGAAACAAAATAAAATGGGGCACCCTTATGCTACAGAGTGCATAGGATTTTCTGTTTCTAAAGAGGTGTATTGTAAAGTGGAGATTTTCCTCTTATGGGAAGTCTGAAAAGATTGTAAATGGAGTACAGGAGATTGAGAGTGCAGAAGGTTGCATTGGGAATGTCCGAGTGATTACAGGTCATCTCTTGGTCAGAGGGTGTTACAGACCCTTCCTGACTGACAGTAGGGTACAGCCCCTATGGGCTGGGTCAGGGGAAAAGGCAATAAAAACCCTGACTCTACTGAGTCTGGAGCTGCTCCAGATTGGAAGGACAGATAAAAGGTTGTGGCTGTGATCCTCTCCCAGGATTGCAGAAGGCAGTAGCAGGCGTGGGGCAGAGATTTTCTTCCAAAAAAATCTCAGGAAGTCTGAAGGAGAGGAACTGAAGTATTTTTTCTACTGGTTTTGAAGATCTGAACAGAGATCTGCACAGAGAAGAGCATCTGGGAGGCGGGGTGGCGCCTTATATCCAGGATGGCATAGAGTCCAACAGGATAAAGATCCTGCATGAGACTAAATGCACAATTGAATCTGTATGGGTAGAAATCCCTTGTGTGTTGGGGAAAAGTATAGTGATAGAAGTACACTACCATCCTCCTGGCTAAGATGGTGAGACAGACAGTGAAATGCTAAGAGAAATTAGGGAAGCTAACCAAATTGGTAGTGCAATAATATTGGGAGATTTCAATTACCCCAATATTGACTGGGTAAATGTAATATCGGAGCATGCTAGAAAGATAAAGTTCCTGGATGGATTAAACGAAAGTTTTATGGAGCAATTGGTTCAGGAACCAATGAGAGAGGGAACAATTTTAGATCTAATTCTCAGTGAAGCACAGGATTTGGTAAGAGATAACAGTGGTGGGGCCACTTGGCAATAGTGATCATAATATGATCAAATTTGAATTAATGATTGGAAGGGGGACAGTAAGTAAATCCACGGCTCTCATGCTAAACTTTCAAAAGGGAGACTTTAATAAAATGAGAAAAATAGAAAAAAAAAAAGGAGCAACTAAAAAGGTAAAATGTGTGCAAGAGGCATGGACATTGTTAAAAAAAATACCATCCTAGAAGCACAGTCCAGATGTATTCCACACATTAAGAAAGATGGAAGGAAGGCAAAACAATTACCGGCATGTTTGAAAGGTGATGTGAAAGAGGCTATTTTAGCCAAAAGATCTTATTCAAAAATTGGAAGAAGGATCCAACAGAAGAAAACAGGATAAAGCATAAGCATTGGCAAGTTAAATGTAAGACAATGCAATGTAAAATTTTACCAAGGGCATGAGGAGTGTATTTCTCATGATCAAAAGCTTTTATTCTTATGCGCATAAGGAAGTCAGCTCCAAAGTTGGAGAGCCTGACAATCAGATATCCAATTGACTTTATTTAAATATACTTTTGCCCAGGACATTACTACAACACTTCTTTGCTTTAAGATCACAAGGTGAAAACCATTTGATGGCATTTAACATTCCTAAGTGTCCTGAGAACACTAACTGACCTTGAAGACATGCATTTTTTACAGCTGTTCGTTGTGGTATCTAAAACTACAAAGAGATACATTTGTCTTTCTGTTATCTGTGTGAGACAGTTTCAAGACCTAGCAATGCCTCCTGGAACTCTTCTGGTAATTTTCCACTAAAAAGATGCCTCTAATAAATTTTATTATTGCAGTCCCTCCTTAGGTCCAGGGGGCAGTGCTTGTCTTAAATTTCTATTATATGATCATTCATAGTGCATAACCTAATAAATTCTTCATCTGAGGATACATTCTGGGGCACTGCAAGTGTTGCTGAGACCATTAATTTAGGAATGCTTCTTTTACATAACATTAAAATGCATTGAATGGATACACATAAAACAAGAAGGAATACTATTATTGTTATAAGTATCATTAGTAACCTTTGGCCCCAAAGTCCTAGCATATTTCCCAAACCAAAGAAATCCTATGAGGGATTTTCTGTGCCAGTAAAGTGAGTAAGGTTTGATAGTAGAGTATCCATGGCTTGCATGTGATTTCTATTACTGCCATGATTATTAATATAGGAACAACAAGAAGAATTAATAAATTGACAAACCCCTCCTTTGTCAACTAGCAACATATCTAGCGCCATACAATTATCTAAAACTATTTATTTAAGAGACTTAATCTCTTGTTGCATTAGTCCCATAATCTTCATTGTCTCATTCATTGTGACTTCCACAGTGGCAGAAAGATTTTTTAAAGTACTTTCAAGTTCAAAAACTCCTAAACCAGGGAAAAAGGTTCTCAAAACACGATAAAAGGGATCACTGTTCATCTGGAGATCAAATAGTGACCTGCGCCTTCTCTTGGGGTAAACCATTCTGGTGATTCTTGTTTAAGGAAAACAAGGGTACAATGTATCCAAAGGAAAACTGAGTAGTAGTATTAAAGGAAATAGTCTTTACTGCTTCCCACGGTACAAAGAACCATAGTCCTAAGGTATTATAAACAGGTAGTCTGCTGTCGTTTACTCTTACCTCAGAGGTGGTGAAGTAGATTTTTGATATGTTCCCTCTGGTAGCAACAGGAAGGCCCAACACAGAACAGCCTTGCATTTCAATATAAGCTTTGGCAAGCAGAAACATGGGATAAGGGGTGTACTCATCAAGAGTATAATTCCCAGTACACCTGAGGTTGTGTCCATAGCCAGTAGAGCAGGTCCCATGGATCTTTTTCCCAGCTTCCATAGGGCACAGCTGGTGAACCACATTGTCTGACTGGCTGCTTCTCCTGTAGTCACAATGAGGTAAAGTCCTGTTGAAGCATGGGGGATAGGTGGGACACTTATGCTTATAGTCTCTGCATTGTCCGCAATACTGGAGAGGAGGAGCAGGGGTGATATGATACAGACTTTCAAATACTTGAAAGTTTTAATGATCCACGGTCAACAATAAACCTTTTCCGTTGGAAAAAAATCAGTAGAACTAGGGGTCACGACTTGAAGCTCCAGGGAGGAAGACTCAGAACCAATGTCAGGAAGTATTTCTTCACGGAGAGGGTGGTAGATGCCCTTACTCAATAAGCCTTCTCAAGGTTAATGCAACTCCAACATTGCTCTCTGCTTCAACGGCAAGGGGAAATGGGGAAAAGAGGATTTGCATTCAGACAACAACCAACAAGACAATGATCTGTGCAGTCTGGGTAAACAAGCATTGGGGTAACTTGCTCTTTGCGGCAGTTACTACCCTTAACCATTAAGCATTATGCTCACCTTTGATGCAACTCCAACATTACTCTCTGCATCAATGGCAGGAAACATGAATCAAACAGTTACCAATAAGGGCTCTGAAATTGGTGGTTGGTGAAACAGATACGTATGGGAAAATTTGGGAGCTTGCTAGGCAGACTGGATGGGCCAATTGGTCTTTTTCTGCCATCATTTCTATATTTCTATGTAATACGAAGGATGTGCCCCGGGGAGGGCCACCACCTTGTTAACCTTTTGGAGCTGACTTCCTTATGCACATAAGAATAAAGGCGTTTGATCATGAGAAATACACTGTCTCTGTTGTCCTCATGTCCTTGGTAAAATTTTACATTGCAACATTGATAAGACAGGCCAAGAGAGAATTTGAAAAGAAGTTGGCTGTAGAAGCAAAATCTCACAGTAAAAACTTTTAAAAATATATCCGAAGCAGAAAGCCTGCGAGGAAGTCAGTTGGATCGTTAAATGATCGAGGGGTTAAAGGGGCACTTAGTGAAGATAAGGCCATCGCGGAAAGATTAAATTCTTTTTTTGCTTTGGTGTTTACTGAAGAGGATTTTGGAGAGATACCCATTCTGGAGAAGGTTTTCATGGGTAATGATTCAGATGAATTCAGGTAGACCTGATTGACAAACTGAAGAGTATTAAGTCACCTGGACTAGTAGGTATATACCCCAGGGTTCTGAAGGAACTAAAAAAATGAAATTTCAGATCTATTAGTTACAATTTCTAACCTATCATTAAAATCATCCATTGTATAAAATTGCAGAAGGACCTTGAGAGACTGGAAGATTAGGCATCCAAGTGGCAGATGAAATGTAATGTGGATAAGTACAACGTGATGCACATGGGGAAATGTAATCCAGTATATGATGTTAGGTTTCATATTAGGAGTTACCATCCAGGAAAAGTATCTGGGCGTCATTGTGGACAATACTTTGAAATCCTCAGCTCAGTTTGTGGCAGCGGTCAAAAAAGAAAAACAATATTAGTAGTGGCGTACTAAGGGGGGGGGGGGTGAATGGGCATTCTGCACCAGGTGACAACAGGGGGAGGGGTGCCATTGCCACAAGCAGGAAGGTCCTGTGGCGGTGCGGAGCAGTTACATGCTGATGGGGTTCCCTCTCCTTACCAGCAAAAGCAGAAAACCAGCAGCAGAAGACAAGGCCCTGCGGCAGAAGAGGCCTTGCTGGGCAGCCAGTGGCCGAAGAAGTGAGAGACTAGCCCTGTGAGAGTAAATGCCGGTGTATGATAGTGGTGTGTGTGTATGAGAGGGTGAGTGTATATAAGAGTGAGTATGTGTGCGCCAGTGTATATATATAAACAAACAAACAGGCTAAGTTCCTACATAAAATTGCACACTCCAAACAGAAACCTCAGATCAGCAAATAAAGGACTTTTAAAGACGCCACCTACGCGTTCCAAACAACTCACCTCAACCCAAAAGAGAGCAATCTCTCTAGGAAGCACTAAACTCTGGAACTCCCTCCCAATCGAACTTAGAACACAAGAAAACCTAAAATCTTTCAAAAAAGATCTAGAAACCTGGATGTTCACCAAAGCCTACCAACTCACCCAATGAAGAAAAATCTCCAACCCCCTCCGGTTAACCCTAGGAAATCTGGGAACTCGACACAAGTTATATTATAATAAAGAATCGAAATATGTAAAAACTGATCAAGAAATTATTTTGCAAATTGATGTCTCTATGTTAACAATCATTTGAACCTGTTTTGGAAACCTTGTTAACCATCGTAATTTTGTAAACCGTTGTGATGGCGAAACCGAACGACGGTATATAAAACTCGATAGATAAATAAATAAATAAATATATATATATATATATATATATATATATATATATATGAGAGGGTGCCTGTGTTCAGGCATGGTGGGAGAGAGGAAGCGTGTGTGTGTGTGTGCGCGCGCATGTATGAGACAGGAATTGTGTAGAGATACAAAGGAAGTATGTGTGTGTGAGAGAGCGAGAGAGAAAAAGACGGAGGAAACGTGTGTGTGTGTGTGTGTGTGTCCCACACACACTCAAGCTCCCTCTGTTTCTCACTAAGGCCTGGATGTTCTAAAATCACAGTCCTTAGTGTATTGCATGGTACTGGGGCGGGCCAGCTTTCGCAAATCAATAGCACCACCGTGAAAGGTGGTGCTATTGGGTGCGTTACTGGCGGCGATAAGGGGCCTTACCTTTTCGCCACCAGCGATGTCTTTGCTGCGTCCGCCCCTGTACCTCCCTGACTTCTCCCCTTACGGTGCCGACTCCACCCGCACTTGACCGCACCGCTATTTACTGTCAGCCAAAGCAGAAGTCTGATGGCAAAACTGTTGATATAGCTAAAGCAGAAGTTCAACAGCAAAACCGATAGCACAGTAATCAATAAATCAGTTCACAACCAAGTCCGCATCTATTCATGCCGAGTCACCCTGAGGAAGGAGTTGCTGAGCTCCGAAACATTCACGATGTCGGCTTTATTTACAAAAGAACAGGTATCATCTACAGATAAGTGCGATTTTTATGATGAAAGCTTTCACAAGAATCGTTCATAATAACACTAAGTGACCTAATGATTAAAAAACCTGAAAGGTTTCAGGGTTTATCTTCTCGATAGCCACACAAGCATAGTGGCTATGTATGAAGGTCACTTATCATCCAATGAGTTCCTCTATGTAGCAAGTTGAGATATATTTAGGAAAGAGAGGGAGCATAGTGTGTGTGTGTGTGTGTGTGTGTGTGTGCCCCCAGTCTACAACGATATTAGGATGACAGGTATGGAGATGGAAGATTTTTTAAATCCTTATTAGTTTTAATTATTGGGTGTTATTTATTTAAAATCATTTATTTCTCGCCTATCAGAAAATATCTCCCTAGGTGATTTACAACAAAGTGCAGAACACAGCTTTAAAAAATACAACACAAACTAAAAATACATAATAAAATAATAAAACCTTCTGGGACAAAATTTCATGTACTCTGCTAGACACTTTCTATCTACTGAACAATTTAATTCATCAAAAAGGTCTTTAGGGCTTTCCTAAATTTTAAAAAATCTACTTCTTCTCTGAAGTTCAGTGGTAAATTATTCCAAAGATGGGGAATAGATCCAGAGAAGGATCTAGCCTTCAAGTGAGAATGTTTGAAACATTTTAACCTCCTGAATCCTTAAAAAGTAACCATTCAAAGACCTTAAACTTCTACTGGGCCTGTACCAACTCAGACGGTTTTTCAGTGGATGTGAACCAACTCCCTTCAAAGTTTTAAAAGCCAGGGCCAGATTCTAAAATTTATACCTCGATCTCACCAGCAGCCAGTGTAAGCCCAGTAATAACGGCTCTGAGGGAGCTCTCCTGGAATTTCGAGTCACAATACGAGCTGCTGTATCCTGAATGATCTGCAGTTTGAGTGGTTCTCACAGGCAACCCCCAAAAATAAAGCATTGCAATAGTCAATATAAGACAGAACTAAAGCAAAAGCTCTCAAGACTATCAGATCCAAAAATGGTCTAATCTGTCTAAGCATTTTGATTCTCAAATAATTTCTCACCAAAAGGCAAACATGTTTATCCAGACTCAAAGCTGAATCCAAGTGAACGCCAAAGAGATCTGATGTGTCTGCTGTTTTGAAATATTTTATCGATGTTCAGGAAATTTTAAAATTATATATTGGGGGGAGGGTGCCAAAGAAGTATTCACCCCAGGTGCCAAATACTTTAGGTACGCCACTGAATGTTAGAAATTATTACATAAGGAATGGAGAATAAAACAGAGAATGTCATAATACCTCTGTATTGCTCCATGGAGAATTATATGCAGTTCTGGTTGCCGCATCTGAAAAAAGATCTTGTTGAACTAGAAAAAGTACAGAGAAGGGCGACCAAAATGATAAAGGGGATGGAGCGGCTCCCCTATCAGGAAAGGCTAACGAGGAGGGATATGATAGAAGTCTATAAAATCATGAGTGGAATAGAACGGGTAAATGGGTTCTTTACAGTTTAAAAAAATACAGAGACCAAGGGACACATTTAAAACTAATCTGAGAAAGTTCTTTTTCACTCAACACACAATTAAGCTCTGGAATTTGTTGCCAGGGGATGTGGTTAGTGCAGTTAATGTAGTTGGGTTCAAAAAAGGTTTGGATAAGTTCTTGGAGAAGAAGTCCATCAATTGCTATTAATCAAGTTGACTTAGGGAATAGCCACTGCTATTACTGGCATCAGTAGCATGGGATCTACTTAGTGTTTGGGTACTTGCCAGGTGTAGACCTGGACAGGCCACTGTTGGAAACAGGATGCTGGGCTTGTTGGACCTTCGCTCTGACCCGCTCTGACAAATTCTCATGTTCTTATGGCCTGCTCTGGTTTAGGTGCCAAAGAACGAGCAAGACTTCTCTGAAATTACATGGTCATCGTGCACCACATCACAGACTTCAGTTCCAAGAACCAGGCCTCTTGTATTCATTCGAGCCTAGTTCCCTTTTCCAAATCCCCGTAAAGCAACTTGACCAAATTCCGTTTGAATATTTTAAAACAATGAGGTTAAGGGCAATGTTAATCTTTGTCAGGTGACAACATTCAAGTGTTTATGTTACCATGGTAACCGAACAACAGCTCATAGCCTTAATGTTATTAAAACAAAGGTGAATAACATTCCATTTCTCAACTTCCTGTTCTCTTAAAACTAGCTCATAACCTGCTGCATAATTTATTAAACATTTTTTGACTCAGGCCCAGAAAAAATTGTAAAGAAAGAAATAATTATGCATTAGCAGTGCTGACTTTATAAATCACTGGTCAACAAGGCTATACAGTTTTATTTTTATTTTGGATTCTTTTCATTTTTTATTCAATTGTACAGATTACACCAATTCCTTTGAAAATCCAGGCTTATGCAATAGTTAGGAAACAAATGGAGAAAGCATGCAGGGGCATGGCTTCTGAAATGCTTTCCAACATAGATTTGTAGAAGGGGTGTTTGTGTG
This sequence comes from Rhinatrema bivittatum, assembly GCF_901001135.1. Classification (NCBI taxonomy): domain Eukaryota; kingdom Metazoa; phylum Chordata; class Amphibia; order Gymnophiona; family Rhinatrematidae; genus Rhinatrema; species Rhinatrema bivittatum. The sequence goes on along the minus strand of NC_042616.1, from coordinate 795,591,625 downwards.
TGGAGATTTGTTGGTAGAGATGTGTTCGGGGCAAATGGGGAGTGTGGATGCTTCTGGAAGGTATAGGTGGAGTGTGCAGGGGTGGATGGAGTGCTGTATGGGGGGACGTGGATGTGGGGAGAGTGTGTGCATTGTAGGTGTGTAGTTGTATGACTGTGTGGGTTTGAATGTAGGGGATGTTGTGTGGGAGGAGTGTGAGTTGAGGGTTTCTATAGAGAGTGTAAGTGTTCTGTTTAAGTGCATTATTAATGTGTGGATGTAGAAGTGTATGTGTGTGTGTGTGGTGTATAGGGTATGTGAATGTGTATGGCAGGTGGATAAGGATGGATGGGGAGCTGGGGTTGGTGTGGGGATGTGTGACTGTAGGTGTAGGGCATATTTATGGGGATGTAGGAGTATGTGATGGGATGTAGGGGGTCTGTTGCTGGTGGGTATAGGAAGGTAGGGGCATATGGGTGGTATGTATGTACATATGGTTGGGTAGATGGAGAATGTGTGTGATTGGTGTAGGAGTGTGTGAACGTGAGATTGTGTGGAGGGTTGTGGGTGTGATGAGTGTGAGTTATAAATGACTGTGGGAAGTGTGTGGGTGTGTGTGAGATGGATATGTGGGACATGGGTTTGTGTTGGTGTGGTTGTGGGTATGTAGGAATGTGTGGGTGTGAGAGGGAAATAGGGGGCAGGGAAGTAAAGGTGTATGTGGTTGTATAGGACAGTGTGGGGGTTGGTGGCAAGTGATGGGGTATATGGGGCATTGGTATGTGAAGAGGATAGCCACGAGTGTGTGTGTGTGTGTGTGCATGTGAGGAGGTATAAGTGTGTATCTGGTCATGTATGGCGGTGTATGTGTGGGTGTATATGTGTGTGGGCATGTATGGCGGTGTATGTGAGGGTGGATAATGGGTGTGTGGGTGAGTGTGTGCGTGGGCATGTGTGGAGGTGTATATGTGGGTGGGTGGATGATTGGTGTGGGGGTTAAGAGTGTGTGGTGTGTGCATGTGTGTGGGTAGTATGAGAAAGTGTGAGGATGAGTGATGCATTAGCAATGTGGGAGAGCTGGCTTTGAAAGTATTGACTGGGTATGGATGTGTATGGGGGGGTGATGTGTGTATTTGGGTGGGTAGGAGGCTGTGTGGATGTGTGTATGGGAGGTGTGAGGTGTTTTTTGGGGGGATGGCTGTGTGTTTTTAGGTAGTAGATATGGTTGTGAGGGAACAAGAAGTTATTACTCAATAAAACAGATGATCTAGAAAATCGCAGCTACAGGCATAATCTTCGGGTCATAGACCTCCCAGAGAAAACTGAGGGCCTGGACCAGGTAAGTATTTCTTTGCAAAAAGGCTGGTGGACAAGGACAGAGCTGCGAGGCAGTTGTCATATCCGTCCATAACTTTTCTGATAAAGCAAAGACCTTGAAGAGGGTGAGGAAGACTGGGGAGCTTAAAGTGTAGAATGCCAAAATGTTTATTTTTCAGGACTTCTCAATAGATCTCCAACCTAGAAGGCAGGCATTCTCGGACGTGAAAAGGGAGCTTTGTGAGCTTAAGATGCCTCGTACCCTTTTTTACTCCATTCATCTCCATTTAACACATGGGGGTTCTCCTCAGGCGTTTCAAACTGTGCAGGAAGCAGAGCAGCTCGTGGCCTCTCTCCATCCACGTAGTTAACAGCAGTAGCACGCCACTGTTGCAGCAAGCTGGATTACAATTGCTTAGATGCAGCTGTAAGGCCCTCTCTGTCCTTTTCATCCGAGGCCGATTCATTTGACGTTATGAACTTTCTAACTTGGGCTAATTCAGGCTGCATTTTGCAGTATTTTCAGGGAGGTTAACTTTAAAACAAGCGCTCCCCCCACGCCCACATACACAGATATATGGATGTGCACATGCTCATGTATTTTATATTGTGTGCGCTATTGCACGTGGAAGACATAAAATACGTGTAAATCTGCCCATATCTAACAGATACGCAGCGTGTAACGTAGAACATAGCCAGCTAAATGGCAGCAAAACTGCCACTTACCCAGAGATGTCAAAGATGATCCAGATAAGTGGCACAGATCTGCTCTACACGTGCAGGCGTGCCCCTAATTTTAACCATTTACATGAGAAGATTTAACTTGTGTATTTTTCTTATCAGTTGTTGGCTTTTGCGCACATAATTCCTCAAATTTTGTGATAAACGAACAAATGACCAATTTTACCAATTAGTCCACCAGTTTGCCTAGTCTATCTGCAGCTTGGGAACACCCTCCTGGCTTTTCGGCCCGAAGTCCCCTTCTGTCACCCAAACGCACGCATCATTTAAAAATTCACCTCATGGTTCAAGGTGGCTGCAGGGGGGGCAGGGGAGCACGGACGTGGGAGCTGCTATCCTGTACCCCTCCCACCTCTCATTTTATTTTTAGTTTTACTTTTATAATTTTTTGTCACGCTCTGCACGGATCCTGGAAATTTCGGGTGGAACTCTAATTTCCCCGGTCTCAGGACGCATGCGCGTGTCTGCAGAGATGGAGGCTTTGGCTTGGCCAGGATTGCGTCGTCTCGTGACAGCGACTCACGAGATAGATTGGTATGTCTCCTTCCTACATTAATGATTTGAGAATTCAAGGGCCCGCCAGCGCAGAATCCCAGCCTGGGGCATTGGTTTCAGACACCACCATCTCAGTGGACACGTGATATTTGTGCACCTTTTTTTTCCCCACTTCTAGCAATTGTGCTGCCTCCTATGACTGGGGAGGGAGGTTTAGGAGGGTAAGGGGTGAGGATTGAAGGGTAGGTGTGTGTAACCCTATCCCGGCGTGCATGTCCGGCATGGCTGGGGTCAGAAACTTATTTATTGTTCTTTTCGGGATTGAGTTCTCTTCTGGCTAGCTCTAAGATGTTAACCCCTTCCCCCGGGGTTAGGATTCTTTGTTGGTGAGTAACAGGGGTGTCCCCAGTGGAGGGGGGGGGGGGGTCACTTGTGTCTCAGTGCGTGCTGGATGTGCCAGATAAACAGCTGGAGCCACTGTGTTGGTGTCCAAAACAATAACTTTACTGTTCAAAGCGTGTGAAGAAGGGCACAGCAACTTAATTCGCAGCACCTCACTATCTGCTCGTTTACAATTTCCTCCTCAATCTGTGCAGGAATATCCTAGCGCCAGAGCCAGGGGTACATCTACCCCTTCCCCCCCCCAGGGCTTGACTGGAGGAGAAAGGATACTTCCTGCTCTAGAAGAACAGAGTGATCGGTGAGTCTCCACGCCTGCCGGGGTGGGGAGTCGGAAGGTAGAGTCAGGAAGTTGAGATGGTAACCCTGTGCAATTATTGCTATCACCCACTGATCTGTGGTGATATGACGCCACCTTTCTAGAAAGTGGCACAGCCAACCTCCTACTGGTATGGCTGGAAGAGGGGTTTGGCAAGTGCTCTCTAAATGAGAGTAAAAAACCCGCCGCAGGGCCAGGTTGTGGAGCTGGTGCGGGCTTTTGTTTATGAGACTGGCGAGGTTGAGTTTTATGGTAAGACCTCGCAGGCCTAGCCTTGGCTAGTGGAGGATAATACTTCCGAGGCCGGAAAAAAGACTTTTTGGAGTCTTTTCTAAACGGCTGTTTAGAAGGCAAGTCAGGAGGAATGGATGAGAGCTGTTTAAGGGTCTCATGATGATCTTTTAGTTCAGCAACAATTTGCTGAATCTGCTCACCAAACAAGTTATCCCCTAGGCAAGGCAAGTCAGAGAGTCTATCCTGAACCTCCGGATGAAGGTCAGATGACTTGAGCCAAGCCCAGCGTCTAGCAGAGATAGCCGTAGCAGAAAGTCTAGAGGAAGCATCAAAGATGTCATAAGCTGTTCTTATTTCATGCTTCCCAGCTTCAAAACCTTTATTTAGAAGGGATTGAAGCTGTGGCTGGAACTGTTCTGGTAAGGCATCTGAGAACTCCTGCATTTGTTTAAGGATGACCCTATTATATTGAGTCATATATAGCTGATAAGAAGCTATTCTAAAAATCAGCATGGCTCCTTGGTATACCTTCCTACCTATACTATCTAGGAATTTGTTTTCCTTAGTAGGAGGTATGGAAGAATGTGGCTTTATTCGTTTAGCTTTCTTTTGAGCTGATTCTACCACAACAGAATGATGGTCCAATTGTGGTTTCTGAAAGCCAGGTGCTGACTGTACAAGGTAGGTAGAGTCAGCTTTTTTGTTTACCAGAGCAACAGATCCAGGAGATTCCCAATTCTTTTTGAGAAGGTCTAGAAAAACCTGATGAATTGGAATAGAGGTGATGACCTTAGGGGCATCCAGGAATTGGAGCAATTCCATCATCTGGTGCCTGTCATCTTGTTCAGATTGAAGCTGGAAAGGGACCAACTCAGACATGTCCTTCACAAAATTTATGAAAGAGAGGTCCTCAGGGGGAGAACGCTTTCTACTCTCCGGAGGAGAGGGTGGTGAAGGCAAATCATCGGTGTCAGTCGAGGTATCATCACCCCAAGTGTCATAAGGATCAGGTTGTTGACCCTTAGGACCATGAGCGGGTTGAATACCTGAAGGCCCCGGTTGAGGCTCCGAGAAACTCGAAGGAATCACCGGGGGCATCGAGAACGTCCTCGATGGAATCGATGTCGGCATCGGTATCGGTGCCGGCATCGAAGGAACCGTTGTCGGCATCGGAATCCTCGGTGGAGCTGATGTGCGTATCGCCCCCGAGGAATGTATCGGTGGCGAGGGACGACAAGGCACCGATGGAACTATCCCCGAAGGGGGAATTCGATACGGTGTTTCTCCACCTGATGAGAAGGCTGTCGGTGATCCAGGTATTGCCGGTGGAAGGGCATTCATAAGCGCCTCCATCCGGGCAAGCAGCGGCGCCAGTGCTGCTGGAATTGGATCGGTGACCGGTTCCACTCTCGGTGCCGGAGTTGGTGCCGGAGTCTGGAACCGTAGCATCACCGTAGCATGGCCTCCTGGACCAGCCGGTCCAGTTCTGCCCGGAGACCTGGGGTAACTAGACCCGGCTCGACTGGAGAGGGAGGCTGAGGCTGAGCCGGAGGGACCACCATCACTGGTGGAATCGCGGCTCCCAAACCCCGGAGGGGTGAGGGTTGCCTCGGTGTCTGCGAGACAGGAGTGGATGGTGCCACTTCTGGTCGAGACTTCTTTGGCGGAGGCTCGGACGGTACGGAGGTAGATGATATCGATTCCTCAACGGGCCGAGACTTATGACGTCGATGGCGATATTTCTCCTTCCGATCCCCTCGATGATCAGGGGAAGGGACAGGAGTCGATGGCCGTGAAGTCGTCGATGGCGGACGGTCACCGGAGGGTTGTCGATGATGATGAGACTTTGACGGTGCCGGTTCCGATGACGTCGATGCAATCGATGGCGTTGGGGTACGAGCATGGAAAAGGAGTCCCATCTTTTCCATTCTGGCTTTGCGACCATTTGGTGTCATTAGGGCACATTTGGTGCAAGTCAGGACATCATGCTCGCTTCCTAAGCACAAAACACAGACTCTATGTGGGTCTGTGATTGACATAGTTCGGGTACAATCCGGACACAGACGGAACCCCGACGCCATGGCCATAGGCCAAATATTTAGCCGCGGGACTGTCGACTGCCAACGGGCCTCAAGGGCCAAACTCGACGGTAGTTGACCAAACGATGGCAAAAACTTACCGAAGTTCCGCGGATGAAAAAATTTGAAGAAGGGAGACCCCCTGAGGGGCAAATTTTCTTCAGAAATTTTTAATTGAAGAATTCCTGTCAGGAACGTGGTTTAGAGCTCTTTGACCGCGTGGCTACTGCTGCGCGGAAAAAAGAAGACTGAAGGGAGACCCCTGCTGGCTGCAGGGTTAGTGCCGTGCTGGGCATGCCCAGTAGGGGCCAGTCAAAGTTCCTGAAACTTTGACAGAAGTTTTCCGTGGTTGGGCTCCATCCTCGATGTCACCCATTTGTGAGGACAACCATCCTGCTTGTCCTGTGAGAAAGACAAGTTCCTGGAGAAGTCCATAAACTATTAACCAGGTAAACTTGGGGAAAATCATTACTTATTCCCTGGCCATTAGGAGCACGGGATCTACCTATTGTTTGGATCTTGTGAATTGTCTTGGCCACTGTTGGAGACAGGATACTGACTGCCCCTCGGTCTGACCTAGTATGGCAATTTTTATTTTTTGATGTAATGTGAGGACATGATGGGGAAAAAAATGTTTTTAAAATTCAGAATGGTACCGGAAAAAGCAGAGGAGAATCTTTAGCAAAGGGAAAGTTTCCACCAGCTTTATCCTCAGAAGGTGGAGATGGAATAGTTTAGCAAGGTAAAGAAAAGGGGCAGAGCAGCTGAGGGGAATGGGCTTTATTTTCTGTCAAGTCTGTCTTTTCTGCATTTCTATACTTCTGCTTTTGAAATCTCTCCTGGCCTCTCATATCTTGCATCAGGATCTCTCTCGCTTGCTATTTCCTCACCTTTTCCCCTGCTCTATGTTCCCCTTTCCATTTTGACACTCGTCTTCTCCGTTATCGTTGTGTACCTTGCTTGAAGGCATTTTATATATAGCAGTTAGGTAATGAAATCAATTTTTCTCTTTATTTTTTGTTTTCATTTGCTTCTCAATAAGAAAACTAAAAAAAATAAATTCAAAGCCAGGCGGTGTGGAATGCTTTCGCCTGAGAGAAGATTCAGGAAGGCGCTGCATGTGAATCAGACCGAATGTGGATATTGAGCGCTTTCTAACATACCCTGCTGAGCTTTGCTCTTTTTTTTTTTCAGTACAATGCTTGCAAAAAAAAATAAAAAATTCCTGCTAAGGTCTTCCAAGTGCTCACTGAATACAGGTGACACCCAGGGGAACCCAGGAACGCTTCAATGAAACTCAGCCAGCAAACTCATGCTAAAACCTGCTGAGATAACCCGACTGTCTAGGTGGGTGCAGGATTTCAAAGGTCAGGCCAGTTTCACAGAAGGAAAACTTAATAACCAAGAAAAGGCATCCACATTCCTCCAAAGCGAGCATGCTCTCTGCTATGATTGTATAATATGCATTGGGCAAAAATGCTGAGTATGCAGTTCTTGACCAATTATAAACTGTATTCTTGGTGCCTGCCTTTTATGAATGCATGCAGTGCTTGTGAAAAGTGCGGGATCAACATCCCTGAAAACCCAAAGTCCTTTGTATATGTACAGAACAGCAGGTGCTGTGGCAGTGCCAGTAAGTCTGAAACCTGTTCTGGGGGGGTGGGGTTTCAGTCTCCCTAGCAGTTTAGGTTTTTGCCTCTCAGATGAGGCATGCAAGGAGTGCCTCATCATGGTGGATTGTTAGTGATTTGGCCACCTGTCCACTGGAAACCTGATTGAGACCACGGCTCATTTCTCATAGACCACCAAGCAGCATCCTGATGGGAAGAAGTTTTGGTCATATAGCAAATCCAAAGTGGAAGTGATGAGCGATGCACTCTCAGGAAATCCCAAAATATAGAGGTGTAGAGCTAAGGAGTGAGAATCCCTTCTTATAAAGAGGAGCAAACTGAAATCATTTTTTTTTTTAAAGCCAAAGGAATGCAGCTGTGGCCCCCGTATTTAAAATACAGATTTACACGTGTATATTTTGGACCCACCCCCAAACGTGCCACAACTCCGCCCCTGTCTTCCACACACACATATATGCATGGAATTGGGCTGTCATAAAATACGAGTTGCTGGCGCTTGGCCCAGATACTCACGCACATGGGCCTTTTAATGCAAGCAACTCTTCTAAAACTCACCTCTTACTGTGGGAAGAAGTCAGTTGATTAAAAGGAATGTGTCACTTTGCTTTGTTAATAATAATATAATATCAGAACTGATGCTACAAGCAGTGGGTTTTTAAAACTTCTGTGTCACGTCTTTGACAGTGTTGCTCTAGATCTGCTCCTGTGAGAAGCTATAGGTTGAACCATATGATAAATGAGCCATTATCGAGATAAGTTTACAGGGGCAATTTATTGTATAGTAAAGTTTTAAACTTAGTCCAGTCAGCTCGGGTCCAGCATCTGAGGAAGCCAGACTTCTCAGGACCGAGGTAATCGTCCTGAGAAAACTCTGAAAAAAGGAGAGTCCTATCTGAAGAAAGCTATTACAAATCCTGCTGGCCTGGGGGAGTAAACACAAGCTGCAGCAGGGCCGATCGTCCTCCAGTCCCCCTGGGAGAATTCAGCTTTCCAGAAAGCAGCCATCTGGGGGGATACAGTAAGGCAGAGTCCTGGTAGGGACTGTTTGCATAATGCGCACTGAACGGGTAATTGCTTCTAAGGACAAACTGGGTCCTTTCAATAGTCTATGGTTATATGCTTCAATTACTTAATCCAAATAGATTTTTTTTTTTTTACAATGCTGACCTCATGTGCATTTAACACTTATACTGAGTTTTTCTATAATCGCTTTAGTAAGATTTACCTGTTGCACTCGCAACCATGTGTATTGCAATCCCGGCCAGCCACATTGTTACCGAGCAGCAGAATGAGAATTACTGCATGCTCAAAAGCTGCATTTGCACAGGAATCATTGGGGAATTGCACCCCATGGTAATTTGTTAAAAAAAAAAACAAAACACAAACCACATCAGGGCCAGTCATGGCCTCCGACTTTTACTTTTTCCCAGTGGGTAAAAAGGCACCAAGCTCAAAGGTTCCAAGTAGTCACTGGTGAGTTTTCAATATTGTTTTAAATGACTCCACAGCCCTAATAAACTCTGGCCCTCCACTATTGTAAGGAAGTCAGCTTTGCAGAACATCCCCGGTGAACATGCGTTGAGCTTGTTACGTTTTCAGCGTTCAGAAGCCAAGTTTGTTTATAGACTGACGTTGTCCATCCCTGTCCCAGGGAATCAGCTTAAGAACAGAAGAAAATTAAAACAACGTTTCACCTTCAACTGCGGAAAAGAAACGCAGACCCCCCCCCCCCCCCATGGCAGCTAAGGAGCACCAGGCCCATCAGGTCTGCCCAATCTCAGGCTCTCTTCTCACATCCTGCATCCAAATAGCTTCAGCTGCGGCCTCGACCACTCACACTTGCACCATCGTGTTTCCCCGCTGCTTGTTAGCAAGAGGTGGGAGCACACTTGAGGAAGGACAGAGTCACACATTAACCACTAGAACCTCCATTCCTATTGACTTGTTTTTCTCACGCTGAAGCTGCTTCATCCAAGACCATTCTCCCACCCGAAAGCGGGTCCCATTGTATTTATTAAAACATGAACTCTTTCATGACTGCCATAGGCCTTAACTTCACTGCTCAGTGAGCAATTACTGCTTTAGTCCTTAAGTAAGTCTTTTTAATTGGACAGAATAATAAAACATTTATACAGATGGATGGACCTAATATCCTCTGGTACAAAGCATAAATAGAGCTTGCATGTTGACACTGAATTTAATCGCATTCCTAATTCTTATAGGAAATCTAAAACTAATCTGTACCACAAGACAGTAGCAGATTGCACTGATCTGCAATAATGCCATATTAAACTTTTACCTACACAAATAGATTAGTATTGATCATCTATATTAAATCTGGTAATAATGAGCACTAATTGTTAAATTTCTGTTTCTATTTGCATTCCCAATTTAGCTCTGCACATCAGGAATGCAAACTAAATTCTTTTGGCAGTTGCCACAGGCACATATGCACGCACTATTCATCTCTCCCCTAGTGGTGCTTAATCTTGTATTTACAAATTAACAGCATCCAGATGATTGCAGAATTCCCTGCAGCGATGGCAAAAATGGGAGTGGCCCGTTGATCATCACTTGGACCACTGCTCTAAAGACAGACTGCAGCGAGTTATATTTTTAGTGCAGGGGACTGTGTAGCTTCTCGAACTCTACCGTCCTTGACGGATTTGTCATGCTGTTAGGAGTGCCACACACTAGTGACTGCAACCTTCATCTTTCTCTTTAAGAACATATGTAAGAAATGCCATGCTGTGTCAGACCAATGGTTCATCGAGTCTTGTTACTGACAGTGGCCAGTCTGGGTTGCATGGAAGAATCCAGAAAATCCAAATGTTAAAATCTGTTTCATGCTGCTCTCCCCATGAAGCAAGAGGTGGAGAAATCAAAGTCTACCTGGCTAACAATTACTTATGGTCCTTCCTTCCAGAAATGTGCCCCAACCTTTTCTAAATTCACTTAGCATTGGGATAGGTGGATCCAGGACCAGTGGATATACACCTTTACTAGCAGATGGAGACAGAGCAAAGCTGATGTCACGATATATATACCCCTGCACAGACATCAGCCCACCAGTATTCTCTACCTCCAGCAGATGGTGGACGTGCATCTCCCTACTGGCGATTACCTTAAAAGTTTTTTTATAGAAGGAGAAAAGAAGAAATTTATTGTCCCGCTTTCATGTAGTGATACTTTATGGGCCCTGCATCAGTTGAGTTTCCTGAGGTAATTTCTTCAAATTCTTCCCTCACATGAATGCCTTGGTCTGGTAGCTGGTTTTGGCCTGTGTGGACTTAGCTATTAAAAAAAAAAATAAATAAAAAATTAGCTGAAAGGTAAGCAGGTACAGGAAGCTGATCATGGCGGTGAAAGTCTATGCCCTCTGGAGAAGGTACAGAGAAGGGTGACCCAAAATGATAAAGGGGATGCAACAGCTCCCCTCAGGAAAGGCTAAAGAGGTTAGGGCTGTTCAGCTTGGAGAAGAGATGGCTGAGGGGGATATGATAGAGATCTTTAAAGATCATGAGAGGTCTAGAATGGATAGATGTGAATTGGTTATTTACTCATTTGGATAATAGAAGGACTAGGGATCACTCCATTAAGTTAGCAAGTAGCACATTTAAAACTAATCAGAGAAAATTCTTTTTCACTCAATGCAAAGTTAAGCTTTGGAATTTGTTGCCAGAGGATGTGGTTAGTGCAGTTAGTGTAGCTGGGTTCAAAAAAGGTTTGGCTAAGTTCTTGGAGAAGTCCATTAACTGCTATTAATCAAGTTGATTTAGAAAATAGCCACTGCTATTACTGGCCTCAGTAGCATGGGATCTAGTTAGTGTTTGGGTACTTGCCAGGTACTTGTAGCCTGGATTGGCCACTGCTGGAAACAGGATGCTGGACTTGATGGTCCCTTGGTCTGACCCAGTATGGCAATTTCTTATGTTCTCTTTCCCCACAGCCGGAGCCAGACACTGTACTTGGTTGGGTCAGGCTTAGCTTGAGTTTAAAAAAAAAAAAGAAAAGAGGTAAGGGGGAGTTGATTTTAGGGATTCCTCTCCGCTTGTCTCGCCGATCCAATGTCCATTCCCACCGCCAGGGAGCTTGATGACTCGGGAAGCTTGGGAGGGTGAGCAGCCTTTTGGGCTAGGCCCCGCTGTTAGGTTTGGATTGTTCGCCACGTGGTTGGCCATGGCAGAGTTTGCTTGCTTTTTTTTGTGCAGGTACATCAATTACACGCCCAGCTGTGTGTCTACTTGCGCGCCTAGCTGGGCACAGGGACATCTATCTGGGTGCTCAGTTGTGCAAGTAGGAGCACCTAAGTGTACGCACAGTGGTGTGCTTACCACCACCTAGGCAGGCACTCAAGTTGCATACAGCATGAGTGCTTCGGTAGGCGCCCAGTTGAGCATCTACCTGAATGATGTATTAGGTACCTAATTTTTTAATACCTATTTTTTCAAGCGCCTACTGCAAGCACAGCTGGGCACACATTTCTCAGACGGCTGTTGGAGTATACTGAAAACTCTAAGGCTTCTTTGCCATTAGTGCCAAAGTGTCTACGCTTTGTGCTGCTTGCCATATTCTGGCATTTCAGCCTAGTGTTCCCTGTAACTTGTGTCGGCACTGTTTGGAGGCTCAGGGAAACTTGTCTTCATCTGATTTTGCTAAGCCCGGTCCTTCCCAGCATTATGCGGGAATGGAAAAAGTTGCCAGAGGTTTCACCTGGGATTGGGGATCCCCTAACTGGTTCTTCAGTGGGGGGGAGGGGAGGGGTGAGTAAGTGCAGGTCTGATTGCCCCTGGTTTTGGCATGGACCCCTCTGCCTTTTCTTGGATGGAAATTTTTTCAAGCACTGCAGTCCTTAGTTCTGGCACAGTCATTGGCTCTGGTCAGTCTTACATGGAATCTGACTCCGGTACCCGCAACATTTTCAACATCTGGGAAATGTGAGCTGGTAACTCACCTCTACGAAAGAAATGCAACATAGTTTTATTTGGCTCCAGTCCCGGAAGAATTTCCCTACTTCTAGGGAGGAATATTACCTATTATGGTCCTTGGATGTCAAGTATTGACAATGTATTGCTTTATGACTGTTTGCTTTCTTTAAGGGAATAGGGCTGACAGGATGTGGCTCCTCGGGCAGGGAGCATAAGGCGATACTGGGTCAAACTAAGGTCCATCAAGCCCAGCATCCTGTTTCCAACAATGGCCAGTCCAGGTCACAAGCACCTTAAGATCCTATATGAAGTTAGAGGAAAGAAGATTCTGGGGAAAATTAGAACCCTCCCCCCTTTCTTTACTGAAAGGGTAGAAGAGTGGCTATGAGTATAAATATAGAAAATTTAAGCATTCTAAAAACAAATGCAGCAAGGCAGAGGTAAAAACAGGGGGGAGGAGAGGTTGATTAAATAAAGTGGGGGCATGTGTGCTGGTTTAGAATTGAAAACATACTTCTCATCAACACAGAATGGTAAAGGACTTGGTTAGGAAGCAGTCTCCTGCAGTCAAGCCTGCATTGCTGACATAAGAACAGCAGGGATGACTGGGTGAATTGGTGCTCCAACTAGTCCTTATCTGCCAATATCTACTACGTTTATTTTCAACTGATGCAAAGAGCTTCTGAACTTAATATCTCACAGACCGATACAATAAAAGTTGCGGTAGAGCGGGCAAGCGCCTGCTCTCCCAGCGCGCGCACAGGCCACACTCCTGTGCACGTGATTCAGAAAAAAAAATTATTCAAATTAAGGCCTGTGGTATAAAAAGGCACTAGGGACACTAGCGCCTCCCTAGTGCCTCTTTTTGGACAGGAGTGGCGGCTGTCAGCGGGTTTGACAGCTGATGCTCAATTTTGTCGGCGTCCAGTTTCTGAACCCGTGGCTGTCAGCGGGTTTGAGAACCGATGCCAGCAAAATTGAGAGTCCTGTTTTCAACCCACGAGCTGCGGGAAGATTTAAAAATTTTTTTTTTAATTTTTAACTTTTGGGACCTTCGACTTAATATCATGGTGATTTTAAGTTGGAGGGTGCACAGAGAAACTAACGCCTACCTTTGGGGAGGTGCTAATTTCTGAAATTAAAATGTGCAGCTTGGCTGCACATTTTACTTTCTGTATCGCGCAGGAATAACTAATAGGACCATCAACATGCATTTGCATGTTGCAACGCTTTTAGTTTTGGGGGTGGAGGTTGGACACGCGTTTTCAACGAGCTATTATCCCTTACTGAATAAGGAATAAAGCTAGTGCGTCAAAAACGCACGTCCAAACGCGGGTTAACAGTGCGCTCCGTCGGAGCACACTGTACTGTATCAGCCTGTCAGTTAATCCTTCCCGTTAACCAACCACAGGGGCCAATGTCACTTTTCAACTATCAGCTGCTAAAGACTTTACTGTGACACAGGACCAGGTTTGTGAGACAGGCTGTGATGGTAGAATAGACTAGCAGCTAGGTCTGTCTAGAAGTCCTACAGAAAACGCAGGCACTCAAGTAGCTGGATCTATGTGATTGATTACACAAGGGAGCTGGGAAGTTTACTAGAAATGCTACTTAGATCAGGCTGTGATGATAGAATCAAACTAGCAAGTTGGTTTGTCTGGCAGGCTTCAAGTTCTATGAGAACTAGAAGTGCTCAGATAACTGGTTGTGTCTGTGAGGCTACACAGGGGACTTAGGGCAATGGTTACAGAGGTGTGGCTGGCTATTTAGATTATTACAGAACTTTGAGGTTAGGCAGGGGAAAGGTGGGAACTAAATGGGCATCCTATAAGTTCTTAAAGATGAAGACAAAAAAAAAAAAGATGGTCCCAGATAAGGAGAAATCTTGCAGGCGATCACTCTGTGGCTGGCAACTGGGATAAGAACATAAAAACATAAGAAAATGCCATACTGGGTCAGACCAAGGGACCATCAAGCCCAGCATCCTGTTTCCAACAGTGGCCAATCCAGGCCATAAGAACCTGGCAAGTACCCAAAAACTAAGTCTATTCCATGTAACCATTGCTAATGGCAGTGGCTATTCTCTAAGTGAACTTAATAGCAGGTAATGGACTTCTCCTCCAAGAACTTATCCAATCCTTTTTTAAACACAGCTATATTAACTGCACTAACCACATCCTCCGGCAACAAATTCCAGAGTCTAATTGTGCGTTGAGTAAAAAAGAACTTTCTCCGATTAGTTTTAAATGTGCCCCATGCTAACTTCATGGAGTGCCCCCTAGTCTTTCTACTATCCGAAAGAGTAAATAACCGATTCACATCTACCCGTTCTAGACCTCTCATGATTTTAAACACCTCTATCATATCCCCCCTCAGTCGTCTCTTCTCCAGGCTGAAAAGTCCTAACCTCTTTAGTCTTTCCTCATAGGGGAGTTGTTCCATTCCCCTTATCATTTTGGTAGCCCTTCTCTGTACCTTCTCCATCGCAATTATATCTTTTTTGAGATGCAGCGACCAGAATTGTACACAGTATACAAGGTGCGGTCTCACCATGGAGCGATACAGAGGCATTATGACATTTTCTGTTTTATTCACCATTCCCTTTCTAATAATTCCCAACATTCTGTTTGCTTTTTTGACTGCCGCAGCACACTGTACCGACGATTTCAATGTGTCATCCACTATGACACCTAGATCTCTTTCTTGGGTAGTAGCACCTAATATGGAACCCAACATTGTGTAACTATAGCATGGGTTATTTTTCCCTATATGCATCACCTTGCACTTATCCACATTAAATTTCATCTGCCATTTGGATGCCCAATTTTCCAGTCTCACAAGGTCTTCCTGCAATTTATCACAATCTGCTTGTGATTTAACTACTCTGAACAATTTTGTGTCATCTGCAAATTTGATTATCTCACTTGTATTTCTTTCCAGATCATTTATAAATATATTGAAAAGTAAGGGTCCCAATACAGATCCCTGAGGCACTCCACTGTCCACTCCCTTCCACTGAGAAAATTGCCCATTTAATCCTACTCTCTGTTTCCTGTCTTTTAGCCAGTTTGCAATCCACGAAAGGACATCGCCACCTATCCCATGACTTTTTACTTTTCCTAGAAGCCTCTCATGAGGAACTTTGTCAAACGCCTTCTGAAAATCCACGTATACTATATCTACCGGTTCACCTTTATCCACATGTTTATTAACTCCTTCAAAAAAGTGAAGCAGATTTGTGAGGCAAGACTTGCCTTGGGTGAAGCCATGCTGACTTTGTTCCATTAAACCATGTCTTTCTATATGTTCTGTGATTTTGATCTTTAGAACACTTTCCACTATTTTTCCTGGCACTGAAGTCAGGCTAACTGGTCTGTAGTTTCCAGGATCACCCCTGGAGCCCTTTTTAAATATTGAGGTTACAGTAGCTACCATCCAGTCTTCAGGTACAATGGATGATTTAAATGATAGGTTACAAATTTTTTACTAATAGGTCTGAAATTTCATTTTTGTGTTTCTTCAGAACTCTGGGATGTATACCATCTGGTCCAGGTGATTTACTACTCTTTAGTTTGTCAATCAGGCCTACCATATCTTCTAGGTTCACTGGGATTTGGTTCAGTCCATCTGAATCATCACCCATGAAAACCTTCTCTGATACAGGTATCACCCCAACATCCTCTTCAGTAAACACTGAAGCAGAAAAATAATTTAATCTTTCCGCGATGGCCTTATCTTCTCTAATTGCCCCTTTAACCATTCGATCATTTAACTGTCCAACTGACTCCCTCATAGGCTTTCTGCTTCTGATATATTTTAAAAAGCTTTTACTGTGAGTTTTTGCCTCTACAGCCAACTTCTTTTCAAATTCTCTCCTAGCCTGTCTTATCAATGTCTTACATTTAACTTGCCAACATTTATGCATTATCCTATTTTCTTCTGTTGGATTCTTCTTCCAATTTTTGAATGAAGATTTTTTGGCTAAAATGGCTACTTTCACCTCCCCTTTTAACCATGCCGGTGATCGTTTTGCCTTCTTTCCACCTTCCTTAATGCGTGGAATACATGTGGACTGTGCTTCTAGGATGGTATTTTTTTTTTTTTTTTATCAATGACCACGCCTCTTGCACACTTTTTTAGCTTTGTAGCTGCTCCTTTCAGTTTTTTTCTAACTATTTTTCTCATTTTATCAAAGTTTTCCTTTTGAAAGTTTAGCACGAGAGCCATGGATTTGCTTACTGTCCCCCTTCCAGTCATTTATTCAAATTTGATCATATGATCACTATTGCCAAGCAGCCCCACCACTGTTACCTCTCTCACCAAATCCTGTGCTCCACTTAGAATTAGATGTATAGGTTGGTTAGACTGAAAGACCAAATGTCTGAGTTCAGTTTTCAACTTATTTTGAAGAGAGAAATAAGAACACAATTGTATTGTCAATCGCTGATGGAGAAACTTTCAACGCAACAAAGCAGCTGTGTATCCAACCCTTAGTTTGAATACAATCTCTGCAGAAGACTGTGCAGTTCAAGAATTGATTTGTATTTACATAAAAATCATCATTGCTTATAAAATTCACCAAATGATGGCCCAATCTAGAGAGAGAGAGAGAGCACAAGAGGATATCTTCCTCAAGTCTTTCCATTATGAAGCAAAGGGCTCTGTCTCTATCCCTAATAATTATTTCCCTCTCTACCCACAAAAAGGCTTGCCATTTTTTTTTAACCTGGCGGTTTCCTCCTCCTTTGGCCTTCCTAATCAATTGGAACCGGGGTTGGCATCTGGCACCATGAGCCTTCATTCACAATTACCTAGAGAATTCTTCCCCTATTATTTTACCCCATTATTGTAACAATAGTGTTTAGCTAGGGGCCCATGCACCAGGGCTCCTTTCAAAACCCTGTTAATGGACCCGTAAATGCAGCTCCTAGGTATCACCATTGCCCAATGGCAACGGCTCCCTCCCCTGAGGGGCTCTGAGTATTTCCTCCACAGTATCCCCAGCCCCGGAAAGCGGGACTAAGCCTAACAGTGCCAGTGAGCCACCAGGCCACACACCGAGAATTCTAAGGTTCAACTTCCCTTTGCTAAATCCATGCTGATTCTTCCCTATTAAGCCATGCTACACTATGTCCCCATAGCAGCAGACGAGTCCCTACACTATTGGCTTTGGCTCAGGGGGTGTGCACGGATCATTTCATTGGCTGCTGAAATCTATACCTCCTGACTTTTGTCCTGCCTCTGACTAGGGAACACCCAGCCCTACTTTCAGGCTATCAGGAATAATTATAAGCCAGAGAAATACATGATAGTCAGGTATCCTTTCCCAGGCAGAGACTTAAGTACAAGTGATGCTTTTATTCAGGCAAAGGTCAGGGAGAAGGGAAGTTAGTGTAAAACCCTGATGAAATGGCTTGCTGGCAAGCGCATATTTCCCACAGTTACATTCTTTCCTGTTAAATTTTTTGAATTTCTAACTTAGTTCTCTGTACCGCTTCATGGCGAAATTGAAGTTAAATGTAAACCGGTATGATTTGTATCTGTACAAGAATGTTGGTATAGAAAAAAATAAAAATAAATAAATAAATAAAATGCTATACATTGCAGTCAAATTAATGAATACCATTTTAACTCTGCATTCATTCTACATGGTTCCACACTTTAGATTAAATATCCATTGCTGTTCCTCCGTTTCAAGTCTTCATCAGACCTTCAATATCATATCACTTCCTTATTCCATTAAATGCATTTTTACCATTCTTTTAGTTCTTCCTATACATACATGGACACATTAAAGAATAGATCACATTGTCTGAAGTACAATCAGTACAATGTTGGAAAGTTATATCTTGCTAAGACACGGGACTTTTCCATTGGGAACCTTCTATCGTTTCACTGCACAGAGAACAGTTACCACAGTTAACATTCCTCGTTCTTTTTTTTTTTTACAATTGTCCCCAATTGATGTCTCACTCAGCAAGACAATGTACCGCTGTCTCAAACTTTTCTAGCTCTAGAATAAGCTATTCACAGGTGTCCCTTAAAAATTGAGTGCAGAGAGCGCACATCCCAACATTTTGTAACAATCTTCCTTACAATGTGTGCTCAATCGGACAATAGGCTGAAGAATGGGAATGGTTGGCATTGTTGTATAGTGGCCTCAAGGCCCAGGAAACATATAATAGCCATTGTTTGCTTCTCTTCTGGTTTACAGCTGATGAGAGAAGATGGTATGTATTGTGATGGCACATGTTAAGCACTCCTGAATCAGATTCCGAAACAGTGCCAGGTCAGGTGCTTAAGAATACATGGTAAGAATACATGGTAAGAATACATGGTAAAGTTTCAAAGTAGCAGGACTATGAAAAAAAGCATGAAGCACTGCTGCACCTGACATTAATTCCCATCAAGCAATATAATTTCTATTAAAGTTGTAGTGTGCAGAAAGAGTATACCAGTGAATGTTTGTATCACAGCAATTTGCTACCATTTAGTTTAGCAGCTTGCTGTAGCACCTCTTCCTGTTCACAGTGATTTGTGTTGGTTCCTCTGTGTCAACACCTACAAAGAATAGTTCTGTGTGGGTAGTTACCCAACATCTTCCTTAGTTAAGCATAAAACAAAGGTTTCAGAACATCCAAACTCTGAACACAGACAATGTGGAGGGTCATATAAAACTTTACTCACTACAGAGTGTTATGTACATATTTTACAAAAGAATTTTCAGTTCTCACAAAGGCAGCTATGTACAAGGTTTCCTTTGTAGAATTCATGTAAGACAATAACTGAGAAAGTTTCACTGTACCTTTTTACAGCATTTTGTTTCCTAAATTTCACCATTTTTATTTGAGTGAAAAAATTATATTAAACCCCACCCATTTCATCACCTGGAGAGGGAAAAAAAGGCGACAAAATAAATCCCACAAAACATATTATCAAGCATCTCTTAACTACTTTCATACGATAGCATACATTAGAATATCTACAACATTAATATATAAAAAGAAAACATCATATACATCATTTTCAGGGAAGCTCAGAGGAAATCATAAAACCTATTTAACAGGTTATATGAATTGATGTTAAATTTGTCTAACAAAGAAATACTTTTCTTCCCCAAGTTTAGTCCCGCAAAATAACATTTCTGTTTTTCATAATATACTCTGTGTGCATAGAAAATATACATGTAATAATAAACAAAGCACAGTGGTGACCACTTTTTGTCTTATGCCCAAGGGAGCCAAAGATAGATATGTGATGTCACAAATGTATCACCACAATCCAGAGTCAAATGTGAATTCCTCATAATTTTCCTGACAAATAAGTTTATTTTTTTACTGCAGTTTCCTCTTGCTCCTTTGTACTTCCAGCTCAGTTATATCCAAGGTTAGGATCTGGCAGCCTGAACCTTATTATTCAAGGTTTTTTTCCTCCTATTTTATATTCATCCCCAACATATCTAGCCCGGTCAGTGTAGCAACGGTCCTGGGTTAGTGCCAGCCTTTAGGTAGAATGAGCTGGAAAATTGCCCAGTATCATGTGAGACAAGTGGAACCCATACACCGATGGCATCACCTATTGGGTGGTCTGGGGCACAAGAGAAAATGAAAAGCCAGCAGGGAGCCCCCAGGCTGACAAGGAGGCTGGTGTTGGAAAAAGTGAAGTAGCCTGGTAGGATGCCCATACCTGCCAGCTGAAGAAGAGAAGCCCCAGAAGGGAAGGAAAAGTGCCAGCAGGGACCCCCAGACACCATTAATGAAAACCTTGATGAGCTATGACTTTTCATATTGTGCAGCCCTTAGCTGCTATCTGCCCTGAAACATTTCTCTGGTTGCCAACTGCACTGTCTGCTGTGCACTTAGCTGTGGAGGTAGGAGGGACAGAGAGCATTGAGTGGGGAGTGAAGTGGGGAAAGTGTATAAGAGTGAGCGGGGGGGGGGGGGGGGGAGGAAGGGTAGAGCTGGAGAGAGACACACTGGAGCTGAGTGGATGAGTGAGCAGAGGGGTAAGTGCAGTGAAGGAGAGAGAAGGTAGGAGATGAGTAAACAGGAGAATGTGGGAGTGGAGGAGGAGGTGGGGGAATGTGGGAGAGGGAGGGGAAAGGGAAATGGCTGAAAGAGCCGGAGTGGGAGGAGGGAGAGAGAGTAGAGTTTGTTAAGAGAACATGGGGTCAAGTTGAGGGCTGTGGAAAGGGTGGAAGAGCATGGGATAGCCGGGTCTCAGGCTTCATTCTCAGCGTTTTACAGCTTTCACACTCATCTCGGCTGATTCCTGCTGCTGCCTCAAAGATAACCAGAGGCTCTCCTGCTGATACCTTCAGTTTACTTTCAGTTTCAAAGACCCAGAGACTTGCGTCATGCTGTTCCCCCTTCGGCTGCTGGAGCTGCCCCCTGATGACATCATAAGGGTGCAGAAGGGGCTATAAGCACAGATTCTGGGTGTCAGGCGCCACGCCCCTGGTGTTGTGCTCCGAAGCCGCACGACAAAGGGGCATGTCCCTTTGTGCGCCCCTTCGCTTACTGACTTTTAACTTGTTTTTTTCTCAACAGATTGCGTATTCAAAACGACTATGACATTGACAGGCGAGAGAATTCCTACCTGTTAATCAATATACAGGCATTAACTAAGAAAACTGCTATTATTTCTGATCTATTGTCCGACCAAAAACCAGATTTCATTGCTATTACTGAGACCTGGCTTAAACCCCGTGATTCAGTGATAGTGAACCAGCTTTCCAATGAGAGGTATACCACCTTTTCAGCCTCTAGAGTGAAAAGGAAAGGAGGTGGTCTCATGCTAATAGCAAAGAACGAACTAAATTTGAAATTGGTACAGACCACTATTGACGAACCTTATGAATTAATTCTATTTGAATCTTCATCCCTTCAAATTTGTTTAGTCTATTGCCCACCAGGTCTTTTAGATCACAGCATTTCACCCTTATTCGAATTACTAACAATATTAAAACCTGATAAATGTTCCATCATTTTAGGAGATTTTAATATACTTACAGACAATGAACCATTGAACAATACCTGCTTCACCTTTACCGAATCGCTATTGAGTTTAGAATATAGTCAGATAATTCAGAGACCCACACATTGGGCAGGCCACACTTTAGATTTAATATTAACAAACCTCAAGAACTTAATCTTATGACACCTTTCAAAAACCCGTACCTTGGTCTGACCATTATCTAATAACTTGTAAACTTCAAAGTAAATCAAAGAGCCTGGATAAGAAACCATCCCAATAAATTATCGTTTACAGTCCGAAATATAACACTGAGGATCTAACAAATGAATTAGAAAATAATTTAGGAAACATCGATTTATGTGACTATCAAACTGCAACCTCTTTTTGGCTTAAGATGTCCAAATCTATTGCAGAACAAATTAACCCTCTAAAAACATAATCCTATATCCCAACCATGGTATAACTAATATAAAAAAAAGCTAAAACACAACTTAGGAAACTTGAAAGAATGTGGAGAAAAAGCAAAAACATTAGGCACTTACAGATCACAGCTAAACAAGTATAAACATCTTATCAATGAAACAAAAAAGGATTATTTTAAATGTAAAATCCAGAGCTTCATCATAATCCTAGAACGCTTTTTACTTTAGTTAAGAATTTAACAAAACCTCCTAATACAGATACTAATCAACTGGAAGAATCTAAATGTGATGAAGTAGCCGTATTTTTTAAAAATAAAGAGAATCTTGTCAACTCATTTCCAAATACCCAGAACCAAGAAATAAAAATGATCAAAAGAGGACCATTCTGGTACATCCTTCTTTAAGAGGTCTCCTCTTTGGAAATTACAACTATTATCAAGAAATTAAACCCAGCTAATCATCTTTTAGATGCTATTACTACAGTGGCACTAAAACCTGCTGTGCATGTTATAGCTCCAATAGTAACTCAGATTGTAAATCTCTAACTGAAGGCCACTTTCCAGATATATTAAAATCTGCTATTAAACCCATTTTAAAGAAATCTAATCTTAACCCAGAAACTTTAAGCAATTATAAGCCAATTTTTAACCTGTCATTTTTATAAAAATAATTGAAAAGGTTGTACACAAACAACTGGTAGAACATCTTGAATCAAACAATATACTCTACCCAAATCAATCTGGTTTTCACCAACACCTGAATACTGAAACCTTGCTAATTTCATTGACTGACACCGTACTAAAAGGTTTCGATACAGGTCAACAATATGTACTTGTATTACTTGACCTGTCAGTTGCTTTTGATACAGTGAATCACGATATTCTATTGACAAGACTTAAGGAAATCGGCCTAACAACATAATCAGTTGGTTTACTTCTTTTTTTCAACAGAGATCTTTTCAAGTTAAGATAGGTAATCGCCTCTCTGAAAAGATTGAGCTTAAGACTGGGGTGCCCCAAGGTTCCGCTTTATCAGCAACCTTATTTAATATCTATCTTCTCCCAATCTGTCATCTTTTAGCTGGTCTCAGTCTAAATTTCTACATTTATGCTAATGACATTCAGATTCAGTACCAGATACTCTTGATCAAACTTTCAAATTAATTACCATCTACCTGACTGCTATTAAGCAATTGCTCAGTCATATGAAGCTGGCGCTTAACATGGAAAAACAGAACTCATATTACTGAATAGAAAACCAAACTATATTGTTAATAGCATGCTTATCTTGCCAGGTGATAGTAACTTAACTCTTGCAGAGTCAGACAGAGATTTAGGGATAATCGACTGTCAGTTAAACTTCAAAAAACATTTCTACGAAACTACGAGAAGGCTACTATAAATTGCTGGTGCTTAGAAGGTTAAAACCACTACTTGACATTAATGACTTTCGTTCTGTACTACAGGCATTAATTTTCTCCTCTTTAGATTATTGCAACTCCTTACTGCTGGGTCTCCCACAAATCATTTTACGCCCGTTACAGGTACTTCAGAACTCTGCGGCCAGAGTTCTGACAAACTGCAGAAAACACGACCATATTACACCCATTTTGATAAATTTGCATTGGCTCCCAATCACACAAAGAATGTTTTACAAAACTTGCTGTTTGCTCCACAAAGCAATCTACGGCCAAAAAAAATGACTGGCTGAATTTTACCATTCGATTACATACCCCTCACAGAACTTTAAGATCTGCTAATAAAGGATTACTCCAGATTCCATCCATAAATACTGCCCATCTTACTTTAGTTCATGAGAGAATTATCTCTATTGCAGGACCCACCTTCTGGAACACCTTGCCAGCCGAACTAAGACTCGAAATCGAGATTAAAAAATTTAAAAAAGCCTTGAAGACCTGGCTTTTCGAACAAGCCTATTCAGCCGATCTAAGAAAAGACTAATAATAAGATATAAAGACCTATAATCTTATTTTATGCCTATACCGTCTTGCTAGAACATTGTCTCCCTTTCTCTTTTTTAATGTAAGAATTTTATTGTATTTATAATATTCGATGTATACCTTTGTGTTTGATTACTTTTTTGTTAACCGTTATGATGTATTTATACAAATGACGGTATATAAAATTTTTTAAATAAATAAAATACCCTCTCTAGCTACAAACACATACCACACCTCCCCACACACATGGGTACCCTTATAGCTCCTCTTCACATACACAGCTACTCATCCACAAGCATAAAACGCGCTCTCTGAAGTTGCCATACAATCCTAGACATGCTTTGTATGACAAGTTGTAAGGAGACATGACCTAGCTCCATTGAAGGGAAATGAGGCATGTGTGCTACAGAACTGGAGATGTAGGGTTTATAACAGATTCCGTCCCATCCTGTACAGACTTCAGACTTTCCTCCCATATGGAAGAACTGGCTGAATGATGCTATCAAATAATTTTAATGATAGTTTTGGGTGGTTGAAACTGGGTGGGGGTTTCTTATGCACAGAAGGCTCTTGGGATTTTTTCTTGTAGTCTTTTTCCAGCTGTTTTAAAGGTGATGGCAGGGACTGTGCTGTAGGAGTGGGGATGATTGTGGAAATGTCATTTTGGCTTTATTCCTTCCATTCCTAGTTTGCCCTCAAAATATTTCAATATAGACATACTTTGGGACACAGCACTAGTGCTCAGACTCAGGCATGTAAGGAGAAAGAGCACGTGCACGAGTATGAGTGTTGGAGGGAGGAATAGAAAGTCTGTTTACCCTCGCCTCAAGCCAGTTTCGGGGATGGGGGTGACAGATAGGGAGGGGGATTAGAAAAGGCTGCATATATGCCCACACACTAATCTAACACCAAGGACTGGGGGGGGGGGGCGAGCAAGGGGAGGAGAGAATCAATGATTTTCGTCCAGGGTACCATTCCCCTACATTCAGCCATGCAATCATGGGCCTCTAATCTGGCCATTAGTTGTCACCCTTAAGCAATGGCCACAACTCCCTCTCCATCTCATCTGAGGAGCTACAAAGCTGCCTGACATGCATTTAACAATGAAATATTTGACAGAGAAACTAGATTTTGATGTGGAAATCCCAGTTATTAAAATAATTTGCAAACCAAAAATTGCTGTGAAAATATTTTCAGTGGTGATAAATAGTAGCCAGACAACTGCCGAGTTCTGGAGGGAGCTGTGAAGCATGACAGATAGCTGAGGACTGTTGCTGCAGTGACTGGATTAAGTTAGCTGGGACTATAAAACAGGATTAGCACACTGGATAGCTGCAAAAAGCAGCATTTGGATTTGGCACCAAAGCCTAACAGAGGCAGGATCCAACTGAGCAAGAAGTGCAAGGTCACTGCTTGGCCCCACCCACCGCCTCCAAAGAAATACATTCTATATACTATTCCCCTAATTCTGAGAATGGTTAACACAAAGGAAGACCATATTTCACCCATTATAAAACCACAGTATCGACAAACATTGGGGCTGATGTAATAAAGCTGTGTGCTGAGAGTTAGCACACAGTTTAACACAAAGGCTAAAAAGAGGTCACTCCCTATGCAGTATGCTAATGGCATGCTAAGCCTCTTGGGAAACATTAAAACTATGCTTTTCAGAGTATTCTGGATGGCAATTGACGTATTTTATGTTTTTATGATTATTTTGTCTTTTTACTTGTTTTGTTTTATATGTGCTTGTTTATTCTGAATGTTATTTTGTGATCTGCACTGGACAGAATTTTTCCTGGAAACTGCTGAATATAAGAATTTTAAATAAATAAATAAAAAGAAGGCTGACTAAAATGTGGGCTTATCTTTTTGTATAGGCTGAGCACACATTTTAAGTCAGGGGAGTGGAATTATGCACAGAAAATATGGTTTGTGCACAAATCAGATTTTTTTTTTTTTTTTTTTAAACAAAATCCCAAGTATGGGATCCCAGCACCATGAACTGCAGGTTCAATCCCATAGATTTTTTTTTTTTTTTAATTTTTTATCCCACTTTTCACCACTTCAGAGTGGATGGCATTCAGGCACTGTAGGTACTAGACTCAACCTCAGACAAGGAGTTACGTTTTGAGTGTTAAGAAAATTTAAGTTACACCTATACACCTCTCTACACCAGGGAGTAATTGCTAATTCCATGAACAGGGGATTTTCATGGAGGGGCACTAATTTATGCACACATTGTGTGTGTGTAAAACTCCTTGTTAAGTTGGAAATTCTACACACACACACAAACATGTGCAACTGCTTGCTAGCATGCGTGTACAGCTCTGTGCACCTTTTTACATCGGCCCCTTTAGTTGTATATATTATGCAAATTCCTCACTTAGGGACAGGTTGCTAGGCACTTAGTAGCATTAAAGATGGCAACCATAATTCGATTGTATGATATAGTTTGAACACCTGATTGGGCATGAACAATCTGTGTAGACATGCTGGTTATGCTAAATTAAGGTGACTGAACAGTGTTTAGAAGAGTAATTTTGACATTATGGTATCATATCAAGTTAATGAAGTGCTAAGAGTCCTGTGACCATTTAATGCAATATATGAGTAAAAAAGAATTTTAGAAACGATTAGTAATTAGGTTCCAAGGTAAACATTCCCCATTGGGGTCACTCTGGAAATTCAGAAGTGCAAAGCATGTGAGCATGATAGCAGCTTGCAAGTTATCTTAAACTTGCAACATGTAGTGCAGCTTTCTAGAACCATATTGGTCTTGAAGAAACCCGAATTTCTTGTAGGATTGTATTTTTTGTTTGTTCAATATACTTCTTTAAAGAAGGTGGCATATATGATTTTTTCAAGACCACATAGATCTTTTTCACAAACATAAATGATAGGAGTTTAAAAGTACAATAACCACTACACTTTCCAAATAGCAATCTTTCCATCTTCTCTTCCAGATCCACTAAGAATATATCTGTCCTCTGCAGAACACAATGATTTCACAATGTCCGCATGAGCTACCAACTCTTTTTCTACACTTTTTTTCTCAGCATCAATCACATAGATTTTGCCTTTAGATTTTGCTTGTGATATTCCTCTGCTGCCAACCCATATCTGAAAAAGAAGAATATATTTATTATAACATTGCCTTCTACTTTGTCGTCAGATGAAATTGCACATTTCTTATTGTGTAATGCCAAACTACAGTCAGGGTATGCTGGAAGAGAATTAGGTTTAAGGGGGTAGGGAGACAGTATAACACAGGAGGCCTGTTTTTAAGCCCATTTCTGACTGCACAAATACAGTGTCCTAAGCACATTACGTGTCTGGGTTCTTTAATCACAGAAAATACATTGACTATTCATGTTAAAAGATATATTCTGTCTATAGCTACAGTGTTAGGCACTGGCAAACAGGAGATAAGTTCTAGCCTCCTGGCTGATGGGACTCAAGTGATACTATGAAGGTGAAGCTCAAGTCCAGAGAAGGAGAGAAATCAGCACAGAAAAAGACTTGTTTCAATCAGCAAAAATACTGCTCCTCCCAGTAATGTTTTCTATATAGAAGGATTATGTTAAGTGTGAAAAAAAGGGTTGGCAGTAAATGCTGGTTCGATTCCCAAACCTACTCTTACTCCCTAACAGGGCTTAATTTGTGGGGGAATGGTGTGGAACGCAGTTCGGCACTTCTTTTCTCTGCTCCGGCCCCTCCGCTCCCGGCAGCCCGCAAGGAAGAGGAAGCGAGGGTGAGCCTGGAGCGCACGCAGAACCGCCACTCTGCTCTCTAATCCAGCCCTTCCACACAAACAGGTCTATCCTGTAAAGTGCGGCCACGTTTACCCTGCTCCTAAGCCGCTTTTTACTCCGTTTCCGGCCGCGTTAGCCCTTCCTGCGATCCCGAATCCCCTTTAACCTACTCCTACCGCGTCCTAAATTCCCCGGGCAACCCCTTCCGCCCGCGGCATGTATATTGCATGCAAACGAGCGAATTAGCTCGATATTGCATGCAAACGAGCGAATTAGCTATTCCCTAGCATCCCGTAACCCGCGCCCCGACTATCGCTATCTTTCCCTGCCGTTTTGTCGCGCGTTTAACCTGCAAACTTACCGCCTACCCTGACCCAGGCGGTAGAGGCATGGGTAAGGGTAGGTGGAAAGCTTTCCCCCAGCCCCCGCTCACCTGCCCCCGCCGCGATCATGGGTGCCGGTCTCCGTGGCAGCCCCAGTCCTCTCCCCTGCTCCCGAAGCCAAAAAAAAAAGCGAAAAAAACATTGCAGCCCCCCTCCGATGTCCGGACTGGGGCTGCCACGGAGACTGCAACGGCAAAGCAAAGCAAAAAAAACCAAAAGCAATTTTGTTTTTTTTTTTTTTGCTTCGCCGCTGTGTCTGTCCTCCTCCCGGAGCAGGGCGCGAAAAGCAGCCTTGCTCCGGGAGAAGGAGGGACACAGCGGCGAAGCAAAAAAAAACTAAAAGCAATTTTGTTTTTTTTTTTTCAAAAGCGACAATTTTGTTTTTTTTCCAAAAGCGACTTACTTTTGGGATCTGTCAAGATCCCAAAAGTAAGTCACTTTTGGACGCCTGCACAACTTACTATTCTGAAGCCATCAGCAGGAAGACATTGCAATCGTAGCTCCTCCCAAGGAAGACAAAGATGGCCGCCTGCACGGGGGGAAGCTACAATTGGCCGCTCAAGACGTGGCCAAACGTCGTGACGGCGGCCATCTTTGTCTTCCTCGGGAGGAGCTACGATTGCAATGTCTTCCTGCTGATGGCTTCAGAATAGTAAGTTTTGCAGGAGTCCAAAAGCGACTTACTTTTGGGATCTTGACAGATCCCAAAAGTAAGTCGCTTTTGGAAAAAAAACAAAATTGTCGCTTTTGAAAAAAACAAACCAAAATTGCTTTTGGGTTTTTTTTTCTTCGCCGTTGCAGTCTCCGTGGCAGCCCCAGTCCTGACATCGGAGGGGGGCTGCAACGTTTTTTTCGCTTTTTTTTTTTTTTTGGCTTTGGGAGCAGGGGAGAGGACTGGGGCTGCCACAGAGACTGGCACCTATGATCGCGGCCGGGGCTTTTTTCGTTTTATTTTTTTTTGCTTCGCCGATGTCAGTGTCTATGCTACCCTCCTCCCGGAGCAAGGCTGCTTTTCGCGCCCTGCTCCGGGAGGAGGAGAGAACAGACACTGACAGCGGCGAAGCAACTTCCTGGTATCTGTCATTTCAAATTACATTTGAAATGACAGATACCAGCGTGACGTGAAGCCTTAGGCCCGCGCACCCAGGATACTGTATAGGCGCTCTATCCAGTAAAATGGGTTGCGCGGGTCTAAGGCATTACGGACGCGGTTTACATTTACATAAAATTAGTGTTCAGGATCGAGCGGTAGGTGAGCTGCACTGTGCGTGCGGCAACCGCGGGTGCCGTAGGCACTAACGCAGCTCTTCCTACCGCTCGGTACTGGATAGACCCGAATGAAAGGTTTGAATTGGCACAGGTTTGAAAGATGTGATCAGTAATGCCAATTGTTACAGCTTCACCCCTGGTCCTGATGAAGGACACTGCTGCTCACAACTTTCAAACTTATGCTAATTCATCCCCTTTTTGTGTTTCTGGCATAAACATCCCAGAACGGCTTTGTGCCACCTTTTTTCAGGGACCCCTGCTTGGGGGTCTGTGTGTGTGAGAATGAATGTGTGCATGCCTGGGGGATCGGGAGGGAGTGGTGTGAAAATGAATGGAGTCTGCCTGGGGATCAGTGTGTGTGTGTGTGAGAATGACTAGGAGCTTGCCTGGGGGTGTGTGTTTGTGTGTATGTGAGGGAGCCAGTGAGTGTGAGAGTATGAGTGTGTATGAGAAAATCCAAGGGAGTAAGAATTTGTGTGTGTGTGTGTGGGGGGGGGGGGGGGGGGGGGGGGGGGGGGGGGAGAGTGTCAGAGCCTGAGAGTGTCAGTGTCAGTGAGAGCGAGAGGTTATGGTGGGTATAAGAGCATGAATGTGTATGTATGTGACAGTGTATGTGTGAGAGAAAATGGACATGCGAGTATGTATGCAAGAGAGAGAGGATAACCTCCTAATCCCCAACAGTAACAGGGTGACTGGAAATCAAGAGCTCCCACAGAAGGGGACAGCAGGGGCTTTTTAAAATCCTTATTAGCTACTAGCTCCTCTCCCAGCCCAACAAACCCCTATTATCTCCCGTTTAACTTCCCATACACCTATAGTGATGACAGCAGCCGCCACTGATTCAAGATTTTATAGATGCATACTGTGATATATAATATGTATATAGTTCCTATTGTATACAGTTTCTTGTACACCTTTCCTATTGTATTCAGTTTACTTGCCGTTTTCCATCTCCTTTCCTTTATTTCCACCTTTCTCCTCTCCCATCCCTCCTCTCCCCTTTTCTTGCTTGCCCAATCTCCCCTTCCCCTCGTTCATTGTAATCTTCCTCCTTTTCAGTTCATTGTAAACCGGCATGATGTGTTTTTACGGATGTCGGTAAAGAAAAGCTCATAAATAAATAAAATAAATAATGATTGAATGTTATTTGATATATGTGCTGTTTTGAAATATTTTATTGGTATTTGGGAAATTGTAAAAAAATGTATATGATTTTAATTAATAGAAATTCTATTTATCAGTAGTTTTAAAATATTCTCTTATTATGGTTTTACTATTATAACTGATACTTTATGTTTCTTGATTTTATTTGTTTTATGAGGAATGGTGGTTCTATTTTTCTATTGTTAATACACGGAGTCTGGCTTCTTAGAGTTTCCATTTCAGTTTTTGTCTAATTCGTGCTCCTTCATTTTGTATTCTGTATTTGGTGAGGGTCTGTCTCTGCTCTGTGTGTGTGACCATGATGAGAGATTCTGCTAGCATGTAGTGTCTGTATTGGGATCTATAGCAATCAGGTTTGTTTTGTTTCCTCAGTAGGTGGTATATTGGTATTCTAGGACCCAGTGTAATATTTACCCTTGCTTTTTCACAGGTAGGGTTAGTGTTGTTTGAGTCCTTGGTGTTATTACTGTTATGTTACAATGGGATTGCAGTATAGATTTTGAGTATCTTTTTTGCGGGGTTTTGTGTTAGTTCACAATGTGCCTGGCCGTGGAAGCTGTTTGTGCTGCTGTTACTGTGAGGTGACACCAGAAATCCTTTACTACGATGAGCTGTAAGGGAAACATCCAAGCTCCATTGTTGGGGGAAGTTCAGTGGATGCACAGAGTTTAGAGAACTGGAGGTGCAGGATTTATATTGACATTCTGTCCCTTCCTATATATTCCAGACTTCACTCTCATAGCCACATAGAATTAGTTGAATGAGGCTATCAAATAATTTTATAGTAGTTTTACTAGAAGTGTGAAACTGGCCAGCTTTTTAAAATTACGCAGAAGACCCTTTGGCCTTTTTTTTTTTTAACCAATTTTAAAGCAGGATCCATGCTATAGAGGTGGGTGTGATGAAGAAATGTCATTTTGGCTCCCCCCCCCCCCCAAAAAAAAATTCTTCTGTCTAGAGATGCCACTGATTTTCTGTGACCTTAAGCATTAGTACAAGAAGGATTAAGGGGGAATGCTGGAGAGGCTCACAAATGCATTGGCCCCTGGGCGCCAGAGACCCTTGGTGCGCCACTGGGCAAGAGCCATATGGGGCTGCAAGCAGTGGCAAAGAGGAGTGGAGATTTGGCGGGCCGCAAGCAGTGCCCAACCTGCTTGCGACCCAGAAAACCACACAGTCGGTGGGTGTGATCGAGAATGAGGTAGGAGTCGGGGCCAAGACCGGGGGCTGGTGGCGCGATCTGGGGAGGGGGGGGGGGGCACAAGGGAGAAGGCTCGCCTAGGGTGCCTAATCCCCTTGCACTGGCCCTGGAAGCAAGAATGCTATTGCAAGCACAATTTTATATTTAGCTATATCAAGTATTGATTTGAGAAACATTGCAATTTTTATTGAAAAAGGTACGTTTTAGCACTACAAATGCAGTACTTGAGGTTAAATTAGTTGACAATACAGTTTATATAATGGGGGATCGATCCTTGGACCAGTTCTTTTCAACAGTTTTATAAGAAACATAACGGAAGGGTTGTCAGGAAAGGTCTGTCTTTTTGCCGATGATACCAAAATCTCGAACAGAGTGGACAGCCAGGAGGGAGTGGAAATCATGACGAGGGATCTAGTGAAGCTCAAGGAATTTAAGGTCTGGCAGCTAAGATTTAATGCTAAAAAAATGCAGAGTAATGCATTTAGGATGCAAAAACCTAAGGGAGAGTGTACAGTATTGGAGGTGAAATTCTTCTAAGCACAAAGAAAGAGCAGGATCTGGAGGTGACTATTTGATAATCATAAGGGCCAAACAGGTAGATAAAGAGACAGTAAAAGCCAGAAAGATGCTTGGCTACAAAGTGAGAAAATTGATCAGCAGAAAAAATGAGGTGATATTGCCCCTGTATAAGTCCCTGGTGAGACTGCACTTAGAATACTGTGTGCAATTCTGGAGACTGCACCTTCAAAAGGATATAAACAGGATGGAGTAGGTCCAGAGGGTTGCTTGTAAAATGGTAACTGGTCTTCATTCTAAAGCACTTGGGGACAGACAAAGATCTAAACATGCAGTAGTTAATATTGTGAGTGTCCATGTACAAGCTTTGGTTTGGGAAAATACCTTGAGCCAGGTGTGACTTGATGAAACATAGAAACATAGAAACATAGAAATGACGGCAGAAGAAGACCAAATGGCCCATCCAGTCTGCCCAGCAAGCTTCCCTCATTTCTTCTCCCATACTTATCTGTTTCTCTTAGCTCTTGGTTCTAATTCCCTTCCACCCCCGCCATTAATGTAGAGAGCGGTGGAGGAGCTGCATTGTAAAGGTGATATTCACCCCCCCTCCCCCCTCCGGAAGGTGACGGGAACAAGCTACTCTACTCTGAATCAACTTGATGGTGGCCCAAGAGCATATGTGGGTAGAGGATACAAGATGATGCAACCTCTAGGTGAGAATGGAAAGGAAAAGCAAGGGTCAAATGATGTCATATGCATCCCGAATTTCCAAAAGTCATTGTTCCATTAGCTTTTTTCAGCTGAGTTCAGCCCTTCTTTGTGAAGAATCTGTACAGGTAAGTTATGGCTTTGGGGCATTAGAAGAAGAGCATTTAATAGTGGCAGCAGGGGAAAACATTTACATACTGGAAGTGGCAAGAGAGCTGCCCTGTATTTGCAAACACACTTTATCCTGTAGGTTGCAGTCCATGCACAGCCTTTGCTTTACCTCATTTTTTACTTTTATCATACAGCTGATCTCGGTACAGTCCTGAAGCTGAATCTTTTGGGGACTTTTGGAGAGATCCTTTGTATCCCAAATATACACAACACTGTTTCCTGCACATGTTGCCCATAGCTGATCCATCTGAAACATATGCAAAAAATAAAGTATTACATATACATCAGTCAAAAAGTACATAAAAAGGAGTTTATGTTGACAGACTTATTAGGTACCTCAAGAAGCAGCTGAAAGCAGTTAAAAGGAGAAGCGATCTCTTTCACGTCCTTTGGAATCATCACTTCTTTCACAGCTGACCCATTCTTTCTTACTGCCAGTATTCTGTCACCTGTACCTGTGTGCATTTCAAATATTAAGGTATTTATTTCATATCACAGTATAACAAACCAAGTAACTAAAGGAGAAAAGTTCTTTCATGGCAAGCATCTGAATTATTCATAACAAGGAAAATACATGGCAAATATTTCTTTAAGCAAACCGATATCAAATATTTGAAACTTCCAATACAAACTGAACTACAATTCTCTTGTTCAGATTTTTTGTTTTTTTTTTAATTAAGATTTTAACTGTAAAAACCTTCCAAATACACTGACACAGGGTCCCTTTCCATTTTCTCATGGTTGCATCTCTCCTATGATATAATTCAATATTGTTCTGCTGATTCATAGGAAAGATGCAACCATGAGAAAATGGAAAGGGACCCTGTTTCAGTGTATTTGGAAGGTTTTTACAAAACAAAAAAACAAAACAAAAACTGAACAAGTGAGAGAATTCTAGTTAGTTTGTACTGGAAGTTTCAAACTTATAGTTTACAGTTTCTATTTCTGATTTATATACCAACTTCTCAAGTGACAGAGCGGTTTAGAATATTCATAAATACAATAATTACATCAGCACAGCAATATAATACATCAGCATAAAATATCAAAACTACAAGATCAGTTTCATTAAGTATAACAAATACCATAAAATAACTCAAGTAAATAAGCTAATCAGTTCTCCTAATAATCCACCCTTCAAAACATACCCCCTCGCCTCTGAACTGTGATATTTGAAGCCATGCTAGCATGCTAGATGTGCACAAGATGCTAATATAATGTACTGCGAATGAAAGACATCTGTAAAACAAAGCCAGATATCCAAATAATCAATTAACGGTTCAGTATTGTTACCACATATAATTCTTACATAATTCTTGAGTGGTCAAGCTGTCATTCTCCCAGCATAGCTGATCAGCTAAGACAGCTTGCTCTGAGTGTCAAGTGCAATTTTGGAATGCAGATACAGATTTCCCATGACTGTACTAACTGCTTCCTTCTTGCCTTTTAGACAGTGATATTCTTTTAGCAAATAGATAGGAAAGGCAGCAACAGATAGATATTAAAAGCAAAGTGAAGGGAAGGAGAAGTGATGGGGGGGGGGGGGGGGAAGAGAGAAAGAGGCAAGTAATTAAGGTTTTTGCATGCAGCCAGAAATTAGCAAAGAGAAGGTGCAGAGAAGAGTAAATGAGAAAAGGGGAAAGCCAACAGTTGCTCAGCAGCACATGGCTCGTAGGGAGGTATCTTCAAAGGATACTAATGAAGCATTAGATTTAGGGCATTCCAGAGAAGTTCCAATAATAATAAAAAAAAGAAGTCCATATGCCTATAAATAAAGAACCTGAGCTAAAAGATTCCAATTTATCCCTATCAACTGAAAAGCAGAATATTAATATAAACAAAAAAAAACACTTTGAAATGTCTGTATGCGAATGCGAGAAGTCTAAGAAGTAAGATGGGAGAGTTAGAGTGTATAGCAGTGAATTTTGTCAGACTTAATTGGCATCTCAGAGACATGGTGGAAAGAGGATAAACCAATGGGATAAGGCTATACCAGGGTACAAATGATATCACAATGATAGAGAGAAGCAATTTGGTGGCGCTTTATGGCATTTTAGAAGCACAGTCTAGATGTATTCCATGCATTAAGGTGTAAAGAAGGCCAAATGATGGCTGGCGTGGTTAAAAAGTGAGGTGAAAGACTATTTTAGTCAAAAGATCTTCATTCAAAAATTGGAAGAAGGATCCATCAGAAGAAGATAAGATATTGCATTGGCAAGTTAAATGTAAGACATTGATAAGACAGGCTAAGAGAGAATTTGAAAATAAGTTGGCCAGAGGCAAAAACTCAAATAATTTTTAAAAATATATCCAAAGCACAAAGTCTGCAAGGGAGTTGGGTTGGACCATTAGATGATCGTGGGGGTTAAAGAGGCATATAGGGAAAATAAAGCCATCATGGAAAGACTAAACAAATTCTTTATTGAAGAGGATGATGGGGAGATACCCGATCCAGAGACAATTTACAAGGGTGACGTTTCAGATGAAATTAACCAAATCACGGTGAACCTGGAAGATGCAAGTAGGCCAGATTGACAAACTAAAGAGTAGTAAATCACCTGGACTGGATAGCATACCCTCCAGAATTTTGAAAGACCTAAAAATGAAATTTCATACCTATTACAATTAATTTGTAGCCTATCATTAAAATCATCCGTTGTATCTGAAGACTGGAAGATGGCCAATGTAACCCTGATATTTAAAAAGGGCTCCAAGGGTGATCTGGGAAACTACAGACTAACTTCAGTGCCGGAAAAAATAGTGAAAACCATTATATAAATCACAACACATTTAGATAGACATGGTTTAATGGGACACAGCCAGAATGGATTTACCCAAGGGAAGCCTTACCTCACAATTCTCCTACATTTTTTTTTTGAAGGGGGTGAATAAACATGTGGACAAAGGTGAACCAAAAGATGTGTATTTGGATTTTCAGAAGGTGTTAGACAAACTCCCTCACGACAGGCTTCTAAGAAAACTAAAAAGTCATGGGATAGCAGGCAATGTCCTTTTGTGGATTGCAAGTTGGTTAAAAGACAGGAAAGAGTAGGATTAAATAGTCCGTTTTCACAGTGGAAAAAGGTAAACTGTGGAGTGCCTCAGGGATCTGTACTTGGACTGGTGCTTTTTAATATTTATAAATGATCTAGAAAGGGGATAACGAGTGAGGTGATCAAATTTGCATGTGACAAAATTATGCAGAGTAGTTAAATCTCAGCGGATTGTGATAAATTGCAGGAAGACCTTGTAAGACTGGAAGATTGGGCTTCCAAATGGCAGATGAAATTTAATGTGGACACTTGCAAGGTGATGCATATAGGGAAAAATTACCCTTGCTGTAGCTATACAATGCTGTAGTTATACAAAGTCATCTTAGAAGTTACCACCCACAAAAGAGATCTAGGCATCAGAGTGGATAATACATTGAAATCCTTGGCTCAGTGTGATGTGGCAGTCAAAAAAGCAAACAATGTTACGTATTAGGAAGGGAAAGGCAAATAAAACGGTGGATGTCATAATGCCTCTGTATCGCTCCATGGTGAGACCCCACCTTGAATACTGTCTGTAATTCTGGTTGCCACAACCCACCAAAAAAAGATAGTTTCACTGAAGAAATTGCTGAAAAGTGCGACCAAAATAAGGTGCATAGAACGGCTCCCCAATGAGGAAAGGCTAAAGAGGTTAGGGCTGACAGCTTGGAGAAGAGAGGCAAGATATAAGAGGTCTACAATATCATACAAGGACTTTAACAGGTTAACATAAAATGGTTATTTATTCTCTCAGATAAGAGATACTAGTGCATTGGAGGCAGGCTACATTTCCATGGGCCACCCTGTAGAAGGACTAGGGGGCACTCCATGTAGTTAGCAAGTAGCTCATTTAAAACAAATCTGAGAACATAAGAAATTGCCATGCTGGGTCAGACCAAGGGTCCATCAAGCCCAGCATCCTGTTTCCAACAGAGGCCAAAACCAGGCCACAAGAACCTGGCAATTACCCAAACACTAAGAAGAACCCATGCTACTGATGAAATTAATAGCAGTGGCTATTCCCTAAGTATAATTGATTAATAGCCATTAATGGACTTCTCCAAGAACTTATCCAAACCTTTTTTGAACCCAGCTACACTAACTGCACTAACCACCTCAAGGCATAGTTAAGCTCTGGAAATCATTGCCAGAGATGTGGTTATGGCAGTTAATATAAATAGGTTTAAAACAAGGTTTGGTTAAGTTCCTTGAGGAGAAATCCATAAACTGCTATTAATCAATAAGGAATAGTAACTTGGGGTCTATTTGATGTTTGGAACTTGTGACTTGGATTGGCCACTGTTGGACACTGGGCTGATGGACCCTTGGTCTGACCCAGTATGGCATCTCTTGTACTTTTATGTTCTAGAATGCAGAAAGAATCCAGTAAAGAGATGGAGAAAGGATTGAATACTTATGTTGCAAACTTAGATTCTAAGCCCTCTACTTATAGGGAATCACTTACTGTACGTGAATGTAACTCATCTTGAGCTACCAATGAAATAGGTGTGAGCTAAATCTAAATTTTAAAAATAACTCAATTTAAATATAGACTTATTTTCTATAGTTCTAACAGTCCATACAGCACTGGCATACTCTCTCATTTTTGCACTCAAGGTTTCATACAGAAACCTTTTTCTGTGTGTATCTTCAAATCCCTTAGAAGCAGCTCTGAAATTGGTACAGAATTCAGCAGCTAGGATCATCACAGGGATATTACTGAAGGAACATATAGGAAAATTAGTTCTTACCTGATAATTTTCATTCCTGTAGTACCACGGATCAGTCCAGACCATGGGTTAAGCCCCCCTTCCAGCAGGTGGAGACAGAAAGTTCTAAGGGTAGCCTATATAAGGATGGAACCCACCCTGGAACCCTCAGTATAACCATTGTCAAAGCAGAAAGTACAAGATCAAGCAAGTAACAGGATAACTGGTAATTTAATTTAAACCAAGAAAATAACAGAACAATTGAATGAACTGTGTAACTAAACGCTCTTGTATATCTACCCCTGATCATCGTAATGATACTTCCGGTGCCTATCAGTAAATTCCAGGAAGATGATGCAGAGATAGAAAAAGAAAATCCTACGATCGGGGGTTCGGTCTCTCCGACTTCCCCTGGTTCATAACCTGGAATTTCTGCCGGGGCGGGACAGCGGGGCAATATTTCAGTTTTGGGCCTCTCAGGGGTTGTTGTTCCTATACCATATGCTGGATGAGGGAACAGGCCACATATTGGATTTTGCAACTATACAAAGTACATATCATATTCCAGCCAAACAGTTTTATGCTTTTCTTCAGGCTCGTCACTACATTCG
Source organism: Rhinatrema bivittatum (assembly GCF_901001135.1). Taxonomy (NCBI): domain Eukaryota; kingdom Metazoa; phylum Chordata; class Amphibia; order Gymnophiona; family Rhinatrematidae; genus Rhinatrema; species Rhinatrema bivittatum. The sequence goes on along the minus strand of NC_042616.1, from coordinate 795,553,627 downwards.
TTCATGTGCATGGACTGCAACGGACATAGTGGCAGAAATTAAATTTGCTACTGCTACCTTTGAGACTGCTTATCATACTAATACCATTACTGGATGGAAGACTCTGGGACAGAAACTCCGCAGTTTGGACAGGGCGTCGCATTTGGCGGGCCGATGGACCGAGGCCTTCAACTCTCCGGTTACCACTGCACATATTCGTACTGCCTTTGCACGCTTGCAGAAACTCCTTCCAGATATTGGTCTGCGGGAAGTGCAGTTCAAAATTTTGCACTGGCTCTACTGTGATGACATCCGGAGATTTCAGATGCGATTGGCCCCCACGTCGTTGTGCATTAAATGTGGCTTGCTGCCTGGGACATTGGCTCATAGATTATTTGATTGTTCGACGCTCCGAGTGTTTTGGGCAGCCATAGAGACTGTGCTGAATACCTGTCTGGGAGTGACTGTTCGACTCACAGGGCTGGTGCTCCTGCGTAGCTCGTTGCCACCCTCTTTGTTGGTCTAAGGTTAAATTTGAGAGAGTGGTCATTATGCAGGCGTGCCGCACCATCCTAAAGGACTGGTTGACTCCGGACCATACACCTACATTTAAGGCCTGGGCTCGGCGCATGGCTGAACTGGTTCTCTTGGAACGAATGGACTTTCTATTGGGCCGCCGGAGCCCGGATAAAGTTTATTGTGCTTGTTGGGATGCCTATGTGTTAACAATGTCTACAGAAATGCAGGATGAGCTCCGGGCGAATGGGTACACGTCTACTTGGGCTGTTCAAGGGGGGGGGGCTTCAAGTGGGGGGGGGTGAGTGTGACACATTGCGGTGTGAATGAGTGACTGGGGGAGGGGGGGGAGGAGGGGATACAGGGTACAGGTTGGAAATTAAGTTAAAAGGTGGGTCAGGAGGTGACAACCCTGATGTAACTATTGTTCAACCTTTTGTCTTGAGTTCCTTTGTTTATTGTCAATATAGCTTTGGTTGTTCGTTCGTACTTGGTTGCTACAAGCTTGATGTACCAATAAAAAATACGATTCTGGCAAAAAAAAAAAAAAAGAAAAAAGAAGAATTCGAGCGGACAGAAGAATGGGCGGGCGTCTGGACTGATCCGTGGTACTACAGGCACGAAAATTATCAGGTAAGAACTAATTTTCCTTTCCCTGTACGTACCCGGTTCAGTCCAGACCATGGGATGTCCCCAAAGCGTCCCTACAAAGGGTGGGACCCAGACAGTCCCGCTCGAAGCACCTGCCGACCAAAGGAACCAAAGACTGGAGCCTGAACATCAAGTCGGTAGTGACGAGCAAAAGTAAGAAGAGATTTCCATGTAGCCGCCCTACATATTTCTTGCGGAGACACAGATTGAGACTCCGCCTAAAAGGCCGCTTGAGAACGTAAAGAATGAGCTTTTAGGCCTTCAGGAACTGGTCTGCCCTTGCAAATGTAGGCAGAAAAAAATCGCATCCTTCATCCAGCGAGCGATCGTAGCCTTAGAAGCTTGCTTCCCCCTGTTGGGTCCACTCCACAGGACAAAAAGATGATCGGAGACCCGAAAATCATTAGTGACCTCAAGATAACGCAATAAGACTCGTTTGACATCAAGACGATGAAGATCACTACCACCAGACGCCGCAATATCCTCTGGCGAAAAAGCAGGGAGTTCCATGGACTGGTTAATATGAAAAGACGAAACCACCTTAGGTAAGAAAGAAGGTACGGTCTTGAGAGAGACGCCGAGTCTGAGAAACGTAAGAAAGTGTCTCTACAGGATAGAGCTTGGCGCTCAGACACTCTCCTGGCTGAACAAATAGCGACCAAGAAGACAGTCTTGAGAGTCAAGTCTTTGAGAGTGGCACGATGGAGAGGCTCGAACGGTGCCGTACAAAGAGCTCGAAGTACCAAATTTAAACTCCATGACGGACAAAGAGGGGACAAGCGGTTTCAGGTGCTTAGCGCCCCTGAGAAAACGTACAACATCTGGATGAGAGGCGATCGCCCGACCTTCAGTGGTGCCCAGGAGGGAACCAAGAGCCGAAACCTGAACTCGCAGGGAACTGACCGATAGACCCTTGGAGAGACCACGCTGAAGAAAGGTGAGTATCACCGCAACGGAAGGCGAACGTGCCGAAACACCCAACTCCTCGCAGATGTTTTCAAAAACCTTCCATTCTCGGACATAGGTAAGCAATGTTGACTGTTTGCGAGCCCTAAGGAGGGTGGCAATAACTTCTGCCTTATATCCTCTGCGTCTCAAATGTCTCCGTTCAAAGCCATGCTGCTAGACAGAAGCGATCCGCTTGGTTGAAAAATACGGGACCCTGCTGCAGAAGATGGGACAGGTGACTGAGACGAAGAGGTCAGTCTGCCGTGAGATTCACCAGGTCCGCGAACCACAGCCGTCAGGGCCATGAGAATGACCAGTCTGCGATGAAGCTCTATTCTCCGTAGAACCTTTCCCACTAACGGCCACGGTGGGAACATGTAAAGTAGCACGTCGGAGGGCCAGGGAAGAACCAGTGCATCCACCCCCTCCGAACAATGCTCCCTCCACCGGCTGAAGAACCGGGGAACCTTGGCGTTGGATAGAATCGCCATGAGGTCCAGGTGAGGGGGACCCCACCTGTGCACAATTAGGTCCATCGCTACATCTGACAACTCCCACTCACCGGGATAGAGAAGTTGTCGACTGAGAAAGTCGGCTTGAACATTCTCCTTGCCTGCTATGTGAGAGGCCGCCAGGCGATCCAAGTGCCTCTCTGCCCAGAGAAAGAGCTTGCTGGCCTCTAGCGCCATTAGACGACTTCGAGTCCCCCCTTGTCAATTTACGTAAGCCACCGTGGTGGAATTGTCTGATAGCACCCGGACCGCTTTGTGGCAAATCAGAGGAAGAAAAAATTTGAGAGCCAGGCGAACCGCTCAGGCTTCTAGACGATTGATGTACCTCTGAGGCTGGGACAGGGACCGGGACCAGAAACCTTGAGTCATTTGAGATTGGCAACCAGAGAGGCTGGCATCTGTCGTCACTATGACCCAAGAGGGAGTCAAAAGAGGCATCCTCTTGAGAAGGTGTGCCGGGGAGAACCACCATTGTATATTGGCAATGGTAGAGTCAGAGAGAGGAAGAATCTCCTGGTACTGTTCAGACATCGGCTTCCAATGGGATAAAGCTCTCTGTAAAGGACGCATATATGAGCAAACGCCCAGGGGACGAGATTGATCGTGGAAGCCATGGTCCCTAGAACCTGCAGGTAATCCCACGCCGTGGGAAGCGGTAGAGAGATGAAAATGTTCAAACTGATCGATCAGGCTGAGTGTCCGCGAGTCCGAAAGAAAATCTTTCCTGACCAGAGTGTTGAAAAGAGCACCCAGGAATTCCAACTCTCATGAGGGCCGAAGATTGCTTTTGGAGTAGTTGATTATCCATCTGAGAGATGTGAGTAGGGCTAGAACTCTGTTTACTGCGTGCGTGCAAAGAGCGGTGGACTTGGCCCTTACCAGTCATCTAGATAAGGATGGACTAATATTCCTTTCCGGAGAGCTGCTGCAACGACTACCATGATCTTGGTGAAAGTGCGGGGAGTGGTGGCAAGACCGAATGGGAGGGCCCGAAACTGGAAGTGCTGGCCTAGGATCTGAAAATGAAGGAACTTTTGATGTTCCCGACGGATGGGAATGTGAAAATAAGCCTCCGTCAGATCGAGGGAAGCGAGGAACTCGCCGGGACGGACCGCCGCAATTACTGCACGCAAGGTTTCCATCTTGAAACGGGGAACCTTGAGGGCCCGATTGACCCTTTTAAAATCCAGAATGGGGCGAAAGGAATTGTCCTTTTTGGGAACAATGAAGTAAATTGAATACTGGCCAGCGCCCTGTTCTTGCACCGGAACCGGAAGGATCGCCCCCAATTCCTGAAGTCTCAACAGGCTGTGACAAACTGCAGGTCGCTTGGAACGGCTGCAAGGGGACACAATATATAGATCCGGCAGGTCCCTGGCAAACTAACGCGTAGCCGCGTTCTATCACTTCGAGGACCCAGAGATCAGATGTGATTTTGGCCCACTCCTTGAGAAACAGAGAAAGACGCCCACCTAAGTTTCGTGCGGAGGAATGGACCGGCCAAACCTCATTGGGGAGCCGACTTAGTGGTCATGAGTTGCTGATGGCCATCTCGGAAACCTCGACGACCGCGAAAGGAATGGGACCAATACTGTGACCTGGATATGCCCCCCCTGGGGAAGGAGCCACGGGCCCTATTGCCGTAACGGCGGTTCCCCCTGAAGAGAGTGCAAGTCGGAAAAAAGACTTCAACTGTTTGGGACAGTCCTCTGGCAGCTTGTGGACCTTGTTCTCACCCAACGACTTAATAAGCTGCTCCAGGTCCTCACCAAAAAGCAACTTGCCCTTGAAAGGAAGAGTGCCCAACTGAACCTTAGAAGAAGCATCAGCGGACCAATTACGTAACCAGAGAAGACGTCTGGCCGAAACCGCAGAAACCATAGCCTTTGCTTGGACCCGAAGCAAGTCATAGAGGGCATCCGCACCATAGGCTATAGCGCCCTCCAAGCGTTCAGCTTGCTCAGCCTCTGCAGACGGGAGGTCCTGGGTGCTGAGTAACTGTTGCATCCACCTAAGGCTTGCCCACTGCATGAGACTACTGCAAATTGTTGCCTGGACTCAGAGAGCTGAAACCTCAAAAATGCGTTTCAAATAAAAATCAAGCTTACGGTCCTGCACATCCCGTAATGCTGTGGTGCCCACCACCGGAATGGTGGTACGTTTCGTCACCGCAGTGACAGAAGAATCTACCTTTGGAATCTTTAACATGTCCAGGCAATCCTCAGGAAGCAGGTAGAGCTTTTCCATAGCCCTATCAACTTGAAGACCCATCTCTGGGGACTCCCATTCCCTGAGGAGGAGCAAGTGGTGCATTGGATGAAACGGGAAAGTATGCGGTAACGCCCTGAGTCCCGCCAGGACCGGGTCCGCATTTGGCATCATCGCCCCCGCCACAGAATCATCTGGTGGGGCATCAATTCCCAATTCCTGGAGAACAAAGGGAATAAGAGGCTCCAGTTCCTCCAGCTGAAATAAGCGCAGGACACAGGGATCGTCACCCTCTAGCAGGGGGGCTTGAGCCGTGGTATCATTATCCCCTTCATCAAACGGGTCTAAAGGAGGCTGGGGGGAGGGGGGGGGGGGGGAGGGAGTTCCTGGGACTACCCGAACCGAGCCCTGAGGGTCCGGAACAACATCGGGGGACGGCACAGGCAAAAAAGGAGGTTTCAGGGGAGGGGGAACAATTGGAGGGGGGTCCAAGTATGATTCATGTAACAAAAGAACAAAATCTGAGGAAAAACGGGTCCGTGCCGAATTTGTCACGGGGGGGGGGGGGGGTGCGAGCCACCACCCCGAGAGCGAACCGGGCTCAAATCGGGGGGGGGAAAAGTGGAGAAATCGGGTCCCCTGCCCCCGGAGAAGCAGGAAATGTTTCATCACAAACACCTAAAATGGGCGCTGTTCCTGGGATGGGAACAGCTTGGCAGCACGTCGGGGAGCCCTTCCCCGAGGTCTAATAGTTGGTGGCTCGAAAGAGGAGCCTCCCCCCCCCCCCCCCCGAAAGTCACCTGGAGCATACCCCCTCGCGGGAGAGTCGGGAGGCCGACTCTCCACAAGCTACACAACAAAGCGGCCGTGGCATGAAGGAAGCAGCCGCGATACTAATTGAAAACAGCTGACCGGGGAGCCCCTGAGAAGCTGGGCGGGAGATTGAACCCTGCTCCCTCCTCACAAAATAAACTGCTGCCTTTCTTTTTTTAAAACAAAGAACATAGAATTTATTATTAAAAATTTGCTCTGTGAATCTCTGTGAAAAAAAAAAGAGATACTCTTAATCCAATAAAATATTCTATTTTATTCACAGAGGCAGGGGAATCATCTTCCTCCCTGAAAACTCAACCGAGGAATGGGCATCTCGGGGCACGGCAGCAGAGAAAAGTGGGGAGAGGGACTGGCACCACCAGTATCACCCACACAAGGTCACCAGGAAGGGAACCTAGGCTGATAGAAATCAAGGGGCAAAGCCCCCTAGGAACCCCAAGAGCGAGGGAGACAGAACTGTCTGCCCTAACACAGTCAGTCAGAGAAAAAATTCTGTTTTGTTTTTTTTTAAATACTTAAGAAGCAAACTAAAAATGTACTTGCGTGAGCTTGCCCCAGAAGAAAGAAGAAGAAAGCACAGAGGGCAAGCTAACAGGGAACCAAAGGGTGAGCTGTTCCACCTGCTGGAGACAGACAAATACTGAGGGTTCCAGGGTGGGTTTCATCCTTGTATAGGCTACCCTTAGAACTTTGGTCTGTCTCCGCCTGCTGGAAAGGGTGCTTAACCCATGGTCTGGACTGATCCGGGTACGTACAGGGAATACCCCGATTCTAATTGATTTACACTTCTTACCAATTAAATGAGGAATTATTTTTAAAATCATCATGCTCGTATTTAAGGGCATTAATAAAATTGCCCCCCCCCCACTTAGATTTAATGCAGCTTTGAAATTATACCAACCATCTTGCAGCCTGAGATCCTCAAGTCAATTCTTATTGACAGTACCCTCTCAAAAAATCATTCGTCTCAATGAGATGAGAAAAGCTGTTTTATGTAAAAGGGCCCATTACTAAAGAACTCCCCTCCCCCTCAACCTAAAGAAAGAAATATATCTTTATTGAAGTTCAGAAAACATCTTAAGGCTCACTTATTCTCTAGGGCCTTCATGGATGCATAGCAGTTGGAAGATCAAGCTGATTAGTCTAAAAATGGGCTACCAGCATTGTGGAGTAGCATAAAATCTAAGTATTATTATTATTTTTTAACATTAGGATTTTATTAGTTATAATTTTTGTCTGTTATTGATTTATGAGTTTATTATGTATGTTACTTATGTTAAACCGCATAGACATTATGTTAAACCGCATAGACATTTTTGATTTGTGGTATTTAAATATTTTAAATAAATAAAAATTTGGCACAGGCCTCTCTGGAAACCTTTGCCAGCCAAAGGACTGGAAAGGAATTTGAACTTGGATTCCTTGTGCCACTGGGTCAGCCCCTCCCACTTACATTCTTTATCCTCTTTCTATGCCAAAAGATATTACTGGTTTTATTAACAGAAACTGATTTTTTTTTTTAATGTAGCCATATAACATGCAGACAAGGGAACAACCCAACACACCATGAACAATGGTTTCTACTCTGCAAACAGGCCCTATAGGACAGATGACATGAACCTAGAATCCAGGTGGGAGGCCACGTCTAGACAGCAGTGACTTGTCACTTTGTAAACTGAGCACCACATTGCAACTTTGTAAAAGCAAGTGTTGCTTACCTGTAACAGGTGTACTCACAGGACCGCAGGATGTTAGTCCTCACATATGGGTGACATCACAGGATGGAGCCCTGTACGGAAAACATTTCTGTCAAAGTTTCTACAAAGCTTTGACTGACACTGGCACACTGAGTGCACTGAGCATGCTCAGCCTGCAATTATCCCTGTGAGCCACAGGTGTCTCCCTCAGTCCCGTCTTATAGCTAAAAGTGCAAGCGAAAATAAAATAAAAGGAAAAACATATTCAGACCCAACTCCGCAGGGTGGCAGGTGGGTTTCGTGAGGACTAACATCCTGCTGTCCTGTGAGAACACCTGTTACAGGTAAGCAACACTTGCTTTCTCACAGGACAAGCAGGATGGTAGTCCTCACATATGGGTGAGTACAGAGCTGAGGATGCCCGAGAGTGCACCAAATGCACCCAAGACGCACGAAAGGCACAATGACGGGGGTGGAATTTGGAACAGAGGGCATCCTGAAACCCTTAACGGGTTGGTGGAAAGATGTTGGGTAGTTAAACCGAAAAGAATAAGAGTAGACGGACTGGCCAAACATGGAGCATGCCGGCTAGTCGTATCTAAGCCATAATGGGTGCGAAGGTATGGAGAGAACTTCAGGTTGCAGCCTGATAAATATGTACAAGCAGAAGCGGCCGAAGGGAAGCTATTAAGGCTGGGACCAACGCAACAGAGTGTGGTTACACACAGTGCTGTAGTGAAATGCCTGCTTGTTGGTAGAAAAGTGATACAGACCGTCAATTAGGAGGAATAGGTCTGTTTTCACACTGGAACTCGCAGCTTGACTCTTGCCACAGAAGGAAAGAATTAAGTGGAATTCCTATGGAATGTAGTGTGATCTAGATAGAATGCAAGTGCACTATTACTGTCCAAGAAGTGGAAAAAACCCTCTCGCTCTGGTGAGAGAGAGGTATTGGGAAAAATGGGCAGAGTTTATCCTGAGTAAGGTGAGATGCAATGTCTATCTTAAGAAAGATAGGAAGTTGAATGCGTAAAAACCACTCGGTGACTGAGGAACGCAGGGTCGGATGAGTATGTAACAAAGTGTTTAACTCACTGACCCTGTTGGCAGAAATGACATTTATGAGGGAAAGAATTTCCCATATCAAACTGTGAAATGAGAGGAATGGAAAGGCTCGAACAGAGAACGTATGAGGCTTATGAGGATAAGACAGGTTCCATTCCATGACTAGTGAAAATAGAGGCGGCTTGATCAGTGGATAATCCATGGTAAGCTGACTCAAAAGGGGTTTACCGTAAATCGGGTATCCCCACTCCCAAACACTACACCAATTGGAACAGAGGTGTACCTATGTGGAGTATGTCTGGGGAGCAGAATCCGAGGAAGCAAGAGAAGAGTGTGGTGTAGAAAAAGAAAAAAGGGTAATACTCTTTTGTATGCGTCATGTGGTAAATCATGCCATTTTGAATGGTAGGTTTTATGTGTGGAAGGTTTTGTGACGCTACCAGTACGTGAGAAGGGAAATTGGTTACTAGTGTGATAGATTGAGAAGTATGGGAAGCATACTGGTCTTGGCCAGGACGTGGGTCTGAGGAACAGTGAACCCCGTCCCGGTTCAACATTAGAAGTGCTGGCTATGAGAGGCAGCAGAAGAGACACATTTAAGAGGCCCTTGATGGAAGAAAGGTGTCTATGGGAACGCATTGGAAACATGTGTAGGGAGTAGAATCTGTGCACCGTATGGTTCGATTCGGACGCAGAGGGCAAGATCGGTTGACTTCAGCATTAGAAGATTTTTCCCGCTACACATGTAGTCTGAGCCCATTCGAGAGGATGGAAACCTACATGGAGAAGGTCTCCTGGTGCGTTCAGTAAATCTGTTAGATAAGTGGCCCGAGGATGCATGAAGTGAGCAAGGGCCAAGGGTAGAGCTGCGCAGCTTCCTTGCAGAGCAGCAAAGAGGTTGTGCGTACTTGTGTGTTGGAGAGCACATTGTCCCTATGCTGTCTGTCTGTATGCACAAAGATTTGTTGCAGAGGCAGTATTTGAAAGGCACCAAGCTCCAGGACGTTCATGTGAAACTGTGCCTGGAGTGGAATAGACGCATATTGGGTTGAGAAGCTTTTAGATCAAACTGTACAACCCTGAGTAAATGCGAGCATGAGCAGAATCAGACTAGGTTTTGGTTCTAGATCTGCAATATGGATGAGGGATGAAAGCGGTTGAACAGCTTAGACCCACTGATAATGGAATTTCACTGAATCTAACTCATAGCAGTTTTGGATCTATGAGGAAAGTACATAGTGAAAAAAACCCTATGGCCCGGCAATGAAGAATTGAGGGGCTGAAGTTATGGAAAAATACGCTCAGGGACATGTAAGAATCTATTAGAATGTCTGCACGTATGCTGGACAGGAAGGTCATTATGACTGTGGTGTCCAGAAGTGTTGTATAAGGGATTTATGGCAGTGACAGTAATCCCAGTTAGTAAATGTATAGTGAGTCATGAAGAAGTGAGCTCCTTGCGTGGAGTGACTGGTTATGCAGCTGTCCATGCAAGGAAAAGCGTGAATGATGTTGCACTCCGCAGAGAAACAGCATTCGCCGATAGTGATTCAATGAATACCGCAGTTGCCGAAGCTGGTGTAACCGGCAGAGCTTGGGATTGTAATATTGTTGACTCACCATGAAGCACATAGAAAGATTAGAGGTAATGTACTTACTGCGATATGGAAGCATGGTAACGAGAGATACCATTTTACCTGTACCTTCTGAAGAAAGTTGGTATTTCTGAGGTCCAGGATGGGTGGAGAGTTGAAAGAAAGAATAGTGTAATTAAAACTCCCCAACCCCCCCTTCCCCCCTCTGTGCTTTGTAGTGTCTGGTGGAGTGTACCGGGAACCTTGATACAAGGTGGGGTGGCTGCTCTGATATCCGGCCAGTTGGGAGACCAGGTGGTGTCCAACTGGAGGGGCTGATGTAATTTGGATATCATGTAACCTCCCATGGGAGCGTGAGTGGTAAAGTCTTACCCGCATTTCTGTGTGCTGTACAAGGACACATCGAGACCTGTCGTCAGGCTTTGAGGTGGACTTGCACTTGAGGCAGTATTTGCTGGATCTCGTGTTTAGCAGATCAGCGAATGCACCTGGAACTTTGGTTCTGAAGCAGGAACCAGAAGCCAGAGCATTAATCAGTACAGAGCCTCGTTGCTGAAAAAGGGAGTAAGCCCTGATGCAATCCCAGAGAAATGATAGAGTGGTTTCTCCTGGTATTGTGGTTGACATAGCTAACATAGCGATATGTGACACCAATATGGTTCTTGGACGGTACATGACCTAGAACTTTTCGAACCATGTGGCCCAAATTAGAGAACATATCTCAATGGGAATGCCACAGAAGCGGGTACTTACCATCCGACGTGGATCGCCGAAGGACGAGCTGGTGAAGATTGCTGGCTCCGTGGATTTCTGGAGTCCTCGAGGGGTAGCCTTTGGATGTACATGTTTGTCTCAACTCTGATGCCTGTGATGGCGCAGGTGTAGAGGAGACAGGCTGAGCGTGGCTGGCGCTTACACCGTAATTAGCGGAGGGCCACAATCCCGCACCAATGATGGCGGGGCATGCCCCGAGAACAGGGGAGCCGATTAACGAGCTCGCGAACCCGATCCTCGTTGCAGTGGCTCGACGTCTCGTGATGCCAGTGCAGAATTCTTCGGACCTCGATCCGGTGTTTCTGGAGCACAGAGGACTGCCAAAACTGTGCAGAATTGTGCCGATGTTGCTCAGCCCGAGCATTGTCCAGCATCGAGAAAGATAACACCAATGTGCTGGATGGCGTCTGTGGCGGACGGTCACCATGTTGGTGATGATGCATGCCACGGTGCTCGGCCCAGTCTGTGCCAGTGCTGAGATGGAAGCCCTCGTCTTGGATGGCATTGATGAAGGACTGTCAGCATGCCTGCTCTGCTCCTGGCACTATGTAGTGTCGTAGGCTAATACGGAGCTTTAATAAGAACCCAAAGCATGGAGCACTGTGTTCAGGCGAGGGCATTACATGGCAGTGCTATGTCTGTATTGACGGTGTCGATGGCGGCCGAAGCGGCCTCGAGGGTATCATCAAAAAATGTATGTGAAAGAATGTCGATGACTCGGCCAGAGCAATGACGACAGTGACTGAGCACTGACGGCATCGGCGTAGGTATCTATAGAACGATGTGGCATCGAATAGTCGAAAAAACATCGTTGGTATCAGAAAAATGATACCGGCATCGACTGTCGATGACCGCATCGATAGGAAAGTCGAAGACAACGATGGAAACGACATGGCGTCGAGGGCATCGATGTATGTAGGTGGGCACCGTCTGAATCGGTGGCACGGCCACGGGCATCGACGGTATGGCCAAGGACGTTGACGATATCGATTGGATCGACTCGGGCAGCAATGGCGTGCATGGCATCCATGCCACGGACATGGGCATTGATGGCACTGACATGGGCACCAATGGAATCGATGTTGGCATGGACGGCATCGATGGCATCCATGGAAACCACCCGGGCATCGATGCCCATCGATGGAAACCATCTGGCAATCTATGTCCATGGATGGAATAGACCTGGCATCAATGCCCATCGATGGAAAGGACCTGGACATCGATGGAAAGGTCCTGGGCACCGATGGCATCCATAAAATAAAGGATGGCATCAATGAAATGACCCTGGCATCGATGGAAGTGCATCGACCCGAGTATGGATGGCAGCGACGAGACAAGGTGTGTGTCGATGGCATCCATCCGGGCAGTGATGGCACCGATGGAACCCAAGGAAAAATCAGTGCCGTGGATGAAAAACGTGGACGGTACTGATAGAAACGATGCAGGGAGGATGGCATCAGGGTACTGCAGGGGGAGGGGTACCAATGGCATATAAGAATCCAGGACGGTCTGAAGGGGGTACTGATGGTAGCGATGGGGCATCGACTGCGCGAGGGTACAGAGGAAATCGAAGGACCTGAATCTACAGGGGCCCTGGCGGCAACGGAAACCATGGAAGTCCCTGTCCCACTAGCGCTAATAACCAAGCAGAGTGTCACAGAAGGACACGTGCAGGCTATGTGTAGCTAACTGAAAAAATAGGGAGAGGGAAGGCCGCAGTCGGTTGGCAGGCCAGAAAAGTGACAGGAACCGACCGAAAAAACAGGGCATAGTACTCACCGAGCGTTGAATACACGTGCGCAAAGGGAGACCCATGCATGGAAAAGTGTTTGTGAAATAAAAGTTTAAGTATTTCCGTGTGGAAAAAGTATTAGAATTTCTCACAGAGCTCCTAACTGCTATGCTTACTGCAGAGCAGAAAAAAAAAGACTGAGGGAGACACCTGTGGCTCACAGGGATAACTGCAGGCTGAGCATGGTCAGTGCACTCAGTGTGGCAGTGGCAGTCAAAGCTTTGTAGAAACTTTGACAGAAAAGTTTTCTGTACAGGGCTTCATCCTGTGATGTCACCCATATGTGAGGACTACATCCTGCTTGTCCTGTGAGAACACGTCACCCCACTCTTTAAAAAATAATTTTTCTTTTTTAGAAGATCCAATCCAGCAACTTTAGCAAAATTCCATTGCCCAAACAGCTTGTTTACAAAATTACCAAATTGTTGGTACTTACAACTTAAACCAGGCAGTTCACTCGTCTCACCATAGACAGAAAGTGATCCAAGATAAAAGAAAATTGTACCCTGCCTACTGTGCCTTATACCAAACATATCATACCAAGTAGTGATATGACAACAGTAAAAACCAACAGTTGGGTAAATCATTTTTTAAATTTGTGATTATCACTGCATTAAAATGCACACCAAGGTCCATATTCAGTCACTATCTGGAGAACAAAGTGTGGAAGGATATCAGTAGTGCAGCTGCCGACTATCTTAAAGCTGGTAGCTAACTTTATCCGGCTTTCTTTAGGACAGCTCTTTAGTCTGATCAGACTTAGCTGGCTAAGTTATCTGGCTAATTCTAAATATCAGAGTTAGTTGGACAAATTAGCCGGCTATCTCAACTCCTCCCAGTTACACCCCAGAACATCCCTAATTTATCTAGCTAAATTCTAGTCGGCTAACTTCTGAGCTAACCGGCTAAATGCTTCTGAATACAGATCTCATTACCAAAATGGAGAATTAAGACATCAATGACAAATGCTCGGGGGTTTTTTTTTTTTGCTATTTTGTTTTTAAAAAATTCAAAATAGTACAACTAATGTACTGTACCATATATGTGATATCAAAATAATGAAAAATTACATAAATTTAAATAAACTTAAGATTTAAATTTATAACTTACAACACCAAAGCAGGCTATTGTGCCACTTGATTGACGTTAGATATTGACATTGCAGTTTAAATCTTCTGTTAATTTTCAAAGTACTGACATCCCAGGAAATAACCGTTCCATCCACACTGCATGAATATGCTACACTTTGGATGAAAAACAATATATATTAAAAATTAGAATATATTATTTTGTACTCTAAGGGATACATTTTCAAGCATTTAGGTAACTTTTGTGCAGGTAAAAATATTTAATTGACCTAAGTCAGTCATATCCAGGTAAATTAATTTTTAGCCACCAGCATGCATACTTGTACTTTTGGATGCCTAGAAAAGAGGTATTATGGGAAAGGGGAGCAGAGAACCTTTCACAGGCATTTGGAAACCTCACTGATATTTAAATTTCCCCCAAAAATATGCTCATTGTAGGCAAGCTACTAATGCACCTTATACCACCTTTTTAAAACCTAAAAGGGTACTTTTATCTACATAACCCAATGCAGATGGGTTAGAGCGAGAGCTTAGGTGGGCCGCAGCAAAGCACGCAGCATAGATAGTATAGTTAAGAAATCAGCCTCTCATGCTATGTGCCAAAGCCACCACCCCCAGCCCTCCTGTCGAAGAGAAAAGATCTCCCAATAGAAACTTCTATTAGGCTACAATAAGCAAGGCCGTGATAACTGTCTCTGTACCTGTCCTGTACAAAATTTGTATACTATCATGAGGGCAATCATGAGGTAAATTCCATCTATTTGCAAATGATACTAATATCTGTAACAGAGTGGACATGCCTGAATGAGAAGAGAATGAAAAGAGATTTAAGAAATCTTTAAGAATGGTCAAAGACTGGGCAACTGGGATTCAATGCTAAGAAGTGCATCTGGGGTACAGTAATCCAAAAGAGTTGTATGTTTTGGGGGGTGGTGAAAGACTAATGTGCACGAACTGGGAGAGAGACCTTGGGGTGATAGAAGCAATGTGGCAAGGACATAGCTAAAGCTAGAAGAATGCTGGACTGCATAGAGAAAGGAATAAGTCAAAAAAGGGACCCTTGTGTAAAAACTGTTTATAAATTTCACAGGGCACATCCTTCTTAAAAATTATATAAAGTGGAAAGTGGAGGTTTCATATATTTTATTGGCAGGAACCATCCAGGTTGTCCCGTCCTTTTATTTTAATCAACCAACCCTCCTTCCACCCCTTTTTTTTTTTTTTAGTAAATTGCATGAAGCACTGTGAAATTCACACTTTGTTAAAGTGCACTTATAACGTGACAAAAATTATATTTTTTTTAATTTAAAAAACTGCACAAAAGACTTTTCAATTTCTGCATACAGACCGCCAGAACAGAAACTTAGCTGGATTAAGATGTAATATGTATGCCACTGCTTCATCAAACCCAACTTGCGCAAGTTTCGAAATCAATCCTTCTTCAGGAGACAATGTTCTTATAACAAAAGTTGTTCCCGTTTGAATTGTCAAACTTCTTCCACTTCATCACTCCCTTAATTCATATTCGGGCAGAAAAGCCTCCTCACCGAACATATTCAATGGCGGTCTGTCTATCCGCCATCTTTCTCCACATTATAAAGTCACCTGGGAATACCTGGAGCACCAATCAGAATCACGGAATTCAAATTAGAGATGCCCAATCAAGTTCTTCATTCAACCCATAGGTTTGTTCCGACTTCAATTTGTAAATCCAAAGTTGTTCGCAATAGTTTAGTTTAGCAGACCGGTTTCCTTCCCCCTTCGGTTGATGATCAATTACTGTCCACTGCAACTGCTCGAACTTGTGCCGAGCTTCTAAACAGTGTGCGACGATCGGGGCTGTCATACTGGCGGTATTTAATCTCGACCGGTGTTCGATCATTCTTTGCTTTACTGTTCTACTTGTGTGTCCAACATATATCTTGGGACATGGACATAAAATGATATATACTACACGTCTGAATGGATGGTCCATATACAGCAATGGTATAGATACATCGACGATGTGTTTCTCATCTGGAAGGGGTCTGAAGAGGAGTTACACTGGTTTGGTCAGTGGATCAACACGATAGATGAACACCTTAAATTTACGTACAATTGGAATCGAGACCAAGTAGCTTATCTGGATGTACGACTAAAGTTGGATGGCAACAAGATTTCAACTACGGTTAATGTAAAAGGCACAGACTATAACACATTACTTCGTTATGAAAGTCATCATCCTATCACCTTCAAAAAGGGTTTACCAGTGTCACAGTTTTTTCAAATAAGATGGATTTGCTCGACCACAGCAGAATATGAAAGGCAGGCTTTGCCGTTAAGCCAAAAATTTCTATCTAGGGGATATCCTAAAAAAGTTGTTAAACAGGCTTACAAGCGGGCCAAGTACAGCGACCGTGCTATTACAGTACAAACCCTGAAAAGAAAGTGATAGATTGGTCTGTGTTTTACCTTATAGTATGCACACAGAATCGATTATAGCATCTATAAGACAACATTGGCACATCTTGGCTTTGCATTATATTTTTCAGGACATTCCACTTATAGCAACCAGTAGAGGTAGAAACATTAGAGATTGGCTTGTTCATACAGGTTTGAGAAACCAAGCTCCAACCAGATGGGGAGCTCACAACAAATGTGGTCGGTGCAGTTTGCACTTTTACCATCGAAGGCAGCAATTGGGTTGATCCTGTCACAAACTACGTCATTAGAAGGAGAGACACGACACTGGTTGCACATCGGACAATGTAGTATTTTATGTCCATGTCCCAAGATATATATATATATATATATATATATATATATATGTATGTCACAAGTAGAATAGTAAAGCAAAGAATGATCGAACACTGGTCGAGATTAAATTCCTGCCAATAAAATATATGAAACCTCCACTTTATATAATTTTTAAAAGGATTTGCCCTGTGAAATTTACAAACAGTTTACACGAGGTTCCTTTTTTTGACTTATTGAATATTTTGAACCTTTGTTGATGATCTGTTAATTGATCTAGAGAAAGGAATAAGCAGAAAGAACAAAAAAAAAAGGTGATAATGGATAACACATTGAAATAGTCGGTTCAGTGTGCTGCAGCAGTCAAAAAAGCAACTTTCTCCGATTAGTTTTAAATAACTTCATGGAGTGCCCCCTAGTCTATTATCCGAAAGAGTAAATAACCGATTCACATCTACCCGTTCTAGACCTCTCATTATTTTAACACCTCTATCATATCCCTTAATGTGTTCCTATACACCTGTTTTAATGTACCCCGCCCCAGAGGAGACTGTTCAGTTCCATGTAAACCGGTGCGATATGTATTGTATACAAGATCACCGGTATATAAAAATAAATAAATAAATAAATAAATATCCCCCCTCAGCTGTCTCTTCTCCAGGCTGAAAAGTCCTAACCTCTTTAGTCTTTCCTCATAGGGGAGCTGTTCCATTCCCCTTATTTTGGTAGCCCTTTTCTGTATCTTCTCCATCGCAATTATCTTTTTTGAGATGCAGCGACCAGAATTGTACACAGTATTCAAGGTGCGGTCTCACCATGCAGCGATACAGAGGCATTATGACATTTTCTGTTTTATTCACCATTCCCTTTCTAATAATTCCCAACATTCTGTTTGCTTTGAGTGCCACAGCACACTGAACCGACAATTTCAATGTATTATCCACTATGATGCCTAGATCTCTTTCTTGGGTTGTAGCACCTAATATGGAACCTAACATTGTGTAACTATAGCATGGGTTATTTTTCCCTATATGCATCACCTTGCACTTATCCACATTAAATTTCATCTACCATTTGGATGCCCAATTTTCCAGTCTCACAAGGTCTTCCTGCAATTTATCACAATCTGCTTGTGATTTAACTACTCTGAGCAATTTTGTATCATCTGCAAATTTGATTATCTCACTTGTCGTATTTCTTTCCAGATCATTTATAAATATATTGAAAAGTAATGGTCCCAATACAGATCCCTGAGGCACTCCACTGCCCACTCCCTTCCACTGAGAAAATTGTCCATTTAATCCTACTCTCTGTTTCCTGTCTTTTAGCCAGTTTTCAATCCACGAAAGGACATCGCCACCTATCCCATGACTTTTTACTTTTCCTAGAAGCCTATCATGAGGAACTTTCTGAAGATCCAAGTATACTTGGATCTTCAGAAAGTTCCAACCTTCTGAAGATCCAAGTATACATCTACCAGTTCACCTTTATCCACATGTTTATTAACTCCTTAAAAAAAAAGTGAAGCAGATTTGTGAGCCAAGACTTGCCTTGGGTAAAGCCATGCTGACTTTGTTCCATTAAACCATGTCTTTCTATATGTTCTGTGATTTTGATGTTTAGAACACTTTCCACTATTTTCCTGGCACTGAAGTCAGGCTAACCGGTCTGTAGTTTCCCGGTTCGCCCCTGGAGCCCTTTTTAAATATTGGGGTTACATTAGCTATCCTCCAGTCTTCAGGTACAATGGATGATTTTAATGATAGGTTACAAAATTTTACCAATAGGTCTGAAATTTCATGTTTTAGTTCCTTCAGAACTCTGGGGTGTATACCATCCAGTCCAGGTGATTTATTACTCTTCAGTTTGTCAATCAGGTCTACCACATCTTCTAGGTTCACCTTGATTTGATTCAGTCCATCTCTTTCCTTTCAGACCCCACCCCCCTCCTTCGAAGCAGAGAGTGATGTTGCAGTTGCATCAAAAGAATCCAGGCTTATTGGTTAAGGGTAATAATCCCATGCCTTCTGTTAAAGTTAGTAACCAGTGCACTGTGCTGGTTACCCCCATGCTCATCAGTTCCGCAGACCATAAAAGTCGGAGCCCTCATTGGTTGCTGTCTAAATCCAATTCCCCATTTCCCTTGTCATTTGAAGGAGAGGGCAATGCTGAAGTCACAGCAAAAGTATCAAGGCTTATTGGTTAAGGGTAGTAACCGCTGCACCAACGAGATACCCTCATGCACACTTTCTTCTTCGTTTCCTTGGCCATAGAAGTAGTCTTGTGCTTTTTCCCTTATGTCCACATAACAATATCCCAGACCATGGAAGTCTGAGCTCTCAGTTGCCATCTGAATCAAATTCATCTTATCCCCCTGCTGTCTTGTTGCAGTTGCATTAATTGCAGCAAAGTATACTGGTTAAGGGTAGTAATCTCCATGCCTTCTGCTAAGAGTAGTAACCACCTTATCAGCAAGCTACGCGCCCCCCCACACACCTAGTATGTTTCTGTCCTCTAGTCTTTAGAAGACGGAAATGAAAGGTGTGGGGGAGATATGGGAAGGATGGAGTGTAAGGTACGGATAGTTACCCAAAAAAAGATGACTTTTAGAAAGCATCCTAAGAAAATGCTTTATAACAAATTACATACACATACAATGAGCCCCCTACAGAAAAAGCTTATAATTGAAGACAGCTAGCGATAAAGTGACTTGCCAAAGACCAAAAGTAGAAACAGTGGCAGAAGCTGAAATGGAATCCAGATCTCCTGGTCCCCAGCCCCTTATTAAGATTATTGGCCATAGTTCCTCCTGTCTTTTTTCTTCCAGCTTAATTGGAACCAGTGCTGAGATTCTAATGCAATGAGCCTTCATTCACAACTACTCAGGCATATTAAAAATATGCAGAAAAATAGTCCCTATCTTCCCATTGTCCCTAGTCTGGTCATTGCAGCAATGGTCCTGAGGTCAGAAGTCATATACTAGGGTTCCTTCTAAATTCCTCTATTATGTGCTAAAAATCTGGCTGCCAGATGACACCCTTTAGGATGACCATGACTCTCTCCCTCCAGGGGCTGTGAATTCTTCCTGTACAGCATCCCCAGCCAACCCAAGCAGACCAATGCAATATCGGCACGCAGAAAATGGGTGCATATAATGCACCCTAATGTGTACATATTGACCTCTCTGGGGCACCTGATTTAATATTTAAAATCGGCTGCTGTGGTAAAAAGGAGGCTCTAGGGGAAATTGTGTGCCCCTACGCCTTCTCAGCAGCGGGCACTCAGGAGAGGTGGCTGTCAGCGGATTAGGAAAACAGAGGCTCAATTTTACGAGTTCCATTTTTCTAACCTGTGCACAGCCACGGGTTAGGAAAATGGATTCTCGTAAATTGAGCATCCCTTTTCCTAACCTGACCATTGACACTTTTTTTTTCTAAATTTTAGTTTTAAACTTTCTCCTCCTTTTTGTTCCTCCAACTTAATATTGCCACAATAAGTCAGAGGAAGTATAGAAAAAAGCAGTATTTTCAGCATTTCTGTTCACCTTTTGGACTGCTCAAAAATTAATGCTTGCTCCGGGGCAGGCGCTCATTTTGGAGAGAAAAATGTGCAAAGAATTTTTTTTTTTTTTTGCATTGAGGGAGAATAGCTAATAGCCTCATCAATATGAATTTATATGTGATAAGCATTATAAGTTTCGCGGAGGGTTGGACGCGCATTTTGGGCGTCCAAAACGTGCGTCCAACCACAGATTAACTAGTGTGCTCAGTTGAGCACACGGTATTGCATCGGCCTGAAGGTGTGGAAAGCCCAGAAATTAAACCAAAGACAGCACTGCCACTGAGCAGGCCTAGCACCTGCATTTATTCTGATCTCTAGGCCATCTGGTCTCCAGGGATAATCATAGCAGATGACCTCGAGTTTAACTTGTAGCACTATTGGGCAGTCAGGCAAAGTCCACTGATTGGTAGGGTACAAAGGGAGCCGTATAATAAACAAAATGGAGGTGGGAATGCCTCTGTACAACTCATTGTGTTCATTTCTGAAAGCTACATCTCCAGAGGGATACTGAGCAGAAGAAATCTAGAGAAAGGTCAGCAAAATAGTGCAGCCTGTATTTAAGTCCTACGCAGTGAAACAGACAGGGCACGTCAGCTATGTCAGTTTGAAAGAGAATAAAAATAGCCAATGGGAAAGGTAGTGCAAATAAAACATGTTGGCAGAAGCCAAGGGCAGGCGAGGAAGACACTGGGATAACAAAAGGTAGGCAGGAATTGGAACAGGAACACAAGATGCAGCAACACTTCTGCAAGGATGCAGGTGACCCATTGCTGAGGCAGCAAGTGTCTGGAGAAGCCCTTTACACAGCTACACAGGTGACATCATCAATGGGCACCACAGGCATTTTCCCTAAGTTTGGCTGAGTCTGGCGCGCACATGCCTAGGGGCACATTGGGAGGCAAAGAGTGGTGGCATCCTGACATGGCTGGTTGGAGAGCTTGGGTGAGAGGGCTGGCTTGCGGGGGTGTCAATATATCTAGGGAAGCTGCAAGGAACAAAACCTTGGGAAGCCGTGAAGAATGATCCTGTGAATCTGGTAAAAAATCACAAAGGCCTAGAAACAGGAGCATGAGGCAACAAAACTGACTGAAGGGACCCCATGTAGATGCGTAGTATAAAAGCATGCATGGGCATGCTCAATGATGCACAGTCAAAGCTCTAGAAACTCCAGGTTCACAGAGTGGAGTAGCAGCCTAGTGGTTAGAGCAGCAGGCTTTTCCCTAGGGAAACCAGGGTTCAAATCTTGCTATTGCTCCTTGTGACCTTGGGTAAGTTTCTTTACCCTCTGTTGCCTCAGGTACAAAATTAGATCGTAAGCCCTGTGGGGATAGGGAAATACCTACAGTACCTGAATATAATCCGCTTTGATGTACACTTTGAAGTGCTGAAAAGTGGAATAAAAATAGACTTTTTTTTTTTTTTTTTTTTTTTTTTTTTTTTAAAAACAGGAGCAATGGACTGAATTTCCCCAATATTTTTGCCTCTCTCTAGATTACTTGACCAGATGTGGGCAATTTAAAAAATATTAAATTTAATTAAAATAAGACATCAGTTCACAGAATGTAAATGTATTCTGGTAATTATAATGACTTTTCACATTTTTACAAAATACACAAAAATATAAAAGTCTATTTTACCTGCATGCGTTTTCCTTGTTCTCCAGAATTACATCCATAACATCATGACGATGATCAGTAAGTTGCTTATTACATGACATACTGTGAGTGTTTATGATATAGATGATAGAATCTTGAGAACCAATCCATACTTGGTTGTGCTCCACACCTAGCATGCAGGTCTGTCAAGACGACAAAAAATGCACTGAAGCATCACAAGGATCCAGACATTAACAGAAAGACGACATCAGTTTCTGCATTTCAGGTTGCTAGCTGGCTCCATTTAAAACCTTCAGGCTGCACTAGTCTGTTTCATCCCACTGCATTCATGGATTGTGTAGTATTACAGTAAAGTCGAATTACAAGTGTAACCCTGGATAATAGTTCCAGATGCCATCTCTCACATTTCTATTGTAGTTGGACACTGTAGCTATCACAGATTAATTTCCAGAGTTTACTGCATGGGGGGGGAGGGGGGCAAGTTTCCTTCCAAGGCTCTCACATTGCCCTCTTGTCACCCCATAGTTAAGTCTCCTGCACACAGCAATAATAATCTCAGCACTGAAGATAGCAAAATCACTACTCTTATAAGACACATGAGAACTGTTTGGTGGTTTCCAAAGTTTCTCTTTACTGATAAGGTGCAAAGATGAGCTTTAAAGTCTTTACAGCTGTGCACTTCACTTTCCAGATGATGCAAATACTTTTAAGAAAGTTTGTGACTTCTTACAGTCTTACCTTCAGATGTTTTTTCTCCAAAATTACTTAGTTCCTTCAGATACATGATATCTTTCCTCCCATTGAAATACAGGGCACATTTGGATGCTGGTAGTTGAAGTATCTATATATATATATATATATATATATATATATATATATATATATATATATATATATATATATATGTTTAAAATGTTTAAAAGTGAAATGTAAAAGCCGGACAGGTTCATTAATTAGGGGATGCGCGAATCTGTAGGGCTTGAGTGTGCTGAGTGAATTTTAAAAGCCACCTGGATACGCATGCAAATGCCGCAGCGCACACATCTTAGAAGTTTTCAAAAAGGGGTGGGGCACTGTTTTGGGGCATGAAACTGAGATGTGCGCGTAAATGCTTAAGTGATCCAGCATGTGCAGAAGCCTCCTGCCACATGACTACTTTTGCTACGGATACCATGTAAGTAATAAAAGAAATATAAATAGGCAGATCGGCAGGGTTTTAAGAGTCAGGGATAACGGGGGGGGGGGGGGGGGGGGGGGGGAGGAGTGAAGGCTATGAAATCCATGGAAGGGCTGGAGGACTTCGCCCTGATAAGAGAGAACTGGAAATGGCGTTGGTGCACGCCCCTTTTAAAATCCATTGACATATGCAGTAGAAGCAGCATTTGCGTTCGCACGGGTGCGTGCGGTGAAACTATTTCATAACATGCACAAGTTATAAAATAGCCGCGTTCCTGGGTGCGGGCTGAGGAACACGTGCACATATGCATCCATGCAGCAGTTTGAAAGTTACCATCTTAGTCTTATCTTCTTCCTCTGGTAGTATCAAGGGTGATACCTTGTTTCTCCTTCTCTTCAGTAGATGTTCATGGGCCATGGATGTGGTCCACTTCCTCTCCTTTCTTTATTACTCTCTTTCTCAGGATGTCTGAAATCATCCTCTTCCTGGATTCTTAGGATCTCAGATTCCTCTTTTAAGAAGGGAACCCTCTTCCATTTGTTAGAAGAGAAAACTCAAAACAGCTTAGTTAAGTCCAAAAGAATTAGGAACTCTAAACTCAAGTAAGTTAAAGGTGGCATGAGAGGATAGAAAAACTCTCATCCAAAACAAAAGTCTCCATGGAGGTTAAAGTTAAGGCTTAGAAAAATGATAGCAGAGCTTAGGACATGATGCCTCCCTGAAAGCAAAATGGATCCATGAGCATGAGCCAAATGGTGATCTCTAGAGAAAAGCACTGGGGACCCTACCATTTCCAGCTGCCACATGGGGCAGCTGCAAACCCAAAACACACCAATCTGTTTACCCCCCCAACCCTAATTGGTATATTCCTTATCCAGGATTAGTAGGGAACTAACAGGATCCCTACACAAGTCCATGCATGCAATGAGGTAAAACAAAGACTGATGCAGCCTAATGATAAATTGTCACCTGGCAACCTTATCTGCAACAAATTTTCAAATGAAAACAAATGTTTGCTCCAATTGTATCACATGATCAAGATGTGTCAATGTCAAAGTTTCACCTTGACTGGCTTCCATCTTTGGCACAAGATTATGACAACTTTCATTATGTGAATATCTGTGTAATTAGTGCATCAGTAAATATTACAGAAAGCTTTTCCTTAGGAAACTAGCAAGAAATGGAGTCGAATGTTGACCCCAGGCAGTAACCAATGGCAAAGCAGCTTTAAAAATACTTCATATTACAATAGCCTCATCTCCCTGAGACTGACCTGTTTTCCTACAGGAAATAAAAAGAAAAAATATGAGTTGGAAGTTACTTGGCACGCTGACAGTGACATACATTTCAATAAATTGGATGAACAATTAAAAAAGGTTACTGGAGGAAGGAAAGGCAGATACAGAAAGTAATCTTAAGGCCAGCTGTCCAATAGGAAGCAAGGAGATGTATGAACATTTCTTGATCAGTGGTTTCCTCTTTGGTACAGAAATCTGTATATAGTTAAGGACTACTAACCAATCATAGGGCAGTTTTCAAAATGATCAACATTAACCAATGGCAGGGCAGCTTTAACAGTTTTTGATGACAGCACAATAATCTGTCCCTGAGATTTCAATTTATTTTCTTTAAAAAGCATTGACCTGTGCAGCACGTTGCTATACTTCAAACTACGTAATTAGGGACCTAGAAGCACTTATGAAGGGCAGGACAGCTGTACAAATGCTCGGGGACATCATGATGTGCACCAACCAATCAGATTACAACTGAACTCAACAGGCTGCTTCCCTACAGGAATCTAAAGGGACAAACAGCAATTCTTTAGTGCAGGGAGCGGAGGAGGTGGGGTGTGGAGAGGGAACATGAACTAGGAGCCAGGTGTCAATCGGTGCTCTGCTATTTGTGGCAGAAGTTGGAATGAAATTGAATTGTCTGAAAAGTTAATCGGGGTGAGGGGGGCGTTGGAAGGACAATTATGCAACACAGACATGATGATTTTGTAATAAAAAAAAATAACGTAAATGTTATCCCTAACTGTACTGGAGTATTAATTTAGTTTCAATCTGGATTGCTATTTTATATATAAATTCAGACTCAAAGTAAACTTACATACATACACACACCGCCAGTCAACCCAAGGCCAGCAGTTATTATATTGACATTTCATGCATGAGCTACACTCTTCACAAAGGCACAAGGATGTTACAGTCCCAGAGATATGCATGATATCCCTCTATGCAAGGACATCTACCCCAAGAAACAAAAGAATGGAAGAGTAAAACAGCATCCCTCTCTGAGAGAATCTAGTCCAAGTCATTTGGAAGTACTCAGACGCAGGAGGTAGTGATTCCCACACCTGCCTGCTTAAATGTTAATGGGCCTGTCCTCCAGAAACATTTCCAAACCTTTAAGCCCAGCAGTACTATTATCCCTGACCACATTCTCTGGCAACAAATTCTACTCAATATTCAAACTTGTCAAACACAGAGAGGCCAATTTTCAAAGGGTTTAGGCTCCTAACTTTTGTAGTTTAAAGCGGCACTTTTGAAAATTTACTACGTTTGAGGGGACCAAACCAGTATTAGAATTCAAGAAAGCATGGGACAAGCAAAGAAGATCCTTCCTTGCAGGAAAAGGAGGATACATCACAGATTAAGTACTGTCTTGAGTATAACAAACAGAATGGAAGATAGTATCTGCAATCATATTCTATATTTCAAGCCACTAAACATATCTAGTTTATAAAACCTCTACAGAGCCAGCGTGGCAGATTCTGATCAGAGTTTTGTTTACAGGTGGACCCAAGAATTGGCTCTACAGAGCCCTGATAAAATTAACTTTATATACAGTAAAAATGATTAGTAAGAAAAGTTTCACTATTGCTCGCTCACCAGTTTTGCATTGCCCACTTTAAAACAATGCTCTTGAATAGACCAAGTAGATGCATTAAACACAACCACTTTCCCTTCACTTAAAGCACACCACAATTTTGGATAGGCCTCTCCACCTTTTCCAGTTGGATCAAGTTGACCTGCAATGAAACAAAGTTGTTGTTGTTTTCTTCTTTACAAGTCCTCCAGTCATCTGGTCAATTTACTATGCTGACAAATTATGTAAAACAGTAATAAATCCAGCTCGAAAGAAAGAGGGTAAATGTTTTTTAAACTCTGGAGTAACCTCATATAGTGCCACTAGGGGCTACAAGCTTGTAAATGAAGCTCTAGAAGGCGCTAGGGCTTTTTAATCATTGGTTACCAAGAGTAGATGATTCTTCATAGGAAGCTTTCATAGGAAGCTATCATGCGTTTAGGTAAAAGTCCACCTTGAAGTTGAAAAGATAATAAATCTTTGTGTTACCAGTCTGTAGTTCACAATCAGGTTGTGCTGGGCTTCATTCATAGAATATCTTATGCTGTCCGTGTGCTGTCCAACACTGCAATGTTTCGGAAGACGCTCCTTCTTCAGGGAAACAGGGGATGCTTGATACCGGCAAATTGTGACTGGTGGGTAACTTGTAACCTAAAATAATGTGCAACAAAAAACCCTTTAAATGATGTGTAACATCTAGATTTGGATGCGAAACAAGATTTGTTAAGACACCTACTTGGTCTGTATAGGACTGTCAATATATAGGTGAGACCGAGACTTCATAATTGCTGAAAGAAACAAGCCAACCAATCAATGTTTACATTTCTTGCATAGTTTTATATATGCGGAGGACTTCAGCGTAAAAACTTACGTGCGCGGTTAAAACCTGCTGCATCCGATGAGTCTGACATTGACAGTCACCCGCTGTAGAATGCTGACATTTAAGTGAAAAAATCCCGCCGATCTGGAAGATTGATAGGCAGATGTGACGTGAGTGTATCCAAAAAAGGACATCTACATCATATGGCAGCCATTTTGGAAAAACTGGGGAAGCCTAGTTCTCCTTAAATGGGTATGCACGTCATCGGGAAGCCATATTGGAAAAAAGAAAAAAGTAGACTTTAACACATTATTAAATTAGATAATACCATTCAAATTTTTCATTCAGGCCTGATGGTTCAATGCACTGTAGACTAAAAACCCATTGATTCTCCTTGAAATTGAGAATCGATTGTTTTTACGCTGAAGTCCTCCACATATATAGACCTATGCAAGAAATGTAAACTTTGATTGGTTGGCTTGTTTCTTTCAGCATTTATGAAGTCTCGGTCTCACCTATATATTGACCGCCCTATATAGACCAAATAGGTGTCTTAACAAATCTTGTTTCGCATCCAAATCTAGATGTTACATATCATTTAAAGGGTTTTTTGTTGCACATTATTTTAGGTTACAAGTTACCCACCAGTCACAATTTGCCGGTATCAAGCATCCCCTGTTTCCCTGAAGGAGCGTCTTCCGAAACATTGCAGTGTTGGACAGCACATGGAGAGCATAAGATATTCTATGAATGAAGCCCAGCTCGACCTGATTGTGAACTACAGACTGGTAACACAAAGATTTATTATCTTTTCAACTTCAAGGTGGACTTTTACCTAAATGCATGATAGCTTCCTATGAAGAATCATCTACTCTGGGTAACCAGTGATTAAAAAGCCCTAGCACCTTCTAGAGCTTCATTTACAAGCTTGTAGCCCCTAGTGGCACTATATGAGGTTACTCCAGAGCTTAAAAAACATTTACCCTCTTTCTTTTGAGCTGGATTTTACACTTTGATATTTAATAGTTTTCAGCCACTTTTGGATTTTCAGTTTTGGACGAATTATATGTGCATTTCTGATATATGTGGGGTGGGGGGTATTCTCTCCATAGCAGGAAACAAGCAGTATCATTTAAAGAAACATTGACATGAAGCATTCAATATATTTAACCTATAATCATATAAATAAAAAAAAAACAACTCCCTTTGGGCAAGACAAAATGATTTCCTAATCTCAAATTACATCAGAATAGAGTATAATCTGTAAGAATTCTGAGCATAAAAACTATTGCTTTACCTGGTGTATATAGTAAAACATCAACTGCCTGCGAAACAGTTTCACCAGCTGAAGGATTAATCCTGTGCTTTAATGTTTCTGCTGTAGTTTTTGGAACCATCATGGGCACTACAATAAAATATATTATGTCACAACATGGTATAAATGTGAAAAACTAGATTAGTCAGGCACTAGAAAACATTGTTCTTTTAGGTAAACTATATAAAAAAATATGTGTTACTGTGCTGGACTGTATTGACTTTAATTCTAAACTGTTTTGAGGTATTAGGGCTTTCATACTGTTTTGTTAGCTTGCTGTTTGTGTGTGAATTGAGCTCTATTTTAGTTTATTAATGAAAGTGCATTTACTTTTCTTGTAAAGTAGAAACCTTCCTGGCTTGTTTTTCTTTAAAAGGCATTCTATTAGCTAAACAAACAAATTCACTGTGCCACAAATCTCTAACAAAAAAAAAAAAAAAAGGCTACTGGCCCAGGCAATGAAAAAGAAGAGAAAGAGAAAGCCAGAACAGATACATTTGGCCCACAGCTGAAGCAAAATTAGATAGACAAACAGAACAAAAAGAAAAAAAAACAGTAAGTTAGGCAAGCAAGCTGTAGAAAACCAAAGGATTTTTTTGTGAATTATAAAAGATTTGCCAAAAATCTGCCTGCACAGAAAAGATTTTCTGTGAACAAACTGAAAGTGAAACATTTAAAAAAAAAAAAAAGAAGGAGTGTGGAAATGCTACAAATCATATTGAAATTCTGAATTCCAGCAACTATCCAACCTTGAGTTTTAAGATGATGGTTCTTCTTTAAAAAACCCCAAAAAACAAACCTAAGTGATTCTGGACAGACTGATTCACCTGATATAAAAGCTATATATGAAGCAAAAAATGCCTGGAAAAATGTTTAACAAACCATTCTATGTATTATAGTAACATGCTGCTTAAATCCAGAGCAATGAAATGATTTACATCAAAGAACATACAAAGTTAAAATAAGACAAACACCATGAATATAACTGCTTTGACACTGAGAACATCACAAAAAAGTTGTATTAACCAGACTACAACAAAAGGCATTCGGCAAGGTGTGGAACAGGCAGAGGATGTAATCTTGTGAGTGGGGAGGGGGAAACAAACTTAAATGTTATTTGTAAACCAGCATAATGTGATTGTATCATGAATGCCGGTATAGAAAAACTCTAAATAAATAAATAAATAAATAAATAAATAAATAAAAGAAATGTGAGATAAATACTGTGTCAAATAGGAGGAGTGTCTATTCCATACATACATGTGCAATCATCAGCTGAACAACTCTGAAACCTAAGAGGTGCAACTGAGGAGGCAGAAGTTGTAAATTAGCAACTCAAGGACTCTCTTAAGCATACTCTTGAGTGGCTAGAAATTTTGATGTGTACACTAGGTCTGAACTGAATTCACAAAAAGTCCATCATGCAATTCTACAAGAAAACAATGCCAAAAAAGGATTCTCTAGACACTGAATCAGCATATAGTGCAAGCAGAGTTGGAAGAACTTCAGAGAAAATGACAGACAGAAAATAAAATGCTATTACTGCAAGACATGTAAACATTTTGCAAGGGATTGCATTCAAAATGCAAAAGGAACTACATTTTCAAGCAATGAAAGGGATCAAAGGAAAAATAATCAGAGTAAAAATAGCCCAAAAGTCATTTAACAACAAAAGAATTACTGGAACCACCAAGAAGCAATATGCATTTCATGTAAAAACAAACCATACGGATCAAGAGACAATTGATAAAGAGTCATTTTCAGTAGATTCTGGTGCCTCAAGTCATTTAACTGGGCAGCATGAATTACTCTAGCTATACTGCAGTACAGGCCAGATTTGAAACAATGGCAGATGGCATTGTACAAGGAAACAGTGGGAGGAGGTGGTATTCAATGCAAGCCATATGGAGATAGTTACTAGCCTGATAGCTGAATATGTACTGTGTGTACCTGAATTAGCTGACAATCTCATAGCAACTTCCAAATTAACAGATGCTGACAAAGTAAAAAATGGCACTGCATCAAAAGACCGAGACATTTATCAGATGAATGCCAAGGCTATACCAATGAGTGATCATGCAAATACCTACAGTACCTGCATGTAATCTGCTTTGACGTGTCAAAAAGCAGAATATAAAGTAAATTAAATAAATATTGTGCAATTAATACAAGTTATGGCAGGAATGCCTTGTATCTTTAAACTATGGCACTCTTAAAACCTAAGTGAAAGTGGGAAATTAAAGGTATTCGCTTGAAGACTGGCATTCTAGATATCTGTGAAGCCTGCAAAGAGGCCCAATATGGTGACATCCCACCTGTGTTAAAAAAATACCTAAATCATTAAATTCCAAAATGTTCCCTTCATACTGAGGGGAATTACTTATTAGCAGTTTCCCCATGCAAGATTTCTTACTGCAGAAAACCAGATCCAAAGCCTTTTCCTTTTTAGTTCCTACACTGTGGAATACTTTATTGGCTGAATTAAGGGAATAATCAGATTATGTAAGTTTTAGAAAAAAGGTGAAAGCTCTTTTTTTTTAAGCAGACATGATTAACAGTTGTCTTATTTTGTGTGTTAATTTTTGACATGTGTATATGCTGTTATTTGTGCTAGATTATAGATGTAAATATGCGATCCGCACTAAACACATTACGTTGGAAGTTGTGAAATACAAGAACGAAAAAACAAACAATTTAAGAAAAGCATTAAAGGCAATTTCCAAGGAACCACAAAAAAATCTACTGGAACGAATACATATGAATTTATATGGACCCATGCCAGTGGATTTTATTGATAGGAGCGTGCATATTTGTGTCAATGTATTTTTTCTTAAGCACAATAATGAAGTCCTAAATATTTTCAATGACTATGTATGATACTCAGAACGCCAAACAGGCAAGAAGGTGAAACAAGGCCATATCAATAATGGATGTGATAATCACAGATAAGAGACTTTCCTGAAGAAGTATGGCGTTCATCATATTCACCATCCCAAAATAGAATTGCAGAACATGTTAATCAAATGTTATTAAAACAAACCCAATAAGATCAGGACTACCACTCAAGGGCTGGGCT
Organism: Rhinatrema bivittatum; assembly: GCF_901001135.1. Taxonomy (NCBI): domain Eukaryota; kingdom Metazoa; phylum Chordata; class Amphibia; order Gymnophiona; family Rhinatrematidae; genus Rhinatrema; species Rhinatrema bivittatum. Next base: position 795,522,802 of record NC_042616.1, on the reverse strand, counting down.
GAAGCATTAAGTACTGCTGTTTATGTAGGAAATTGTTGGAACAAGTTATTGAAAGAAAAATCAAGAGAAGGAGGAGGGACAGGCAAGAGGCAATCTATACCATTGGTTCTCAACCTTTTTCCCTATCTTGACACATCTGACAGACAACGCTCACATGTGTGACACTGCTCATTACAATCCACAGCAAAAATTAAAAAAACAAAACCAAAACAAAAAAACAACCCCGTATTACTTTTATTGTTAAAAATGACACAAGGAAAAGATAAGATACTCTCTGAAAATAAATTACATAAATAGTAAATCTCCCATACCAGAACAGCACCAGCTTCCAGCACTCAAACAGCAATCCCCTTACCTAAGAAAAGTCAAAATATTATACTAGGCCTTAACACACCAATACATCTCCTATTAGGAAAACGCAACAAGGCAAGCTGCTATAGAGCCCTACACAGAAACTACACACCAGCAGAATACCTTACCTCATTCACATGTGCAGACCCTCATCTAACAAAGTTTAAAGAGACCATAAAGCATAAATAGAAACATGCAGACCAAAATTGAACTGGAAACTACAACAAGCGAGACTGTATGCAGTGCAACAAAGGAAAGAGAGAAACATCACCAGCCCTCATAAAACAAATCAAGAAATATAAAATCAACAGCAGTAAAACCATAATAAAAAGAATATTTCAAAACAGCTGATGAATGGAATGCCCAATTAAAAACATAAAAAATTTATAGACACCAATAAAATATTTCAAAACAGCAGACACAAAGACCCAATAATTAAAAATAAGGATAAAAAATGCTCTGCTTTCCATACCTGGAAATGTTCAATTTGTAGGTGCCCTGAGATTGTTGTGAATTAGTATTGGGGGGGGGGGGGGGGGAAGGAAGGAGTTGCTAGCAACTCTCTCTGTCACACACACAGGCTCTCAATCACACATGTTCGCTCGCTCTCCCACCACCGAAGCAACTAGAGGCAGCAGTAGCCTCCTCTTCTTACAACCCTTGTGGCCTTGAGAAAGGAGTCCCATCGGCTGCAGGGAGTGACATTGCTCCAGGCTACGCTGTTCTCCTTTAAGCCAATGCTGCACACACTTGTATTCTTAGCATGGTCTCTTCCTGACCATGGGGGCGGGTAGAAGAGACCATGCTGCTAGTACCACTGAGTGCTTCTTCCAGCTCTCCTGCCGCATTCCGCCCGGGCTATCAGCATTTCAAGCCGGGGCAGAGGAAGAGTTCACATCTTGCTGAGGCAGAGGGAACAGGTGGCCAGCAGGGGACCAGAAAGTGTGGCAACACCTGTGTGCGCTTGGTACACACTAGTTGTGAACCACTGATCTATAGGATACTTCAAAGTGTTTGGAAGTCTCATATATGCCTAGATGTCCAAGCAATATCAGAAGTTAGATGCTAAGAGCAAACCTACAATCTTTGTTGGTTATTACAAAAACAGGAAAGGATAGCCTTGGATGATCTCAAAATGATGAATATTCTGACAAGCAGAGATCCCAAGCTTCTTGATTCTAGAAGATGGAGGTTACACTTAAAAGTAAATATGATGAAGTCATTTATTCTCTAAATGAAGAGAACACTGGACATTATATCGATGAAATGCCAAGAAGAGACCATGAAAGGTCAATAGATGAGACAGTTATCACATGAATTTCCATCATCTAGTGCAGAGACACATGATAAAACCTCATCAGTGCAAGAAACAAGACAAGCAGAAACTGTGTCATTCAACAGGTAAGTGGCAATTTCCTGATTGCCTTTGGTTTAGGATCCTAGTCTAAGTATTATTGCAACAGTGTGCACCATAAAGTGAAAGAACCAATATGTACTGAAGATGAGATGAAGACCAACCAGCTATTTCAATCTTTCAGACTGAAAATGTGGGAACTAGTGCCAAGAAAGGAGGACAGAGGTTGTTATATATAAATGGGTTTTTTTAAATTAAAAGTTAAGTCTTAAAGATGATTTGGAGCAATATAAAGCATGACCTGTTTTTGGACCACACATTCTCTCTTGGTGTCCAATAACCCTGCTGACAATCAGCCCCCAAACCTTTTTGGTTGGTATCTGTTGTCATCAATATCCAATCTTGATATTATAACGATACCATTTCTGAAAGTTTGCCTTGCTTAACCGTCAATTTAGACTTTCCCAGACAAAGTGACAGTGGTAATTGAACCTCATAGTCCAGAGTTTAGTGTTTTCATCTCGTCAATAGCGCTAATTGCAAAGGTCTCATGTGAGCTATTGTACATGGGACTTTATCTAAAGTTGAAGCCATCAACCTGAGAATTTGAAGATAATCCTATGCTTTTGGGGGATTGCTGGCTTGCAAATTTCTCTACATGTGACTGAATCTTGATGATCCTTTGAAGTTATTGTAACCAAACCTGCTTGGGTATTGAATTTGTGCCCCTAGTGTGTAACTTGAGAAAGCTTTAAATTGCTTTTCCCCAAAATTATCTAACCATTACTCCCTCTGCATATGATTTGCTTCTGATCAGCCAATCGTCTAAATAAGAATGGACCACTTCTTAAACAGGTTGCCACTGCCACAATTACCTTTGTAAAAGGTTCTTGGTGTCACTGATAATTCAAAAGCAGGGCTTTGAACGGATGTCTTCCAATTATGCAAAAAACAGATATTGTTGGTTGCTTTCCTTTAAAGAGATATGAAAAATAGGCTCTCTTTAGATCTAAAAGGTTTTTTTTCTCCTCTCCTCCCAAACAGTATTAGGTATTTATCTATTTATTTTGAAATGTATCTTTCTCTTTATTCAATATCTATTGTCCTAAGCAGATTACAACAGTTTACATAAAAAGTCACTTATATAAAGAACAAATATATACAGACAGTATATTAAAAATGCTCATTGATATTACATAATTCAGTTTACTACTGACATTAAAACTTTTGTCAAGCTCCAGTCATGGCTGCAGGAATCACTTTAAGAAATAAATGTCTTCAATTTCCTCTTGAATAATTTAAAATTAACTTCTTTCTTAATCTCTATTGGTAAATCATTCCAAAGCCTTGGGCCAATTACTGAAAATGCCCTCTCTCGCATAATGTGACATCTTGCATCTTTCATTGCTGGTACCACAAATTCTGCGAAGATCCTAAGTTGACAAGAAGGAGCATAGTGCAGTACTAGCATTTGCAGATATGATGGCCCAGATCCATAAAATACTTTATGCATTTATGTTAACATTTTGAACTTTACTCAGTATGCCTCTGGGAGCCAATACAGTTCCTTCTGGAGCATCATAAAATTAATCTGACAGCCACATTATGGGCTAATTGTAAAACATTAATCATATTTTCGTAACCCTACATTCCCAGCCCAAAGAGCTAGGGAACCATGGACTGCACAACCTGTTTGAAGTTTATTTTTACCAGGCTATATCTTAATCTTTGCAGTAATCTTAATTTAAAAAATACGCTTTTTCCTATTGTGCGTATTTGTGATTTCATGGACAGCGATGTATCAGTTAGCTTTCTTAGATCTTTCAGTTCCCTCTGTACAGAAATATCTGGTGTATGTAATGTTAAGTCCAGACCCAATGACCGCCTGTTATCATGGGTTCTTTTTCCTTCTGCTTCACTAGTCAGGAACATGTGGGTTTAATCCCCTCCTCCAGCAGCTGGAGACTTTTTTTTTTTTTTTTTAAACACATCACTGGTATGTCATATATAGAATTAGTTCTCTGTCTCCAGTTCTTGGCTAGAAGGTTGTTGCACACTGTCATTTCAGAAGAGTTTTTTGTAGGGTGTCAATTTATTTTTTCCCTGAGCTGGTATAGTCACTGTTTAATTCCTCTGGCCAATTTCCTGCATTTTAAGCCTGCAGAGAAGTGAGCCATTTGTGAAGCCTCCTGTGCGGGACCATATCAAAAGCTTTGCTAAAATCCAAGTAGATGACATTGAGCGCTCTTCCTCGATCCAATTTCTTAGTTACCCAATCAAAAAAGTTGATCAGATTTGTCTGACAAGACCTTCCCTTGGTGAAACCATGCTGCCTCTGGTTCATCAATTCTGCTGCTTGTAGATAGTTCACTATTCTTTCCTTCATCAGCGACTCCAATACTTTTCCCACCACCGAGGTGAGGCTAACCGGCCTGACAGCAATTCCCACCACTCAGTGGTGGGAATTTTCCCTTTTACTACTTTTTCTAGAGAATACATCTTGATCTCCTTGAGTCTCTCAATGTATTGTTTATAGTGCAGGCCATACACTATATTTGGTGGCCTTTCTTTGAACTGCCTTCACCATATCGGTGTCAGTTTGTAGATGTGGTCTCCTGAATTGCACACAGTACTCATCTCGTGGTCTCATTAGGAATAATAGGTAAAATTACTTACTGTTTTCTATTAGTGATACCTCTCTTTATGTACAGCAGTATACAATTAGCTTTTCTAACTGCTTTTATCATATTTACTGGCTAAATTTGTCATCACAGATGATGTCCCCTGTCCCCCAGGTTTTTTTGGAAGTGTGTTTCTCACCTTGAATCTGAGATACTTCCGGTGGCTGTGGATGATGTCTATATGACAGTACGCATCCTTTTGATCAAGAGAGCATAGCCAGTCCCCTTTTTGCAAGAAAGATATCAAGGTGCCCAGGAAAAGCATCTTGAACGTTTCTCTTTCAAGAAACTTGTTCAAAGCCCTTAGGTCTGGGACGGGACAGAGTCCCCCAGTTTTCTTTGCAATCAGGCAGTATCAGGAGTAGAATTCTCACCCTATTTGCCCTGGTGGAATGAGCTCGACCACTCTGGCCGTTAAGAGGGAGGAGAGCTCCAAAAGAAGCACTTCCTGATGAGCTACTGGGTCCCCAAACTGGATTCTGAGGGCAATATGGTGGGACACACAGTAGGTTTAATTTGTACCCTCTGCAAATGATGCCAAGGACCCACCTATCTGAGGTTACACTAAGCAACTGGTTTGCATAGAACTGCAGCCTGCCTCTGATAGGGAGGTCCTTTGACACGGGTAAACGTTTTGACTACATTCTCTCCAATTCAGTCAAAACCCTGTCTTAGGAATTTATTGAGGTGTCGTCTGGGGCTTTGGGACCTGAGAAGGTAGAGGATAATGTCTCTCCTTGGACTTAAGAAAAACTTCCTTGGTCCCAATCTCAGAGCCTTCCTGGATGAGGAGGCTACTTCCTTAATACTTAGAGAGCTGCTGGAACACTGCACAATGATCACAGATCTGCACTAGTACCTCCTCTATATGATCTCCAAAGAGATTCCATCCTATGCATGGCACATCGTTCCTGTACCTCTTGTCAAAGATCTGAGGCCTACAGCCAGGCAACTCTGCAGATGTTGATCCCTGTGGCAGAGACTGCCTCGAAAACAGTGTAGGTTGAAAGGACCCCCTGTTTTCCACACTCCATACGCCTATTAACCAGTGACTGGATGGTGTCAGACTGCTATTGAGGAAGCTCCTTGGCCATCCCTTGCACCTGCTTCAGGATGTTCTGCATGTACTGGCCCGCTATGCAGGCGATGAACATAGTATCTTGAAACACCTTCATCCCAAGGGTACACATGGTCCTCTGATCCCTCCCAGGAGGCACAGAAGAGTGAGTCTGAGTACGCTTAGCCTTTTTGAGAGTGGATTCGACCACTACAGATTAGTGTAGCAGCTGGTGCTTGTCAAATCTGGAAACCTTATGGACAAGACAGACTTGGTCTGCCCTCCTATTTACAGGCGCCACAGAAAGGGAGTTCTCTTACATCATAAGAACATGCCATACTAGGTCAGACCAAGGGTCCATCAAGCCCAGCATCCTGTTTCCAACAGTGGCCAATCCAGGCCATAAGAACCTGGCAAGTACCCAAAAACTAAGTCTATTCCATGTTACCGTTGCTGGTAATAGCAGTGGCTATTTTCTAAGTCAACTTAATTAATAGCAGGTAATGGACTTCTCCTCCAAGAACTTATCCAATCCTTTTTTAAACACAGCTACACTGACTGAACTAACCACATCCTCTGGCAACAAATTCCAGAGTTTAATTGTGCGTTGAGTGAAAAAGAACTTTCTCGGATTAGTTTTAAATGTGCCACATGCTAATGTCATGGAGTGCCCCCTAGTCTATTATCTGAAAGAGTAAAGCAAGTGTTGCTTACCTGTAACAGGTGTACTCACAGGACCGCAGGATGTTAGTTCTCACATATGGGTGACATCACAGGATGGAGCCCTGTACGGAAAACTTTTCTGTCAAGTTTCTACAAAGCTTTGACTGACACTGGCACACTGAGTGCACTGAGCATGCTCAGCCTGCAATTATCCCTGTGATCCACAGGTGTCTCCCTCAGTCTCGTCTTATAGCTAAAAGCGCAAGCGAAACTAAAATAAAAGTAAAACGTATACAGACCCAACTCCGCAGGGTGGCGGGTGGGTTTCGTGAGGACTAACATCCTGCTGTCCTAGGAGAACACCTGTTACAGGTAAGCAACACTTGCTTTCTCACAGGACAAGCAGGATGGTAGTTCTCACATATCGGTGAGTACCGAGCTGAGGATGCCCGAGAGCGCACCAAATGCACACAATTCGTGCGAAAGGCGCAATGACAGGGGTGGAATTTGGAACGGAGGGCATCCTGAAACCCTTAACGGGTTGGTGGAATGATGTTGGGTAGTTAAACTGAAAAGAATAAGAGTAGACGGACTGGCCAAACATGGAGCATGCCGGCTAGTCGTATCTAAGCAATAATGGGCTGCGAAGGTATGGAGAGAACTCCAGGTTGCAGCCTGATAAATATGTATAAGCAGCAGCGGCCGAGGGGAAGCTATTAAGGCTGGGACGGACGCAACAGAGTGTGGTTACACTCAGTGTTGTAGTGGAATGTCTGCTTGTTGGTAGGAAAGATACACAACGTCAATTAGGAGGAATAGGTCTGTTTGCCCACTGGAACTCGCAGCTTGACTCTTGCCACAGAAGAAAAAAAGAGTTAGGTGGAATTCCTATGGAATGTAGTGCGATCTAGATAGAATGCAAGTGCACTATTACTGTCCAAGAAGTGGAAAAAACCCTCTCGCTTTGGTGAGAGAGAGGTGTTGGGAAAAATGGACATAGTATATTCTGAGTAAGGTGAGATGCTACGTCTACCTTAAGAAAGATATGAAGTTGAATACATAAAACCACTCGGTCATGGAGGAACGCAGGGTCAGATGAGTATGTAACAAGGTGTGTAACTCACTGACCCTGTTGGCAGAAATGACAATTATGAGGGAAAGAATTTCCCATGTCAAACTGTGAAATGAGAGGAATGGAAAGGCTCGAACTGAGAACATATGAGACTTATAAGGATAAGATATAGGCTCCATTCCATGACTAGTGAAAATAGAGGCGGCTTGATCAGTGGATAATCCATGGTAAGCTGACTCAGAAGGGGTTTACCGTTAATCGGGTATCCCCATTCCCAAATGATATACCAATTGGAACACAAGTGTACCTATGAGGAGGATGTCTGAGGAGCAGAATCCAAGGGAGCAAGAGAAAAGAGTGGTGTAGAAAAAGAAAAAGGGAAATACCCTTTTGTATGCGTCATGTGGTAAATCATGCCATTTTGAATGGTAGGATTTATGTGTGGAAGGTTTTGACAAGCTACCAGTGCCTGAGAACATCAGTGAGTCTACGATTTGTGACTGACTTGTGAGAAGGCGAATTGGTTACAGGTGTGATAGATTGAGAAGTATGGGAAGCATACTGGTCTCGGCCAGGATGTGGGTCTGAGGAACAGTGAACCCTGTCCCGGTTCAACATTAGAAGAGTGCTGGCTAAGAGAGGCAGCAGAAGAGACATTTAAGAGGCCCTTGATGGAAGAAATGTGTCCATGGGAATGCACTGGAAACATGTGTAGGGAGTAGAATCTGTGCACCGTATGGTTCGATTCGGACCCAGAGGGCAAGTTTGGTTGACCTCAGCGTTAGAAGATCTTTACCGCTACACATGTAGTCCGAGACCATTCGAGAGGATGGAAACCTACATGGAGAAGGTCTGCTAGTGCAGTCAGTAAATCTCTTAGATAAGTGGCCCGAGGATACATGGAGTGAGCAAGGGCCAAGGGTAGAGCTGCGCAGCTTCCTTGCAGAGCAGCTAAGAGGTTATGCGTTCTTGTGTGTTGAAAAGCACATTATCCCTATGCTGTCTGTCGGTATGCACAAAGATTTGTTGCAGAGGCAGTATTGGAAGGCATATGGGTATAATGCATGGCTACAAGCTTCAGGAAGTTCATGTGAAACTGTGCCTGGAGTGGAGTAGACGCATATTGGGTTGAGTAGCTTTCAGGTCAAACTTTACAACCCTGAGTAAATGCGAGCATGAGCAGCATCAGACTAGGTTTTGGTTCTAGATCTGCAATATGGATGAGGGACGAAAGCGGTTGAACAGCTTAGATACACTGATAATGGAATTTCACTGAATCTAACACAAAGCAGTTTTCTATGAGAAAAGTGCATAGTGAAAAAACCCCATGGCCCGACAATGAAGAATTGAGGAGGCTGAGATTATGGAAAATGCACGCAGGGACATGTAAGAATTTATTAGAATGTCTGCGCGTATGCAGGACAGGAAGGTCATTATGACTGTGGTGTCCAGAAGTGTTGTATAAGGGATTTATGGCAGTGACAGTAATCCCAGTTAGTAAATGTATAGTGAGTCATGAAGAAGTTCCAGGTGGACTGACTGTGGTTATGCAGCTGTCCATGCAAGGAAAAGCGTGAATGATGTTGCACTCCGCAGAGAAATAGCAGTCACCGATAGTGATTCAATGAATACCCCAGTTGGGATTGTAATATTGTTGACTCACCATGAAGCACATAGAAAGATTAGAGGTAACGTACTTACTGCGATATGGAAGCATGGTAACAAGAGATACCATTTTACCTGTGCCTTCTGAAGAAAGTTGGTATTTCTGAAGTCCAGGATGGGCAGAGAGTAACTACTTTCTGTTGAAAGAAAGAATAGTGTAATTAAAACTCCCCAACCCCCCCTCCCCCTCTGCGCTTTGTAGCGTCTGGGGGAGTGTACCGGGAACTTTGGTACAAGGTGGGGTGGCCGCTCTGATATCCGGCCAGTTGGGAGACCAGGAGGTGCTGATGTAATCTGGATATCTTCTAACGTCCCACGGGAGCGTGAGTGGTAAAGTCTTACCCGTATTTCTGTGGGCTGTACAAGGAGACATCGAGACCTGTCGTCAGGCTTCGAGGTGGACTTGCACTTGAGGCAGTATTTGCTGGATCTCGTGTTTAGCAGATCAGCGAATGCACCTGGAACTTTGGTTCTGAAGCAGAAACCAGAAGCCAGAGCATTAATCAGTACAGAGCCTCATTGCTGAAAATGGGAGGAAGCCCTGATGCAATCCCAAAGAAATGATAGAGAGGTTCTGCTGGCATTGTGGCTGACATAGCTGGCATAGCGATATGCGACACTAATACGGTTCTTGGAAGGTACATGACCTAGAACTTTTCGAACCATGTTGGCTCGAATTAGAGAACACATCTCAATGGGAATGCAGCAGAAGCGGGTACTTACCATCCGATGTGGATTGCCAAAGGACAAGCCGGTGAAGATTGCTGGCTCCATGGATTTCAGGAGTCATCGAGGGAGTAGACGCCCGTCTCAACTCTGATGCCTGGTATGGTGGTGCAGGTATAGAGGAGACAGGCTGAGCGTGGCTGGTACTACCACGGTAGTATTTTGTGGAGGGCCACAATCCCCCACCGATGTCGGTGGGGCACGACTTGTAACAGGGGAGCCAATTAACAGCTCGTGAACCTGGCCCTCGTTGCAGCGGCTCGATGTTTCGTGACGCCAGTGCAGAATTCTTCGGAACTCGTTCCGGTGTTTCTGAAGCACCAAGGACTGCCAATACTGTGCGGATCAGTGTCGATGGCAGTGGTGATGTTGCTCGACCCGAGCATTGTCCAGCATCGAGAAGGATAGCACGAATGTGCTGGATGGCGTCTGTGGCGGACGGTCACCGTGTCTGTGACTATGCATGCCACGGTGCTTGGCCCGGTCTTTCCCCAGCGCCGAGATGGATGCCCTCGCTGTCTTGGATGGCGACTGATGACAGATTGTCAGCATGCCTGCACTGCTCCTGGCACTATGTAGTGTCATAGGCTAATACGGGGCTTTAATAAGAACCCAAAGCATGGAGCACTGTGTTTAGGCGAGGGCATTATGCGGCGGTGCTATGTCGGTATTGATGGTGTCAATGGCGGCCGAAGCGGCCTAGAGGGTATCGTCAAAAATATATATGAAAAAAGGTCGATGACTCGGCCAGAGCAATGATTACAGTGACGGAAGCACTGACGGCATTGGCATAGGTATCTATGGGAACGATGTGGCATCGAATAATCGAAAAAACATTGTTGGCATCGGAAAAATGATATCTGCATTGACCCGGGTGTCGACCTGGGCATCGATGGAAGTGCCCCGGGTGACTGTGTCATCGACCCGGGCATGGATAGCACCGACAAGGCAAGATGTACGTCGATGGCATCCATCCGGGCAATGATGGCACCGATGAAACCCAAGGAAAATTCAGTGCCATGGATGAAAAACATGGATGGCATTGATAGAAACTATGCAGGAACCGATGGCATCAGTGTACCGTGGGGGGAGGGGTACCAAAGGCATCTAAGAATCCAGGACGGTCTGAAGTGGGTACCGACGGTAGCGATGGGAGCATCGACTGCGTGAGGGTGCCGAGGAAATCGAAGGACCTGAATCGACAGGGGCCCTGACGGCAACGGAAACCGTGGAAGTCCCTGTCCCACTAGCGCTAATAACCAGGCAGAGTGTCACAGATGGACACACTCAGGCTATGTGTGGCTAACTGAAAACATAGGGAGAGGAAAGGCCACAGTCTGTTGGCAGGCCAGGGAGGTGACAGGAACCGACCGAAAAAACAGGGCATAGTACTCACCGAGCGTTGAATAAACGTGCGCAAAGGGAGACTCATGCATGGAAAAGTGTTTGTGAAGTAAAAGTTTAAGTGTTTCCGTGTGGAAAAAGTATTAGAATTTCTCACAGAGCTCCTAACTGCTATGCTTACTGCAGAGCGGAAAAAAGAAGACTGAGGGAGACACCTGTGGCTCACAGGGATAACTGCAGGCTGAGCATGCTCAGTGCACTCAGTGTCCCAGTGTCAGTCAAAGCTTTGTAGAAACTTTGACAGAAAGGTTTTCTGTACAGGGATCCATCCTATGATGTCACCCATATGTGAGGACTACCATCCTGCTTGTCCTGTGAGAAATAACCGATTCACATCTACCCGTTCTAGACTTCTCATGATTTTAAACACCTCTATCATATCCCCCCTCAGTCGTCTCTTCTCCAAGCTGAAAAGTCCTAACCTCTTTAGTCTTTTCTCATAGGGGAGCTGTTCCATTCCCCTTATTTTGGTAGCCCTTCTCTGTACCTTCTATATCGCAATTATATCTTTTTTGAGATGCGGCGACCAGAATTGTACACAGTATTCAAGGTGCGGTCTTCACCATGGAGCGATACAGAGGCATTATGACATATTCCGTTTTATTCACCATTCACTAATAATTCCCAACATTCTGTTTGCTTTTTTGACTGTCGCAGCACACTGAACCGACGATTTCAATGTATTAGCCACTATGACGCCTAGATCTCTTTCTTGGGTAGTAGCACCTAACATGGAACCTAATATTGTGTAACTATAGCATGGGTTATTTTTCCCTATATGCATCACCTTGCACTTATCCACATTAAATTTCATCTGCCATTTTGATGCCCAATTTTCCAGTCTCACAAGCTCTTCCTGCAATTTATCACAATCTGCTTGTGATTTAACTACTCTGAACAATTTTGTAGCATCTGCAAATTTGATTAAATCACTTGTATTTCTTTCCAGATCATTTATAAATATTTTGAAAAGTAAGGGTCCCAATACAGATCCCTGTGGCACTCCACTGTCCACTCCCTTCCACTGAGAAAATTGTCCATTTAATCCTACTCTCTGTTTCCTGTCTTTTAGCCAGTTTGTAATCCACGAAAGGACATCTCCATCTATCCCATGATTTTTTACTTTTCCTAGAAGCCTCTCATGAGGAACTTTGTCAAACGCCTTCTGAAAATCCAAGTACACTACATCTACTGGTTTACCTTTATCCACATGTTTATTAACTCCTTCAAAAAAGTGAAGCAGATTTGTGAGGCAAGACTTGCCTTGGGTAAAGCCATACTGACTTTGTTCCATTAAACCATGTCTTTCTATATGTTCTATGATTTTGATGTTTAGAACACTTTCCACTATTTTTCCTGGCACTGAATTCAGGCTAACCGGTCTGTAGTTTCCCGGATCGCCCCTGGAGCCCTCTTTAAATATTGGAGTTACATTAGCTATCCTCCAGTCTTCAGGTACAATGGATGATTTTAATGATAGGTTACAAAATTTTACTAATAGGTCTGAAATTTCATTTTTTAGTTCCTTCAGAACTCTGGGGTGTATTCCATCTGTCCAGGTGATTTACTACTCTTCAGTTTGTCAATTCTCAATAGTACCATCCTCAATAGTAACTCCATAAGGATCTCATGCACTGGGATTGCCACCATCTCCTTAGGAGACTGCAAGTACTCGAGGATATCCAACATCTTATGTCTGGCAACCTCCTCTGTCAGTAAATTAAAGGGGATGGCCTCCGTCATCAGTCCGTCAAAACCTGCAAAGAAAAAGGTCTTCTGGAGGAAAGTTTGCTCTGCCAGCAGAAGGAGACGGTTCAGAGAGGAGGTCATCCAGTGCTTGTCATCCAAAGCCTCCACGTAATCTCCCCCTCAGGGATTAAGGGGGTCCTCCTCTCCATCATTAATAGGGAACGGATCCTGTGGCACTCTGTCCTCGGTCAGAGGTATGGATACCGGAACAAATGGTTGAGTGACCTGGACCCCAAGGTCGCATTAGTCTTCGGGAAAGCTTCCTCCTCCAAACCATAGACAACCACCAGACCAGGAGGCAGCAGCTTCGATGACCCGCCAAATGTCAACGCCACTGCAGGCACAGATAATGGTGACAGTGTCAGTAGTACTCCGATAAGCGATTGTACAGTGCTGAGCAGCAGCTTGCGAAGGTGCCGATTCAGGTACCATTGGTGCTCCGACACAGATGCCCTGCAGTGCCTTCTCCATGGCAAGCAGCACATGTTTCTCCAGTCCTCTTCAAAAATTGCTGATGCCAACACCAACTGGGAGCCAGAAGGAGTGATCAGATCCTTTTTGGAACCAAACGGAGGATTAGTGGCTGGCAAATGGACCAATGGAGTCAATGACAAACCCCTGTGAATCGTAGAGGACTGGCGCTCCTCACCCCAGGTCACTTTTGGGGCTTCACAGCCAAAATTGGAGAGTCTATGTGCATTGCTGATGCTTGGCATGGTCCTTCCCCGGTCGAAGACAATGAACCGAATGTCATTTTTAGCCTGGGGGAGCTGGGCCATGTTTGTCTCCAGATTCCCTGACAGCCATTGATACCAACGGAGCTGATGGCCCCACCCACATCGATAACTCGATGGTCATCGGTGCGGCTCTGAAGTCTCTCGATGTCTCTGATGTCTATGCATCAATCTTCCAGTGACTGACGAGTTGTTTCATCTTCTCCAACCAGGTCCGGCATCCTTTGGGGGTCATCTGTGTGCATTTGCAGCAACTCTGGGTGTTCTGCGATGTCCCCAAGCAGAAGACACATCTATCATGGGGATCCATGATAGTCATGGCCCTCACGCATTGGGGGATTGCTGGAATCCCAATGACATGGTATTGTAAACCAAAAGGGTCACAAGATCAATACTGATGGTGGTGGCCCTCCATGACCAACGGGCACCAAGCACACCACTGCCCTAGGGATATGAACACAAAAAAACCAGAGCAACATCAAATAAACCTATCTAGGGACATTTAAGAAAGAAGCCAAGGGACCCTGTGTCAACAAGAGCAATTTTGATGGTATTTTCTAACAAAAGAAAAAATTCCCATTAAATCCAGGAAAAAGTGAGTCTCAATTATCACAGGCTCTGTGGAAAAAGAAAAACTGAAGGGATGTCGCATGGACGCGTGGTATAATGCATTCTTGGGCATGCTCAAAGAGACTCAGTCACAGTTCTAGAAACTTTGACATATGTTTTCAGTGTCTGGTCCATCGGATGATGTCCCCATGTGTGAGGATTGCCATCCTGCTATCCTTGGAGAACGTTTTGTTGCATCATGATCTCTAGACTACTCAGAAACTTGTTTATAATGGAAGAAGGGGAGAGGAAGAAATATGAAAAACCTCTCAGGAACAGTAAAGAATGTTCAGCATCTCTTATCCTTCCTTGGCTAAACTCAGAAGAGCATGTAAACAAGGCTAAGCCATATGCCTGAGTAAGGCCAAAAGTACTGACAAAGAAATCCTACTAAACTGAATACATTACCTACCTTCATTCTTCATCTTGTCAAAATAAGAAAGTTTGGAGGCAGCATAAATAGCTTTTGTAGACTGCAGTGAGCCAACAACGGCATCCATTAGGAGGGCATTAGTCAGTGCTTCTTGAATATACTGAGGATCCTATGACAAAATAAACATTTCCAGAAAATATAATAAACATTTTTACATTGAGAAGAAGCTTTCTGACAACTACCTTCTGTCCTATAACCAGAGAGAAAGGCTAGATGAGCACTTTTTCAGATTACCTTACTAAAAGCAATCATAATCCTTTATTTTGGAAACAAAACGGTTATTTATGCAGTAAAACAGTTCAAAGGATGTAAAAGCTGAGCAACCTAGCCTTCTGTACTTGAAGTATTGCTGGACAATGCTGTAGAGATAGCTGCATCTTGCCAGTTACAAGGACAGAAATCATGTATTCATTACCATTTAAAACAGAATATGATGTATGTAGAAACAGCTGTTTTAATATTTTAAGTGAATTCTAATCCAAAAGCTTTAGAAATTTGAAATGATGCTAACAGACATATAAACTAAGAAGAATTCCCTTTAGACCCTTAGCCTGCATTGGATCTCAAATTATCCAGCATAGCCCTAAGAAAGTGGGGGGAAGGAGGATACCTCTAAGAAAAACGAAACAAAACAAAAAAATATATTGCTAGAAGATGCTACAAGGAACTTCATTCAGCGGAGATATTTAAACCTCTTGAATTTGCCATAAATATGCTGTACTATTCTATTACGTTATACTATTTCTGTATAGCAGCAGCAATGATTAACTGAAATGTTAAATCAATGATTCCCCTATCAGCAAAAACATACATATTGACCAGACAGCATGAGAAAGAAGTCCTGACCATTAATGCCTAGTTTGTCAAAATGGTGGAATTTGTCTTTGGATCAACTTGCCTCCCTTTAGATATGTCAGCTGTAAGTTGATACTCTTTAAAAAAAAAAATTGGCACATTGAAACATTTTATAAAAAATACTTAAGGTCTTATTAGTACAATACTTATTTTTATAGCACCATAAATAAACAAAGCATTGTACAATGATGATATGTATGCAAGTACAATAAGTGTCTTCCTCAAAGAGCTTAGAATGATAACTTTCCTAGTGGCACACGTGCCTCGGCGCATGTCCAACTGAGCGCGCACAATTTTAAGTGACCGTACCTAGCCATGTAAATCTCATTTCTAATTCATAAGTCAGGGTATTTTATAACTAGCACGTGTCCACACCATGACCATTTTCACTAGTTCATCCACCAGTTCACCCAGTGTTGAGCTTGGTCCTGCAAACCTCCCTAGTTTAATAGCCTGCACTACCCCCGTTCTTTTAAACCCTTCCAAACTTTTTTTTTTAAGTGGAAAAGGATTCCTCTGATTTTCAGCCTACTGCTCTAACCATTAGGCCAATCCTTCCCCTAAGAATGGGGTTTCAGGGAAATACACTAAGATAGCACAGGCCTAGGGACAAATCAATGCAGAACCTTAAGTAGAGAGAAAGATGTTGGCAAAAGTTAATAGCCGGGGGAGGGGGGGTTGATGGCTGGAACAGCAGAGCATAAGTTTCTCCTTCCTGGCCCTCCCAAAAAGATTAACTTCCAGAATGCAAGAAATAAAGAACAGAGATGACTTAGTAGCAGGGAAATGAGGGAAAAGTCAAAGATAAAATAGCAGTCAGGAAAATGGACAAGAGTGGTTTTGCGAATGCTATGAACCTAAAATATTTTACTTGCCCCATGCTCTGAAGAAAGTGTTTGGTGGCCCTGCCAACATTTGCTGAAACAGTAAAATTCTGAATTTATGGAAATACAAAGTTCAAATTGACACCTTATGATCATCAGCCATTTTCCTTCCGGCCCACATCTCTTTTACCATCAAGTGCCAAAGATCACACTCAGTTTTAAGATTTGCTTCAAAGACTTCCTTTCGTGATGAAGTTTTAATTCGAAGTGTTGGTATTCTCAGAACTAGGAAGGCTACCGTAGTAATTTTAACATCCTGAAAACAAAAAAGCAAAAATATTAAAAACACCAATAATGCTTTTTTTTTTTTTTTAGCTATAGTCTTATTTCCAGTTCCTTAGAAAGATATGCATAAATTGACAGAAGCATTCTGAACATGACCAAGTTATCAAGCCAAGCGAAAGGTATCAATTGGCTTGAGGAACTTTGAGATTTATTGTACTACATTGGTCTAAGCCTTATTCAGTTCTATGATACTCAAGTCATCTTCTTTCTTATAAACAATAAACAGCATAACAGTGAAAAGAGATAATAACATAAGAAAATGCCATACTGGGTCAGACCAAGGGTCCATCAAGCCCAGCATCCTGTTTCCAACAGTGGCCAATCCAGGCCATAAGAACCTGGCAAGTACCCAAAAACTAAGTCTATTCCTTGTAACCATTGCTAATGGCAGTGGCTATTCTCTAAGTAAACTTAATAGCAGGTAAAGCAAATGTTGCTTACCTGATGTAACAGGTGTTCTCACAGGACAGCAGGATGTTAGTCCTCACAAATGGGTGACATCGAGGATGGAGCCCACCACGGAAAACTTCTGTCAAAGTTTAATAGAACTTTGACTGGCCCCTACTGGGCATGCCCAGCAAGGCACTGACCCTGCAGCCAGCAGGGGTCTCCCTTCAGTCTGATTTTCAAAGCTACAGGCAGTGCCTAAAAAAGTAAAAACTAAAACGAACCCAACACCGCGGGGTGGCGGGCGGGTTTCGTGAGGACTAACATCCTGCTGTCCTGTGAGAACACCTGTTACATCAGGTAAGCAACATTTGCTTTCTCACAGGACAAGCAGGATGGTTGTCCTCACAAATGGGTGAGTACCGAGCTGAGGATGTCCTGGCTTGCACCAAATGCACCCAACGACGTGCAACAGGCACAACAACTGGGGTGGAATTTGGGAAAGGGCATCCGCACCCTACTGGGAAGGTGGAAGGGTGTTGGTACATCATGTTGGAAAAAGGTTATGCAAGACAGATTGGCCGAAGATGGAGTCCTGTCTTCCAGCTTTGTCCAAACAATAGTGGGCTGCAAAGGTATGGAGAGAACTCCAGGTTGCAGCCCTGCAGATGTCAGGAAGCGGCACCGATCGAAGGTGTGCTACTGAAGTCGCCATGGCCCTCACAGAGTGTGCTTTTACACGGTCTTGAAAAGGAATGCCAGCTTGCTGATAGCAAAAAGAAATGCAGTCCGCCAACCAGGAGGAAAGAGCCTGCTTACCCACAGGTTGTCCCAACTTGTTAGGATGGAAGGAGACAAACAATTGAGTGCTCTTCCTGTGAGCAACTGTACGGTCTAGATAAAACGCTAGAGCTCGTTTACAGTCTAGGGTATGCAGAGTCTGTTCCCCAGAGTTGGAATGGGGCCTGGGAAAAAAGATAGGTAGTATGATGGATTGATTGATATGAAATGCAGAAACTACCTTAGGTAAAAATTTAGGGTGAGTGCGGAGCACCGCCCTGTCTTGCAGGAGTTTAGTGTAAGGCGGATAGGTGACTAAGGCCTGTAACTCACTAACCCTGCGAGCTGAAGTGATAGCCAATAGGAATAATACTTTCCATGTGAGATACTTCAATTCACAGGAGTGCAGAGGTTCGAAAGGTGGTTTCATTAGACGACCAAGAACCAGATTAAGGTCCCAAGATGGGGCCGGAGGACGTAAGGGTGGCTTCAGATGGAGCAAGCCTTTAAGAAAGCGTGTCACCAGGGGTTGTACTGAAATAGGGACACCTTCTATACCTTTATGGAAGGCGGCTACCGCACTGACATGCATCCTAATGGAAGAGGTCTTTAGACCGGATTCTGATAGGTGCCATAAATAGTCCAAGAACTTAGAGATTGGACAGGAAAGGGGATCAAGGGACTGAGAAGTGCACCATGATGTGTACCTTTTCCATTTATATGAATAGGATCTTCTGGTGGAGGGCTTTCGTGAAGCTATCAGGACACGAGAAACCGAATCCGAAAGGTTAAAAGGCTGAAGGACTAACCTTTCAACATCCATGCCATCAGGGACAAGGCTTGGAGGTTGGGATGGAGGAGGCATCCGTTGTTTTGAGTGAGCAGATGCGGATCCGTTCCCAGAGGGATGTGCCTGCGGATGGAGAGATCCTGGAGTATGGGAAACCACACTTGGCGTGGCCAGTGAGGAGCTATCAGGATCATGGTTCCCCTGTCCTGGCGTAGCTTCACGAGAGTCCTTGACAGAAGAGGAAGTGGAGGGAATGCATAAAGCAGACCTGTCGTCCACTTGAGGGAGAAGGCATCCCTCGGCTGAGAGTGGTGGCTCCGAATGAGAGAGCAATAATTGTCCACTTTGTGGTTCTGAGGGGACGCAAAGAGGTCTATGCGGGGAAAACCCCACTTGTGAAACAGAGAGGTCACTACCAGAGGATCGAGTGACCACTCGTGTGGCTTGAAGACACGGCTCAGCTGGTCTGCCAATACATTGTCTACTCCCGGCAAGTAAGTGGCCCTGAGGTACATGGAATGGGAGAGGGCTTCTGCCCAAATCTGCGCAGCTTCCTGACACAGAAGGAAGGAGCCTGTGCCTCCCTGCTTGTTTATGTACCACATGGCCACTTGGTTGTCTGTCTGGATTAAGATTATCTGATCTGATAGATGATCTTTGAAAGTTCTGAGCACGTAGCGAATTGCTCGAAGTTCCAAGAAATTTATCTGGTATTCGGCTTCCACTGGCGACCACAACCCTTGGGTTTGTAATTCGTCCACATGGGCCCCCCAACCGATGTGGGAAGCATCGGTGGTTAGGATTACCTGTGGATCTGGGAGGAGAAAGGGTAAGCCCTGAAGGAGATTGACTTGAGTCGTCCACCAGGTTAAAGACAGGCGTAGCGCTTGTGTAACTGTGACGATGTAGGACAGAGGCTGGAAAGCTTGAAGCCATTGGTGTCGCAGAGTCCATTGCGTTACTCTCATGGCTAGTCGGGTCAAGGGAGTAACTTGAACCGAGGATGCCATGTGTCCTAGGAGGATGAGGAATTGGCGAGCTGTGGCAGTGTGTTGAGACTGGAGCTGGCGAGCTAGAGACATGAGAGTTTGGACTCGTTGAAGTGGAAGGTAGGCTTTTGCCTGTAAGGTGTCCAAGTCTGCTCCAATGAAGGATAAGGTCTGAGATGGGACCAAGCAAGATTTCTCGTAATTGACAAGAAACCCTAAGGAGAGGAGTGTGTGAATTGTCAACTTTAGGGAGGATTGCGCAATTTGCGGGGTGGAGGCCCTGATTAGCCAATCGTCCAGA
The DNA here is from genome assembly GCF_901001135.1 of Rhinatrema bivittatum. NCBI lineage: Eukaryota > Metazoa > Chordata > Amphibia > Gymnophiona > Rhinatrematidae > Rhinatrema > Rhinatrema bivittatum. The sequence continues at coordinate 795,503,033 of NC_042616.1, read as the reverse complement.
TAGGGGTAGACGTGGACACCTTCCTTCCTGAGAAATGCTGCTACTACTACGAGACATTTGGTAAAGACTCGTGGAGCAGATGCCAGCCCGAAAGGTAGTACTCGGTATTGATAATGGTCGTGGCCTATCAGAAAACGCAGATACTTGCGATGAGATTGTGTTATCGCAATGTGGGTATAAGCGTCCTTGAGGTCGAGAGAGCACAGCCAATCCCCCTTTTGCAACAGAGGGAGCAAGGCGCCCAGGGTTACCATCTTGAACTTCTCTTTTTGCAGATACTTGTTGAGGGCCCGAAGGTCCAGAATTGGACGTAACCCCCCTGATTTCTTTGGTATTAGAAAGTATCTGGAATAGAATCCTTTCCCTTGTTGACAAGGAGGGACGGGTTCTATAGCATTTGATTGTAGAAGAAGGGATACTTCTTGATGTAATTGAGTCAAATGGCTGGTTAGACTCCATGCCTGAAGGGGCAGGGAGTCTGGCGGAAGTGTTGTGAAGTTGAGGTGGTAACCCTGTGCGATAATTGCTAGCACCCAGTGATCTGAGGTAATCTGTTTCCAACGGGGTAAGAAGTGGTACAGCCGACCTCCCACAGGGATGTGTGGAAGAGGGAGTTGGCATGTGCTCAATACAGGGAAGTCAAAGGCCTGCCGCAGGCCCAGGAGGTGGGGCTACAGTAGGTCTTTGCTTTCTCGGCTGACGAGGCTGAGGCCTGTTAGAGGACCGTGCAGGACGAGCCCTAGTTGACGGAGGGTAGTAGCGGCGTGGTCGAAAGAACGACTTCTTAGAGTCCTTCTTTTGCGGTTGCTTGGAGGTCACCTCAGGTGGGACAGATGAGAGTTGTTTCAACGTCTCATGGTGGTCTTTTAACTCCGCCACAATCTGTTGAATTTGCTCTCCAAACAAATTGTCGCCTAAGCAGGGCAAATCAGCAAGTCGATCTTGGACCTCTGGGCGAAGGTTGGATGACTTTAACCAAGCCCAACGTCTGGCTGAGATGGCTGTGGCTGAAACCTTCGTGGAAGCATCGAATATGTCGTAGGCAGTCCTAATCTCGTGCTTCCCTGCCTCAAATCCCTTGTGAAGAAGGGCTTGAAGCTGCGGTTGGTATTTATTTATTTATTTATTTATTTATTTAAGAGGTTTTTATATACCGGGGCACGTTAAAAACATCACCCCGGTTCACAGTGTAACGTAACGTAGCAACGGGCTTTACAATAAATTTAGAGTAGATAAACATAGATAATGTAGCAACAGGCTTTACAATAATTTAGAATAGATAAACATAGGTAAACATTATTTAGATTTACAGCTATTCACAAGGATGGAAGATGGAAAGATGGAAGATGGAAGAAGGCAAAAAACTTACCGGGTTCCGTAAGATGACTAAAAAATTTGTATTGGTCCGGCAACGTGTCAGCATAGTCTTGCATCTGCTTAAGGATGGCTCTGTTGTATTGAGTCATGTAAAGTTGATATGAAGCTATGCGTGAAATCAACATAGCTCCATGATACACTTTCCGTCCCACACTATCCAGGAACTTGTTGTCCCTGGTAGGTGGGGTAGAAGAGTGCGGCTTAAGACGCTTGGCCTTCTTCTGCGCGGACTCAACCACAACAGAGCGATGATCCAGTTGAGGTTTTTGGAAACCTGGTGCTGACTGGACAAGGTATGTGGAGTCAGCTTTCTTGTTAACTGGTGACACCGATGAAGGAGATTCCCAGTTTTTCTTGAGTAGATCCAAAAACACCTGGTGTATAGGGATGGAAGCGATGATTTTTGGAGCATCCAGAAATTGGAGTAGTTCCATCATCTGGTGTCTGTCATCAGCTTCAGATTGTAGTTGAAAAGGTACAACTTCTGACATCTCTTTCACAAAATTAATGAAAGATAGATCCTCAGGAGGAGATCTTTTTCTACTCTCTGTAGGAGATGGTGGCGAAGGCAAATCTGTGTCAGAAGAGGTATCATCATCATCACCCCAGGTATTGTAGGGATCATGTGGGGCTTGTAGCCCTGATGGACCTGGCTGAGGCTCTGAAGGCATCGATGGAAACCGAGGTGGAATCGGTGCGGTAGGTGGAACCAGAAATGGCATCGATGGCTTCGGTGCTGCCGATGGAATCGGTGCCTGGCGCGGAATCGATGGAGCCGAAGGATAAATCGGTGGAGATATACCAGAAGGTACCGATGGAACTACCCTGGAAGGGGGAATTCGAAACTGTATTTCTCCTGCCGATGAGAAACCAGTCGGAGACGGTGGTGTTGTCGATGGCACTGGAATCACCGATGGAAGGGCCGTCATGAGTGCCTCCATGCGGCTCAGTAGCGGTGCTAGCGCTTGTATCAACGGCTCGGTGGTCGGTTCTCTCCTCGGTGGCGAAGCCAGTGCCGGCGTCGGTGCCGGGGGCGGCACTGGAACCGGTGCCGGAGACGGTGCCGATGGAGGTTGTAATTTCTTCATCGCTTTCTCGATGGCCTCCTGGACCAGCCGGTCCAGTTCTGCCCGGAGACCAGGGGTAACCATACCCGGCTCGACGGGAGAGGGAGGCTGAGGCAGGGCCGGAGGGACCACCGTAACCGGTGGGATCACGGCCCCCACACCCCGAGAGGGTGAGGGTTTCCTCGATGCCGGCGAACGAGACGTGGAGGGTGTCCGGTCTGTTCGCGGCTTCTTTGTCAGTGGCTTGGCTTGAGCAGAGGTCGATGGCTGTGGATCCTCGACAGGCCGAGACTTGTGCCGTCGATGGCGGTGCTTTTCCTTCCGATCCCCTCGCCCATCCGGGGAAGGGACGGGAGTTGACGGCCGAGAAGCGATCGATGGCGGACGGTCACCGGAGGGTTGACGATGATGGTACAACTTCGACGGTGCCGGTTCCGATGACGTCGATGCTATCGATGGCGTTGGGGTGGGTGCATGGAAGAGGAGCCCCATCTTCTCCATCCTGGCTTTGCGACCCTTGGGTGTCATTAAGGCACATTTGGTGCAAGTCAGGACATCATGCTCACTACCCAAACACATTACACAAACCCTGTGGGGGTCTGTGATGGACATAGTCCGGGTACAATCCGGACAACGACGGAACCCCGTTGCCATGGCTGGAAGCCAAAATTTAGGCTGGGGATCGGTAAGTGCCAACAGGCCTCAAGGGCCAAATTCGACGGCAGTCGATGGAAGAAGGCAAAAAACTTACCGGGTTCCGTAAGATGACTAAAAAATTTGTCGAAGGGAGACCCCTGAGGAGCAAATTTTCTTAGGAAATTAATTTCCAAATTCCTGTCAGGAACGTGGTTAGAGAGCTCCTTTCACCGCGTGGCAACTGCTGCGCGGAAAAAAGAAGACTGAAGGGAGACCCCTGCTGGCTGCAGGGTCAGTGCCTTGCTGGGCATGCCCAGTAGGGGCCAGTCAAAGTTCTATTAAACTTTGACAGAAGTTTTCCGTGGTGGGCTCCATCCTCGATGTCACCCATTTGTGAGGACAACCATCCTGCTTGTCCTGTGAGAATGGACTTCTCCTCCAAGAACTTATGCTGCACCAATCAACGTGATACTGCACCAATCAACGTGATACTGCACCAATCAACGTGAACTGAACTCAGCTTTTCCAAATTTTCCCTAAACATTGGTAACAGCCTCTGACATACATACCACAATCAGATCATTATTTCAACTAAAAATGAATACACACCTATCTATGCATCATTTTTTAAATAAAACTAACCCCTTACTTATTTAGGTGTCTATTTATTAAAGAGCATTAATCCGCTGTGTTAGCATGCGTTAATGGTAATATACCTGCTTGCATTACTGTTAACACTAAAAAAAAATCTGGCATTACTCCCAGAATAAAATGAACTCACTTGCATAAAAATGCATACCAAACAGCTAATTAATATTTAAATGAATCACTACAAGGCCACACAATTTGTATTAGCCTTTTGGCGAACGAAAAAACAAATATACCTTGGGAAGTAAAATTTAGTTTTAGTGTTAATCAATACAAGCCCTCATAGATACCATCTCCACTTCCCAACTCAATTTAGAAAGACTCCACTAGCCGAAGATTGTCCTTTACCCAATTCCCCCACCCCCCCCCGATCTTCACAAAGACTCCCCCCTGGGGCCTGAATCACATCTCCCTCCCCCCCTGTCCCCAACACAGTGTTTCTGATATTGTAATGGATGATCATCTGGGAACCAGTGATCACCGGATGGTGTGCTTCAGTATTAGAGCTCAGGCTGTGATGGTTCATTCAAAGTGAAGATCCTAGGCTTCAGGAAATCTTTGTTCAAATGGGGGGGGGGGAAAGAGTACAAGGAGCTAGCTAAATGGAAAAATCTAGGGGAAGAGGAGCAGTGGGCAAAGCTAAAAAGATATTCTAAGGACAATTAACCTTTTTGCTTGGAAAGTAAATAAAGGAAAGAAGAAAGAGGTTGCTATGGTTTCCTAAAGAAGTAGATGAAAAAGGAAAAAAACAGCATTTATAAACTAAGATCGCATAAAAAGGAAGCCAGGTGACAATATCTGGAAAAAGCTAAGAGAAGCTGAGCACATAGGAGAGCGAAGATGCAAATGGATGAAAGAGCAAATACGAGGGGACAAGACTTTTTTTTTTAAGATGTTAGTGATAGGAAAAAGTGCAAAATGGTATTGAGAGACTCAGAGGTAAAGGGGAGGAATCTTTAAAGGTGGCCCAGGAAAAAGCAGAATTATTTAACAAATATTTCTATTTGGTCTTCATTGAGGCCAGGAGCATGACTACATAAAACAGACAAATAGGATTGGAATTTAGGTAAACAATTTTCAGAAGACTGTGCTCATATGGCGTTAGCTAAACTAAAAGTACATAAAGCAAACACAAAAGAATCCAAAGGATTACGAGGTTCAGGGCAGCACAGTTTTACCAGAGGTAGGTCTTGTCAGACCAATCTGATCAATTGTTTTCATTGAGTGACCGGAGAGTTGGATCCTGGGACTGCATTACATGTAGTAAACATAGGGACCTTCATTTTCTATTTTTATTTCATTTTTCCTGGGAAATTCAATGTTATAACACACACAAAAAAAAGAGGAAAATCTTTTCCACTGATTCTCTTCTGGGTTATAACAATCATTTTTCCACTGATTTCTTTTGTTATAACATTGAAATCCTCAAGAAAAATAAAATTGAAAGAGAAGATCCTTAAGTATATGTAATGGGGAGCTGTACTGAGAACAGGGAATACCCCCCCTCAGGAGCAGTGTGGGCCCACATGGCTAGAGAGCCTGGATTATCTTCTGCCTAGCCAGCCCCCTCTCTTGCAGGTTGAGTCCTTGGCTTCAGTGGCTGTGGAGACTGGAAGCTGAAGCAGGCTGGACTAGACTGGTATAAGGCTGGAAGCTTGGAACAGGCTGGGCTGTACAAGGCTGGAGGCTCATTTAAAAGCATCATTAAACAAAAAAGCTTTCAACTTCTTCCTAAAACATTTATAAATTGCTGATTAAACTAGTTCTAAGGAAATTAAGTTCCACAAAGCAGGTGCTACTTGAGAAAAGACACAATGGGAAGTTTGCTGTAGTGAGCCTCCTTAGCAGTCAGGATAGTTAATTGTTGGCTTTCAGAATACAAGCTCCGATTTGGACAATACGGGTATACCAGAGTTTTAATACATGCAGGACACTCCATATAAAATCTGATGGACAAATGACAATTTTAAATCTAATGCGAAATTTGATAGGAAGCCAATGTAAAGCGTTCAACACCAGCAATATGTGAGCAAAAAGGAGGAAACCAGAAATCACTCGGGCCGCATTCATTAAAATCTGCAATGCCTTCAAATAGCACCTAGGAAGTTCTATATAAGAGGGCACTGCAGGAGTCCAAACAAGATAGAATAAGGCTTCCATTACAATTTTTACAGAGAAAAATGGCGAGCGCTCATTTGAATCTGGGGCGGAGTTACATGTGGGAGCCAGACAGTGTGCTAGAGATGGGTATCAACTACTGGATGCTGGATTTCTATTTTCATTTGGCTATGAAGGCTTTCTGGACTGAGCACTAAGAGGACTTTAGGCAATTCCACAATATTATGGGAGTTCTATTAACACGTCCCTTAAAATCGGAGAAGAAAAACTCAAAGCAGCTGCGGATAATGCAGTGTCTCTCCAGAATTAAAGCAGGAGAAAACCTAGCTGGGCCAAAAATTTGGAATACGTTACCTGAAAAGTTAAGACTACAGCAGAACTCAAAATCATTTAAAAAAGGGCTAAACACATGGCTATTTTGCAAGGCTTATGATGAAAACTACCATGATTAGGAATGCACACCTATGCAGGACAGTTGATCCAAACTCAATCTTCTAAAAGTACTTGGTCTTGTTGATTTTTATCTTTTTTATTGCCATTTGATTTGATTTTAATGAATGATCTCATGCTATGTTCCTTTCTTATACTTGTTTATTATTGTATTTTATTATGTTTGTTTTTACTATACTGTATTTTTTTTAATTATTCAATCGTATAAACCGTTGTGATGGTATATTCCGAATGACGGTCTATAAAAATTTATAAATAAAATAAATTCTGAAATCACTCATCAAGAACATATTTTAATCTACGAAGCTTCTTAAGTTTAAAGAAGCCTTTACTTACCACAGCTTGCAATTGTGGGTGCATAGTAAACTCAAGAGTCTAAAAGCACCCCTAGGTCATGCATAGATTCCCTAGCTGAAATATCAAACGCACTAACATGGAAAGAGGTATAAGATTTTCCAGTTTCATTACGTGCAAATGATTTCAGTTCGGGTTTCTTTTTTTTTTTTTAATTCACCAGTAAACCATTCTGATACATCAAATGAATAGTATTGTTTATTAACTTAACAATATCCTGGACACTATTCTCTAGATTGCCCATTACTGGAAAAAGCAACTGAAAATCATAGGCATAAAAATGGAAGATAGCATTCATCTTCTCCAACAAAGTGCATAAAGGGAGTAGATAAATATTAAACACTGCAGATAAACAGGACCCTTGTGGAACTGCTGGGATGGCAACCAGTTAGAGGAATCCTGACCCACCGTAACTTGATATGAATGTTCCTTCAAAAAGGAGGAAAACCACTTGCCTATTTTCCCTACAATCCCAACTTCAACAAGTACGGTTATAGTATTTTATGCTAGTGAATCAAATGCACATGACACATCCAAGAAAACTGCAATCATCTGGTGGTTTTTATCTAACTCACAGAGGACAAAGTCAAAGACTAATATTAAAACAGTCTCAGTACTGTGACCCTAGCGAAAACCATTCTGTTGAATATTAAGATTATTATTTTCTTCTAAATAGCTAGTAAGCTGGTTCATAACTGTCTTCAATTATTTTTCCTACTGACAGTAATGCAGCAATGTGGGCAATAATTGGCTGGATCATTACATGCTAGAGAATTACTTAATCTCTTCAGTATGGGGCGTACTATTGCCTTTTTAAAGTGATCTGGAAAATATCCTTTGCTTAAAGACACGTTAACTAATCTAGAAAGCATGTCAACAAAAGAATTCCTAAGGCTATATAATAGCCAAAAAGGACATGTGTCTAAAGGGCTATGTGACCTCATTAATCCCTTCATCATCATGTATCTCCATGGTAGCTACAAATCCAAAAGCTGAATGAGCTACTAAAAAGTCAGGGCTAGTTGATTTTAAGATCTCTGTTGCAGTAGTAGCAACAATATTTGCTATTTTCCTTTCCCAAAATTGTGCAACATCAAGACAAATATTATCTGTATCATGAATGTCTGTATAGAAAAGAGTTAAATAAATAAACCTTAACCTCCACTGGATTCACTGGAAACTCGGTGAACAGTTTTACAAGTGCAAACAATTCACAGGGTCAGTTTAAAGAAATCCACAACAGAAGTGTAATCCTCCTTTTTTTGCTTAAAAAACAATGATCTATAGAAACATAGAAATGACAGCAGAAGACGACCATACGGCCCATCCAGTCTGACCAGCAAGTTTTGCACTTTTTTTTTTCTCATACTTATCTGTTACTCTTGGTTCTTAGTAACCTTTTGGTTCTATTTCCCTTCCACCCCCACCATTAATGTAGAGAGCAGTGTTGGAACTGCATCTAAGTGAAATATCTAGCTTACAGGCCGCTTCAGTAAAGTCCGCGGGAGAACGCCCGCTCTCCCGGCGCGCGCACAGGCCACTCGCCTGTGCTCGTGATACACTATTCAAATGAGGCCCGGCGGTAGAAACGGGCAAAAGGAGGCACTAGGGACACTAGCGCATCCCTAGCGCCTCCTTTTTGACAGGAGTGGCGGCTGTCAGCAGGTTTAACAGCCGACACTCAATTTTGCCGGTGGTTCTCGAGCCCGCTGACAGCCATGGGCTCGGAAACCGGACACCGGCAAAATTGAGTGTCCGGTTTTCGACCCGACAGCCGCTGGCAGACTTCAATTTTTTTTTTTTTTAAACTTTTTTTTACTCTTCGGGTCCTCCGACTTAATATTGCCATGATATTAAGTCGGAGGGTGCACAGAAAAGCAGTAAAACTGCTTTTCTGTGCACTTTCCTGGTGCTGGAAGAAATTAGCACCTACCTTTGCGTAGGCGCTAATTTCTGAAAGTAAAATGTGCGGCTTGGCTGCACATTTTACTTTCTGAATCGCGCGTGAATACCTAATAGGGCCATCAACATGCATTTGCGCCATTAGGTTCGGTGGGTTGGACGTGCATTTTCCGCCCCTTACTGAATAAGGGGTAAGGGAAAATGCATGTCCAATGACTGGTTAACAGTGTGCTCCGTCGGAACGCACTGTACTGTATCGGCCTGTTAATTAGTTAGGAGTAGTAATTGCCGCAATAAGCAAGCTACACCCATGCTTATTTGTTTACCCAGACTATGTAATTCAGTCCTTGTTGGCTGTTGTCTGTATATAGATCCACTTTTCTTCATTCCCCCTGCCGTTGAAGCAGAGAGCTATGCTAGATATGCGTGCAGTATCAGACTTTTGGATATTGTATAAATCAGAGTTCTCAGAAGACCTCATTCTGCACTCCACATCAATCTCTTCAACTGAATTAATCTAGGGGTAAACCACTGCGCACGCCGTCTCATAGTATGCTGTACGACAGCCTTTAGCAGAGCAACCTCCTCTATTATCTGTTAAAGCTTCATGAAGGGAATCTGCCATAGCTGATGAAGAATTGTCAATTACCTGACCTTTAGCATCTTTCCAAGCCAAGGCAAACTTACCTTAATCTCACTGCCACCAGTGAAATCTGCACTGGTGCAAAAGTGCAGATTTCACTGGTGGCATTGAACAAATTGATGGTTTAAAGTGAAATGACAACAAAAAATGATCTTACCATAAAACTTCTGTTGAACAAACTAAAACACATTACAGTTTACTAAAAGAGTTGTAAAATGTGTCCAGTACGATGAGTAGGGTGATCAACTACTTGTGATAAACCAAGTATAACAATCATTTTTAGAATTATCTTGAAAAATTATCAGCACAGTCTACCTGAATATTAAAGTCCCCAATTAATAGAAGTGATTGATAACATAAGGTCAAAGAAGAACAGAAGTCTAGCAATTTATCAGACACCCTGTTTTTACTTGGGCGATGATAGATTAACCCAACAGTTCACAGAATGGGGGTAAAATTCTTCAATGTATAAAACAAGAGCAGGATCTGGAGATGATCGTATCTGATGAGCTTAAGATGACCAAACAAGTGGACAATGGGATGACAATAGAAATACACTAGATGCCTGGCTCGTTCATGCCTGTCTGGGGGGAAATTCAGAGGATCAGTCAGTGGAAATCAGATGTGTTTGAGGGTTATGTCTGTCCAAGGCTTCTATGATATGGGTGCATCTTCTGTTTTATTTTTAGGCACTTCATATTTGGGGTGTTGTGCATGGATTGTTATGCATTCCTATATCATGTGGGCCTAACATGCTTGTGGACGGCCTTATGGGTCTCAATTGGACTTGACTCAATGAGGCGCGATTGTTCACTGGTTGGGGCATAGGGGGATCTTTAGGACAAACTGATCCCTTGCTTGCGACGGGGTTTGGAGCAGTTTGGTCAGCTGTGTGTGCTGATCATTCATTTGGGAGGGATCATGATTGGGGTAAAATGTAAGGGTGCACATTCATCAGCATGGTTCGCAAAGATTTAATGTTTATTTCCATATTACCTGCTGCTGTGATTTGTTCGTCTGACATTATAGCAAGACCTGCTGAGATGAGTCATTTAATATGGCACAGGAGCCGGGCAAGCGCCAGAGTGGTTCTTGGCTGAGTCTGTTTGGGGGGGGTGGGGGGGAATTCATCATATTCACCATGAGTGGTGATGGCATTTGGAGCATGGACTATTCAGGGACGATGAGGTCCATTTATCTTTTATTGGTTTGGCTTTGTTCCTGTACTCATTTCAGGAGGCCTTGGAAGAATTGTTCTGTTAGGAATCTCGGCTGCATCTTGGGGGGGGGGGGGGGGGGGGGGGGTCACAGGTTATTTCATACCTGTGTCTGTGACGGGTTGCTCAAGCCGGTTTGGGATTCAGTGTTATGCTGAATTGACAGCGGTCATATCTCGACCTATGGGGGACAAATGGGTGCAGTTGTCCCCATATGGCTCCTTGCTGGGAGGTGGCGGGGGTCATGGAAATGAGTTTGTGTTATGCAGGAACCTGCTGGCCAGTGATCATTTTGCTGGCTGTTGGCGGATGGTCACTGGGCGTTCCTTAAGCTTGTATCTAGGGAGCTCGGGCACCTGATTGTGTAAAGTAATAAAGCTGTGGCCTGTTTGATTCCAATCTTTTGTCTGTGTATTTATTGTTGGTACTCTCTAAAAGGGCAGATGCGAGGAGAAGTGTATATCCTGGCTACCCATATTAACACCCTGCTCCATTATCCGAGTCACCATCCACAACAGCTAAAAGATAATATTCCAGTGGAGAAATTCTTACTTTTAAGATTATGCTCCATGGTTTATGAATATAAAATTCAGGCTATAGTAATTTCTAACAGGTTTCTCAGTTGGGGATATCCTAAACTAGTTATTAAAAAGCCTATAAATGTGCATTACACATTAATACAAACACCAAATAAGGAATCTATGCAATTAATCACTTCTCTTACTCTCATCTAGAGCTACTGACATTAAGAATATTCTTTTATGCTATTGGCCTAAACTGGGATCACACTCACTTTTTAAAGATACTCTTTTTTGAAATAAAAAAAATAGGATCATAATTTGAGAGAGTAGTTAGTACAAACTAAATACAACCTGATCAATGTAGGTGCAGCACCTAAGAACACAAGAACAAAAGGAATTGCCATACTGGGTCAGACCAAGGGTCCATCAAGCCCAGCATCCTGTTTCCAACAGTGGCCTATCCAAGCTGCAAGTACCTGGCAAATACCCAAACACTGTTCAATTTGTTTTTTGGGAGTTTATTCATCCAATGTTACCAACATAAGTTGTCTGCTCATTATACCTGTTTGGCATCTAAAGTGATCTATGTCATTGTTTGTACCTATGAGATTTATATGACACACGAAATGTCAGGTGAGGACAAATCAAGCATAGGAGCAGCATAAGAAATACAAAAAAACCCCAAAAAAACAAGGGGCTCCACTTGTATTCCATGCAACTACAACGATTTAAAATTTATTATGCAGTCTTTCAGAAATGAGGGAATGTGTCTTAGTGCTTATATCTTTGTGAGCAATGTTACATTTATGAATGGCAAAGCTTGTAACCACAAGGTTTAAATCAATCTATGGAATAGAAGCATTCCTAAAGAAATTTTTCATGCAGGTTGGAATTTTTTGTATAATTTGCTCTTAAAAATCATCCTATTAGACTACATTTTAAGGGAGCCATCCAGTCTTTGACAGCATTTATGAGGAGATGGAGTTGACTGTCTGAGGTAATTCAGAACAAGGCATCTTTTGGCCTTGTTGACTGTCTGAGGTAATTCAGAACAAGGCATCTTTTGGCGTTTACAAAAAAACGCCAGGCATGGCGTTTTTTTTGTAAACCATGGATGAGCAAGCAAATTAACTTCTTGAGATGAGATTGGACCACAGTTAATTTTCTATTTGTAATATTATTAAAAAATGGCTTTATTAAGTGGATTTTTAAAATAAGTTTTTGATTTTAATTCACTTAAGAGTTATAGAGACTGACTACTGAATTTGGAGACAGCTTCTACAGGAAGAATAAAGAAATCTACTTTTAGTGTGTTGTGTGATAAATTTATTCACTTTTAAATGTAAGAACACATTCAAGAGTTGGAAGTAATATGCACAGCCAGACAAGAGTCTTCTGCGATAACCATATACACATCCTTGAACATTAAGAGCTCATTTGGTATTTGGGAGTAAGCTTTCAACATATTTTAATTCATGAATGAGCATCTTTGCTTTTAACTTTCCCCTTGAAAAGCCACTAGATGGTAAAATGGAAATCTTCTACCAGGGACTAAAGTTGTTTGTGGATTTAAGCTTACCACCCATTATTATTGTGGAATCCGTTGAACCTATGAAGACATATGCTGTGTATCACATTTCAAACATGCGGAATATTTTCATTGAATTAACATCAGAATTGAACTGTGATAAGCATATGCAAATTCTTCATATTTTCAAGCTTTCTAATTTTGTGGATATCTCACATATTGCACACAAGTCTTTTCTAGTTCAAGATGATTACGTTATTAAAACAACAGCTGTTGCTAGAAAAAAAAATTGTTTAAAATGATTGAGCCTCTTGCTTCTTCCACTGTTACTATCCCATAGTTTTTTTGTTTTGAACTTTTTTGTCCAAACCCATAAACTCTAGTGAAATCTCAAATACAGACAATGCAATGTAAGTTTATTCATAGAAAATACATTGAAAGACTACAGGCTACCACATGAAACCTCTTTCTTTGGACATCTATATTAAGTACTAGAAGGAATGAGGGTTTTATTTTCCTGCTTATCTTTGCACTGTGACTGGAAATAATTTTGGAAAACACCAATAGCTAAAATTAAGACCATAAATAAACTTGATATTCCTCTTTTTTTTTTTATAATACCCTCAGAGAATAAGGGAACCCCCTGACTATCGAAGGGCCCTGGACCCAAAAGTAGCAGACGTGCATCTTACCCTCACTTGACATTCCTCTTGAAAGATCTCTAGCTTTGTCAGGAATTTAAAGTAATTTTTGCTTTTTATGATAAACAAAATTATAGGCTTGGTGATATGTTCTCTTTTACTTTTGCCAGTTAAAATTCTTGCAGCTGTGTTTTGTAATATCTGTAGTGGTCTTATTGTGGTGTATGGTAGGCCCAGTAGGAAGTCCTACTTTATCTAGATCTGCCTGTTTGTAAGTGTCTGTGTAAATAAAAAAAGAGACAGACAGACAATGCAACTTAAGCTCATAAGCAGGAGTCATGGACAGGCCAAGCAAGTCCAGAGGTCAGAAAGACTCCCACCACTGGAAGAAGGGGGGGGCAGTCAAACAGAGAAAAGCATTCTCTGGCATAACAGCTTGGCATACAGACATGGCAGTACTCCCCCACCCCCGAAGAAACAGGGAGGGGGGAAAGACCTGCAACATGGCAGGCCCTCCCTTGAAGAAATGGGGAGGGGGAAAAGTCTTGCAATGCATAATCACCATGTGATTATGAAAGAGCTAACGCATATTTTTCAGCTGGAAAATCTAAGATGGGGGGGGGGGGGGGGAGTTAAAGAGAAAGAAGCAAACCCTGAGAGCGAAACCAGAAAAACCACCCTGAACGAGACCCTGAAAGAAAAGGAATCAAAAGAGCGAAAGGGGAGTCGTAAGCAAACCAGGACCCCCTGCTATTGAGGAGGGAGAAGACTAGGTGTGGCCAGGAGACCAGAGAGAGGAGATGCCCTGCTCAGATTCGAAGAGTGACATGGAGTCTGAGATGGTGAGGGGCGAGAGCAAGCCCCAGACAGCCCGGCAAGTACCAGAGCCAGAAGCAAGTCTCTTTCCGGGACCTTCTGCCTGCTCTGCCTGCTCTGCCAGTACCAAGCCCAGGAAGCAAGCCTCTGTCCCTGCACACATTCTCCAGACCTCCAGCCAGCATCTGCCTCAGAGGTGAACAGAGGGATATCGCCTGAAGTTGGGACCGGGGGCAAGTAAGTTAGCCACAAGTTTAACATATTAAGCAGGCATATTTGAAACCACCCAGGGAACAGAACATTTAGGGTAAATTGGTGCTTAGTGACCAGGATGTTAGAGACAGGAATAGTTACTTTCTAAATGCTATATCCTGCCAAATCTGATAAATAAAAGCTATTTCTGAGGAGAACACATTGTCTTTTTCCTGAACTTAGGGTCGTGAAGTGAAGTGGTAGAACTGGGAGTGTCCTGTAGCAGACAAGTCCCTGCACCCATAAACTTGCTTACAAGATAGATAACTTTACTTTGTATTTTGTAATTGCCATTTAATGTTGCTGAATATGCATATTGGTGTACAAGCACTCCTAACAGGATAGCCCCTCATGCATTTAGCCAACTGTGGGTTAATTGGTCAGTTAAGCTGGAAGCAGTAGAACATATGAACATAAGTTGCCATATTGGGTCAGACTGAGGGTTCATTTAAACCCAGCATCCTGTTTCCAACAGTGGCCAATCCAGGTTATAATCAACCTACAAATAGCCAAACATTAAATAGATCACATGCTGTTAATGCCAGTAATAGCAGAGGCTGTTCCCTATGTCAACTTGTTTAATAGCAGTTTATGGATTTCTCCTCCAGGAACTTATTCAAACCTTTTTTAAAACCCAGCTACACTAAGTGACCTAACTACATCCTTTGGCAATGAATTCCAGAGCTTAATTGTCCATTGAGTAAAAAAGAATTTTCTCAGATTTGTTTTAAATGGGCTACTTGCTAACTTCATGGAGTGACCATTCCTCAATCCCAATGTTGTGAGCTCTGTGTTTTCAAAGAAACAATAGTAAAAGGCGCTAGAAAATGAATGATCTTAGCGAGTTCCTGCTCATACGAATATTGTGGCAGATTATCTGCCCTATAAAGATTGCATATCGGACAAACTTCAGGCTGATGCTATGACAGTATCAAGAGAATTTTCAAAGAAGTTATGCATACAAATGTAACATACTATCATATCAATTTTCAAAAGCCTTTTACTAGTGTTAAGTGTACTTAATGGTGATAAAATCTATTGGCAATTCAATGGCATATATTGTAGCATTTTTCAAAAGTCTACTTACACGGGTCAAGTGCACATGTAAAACCCAGTTTTAAGGATGTAAATGCTTTTGAAAATCAGGTCCAATGCCTTTAATCAATACTCTTCCTAATTTGAGAGAATCAGGAGACTGTCCAAGTTAGGAGAAGGTAATGACCTTCATCACCGACTCAAAGTTCACAGAAGGTGTAAAATAGAAGGCAGCCCAAACTGAAACGTTAAAGGGAAGTAGCACAGGTGGACTGCAAGGAGGTGAGATATTACCTTGGTCTGCAAGCTGGGGGAGGAATCCATCTGCACTGCGCATAGAACCCTCAAATTGCCCCATGGCACACTTCCTACAGCCTGCTGACTACCATGTCTCAGCTGACCAAGTGTCAACTCCAGCTGCAAGAGAGCTTGAACTCTATCCATTTCCAGCTTTCGGTGCTCCTTTCCTTGCACCCAGATGTTACCACAGCCACCAGCATCACTGCCAGTTGAGGTGAAGAGCTGGCTCAGCTTGCCAGCATAACAGCTGAGGAAGCAGCGGGGGGGGGGGGGGGGGGGGCTGTTTTGAACACTCAACCCCACCTTCCTTGCACCCAGATGATGTTATCCTGCACATCGGTGGAATGAAGAGCCAGCCCAGCTTGGAGGGTGGGGTGGCAGATTGTGAGCCCTTTGGGTAGTCTGTCTGTAGCTCTGTTATAGAATGCTGTCCTTCAATAAAATTATGGCTCTGCTATCTTTGAGATTCTGAGCACCTACCTACTTTGTTTGGGAATTTTGATATGTTGGGGGAAGGAGAAGTTAATTTTGTTCTCTTTGTGAAGACTTGCTTTTATTTGACAACTTTGTTATACCGACATTCGTGGGTACATCATATCGGTTTACATGGAACTAAGAGAAATACAGGGAACAGGGGGGGCAGAAACAACAAGGGGGAATAACAAGGCATAACGGGTAGATGGTTCAGTGGACGCAGATAAAATAAGATATAAAATTATCTAATGTAGTGTAGAATAATAATAACAATCATAATTAACATAAAGATACCAAGATAGTTGACATAATAACAACATCGTGGAGGGATCGAAAGGAGGAGCTGGAAGACCTATGCTGGGAAGGCCTGCTTAAGGAGCCAGGTCTTTAGCTTTTTTCTGAATTTGTACTGGCAGGGCTCAGTGCGGAGTTCAGTGGGGAGGGCATTCCAACGGGTGGGTCCTTTGTTTGCTGAGGAATTTGGTTGTTAGTTTTGGCAGTGGTTTGGGTGAGTGAGTTAGAGTTAGGGATGGCTCAGTTCCTCGGTGAGAGAAGAGGGTGGGTCAGAACAGTGGACAATTTGGTTGTTTTTGCTTAAGCATGGTTTATTATATTATGTATTTTGTATTGAATTTATCCTGTGCATTTAAAACTTTTATAAACTGCTTACTCAAAACAGGTCAACCAAAGCAGTGAATATTAAAATTGTAAAATACATTTAAACAAAATCAAACAAATTAAAATCTAACAGTGGAAAAAAAAAAGATAATATTCTACAACATATCCTAGATTTCCTGACTTCTATGCAAGCTGGAACTATATTTTGGAAGTTTGCAGCTACTCCTGTCCCACAGCTGGCAGAGATGGCATAAATTTTGATTAATAAAAGATGAACTCTGCTGATGCAGAGCACAGCTTCAGCATACAAAACTCATACCAAGAAAGAAGGAATTTTTCAAGAAAATATAAAAAAAATGGTTGCCCTGTATTTCAGTCCAATAAAAAAACCAAGTGATTTTCACAATAAAATGATTTTTGTACATGGCAAATTCAGTATTTGTATATAGTTTTAAAACAATGTGAATAGTTTTCAATAAAAATAAGTGACTTTTTAGAATGTAAGATGTGAAACTTTATGCAAAATTGTGATAATTAAGTGGAAAATGGAGAAATTAATACTTACCTAATAATTTCTTTTTCTTTAATGAAAATAGGTGGATCCGCGACAAGAGGGTTATGCACCTCTACCAGCAGATGGAGACAGAGCAAATCTGATGTCATGGTATATATACACCTGCACTGACATCAGCCCATCAGTATTCTCTGCAAAAGCCAACTGTGAACCATCTAACAAAATTTGTTTAAAAACAGACAACCACTCCAGCACTCAGCAAACCACTGAGCTCAGATAAGGAGTGTAACACTAGTCTAGGGACTGGACTGACACTTACCAGTAACTCCTGTAAAATGCAGCCATGCAGGACGACAATAGCACCACCATCCGGCAGCCAAGGGCGGGAGGATGGCTCCACCTATCTTCAGTAAAGAAAAGGAAATCATCAGTTAAGAAGTAATTTCTCCTCTCTTAGCATTCAGATAGGTGGATTCATGACCAGTGTGATGTACCTAAGCTTCTCAACAGGGCAGGAGACTGCCCATGGTCCAATCTATACTGCACGTTCAAAGGCTGCATCTTCCAGGTATGTAAGAAGGATCACATTGCAGCTCAGCAAATCTCGATGGGAGACAGCAATCTAATCTCCGCCCATGACACTGCCTGAGCCCTAGTGAAATGAGACCTAACCTGACTAGGCAATGGCTGCTCAGCATCCACATATGCGGTTGTGATAACCATCTTAATCCAGTGGGCTATTGTAGCCTTCTATGCCTGCTCTCCATGTTTACTCCACCATGAAGGAAAACAGCCAGTCCTTCTTCCTGAGAGGTACAGAAACCTCGAAATACGCTTGACATCCAAGCACCATAAACAGGCGATATTCATCCACATCTCTCTCCCTGTCCAGAGTTGGCAGGGAAATCAATTGATTCAAGTGAAAATCTGAGACCACCTTTGACAAAAAAGAGAACAGTATGCAAATGTTTCACCCCCGTAGTCATTCACAGAAACGGTTCCTGGCAAGACAAGGCCTGCAGTTTGGAGATTCTACATGCATTACAAATTGCCACAAGAAACACTGCTTTCAAGGTAAATAACCTCAAGGGCTACGCAGCGGTTTAAAGGAGGGACCCGTCAGAAAATCCAAAACCAGATTAAGATTCCACAAGAGCACTGGCAACCGAAGGGGAGAACAAAGAAGCTTCACCCCTTAAGAAACGAGCCACATCTGGATAAGCCGACAAGGGTCCACCAATCACCTGACCTCAGAAACAAGCAAGAGCCACCACCTGTACCTTCAACAAATTAAGGCCTCAATCCATCCTGCAAAAACTTCAAAATGAGCAGGATCTTAATTGAACAAGGGAGAACCCTTAGATCCTCATATCAAGCCTCAAACACTCACCAAAACACCATGAAGATGTCTCGAGGGACAATAAGAAACTCCAGAGTGTAACCATCTTATCACCTCCAGAACCTACTGGTCTGACATGATCTTGACCCACCTCCGATGATAAAAGAGAAGCGACCCCCTATCTCCTGTTCCCTGGGGTGTGTTTGCACACCTTCATTGAGAGGCTCGTGGGGGCACCACTACCCGAGCCTGCGCCCTTTCTGGGCTGCCTCGGACAAAAGGCTTGAGACCTACCCAAAGGCTGAGACCTCTGAGAAGCTGCTCCTCTATAGGCTTGAAAGCATCTAAAGCCCCTAGCACGACCTCTCGTGCTGAAGGAGCTTGGCATCTGCTTCTTTTCCTCTGGAAACTGAGGAACCTGGGACTCACCACACTTATTAGCCATGTTCTCAAGCTCACTCCCAAACAAGAGCGATCATTTAAAGGGCAATTTCATAAAATTAGACTTCGAAATTGTATTGGCTGACCAATTCCTGTGTATTAGCTGATGCCTGACTGCTATTACCGAATCCACCCCTCTGGCTGAAGTGTGGACCAGGTTGCAGTCCGCATCAGCCAAAAAGGCAGATGCCGGTTCCATCACTGGCCTGGAACTCACACCAGAATAGTCGACTTCCTGAGAGAGAAATAAACAAGAGCAAGCCACCAGAGAACAAGCAGCTATCTGAAAATTCATTACCATCGCTTCAAAGGCCTGCTTAAGGATGGCTTCAATTCTATCTTGTTCATCCTTCAATGCCTTTCCCTCTTCTACAGGGATAGTCGTCCACTTGGTGACAGCAAACACAAGTGCATCCACTTTCGGAAAGCACAAATTTTCTCACAGCTGGATCCAGGGGGTACAGCCCTTCCAAGGTTCAGCCTCTTTTAAAATTAGCTTCTGGGATACTACTCCTCACTTTATGCCTCTGAGGGGTGGAACCCCGATGCATGCCGTAGGTTTTGTGAGGGTTTATCGCTCCCCCTACTGACCAGGGCAGATAGCGATAAGCTTAACGCCCCGATTTCTCAGACAGAGGTGGCGACAGCCATTCACTCTTCTAAGAACTTTAAGGCTCCCGGACCCGACGGATTCACGTCTGAGTTCTTTAAACTTCTTAGGGATTCGGTGTCGCAACCTCTAGCACTGGCATTTACCGATTTGGTGACTAGGGGCTCTTTTTTTGCCAAGGACAATCTAGCGCACATTATTTTGATACCCAAGCCGGGAAAGGACCCCTTACAAGCAGACTCGTATCGCCCCATATCTTTGCTGAATTATGACCATAAATTATTAGCCAAGATTTTGGCGGAGCGGTTGGCGGCTTGCTTGCCTTCTTTAATTGGCCACCATCAGGCAGGCTTTGTCCGTCAGCGTTATGCATTGTCCAATATACGGAAAATCTTGGCGGCCATGACCCAGAGTCAGCGAATGTCCCTTCCCTATCTTGCTATTAGTTTTGACGCCGCTAAGGCGTTCGATAGGGTGGAGTGGAGATACCTATTTTATGTTTTGCAGCGTATGGGCTTTGATGGTTTCTTCTTGCAGGCTATACGCCTCCTCTACACGGATCCTCGGGCCCATATAGTGGCCAATGGCTCTCAGTCGGAGGAGTTTGTAGTGGCGCGGGGTACTCGACAGGGATGCCCACTTTCTCCCCTCTTATTTCTTTTACAATTGGAGCCTCTGTTACATGCCATTGGTGAAGATCCGGAGATCCGGGGTCTTTATATGGATTCTGGGACCTTTAAATCGGTAGCTTTTGCAGACGACCTGCTCATATTTATCACCAAACCGGATTTGTCTTTACCCCCACTATTGCATTTAATAGCGACTTTTGGGTCATTTTCGGGCTTTCAACTAAACGAGACCAAGTCCTATGCCCTGGCCTATCCACCCACCTTGCGAGCTAACTGGGTAGGACAATTCCCGTTACAATGGGCGGGGGATAGTATTCGCTACCTGGGAGTTTATTTACCATCGGATCCGGAGTTAGTTTACCGAGTTAATGTTCCACGATTGCTCCAGCAAACCCAAACTACGCTTCACAATTGGAAGGCGTTCCCACTATCGTTGGCGGGACGTGTGGCCCTTTTTAAGATGACCATACTCCCCAAATGGTTATACTTGCTACAGAATATCCCCTTGCTTCTAAACCGCAAAGACCTTGCTGGGGTGGAGGGGGAGCTGCGTAGATTTTTGTGGAGGGGGGGGGGGGGGGGTCGGTCTAGGTTACCCCTTCAATGGTTACAGAATTCTTGGGGAAAGGGTGGTCTGGGGGTCCCTAACTTGGCCAATTATAATCTTGCCTGCAATTTGCGGCTTCTCCGCAATTGGTTACAGGGTTCCTTGCATTATACCCCGCTCTCAGTGGAGCGCACTCTCTTATACCCGTTGGCTCCCTCTTTTGCCCTACAATGCAAAGCGAGTAGTCTACCTTCGTTTATACTCCACTCCGCGCTT
Organism: Rhinatrema bivittatum; assembly: GCF_901001135.1. Taxonomy (NCBI): domain Eukaryota; kingdom Metazoa; phylum Chordata; class Amphibia; order Gymnophiona; family Rhinatrematidae; genus Rhinatrema; species Rhinatrema bivittatum. The sequence goes on along the minus strand of NC_042616.1, from coordinate 795,482,080 downwards.
ACCCGGCCTCTTAGGCATTCCTGGAAGCGTCTAACTAGACTCTTACACACTCCCAATATATGTGCTTATTTTTTACCTATTCGGGGGAATGTTGATTTCCAACCAGGCATTCAATCAGCTTCATTTCGGGTCTGGGAGGCTAGGGGGGCACAATACTTAGGTCATATGTGGACCACAGAGGGGGTGTTACTGAACTTCAGTGACTTTCAAAAGCTCTATCGTTTAGATTCCAAGCATACGTTTCCATATTTACAAGTTCAGCATTACCTCAAGTCATTATCTCCGGAGACAAAGGAGCTCACGGGGTACCGCGCCTTGGATAAGGTGTTCCATTTTGGGGCTGACAAGGCCCCGTCTTTATCCCAGTATTACAGAACGCTACAAACACACACCCAAGTAGAGGTTTGCTCCTTTCTTGTTGTTCGTTGGAATAAAGATGGTGATTTTCTCCTCACCGGTTTCATTTTGAAGGTCTGTTTTAGGCGTATAGCCAGGATCTCTACCAACATGTACTACCGGGAAATGCAATACAAATTCTTAACCCGGGTGTTTATCTCCCCTCAGCGAGCACATCAATTGTCTGTGGCCCCTACGCCATTTTGTGTCCGCTGCCCCGGTAAGGTGGGAACCCTATCTCATATGTTTTGGACATGTCCTGGAATATTGCGCTTCTGGCGTAAGATAGCGGACTATTTAATAGACTTGATTAATGTGGTGTTGCCCTTTTCCCCCTTATGGTTTTTATTTGGGTGCATTTCCCCGCTTCGTGTTAGAGATCCTGGCTCTCGCCTGCTACTTCAGAAAGCGAGTCTGGTGGGAAAGAAAACGATTCTCCTTCTGTGGAAGACTTCGGATGTTCCCTCTTTTTGGACTTGGAGAAATCAGCTACACACCATGATGACTATGGAAAGCATGGTGGCACGTGGCTCCCCGACTCGACGACGACGATTTGCTTCCATCTGGGGTCCTTATCTTCAGACATTGCCACCTCGAGCGAGGAGTTTGGTTTTAAATGACCGATTGCTTCCGGTTGGCTGCTTACTGACTCTTCCCTGTGGTGCCTTCGTCTAAATGCTTGTTTTTATGACTCTCCAGTGTTCTACTCTCTATGGGGGGGGGGGGGGGGGGGGGGGAATGGTCTTGGGATATTGTTGGGTTTATCTGACGGGGGAGAGATATGAACACACTCTCTCTTGTATGGCTTAATTCTGTTGGATATCCAAAACCCAATAAAAATGTTTGAACAAAAAAAAAAAAAAATTAGCTTCTGGGGCACCCCATTCAAGATCAGTCAGTTCTTGAATAGCCTCTATAATAGGAAAGAAACATGAGACTTTACACAAAGAAATCAAAACAGGATCTTTCTTTGGCTCAGACAGAGAAACAGCCTCCAGTATCCCCAGCATCTTCAATGTCTGGGAAATCAGAGCCCTATGAAAGAAACACAACATAGTTTATACGGCTCCAGCCCTGGAAGAATTTCCCCATCCTCCAGGGAGAATGGATCATTATCTGTGCCATCTGGGTCCCTATTGGGGACCCAGATGGCACAGACGCTTACCTGCAGCACCAAGCACGTGGAAATCTGCAGTCTGCAATCCTGATCTGTTAAGATTGGCTGGGGCCGACAACTACACCTGAAGATAGGCTGCAGCCCTTGAAAAAAATTCCACCCAAGAAAGGCAGAGGGGTCCTTGCCAAAGCCAGGGGGCGTCTGTCCTGCACCCACTGAACTACCTTCCCCTGCTGACAAACCAGCTAGGGGAGCCCCAATTCCAGGTGAAACCTCTGGCAACCCTTTTTCCATTCCCGCAGCATTCTGGGAAGGTCCGGGCTTAGCAAAAGCAGATGGAGGCAAGTCTCCCTGAGCCTCCAAACAGTGCAGACAAGTTAGAGGGGATGGCAGGTTGAGATGCCCTAATATGGTAAGCAGCACAAAGGGTAAGGCGATTAGGATTCTTTGCTATCAGTGCCATAGTCATTTGACAGTATGCTCCAGACAGGCATCCGAGAACTCTGCATTTGTAAAAATAAGCACTCAAAAATTAGGCGTCTAATGCACTATTCAGATACATGCACAACTTGAGTGCCTGCCTCGGCGCCCTGAAGCGCACCAATGTGAGTCCACCTACGCACCCTTACACTCACAACTGAGTGCCCAGGTAGGCATCCCTATGTGCCCAAATGAGTGCCCAGCTATGCACACGAGACACAACTGGGCATGTAAGCACGAACCAACATACCTGATGAGGGCAGCCTCATGCGCAGAGAAAAAGGCGCAAAAACACCGCCGCAGCCTACCAGGCAGCAAAACATCCAAGCCTGAGAGTGGGGCCTAGCCCTAAAAGCTGCTCAACCTGCCCAAGTCCCCCAAGCTCCCTCCCAGAGTGAGAATGTATGTTGTATTAGCATGCTGAGTACGGAGACTGAAGGGGAGAGGAATCCCTAAAATCAACCCCCCTTACATCCTCCCCCCCCCCCCTCTTTACCTGAGCTCAGCCCGTCCCGGCTGAGAACACAGTGTCTCTGGCAGCAGGGGGCGAGGGCATACACTTTCACTGCCACACCTGGCTTCCTGCACCCACTTGCCTTTCAGCAGTTTGTTTTTGTTTTTTTTTTATAAGTCCATGCCAGCAGAAGCCAGCAGAAACCAGACCTAGGCACTCATCTGAGGGAAGGATCCGAAGATATCACCTCAGGAAACTCAACTGAGGGACAGACCATAAGGTATCACCACAGGAAAGTTGGGCAATAAACTTTTTTCTCCTTCTATAAAACCTTTTAATGCAATCTCCAGTAGGGAGATGAACATCCACCATCTGCTGGAGACGGAAAATACCAGCAGGCTGTCAGTGCAATGTATACATACAGTGATGTTAGCTTTGCTCAGTCTCCATCTGCTGGTAGAGGTGCATAACCCATTGGTCGTGGATCCACCTATCTGAATGCTAAGAAATTGCATAATTTTGAAGAATCTGTCACGGAATTTGCTCTCTTGCCACGGAAACTAGAGACTATGGTAAAAGCACTATAATCAAGGAACTACACAAATACCTGGAGACAACCCACAAATGTAAAATCATAAAAGCCCTTCAAAAGACATTTCGCTTTTGGAGGTAAAATTACTGATATTGACGTACAAATCGTTAGTGAAATATTAAATTCTATATGCGAGAGATGAATCCTGTAGTAGCTCAGTGAGTCTTGGTGCTACACTGTCATTTCTCATGTAATCAGTAGAGATGTATTACTTCCACAATCTTACAAACCGCTGAAAGCACATATACTTCAAGCTTGCTCATTTCTGGAGAGAGCAAAAACCCTATGTGACAGCTAAAAACTGCAGGCTATTCCTGGGGCAACTCTAGGCAATCTGCTGCATAAGGAGAGGGATGAGATACTACTTACTTACCTGTAACATGTTCGAGGACAGCAGGATAGTCCTCACACTCTGGTGAAATCATCAGATGCAAACAGACGAGCGAGCAGGTTCAGTCGATGCTTTGATACAATGATACAATGAACTAGAGCAATTATTTAAAAAAGGATTGGATAAGTTCTTGGAGGAGAAGTCCATTACAACTCTATGCTTTAATCGCAAGGAGAGCATGCAGTACAGATGGACCTCGGCATTTAAAGGGACTGAAAATTTTAGCGCCAAACGTTTGGGCCAATCAGAACGCACCAGCACTACACATATTCAACCAGAGTAAAGAACCAAAAAAGTAAAATCTTTACTCTGATTGGTTGAATGTGTAGTGCTGGTGCGTTCTGATTGGCCCAAACGTTTGGCGCTAAAATTTTCAGTCCCTTTAAATGCCGAGGTCCATCTGTACTGCTTGCTCTCCTTGTGATTAAACCACACTAAAGCATAGAGTTGTAAAGGTATGTGTTATGTTTTTGAATTACGTTTGTATATTAATTGATCCATTTTGTACCGGTTCCTGTTATTACTTTATTTAAATTTTCTTTATTTTATAGTTTATGAATGCCGCATGAAATTACTGTCCCTCCCGACGCAGCCGAGTTTGGCAGAACATGGGTCCGTGTCGGGGGACCCCTTTTCTGAAATCTGTGCTGTTTTAAGCAATGGAGTTGCCGCTATGAAAAATAAAAAATAATTTCTCCATTATCAATTTTGAAGTTTGGGACTGACTTAATATTTCAACCCTTTCCCCCTAACCAGGCATGGCACAGCTTAAATTACTGAGAGATCCAAGGTGGGGGTCGGTGATGTGAAGTGCTGGGAAAGGGGAAAGTTAAGAGTCTGTGTTTCCACAGGAATTGCAGATAGAGTATTAGTGATAATATTTCTAGGAAGCTGGCAACTCTGCCACCTGCCTTTCCCCCCCCCCCCCCCATCATCTGTCCCCTAGGGAAGTGGAAGATGGGTGAATGGTGGGAATCTGCGTGTGGAGGTGGCACATTTTCTCCTCACAGTCTTGCTCCTTTATTCTCACTCTGCTCTTCTACCTCCCACACCTCCCCCTTACCTTTGCTATCCTCCCCTCTCACTCACATCCTCTCTTCCCAGGTAGAACCCCCAGCAGTACCTTACTTATCACACCACCTCATAAGGTTGGGTGGCAGGGGTTGAAAACCCCTCAAACACATCACTAAACTGCTCGGCCGTGCGGGTCTTCTTCCTACCAGAAGGTGGGAGGAGTCCAGCTGGCACATCATTAAACCAACCCACAGTGCAGGTCCTTTTCCCTACCATTAGGTCATTAAACCGCATCGCCATACAGTTCTCTCCCCTCCTGCCAGTATCTGGAAATAAAATGAGGCAGCCACCACAGGATATTTTGGAGGGCACTTGCTGCCATCTGAGGCAACTGCCTCATCCTGCCTAATGACAGACTCACCCCTGCACCAAGCACACAGCAGCAAAGGAAGCGGCTGCCTTTGCAGGACCTGTTTAAAAAATGTTTGGGTTTAGTGCAACACCAGATATGGAGGCACTATACATACAGGCAATTTTGTGACAAAGAAATTTATTACATCCCACACCGGTCTACCAAAAAAAAAAAAAATAAATAAAAAATTCCCCCTCCCCTCTTTTTACCAAATAAAGTGGAAATCTCCTCTTTCACCTTGCAATGCAGTTCAGCTCCTCTCCTCATGGACCGGAGACTATTACCCATCTAGAAATGTTAATGGTGCTTGCTACAATTTTTTAAATAAATTCCTGCTGCAGGGCAGGAAAATAAGTTTTTGGTTTTTTTTTTTTTAACGCCTTACAGGGCAGACATAGCAGCAAATCAGTCATGTTCAGAAGGGAGACAGGGTGTGTTGGGAGCCATACCTCACTGCTGCTCCCAGATGGCCTGCTAGGAGCCCCCAGGAACAAGGGGGGCTCAATAATTGTAGCTACTGCAGCAAAAAAAAAAAAAAAAAAAGACAGCTTTCTCTTAAGCCCTGCAGGACTGAAGTGAGAGAGTAGAGTAAAACATGCAGTATTCTTTTTAAGCCCTGCAGGGCAAAAGCAGCAGCAAAACAATGATACAGGCAGAAGTGACGCAGAGAACTTTGGGAGCCGTATCTCATCACTGCTCCTAGTCAGCCAGCTTGAGGGTCCCCCAAGGACAGCAGGGACCAATGTAATCACATTGATTGATATACCCTTAAATTGGCGCTGTGCCTTTGAATCTCAGATGTACAGATTCAATACTGATTACTTTTGCAATCACTGGGCATTTTCTGATTAAGTGCAACACAGAGAAAAACTAATTAAAGCAGCATGCCTAATCAGAGCAATTTAGCCACAGATTTCATTTTCCTCCATAAGTCCTATACAGTGGCAATAAGAAAAATCATACTTATTAGACATATACCAGCAGAGACCACTAAGAGGTTCACACATTCGTTTCAGCAATGATTTCTCAGCTGGATTTACTGTGATAGTGCAGAGCTGCCTCTTCTCCAGGACATGATGAAACAACTGATAACTCCCAGCTATTATGCTGCCTCCTTTTCTCCCACAAAGCACAACTGAGAATAAAATAAGTCTGGACTCCTAGATGCCCCATAAATCCCCTCCCAACACCTGATTCACCATCCATAAGTTCTCAGCACCAGGGTCAGCCTGACAAAATCACTATGTCCTTGAGAGTCACATGTAAACTGTGGCGGATGGCAGTCTGATGCCATATCGTACACACCCAACTGTTGACATTATCCCTAATACATGCTGTAATTTGCCTGTGCAAACATGACTCACTGGGACCCACTCAAGTTCGTTTAATTTGTCCACAGCTTGGCCCCATAACCGATCCTGTCTGAGCATGCCCTCCTGATCCACTATATATGGGCCTCCATCGAGTGACAAGCCTCATCTGAGAGCTACAGTGTCTCCCAGTCACCAGCTGTATGACACTGTCAGTCAACCCACAAAAGCACCACTACAGGGCATCAATCCTAAGCACATTCTGACACCAAGGATTTTATCATCATGGTAACAGTGCAGTTTGTGCCCCACAAGTTTTAATGGCCTTCTCATGCCCAGGCCCCCACCCTTCCCACAATCCTATTTGGACATTATACTCAGTAATTCAACCTCTATCATGGCAGGTTACTCAATAAGAACAAAATGCAAAATTCAACTATTAAACTATTAATTCCTTACCTCTATTTCTCTGAATGTTGCAATTTCAATGTAGCCTGGTCGTCCTTCTGTCAGAAGGAACAGACGCTTTTGGGTCATTGCTATTTTTCCCACTCCATAGTTGGTTTTTACTGAGCTTGAGAGCTTGTATACACATTCGTTTTTATCCAGGTGCTCGATCACTGTATGAGGCAGGCTGACATCTTCTGCCTCTGCTTCAGTTTCCATCCAATAGTTGTAGAACTCTTTGAACGTTTCGGGGTCTATTTGTTTCTGGTGTCCTCAATTAAAAACAAACGTTTTCTCAATATCACAGTCATTATGCATTTCTTCCATAATTAAAGTCATCTATTAAATGGATAGGACTAAGGGAGGGAGCTGACAGGAATTCCTAACCTTGTAGTTAAACTTTATAATTAAATAGTTCTGTCCTAGTTTTGATTTAACTTCTCCAATACTATACACATCCAAAGAATGTCAAAGATACCAAGGCATTTTTTCAGCATATATAGGTACTGCCTGGGAGCATCTCTAGGTGAGTGAAGGAAGATCACCACCCACTGACAGCTGACAAAGTAGCAAAACAGGAAGGCAAAGGACTTCTTAGTCACACAATCAGTATGTGTTTCTCATTCCTAGCAATCAGAGAGAAGCACTGTAGTGCACCTCTGCAGAAATTACACACAGATTAAAAAGTGTATAACTGTTTTGCCTGTCAGTAAGATTCTCCTGAGTTTTCTTAGATTTTTCTAGGTCCAAGAAAACAAACCGGTAGCCGATCCAAGGCGGCTGTAGGCAATGAAAACGAGTAGACGGATCGGAGTAAAACAGGAATTTATTCAAGCATGCCCGACTCTGGCCGAGTTTCACTCAGAGAGCTGCCTCAGGGGCTTACAAGCCACATCAGTTGGCTTAAAACATCGCAAGTGAGATCAATTTGAAATAGCACAAAGTTTCTTAGGCTTTGGAGCGAGCTCTGAAAATACTGGTATTGCATACCAATTAGTAATGCATTCGAAGAAAAGAGCTCACATAGCGTTCAGCAGCGGGTATTCGCCAAAAAGAATCGGGCAGATAACCAGGCTTTCAATCACATGACAAACAGTCTGCAGCGTAAAATCATCAGGTTTCTGCAAGGAAAATGTCCACTGTGCTTAATCCAGAAAGATGCTGCAGACTGTTTGTCATGTGATTGAAAGCCTGGTTTATCTGCCCGATTCTTTTTGGCGAATACCCGCTGCTGAACGCTGACTATGCGAGCTCTTTTCTTCGAATGCATTACTAATTGGTATGCAATACCAGTATTTTCAGAGCTCGCTCCAAAACCTAAGAAACTCTTTGTGCTATTTCAACTTGATCTCACTTGCGATGTTTTAAGCCAACTGATGTGGCTTGTAAGCCCCTGAGGCAGCTCTCTGAGTGAAACTCGGCCAGAGTCGGGCATGCTTGAATAAATTCCTGTTTTACTCCGATCCATCTACTCGTTTTCATTAGATTTTTCTAGAACAGATAATGGGAGTAAGTTTTGCATTTCTGGCATCCTCCCCCTAGCTTTCAGTCCACCTTTTTTGTGGGAGGCTTCTGTGGGCTATAAATGGTCCCTGGAGCATTCTCAGCTTTCAGCGTAAAGAAGAGAGCAGAAGAGCGAGCTCTTGATGGTCATTACCTCATCCCTAGGGGCCACTGACCTGAAGGGAGATATGGAGTGAGATTTGTTGTTTGAGAAGACTGATCAGTGTGGCAGGAAGGGCATCCTCCCTATATCCAGAAGGATTTATCGAAGATCTTTTTGTCCAAGCGACTGGTTAAAGGCAAGAGTGAAGAGAAGTGTTGAGATTGAGTGTCTAGATTACAATTGAAGATTTTTTACACTTGGATTTTGAATATTTTTCAATTCTGGAATTTTTCCATCTTTGAACCAGCTTACCCTGGTGCTGTATAACATCTACCCTCCCCTCCCCAAGGGGAGGGGATTTTGAGTTTGGATGGTGGTGCAGAGGTGCAAAGACCAACTAGGAGAAACAAAATGGATAATGGAAACCATTGTCTTTCTGATTCTTTTATTTTTTCATGCTGCTTCTTATTCACCCATTCTAGGCTGGATTCTTAATTTTTAAACTGCAGTAATTTCTTTATTTTGAACACCATTTGGACTATTTGGTTTATTTTTCTACTCTGCCCTTGTTGAATGGATGAGTGGGCTGATTGTTATTGGACCTTTTTGTAGCTCTCTTCCCTCTTTGGCCCTTTTGTGGGTTCTCCTACACCTCTTTAGTATCACCCAGGAGAATTGTGGACTGTTTGAACTGAGGGACTACTGACCACACCAGTAGCCCAGTAAATTAATCTCCACCCCCCCCCCCAAATCCGGACTTGAGCCCCATTCAGGAGCACCCCTGGATGATGCATACAGTCTAAACAGGGGACCCACTACAGACGTTATATTTTAAACTGCATTAAATTTCAAGAAAACCTTTTCTTTCAGATTTTGCCCATAGAAAATGAACCATCTAGACCAATTAAAGTTGTTAACTGCCTGGATGGATATAGGACTTCAAATATAAGTTGTTACAGTGCCATCTAGTGGGAGTTGGGTAAGCAGCATTCTGATTTGAGCTACAGAAGGTGCACCACTACAGAGGAAGCAATGTGGGAGAGAGCAAAAAAGAAAGGACACACATCGTAACTCTGATAAAGAGTTAAATGGGAATGAGGCGTGACAAGGAAAAGAAACAACTAAATGACATTCTATCTTTTACAGATATTATTGCTGCCACTGACAAAAGGAAGTAATCTCATAGGAACTAGGGATAGAGAACTGAAGCAATGCCACCCCTGAACACAAGAGATCACTCCTGTAATGGTAAGAATGGATCACTGGATGCCTTTAATATATAAAAAAATCAGAGGTAGTGGACTAGTCTAGTGGTTAGACCAGAGAGAAGGACTAGGGAAACCAGGGTTCAAATCTTACTGCTCCTTGTAACCTTGGACAAGTCACTTTACCCTGCCTTGCCTCAAATACAGACTAAGCCCTTTGGGGACAGACCTAGAGTACCTGAATATAATAAGATCTGAAGTATATGAAAAGCAGAATATAAATAAATTACAGGAACAAAACTGTTGCTAGTTTTTCACCTAATAAATCCTTCAGACCGACACTGATGTTCATATAAGGCACTCGTACTACTGTGTGTCTAGGGCCATCGAGCCAGAGAAGGATTCCATTCGGATTATTAAAGTTGAATAGTGTTAATAGTGCAATCCCTTGAAATCATCAAAAGTAAACCCACAGGAAAGAGGCAACAAAATGCAAAGTGCTTAGTACCATGATAATCCAGATTTAAGCTTCATGTAGCCTCTGTAACATTGTAAATTTCACAGACAAATCTGCAAAGCACCTTGGAACTTTGGCCAAATTCTTAAAGTTTGGCACTCTTAGCAAATGTGTCATAGGGTTTGGAGCCAATTTTGCTCATCCACTTTTTCTCCGTGGATTCATTTTCACTTCCTAAAGTTGCAGGAAACTAAATCCTCAGACAAAGATTTATTTCAAGACTATCAAACTGACTTGCAGGCAATTTGGCAATTTTTGTGCCTTGCTTTTGTCAAACTTAAATCAGGGCTCATTTCCTCTTACCTACAGTCAGTGCGTCAAACAGTCTATGTATGATGTCAGTATCTTTGACAATTCCGGATTCTTGTATTCGCTTCACAAAATCTTCCAGCTGCATGTGTGTTTTGGGCAATTCAAATTTCTTCACATGGTCATCTGTTTTTGCTGCCTCTCTCTCTTTTTCCATTACTTGGCATATAAGCCTTTTCAGTTCGGGCCTGCGGTCTGCCTGGGAACGCTCATTGGGAGGCATGGCTTCTACCACTTTCCTTACTAGCTCGATGGGGAAAAGCCGCACATCTGTTTTGTAAAGATTCTGAAAGTCTGAAAGGGCAAGCAGCAGTTTTCCCTGCATCAAATAGGTAAGTCCCCGGAGGTAGAAGTATCGCGCCAACAGTGCCGAGTTCTCAGGTGACTGACCACTGATGGCTTTGCTGAGCTGGCTGCTGAAATCCATGTAATAAGACTGGACGTAGCGACTCACCAGAGGAAAGTGGATTTCAGGTAACTTGAACACATGAATTGATTTAGATGGTATCTTTATTACTAAAATGAAAGAAAGACATACATTTCCAATGAACAGTCTGTTCTGAAAACTTGAAGAGCATGGTGGATTACAGCTTAATAAAATTAGTTTACAAAGTATGGTCTAAAAATAACTTCACTATTTACACAATTACTAGGTACTTGAAACAGCAATCAATATTAGCTTTGCAATTAATTTGGACTTGCTTCAAAATAAGATGCAAATTAAAAAGAATGAGGCAAGGCTAGCAGAATCTGAGAAAGGGCAGGAAGAAGGCTGTTAGAATGCCATCCTCTGGTAAGTCTTACAGAATGAAAGCTGTGCCCTTCTCATCCTCCAAGTTCTCCAGAGCCTCATTCTCTTGTCTATCTGATGCAGAGCTCTGGCGGTACCATTTAAAAATGTACCGAATCTAAACCAGTCTTAAAGTTTAGGATAAAATGTTCTTCAAATATACATTTCTCAGTATCAAATAACTTTTTAAAAATATTTTTTATTTTGAATAGTAGCACATGCAAGAACCTCCTTGTGATCGCTCTAGTAGCACTCAGACCTCCTGTTGGTCCTAGCAGAGAACTTTGCTGTAGTGTTAACTAGGGAGCTAGAGAGAATCTGAAACTGAACCCAAAAGAAAGGCACCAAATGAAAGGAAAAGTACAGACAGTTATTTTTCTTCTATATCAAGTATAATATAATATACTATACTGTCTTAAACACATCAGACACATTACTACAAGAGACCGCTCCTTCACGATTGCGGGAACAAACCTCTGGAACAAAATGCCCACAGACCTGCGTCTAGAACCCTGCCATAAGAAATTCAAGCAGAACCTCAAAACCTGGCTGTTCGAACAAGCTTACACTCAATGACCATCTCTTTTCCTGAAATGCCAGTTATTGCTTATGTTTCTCTGATCCAATGCCACATGCCAATTTATTTATTCCCCGCTGCTAAATTTTACTTGATCGGGCTCTTTCCTCCCAGTTATTAGTCTCGCCATTAACTATGGAATATGTTTATCATTAGTTTATTTGTTAATTGTTCTTAATTGGTTCTTAATTTATTCTTAATTGATATTTTTTATGTACACCTGAATTCTTATTGACTGTAAAGCTTGTTGCTGATTTATTGTTTATTGTAAACCGAGGTGATGTTATTAACGTGCCGCGGTATATAAAAAAATCACGAAATAAATAAATAAAAATATAGCTCTACATGCTCATATGGGTGCATTTTTATCCAGCCAGTTTGGAGGGGTTAGTTTAACTCATTATAAAAAGAATCATCCATTTTATTGGAGCATGCAATTCTCTGTGCTAATTTTGAAACAATTGTAATCAATTTCTAGTGTGGTACTTATGCACATAGGACTTTCTAGAATCCACGAAAACACAAGACATCATACAAGAGAGACTGAGGGGTTACAAGATTAACCCTCATTATCCAAGCTGCGAGTGACAGGGCTTGAAGATTAGGATGCCACAAACAGCCCTGATCTTGGGTGATAAGATATGGGAAAATCCCAGTCTGATCAGTTTCTGGACAACTCCCAAAGGAGAGGAAATCATATCTTCCTCAGCCAATGGGGGGCTATGAAAATCATATTCCCCTTCTCCCGGAGCTTCAACAAAGTCTTCGCCACTAGAGGAACTGGAGGATATGCGTGCAGGAGACCCTGGACCCAATGACAGGCAAAGGCATCTGAGGCTAGCTTGCCATGTGTTCTAAACACAGAACCAAGGTACCTTCCTGTTCCCCAGAGGCAGAAGATCCAATTCACTACCACCAGTTCCAGAGACCATTCATGGGGTCTGAAGGAGCAACTCAGTCTGACCATTATCCCATTCTCCGTACCTGTCAGATATGTCAGTCTGAGCCCCATCCCATGGGAGATGGCCCGGGACCAAAACTGGACCATCTCTTTACACAAGAGGTAAGAGCCCATACCTCCCCTGCTTGCTAATGTAGATCACCAGACAGAAAACCACCACCATTGGTTTTCTGTCAGGATCAACACAACTTTATTGGACAGCTGATCTCTGAAATCCCACAGCATGTACCTGATCACCCAGAGCTCCAGGAAGTTGATTTGACAGAGACATTCCTGGTCAGACTAGAGCTCCTGGGTGCTGCGTCCATCTACAAGGGCTCCCCAGCCAAGGGTGGACACATCTGTGGTCAGGACAATTTGGAAAGATACTCTGTGCTCCAGGTTGGAAATTTCACACCACCAGGACAGACTCCCGGGGGTCGGAGTGATTCGGATGCAGTCCTGTAGATCCTGAATGGATTGAAGCCACTGAGATCACAGGGTCCATTGGGCTCACTGCATGTGCATGCATGCCCAGAGAGTAACGTATACTGTAGCAGATGACCTAAACATGTACCATGCTGATACTTGCTGGCTGTTTGATCTCTGCTGCGATGGACATCACATTGATGGCCCATTGCTGTGGCAGGAAGGCCTTGCCTGAGCCATGTCTAGCAGGGTTCCTATGAAGTCCAATTGAGATGATGGGCTGAGATGAGACTTGGGATAGTTGATGACGAACCCTAGTGTCCTCAACACTCAGATAGTTGAGCTCAAAGACTCTTCGGCTCCCGCATGAGAGGTGCTCTTGACCAGCCAATTGTCCAGATAGGGAAAAATGTGAACTTCCAGTCTGAGAAGGTGCACTGTCACCACAGCCAGTAATTTGGTAAAGATCCGCAGGGCAGATGCAAGCCCAAATGGCAGAACGCAGTATTAGAAGTGCTGTTTTCCCATCACGAATTTGAGATCTTTCTTTGGGTTATCTCTCAATGTGAGTGTATGCGCCCTTAAGATAGAGAGGAATCTGATCAAGGAGCCCAGGGAAACCATTTTTAACTTTTCACTTTTTAGAAATTTGTTCAAGGAATTTAGGATCTAGGATGGGACAGTCTCTCCCTGTTTTCTTTGAAATCTGGAAGTACCGGGAGTAAAAATCCTTGCCCTTGCTGCCCTAGTGGAACATGCTCAACTGCTCTGCCCATTAAGAGGGAGGAGAGATCTGCTTGATATGCTACCGGTCCCCAAAAATGGAGTTGGAGCAATTTGGTGGGGTACTCAGTAGGTTTAATTTATACCCTCTGCAAATGATGGCGAGTACCCACTAGTACGAAGTTATACTGGGCTGCCTGTTCGCTGTGTGCAGCCTGATCCCAACCGGAAGATCTGTTGTCACAGGAAGAGGTGGTGGCTACACTCCTTATGATCCAGTCAAAACCCCATCCCCAGATTTGACTGAGGCGCTGATTGTGGCCCTCTGCTGCCTTGAATGGATATGAGGGGGCCTACTGTTGCTGACATCAACTGAGGTGGTGGAGGATAGTATCTCAAGTGTAAGAAAGACTTCCTGGGGTCAGACCTTGTGGGTCTCCAGGATGAGGACAACGAGTCATGAATACTAGCAAAGACCTATTGGAGCGTCACATGGTGGTCAGGAATTTGGGCCACTGCACCCTTCACCTTATCTCCGAAGATATTCTCTCCTGAGCATGGCATGTCACCGAGCTGTATCTGCACCTCCTGATGGAGATCAGAGGCCTGCAGCCAGGCGAGTCTTAGGCACTGATCCCTGCAGTAGGTACTCACAATGCCACCTCAACAACAGCTTAGATCGATTGGACCCCCATGCTTTCCGCACTCTAGACCCTTGTGCATTAGTGACTGGAGGGTGCCCTGCTGCTGTTGAGGCACCTGCTTCAGGATGTCCCACATATACTGGCCCCTGAAGAGCTGGGAGGCCACTATGCAGGCGATAATCATAGCAACCTAAAACACTTTCCTACCAAGAGCATCATTGGTCCTCTAATCCTTCCCCGGGAGCAACAAGGAATGGGTCAAAGTGTGCTTGTTAGTCTTAAGAGTGGATTTGATCACAACTGATTGGTATGGCAGCTATTACTTGTCAAATCCAGGAGCCTTTTGGACAAGATATACCACGTCCACCTTCCTATTCACGGGAGGCAGTAAGAGAGTTTTCCCACCTCCTCCTCAGCAGCTCCATAAGGATCTCGTGCACTGGGACTGCCAATATGTTCTTAGGAGGCTCCACGTATTGCAAGATATCCAGCATCTTGTGCTGGGTATCTTCCTCTGACTGTAAAGTAAATGGGATGGCTTTAGCCATCAACTGCAATAAGCCCATGAAGGAGAGGTCTTCTGGGGGAGACATCCTTCTATCATTGGGAGAAGACGAGTTGAAGGGGAGGCCATTCAATGCATCTGTATCCAAAACACCTGAGGAGCCTTCCCCCCAAGGGTTATAAGGGCCATTGTCCTAACTGTCAGACAGGAGACAGGGCCAGAGGTGCTAGGTCCTTGGCCAGCAGTATGAGAACCAATTCAACTGGAAGTGGGGGCCTGGACCCAGAGATTGCCCCCATCGCCGGGGGAGCTTCCTCTGAGGAACTATGGATGGATCAGTCTATGGCAGTCTTGATCCTCCGCCAGGCATCGATGTGAATCCGGAGCACTGACATCTGTGACTGTCAGTAGCATCCCGATAAGCACGTGCAAAGATTCGAGCAGTGGCTTGAGGAGAGAAGGCACTGGGCCTGGTACCTTGATGCAGAGGCTCTGCACTGTTTTCTCCATGGCCTGCTGCATGCTCCTTGAAGATCACAGACACCAAGACTGACTGAAATCCAGGAGATGTGGCCAGATCTTCTTCGGAACCAAGAGAAGGATCGATGGCAGCCATCAGAACCAGTGGAGGCCATGGGTACCATGGAGGACTGGAGCTACTCACCACAGGTTCTCTTTGGGGCTATTACAACTGAGGCTGGCATAACCCCATGCCCAACATCTTGCATCGATGGGGAACAAAGCAGATGCCATTTTTTTTTTTTTAAAGCTTCCCTCAATGCTCGGCCCTTCCCTGGTGCCAAGGTCAAAGAAAAACCCGATGTCTTTGACCTGGTGCCAAGGTCAAAGACAAACCTGATGTCTTTGACCTGGAGGAGGTGAGCAATAGTCCACCTCCAGCATCCCTGGAAGCCAATGCTGACTAAACTGATGGCCCCGCTGATGTCGATGGCTTGATGGTCATCAGTACTACTCTAAGGTCTCTCAATGTTGATGCTGATAAATTGGGTCTTCCCGGGCTCAAAAAGCAGGTCCATCTCAACTAGCTTGGCTCAGCATCCTTTTGGGATCATCTCAGTGCACTTGCTGCAACCCTGATCATGTGATGCCTCCAAGCAGAGGACACATCTATCATGGGAATCCATGATAGATACTCCTCATACATAGAGGGAATGCTTAAAACTGGTTGATGACATGCTGTCACAAGAAAAAAGGGACTTGATGTTGAAATCAATAGAAGTGGCAGTCGACAGCCGGATTCTGAGCGCATTGCCGGGGGATAGACTATGAAAGGAAACTTACAGATAAATGCTGAAAAACATAACAGAGAGTAAGGAAGCGAACTGGGAGAACTGCGCAATCCCCCCAATGCAAATACTTGCAAAAAAAAAAAAACAAAAATAGTTAAAGAGGAGAAAAAAGTTAGAGACTGGACTCCACGGAAAATCAGAGACTGAGGAGACCCTCCGTGAACATGTGCTATATTGCATGCGGAACACGCTGAGAGGCTGAATCCAAGTCCTAGAAACTTTAACATAAGTTTTGGATGATGTCACCCATGTGTGAGGACTGCCATCCTGCGTGTCCTCAGAAAATGTCAATGTCTCTGTATTACTCCATGGTGAGGCCATACCTGTAGTACTATGTACAATTGTGATCACTGCATCTCAAAAAAGAATCTGTTATTTACTCTTTCAAAAAATACAAAGACCAGTGGACACTCCATGAAGTTAGTAAGCAGCACATTCAAAACGAATCTGAAAATACTCTCTCACTCAAAGCACAATTAAGCTCTGGAATTAATTGCCAGAAGAAATGGTTAAGGCAGTTAGTATAACTGGGTTTAAAAAAGGCTTGGAGAAGTTCCTGGAGGAGAAGTCCATAAACTGTTATTAACCAATTCGACTTAGGAGGTAATTTTTAAAGAAGTTACACGTGTAAATGTAACATACTATCGTAGCAATTTTAAAAAGCCATTTACACACAAAGTGCACTTACATATGAACATCCTATGGACATTTCAATGCCATATTTTGTAGCAATTTTCAAAAGCCCATTTACATGGGCAAAGATGTTCAGATGGATAGCCTTGTTAGTCTGGTATAGCAACAATAAGAGGTAGGTGGCACTTTATAGACTAACCAATTAAGGCACGAGCTTTCAAGGACAAAGTCCACTTCATCAGATGTGCATTTACACACATAAAACCCAATTTTAAGCACAGAAGAGAAATGACGGCAGAAAAGGACCAAACGGTCCATCAAGTCTGCCCAGCAAGCTTATGGTAGTATCTGCCATGCCATACAGGTCACCCCCATACTTAGTTTCCCAGACTGTCAAAGTCAAGGCCCTTGTTGGTTGCTGAGTCCAATTCCCCATTACCCCTTGCAGTTGAAGTAGAGAGCAATGTTGGAGTTGCATCAAAAGTATAAACTTGTAAATGCTTTTTAAAATCAGGCCCTATGGGAATAGCCATTACTGATCACTGTGTAACAGAAGCATGGGATCTATTTACTGTTTGGGATCTTGGATTGGTCTCTGCTGGGAACAGGATACTGGGCTTGAGGGATGCTCACAGTCTGACTCATGGGCTGATTCAGTGAAGTCCGCGGGACAGCGGACGAATGCCCGCTCTCCCGGTGCACGTACAGGCCACTCGCCTGTGCGCGCGATTCAGTATTTAAATGAGGCCCGGCGGTAGAAACAGGCAAAAGGAAGCGCTAGGGACACTAGCGCGTCCCTTGCGCCTCCTTTTGGCCCGGAGCGGCGGCTGTCAGCGGGTTTGACAGCCGACTCAATTCTGCCAGCGGTTCTCGAGCCTGCTGACAGCCACAGGCTCGGAAACTGGACACCGGCAAAATTGAGCGTCCGGTTTTCGACCTGACAGCCACAGGCAGACTTCAAAATTTTTTTTTTTATTTTTTTTACCCTTCGGGACCTCCGACTTAATATCGCCATGATATTAAGTCGGAGGTCCTGGTGCCCGAAGAAATTAGCGCCTACCTTTGGGTAGGCGCTAATTTCTGAAAGCAAAATGTGCGGCTTGGCTGCACATTTTGCTTTGTGAATTGTGCGGGAATACCTAATAGGGCCCTCAACATGCATTTGCATGATGAGGGCCCTATTAGGTTCGGCGGGTTGGACACGCGTTTTCGGCCCCTTACTGAATAAGGGGTAAGGGAAAACGCGCGTCCAATGGCGGTTTAACAGTGCGCTCCGGAGCGCACTGTACTGTATCGGCCCGTCAGTGTGGCAATTCTTAAAGTTCATGCTCCATAGCAGCAAATCTGCAAAGCCCAGCTACAAGAAATTTTATTAATCAGTTCTTTATTATTTGATCTCCTGAAAAACCTACATTAATTATAGTGTCACTTTGCTCTTACCATGTTCTGGATCAATTTTCCTGAGTGAGAGTTGTCTAGCAGGAGGATCAGATTGTCTGATCTCTTGTAGATTGGGCATGCTTATTACTAAACGTTTACTAAACATGTGCTCAGGACGAAATCGTTTCAAAAACATTTTCTCTGTTGACCGTCTTCTTGGGCTATCGAGCATCAAATTTATTCTGAGAAGATAAAAAAAAAAAAAAAGGTTGATCTAAAGTAGGCCTTCAGAAAAGAAAGTAATGGTTTTATTTTGTTTAAATTAACTTATTTTGAAAGAGACATAAATGTGTTGAGAGTACATTCCTAAGCAATTACATCCTCTCTTCAGCAAAGACCTGTACAAACAGTGATCATGTTTTGTTAGCATTAGCTTTGTGTTGCTATAATTATTTCCAAATAGCTAAATGGAATCTGAGAAAAGGGTCAGTGCATTCCCAATCCCGTTATGCCTGTCAATCATCAAATGAGTTTTTAAATTTGTAAAACTTCATCATCATGGATAAAGGCTTAATTTTCTATTTAGTTCATTTTTAAATATTTAGTTGAAAAAATAGCTTCAGTAAAGAAATTTTACCTATCTGCTTCAGATTGCGTACTTAGATCCAGTCGTGTGAATGCATCCATCTTTTTGTTAAGACGAGCTTTCAGAAAAGAGTGAAACATATAGGTTTCCAATACCTGCAAACCAATAAATTAAATTATTGGGAATTTTTTTAAATTATTCATTGCATTACTAAAGTATTACAGTATTTGAACTATTCTATTGCCTTGTGGATATCTACAACCCTCCCATCTAGTCCTCAATATCTGGTATATTTGCAAAATGTTGAAACAATGTGTGAATTTTACAGTTAGGTAAAAATAAAAATCAACTAGGTCCAAAATCATCTTTTTGGGCTTGGCAAACATTGTATGGGTAGAATATAAAATGTCCTCTGTTTTAAGGGGAAGATGACATCTCTGTTTTCCACAAGCAAATTCATCTATACAAAGCTTCCTATACCCTGTAAAAGACAGCTGGCTTTTGATCTTTTGTTTTCTCTCTTTATACTTCGTCAAGATGCATGTTAATTTTGACTTGCATGTGAGAATTAAGACAAAATATAGTAATAAAAAAAAAAAAATCAGGGATGTCTCTAAAGCCATAGGGGTTTCCTGAAAAGCCACTGAGCAAATCTTTCGACCACCATGAGAATGCCAGATCCCCAAGTACTGGGTGCAGGCAAAGAGACCTGAAGAGGCAAGGTGACCTCAAAATTTGTCCAGAACCACCCACTAAAGGTCTTGGGGAAGGAAGAGAAGGAGATTTGCAACAGTGAACACATTCCACTAGTTCAACTATGGAGGAGGAGCCAAAAGATGGAATATGCCCAACAGAGTTCAGTCAAGCTAATAAAAGAAGAATCCACAAGATTAGCCCAGCCCACTGACTGTAAAATGGAGGTCAGACCAATAAAGCTTGTTAAGTAAACAGCAGCTGAGCTGAAAGAATTGGGTATGGGAGGTAAGGAAGACCTGGAGTAAGTGAAAGGGGAGGGGATGGTTGTAGGGAGAAAGGGAATTGGCATAGCTTACCACTTCAGTTTCAGATAGGGTTTTATCTCTAAGGTGCGCACATATGTCTTCATGCTGCTATGAATGCCATACCTCAGCCCACTCACCAGCCAGACCCAGATCAGATGTGTGCGCAGAGTGACAGCCATTCTTCTTCATTTGCAGGCACCATGAGTGCATTAAAAACTCTCAGTGTTGGCATGTCCTGTATGCTGATCTCGTGATGAACTAGATCAACATAGAGGCAATAACAGCCCTGCAAGTTTTGAATACACTCTCGCAGCTGGCAAAGGAGGAACAGAGGAAGGGGATCTTGCCTGCCTCCCCCAACGCAGCAATGGAGAGGCCCAGGAGCCACCAACGGATCCCCATACCATCAATGGCTGATGAAAAAGAATAGCCTGAGTGCATGTGAGTGGCAATCTATCTGCCTCCAGGGGGGGTGTGTGAGAGAGTGAGAGTGAGAGAGAGTGAGAGAGAGAATGAATGTACATGGCCACCCAAATGAGAGATCCTGTCTGCATGCCCACCCATATGCACGCAAGAGAGAAATCCATTCTACCTGCATGCATGCATGCCTGCCTGCAAGAGAGGGAGATCCTGCCTGCATGCCCACCCAAGCACGAGGGGGAGGGGAGGAATCCTGCTTGCATGCCCACCCGTATGCAAAAGGGGGAGGAGGGATCCTGCCTGCGTGCCTGCCCACATGCAAGAAAGGGGGGTGATGAATCCTGCCTGCATGGCCACCCACACACAAAAAAGGGGGGAATGAATCCTGCCCATGTCCTGCGTGTGCATGGAAGAGAGAGTGGGAACCTGCTCGCATCCATATGCGAGAGAGAGAGAGGGAGCCCGCCTGCATGTGAGGAAGAGAAGAAGCCTAAGGGTGAGAGGGAATGGCATAAGAGTGAACATGTGCAAGTGTGTGTGAGGGAGGATAATAATGTGCATCCTCCCCCTCTAATGAAGAAATCTGCTTACGTGCATTTTCTGTAGAGGGATCTGTAGTAGCCTGTTTTCCTAATTGGTGTACTGGTGTTTTAGGGCCTAATGTAATATATCTACTGTTCCCTCTTCATAGGTAGGGTTATTACTGTTTAAGTCCTTAGATTTAGAGCTGTTATGGTATGACAAGTTTGCTATATAGGTTCTAAGCTTCTTTTTGTTAGAGTTTGGTATTATTTCACAAAGTCTGGCAGTAGAAGGTGCTTTTACTAAGGTAATACTTCGAAAGGGTTTTTTTTTTTTTGGTATGGTAATTGTAAGGGTCAACATCCTCGATCTGTAGTTGGAGGACTTTCTGAAGATACAGACTATATTTTAGAATTAGAGGTGCGGATTTATATTAAAATTGTCTGTTCTTGTATAGACAGACTTCATTCTCATATCCATTTAAAAGAATTGTTTGAACGAGGGTAGCCAATGTGAATGGTTGCTTTACTGGAAGGTTGAAACCAGCTAAGTTTTGTTTTTTTTTAATTACACAGAAGGACCTTGGGACTTTTTCTTATTGTATCTTCTATAGCCAATTTCATGGAGGCGGGGGGAGGGGGAGTGGCCAGATGTGTGTGTGACTGTGGCTTGGCCACCTGTCACCACCTCAAGTACTTCTGTCTAGAGACACTACTGGGAAAAAGGTCATCTGGAAAGGGAATGGATAAAATGAAGACAGAGAAAAAATGTGTAAAATATAAAAAGGGAGAAAGATAGGAAAGAAAATGAAAGAAGATCAGAAGTATGAGATGCTGCTGTAGATCAAAAAGTTGTGCCATTTTCCATTTATCGTCTTCAGTAAAGAATTACTTTTTGGACACTAACACAGTGACTCCAGCGTGGTTATTTGGCACCTAGTGCACAGCGAATAGAAAAGTACCCCTCTCCCAGTGATGCCTAAAGAGAATTAGCCATCCCGCACTGGGAGGTTCATCTCCAAGGTCTTCTGAACCTACATTCTAGGAAGGAAGGAAAGTAGCACAGCTAACCTGGGTTCCTTCCCCAAAGAGTTGCAAAAAAGTTCATGTGCCTATCCATACACAACCAATAAGGGCTGTATAACATAATCTGGGTAAAAACAAATGGGCATGGGTGTAGCTTGCTTATTGCGGCGGTTACTGCCCCTACTACCTCTAACTAATCAAGCTAGATATTTCACTTGGATGCAGCTCCATCACCGCTCTCTGCATTAATGGTGGGGGTGCAAGGGAAATAGAACCAAGAGCTAAGAGAAACAGATAAGTATGAGAGAAAAAAATGTGTGAAGCCTGCTGGGCAGACTGGATGGGCCATTTGGTCTTCTTCTGCCGTCATTTCTATGTTTCTATGTTTCATACCAGACATGTACATTAAGGAAGGGTTACACAATATTGCTCACAAAAATATTGAACAGAACTGGTCCGATAACCAAGGCACTCAACTTCTCGCTCTTCCCTCCTCAGAGTTGGTTCCATTTTCTATAACTCACTGACGTCTGTTAGTCAACCAATTTCTGATCCATTTTACCACCTTGGGAGCCAATCCCAATGTGGTGGAACTGATCAGAAATTGGTTGACTGACAGACAGTGTGTAGTCGTAAATCAAACTGCAGACTGCTTAAGAAGAAAAGTAAGAAGTGAAATTGTGCTGGTGTTATGGTATTCCATCAAGAAAAAGCAGACTAGATGGGCTTTGTAGTCCTCTACCATCATTTTCCATGTTTCTATGAACAGAAAGATGCAGAAAAGAAAGGAAAGAGATGTCACTAGTGAGACTACAATAGAGCGAAACAAAATATTCGGGGCGACTATACCTTTTTAAGGACATTGAGAAGATGGAAGCAGTTCAGGAAGGGTTTACCATAGAAACACAGAATATGACAGCGGTTAAGGACGCCAGCTGATCTCTAACTTTCAATATACTTCGTCACAACTAGAGATCCTCTGTTTCTCCCATGCTTTCTGAATTCCACTATAATTTTTTCCACCAATATCTCTTCTGGAAGGCCAATCCATTCATCCAGCACACTGAGGAAACCCTAAGCAGAGCCTTAAGAACTCAAAATATGCTCACTGGAGGAAAGAGAAAGAAGATAAGAGCATGTAAATACTTAGGTTTAAAACAAAATTACAAAAAGATTTAGAAGGGTGTTGAGCTTGTGAAAGACGAGCTAACATTTGCCCAAGCTTATTGCCATGTAAGAACAACTTATGTTTGAAGGAAAACATACTTCCCACCGCTTTACGATGTAGGAGGTCATTTAATACTGCCTGTGTTTGCCGAAATCAATCCCTCCAGCCATCAGAGTTAAGATGGTTCCATTGAGCTTTATAATAGGCCAGTTTCTTTTCTAAAAGCAAAATCTGGGAATTCTGTTTTTTTTTTCTCTTATATTGGAAAATATCTCCCCGGGTTACAGCTTTTGCTGCTTCCCAGTACAAAACTGGGTCATCCTTATGTTGCCCATTGAATTCGTCATACTGTCTCCACTGCTGTTCCAAAAATGCCCCAAATTCCCGATCTGTAGCCAACCATTCAGGCATACGCCATTGAAATAAATAAAGCAATTAAGGGTGCCGTCCCAGTAGTGCAGAAAACTGGACAGTGGTCAGATACCACAAAATTTTCTATATCAGCCCTGTCAACAGTGGAAAAAACAGATTCAGAAATTAAGATGTAATCTAATCTAGACTTGGCAGGATGTGCCCCAGCATAGTGAGTATAATCTCTTTCAGAGGGGTGTAAAACCCTCCACACATCAATTAAATGTAAGGATTTACACAAGAGGAGGAGTCCCTTCTCAGGGCTTAATATCTGCATGATTACAAACAAACAAAAAATACAAAAAGATGACTTTCATAGAAAAGGAAATTCCAGGACAAGGATCATAATATGACGTTGTAGAAGAGGGAAACACAAAATGGAAATACTTTACTGAGAAAGTGATTGGATACCAATAGAGGTGGCAGAAACCAAAACTAAAAGAATTTAAACACTCTTGGGAGTTGGGACAAATATAGATAGCAGCAGAAACAGGAGTGAGAATATCATGGATAAAAGACATCAGGGCTTGTGTATTGGTTTAGGTATTACAATTTATATATGAATATCTACCTGTAATGGAAGAGACCAAAAAAGAGGAGATAAACAACTTGGATAAGGAGCAACCTCACCTAAATGGTCAAGGTTGTATGGCTGACAGCTGGGAGATATCCTCAGCTGGAGAAGCGCAGACAAGGACAAACAGTTAGTCCATGTCTGCCGCCATTTACTATGAAACTGTGTGTAAAACAAATATGGAAATACTATACTACATAAAAGACTAGGAAACAGTGTTTGCATACATCTACTTATTGAAGACGTGCTGACAGAAGAAGCCACATCCACTGATGAGTGAGCAGGCCTTAAAAATATTGGTTTACTGGGGAAAGTGAGTGTGTTTAAAGCATGCTCAAGGAATAGTAGGAGGTTTAAACTTATTCTGTGTTTTCTATAATGTGGAATATGGAAACTAGTTTAAGGGTTAGTTAGTGGGGGAAGTGAGTAAGTTATTTTTTTCCATCCCCAACTCAAATCTTGGTGTACAGACTACTGCCTATTTAGGGTATTGGGAAAATAATTGTGCATAACAGGAATCAATTAGTGGCCTCATACAAATAAGTGCAAAATTAGTCCAGACTAAAATTAAAACAAACAATAGGTCAATTAATGATCACTGGAAAACATATTAAGCAGAACTATTTGTCACTGGTTGGAGAAAATACTGCTTTGTACAAAGGGAAGAGGCAGATCTACATAGAAGTTCAGAGAGAAAAAATTCCTGATTGAGTAGGATACTCAGAAGTAAATGAGCAGGAAATGTCACCAAAAAAGTGAAAAGCCCAAAACAGCGGCAACAAAAATCTGGATGGCCCTCATTCTTTAATGATGGAAAAAGCAGTAACAGAGGAGCTGCAAACCTGGAGGCTAATGGAAGTTCTGAATGCACGCTCCATAGCAGTCTAAGAAAGCTTAGACATCCTCCAAGCCAGCATAGCATGCAAGTGAGTCAGGTGCAAACGCTTACCATCAGGGAAGCTATGTTGTGTGC
The DNA here is from genome assembly GCF_901001135.1 of Rhinatrema bivittatum. Lineage (NCBI taxonomy): Eukaryota > Metazoa > Chordata > Amphibia > Gymnophiona > Rhinatrematidae > Rhinatrema > Rhinatrema bivittatum. The sequence goes on along the minus strand of NC_042616.1, from coordinate 795,457,219 downwards.
CTGTGAGGCAGATGTGCAAATATAACCTTTCACCCTACAGCATGACAGATACAAACACCTTTTTCCCCTCATCTTACAGTAATTCCAAAGCACCCCCATCTATTGCGACTCTGCCCACAAAGAGTAACATAATTCATATTATAACGTTGTGGGAACATGAGGGCATGCAGGGTGACAGTAGCTCCTTTAGATGAGTATGACTATTATAAAATAAGTTACAAACTAAAAAGAATTTTAAAATTCAGTTTAGAATACAGTTTACAATCTTAATTTAGTAAAATGGTATAGTTACTACAAATGAAAGGAAAACTCGTTTGTTAACAGCAATAAAACTACTGCAGCAAGGTTGGACTCTAGTATTTGAACAAAAATAAAAAAAAGGAAAATAAAAAGAACTCAAGTTCCCAAAGGGGACAGACAGTATCTCAGGCAGTTGTAGTTTAACAGTAAAAAGTAAAAGGTTTCATTAGCTTTTGCTATTCTGTCAATGCCTACAATTTATGATTCTGTCAATCTTATCTCTAACACAAAAGAGTTAGTGACTTGGTATTGCTCATCTGACAGCGAGATAACAGCTTATACACATCTTGCTGTAGCATAAAAATCAGAAAGGTTAAATAAATCGGAAACATTCTTGGAAGCTTTCAGTAGCTCCTCAAATAAAACAAACTTGTTAAAAATTTGAAGAACTAGGAAAACACTTAAAGTAAATGACATTCTGAAAATGCTACTGACCATTCTGACAGGTGCGTTGATCTAAAGGGATAGGGGGTGAGAGGATGATATGCACCAAACAGGACTAAGATCTCAAGGTGATCTGATGACCTCAAGATTGCAAATCAGTGTGACAAGACAGTTTTAAAGAGCCAGAGGAAAAAAGGATTGCATAGGGACCAATATCATCAGTAAAATTAAAAAAAAAAAAAAAAAAAAAAAAAAAGGTTGTCTATGTACACATCACTAGTGAGACCTCATCTGGAGAACTGTGTGCAGTTCTGGAGAACATACCTCCAAGTGAATATAGACAGAGTAGAGACAATCCAGAGGAGGACTATCAAAATGGTGCAGAGCCTGGCCTATAAATCCTATAAAAGGAGACTTGAGGACTAAATATGTAAACCTTGAGGAAGGGAGGGAGATTGGGATATAGCAGAGACATTCAATACCTCAAACACAAATACTGCACAAACAGCAAGCATTTTTCAGCAGAAAGATAGTGCTGGTACAAGTAGTCCCAATGTGAAGCTTCAAGAGGTAGACTGAGAAGCAAATAAGGAAATCTCCCTTCAGGTAGTGAATAAATAGAATAGCTTTTCCAAGGTAAGTTGATGGAGGAAAAATTATACTGGAATTTGGGAAAAGCACAGATGAGCCTTAGTTGAGATTAGATGAATGTAAAGTCTGATATCCACTTAGCTCTGTAGTATGTAATGGGCAGACCACAAGAACCTGGTGGTCTTTACCTGCTGCCATATTCCATGTTTAATTTCTGAAATATAGATATGAGGGATGCAAAGTCAAAAAAGAGTGCAGTTAAAAAGATGTCCAAAAGAAATGCTATGAGCCAAATTCAAAATCTCCCTCAGTTCCACCCATTTTATAATTCCAACAACATATTCTCTAATACATATATAACAGAACAAAATATTTAAAATACCAAAACTGATACCTTTTTGTAAAACGGCTGATCCTCCAGTACTCTTGTTTTAAGAAATTCTTCACTATTAAAAACTCTGTGCTCATAATTAAGATGATCCTTTACGTCCCTGCATTACAAAATATATTTACATCTCAAACAGTGAAAAAAAATTCACAGATGCTTAAACAGTAGTACATGAACTTGTTAAAAAGCAACTACCATACAAGCAGAACCTAGATTCTTCTGACATAACCAAAGTTGAGCTGTGTTGGTCTGAACCTCACATCCCAGCACCCTGCATGTTTTACAAATTACATTCTACGACCGCTACATATAGTGCTGAGAAAAAGTTTGTGAACTCCCTAGGATGGTCTGTATTTTAGCACAATTTATACTCAAAGCACGAGTAGATCCTAACCTAAATCCTAATGAGAAAGAATCGCATTGAATAAATAATTCAGATAAAAAGGATATATTTTCATTTATTTAGCAACAGATTAGATGATAAATATTCGTGTGAAAAAAATGTGAATCCTTTATTCAGCAACTGGTAGCACCTCCTTCAGCATCAAATATTTCCTGTAACTAAATATTTCCTCTGTTGATCAGTCTCTCAGATCATCCTTGAGGAATTTTGGCCCATTCTTCCATGCAGATCTGTTTCAGCTCAGACATTTGAGGGCTTCCTTATGAACAGCTTGCATCAAGCCTTGCCACCACATTTCAAAAGGATATTTATGTTAGGACTTTGACTTGGCCAATTTTCTACAGCCATTCTGTAGTAGATATATTGAATTTGTAGGTTCCTTGTCTTGCTGCATGACCCATTTTCAGTTCACATTCAGCTTTCAGACGGATGGCCTGACATTTTCCTCTAGAATTTTCTGATCTAAAGGAGAATTCATACTTCCATCAATAATGGCAAGCCATCCAGGTTCCAATGGAGCAAAGCAGACCCACACCATAATACCTTCACCACTGTGCTCGACAATCGAGTTGAGGTTTTTATTCTGGAAAGCAGTGTTTGGTTTTCACTAAGCAAAATATTTGTTATGGTTACCAAAAGTTCCATTTTGACTCATCTGTCCAGGGAACATTATTCCAGAAGTCTTGTGGGTCATCCAGATTTGGCAAACCTGAGATGGGCAGCAATGTTCTTTTTAGGGAACAGTGATTTTTTTTCCTAGCTCTCCTCCCATGAACTCCCTTCCCCTTCAATAGTTTCTTAAAGAGTTGATGCATAAACCCTCATGATTTAGATGTTAAGTCTATGGCTCATTGTAATATTGTGGATGATTTTCCAGTTTGATCTTGGAGTGATCTTGGCAGGACAACCACTCCTGGGTAGAGTCACTTTAGTCTTCTGCATTGTCCATTTGTCAGTTATCTGTCTGGCAGTGGAAGGATGGAGCTCTAAATATTTAAATGATAGATGCATGTGTGCTACGGAAGCTCTTGCAAACGATCTGTGAACAAGCGATAGGTTGATAAAGTTGATGTAGATTGAGCTGATCACATCAGATTAAACAAAATCTTCATTATAATGCAGATATAGCAAAATTTATTTCAGGAGTAAATCAGAAATAAAAATGTACAATTCAGTCCCCTGACACAGGTCAGTGTTTCGCCAAGGCTGCATCGGGAGGGACGGCTTTTATCAGAAGCACTGTTTGTCATAAAAAATGCATTAACAGGTATTCTAAAATGGAAAATAAAAGTAAAAGTAAGTGAAGCATTATAGGTGCAGACCAAGAGATTGCAACAGCAGAGAAGTAAAATAGGTACATACCATATTTAGAAACAATTTAAATACTGTATTCACAGATCATTGAAATGGAGACTAAAGCACTAAAAAGAAATAGAATTGATCCAGCAATTTTTGCTATTGGAAGCAGGACTTGTAAACAGGCATAGTTCACAGAGTCACGATAGGTAGCTTAAACAAAAGATTAAAAAGGAAAATGTAGCAATTATAAAAGCAGGACCTAAAGAAACATTTCATTAACATTTTATATTTCTTTTCAGTGCTTTACAGTCTCCATTTGAAGGATCTGTGTATATGGTATTTAAATTATTTCTCACATATGGTATATGTACTTTTGCTTTCACTCCTCTGCTGTTGCAATCTCTTGGTCTGCACCTGTAATGCTTTACTTTTTGCTTTTATTTTCCATTTTAGAATACCTGTTTAACTGTTTGTCGTCAAAAACGCATAAAGTGCTTCTGATGTAAGCCGCCACCTCCCTATGTAGCCTTGGTAAAACATTGTCCCATGTCGGGGGACTGAGTTGTAAATTTTTACTTCTGATTTAATTAAATTTTTCCTTATCTACATTATAAGGAAGACTTTGCTGTTTAATCTGATTTGATCAGCTCCATCTACATCAACTTTATCAACCTATCGCTTGTTCACAGACCATTTCAAAGAGCTTCCACAGCACACATTTGCATCTATCATTTTGATTTTTAAGTGTGCTTTTGCGCTTCTTTCCACAATATTTATGGTAGCTCTAAATATTTAGCCTTGGTCTTGTAACCTTGCCCAGACAGATGACTTTTTAATTGTGGACCTTTTTATACAAGAGGATGCCCAAACTCAGTCATGCAGACTTACTCTGCAGGGCGGTTTATTGGTTACACAATTATTTAAACACCTGATTCTTATTAGCCAGTTGTGCTAAGGAAATGGATTCACTTACTATTTCTCACACACACATTGTCTCTCAAGAAACATGGCATTGTTTAATGTATATCCTTTTTATTGCATAAGAGTGATTTCAATGGAACAAGTAGATCATGATAAGAACTTGTAATTATCATACTTGGGGGTTCACAAACTTTCTAATAATGGGATGTACCATGAAATGATACAAATAAAACTTGGAGGTGCTCACCAATACATAAAAGAAGCAATGTTAGGTTACAGAAGCTTGAATCCTGTCAACACCACACATTATCCTACACAGCATAGGATTTGCTTGGATCAGTTGTAAGGGCAAGGGTCAGACGACAGATCAAGATCTCAGTAGGCAGGGGAAACTGGGCAGAAGGGGTGGGCCAAATGGTTCTTATTTGCTGACAATTATTATTGGAGCTATTCAAACAAGCTACCTTGCATTTCTGTGGCCTCAATCATGCTCAAATTGTTACTGTATCAACTCTTTTATACTGGAACTCAAAGCTGAGTTACAATGCAATATACTTAAGTTAGTTTTCAGTTTTTATTTTGACTGGAAATTTCAATGTTATAACAAAAGATGTCAGTGGAAAAAATGAGAGATAACATAGGAGAAAAAAATCAGTAGAAATGATTTTTCTGCCAATTTCTTTTTTGTTCTAACATTGAAATTCCCATTCAAAATAAAATAAAAACTAGAAACTAAGGTCCCTAAATATACTGAAAAATGTATATGCATACATTGGACATACGAAAATAAAGAAAAGGATGCTGAATTAGCACATGTATGAAACTTAACTAGTAGCATCTATCAAGGCTTCAACACTGGCTACAACAGAATATATATGCTCTGGCCTAACAGGCAGAGGAGAAGTGGCAGATGAGATTTAATGTGTACAGTGAATGTAGTGTTTCCCTTTGAAAGTTTCTGGCCCATTACAGACCACAAATATATAAATATCTGGATTGTTTGAAAGTGCAAACTCTACTGGGAAGTTAAACTTTGCCAGGATAGCCCCGGCACCACCCCAGAATAGTTACTTTTTCCCGTTCCCCTGCACTGGAGGGGAGGTCATTTTGGGAAGGAGTGTTTCTGCAGGGATTTACCTGCTGAAAACCTTCTGAAAATTGTCCCTTTATTAAGACAGTAAGAGTAATGTCAACAGATAAGGCCCACCAAGTCTGTTCAGCTGTTCCTGCCTATACTGTTCTAGCTAAGGAAAGCTCTGAGTTGTCAGCTTAACCTCCTGCAGGATATAGCAAAGTCACTTACCTGTAAACAGTGTTTTGCATGGACAGCAGGACAAATCAGCCACACAAGTGGATGACTACCTCCAATGGCAGCATGACAGATATACTCTCAGAACTCAGAATAAACTTCTCAGCATGAACAGGAGTTCCTGCACATCAGTCCCATGTAAGCCTCTTCAACTGAACTTCAACTCTAAGGGAGGTCCCACAGAGAACACCTGTTACAGGTATACAACTTTGCTTTCTTGGTCGATAAGCAGGATGAAATGCAGCCACACAGGTGGGGACTCCCAAGCTGAGGGTTAAATGTTACATATATAGCTTGCTCAAAGGATGTGCAATCAGAGAAAAAAAAGGTAGGAAAGTTGAAGCTGTTATTTGAAGCAATTATTTAAAACTGCTTGCCCAAAAAGCACTGTCTGAGCAGGATTCTGGCTCTGTTTTACAAATGTGTGTAAGGAAGATGAGATTGGTTTTACAGATGTTCTGAATCAAAACTGAAACTGAATGCAGAAATGCTACTGATGATATAGTTAATTCTGCCAGGGATCACTATACCTGAATTATTGTAGCAAAAAGCAATAGTCTGAAAGCCAAGAAGAAATAATTTGCTTTGTTACTGCTTATCTCTGCTTACTCGGCTTATAAAAGCCAAACTGTGAAGATTTTCTTTAGTCCATTGTTCTATGTAAAATAAGACCCTTCTGCAGACCAGTGTTTGGAATACTTGCTCTGCTTTATCATCATGAGGTGTTCAGAAAAAGAAGCTAAGGTTATATATGGATTGATTTAAATGCAATTGTGATACTATGTTAGATAGATATTTAGGATGAGTTCTGAGCATTGTTTTGTCCTTAAATATCAAGTACATAAGGGTCCCAGCACTACGGCTTTGAGTTCATGTATTCTTCAAGCCAAAGTAACTACTATAAGAAAAAACAGTTTCCAAGTCAAACACTTGAGGTCTTTTGCTGCCATAGGTTCAAATAGTGGATTTATCAGATCTGATAAAACTAAGTTTAACTTTGGGGCTCTTTTATAGGAGGATGAGACCTTTCATAAAAATGAGTACAAGCAGAATGGAGTATATTGGTAAGCCCTCTTACTGAATTAGACCTCAATCTTGATTTTGAAAGATGGAAAAGGTATAAGAGCATATTGATAATGCAGTGAAAAGGATCTTGCCCATGTGTTTCATTTTAATTTACAAGAATGTCTTCCTTGTTGCTACTGTCAATTTCTGTGGAAAGTGCATAACATCTAGGATTTGATACACAACATCCATGCTGTTAATGCCAGACAGCAAAGGCTGACGTGAAAGAGAGCCTTTGTATTGGGTTATGAGATATGGAAATCTTTCAGGTGAACTGGTTGAGCTATTGTTTGTCTCTGAAGCTATGGAAACCAGATTTAGTACAGCCAGAATTGGGTTATTAGGATCAATGTCCTCTTATCTTTCCTTAATTTTAGAATTGTCTTCATTAATGGAATTGGTGGAAAAGCATACATAAGGCCTTGGTTCCAAGCTATTGCAAAGGCATCTGAAGCTACTGTATTGTGGTCCAGTCTCTTGGAACAATAACATGGAAATCTGTTATTGAAAAGAGCTGCAATCATACACTTAGAGAGGCTCTCAGCAGGCACCAGACTATCCCCACTCCCAGCACCATGCATAGATGGGAACAGATGCCGATGTTTCTTCAGCTTCCCTCGATGCTCGGCATGGGTCTTCCTGGATTCAGAGGTCAAAGAGGCAGAACCTGATATCTTCTTCAAATGGGAGGAATTGGACAATGGTCTGCCTCCGGGTTCCCTACTGATCATAGACAGACGGAACTAATAGTTCCCCCAATAATGTCAATGGCCCTCCTATCATCAATGCAGCTCCAGGTTCCTTTGGTGACTATGCCTCCAATGCAGATGCTGATGGACTGGTCTTCCGGTACCTGAACAAACATTCCATGAAATCCAACAGTGAACGTCATTTTTTGGGGGTCATTTCTCTGCACTTGCAGCATTCCCAAACATTATACAATTCCCTCAAGCATAGGGTACATCTATAATTTCCTGCCATATTGAGAACAGCACTGGTACCTACTATACATATCGGACCTAAACAAAAGGGATGTAAAATTTAACCTGATGGCAGAATAGTGTCAATGGCGGGCCACACTGATGGCCCAACCTCCCCTGAGAACAGCAGCAAACAAACTTAGAAAAATGCTGAAAACCCCCCTACCATATCTTGGGAACTACAGAGGAAGAGACCACAGGGCCCCATGACAGGCAGCCAAAAACTGAAGAAAATATGAAAAAAAGTCATACCAAAAATCTTGAGAAGAGGCTCAAACCATGACTTTTCCGTGAAAAGTGAGAGAGACTGAAGGGACCCTGGGTGGACATGTGTCATAATAGCCCATCACTAATTCAGTCCCCAGAAATTTTCCATCAGTAAGACATCAGGAGAGGGGTTTTGCATGCCCAGGGAATCTCAAAGTTCTAGAAACTGACAGTTTTTCTGTGCCAGTCTGTCAGATGACACCCATGTGTGAGGATTGCCATCTTGCTTGTCCTCAGAGAAAATAAATTACAAGTTGGAATCATAAGTTATAGTATATAGTGTAAGACTTCCTTTATGAGCCCCAGGGCTGTGGACTTCACAAAGAGGAGGAATTCAGAAGGTTTGAAAAGGAAAGCTGAAGTTTCACTTTTGAGAAACATGCCTGGATTTAGGCACAGGCAATATACCTGTCTCCAATGCCAAAATTTTGCTAGACACCAGAGCATGCTGCTGCTCCCAAGCCTTTATCCAGGTCTGCCTGCAAGCTAGTGGCACTCTCATCTGACAGCAGCAGTAAACTTTAAAGAGGAAATTCATAAAGCTCCAGACCCCGATGGATATGGCAGAGAATATTACAAAATACTGCAGGATAGAGTCCCCCCACTTTTGCTTTTGTACTATGAACATTTGCTTGATCAGCAAGTTCCCCCCCCCCCCCCCCCCCCCCCCCCGCCCACACACTAATCAGGCTTTAGATAAGGACTCTCTAGATCCTGGCTCCTACTGGCCGATCTCCCTCCTGAATTTTGATACCAAGTTGCTTGCGAAGATTTATGCCGACCATTTGGCAAGTGGTTTTTCCTTACCGATTGGGACTCATCAGGTGGGTTTCTTGTGAGGGTGGCATCCCGTGTTTAATATTCGGGCACTAGTCTCTATTGCCTGGAGTCTGAAACGTAATATTCCCTCCATACTGGTCAGTTTTGACACCGAAAAGGCCTTCGACTGAGTGGCATGGGACTACCTCTTTTTTTGTTTTGCAGCAATTTGGGATCACAAGTGATTGGTTGCGGGTGGTTCATCTTTTATACACGGCACTGAGCGCATATATATTACTTAATGGCTCTGTCACGGAGGACTTTCCGCTACAATGCAGTACAAGGCAAGGTTTTCCTTTATTGCCTCATTTATTCTCTCACTTGAACCTCTCTTATTAGCCATACAGAAGACAGAGGACATTGCCGATGTAGGGGTGGGGACTCTTCCTTTCAAAGTTGCTGTATTTGTGGATGACTTATTAGTTCATCTTACCAATCCCATCACATCGTTGACTGCTTTGATGGAACTTTGAAAGGTTTGGGTCCTTTTCGGGTTTTAAACTGAACCTGACTAAATTGGAGGCTCTAGCCTCACATCCTCATCATCAAAATGACTGGCAAACAAGGTTCCCATTTAAATGAGCAGGAGAAGCCTTTCGCTATTTGGGCATCCAATTATCTCTTTGGCTAAAATATAATGTTTTGCTCCTATTAAAATCTCTCAAGAATAAACTCTTGGAATGGAAAGTCTTGCCCCTGTCAATAATCGGCTGTATAAATCTCTTCAAGAGAAGGACTGGATTTACCCAAGGGAAGTCTTGCCTAACAAATCTGCTTCATTTTTATGAAGGGGTTAATAAACATGTGGATAAAGGTGAACCGGTAGATGTAGTGTATTTGGATTTTCAGAAGGCGTTTGACAAAGTCCCTCATGAGAGGCTTCTTCGAAAACTAAAAAGTCATGGGGATAGGAGGCGATGTCCTTTCGTGGATTACAAAATGGTTAAAAGACAGGAAACAGAGAGTAGGATTACATGTTCAATTTTCTCAGTGGAAAAGGGTAAACAGTGGAGTGCCTCAGGGACCTGTACTTGGACCGGTGCTTTTCAATATATATATAAATGATCTGGAAAGGAATACAACGAGTGAGGTTATCAAATTTGCGGATGATACAAAATTATTCAGAGTAGTTAAATCACAAGCAGACTGTGATACATTACAGGAGGACCTTGCAAGACTGGAAGATTGGGCATCCAAATGGCAGATGAAATTTAATGTGGACAAGTGCAAGGTGTTGCATATAGGGAAAAATAACCCTTGCTGTAGTTACATGATGTTAGGTTCCATATTAGGAGCTACCACCCAGGAAAAAGATTTAGGCATCATAGTGGATAATACTTTAAAATCGTCAGCTCAGTGTGCTGCAGCAGTCAAAAAAGCAAATAGAATGTTAAGAATTATTAGGAAGGGAATGGTTAATAGAACGGAAAATGTCATAATGTCTCTATCGCTCCATGGTGACACCGCACACCTTGAATACTGTGTACAATTCTGGTCACCGCATCTCAAAAAAGATATAGTTGCGATGGAGAAGGTACAGTGAAGGGCAACCAAAATGATAAAGGGGATGGAACAGCTCCCCTATGAAGAAAGGCTGAAGAGGTTAGGGCTGTTCAGCTTGGAGAAGAGACGGCTGAGGGGGGATATGATAGAGGTGTTTAAAATCATGAGAGGTCTAGAACGGGTAGATGTGAATCGGTTATTTACTCTTTCGGATAGTAGAAAGACTAGGGGGCACTCCATGAAGTTAGCATGTGGTACATTTAAAACTAATCGGAGAAAGTTCTTTTTCACTCAACGCACAATTCTGGAATTTGTTGCTAGAGGATGTGGTTAGTGCAGTTAGTATAGCTGTGTTTAAAAAAGGATTGGATAAGTTCTTGGAGGAGAAGTCCATTACCTGCTATTAATTAAGTTGACTTAGAAAATAGCCACTGCTATTACTAGCAAAGGTAACATGGAATAGACTTAGTTTTTGGGTACTTGCCAGGTTCTTATGGCCTGGATTGGCCACTGTTGGAAACAGGATGCTGGGCTTGATGGACCCTTGGTCTGACCCAGTATGGCATTTTCTTATGTTCTTACCATTTTGTAACAGAAGTATAGAATATATTATTAGGACAAGTTAGTGCAGTACAGAGACACTCCAGTATACCTATGAGAAAGCACTTAAAACAAAATTGCATTAAATGTAAAAGACCCTTTGCTCTGTTACCATTAAGGCCAGAGTGTCAGGTATCAGCTAGAGTAGGGTGGATTCTGGGAGGTCCATGCAGATGCAGCCCCTCTTTCTGTGGGGTTTGCCATGGCTCTCCCATTGGTAATACTATATAATAGCTCCACCAGCTATACAGCTGAGGAGGCAGTTCTTTAAGTTTAGAACAGATTTTGGAGGTAGAGAGAGTAAAGAATTTTGTTTTACAGGCCCAGCCAGCCAGTTTTAGCTAAATAAGCCCTGTTTGGTGGTCCTGGCTAAGATCAGGAGGGTTTCTGCCCAGCCAGTACACAATCTGTTTGGTGAGAGATCCGTCTGAGCACATTTTCTGGACTTTTACCTTTTAAGTATAGGAGCCTTGCTGAAGCCTGTTCAGCCCTTGGGCTCTGGGTCTGGGCAGGTTAGGGAAGACCTGCTCCCCATTGCCTTGGTAAAGAAGGGGGTGCCAGGGGCCCTGTTTTAAGCCACCCCAGAGTTGTCTTCGGTTTTGTAAGCCTAATTTCAAGATCCAGATTAGAAATTCTGACTGCCCTTCCTTCCTGCTGGAGCACTGATAATCCTGCTCCAAGGAGTCCCTCCCATTAAGAGTTAAAGGAAAGAATAAGGACTGCATAAGAACAAAGAAGGTTTGAATCATCTAACAGTGAGTAAAGGCAAAGCCTAACATCCGTAGAGCTACCCATCTGGTGCTTCAGTAAAGCCTGGGGAAAGAGAACTTTAACTCTCTCTGCAGCAGCTTTGTATCCTGGCCATCTGGAAGGGGTATTCTGCATATACAAAGGCTACCCTGCCCATCTGGAACTCTTTTTTTTTTTTTTTAACAAAACCCTGGAAGGTAGTGATTCCCTGCACAGCGGCAACACATATTCCTGAACAGATGAAAGAAAATCCTGTAAAGAACATATTTAATGGTGCTGTGGATCAGTATTGTGCCATTTACAACTATTTGCAATAGTAAAGATTTATTTGGACACAAACACAGTGGCTTCTTTTATTTCTTTGGCACATAGCACATAGATTATCAATTTCCCTAACCCAGGGAATTCCAGAGGGAGTGTTAATCACCCCGCACTGGGAACCAAGAGGACTCCTTGCATCCCGCAGTCGAAAGAGCCTACACGCTGGGAAGGAAGGGAGGTTGGAGAGCTAGCCTGGGTTTCTTCCCCAAACAACTTATTCATTCTTTTATGGCCCTATTGGTGTGCAAGATGCAAAAACCAACTTGAACCCTTTGAAAACATGCTGGGAGAAATCATCCCCAAAGACTCACCCTGTCTTCAACTCTATGATGAGGGGAAGGAGAGGACAAGCAAGGAAGTAGAGTAAGCACAGAAAGGCACATACAACCTTGAATACAAAAAAAAAAAAAAACCCAGAAAGAAGTGACATTAATAGGAACATACAGCGGTAGTAGCATAATGCCCCACTTCCTGGGAGGGTTCTGAACGAGTATAGCAGGATTCATGGAAAGAAAGTAACAGCTAAGAAAATTTCTCCTTCTGTTTCATCTTGCTATACTATTCTATTCCAGTCCAGTCCAAACAGGTGGGAAGTACTCAAGCCCAACTATTGAGGGAGGAAGGAAGTAAGGGCTGCTTTAAGAACACCAGCCCTCCCTAGAAAACACATCCTGTCAATAATGCTTTGTAAAAGAATGCAGGGAAGACAAAGTAGCTGCCCTGCAAATGTCCTCCAGTGCGATAGCAATGGCTTCTGCCCAGGATGAGGATGAACATAAATAAGCTCCAGGGCCACTAGCCCCTCAGCATATAGACCAAAAAATATGCTTCCTTGCTCTAACATTCCAAGGTTGTCTTTGAGGTCACCTCACCCTTATGCAGACTTTTGAAATTCTGGTTGCCACATCTCAAAAAAGATAGTTGCGATGGAGAAGGTACAGAGAAGGAAGACCAAAATGATAAAGGGTATGGAACAGCTCCCCTATGAGGAAAGGCTGAAGAGGTTAAGGCTGTTCAGCTTGGAGAAAAGATGGCTGAGGGGGGATATGATAGAGGTCTTTAAGATCATGAGAGGTCTTGAATGAATAGATGTGAATCTGTTATTTACATTTTCGGATAACAGAAGGACTAGGGGGCACTCCAAGAAGTTAGCAAGTAGCACATTTAAGACTAATCTGAGAAAATTCTTTCACTCAACCCACTATTAAGCTCTGCAATTTGTTGCCAGAGGATGCAGTTAGTGCAGTTAGTGTAGCTGGGTTCAAAAAAGGTTTGTATAAGTTCTTGGAGAACTTATACAAACCTCGCTATTAATCAAGTTTACTTGGGGAATAGCCCCTGCTATTAATTGCATCAGTAGCATGGGATCTTCTTGGTGTTTGGGTAATTGCCAGGTTCTTGTGGCCTGGTTTGGCCTCTGTTGGAAACAGGATGCTGGACTTGATGGACTCTTGGTCTGACCCAGCATGGCAATTTCTTATGTTCTTATGCTCAAATACCTCATAAGAACCCAGCAAACATCCGGGCACTCCTCCTCAGAAAAAAAACACAGCAATGTAATAGATTGACTCATATGAAATGCCAAAACCACCTTTGGCAAAAAGAGTAGAACACGCCTGAAAGAAACCAGTCAATCAAAGAAGGATCTCTGCAAGATACAATGAGCTAAGCAAAGGAGAGATCCTTCAAAGAAGCCCACTTCGGTAGCTCAAAAGGAAACAAGAACAAAGACCGCAATCTCAAATTCAGGTCCCACCGAGGAACCAAAGGCTGAAACGGAGGATGCAGTTTCTTAACTTCCCACAAGAAATGGACCACATCCGAAAGTTATTATAGAAATACCCTGAACTTTGCCCCATAACTGGAAACAGCCACCACTTAAACTTCAAAGAATGCAGGGCCAAATTTCTCTAAACCCTCCTAAAGGAAGGACAAAATGCAAGTAACATCAGCATGCCAGGGGGAGAGAGAATGGTCTTCCAAAACACCTCAAAACTACACCATACTCTGATGTAAGCCAAAGAAGTAGAAGCCTTACAAGCCTCCAATAAGGTGGAAATAACAGAAGGCAAGTAGTCTTATTTTCCTTAACCTCAACCTCTCAAGAGCCAAGCTGTATGACAAAGCTGAGCATCATGTCTGGTTCCTGAAATAGATGGAGGAAATGTTGACCGCAACCTCATCAGAACTGCGTACCAAAGTCTCCAAGGCAAATCCAGCATTATCAGGACCACTCGATGGTCTTTGACCTTGATCCTGTGCTGGACACACCCAATCACTGATCATGGTGGAAAGACATACAGAAGCCCATTCTGAGGCCAAGGCTGAGCTACAGACTCAGTGATGGACTCCCTGCGATGATCATAGAACCAAAGAGCATCTGCGTTCTTGCAAGTAGCCATTAAGTCAATGCAAGGCAAGCCCCACTTGAGGGCCATTCGTTGAAAGGCATCTTGGGCCAGCTCCCACTTGCCCAGATCCAGAAGATTCTTGTTTAGAAAGTCCACTTGAACTTTCCCCAGGCCCACAATCTAAGCCACCAAGAGCTCTAGATTCTGTTCCACTCAAGGAAAGAGAGACAGGGAGTTTCGGAGGACTGTCCTTCATCAGCTATGGCAGCAGGGGACACATCTTGTATTCCTGGAAGAAAAGCAACCAACATAATAGAAGTGCAGCCTGCAGAGAACTTAAATGAGCCCTAACCTAAGGAATGAGAGATCTACAGCAGCCACCATAGAGCCCATCAGCTGCAGATAGTCCCAGGCCCATGCTTTCTAATGCACTGAAACTCTGCACCTAACTTAGCAACTTGTCCACTCTTTCTGAGGTCAGAAAGGCACATCAACATACATACATAGAAATGACGGCAGAAGACCACCGAACGGCCCATCCAGTCTGCCCATCAAGCTTTCGCACTTTTTTTTTCTCTCATACTTCTCTTACTCTTGGCTGTTAGTAATCTTTTTTATTCTATTTCCCTTCCACCCTCGCCATTAATGTAGAGAGCAGTATTGGAACTGCATCTAAATGAAATAGCTTAATTAGTTAGGGGTATTAACCATTGCAATAAGCAAATGTTGCTTACCTGATGTAACAGGTGTTCTCACAGGACAGCAGGATGTTAGTCCTCACAAATGGGTGACATCGAGGATGGAGCCCACCACGGAAAACTTCTGTCAAAGTTTAAACAGAACTTTGACTGGCCCCTACTGGGCTTGCCCAGCAAGGCACTGACCCTGCAGCCAGCAGGGGTCTCCCTTCAGTCTGATTTTCAAAGCTACAGGCAGTGCCTAGAAAGTAAAAACAAAACAAACCCAACACCGCGGGGTGGCGGGCGGGTTTCGTGAGGACTAACATCCTGCTGTCCTGTGAGAACACCTGTTACATCAGGTAAGCAACATTTGCTTTCTCACAGGACAAGCAGGATGGTTGTCCTCACAAATGGGTGAGTACCGAGCTGAGGATGTCCTGACTTGCACCAAATGCACCCAATGACGTGCAACAGGCACTACAACTGGGGTGGAATTTGGTAAAGGGCATCCGCACCCTACCGGGAAGGTGGAAGGGTGTTGGTACATCACGTTGGAAAAAGGTTACGTAAGACAGATTGGCCGAAGATGGAGTCCTGTCTTCCAGCTTTGTCCAAACAATAGTGGGCTGCAAAGGTATGGAGAGAACTCCAGGTTGCAGCCCTGCAGATGTCAGGAAGCGGCACCGATCGAAGGTGTGCCACTGACGTCGCCATGGCCCTCACAGAGTGTGCTTTCACACGGTCTTGAAAGGGAATGCCAGCTTGCTGATAGCAAAAAGAAATGCAGTCCGCCAACCAGGAGGAAAGAGCCTGCTTACCCACAGGATGTCCTAACTTGTTAGGATGAAAAGAGACAAATAATTGAGTGCTCTTCCTGTGAGCAACTGTACGGTCTAGATAAAAGGCTAGAGCTCGTTTGCAGTCTAGGGTATGCAGAGTCTGTTCCCCGGAGTTGGAGTGGGGCCTGGGAAAAAAGATAGGTAGTATGATGGATTGATTAATATGAAACTCAGAAACTACCTTAGGTAAAAATTTAGGGTGAGTGCGAAGTACCGCCCGGTCCTGCAGGAGCTTAGTGTAAGGCGGATAGGTAACTAGGGCCTGCAATTCACTAACCCTGCGAGCTGAAGTGATAGCCAAAAGGAATAACACTTTCCATGTGAGATACTTTAACTCACAGGAGTGCAGAGGTTCGAAAGGAGGTTTCATTAGACGACCAAGAACCAGGTTAAGGTCCCAAGATGGGGCCGGAGGACGTAAGGGTGGCTTCAGATGGAGCAAGCCTTTAAGAAAACGTGTTACTAGGGGTTGTACTGAAATAGGGACACCCTGTACACCTTTATGGAAGGCGGCTACCGCACTGACATGCATTCTGATAGAAGAGGTTTTAAGACCTGATTCAGAGAGATGCCATAAATAGTCCAAGAATTTGGAGATTGGACAGGAAAGGGGATCAAGGGACTGAGAAGTGCACCATGATGTGTACCTTTTCCATTTGTATGAGTAAGACTTTCTTGTGGAAGGCTTTCGTGAAGCTATCAGGACCCGAGAAACGGAATCTGAAAGGTTGAAAGGCTGAAGGACTAACCTTTCAACATCCATGCCGTCAGGGACAAGGCTTGGAGGTTGGGATGGAGGAGGCATCCGTCGTTTTGAGTGAGCAGATGCGGGTCCTTTCCCAGAGGAATGTGCCTGCGGATGGAGAGATCCTGGAGTATTGGAAACCATACTTGGCGTGGCCAGTAAGGTGCTATCAGGATCATGGTTCCCCCGTCCTGGCGTAGCTTCACGAGAGTCTTTGACACAAGAGGAAGTGGAGGGAATGCATAGAGCAGACCGGTTGTCCACTTGAGGGAGAATGCATCCCTCGGCCGAGAGTGCTGGCTCCGAATGAGAGAGCAGTAATCGTCCACTTTGTGGTTCTGAGGGGACGCAAAGAGGTCTATGCGGGGATAACCCCACTGGTGAAACAGAGAGGTCGCTACCAGAGGATCGAGTGACCACTCGTGTGGTTGGAAGACACGGCTCAGCTGGTCTGCCAATACATTGTCTACTCCCGGCAAGTAAGTGGCCCTGAGGTACATGGAGTGGGAGAGGGCTTCCGCCCAGATCTGCGCAGCTTCCTGACACAGAAGGAAGGAGCCGGTGCCTCCCTGCTTGTTTATGTACCACATGGCCACTTGGTTGTCCGTCTGGATTAAGATTATCTGATGAAAGAGATGATCTTTGAAAGTGCGGAGCGCATAGCGGATTGCTCGAAGTTCCAGGAAATTGATCTGGTGTTCGGCTTCCTCTTTGGACCATAACCCTTGGGTTTGAAAGTCGTCCACATGGGCTCCCCAACCGATTTGAGAAGCGTCGGTGGTTAGGATTACTTGCGGATCCGGTGGAAGAAAGGGTAAGCCCTGAAGGAGGTTGACCTGAGTCGTCCACCAGGTTAAGGATAGGCGCAGCGCTTGTGTGACTGTGACTATGGAGGACAGAGGCTGAAAAGCTTGAATCCATTGGTGTCGTAGAGTCCATTGTGTTACTCTCATGGCTAGTCGGGTCATGGGAGTGACTTGAACCGAGGATGCCATGTGCCCTAGGAGAATGAGGAACTGGCGAGCCGTGGCAGTGTTCTGAGACTGGAGCTGGCGAGCCAGGGACATTAGGGTGTGGACCCTCTGAAGAGGAAGGTAAGCCTTTGCCTGTAAGGTGTCCAAGTCTGCCCCAATGAAGGATAAGGTTTGAGACGGGACTAAGCAAGATTTCTCGTAATTGACGAGAAACCCTAAGGAAAGGAGTGTTTGAATTGTCAATTTTAGGGAGGATTGAGCTATCTGTTGGGTGGAGGCCCTGATTAGCCAATCGTCCAGGTATGGGTAGACGTGGACACCTTCCTTCCTGAGGAATGCTGCTACCACTACGAGACATTTGGTAAAGACTTGTGGGGCAGAAGCTAGACCGAAAGGGAGGACACGGTATTGATAATGGTCGTGGCCAACTAGAAACCGCAGATATTTGCGATGGGATTGTGTGATCGCAATGTGGGTATAAGCGTCCTTGAGGTCGAGAGAGCACAGCCAATCCCCTCTTTGTAGCAGAGGGAGCAGCGCGCCTAGGGTTACCATTTTGAACTTCTCTTTTTGAAGGTATTTGTTGAGGGCTCGAAGGTCCAAAATGGGACGTAGTCCCCCCGATTTCTTTGGTATTAGGAAGTATCTGGAATAGAATCCCTTGCCTCGTTGAGAGGGAGGAACGGGTTCTATAGCATTTGATTGCAGAAGAAGGGATACTTCCTGTTGTAATTGAGCCAAATGGGTGGATAGACTCCACGCTTGAAGAGGCGGGGAGTCTGCCGGAAGAGTTATGAAGTTGAGGTGGTAACCCTGTGCGATAATTGTTAGCACCCACTGATCTGAGGTGATCTGCAACCAAGGTTGTAGAAAATGGTACAGTCGACCTCCTACAGGGATGTCCGGAAGAGGGGTTTGGCATGTGCTCCCTACAGGGGAGTCAAAGGCCAGCCGCAGGCCCAGGAGGAGGGGCTACAGTAGGCCTTTGTTTCCTAGGCTGACGCGGCTGAGGCCTAGTAGAGGATCGAGCTGGACGAGGCCTGGCCGATGGAGGGTAATAACGGCGTGGTCGAAAGAATGACTTCTTAGAGTCTTTCTTTTGCGGTTGCTTGGAGGTCAGCTCAGGTGGGACAGATGAGAGTTGTTTCAACGTCTCATGGTGGTCTTTCAACTCCGCCACAATCTGCTGAATTTGCTCTCCAAACAAATTATCGCCTAAGCAGGGTAAATCAGCAAGACGATCCTGAACCTCTGGGCGAAGGTTGGATGATTTTAACCAAGCCCAACGTCTGGCTGAGATGGCTGTGGCTGAAACTTTTGTGGAAGCATCGAATATGTCGTAGGCAGTCCTAATCTCGTGCTTCCCTGCCTCAAATCCCTTGTGAAGAAGGGCTTGAAGCTGCGGTTGGTATTGGTCTGGTAACGTGTCAGCATAGTCTTGCATCTGCTTAAGGATGGCTCTGTTGTACTGAGTCATATAAAGTTGATATGAAGCTATGCGTGAAATCAACATAGCTCCATGATAGACTTTCCGTCCAACACTATCTAGGAACTTGTTGTCCCTGGTAGGTGGGGTAGAAGAGTGTGGCTTAAGACGCTTGGCCTTCTTCTGCGCGGACTCAACCACAACAGAGCGATGATCCAGTTGAGGTTTTTGGAAACCTGGTGCTGACTGGACAAGGTAGGTGGAGTCAGCTTTTTTGTTAACTGGGGACACTGATGAAGGAGATTCCCAGTTTTTCTTGAGCAGATCCAAAAAACACCTGGTGTATAGGGATGGAAGCGATGATTTTTGGAGCATCCAGAAATTGAAGGAGTTCCATCATCTGGTGTCTGTCATCAGCTTCAGATTGTAGTTGAAAAGGTACAACTTCTGACATCTCTTTCACAAAATTAATGAAAGATAGATCCTCAGGAGGAGATCTTTTTCTACTCTCTGTAGGAGATGGAGGCGAAGGCAAATCCGTGTCAGAAGATGTATCATCATCATCACCCCAGGTATCGTAGGGATCAAGTGGGGTTTGTAACCCTGATGGACCTGGCTGAGGCTCTAAAGGCATCGATGGAAACCGAGGTGGAATCGGTGCCGTAGGTGGAACCAGAAATGGCATCGATGGCTTCGGTGCTGTCGATGGAATCGGTGCCTGGCGTGGAATGGATGGAACCGAAGGATATATCAGTGGAGATATACCAGAAGGCACCGATGGAACCACCCCGGAAGGGGGAATCCGGAACGGTGTTTCTCCTGCCGATGAAAATCCAGTCGGAGACGGTGGTGTTGTCGATGGCACTGGAATCACCGATGGAAGGGCCGTCATGAGCGCCTCCATGCGGCTCAGTAGCGGTGCTAGCGCTTGTATCAACGGCTCGGTGGTCGGTTCCCTCCTCGGTGGCGAAGCCGGTGCCGGTGTCGGTGCTGGGGGCGGCACTGGAACCGGTGCCAGAGACGGTGCCGATGGAGGTTGCAATTTCTTCATCGCTTTCTCGATGGCCTCCTGGACCAGCCGGTCCAGTTCTGCCCGGAGACCAGGGGTAACCATACCCGGCTCGACGGGAGAGGGAGGCTGAGGCAGGGCCGGAGGGACCACCGTAACCGGTGGGATCACGGCCCCCGCACCCCGGGAGGGTGAGGGTTTCCTCGATGCCTGCGAACGAGACGTGGAGGGTGTCCGGTCTGTTCGCGGCTTCTTTGTCGGTGGCTCGGCTTGAGCAGAGGTCGATGGCTGTGGATCCTCGACAGGCCGAGATTTGTGCCATCGATAGCGGTGCTTTTCCTTCCGATCCCCTCGCCCATCCGGGGAAGGGACGGGAGTCGACGGCCGAGAAGCGATCGATGGTGGACGGTCACCGGAGGGTTGACGATGATGGTACAACTTCGACGGTGCCGGTTCCGATGACGTCGATGCTATCGATGGCGTTGGGGTGGGTGCATGGAAGAGGAGCCCCATCTTCTCCATCCTGGCTTTGCGACCCTTGGGTGTCATTAAGGCACATTTGGTGCAAGTCAGGACATCATGCTCACTACCCAAACACATCACACAAACCCTGTGGGGGTCTGTGATGGACATAGTCCGGGTACAATCCGGACAACGGCGGAACCCCGTTGCCATGGCCTGAAGCCAAAATTTAGGCTGGGGATCGGTAAGTGCCAACAGGCCTCAAGGGCCAAATTCGACGGTAGTCGATGGAAAAAGGCAAAAAACTTACCGGGTTCCGTAAGATGACTAAAAATTTGTCGAAGGGAGACCCCTGAGGGGCAAATTTTCTTAGGAAATTAACTTCCAAATTCCTGTCAGGAACGTGGTTAGAGAGCTCCTTTCACCGCGTGGCAACTGCTGCGCGGAAAAAAAGAAGACTGAAGGGAGACCCCTGCTGGTTGCAGGGTCAGTGCCTTGCTGGGCATGCCCAGTAGGGGCCAGTCAAAGTTCTGTTTAAACTTTGACAGAAGTTTTCCGTGGTGGGCTCCATCCTCGATGTCACCCATTTGTGAGGACAACCATCCTGCTTGTCCTGTGAGAAAGCAAGCTACACCCATGCTTATCTGTTTATCCAGACTATGTAATTCAGTCCTTGTTGGTTGTTGCCTGAACATAGATCCACGTTTCTTCATTCCCCCCTGCAGTTGAAGCAGACAGCCATGCTGGCTATGCATTGAAAGTGAAGTATTAGGCTTATTTGGTTTGGGGTAGTAACCGCCGTAACAAGCAAGCTACTCCCCGCTTTTTTGTGAATGCAAATCCTTTTTCCACATTTCCTCATTGCCGCTGAAGCTTAGAGCAATGTTGGAGTCGCATTAACCGTGTGTATGTTTATTGAATAAGGGTATTATCACCAGGTAGTAGCCGTCTTTCCCGTGAGCCACCCACTCTTCATTCACATCCTCTAGACCAAGGGTGGGCAAGTCCGGTCCTCAAGGGCTGCAAACCAGTCGGGTTTTCAGGATACCCCTAATGAATATGCATGAAATAGATTTGCATACAACTGAGGCAGTGTGTATGCAGGTCTCTCTCGTGCATATTCATTAAGGATATCCTGAAAACCTGACTGGTTTGCAGCCCTCGAGGACCGGAATTGCCCACCCCTGCTCTAGACTTTATGGATCCACAGTGTTTATCCCACGCCCCTTTGAAGTCCTTTACAGTTTTGGTCTTCAAATCATATTTGAAAAACTAAAATCATATTTTAGTTTTGAAGTGTGCCTCCAAAAACTCCAGACACTGAAAGAGAGAGATTGAGCTTTATGAAACTGCCTTGATCAACAACTCATCCAGATAAGAATGAACCAATTATCTTCTCTCGCTGTAGAGAAGCCACCACCACTATTGTAGTGAACATTCACGGAGCCATAGCCAGACTGAAGGGGAGTACCCTGAACCGAAATTGCTCCTGCAGAATATAAAAATGGAGAAATCATTAATAGGCCTACATGATAGGAGTATGGAGATATGCTTCTGACAGGTCTCATGAAACAAGGAACTTGCACCGTCTCACTACCAACAGCACAAACTGGAGGGTTTTCATTTGGAAATGAGAGATTTTGATATTGTTGATATTCTTGCGATTGAGGATTGGCCTGAAATAAGTCTTTCTTGGGCAACAAGAAATTAAAGTGAATACCTGCCGAGATCCCTCTCCTCCAAAGGAAACAGAACTGCCCATAAGAGCTGAAGCCAAAGGAGGATCTGTGCACCGCCCTTTATTTAATAGCCAATTTACAGGTGAAAGCCAAAATGTTTTCGGGAATAGGAGCACACAATTCCAAATGTAACTGCAGTGAATGATCTCTTAACACCAACTGATATGAGGTTATTCAGGCCCACTCCTGGTAAAATCACTGTAAGCGACCTTCTACTGGACTGATCAGAGTGAACCCACAGCACTTCATTAAGACGACCAACTGGCTCTGTAGCAGGAGTGGAATTAGACCTAAGTGTCTGGAAAGCATGAAAGAACAGATTCTGTCCCTTAAGAGTCATGTGAATTCTGAAGTGAATAAGAACCTTGCCAATGTATCCTCTACTGCTTGTTCCTTCTGCAGGAAGTGGCAGGGAAACTCCATGAACACATCCCAAGGAGCACTGCGAAACTCCATTGCATATCCTTCTCGTATCACCTCCAGGACCCACTGATCCGATGTGATTTCGACCCACCTCTGATAGAAAAGAGAGTGGCGTCCCCCTATCTCCTGTTCCTAGGGGTTGGTCAGCAAACCTTCATTGGGAGGTTCCACTATCAGAGCCTGTGCCCCTTCTGGGTTGCCTGGGATGACAGGACTGAGATCTAAGGAAGAGTCCTTTGAAAGGTCGCTCCTCTGTAGGGTCAAAAACATTTGGATCCTCTAGCACAATCTCTCATGTTAAAGGTGTGCAGCATCTACTTCTTATCCTCCAGTAAACAAGGAACCAGTGATTCACCCCACTTACTAGCCACATTCTCCAACTCACTCCCAAATAAGAGCAAGCCATTAAAGGGCAATTTGGTGAGGTTAGCCTTGGAGGTTGTATTGGTTGACCAATTTCTCAGCCATAACTGACAACTGGCTGCAAGTACTGAAGCCACCCCTCTGGACACACATTGCTACCTGTTCCTGTGGCCAGTTAAGTTGAAAAATTTAAATTTAGCCATATTATAGATTGCTTTCTTGGTGATATTCTTCTGTATTGCATGCTTGAAATCTCTCTGTTTTTCCAATTTTGATATTACTAGTCTGTATCAAGTAGTGGAGTTTGTTAAATAAAAAAGGCCGGTATCTACAAGAGTTATTTATGCACTGTTATCTTCCATGATCAAGACTTGGGAATATAAATACATTGCTCTGCCCCCCCCCCCCCGTTCCCACATGAAAGACATCTGTCTCAAATCTTCCCCTCAGGACAGGGAAGTGGGTGGGTTGTGAGTATTACTGTATAGAGCATTAGCAGGCTTAAAGGATGTCATCTTGTACCAAAAGTTTCTGAAAACCTCAAACTATTAAGCAAATAACAGGAGTACTCGCAAATAAAAAATATATACACAAAGCACTGAAAGATAATCCATTAAACTTTAGAACCAAAGGCGAATTTGGCTGCAGATTCATATTAGCGAAGACGAACTAAACTGAGCTGTAACTATGGGAAAAGCCCTAAGAGAATTAAAGCTCTTAGGTAACAATCCCAGCTGAACTCATGATCAGCTCCAAGTTTACAGTCGATAGTTTGCAAACACATAGCATGTACAGAATTTCTGAATAAGTAAAGGAATAACTTCATGTAAATGGAGACAGACAAGAAAGCAGAACAGCAGACCAACAACATAAACCACTAAAATAGAGGAAGTACGTTGGTTTTTAACATCTGACCACAGAATCAGAAAAAAAAAAATCTGTGCGCCATACAACAGGTCAGAGTTCTAAACTGGATTCTCTCCAATTTGATATACTTTATTGGATCACCATAAGAATTATTTGAAGAAAATGTAATGCATGAGTTCTTAAGACCACATAGGTCCCCCCTTCTTAAAATGGCAATAAGGTAAATAACTACAGAAAAACAGAATCATAAAAAAACTGATCAAACAATCCTAGTTTCCTACTGCCTACCTGAAGATAGCAACAATTAATTGCAGGGCGATCTGCTGCAACTCAGAGTTCAAGTTTTGCTGCCAAATCTTCCTGTGCATTCTTAGTTCAGTGAGGTCTGTACAGGAGCTCAGGTGGCAGAGTTCTAAGTCATAATGCAACTGCAGGGTCTTCACACTAGGGAAGTAAAAGATACAGCAGGGTGAAATTTACAATAAAAGTTTTCTACAGACTTTTTAGTGATACAGTAATTAGTGCAGCACATGCAGATTTACTTCTTTGATGTCACTTTGTTGCTGAGAGGTCTAATTCAGAGAGATTTCTTGCGAGACCACCTATAAAACATTTAAAGGCAAGTAGGTTTGACAGATAAAAGTAACAAGGGAACCAGTTACTTTATTAAGTCGGGTGGGGGGGGGGGGGGAAGAGGGCTTCACATACATGTGAAAGTTGCAATATACATACTTTTTTTGTTTTTTTAATTTAAGGTAGATTTATCTACTGTTTCCAATGCTTTTTTTTTTTTTTTTTTTTTTTTTTTTTTTTTTAACGTGGGCAGCCAGGATGCCCCCCCCCCCCCAGCCCCGTGACTAGGCTCCCCCCAACCCACCTTTTCCCAAACGTCCAACCCAAAGAATAACACACTGCTAACACGTCTGACGATGATTTGCTGCTATTTTATGATGGACTTTCATATCTAAACCTTTTAGCTTCAGTGTGTACCTCTATATGACTTTTTCTCTATTTGTTTGGAGACCACCACTGTTTTTTTTTTATTGCCTGGGCGGCTGAGCTCTGCTTTTTTTCTTGACAATGGGTGGGAAGGTGGAAAAAAGAAAGTAAATATTGGTGCTATTAACGATGCCAGAGCAGGGATTTCCTCTTTAGATGTCTTCACAATCATCCTTACTTTGCTGCCCTATTGTCCCTCATGGTAAGAATGCCAAATCAAACAGCAACTGTGACTATAGAATGTTGTTTATGCATTGGGTTTTATTTATTTATTTTTACAAGCACAAAAATAAAGGCAGAGTCTGAAATTTATTTTTGTTTACCTTTTTTACATACTGTATATATAAACACTAGACCTAACCTGTACTATGAACCATCATGGCATAGTTAAACACAAAAAAATGTGCGTAAAAGTTGTGTGATAAGGGTAGGGGTTAGCTATAAAGGAAAGTAAAATGTTTTGGCAATTTACCCACTTAAAAAAAGGTCATGGAAAATCTACAATTTAAACACTTAAAACGTAACACCATACAATGCCAGGAAGAAATTTCCATAGAAAACATAAAACAATTAGAGGATATTCATATTGCACACACTCATAGTTCTCTGAAACGGACAGGAAACTAGAACCCTTCATCATATACTCTTGTGGAGAAAAACATTTTGACTTCTAGAAAACTGTCACTATACACAAGTTGCTGTGGGCAGCATTGTGCTGGTAGTGTAATAAATAAGGCAAGGTAATACATTCTCAGAAGTGTCAATATAGCAAACAGAGCCCACTATGAAACTATACCAACATGTGTTTCGGCATATTAGAATGCTTACGATCCACAGGAGATTCAGAACATGCTTTAGACACAGGTTCAAAGGGTGCTTCTGTTACGATGGCGCCACGGGACACGACTCCAATATTTTTCCTGGGGGGTGACCCTAATGCAGTACCCAGCATTGTGTACCTATATTTAGTATTATTTTTCCTTATGTGCATCACTCCGCACTTGACCACATTCAATTTCACTTGCCATTTAAATGCCCAGGTCCCCAGTATTGCAAGGTCCTTCTGCAGGGCCTCAGTCTACTCGTGATTCAAAAACTAGCAATAATTTTGTGTCATCTGCAAATCTAACCATCTTACTCAAAACTCCCTTTTCCAAATCATTTATTTACAATGTTAAAACAGCAAAGATATCTTCATCTCTATCCACTGAGAAAAATGATTTAGTCCAACTTTCTACACGATACTTACAAGAAGTGCTACCTAGAAATAGAGGAGTTTACTTTGAGATTGTCACATGTGCATCCACACACGTAACAATACCAGAAAGATAAGCTGGCCAAGTTTGCTTCATTTGTGCTCAACTTCTTTGAAGCTTGGTGTTCTTTATAGATATTGCAGCTATAAAATATTACTTATATGCTTTTAAATCCATTTTTTTCCATGCATAAACTAGCACACTTCAACATATTTGCACAAAAAAATTGATAATGAAACTGTACCAAAAGTTTTAAAATATTTCAATGATTGTAAACCGTTGTGATGGTCCTAACTGATGTGATGGTATATAAAAACTAATAAAACCATAGTCAGAGCAACTTCAATAAAAAATTAACATTAATATTTACCTATTTATAAAAGTTTCAGCTGCTTTCGAGGGGACATCT
This sequence comes from Rhinatrema bivittatum, assembly GCF_901001135.1. Lineage (NCBI taxonomy): Eukaryota > Metazoa > Chordata > Amphibia > Gymnophiona > Rhinatrematidae > Rhinatrema > Rhinatrema bivittatum. The sequence continues at coordinate 795,430,777 of NC_042616.1, read as the reverse complement.
GGGATGTCAATGTCAAGACTTTCATTTTCACTTGATTTTGAGTATGCAATATTGCCATGATCAATATTTATTAAAATCAAGTCTTCACCTGCCTTAGAAAACATTTAAGAAAAAAGTGAATAAATATACCCAGGAACTAATTTTATCTATATGCATTTCACTAAGGCACACAGAAAAAAGGATTTATTGAGCCTACTATATTGAAATTCACTTATATGTTGTTACAAGAGGACATAAGCATCTTAAGTCACTCAAAACCAATGATAAATCATGAACTCGGGAAATATTGGCCCAGTGTCAATGGCATGTTTATGCTGGGCAAACAAAACACTTTAACTCCAAGGAACAAGTTCTACAATCACTTAAAGCTCATATATAACAACCTAAAAAATTAAGAAATGCCATGCTGGGTCAGACCAAGGTCCATTGAGATCAACATCTAGTCTCAGACAGTAGCCAATCCAAGTCACAAGTACTTCCTGGGATAGCAATAGCTTTCCTTAGTATATCTAGCTAGTAATGTTATAGGACTTTTCCTTCAGGAGCTTGCCCAAACCTCTTTTAAACCCTGCTATACTAGTCACCTTGACCATGTCCTCTGGCAACAAATTCCACAGCTTGGTAATATGCCAAGTGAAAAAGTACTTTCTACTATTTGTTTTAAATCCGCTGGTTGCTATAATATTTCTGGAAGGGTAAATAACCATCCTTTATTTACCCATTCCACCCCACTCCTGATTTTATCAACTTCTATCATGCCCCCTTTCTGCCATCTCTTTTCCAAACTGAAGAGCCCATGCCTGCATAGCCTCTCATCATAGGAGAGATGTTCCAACCCTTTTTATCATTTGTCACCCTCCTCTGCACCTTTTCTAGTTCTGCCACATCTTATTTGATGTGAGGCGACCAGAACTACACACAATACTCAAGGTGTGTTTCCAACATGGCCAAAATTCCCTCAAATTTTTGAAAGGCTATGTGAACAAAAATGTTCTTTTCTGCAATTTTTTATAATTTATTTATTTTATTTATTTAAATTCTTTTACTATACAGATACTCAAGACGCGGTCTTATCGTACCGGTTTACAATAGAACAGGGGAAACCAATTAACAACTATATAGAAGGTAAAAGTTACATCAAACAGGGAGCGAAAAACATGGGAGCTGGAGGACAGGAAAGATATTTTAAAACGATAACAACTGAAGAGTGGTAAAATGGTCATTGAAAACAATGAAAAACAAAAGAAAGCGATACATACTCAGCTCGATTAAGCTCGGCTGTAGGTTAATCTTAGGCAATTATTCACAATTATTCATAATTTTGTGGACGGGGGAAACATGGAGAGGTAAGCAGGTGGGGAGGTGGCAGGGATGGGGGGGGGGGAGTTAGGGAGGCGGTCAGGGTGAGAGTCAATGTGTTTGATAAAAGGTTCCTTCAACGGTAAGCTTGAGTGAACAGCCAGGTTTTCAGTTTCTTTCTGAAGGAGAGATGGCATTGTTCCTGGCGTATATCTGGGGGAGGCCATAACTTCTCTAGGTTGTGCGCACAAGCTCGCCCCAGAGTGCATACAACTAAGTGGCTGGTTGCACACTAAGGAATACGTGCGCTTACGCGCACAGTTATGCTTGCAGTTACACACACAGAGGGCCAGCCCACTCCGTGCGTACCGACGGATGAAAGGGGAAAATGGCGCTGCACCAAACCGCGTGCAAGATGGCACCGCTATGGATCACCACGTGGAGAGTCCACCAAGTGGGAAGCATGGCCTAGCCCATCGGGGGGCTGCTCAACCAGCTCGGAAACCCCCTTCCTTCATCCGAACAGGATCTGGAACGATGTCGGTACGGCACGCCGAGCAAGGAAACCGGAGGAAAGACTTACTGAAGGTCTTCCACGTCTCTGGATTGGAGGAATTCTTCTCTACTTACCTGGTCTCAGCACTTACCAGCTGAGTATAGAGATGGTCCCTGGCTGCGGGGTGAGAGGGCTTAGGCTTTCACAACCGCACTTGACTTCTTCACCCACTACCTTTCAAGCTGCTTCAGCAGCGAAGTCCACACCGGGAGCCGGCTACTAGACCAAGGCATACCTCTGAAGGATCTCAGAAATCACCTCAGGAATTCTCAACTGGGGAAGGGACCCTTAGGTATCACAGCAGGAGAGCGTGGCTCCATCTTTCCAATTTGAAGGTAAAATTTCTCCTTTGAATTAGTACTGCAATCCCGCTAACACCGCTGCTGGTGTGGGGATAGCATCCACATCTGCTAGGAGACTGAGAGACACTGAATGGCTGAGGTCACTGCAGGGGTATATCTAGGGTAACATCAGCTTTGAAACCTGTCTCCATCTGCTAGCAGGGAACACATACCCTATTGGTCCTGAGTCCATCTGGCTACATGCTAGGAAATAAGAGGTATTTTCTGTGACCGGGGAAGATCTCGATATGAGTGTATAATGTCTTTTAGGTTGAGGGAACATAGCCAGTCCCCTTTTTGTGAAAAAAAATAAATAAATAAAGGGGGGGGGGGGAGAAAATCAAGGTGCCCAGGGAAACCATCTTCAATTTCTCTTAGAAACTTTTTCAAGGCCCTTAAGTCTAGGATAGGACAGAGTCCTCCTGTTCTCTTTGGAATCAGGAAGTACCTGGAATAGAATCCCCACCCTCCACCTGGTATGGGCTCGACCGCTCTGGCCATTCAGAGGGAGGCGAAGCGCTACCGGCCCCTAATATGGACATGGAAGGCAACTTGGCGCGACACCCAATACATTCAATTGGTACCCTTGGCAGATGGAGATAACCCACTGGTCCGAGGTTATACTGGGCCACTGGTTAGCAAGGAACCACAGCCTGCCCCCGACCAGAGGGTCCATTGTCCCAGGTATGGACAACTGGTTTATGCTCCCTACGGCCCAGTCAAAACTCCATCCCTGGTGCTGAGAAGCCAGCTGGGACTTGGGGGGCTCTCTGCCTGGGTCTGCCACAGGACCCCTGATGGTATTGATGGGAGTGAGGAGGTGGAGGACCCAGTGCCGCCCATAGTATTTTTTTTTTTTAAACCAAAGACTTCCTTGGTTCTGATCCTGACGGCCTCCTGGATGAGGAGGTCGGGTTCTAAGTACTGGTGGTGAGTTGTTGGAGGGTTTCATGGTGGTCCAGAAGTTGAGCCACAGCATCCCTCACCCTATCTCAGAAGAGATTTTCTCTAGTACACGGCATGTCAGAGTCGTTCCTGTACCTTTGGTCAGAACTCTGAGGCCCGCAGTCATGCCATTCTATGATTGATGATTCCCACTGCAGAGACTCTCAATACCATCTTGAAAACATTGTAGGTTGTACGAACCACTTGTTTTCCGTACCCTAGGCCCTTCTGCATTAGCGACATGAGGGTGTCCTGCTGCTCTTGAGGTAGCTGCTCAGTCACCTCCTGCACCTGCTTCCAGATGTCCCACAAGTACTGGCAGGTGGCAATGCAGACAAGCATGGCACCTTGAAATACTTTTCTCCCAAGAGCATCCATCACTCTAATGTTCCTTTCCCGGGGATGCCCAGAAATGAATCAGAGAGCACTTGGCCCTCTTGAGGGCGGACTCGATCACCACTGACTGGTGGGCAGCAGACACTTATCAAATCAGTCAGCCTTCTGGCCAAGGTAAACCCCATCTGCCTTCTTACTGACTGGAGGCACTGTTAGGGAGATGTTTCATTATTCTCAGCAACAACTCCTTAAGGATCTCGTGTACCAGGACCACCACGATCTCCTTAAGAGGCTCCACGAATTGGAGGATCTCAAGCATTTTTTGCCTGGCATCCCTCCTCTGTCAATAAATGAAAAGGGATGGCTTCCACCATATAGAAAAAAAAAACAGAAATGATGGCAGAAAAGGATCTGCCCAGTAAGCGTATGATATCTTCTGCACCTTGTAGGTTATGCCATGCTTATCAGTTTCAGACACTGAAAGAGTCAGGTACCTCATTGGTTGCTGTTTGAATCCAATTCCCCGTTTTACCTTGCCGTTGAAGTAGAAAGCAAAGTTTGAATTGCATCAACAGTATCGAGGCTTATTGGTTAAGGGTAGTAACCACTGCATCAGCAAGTTACTTCATGCACTCTTTTCTTCCTTTCCATCCTTTAGGGATCCACAATATTTAACCCATGCCGTTTTGAATTCTTTTGTTTTGGTTTTCACCACCCTCACAAACCCTGCGAAGGTCAAGCCCTCAGAGACTTCATTCGCTCCTCTGGAGAAGAAGGGACTGAAGGGAGGCCATCTGAACCAGACTTTGAAATGTCATCCCCCAAGGGGTCACAGGGTTCCTCATCCTCACTGTAAGCGACAGGGCAATTCAATCATAGATAAGACAAAGCTTTTTGTGACAATACTATGTACACAATTACAGCAACAAATACTAATTTTAATTTAAAATAATTATATTCATTTAAAATTCTCATATTCTCATCCTGAATGTATGAAAAAGGAATGCAGCAAAAACAATGGTGACAGGAATTTCATGCAAACTATACATGAAATGTTTTACAACTGACCTTTTTAACTTCTTCAAAGTGATCTAGATGACATCCCATAAGAAAGGAAGTTGGGGCCATTATAAAGTCCAGCATCTGACTGGACAAAATGGGCACAAAGGTATGCTGCCACTGAATAGGATGAAGGTACAACATAAAGCATTCTGCAATGAGCGTCAATAAAGCCCAATCCGAAGAGAAAAACACAATCCGCTGCTCAGTTAAAATGCAAGATAAAATCTGTTTAAAAAAAGAAAAAAAAATGACACTGTTCAATATTCACAGGCATAAAGAAATATATTCACAAAGGAAAAATATTGCAAATAAGTCAAAAAAAGCAACTAAAAATGTTACAGGGTCAAACATTTCCTGACAAGATATCAAAGGTCCTCGCTTACCCAAGGACGACTATTAGCAAGAAGGCAAAAGATGTTCTATTATTACTGTCTAGAACTTTGCTAAGCTTTTATCTGGACTACATGTACAGTTTTGGTGGTTTCTGTACCAGAAAGGTATGAAAAAGAATGGAGGACATCCAGCCTCTAAATTGTAAAATCTGTGCCTCCCGTGACCTAGTTAGGGCAACGCAAAAAAAAAGATTTTTGAGGACCAGGGTACTACAACTTAGCGAGTTATTCTGACTGAATTTTCTATGCTAATACGTGATAAGTAGCAGTCCAACAAGTATATGTTTTATAAACTCTCTCATTTAACCACATTTCTAAATTCTAGCCAGTCACTGAACTCCTCCTGTACCTTCCCTTCCATAAGTTGTGCTCTCCTGTATATCTCCTAAGCTTCCCATTTCTCATGAAGCAAAAGAAGTGTATTAGTTTGACAAATTTCCTTAAACTGTGATATTTACTCTCTCCTGTTATTAGTGGACTGAATAATGCTGGAAATAGTGGAGATCTTTTCCTATTTGTTTTCTCTCTTTATACTGTATATTGATTTCTTATGCTACTCACGGTATTTTAACCACATGTTTCTTGCATTATATATTGAAGACTGCAAATACAACAAAAAAGGAAAAGATCTAGAGATTTGATAGAACAACAATTACAAAGGTATGGTATATTTAACATATCTAGTTTTCCTTGAAATTTTAATGTTATAACAAAAAAAACCCAAACAAACTGAAAACTAAGGTCCATAAACATATCCAAAGACTATTCACTATAAACAAAATAGGGGATTCCAGGTATCGATGTAAGAAGATACAGAGAAGGACGACCAAAATGATGGAACAGTTTCTCTATGAGGAAAGGCTGAAGAGGTTTGGGCTGTTCTGCTTGGAGAAGAGACAGCTGAGGGGGGATATGATAGAGGTCTATAAAATCATGAGAGGTCAAGAACAGGTAAATGTAAATCGGATAATAGAAGGATTAGGGAGCACTCCATGAAATTAGCAAGTAGCACATTTAAACTAATCAGAAAACATTCTTTTCCACTCAATGCACAATTAAGCTCTGGAATTTGTTGACAGAGGATGTGGTTAGTGCAGTTAGTGTAGCTGGATTTAAAAAAAAGATTTGGATAAGTTCTTGGTGAAGTCCATTACCTGCAATTAATCAAGCTGACTTAGGGAATAGCCACTGCTATTACTGGCATTATTTATTTAACAGCTTTTCTATACCGACATTAAAGTACACATCATATCGGTTTACATAATAACAAAAGGTAGAAAATACAAACAGGGGGAGGGGGAGAACTAAGAACAGGGGGTCGGAAGGAGGTGACCCCAAAAATTAGATAGAAAAGAGAGAGGCAAGAGGAACTGTAACAAGGTTAATCAAAGGTGCAAAAGTACAAAATATACAAATGAGACCAGAATCCGGTGGGTCATGGAAGCAATTATACAAAATATACTAGGGTTATGAATGTTACCGGGGGGAGGGGGGGGGGGAGGTCAAGAGAAATGCCGAGGGGGTCAAGAATGTTAATCCGGGAAGGCTTGATGAAAGAGCCATGTTTTTAGCTGTTTTCTAAATTTGAAAGGGCAGGGTTCCATACGAAGATTGGGCGGCAGATCATTCCAGAGCATAGGGCCAGCAATTGAGAAGGCTCGATTCCTTGTGGCTGAGAGGCGGGCTTTCTTAAGAGAGGGAACTAGCAAGGTACATTTATGAATTGTTCTGGTCAGGCGGGAGGATTGTGTGGGTTGGAGGGGTTCATTAAGCCAAGAGGAGTTGTGGTTGTAGGTAACTGTGTATAATGGTGATGGTTTTGAACAAGATGCGGGAGGAGATAGGGAGCCAGTGTAGGTTTTTAAGGATGGGGTAATATGATCTGATTTGCGTGTGTTACTAATGATCCTTGCTGTGGCATTTTGCAGTATCTGGAGAGGTCTGATAGAGGAGGAAGGAAGGCCAAGATACAGGGAGTTGCAGTAATCTAGCTTAAATGTTAATGTGGCTTGGATAACAGTTTTGAGGTCGTGGGTGTGGAGAAGGGGCTTGAGCTTTTCTAGGACCATGAGCTTGTAAAAAACTCCCTTAATAACAGAAGTGATGTGGTTTTTGAGGTTCAGATGAGGATTGATTAGGACACCTAATGTTTTCGGTACTTGCCAGGTAATTGTAGCCTGGATAGGCCACTGTTGGAAACAGGATGCTGGGCTTGATGGACCCTTGGTCTGACCCACTATGGCAATTTCTTATGTTAAAAGTAAGATCTCATAGCAATTTTCAAAAGCCCATTTAGGTGCATAAAATCTTTTGACAATTCAGCCCTATGGAGTAAATTTTCAAAGGCATTACACATTTAGAAATAGCAATTTTCAAAAGTCTATTTACACGTGTAATACCCACTTCTACACACCCATAAATTCTTTTGAAAGTTACCTCCTGAGAGGATAATTTTCAAAAAACTGCGCACGGTGGCATATACACTCATATATAGACGTGCGTAGTTTTACCTTATTTTATAACCTACATGTATTGCATACCGTACATGCATATTTCCCTGCAACATGTATGCGTATGTAGGCTTACATGCTAATAAATGCAATGCATTGAAACCACATATTTCAATAGATTGAACACATCCTTTACCCATTTTAAAATCATACGCACATGTATTTTATGCATGAACATTTCTCACATATGCGAGGATTTAAGCACATAAAATCAGTCAATTTTAAAACATGCACACATCAAGGAAATTACCAGTTTTACCAATTAGTCCACCAGTTCACCCAGTCCTACTCCAGGTCATCAAGACCCTCCTGGTTCTTTAGTCTAAATTCCCCTAGTTCACCCAGACCTCCCACCCAGCCAATAGAACACAAACAAGCTTAACATCACTTTCGCCAGATTAGCAGCAGGAGTAAACATGCGTGAATAATTTGGCTGTCTGCCTCGCCCCAGAATGCCCTTAAGACTGACCTTTTTTTATGCATATACATGTGCACACATTTTCTACTTTTCTAAAATATGGATATGCGAGCAGCGGCTACTGATGTGCATAGATGTAAATTTTCACATGTGTAACAGTTCGAAAATTCACCTTTAAGTATTTTAAGATCACCTACAAATATTTATGCAAAGATTTGTTCAAGGTAGTTTGAAATGGCTGCATCAGGTTATAACTAATCAGCCAAACAGTAATAATGCATCATTCAATAGTCCATGTTATAAGATCCTAGAAAAGTTTATCTTGGAACCAAGTAAGATATTAGAAGTGTTTATAAACAAAATCAGAGTCTTTGCAGGCCCAACAAACTGTAGCGCACGAACTACTGAGAAGCTCATTGGCCTCTTCTTCAGATGTGAAGAGGTAGCACGACCTACAATGGCTCCAGCATCAGTACAGTTACTGGAGCCAATGTCAGCATTACAGCAGTGGATACAAACAGATTCTCAATCTCTCTTGTGGACCACGATTAGCACTGAAGACTTCGTGGTTTACTACTAGATCAGGTTTTTCTTCTTTACCTATTAGGTTTATTTGTACAATTTCTGTGCTGGTTGCCTAATAAGATGTAATTGTCTTGGGACTATTCTATAAAATTTGACAAATATTAAAAATATTAAAGAGATGGTTACAAGAGCATTCTTACGGGATAACCAGCAAGTATCACATGTAGGGGTCATAAAAAATGCAGAACATGTTCACACTGTGATCAGAGCAAAGAATTCAGATTGTTCACCAAAATGAGTTGTATATGCTTGTGACATGCTGTAGGTCGGACGAAAAGATCTATTCATGTCAGATTAAATGAACATCATAGCTGCCTATATACTGCCAAACTGAATGCCCCAATAGTACTGTTTACTACCGAAAAAAAATCTTTTGACAAACTCCATTGGGTAATTACAGATCAGGTTACAGAATCTTTCATTGGGGGGGGGGGGGGGGAAATAGGGTTCGCTGATTTGATTTCATTTTATCATATGGATTTTCAGTCAAGAGTAATTTGAATGTTGAAGGAGAAAGGATAAGGTTACAAAGAGATAAATGATTATGAACTTAAGTAACATTTTTTACATATGCAAAAGTGGATTAAAAATAGTAATAAGAATGTTCATTTGAACATATTGTTCAAGTTTTAAATTTTTGAATTATAGAGCAAACAAAAGAATGACATATAACGTGCCACGACTGGCGGCAATTTTTTACTTCACATGGAGACTTCACTTTTCTTTTCAGTAGGAGAGCTGTATAAAATTGCTGTGGAATATAAAAGTGAGGGGAAGATCTTTGTTTTCGATTGGACTCAGTATACATATCCCCCTGAAGCAGGATCATCAAATGAATTATATATAAAGAGAAAGTGCAATCTGAGGACGATATGCAAAAGTTAAAGACCTGTTGATTTTGAGCCTTTACGTTTCACTTGCAATATAAAAGACAAAAAATATATACAGTGAATTGGACCAATGATTAAAACTGGGGCATCACAAAAATCTTCATTAAGTCACTAATAACTGATTCAAGACGACAAGTACCCTACTATTTAAGGTCCTTTAACATATAAATCAGCATTAAGTAGTGAGGCTTGTTCAGTTTTTGTTGTGTAAATATAAAAAATGTACATTTAAAAAACAAATAATTATAGCAAATAAAGAACTCAAGATCAATCTAGACTGTGTATTTTCCTGCCTTCAGCAATAATACAGACCCTTCCTCTCTAATCAAGCCTCACTTCCCCCTTGGTTGGAGAGAGGGAGGCATGGGAAGAAACAAATCATTGAAAAAGTCAGTGTTCCCCAGTCAAATCAATAAGCCAGCATAGCTGGAAAATATGCAATAATGAGAACCCCATAGCCACACACATCTTTTGGGAATAAAACCAGAAACATGGCAAGGCAGGGCACGTATGGTGCATAGCTGGGGGGATGCTACCACACCCATTTCATTTCTTCTCACATACTTGGTCCTCATCTTCACAAGGCCTCTGGTATCATACTGAACCAGATATCAAATTGGTGACAAATTCTTCCAACCGTTCTCATGCTTATGTTTCCCAGTCCATGCACAGCATTGCTGAACAGAGCCCTGGACTTCACTACTCACTATGCCTGATCCAAAATGATCTGCTTTCATCAGCAAAAACAGAAGAGCATTAACAAAATGCCTCCTGCAAAAGAGCAGCGGGTTGTAAAAAGCAGCAACATACTATGGAAAACTTCAATAAGCAAATGTTGCTTACCTGTAACAGGTGTTCTCACAGGTCAGCAGGATGTTAGTCCTCACATATGGGCGACATCACAGGATGGAGCCCTATCACGGAATACTTTTGTCAAAGTTTCTAGAACTTTGACTGGCACCTACTGGGCATGCCCAGCATGGCACTAAACCTGCAGCCAGCAGGGGTCCCCCTTCAGTCTTGTTTAAAGCTACAGGAAGTGACAAAAATAAAATAAGAAAACGTAATGAACCCAACACCCCAGGGCGGCGGGCAGGTTTCGTGAGGTCTAACATCCTGCTGTCCTGTGAGAACACCTGTTACAGGTAAGCAACATTTGCTTTCTCATAGGACAAGCAGGATGGTAGTCCTCACATATGGGTGAGTACAGAGCTGAGAATATCCGAGTATGCACCAAATATACCCAAGACGTGCAACAGGCACAACAATTGGGGTGGAAATTTGGTAGAGGGCATCCTGAACCCTAACAGGCAGGCGGAAGGGTGTTGGTACATCAAGTTGCAAAACGGTTGCACAAGACAGACTGGTCGAAGATAAATCTTGTCTTCCAGCCTTGTCTAAGCAATAATGGGCTGTAAAGGTATGGAGAGAACTCCAGGTAACAGCCCTGGAAATATCAGGGAGCGGCACAGACCATAGGTGCGCTTCTGAAGTTGCCATGGCCCTGACAGAGTGCACTTTAACACGGTCTTGAAGTGGAATGCCTGCTTGCTGATAGCAAAAGGATATGCAGTCCGCTAACCAGGAGGAGAGAGTCTGCTTACCTACAGGTTGTCCCAATTTGGTGGAATTGACAGAAACAAACAATTGAGTACTTTCCCTGTGGGCAGCTGTATGGTCTAGAGATAGAATGCTAGAGCCCGTTTGCAGTCAAGGGTATGCAGAGCCTGTTCTCCTGGATTAGAATGGGGCCTGGGAAAGAAGGTTGGTAGTATAATGGATTGATTAATGTGAAACTCCAATACTACCTTAAGCAAAAACTTAGGATGAGTGCGGAGTACTACCCGGTCGTGCAGAAGTTTAGTGTAAGGCGGATAGGTAACTAGGGCCTGTAACTCACTAACTCTGCAAGCAGATGTGATTGCCAAAAGAAAAATCACTTTCCATGTGAGATATCTAAGATCACAGGATTGGACAGGCTCGAATGGTGGTTTCATGAGCCGACCCAAAACCAGGTTGAGGTCCTAAGGGGCCAGAGAGCACAGTGGAGACTTGAGGTGGAGCAAGCCCTTCAAAAAGCGTGTCACAAGGGGTACATCCCCAACACCTTTATGGAAGGCGGCTACCGAAATGACATGCATCCTGATAGAAGTTTTTAGACCTGACTCTGGTAAGTGCCAGAGATAGTCTAGAAACTTCGTGGTGGAACAGGTAAAAGGATCAAGTGACAGTGAGGAACACCATGACTTAAACCTGTTCCATTTGTAAAAATAAGATTTTCTCGTGGAAGGCTTCCGCGAAGCAATCAGGACACGGGAAACTGGCTCCGAAAGGTTGAGTGGCTGAAGAATTAGCCTTTCAACATCCAGGCAGTCAGGGACAAGGCCTGAAGATTGGGGTGTCGAAGGCACCCGTCGTTCTGGGTGATCAGATGCAGGTTCTTCCTCAGGGGAATGTGCCTGCGAATGAAGAGGTCCTGAAGAAATCGGAAACCACATTTGGCGTGGCCAGTGAAGAGCTATGAGGATCATGGTTCCCTTGTCCTGACGTAACTTCACGAGACTCTTCGAGAGAAGTGGAAGTGGAGGGAATACATATAGGAGACTGGTGGTCCATGAGAGGGAGAATGCGTCTCTTGGTTGTGAGTGTTGGCTGCGAGTGAGAGCAAAAGTTCCCTACTTTGCGGTTTTGAGGTGACGCAAAGAGGTCTACTTGAGGATAACCCCAACGTTGGAATATTGAGTTCGCTGCTGTGGGGTTTAGAGATCACTTGTGCGGCTGAAAGGTGCGACTCAGCTGGTCTGCCAGCATATTGTCCATTCCCTGCAAGTAGGTGGCCCTGAGGTACATCGAGTGGGAAAGGGCCTCCACCCATACCTGTGCTGCTTCCAGACACAGTAGGTAGGAGCCCGTTCCTCCCTGCTTGTTGATGTACCACATGGCCTGTCTGTATCAGGATGACCTAGTTGGATAGGTGATCCCGAAACATCCTGAGAGCATATCTTATTGCTCGTAGCTCTAGGAAATTTATTTGGTGTTTGGCTTCCTCTGGAGACCAAGCTCCTTGGGTTTTCAAACTGGCAACATGCGCTACCCAACTGAGGTTGGAAGCATCGGTGGTAAGAGTTATTTGAGGATTTGAGGCCTGGAAGGGCAGGCCTTAGAGAACATTGATCTGATTTTTCCACCAAGCTAGAGACTGACGAAGTGGGTCAGTGATGTGGACAACGGTCAATAGTGGTTGAACGGATTGAGTCCATTGTGACCGTAGAGTCCACTGCATGACTCATGGCCAAGCGGGCTATTGGGGTAACCTGCACTGAAGACGCCATGTGTCCCAGCAGGATGAGGAAGTTTCGTGCAGTCGAATGGTGTTGAGACTGTAGCTGGTGTGCGAGAGAAATGAGAGTGAGAGCTCGCTGTCAAGGCAGAAAAGCCTTTGCTTGAAAAATGTCCAAGTCTGCCCTTATGAAGGACAAAGTTTGAGATGGGACTAAGCAGGATTTCGCGTAGTTGACAAGAAATCCTAGCGAAATCATAGTGTGTAAGGTAAGATGTGGGGACGACAGAGCAGCTTGCTGAGTGGGAGCCCTGATCAGCCAATCGTCGAGATAGGGGTAAATGTGGACATCTTGAGTCCTGAGGAAAGCTGCTACTACTATGAGTCACTTGGTGAAAACTCATGGAGCAGATGCTAGGCCGAACGGGAGCACTCGGTACTGATAGTGCTTGGGGCCTACCAGAAATCTCAGAAATCTGCGATGAGATAGAGTTATCGCAATGTGTGTGTACGTGTCCTGGAGGTCGAGAGAGCAGAGCCAGTCTCCTCTTTGCAGAAGAGGAAGGAGGGAACCCAAGGTTACCATCTTGAACTTTTCTCGTTGGAGGTACTTGTTGAGGGCACGCAGGTCCAGAATTGGATGAACGCCGCCTGACATTTTGGGGATTAGAAAGTACCAGGAATAGAACCCGAGGCCCTGTTGGGAGCAGGGCACTGGTTCGATTGCTCTGGATTGAAGGAGGAGGGAGACTTCCTGATCCAGGAGTAGTGAATGGTCTGATGTTCCCCATGTCAGCCAAGGTGGGGAGTGTGGTGGGATGGAGAGAACATTCAGGTGATAACCTTGAGAGATTATGGCAAGGACCCACTGGTCCGAGGTGATAGTGTGCCATATGTTGTTGAAATAGCACAATCGACGACCTACCGGGTACCTGTGGCAGCGGAAACTGGCTGCTGCTCTCTATGCAGGAGTCAAAAACCGGAAGCAGGGCCTGGCTGAGGAGCTGCTTGCGGCTTTTGTTTTTGGGGTTGACGAGACTGGGCCTTTCGAAAACGCCTCATAGAACGACCTCTAGACCAGTGGTTCTCAACCCTGTCCTGGGGACCCCACCAGCCAGTCAGGTTTTCAAGATATCCACAATGAATATACATGAGAGAACATTTGCATGCACTGCCTCCATAACATGCAAATTTTCTCTCATGCATATTCATTGTGGGTATCCTGAAAACCCGACTGGCTGGTGGGGTCCCCAGGACAGGGTTGAGAACCACTGCTCTAGACAGTGGTGAATAGGACTTCTTTGGACAGAAGAATGACTTTTTGGTGTCCTTCCTAAATGGTTGTTTAGTCGAATATTCAGAAGGCATCAGAGAGTTGGCGAAGGGTCTCATGATGCTTCTTGAGTTCCGCCACCATCCGCTGGATCTATTCAAACAGATAGTCTCCAATGCAAGGCAGATCGGACAATCTGTCTAGCACTTCAGGACGCAAGTCCGAACACTTAAGCTAGGCCCATCTTCTTGCAGAAATAGGAGTTGCCGAAACCCTGGAAGCTGTGTCGAAGATGTCATAAGAGGATCTTATTTCATGTTTCCCCGCTTCAAAGCCTTTGTGAACCAGTTTGTAGCTGTTCCTGGAATTGCTGAGGCAGGAACTCTGCAAAGTCATGTATCTGCTTGAATAAGACCCTATTATATTGGGTCATATAAAGCTGGTAAGAGGCGATCCGAGAGATGAGCATGGATCCCTGGAAGACACGTCGGCCAATGGCATCCAGGAATTTCTGCTCCTTGCCTGGAGGGAAGGAAGAGTGTGGCTTTGAGCGTCGTGCCCTCTTTTGGGCAGACTCTACTACCACGGATTGATGATCCAGTTGAGGTTTTTGGAACCCTGGAGCTGACTGGACCAAGTAAGTGGTGTCAGCTTTTCAGATGACTGGAGCTACCGAACCAGGGTGTTCCCAATTCTTTTTGAGAAGATCCAAAAGAACCTGATGGATAGTGATGGAGGTGATTTCCTTGGGAGCATCCAGGAATTGTAACAGCTCCATCATCTGGTGTCTATCGTCTTGCTCAGTCTGTAATTGGAAGGGAACCATCTCAGACATTTCCTTCACAAATTTATGAAGGACAATTCCTCCGGAGGAGAACACTTCCTGCTTTCAGTAGGAGAGAGTGGTGATGGTAAATCATCAGTGTCTGGGGAGGATTCGCCAGTCCAGGTGTCATAGGGATCAGCACCTGTCCTTCTAGGAACCTGAGAGGGACGGGACAAAAGTATTCCTGAAGGTCCCGGTCTAGGCTCTGAAGGCATCGAGGGAAGTACTGGAGGCACTGATGAAGGTATCGAGGCATCGATGGATGGATCGGTGGAGCCGATGGTTGCATCGGCAGGACTCCCAATGGGGGAAGACTGAACGGTGTTTCTCTTCCCGATGACAGAGCAAATTGAGAAGGCACGGGAGCCATGGGTGATACCGGATCAGTCTGTGAAAAAGCGGCTAGAAGTGCTTCCATCTTCAAAAGCAGCGGTGCCAATGCTGCCGGAATGGGATCGGTGGTCGGTTCCACAATTTGCACCGATGTCTGAAGAACCTGGAATCTGTGCAACGCCTTATAGATGGCCTCCTGAATCATCCGGTCCAGCTCTTCACGGAGACCTGGAGCAATCAGCCCCGGCAGGGAAGAAGGAGGCAGAGGCATAGCCAGAGGGACCACCGTTAAAGGCGGAGTCGCGGCTCCCAACACCTGTCCGGGTGAGGGTTGCCTCGGTGACCCAGTCTCAGAAATGGACGATGCCTTTTCTGGATGGAGTTTCTTCGATGACAGCTCGGACGATGGCGAGGTCGATGACTTTCCTTCATCGATGGTCCGAGGCTTTCGGTGTCGATGCTTCTCTCTACAATCCCCTCGGTCCTGAGGGGGAGTAGAGGTAGTCGATGGCCGGGAGGTTGTCGACGCCGGACAGTCACCTGTCTGTGCCTGATGCTGGCGCGAAGTAGATGGCGCCGGTTCGGACTACATCGAAGCAATACACGGCGTCCGAGTTTGAGAACAGAAGAGAAGTTTCATTTTCTCCATTCTGGCTTTGCGACCTTTTGGTGTAATTAAGGCACATTTGGTGCAAGTCAGGACATCATGCTCACACCCGAGGCACATTACACAGGCTTTATGGGGGTCTGTTATGGACATGGTGCAAGCGCAGTCAGGGGACCGACGGAACCCCAATGCCATGGCCTTTGAAAAATTGAGCCGCGGTGCGGTCGACGGCCAGTAGGCTGCGAGGGCCAAACTAGACGGGAATCGTCCAAAACCAGGTAAAAAACTTACTGGAGTACCGAGGAAGCAAAAATTCGAGAGGGGGACCCCTGTGGGGTATGAAAGTTTGCAGTAATTCCGTGAGGAAAATTCCTGTCAGGAATCTGTGGAGCTGCTTAACCCGCGTGGTTGCTGCTGCGCGGAAAAAAGAAGACTGAAGGGGGGACCCTGCTGGCTGCAGGTTTAGTGCCATGCTGAGCATGCCCAGTATGTGCCAGTCAAAGTTCTAGAAACTTTGACAAAAGTGTTCCGTGATTGGGCTCCATCCTGTGATATCACCCATATGTGAGGACTACCATCCTGCTTGTCCTGTGAGAAACCCTATTACTCAAGACCTCCAACTTACAAGCAAATCCAACATTCTCATTCTGCTTTGCAGGGGAATGAGTGTGTTAGATAAGAGAACCCAGAGAACACACTGCCCTGATTTTTGGCTATTAGGGACTTCCTACATTAAGTCACAACTTTACCTCATTTATTGTAAAGATATTAATTTGTGCCCATATTTCAACACACATGGAGTGAGAATTGAACAAAACTTGCAGGTGGTGATTTTAGCAAGCATTTTGTTTTACCTGTAGCACCTGTTCGGGGGTAAAGCACAATAATGGAAGATGAAGATCCAAATCAGTGACTGGGCTATCCGAATCCTCCCCTGACGGAAACACTATCTGCAGCGGTTTCATATTAAACACCTAGGATGACAGAGTGGAAGGTCAACAAAAAAGGTAGCAAAAGACGGCGAAAATTACAAAATGGTAATAAATCAAATAAAAGGACAGCTTTAGGGACATCTCAGGTTTTGATGCTGGTCCGTACTGTCCCTAGTCAGGGGGCAGGCTACCACATTTTGCTGCTATAACCACTGTTTCTTCTCTTTCCCATAGGATTATAAGGAATTTTTTTTGTGGGAAGTCTTGGATTTTCTCTGTTGGCTTTGGGAAATGTGCATCTCAGATATCTGTATTTTGTACAGCACAATAGGAAATATATTTCTGTTTCTATTGCTCCAGTGTTGCATTGCATAGAATCTGTCTTCTTGGGGTTTCCTGTTTAATTTTTGTCTGCATCTATTTTAATCTGTAATTACTTATCCTGTATTTGGTGAGGATCTGCCAGCTTTTTGTATTTGTTACTGAGGTGAGGTATTCTGCTAGCATGTATTTTCTATGGAAGGATCTGTTATAGTCCAGCTTGTTCTGTTTTCCAATTTGCACCCCTCCAATATGACATGTATTAGTATTCTAGGGCACACTGCAATATTTGCATTCTCATCTTTTTGAATTCCAGGGTGTAGTGTTCTGAGTGTTAGGGCTGGATTGCTTTTTCCAGAGTTCTGAGTTATTCCAGAGTCTCTCTCCCACCAAACTCAATCCCAGTTGCTCTCTAACCCCATTCCTCCCCCAAACAGCCTATTTCCATCACTCTCTCAACACGACCCCATCCAGCCCATCCCAACCATTCTCTCTTTCCCAGCAAGCCTAATCCCATTCTCTCAACCCCCTATCCCATCTCTACCACACTCTTTCAAACCTACCAAGCCTAACCCTGCCAGTCTTCTTCCCCCAGGCTATCCTTGCCAGTCTCTCCCACACAACCTGCCTAGGAGTCTCTAATCTCCTGTCTATACCAAGTCTTTCTCCCCCCTCCCCAGTACTTTAACCCGTACCCCAAATGCACTTGTAATCCTAACCCCAGGTGGAAGACAAATTCAGCCCAGCAAGGGTTCTTAAAGCCAATGGGCTGGATTTTAAAAGGGTTACGAGTGTAACCGGACTTACATGCACCGGGCCTATTTTAAAAAGGCCCGGGACATGTGTAAGTCCTGGGGCTTGGGCAGGGAGGGGGTGGTCCAGGGCGGGGTCAGCGGCAGACAAAAGATAAAATAAAAGGTCAGGGGGGGACGGTTAGAGGAAAAGGGGGAAGGCAGCGCGGCTCGGCACGCGTAAGGTGCACAATTGTGCACCCCCACCCCTGATTTTATAACTTACACGCATGTGCAAGTTATAAAAAACGGGCATACATGTACGCACCAGGTAGCGCGTGCACATGTACGCCCGCGCACAACCTTTTAAAATCTACTCCAATGTCTAGCAACAGAACTCACATGGGATGAGACAATACTGGACCTGGTGCTTACTAAAGGGGATAGTATTTCTGATGTTGTAGTGTATGACCATCTGGGAACCAGTGACCACCAAATGGTGTGGCTCAATATTAGGATGCAAGAGATGAAGGTTCATTGTGAGGTGAGGATCCTAGACTTCAAGATAACTAACTTTCTCAAAATAGAGGACGACCTCAAGCAGTGGGAAAATCTAGGGAAGTAGGGCAGTGCACAAAACTAAAAGGAGATATAAGGGCAACTAATCTTTTTGTTAGGAATGTAAATAAAGGGAAAAGGAAAAAGTTATGTTTTCTAAAGAAGTAGATGAAAAGATAAGGGAGGAAAGGTTAGCATTCATAAACAAGAGATCGCAGAAAGAGGCAGCCAGGCAACAATATCTGGAAAAATTAAGAGGAGCTGGGAAAATAGTCAGGAATGCAAAAATTCAAATAGAAGAAAAAATTGTAAATACAGTAAAATAGGGAGATTTATTTTTTAAAGGTATGTTAGTGATAAAACAGAAGTGCAATAGTGGCATTGTGAGACTCAAAGGTGAAAGGAAGGAATATAGAGAAGCTAAGGAAAAAGCAAAAAATTGCTTAAGTATTTCTGTTTAGTGTTCACTGTGGAAGGACCTGATGCAGGACTACGTAACACAAAAAACTGTAAGTAAGGTAAACTTCAAAATCGATTTTCAGACGTGTGTTTGTGAGGAACTAACTAAACTTAAAATAGATAAGGCAGTGGAGCTGGATGGTATACATTCGAGGGTACTATGGAAACAGATGTCTTTGCAGAAGCACTGGCTGACCTTTTCAATGATTCTTTAGAGTCTGGAGTAGTTCCGGAGGACTAGAAAAGGGCAAATGTGGTTCCTATTCATACAAGAGGAATTAAGGAGGCAGCTGGCAATTACAGGCCAGTTAGTCTGACCTCTGTGGTTAGCAAACTAATAGAATCACTGCTAAAATAGAGGATAGGGCAATTTTTGGAATCCAATAGATTGCAAGATCCAAGGAAGCATGTTTTACCAAAGGTAAATCTTGTCAGATGATTCTAATCAATTTCCTTGATTGGGTGACCAGAGAGTTGGATAAAAGGTAGTGAGCCAGACACAGTGTAATTGAACTTCATCAAGGTCTTTGACATGGTTCCGCACAGAAGACTTATAAATTGTGCGCCCTTGGTATGGATCCTAGAGTGAATGACTGGGTGGCGACAAAAGGTAGCAGTAAATGTGTTTTCCCTGAGGAAGGGTTGTTACTAGCAGTGTGCCTCAGGGATCAGTCCTTGGACCAGTTCTTTTCAACCTTCAGTTGATCCAGAGGGTGGCTACTAAAATGATCAGTGGTCTTCATTCTAAAGCATATGGGGACAGACTTAAAGACCTAAACATGTATACCCTAGAGCAGGGGTCAGGAACCTTTTTGGCTGAGAGAGCCATAAACGCCACATATTTTAAAATGTAATTCCATGAGAGCCATACAATATGTTTAAAACTAAATATAAGTAAATGTGTGCATTTTATGTAAGATCACACTTTTAAAGTACAATAAGTCTCTGAAAATATTACACCAGGCCTTAAGACACCAATACATCTCCTATTAGGAAAACGGACCAAGTCAGGCTGCTATAGAGTCCTACACAGAAACTACACGCCAGCAGAAAACCTCACCTGAATCACGTGCTGTCCCTCACCTAACATAGAATAAAGAGACCAAAACGCATAACAAGAAGCATGCAGACAAAAACTGAATTGGAAACTGCAACAAGCCAGAGTCTCTGTATGCAGTGTAACAAAGGAAAAAAGAAACATCACACATCCTTATAAAACAAATCAAGAAATATAAAATCATCAGCAGTAAAACTGTACTAACAAAAAGAACATATTTCGAAACAGCTGATGAGTGGAATATCCAATAATTAAAAACTCATATAAAACATTTCCAGATACCAACAAAATATTTCAAAATAGCAGACACAAAGATCCAGTAATGAAAAATAATAAGGATACAAAAATTTTTTTGCTCTGCATACCTGGGAACGTTTGATATCCAGGTGTCCTGAGATTGTTCTGAATTAGCAGGAGGTGGGGTGGTTTGCTTGGAACTTTCTCCTCTCTCAGTCACATACCAGCGCTCTCTCTCACACTGGCTCTCAATGACACACCTATACACACATGCTCTCAGTCACTCACATATACAAATGTTTTTCTCTCTCACTTATATAGGCTCTTAATTACACATTTACACACATGCTGTCTATCTTTTCACGCTTACACACACACAGGCTTTCAATCACATAAATACATGCTGTCTTTTTCTCTCACACACAGACTCTCATTCACATGCTTACAAACATGTCCTCTCTTTCTCTCATTTACACACAGGCTCTCAATCACATACTCACATGCTCCCTCACCTAAATCAGCTCTCAATCACACAGACACACATGGTCTCTCTCTCTCATTTAAACACAGGCTCTCAATCACATACTCACATGCTCCATCACCTAAACCAGCTGTCAATCAGACACAGACACACATGATCTCTCTCTTACTTATACACACAGGCTCTTAATCATACATACACATGATCTCTCTCACACACAAAGGATCTCAATCATACACACATACTCTTTCAAACAAACAGGTTTTCAATTACAAACTTACACATACAGGTTCCCAATGGTAAACTTACATTCATGCTCTCTCTCTCACAGGCAGGATCTCAATCACAGACATACTCTCTTTCACATATACAGGCTCTCAATCATTCACATACATGCAATCTCTCACTCACACACACAGGATCTCAAACACACATGCTTGCTCGCTCATTCACTCTCTCTCTCCCCCCCCCCCCCCCCCCGGGAACTCGCGGCAGCAGCAGCCGCCTCCCAACGCTAACCTCCTTCATTTTCAGCCCTCGGGGAGGCGAAGGCGGAGTCCCATCGGCCGCGGTTGAAGATTTTCATTTTCCTCCGAGCCGCGCTGCAGTCTTCTTCCCGCGCAGGCACCCGATGCTCTCCACTTCCTCTTCCGGGCCGTGGGAAGAAGAGAGCACCGGCGTGCTCTCTTCTTCCCGCGGCCCGGAAGAGGAAGTGGAGAGCATCGGGTGCCTGCGCGGGAAGACCCGCGCAGGCACCCGATGACTCCAGCGCTGGCACCCGGCTGACACCCGATGACTCCCGCGCAGGCACCCGGATGACTCCAGTCGGCGTGCTCTCTTCTCCTCCCCCCCGCGGCCCGGAAGAGGAAGTGGTGAGCATCGGGTGCCTGCGCGGAAGAAGAGACCACGCTAGTGTGGTCTCTTCTTCCCGCGCAGGCACCCGATGCTCTCCACTTCCTCTTCCGGGCCGCGGGGGGGGGGGAGGAGAAGAGAGCACGCCGGTGCCGCTGACTCCAGCTGTCCTGCCGCGTTCCGCCCGGGCTGACAGCATTTTAAGCCCGGGCGGCGGAGGACCGGGGAGCAGCTGGGTCAGCGGGGAACCGCGAAGTATGGCGACACGTGTCTGCGAGCCAGATGCAGCCCTCAAAAGAGCCATATCTGGCTCGCGAGCCATGGGTTCCCGACCCCTGCCCTAGAGGAAAGATGAGATGGGGAAATATGATAGAGCATTTGAGATATTTAAATGTTTCCACGCACAGGAGATGAGTTTGAAAGGGAGTAGACGCAGGAGGAACCTTAGGAAATATTTCTCTACAGAGAAGGTGATGTATGTGTGGAACAGCCTCTCGATGGAAGTGGTGGAGACAAAAACAATATCTGAATTCAAGAAAGCATGGGATAAACACAGGGGATCTCTAAAGTAGTGATGATAATTGTGCTAAATTAATTGGACAGATGGGAAGACTGGATGGGCCATAGGGTCTTTTTCTGCTGTCATGCTTCTATGTTTCTAGCCCCAGAAAACTGAACAAATTAGCTTTGAGAATCTCTGAAGGGAAGATATCCTTATAAACCCTGATAAAATTTTCTTTCAGCTACATAAACTCATCTCCTAATCCTCTATCCAATACACTCACATACACTCCCCTTCTTCCCCAGATTCACCCACTCATGTGACTCACTCACCCTCCCGATGCATTCCTCCACCTGACTGCTTCATCCAATGCACTCCCTCCACCCTTCAAATTCATTCTCTGACCCCGCAGCCCCTGGCATGCAAGAAAGCACAGCAACACAGCTGCCTTCTGCCAGTTACTGTCTCCTGTTATCCTGAAAACCAGAACAGAGTACAGCCCTGAAAGACAAGATTTGCAGATACCTGATCTAGTTACCAGAGCAAATATTCATATTTATTGTGGATGTCCTGAAAAACAGATTTGGCAAGAGATCAAGGACCATATATGGGAACCACTGATTTAAACTGTATAGCAATTAATAGTCTGGAATAGCTTCCAGGTATGTTGTATTTAACATTTTGAGAGAGTCAGAGTAGTTACCAAATGTAGTGGTCCTGGTGGTGGGCTAGGTATCAAAGATAATTTTGCTGCAAATTCTTTTATACGGTCATCCACATCAAGGTCTTTACAGGATTTCAAATTCACTAACAAGCTGAAAAATAAAGTTACAAGTACATTTAAAAAATGAGCAGGAAGAATGCTCATACTGATTTTTCCTGTTGCTTTCAAAACTGTCTTTATAATATATTTTTAGCCTGACAAACAAAAAAATGAAAATGTATTTACCTGAAAGAGGTAGAAAGTAAGGAACTCTGCAACTTGCACCATCAGAATGAATAGTTTTAGATTATAAAGAGAACTATGTACAGCCAGAGAAACTATGAGTGCTCAAAACAGTAGTACTGGTAAATAAGTTATGCTGCTGAAAGTTGACACAAAATGGTTAATACAACCTATCTAGTCTAATTTTTGTTTAATGCCTAAACATTGTTCAAAGCTCCTCCTACTTGGCAACTTACCAAAATGAACATAAATCAGAGAGCTGCCATGCTAGCCCTAACTGAAAACTCTCTCAACCCACCATAAAATATGAACACAGTAAGAATAAAGTATTTAGAGAAGGGGATTTTAAAATCAATCAGTATGTGACATCTATAACCGTTCTGCTCCAAAAGAAGCATTTTCACAGATATGTACTGATGGGTCAGTAATGTGACCTGTTGCATGTCATTTGGAAGAGCTTACCAAGTTTAGAGTTCTAAAAGTTAAGACTTTAGTGTTCTTGAGGTGCAGCATTAACCTTTTTTTCCAATTGTATCTTCCTTTTATATGAAGAATTAGATCTAAAATGAATTTACAGGCCAATCCCAAATGGGAGTGAAGGGGATTAAGTGAATATGGAAACGCAATATGGAAAAGGTTTTCTCTCTGCGGGTTGTCCCACATAGAAGATTAACAAATTGAACAATCTGTGGTGGACCCAAATGTGGTTGACTGGATTAGTCACAGAGGAGTCAATGTAATTAGGTGAGCGATAAAATGCAGCGCAGTTTAATACGCATGCTAATTTTTTTTAAACTCGCGATGCAGCAAGCTAATGTATAGTGTTTAAAAATGTGCACAGAGAAAAGGCTTAGCTCACAGAAAATTTGCTTTTTATTCACAAAGCAAGTTTTCTCTGCATAAAATACCAACTATAGGTCCAGGCACCAGAACTCTTGCTTCTGCCCATAAACTAACACTGGAAACTTTACCTCAGACAAAATTAAAATTTCAAGCACAAAGAAAATATGAGGTAAGCCAGTGCAGCTATCTGCACTGAGAGTAATCTTTAATGCCTTCATTAGTAAAAGATTTTCAAAGAAGCTAAGCAGCATGGACAGTTCTATGCACACAATTTGGGGCCATGCACTGTTTAACCTGCGGTTAGATGCAAAATTTGGACACACGTCCACAGCCCCTTATGATATAAGGGGATTAACGCATCCAAAACGCACATCCAAACCCCCCCCCCCCCCCCCCCCCCCCCCCCGGTGAAACTATAGTGCTAACCGCATGCAAATGCATGTTAATAAGGCTATTAGTTATTCACTCCAAATGTAAAAAGGTAAAAAGAAAACAAGTGCACCCGACCCACATGATTATGCTCAGAAATTAACACCTGACCAGCAGCAGCGTGACCTTCTGGAGGGAGGATGGATCAGCACGCGGCAGTGGAGGAGAAAGAGAATGAACAGGTGTCCGCGTGTGCAAGTGAGAATGAACAAGTGTCCGCATGTGCGTGTGTAAATGGGTGCCTGCATGGGGGTCTAGGGATATGTGAGAGAGGAAGAATGGCACCCTGACTAGAGAAAGAATGAATGGGTGTCCTGACTGGGGGTGTGTGAGAATTAACGGAGCCTCTGATTGTGGTTGAAAGAGCACACGTGTGTGTAACCACCACCCCCACGTGCTAACGTTAATCCATGACAATCTCAGGGCATCTGGAAATTAAAGTTTCCCAGGTATGGAGAGTGGGGAATTTTTTAAAATCCTTACTAACTTTAAGTATTTGATGTGTCTGTTTTGAAATATTTTCTGAGTGTTTGGAATATTTTTGAGTTCTTAACTAGTTGATGTTATTCAATTTGTTAATTCTGTTTAATTATTCTTATTTGTATGGTTGCTGTTTCGGTCCTCTCATTATGGGGTATACGTGCAACTGTAACAGCCCTCCCTGCTTGCAGAGTTCTAAGGGGTCATACACCCCCCCCCCCTCGGCTCACGGCTCTGTTTAGCACCAGTAATGTGGACTTAAAAAAAAAAAGTTTGCCCACCCCTGAGTAGTGGTGAATGGAATTAACATCAAGGAAAGAAGGGTTATCTGGATAATGCCTCAGAGATCAGTCCTGGAGTCGGTTGGTTCTGTTCAGTATTACTCTAAGTCAGTGGTCCCCAACCCTGTCCTGGGGGCCCACTAGCCAGTCCATGTTTTCAGGATATCCACAATGAATATACATGAGAGAAAATTTGCATGCACTGCCTCCATAACATGCAAATTCTCTCACATGCATACTCATTGTGGATATCCTGAAAACCCGACTGGCTGGTGGGTCCCCAGGACAGGGTTGGGGACCACTGCTCTAAGTGATACTGTGGGAGGATTAATTTGAAAGGTTTGTCTTTTTACAAATTATGCTGGAGATCTGCAGCAGGGTAGACATTCCTGAGGGAATAGACAAAATAAGGAAAGAACTTAGAAAGCTTGAAGAGTGGTTGAATGCTTGGTAGTAAGATTCAATGCAAAAAAAAAAAAAGTACAGTCTCATGCATCTAGAATGTAGAAATCAAAAAAGTGCTGTAAACCCTGTAATCCTGGGTCCTGAATCCAGCCACTAGTTGTCACTATTAAGAGATCATTACAATCTCCTCCCCAGGGGCTTCTGCAGCATCTCCAGTCCCAGATGACCTGAGAAGTAAAAGACCCAACTCCAGGATCAACAGTGGGGTGGGGTTTAGAAAGGCTGGTGAGGACAAGGGAGAGCTCTCTTCCCATGGGGGGGGGGAGAGAGGAAGAGGACCCACATGCTTCTCAAAAGGTGAGGCTCTCTGCTACTGTGCATTCTGGTTTCATAGCTCTTGGTTTGTGAAAGGTTAGCCATCCCTGTCTTCAACTATATAAGCATTACAACTCTTTAAAGCAGATATATAAGAATATTCTAGCTGATCATCTCACATTAAACACCCCACTCATACAGTACATTCTTAACAGCAATCATAGAAAAATGTGTTGTGCAAATAATGGCGCACTCAAACAAACAGTAAAAGTCCTTCTTACCAAGAGAGACAGTCCTTCAGGGCATTATAGTATGGATATCTAGATATGACACATACAGCAAAGGGAATGAAGTAGCCAAAAGCCTTGGCAGTTTGTACAGAAGATTCCCAATGAATTTGTCCATTTGACAAATTATATCCATCCTGAAAGTAAATTAGAATCATGTTGGTGCCATAAAATATGAATTTACACTGTCAGAAAAATAAAGCAGAAACTAAACGGGACATAGATCAGAGGCCAGAGCGCTGCAAAATGCCCAGACTGCCTTCCAAATGCCCTCTACACTTTCTGTAACACAACAGGTTAAATAAACTAGAAAAAAAAACCAGAAATAAAACTGAGTACGGTATTTTGTTTTTCTGCTTACTTGCATCGGTCATGTGAAGTCTTTGTAGACAGCAATACTTTTAAAGGACCAACAAAATAGATGGTGCTACACATGCTTTTGAGACCTTGCTGAGCTCTTCATCACATCACACCTGAAAAGGCAGCCTTTGAAATCTCAAAAGCTTGAGTACTAGATCATCTCTTCTGCTGTTCCTCAAGAGTCCAGTTTTCTTCAGAAGCAATACAGTTACTGGAATTCATTAGCTACAGAAGATGACGATAAGCACTAGCTGAAAAGTGCACTCTACATTTTATTTTTTGTTTTAAAAGCGAAACAGAAAAATAACTTTGCCTTTTAGAGAATATTCCCAGAGTAAGACACGTTGTTAAAGGAAGCAGTGTTTTGAATTACTAGATTGTTTTTTTAATCATTTTGTTTTGGGAGTATAATTTTACTTTTCTTCAAAAGAAATATGCTAATATTTAGACATTTATATAGCACCCTAAACCAGAGCATTTTACAGCAAATTACAAATGAGAACAATAAGCCCCCACCCCAGAAAGCTTGCAGCCTAAGTGGATAGCTGAGGCAATCAATGGAAGATAAAATGTGACAATGAGTGCCTATGACATGTCAAACACTGGTCTCTTGATTCCCAACTCCTTATTCTAACCAATAGGCCACCTCCCTTCTCCTAAAAAGGAATGAAGGGAGGTGTGGATTTCTACAGGAGAGAAAAATGTTGAAGGATTTTTTAGCTAACAGGCCGATACAGTAAAGTTCGCTGGAGAGCAGGCAAGCGCCTGCTCTCCCGGCACGCGCACAGGACACTGGCCTGTGCGCGCAATACAGTAAAACAAAATATTTAAATAAGGGCCCGCAGTAAAAAGAGGCGCGTCCCTAGCACCTCTTTCTGGACAGGAGCGGCGGCTGTCAGTGGGTTTGCTGACGCTCAATTTTGCCGGCGTTTGTTCTTGAGCCCGCCGACAGCCACGGGTTCGGAAACCGGACGCCGGCAAAATTAAGCGTCCGGTTTTCAAGCCGCGAGGGACCTCCGACTTAATATCGGCATGATATTAAGTTGGTGGGTGCACAGAAAAGCTATTACCCCTTACTGAATAAGGGGTAAAGCTAGCACGTCGAAAACGCGCATCCAAATGCCAGAGCGCACTGTACTGTATCGGCCTGTAAGAGGGCTGTTGAGATTGTCTTTATATAAAGATCAACCAGTGTGGCCCTTATTCTTGACAGAATTTTTTTTTCTAGTGGGAAATCAGTAAACCAATGGGAAACCTCTGGGAATCCATTTTTAAAAAGCTGCTAATCAGAAAAAGCTAGGACAACATTTAAGTACTGAATTATAATGGACAATGAGCATTTTTGAGGAATATATTCAGAGCTACAGTATATAAAATTCTATGTTCAAGGCTTACAGCCAAGGAAAGGACTCAGAACTGTAATCATTCTTCTTAGCTGCTAAAGAATCCATTTAATTTACAAACTTGGTATATATTTTTGTTTAAACTAGTTTAAATGTACAGCTGTTTAACAAAAAGAGCATGAAATAAGCCATATATAAAGTAATGTAACAATTCAACAACATTTAATAAACATTCATAATATAATACCTAAAAATGTTTAACTCTAAATAGTCATAAATCAAAAGTTTAACCCCTATATTATTCAAGTATTGTTATATCATCAATGTATAAAATTGTGTTAGATTAATTTGTGTTTATGTCTGGCTTATTTGATGCTCTTTTTATATATTTTGGTTTACCCTGGTTGGTGGGGGAAACTGTCATGTTTGTGAGGGATTAGATAACAGTGAGAAATTACTACTTACCTGATAATTTTGTTTTCTTTAGACAGTCAGATGAATCCAGACAAGTGGGTTATGCACCTCTACCAGCAGATGGAGATGGAGCAAACCGACGTCACAGTATGTACACCCCTGCAGTGATATCAGCCTGCCAGTATTCTCTTCAAAAGCAACTGTGGACAGACTAGCAAGAACTTGATTAAAAAAGATAACCATTTCAATACTTGGCTAACAGGCAACACTGAACGCAGGTAAGAATGTAACATTAGTCTAGGGACTGGACTAACACTTACCTGTAATCCCTGTAATATGTAATATCAAAAGGAGGGCCATGCTATAACATTCAGCAGCCAGAGGAGGGAAGTTGGATTCATCTGACTGTCCTAAAGTAAAGGAAATCAGGTAAGGAATTTCTCCATTTTCTACTGTGGACAGATAGGATCAGTGGGATGTACCAAAGCTACTCCCCAACACGGTAGGAGGCGGCCCACAGTCCTGTCAACATCACACATGCAAAGGCTGCATCCTCCTGGGCCTGCACATCCAGATAATAAAACCCAGAAAAAGTGTGTAAGGAGGACCATGTCTCAGCTCAGCAGATATCGATGGGAGACAATAGATTAAATCCCGCCTATGACACTGAGCCATAGTGAAATGAGCCCTGACCTGAGTAGGCAATGGCTTTCCAGCATCCACATACAGAGCTGTGACTACCTTCTTAATCCAATGAGCTATGATAACCCACGAAGTCAGAGTGCTCTGCTTACTCCTGCCATGGAGAACAAATAGGTGATCTGTCTTTTGAAAAGATTCAGAGACCTCCAGATTTTGCACAAGTCGCTTGACATCCAAGGAGCACAAGAGGTGAAACTCCTCCGTATCCCTGACCTTATCCAGGGATGGCAAGGAGATTGACTGATTCAAATGAATGTCCAAGACTACCTTGGGCAAGAAGGATAGAATAGTGCTCAGTTGTAACACCCCCGGAATCACCCGAAGGAACATCTCCCGGCTAGACAAGACCTGCAGCTCAGAAATTTGATGCGCAGAACTTATAGCCACCAGGAACACAATCTTAAAGGTCAACAACTGTAAGGAAAGGCTATACAGTGGTCAGAACGTAGGGCCTGCCAAAAAATCCAGCACCAAATTAAGACTCCACAATGGAACCAGTAGCCTCAAGGGAGGCCCAAGATGCTTCACACTCCCTTCAAAAACTGGGCCACATCAGCATGAAACAAAATCATCACTCACAAGTCCTGTGAAACTGGCAAGAGCCACAACCTGCACCTTCAAGGAATTAAGGGCCAATCTTTTATTCAATTTATCTTGCAAAAAATCCAGAATGAGAGGGATCTTAACTGAATGAGAAAGAACACCCCACTCTTCACACCAGGCCTAAAAAATAAACTCTCCAAACCCACACACAAGCAGAGGAAGTGAAGAACTTGCGAGCACAGAGTAAAGTGGCAATCACCGCAGAGGAATAACCACGCTTTAACAGGCAAGCCCTCTCAAGGGCCAAACCGTAAGACAGAATAGAGTCAGATCCTCGAGAAGAACCGAAACCTGCTGTAACAGATCCATGTGCGACAGAAGACAAAGGGGGGCCTCCACTAGGTGATGTCACAAATCCGCATACCATTGATACCTGGGCCAACCCAGCAACAGCAGGAGTACTAGCCCCCTGTGGCCTTCGATCTTGCAAATTATTCTGCCCAGCAAGAGCCACAGAGGAAAGGCATAAAGGAATCTGTCTTTCGGCCAGATCTCTACAAGAGCATCTATTCCCAGGGATCACAGATTTCTCCTGCAAATATAGAATCTAGAAACATTCACATTTCAATAAGTCACCAGCAGGTCTAGGAACGGAAGGCTACAGCTATCCATAATCAGCTGAAATGCCTCGGCTGACAACACCCACTCTATTGAGTCTAGACTCTCTCTGCTGAGAAAGTCCGCTTTTACGTTGTCTGCAAATCTGAGAGGCGAGATCTGCAGATGACCTTCTGCCTATTCCAACAGCTGGTCTACTTCCTGCAACACTTGCTGGCTCTTGGTTCCTCCGTGGCAAGTGATATAGGGCACCGTTTTTGCGTTATCAGACATCACACAAACCGCCGTTAACTTCAAACAATGAGCCCCCCAACCGTGGAGACTCGCATTAGTCATGAGTACCAACCAGGTCGGAGAGGACAAGGGAACTCCCTTTTCTTAGATGATCCTCCTGTAACCACCAATGGAGGTGGGAGCAGATTTCCATCGGCAAGTGGAGCCGAACTGCATAGTCCTGAGACTGTGGGTTCCAACGAGATAGCAAAGAGTGCCGAAGAGGATGCATATGCACCCTTGCCCACGGTACCACTTCCAGGATAGCCACCATCAAGCTGAGCACTTGTAGGTAGGACCACACCGTCGGGTGTATGGTGTTCATCAACTGATGCACCTGAAAATTTCTGAATCTGAATTTCCAGCAGAAAAAAAAACTGTCCTGTCCCATGTTGAACCAGATCCCCAGATACTCCCAACAACTGGGATGGCTGAAGATTGCTTTTGGACAGGTGCACCACCCAACCAAGCTCCTGCAATAAGCAGATCACCTTGTGTGTCAGAAAGTGGCTCTCTTCCTGAGGCTTGGCTCCAATTAGCCAGTATTCCAAATACAGGTGCACCAGGATTCCTTCCTTTTGCTAGGCCGCTACCACCACCATAACCTTGGAAAATATTTCTTGGAGCTCAAAGTGTAGAAAGCGTTGATGTTCCAATCATATGGGAATATGAAGGTAAGCCTCTGACAGATCCTAGGTGGTCAGAAATTCCCCCGATTACACCACCATTATCACAGAGCGTAAGGTTTCCATGCAAAAATGAGTCACCTTCCAAGTGACCGTTGACCCTCTTGAGATTTAGAATGGAATAAAAGAAGCCCTCCTTCTTGGGCACAACAAAATAAATGGAATATCGCCCCATACTTTGAGACATGGGCACTGGAACCACAGCCCTAAGTCTGAGGAGCCTTTAAAGCGTGAACTCTACTGCCTGCTTCTTCTGCGGGGAGTGGCAAGGGGACATCATGAACACGTCCCGAGGAATACTGAGAAATTCCAGCGCATACCCTTCTTGTATCACCTCCAGGACCCACTGGTCTGATGTGATCTCGACCCACCTCTGAAAAAAGAAAGACGTCCCCCTATTTTCTGTTCTGGAAGGTGGGTTGGCAAACCTTCATTGGGCAGCTTGGGAGGATCTGCCACCCAAACCCACTCCTCTCTTGGGCTGTCAGATGAAAGGACTGAGACCTACCAAAAGGCCGAGTCCACTGAAAGGTTGTCCCTCTGTAGGGACGAAAACACCTGGAACCTTGAGACAACAACTCCCCATACCAAATGGGTACTGTATCTGCTTCTTATTCTCTGGCAACAGAGGAACCGGAGACTCTCCCCACTTACTGGCTAGTTTAACTCGCTCCCAAACAAGAGCAAGCCTTTAAAGGGCATCTTGCTAAAACTGGCTTTAGAGTCCGCACCAGCCAACCAATTTTGCAACTAGAATTGACACCTGGCCGTTATCACTGAAGCCATTCCTCTGGCTGAGGTCCGGACCAAATCATAGCCTACATCTGTAAAAAGGTTGCATAACTGCTCTGGAATTCCCTCCAGAATCAATCTCCTGAGAGAGAAGCAGATAAAATCTCACCACTAGGGTGCAACAGGAGGCAATCTGTAAATTCATCGCCACAGCCTCAAAGGCTTGCTTAAGAATAGCCTCAGTCCATCTACTACAGGGATAGTCATCCACTTAGAAACAGCACATACCAGAGCATCCACTTTGGGAAAATGCAAACGCTCTCTCACAGCCGGATCCAGAGGGTATAGGCTTTCTAATGTCCAACCCCCCTTAAAATTTGCTTTCGGAATGTCTCATTCCAGATCAATCAATTCCTGAATGGCATCCACAGGGAAAAAACAAGAGGCTTTACATAAGGAAACCAAAATGGGATTCTTCTTTGGCTCAGACATAGCATCCGAACCAGGGTTACCCAGCTGTTTCAAGGTCTGGGAAATCAGGGTTGGCAGTTCATCTCTTTGAAAGAACCGCAACATGGTTCACTACAGTTCCAGCCCTGGAAGAATTTCCCCATCTTCCAGGGAATCAGGATCAACCTCATCAGTAGTGCCATCTGAATTCCTGACGGGAACACCCGCAGGGAATGGAGACAAGCCCCCAGTGATTAAGCATAGGACTGGAGGAGGGAGGAGCAACCAGCTGAGGGTCCGACTTGACAGAAATGGGGAACGTGGAGGACTGTAACTGAAGAAAAGCTTGTAAGTACTGAAAAAATTCCACTTACGAAAAAGCAGCTGGGTCCAGACCAAGTCTAGAAGGAAATGGAGCTGGTCCCACAGAACTGCCCTTGCCAGTGGAGGAGCCTGTCAAGGGAGAACCAAGATTTGGCAGCCATGACCAACCCATCATCCGAATGGGAAGAGCCAGGTTTAGCAAAATCCAAGGAAGACAACTCTCCCTGAGCATCTGAACAGTGCTGACACTGGTTAGAAGCCAGGTCAGGCTGAGAAACCCTAATATGACAAGCAACACAAATAGGAAGACGTTTAGGCTTCTTGCTTACTGGCGCCATCGCAGTAGTAAGCGTGTATCGGAATTGCTCGTGCTCAAAAAAGAAATGCGTCCAAAAAAATAAGCATCGAGAAGGCAGCAAAGCAAGGCACATGCATAACCTGAGTGCCAAGTTAAGTGCGTAAAATTGTTTGAACGCATAAAAAGCATGTCCAAAAACTGAGCACACAATGCGGGCGCAGAGCCAATGCACTACACGCATTGACGGCCTATAGAGGGCACTAGCGCACGGAAACAGCCACTCCAGCCTATGTGGCATGCAAAGGAAACAAAAAACATAAAGAACAAACCTAAAGTGTGGGACGTAGCCCACCGGGGCCGCTCAACCCACCAGGCTGCCCAGTTCCAACCCCAATAGGAGCAGGAACGAACGTTGGTATGGCACGCCAAGAGTGGAGACTGGATGAAGTCCTGAAACCCATCTAACAGTCTCTTATTTTTTTAAATCATAAACCTTACCTGAGTTCAGCACTGCAGCTGAGTACAGAGACTGTCTCTAGCTGCGGGGGGAGAGGGCATCTGCCGTCACCACCACTTTCGGCCCCTGTACCTGCTGCCTTTCAGCTGAACTAGTAGCTAAGTCCACACTGGGAAACCCAGCCTCCGGACCAAGGCACACCTCTGAGGGACCACAGAAATCAACTTCGGAATTGTCAACTGGGGGAGGGACCTTGCAGGAAAAGTAAGTTTGCTTACCGTAAACGGTGTTTCCGTAGATAGCAAGATGAATCAGCCATGCTGTCTTGGGCTGTCCGTCAGGCCTGGGAAGGCGGAGCTGGATAAAGCTTTACACACAGTTCAACTCTGTGCGCCTGCACGTCCGTTGCAACGCAGGAAAAAACAGATTCTCCTCAGTCTGTAATATATAGGAGTCTTATGACTGGAATTTGTTGTAAAGGTGGCCATCCAGGGAGGTGGGCAGGTCCACATGGCTGATTCATCCTGCTATCTACAGAAACACCGTTTACGGTAAGCAAACTTGCTTTTTCCCCCATCGATAGCAGGCTCAATCAGCCATGCTGTCTTGGGAGTCCCAAGCTAATGGTCACACTAAGTATGTGTTTTAGATCCCACGTGACCTAGAATGTGGACTGGCCACTATGTATTTAAGTTGTAAGGGTGTTGAGTATTGCCTGACCCAACTTAGCATGTTTGTTGATCGAGGCAATAGTGTGATGTAAAGGTATGTAGAGATAACCGTTGCCACCTTATAAATGTCCAGTGGCGGAACATTTCGCAGGTGGGCTAGTGAAGTGGCCACTGCTCTCATTTGATGCGCCTGTGGTGATGCGGAAAGGTGTAGACTCCTTTTTTGATAGCAAAAGCATATGCATTGAACAATCCAGCTAGAGATGGCTCTCTTGGACACTGGCAAGCTGGGAAACTTAGGATTAAAGGTGAGGAACAGCTGAGAATGGAGTGTTTCACTTAAGGTTCTACTCTTATTTATTTTATTTATTTAAATTTCTTATATACCGGCATTCGCGATGGGAGTCGCATCATGCCGGTTTACAAATAACAAGGTGTGACAACAGAATAAATACTTAATAACTTAAAAACATTAACATGTGATAGAAGAATAAGGTAGCAGTTACAATAAAACAGGGATAAAATGCAACTTGGAATGAAGAGAAGGCAAAAGAGAGATTAACACTGAGATAACAAAAGAATGACCAAGGTAAATAGAACCAAGGTAAATAAACCTGCCTCATTAAAAAAGAGAGAACATTATTGAGTTGTCAAAGGTTGTTGATTACTCTGACGGGAGTTCTTAGTTGCTTAAGTTGAGAGTGGGTTCAGTTGGTGTCTGGAAAGGCTTTCAAGAATAGCCAGGTTTTAAGTCTTTTTCTGAAAGTGGGGAGGCAAGGTTCTTGTAATCGGCTAATGCGTGTAATAGTCTTTCCCTGTCTGTCTGATGTGGTTTTGGGAAAAAGGTTGGCAGTTCTATGTATTGGTTGAGATGAAAAGCAGAAACTACCTTTGGTAAGAAGGATGGGTGAGTACGAAGTATCACTTTATTGTGGTAGAATTCCATGTACAGACTAATGAACTAAAGCCTGAAGTTCACACTGACTCTTCGAGCTGAAGTAACAGTGACTAGGAAAACTACCTTCCCGAAAGGTATTAACATGGGAGGTTTCCACAGGTTCAAATGGAGGTAACATGATTTGTTCCAATATTATATTTAAATCCCATGGAATTGGTTTTGAAACTGGTGGACAAATATGAGCGAAACCAGTCATGAAACGGGAAATCATTGGATGAGTGGCGATGGATTGGCCTTTATGTAGTACATGCAAGGCTGCGATGGCACTGTGATGAACTCTTACTGAGGCTGTCACTAGACCCGTTGCATATAGAGAGTGTAAATAGTCCAAAAGGTGTTTTGGGGGAACAGTGTCTGGGTTCTAAATGGTGGTCTGTACACCATGTAGTGTATCTTTTCCACTTGAAATGGTAATTATGTCTCGTGGATGGTTTCCTAGCTGATAGTATGACATCTTGTACTCTGTATGAGAAACCGTTCAATCTCCATGCTGTCAGGTGAGTGATTGGTGCATCGGATGTCGAAGAGAGCCCCCTTCTTGTGACAGGAGATCGCTGCGGTCTTCCAACCGTAGTGGATTGTCGATTGACAGTTTGAGTAGATAGGTGTACCACGGTTGTCTGGGCCAAGCTGATGCTATTAAGATAAGGTCTGCCTTGTCCTGAATGCACTTCTGAATGGTGCGAGTGAGAAGAGGAATCGGCGGAAAGGCGTACATGAGGTTGCCCGTTCAAGGAATGAGAAAGGCATCCGGAGCTATCCTTTGAGGGCTGCGGTGTAGTGAGCAAAATCTGTTCACCTTTGTGTTGTGCTCTGTTGCGAAGAGGTCTACGAATGGAGTACCCCATTGGCGGAAGATCTTGTCTGCAATCTGCTGGTGCAACGACCATTCGTGAGGATGGAAAATTCGACTTAAATTTGTCTGCTCGGGTATTGACTATTCCTGGAACGTACGTCGCCTGAAGTTGTATGGAATGAAGAATTGCCCATTCCTGAATTAGAATTGCTTCCCTGCAGAGGATCCATGAACCTGACCTTCCTTGCTTGTTTATATAGAACATGACGACTTGATTGTCCGTGTAAATCATGACTCTTTTGCCCTGCAATTGAGGAAGGAATGTCCTGAGGGCATTTCTGATGGCTCTGAGCTCCAAGAGGTTTATCTGGTATGTGCTTTCCGTTGTGGACCATTAACTTGTGTCTCTAAAATGGTCGAGGTGAGCTCCCCAGCCCTTGTGGGAAGCATATCATGAGAACTGCATTGTGAGGTAGCACTCTGAAGAGTGCTCTCTTGGTGAGCGTTTGTTTTTTTTAGCCACCAATCTATATCTGTTGTCATCTGGCTCGTCAGAGAAATGGAACTCCACAGTGGTTGATGATGCTGCGACCATTGTCTCTTTAGACCCCATTGCAGTCTGCGAATGTGTAGACTGCTGCAAACATATGTCCCAGACTGTTAGAATTTGCCGTGCTGTTGGCCGATTCGAGGCCCTGAGCTTTCTCAGTTTTTGAAGCGTGGTTGTTCTGTCTTTCGGCAGAAAAGCTCTGCATTGAAACACGACTAACCGGGCTCCAATAAATTTGAGATCTGTGTTGGGGTAAGATTTGATTTCTTGAAATTGACA
This sequence comes from Rhinatrema bivittatum, assembly GCF_901001135.1. Lineage (NCBI taxonomy): Eukaryota > Metazoa > Chordata > Amphibia > Gymnophiona > Rhinatrematidae > Rhinatrema > Rhinatrema bivittatum. Next base: position 795,394,554 of record NC_042616.1, on the reverse strand, counting down.
ACCAGTCCCAATGTTTGTAAACATTGAATTGTTTGGTGAACCTGCATCTGTAGAATGGGTTTTGTTGGGTGCAACTATTAGCCAATCGTCCAGGTATGGAAACACCTATATTCTTCGTTTCCTTGGGTGGGCCACCACCACCGCCATGCATTTTGTGAACACTCTGGGTGCAGCTGCTAGTCCGAATGGAAGCACTCGGAATTGGTAGTGTTTCCCATTGAATTGGAAACATAGGTATCGCCATGAGGTTGGATGCATCGGAATGTGGGTGTACGCATCCTTCAGGCCTAGGGAACACATCCAATCGTTCAGTTGGAGAAGAGGAAGGATGGATTTCAGCGAGACCATCTTGAATTTTTCTTTTACTAGGTGTTTGTTGAGTTCGCGCAAGTCCAATATAGGACACAAACCCTCTGTCTTCTTGGGAATAAGAAAATATGGGGAGTAAAAACCTTTGCCCCAGGAGGTCTGGGGTATGCTTTGTATTGCACATTGGTGGAATAATTGGTTGATTTCCTGTGACAATTGAATCTGGTTTGTCTTGTGTCCCTGTGTATAGGAAAGGGAAGGTAGGGATGGAATGGATAAAAAATGAAGGCGATATACATGCTGTACTATGTTGAGCACCCAACGGTCCAAAGTTATCTGAGACCATGCATGGAAAGAGGATGTGATTCTGCCCGCGACAATCTGTGGTGGTGGCCCTGTCATATTTAAAAAGATGATTGCATCCTAGATGTAGATAGAGTTGTTTGACTCTGTACGTTGGTTCTGAGCCCTTCCGCATCTGTTTTGTTGTTGCGGAACCTGTGCCCTTTGTGGTTGCTAATAGGTCGAGGCCGATAGGGTGGATATGAACAGAATGGTTTTCGTTGGTATGGTGGGCATCGAGGCGGTACGTAAAAACGCCTGGCGGAGAATGTGGGAGGGGTAACCAGCGACTGTACTGCTGCCGATTGTTCCTTCAATTGTGAAACAGTTTCCTGTAAACAGCTACCAAATAAAATGTCCCCTATGCAAGGAAGATTGGCCAGTTTATCGTGGACATCCTCCCTAATGGCACTAGAACGGAGCCACGCTATTCTCCGCACCGCTATTGCCGATGCAGAGGTGCGGGAGGATGTCTCAAAGGACTCATTGTTCTGAGAAGATGGCGTAATCCAGGGGTCGGGAACCCATGGCTCGCGAGCCAGATATGGCTCTTTTGAGGGCTGCATCTGGCTCGCAGACAGTCGCCACACTTTCTCGCTGACCTAGCTGCTCCCCGGTCCTCCTCCGCCCGGGCTTAAAATGCTGTCAGCCCGGGCGGAACGCGGCAGGACAGCTGGAGTCAGCGGCACCGGCGTGCTCTCTTCGCCCCCCCCCCCTCGCGGCCCGGAAGAGGAAGTGAAGAGTATTGGGTGCCTGCGCGGCAAGAAGAGGCCACGCTAGTGCGCTCGGCATCGGCCCGAAGAAAAGAAGACTGCAGCGCGGCTCGGAGGAAAATGAAGAGCTTCAACCGCGGCCGATGGGACTCCGCCTCCGCGAGGGCTGAAAATGAAGAGGTTAGCGTTGGGAGGAGGCTGCTGCTGCCGCGAGTTCCCGGGGTGGGGAGAGAGAGTGAATGAGCGAGCAAGCATGTGTGTTTGCTCGCTCATTCACTCTCTCTCTCCCTCACCCCGGGAACTCGCGGCAGCAGCAGCCTCCTCCCAACGCTAACCTCTTCATTTTCAGCCCTCGCGGAGGCGGAGTCCCATCGGCCGCGGTTGAAGCTCTTCATTTTCCTCCGAGCCGCGCTGCAGTCTTCTTTTCTTCGGGCCGATGCCGAGCGCACTAGCGTGGCCTCTTCTTGCCGCGCAGGCACCCGATACTCTTCACTTCCTCTTCCGGGCTGCGAGGGGGGGCCTGTGTGTGTGTGTGTGTGTGTGTGTGTGTGTGTGTGTGAGTGAGAGATTGCATGTATGTGAATGATTGAGAGCCTGTACATGTGAAAGAGAGTATGTCTGTGATTGAGAGCCTGCCTGTGAGAGAGAGAGAGAGCATGAATGTAAGTTTACCAATGGGAACCTGTATGTGTAAGTTTGTGATTGAAAACCTGTTTGTGTGAAAGAGTATGTGTGTATGATTGAGATCCTTTGTGTGTGAGAGAAATCATGTGTATGTATGATTAAGAGCCTGTGTGTATAAGTAAGAGAGATCATGTGTGTCTGTGTGTGATTGAGAGCTGGTTTAGGTGATGGAGCATGTGAGTATGTGATTGAGAGCCTGTGTTTAAATGAGAGAGAGAGACCATGTGTGTCTGTGTGTGATTGAGAGCTGATTTAGGTGAGGGAGCATGTGAGTATGTGATTGAGAGCCTGTGTGTAAATGAGAGAAAGAGAGGACATGTTTGTAAGCATGTGAATGAGTCTGTGTGTGAGAGAAAAAGACAGCATGTATTTATGTGATTGAAAGCCTGTGTGTGTGTGTAAGCGTGAAAAGATAGACAGCATGTGTGTAATTAAGAGCCTATATAAGTGAGTGAGAAAAAACATGTATATGTGAGTACTGAGAGCATGTGTGTATAGGTGTGTCATTGAGAGCCAGTGTGAGAGAGAGCGCTGGTATGTGACTGAGAGAGGAGAAAGTTCCAAGCAAACCACCCCACCTCCTGCTAATTCAGAACAATCTCAGGACACCTGGATATCAAACGTTCCCAGGTATGCAGAGCAAAAAAATGTTTGTATCCTTATTATTTTTCATTACTGGGTCTTTGTGTCTGCTATTTTGAAATATTTTGTTTGTATCTGGAAATGTTTTATATGTGTTTTTAATTATTGGATATTCCACTCATTAGCTGTTTCGAAATATGTTCTTTTTGTTAGTACAGTTTTACTGCTGATGATTTTATATTTCTTGATTTGTTTTATAAGGATGGGTGATGTTTCTTTTTTCCTTTGTTACACTGCATACAGAGACTCTGGCTTGTTGCAGTTTCCAATTCATTTTTTTCTGTATGCTTCTTGTTATGCGTTTTGGTCTTTTTATTCTATGTTAGGTGAGGGACAGCACGTGATTCAGGTGAGGTTTTCTGCTGGCGTGTAGTTTCTGTGTAGGACTCTATAGCAGCCTGACTTGGTCCGTTTTCCTAATAGGAGATGTATTGGTGTCTTAAGGCCTGGTGTAATATTTTCAGAGACTTATTGTACTTTAAAAGTGTGATCTTACATAAAATGCACACATTTACTTATATTTAGTTTTAAACATATTGTATGGCTCTCATGGAATTACATTTTAAAATATGTGGCGTTTATGGCTCTCTCAGCCAAAAAGGTTCCTGACCCCTGGCGTAATCCCTCTTCCATATCTTGTATAGGCTGAGGCATCACTGAAGTTGTGTCTGATGTTGGCAACAGATTTTTTTATCTGTTGTAGACAATCATATAAGTACTGAACGATGTAAAATTGGTGCTGACCAATTCGAGCACCTAACATTGCTGATTGGAATGACTACTTTGCAAAATCATCCAAGTACTTATGGTCCTTACAAGGGGGGTTATTGGAATGAGTTTTATTCCTCTTAGCTCTCTGCATAGCTGATTCCACCACTATGGATTGATGTGGCAGTTGCGGGGTGGAATAATATTTTGATTGCTTCATCTTATATTTGGAGGTCAATCTTTCGAGAAATGGAGGTTATGTTGAAAGGACTCTCCCAGGCTTTTTCAAGTAAGGTATCGAAAACTTTATGCGATGGTAGGCTGGTCGGTTCCGTAGGTAGGTCAAAAAGTTTTAAGAGACCTAAGGTTTCCAATCGTGGATCAGGTACCACTAGAATTTCCAATTGTAGAGCCAAACCTACCTTACTAATAAATTTAGGGTAGGTAAGGTCTTCAGAAGGCGAAAAAGGCTCCTGTGGGCCTTCAGTGGGATCTGATGGGTATCCCGTTGATGATGTAGGTGACGAGAAGGAAATTGGCTGTTGCGGAATTGAGGAAGGATCTGGTTTTGTTGGTTATATTGGCAAGGGAGAAGTCTGAGTTGGTGACCCTGGCGATGTACTCTTCATGGTCTTTTAGGAGAGTGCCCTCTCGAAACTGAAGGAGATAGTGGAGGGCTATGTGGCGAGGGTTGAGGAAGTTGATATGTGATCTGTATTGACGTGAAGAGACTCGTGAGTGCTGTGGAAATCTGCGCCAAAGCTTGTTGTATTGAGGTGGAAGTGTGTTTCATTGTATTGGTGCGGGAGTTGGAACTTGCAAGTCTTCCCCACTTTTTGGGTGTGGTTGTGCAGGTGGTGCTGTTAAAGTCACCTCTCGTGGTCGTTTTTTGTGAGAAGGTTTACTAAATACCGATTCCAATTCTTGTGTTCTTATGTTTTTAACTCCAAAAGGCATGGCAATTTCTTATGTTCCTTGCCCTGTGAATGTGAAGCAGAGGATAAGATTAATGACCTCTGGGAAGAATGCGATGACTGAGAAGATATATCCATCCAATCGTCAGTAGGAGAGCTATGATGAGTAGAGCTCAAATGTAAAGGTGAAATTTGTGAATGATCTGTAGGCAGAGAGGCACCCGAGGAATGCGAGTGTGATATATGCTTCCTCTTATGTGAATGTTTCCTTGGAATATGCTCCAAATGAGGAGTAGGAAATATTTCTATTCTTTGTTTCTTCTTTTGAGATACCTCTGGTAAATTTTGATATCCCACAGCTGCATTTATGTGGTTTTTGTTTTTTGTGCTTCGATTTTGAATCGCCCTGCGTAGAAGGTTGCATCGAGTGGTGAGGTGTATTTGAACTCTGCATCTGTTTTGATGTCTTTGACGACGGTAAAAGTGCCGGCATCGCTGGGCGCGTCAAGGTCGGAGTATGCGCCGGCGTCAGAAGGCACTTCGGTAGCTGTGCCGGCGTCGATGGGTGCATTGGCGAAGGTGCCTGCGTCAAAGGGCGCAGCCTGGTCAACGCATGCGTCTAAGTTTTATCCGGCGTCGGCCGATGAGTCGCAGATGGAGATAAGCTATTTTCCATCTCCACCAGGGGAAAGCACAGGAAGTAACAGATGTGTGTTAAATCTAAGGAAGACATCCCTAATTCAAGGCATTGCAAACCACTGAACACATTACTAAGGGAGGTGATAAAGACCTTCAAGTGATGAAGATTCTGAGAGCAGATGATATAAAAAGCTATCTGGAATGATTTAGTAAGAATGAATCCTGTGTGGAACACTCTAAACTAGCACCTGTGCAGCCATGACTGACAGCCAGAGATTTCAGCTCTCACACACCAATCTTTTTAAAAATCTATTTTCTGGTGATTAAGTAAATTATTGTTCAGTATCCAACTAAATGGTAATAATATGAAGTGAAAACAGTGGCCCCATGTGACAATCAAGAGCACACAATTTTACCTGCAGTAGTGGGCAGATTTTGTGCGCTAAAACTTGACTCCCGAGGCAGCAAGTTTTCTGCACAAAATGTGCGCGCATAAAACTGCACATATTGGATAGCACCCTCAAATGGAAATCAGATGCTAATGAAAGCATTAGCTATTATCCTCCCTCCACCCCAGTGCAAAGAGGCGTGTAGGATTAACGCATGTTTTATTATGGCTCAAAATTTAACTCCTGAGCCAGTGTTAGTCTATGGGGATGGTGGATTTATGTGCAGTAAACTATTTGTGCACATAAACCATGATTTCTGTGTTTTAAATATGATTTATGAATGTTTTCTGTATAGAATCTTATTTTAATGTGCAAACATCATGAAAGTCATTTTCTGCACATAAAATGTGATTTATTAGTAGTGATATTTTACAGTTATATGTATGCTTAGTCTTACCTTAAAATATGTATGAAACTGTCTATATCCTTTTTATCTTGTTGGCTTATGTCAGAGTACAGCTATCATTACTGGTATGACTTTTGTATTTATGCTAGGTTTTCTTTTTTTTTATTGTAAACCTCCTTGATTGTATATTGAAATTTGATATTGCAAATAAACCAACTAGATACTATACATATTCTTGAGCATCTTACAAATAAAGAACTGCATTAATTGGGTCATATTAAAATCAGTTACCTGTATAGGTCGATAATACTGTGCTACAACTCCATACGTTCTATTTCCACAGACATCTGTAAAGACCAGGAAATGAAAGTGGGCATCTCTTGGTTGTGATGACAAGTAAAGTCCTCCTAGAAATAGATAAAGCTATTTTAATTGTTCTCTCTTTTAGAATAGAAAATTAAACTAAGCATAAAACCAACTACAACAAATTCTGCTTTCAGTCAGGAAAGTCATTTATAAACAAAGTGCTGAATCTCACCCAATACATCAAGAATGGCTTTTAGAAGTGTCAAATTACTGCTGTCACGTTGGTCAACCTCTCAGTGGAATATTATATGGTCAATCACCAGACAAAGTTGAAAGCTCTGTTATTTCAAGAAGCCTTTTAGCCATATTGAATTGATTTTATTGTGATATTGCTTAGAACATCTGTTACAGGTAAGGAGGATGGTAGTCCTCACAAGCAGGTGACATCGTCAGATGGAGCCCGACAAAACTTTTGTCAAAGTTTCTAGAACTTTGACTAGGCACACTGAGCATGTCACCATGCACGCGGGGTCCCTCTTCAGTCTTGTAATAAAGAATTACGAAAAAATTAAATAAACTAGGAGAAAATCCAACACAGGGTGGTGGGCAGGTTTCTTGAGCACTAACATCCTGCTGTCCTAGAACACTAGCAACTCTTTCTCCTAGGATAAGCAGGATGGTAGTCCTCACAAAAAGGGTGAATACCTAGCTACAGGCTGTTCCTGAAATAAGACCAACAATCACTTAACAGGTGCTGTTGGTAATAGAGGGAGAGAGCCTGAACCCAAACAAAGGGCGTGAGGCAGGACGAGTTGGGATTTACATCTGAAAAAGATTCCGTAGGACAGACTGGCCAAAATTGTTATCACGTCTGCTGGCGCTGTCCAGACAGTAGTGCAAGCCAAAAGTGTGGAGGGAGCTCCAAGTCACAGGCTTGCAGATCTCATCCACGGGGACCGCTCGCAAGTGGATCATCGAAGTTGCCATGGCCCAAACAGAGTGAGCCTTGACATGGCCCAATTACAATCCTGCCTGCGTATAGCAGAAAGCGATACAATCCACCAGCCAGGTGGACAATATCTGCTTGGTTACCGCAACTCCCAATCAGTTTCTGTCAAAGAAGAGGAAGAGTTGATATAGATTGCCTATAGCCTGCCATCCGTTTCAGGTAAAAGGCCAAGGTTCGCGTGCAATCCACACTAGGGCGAGCCCTCTCACCTTGATGCTATTGAGGCTTTCGAAAAAAGGTGGGTAGGACAATGGATTGATTCAGATAGAAATCAGTTACCACCTTTGGCAGAAATCTAGGATATGTACGCAGAACCACCTTGTTGTGAAAAAATGTGTGTAGGGTGAGTATGACACCAAAGCTTGAAGTTCGCTGACCCTGCATGCTGAAGTGACCACCACTAGAAAGTCGACCTTCCAGGTCAAAAACGTTAGGTCACATGAGCACAGAGGCTCAAAAGGAGCCTTTATAAGATGAGCCAGGACTATGCTGAGGTCCCAGGTCACCACAAGTGGGCCTCAGGGAGGCTTCAGCTGAAGCAAATCCCACACAAAGCGTCCAACGACAGGGTGAGAAGAGATGGGTGCACTATCCACTTCCTGGTAATAAGCCCCAGTAGCACCAAGATGCACCTTGACTGAGTTGGTCTTCAGACCAGAATCAGAGAGGTGGAGCAGGTATGCCAGCAGCTTAGGGGTGGTGCAAGAGAACAAATCTAACCCATGACCCTCACAACAAGTGTATAAGCTCTTCCACTTAAGGCCATAAGACTTTCTAGTAGATGGCCTCCTGGACTCCATCAAGACCTGGGACACCATTTATCAGCCTTTCAACATCTACGCTATGAGGGATAAGATTCAAGGGTTAGGATGACACGATCTGCCCTGATCCTAAGTGAAAAGGTCTGAGGCGGCCCCCAGATGATCGGCTCCCTCAGGGTGAGATCCTGCAAGAGTGGGAACTAGATCTGCCACAGCCAATAAGGAGCGATGAGGATCATGGTCCCATGGTCCTGTTGGAGCTTCAGGAGGGTCTTCGACACCAGTGGAAGCGGAGGACATGCGTATAAGAAGCCCATGTCCCAACAATGTACAAAGGCATATGATGCCAGCTGGCCTTCTCTCTGAACGGAGAGCAGAACAGAGCTACCTTCTTGTTGCAGGAGGCTAACATATCCATGTCTGGGGTTTCCTAAAGATGGAAGATCCAATCCACCACTTCCTGCTTCAGGGACCATTTGTAGGGGCAGAACGAGCGACTCAGGCCATCTGCCACCTTATTCCTCATCCCTGGAAGGTACATGGCACGGAGGAGGATGCCTTGGGACACAGTCCATGACCAGATCTGGACTGTCTCCTGGCATTGGAGGATCAACCTCGTACCTCCCTGTTTGTTCAGATACTACATATCCACCTGATTTTTGGTCCTGACAAGGACCACCTTGTTGGCAAGGTGATCTCAAAATGCCCCAAATGCATACTGGACCGCCCAGAGCTCCAGGAAGTTGATCTGAAGCTGCGCTTCCTGAGCAGACCATCAACCTTGGGTGTGGAGATCCCCTACAAGGGCATCCCACCCAAGGTGCGAGGCATCCATGGTGAGCACAACTTGAGCAGAGGAGAGCTGGAAGGGTATCCCTGTCTCTAAGAAGACACGGTCTCCTACCATGATAGGAAGACCTGAAGTGGTTGTGTGACTGATGCACACCTTGAGGTCCTGGGTGGCTTGGCGCCACTGGGATCGGAGGGGGGTCCACTGAGCCCTACGCATGTGCAGACACACAAAGGGAGTAACATGGATGGTCGCCGCCATACGCACCAACAGCAGCAGCATACGGTGTGCAGAGACCTGGCTGCTCCGAGAAAACATTGCTCCCAAGGCCACCAAGGCAAGCGCACGGTCTAGGGGTAAAAAATGCCCGAACTGCACTGTGTCGAATCTGGCCCCAATGAAGGCCAACTGCAGTGACGGGACTAGATGCGACTTCGGGTAGTTGACCAGAAAACCCAAGGTCTCCAGCACCTGAATGGTGGAGTGCAGAGACCTCAGAGCCCCCTCCTGGGTGGAACTCCTGAGGAGACAGACGTCTAGGTAGGGAAACACCTGCACACACAACCTCCGCTAGACACTCTGGAAACCGTGGGGCGCAAACATCAGACCGAATGGCAATACTCTGTACTGGAGATAGCTCACACCCACCATGAAGTGTAGGTACAGGAAATTTCGACGTGGGCATAGGTGTCCTTTAGATCGAGGGAGCATAACCAGTCCCCTTTCTGCAGGAGAGGTATTAAGGTGCCGAGAGAGACCATTTTGAACTTTTCCCATTTCAGGAACTTGTTCAAGGCCCACAAGTCCAGAATAGGGCGGAGGTCCCCAGTTCTCTTTGGATCAGGAAATCTGTTTGACGTTTTTATGTTTGAAGTTATATGCCCAGTAATTATGTTCAATATTTGCATTATGTTTATGCTATATTATGCTGTAAACCAGTGGTCCCCAACTTTTTTTGCACCAGGGACCATTTTTCCATGGCCCGGCAGGGCGGGGCAGGGGCGGGGCTTTGGTCATATGAGGGCGGGGTTATGGAGGGAGTTGGATTTTAGTGCACACTTATTTAATTATGACATTTATAATGTGAATGTGACAACTCACCATAGGTTCTCATATGCATGGCACACTGACCCATGATCGTCATGGGGCTAGATGTAAAAGTACAGTTTGTATCCATGGGAACCCCCCTGACCCACAATAATGGATGTAAAGCAGAATTATGACATTCCCCATACAACTCACCCTACAAAAAAGATATTCTGGTTCTGGTGACATCTCAGTAACAGTAACTCAAACTCCTACTTCCAGGCTCAATAGCCCTACTTATGAAAAGACAGCAGTTTACCACCAATGCATGTCCTCTTGAGAAAACACAACAAATAAGACAGATACAAACGCTTACATGCTAGCAAAATATTTCATCTCGGTAACAGACACAGAACCGACCTAACATACTCCCAGGATCTGTAGTAATGCACATAAACTAATCTGCACACAGTTACACCTGTATTATGGAATACACTCAAACAGGAGCAACCCTATCTATGAAAAGGCAACAGTACAAATATTAAATCAGGTCCTAAAAACCAATACACCTCTTATTAGGAAAACAGAACTAGCAAGCAGCTATAGATCCCCACACAGAAATAATTGTAAAACTATACTAATAAGCAGAATAAATGTTTCAAAACAGCTATGAACAGAATAACATCCAACAATTAAAAACTCATAAAAACTAGTAAACATTCTCCAAACACCAATAAAATATTTCAAAAAAGCAGACATCACACAATTAAAATGGCAGTCAAGAAAATTAAACTTAAAAAGCCACTTTTACTTACCCCCTCCAGCAGCTGTCTTACTCCCCTTCCCTGCAGGCCGTGGCACACACCAGAAGCAGCAGTAGAAGCTAAGCTCTATACTTATGGTCCTCTTCCTTAGTGCCCATGACTCACACACACACACACACACACCATACCAGTCATGCCCCCATGACCAGTTTCTGTCTCTCACACACCAATCATCTCCCAAACAGTCTTTGGCGCACACACACACCAGTCACCTTCCTGAACAGTTTCTCTCATGCCATACACACACACACACAGAGGCTTCCCACTCCCGTGTTCTACTTACATATATGGGCTTCTCACTCTCATAATCACTTTCTCTGTCTCTCTCTCTCACACACACTCACCAGTCTCTCACTCCCATGTTCTCTTTCAGATATACAGGCTTCTCCCTCCCATGATGTGTCTCACACACACCCAGGTTTCTCACTCCCATGCTCACTCTTCACATGCACAGGCTTCTCATTCCCATAATCACTATTTCTCTCTCTCTCTCACACACACACACACACACACACCAGTCACCTGATCTCGCTCATGCATACACACACACACACAGGCTTCCCACTCCCATGTTCTCTTTCAGATATACAGGCTTCTCCCTCCTATGCTGTGTCTCACACACACCCAGGTTTCTCACGCCCATGCTCACTCTTCACATGCACAGGCTTCTCATTCCCATAATCACTTTCTCTCACATTCACACACACCAGTCTCTCTCATTTCCATGCTCACTCTCCACATGCACAGGCTTCTCATTCCCTGAATCACATTCTCTCACATTCACACACACCAGTCTTTTTCTCTCACACACACCGTCACCTTACCAAGCAGTCTCTCTCTCTCATGCATGCACACTCACCCAGGTTTCTCACTCCCATGCTTTCTTTCACCCCCACAACACCAGGCTTCTTACGCCCATGCTCTCTCACATACCCAGACTTCTCACTTCCATGCTTTTTCTCTCTCACACACACGCATCAGTCACCTCCCTGACTAATGTCTCACACTCTCACATACACATCAGTCATCTCCCTGAGCAATCACTTTCATTGTCTCTCACATACACACACACATCAGCTCTCTGACCAGTCAATCACACACATGCTGGCTGCCTGCTTCTCTCTCTTTCTCTCACTCACTTCCTCTCCCCTCCCCCCCGAGCACAAACGGTAGCTGCACCACCTCCTCCTCCAGCCCCCGCAGGCCAAGAAAGAAGAATCCCATCGGCCGCGGGAGGCTCACGTTGCTGTCTCCTTTACCTATTATCAGCTGCTTCGATTGCTCGGGGGCCGATGCTGCTGTCGCCGCTGCTATTTTTTCATGCGGCACGGCTCTCTCCTTCCCGCGCACCGCGTATCACTTCCTGTTCCGGGTCAGGAAGAAGAAAAGGCCAGCAGCGGATGCCACAGCTTTTTTTTTTTTTTTGCACCGCTGCCGTTCCCGCTGGGCTTGAACGTGCTGATAGCCCAGCGGCAATGGCAGCAGGGAAGGAAGAGCAGCGGGAGAGTCTGGGAGCGCGCGACACACCTGCCGGTGCTTGGCGGCGCCGCGGACCGGCAAAAAACTCCCACGGCCCGGTCCCGGTCCGCGGACCGGTGGTTGGGGACCCCTGCTGTAAACTACCCAAAACAGGTTCTGATAAACAGTATATAAATTACTGTATACAAACAAGTAATGTACTTAGATTTCAGCAAGACTTTTGGCATGATTCTGCACAGACTATAAACGGACTGAGTGCTCTAAAGCAGTGGTTCTCAACCTTTTTTCTGTCGGGACACATCTGACAGATGGTTCTCACATGCGTGACACACTGACCCATGATCGTCACGGGGCTAGATGTAAAAGTACAGTTTGCATCCACAGGAACCCCCCCGACCCACATTAATGGATGTAAAGCAGAATTATGACATCCCCTATACAACTCATCCTACAAAAAAGATATTCTGGTTCTGTCGTCATCTCAGTAAAAGCAACTCAAACTCCTTCTACTTCCAGGCTCAATAGCCCTACTTATGAAAAGACAGCAGTTTTACCACCAATGCATGTCCTCTTGAGAAAACACAACAAATAAGACTGATACAAACGTTTACGTGCTAGTAAAATATCTCAGAACCGACCTATCATACTCCCAGGATCTGTAGTAATGCACATAAACTAATCCGCACACAGTTACACCTGTATTATGGAATAAACTCAAACAGGAACAACCCTATCTATAAAAAGGCAACACTACAAATATTAAATCAGGCCCTAAAAACCAATACACCTTTTATTAGGAAAACAGAACTAGCAAGCAGCTATAGATCCCCACTCAGAAATAATTGTAAAACTATACTAAGCAGAATAAATGTTTCAAAACAGAACATCCAACAATTAAAAACTCATAAAAACTATTAGAAATTCTCCAAACACCAATAAAATATTTCAAAAAAAGCAGACACATCACATAATATTAAATAGAAGCTTGCTGGGCAGACTGGATGGGCCGTTTGGTCTTCTTCTGCCGTCATTTCTATGTTTCTATGTTTCTAATTAAAATGGCAGTCAATAAAAAAAAAACAAACAAAAAAAAAAAAACTTAAGCCACCTTTACTTACCCCCTCCAGCAGCTCTCCTATTCTTCCACGATGCAGGCCATAGAACACAACAGAAGCAGCAGTAGAGACTAAGCTCTATACTCATGGTCCTCTTCCTTAGGGCTCATGTCACTCACACACACACACACCATACCAGTCATGCCCTCATGACCAGTTTCTGTCTCTCGCACACCAATCATTTCCCAAACAGTCTGACACACACCAGACACCTTCCTGAACAGTTTCTCTCATGCCATACACACACACAGGCTTCCCACTCCTGTGTTCTACTTACATATACGGGCTTCTCACTCTCATAATCACTTTCTGTCTCACACACACTCACCAGTCTCTCTCACTCCCATGCTTGTTCTCTCCACATGCACAGCCTTCTCATTCCCATAATCACTTTCTCTCTCACACACACACACATCACCTGATCTCTCTCATGCATACACACACACACACAGGCTTCCCACTCCCATTTTCTCTTTCAGATATACAGGCTTCTTACTCCCATGCTGTGTTACACACACCCAGGTTTCTCACTACCATGCTTGTTCTCTCCACATGCACAGGCTTCTCATAATCACTTTCTTTCTTTCTTTCTCTCTCACACACACACACCAGTCACCTGATCTCTCTCATGCATACACACACACACACAGGCTTCCCACTCCCATTTTCTCTTTCAGATATACAGGCTTCTTACTCCCATGCTGTGTTACACACACCCAGGTTTCTCACTACCATGCTTGTTCTCTCCACATGCACAGGCTTCTCATAATCACTTTCTTTCTTTCTCTCTCACACACACACACCAGTCACCTGATTTCTCTCATGCATACACACACACACAGGCTTCCCACTCCCATTTTCTCTTTCAGATATACAGGCTTCTTACTCCCATGCTGTGTTACACACACCCAGGTTTCTCACTACCATGCTTGTTCTCTCCACATGCACAGGCTTCTCATAATCACTTTTTCTTTCTTTCTCTCTCACACACACACACCAGTCACCTGATCTCTCTCATGCATACACACACAAAGGCTTCCCACTTCCATGTTCTGTCTTACATATATACAGGTTTCTCCCTCCCATGCTGTGTCTCACACACACCCAGGTTTCTCACTCCCATGCTCACTCTTCACATGCACAGGCTTCTCATTCCCTGAATCACATTTTTTCACTCACATCAGTCTCTCTATCACACACACACAGTCACCTTACCAACCAACCAGTCTGTGTCTCTCATATATGCATGCGCGCACACACACAGGCTTCCCACTCCCATGCTCTCTCACTTCCATGCTTTTTCTCTCACACACAGTGTCACCTCCCTGACTGTCTCACACTTTCACATACACAGTCATCTCCCTGAGCAGTCACTTTCATTATCTCTCACACACCCCAGCTCTCTGACCAATTTCTCTCAATCACACACATGCTCTCAAATACATTCTCTCACTTACATACAGGTGCTCAATCACACACACATTTTCTCACTTACACAGAGGCTTTCTGGCTGCTTCTCTCTCTCACTCACTCACTCCCCCCCCCCCCCCAAGTACAAATGGTAGCTGCAGCAGCCTCCTCCTCCAGCCCCCGCAGGCCAAGAAAGAAGAATCCCATCGGCCGTGGGAGGCTCATGCTGCCATCTCCTTTCCCGATTACCAGCTGCTTTGATTGCTCGGGGGCCGATGCTGCTGCCGCCGCTATTTTTCCATGCGGCACAGCACTTTCTCCTTCCCACGCACTGCGTATCACTTCCTGTTCCGGGTCACGGGGGGGGGGACACACTAGATAAAAATTGTGCATCCCTAGCGTTCAAAAGAATCTGGCACCCAGGAGATATGGCTGTGCGCTCACAACAGCATCGTGCACCCAGACCAGTGGCTGACCTGACTAAAGCTCTGGCCAAGACCTTGGAGGTGGGGATGGAGCTTTGGTCAGGTCAGCCGCTGGTCTGGGTGCACGATGCTGTTGTGAGCGCACAGCCATATCTCCTGGGTGCCAGATTCTTTTGAGTGCTAGGGATACACAATTTTTATCTAGCGTGTCCTTTTTTTTTTTTTTTTTTTTTTTTTAAATGTGGCAGGTCATTTAAATTTAGCATCAGGTGCCCAGGAAAGGTCACGGTGGTCAAGGTCAGACCCAGGGGTCCTCTACCTGAAATGGTGCATTCTGGGGACCATGTGTTAAAACAGCTCTTGCCAGACCCCAAATCTACCCTCCAAGGCCAGGAACCCCTGCCGGAGACTCTCCTCCAGCAGAGCTATTCCTGATTTTGCTGACACTTGTCAGTCAAAAGGACCAAAAGATCAATCCCCTTTCAGGACAGCCTTCTGAAAGGGGATTGGTCCTTTCACTTACATGTGATAGTGAATGGACCAAGCGGCAGTAAATGGAATGAATAAATTCACTTCCTTTGAGCAGGTGTTAAATGTCTTAGTAGTAGGTGACGCACTAGAGTCTCTTGCTTAGCACGCCTCCTTCGACTACAGCATAACAGCTAATTAGGCTGCCGCAGTTTTTAGTGTAGGGGTTTTTTTATGGTGCTTAAGCCCTTTTTACATATCAGGGCTACATTAGCACCGAAAAGTGCCCCTTAATGCATCAGCTCCCCTTGTCCACACACACACACACACACACTACACCCGGCTATCCCCCTCACAATCCCGCCCCCCCCCCCCGATTCCTTTACTCACTCACGCCATCTGATTTCCCCCTCCCATTAACCCTCCCTCTCACTACTCCAGGCTTCCTCAAAGCACAGCAGGCAACAGAATGCCTCAGACAGCTTCCTCTGCTTATTCAGCCCAGGGCTGGAATTTGTGGGAGACACTGCAGTGCCGCGCAGTTCAAAGTGCAACACTCTGGCTGCACATTAAAAGGAAGCAGTCTGAGGCATATTGCTGCCTGGTTTGGAGCTGTAGGAGAGGATTGGAAGCCACCTCTTAACACCTGGGCCCCTGTCTCCCATGCCAATTCTGCAGGAAGGGCTGGCTACCACCCAAAAACGTTATCCAGGGACCATATTGCCCCTCTATATTATCCTTGGAATATAGTGTACAATTCAGGAGACCGCACCTTCCAAAGAATATAAACTGGTTGGAGTTGGTCCAGAGGGTGGCTACTAAAATAGTCAGTGGTCTTTGTTCTAAAAGCATCTGGGGAGAGCCAAAGATCTAAACATATATATATCCCAGAAGAAAGGAGAGATAGGGAAGATATGATAGAGGCATTTAAATAGGTCTAAAATTTCCATGCACAGGAGTGAGCCTCAATGGAAAGCAAGTTTTGGAACCAGGGGGTCATAGGATGAGGGTGAAAGGGGTAGACTCAGTAATAATCTTAGGAAATTTCTTTACAGACACAGAGAGTGTAGTGGATGCATGGAACAGCCTCCCAGTGAGACAAAAATAGTATCTGAATTCAAGGAAGCATGGGATTAAACAGGAGATCTCTGAGGGAGTGATGGAAATTGTAAAACGTAATTAGTTCGGAAAATGGGCAGAACAGATAAGCCATATGATCATTTTTTTTACCATCACGCTTCTGTGCTTCTGTAACAAACTTATCTTGCACTTTACACATTTTCTACATGGACAAAAAGAAAGCAATATCGATGGTTGAGGAAGG
The DNA here is from genome assembly GCF_901001135.1 of Rhinatrema bivittatum. NCBI lineage: Eukaryota > Metazoa > Chordata > Amphibia > Gymnophiona > Rhinatrematidae > Rhinatrema > Rhinatrema bivittatum. The sequence goes on along the minus strand of NC_042616.1, from coordinate 795,377,871 downwards.
GCACAGGCACAGCAGCACCATATGTTATTAGGATAACTTTGATTCATCCACCTCCATTAACCCCAGTTAGCCCATACTTCAGGCAACAATAATCCAGTAAACCCACAATGAATGGGGGAGTAATCTATTTTACCTGTACGCAGGGCTGGCACAAGAGTAAGGGCATCATAGACTAACCTTACAGCCTTGAGACAGGCCCCGCCCCACCCTCTCTGCACAATTAACAATACATTTAACACTGATTTTATAGAGCAGCCCAGAGGCAGCTATGCTGCCTTGGGCTATAGACAGCGTGAGATTAGAGGACAGATACAAAAAATGCCAGCCGAAATACTGAATCGCTGTCACACATGCGGAGCACAGACCAACACTTACATAATACAGAATAAGGGACTACAAATTAGAAACATGCAGATAAGATTGAAATGGAAAGCCCAATAAACCAGTTCCTGTTAACATAGAAATACTGAAGAAAAAGCAAAATACAGATTATATAAGAAATGTATATTGCCAAAGATGGTATATTCCAATCAACGAAAGTCAAAAGGACTTATTCTGTATTATGTAAGTGTTGGTCTGTGCTCCACATGTGTGACAGCGATTCAGTATTTCGGCTGAAATATATATATATTTTCTAATCACTTGGTCCCAGACTTTTTGTCCCTTGACTGTCTTTTCCTAATTCCTTCAGGGGCTCTTTTATTATTTCTATTTCTTCTCTCTCCTCTTGCCCTTTCCTTCCTCAGGGATTCTCACTCCCTTGCTCTCTCTCACACACACACAGGCTTCTCAACTCCCATGCTCTCTCACAGACACCGGCTTCTCACTCCCATAGGCATGCGTGCGCACGCACACACACACACACAGGCTTCTCACTCTCATGCTCTCACACACACATACTTATTCCCATTCTGCCTCTCGCATACAAACACACACACATTTATCAGGGCCTCTCCCTCTCTCCCAGGCCTCCTTGCTGCAAGGCCTCTTCTCTGAAGGGATGAGCTCCGCAGCGGTCCTTCAAAGATCTGGGCAGGCCTCAGGCCATGCAGAATGAGTTTCACGATGGCCTTGTTTCAGACCTCACTTCTCAGGCACTGTGTAACTGAGTAGGTGGGCTACGCAACTGATTATATAGCTAACTCCACTTTCTCCAAAGACAAGCAGGACGACAGTGCTCACACATGAGGAGTCCCAAACTAAGAGGGTGACAAAAAAAAAGGGGGGGGGGATAAACCAAACCCAAAAACAGTGCCATTTTTGGTGCAGCAGGCCTGCCTAAAGTTTTCTGGCGTTTTATTTATAAGTTTATTTTTTGCAGTCTGAAACCAAAATGATGACCAAGAAGGATGGAATAAAGGTTCTACACACACACCACCATACAGACCGACCAACAGAAGGCCCTATCATAGCAAAGCTAGATGAATGTGTGGAGAACACACCACACCACAGCTTTGCAAATCTCCCTCAATGGAGGCTTACCCTCAAGTGGGCTACTGTTGCCACCATGGGTCTAACTATGAGCCTTGATTTGCCCCACCAGATTCCGCCCTGCCTAGGAACAACAGGAGATGAAATCTGCTAGCCAAACAGATGTAAAGTGCTTGTCTACTACAATTCTAGGCTTACTGGTGTCAAAGCAAAACCTGGGTGGTCTAAGGGTTTCAATTTGCTCCAGATAGAAAACTAAGGTTCTCATGCAATAGGGACTGCAACATCTGTTCACTTTTGAGGACTGACAATCAATGGCAGTCTCAGGATGCATGCATAAAATCACCACATTGTGACTTTGTATAAGCTGGGTAAGTCACTAGGGTCTGGAGCTCACCAACTCCAGATGCTTAAGTGACAGCCACTAAAAATATCTACCAAGTCAGGTACTTCAGCTCACAAGACTCCAGAGGCTCAAATGGAACTTTCTTCAACTGGGCAAGTACCACACTGGGGTCTCATGGCATAGCAGAAGGCTTCAACCAAAGCAAGCCCCATATAAAATGAACTATACAGAGATGGGTTTACATTTCTACATGGTAGTGATAAGCATCCATTACACTGGAGTGAACCCTAACTGAGCTGGTTCACAAGCTGAACTTAGATGTAGAAAGTAGTCAAGCAGTCTGTGTCAAACAAGCCAAAGGACCTTGGGCCTTCCCCTCACACTACATCAGGGGTGGGCAGTTCCGGTCCTCGAGGGCCACAAACCAGTCTGGTTTTCAGGATATCCCTAATGAATATGCATGAGAGAGATTTGCATGCACTCTGCCTCAGTTGTATGCAAATCTATGTCATGCATATTCATTAGGATATCCTAAAACCGACAGGTTTGTGGCCCTCGAGGACTGGAATTGCCCACCCCTGCACTACATGGTAAAGGTTCTCTACTCCAAACCATAGGATTTTCTCATGACATTTTTCTTGGGAGCCACAAAAACAATGACACCCCTCACTAGTCAGATTCAGAAATTGCAGGGCTATCTTTTTAACATTAAGACAAAGAGCCAGTTACAATGTTGAGGTGGCCTAGCAGCCCCCAATCCAGAAAATTAACATTGAGAAACTCCCTATCCTGAATAGATCCCTGATAAACATCTCCCAAAGGAGTAGAACCAAATCTGTCTTAGCAATAGGCAGCAATGAGGATGATAGTTCTGTGGTCTAATCCAAGTTTCCATAAGCTCTTGTGAGCAGGACTTGAAGGATATGCTTAAAGAAGGCCCAGACTCCATTCTAGTGCAAAGACATCTGAGACTAGTTGCTGCATACTCCTCTCTTGTAACAGAAGTTTGAGGACCTTTCTATCCACAGGATATACAAACACAGCTACCACAACTGTGCACCACAAGGATTATCTGGTCTGCTACTCCTCTGTCCATTTGAGGTGTTCCAGGACCTGACTGTCTGTCCCCCAGGACTGTTGCCTCATCCTCCAGACATATATCTCTGAGAAGAGTTCTGTGAGCAATGGCCTTGGGCCACATCTGGAGAGTTTCCCACCACAGTAAGTATGATCTTTCCTTCTTGCTTGTTGATGTAGAATATAGCTACCTGACTGTCTCTTTGGACAAGGATAATTCATTTGACAATTAACCCTGAAAGCCTTTAGAGCATACCTTAATGCCTTCAGCTCAAGGAAGTTTATCTAATGAAATTCTTCCTGAACAGGCCAGAATCGCTGGATGCGAAGCCCCTCTATATGAACCTCCCAACCAGGATAGACACATCCATGGATAAGTCAACTTGTAAGTAGTACATCATTTTAATTTACAAATGAACAAAATTCAATTAAAAAATAAACTAAAGTAAATTTGAACTAGAGGAATACAGAATGAATCGGCCTTCAGGACCCAGAATCCCTCAAACACTGGACAGTGCGGTCCTGTAGATGCTGAGTGGCTGGAATCCATCGTGATTTTAGGGTCAATTGGACTGTGAAGACATGCCCTAAGAGTAACATGTACAAGTCAAAACCATAAGAACCCACAACCTAGACATGTCCCATGATGGCATCTGACAACTCACCCATTCTTATCCTCTCCACAAGATATCACCTATTAATCCTTTTTTTCAGGAAAAGGCCTTTCACCCGTGTCACATCTAGTAGAGCTCCTATAAATCCAATTGAGGTGACAGGTTCAGGTGAGATCATAGAGATAACCAACTAGCAACTGAAACATCTGGATGATTTTACTTATTAAATCTTTAATGCCTCCTTAAGATGTGGTCTTGACTAATCATCAAGGTAGAGAAATTATGCACTCCCCAACCCCCTCAATTTTGCTTAGGTGCGCAAGCAACACTGCAAGGAATTTTGTACCCACACTAGATGCTTATGTGAGAGCTAAAGGCAGTCAAGGATGGGACAGAACCATTCACATGCTTGGGAAGCAGGAAATACTTTGAGTAGAATCCTGTCCTTTTATCCATATTCAACTAGTTTTGATCCCATGGGCCTCTAAAAGTCTGAAGCCTCTGTATCCCTCAATGTCTGACATGACATCGATGCAAATGCCTATTGGCTAGACAAAAGTCTCCCGAATTGCTTCTAGCAGTTCCCACCAGAAACAACATCCTCTAAAGGTCATAGCTTCACCAAGAGAGCAGTCCGAGACATGGTCAGCACTCAAGCATAGATCATGGGGAGCGATAGACCTAACCCAGCGACAGTGGGCATCTAAGCAACAGATGAAAAATAAATTGAATAAACTACTTGGTGTGAGAAAAAAACCTCACCAATACCATCCTGGAGAACCAGAACTGATGCACCATATGGCCGACAGAAAAATTAAATAGCTTAACACTGTATGAAAAACTTACCTATTAGAGCAGAGCTTTCCAAACTTTTCATGTTGGTGACACTTTTTAGACAAACATAATTTCGGGACACAGTAATTAGTCTACAAGCAAACCGGAGGTTAAAGGTTAAATGAACGAAATGTATTTCGACAATTTATGTATGTTTCCTTAAATATATACATAATAAAATGTTTCACGACACAACCTATCTTGTGAAAACCTTTTGTTTATATTAAAAATATATAATATTCCAAGATTAATGTTATTGTTATAATTTATGAGTAACAATAATAAAACAAAGTTATTGTGTTATTCAATTTACCTCTTTAATGAGATATATGAGCTTGATGGGATGAACACAGCTTTTGAATATTTGGTGTTAATAAAAAAGTTCAAAGGGTCTTCTGCATAATTTTAAAAAGCTGGCCAGTTTCACACTATAAAATTATTTGATAGCCTCATTCTACTAATTATGTATGGCTATGAGAGTGAAATCTGGAATTTATAGGAAGGGACAGAATGTCAATATAAATCCTGCACCTCCAGTTCTGTAACTCTGTGCATCCACTGAAATTCCCCCAAACAATGGAGCTTGGATGTTTCCCTTACAGCTCATCATACTAAAAGATATTTTCAAATGCTGGTGTCACCTCACAGTAACAGCAGCACAAACACCTTCCACTGCCAGGCACATTGTGAACTAAAATCCCACCCTCATTAATCCCCATATCCCACCCTCATTAATCTCCACTGGCTACCCATTCATTCACGCATTACCTACAAGACCCTTACCCTCATCCACAAAAGTATTACTAATGAACATTACAACTGGCTAAACCCCCCCTTCCTCCCACGTACCTCTACCAGACCCACCCGATCTTCGCTCCGTGGAACCCTTATTCACCCCTCTATAAAATCCACAAGACTTATGTCCACCACCAAACGGGCCCTCTCCCTAGCAGGCCCTTCCCTCTGGAACTCCATGCCCCTTGACCTTCGTACCGAAACCTCCACACCCACCTTCAAAAAGAAACTCAAAACCTGGCTCTTCCTCCAAGCATACCCCCAATCACAATCTTCATCATCCCTTACAAACATCCTCACCCAACCGCCTACCCCCACCAACACCCCCTCTTCAGGACATACTCCCTGCACCCACCCCCCCCAATGAACTTCAAAACTAAAATTTCAGTTAGTACCCACCCCTCCCCCCCAATCATTGTTCCTCTGCGCTTATACTAGCCTGTAAATAATCTATGTGTTTATCACATTTTCCTCAAACCCCTGTACATACCTTTCCTCATGTATCCTTTTCCCCCTCCCCCCTCCCTCTCTCTTTGTCTTGTCTACCTATATACCTCTCCTCCCCACCTATTTATCTTGTTTATTGCTATGTTACTGAGTTTATTGTTACAAACTGTTCTTTGTAAAGGCTTTGCCTATATATCCTTGTTTGTAAGTTATCTGTAAACCGGCACGATGTGCAAACGGTTGCCGGTATATAAAATAAAATAAATAAATAAATAAAATAAAACCTTGCAAAAAAGACACTCAAAATCTATACTGCAATCCCATTGTAACATAACAGTAATAACACCAAGGACTCAAACAACAATAACCCTACCTGTGAAAAAGCATGGGTAAATATTACACTGGGTCCTAGAATACCAATACACCACCTATTGAGGAAACAAAACAAACCCGATTGCTATAGATCCCTATGCTAGCAGAATCTCTCATCATGGTCACACACACAGAGCAGAGACAGACCCTCACCAAATACAGAGTACAAAATAAAGGAGCACAAATTAGACAAAAACTGAAATGGAAACTCCAAGAAGCCAGACTGTGTATTAACAATGGAAAAACAGAACCACCATTCCTCATAAAACAAACAAAATCAAGAAACATAAAGCATCAGTTATAATAGTAAAACCATACTAATAAAAGAATATTTTAAAACTACTGATAAATAGAATTTCTATTAATTAAAATCATATACATTTTTTACAATTTCCCAGAGGTTATCCTCTCTCACACAGACTCACATGTCCATTCTCTCTCACACATACACTGTCACATACATACACATTCATGCTCTTATACCCACCATAACCTCTCGCTCTCACAGACACTGACACACTCTCAGGCTCTAAGACACTCTCTCCCCCTCCACACACACCCCACACACAAACTCTTACTTCCCTGGATTTTCTCATACACACTCTCTCTGGCTCCCTCACATACACACAAACACACAAACCCAGGCAAGCTCCCAGTCATTCTCACACACTAAAACTGACCCCCAGGCAGGCTCCCATTCATTTTCACACCACTCCCTCACCATCCCCCAAGGCAGGCACCCATCCATTCACACACATACACCCCCAGGCAGGCACCCATTCATACACATGCACACACTAAAGGCAGACCCCCTCTCTTTCTTTTGCCAGCAACCTCGGAGCCTCTCTCATTCCTCTGCTGCCACTGATGCCGCATGGCTATTGGGGAGGCGCTGATTGCTGCTATTGGCACTGAAGCCCATTCTGCTGCCTCCTCTGTGCAGGCCCTGTGGGTTTCCAGTTCCTCCATGTTGATCTCGTACATTGTGAGATCCGCATAGAGAAAGTGCTACTCTTGACATTAACAAAGATTACATGTGCCAATCAGTAAAAAGTAATTTCTTTTTTTTTTTTTTTTTACCTTTCCTGTCTGATCTTAGTTTTCTAATTGGTTGGTCCCAGGCTTTTTTGTTCCACCTCCCCTTTCTTATTTTTTTGCCAATTCATTTCATATTGTCTTTTTTTCTATTTCTTTTCTCTCCATCTATCTTCTTCCCTCAAACATACAGTCAGGTTCTCATTCTCACATGCTTTCTCTCTCTCACACACACACACAGGCTCTCACTCTCACATGCTCTCTCTCTCTCATACAATCATTCATACACAGTCTCTCTCTTGCACATGCTGTCTGACTCTCACACACCCAGGCTCTCTCTCACTCCCACATGCTGTCTTGCTCATGCACAGGCTCTCACTCCCACATGCTGTCTTGCTCATGCACAGGCTCTCACTGTCACATGCTGTCTCTCTCTCACACACACACACAGGCTCTCACATGCTGTCTCTGCAAACATTGAGATCCTCACTCCCACACCCAATCTCTCAACTCACACAGGCACCCAATCTCTCAACTCATCTCATACACGCACACAATCTCTCAACTCAGCTAATACACGCACTCTACGGGCCCTCAGCCTCTCTCTTACCTCTGGGCCTCCTCTTCACGGGTCGCTGCAGGATCGGCTCTGCAGCGGCCCTGATCTTCTCGGGCTGATCCGATCCGCGGTGGGGGCCCTGCTACCGGGACTCTTCTCGCCCGCTGCAACAACGCAGCTCCTCTTCTGCACGCGGCTGCTTCATCTCCTTCCTGCCCATGCGGCTCCGGCAACATTTTTCTTCCGGGGCCGCGTGGGCAGGAAGGAGGCGGAGCACCTGCACGTTCAGACGTGCCCTTTTTCTTCAGGCCGTGGTGACGTGAACTCACCACGGCCTTACCGATCTTCCGGCTGTGTGCAGCACAACGATTCTTCGCTGCTCAGCCGCCAGTGGGATGAGCTCCACCGGCGGCCGCATTGGCTCCCACTTGCCGGTGTGTCACGTGCACCGGGCTTGCGCGACACACCGGCACACCTCAGGCGACACACCAAAGTGTCGCGACACACACTTTGGAAAGCTCTGTATTAGAGGCTTAAAAACAACCTGTGGGGCCCTGCAAGAAACAGTACCTGTAGCTCCAAAAACTCTCTGCAGCAGCTATGAGAGAGATGAAACATACCCCACAGGGTCTGTGGAAGAGATGAGTCTGCATGGGATCAGACTAAGTGGTCAGAGCTGCACATGCCCAGAAAGGCATGCTCAAAGCTTCTCAATGTTTTCCTCAAAGTTCCATGCCAGGCTCCATCTGATGTTACCATGTGGGAGATCTACCATCCTACTTGTCCTCAGAGAAATACTAGAAGTTGCTGGAGCTTTCTAGGAACCAACAATCAGGAAACATTTTTAATTACTCCTTTGCCCACAAGCTGAAGCATTGGAGAATCTGTTATAGAGAGAGTCTTAAATGACTATAAGAAAACCTTTTTCCTGAAATTGAGAGAAAAGGGGATCTAGCAATTAAAAGAAGCATTACTCTCTGCATCAACGGCAGGGGGTAGCAGGAAATTTGAATCAAACAATTACCAACAAGGGCCCTGAACTTGGTGATCGGTGAAACAGTTAAGTATGGGATATAAGTGTGGGAGCTTGCTGGGCAGACTAGATAGGACGTTTGGTCTTTTTCTGCCTTCATTTCTATGTAACTATGTATGTATCAATGAGCAGAGTACACCGTTCTTTAAAAGCATGTGGTATTATAAAGGCTCTCTGGGGGAAGTAGAGTCCTAGGCAGAGGGAAAAAAAGGAAATAAATGACTCCATAACCACCCAAACTCAAGGGAAAAGGAAGCCGTGGCATGAATCAGATGCCTGCAGCTGGGCTTGGAAAATGATTTTGCAAGTGGATGGAGGGTACAAAAGGTGATTATGCCAGAGAGACTGGGGGGGGGGGGGGCACAGGCGAGTAGGGAAAGTGATTATGTGCCAGAAATGAAACCGGTGCCAGATGTGCTGAGACATGAGAAAGTTTGGGAACCACTGGTCTTATAAAGGTATTGAAGTGTTTAATCCCAGAGTGGGCTAAATTTGTATGCTGCTGAATTGTAAACAATTTTTTTTAATGGCCTTTTCATATTAAACATTGTCATAAGCTGAAGAAAGAAAAATAAAAATCTGAAGATTAGATCAATCAGGAAAGCATGAAACCTTCACACAGTATAAAAGTCACACAATGCATCTTGAAAGTGTTAGACATAATACCTGGAAAACAAAGCTGTGGTAAGCCAAGAAGATCCACATCCTTTGGGATACTAACATCTTCAGTAACCAGTTCTTTCTGCTCCCCATTTGTACTGTCTACATTTTCAGCTTTTGGTTTTTCTTTCTTTTTTCGAAAAGAACGCCTTTTTGCTGTCCTGTTAAAGCTATTATAATTTGTTTGAGATGTCTGTGTTTCATCCTTCACAACAAATGGAGGCACAAACACAGAGAGAACTTCTGGATCAAAAGAATGGACTTTCATGCCTCCTCCTCTCTGAACAATCTGGAAAAGCAAAAGACATTTTATTGATTTTAATCATATTGTATTTTAGCAAATGGTCAGAGGACTAAGGAATAATAAATATTTTAAGGCTAAGTGGAAAAAAAACAAAAAAAATGCAAATACATGAATACTAGATATAGAAGCACTAAAAATTAAAACATGAAGTTGCCTGCCAAAATGTCACATCTTAAACAAATATGTTCTCTTGGCAAATAGATGAAAAGTGAAATTCAACACAATGTAAAATCTATGCAATAGTTAGAAAAATATACACATAAAAGGTAAATAGAAAAATAGGAACACAGGATCTAACGGCAGACAAGTATTATAAGGTCCACTTACTGCTTAGTCCTATTCCTTTTGCAGTGCTACAGATGCCAACTGACATCAGACTCCCTCCACTTCTTCACAACTAGAGATCCTCTACGCCTAAACCACAAATGCACCATCTGTCACATGTGGCCCTACATTTAAAAACTTCGGAGACCCCTGTACTAGACCTTTAGAGACAAACCCACAACTTCCTTGACCCTGAAGGTAGATAAAACGCACTTCCTACATGCATTAGAACTAAAATGACACTATAAGACTGTTTGATATCTTATAGGAATGCCTTGTAATTACTACTACAATCTATTGATTTACTGGGACATTTTGTATTTTTACCTAGCTTAGTCCTGTTAGTTTAATCAAGTTTAAGTCCTTACTGAAGTCTGCTTCAGACTTAAATTGTCAAGCTGCTACAACCACAGGTTTCTGTTTCCATACTAATAAAATTTACCCTTGGCAGGGTACAACCTACTATTCAAAAAGGCAGGTAATAAATCAGATACTTTGGAATGAGGGAAAAGGACAGATTTCTCTCATCCATTCTCCACAGTTCCCACCTCTCTCATGAATTCTGTCTCCCTTCCTTCCCATCCATTGTCCTCTACTCTATTTCCTGCCCTGCCCTCCCCCCTCTACTTCCAGGATTGTGCATTCATTGCTGGGCTCTGTATTTCCTATACAAACCCTATGGTTAACCATGAAAATTTAAAGTTAGAGAAGGCACTTCAAACAAGGCTGCCAACTTCAGAGAAACCTTGTTATTGGCAGCCCAACTTTTTACTGTCGGTAAAAAAGTCTAAAGTGTCTCTGGGAAGGAGGAATTGTTTTGATGATCTTTCTTTCTGTGCTATTGATCATGTTCCAATACATTGGCGTTGAGGCGATCATGAACTGCTTTTGTTACAAATCTTAGAGCACAGTCCAGATGTATTCTATGCATCAAGCAAGGTGGAAGAAAGGCAAAACAATTATCAGCATGGTTAAAAGTTGAGGTGAAAGGCTATTTTAGCCAAAAAAAAAAAAGCTTCAAAAATTGGAAGAAGGATCCATCTGAAGAAAATAGGAAAAGCATAAGAGTTATCAAGTTAAAGCGTAAAACACTGATTAAGGCAGGCTAAGAGAATTTGAAATGAAGTTGGCCATAGAGGCAAAAACTCAAAAACTTTTTAAAATATATCCGAAGCAAGAAACCCGTGAGGGAGTCTGTTCGAGCATTAGATGACAGAGGGGCCCTTACAGAAGATAAGGCCATTGCAGAAAGACTAAATTAATTTTTTGCTTCTGTGTTTACTAATGAGAATGTTGGGAAAATACCAGTTCCAGAGATGGTTTTCAAGGGTGATGCTTCAGATGAACTGAACCAAATGACTGTCAACCTAGAATATATAGTAGGCCAGATTGACAAGTTAAAAAGAGTAGCAAATCACCTGGACCGGACGGTATGCACCCCAGGGTTCTGAAGGAACTAAAAAATTAAGTTTCAGATCTAGTAATTAAAATTTGTAACCTATCATTAAATCATCCATTGTACCTGAATATGTAAAAAGGGTTCCTGGGGCAATCCCGGAAACTATAGACCAGTGAGCCTGACTTCAGTGTCAGGAAAATATTGGAAACTATTCTAAAGATCAAAATCAAAGAGCATATAGAAAGACATGGTTTAATGGAACACAGCATGGATTTACCCAAGGCAAGTCTTGCCTCACAAATCTGCTTCTTTTTTTTTTTTTTGAAGGGGTTAATAAATGTTTATTTTATTTAGCCTTATTTATATACCGTTTACCAGTGAAACACACAGACCAAAGCGGTTTACAATAGTAATAATAAAATAAACTTTAAATCAAAACTATATTAGAAATTAAATTGGTTGAATAAAAATAAAATAAAAATTAGAAAATTAAAACAAAGTAAGAATAAAAAATACAATATATTATGTAATCAATAAAATTAAAGTGATATCATAGAAAGAATTGGCCACTTACAATTAAAAACTAAAAGATCAGAAATAAATTAAGTAGACAAAATCATTTTACATTAGTAGTATTCAAGACCTGAAAAAAGGATAATTTGAGCGTACCTGACCTTACTTACGGCTCGATACAGTAAGGCCGCGGTAAAAACAGTGCGGCAGTGTCAGGCGCACCCTTCCTCCCCGCACGCACAGTTCTCCTGACCTAACGCCTGATTCTCTCTTCTAATCGCATGCAAATGCATGCCGCGGCTGTGAAGCGTTAGGGAAGGGTTATGCCCGCGCAACCCATTTTACTGTATAGGCGCTGTAACAGCGCCTATACAGTAACCTGGGTGCGCTGGTACCTGTCATTTCAAATGACATTTGAAATGACAGGCACCAGGAAGTGTAAAAAAGTGTAAAAAGTGTAAAAAAACAAAAAACCTGTGTGTTATATAAAAAAATAAAAAAAATTTAAATACCTGTCGGAGGGCCGTGGGTCCAGGCGGCCGGTGGGCGGCGGGCAGCCATCAGTGGCATCCGGTAGTCCCTTCTCCCAAAATCGCACGGGCGGGTCGGCAGCGGGGGGGGGGGCGGCAGCAGGATCCGGGAGCGGCGGGTAGGCAGCAGCGGGGTCCGGGGGGGCAGCGGCAGCAGGATCCAGGGGCGGCAGCGAGATCCGGGGAGCGAGTAGCGGCAGCGTGTTCGATCGGGCAGGCAGGTAGGTGGCAAAAAAAAGATGGCCGCCTGCATGGGAAAAGCGTGCAATTGGCCGCTGAAGACGTGACGTCACGACGTTTGGCGTCACGGGGTGTGACGTCACGTCTTCAGCGGCCAATTGCAGCTTTCCCCCGTGCAGGCGGCCATCTTTTTTTCCCACCTACCTGCCCGATCGAACACGCTGCCGCTACTCGCCCCCCGGATCTCGCTGCCACTGCCGCCCCTGGATCCTGCTGCCGCTGCCCCCCGGACCTGGCTGCTGCCTACCCGCCGCTCCCGGATCCTGCTGCCGCCCCCCCCCCCCCCGCTGCAGACCCGCCCGTGCGATTTTGGTGCTCATCCAGGCAGGGGGAGCCGGAGGTCGTTCGCCGTCGGCTCCCTCTGCCTGGATGAATGCCCGTGCGAAATCGGGAGGAAGGGAGAAGGGACTACCGGATGCCGCTGATGGCTGCCCGCCGCCCACCTGGACCCACGGCCCTCCGACAGGTATTTAAAATTGTTTTATTTTTTTATATAAACACAGGTTTTTTGTTTTTTTACACTTTTTACACTTACCGTAGCAGGCCCGAGCCTTGCTACTTTTTCGTTTGTTTTTTTTTTGCTTCGGGAGGAGGGGACCGGACAGGGCTGCAGGAGACCGGACGGGACCAGGGCGGGTAAGCAATGTTTTTACACTACACTAACTCCTACTAGGGGGAGGCGGTAAACTAGCAGGTTAAGGCCGCTGCAGAACAGCGGGTTACGGAGGAGATAATATCAGCGCCCGTTACAGTATCGCAGGGGAATAGCTAATTCCTTCATTATACAGCTTTTTCGTTCATTTACATGCTGGGTGCGGAAAGGGTTTAGGAAAGGGTTTAGGAAGCGCTAAGGACGCGTGAAACTGGAGACTGTATCGCTGGATGGCCTTACTCGTCTGTATTGTGCGCTCCCAGCACGTTACAGACGGGGAATCTTTAACTCAATGTTACTGTATCGACCTGCCTATTTGGCTATGGGGTTCGAATTCCTTAAATGCTTCCTGGAAAAGGTAGGTTTTCAATGCCTTCTTAAACTCTTTTCGACTGCATATTAACCTTAAAGGATCTGGCAAAGCATTCCATAAAATGGGACCAGCAACTGAAAAAGCTCTATTCCTTGTCACGTGGATAAAGGTGAGCTAGTAAATGTAGTTTATCTGGATTTTCAGAAGGCATTTGACAAACTGCCTCATGAGAGGCTTCTAAGGAAACTAAAGTCATGGGATAGGACGCGAAGTCCTTTCGTGGATTACAAACTGGTTGAAAGACAAAACAGAGAGTAGGATTAAATGGTCAATTTTCTCAGTGGAAAAGAGTGAACAGTGGAGTGCCTCAAGGATCTATTCATGGACTGGTGCTTTTCAATATATTTATAAAATGATCTGGAAATAAATACAAGTGAGGTATTCAGATTTTCAGATGATACAAAATTATTCAGAGAAGTTAAATCACAAGTGGATTGTGATAAATTGCAGGAGGACCTTGCAAGATTGGAGGATTGGGCATCCAAATGGCAGATAAATTTTAATGTGGACAAGTGCAAGGTGATGCATAGAGAAAAATAATCCATGCTGTAGTTACACGATGTTAGGTTCCATATTAGGAGCTAACACCCAAGAAAAAGATCTAGGAGTCTGTGGATAATACATTGAAATCATCAGCTCAGTATGCTGCAGCAGTTGAAAAAGCAAACAAACAATGTTAGGAAGGGAATGGTGAATAAAATGGAAAAAGTCATAATGCCTCTGTATTGCTCCATGGCAAGACCGCACCTTGAGTACTGTGTACAATTCTGGTCACCACATCTCAAAAAAAGGTATAGTTGCGATGGAGAAGGTACAGAGAAGGGCAACCAAAATGTCAAAGGATATGGAACATCTCCCTATGAGGAAAGGCTAAAGAGGTTAGGGCTGTTCAGCTTGAAGAAGAGACGGCTGAGGGGGGGATATGATAGAGGTCTTTATGAATCTGTTATTTACACTTTCGGACAGTAGAAGGACTAGGGGGCACTCCATGAAGTCAGCAAATAGCACATTTAAAACTAATCGGAGAGCTCTTCCGGTGATGATGTCACCAGGAAGACAGAAGAAATCTGAGCTCCGCAGTCCCCCGCCGGCCTCCCCCCGATAACCCCACAATAGAGTGGCGATTTGAGCGGCCCTCAACTCGGGGGGGGGGGGGGGGACGGACTTTGGAGATCGATGGGACCCAGAGACTGCCGATTCGGAACCAAACTGAGGTAGATGGTGGCAGATTCGGCTGGGGGTTGAGGCTACCACGGCGCATCCAAAATGGCGGCCGGCATGCTGCAAGGCCCTCTCTTCCCACAGATGCAAGTGAGCGATCCCGTGGCGTTTCCTCTCCGGAGACACCCCGAATACCTCCCTGCTAGCCTTGGGATCTTGACAGGGCAGTGGACGGAAAATATTTGAGGGCGCAACTGCCTGGCCATGATGGTAACTGCCCTCACAAGGTACTGTAACTGAGTTCGCTTGGGGATAGAAGGTCGGATCCCTATGAGTGGCAGCACTGCTAAAATTTGGGAGCCCCTGTAACTTCTGTCCTCCTCCCTTCTGCTGGTGTGGAGAGGAGATGGACTGCACCTTCTAAGTGTTCCATGGTAGTCTCCTGCCTAGCCCCACTGAGGCCCGGCTTAAGAGGGTTTCTACCACTGAAGGCAGCAGCTGACTCCGCTCCAGGCTTTTATTCTTAAAATCAGCTAGCCTGCTTGGACTTCTCATCCCAGATCTCTCATCGGTGCGAGCCTGACATCCCACGTTTGCCCCCTTGTCCTGGGGGCCCTCTTACTGTCTGGAGGAGGGGGCGATGCGACAGAGGAGTGCACGGAAGAGTGTCATCTGCCACTCTCGTCCCCCTGCTGCCAAGATGGTGGAAGCCCCTGCAGTCGCCAAGGTTTTGGACTTGCTGTCTGTGGATGCTCTGCTTCAAATCTCTCAAAGCGTCACAGCAGCATTAGATCTTCGCCTTACTAAGATACAGGCCTCTATGGAAGACATCAAATTGGCCTTGGAAGGTCAAACTAAAAGACTGGACGAGGCGGAGCACGTCCTGTCGGAACATGGAGACCGCTGGGCGAGTCACAGCGCCATGTGGAGGTGCTGCAAGCTACCTAACTAGACCTGCTAGCAAAAATTGAAGATTTAGAAGACAAATGTCTGAGGAATAACATCCGTATCATTGGGGTTCCTGAGTCAGTTAAGGACAGTGAGTTGCCTGAGTTTGTGGAGACCTGGCTGCCGGGGCAGTTGGGCCTAGAGCTCTCTACGGCCCCGATGGTCTGTGAAAGGGTTCACGGAGTTGGGAGTGCTGCATGAAGGGGCCGCAAGGCCCAGACCGGTGCTGGCGAGAATCCTGAATTGGACTCACAAAACCCAGGTCATGAGGGCTTCCAAGCAACAGGCTGCCATAGATTACCAGGGCCACAAGAAATTCTTCTCTTCAACGACTTTTCGGCGACTACGACAGCGCAACGGAAGAATATGTCCCCGGCATTACACAAACAAGTCATAAAATTTGGACAGCTCTATCCGGCCAAGTTGCGTGTCTTCCATGATAATAAGGTTCTCTTTTTCACCTCTAGAGATGACGCAGAAAAGTTTATAGCCACCTTGCCCATCGCCGGTGGAGAATGATGACCAGTCTTTGATAAGTTGTCTTACCCGCTATCTTAATGATGGAAGTTTGCTGCCGGCTCGAACTCCTGTTATTCGGGATATTCTCCCGCGCTTGCTGACTGTGGGAATTTCTCTCTTGTTTGTGTCATCAAGAAATGCTATGGCCTGACCTGCGTTTGATACTAGAGTACTTGGAATGGGACCGGGGCGTCGCAGCCTCTTGGGGTTGAGGACCTCACAGCTCCACAAACACTTTAAGATTCTGCCGTTCTTGACCGACTGTTCTATAAGGTTGTTACTGTTCGGGGGAGGGGGGGTGGGAGTAGCTCTGAGCCTCTTGGGGCGTGTGGATGTGGTGTGGATCGTGTGTGTATGCGTCTGGGTGTGGCTGGTGTGAATGGTGTGCCTGGGATGCATGGCTGTGTTTGTTGGGGATGGGGTTACTGGGAACCTTGGGAGACACCCCTCTTGAGATGGATATGAGGCAGTTTTTAATGGACAATGACATACGTCTCTTGCTGCTGTCCTCATACGATCCTGGAGGCTCAGGCTGGGGAGCCAAGGGATTTTTGCTAATCGCATCCACTCAAATATTTTTTGCGGATGATTCTTAGGTAATCCCTAACATGGCTTCGGTAAAATTTACATCTCTCAATGTAGACGGCATACATTCCCCTATCAAACGGAAGAAATTACTCATGGCCTTTAAGCATATGGGGGTCACAGGTAGTGTTTCTTCAGGATACTCACTTGTCGGCGGGTGAACATGCAAAGTTACAGAGAGAATGGGTGGGACAGTGCTTTTCCTCCTCATACTCCTCTCGAAAGAGAGAGGGGTGACTATATGCTCCTAATGTTTATCAGCATGAGTTTTTTTACACATCTCCTGGGAATTCTGGGGGAACTTTCTGATATTCACAAGGGCCCTAACTTTTTGTGTCAGGAACTGCACCTGCTGGACCCATGGAGAGCTTTACACCCTGGAGAACAAAATTACACTTTTTTCTCCCACCCTCATGGGTCTTATTCCCGATTAGATTATTTTTTGATCTTGGAGCTCCTGTTCTCCAGAGCAACAGCCGCCTCCATAGGCACGATTGCCCTATCTGACCATGCACCGGTATCCGTAACTGACTCACTTGGGCGAACCCCTAAACCCCCCTTCTCTTGGCGCATGCCCCCGGGTTTGTTATTGGATAAAGAGTTCTCCCGCTTTCTCACAGAACATTGGGAGGAATATATGCTTCTCAATTCTACTCCTGACATAGCACCCCGGGTTATATGGGAGGCAGGAAAGGCAGTTATGAGAAGGCACATTATAGCCTATGTTGCTACCCAAAATAAGAAGCGCAACGCCACAATCCTTAAGTTAACAGAAGAACTAAAACAAGCCCAGCTCCGGCATATCAAAACAATGTCGGAGACTAGTAAGCGCAAAGTGGAAAGAATATGGGAAACTCTGCAAGCGCTCCTATTCCAACGAGCTTCCAAATCTATGAGATATTACAAATATCAGCTGTACCACTATGGTAACCGGCCCAGTAAATTGTTAGCCAGTTTGGTTAGAGCACGTGGCCCTAAATCCCTCATCACTAGTATCAAAGATAAAACTGGGGCCTGTCAGATAACTCCCACAGCCATTGCAGACCGCTTCCTTGAATATTACAGTGGGCTTTATGGGGAGAAAACTAGCCACCTACCTTCAAGAGAGGCTTTCTTTTCTAATTTTCCATGGCCTAAGTTCACTGAGGCGCAGCTCCTCGTTAAATATGCCCATAACGGATACCGAAATTCATGCCATTATACATGGCCTAAAAACAGGAAAGGTAGCTGGCCCGAACAAGCTCGGAACTGAATTTTACAAGATTTTGAAATTCCCAATTCTACCTGTGCTACGGCCATATTACAATAGTCTAGTCCAGGGGGCCTCTGTTAATCCCATGGAAAACCAATCTACTATAGTCTTACTCCCTAAACCTGGGAAAGATTCACAGAAAGTGGGCTCATACAGGCCCATATCCCTAATCAATGGGGATTTAAAATATACTAGCAGCAGTATTGGTGGCCAGATTGAATCTCCTATTGCCTTCAGTAATTCATGCAGACCAAACAGGCTTTATTAAAGGGCGACAGGGAGTTAAAAGTGTGAGGCGATTGATTGGTCTTCTAAGCTTTCACCCGAAGACTGAGGCCCTGGTGCTGGATGCAGAGAAGGCCTTTGATTCCCTCTCGTGGGATTACTTGTTTTGGGCTTTCCAAGCATATGGTATAATGGGCTCTTTTCTATCATGGCTGCAAGCATTGTATGCTAACCCCAGTGCCAGGTTACTTATTAATGGTGCCCTGTCGGAGTCCTTTTCTATTTTATGTGGGGTCCATCAGGGATGCCCTCTGTCCCCCTTTTATTTATGCTGGCGCTGGAGCCTCTGGCTATTAAGCTGCGATTGGAGGATGGGTTCCAAGGCTTCCATATCGGCCGTCAGATGAAGTTAGCGATGTTCGCTGATGACATCCTACTGTTTGTGGGGCAACCCCGGACTAGCGTCCCTGTCATTACCCGCTATTTTAACTTATTTCAATCCATAGCGGGCTTAACCATCAACTTTTCTAAGTTGGAGGCGCTAGCCCTAGACCCTGGAGTACAACATTGGCCGGGAGGGTTCCCTATTATGTGGGCTCAGAATAAAATAAAATACCTGGGGGTCTGGATCTCAAGTGACCCTCTTTATCTTTATGACCTGAATATAAAAAGTACACTGGCAGAGTTGGATGTCCAACTTAAAGCGAGGCACTCCTTACCTCTCTCCCTCTTCGGCAGAAGTGCTCTCCTTAAGATGGTGCTCATGCCCAAGCTACACGTTGCCCTGTTGGCTCACCGGTAGAGACATACAATGGTTGCAGTCTTCATTTCAAAAATTCCTTTGGGCGGGGAAAAAAGCGAGATTATGTTATCAAGTGATGATGCACCAGCGAGGGGAGGGGGGCCTGGGACTGCCACATGTCCGGGTATATAATGTAGCCTTCCAACTTCGCTATGAGGGGGAGTGGCTCCTTGATGAATATGCATATTGTGAGGATGGGCTTGTTATTAGCATGGTCTCTCCCTAGTCCCCCCCTGTATATTATGCAGGCTAGTACCAGGGCATATCGAGCCTTGTTGGGTAACCCGGATTTTCCCCCAGGTCGTGCCAGTTATTTCATTTTTGATGCCTGGCTACAAAAAGGACTGCCGTTCATCTTCCACTTCTATGCCAATGACTCGCCGGTAGTAAGAGACTTTGCATCTTTGGCCAGAGACTATGGTTTACAGTCTAAACATGTTTATGCGTATTTGCAGACATGCCATTATCTCCAATCCTTCCGCTGGACTGAGGAATCCTACCGCTGAGAGTCCACTTTTACTCAACGCTTTTTTGATGGGGCCTTAAAGCGTAATACCATCAAAGGCTGGTGCGAGTTCGGCAGAACATATCACTCTGTACCCCATATGGAATCTGTAGCCCGGTATTGGACTGAGGCGTGGGCGATAGATATCCCCACTACTTACTTGCTTTCCTGTTTTAAGCTTATGCCTAAAAGTTTACCAGACCTATCCTCTCCACGAACTGCAATTTAAGATCTTACACCACATATTCTGCGACGATGTTCACCGCTGCCGTATGGGGAAATTGCTCTCACCTAAGTGTATTAAATGCCACCAAGAGACTGGCACTTTGGCACACCGGCTGTTTACCTGCCCTGTTCTGCGACCATTTTGGACGAAAGTGCTTGAAGTGGTTGCTCAATGCACAGGCTCCACTATTGGCTGGACAGGCAAATTACTTCTTTCTGGTTTACGGGGTGTTCTCCCCTCTTACAAGTTATCTCTGGATAAGTTTGGCCATAATGCAGTGCTATTGGCGTGTCGCACGATCTTGGCTGACTGGATAACGCCGGGCATGCCACCCAACCTGCGGGCCTGGTATGGTCGGCTTGCATCCTCAATGCAAATGGAACGGTTAGCTGCATTGAACAGCATGAGAGAACAGGATTCGATTTACAAGTCTTGCTGGTCCACTAGTTATACTCTACTCCCGATGGAAATTCAATCCACTCTACTTGCCACTGGATATCACCCTTCCTGGACCTGACTTATCTCCTGTGCCTACTGGACTGATACACAAAATAGCGTTTGGTCTGCAGTCAATGTGCAGTAAGGCGAGGCATAGACCTTAAATGACGTTCGATATTTACCTTTCTATGATTACCTGTTGAAGATTGCAATAGGGCTGTCTCTCCTAGGGGTTGGTGGGGGGGGGGGGGGGGGAGTTGTGAGCAGTGTGGGAGAATATCTGTGGTATGAATGGGTTGTGTGGGACTGCCTGAGTTTGGTTTGATCACTATGGTCCGTGGACCTCAAACAGCGTGTACGCAGGGTGGTGTTCAAGTTGGTTCAAATAATTAAGGGGAATAATCCTGTATTGCAAAGCAGCATCAATCTTTGGTTTATATTGTACCTTCCCTTTCCCCTAGATACAGTTTTGGTTGTACCTGCGTTGCTTATTAATAAAAATGATTTTGACAAAAAAAACACTAATCGGAGAAAATTCTTTTTCGCTCAACATACAATTAAGCTTTGGAATTTGTTGCCAGAAGAGGAGGTTAATGCAGTTAGTGTAGCTGGGTTTAAAAAAGGTTTGGATAAGTTCTTGAGGAAAAGACCATTAACTGCTATTAAGTTGTCTTAGAGAACAGCCACTGATATTATTGGCATTAGTAGCATGGGATCTACTTAGTGTTTGGGTACTTGCCAGGTACTTAGAGCCTGAATTGGCCACTGTTAGAAACAGGATGCTGGCTTGATGGACCCTTGGTCTGACCTAGTATGGCAATTCTTATGACCCGCTTCAAAGTCTCTGAATTTACATTTATTTATTACATTTATTTATTTATTTATTTTTAGGTTTTTATATACCGGAAGTTCCTGTATACAATACATATCACTCCGGTTCACAATTAACAGAGAAAACTATCGCCGGGAAGGCGGTTTACATGGAACGTACATGGAACATGGAACATATCGAATAAACTATAATAAAGTACAATCTAATTTAAAACAACTGAAATAAACTTAGGGAATAACTTGGTACATGTAACTGAAGCAAGATGAAACCCCTCCAGATGATTCAAAACTCTGCAGCTAGAATCCTTACCAATACAAATAAAAGAGACCATATAACCCCCATACTAAAACTCCTCCACTGGCTGCCTATTAAGCAAAGGATTCTCTATAAAGTATACACAGCAATTCATAAATCTATTTACAACATATCCCCACTCCACTTAAGTACCCAACTTCGTTTTCACTCTTCATCTAGACCTATCAGAGGAGCTTATAAAGGCACACTCTATGTTCCTTCAACAATATCCTTACATCAGAAACGTACCATCTCTTTAGCAGGACCCGTCCAATGGAACATGCTCCCGCCAGACATCCGCCTTGAGATCTGCTTCGCTTCCTTCAAAAAGAAAATTAAAACCTGGCTCTTTAGCCAAGCTTTTCCAGAACTTTGATTATTTTTTACCTCCAGCTATCAAGATTTTCTCACCATCGCAATCCCTTCTGCAGATCACATTTATCTTAGACAATTACGCCTTATTTTATGATTTGGTTTCTCAAAGAGACTATACAATTTTCTCAATGTTATTTTTCGAACCTGTTTTCCATGTTTTCCAAGTTCTATAACCTTGTTATATGTACCGCCTCTTGGCGTAATTTTTATGTTTCAATGTAAACCGATGTGATCTGTATTTTAATACAGGAACACCGGTATATAAAAATCTAAAAATAAATAAATAAATAAATGAACATTACATTATTGCTGCAAGGCAAGGCTGGATGTTTGTTCTTATTGCTATTAGCTCTCTGGGAAAGCTTGATGGAATAGCCAAGTTTTGAGTTTCGCCTTGAAAGTAATGTGGCATGGTTCAAGACAGAGGTCTGGTGGGAGTGAGTTCCAGAGAGACGGGCCCGCTGTGGATAGAGCACGTTTTCTCAGGGTAGATTTTGCAGGTTGTGTGATCATTCTATTCTGGTATGCCGTTCTGGTTGGTTTGTTAGAAGAGTGTAGTTGAAGCTGGAAAGTTAGGTTGAGTGGGGAGATGTTGTGAAGGGCCTTGTGAATCATCATGCACATACATGTTGGGGATAACTGGATTTTGTTGGCTAATTTGATTTTTTCTAGAATAATTAATTCTCTTGTATGCAGGACATACTCGCCAGCACCGAGGCAAAGGATCACATGTCTGAGATAGTTCAAACAAAAAGACTGATGGCTCAGAAGGAAGCACGTGTATGGGAACCATTGCGCACTCTAAAGCTTCTACTGAGCTATGACAGATGGGTCCATTTAGTGCCATCAGACGTCGTCATCCATATAGCATGGCTAATTCAATCCTTCCTGTAAACGTAGAACCAGTAGTCCCACATGTCAAGCAAAGCTTTCTAGACTTTTCTACGATTCTACATCAGTCCTGGATGAGGACATCCATTTGTGTCACTAATCAGCTTTTTTTTTTTTTTTTAAGTGGAGAATGGAAGTTCAAAGAAGCGGAAGGAAACTGCAGGACCAAAAAAAATTAGCCTATGTGAGAAAGCATTAACAAATATAATGAATTCTATGCAGTGCTATAATTAGTTTGACAGATACAATAGCAAGTAGGTAACATTGCTGCAATAAGAGCAGTCAAGTAGTCTGATCTTACAAGCCTCAGGATCCATAGTCCTACATGAGAATCAGATATGTATACAAGGTTTGGATACACTTACAGGCCGATTAAAAAAAAAAACCTGTGGGAGAGCCGGCGCTCCGTGTTGAGCACCCGCTCTCCAGAGGGGCGCCCAGGCACCTCTCCTGGGTGTGCGATTCTGTACTTAAATGGGCTGGCGCTAATAAGGAGGTGGCGGCTGTCAGCGGGTCCATCAACCAATGCTTAATTTTACCGGCATCTGTTTTCAAACCCGCTGACAGCCACGAGTTTGGAAAACGGATGCCGGCAAAATTGAGCGTCCCTTTTGAACCTGCAGAGCAGCGGGCAGATTTTTTTTTTTTTTAAAGAAGTTTTGGGGGGGGGGGGGGTTTAATTTTTGGGACCTCCGACTTAATATTGCTATGATATTGGGGCTTCCGGCGATGACGTAGAGGCGCCGGCAGCACGGATTTAGTGCTCCGAGGTCCCGCTCCCCAGCTCGGCGTCAAATCCCCCAAAAAACAGCGCGGAACGCCGCCGGTTGCTTGCCTGATATTTGGGGAAGGGTTGCAGAGGCTCCGGATCGCGCATTGGTGGCGCGGGGAATGCGGCAGAGAAGCGCACGAAAGGCTGTGGTGCGACGACCTTGCTTCCCCAAGATGGCGACGGCCCCTTCTCCCTCCTCCGGCGCGAAAGTTTTGGAAACGGTGTCGGAGGACGCTCTGCTGCAAATTTCTCAGAGCGTGACTGCTGCTTTGGATGTGAGGCTGATCCGGATTCAATCTGCCATGGAAGAACTTAAAGCGGCAGTGGAGGGCCAATCCAAGCGTCTGGATGAGGCGGAACACGTTTTGTCCGACCACGGTGATCGGATGGCAGAGGCTGAGCGCCACGTGGCCGATTTGAGCTCCCGACATCAGGAGTTGCTAGATAAAATAGAGGATCTTGAGGATCGTGGGCGCAGAAACAATCTTAAAATTGTGGGGCTCCCGGAATCGGTGAAGGATAGTGCGCTTTTGGACTGGGTGGAGAAGTGGCTCCCTGCGCAGGTAGGCCTGGGCATCCCTCCTAATGAGCTGCAATGTGAGCGGGCCCACCGGGTCGGACCCCTGCGGGAGGGGGCGGCCAGACCCAGGCCGGTGATGGTCCGGATTTTAAATTGGGATCACAAAACCAAACTGCTGCGTGCCTTCAAGCAAAAGGATTCGGTGGATTATAATGGTCATAAGATATTATTATTTAATGATTTTTCTGCCGCCACAGCAGCAGAGAGGAAACTGATGACACCGGCCTGCTCAGAGCTTTACAAGCGGGGGATAAAGTTTGGCTTGCTGTATCCGGCCAAACTCCGGGTGTTTCACAACAACAAAGTCCTCTTCTTTAACACTAAGGAGGAAGCGGATGGCTTCATTGCTGGGTTGCCTCAAGATGCAGGGGAGTGAGAAGGTTGCGTGTCCGGTTGGCTACATCTTCAGTCTTTGCTTACAGTTGGATCCCCTACCTATGTGCACCCCTGTTTTGGGAAGGGGGGGGGGGGGGTGATGGAGTTCGTACGGACTGCTTGCCACCATGTTTTGTTCGGTGTGGGACTTTCAATAACTTTTACTGTACGGATTTTTCTTTTTGACACTCTACAGCCCTTTGTTGGTGGTTTGGGCCCTGGCCGTCTCACCCCTTGGGTGGCGGGTGGGCGTGGTCTTGTTTCATTCTACTGGTTCTGAGGGTGCGTTCCCTTGTTTGTATCTGTTATTGTTTCTAGGCAGGGGGGGGGGTGGCGCTGGGTTGGGGAGTGGGACGGAGGGGGGTTTTCCTTCACCCATTTCTTGTGGATGGGGGGGGTGAGGGCTCTGTGCCTCCTTGAGCGGTTAAGTATATGTGTGGGTATGTGTGTATGGGTGTGTGTGGTGGGTGCGAATGGGGGGTTGGATAACTGGGTTGGTAGATGGAGGGGGGGTGGTATAATACGTGGTTGGAGCCCACTGGTTGGGTTCTACTGCCATTTAGGCGAGTTGCAGAGCGACATGGCGAAGGTTAGAGTTACCTCCATGAACGTGGATGGTATACACTCCCCGATAAAGCGGAAAAAGTTACTAACCATGTTTAATCGTATGCACTCCCAAGTCGTTTTCCTCCAGGAAACGCATTTAAACGATGAGGAACATCGTAAACTTAAGCGCGAGTGGGTGGGTCACTGCATTTATTCTTCTTATACGCCTCGTAAGAGGGGTGTAGCCATCCTTATCCACAGGCAACTGCCGTTTCACCTCACTAAAACCTGTCATGATAAGGAAGGTCGCTTTGTGATTGCAGCTGGGGTTTTGGGACACCAAAAAATTGCTTTTTGTAATGTTTATGGGCCCAATGTATATTCCCAGGAGTTTTTTTCGTCCCTGGTGGGGTTGCTGAGTGAGTTTCTGGACCATGTCCTGGTAGTTGGGGGTGACCTCAATGTTGTAGCTGATAATCAGATAGATCGTAAGCCGCCCAGACCTGCTGAGGCGCGGGGCCGTTCCTTGGGAGTTGGCTTTTTGTGCGACGAGCTGCAACTATTGGACGTGTGGCGGGTTCTCCATCCTGGCGAACTTGACTTTACCTTTTACTCTAATCCTCACCAAGTTTATTCGCGTTTGGACTATTTGCTTGTTTCTGATAAATGGTTCGCCAGGGTGGAGGAGGCGACCATAGGTGTCCGTTCGCTTTCGGATCATGCCCCGGTTTCTGTAGTGCTTCGGAGTGACCCAGGGGTTAGGCCCCCATTTTCATGGCGCATGCGCCCCGAGTTGTATTTTGATACGAAGTTCACTGCGCACCTTCAGGGGTGTTGGAAGGAGTACGTTACACATAACTCCACTCCGGATGTCTCTGCGGCCACCCTGTGGGAGGCCGGGAAGGCTGTAATGCGGGGGGAGATCATTGCGTATGTAGCCAAAATTAATCTGCAGCAGAATTCAGAAATCGTCCGCCTCACTCAAGTTCTTAAAGCCGCGCAACAGCGTCATGTGGTTGATATGACCCCGGATGCTAAGGGCCAGGTTGACCAGGTTCGGGATATGTTAAATGGTCTGCTTCACCAGCGGGCGTCTAAATCTCTTAAATATTATCAATATCAACTATATAAATATGGGAACCGGGCTGGCCGGCTTCTGGCTCACTTGGTCCGTCCCAGGAATCAACGGCAGGCTATTGTTGGTATCAAGGATTGCCGAGGCGTCCGCCAGACGTCTCCGGGGGCTATTTCGGCTCGGTTTTTTGAATTTTACCAAGAATTATATGCGGCGCGCCACAGTGATTCGTCAGTTAGGGAGACTTTGTTCCAGTCTATTGAGTGGCCTCGACTGACCGTGGCTCAGCTGGGGGATCTCAATGCTCCTATTACGGATCAAGAGGTCCATATGGGTATTCACAGACTTAAGCTGGGAAAGGCTGCGGGACGAGACGGCTTGGGTTCCGAGTATTACAAAATATTAAAATTCCAATTGCTAGCTCCTCTTGCGGCTTTTTATAATAATTTATTAGAGGTGAAGGCCCTCTCGCCTGAGCTGAATCATTCGGTTATAGTTGTTCTCCCCAAGCCCGGCAAGGATTCGGAGGAGGTAGGGTCTTACAGACCCATCTCTTTACTTAATGTTGATGTTAAGTTGCTTGCTGCCATTTTGGCCGCACGGCTCAGTGTTATTCTTCCCACTGTCGTCCATGACGATCAGACTGGTTTCATTCGGGGCCGCCAGGGGGTTCGCAATATGCGCCGCCTGCTCTCTTAGTTACTCTGTCGGGGCGGACGCGGTGATATTGAGTCTCGATGCTGAAAAAGCTTTCGACTCACTGTCCTGGGACTTCTTATTTTGGGCGTTACGTCAGTATGGATTTGAGGGGGCTTTTGTACAGTGGGTGGAGACTCTCTATAGCGCTAGCATTTTATTGAATGGGGCGGTAACTGCTTCCTTTGCTCTACATTGTGGGGTCCGTCAGGGCTGCCCCCTCTCCCCACTGCTTTTTATTTTGGCGTTGGAGCCCTTGGCCATACGTTTGAGGGAGGAGCCTCAGATTTGGGGGTTGCGGGTGGGTCATCAGTCCCTGCGCACTGCGCTATTTGCCGATGATATCCTGCTTTTTGTTGGTAAGCCCCAAGCCAGTGTTCCCGTGATTGTCACGCTATTTGACCAATTCCGAGCCGCGGCGGGTCTACGTATTAATTATGGGAAATCAGAGGCGTTGGCCTTAAATCCCCGGCTGCAATCCTCCTGGGTGGGCTCTTTCCCTTTTCGGTGGGCGACCGATCGGTTGAAGTATTTGGGTATTTGGATTTCGAGGGATGTACGACGCCTGTACGAGCTTAATGTTAGTAGCCTCTTGGATCGAGTACGCCTTCAGTTGGAGGCTTGGGCCCCTCTCCCCTTGTCCCTTTTTGGGCGTTGCGCTCTTATCAAACTGATCATAGCTCCAAAACTTTTATATGTGTTGTCTATGATTCCCTGTTGGCTGCGGGAACGGGACCTTAAGGGTGTGCAAGTGGCTATACAGCATTTTTTATGGAAGGGAAAGAGAGCCCGCCTTAGTTATATGACCCTGACCTATCCCCGGGACAAAGGGGGGTATGGTTTACCAGACTTTCGAATGTATAATGCTGCATGCCAATTGCGCTTCATAGGAGAATGGCTCACGGGGGAATATAAATACTGTGAGCGGGGGTTGATCTCTGGCATGGCTGCTCCCTGGTCGCCCCTGAGCCTTATTCAGTCGAGTGCGGCTGAACGTAGGCGGCTTGTCTATCCCAGAGTTTTGCTGTCCCCTTGTATTGCGGCCTGGCGGTGGTTGCGCCGACGGGGGGGAGTGAAGGGGGTGCTCTCGTTCCTGGTACCATTGACCGGCAATGTGGGCTTTTTACCTGGCCGGGATTGTGGGGCTCTATTTCATAAGTGGGCTGATAATGGCGTGATGTATGCTGTTCATTTCTATGATCCTGATACTTGTGTACTGTTGGACTTTGCTACTCTGGCTACCACTTATCGTCTCATCATTTTTTTGCCTACCTGCAAACCCGCCACTATTTGACTTCATTTCACTGGACGTCGGAGGTGGTGAGACAGGAGTCATCCTTTGCTAATACAGTCTTTGAGACGGCTAGTCTTGCCAACACTGTGAAAAGATGGGCTAAGCTTGGCAGAACAATGCAAATAACACCTCGCTTGGACTTTTTGGCGTCAAAATGGACGGCTGTTCTTGGTGAACCCATTTCAGCGACTTATTTGACGCTCTGTTTTGCAGCGGTGCATCGTCAACTTCCTGATATTGGGTTGCGAGAAGTACAGTTTCGCATTATTCACAGTATCTATTGTGACGATGTGCGACGCTTTAAGATGGGAAGTACTGACTCTCCTCTTTGTATTAAATGTGCCCAAGAGGAGGGCACATTGGTTCATAGACTGTATCATTGTCCTAGTTTGCAACCATTTTGGTCTACAGTGTTTGGAGTGATTACACAGAGCACTGGAACCTTACCACCTCACTCCGGGAAGTTTCTGTTGTCCAGCCCGCAGGCTTGTGCTGCAGAAGTGGGCTCCTCTAAGGATCGGTTTGGCCGAATTGCGACTCTGTTGGCCTGCCGTACTATCTTGTCGGGATGGGCGGAACCGACGACGGCCCCTTCTTCAGTGGCGTGGTTTCAGCGAATGGCTTTGATTCTGCAGATGGAGCGCTTGGATTTTTTGAAAGGACATCGGAAACCTGATCGTATATATGGAGAGTGTTGGACTAAATGTGTATTACTGTTGCCAGAGTCTGTTCAAGCTGGTTTACGGGAGAGTGGGTATACCAATGATTGGGTACAATCTATGGTCCCTGGGGGGCAGGGTGGGGCTCAGGGGGGGAGGGGTGGAGCGGTGTGACTGAAGTGTGAATGGGTATGTCTGTTGGCGGGCGGAGGGTGGGGGGAGGAGGGGTAGGTATGAGGAATTGCTGGGGAAGGCATATACCTGCTGGCTGTATCCGGCTACTCTTGTCTGGGATTGATACGGTATTGTAATTCCTAGTTGTCTGAGCTTGGTTTTGTTTAGTTTGTTCTAGGCTGGTTGGTTGTGTTTTTGCCAATAAAAATTATTCTGACAAAAAAAATATTGCTATGATATTAAGTTGGAGGGTGTATAGAAAAGCAGTTTTTTCTAGAGATGTGATTTGGCCGAACCTTTTGGTTCAGCCTTCATTACTGGCCCGCTGCAGGAAATTTCATTTTCCCGCAGTTCGAGCCAATTTTTTTGCGACCACCCTGAATTTCGGGGTTAGTGCGCACCAACGGGAGGCATGGCCATCCATTGCTCCTACCATGTGACAGGGGCTACTGGTGCCATTGGTCGGCCCCATCACAAGGTAAGGGCAAAGGGCCACCGGCGCCATTTTGATTACTAGCAGCCGATGGCCCAAGAGGGGGAGATAGCTCCCGGGACCCCCGCTGGACCACCAGGGACTTTTGGTAATTCTTGGGGGGGGGGAGGAAGAGGGTCAGGACGGTGGGGTTTTGTAATTAAATTTGAAAGGTTGGGTTTGGTGTTTTTTTTGTTTTGTTTTTTTTAATGTGCCCTTTCTCCCCCCCCCCCCCAAAAAAAAGATAGGAAATTCACACAAAATTGTGGGTTTTCCTTTCGTTTTGTCAGCCCCCCGAAATGCAACAAAATAGGAAATATCATCTTTGTTCCCTATTTCGTTGCAAACGAATGCACATTTCTAGTTTTTTCTGCTTTTCTGTACACTTACTCGGTGCCATTTGAAATTAACGCCTGCCTTTGGCTTGGCCGCACATTTTACTTTCTGTATTTTGGGTGACTAGCTAATAGGCTCATTAACATGCATTTGCATATTATGAGCGCTATTAGTTTGGAGGGGGCACCCGTTTTCCATGCGCTATTACCCCTTACAGTTTAAGGGGTAATAATAGCGCATCTAAAAAGCGTGTCCAAACGGGAGCTAAACGATGCGCTCGGCCCAGCGCACCATTCTGTACTGGCCTGTTAGAAAATGTGTAGCGTACAAGCATTAGTGTACTTGATGTGGCAGAATAAATGCGGAGATGTTGTTGCAATTGCAAGAAACAAAAAGATGTAGGACAGAACGAGATGGCATTAATTTGTACAGGCTATATGAGCTACGGCACGCTAAAACAGTTTCTAAATGGTGAACACTGATGTCTGTGGCAGAAGCAACTCTCTCCCTAGAAAAGCAGCTTTTTCAGGAAAATATTAGCATGTTTAAAAAGCAGGAAAAAGATTGGAACATTTGTGTAGGGTTACCTGGCACAGTACAAGAGGATTTGTTTCAGCTTTTTCTATATTTCTACAAGCATTAAAAAAAAAAAAAAAAAAAAAAAAAGTTTTACAAAAATGTCAAAATTACTTCCAGAGCAAGTATTAACAGTTGTACAAGTGCGATAGCACTTCAGCCCAGACTTATGCCAACCACAAGTAAAAGTAAATACAACTGAGATCTGAAGGTTACTAGAAACAAATAAAGAAGGTGTATATGTATTTCAGTGAATAAGTCTTTGTATGAATAGTTATGAACACAGCAGAATATCTAACTGGGGCATTAATGTTGGTTCCTGCACACTCAAATCTTTTTGCTTAATATTTCCCTTTTATAGCGGTTACTAGTGAGCAAAACCTGAATCTTACAATGCACCCTCCAGAAGCAAAAATGACTTTGGATGACTTGAGCTCTAAGGAAACTACGTTAGTTTAAAACCAAAATACACAGCCACAGGCCTAAGAATTCTATCACAAACGCTGAAACATTTGAAATTTTACACAGAAATCCAAATTCTCTCACTCTAAAAATCATCTGAGACTAACGGGAATGGAAAAATGTTTAGAAAATTTAGGCACCAGTCCAGCGTGGAACCCTTATGGACAGAAATTCCACACGCGAAGGGCAAGAATATAGCAGTGGGTAAAGAAAGAATGAAATGCTAGCAGAAATTTTAAAAGCAAATACATTTGGCAAAAAAGGATAATAGATTTCAATTACCGTGGTACTGACTGGGTCAACATTCCACTGGGACATACTAGAGAGGTTAAGATGCCATAAGGAAGAAATAGATGGAAATATAGAAACATAGAAATGATGGCAGAAGAAGACCAAACGGCCCATCCAGTCTGCCCAGCAAGCTTTCATACTTATTTTTCTCATACTTATCTGTTACTCTGACCGGTAAGGTCAGGGCCCTTTTTGGTAACTCTTTGGTTCTAATTTCCTTCCACCACCGCCAATTGATGTAGAGAACAGTGCTGGAGCTGCAATGTGAAGCCTAATTGGTTAGGGGTAGTAACCGCCGCAATAAGCAAGCTACTCCCACGCTTATTTGTTTGCCCAGCCTGTGCAATTTAGTCCTTGTTGGTTGTTTGAATATAAATCCTCTTTTCTTCATTCCCCCTGCCATTGAAGCAGAAAGCTGCTTGGAAAGTGAAGTATCAGGCTAGTATGCATTGAAAGTGAAGTATCAGGCTAATTTGGTTTGGGGTTGAGTTTGATGATCTGTTACATGCATTTTAATTTTTCTTCCTTTATTACTACTAGGATATCAATATCCTTTCTCAATTAGATGCTTGTTTTAATATTTGGAAAGCATAAATAACATACTAATAACTGATGGCAGATAAAAACCAAGTGTTCCATCAAGTCTGCCCAAGCATGTTGCTTATGGTAGTAACTGCCACTCCATGCATATTACCTCCCCCCATGCTTTCTGTGAAGGGTAGCAACTGATGCTTCATGGATGTTCTCCACTCACCACCACCCATGCAGAAATGTTAACACCTAAAAAGTGATCTCCAAAAGGATAGACACAGGTTGGCAGCAGTCCAGAGAAAGGCAACCAAAATGGTGTGGGGTTTGCATCAGAAAACCTATGGGGACAGGCTGAAGCATCTAAATATGTAAACCCTGGAGGAAGGGAGGAACAGTAGAGATATGATAGACATTCAGGTACCTGAAAGGTGTTAAAGATGCACAAACAGACTTTTTCTGTTGGAAAGGAAACCATAGAACTGGGGTCATGATATGAAACTCCAGGAAGTTGACAGAACAAACATCAGAAAATATTCACAGAGAGGGTGGTGGATGTCTGGAACAGTATTGGAATTCAAAATGGCATGGAATAAACACTGCAAATCCTTAGAGGCTAGAGGAGAGGAATGAAGAACTAGGGTAAACCATTCATAAATAATATGGAAAATGGGACAAGTAATCAAATTTGCAAAGTTCAAAGCTGTTACAACAGCAGATTATAAGAAACTGCAGAAGGACCTTCTGAGACTATGAGACTGGGCAAATGAATGGCAGATTAAATGTAATATAGAAAAGTACAAAGTGATGTACATAAGGAAAAATAATCCCAACTATAGGTTGATGCTGGATTCTGTGTTGGGAATTGTTACCTAGGAAAAGGACCTTGAAATCCTTTTTGACAATACATTGAAATCCTGGGCTCAGTGTGCAGCAGCGGTCAAAAAAGCAAATAGAAATGATACTTGCTTTTGTTTTTCTTATTTCTTGTAATGCACCAAAGTTGCTGACACAAAGTGGAAGCTTTGTTAGAATTGTAATAAATACAATTAAATTAAAAAAAAAAAGCACAACTAGATTGTTAGGAATGATCCAAAAAGCAATGGAGACCTTCTGCTGACTGTTGTGTGACCCTCTCTGAAATCTTAATAAAAATGATTTACACAAAAAAAAAAAAAAAAAGCAATGGAGAATAAAACGGAAAATATCATGTTGTCTATGTGCAATTCTGGTCCCATCTCAAGGAAGTAAAAAATGATAAACGGGATGGAGCATCTCGCCTATGAGAGCCTACATAGGCTAGGTCACTTCAGCTTGAAAAATATGGTTGAGAGGGGGCATGATAGAAGCTTATAAAATCATGAGTGGAGTGGAATGGGTAAATAAAGGGTGGTTATTTACCCCTTTATAATACTAAAACAAGGGGGCAATCCATGAAACTCAGCACACTATCAAGCTATGGAATTTGTTACCAGAGGACATGATCAAGGCAACTAGCATAATGAGAATTAGAGATCTGGACAAGTTCCTGGAGGAAAAGTCCATAACACTTTATTAGTCAGGTGGGCTAAAGGAAACGATTGCCATCCCTGGGCATGAGTATCAGGAATTAGAACTTCTTCTGCCAGGTACTTGCAACTTAGATTGATCAAAGACAAGATCCTGGGCTCTCCCCGGCCTCTCTTCTGCAGTTAAGCAGCAGCTCCTCCATTCATCAGTCCAAGCCCCCAGCCACAGCAGTGACAATTCTCCAGTCCAGACTGGCAACAGGCACCAAACAGATGAGCTGGGTGCCTAATGTTTGAACCTTTTCCATTACTAAGAAGGTAGAAAAGGTTTGTTTAAAAATGAAGAAATAAGAGCATTAAAATGATTTCTCAAATACAAAAATGTTTCTAATACTCTAGTTACACAGCTATATCCACCTACCATTATCATTGCTAATATTTTTAAAACTCAAATTCCACTGACTAAACGTTTTTCCTTTCAAAGAATCCAAAGCATAATTAGAGGAGCATGAAAGGGAGATGAACGGGATATCATTGTACACCAAGTACAAATGACCTCACATGAGCTACTAATGATTCAGATGCAGTTCAAGGAATTGTGGAAGGGTTTTGGACAGGAAGCTGAATCTATGACTCTCTCTCAAAAGTGCTGTTAGCCTATAACAGAAGAGATTACCCTTGAATTCAGAGATGGAAGACTGCCACAAGGAACGTTAATTTGGTTATATTAGTGACCTAGGAGCAGGGATGGAAAAATATTGCATAATCTTAGGCACCAGCCAAAACATTTTAGGTGCCAAAGAATTTTTCTCCCTTTCACCTTTTTTTTTTTTTTTTTGGCTTGCTTGGGAGCTTGTTTTATTTTTAAGTTTCTTTGTTTTCTCCTACCAGATACTATCTACATCTCTCCACCTCTTCCACTTCCCTCCCAGCACACTAGTACAGAGCCTAACACCAAGCTGCAGCTCCTACATCAGCTTCTCAGGCCAGATGCAGAATTTTAGGGACCTGGGTTTTTTTCCAGCTCTGCCAAACAGGATAGTTTCAAGTTATTCAGGAAGTGTTAATTTTTTTTTTTGCAGGTCTTTGAATGAATTTTCAGACCCTTATTCTGTATATTATCCTGCTCTTGTAATTTTGACTGTTCTGTTAATGTTAACACTGTTACTCACTTTGAATGAGTGCTTGTTACCATAGGCAAGTCATAAGTAAATTATATAAATATGCAAATAAATCCATCTGTCTATCCTAACTGTTTCAAGTCCTAGTTGGATCAGCATTTACATTAAGCAAAAGAGGGGGAGTGGGGAGATAGAGGTACAAACTGATCTCCCCCACAAGCACACACAGTTAAGGTAAAACCCTAAAGTAGTAAATACTCAACATAAAATCAGAAAATAAAATGCAAACAAAACCAAATGTAAAGGGCAGCTGCTAAAGTAGTTCATGGAAAAAGAGCAGCAAAAGGAAATTTTAAAAAGGAGGTGTAAATTCTTGAATTCTGTTAAGTTTTTCACTTTAGAATATATTCAATGTGATGCTGTACTTCACAGTTAAACTTCTAAAACTTAGCCGTTATAGTTACTAAACCATTCTCCCATAGTTATCTGTAAACCGGAGTGAAGGCCTGCGCCAAACTTCGGTATATAAAAGCATACAAATAAATAATCACAAACTTGGAGGGCACCATGAGAGAAGTAGACTCTGATCTAGTTTCAATCACTGAAACCTATGAAGAGAAACCATGCAAAGACTGGGTAGAGAATGGTGGAGGAAGAAGCTCTGAAATTCATTGCTGGAGGATGCGGTAAAGGCTGTGTAGCAAGGTTTAAAAAATTGTTTGGACACGTCCCTGGAGAAGTCCATAAACTCTTGAGTTGACTTAAGGAATAGTTCTTTATTACCAGCATGGGATCTTTTTACTGTTTGGATTCTTGCCAGATACTTGTATCCTGGATTGGCCACTCTTGAAAACAGGATGCTGGGTTTAATGGACCCTCAGTCTGACCCAGTATGGCAACTTCTTACAATAGAAACCTAATGGCTAGAGCAGTAGGCTGTGAACCAGGGAAGCCAGGATTCAAATCTCACTGCCCTCCTTGTACCCTTAGGCAAATCACTTCACCCTCCATTGCCTTTAGGTACAAATTTAAATTGTAAGCACTCTGGAAATATGGAAAAACCTACAGTATCTGAATGTAATCTGCTTTGAAATGCCTGAAAGGCAGAATATAAATCAAATAAATAAAAATAGAATAGAAATAGATTTAACCATTTTGAACACCCCACACAGACCCATGTGACAGGTAGATATCTGGAGTTGGAGGGAAGGTGGGGCACAAAGCTGTAAGCCTCACCTATGGCACCCAATAACCTTGCACCAGCCCTGCTTAGTGGCTTTATCTATAGTGATACAGTATCACTATCGACACACACAACAAAAATTCTCTGTAGCTGTATTGTATGTCTGAACATGGATTTCAATACAGACATGTGCATTGTTTTTTAAGCCAATATCTTTCTATAAAAAAAATTCAATTCATAATGATGCTCTTACATACTAGGCATCTTTGCCACACACACACACACACACACACAAAGGGGCCGATGTAATAATTGTGTGCTGAAAGCGGGCGCTGAACAGTCAGCACCTGCTTTCCTAATGTGCCTCCAGGCGCCCCCCTCCTGGGGACGCCATGCAATTTTTTAAATTAGGGGTCGCGTTATTAATGGGGCGCTAGATAATGGGAGCCCGCAAGCATCGGCTGTCCACCGGTTAGGAAAACAGACACCAATTTTTTCCTAAATGGTGGTCAGCCAGGGGTTCAGGAAACAGATGCTTGTCAACAGAGCGTCCATTTCCTGCACCTGACTGCTAACATTTTTGGGGGGGGGGGGGGGGGGTTGTTTTTTTGAAAGATTTCTTCGCAATGATATTAAGTAGGAATCTATACAGAAAAGCAGTTTTTTCTGCTTTTCTTTAATAATTGCTGAGCACTCCTAAAAGTAACGCCTGCTTTGGGCAGGCGTTAATTTCTGAGCACAAAAATGTGCATCTTAGACGCACATTTTTTTTTGGCATGTGGAGTGAATAGCTACTAGCCTCATTCACATGATTTGCATGTGATGAGCGTTTGGTTTCACTCCACATTGATTGCGCTAATTCCCTTATTGCATAAGGGGATTACCTAGCGCCTATACAACTTGCATCCAACTGCAGGTCATTCAGTGCGCTGGCTGAGCGCACTGTACTGCATTGGCACCAAAAAAAGGGAGAAAACCTGCATGGAGCAGCAGTTACTACCCTTAACAGAAGGCATGGGGTTAATCTGCATGGACCAATTATCTTAAACAACTTGCTGGGCAGACTGGATGAACCATTTGAGTCTTTTCTGCCATCATTTAATGTGTTACTAGTACACAGATCCCCATATCAATATAGAGATGATACAATTGTTTTAAATAATTTTTATACTGAATGTGCAATAAAACATCCTTTAAACCACTCTCAAAAACCCAAAATTTAAAATTTTTAAATGCTAATAGTCTAACTTTTGGGTTTGAAAACAGAGTTCTCCATCATAGCAGCATAACTGCTCCTCACTGTATAATTTTGGGCCATTAATTCTAACCCAATTAACATACTGCCTATGAACTATCAATTGCTTTACCTGTAAACTGTCTTCAACAGTAAGCTCTGAATTCCCTAAAACATTTAACTTTGCTGTGCATTGCCATCACTATCGAAGCCAGTTTCTTTTTAATAGCAGCTGCACAGGACGCCACATTCAAGAGGGCACCACTACCTTCTCCCTCCCGCACCCTTCCCATACATCTGCAAGCAGTAGACTCAGGAACTCTGTGCAGGATAAAGAATGCTTCTGTCTATGGTGTAAGGTGACTAATCAGACTGCATAGAGGAGGGGAGGCAAGAAAAAGAGGGGGATGCTGCTGAGCAGGAAAGAAGAAATAGAAATAGAAAGAAGAGGATGCTAGAGGGATGCTGAGCACTGTGGGCAGGGGGAAACAGGGAAGGGCAGACAGGGATACTGGTGCTGGGCAGAGGGTGAAAAGCATATGAAGGGAAGATGTGTATACTGTGCCAAAGCCATTGTCAAGGGAGGGAGTGCTATGCCAGAGCTCCCACGGGGGTGGGAAGGGGTCAGGGAGCGGCATGTGAATTTTTTTTTTCGTACAGGGCACTAGTTAAATAAGAGCTGTTCTTATCCACTATACTATTCCCCTGATAAACTCACAAATTTTGTTATGCAAGTAAGGGTTTTGTGAGATAAAATTTTACAACTGCTTACATTAATATCAGAACCAATCACATAACTAGGAAACTTTATATTTTATTTTTTGATTGATATTCTACCTCTTGTGATTGGTCAGTTACTTCAAAGCAAATTAT
This sequence comes from Rhinatrema bivittatum, assembly GCF_901001135.1. Classification (NCBI taxonomy): domain Eukaryota; kingdom Metazoa; phylum Chordata; class Amphibia; order Gymnophiona; family Rhinatrematidae; genus Rhinatrema; species Rhinatrema bivittatum. The sequence goes on along the minus strand of NC_042616.1, from coordinate 795,340,525 downwards.
ACTCAGGTGCTGTAGGAATGAGTCACTAGCAGGCTTACAAACAGGTCAATACAGTAAAGTGCGGCCGCGGTTACCCCGCTCCTAACCCGCTTTCTACTCACTTTCCGGCCACGTTAGCCCTTCCTGCGATACACAATCCCCTTTAACCGATTCTTACCGCCTCTTTAAATCACCGAGTAACCCCTTCTGCCCGCGGCATGTATATTAGATGTAAACGATCGAATTAGCTATTCCCTCCCATACAGTAACGCGCGCCCCGACTATCGCTTTTTTTACCCTGCCGTTTTGCCGCGCGTTTAACCTGCTAACTTACCACCTACCCTTACCCCTGCATTAGAGGCAGGGGTAAGGGTAGGTGGTAAGTTAGCAATGGGTGCTGGTCAATGGGTGCTGGTCTCCGGGGCAGCCCCAGTCCTCTCCCCCCTCCTCCCGAAGCAATGAAAGCGGAAAAAAATCGAAAAAAGCCAAAAAAAAAAAAAAGTAGCAACGAAGTAGACGGTTCTCCTACGCTCAGGATTGCCAGTCCTCTCTCCCGAAGCAAGGCGCGTAAAGCAACGACTTTCCGCGCCTTGCAAAGATGGATGCCTGCACGGGCGAAAGCGGCCCCTGTGCGTGCAATTGGGCCGCTCAAGGCGCGACGTCACGACGTCTGGCGACACGACATGTGACATCACGTCTTGAGCGGCCCAACTGCACGCACAGGGGCCAGTTTCGCCCGTGCAGGCATCCATCTTCGCCGGGAGGCAGGGGAGCCGCGATCCTTCTCCGCAGATGTCTGTCTCCGGAGGAGGGCTGTGAAAAAAGTAAGTCGTTGCTTTACACTGCCAGTCCTCTCTCCTCTCCTCCCGAAGCAAGGCTGCTTTTCGCGCCTTGCTTCGGGAGGAGGGGAGAGAGGACTGGCAATCTCGAGCGTAGGAGAACCGTCCACTTCCTAGTACCTGTCATTTGAAATGACATTTGAAATGACAGATACCAGCGTGTCCGTGAAGCGTTAGGCCAGCGCACCCAGGATACTGTATAGCGCTCTATACAGTAAAATGGGTTGCACGGGCCTAACGCTTCTTGGACGCGGCTTGCATTTGCAAGCAATGAGCATTTACAACAATGAGAAAGGAGAGTAGTATACAGGGATAAAGAAAAAAAAAAAATCGATCTGCAGAACACTCATGCACACCTCCCCAAACTACACGCGAATATATTCTACTTTTATTTTTAAATATGTTTGCTCTCAATTTTAAAAATATGATACAATAAAGAATGGACAAGATAGAACATGATAACACTTACAATTATGAGTAATTATAAACGAGCTATGTTACCGTAAAGTCTTGGCACTTGTTTAGTGATAGATTTTATCTGTTTTCCAATATTAATATTGGTGCCTTCCTGTAAACCGTTATGATGGTACCTAACTTAATGACGGTATAGAAACGTTTTTAAATAAAATAAACAATTTAAATACAGTATCGAGCGGTAGGTGAGCCGGACTGTGCGTGCGGCTACTGCGGGTGCGCCCGGCACTAACGCAGCTCTTCCTACCGCTCCTTACTGTATCGGCCTGAAAGTAAGGACCAGATTTACTAAGCATTTTTCCAGAATGGGAGAAGTCACTTCATAAGTCAAGCCTCAAGGGACCTATTTTAAGCATTTTCCCCAGAAAATGCTTAAAATAGGCCCCTTAAATAGAAAACCCCTTAAATAGAAGACAAAATTTGATTAGGGTGTCAGAACCACTAATTCCTCCCATCATTAGAATGAATCAGCAGAAAGAGAAGATTTGGTCATTCTAGATTTGTTTTAAAAATTAAAGATAATGTAACTGCTCTGGTGACCATAAAGCCTCAAAGCTTGCAGTCTCTCTAAGTCTCAGATATCCTCAAAGACCTCATTTTATAATTTATACAAATTTTTAATAAATAAAATGCAAGTGTGTTTTGTTTTTTTTACTGACTTTTACCCTAATTTTGCAAACATTATAGTAAAGTTAATCAATCGTGATAACAACTAAAACTGAAGGAAAGCTACAGCCCCACAAATATAAAAAATATTTTCTTTAGTACTGTCTTGACTACACACCCTTTGGAATAAGCATTGCTGCTAACTGGCACAGTCGGCATGTTTCCACCTTCGCGTATTCCATCTGTCCTTGTTACACAACGCCAGATATATTAACCATTTCCCCATTGACGCAGAAGGCCTGTTTCATTAAGACTTTTCTTCCATTTTATGTCTATGGAAAAAAAAAAAGAATGACTCAGGCCCTATATAGGAAAAACCCCTTAGTAAGTCTGGCCCAATATGTAGTCTATTCATGTAGCAAACATGGTAAAAGCTTCACATAACTGGAGCTGTTAGCTTGTCTGATTCCCCCACCCCCGTACTGTTTAGAAAACCAATATTAAAGACTTCACATGAATTTTACACATTTCTAACCTAAATCCTGATGGGTTTCCAGGAACTCCTGAAATGACGGGAAAAAAGCGTGAGCAGTTAACTGGACGTCCCCCCCCCCCCAAATCATGGTAGCATTGCGGTGCCCGGTCTGCCCACGAAAATCAAAGTCTTGCAGGTTAATCTCTGGGGACCCTGAACCAGGTAAATCGAACAGCAGAAGGCGCGCGCCCCGAGGATCCGGGAACAGAAAAGGGGCAGAGGGTTTCGCCGCTGACAGAGAGAGAGAGAGATGGGCAGCCACCTGTCCAGGTGAGTCACGCGGAGTCATCAAGGGTTGAAATGTACTGTAATGCAGGGCAAACTTCAGCAGAAAAAAATAAAAAAAAAAAAAACCCGCCACGCTGAACGTAAACTAAGTGAAAACCTGCAGCATCGCCCTAGAAAGCCTCGGAAGAGTCATGCAGCATTAATAATATAGAAAGAGGAACGGCATCAGGTCTGCAAAGGATTCACTCAGACATGAATGACTATTATTATTATTATTAACTGTTACCTGCGCGACTTCTTTTAGCTTGTTACTAGGAGCCCCAACCAGCACGCAGATCTCCAGCAAGCCGGAGCGCAGGATGTCCTCCATGGCTACCTGAGACCGGCAGCGTCCGCTCCGCTTTGCTCGTTCTCGCTCTCTTTGAAAAAGCCGCAGCTCGGGGTCGGTAAGACACAGCGCCGCCCGAACTGAAACTACTAGAGGAGGGAAGAGGAGCGGCCGCAGACAGCTCCGCCCGCCCCGGCAGACTCCTCACAGCGCCCGCTTGAAAGTTTCCCTTGAATCCTTGCCAGGGCAACCCGAATGCTGACGTAAGGTGACGCCAGCGTCGCTCGCTCTGTCGCGGCCGTTTTCGCCTTGGTGCTCGCGCGCAACGTTCAGTTCCACCACCCATCGGGGAGGAGGGAGGGAGGGAGGGGGGGGGGTGTCAGCAAGCCTCATTTCCTACCAATCAGAGGGCCGCCTTCGGGATGGCGAGCGCCCGGGTAAGGTTGAGGTGAGGGTGGGAACACTGTCCCCTGTCACGTGCGCACAGGTAGCCTGAAGCGTGGAAAGGAGGTCAAGGAAAGGAAGTGTAAAGATGGCGCCTTTAGGCTGGGAAAGGGCTGGCAGCCAGCCCAAGCACTTTACATGATGATGCTGTAGTGCTTTGGTTATCCAGTCAAGGGGAGAGGAGGCTCACAGACCAGCGAATTTTCAAAGGAGTTAGGCAATTAAATGTAACATTATCAAGCGAATTTTCAAAGGAGTTACTCTGGTAAATGTAGCATACAACAGTAACAATTTTCTAAAGCCATTTACGCATATAAAATGTACTTACGCAAGCAAATCCTTTGGACAATTCAATGGTATTTATTGTAGCAGTTTCCAAAAACCCACTTACATGGGTAAAATCCAGTTTTAAGCATATAAATGCTTTTGAAAATCAGGCCCTGAGTGAGCATATGAGCAGCAATAAAAGTATATGTTTGTCAGAAAGAGAGAGTGCATTTCTGAGAGAGGTTACCCCTTTCATTTCCATTCAGTGACTATTGAAACTGTGGACCCTTGAGCCGGCTTTAGAGCTGGTGGATCCACCAAGGGAAGGTCCTCTAGTGGCTCTCATAGCCGGGAGGTGGTGCAGGACCAGGAAACCTGTCAGGAGCTTCACCTTTACCAGCTCTCATTCCCTGCAGGTTGAGCCGTTGGGTGCCGGGGCTGGCAGGACTTAGGCGAGGTCTTCCTGGCGGAGTGAAGCCCAATAGGTGATCCGAATCGAGGCTGGCAGAGATCCAGAAGAACGGAGGCGGTCCGGGAATCAAGGCGGGCAGCAGCAGTGCAACATGATGATAAACCAGGCCAGAAGTCAGGGCAGGCAGAAGACAAGCAGGAGCCAAGGAACACACCAAAGGTCAGGATGGGCAGAAGACAGAAGAATCAGGATACCAAGCCAAAGTCAGAACCGAGGAGACAACCGAAGGCGGGAACAGGAACTCAGGAGCAGGCACTGGAACAAGCAGGAACACAGGAATGGAGACTGGAACGCAGGAACAGACAATTAACTACTCTCACAAGCTGACCTGTTGCCAAGGCAAAGGAAGTGGGCTTAAATAGCCCCAGCCAATGATGTCAGCATTGAGGGCCGGGCCAAGGTTTCCTGCCTCGGCCCCTTTAAATCCCCGGCTAGGCCGTGCATGCATGCCTAAGGGGGAGGAGCCCAGGATGTAGTCGGCGGTGTCTCCCTCTGGAGAACACCGTAGTAGAGGCCCGGAGCAGCCTACCCGGAGGCGCCGCGAAGGAAGACAGAAGCCGGTGTCTGCTGGTCAACATAGGGGAACCTAGCTGCGGCGGTCTGTGACTGGGATTCCCAACAGACTAAAGGGGTAGCCCATGGTAACTGGGGTAACCTATACAAAGCAGCAATTACCCCAGGAAGAAAATAATAAAAATAATAAAAAAGCTTGCTAGGCAGACTAAATAGACCTCTTGTATCTTTTTCTACCAACATCTATTGTGTTACTATGTTACTAAGCCTTTGTGTGTGTGTGTCTGAAAGAGTGCGATAGTGTGTGTCAGTGTCTGAGAAAGTGTGTGTGACAGAATGTGAATGTGTATGTGTCAATTTCTTAGCAAGAGAGTTTGTGGGTTAACCCCTATCCCCCTATCTGCATCAATCTTAAAGTGATCAGCTATGCAATAACAGGATTCTATCTACTTTTTACCCAATCCAGACTTTTCACAGTGGATCTAGTGATTTTCTTCAAGTAGGCTCATCATGGGCACAGCCACCAGCATGGTCTAATTACTCTGACTCTACATTTTGTTTGTTTTTCTGCTTGTGGTTAAGGGATGACAAGATGGGTGATGCATCCCACGGAAAGAAATACACAGGGGGTGAGCCCGAGCCAGGAAATTCAGAGATGGAGATGCTCCTCCAGAGTACGAGTTGAGACCAAACCAGGTGCCTAAGCAGTGACCCAGTTTCCCCAGGGAAAAAAAAAACCAAACAAACTGGGGAGCTGGACCCATATCCAGCTATTTCCCCCTCAACCCTTGAGCTTTCCAAATCTGTTCTTCTGTCTCATCGGAGACCATTTTGCTATTTCAAACAGGCAATTAAATATGCCTAGCTGTAGCTGCAGATCCATGGCATGAGTGGTTGAAGTGAACTGGCGAGGTAACTCTAGCTGTAGTTTACTTTGCGGACCTTGAGCTCAAAGAGGCACCTTGTGTTTTAACTATGGTTGTTTATAATATAATTTATTAATTTTAGAATGAACTCTATAATATAGTCTGTGCATTGCTAAAGCGATGCCTTTGGGACTTGCAAAAGAGAGAAGACCAATCCTGGCATTTAGAGATATTCAGTAATTGTACCCATAAGAACATAAAAACATGTCAGAACACGGTCCATCTGGTCCAGCATTCAGTCTCCAACAGTGGCCAGCCCAGGTCAGCAGATTCGCAACCTTTGATCTATTTCTTGTATCTCGCTTCCCTGCATAAGCACTTGCTTTCTGAAGCCTACCAGGTTAATAACTTTTTATTGACTTTTCCTTCAGGAGCTTGTCCAGTCCTCTTTTGAACCCCACTATCAGGCCAATGCAGAAAGGTGCATTCAGTTGAATGCACCTTTTTGCCTGCACTTCAGTGAGCAAAAATTACTCTTGCTGCAGCAAGGAATTTTGCACGCAGAAAATGCACACTTCTAATTGGGAGCACTGCTTAATGTCCTCGGATGAAAATCCTATGCAATTGAGGGCATTAAGCAGTACCCACCCGACGCAGAGAGACTGCATGGAGTCAGCGTACTTGTTTTAGCACTGGAAATTTAACTCCAGGTCAGAGCTACTTATCAAGTTTCCACCACTAACATGCTGGCACTTAAAACCCCTAAAAAAGGGGAAAATGTTTTAAAAACAGTTTAAAAATAAAGTACTTATCCAGCTAAGTAGCGGATAAAAATAAAGTACTAACTTAGCCAATTTCCCACTGCCAGATAGATCGATAAGACCATATTTATGTGGGTAAGTGGCAGCAGCCGCTACTTAGCCGGATAAATTACTGCTGCCACTTACCCACATAAGTCTGTAATCTGGCTAAGTAGTGGTGACCCACGCCAGATAAGTACTAACTGATCCAGTTATCTGGCAGCTTCTTTCCACTGGCAACAAATTCCACAGTTTGATTGCACACTGAGTGATAAAATATTTCCTATGACTTTTGTTTTAAATCTACTGGCTGCTATTTTCATGGAGTTCCTTCTAGTCCTAGGGTTCTTTGAAAGGGTAAATTACTGTTCCCTATTTACCTGCTCCTCCCCACTCATGATTTTATTCTCAACATTATCCCCTCTTGGTTGTCTCTTTTCCAAGCTAAAGAGACCTAATCTGTTTCGCCCTTCTCCATAAGGGAGCTTTTCCATCCCTTTTATCATTTTTGTTGCCCTTCTCTGTACCTTTTCTATATCCACTATTTTGTTTTGGAGCTGGGGATGACCAGAACTGCACACAATATTCAAAGTGTGGTCGCACCATGGATCTATACAAAGGCATTATGATATTCTCAGATTTGTTCTCTATTCCTTTCCAAAGAATTCCTAACTTTCTGTTTGCCTTTTTGACCATCTTATACTGAGCCAGTGATTTCAAAGTATTGTCCACAAGGACTCCTAGTACAGAACCTAGCATCTTGTACCTGTAGTTGGGATTATTTTTCCCTATGTGCATTACTTTTGTTAGGATTCGTGAGTTAGTGGGCCCTTGGCTCGAGGTGAGAGTTGGTACCGCCCACGGGGAGGAGCCCCACTGGGCCTCACCATCAGGAGGCGAAGTCTGTAGCAGCAGATGACAGCCCAGAGAGTACGGGGAAAGAGAGAGACTGGGGTGTGGATGCAAGTGCCCGAGTAGGAACTCATTGTGGTGAAGTGCAGAGAAGGGAATGCAAGGCAGGGTATGGAGACGTGCTGAGGAGACAACCCAAGGGACGGAGCCACGTGGTGAATCAGCATGGAGGAAATGACGTAGACTTACCCGAGGAGCGGCGAAGCCCAAGGGGTCTCTGGCAATGCACATCAACGCTACCCCGTGGAGCGGGGAAGTGTAAACACAGTCTCTGAAGTGAAGCAGGGCGCTGCCCCGAGGAGCAGGAACGCGGCGCAGTCACTGAAGTACACAAGGCGTTGCCCCGAGGAGCGGGGAAGGAAGACACAGTCACTGAAGAACACAGGGCGCTTCCCTGAGGAGCAGGGAAGTGTGGCACAGTCACTGAAGTAGAAAGGCAATGGCCCGCAGAGCGGGGTACACAGTTTATTTACAGTGGCAAAACCAAAATCAAAACAATCAGTGCAGCTTTCCTTAACTTCAGGTATTGCACAGTCCTTAATCATAACAGGTCTTAGTGTACAGTGGGCTTCTGCCTGCTTGCCAGGGACTATTAAGCATTCTAGGCCCTGAGTTCTTATACTCTTGTTGTGGTTCATTGAAATAAGAATGCTTAAAGCCACTAGCTGTAGAGAAAAGATTTTTATTAATTGCTATGAAATAATATAAATCTTAAACATTAAATAATAAGGTACCTTATGGAGAGGCAGATTGCTATGCAACGCTTCAAAGCTCCCTGTCAAATGATTTTACTAATAACAAAGCACTTTATAGAATTTACAGTTGTATATTTCCAACCCCTAAGGTAGATTATATAATTGTCAAAATTTCTATGATTGGTTTTCTATTATAAACAACTTTTCTGAATGGACATATTGTAATTTGCTCTTGGCTTCCATGCTAATTATTCACACCTCATATGTAGATTAAGTTATCTATGGTTTGGAATGTAAATCGGCCTTGTTTCTGTTCAAAAATGTTCTAATCTTGAGTTCAGCATCTTTTATCTAACTTATAGATTCTTTTTGTCTAAGAAAACAAGTGCAAGATTATGATGTTTGTAACTCCACCATGATGTGCAATTCTAGCATGGGTGAGGCCATAAACGTATTTGTACTCTTTGGGGCTAGCTGTACTACTTTCCTTCCTTCCCAGGCTGTAGGTTCAATAGACTTAGGGATGAAAGGAGACCTCTCAGTTCCCAGTGCGGGATGGCTAACTCTTTCCTGACTTCCTTTGGTGACGAAATAATTAAGGTAACGGTGTGTGCTGAGATGCCAAATAGCAACTGGAGTCACTATGTTGGTGTCCAAAACAATTCTTTACTGAAGATAATTTATGGAAAATGGCACAATTCTTGATTCACAATAACACAATGACATAGTCATGGAAAAGGAGGCGATGTCCTTTTATGGATTGCAAGCTGGTTAAAAGATAGAAAACAGAGAGTAGGATTAAATGGTCTGTTTTCACAGTGGAAAAAGGTAAACAGTGGAGTGCCTCAGGGATCTGTTTTTGGACCGGTGCTTTTTAATATATTTATAAATGATTTAGAAAGGGGTATGACGAATGAGGTGATCAAATTTGCGGATGACTCAAAATTATGCAAAGTAGTGAAATCTCAAGTGGATTGTGATGAATTGCAAGAGGACCTTGCAAGACTGGAAGATTGGGCTTCCAAATGGCAGATGAAATTTAACATGGACAAAGTTTAAAGTGATGCATAAATGGAAAAATAACCCTTGCTGTATTTACACAATGTTAGGTTCTATCTTAGGAGATACCACCCAGGAAAGAGATCTAGGCGTCATAGTGGATAATACATTGAAATCATTGGCTCAGTGTCCTGTAGCGATCAAAAAAGCAAACAGAATGTTAGGAATTATTAGGAAGGGAATGGCAAATAAAAGTATGGATGTCAATGGCTCTGTATCACTCCTTTGTGAGACCGCATTTTGAATGCTGTGTGCAATTCTGGTCAGCACATCTCAAAAAAGATATAGTTGCCTTGGAGAAAGTTCAGAGAAGGGCGACCAAAATGATAAGGGCATGGAACGGCTGCCCTATGAGGAAAGGCTAAAGAAGTTAGGGCTGTTCAGTTTGGAGAAGAGACGATTGAAGGGGGATATGATAGAGGTCGACAAATCATGAAAGGACTTGAACAAATTAATGTAAATCAGTTATTTACTCTCTCAGATAATAGAAGGACCAGGGTGCACTCCATGAAGTTAGCAAGTAGCTCATTTAAAACATTCAGCACATTGTTAAGCTCTGGAATTCATTGACAGAGAATGTGGTTACAGAAGTTAGTGTAACTGGGTTTAAAAAAGGTTTGGATAGGTTCCTAAAGAAAAAAAATCCATAAACTGCTATTAATTAATAAGCAATAATAGCTTGTGATTTATTTAATGTTTGGGTACTTGCCAGGTATTTGTGATTTGGATTGGCCACTGGAAATAGGATACTGGGCTTGATGGACCCTTGGTCTGACCCAGTATGGCATATTTTATGTTCTTATGTTTTGTTGTTAATTTATAACAATGTCCTCCCAAATCTGTGCAGGAATATCTGAGGCTTGGTTAATAGGTTCCCCAAGTGGGCAGGATGTCCTTTGTTTGGGGAGAACCATCCCTTTCAACTGGCAAAAATACTCTGTGATTGTTTCTGCACAGAGAGATAAAGCTGTCTCATTCCGTAGGGTTTACTGAAGCATCGGAAGTGTAGCTCCACGGATGTTAGGCTTTGCTTTATACTCACAGTTGGTAAGATGGGAGAATTAGAATGTATAGCAGTGACATAGACTTAATTGGCATCTCAGAGACATGGTGGAAGGAGGACAACCAATGGGGCAGTGCTATACCGGGGTACAAATTATATCGCAATGACAGAGAGGAGCACCCAGGAGGCGGTGTGGTGCTTTATATCCGGGATGGCATAGAGTCCAACAGGATAAACATCCTGCATGAGACTAAATGCAAAATTGAATCTTTATGGGTAGAAATCCCTTGTGTGTCGGGGAAGACTATATGATAGGAGTATACTACTGTCCACCTGGTCAAGATGGTGAGACGGACAGTGAAATGCTAAGAGAAATTAGGGAAGCTAACCAAATTGGTAGTGCGGTAATAATAGGAGATTTCAATTACCCCAATATTGACTGGGTAAATGTATCATCGGGACACGCTAGAGAGATAACGTTCCTGGATGGAATAAATGATAGCTTTATGGAGCAATTGGTTCAGGAACCGACGAGAGAGGGAGCAATTTTAGATCTAATTCTCAGTGGAGCACAGGATTTGGTGAGAGAGGTAACGTGGTGGGGCCGCTTGGCAATAGTGATCATAATATGATCAAATTTGAATTAATGACTGGAAGAGGAACAGTATGCAAATCCACGGCTCTCATGCTAAACTTTCAAAAGGGAAACTTTGATAAAATGAGAAAAATTGTTAGAAAAAAACTGAAAGGAGCAGCTACAAAAGTAAAAAGTGTGCAAGAGGCGTGGTCATTGTTGAAAAATACCATTCTGGAAGCGCAGTCCAGATGTATTCCACACTTTAAGAAAGGTGGAAAGAAGGCAAAACGATTGCCGGCATGGTTAAGGGGGGAGGTGAAAGAGGCTATTTTAGCCAAACAATCTTCATTCAAAAATTGGAAGAAGGATCCAACAGAAGAAAATAGGATAATGCATAAACATTGGCAAGTTAAATGTAAGACATTGATAAGACAGGCTAAGAGAGAATTTGAAAAAAAGTTGGCCGTAGAGGCAAAAACTCACAGTAAAAACTTTTTAAAATATATCCGAAGCAGAAAGCCTGTGAGGGAGTCAGTTGGACCGTTAGATGATCAAGGGGTTAAAGGGGCACTTAGAGAAGATAAGGCCATCGTGGAAAGATTAAATGATTTCTTTGCTTCGGTGTTTACTGAAGAGGATGTTGGGGAGGTACCCGTAGTGGAGAAGGTTTTCATGGATAATGATTCAGATGGACTGAATCTAATCACGGTGAACCTAGAAGATGTGGTAGACCTGATTGACAAACTGAAGAGTAGTAAATCTCCTGGACCGGATGGTATACACCCCAGAGTTCTGAAGGAACTAAAACATGAAACTTCAGACCTATTAGTAAAAATTTGTAACCTATCATTAAAATCATCCATTGTACCTGAAGACTGGAGGATGGCAAATGTAATCCCAATATTTAAAAAGGGCTCCAGGGACGATCCGGGAAACTACAGACCGGTTAGCCTGACTTCAGTGCCAGGAATAATAGTGGAAAGTGTTCTAAACATCAAAATCACAGAACATATAGAAAGACATGGTTTAATGAAACAAAGTCAGCATGGCTTTACCCAAGGCAAGTCTTGCCTCACAAATCTGCTTCACTTTTTTGAAGGAGTTAATAAACATGTGGATAAAGGTGAACCAGTAGATGTAGTATACTTGGATTTTCAGAAGGTGTTTGACAAAGTTCCTCATGAAAGGCTTCTAGGAAAAGTAAAATGTCATGGGATAGGAGGCGATGTGGTTTCCTGGATTTCAAACTGACTAAAAGATAGGAAACAGAGAGTAGGATTAAATGGACAATTTTCTCAGTGGAAGGGAGTGGGCAGTGGAGTGCCTCAGGGATCTGTATTGGGACCCTTACTTTTCAATATATTTATAAATGATCTGGAAAGAAATACGAGTGAGATAATCAAATTTGCAGATGATACAAAATTGTTCAGAGTAGTTAAATCACAAGCAGATTGTGATAAATTGCAGGAAGACCTTGTGAGACTGGAAAATTTGGCATCAAAATGGTAGATGAAATTTAATGTGGCTAAGTGCAAAGTGATGCATATAGGGAAAAATAACCCATGCTATAGTTACACAATGTTGGGTTCCATATTAGTTGCTACAACCCAAGAAAGAGATGTAGGCGTCATAGTGGATAACACATTGTAATCATTGGTTCAGTGTGCTGCGGCTGTCAAAAAAGTAAACAATGTTGGGAATTATTAGAAAGGGAATGGTGAATAAAACAGAAAATGTCATAATGCCTCTGTATTGCTCCATGGTGAAACCGCACCTTGAATACTGTGTACAATTCTGGTCGCCGCATCTCAAAAAAGATATAATTGCGATGGAGAAGGTACAGAGAAGGGCTACCAAAATGATAAGGAGAATGGAACAGCTCCCCTATGAGGAAAGACTAAAGAGTTTAGGACTGTTCAGCTTGAAGAAGAGAAGGCTGAGGGGGGATATGATAGAGGTGTTTAAAATCATGAGAGGTCTAGAACGGGTAGATGTGAATCGATTATTTACTCTTTCGGATAATAGAAAGACTAGGGAGCACTCCATGAAGTTAGCATGTGGCACATTTGAAACTAATCGGAGAAAGTTCTTTTTTACTCAACACACAATTAAACTCTGGAATTTGTTGCCAGAGGATGTGGTTGTGCAGTTAGTATAGCTGTGTTTAAAAAAGGATTGGATAAGTTCTTGGAGGAGAAGTCCATTACCTGCTATTAATTAAGTTGACTTAGAAAATAGCCACTGCTATTACTAGCAACGGTAACATGGAATAGACTTAGTTTTTGGGTACATGCCAGGTTCTTATGGCCTGGATTGGCCACTGTTGGAAACAGGATGCTGGGCTTGATGGACCCTTGGTCTGACCCAGTATGGCATGTTTTTATGTTCTTATGAATTCTTTTGTAATATTAATGTAGTCCTTACATGTCTTGTTTGAATCCCTGGTGGGAGGGATCTCTTGGAGCTGGAATTTCTGTGCTCCAAATCAGGCAGGAAGGGCAGTCAAAACTTCCTCCTGGATGTTGAACTTAATCGTCTCAAAAACTGAGGATAGGACTGGGATTCTCCTTACAGCAGGTCACTGACACCCCCAACCTCACTGAAGATAAAGGGGGTGCAGGTCTTCCCTATCCTGCATAGCCCTAGACCCAGGGTTCTCCAATCTCTGAGCCCAGGCGGGGTACAGGCTCCAGTAAGGCCCCTACTACTTAAAAGGTTAAAGTCCAAAAAATGAACTCAGAGAGAATCTCCCACCAGACAGGCTGTGTACTGGCTGGGCATTTGAATGGATCCTCCCATTATCCATCTTACTCTAGCTAAACAAAAGATGCCCAGGTTGCATGTTAGTACTTACAAAACTGTTTATGACCAAAATTCAGAAACTGAGAGCGAGAATAATGTCTTCATGTGCGACATGTCAAAAAATGTTTAACTGCTCTTGTCAGCTTGGTCAAGCTCCACCCAGCCGTCCCGGAAGGATGACCCCAGACAACATGGCTAATTCAGCCTGCTTATCGGCGGGAAAAAGGTCTAAATTAGGTCATATGAGATTTTTTTTTTAACAGGCCACGAATAATTTTTAGCAGATGTCATGAGTTGTCTACCACAGTCTATCACCTGATACAGAAAATGCCACATGAGTCATTATGAGCACTTCAAAAAGATCCAACACATCTGATGTAGAAAATCTTCAGCCCTTTTATTTGTAACATTGAACACAAAGCATAACAAAAAAGAAAGTTAAAATTTATGAATTTACATAAGTAAGGTTAGAAATCCATCTGAGTCCCTAAAAGATAGTTTGTATCATCACTTCCTTGAGGTATGACTTCACTAGCTCTTAGCTTAGCTTAGCTTTTAGGAATCAGTTAATTAAATTATTTTTTCATTCATGCATAATATTTAAATTCATCCACTGTATTAAAATACAAGCTATGGGAGTCACGTGATGTGGTGAGTAGGAGCAGGATGTCTGTCTCTTCTGCTCTTGAGGCCGCACCCCACTTTTGTTTTGCTTAGCTAAAATCTTTCGAGTATAAACCATTATTTGCTGTTTCCTTGCTCTCAGAGTCTCTGGGAAGTAAGCTGGTCATGTACATTTATTATGACCTCAAAAGCCCCAAAAAAAGAAAAACTGCATTCGGCTGACTTCAGGATGTTGGAGGTTGTAAGAATGCCAGTTTTAGCGTTAAGTGAGACTTTTATCTCAGAAGTCACTGAAAGGACTCTAGATAAGAAGCTGGACAGGATTTATGAAAAGCTAGAGGAATCCAATTCGATTTGGTAGTCTTTGGGGTAAAAACAAATGTCTGAATTGGAGGATTGGGTCTCAGGAGTGGAGAAAAGAGGCCCATGGCACAGCTGAAGAGGTGGTTAAAGTTAAAGGCAAAACTCGTGGCCTGTGAGGATAAACTTGAAGATCTTGAATACAGATCGCGTAGAAATAATCTGCACTATGTGGGCTTCCCCGAGTCACTGGCTGAAAGTGAGTTAAAGTGATTTCTTCCTAATGAATCCTCTCCGGCTTGAATGAGCACCTGGAATGGGGCCTAAAAAAGCTCCTTAAATTTCACACGTGAAACAGCTATTTTACAAACCACCCAGACGACTTACGAGGGCAGGGGGAATTCTTGTTTTCCAAGACTGCTCTACGAAGGCAGCATTACAGCAAAAAGAGGTTTTGCCTTATTCCAAATGATAAGCCCTGAAGATTTGCTTCACACTGCAGTGCCCTGCTAAGCTTAGGTTGTACCGTGGTGGTGCTGCAATCATGCTTAATTCACCAGCTGAAGCCAAAGCGTTTCTGGACAGAATGGTCTGCAGGGTGGTCCAATGAGGGTAAACTGGAGCTCCTTAGACAAGGAGCATCTAAAGGAATGACATGATCTTATAGCTGGCTGTGTTGAAAAAGCTTCCATAAGGAATTTTAATTGCTAGTGAAGGGGTTACACTAGTAAAACGCAGGGAGCAGCGCCGGTAGTGCTCTGATGATTGGGTGTTTGAATGCTACTTTGAGGCCTTAGTGAGTGTTTCATTTGTTTTGGGATTTTGGAGTATAATGGACTAAAGGCCAAGTCTCCTTTTCAATGCCAAGAACAATTGCTTAGTAAGCTGTTAGATGCTGTTCGTTTGGACACTATAATATCGCCATGGGAGCAGGGTCACGTGCACTCTAAGAACTGTGCTGTCTATTGGCTGTTCTGTTCTAGACTTGTTGCTGGGCCTTTGTTTTTTTTTTATATATATCCTGCTAATTCCTCATCTGTGTGGTTGCCAGACAGCGATCTGTTGAGACTGTGCTCTTCTGCAAATTGATTGGACTGGCAGTTTTCACTTTCACTTGAAAGAGGATGGGGATGGGGAGCACAAGCTGTGAAACTTTAGCTGCACACAGATGAATTTTGCTGTAATTTGCTTTTCTGGGAGCATCACATTTTTTTTGGGAGCAGTGCAGCTAGTGCATTGAAGTTTCTTCGTTTTCCCTTGTGGGTAAGGGTAACTGTTTTTGGAACTTTTGAGGTTTATTCTTGGACTTGGAGCAGAGGGGAGCACCATTTGTGCTTTCAGGGAGGGGAAGTTTGCATTATTTCTGTTTGTGAGTCAGTGGGAGTAAGGTACGTTTGTCCAAGTAAAACATGGAATTTAATTTTATTGCACTTGAAGAGGTTTTGAGGAAGAAGGGGGTGCAAAAGAGATGTATGGGGGAATATTTTGTTTTGCTTTTATCTTTATTTTGAACGTTGAGGATTGGGGTGTTATCCTAACTGTGAAACATGTGACTGATCCTATAATGAAGGAAAGAAGAGAGGATTGTTCTGAGTCTGGGGGAACCAAGTAGGTGGCGGGGCAGGGAGGAGAAAGTTGGAGGCAGAGAGGCGAGGGTGGGGTGGAAATGAGGGTATGTGGGTAACTTAGGAAGTTTGGGATCCTAAGCTTAAAAGGGGAGTCCTGGGTTAGGGAGACTTCTTAGTAATGCATACATTTTGCAATCTTGGATTTATCTGTATTGCAACAGAATTTAATGGACAGCGGAGAACTAAGGTGTTTATGGCTTATTTGGTTTTTATAAACCGTCACATCAGTAATAAAACCATCACAACGGTGTACAATTGGTAAGAAATAGAAATACAATAACATAATAAAATACACATAGTAATAGGTTAATATCTACTAAAATAGAGGTATCTTAAATGGGCCTAAAATAGCTCTAAAACATTAATAATAAAGATACAAATACGAATATTAAATACATAAGATAAAATGAAATTAAAATAATATAATAAAACCAATGTCAGAGAAAGTTTAGAATTAAAATTCAGAGTTTGGAACTTGCTGAATTGCTTAGCATGACTCCTCATAGGCACACGTAAATAGCCATGTCTTGAGATTGCTTTTGAACTTCTTTAAGTCTATTTGCAGTCGTAAATGAGTTGGCAAGGTATTCCAAAGCTTGGGGCCTGCGATGGAGATTGCCCTCTCACGGATCTCACTAAGTCTTGCTGATTTAATTGTGCCAGGTGTGTGTTCCAGGTGTGTGTCCTGGAGCATGGCTGGAATTTATTATTTATTTAGTAAAAAAAAATGATATGCCTTATTTCAAGCCACAGCTCAAATGCGGCATACAAAAATAGAAACATACATACAGAAGACAGACATTACAATTATAGTCTGCCTAAAGCAAAACATGTCCATGGCCTGCCAGTGTCGCTGTCTGAACTATTCTGTTATAGCCTCATTTCGACACAGCAAGGAAGAAATCTGTCTTGACTGTGCAAATGCTTGTTGGAGCAAGTTAAGCCTCAGGCAACTTCCGAAACGTCTTTGTACAAGCAGTGAGGCAGAGCTGCCCAGGTAATGAGTTCTACAAGACTGGTCCTGTAACTGAACATGCACTTTCATGAATCTCTGCAAGATGAGCCTGATGGAGGGACATCTATTAGGCCTCTCTGCATGGACATAAGTGTACATGTGGGATTATAAATGCGTTAACACTGCGTTCATCCATGGAAAGGCATTTTCACAACGTTGTGTGTATCATTGTGGCTGTCTTATACTTCTTGGGCTCACCAATAAAAAGGAAGACAATTCTGAGTGTTTTTCTTTAAAGAAAAATAAAGCAGGTATTGCTTTCCTTCAGGAGGCGTGAATGACTTGGAACATGGTGAGTTTAAGCACTGCTGAGTTGGTGAAGCCAGATGTTCTTCTTCAGGTACAAAGAAGACAAAAAAGGTTATTCTTGTTAAAAAGGATATATCGTTTACCCTTGAAAGAGAGGTAAAGGACCTGGGTGGGCATTTCCTTATCATAAAAGGCAAATTGTTTGGCAGAGATATTGTAATGTGTATGATGCAAATAATTATGATTCCAATTTTTATCCGGGGTTAATTACTAAATTGGCTGAGTTCAATCAGGGTTCTTTCTTAGTAGGTGGAGATTTTAATTTTGTCCAAAATCTTTTATGGACAGATCACAGTGTCCCCAAAGAGACAATAGGGGCAAGAATAAAGGGATTTGTCTGCTGTGTGTCTTGAGTAATAGAAACCTGGAGGGTTCTCCACCCTAAAGAGAGCAATTATATGCATGCATTTAGAGCACAAACACTCAGTCTAAGATAAATTATATTTTGATTTCAAGATATAACTTCTCTTAGATAATGACAGCTATAGTTAGTCCTATGGAAATTTGGATTATGCATTAATTTAGGTTAACATAGAAACATATAAATGATGGCAGAAAAGGACCAAATTGCCCATCCAGTCTACCCAGCAAGCTTCTGGTAATATATGACCCTGGTTCTGCTTTCTTTCCAATGGAAAAGATTTGTTGAATGTGCATCACTAAAACCTTTCAGGTATCTGAAAGTCTGCATCATATCTCCCCTGTACCTCATCTCTTCCAGGGTATATATATTCAGATCCTTCAGTCTCTCCTCATAGGTCTTCTCATGCAGACCCCTTACCATTTTGGTCGCTCTTCTCTGGACTACCTCCATCCTTTCTTTGTACCTCTTAAGATATGGACTCCAGAACTGGACACAGTACTCCAAGGGAGGCCTCACCAAGGACCTGTATAAGGGCATCTCCACCTCCTTTTTATTATTTATTTATTTATTTATTTAACATTTTTCTATACCGACCTTCATGGTTAAATACCATATCAGGGCGGTTTACATCGAACAGGGGTAAAAATAACTAGGTAAAGGAAGAAACAAAGTTACATTAAATGAGGACCGTGAACTTGGAAGCTTAGGTAGCTGGAAGAAAAAAGATAAAGTTAAGTTAAAAGGAGAAATAACAAATTCCGGACTAGAGATAGTTCGGATTAGAGTTAGTCCACATGTTAGAGTTGGTATCCATGCTGTCCAGGTAATCAGAGGAGTAGATAACGTCTAATGTGTATCCCAGGGTTCTGGGAAGGCTAGGCGGAACAGCCACGTTTTGAGTTTTTTCTTAAAAGTTAGCAGGCAAGGTTCCAGCCTGAGTTCAGCAGGGAGGTTGTTCCAGATGGCTGGGCCTGCTGTCGAAAATGCTCGGTCCCTGGATGCAATGAGTCGCGTGGCTTTGGTTGGAGGGGCTTGTAGCGTTCCTTTGGATATTTCTCTCATTGGCCTATTAGAAGTATGGAGTTTTAATGGAATTTCAAGATCGAGATAAAGGAGATCGTAGATGGATTTGTGTATTAATGATAAAGATTTGTGAAGGACTCTGTGGTTGATTGGTAACCAGTGTAGATTTCGGAGGATGGGTGTAATATGATCACTCCGGTTGGTGCTTGTTAGGATTCTGGCAGCAGCATTTTGTATCATCTGAAGTGGCTTAATGGTTGAACTGGGTAGTCCTGTGAGGAGCGCGCTGCAGTAGTCAATTTTGGCAAATATCAAGGATTGAAGAACTGTCCTAAAGTCGTGGAAATATAAGAGAGGTTTGAGTCTTTTTAATACCTGTAGTCTGAAGAAGCAGTCTTTGGTAATAGTGTTAATCATACTCTTTAGGTTAAGACGGTTATCAAGTATTACCCCAAGGTCTCTAACCTGAGTATGAGTGAGGGCGTGGTTATGTTGGGTCTGTGACTGGTAGTTGTCTTGGTTGGCGGAAATGAGGAGGAGTTCAGTCTTGTTAGCATTGAGGACCAAATTTAAACTGTTGAGGAGACTGGTGATAGATTGTAGGCAGTTGTTCCAGATCGAGAGTGATTTGTTAATGGATTCCGTTATGGGGATCAGGATCTGCACATCATCTGCGTAAATGTAGTGAATAAGGTTGAGACTTGTTAACAGTTGGCACAGGGGGAGGAGGTAGATATTGAAAAGGGTGGGGGACAGGGAGGATCCTTGAGGTACTCCTAGTGATGAATTTGTTGGTGGTGATTCTTTATTATTTATTCTGACCTTGAAGCTTCTATCGCTAAGGAAAGACTTGAACCAGTTGTAGACTTGTCCTGAGATGCCTATGTCTAATAGACGATTCAGGAGAATGGCGTGGTTGACAGTATCGAACGCCGCTGATATGTCTAAGAGGATTAGAAGAAAAGAGTGTCCTTTGTCCAGTCCCATAATAATATGGTCAGTTAGGGAGATGAGCAGGGTTTCTGTGCTGCGTGATTTGCGGAAACCATACTGTGAAGGATATAGTATATTGTAATCTTCTAAATACTCTGAGAGCTGGGTGTTAACCACCTTTTCTGTGATTTTGGCTAAGAATGGAAGATTCGATATAGGGCGAAAATTAGCTAGTTCACTAGGGTCTAAGTTGTGTTTCTTAAGGAGGGGTTTGAGAGAGGCGTTTTTTAGGATGTTTGGGTACAAACCTTGGGTTAAGCAGCAGTTTATGATGTTGGCCAGTGGTCCGGAGATTGTGTTTGGTATGAGTAGGAGTAGCTTGGTTGGTAGGTTGTCTGTGGGGTGGCTGGATGGTTTCTGCTTCTTGAGAATGGATTCGATCTCTTTAGATGAAGTTAATTCGAAGTTGTCTAATTTGGCTCCCTTAAGCATATGGGTATTGGTAAATGAAGCGAGGGTGTTGTTATTGGGTGGAAGGAGTGAGAGTGTGTTTGATATCTTCTGCTGAAAGAAAATGGCTAGCTCGTTTGCCTTGGATTGAGCTTGTTCGTCTGGGATCGGTGGTGGTAGTGACTTTGTGATTTGAGACACATAAGAGAAGAGAGCCTTCGCGTCATATTGGAGATCATGGATTTTATTGGCGTAAAAAACTTTTTTTGATTTTAAAATTGATGACCTGTAATGATGTAAGGTTCCTTTGTATGATGAAAGTGTAGAGGGGGAAGGGGCTTTACGCCATTTGTTTTCCTTATGACGTAGTTCTTGCTTTATCTGTTTGAGTTCATTGGAGAACCAAGGTTGATTTCCTTTTTTTAAAGGATTAATTCTTTTCGAGATAGATGGGCAGTGCTTATCTGCTACAGCTTCAGTGATCTTGTGCCAGGAGAGCACCGCTGTGTTGGGGTTGGATAGATCAATATTTTTGAGATCCTTAGTGAGCTGTTCGCTGAGTGTGTCGGAAGCACATATATTTATTTATTTAACAGTTTTATATACCGACCTTCATAGTAAATAACCATATCGGATCGGTTTACAATTAACAAGAATAAAAAACTGGGGTAACTATTCAAGTAAACGAAAGATAAACAGTAAGTAGGAATGAGTCAAAGTTACAATCAACAGGGAAGAGAACTTGGAAGCTTGAAACAAGCTGGAAAGAAGATAAGGTAGGAAATTTCCTGAAGTGAATGGAGGAGAGGTGGTGGGTGTCTTTTTTTTTTAAGTGAGGGTGGTTGTTATCAGATAGTGGTCTGACCAGGGGATGGGGGTACAAGCCAGATCCTTGGTAATGGAGAAATTAGAGTTGATAAAGATAAGGTCCAAGGTGTGTCCTGCTTTATGTGTGGGTCCGTTGACGATCTGGGTGAATCCCATTGCATTGAGGGCGGTGAGAAGGGCTTCACAGTTAGGTGTATGGTGAGTGGCTTCAAAGTGTATGTTAAAGTCTCCCAAGATTATGGTAGGAGAGTCAGTGTTGATATGTTTAACGATGGTTTCAATAAGGGGGGAGGCGTCTGCTTCCAATACTCCTGGGGGGGCATAAACTAGTAAGACTTGCAGATAATTAGATTTGAATAAACCTAGTTCTAGTTTGGATTCTGTCTTGATTGTATGAGATGTTAGTCTGAGTTCTTTCTTGGTGGCTAGTAACAGGCCGCCCCCCTCGTTTTTTGTGTCTGTGGATAGAGAAAAAGTCGTATTTGTGGGTAGGTAATTGATTGATTAGCGCTATATCTGTGTTTTTTAGCCAGGTTTCTGTGATGGCGCAAACATCAGGGTTACAGTCTAAGAGATAGTCGTTGAAGATATGAGTCTTTTTTGTCAAGGATTGAGAATTAAATAGGGTCACTGAGAGAAGAGTTAGACCTAGGAGCTGAGTCAAGGGAGTGATCAGGATAGGGATGAGAGAACTGGGAATTCTTGCTGGAGGGGATTGAGCTGGAAGCATGTTGAAGAGGTGGCGGTGATATCTGATGGGAATATGTTGGGTCATCATAATTGTGTTACTCAGGTCTTGTTGTGAGTGCAGAGATGTGAATTAGTTAAGGGTCTATTACTGGTTATTCCTCTTTCTATGCTGCATATAATCAACAAAAATTTAGGAGAACAGGAATAATGACTTTTCGTGTGACATGTCAAAAAGTGTTTCACTGAGACTAAGGGCCTATGAGTACCCACATCACCACTAACTTTGAAATGGGGTATCCTATATACCACCAGCTTGACGCTATCTACTCGCCTCTGGTTTCTCCTCCCCTCTCTGGAACATAAGCCATTACCGTCTCCTACTGGTGCTATGACTCACAGATCCACGATCACCTCTATTTTGAGCTGCAGCACCACCTCCATTTCAAAACAGGAAGCCTGTGGCAGCCATCACAGTCCTGCAGAGGAGGACCCTCAAAAGAAACAAGAAAAAGAAATATGTGTGCTTGCACGCACCAGTCTCTGCTGCTTCTTTCACTGTGTTTCGTCAATGGTGGAAAGGCCTGCGCAATAGCACGAGGAGTCTGAACAGCCACCCAGGTCAGTACTCCCTCCTTGCCTGCTGACAGCCACTGCTGCTCATCGACCTATCCAGTTCCATTCCACAGCCAAGCCACTGCCAGTGAATGCCTGTGAGGTCTGGGACTGGGGAGGGGCTGTTGATTGGGCAATAGCTATCCAAACATAGGAAGGGGCTCAACTATCTTAAAGATAATTTCTGGTATCTTGTACATACCCGGGGACTCTCCGGATATGACCCAGAGGCTCCAGAATTGTAATGGAATTGCCAGGTCTCCGGGCCAATACCTACAATCACCCGGTACCCTGCTGCTGCTGCTGCTGCTGCTGCTGCTGCTGTGCTTGTGAAGAGACCAGATTAGAAGGTGTCTGATTGGCCTACATGGGCTAACTGAATGCCTCCTTCCTTTTCCCTGCCCTGTGACCAATCAGAGGCCTCCTTCTCTTCCCTCCGGACCAATGGCATGCCTCCTCCCTTTTTCCTGATTCTGCTGGCAGGAAGAAGGGAGGAGGCCTCCAATTGGCCTGTGATGACAGGAAGAAGGGAGGAGGCCAACAGCAGTAGCAGCAGCAGCAGCAGAAGATGCTGTTGCTGTTGCTGCTATTGGTTGGAAGGAATCCTCCCATCAGCCCCAGGAGCATGTTGCTGCCACTGGTGGTTTTGGAGTGAGGAGAGGTAGTAAGTGAGGGGGGCATGTGTGTATATGTGAGGGGGAATGTGTGTGTGCGCGTGTGTATGTGTGTGAGGGGGCGTGTGTGTATATATGTAAATGGGTATGTGTGTGGGAGAGGGAGTATAAGTGAAGTGCGTGTGTGTGTGTGTGTGTGTGTGAGAATGAGAAGAATATGAGTGAGCATGTGTGTGAAAATGATCCCGTATGTGTAAGAGTAAATATGCGAGTGTGTTAGAGTGTTTGTGTGCATGAAAGAGGAGAAAGCTTGTGTGCATACCTTCCAACCTGGCCCCTTGTGCTCTGCTAATATATGAAAATTTCAGGGTGACTGTAAATTGAAAGTTCCCAGGTATGATCATATAGTGTATTATCAGCCAGCAACACGGCTAAAAACAACCAGGGTTTAATCACATACCAGTTTGTCTCAATTGAATTAACATAGCCTCAAGTGTTTCGTCCTCATTCCAGGTATTACGTTTTTTATACATTTTTTCTTGCAAGTAATAACAGTTCAGTGCCAGTAAAAATGAAATGCTTAATCCACATCAAATTCACAAATTTCCATCGGCAGCATAGAGTAAATGGATCCCTTAAATATGCTGACAGAATGAGATCCTACGCCGGTATTATTAATTCTTGCGGCCATGTTGAAAGGAGACACACATCTGTTACAACTTACGTTCTAACCTGCCCCTGAAGTAGACGATGATTTTGTCGAAATGCTGTCAGTGTTAGGCCTCTTTTCAAATAAATGCACATGGGGATACGCCTGTTGAAGCAACCGCATGAGCTAAGCCACCAAGCAAAGTCGTTTTTCTTTATTCTCACCATTTATTAATTTACTCCTCTTTGGAAATTTATGAATTTGATGTAGAATAAAAATGTCATTTTTACTGGCACTGAACTGTTTTTACTTGCAAGAAAAAAATATATAAAAAATGTTCAGACCGGGCTCACTGGCATTCTGTCCAGGGGGCTCTGACCTGGAGGGCTAATCTCACTGAGGTCTACCTGAGGGGATTATCCAATATAAACACACAATTACTGGGATTATACCTGGGGACTTTAACCCAGGAGCTTATCCCCTCCACAAATAGCCACACACAATTACTGGGATTATACCTGGGGGCTTGAATCCAGGAGCTTATCCCCTCCACAAATAGCCACACACAATTACTGGGATTATACCTGGGGGCTTGAACCCAGGAGTTTATTCCCTACATAAACTTTGATTCAGTACATCACGGTTCCAGGTATTTAGGAAAGTAAGTTTATTTGAGCAGAAGGAAGATAGAACAAATAAAATCAGATCATACAGAAGAAGTAATGGTAGCTAATAACAATTGCTACATAGATATAAAAAGCTTACATGTTTCCAAAGGATCAGCCTGTGCTAGCATGTCCAGAGCGCTCTCTCCCTCTCTCTAGCTGTTATTACTCCTTACACTAACATGCTTGGGAAAGCAGCGATGTTCCCTCCCTTTGAGTTCTTATCAATTTCAGGTGCAGCTGTGTGGCCTTTATTCTCTCTCAGGCTTTATATAAGTTAATTGCTTGCTTTCTCATCATAGACCTCCTGGAATAACTAAAATAGACAGACTCTTGCCTGTTCATAAACATTTCACAGTGCAAAACAGTAAATAGGAGTTCACTCAGAGGTTCGCCTGTGGCTGGGTGAAAACTCTGTGCCTGGGTGAAAACTCTGAATCCATATGGCCTATCCTCTATATACATTCTCAGCAAAAATAACAAAAAAACGACTCCAACAAATACCTGGGATGAGGATGAAACACATGAGGCTATGTTGATTCACTTGAATCAAACTGATATGTGATTATACCCTGTTTGCTTTTAGCTGTGTTTCTGGCTAATGACACACTATATGATACCAGAAATTATCTTTAAGATAGTTGAGCCGCTTCCTTTGCTTGGATTTCTGTTATTGTTAAGGGGTGAGCTTTTTGCCTTTATTGTGTTTTGGTAGTAGATACTGGGCAATGTCAATGTGTTGGGGGGGAGGGGCTCTCTGGGGGATATATCATGTGCTTGGGGGCTGTCTAGGAGTTGGGTCATGTGTTTGGGAGGCTCAGGTTACCTGAGCCCCTACGCATGACCCATCCCCAGAGAAACTCCCCAGACCCCCCACCCCCCATACACATCCCAAACATATGATTCATCCTCCAGAGAACCTCTCCAGGGCACCCCATACATATTCTTGACTCAAGTGGGTGTTTGGGCAGATTCCCTGGGGGATGGATCACATATTTGGGGGACTCAGTAATGTGTATGAGGAGGATCTTTAGGGATGGATCATGTATTTGAGGGGCTCAGGGTGGGATGTATGTGTGTGGGGGGGGGGGGGTCTGAGGAGGCTCTCTGGGGGATTGATCATGTGGTTAGGGGGGGCTGCTCAGGGATGTGTATGGGACCTCTGTATGGGTGATGGATCCTCTGGAGCCGAGCTTCTCAACTCTTGTGCCATAGCAAGATCCTCAATGCATTGTGGCAGTCACACTCATCACCAACTCTCTCCCTTCCTCTGCAGGGCTGGCACAGGGAACTTTAGGCACTGGCATAGAAGCAGCTTCAGCACGCCTACTGCTCCTGCTATCAAAAGAAGGCCCCAGGCTCCCGCAGGTAAAAAGACAGCCCTGCACTGCTGCTACCTTTGTCAGTGAAAGCCGGCGCAGAATGTCACTGTCACTGCCTCTGCTCAAAAAACAGGAGCTGCTGCCCGCGTTACCACTGGAGCTGATTGAGGAAGAGACCCTTCAGGGCCACAAGGGTTTCCCTTGCAGCCATCAGTCAGAGGCCCTTCAGGGCTGCCAGCGTTTCTCCTGCAGCTGGCAGCCGATGAGACCCTGCAGCTGGCTGAAGAACAGAGGGAGAAACCGGAGTAAGCCTGTCTGACAGCTTGTGTGTTTGAGTGAGAGAACCTTTTGTGTGAGAGAAAGAGAAAGAGAAAGTGCCTGTGAGTGTGTGAGAGAGTCTGTGTGTGTGTGTGTATGTGCGTGAGAGAGAGTAACCTGTTTGTGTGAGAGCCTGTTTGTGTATATGTATGAGAGTGCCTGTGAGTGTGTCAGCCTATTTGTGTATATGTCTGTATGAGAGCGTGTGCTTGTGTGTCAGAAGGCCTGTTTGTATGTGAGAGAAAGTGCATGTGAGTGTGTGAGAGAGTCTGAGTGAGAGAGAGAGTCTGTTTGTGTGTGTGTGTGTGTGTGTGTGTGTGTGTATGTGCATGAGAGAGAGTAACCTGTTTGTGTGAGAGCCTGTTTGAGTATATGTATGAGAGTGCCTGTGAGTGTGTCAGCCTGTTTCTGTAATTATCTGTATGAGAGAGTGTGCTTGTGTGTCAGAGGGCCTGTTTGTATGTGAGAGAGATTGCCTGTGAGTGTGTCAGCCTGTTTGTGTATTTGAGAAAGAGACGTGTGTGTGAGAGAGCCTGAATAAGTGATAGTAAAAGAGAGTGCTTGACAGTGTGTGAGAAAATGAATATGTGTTTATCGGAGAATGTGCGTATATGAGAGGGAGGATAAGGTTTGTGTGCTCCCTTCCAATCTACAGCAATTTCAGGGTGACTGCAAATCTAAAATTCCCAGGTATGGAGCATGAGGGATTTTTAAAAATCCTTATATGTTTTAATTATTGGGTGTTATTAGATATATCTACTGCTTTGAAATATTTTATTGGTTTTTAGTAAATTTTAAACATTTTTATTTGCATTATTAATTACTGAACTTTATTCTATTTGTCAACTGATTTGAAATATCTATTCTTTTTTTGGTATGGTTGATGTTTTATATATTTTTGTATTGTATTTGATGTTTATGTGATATTCCTTTTTTTCCCATTTATTTATTTTATTTATTTATTTTAAAAGTTTTTATATACTGCGAAATGATCAGGGTCTGACCATCTAGGTGGTTTACAATAAAACATACATAATTAAAAACAACACAATTCATCCATTCTGGTTCAACGCGGTATAAAGTTGACAATTTTCTTCAAGGTTTGGTATTTACATTCAGTTATCAGATCTTATCAAATATATCAATTATTGTATTGAGCAATGTTGTCGGTTAACTGAGATTGAAAGCTGCAGTAAACAGATATGTTTTCAGATATTTTTTAAATTCTTTTGTATTTTGTATTAGTCTGATTTCTTCTGGAATAGAGTTCCAGAGACAAGGACCTGCGACTGAGAAAGCCCGATCACGTGTCATAGCCAGTCTTGCAGTTTTTATCGATGGAATTTCCAGAATGCATTTGTTCATTGAGCGTAATTGTCTGGTTGGTTTATATGTCCTGAGTAAAGAGCAGAATTAGCGTTATATAGTAAGTTGTGTATTATTGTGAGGATTTTGTAAGAGATGCGGTAAGATATAGGTAGCCAGTGAAGATGTTGTAAAGTTGGGTTGTTGAACTACATACAGAGTTTGGCGTTGCAGTTTCCAGTTCAGTTTTTGTCTGCATGTATCTTTTTATATTTTATGGTCTCTTTATTTTGTATTTGGCGAGTATCTGTCTGTGTTCTGCATGTGTGATCGAGGTGAGGTATTCTGCTAGTATGAAGGGATCTATAGCAGCCTGACTTGTTCTGTTTTCCTAACAGAAAATGTAATGGGTATTAAGGCCTGTTGTAATATTTGCAGTGTTGTCTTTTATGGGTAGGATTATTACTGTGAGTCTGATAGTTAGTGTGTATGATATGGCAGGTTTGCTTTGGGTTCTGAGTACATTTTTTGCAGGGCATTGAATTATTGCACAATGTTACTGAGATGTACTAATTATAGTGTTACAGTGAGGTGACACCAGAATTTAAATATTATTTTTATATGGTGAGGGGTAAAGGGGAAATGCCCTAGTTCTGCTCTGCACCTTTTGTAGAAGGAACCTTTGTGAACACAGGGTATTGTAGAACTTGAGGTGCAGGGTTTATATTGGGATTCTGTCCTATCCTGTGTAGACCCCCAAACTTCATTCCAAGAGAAAACTTTATCGATTGATGCAATTCAGTAATTTTAGTGGCAGTTTTACCAGATGGTTAAAATTGGCCCGGAGTTTCTTTAATGCATAGAAGGTCCACTGGCGTACATTCCCAATACTTTGCTACAATGGTGCAAAAGCCCCTGCTTTAGGAGTGGGGCTTTCCTGTCTCTGCATGGACAATTTTTGGCAAGAGGCGAGCGAGAGAGAGAGCCATGGGACCCCCACCAGGATTAAACTAACTAAATTTTCTGGCGCATCACCAACTTCAGTGGTCACCCTACTCCCATGCAGGGGGGCATCTATTGAATCTGGGATGGGGGATTAGCTTGAGTGGGAAGGGATTTGGGCAGTGGGGCAGGGCTGTTTCCATGCTGCAGTTCTTTTCTGTTTTTCAACTCTTTTTTTTTTTTTTTTTTGCAGGGCCGCCTCAAATGCTGGCCCAGGGTGGGGGTGGAGGAGTCCTAGAAAGACCCTGTTGACTTTTTCATGTTGGGCCACGTGGCTCTTTAAAGTGATAGCAGCCCCTATGGTTGGGGACCCCCATCACATGTTGACCAGGCCCCTGCCGGGTTCTTTTTGTCTCGCAGACTTTTTTTTCCATGAGACAAAAGAGCGTGGAGATAGGCTGCGATATTTTGTCGGGGAGGGGCAAAATGTCGCAGGATCGCGCCCTTCCCCGCAATATTGGACCCCTCCCGTGGTAAAATATCACGGCTTAGTGAATTTAGGCCTAAAATTGCAGTATTACTAGTCCATTTCAAGGCTATTGTTGTGATTGTTTCTTTGAGATACGCATGGAAGAATCTTTGTACAATTTTGCAGCTTAGCCATATGGGAATCTACTTCTTTATAATAAGGTGGATTTCTCTCCCGAGATTCAGACAAGAGCCCTCAACCTCTGGGCTAGAAGGAAGATTAAGAGATTGCCCGGATCAGGAACTTCAACAAAAATATGAGCTTGGAAGGAGGAGTAAGGAAAATGTAACTGGGGAATTGAAATTATTAATTTTATTTATTTACTTTATTTAACTAGAGACATTTTTTTTAAATTGATCAACTTCAGATTATATCAGTCTTGATTTTGCAGCTAAAACAAATGCAGGCTTTTTTTGGAAGACGAGTCAGAGAATGTGAGGAGTTGATTCAAAATTGGAAATCTGATACAGATTTAAGGTTTACTGGACCCCAGGTTAGCCAAATGTTTCGCAAGAATTGCAGGGCTGGTGTTTAATATTTGTTTAAGAAAAGCGCAGTATAAGGTGTTAAGGAGAGCTTATAACCACTGTTCCCTCTAAACCGTGCCTGTGTGTGCGCGCACACAGGTTGTGATCCCCGCGCACAAGAAATCTGGTAATTATGTGTCTTATGCTGGCTCGCAGTGCACAAATTTGAACTCAGCTTATAAAACGCTGCACAAAAGCAAAATTTCAAAAGCTTTTCAAAAATTTGAAGGACCGCTGCTTTTAACTGCCGGTTATGAGCACTCAAAGCTAAAGTAACCCAATCAGGTAATTGCCAAAATTATAAAGAAGTTAGAGGGACTTTGGAGCATCAATTTTTCGTCTTCTTCTAATGAAGTAATGTATCTGAAGATTGGGGAGGGGGGGGGGGGATTTGGGAAAAGGAAATAGGATGGGAGGTTAAACTTAATCCCAAAGGGGTTATACCGGATGAATCCTACTTCTCGGTAGTTGAAGGAGAAAACTTAAGGGAATTTTCTTGGAGAGGAGGAAGGGCTGCCTCCTTATGGGCAACTCCCTATTATGCTTTAATGTAGTTAGAACATGAGGCGGCCTGTGGAACTCGAAAGTCAAGAACATAAGAATTGTCATACTGGGTCAGATCAAAGGTCCATCAAGCTATATATGCTACTATAGGAGGCCTACCTCGAGGTGAGGTTTAGGTAGTAGTGTAGGGGTTAGGGGCCACTTTGACATACAGAATGAGACATATGACACTTGTGAAGATTTGATGTCCTTCGGAGTGAGGAAACTCACACAAAGATGAGATTATGAGAGAGTTTCCTCACTCCAAAGGACATCACATTTTCACAAGAATGTTCTGTTCTGTTCGTACATCTCATTCTGCATGTACAAGTGGCCCTTAACCCCTACACCATTACCTAAACTTCACCTCGAGTTACTAGGTAGGCCTCCTATAGAGATATAAATAGCTAACTACTACAAGGGCCTTGTAGATAGTCTCTCAGTCTCTCTCTCTCTCTCTCTCTCTCTCTCTCTCTCTGATGAATCTGTCACTTATTGCAGCTTTATCATAAGTTCAGTATCTCTGTATTTCTGAAATACAGGCCAAGGTCCAAATGTGAAGTAAAAACTGTATGAACAGTGATGAAACTTATTCTCTCCATCCCTTCTTCTTCAACCACAGTCCCTCATAACCCCTTTCTGTTGCAAATCCTGAGCAGTCTGGACATGAGCAGTGATGTCATCGGTAGTAGGCTCCAGGCTTCAATCTCTACCTCACTTATGGGTTTGTCCTTCCTGTCTGCAGCTGCAGCACACACCACTAATGCTGTTAATCCCTACATGTGATGTCAAATGGATAGACAAACATAAGCACATTTTCATTCATAAAATGCATGTATTGGCTCCTACAGGTTCATTACTACTAGTGCCCTTAGTTAACTCCTTTTAACTGTGGACAATCAGGTTAGGAAATTGGAGGAAGTTCCATTTGTATACCTTTTGAGGGTGCTGGAATGGCCGTCCCCCTGATAGGAAAGCAGCTCTCTACTTAAAGACCGGGGGCAGTGCAGTTGATTTTTGGAGGTATCTGGAGTGTTTGCCTAAGTTGGAAGTTTGGGCTCAGGCAAACCCTGCCTGGAGTCTGTGAATCAGGTCGCAGGACTGCCCTGCCTGTTCACTCCCTGATGGGTAGGGACTGTATCTTGGGTTGTTTTTTGGGGGATTTTCAGGGACTTAATTTGTAAGAAGCCTGGTGGGTCCCCTGGACACTACTTGGAGGGAGAGAGAGAATCCCAGTCCTTCTGCACCCTCAGTGAGGACAGGCTTTGGCTGCCCCTGTTCCATCCCTACCAAGGAACTTCTGGAGTGGCTTGTTCCTAGAGAGGAGCCCTCCATCAGGGATTCGATTGAGAAAGGAAGAGAAGAACAAACAACTAACTGCGAGTAAGAGCTACTTGAGACCACTGAGGACACCCACTCAGAGTCTTTACCATCTGGGGAGAGAGAGAGTGTGAGGATTTGACTCTCTGTATATTAGACCGTTTGCCAATTTTTGCCAGTATTCGAAGGCATTTTTCCTGCCCAACCAAAGATTCCCTACGCACCTGGGAACTCCACTAACCCAAGCCCTGGAGGGTGGATGTTTCCCTTGCCCTGGGTAACTGAAACCCATGCACAGATGGAGGGAGAAGAGACTATAAGAATAAATCTGTGGTGCTGAGGACTGAGTTAATTTGTGCCATATTTCATCTGATTACCCATCAGTAAAACCTTTATTTTTGGACACTATTTATTTATTTGTTTGTTTTTATATACCGTCATTCGGTTTAGCCATCACAACGGTTTACAGAATCAAAACAACAATCAGATAAATTATACATAGTTGCAAAAGAAGAAAACAATAACAATAGTGAAATGATAGGTAGAGGGGGATGGTGGGGTGAAAGAGGTGGGGGGAGAAGGGAAAGATGTAAAAAAAGGAAAGTAACAAAAATAGTATTAATTCATCTTAAAGGAGGGCTTCATATTAAATTTCTGACCTGCTGGCCACCAGAACCCAAGGGCTCAACCTGCGGGGGAGGCGGCTGGTGTAGGCGAAGCTCCAGCCGGCCCTGCCCAAGGGCTTCACCCCCAGCTGTCGGAGCAAGCCTAGTGGGGTTTCCCACAAGGCAACACCAAACACACCGCAGCGCCAAGGGTCCACCTTGCCAGCCAACTTTAACATGTGCTCTCTCCCAAATATGTGTGCTTGTGCCTGCTCGGTTTAAGCTTACCATCCCTGAGCTTAACTACTGTATTTTATTTCTGCTGATTGCCCAGAAATCCTTATGGCTCTTTTCTTAAGAGGCTCTTCATTAGTACCAGGCTATTTGATGGCAACTTGTTTAACAATATTGGTTTTGTACATTTTCTTGCAAAGGTATTGTCTTTATAATATTTAATATCGGTTCTCCTCCTAAAATTTGAGATGACATATAGGGTGCAGGACTTTGACGCTGCTTTATTTTATCAGCCTTAATATTGCTGGTGCTCTCCCCACTGATCCTTGTGAGAGGGGCAAGTACGGTAAGTGTTCAGAAGTTATGCAAAAGCGGTGGAGTGAAGACAGATATGTGGGCAAGTGTTTTTAGCTTCTTGTGGTTTCTCTGCCTTTTTTTTTCTAAGAGGTGACTGATGCCATGAAAGTGATTCTTTGCAGATCCAAAAATTACTAACGAGCTTCGTACATAGGGACATGAGTCAGCTCCTGCAGTCAATGCTCTGTGCAAGCTGGCCCTGAAATACCTCATTTTTTCCCCTGTTCCTGCACAGCATCTGCGTCAGCTTTGAAGAGCAGATATTTTTATTTGCTGGCCTGCTTGAATATCCGTTTGCTACAGAGTCCTTTCTGGCCGCAAAATTGACTTTTAATCGTTAACATGTACCCGCACAATGGGGCTAATGCACTTTGCATCTCCAAAAGCTGTGATCCACCACTGGAGTTGACCTGCCCCGTGTGCCTCTGTTACTGACGCTTGAGTGTTGGTGGAGAAGGGCAGGAGGAAATGAAAAATATTTTCTAGCTTTTGATGCTTTACCATAGTTTGTAACCTACCCTAGCAGTGAGTGAAGCAGCAGAAGTTTGAGCCTTGTAAGCAGCGACATCGTTATGAAGGTTTTGACTGGGCCTTGATGGTATTACCATCCACAAGGTTCAAAACTGCTAAGGCGGCCATCTTTCTGGGTGCTAACATAGCACCATGCTGTGTACCTTTCTGTACCACAGGGGATGGGAATACAAGTCTGTCTCTTCGCTTGCTTTTCCCACTCCCCATACCCTCACGGAAGGATGTTATGGTCTTGAAACAGACCCTAGCTGAATATAACTTGTCTTGAGCTACCACTGAGAGGGCACGAGCTAAATCTAAATAAAATAAAATAAAATAAACATTGCTCTGAGTGAAGCTAAATGATGAATGGAGTCAGCATGCATGATTAAACCCTTATTTATCAAATTTTTTCCCAGAGGCGTAAAGGGCCAGATTTTAAATCAACTACGTGCGCTGGGCCAATTTTCAAAGGCCCGGCCACGTGTGTAAGTCCTGGGGTTTGTGAAAGGGGCGGTCCAGGGGGGTGGGGTGGGGTGGGGAAGTCTGGGGGTGGGGCAGGGCTAGAGGTGCCCGGCACAGCAGCCATTCGCCGCTGTGCCGGGGGGAATCGCGTGCCGGCAGGCTGCCGGTGCACGCAACTTGCGCCTGCTCGAAGCAGGCGCAAAAGGTAGGTTAAAGATTTGGGGGGGGGAGGGGGTTTAGGAGAGGGATAGGGGGAGGGCAGGATTGGGGAAGGGGAAGAGAGGTCAGGCTAGGGGGGTTGGGAAATTTCCTCCCAGTCCGCTCCTTAATTGGAGCGGACTGGGAGGGAACTGGGGAAGGCCCCCGATGTGTCGCCCGGCGTAACTGTGAAAATCCCTCCCCCCTTTGCGCATGCCGACCTGGGATTTTATAGCGTGCGCATGTTATAAAATCACATGTCCATGGGCGCGCGCCGGGTAGTGCGTGCACATGGACGCGTGCAATCTTTTAAAATCTACCCCAAAATATGGCCAAACATTACATAACTCAGGGCTTGTGTTTATTCCCCCTACTCAAGTTTCACCCCACTTTTAGTGCATTATTTAATAGGTCATGGCCCTGTACTACCATTAGAAAACAGCTCGATACTCTGTTATTAGAAGAATCCCCCACATTTCAGAAGGAATTGCCTTTTTATGTAAAATATAATGTTTACTGAAAAAGTATATGAAACAGTCTCATAATACTGTCTGTCTGGGATTTAAAGGAAGCAGTGTTAAAACGCTGCTTTAAAGCAGCAAGCGATAGAATCTGTTACCACCACTGACCTCTGGGGCTTTTCCTACTTGCAAAGAGCAAAAGGAGAAGCTCTCAAGAATTCCAAACTGAATTCAAGTTCCAACAAATAGGCCAGCGTGACGTGTTTCCATGCAAGTGCTCATCACTAAAACCACAATGGAAAAAAAAAAAAATCTACAAATTTATAACGCAAACAGTTACTGGAAAAAAGCAAAAACCTGGGAGCCGGCACGATGGCAATTCAACTGGAAACTTGATGAGCCGAGCCCTGTTTCACAACATCGTTCTTTGTCAGGAGAACAACATTTAAGGTGGAAGCAGGATATTGTGAATATTGATGGATTTTGTCCCGTTGGCCCATTGATTTGCATTGATCTGGTTTTTGCTTTCATCTGCTTTTTAGATTATTTCCGATAATGTGTTTTTAGTTCGGAGCTTTTCTTTGCATCTGCATATTTCACGTCCTTTTGCTACAGGATATTACCTGTGCTTTTTTATTTCCTTTGGCAGTTTCATCCTGCTTTTTTGAGCTTTCAGCTTGGTTGAAACAGACCCATGTCCATGGCGACATGAAATTCAATTCACAACACCACAGGGATTTTTCTTCTGTTTCATATCCCTTCCCAATTCACTTAAGCCCAGCTACTATAGCAGTCCTTGACTAATGGTCCATGTGCAACAGGCTACCTTCTGAAATCCAGTAGTGATGGGTCCTAAATCTGGCCACTAGGTGTCACTGTTGTGTGATGACTGGCACGCCCTCCCTTAGGTCCCTGCTCATAAATAGGCCGATGCAATATAGTGCACAGGGCCGAGCACACGGTTTAGCACCTGTTTGGATGCAGGATTAGCGCTTCCAAAAAGCACGTGCAAACCAGCGCATAGCTAATAAGGCTCATCACATGTAAATTCATGTTGATAAGGCTATTAGCTATTACCGCCCCCCTACCCCGATGGAAATAATTGCCACGCATCCACAACAAATTTAAGGACAAAAAAAATCCTGCTTTCTGTGATTCTTCCTATTAGTATGGTAGCGATGCTAAATAGGAAGAGCCACAAAAAAACAGAATTATGCCCTGCTCAAGGGTTTAACAAAAAGAAATCCTGCTTTCTGTGGTTCCTCATAAGGGGAACCACAGAAAGCAGCATCCCCAAGGTCTGGCCTAATCAAAACCCCTGCCAGCAGTGAGTGAAGGAGTGAATACATTAACATTAAGTGTCGGACACTTGATATGAATTTATTCACTCCTTCACTTTCTGCTGATTGGTCCATTCACTGTCACATGTCAATGAAAGGACCAATCTCCTTTCAGAAGGCACAAATTACCCATTGCGTATCTCTTTTAGCATTGCAGCTCATTTGCCTATTGCATCGAGCACCCAGGACAGGTGGATGTGCGCATGTTCAAAAAACATGCACCCAGTTTGGACGCACGTTCTTTTATGCGTTGATACTGCATCGGCCTGATTGAGAGTGGAAGGCTTGACTTGGGAATCTAGGCCAAGGCCTCCCATGGCGGTGCACAGCACTTTCACTGAGCTGCCAGGCCAGGCCAAG
The DNA here is from genome assembly GCF_901001135.1 of Rhinatrema bivittatum. Lineage (NCBI taxonomy): Eukaryota > Metazoa > Chordata > Amphibia > Gymnophiona > Rhinatrematidae > Rhinatrema > Rhinatrema bivittatum. The sequence continues at coordinate 795,305,086 of NC_042616.1, read as the reverse complement.
TCGAGCTCCTGCAGGATAGAAAACACTGAGCTCCACAGATTAGAAAGAAAATGCATTTTGTTGTGTTTTGCACGGGTTCTGTTGCACACACTTTGAACATCAGATGTAAAGGCATGTAATCAAATATCCATTATTATTTAATTTCTTGCGTTGTGATCCTGGATGTTTTCAGATAACAAGGACAAATTTTCCAGCGACCTCAAACAAAGAGGAGACACCCGAATTTCAGCATCAGACCATCTCACTGGTTTAGCAACATATTTAATTTAAGGAAAGCATTTGAAACGCTCTTGCAAAGTGGTTTAAACAGTAAATACCAACTTAGAGCCCTATTTACTAAGCATTTTTTCCCATAGATATAAAATGGGAGAAATCCTAGAGTAAATAACCCCTAGATTGGGGACCTGAATGTAACTCGCCTCGAGCTACCAATGAAAAGGCGTGCCCTGGGTATGAATAAAGTAAGACCTAAAATATTTTTTATATTTCATAGACGACCTTCATAACGCCCTGCAGTGTTCTTGGGCATTGCTGCTCCTTCGTTATACTGCTAAAGGGCCATTTTTAATCATTGGTCGTACACTATTCAACAATTTTTTTTGTCTTTTTCAAAATTATAATAAAACTCAATGTTATATCGCAAAAAATTCTTTTGAAAGCATTTGTTATTCGCCAGTACTGGGTACTTCCCTTTAAGTGGCGGAGCTCTGATCAGCTCTGTTCGGGTTAAGTTCATATGTTCCTCTTGAGGAGATAGCAGAGCTCGGTCCAACGTGATCACCGTTTCGTGCCCCAGCTGCCTCAGGGACCTCTCTGATATCGAGTTTGTGTTACTGCCACTTAAAGGGAAGTACCCAGTACTGGCGAATAACAAATGTTTTAAAAATAATTTTTTGCGATATATTTTGAAAAAGACAAAAAAGGCAAAAATATTGCTGAGTAGTGTACGACCAATGATTAAAAATGGCCCTTTAGCAGTATAACGAAGGAGCAGCAAAGCCCAGGAACACTGCAGGGCATTATGAAGGTCGTCTATGAAATATAAAAAGTATTTTTGGTGTTGGGATTTCTGTACAGTGTACGTAGTTAAGTTAAAAGACACTTGTTGTTTGACGTCATTCTGAAAATTTAGTAGCATAATCGTCAAAAATGTAAAAAGAGCATTTTATTATTTATGAATAAAGTAAAACAGTCAAATTCCAAACAATACATTGCACGTACAATAACTTACAAAGCCTAAAAATAGCAGAACTGAAGTCAGATTATGTTATGCAACCTTAAAGTACAGCAAAAATTTAAAACTAGAAATAGACAATATCCCCTGCCTTTTTAGGAGTATCATGTGGTACACCATAAAGTGCTATCTCAGCTGGCAGAGAAGAACTTTTTCGGGCCAGCCAGTCTGCTTAATTGCCTTTACCTATTGTGCCATGAACAAAACTATCTATAGTAACTTTTCTTCTCTTGCCCTTAACACCACACTCTGCCTTTGTCCCATGCTCCCAAGAAAATTGAAGCTGTAAAAAGGTTTCCTTCTCCTCTTCTGTACAGAACAGATCCTGTAATGTCATGTGAAGATTTCATGCAGCGGCCGCACAGGGGAGTGCACAGGTCACGGTAGCTAAAGCAGATCAGATTAAAAACAAACAAACATAAAATGTCACCGTTAAGCTCTACTTTTGTCTAAAAATATTTCACAAGCAACATTCTAAATTAAATCCCTCACAGCAATCTGACGACTCTTGCCTACGGTTGAATGTCTTTTTAATTTCCTAATTTGTGAGAACTGTAGTATCAGTAAAAATGCACAGCTGGCTCGCACCTTTCTGGTTCAGCAAGAAGGGATGTGAAATATTTTTACAGCTACAGCAAATCTGCGCCCCCAGAGAGTTTCAGCAGATGTAAGATTTGTTGTGGGTTTTTTTGGGAGTTTTTTTGCATAATGTATCTCAGACAGACTTAACAATTTTCATTTGGATGTTACCTTCCAACCCATAGGCCCAGATCCATAGACAGTTAAAAAAAAAATGTTAAGTATGGCCAAGAATGCACTAAAAACAGCAAACCTCATCTGAATCCCAACAAAATGGGGTTCTCTGGATATGAACTAAGAATACACAATTCCTGACTTGAAAATCCTATTTGGAACCTATAAGCACCCACTAAAATTAGGTAAAAAGCCTAGGAGTCTCGCTGGACTGTGCACTAACCGTGCTCCCACACATCCAAGCAACAGTAAAGAATTGACTCTTTTAATTACATAACCTACTAAGCCTCCATTCTCTCATCATGAAGACAAACCTGATCTGAGAGGTCCGTACTACGGTAACCACCCGGCTGGATGACTGTAACGCCCTGCAGAAGGGTCTAACAGGTAAGGCCTCCCCACAGACATCAGCGATTACAAAATTCCCTCTGCATGATTGCTAGGGGGTTGCAAACCGCACGGGCAGATCACACTGGTCTTACAGAAATTCCACCATAGGAGCCAACTTTTCAAAATGAACTAGGGGTGCTGAATGTAGCACAAACTAAGGTAAAAGAAGAACGAGAACGCAGTGGGTCCTGAGTATGACTGACCAGCCTGCTTGCAAATGACCAGAGAGGAAGCCCAGTGTGGCCAAAATAAATCTAGGGAAGCACTCAAAGTCCCACCTAACCCCAGCTCATCCTCCATCAGTCTCCTCCCAACTGGCTCATTCCCTCCCCCCCCCCCTCACTCCCAACAGCCCATCACACCACAGTCTCTTCCCCCCACCCGTCACCACCATTCTCTCTCAATCCCCCCCGCCTCTTCTCTCATTCTCCTAATCTCCTCTTCCTCCTCTCCCCATCTTTTACTCTTATCCTCCCCTCCACAATCTTACATCTGAATTTTAAAACGCCGGCGCATGCAAAAAGACGGTATATTTAGGGAGGGAGGGGAGAAGGACGGAGGGTCAGGCACAGCGATGCCAATATTTTTTTATTTTAAACATTTCAAGGGGTTTAAGAACTCCTGGACAGCGGGGTGGTGGGGGGGGGGGGGGGGAATCGGGCCAGGAGGCCTATGACTATTGTTTCTTTTAATGGAGCGCTACTTAACCGGATATCTTTTGAAAATATCTGGTTAAGTAGCAAATTATCTGACCACACAAGGCCGGATGTAGACCTGCTCTGGTTAATTTAGCCGGATACAGTTCAAAATCAGCTAAGTTAGTCAGAAACACCTCCGGGATGCCTTTTTTTTTTTTGTCTAGCTATCATACAGCCAGATAATGACTTATCAGGCTATTGTTTAGCAGGATAAGTGACTGAATTTGGCCAACTTGCCATTTAGATGGATAACTTGCACGGGCATACTTTGAATTTTATATTTGCATGGGGGGGGGGGGGGGGGTTAGTACCACTATTCCAGACCCATTCCCTACATCCCCTTCGCCTGCTCTGCTCTCCATTTCCCGCTGACCTCCCCTTCTCTGTTCCCCCTCCCAGTGCCCATCCCTCCACTCTCTACCCTCATCAGTATCGGGCCGATACAGTAAAAAACACGTCCCTAGCGCTTCTTTTTGGACAGGAGCGGCGGCTGTCAGCGGGTTTGACAGCCGACACTCAATTTTGCCGGCGTCAGTTCTCGAGCCCGCTGACAGCCACGGGTTCGGAAACCGGACGCCGGCAAAATTGAGCGTCCGGTTTTCAAGCCACGGGCCTATTTCAAATTTTTTTTTTTTTTACTTTTTTAAACTTTCGGGACCTCCGACTTAATATCACCATGATATTTTTTTACTGCTTTTCTGTGCACTTTCCCGGTGCCCGGAGAAATTACCTTTGGGAAGGCGCTAATTTCTGAAAGTAAAATGTGCGGCTTGGCTGCATATTTTACTTACTGAATGGCGCGGGAATACCTAATAGGGCCATCAACATGCATTTTCATGTTGCGGGCACTATTAGGTTCGGGGGTGGTTGGACGCGCGTTTTGGATGCGCTATTAAAGCTAGCGCGTCGAAAACGCGTGTCCAAATGCCGGAGCGCACTGTACTGTAATCGGCCCCCATGTTAGGCTTCCCTTTACCGACAGGCTCAGGTCCCCAGTTGGTGATTCTCCCTCCTCCATAGACTTGAATCACTTCCTTGCTCTGCACTTCCTGAGCCCAGGCACACTTTTTTTTTTTTTTTTACTGGAGCTGTTCCTGCTTCACCACCCCCTGCAGCACTTCTCCTGGCCCTCACAGATTCCATGCCAGAGCTAGTCCCAAGCATGCAGTCTCCACCTAAGATGCTCCACTACCCAGCAGTATCTCTCCAGTTCCAGGAGCACAGCTGCATGCGGTGCTTCCTGCCCTCGATTTGCAAGCCTCAGAGTTAGGTGGCTGACTCCTGTTGAATACAACAGGGGGATTTGTATTTATTTTTGTAAGAAGGAAACAACGTTCACTTCCGTTCAAGCCCAGACCACAGCCCTTCTCAATAGTGGAACTGACACTTTTTGAGATTATGAGCCTATGATAGTCTGTGGATATTTTTATCTAGGCCCTGGCATTCTTTCTACAATTTAAAATAGACAAAGATGAACCTGTTGCAGTATAAATCTTACCAAATTTATTAGGTCAGTATGAATAAGGTCCTAATTGCAATTCTCTATAAGCACAGCACATTTTATTATGATAAGAAAAGATCACATATCATTATTTCTATTTTCTACTAATTATAATTATCTTTTATCTTGTCCCTGGAGCCAAAAAGTCTAATAGTCCAATCTTCTGCAAGTTTGTTCACATATCTTTCATTCTCATTATAATCTAAAACAATATATCTCTATCTTTGTTCATAGCAAGCATAGCAAAAATCAGTAAAGAATATGATAAGCTAACTTGGACTATATTGGATAGAGAGCCAGATAAGTAGGACTTATCCGGCTAGTGGCCGTTGAATATCCGGTTATATTCAGTAGCTGCTAGATAGCTGGATAAGTGACTTATCTTGCTATCTTTTAGCCAGTCTATTTGTGGGTGGGCAGCACTACTTAGCCATATAAGTTATCCAGCTAAGAAGCAATCTTCAGTCTTGGATGGATAATACTTATCCATCTAAGTACCAATTTGTTAGCCATCTAAGTTAGCCAGATAGACATATCGACGGCCTGACAGTAGAATTTTTACGCCAACTTTTCGATCTGCTGGGACCTGATCTCCTGCAGGTCCTAGTGGAGGCCCTGGAGACCAGAGAGTTACCGCTGTCGTGTCGCCGTGCACTGTTACCTCTGCTCCCCAAAAAAGGGGATCCACTAAGATCATCACTCGGAGCCTCCATGACAAATCCATCAACAAAAGAAATTAAATCATTTCTCAGGCACAGCACCTGCTCTTCCAGAAGAGTTCTGCCAAATGCATCACTACTCTCATTTCAGGAAGGAAGTAAAAGCCTGGCTTTTGCAGTAGGCTTTTAATGCCAAAGCATAACTTCCCCAACCCGGAAAGCAGCTGAAACCTTCTCCCCAGCATGTATTAAAATTAATCTAACTGCTATAGGTTGCCTGGCATCATTATGAGTATTTGAACATGCTGCCTCAACCTATTGTTTTGCTGAGATGCTGTTTATTCCAAGTTAGTCATTATTGTTGATTTAATTCAAGTTTAGTCCTTACTGTCTAACACTAAAATTGTTAAACTGCCACTCATATCTGATTGTATGCTACCATTTTAATATGCCGAACCTCCCCTGTGTGGGTGAATTTCTTATTCCATAGGTGGGTAATAAGTTCATTTTAAAAGAAATCTGATGGCAGAAAAAGACCATATGGTCTATCTAGATGTTATGCTAATGCCTGGAAGTGTGGTCCCCTTGCCCGAGGAGGAGTTGGCACTACCTGAGAGGGCGAACCCCCGCAGGTTCCCTCCGTCGGGAGGCAAGGCAGACTGATGCGGGGGCCGGCTGGAGGTTCACCAATACCAGCCCCGTTTTCCGCGGGTTGAGCCTTTGGGTGCATGGGGCCAGCTGGTCTTAGGTGGACCCTCATGAAGACAGTAGAATGTTAAGCTCAGGCTTGTGAACCCTTGGGCCGACGGGAGGATGGAATACCTTGGGATGATGGTCCGTAGGTTCTCCCGTCGGGTGGCGAGGCAGGAACAGAAGACGTGACCAGCTGACCCTCGGCACAGGAGACAGAGGCGACTGTGAAGGCAGACGAGAGTCATGAGGTGAAGAAAGGAAGTGTGTCTTCGCCACTGGAAGCCCGCGGTCCCCCCAGGAGGAGCCCGTAGGGACCCGGACCGCTGGGACTTAGGTGGACCTTTGAGAGGTCAAGAAGTTTGGTGCAAGGGCTGACTGGAGCTTCACCCCTGGAAGCCCGTGGTCCCCCCGGGAGGAGCCCGTAGGGACCCAGGCCGCTGGGACTTAGGCGAGCCCTTGGAGACGATGGTCAAGAAGGAGTCCGAGGTCAAGTGCCAGAGGGTCGTCGCTTACCAGTCCGAGGTCACACACCAAGGGACCACCACTTGCCAGTCCAAAGTCACACACCAGAGAATCACCACTTGCCAATCCGAAGTCAATACCAGGAATCACTGCTAGCCGATCCGAAGTCAATACCAGGAATCACTGCTAGCCGATCCGAAGTCAGGAACCAGGAACTCCAAGACAAGACAGGAACGAGGATCCAAAGCACAGGAAGACTCACTGAAGCAAGCAGACCTGACGAACGAAGGACATTGCCAAGTCGAGGAATGAGCAGAGGAAGTCTCCTTTTATACTTCCTCTGCTCTGGCTCATAGGGAACAGCTGAACCTGGTTAAAGGGATCATGTGGTCGGTATATAAAAATCCTAAATAAATAAATAAATAAATAAATAAATAAAGCTAATGAGGAGGCGCAGCCTCGCGCCTAAAGATGGTGGCGGCCATCTTGGATTTCCTCCGCGGAGGAAATGCAGCAGGACGCTGCAAGGGAGGAGCAGGGACAGCTCCCCACCCAGCAGCCAGGGCAAGAGCCCGCGCCAAAGCGGCAGGCATCGGGTCAGGGGTTTCCCCCGGAGTTCCCACGGCGGGTCGCCATCACGGGTGAGGCAGGGGGCCGCACTCCTGGCCTTCCATGAGCACGGAACACAACACAGAACAGTCGATGTTCAGTCCGAGGTCGAGAGCCTGAGGATAGAAACATATAGAAATGACGGCAGAAGAAGACCAAACGGCCCATCCAGTCTGCCCAGCAAGCTTCACATTTTTTTCTCATACTTATCTGTTTCTCTTAGCTCTTTGGTTCTATTTCCCTTCCACCCCCACCATTAATGTAGAGAGCAGTGATGGAGCTGCAACCAAGTGAAATATCAAGCTTGATTAGTTAGGGGTAGTAGGGGTAGTAACCGCCGCAATAAGCAAGCTACACCCAATGTCGGAAACCTTTGCAAGGTCAGAAGCCAGTCCAGGGTCAGAAGCCAGAGTCGTCGGAAGCCAGTCCGAGTCACCAGCCAGAAGATCTGTCCAAGGAAAGAGGAGCGGGAGTTGGAGCCGGGCAAGAGCAGGGCCGAGGAAGGCAAGAAGCAGAGCACAGGGCACTGGAACAAGGATTCAAGAAGCAGGAACTCAAGGCAGCACAGCACAAAGAAACCACCATGCAGACTTGTTGCCAAGTCATTGGAGGGACGTCTGCTAAGGGTTTAAATAGGAGGAGAGCTCTGACATCAGCAGGAAGGGCCGGCAGTGATTTCCTGTCGCGGGCCCTTTAAATTTCAGTGTAAGGCGCGCGTGCACCTAGAGCAGGAAGCAGCTGGGGGCAGAGTCGATGGAATCCTGCACACTGGTGGCCCTGTGCCAGCGTTGGAAGCAACAGAGGCTCTCTGACTTCGGCGGCCTGTCGGTGTCCTGCACAGTGGAGGTCCTGCGCTGGTGTTGGAAACGGCAGGGGCTCTCCGGCTTTAGCGGCCTGCCGTAAGTACAACACTAGACTGTCCTTCCATACCAGCTGCTCAGCTCTTCATTCCCTACCCCTCCTTCAGAGATACCCTGTGCTTATCCCATGCATTCTTGAATTCAGATACTGTCCTTGTCTCCAGCATCTCCACTAAGCCTGTTTCAGGCATCTACCCTGAGCCGGGCAAGAGCTGGGAGACGGAACCGTCTCCCACACAGAAAAAGGAAAAATCACTAAAAAAAGACAAACTTCCCTTTCTCTGTTTTTTGTTTTTTTTTTAAACAAGCGAGAACCAAAAGAAATACTTGCTTGAGCCTAGCAAAAGACAGAAGAAAAGGCTGACTAGCCTACAGCAGAGAACCGAAGGGGAGATGCTACCCCTGCTGGAGACAGACGAATACTGAAGGGTTAGAGGATAGGCTCTGTCCTGATATAGGGCATCCGTCAAGTTTTAGTCTGTCTCCACCTGCTGGAAAGGAGGCTCAACCCACAGTCTGGACTGATCCGGGTACGTACAGGGAATAATTAGAAAGCAGAACATTTGTATCCAATCGGATTTGCAATATTTCTACAACATATCTTTTGAAACGGAAAATGTCATAATGCCTCTGTATCGCTCCATGGTGAGACCGCACCTTGAATACTGTGTACAATTCTGGTCGCCGCATCTCAAAAAAGATATAATTGCAATGGAGAAGGTACAGAGAAGGGCTACCAAAATGATAAGGGGAATGGAACAACTCCCCTATGAGGAAAGACTAAACAGGTTAGGACTTTTCAGCTTGGAGAAGAGACGACTGAGGGGGGATATGATAGAGGTGTTTAAAATCATGAGAGGTCTAGAACGGGTAGATGTGAATCGGTTATTTACTCTTTCGGATAGTAGAAAGACTAGGGGGCACTCCATGAAGTTAGCATGGGGCACATTTAAAACTAATCGGAGAAAGTTCTTTTTTACTCAACGCACAATTAAACTCTGGAATTTGTTGCCAGAGAATGTGGTTCGTGCAGTTAGTATAGCTGTGTTTAAAAAAGGATTGGATAAGTTCTTGGAGAAGTCCATTACCTGCTATTAAGTTCACTTAGAGAATAGCCATTGCCATTAGCAATGGTTACATGGAATAGACTTAGTTTTTGGGTACTTGCCAGGTTCTTATGGCCTGGATTGGCCACTGTTGGAAACAGGATGCTGGGCTTGATGGACCCTTGGTCTGATCCAGTATGGCATTTTCTTATGTTCTTATGTTCTTATGTTCTCCAGGCCCAGAAAGACGGAGCATCGGGAGACCTCCAGACTGAGAGAATCACTTTCTTCCCCACCAGACAAGCTTTATGCAGAAGCATGCGCAAGCCAGGATGTCGAATCCTAATCGGGGATATGCATCCAAATAACAGCCAAAATGGGGTGACTGGGAAAGCCACGTCCAACAGGTCAGCTACATACTCCGCCAAGCGGCGCCAAAAACGTTGTACAGGGGCACATGTCCAAAAAACATGGGACAGCGTTCCCGTAGTCTGGCCACAGCGAGTGCATACTGCTGAAGTAGCGATAGTCAATTGGAAGGCCACTTGAGGAGACACATATGCCCTGGCTCAAAAATTTAAATTGGAGCTCTTGATAATACATATTGATCGAGATCCTGGCTATACGCCTGAAGCACCTCTTGAGAATTGAGGGGTAACCACAAAGACTTCATCCCGGTTACAGCGAACTGTAGGTACGAGCACATAGCTACTTCCGACCGCTGTTGTATGAACTTATAGTAGGACGACACAGATGGAGCCACTGCTCATTCAAACCCAAATATCTGATCTAGGGCCATAAACACTTAAGTTCTGCCTCTATCGAATTGATATAATGCCCAATTTGTAAGTATGAGAAGGTATGAGTAACTCCAAAGCCATAGATGGCCTGGAAGTCCGTGAAAGGGAAAAGTGTCCCACCAAGGCAATACCCCGGGACTCTCAACTTCGAAAGCCAGAGGACTGGCAACCCGGAGCGAAATCAGCGTTACCCACCACTGGAAAAAAATAAGCACCCTGAACAGGTATCTTTAAAAGCTTGGTCAGCCGCAACCACGTCTGTCGAAGTGGCTTTACAAGCACTGTCTGAGTAAGAAAGGACGACAAGTGTCCCGGTTGGGCCTGCACCACATATGCAGGGGCCACTGGAAATGTCAAGGCCCCATCCGCAGAAAGTGTGGTATATACCAGTCTGCCCGTCAGCCAGTCCCTAACAATCCGTAAATTGCAAGCCAAATTGTATGCTGCCAAATCAGGCACCCCCAACCCCCCCCTGCCCCAATGAGCTTTCAGCCAAGAGAGTGGAATGCGGGATTTCCCCCCCTCTCCAAATAAACCATCGCAAAGCGCTGGCCAGCCGATTAAGGTCTGCTCACTTCAGAATAACTGGTAAATTTTGGAGAAGATAAAGCCACCTTGGCAATATGGTCATTTTGAATAGATTTATGCGGCCACTTAAAGAAAGAGGCAAGTGCCTCCAATTGGCCAGACTGTCGATGGTTGATTTCAACTGCTTAGGAACATTGGCCTGGTAGATTTGTTCCGGATCAACTGGGATAGACACCCCCAAATAGCAAAGGTGATCGGCCGCTCATTGCAGCGGGAAATTATCCGGCCAGCTAGTTGGCAGGGTAGAGGGATAAGGCAACGCTAGAGATTTAGATTCATTTAATTTTAGCCCAGAAAAGACGCCAAAAGCCCATATCACACGGAGTAGTGGAGGCAACGAGGTCTGGGGATTTGTGACAAAAACTAGCAGATCATCTGCAAAAACTACACTTTTAAATATACGCGCACCAAGGCGAACTCCCCGAATCGCGGGTTGCTGTTGAATAATGAGCAAAAGGGGTTCTAATTGCAAAATGTACAGTAGGGGCGACAGCGTGCACCCCTGTCGTGTTCCTCGCGCTACCTCAAACGGCTCGGATTGAGCTCCATTGACAAGAATAGCTGCCTTGGGATCCGTATAGAGTAACCGCACAGCTTGGAGAAAGAAGCCCGCAAACCCCATTGTCTGCAGAATATGAAATAAGTAGCGCCACTCCACCCTATCAAAGGCCTTTTCGGCATCAAAACTAATGGCCAGATAAGGGGTTTCCATCTGCCTGCAAACAGTCATGGCAGTCAGAACCCGTCGAATATTAGCTAGTGCATATCACTGGTGAACAAACCCAACCTGATGATCTCCCACCAGAGAGGGAAGGACTACAGCCAGCCGATCTGCCAGTATCTTCGCCAGTAATTTGTGGTCTAGGTTTAGCAAGGATATCGGGCGGTAGGACTCAGGGTGGAGAGGATTCTTTCCCACTTTGGGTATTAGAGTAATAAGGGCTAAATTCTGAAAACCCCAACACCAAAGGGCCCGCTATTTTATCTTCCAGAAGTTTGAAAAACTCTGTGGTATAACCATCCGGCCCCGGAGCCTTAAATGTCCAAGTGCGTCTAATAACCTGGCAAACTTCATCTTCCGTTATGGGCTGATTGAGCATTGCTTTTTGGTCACTTGAGAGACTCGGAAGTGATAATTGGGAGCAAAACCGTGTATAGGCCTCCTCACTCCCACCTTCTGAGGCATACAATCCGGAATAAAAGTCCCGAAAACCCTTTAAAATAGATGGGGTATCTCGAGCCACCAAAGTTGGGGAAATACGCAGCGCTGGAATAAACCGATTAGGCTGTGTTGATCTAATTAAGTTAGCAGCATCCGCCCCGTTTTATTACTATATTGATAAAGATGGAACTGATAATACATGAAACTTTTCTTTGCCCGCTGATGTAAAAGGGAATTTAAGGCCACTTGAAGGGATCTATAGGTAGCATGAGAATGATCTGTTTCAGTGGCACTCAATCGTGGCCGGGCCCTGTGCAACTGCGTGGACAACGTCAGGATATGCTGATTTAGAATTTTACGGCAGTGGGAAACATAGGAGATAATGTCGCCCCTTAACACCGCCTTCGCCACGTACCAGAACAGGCCGGGTTGAGCTAGTTGAGAATGGTTAAGCGCTGCATAATCATCCCATTTTGACTCCAATTTAATTAGTTCCTTTAATTACTTGATTTCTTCCCTGCTATTAGATTTCAGGGCAAGTTAGGGTACTTCCTTCCCAATGCAGATGAAGTATCAAAATGTGCTTTTAAAGTATTTAATCTTTTATCTCCTACCTCTTCTTGTAGTATCAAGGCTGATACCTTTTCTCCTTCTTCATGGGCCATTGATGAGGTCCATCTCCTCTCCTTCTCTCCTTCCTCCTTCCTTCAGGATGTCTGGAAGTCATCCTCTCCTTACATTCTTATGATCTCAGGTTCAACTTGTAAGTTTCTTCTATTTGTAAGAGGAGAAAACTCAAAACAGCTTAGCTGAGTCCAAAATGGTTTGGACTCAGGGCTTTATGCACTGAATCCATATAATGGTGACATCTGCAAAAGGGACTTGAAGCTATGTCTCCCCCTCCACAAGGAGCTTTGGGCCACTCAGGGGTATAAGAACATAAGAAAATGCCATACTGGGTCAGACCAAGGGTCCATCGAGCCCAGCATCCTGTTTCCAACAGTGGCCAATCCAGGCCATAAGAACCTGGCAAGTACCCAAAAACTAAGTCTATTCCATGTAACCATTGCTAATGGCAGTGGCTATTCTCTAAGTGAACTTAATAGCAGGTAATGGACTTCTCCTCCAAGAACTTATCCAATCCTTTTTTAAACACAGCTATACTAACTGCACTAACCACATTCGCTGGCAACAAATTCCAGAGTTTAATTGTGCGTTGAGTAAAAAAGAACTTTCTCCGATTAGTTTTAAATGTGCCCCATGCTAACTTCATGGAGTGTCCCCTAGTCTTTCTACTATCCGAAAGCTATACTGGAGAACTGTGGCAAGTAGAGTCACATTTTTGATTGTGTGCCTGTGGGTCCAGTATTTGGGTTTTATCCCACCCAGGAGTTACATATTGCAACTTAGAAAAGGTGGAGGCCTTGGGGAAGGGACAGCGTCATAGGCAAAACAATCAATTTATCACATTTTACATAGTGTTTCATCATGAAATCATTCCCGAGAAAGAGATCCATGTAATTTAGCTGTTTTTAAACTTTATTGCTAGGGAAGAGACATTTTAGTGAACATATTTTAATAAGTTCAGAAATATAAGTATTTACATATTTCTTCTGTAAAGATTAATAAATATGAACTGAAAGAAAGAAATTTATTTTATTTTATTTTATTTAACAATTTTTATATACCGGCATTCGAAGGACACATCATGTCGGTTCACATTTAACTGAGAAAGGAAATTACAATGAACGAGGATAGAGAGAGTCAACGATATTACAATGAACTAGGAACAAGGATAGAGAGAGTCAACGAGCAAGGATACAACTTTGTAAAACGAACTGGATGATGATTATGCATGTTAAGAGTAGGTATGCATCAGGATGTAAAGGATGCATGTACCCTTAAGAACTTAACATATGAAATTATTTACAATAATAATATTAAATGTAGGGGCAGGGAGAAGGGGAAGGGGTAGCGAGGAGGGGAAAGGAGAGGAGGGGGTAGGGGTATAGGAGAACGTTAAGGCAATGGCACTTTCAAGGAAAGGCTGTTTGTAGGAGGAGAGGGGAGGGGTAGGGGAGAGGCAGCAGGGTGCTGGGGAAGGGTGGGGGGAGGGAGCAGGGGGGGAGCTGGGAAGGTGAGGGAGCTAGAATGGTAGGGGAGAGGGGGGAGCTGGGAATTTTATTTATTTTGGGATGGCGAAGGGGATGTGTAGGCTGAGCGGGAGCTGAGTAAGTTCGAGACAAGACAATGACTAGGAATGTATATTGTGTGGCTTCTCAATGAGAACTGATTTATTTTTATTCCCTATTACTGCCAAAAAATATTACTAGAACTTCTCCAGTAACATGCTGACTTCAGATATAAAGTTATCTGCATGGAAGCGACCAAACACCTAGTAAATGCTATAAAATAAACCCACATCTTGGGGGATAAGCTACGAGTTCTTGAAATGCTCCACATGTAAGACTCACAAAAAGTTAAACAAAATACACATCCTGACATTTTGGAGGGGGTTTTTTTTTTTAATTATTTTTCTGTAAACTGCTTAGGTCTTTTATACAGGTGGTATATCAAGTATGAATAAATATAAACATACAATCATCATTATATCCCTCACATTCTATTTAAAATGCTCTTACCAGCATCATAATATATTGACCATCATAGCAGGCATTATCAGCTTTTGCTGCCACAATGAAGATCCAACTGCCTTACATAAAATCATAGGTCATACTTGTGAATATTATGCTCCTGTTTTTTCTCATTTTCTCATATAATTAAAAATTATTTAAAATTCTTTTTTTGACACGGATTTGTGTTTTGAACACTTGTTCTACTTCAGGGGAATAGTCAACTGACCCACTTTCACACTAAAAATATAAAAGAATAATTAAAGTACAAATAAGTGAACGACCACATCTCTCCTCAGCAATTCACCCAGAAATACTAATTTAAAGGCATGTCAGCATCTTCATCTCTCAAACATGGTGGGAAAGTTCGTGCCATCTGCATTGGCATCGAAGGAGCCAGAAGCTGCTCCGGATGCTGCCGATACATCAACATTAAGGTCAAACTTTGATAAAAGCCATGGAATGGCTTTTATCAAAGTGTGGCCATCGTCTAGCTCCACCCATTCGATGAAAGTGAAAGATTCTGCTTCATCGACATTGAGCAAAGGTAAAGAAGCATCTTTAGTCTCATTCGATGCACAGCATTGACTGCAGAGAGAGAGGGAGAAAGGACCTACCTTGAGGGTGTCACAACTGAGGGTCCAGCTATGGCTGGGGAACCCCATAGGGGCTGCTCAGGACTTCAAGGCAAGGCAGAGCAGATCTTCCGCCTGTACTAGCCATCTCCCCACAGGTTGAGCCCTTGGGTTCTGGTGACCGGCAGAACTTAGGCTGAAGCTGGAATCGAGGTGCAACCTGGAACTTAGAGACAGGGACTGTATACACAGGCAGGGCAGGGCTGGAGACAGTGGCTGGGTACACGTGGAACTAGACTGGACAGGCAGGGCAGATTGGGACAAGACAAGGCAATGGCAACATAGGGAGCAGATACTGGAGCAGGAATAGGCAGGGTAGGACCAGACCAGACAAGGACAAGGACAAGACAGACAAGAACAGGACAAGACAGAACAGAACAAAGAACATAGATGAACAAAGACCACTAAGTATAAGGCCTGGACACCTGGAAGGGAGATACTAGGAGGCCCAGAGGCCACAGGCTAGGCAAGGCAGAGCTAGAAGACCCAGAAGCCACAGGATTAGGCAAGGCAGAGCTGGAAGTCCCGGAGGACACAGGACTAGGCAAGATAGAGCTGAAAGGCCTGGAGGCCACATGACTAGGCAAGACAGAGCTGGAAGGCCCAGAGCAATATAGTCAGGGCCAAGCAGGGAGCCGAGTAGACTCGATGACAAGGCATCAGATATTGCAAGAGGCAGGGCTAAATAGGCCAAGCCTTGCTGAGTCATGAGCCCATGGAGACTATGGCTGGAGTAAGAGCAGATGTAGCTCCATAGGGACCTCTGGTGGCAGGAAGGCTGCATAGCAAGATAGATGTTAACAGAGGGAGAGGAAGAGAGATGCGGAGATTGAGGAAGATGACTGGAGATAGGGGGATGGGGGGAAAGAGGTAGAGGACAGCACAGAATGAAAGAATAGCCTAGTGTTTAGCGCAGCCAGCTGAGAACCAGAGAAAGTCAGGGTTCAAATCTTCCGCTGATGTACCTTGAGAGCTAATTTTTTTTTCTTTTGGTTTCCCCTTGTCACTGGTATCTGCTACTGTGCACTATATAAAAAATTCAGACAGATTACATCTTATATATTTATTTTAGTTATATTCTGTTTTTCAGGCACTTCAAAGCAGATTACATTCCCAACTTCACCTTCCATTGCTCTAGATTGTAATCCCTCTGGGCCAGGGAACTACCTACTGTATCTGATTGTAACTTGCCTTGAGCTCAGACTTGGAAAGGCAAGTAATGAAATCTTAAATCTAACCACAAAGGAGAAGATGATGAAAAGGAGTGAGGATCCAGGAAGGGAGAGGGAGAGAAGTCCCAGGGTTAGCAGAGGATGACAAGGGAGAATACTAGAGATGGGGGGGGGAAAAAGGAAAAGAAAAAAAAAGGACACAGAAGCGAGAGAAAAAAAAAAAAGGAAAAGAAATAGAGACAAAAGCAGAGAATTAGAAAAAAGAGAGATACCGAGCCAGAAAATCAAGCCAGAGACTCCCAAAGGTTAAAACCTATTTTGCTTAATAAAGAATATTAATTAAAAAGAAGGCACTCCATGGTGGGGTGGTGGAGAGGTGCTGAATCCCTTCTTCCCCGCCCCTCTCAGGGGGAGCCGAAATGAAAGGCTCCCAGGTATGATCATCAATATTGCACATACATTCAGGATGTGGTAACAAACAGGAAGGTCGCACTTTTCCTGTCAGTGATTTCCTGAGACTTGCTTGGCAGTAAAAGTGCAACCCCTACGTTCTTCACATACAGACGTTTTAGACATGAAAGCGGTGAGGGATGCATGACATAGCTTGGCACAAGTCCAAGTACTTTTCAGTAGAAAGGAACTTTCTGGAATCAGACGTCAGGCTTATGAGGCTGAAAAGAGTAAAACAGGAAATATTTCTGCACAGGAGGGGTGGTGGATGCTCAGAGCAACCTCCCAGTGGAAATGTTGCAGGAAGAAATCGGGAACAGAGTTTAAGAGAGCGTGAGATAGGGGCAAAGGATTCCTTAGCAGCGAAGCGGTGAAGGTAAAGCTGGAGTTTGAATCGGGGGGAGGGGGGGGTTGAGCAAACGGGGAGGAGGGGCTTGAAAGAATCCTGAAGGGGGACCCACTGGCTGCCCAATCGAGGAAGAAAACGATGGCTGTGCTGAGGAGTCTCTACACCATGGAGGCACTGCAGGCTCATGAGGGTGGCAGCAGCCCGAACCTTGACGTTGCTGTAGGCGTTGACATACCTTAGCCATACGCCTCTTTCAGTGGGTCAGGGTGAGGAGCTGCTTCTGCTGTGCAGGGCTTGGGTGGCGAGTCACTTAGTGGGAGTCACTTAGTGGGAGAACTGGACACAGGAGCGATCACGGCGGCGTTCCACGCCCCAGGAAGATCTGCCACTCTCAGACGTCAGCCCGGGAGGAGTTCCTGCCATGGCTAGGGCAGCGGGCTGAGAACCAGGGAAGCCAGGCTTCACGTCCTTTGGGCAAGACACTTCACCCTTGTTGCGACCGTTGCTGCCCGACGTCTCCACTCCGCCCACCTTACCTCTTTGGCGACTCCCTCTTTGGTTGATGGAAGTTTGACTGCCGCGGCATCATCTTGCCGACCTCCTCCAGCGTTCCCAGACCAGCTAGATGCTGCCTTCCGCCATTTTCTCCTGAGGCCTAAGGGCGCGTGTGCGGCGCAGCCCCGAATCAAGTACCAGCTGTGGCGCGAACCTCAGGGGCGTCCCCCTGAGATGACGTCATCATCACCAGATATTGAAGGTCTCTTGTTTTGATAGCTAATCGAGTTAGCAAAGGGTTTCCTACCTAGCTGCCTCCAGGTATTGCTGCGGATGGGATTCGCTCTCCGCTTACCTTGCTACTCTGCCTCCTTGGCCTCCTTGGCCTCGCTCTCTCTCTTGCTTTTCAGATCGCAGTCTGGAACCGGTACTCGCTCCTCGAGGGCCCATGTTCCCGGACCTGCTACTGAATATAACTTCTACCAGGAAGTCACCGCTGCCTACAACACCAGTGAGTTACCATTTCTCTCTCAGAGCTTTCCCTGGAACCAGGTACTCGCTCCTCGAGGGCCTACTTCTTTCCAGCCTCTGGGCTGCTTCAAGAGACTATTGTGTGAGTGTTACCATCGAGGTTCTGTTCCTGAACTCTGGATACTCTGCCTACTCACTATCTCAGTTTCTCTACAGCTCAGCCACCCTGGGATCGCTGTTCCAGTGCCTGAGGGACTACAGCCCAGCCGGGCTCTTCCAGCTCACTGCTGCCACCTCTGGTGGTTCATTATACAGTTTAATAAAAGATCTAGTGTGTGTCTGACATCCCACTCTGAGCCTGACCGGTTGTCCCTCTCGGGATCTTCCCCCATGGGCGTGGTCATCTGCCACCGGCCCAAGGATCCACCCACAATTATCACAAATAATAAAAACCCTCCATTGCCGTCAGGTGTGAACTTCGATTGTAAGCCCTCTATGGACAGGCAAATACCCACTGAACCTAAATGTAGCTTGGCGTGAGCAAAATGTAAATAAAGTGTGATCCTAAACCCTGCTTTTAAGAATAAAGACTTGGGGAACTGAGGTACAGATAAGTGGGCTTCCCCAGGTCTTACGAGCTGTACACAGGAAGGAAACGGTGGCTAGAGCAGTGGGCTCCCACAGGCAGTGCCAGCCAAAGTCGTGGAAGAGCCAGCAGGTGGGTCTGTCCAGGTTCCTTAGGCCCTGCCAGATGAAGAGCCGAAGGAATCAATGCCCGGAGCAGCAGGACTGGCAAGGTTCACCGGATCCCACCAGGTGAAGAAACTGAGGAGCCAACAACCATGGACGTGCACCCCTTCTTTGGCTGCCATCACAGCTGCTGCCTGCCAGCAACCCCCAACTCCTCTCCTCTCTGCTGTACCAGCAGCCATGGAGGTGGGGGGGGGGGGGGGGGGCAGGGAGGGGAGAGAGCATCTTGGAGTGGGGAAGAGGATAGGGGTTTGGGAGGGAATAGAGAGAATATGGGGGGGTGAAAGCAAACAGTAACACTCCCTATCAGAGCAACTATAGCACACATACATGCCCAGAGCAACTGTAACACACACACAACTGCGCTCCGGTAACACACTGACACCTTCAAAAATACCTTTTCTTTACATAATATGTACTCTTTACTGGCCTCGGAATTCCAGGCTTGTTTAATGTTGAAGGATGTTCTTTCATGAGTTTAATTCCTTTGCAAACCATGCTGATTTATGCAGAGGCGAAGCATGCGTCTGTGTGGCAGGGTAGTTTTTCTGACTGCGGCCTAAGGCTGAAGCAGCAGTTCCCCTTTCATTATGAATGGAAATAAAGGTCAACAAACTTTAACAAAATTAATATAAGATGATAAGGATTTTACCTAAGAAATTAGATTTCTACGGAGACAAATCTGACTCAACCAGAGATGTGTGTGTGTTTTTAGGAATGTCACTGGCAGAGAGCTAGGAATGTGTTTGTGTGCCTTCCCTTCCTTTGTCATACAAAGCAGCTATCATTAAGATTTATGGCTCTTATCTGCATCTGCCTCTGTTCCCAGGGTCCATCCTCCACAGTGGGGAGGGTTTTGTCTGTTAACATTTATTTCCAGCCATTCATGTGGATTAACAAGGCAGCCACATTATTTTACACATTCATTAATGCAGTCTTCAGTGTCACCTTGCAGCAGTCCAGAGGTAACAACAAAATGGACTGTTTCTTAAGGTAAAGGAATTTATCTGGCAGGCAACGCAGGGAACCTAAGAGGCTCTCTAGTACTGGCTGCTATCCAGATCAGGATAAGTCTTAAAAAGCGCTACTAGCTGGATAAGTAAGATAGCAGATAAGTCTTCAAACACTGGCTATCTTACTTATCCAGCTAAGTTGTGCTTTCCTTTTACTTATCAGTTAAGTCTTAAACAGCCCTACTTAGCCAGTTAAGTGGTTAACTAGCTTGTTTAAGGCTTATGCTATATTTAAAATACATGCCCTGTATCTTTTAGATACGCAAACAAGTCAGGTAGAATGAAGCATATTTCATATGGTGTGCGGACATTTGCATGCACAATATAAAATACATGTGCGTGCATGCATGCCTGCGTCCATATAGCTGTTTATATGGGCACACGCGCTTGTTTTCAAGTTATCTTATGAGGTTGTTCTCTTTAGAAGGGGATAAGAAGCTAGGCCCAGGGAGAACCTGAGGCCCCAAGGAAGAGAAGGAAGCCTAGAGAAGGCCAGTACTGCTGCATTGTGAGTTATATTGCTATCTTTATTTTGTGAACTGCAAAGGTAAGCAGAAGTACTTCTGTTTCGTTTTTTTGTTATTAATAAGAACTTTTATGAGAGAACATCCAAGAATCCAGTCTGAATCTGTTCTCTGGCTAGCCAAAGACCACTCACTGTGCCACAGACCACATGCACAAACATTTTCTTTTGTGCAATTTTTTATAAGCTGATTTCAAGTTTGTGCGCTACGAGCCAGTATAATGCAAATAATATTGGGATTTCATGTGCGCACCATGTACGAAGGATTCACAACTTGTGTGCATGTGGACATGTGTACTGCTTAAAGGGAACAGTGCTCTCCGCATACTGCCTGTAAATTCTGCTTCATGCTCACCCATTCCCTCTTGATCCTTGCAGGCTTATTGAAGAAGAGTAGGGGGTGAGGTTGGAGCAGACATTGCAAAACATAGTAATGATAGCAGAAAAAGAACAAAATGGTCCATCTAGTCTACTCAGCAAACTTTCCAAGGTAGTATCTGTCGCTCGTTACCCACACATTTCTGTTAAGGGTAGTAACTGCCACTCTGTGCAGGTTACCCCCAAGCTTTTTTATTTATTCCCATCCTCTAGCCTTTAGGGATCCACAGTTTTTATCCCATGCCCCTTTGAAATCCTTCACAGTTTTAGTCTTCACTGAGAGGGTGATGGATGCCTGGAATGCCCTCCGGAAGGGCATTCCAGGCATCCATCACCCTCTCAGTGAAGAAATATTTCCTGACATTGGTTCTAAGTCTTCCTCCTTGGAGTTTCAAATCGTGACCCCTAGTTCTACTAAATTGTTTCCAATGGAAAAGGTTTGTTGACAACCATGGATCATTAAAACCTTTCAAGTATCTGAAGGTCTGTAATATATCACCCCTGCTTCTCCTCTCCTCCAGGGTATACATATTCAGGTTCTTCAACCTCTCCTCATAAGTCATTCGATGGAGGCCACCTACCATTTTGGTCGCCCTTCTCTGGACCGCCTCCATCCTGTCTCTATCTCCTTTGAGACACGGTCTCCAGAACTGAACACAGTACTCCAGGTGAGGCCTCACCAAGGACCTGTACAAGGGGATTATCACTTCCCTTTTCTTACTAGATATTCCTCTCTCTATGCAGCCCAGCATTCTTCTGGCTTTGGCTATTGCTGTGTCACACTGCTTCGTCAACTTCAGATCGTTAGATCCTATTGTTATGGATCTGGCAGTGAACCCTTGGTCCGAGGTAGAGTCAGCGCTACCTAGGAGAGTAAACTCTCTAGGTCCCTACCGTCGGAAGGTGAGGCCTGGTGATGTAGACGTGGAAATGAAGACTTCACTCTGGAAGTTATGTAAGAAAGGCAAGCAGTGTGATATAACTAATGCGTGCACTTATCTTGGTCCACAACTTGAAAAGATGGTATGCAAGGTCCTGGAATGAATCCTCCGACACGGCAGTGTTTCGGAGTATATAACTCCTTCTTCAGGGAGTTCCAGGTGGTTACATGCAACGAATACATTTCTGTGGCTGTGTATGATCAGTCCATACGCTGCTAAAATGAACTACAGACGGAGTGCAGCCTTTCAGCGGTCTGTTTGACGACACTTTAATATTGATTTATTCACTCCTTCACTTATTGTCGATTGGTCCCTTCACTGTCACATGTCAGTGAGAGGACCAGTCCCCTTTCAAAAAGCTGTCCTGAAAGGGGATTGGTCCTTTTCACTGACATGTGACAGTGAAAAGGACCAATCAGAGGCCTGACCTTAGGGCTGGTCAGACAGGGCCCCCAGCCATATCTCCTAGGCACCCAAGGTGCTAGGGACGAGCTAGGGACACACATTTTTCCCTAGCTCGTCCTTTTTAGCGTGGCAGGTCATTTGAGTATTACATCGGATCCCCGGGAGAGGTAGTAGGACGCACGTTAAGAAAGCGGGCGCTCAGCATTGAGTGCCCGCTCTCTGTGCGCCAATACTGCATCGGCCTGTTTAAGTGTAGTTGGGAGCTGAGCTAAGAAAGCCCATGGCTGTTTGACGTCGCATGAAAAAGCAACGTAGCAGGCAGACGCGGGAAGCTTTGGCACCAGTTAGAAGTTACTGCCCAGAAAATAATCACAGCAGGAGATCCACAAGAGAAGTCTGAGGAACAAAGAGGCTGATGACTGAATTGTTTGGAGGAGAGTTAAAATGGACATTCATTGCCTGGGAACAGGGACCTTAGGGAATCTGAGGACTTCCATACGAGACAGGTCCTGAGAAACAAAATGAATAAAGTGAATTATTAAGCCTCTTTTTCTGTGATAGCGTGAAGAGTTGGGAATACATGTGTGAGAAAACCTGAACAGGCCACTCTGAGTCCCTGCTGAAGCAGACAAACCTCAGGGAAAGCCCAAAGAGCTGAAGCCAGCACTTTGAGCATGACTTGCATGTCTGCTTTAGAAAAGTTGCTGAACTGTGACAGAATTTGGGGAAATTGGAGCTTCCGGGAGAAGGACCTAGAAAAAGAAAGATTTTGTTTAATATGAATGGCTGAAAGGAGAGACAAGGGAATTATCAAAGACATTCGTTTTATTTATTTATTTAGTTGCTGGATTTCTATCCCGCCAGATCCCATGTTCTCAGCGGGTTATACCATGAACATTCATAAATAAAACATAACAGTATGCAAGAAAATCATTAGAGACTGTTTCCTCTTACTCAGTCCGTGAGACATACTCCAGTGCACAGGACAAACTGCTGTGATTTGAAAGTATCGGGAATCAGGAATTTTCTGGAAGACAGAGCGATGGGATCAATGGGGGGGGGGGGGGTGAGGAAGCCTGCAACGAGGAACCTGCTTCATGGCATCTGAACTTCTCTGTAGGACCGGATGACGGCAGCTGCAGACCACCACTGTCTGGGCCCCATCCAACTGGAATCGTGAGCTCACCACTGTTGCACACACAGATTCTGATCAGAATTGCATTGCTTCGGATAAAATCGCACCAATATGTCTGATGGGGACTGAGTTGCTTTGAGAGTGTTTTCCAGATCACGAAATTCTTCTGTTGGTGTTCACGTGTATTGCACAATCTGAGCCATAAAGAAAAACAGAAAAAGAAATTATTACTAAGAGAGTTAAGCCTGAGGTACAAGACAGGAAGAGAGAGGGGGATACAAGGAGAAAAAGAAACTCTCCCGCCTGAACTTGTGTTTGTAATGAAACTAGTGAACAAGAACTGATTTTAGGGCGCATCTGAAAGTGTCAGTGATTCAGCTGTTTTACAAATCTCATTCTTCTTTCGAGAACAAATACAAGTTGTTGCTTAGGCTGAAAGTCAGGCTCTTGGGATGGTTTTATTGCTTTGTGTACCCTCCAACCTATCCGGAGTGAGGTAACTTTTCTTTTGCCTTTGCGTCTCGGCCTCTCCTCCGAGAGCCACATTGACCGTGTGGGTTTTCCCATTATACCAGTATATACAGTAAAGAGGTGGGAATGCAGGCTCACCTAGGGGCCCCTCTTCATGTAGATCCCTGGGAAGGCAGTGAGCTCCCCTTACTCCATCCAGTAACATCAGAAGCCCCCTTGAATGACTCATCTTTGTTGAGCGGTTCTCTTTACCCATGTTAAGTATCCTTGGTCCCATCACTGTTTAATCTTATTTTGTCTTACTCAGATTGTCCCAATGTCATTGTCTAATTCTAATTCATATCTATATAGAGATCTAAAACATTTAGATAAGGATTCCTTTCCTGATAACTTTACTTCATTATTTCTTAAAGAACAAGTAAATATTAGGAATAGTGTTTTCTGCTCCTCTTAAACAGCGAACATTTAGTGATCCTTCTTCTGAGGATGCTAAAAAGACAAGTACGCTGTTATGAACGGATATGGTGGAAAAATAAGTCTTCAGATAATAAGAGGTCAGAAGCAAATAGGCATTATTTTTCTGAGATTCTCATGCAAAGAAGAAATATTTTTCCTATAGTATTCGTGCTGCTGAAAACCACCCTAAACAGTTGTTTAAAATAGAAAACAAATTGACAAATCAACTGTCGTTAGCTCTGTCTGCAAATTCTAATCTTTCAGCAAACTCCTCTGCTTTATTTCTCTCTCTCAGAAAAAGTGAAGAATATTTGTAATTCCTTTTCTACTAATTAGTTGTTCTGCTGCTTTGAAATTCTCCTCATTTAATGAAATCAATAGTGTGGGTGTTAGACTCCTTCTGAAGAGCCTTAATCTCACCACTTCAATCTCGGACCCTTTTCCTTCCAAGTTATTGTTGGAACCATCTCTTTCTCTTACTGAGCCGATTTCTCAAATTGTCAATAAAACATTATCTAGGAGTTGTTTTCCTAATCAAGTGAAAATTGCAGGAATTAAACAGATTCTATAAAAAGACTCTCTAGACCTGAGCATTTTGGCTAATTATAAACCAATTTTCAATTTACCAACCTTGCCTAAAATTATTGAGAGGAGTTTTTAATCAACTTAATGACTTGTTATTAAGACAAATGTGTTACATCCTAATCAGTATGGTTTCTGTTCTAGCCATAGTACAAAGTCAGCTTTGCTCTCATTAACTAATGATATCAGATTTCATTCTGAATTAGGTGATGCCGCAATTACTGTATTTCTCAATATGAGTGCAGTTTTTGATACCATCAATCAGTCCTTACTGATAAATTGCTTGGGAGAAATTGGTCTTGCGGATGGAGTTTTAAATTGGTTTACATCTTATTTCATGGATCGTTCATTTTGTGTGGATTGGGATAATGAAATATCTGATATCAGACATCTGTCAACAGGAGTCCCTCAAGGCTCTA
This sequence comes from Rhinatrema bivittatum, assembly GCF_901001135.1. Lineage (NCBI taxonomy): Eukaryota > Metazoa > Chordata > Amphibia > Gymnophiona > Rhinatrematidae > Rhinatrema > Rhinatrema bivittatum. Next base: position 795,280,353 of record NC_042616.1, on the reverse strand, counting down.
TACTTTCTCCTGTTATTTAATATTTTTATTTCACCATTGGCTATTCTTATTCGAGAACATGGGTGTTGGCCTTCATTTTATGCCAAAGACATTCAGATTACCTTATTTGTTAAAACTCTAATTTTGATCTTAGTGTTGTAAATTCTTGTTTAGATTCAGTTGCTTTTTGGTTATTTGATCACCATCTGTGAGTAAATCCTGCAAAGTCTGAGGCACTTTGGTTTAATCTCAGATTCTCGATTCCTTCTCTGACTCCTGTTAAGGCTTGTACTTATACTCCTTTAAAAAATACTGTATCCACTTTGGGTGTGACTTTGGATTTTCATCTTTCCATGACTCATCAAATTTCCTCTATTGTTCAGAAAGCCATCTTTTATCTTATATTCCTCAATTACAGTGTCTTCTGGAGCCTCATGATCTGAAGACTTTAGTACATGCATTTATAACATTCAAAACTAATTATTGCAATTCCTTGTGGTTAGGTCTACCTAACTATCAAACAAAAAGATTACAACTAATTCAGAATACATCAGCTAGACTGATTTTTGGTCTCAAGAAATATGATCACATTATCTCCTATTTTAATACAATTACACTGGCTTCCGATTAATTATCATATTCATTTTAAAGTTCTATGTCTTACTTTTCGAGCTTTACATACTGGTTTTCCATTATATCTGGCTAAACTTTTATCTCCTTATACCACAACACGTTTTCTTCATTCTCAGATGGGTCTTCTTTCTTTACCTTCGCCTTCTGTGATTTGTTTAGAGTCTACTACAGATTCTTCTTTCAATTATTAGGCTCCTGTTCTGGGAATCACATTGCCACTGGAAATTCTGGCTGAGGCTAACCATACTAAGTTCAGGAAGGTAGTTAAAGCTTTACTTCTTAAACAGACATTTATGCCTCTCTGTAAACAGGTATTTAAGGTCTCCATGCAAAAAATTTTAACTTTAAACAGGTAATAACATCTTCCTGTTAACAATTTTTTTTTATCATTGATGTCTATATTATTTCCGTTTGGTTTATTTTAGGTAATTGTATTAAGAACTGCTTTTTGATTGATTGTGATTTTAATTTAGTTTAATTATATTTCCCTTGTCTGTTTTATCTTTTTTATCCTCTTTTTGTTTTTAATGTATCCCCATTTGGTTAACATGCTTTTCAAGTGTTAGGATTTGTAAGTGTGTGGGCCCTTTGGCCAAGATGAGAGATGGTACCGCCCAGGGGGAGGAGCCCCACTGAGCCTCACCGTCGGGAGGCAGAGTCTCAGCTGCGGGATGATATACAGCAGATGTGTAGATGGAGAAAGAGAGGGTGACCCCAGGAGGCAGGCCATGGAGCGGCAGCGCCTACACTGCTGTCAGACTCAGCTCAGAAGAATGGAGTCAGGTAATAGTTGCGGCACTACCTGAGGAGTGGGGGTGCCGGAGGAAGTTACAGTCACTGTAGTTACACTGAGTCCATAGAGATAATACTCAAGTGGGTTCCTTGGTGGGAGATCACGGTAGTGGTCCACAGAGCGGGGTACACCGGTGAGGGTTCCTCTAGTAGTCACGGGCAATGGTCCTGCAGAGCGGGTATACCGGAGAGAGGTCCCATGTAGATGACACAAGCGGGGGTCCACAGTATGGTACTCACATTTATTTATTTATTTATTTTTGATTTTTATATACCGAAAATTCCTGTATAAAATACATATCACTCCGGTTCACAGGTAACTGAAATAACTACCGCCAAGTGGCGGTTTACAAGGAACATATCAAACGATTTATATGGAATTACATGAAACATATTAAACGATTTATATGGAGTTACGTGAAACATAACAAACGATTGATCTATAATAGGTAGATAACAAACTTTGAATACATAAATTAAATTAAGCAAATAATAAATAAGGCAGATAAACATAGCGGCTGAAGATGAGAAGAAGTTCCGAAGAAAGCCTCGGGAAGCGAGGCAGGCAGGAGTCCGGGTGAAAGGCCCTCAGAGGAGTGGATAGCCAAGAGACGAGGAAGGCCCCTGAAGAGCGGGTACCTAAAGGTCTCACACCAAGGAAGCAGGAACCGAACAACGCTGAAAGTGAGAGTAGGTAAATGCAGCAAGTGAACTCGTTGCCAAGTCGCCGGCTGTCTGGGCTGGCGAGCTTAAATACCGGAGTAGGGTGACATCATCAAATGGGGACATCCACAAGGTTCCCACCATGACGTGGTTAAAGCTGGTCGGGACGCGCGCACGCGCGCCTAGGGAACCCTAAGGGTAAGATGGCGGTCAGCAGTGTCCATGCTGCTCGGGTAGACCAGGGAACGGAGGCCGTGAGTTTGCCCAACGGAGCCAATGTAGCAAAAAGAGGTGAGCAGCAGCGGTCGCGGAGCGTAACAGTACCCCCCCTTATTAGGGCCCCTCCCCGGGGGTTTGGGTTTTCGTGGGTGAGTATTATGAAACTGCTTGATCACTTCTTTATCGAGAATGTTGGCTGCAGGCTCCCAGCTGTCTTCTTCAGGCCCAAAGCCCTCCCACGATATCAGATGCTCCCATCGTCTTCCTCATTTCCGTATTTCCAGAATGTCCTGAACTTGATAAGTGATGTCCTCCTCTGATGTCAGAGGTTGTGGTTCAGGCGGCTTTTTGGAAAATTCGGATAGAATGAGAGGTTTAAGTAACAAGACGTGGAAGGCGATATGAATCTTGAGTGATGTGGGCAGGCGTAGGCTGTATGTAACTGGGCCCAGATGACGAAGTACGGGGAATGGCCCGATGTATCTGGGAGTGAAGCGGACTGACAGTAGTTTCAGATGAATGAATCGAGTACTAAGTCATACTTTATCCCCAGGATTGAATTGAGGAGCTGCCTGATAGTGGGTATCATAGCATTTCTTGGACTTCTGGGCAGCATGTTGTATGAGGCATTTAGTATCATCCCAGATTTGATGCAACTCTTGTGCAGTGGCTTGCGCCGCAGGAGAGGCCACTGACAGGGGTAATGGAAGTGGAGGCTGGGGCTGACGTCCGTATACGACTTGAAAGAGTGAAGACCCAGTGGAAGCAGAGAGATGAGAGCACGGTAGTAACTTGGACCAGTCATTTTGTCGTGAGTTGATGTATGCTCGGAGAAACTGCTTCAAGGTCCAATTTGTCCTTTCCATCTGACCATTTGTTATGGTTTAGCGGTGTTTGGGTGGATTCTTGGGTACTGTGGCAGATGACCAAGCCCACGGGGAGGGGCCCCGTGGGGAGCCACAGTACTGGGCTAGACTCAGGATGCACAAACACAGAATTAGATCTTTTATTATACAGCTGATGTATACCACCAGAGGTGGCAGAAGTGAGGTGATCCAGAGGTAGCAGTCCAGGGACCCTTGGCAAAGGGAACCCGTCTCACCAAGTTGGTATAGGGATATCCAGATGAAGGTTTCCCAGCACGGCAATGCTGTGGATGAGACAGACTGAGAATTAGATTACTCACTTAGATGTCAGCTGTAAGGTTAGTGATTCCACCAGGCAGAAGTAGATGATAACAGGCACCGAGGCAGGGAGAGCAGGCCCTCGAGGAGCGAGTACCTGATCCCAGTAAGGCACTTGAAAGGAAAGCAGAGGGACACCGAGAAGCAGGTACCCAGGTTAGAGAATACCCCGAAGGGCAGAGAAGGCTTCTAGCGGCAGCAAGGAAACGGCAGAGTAGCTTAGACTGGCTGAGACCGATCCTTGCTAACTCAACGAGCTAGCAAACAAGGGTAGGCTATATACCCGGAGGTCGTGACGTCACTCGAGGGGGACGCCCCCAAGGTTCGTGCCCATGCTGGCATAAAGACGTGGGTAGTGCACGCACGCGCACCCTAGGAGGTCCTTGAGAGAAACATGGTTGGAGACAACGCCACAGCAGTTCCGGGGATGCCGGAGAGCGTGGCTTGCAGACACAGTGGTGACCATTTTCCCAAGGCTTGCAGGAGGAGTCGAGAAAAAGGTGAGGCACAAGGGACGAAGTCGTCTAAGCCCGACAGACGCAACACCATTGGCATGCGGGTGATACGCAGACGTGAGGTCCAAGGCAATGTCAAATTTCTTACATAAGGCCCTCCAGAATCTAGACGTTAATTGTACCCCCCAGTCGGAGAGTATATGCCTCAGGTGTCTGTGGAGTCTGAATATGTGGCAGATAAACAGTCTTGCCAGTTCCGGGGCAGAAGGGAGAGCAGGTAGAGCCACAAAGTGAGCCATTTTTGAGAACCGATCCACCGTGACCCAAATGGTATTGTTGCCATTGGAAGGAGGAAGATCCACTATGAAATCGGTGGCAATGTGTGTCCACGGTTCACTGAGTGCGGGCAGTGGTTGCAAGAGACTGTTATGGTTTTGAGGTGTTGGAGTGGATTCTTGGGTACTGCGGTGATGGCCACTCCCACGTGGAGGAGCCCCTTGAAGAACCGCAGTACTAGGCTAGACTCTATACACGCAGACACAGAGAATTTGTATTTATTATACAGCTTGATGGTACTGTCCAGGGAGCAGACAGCAATGAGGTAACCCAGTAGAAGTAGTCCAGGGGTCCTCAGCAGAGGAGACCAGGCCCATACTCGAGTAGATGATAGGCAACGCAGGGTAGCCGAGGAAAGTCCGGATGAAGACTCCCAGCGCTGAAGCTGAAGGTGAGACAGACTGACAGGGTTAGTTCTCACTGAAGTAGATAGCTGTGTAGATGAAGATCCTGGCAGGCAGAAGTAGTTCAGTAGTAGGCACCAGAGTAGGGAGAGCAGGCCCTCAAGGAGTGAGTACCCGATATCCCAGATAGGTACCTGAAAGAGAGCATAAGGGCCCCCTAGGAGTGGGTACCCAGGTTAGCGATGAATTACCCCGAAGGGCAGAGAGAGGACTTCCTGCGGCAGCAAGGAAGCAGCAGAGCAGCTTAGACCAGAGGCATTCCAATCCAATCCAATCTTTGCTAACTCAGTTTGTTAGTAAACGAAGGGCAGGCTAAATACCAGGATGTGATGATGTCACTCGGAGGGGACGCCTCCGAGGTTCCCACCATGACGTGGATAAAGACATGGGTGGCATGCGCGCGTGCACCCTTGGAGGCCCTTAGGAAAATCATGGCGAACACCGTCGCAGTTGCCGTTTCGGGGAAGATGGCTGCTGCCGCGTCTTCATGCCGCGGAGAGAGCGAGATGAAGACACAGCAGCAGCCATCTTCCCAAGGCTTGTGGAGAGAGAAGGAAGAAAAGTGAGGCACAGAGGTCGAAGCAGTCTGAGACCGACAGACGCAACAGTACCCCCCCTTCAAAGGGTCCCCTCCAGACCCCCTACCTGGTCTTGGTTTTCAAGGATGCAATCGATGAAATTGACAAAGCATCTCTTTGTCCATGATATTAGCCAATGGTTCCCAAGAGTTTTCTTCTGGTCCGTAACCCTCCCATGACAGGAGGTATTCCCAAACTCTGCCTCTCTTTCTTACATCAAGGATAGCATCAACCTTGTACTCAATGTCTTCTTCTGCATCAACAGGAGTAGGTTCAAGTGTCTTGGTGGAAAACTCGCTAAGAACAAGCGGTTTCAGCAGCGAAACATGGAATGCATTATGAATCTTCATAGCTGGAGGGAGTTTCAGATTATAGGTGAGTGAGCCCAATCGTCAGAGAATAGAAAAGGGTCTGACAAAGTGTGGAGCAAATCGAGCATATGGAAGCTTAAGTCTTAAATGTTTGGTAGACAGCCAGACTTTATCACCAGGCTGGAATTCAGGAGCCTTGCTATGGTGAGCATCATAGCCTTTCTTTGCTCTTTGTCCTGCTTTTTGGAGCATCTCTTTAGTCTTTCTCCAGAGCTGCTGAATATCTTTGGCAGTAGATTGAGCTGCCGAGGATGACACAGAAAGTGGAAGTGGTAAAGATGGTAAAGGTAGTCGTCCGTAGACCACTCCAAAAGGTGTAGATCTAGTAGATGATGCTGGATGCGAATTGATGGTGAATTCAGCCCAGGGCAACAGTTCAGCCCAGTCATTCTGTTATGAACTGACATAGGCGCGGAGGAACTGTTTGAAAGTTCCATTCATTCTCTCAGTTTGGCCATTCGACTGAGGATGGTACGCAGAGGTGAAGTCAAGTGTGATGTCGAATTTCTTACACAAGGCTTTCCAGAACTTAGCTGTAAATTGAGCTCCTCTGTCTAAAACAATGTGTTTAGGCATGCCGTGTAGACGAAAGATGTGACTGATGAATAATTTAGCAAGTTCCATGGCTGATGGCAAGCCTGGGAGAGCCAGGAAGTGAGCCATTTTTGAAAATCGATCCACTGTAACCCAAATGGTATTGTTACCTCCAGAAAGTGGCAGATCCACCACAAAATCTGTTACAATGTGGGTCCAGGGCTCATCTGGTGCTGGCAAGGGTTGAAGCAGGCCCCAAGGACATCCGGGCAGAGGTTTCTGTCTGGCACAATTGGAACAGGAGGCTATGTACGCAAGAGTGTCTTCTTTCATGGTGGGCCACCAATAGTACTTTTGTAGCTTAGCCAGTGTTCGCCGTTGACCAGGGTGTCCGGCCAGTTTCGAATCATGAGCCCAGGTTAGCAATTTCTTTCTTAGATTGCAGGGTACAATGGTCTTGCCCGGGGGTACTGGATGTGTAGCTGTGAGAATCACTCTCTTTGGGTCAATGATATGCTGGGGTTCATCAGGTACGTCCTCTGAGAGGAAAGAGCGAGATAATGTGTCTGCTCTGACATTCTTGTCACCAGGGTGATATTTCAGCACAAAGTCAAATCTGTTGAAGAACAGGGACCACTTCGCCTGTCTATAGTTGAGGCGTTGAGCGTGACGGAGGTACTCTAGATTTTTGTGATCAGTGTAAACAGTGATCTGATGTTGTGCCTCTTCAAGCCAAGGGTGCCATTCTTCAAATGCCATTTTTATTGCCAACAGTTCTTTATCCCCAATACCGTAATTCTTCTCCGCAGGCGAGAAGCGTCGGGAAAAGAATGAACAGGGGTGCAAGATTTTAGAATCACTGGTCTGGCTTAGCATGGCCCCTACACCTACGTCAGAGGCATCGACTTCCACAATGAAGGAACAGGTAGGATCCGGATAGCGGAGACATGGCTTGCTTGAGAAGGCGTCTTTTAACTTCTGAAATGCTGTCACAGCTTCTGTAGACCAAGTGGCAACGTTGGCTCCCTTCTTAGTCATCGCTGTTAATGGAACAGTCAGTGAAGAGTAATCTTTGATAAAAGGTCCGGTAGTAGTTGGTAAATCCTAAAAATCGACGCCCCCGAGGTTCCCGCCCTGACGTAGGTAAAGATGTGGGTGGCGTGTGCGCACATACCCTAGGAGGCCCTCAGGAAAATCATGGCGAACACCGTCACTGTTGCCGTTTCAGGGACACCAGAGAGAGCATCATGAAGACGCGGCAGCAGCCATCTTCCCAAGGCTTGTGGAGAGAGAAGGAAGAAAGATGAGGCACAGAGGTCGAAGCCGTCTGAGACCAACGGACGCAACAGAGACCCCCGAGGCTGACCCGTCGGAGGCTTCTGACAGGCACAGGTGGGGTATGACTCCACATATGCTTGGGCGTCTCTCCTCATGGTTGGCCACCAGTAGAACCTCTGGAGTGATAAGGTTCTGGCTTGACCTGGATGGCCCTCCAAAAGGGGATCATGTGCCCATCGAAGGATTTTTCTATGAAGTGGACGGGAAACCACCATCTTCCCAGGTGGTACAGTGAATGTGGCAGAGAGAAGAACCTTGTTTGGATTGATGATGTGACGCGGGACATCCGGAACATCCTCAGTGGTGAAGGACCAGGAAAGGGCGTTGGTTTGAGTGTTCTTGTCGGCTGGCCGGTACCATAGCAAGAAATTGAACAGAGTAAAAAAGAGAGACCAGCGGGCCTGCCGGTGATTAAGGTGTTGTGCATGGTGCAGGTATTCAAGGTTCTTGTGGTCTGTATATACCGTGACCTGGTGCTGAGCCCCCTCAAGCCAGGGGCACCACTCTTCAAAGGTGAGCTTAATTGCCAATATTTCTTTGTCCCCCGATTCCATAATTGCGCTCCGCAGGAGAGAAGCGGCGAGAGAAGAATGAGCAGGGATTGTAAGGTGTGATTAGCAGAATGCTGGCTCAGGACTGCACCAACACCAACGTCGGATGCGTCAACTTAGACAATGAACGGTCGTCAGGGATCCGGGTGGCGTAAGCATGGATCTCTAAGGAATGCGTCCTTAAGTTTCTGAAAGGCCAGTGTGGGCTCGGATGACTACTGCGAGGGGTTGGCTCCCTTGCGGGTCATGACTGTGAGAGGGGCAGTTAGTGTGGAATAATGTGGAATGAATGACCTCTATTAATTCGTAAATCCCAGGAATCTACGAAGCGCTTTGAGGCCCGTTGGCTGTGGCCAATCCTGATGCTCTTGGTCTTTTGGGGATCCATCTAGAAGCCTTGACTTGAGACCACGTAACTGAGAAAAGGAACAGTCTCTTGTTCGAAGGAACATTTCTCGAGCTTGGCATACAAGCGATTGTCCCTTAGGCGCTGAAAAACTTTGCAGACATCTCGGCGATGATCCTGGTGGTCTCGTGAGAATACCAGGATATCATCCAGATAGACTATGACGCACTGGTAGAGCATGTCTCTGAATACCTCATTCATCATATTCTGGAACACCACTGGGGCTTTACAAAGGCCGAAGGGTATTACCAGGTATTCGAAATGGCCATCACAGGTGTTAAAAGTGGTCTTCCATTCGTCGCCCTGGCATATCCGGACCAAATTGTAGGCCCCTCTCAAGTCCAATTTGGAGAATATTTTGGCCTCTTGGAGCCTGTCAAACAGTTCAGAGATTAGTGGCAAGGGGTATCTGTCCTTCTGAGTAATTTTGTTTAAGTCGTTGTAATCTATACACGAAAAAGAATCCTGCTCCAGCGGGAGATTTAGAAGGTCGAATGAAGCCTTTTGCCAAGTTCTCTTGTATGTAGTCTGACATAGCCTTAGTTTCTGTTAGCGAAAGCGGGTACACCCTTCCACGAGGAGGTTATGAATTCGGAAGTAAATTTATCGCACAATCAAATGAGTGATGAGGTGGTAACGTGTCTGCAGCCTTCTTCGAAAATACATCGGCATAAGTGGAGTACTGCAGCGGGAGACCCAGGACTGACATCATGGTGGTTAAGCAAGGCAGGGGTGACATGACCTCCAAGCAATCCTTATGACAGGGGTTGCCCCATTGGGAAAGTTGTAAGGTGCCCCAGTCGAATTGCGGAGTGTGAAGTTTCAACCACGGTGGAAGGAGATGGTCTCCGTGTGCATGGATCCGGTATGAAGTCGGATGGGAACTGTGGAGCAAGTAACTTCGCCAGGTAGAGGCTCACCGTGGATAGAGGAGAGCATTAATGGCATGGGAGTGTGGACCGTGGGGATCCAGAGATACTCCATAGGGATGTGAATCGTTTATCTGATGATTGAAAATATCGTCCAATATTTTCAATATCGTCAGATATCGGGGGGTCCCCGATAGCGATAGGAAACCCCACGATTAATTTAGTGGGTTTTCTTATCGTTATGGGGGGGCGGGAAGAAAGGACACAACCTAAAAACACAACCTGACCCTTTAAAATGAGTTTGTTAGTATCCCCCCACCCTCCGGACCCCCCCAAAAAATTTTTAAATACCTGGTGGTCCAGCGGGGGTCCCGGGAGCATTCTCCTGTGCTCGGGCTGTCGGCTGCCACTAATCAAAATGGCGCCGATGGCCCTTTGCTCTTACCATGTGACAGGGGCTATCGGTGCCATTGGTCGGCCCCTGTCACATGGTAGGTGCACTGGATGGCCCGCACCATTTTTAAAGATGGTGCTGGCCGTCCATTGCTCCTACCATGTGACAGGGACCGGCCAATGGCACGGATACCTTGTCACATGCTAAGGGCAAAGGGCCATCGGCGCCATTTTGTTTACTGGCAGCCGACGGCCCGAGCGCAGGAGAATGCTCCCGGGACCCCCGCTGGACCACCAGGTATTTAAAAAATTTTTGGGGGGGGGGGTCCGGAGGGTGGGGGGATACTAACAAACTCATTTTAAAGAATCGGCTGTATTTTTTGGTTATCGGCTCGGGTGCAGCCGATAAAAAAAACCCGATCGGACTGCAAGATAAAAATTTCATGATGTGAATCGGAACCGGAATCTGAACCGATACCAGTTCCGATTCACATCTCTAATACTCCTCCAGCTGTCGGAGGATAAAATTACCACCAGCCCCGGAATCCACTAAGGCTAAAGTGTGAAATTCCAGGGTGCCAGAGTTGATGGAGGAGAGGGTGATGTCAGGTCTAGGAGAAGTCCTCCGGAAAAACCTAGGCCTGGAAATTTCCCGGACAGAGTGGTCAGGCAGGTACCATGTGTCCGGGTTGGCCACAGTACATACATAGTCCTGAACGTAGGCGGCGACGTTTCTCCTTCAAGGATAGGTAGCTGCGACCCATCTGCATAGGTTCCTCTTCATCGGCATCTTGCAGAGCAGCGGTCTTTGTGGAAGGTGCTGGGTGGATGTGGGGAGCACCAGTAGCCACCCTCTTGGGTCCTCTGGTCTCTTGCGAGTGTTCATGAATACGGTGGTCAATGCGACCTGTGAGATCCATGAGAGCGTCTAGGGTGTCAGGAAGTTCTCGAGCTGCTAGCTCATCTTTGATGCATGGGCTCAACCCTTCAAGGAAGATCACATGCAGGCAGCCCAAATACCATTGCAACTCGCAGGCAAGGGTCCTAAACTTGATGACGTACTCGGTAAGGGATCTGGAACCTTGATGCAGGTGCAGTAGTGTGGAACCAGTGATAGCCTTACGAGCGGGGTCATCAAAGACGGAGCAGAAAAGGGTGAGAAAGCCTGGCAGATCTGGGAGGATCGGGTCCGTTCGTTCCCACAGGGGTGACGCCTAGGCCAATGCCCGTCCTTCCAGCAGGGATAGTATGTATGTTGTCTTGGTAGCCATGTCAGGGAAGTATGCAGGCTGTAAGGAAAAGTGCATGTTGCACTGATTCAAGAAGCCCCTACAGGACAAGGGGTCACCTGAAAAGCGAAGAGATGCCGGCAGGGGCACAGGTGGCCGAAACGGAGGCGTCTGTGGAGTTGAGCTCAGTTTGGCAGACATCGAGGCTGTGTCCAGCCGGTTGTTTAAAATATTTATGGCATTAGCCAAATTCTCCAAAACTTTCTACTGGTCTGAAACTCCTGGGCCAGGTCAGGATGGCCTGGAGGGCCGAGAGCTGTGCCAGGACCATGGACTTGGCAATCTGTTAGGATCTGTAACTGTGTGGGCCCTTTGGCCGAGATGAGAGGTAGGTAAATTCAGCAAGTGAACTTGTTGCCAAGTCGCTGGCTGTCTGGGCTGGCGAGCTTAAATACCGGAGTAGAGTGATGTCATCAGAAGGGGACACCCCTGAGGTTCCTGCCATGACGTGGTTAAAGCTGGTCAGGACTTGCGCATGCGCGTGCCTAGGGAACTCCAAGGGTAAGATGGTGGCCGGCAGCGTCCATGCTGCTCAGGTAGGCCCAGGTATGGAGGCCGGAAGGCCGGTGGTGGCTGGCAGAGGCCGCGAGTTCGTCCAACAGAGCTAATGCAGCAAAAGAGAGGTGAGCAGCAGCGCTTGCAGCCATCTGCAGCCACGGAGCGTAACAACAAGCAATATATAAAATGTGCTGGCTCAGTAAGAAACACCCGGGTTTCCCTCTTCCACACAGCTAACTTTCCTTCCAATCAGTCCTCAGGACAAAGATCTTTTAAGTTTGAAATTATTTATTGTACAGATAATTTTCCATTACTTACAATAGTTGCTTCCAAACATATATATGCCCCAGACAGAGATCTTTGTAGCTGGAGACAGGCAGGAGAAGGGAGATGGAGTTTCTTGCGATTCAGGGTGAGAAGGCAAGGGGTTCTGAAGCTGATTAGTCTTTAGAATTAAACCGATGAGAAGAAATGTAAAAAAGCTAATTGTATTACAGAGGCTGCAGGCACTTCTAGCTTTGAGGCAGCATGCTTGAGACTGACTAACAATCTTGGAGAGTTATTACAGGAAACGTCCCCACAAGCTGGGGCTAGAGGGCGAGATCCAATGGTAGCGAGCCTAGGATCCATGTGACGCAGGGGGGAACATGAAGGGCAGTTCCTTGAGCCAATAAGGCACTTAAGAAGACTCAAGTTAGATTGAGAGAGCATGCAGACCCTTCCCAATGAGAGAAGCAGGGGGGAGGGAGTTTCTCTTAAAGGCAGGGCTCACAGGCTTTTATCATGGGTTACAAATAAGGGATGCACTAAACATAGTTAAACTGTAATGTATGAACAGATGCCAAAATGTACCCACTGCTGGGGACAGAACATAAAATTGTAATAATAATAATCTCTCTTTCTCTCTCTCTCGCTTTCTCTCCTCTCGCACCAAAACAAACTCCACAAATTGCACACATCACCATCATAATCTCCATACCTCAGCTGCGTCTCATCCCTCCATCACTCCGTTCAAAAATGCCGCTCTTACCTCCGACTTCGCTGCCACACCCAATTCCAGCACCCTAGGCAGCCGCCTACTCCACCTAATGCTCCTGCCGGCCCTGGAAGTCCCATGGTGTCACCGTGGCTAAGACAATGTGTGGGAGGGACCCAGGGTAGAGTACACTTACCCCCAGCCAATTTACAGGAATTAAATTGAGCAGATTAGATGGGCCTTATATGCCATCATATTTTATATTTCTATAAATACAGAGCAAACAAATGAAGAGTGGACTCAGGAAAGAAGACACTTTAGATTAGAATGTGGGCATGACCGCAATAAAAGATGCACAAATATTATTCCAAAACCAAAATGTATATAAAAATAAAAAACCCACACAAATATAACAAAAGACCTAGAAATAAAAACCAAAACAGCATACTCAGAGAACCCACCCCCAAGAAACCTACAGTTGAATATTTGGAAGAGTACAGCTAGTTTCACTGGTCTAAGTTTTGCAAATCACAACAGACTGAAAGCAGATTGCCCTTATGATTTACTGTTACTGTTCCTAGTCAGGCTTCCTCTTGTGGTCCAGCAGCTGGAGCTGCACACGCCACTCTCTGAGGCCCGGAACAGGTGCTACAATGAAAAAAAATGAAACCAGTGGCCGGTACACATCATGTTTTTTTGGGTTTTTTTGCTTCACATCCTTCTTGTACTCTCTTTCAGGCCAGGCATAAAATTCATTTCTGTTCACTTACCTACAACTTTCACAGTCTGGCTACTCACTTTTATTCCTCTCCTGTTTACCAGCAATATCTCTGGTTTTGTCCCTTTTTATACTTTTGGTCTGTATTGTACAATTTATGTAAATTTCCCCACAACTTGGTCAAGAGGCTTTAAGTAAAAGAAAGTTTTAAAAAATGCTGTAATGTGCTATTTTTATTTATTTGGATTTATGGCCCATGAATATGAAATCACCCAAAGAGGTTCACAGTACATTAGAATAGCAGCAGATGAGCAAAAGGCCATTTGCAACTTTACCATAGAGAAGTGTAAACAATTTAAACTAGCAGCAATTAAATATTTCAACATGGTAATAAAAAGGTGCTCAACAGCAAAGCTCTTTAAACTAGCAAAACCAGTCCAAAACAAGGAAAGACACTGTATGTAATATCCAGAAATATCAACAGTCCACCCATTCAGGGATTCTGGAAACACACCACGCCCAGACAAATGGTAAGGGCTAGAACAGCTTTTCCAAAAACTTAGGTGCCAGCCAATTTTTTTAGGAGCTGAGAAACTCCATCCCCAACTTTTTATTTTGGCTTTTTTAATGTTTTCACTTATTTTACTATTTTTCATACTTTGTTGGTCTTTTTTTTTTTTTTTTTATTTTCTCAAGTTTTGATTTGCTTATTTTACTTTGTTTTTACACTTTTTTTGCCTTTATTCTCCCTTCCTCAATTGCTCCCTCTCTTTCCTGCACTTCCTTATTTTCTATGGCCTCTTTGCCCATTTTCTTCTACCCCTAGGGACCAGGCGGCAGTAGGAACTCCTCCCGGGCTGAGGCCTGAGGTGAGGCAGCTCTTCCTGGGTTGAGGAGGAAGGCAATAGCTCCTCGAATGACCAGTTCTGCCACAAAATAAGCAGCTCCCTGCCCGGGCCTGCCGCAGTGGAAGCAGTTGCTCTCCCTGGCCCACCAAAAGAGACGCATGGCTAAGCCGGGCCATGCTTACAGTGAGGTCACTATGTTCTGGCAGCTCCCTCCCTCCTGGGCTTGCAGTGCCTCCTTTGTGCCAAGTCTGAACGGCACAGCCATTTTTTTTCTTCCTTAATTGGGCAACCAGCATGCCTCCCCCCCCCCCCCCCCCTTTTCAGGATTGTTCACATCCCCCGTTTGCTCATCCCTGTCATAGTCCTTCAGTGCCTAAGTAGTTCGGGTTTGGCATTAAAGAGCCTGACAGAAGAGCCAGATGAATAATGAGACTCGATAAACACTTACATTAATGAGGAATTTATTTATTTTATTTGTTTAGATTTATATTCCGCTTTTCGCGCTTTTTTCAGCGCTTCAAAGTGGATTACATTCAGGTACTAAATTACATGAAATTAATGAATTACATGAAATCACATGAAATTAACAGGATCCAGTGCATAATGTTATATGTTATTTCTTGTAATAGTAATTTATTCTTTTATTAGGATTCTCTCCCCAACCTAACCTTTCAGGAATAAACTTACAAAGCTCTAACCCTGGATCCCCAGATGTCAACGATTGTGGATTTAATTGCTCCATTCTGTAGAGCAGAATTCCAAGTCATTTTCTGGTGCTGAACAAACTGCATTTTTTTTTTTTTACAGGTGGAAAAGAAGGGGCCTGCGTGAAAAGCTTGTACAGCGATGTCTTTGGATACCTTTTACGGTGATCTGGTAAAAGTTATCTGAGCCCTACAAAGAATTATGTATGCAGTTCCTTTAGGGGTCCGTATATAAAAGCCCTTTGAGCAGGTACATTTATTCAGATATCTTTATCCAGATGTTCAGCGGCATTTATCTGGCTAAAAGTACCCCTGAATATCCGGCTCAATCTACCTGCAGGAATTTTGTGTGGATAGATTTAGGTCAGGCATTTATTAGTGTGAACGAAGTTGTCTGCACAGATTTAGCTGGATGGTGCTGATTATAGCTCTTATCCAACAAAATGTTAAAAGCCTGCCCTCAAGTCTGACCTGACCTGACACCCACCCCCCCCCCCCCCAAGCTAAATTTAAGTGGGTATTGGTTTTACCTGCAGAAAGTTAGCTGGTTTTCGCTAGTAAATCTTTTGAATATAGACTGCATGGTGTTTAGCTTAAAAGCATTGACAGCTGTAACGTGATAGGAATACAGAGTGTAATGCAGTAAAACAGGATAGCAGCCCTTACACCAGCAAGACTTTAAGCAAATGCTCCACCTAGTGCTCAAGGATAGAAGTGCATGTCAAGGAACAGATTTAGGGACTGGGGGAAGATACGTACATGATGGAACTTTTGCCTGATCCTTAAATCTAGCCCTTAGTGGCAGAAGACATTTTCATACAGCATTTTTCTGGCACTATATTTCCTGTGGAAAGTTTTCATTTCAGAATTAATAGCTTTGGGGGGAAAAAAATATGCCAGTTCAAAATTGTGCAGACAGAAACCCAGAATACGACAGCAGCCAAAACCCATAAAGCCCATCTAATTTGTCTGATTTCCATCCTGTTGCAGTACCGTATGCCCCACGAGATAGCCAGTTTTATCCTGACTTTCTTGCATTTCCCATGCTTATTCTATGCATTCTTAAATTCTGTTACTGTTTTGACCTTTGTCACCTCCCCTGCCAGGCTCTTTCCTGCATCATGCTCTAAGTGAAGAAATGTTTTGTTTTGTGGGAGGGGATGGGCAATGGTTTCCTCCTGCTTCTTTGGGCATTCGGAACTGGAGCTTGGATCTGGTGCCCTAAGAGATATAAATATAAATAAATATATATATATATATATACATACACACAAAACAAAGTTTAATATGTTAAAGTATGATGTCCAATTATAGAATTTTACAGGATTGTTCTGGGAAGGGTTATGGGGACATAGAGATTGCCAAGTTTAATTTGTGGCAGTAGTGTACACCGATCACAAAAATTTGGAGTACCTCAAACATGCTCAGCGATTCAACCACCGTCAAGCAAGATGGTCCCTGTTCTTTAACAGATTTGACTTCCTTCTGAAGTATCGTCCAAGAGAGAAGAACACTCGGGCGGATGCCTTGTCACGATCCTTCTCCCTACAGGATTTGCCAGACGAACCCCATAAGAACATAAGAAAATGCCATACTGGTTCAGACCAAGGGTCCATCAAGCCCAGCATCCTGTTTCCAACAGTGGCCAATCCAGGCCATAAGAACCTGGCAAGTACCCAAAAACTAAGTCTATTCCATGTCACCATTGCTAATGGCAGTGGCTATTCTCTAAGTGAACTTAATAGCAGGTAATGGGCTTCTCCTCCAAGAACTTATCCAATCCTTTTTTAAACACAGCTATACTAACTGCACTAACCACATCCTCTGGCAACAAATTCCAGAGTTTAAATGTGCGTTGAGTAAAAAAGAACTTTCTCCAATTAGTTTTAAATGTGCCCCATGCTAACTTCATGGAGTGCCCCCTAGTCTTTCTACTATCCGAAAGAGTAAATAACCGATTCACATCTACCCGTTCTAGACCTCTCATGATTTTAAACACCTCTATCATATCCCCCCTCAGTCGTCTCTTCTCCAAGCTGAAAAGTCCTAACCTGTTTAGTCTTTCCTCATAGGGGAGTTGTTCCATTCCCCTTATCATTTTGGTAGCCCTTCTCTGTACCTTCTCCATCGCAATTATATCTTTTTTGAGATGCGGCGTCCAGAATTGTACACAGTATTCAAGGTGCGGTCTCACCATGGAGCGATACAGAGGCATTATGACATTTTCTGTTTTATTCACCATTCCCTTTCTAATAATTCCCAACATTCTGTTTGCTTTTTTGACTGCCGCAGCACACTGAACCGACGATTTCAATGTGTTATCCACTATGACACCTAGATCTCTTTCTTGGGTTGTAGCACCTAATATGCAACCCAACATTGTAATTATAGCATGGGTTATTTTTCCCTATATGCATCACATTGCACTTATCCACATTAAATTTCATCTGCCATTTGGATGCCCAATTTTCCAGTCTCACAAGGTCCTCCTGCAATTTATCACAATCTGCTTGTGATTTAACTACTCTGCACAATTTTGTGTCATCTGCAAATTTGATTATCTCACTCGTCGTATTTCTTTCCAGATCATTTATAAATATATTGAAAAGTAAGGGTCCCAATACAGATCCCTGAGGCACTCCACTGTCCACTCCCTTCCACTGAGAAAATTGTCCATTTAATCCTACTCTCTGTTTCCTGTCTTTTAGCCAGTTTGCAATCCACGAAAGGACATCGCCACCTATCCCATGACTTTTTACTTTTCCTAGAAGCCTCTCATGAGGAACTTTGTCAAACGCCTTCTGAAAATCCAAGTATACTATATCTACCGGTTCACCTTTATCCACATGTTTATTAACTCCTTCAAAAAAGTGAAGCAGATTTGTGAGGCAAGACTTGCCCTGGGTAAAGCCCCGTCACATCATTGACCCCAGAAGAGTGGTCCTTGCAGCCACTCATGCGGTACCCGCCGGGAAGACGGTGGTGGCCAGAAATCTAAGGAAGAAGCTGTTGAAGTGGGCGCATGAATCCTGTCTGGCCGGCCATCCGGGACAGAGTCGCACCCTAGCTATGTTACAGCGGTACTACTGGTGGCCAACCATGAAAAAGAACATACAAGCTTATGTGGGTTCCTGTGCTGTCTGTGCCAAGCAAAAACCACCAGCTGGACGTCCTTGGGGCCTATTACAGCCTCTACCATCGCCGGATGAACCATGGACACATATAGCAACCGATTTCATGGTAGACCTGCCATTATCCAACAGAAATAACACCATTTGGGTTACTGTTGGCCGCTTCTCCAAAATGGCACATTTTGTAGCGTTACCAGGATTACCCTCTGCTAAAGAGTTAGCAAAACTCTTTATTAAACACATCTTCCGTCTTCATGGGATGCCGAAGCATATCCTATCCGACAGGGGAGTGCAATTTACTGCAAAGTTTTGGAGAGCATTATGTCAAAAATTTGTCATCGCCTTGGACTTAACCTCTGTCTTCCATCCTTAGTCTAGCGTCAGATTGAGAGGATGACTAGAACGCTGAAACAATTTCTGCGATCCTATGTCAATTCCAGACAGAACGACTGGGCTGAATTACTGCCTTGAGCAGAATTTGCCATCAACTCGCATCCTGCTACCTCAGCGGGGTCCTCTCCTTTCCAGCTCGTCTACGGAAAACAACCACTGCCTCCTCTGCCAATTCCATTGTCCACCGCAAGCACTGCCTCCTCTGCCCAGTCCACCGCAACATAATTATTCCAACTGTGGAAACAAACAAAGGAGCTTCTCCTCAAAGCAGGACAAAAGGCAAAAAACACCTATGATGCTCATCATCAAAAGGCACCACAGTTTCAGCCTGGAGACAAAGTCTGGTTAAGTACCAAGTATCTTCGACTTAAACTTCCTTCAGCAAGATATTCACCTCACTATGTGGGACCCTTTGCCATCCTTTGGTGATTAGGGAATCTGACGTACAGTCTAAATCTGCCTCCATCTATGAAGATACACAACGCATTTCATGTATCTCTACTAAAGCCAGTGATACTCTCTGAATTCTCCAGAAAACCCCTAGAACCTACTAGTCTGGATACTGAAGATGATATCGAATATGCCGTGGATGACATCCTTGATGTGCGTAAAAAAGGCAAGACATGGGAATATCTCATCTCATGGGAGAACTGTGGCCCAGAAGAGAACTCCTTGGAACCACTGGTCAACATTACAGATAAGGAGATAGTATGTCAATTCCACCTGGCACACCCATGAAAACCCAGACCACCTGGAAGAAGTCTTGGAGGGAGCCCTTTGAAGGGGGGTACTGTTGTATCCGTCGGTCGCAGACAACTGTGATCGCTCTGCCTTACCTCTTTTCTTCCCTTTTCCTCCTCCTTGGGCAAGATGGCTGCTTCCGGTGCCGAGGGACTCAGTGTCTCCAGCTCAGCATGGGCGTCCCAGTCCGCCATGCTCATTCCTGTGGCCTCCTAGGGCGTGTGCGCACACATCTCCTATGTTCAAATACACATCATGGCAGGAACCTCGGGGGCGTTCCCACTGCATGACGTCAATACCTCCGGGTATTTAAAGCCTCCGCTAAACTTCCACCTTTGAGTTAGCAAAGACTCCAGTTTAGCTACTCTGACCGCTCTAAGCTGCACGCTTAGATGCTGCTCTACACTCCAGGGCCTCCGTTAAGAAGCTCTAGGCATGCGCTCCTCAGGGGTCTCTCGCTTCCATCCACTCTTCGGGGCCTCTACTAATTAGACAACCGCTCTTCGGGGGTCTCTCTCTTTTTATTCATTTCAGGATCTCCGGACTATCAGGTACTCGCTGCTCGAGGGCCTACCGGTCTGTGTATCCTGCACCTCGGACCTTCAGTCCCACCAGAAAGACACCTACACTAAGCTCCTGTGAGTACCTCTACAATCCGGTACTCCAACTCCACCCACCAGGCTCGGCGTTACCCGCACTGCTGGCTCCCACCTATCTGAACATCTGGGTGAGACTTCAACATCAGAGACTGTTGAATGTATTGGCACCTCGCAGACTGCAGTGCCTTACCTTCCTGCCTCATACCATCTATCTACAGCAGTACAATAAAGGCTTCCATCTACTACATGTGTAAGTTTAGCCTATCGCTGTGGTTCCCTACGGGGCCCCTCCCTGTGGGAGGAGTCATCTCCACAACGACCAAGGGTCTATACAATGCCACGAACACAACAGATAGAGCAAAGGGGAATCAGGCTGGGGAAATTAGGGGCTAAGCAGAGAGAAATGGAGGTGGGAAGAGAGGCTTGTAGGATGAGGGGGATCAGCTGGGAGTGTAAGTCTGTGTAAGAGAGAGAGGGGAACAAGGGCAGGAGGCAATTTTTGTGCCTGAGAGAAGGGATTGGTGCTGTGTATAAGTGTATGTCATATTGGGTGGGATGTTAAAGAGGCGATGCAAGGAGGAGCAGGACCAGAGCATGGTAGAGACACCCCCTCCTCTCCTCCCTTGATCTTGGATTCTATCCCCCAGATCCTGGAACCTCTCTTCCTTCCTCTCCCTTTTCCCCAGATCCTGGAATCTACTCCCCAACCCCTTCCTACTCCTTCCTTTCCTTTCCCAGTCCTTTTTCCTTCTCATGCTCCTCCCCCTTTATAGGAGCACTGAGAGAGCAGTCCCACTCGAGGGGATTGTGTGCCCTTGAGCCTCGGCACAGTCCCAGATGAATCCAAGAAGCACCGAGGGTAGGCGAGGCACGTCCCAGCATGGGTGGAAGCTGACAGTCCAACCCTCTGCCGGACCTGCATACTTCAGGAACCATGATGTTGGTAATGAACAGTCCTCCGACTGTTCCTGGCCCTTTCGGACCTGCCGCTAGAATGGCAAGAAGCAGCAGGCCGGACTCCGGAAGAGGGCAGAAGAAGGCTCAGGACAAGGCACTGGAAATGAAGACACAGGAACAAGGCACTGAAGACAAAGACTCAAACAAGGCAAGGTTCAAGGTATTCAAGGAATTCAGGCAAGGATTCAGAAGCAAGCAAAGTACTGGGTTGAGCCCTACCACGCAGCGGGCCCTACACAGCCCACCATAAATGGGCAGACCCAATGGGCTGGTCACAGACCATGCTAGAGTGCGAAGCAGGCTCCAGACAAGGTGTGGAATAGCTGAAGCTGGAACATGGCGAAGATACTGTAGAAGCCTGTACCAAGGCACGCCCTACACAGCCCATCCTAGGCTGGTCGCGGACCATGCTAGGATGGAGCAGGTTCGAACAGTATCTTAGGCATGGATGGAGCAAGCTCATGTTTCAGAGGGCGAGACAGACTTCAAGTCACAAGACCAAGACGGAACTTGGCTTCAGGCAAGGATACAGGACCAAGACGGGACTTGGCTTCAGGCAGGAGGGTCCCTCCGGAGGCTTGAGCTGCAGATATGAAGAAGGATGCTGACGAGGAAACAAGGGTAGCGGGCATCAGGACAGAATCACATACATCAGGAACAGACCTGGAACATGAACATCGGGAACAGGTAACACAGGACATAGAGCTCCAACAAAGAACATGGACCTGACAGAACTCTGGAAGGCAAGACTTCCAGGAGCAGGAAACTCCGATGCAAGGCCAGGCAGAACTGAAAGTGAAGCCCTTTTAGAGGCCAAAAAGCAGGCAACTCCCTGGGAGGAGTTCCGATGGGCCACACCTGGCTGGCCCTATAAGTATAGAGAGAAGCTGCGGGCTGACTCCTTAGAGAGAAGGGCGGGGCCCAAACCAGAAAGTTCAAGCTGAGAATGGAGCTGGCCTCAGGCAGGCCCCGAGGACATCGAAGGCCTCCCAGGCCATGGAGCAAAATCCGGAAAGCCAGTTCAGGCGACCCCCCGGCTTCAGAGCAGCCTCCAGAGAAAGGTGAGAGGCCTTTCATGGTTCCAGCTACGGGAGGAATCGTAACACCCCCTTTCTCTCCTCCCCATTCCTGATCCTCCTCCCTTTCTCTCCCCATCTCTGAAGTCTATTTCCTGTTCTGATACTTGAGATTACTTTTCTTCACCAATAAAAATAATATCTATTATTCTAATACATATACTGTAAAGCATTCATTTTTATGATGTAATACAAAAGATGGAAAAGTTTGCCAATTTGCTTCAGAACTTTTTAATTTTTGCTATAGAATCTACCCATGAGCTGCCACAGAAAAGGAGGGGACTATGTCTTAGACCCTCTGCTCCCTGTCATCCAAACTTCAGGGGGAAAGGGGAGTGATGGGGGCCAAAATACTACATCCGTCTCTAGACAGGGCTTAACTTTAGCCAGGGAGCGAGCATATCCAGCGCTCTCATGCAAAAGTTATGTGCCTAGGTCTGCTCAGAGAAATCACAGTCCCAAAGTTATCCAGATAAAGTTACGCAAATAACTTTCTCCGCGGATATTCAGCGGGAGATTTATATCTGGGACTGAATATCTGGGACAGGTTATGCATGCTACTGTCCCAAGATAAACATGCCGCTTGCTGCGTCACTGAACTGCGTCCTGTAGAGCTTCAGTACTGTCCGCGAATAACTTCTGAGCATGGCTGAGACAGAAAAAGTCAAGCTCGGCCAATTCACTGGCATTCCCCTCAATCGCTGAAGCATTTCCACAGCGTCTTGGCAAACACAGGGCCCGCTGAAATATTTGTGCGCAGAAAACGGGCCCTCGGTGTTGAGCACCAGTTTTCCTAACGCGTGGCCCGGCCACCTCTCCTGGGCGCGCGCTGCAATATTTAAATTTGGGGTCGTGCTAAAAAGGAAGCACTAGGGAAAATTGTGCGTCCCTAGCTCCTCCTTGACATCGGGCACACAGGAGAGGTGTCTGTCGGTGTGGGTTGGAAAAAAAGGACGCTCAATCAAAGAAAGTCCGTTTTCTCCCGCTACCTGGACCATGAATCTTGTGTGTTTATATTGGGCGTCAAGAATTTTTTTTTTCAAAAACATTTTTTTTTACCTAAATCTGCTTTCTTTGGTGCCTCCTACTTAGCATCACGATGATACTATTAGGAGGAATCACAGAAAGCAAGATTTTTCTTTTTTTTTTTCAATGCACCCGTGAGCGTGGCATACCGTTACACCATCCCTGGGCTGGCGTAAAATTGCAGCGTTGCAACGGGACACGCGTTTTGCACGCGCTAATCCCTGCATTGCATCGGGGGTTATGGACGTGCGTTCAAAATGCGCATCCAATCGCGTGTTAAGCCGTGTGCTAGCCGCTGCACACAGTATTGCATCGGCCCCAAAAATTCTGAAAATAATTCAGCAAAAATATGCAGCATTTCAACAATCCATCAACAGATGGAAGCAGAGAGCTCCTTCTGGTAGCAGCAAATACTCAGTAAACTGCACGCCTCCATTTCAACCAAGCCACACAACTCCTTCAGCCGTTCTGTTCTGTTCATGGAAATGCTGAAATTAGCATATGTCAGAATGATATTTTCTGCATCAATATTAAGGTTTCCCAGAGTGTATCTTTTTGTGTTGTGGAAAACATAAGCCAGGCAGTTGGCTACAAATACATCCTTCTGAGCATTTTTCAATATCAAAAAGTATGCATATAAATTCAAAATTTGCTCAGATTAAACCCACCTGGAGCACCTTTTCTCAATGCACACAGGGTGCATGCGTGTAATTGTATATGCATGTTGGCAAGGCAATTTTCCAAAGGGCATTTCTTCAGGAAAAGCACAGTTTTACTCCCATGGCTCGCACCTAGCCTGTCTGGTTTTCCGGATATCCACAATGAAGATGAATGAGATAGATTTGCATACAGTGGAGGCAGTGCATGCAAATCTATCTCTGGCATTTTCATTGTGGAAATCCTAAAATCCTGGCTAGCCCAATGTGTCCCGAGGACTGGGCTGAGAACCTTTGCTTTTACCCACAGAAAATTCCCCTCCCTGTGTAACTGTCCTCTATTCCTGAGGTCCCTCTATGGCAAGAATGGCCAACTCTGGTCCTCAAGAGCCACAAACAGGTCTGTATTTATTTATTTATTTATTTATTTAGAGACTTTTATATACCGGTATTAGTGGGGACATCATACCGGTTGACATTTGAACAGCAGATGGAAATTACATGTTAACAGGGAGTTACAACTGGGAGGGGGGGTCACACAAGTGCAGAGTAGAAAATTAACTTATCAACAAGTAGACAAGGAGTCCTAAACAATAAGTAACGAAGGGGAGTCCTTAATATAAGGAATGGAATAGGCTTGCCTCTGCGGGGGTTAAAGCACACAGAGAGATGAACATGGAGAAAGGGACCTGAGACATCCAGTCACAGAAGTATGTTTTGTTCACTGGAACACTAGAGCATGATTACCCTGTTTAATGTACTATCTACATCTATCTCTAAAAATGTTCAAATACTGTTCTACTTAATGCATTGTGTAAAAAATTAAAGCAGATTATTCCATCAAGGTTTACTTTTTGTCCATGCAGAATTTTCCCAGGGTGGAATAAGGCAAAAACTGACAGAGAAAATGAAAGACTTCCCACAAAAGAATGAGCAGGGAGAACGCTGTATAATCCTGGAGGGGAAGCAGCAGTCATAGCAGCAAAATCTGTGGTATCCTGCCACCAGGGTAGAATTATGCTTGTTATTGTCCTCTCCGTACTTGCTCATTTTATTTAACTTTTACTATTATATAATTTTTTCTCTTCTTTGATTTTTTGACCACTTCATGCATTGCTATGGCAACACATATGTAAAGAGTCTAAAGGAACTCTACTAAAGAGAATGTGTATGAATATGCATGATATAATTATATACAATGATGTATGCAAATATACCTCATATATATTCTTTGTGGATATCCTGAAAACCAGACTTGTTTGTGGCACTCCAAGACTGCCCCTGGAATAGGGTTACGAGTCTAGCACTTGGCGGTGACATTAACAACTTGCCCTCGGATTTCAGCCAAATCAGAGACAAAACACGCAACAGTCTCAGCAGAAGGTTAGAAGGAAACACCGCTGGTGAGCCAAAAAAAAAAGATAGCAAAATGATCTCTATCTAGCTTTGAAACCAGTGCACTGCCAGTGCTGGGTCAATTCATTAAGAGGTAAATTTTAAAAACCTGGCGCACGCATCAACTTTTTAAAATGTATTTTATTGTTGTGAAATCAACTGGGGGTTGCGCGCACAAGTCAGGCTTACACGCCCCAAGCACATTTTAAAAGCTGCCCACACCTCTCACTTGATTTTTAAAAGGGGCGTGGTTCTGGCAGGGCATGGGTATTCCGAGACCATGAGATGTTTGCATAAATATTACGTGACCAGGTCCATACCGCGAAAGTTTACTTCTGCTATGGAGGAGGTGTAACTTAAAAAAAACCAACAGCCATTTCTGATGGGTTTAAAAGGACTGGGATAACTGGGGAGAGTGAAGGCTATTAAACCAGTGAGATTTCGAGGATCTAACTCTCAACTGGGTGAACTAGTGGACAAACTGGTGAAACTGGCAATGGCATGGACACACGCCGGTTATAAAACACCCTGACTTACGTGGTAGAAACCAGATTTATGCAGCTAGGCACGCACACACTTAAAATTGTGCACGCCGCCAGACTAGTTTATAGCATGAGCGAATATGTGCGCCCAAGTTATAAAATAGCCACATCCCCGGGTGCGCATATGGGCGCCTGCACGCCGGTTTGAAAGTTACCATCCCTAGATGCAGCAGATAGCATTCAAAGTCTGAACATTTTCACGAAAGGCTTCCAATAAGCTTTTCCAGAAGTTTTATGATTCTGAACAGGAAATATCTTGGGTCTGTATGTTTCAAAAGTGAAAGATATCTCTGTCCAGATCTCATAATACAACCTTCCTAAAACACGAGATTCTTTTCTGCATGCTGGTAATCTAATATTCTGTCCTGATGATATTCATTACCAGCTCTGCTTTTCTAATTCAGTCCTGCTGCCCTGTTAGACCCATTGTGCTTCTTCACACAATGGATCAGGGATTATTTTACCAAATATTTCAGCCAAAATGAACGGCAGCGATTACTGTTACAGATGGGAGGACCCAGCAATTAACATGCTGGCAGAAACGACCTTGGCTCTGTCTAGGGACGGAAGTGTTGCACATTGATATTTACTGTTCCCGGGGGAGGCAAGGGAAGGATGCGAGCTGCGTCATTCTGTAACACATCTGAGCATGCTTGGAAAACAGGGAGATGTGTCTGAGAGAGAGAGAGAGCATGTAAAGGGTTTATGAACTGATCAAATGTTCCATTGCCTGCCTGTGACTTCCAACTCACATTTGCTCAGGTCACAGTAGTACTTTTTGATTGCCACAACCGAAATAGAGAAAATAGTTTATGAATGTGGATCAATAAAATTGCATTTTGTTATGAATCGAATGGCCCAGGAATTTGTGTGGTCGCTTTTGCTTTTAAAGCAGCAGTACTGGCCAGAATTCAGTTACACAGTACAAGGTAAATACCGGATCTCTCGTCTTTATTGTGCTCATGTCTATTTAATTTATCGGATGTTAGCATTTATAGGTTCTGAAACCTCCTCCCACTTATCATCTCCCATCTTTGTGAATTTCAGCACATTGCAGGGTGCAGCCATGCCTACCCTCAGGTCAGCTGATATGGATCACAGGTTGCTAACCAGTGCTGCTGATTTTTAGACACAGGGGAGCATACCATAAAGAATGATAATATCTTTTGTTCAAAAGAATGTGGAGATCTAACAAATAAAATAAAACAAAACCAGAGAATTAGGTCAGGGGAGAGTGTGAGATTTAGTATAAGTAAGCTATTGCTCTTTTCTCTGCATGGCTAGGGTAAATTAATTTACACCCTGGCCACCTTCTTTTGAATTCAGGAAATACCCAATGGTAACTTGAAGCATTTCCTTGTTTCTTTTGTCAGTTTTACAGGAATTAAAATGCCATTTGTACCTTTTGAAAGTCAAGAGAAGGGTCCTTAACATTTTCTTGTGATGGTTGTTACCTTCTTTTGTTGTCGGGGGGGGGGGGGGGGGGGGGGTTCTTTGGCTGGAAGCCACTATGATTTTATTTTCTAGGCCAACAGTGATACTAAGTGGACATTACTGAAAAAGGAGGATATTAGAATATATTATAATTAGGGCTTCTGATTTTTCATTAGAAACAAAAAAAACCGTTAAAACACCCCCAATGGGGAAATTGTTTTTTTTGGGGGGTTTTGTTTTAACTAGAAAAAAAAAGGCTATCTTAAGGTGCTCCGATGACATCATCTGAGCATGCTGATGGGGGAGCCCAAGCCCTGGCATAAGAAAAAAGGTACTATGAGGGCAGCGGGCTGGCAGAGAGCCCAAGCTTTGCAGCTGAAGAAGATTGCAGGAGCCAGTGGGCCGGCCAGAGGTATGAGCAGAGAAGGGAGGAGTGAGTAAATGGGGGAGGGGAGTGCCTGTCATCCAGCCCTCCAGCCCCCCCCCCCCCCCACACACACAGCCTGCCACTCCTTCCATCCACACACACACAGCCTCCAACCATAAACAATATAATGAGATAGGGAGGGGATGAGAAGGGAGAGCAAAAGGAGGACTGGAGTGCAATGAGGAGAGGCAGGGATATACACACACTGCCACTTTCATAGCCACACACTACCCTCCACCAGCCCTGAAACTTCACACACTTCCTGTCATTCCCACCATCCATATACACACACACTCACATATACCCTGCCACCCCCTCCAGCCACACATACTCTGCTATCTCCTCGCAGCCACACACACACACACACACACACAGTGCCACCCCCTCCACACACATACACACACCCTGCCACCCCTACCACCACCCACCTTTACCTTCATTCCCCTCCAGTCACATACATATGCACAAATACACTGCCACCCTCTCCAACCACATACAAACACACAGAATAAATAAAAAAGATCCTGGGGTAACAGCATGGGACCCAAAAATCTTTATATTGGGGTTACTGGCAGGAGAAGTGCATAGGCAAAGAGAAGGCCTGGTCGCACAGTGATTATTGATACAGCACCTTGCAAAATCACAGTGACTTGGAAAAAAATAATAGTGCCTCTAGTTGGTAGGTTTGGTGTAAAAGGTTGTGGAATGTTTCTTGATGGAGAAGAGAATGACACTAAAAAGTGACAGGGTTAATAAATTCACAAAAATGTGGGAAGCCTTTGAGGAATACAAGGATTTACTGGAAACTTTAAAGCTGAGAGTGTCTAGGGGAATGGAAAAGGAACATTCAGAACCCAGATAGATAGGGAGGTGATCCAGAAATGTTTTAAGTAAATAAATAAGATTAAATCACTAATGCCTAGAGGGAGAGTAAGGGAAGGGAGGAGAGAGGATAAGGGCAGGAGAGAAGAGAAGGCAGGAATAAAAAGGGGCATAAGTTAAATGCAAAAAGTATTACTTTAAAACACTGTGTTAAAAAATTCATTTTGGGGCTGATTTTAAAAGGGTTACGCTCATAAGTTTCGCGCGTAACCCTTAAAAAAAAAACCCTGCGCGCGCCGAGCTTATTTTGCATAGGCTCGGCGGCGCGCACAAGCCCCGGGATGCGCGTAAGTCCCGGGGCTTTGCCAGGGGGCGTGGTACCAGCCCGGGGGCATTCCGGGGGGCGTGGCCGAGGCCTCCGGACCAGCCCCCGGGTCGGGTGATGGAGCGCCAGCGGGCCACCGGCGCGCACGAGTTACTCCTGCTTCGGGCAGGTGTAACTTTTGTGATAAAGGTAGGGGTGGGTTAGGGAGGGGAAGGGAGGGGAAGGTGGGGGGAGGCGGAAGGAAAGTTCCCTCCGAGGCCACTCCGATTTCGGAGGGAACGGGAGGCGCGCGCAGGGCTTGGCGCGCGCAAAGTGCACAAATGTGCACCCACTTGCGCGTACCGACTCCGGATTTTAAAAGATTGAAATCAGGCGTAATTTTGTTTGTGCCTGGTGCGCGAACAAAAGTATGTGCTCGCGCTTTTTAAAAAAATGTACCCCTTTATGCTGAAGTCAAATGAAAAAATTTGGCAGAAAGATTTGTTTATGCGTAAGATACGCGCGTACCCCCTGAAAACCTGCCCCATGTTCCCCCTGTGCGTGCTGAGCCTATGTTGAATAGGCTCGGCGGCGTGTGCAAGCCCCGGGACGCGTGTAAGTCCCGGGGCTTTCCTGGGGGGGGGGTGTCGGGGGCATGTCAGGGGGGCGTGTCACGGCGTAACTTTTTGAACAAAGGTAGAGGGGGTTTAGATAGGGCTGGGGGGGTGGGTTAGGTAGGGGAAGGTGCGGGGGGGGGGGGTGGGGGTGGAAGGAAAGTTCCCTCTGAGGTAGTCTGCGCGACTCGGCGCGCGCAGGCTGTCGATTTTGGGCAGCCTTGCGCGCGCCGACCCTGGATTTTAAAAGATACGCACGGCTACGCGTGTATCTATTAAAATCCAGCTTACTTTTGTTTGCGCCGGTCGCATGAACAATAGTACGTGCAGGTGTAGTTTTTTAAAATCTACCCATATTGTTTACATTTAACAAACACATTTAAAACATATTCGGGGGGGCACTGGTGAGCACCAAGGAAGGTGACTGCTTAATTCCTCAGCTCCTCAGATCTCCTTGCTCTTCCTTAGTCTACAGTTGTCATTTTTGCTCCCTTGCTTTGCTGAGATACTGAAATAGTCTTCTAAGATGTTCGTATCAAAATCTGGGAAGACTGAGGCCATGTTTGCTATTGCCTCAGGGATGAAAAGAACCAAGCACCCTTCCCCGTTAAAGGCACTGATTGAGAAGATGCCTTCGGCCCCGGACCCAGTCCTTGCTAAGTTACTGTTATGAACCTGCCAGCGAGGAGTGCAGGCAGGCCCCCTACCTTCGCGGCTAGTTGGGCCGCTGACACTGCTCCCCCCGAACACGCCAGTCGGGCCGCTGATGCCTTGTCCCCGACACGGCACGGGAGCCGCATTCTTCTGCCCTGCGCGGCAGGGCTGAGGGCCGGGAGGGTCTCTTCACGGCTGAGGCCACCGCAGCCACTCCTGCTTCCCTCCGGGGTCCTCGGACAGCAGGGAAGCCGTCCTTGCCGCTGCCAGGGTCTTCAAGGTTATGTGTTCTTTGTTTCCTGTTGGAGCTCCATGTCTCGTCCTGAAGTCTGTGATCCGTTTCTGATGTCCTTGATCCACTCCAGATGTCCGTCTTCCGCTCCTGATGTCCACGGTCAGTCTTCATGTCTGTCTTCCAGTTCCTGATGTCCGTGATCCAGTCCAGGTGTCCTTCCTCTGTTCCTAATTTCCGTGATCTAGCTCTGATGTCCGCCCTCCATTCCTGATGTCTGTGATCCAGTCCTGATGTCCGTCTCCTGTTCCTGATGTCCGTGATCCAGTCCAGATGTCCCGTACCCCTGGTTCTTCGTCGCCACCTTTCCCGGCGTGCCATGTCGTGGTCCGCGACCAGCTCCAAGGGCGGGCTGAGTAGGGTGCTTCGTGGTACAATGCCTTCTTCACTACCGCAGCACAAGCCTCCGAAGGGTAATCCTTGCTTGAAGCCAAGTCCTGTCTTTGTCCTGTGTCCTGAATCCTTGCTTGAAGCCAAGTCCTGTCATGGCCCTGTGTCCAGAACCTTGCCGGCCCTTGGATTCCCTTGTGTCTGCTCTGTCCATGCCAAAGACTCTGCCAGAACTTGTGCCATCCCAGTGTGGTTCGTGACCAGCCACTGGAGGCTGTGTAGGGCGTGCTCCGGTTCAGGCCTCTTCAGTTTCTGAGACATGCTCCTCTCAGTTATTCCACTATCTCATCTAGAGTCTATGTTGGTCCCAGTGTGGTCCGCGACCAGCCCCGCGGGTGGGATGTGTAGGGCACACTGCGTCGCAGTCTCAACCCAGGTCTTGAACCTTGCTCCTGACTCCTTGTCTTCAGAACCTCGCTTCTGAGTCTTTGTCCAAGTACCTATGTCTTCGCCTGAGTCTTTGTCTGAATCTACATGTTCCGGTCTTCATTTGCCCCTGGCTTCCGTCCAGCCTGCCGCTTATTGCCGTTACCCAGCGGCAGGTCTGAAAGGGCTTGGAACGGTCGGAGGACTGTTCATAAGACCACTATTGCGTTGTTGGTCTTCCCGAAGCGTGCAGGTCCGGTGGAGGGTCAGTTCCTTCAGTCAACCTTCTCTTTGCTCCAGCCTTGTTCCTGCTCCGGATTCCATCGCCTGTCTTCACTCCAGCCTCACTCCTTTCCAGCCCATGCTCGGGCAAGCTTTGCCTGCCTCGCACCTCTTCGGAGTTCCTTAGGGCTCTTAGGGAAGATAAGGCCAATGCAGAAAGACTAAATGAATTCTTTGCTTCTGTGTTTACTAGTGAGGATGTTGGGGAGATACCAGTTCCGGAGTTGGTTTTCAGGGGTGATGAGTCAGACGAACTGAACGAAATCACTGTCAACCTGGAAGATGTAGTAGGCCAGATTGACAAACTAAAGAGTAGCAAGTCACCTGGACCGGATGGTATGCATCCCAGGGTACTAAAGGAACTCAAAAATGAAATTTCTGACCTATTAGTTAAAATTTGTAACCTATCATTAAAATCATCCATTGTACCTGAAGACTGGAGGGTGGCCAATGTAACCCCAATATTTAAAAAAGGCTCCAGGGGTGATCCGGGTAACTATAGACCAGTGAGCCTAACTTCAGTGCCGGGAAAAATAGTGGAAACTATCCTCAAGATCAAAATTGTAGAGCATATAGAAAGACATGATTTAATGGGACACAGTCAACATGGATTTACCCAAGGGAAGTCTTGCCTAACAAACCTGCTTCATTTTTTTGAAGGGGTTAATAAACATGTGGATAAAGGTGAACCGGTAGATGTAGTGTATTTGGATTTTCAGAAGGCGTTTGACAAAGTCCCTCATGAGAGGCTTCTACGAAAACTAAAAAGTCATGGGATAGGAGGCGATGTCCTTTCGTGGATTACAAACTGGTTAAAAGACAGGAAACAGAGAGTAGGACTAAATGGTCAATTTTCTCAGTGGAAAAGGGTAAACAGTGGAGTGCCTCAGGGATCTGTACTTGGACCGGTGCTTTTCAATATATATATCAATGATCTGGAAAGGAATACGATGAGTGATGTTATCAAATTTGCAGATGATACAAAATTATTCAGAGTAGTTAAATCACAAGCAGACTGTGATACATTACAGGAGGACCTTGCAAGACTGGAAGATTGGGCATCCAAATGGCAGATGAAATTTAATGTGGACAAGTGCAAGGTGTTGCATATAGGGAAAAATAACCCTAGCTGTAGTTACACGATGTTAGGTTCCATATTAGGAGCTACCACCCAAGAAAGAGATCTAGGCGTCATAGTAGATAATACATTGAAATCGTCAGCTCAGTGTGCTGCAGCAGTCAAAAAAGCAAATAAAATGTTAGGAATTATTAGGAAGGGAATGGTTAATAAAACGGAAAA
Source organism: Rhinatrema bivittatum (assembly GCF_901001135.1). Classification (NCBI taxonomy): domain Eukaryota; kingdom Metazoa; phylum Chordata; class Amphibia; order Gymnophiona; family Rhinatrematidae; genus Rhinatrema; species Rhinatrema bivittatum. The sequence goes on along the minus strand of NC_042616.1, from coordinate 795,248,214 downwards.
TGTCATAATGCCTCTATATCGCTCCATGGTGAGACCACACCTTGAATACTGTGTACAATTCTGGTCGCCGTATCTCAAAAAAGATATAGTTGCAATGGAGAAGGTACAGAGAAGGGCAACCAAAATGATAAAGGGGATGGAACAGCTCCCCTATGAGGAAAGGCTGAAGAGGTTAGGGCTGTTCAGCTTGGAGAAGAGACGGCTGAGGGGGGATATCATAGAGGTCTTTAAGATCATGAGAGGTCTTGAACGAGTAGATGTGACTCGGTTATTTACACTTTCGAATAATAGAAGGACTAGGGGGCATTCCATGAAGTTAGCAAGTAGCACATTTAAGACTAATCGGAGAAAATTCTTTTTCACTCAACGCACAATAAATCTCTGGAATTTGTTGCCAGAGGATGTGGTTAGTGCAGTTAGTGTAGCTGGGTTCAAAAAAGGTTTGGATAAGTTCTTGGAAGAGAAGTCCATTAACTGCTATTAATCAAGTTTACTTAGGGAATAGTCACTGCTATTAATTGCATCAGTAGCATGGGATCTTCTAGGTGTTTGGGTAATTGCCAGGTTCTTGTGGCCTGGTTTGGCCTCTGTTGGAAACAGGATGCTGGGCTTGATGGACCCTTGGTCTGACCCAGCATGGCAATTTCTTATGTTCTTATGTTCTTATGTTCTTATGTTCCTCTGGGGTCGAGTCGTTGGCCAAGGACACACAATCCCCTGGAAAGTGGAACCGCTCTCCTAGCGCTTCCGTAATAGTTACAGCAGCTGAAGGACATGCTGCACCACAACATGGAGACTACCTGCACTATAAAACTGGAACTCTTGGATTTGTCTGTCAATGTTGCTGCCTTATCACCGCATTTAGACTCTTTGGAGCATAGGATGGATTCTTGCAAAGCGGAGGTCGCAGATGTTCAGTCCACAACCCTAAAATTGGCTTCCCTCCAGCGGGACTTTGAAGACCTATCTAATCATAACAAGTGCAATAACATTTGTATTCTTGGTGTACCTGAGAGCAGAGAAGGTTCCAACATCTTGCCTTTTCTCAGGCGATCTCCACACTCTTGTGTACTTATGCTGATCTTCTTTTCTCCTGGGAGGTGACTTTAACCAGCCAGTTGACTTGGTCATGGATAGACAATCCACCATGCCGAGGTGGAGTTGGTGCAACCTGAAGGGAGGAGCCCTGCAGATCCCCACCATCAGCAGGCAGAGCTGGCAGGAGCAGAGGCCCAACTGGAGCTTCACCAGTACCAGCCCTCATTCTCTTTAGGTTGATCCCTCTGGTACCGGGGCTGGCTGGACTTAGGAGCGGGCCTCTGTGGAGATGAAGATCCAAGGCTTGGTAGACAAGGCAGGCCAGCACAGCGGTAAGCACAATCGGATCGGATTCCAATCTGGACAGGCGATCGGCAGGAGAATCTGGACGAGACCAAGGTCGGAGGCAGGCAGAGTTCAGTCAAAGTACAGGCAGAGGTCAAGCAGCATTGTGTCCAATCCAAGGTCAAACCAGAAGATCAATTCAAGGAAGATGATGAAGAGGAGGAAGATGAGAGACCACAGGAGCGTGAGTAGATGCTGAAGATAGATGAGAGGAAGACTGTCCACAGACAAGGAGATCCAGAGACAAACCAGACTGCAGAAGACAAGGATGGAAGACATGGACTCAGGAACACCACACCAGAGACAGGAAGGGGTCGACTTGTTGCCAAGGCACTGGGGAGGCGTCTGGAGCAGCTTTATATATGAGCCAGCCAGTGATGTCATCAGAGGGCTCTGCCTGGCTGTTCCTGCCACTGGCCTTTTAAAAGTGGGGGAATCTGCCACTCTCGTGTCTAGGGAAGCAGGAGAAGAAGCTTCCTGAAAGGTAGTCCAGGGCCCGATGTTCCAGCGGCATCCTACCACACCAGAGAGAGGCCAACTGAAGCAGCACGATGCGGCTTTGTGCCACGCTTAGAGAAGGACGCTGTGCGAAAACTGCTGGGAGCAGCAAGAGAGACATGGTGTCGGGAAGTCACCTGGCCAGGACCGGAAAGCAGGTAAGGTAGCGGGCCGTGGGATGGGCCTGTGGGCTGCCAAACACAGCCAATCTTACCAGACCCTCTTTGTCCCATGCTGTCGACACTAATCTTATTTCTGCTTATAACCTCGTGGATCCTTGGAGGCTCTTACACCCTACTGACAAGGATTTTACCTTTTTTCTCCTTCCTTCAACATTTCAACTCTCGTATTGACTACTTTTTAATTTCCAGTTCTTTACTGCCTTCCACTTTCTCCTCTACGATCTCTCCTATCCCTCCTATCCTTCTATCTGGCCATGCTATGGTATCTTTATTTATTCATTGGAATCTGCTGCCCTCTAATGCTCCCAGTTGGAAATTCAATGCAGCTTTATTAGAAGATTCTGCTTTTCAATCTAAAATTGCAGCTTTCATTAAAGAGCTCTTTAACCGTAATAATATGGCAAATATGCCACAACAAACCATCTGGGAAATCTTTAGAGCTACCGTGCGAGGGGAAATTATTAATTATTCTGCATATACATGTAGATTTGGAGAGTCAGAGCTCTCTTTTGGAGCAGGCTCATATAAATTCTGCAGAGAACTCCCTCCTACAAAAATTGTATAAATTGAAATATCAATATAATACTCTGTTAAGTAACCAAGCTGGTAAGGAAATATTTGTTCAGAAGTCTTGATATTATTCAGAACAAAATAAATCTGGGATATTATTAACTAGCTATCTGTACTCTCATAAAGACCATCAGAGGATTGTTGCTCTTAAATCTTCAGTGGTAAAGTACTCTTCGCAAGCTGAAATTCTTTAAGAGTTTCGAAATTATTATTTATCTTTATATGCCTCTGAATCTCGTAATGACCCCTCTCTTGTGTCCGTTTTTCTTTCCACCTTGGACTATCCCACTCTCACATCTGCGAACAAAGAAAGACTTGATAAACTGATTACCAGTCTGAAATACGGCGCGCCATATCCTCACTCCAGCCTAGGAAAGCATCTGGTTTAGATGGAATATTGGTGGGATTTTATAAAGCATTTGTCTCTCCACTCCTTCCCCATTTAGAGTCTCTTTACACTGCCATGCAGACCTCTGGTTTTGTAGCTCCTCGTTTCAAAGAAGCTAAAATTGTGGTCTTCCCTATACCATTTACTCCATTTACTCTATCCATTTACTCTATCTCTTTTATATTTATTTTCTATATAATATTTATTACTATATTACTATGTTTAATTGGTTATCTATTCTATTTGTTCCAGCATTATTGTTAGTTCTATTGTTACCTGTTTTATTGTTCAACTGTTCTATGTAAAGCCCACTACTCTTTTTGGGCATTTAAAAGTTGTATGTAAACCGGATTGATTTGTAGTTCCTACAAGAACTTCGGTCTATAAAAATTAAAAATAAATAAATAAATAAATAATACCGCATAGGAATCCCCTCTTGGTTTCCAGTTATCGCCCTATTTCTCTTCTCAAGGTTGATTACAAGATTTTTGCTAAATTACTCACTCTGAGGCTTAGCAGTGAAGTGGTCAAATTAGTACATGTTTCTCAGTTGGGATTTTATTTATTTATTTATTTATTTATTTATTTATTTAACACTTTTCTATACCGACCTTCATGGTTGGTATGAAAGGTGAACTCATTTCTGACAATGAGTTCACCTTTCATTTTATGAAAGGTGAACTCATTCTGACAATGCGTGACTTTTCTTTAATCTCTTGCATCTATTGATTTACTTGGTCATTTTATATACCGTCATTCCATGTAAAGATCACAATGGTTTACAAAAGTAACATTCATAGCTGTGTATCAACAAATAAGGACAGGTTATAGAGATAGTATTCATTAACAGGCATTAATTGAAATGTTCTACTACATATTATGTAAAGATCTAGGACATAAGGCGAGAGGTACAAAACGCATGATTCAACAGATTTCACATAGAAGTTGTGTTGAGGGTCTTACATTGGCTCATTTATGTTTATTCCTCACGCTTCAATTTTTTTTCTTGTCTTTCTTATTATTGTAGTTCTCTGCAATCTGAAATTTTCAGTTAGATTATATGCATTTTTGAATAGCCATGTTTTTGGCTCACATTTAAATCTCTTTCTATCTGGTATCAAACATAGCATCTCGATAGAGAATTCCAAAATTTTGGGCCCACAATGGAAAACACATGTTCTCTTACTTGTGACAGATGTGTGCTCCATATTGTGGGAACATTCAATAGTCTTTTATCTTGAGATCTTAGTGTTCGCTGAAGTATGTATGGTTGTAATGTCATGCTGATCATACTGGTGTTACTGGAATGAATGATTATGAATATTATTATTACTACTTTAAAATAGCTTCGGGATTGTACTGGTAGCCAGTGCAGAGAAATCAGTGAGGGTGTAATGTGATCAAATTTCCTAGTTCCTAACAGAAGTCTTGCTGATGCATTTTGTAATAATTTTAATGGTTTTAGGATACTTACGGGAAGACCGAATAATAAAGAATTACAGTAGCCTAGGTTTGAGAAGATTAGAGTTTGCAATACAGTACTGAAGTCCTCAAAGGTTAATAGAGGTTTTAACCGATGTAAACTTGGCGTAGCCTGAATTTATTGATTTGTTGATGTGCTTTTTCATAGTAAGGTTCTCATCTATCTGGATACCTAAATCCTGTACTTGATTTATTTATTTATTATACCATCACAACGGTTTACAGAAGGGCACAATAAAGAGAAATATGGGTGGTATAGATTACAAATTACTCGTGTGCCATCATAGTACAGTAACAATTTAAGATAATAAACTAGGTGTGTAAGTTAAACCTGATATTAGGAACAAATTAGGCAGTTTGATTTTAACATTAATATGCTTATGTAGGGAGTAATTTGAAAATGACCCAGGTCTAGAGCCAGTGGTTTAACTATCGAAGGGTTTCTACTTAACTAAATTACTTCAATCTTTTTAGGGTTTAATGTTAGTTTGAGTTTTGATAGCTCTTGCTGTATTGTTTCATATAGGTTGAAAGTGTGGATCCTGTATTTTCCAATGATTTGGCGAATGAAGGAAGTGATTCCTAGCTCTGCCAGTAATTTACATAGTGGGATCATATAAATATTGAATAGTGTTGCCAAGAGGGCTGAGCCTTGAGGTACGCCTGTATCAGTTTTGAAGGTGTCAGATATGCGATTGCCCAATTTGACTTGTAATGTTCTGTTAGATAGAAAGGAGGAAAACCATTTCTGAACACTGCCGTCAATCCCAATGTTGCTCAGCAAGATGGCATAGCAGGGTATGGTCCACTGTGTCAAAGGCGGCTGTTTAATCAATTAGCAGAAGAAAATTGGAATCATTAGCATCAAACCCTTGTAAAACAGAGTCCATTAAGGAGAGGAGTAAAGTCTCAGATGAACAATGTTACCTAAATCCAAATTGATTAGGGAAAAGAATATCTTGTTCTTCCAAACGATTCACGAGTTGAGATATTACAGCTTTTTCCAGTACTAGAAAGAAAAGACAAGTTGGATATGGGCCGGTTTTGTTTTTCAGAACTGGTTTTATCACAGCATGCTTTAGCCCAGTTGATACGATTCCTTCTGAGAGAGAGAGATTAATTAAGATTGTGATTGTAGGAGTAAGAACACTGTGCACTTGTTTCAGGGAACTGGTTGAAATTGGATCACGTGGGTGAATAGCAGGATTAATTTTAGCAATGATTTGACTAATTTCAAGATTAGTTGCTCTGTCGAACATGGACCACTTACCCAGGCCATGTGTATCTTCAGTAATTTTGTGAGAGAACAGATAGGGAATTGAGCTTTCAATCTATTGATTTTGTCTAAAAAGGATGTGGCATATTCATTGCAAGCAGCTTTTGAGAAGTTATAGCTTCTCGGGATGGAGGATGATGGGTCCTTAATTAAATGTTTAACATCAAAGAGCAATTTAGAATTGAATATTACCCCATTAATCTGTTTCGCATAGTAATCTTTTTTTTTTTGCTTTATTGGTTAGAGCACGGTATTTTGTTAGGAGGATTTATATTTTCCTAGGGATTCAGAAGATGGGCATTTCTGCCATTTTTTCTCTAGTTTTCTAAGGTTCTGTCTAGTGCGTCTTAAATCATCATTGTATCAGGGTTTCATAAGTTTAGCGGTATTCCTGTCTTTGTTTTTGTCTGGATGGGACTGAGGTTTTCAGATATTTCATTGATAATCTGATTCCAGGAATCAAATGCTGCGGAAGCATTGGTGTTAATTAGTTCAAGGAGTTTATTTTCTATTGTTTCTGCAAGTAATTCCATTTCTTTCTTTTTTCTGAAAGTAAAAGTATAATTATCATCTGAGGAAGGTTATTTCTGCCTTTATTAATTGGTGATCAGGCCAGGGTAATATAGTGTGAGAAGTGTTGATTAAACAGTTGCTGTTATTGGCAAATATTAGATCTAGAATAAGTCCCGCTTTATGAGTAGGTTTAGAAACAAACTGGGACCATCCCAAGGCTTCCATTGTATCTATGAACATTTCACAGATGGCAGTTCTCGATGTTTTATCTACATGGAGGTTAAAGTCTCCTACAATTAAGGTAGAATCTGGATTTGGAAACACCTCAGCAAATAATTGAATCAGTGGTGAGCAATCTTTTTGTAGAATACCTGGTGAACAATTGACTAGTTCTAAATCTAGCTGTGGAAATTTTAGAATTAGTACCTCATAGGGAGGGTTAATCTCTACTTTGTAGGGTACTAGCTTAAGCTCTTTTTAAATAATTATTAATAAGCCTCCACCTTTTCGTTTAGGTCTTAGAAAATGAAATATATCATAGATAGAATTGGAAATGTGATTTAAGAGAACATTATCTTTGTCATTCAGCCAGGTTTCAGAGATTCAAAAGATAGTGGGATTTATATCCTCTAGCAGATCATTAATCAGTGGGATTTTTTTTTTTTACAATGACTGAACATTTAATAGGAGCAGAGTAAACATTAAGCAGGAAGAGATAGCTGAAGAGTTGTTACTTATCGTAGGGAGAACCATATTTGTGTTCCTTCTTTGCTTCTTTCTTGGGACGCTCCTTAGATCTCCATGCCAACCCATCCTAGCACAGTCTCAATGAAGAACATCTGATCCATGATTGTAACCGTTACAACCAAGTGTAATGGGATAGCACTTTGGGTCCGCATGAAGGGGCGCACAAAGGGGCAAGCTCCTTTATCATGCTCCTTCGAGTGCATGCCAAAGGGCACGCGCCTCACGGCGCAACCACCTTCAGCATCACTGCCATGGTGAGATTCAGGCTTCGGTGGAGCAGGCAGTGGGCAGGCAGTGGGTGGTCCTCAACATTGTGACACTGGCGTCTCCTCACCTCTGCTGCCACTGACAGGATCTGCTGGTGGAGGAGTCCCGGTAGGCCTTGCTGCTGCCACTGAAGGGAACCGCCGGGGAAGGAGGCCCAGCTGGCCTTGCCGCCTTTGATGTTTCCACTGCGGTGAGATTCAGGCTTTGGTGGACAGGCGGTGAGCTCATGGTGGGCGGTCCTCGAATTTGCGGAGCTGGCATTTCCTCACATCTGCTGCTGCTGATGAGGGTCACCGGTGGAGGAAACCCAGTACCATTAGTGGCGTTGTCACTTGATGCCAAAAAGGCTTTTGATCATGTTGAATGGGTTTACCTTTTGAAGTTCTGCATTGGTTTGACTGTGGCAATTCTTTCCTTTCATTAACCAAATTGCTCTATCACTCTCCAAGCTCCTTCCTCTCTATCAATAGTGCTCTCTCTCTCTCAACCAGTTCTGTTGCAGAGAAGGATGAATCAGGGTTGTCCTTTTTCCCCACATTTGTTTAATGTGTTCTTGGAACTACTCCTAATATCTTTATGGCAAGACCCTGCAATCACAGGAATTCGGTACCACGGAGTAGAACTTAAATTAGCAGCCTATGCTGATGATGTTCTTCTGTTCATCAGCCAACCCCCAGACATCATTCTGAAAATCATGGAACATATTTCTGCCTTTTCATGTATTTCTGGCTATCATGTTAATTGGAGTAAGTCAAAGTTCATGCCTCTCAATCGTCGAGTTGTAGGGATGGCATCCCAGCTTTCTCAATTTCAATAGCTCCCTGAAGACTGAAATACCTTGGTGGGTATTTTTATATATCCTCTCAAAAGCTGAAGATAGAAAACTCTCTCTTGTGACTGATAGTGTGAGTAAATGGTTGTCTTTATACCTCTCTTGGTGGGGTCATTCAGATACGATCAAATGGTGTTGCCCAGCGCTCAGTTCCCCGTCGTTGGCGGCAGTCGGCCGCCGGCTCCAACCTCGGGCCTCTGCCAGTGTCCCTGGCCCTGCCATGCTGCCCAGAACCTCCAGCCAGGATTCGTCCTCCAAGCACGCCTCTCTGCTTGCTCCCCAGAGAGACGTCGCCGACAGTGCCACGCCCCTCCTAGGCTCGCGCGTGCGCAACTCTGATGCTTTTAAAGGGCTCACGGTGGGAACCTGGCTGCGGTCCCGGATGCTGACGTCATCACCCTCAGCGTACTTAAGCTTGGGCAGCGCTCCTAAGCGTTGCTTTTGCAACAGGTCTCCTCGGTTCCCTGTTGATCGAGTGCTCGTTGCTTCTAGAGATTCGTCTCTGGATTGTGTTCCTGATTCCTCGCTGTTCCTGGTTCCTGTCTCATCGTTCCTACCTCGTTCCTTGCTTCAGATTGATTTCACGGACTTTGACCTTGCTTCGACTGACTCTGTTTTGTGACTATCTCCAAGCCTGACCTCTGCTACGTCCGACCTCGCCTGCCTTCTCCAAGCCTCACCACTGTTACGTCCGACCTTGCCTGCCTTCTCCAAGCCTGACCTTTGCTACACCTGACCTCGCCTGCCTTCTCCAAGCCTAACCATTGCTACATCTGACCATTCCTGCCTTCTCCGTGCCTTGACCATTGCTACATCTGACCACACCTGCCTTCTTCTTGCCCTGACCATTGCTACAGACAACTTTGCTATAGACTCTTTCTTGTCCAGAGTTCTACATTACTCACCACAGCTTCCATTGGCCGCCAGCCTCCATCTGAGTTTAACAGCGATGCCTCAGCTTCTATCCTCTGGACGTGGACTTTCAGAGCTTCAGCCTTTCTTTGCTCAAGCACCTTCAGCTGTTCCTTGTTCCCTGGTGCTTGGGTTCCAGTTCCACAACCCATCTTGGATAGACTTACGTCACCTACTGGCTGCTGTCTCTGGGCTGAACCACCTGACCTCAGTATACTACCTCGACGCCCGCCTAAGTCCTGCTGGCCCTGGCACCCAAAGGCTCAACCCGAGGGGAACGTGGGCTGGTATAGGTGAAGCTCCAGTGGCCTCTAGCTTCAGCCCACTCCACCTGCTAACGGTGGGGACCCATGGGCCCTTGCCACGGGTTGCGTCAACCCCACCTCAGCCCAAGAATCCACCTCCAGCGCAACGTATGTTTTGATGTTTAATAAAAAGTTTTGAACTAAAAAAAATATTGTAATTATCAGCACAATGGATTACACTCCTTTCCAATGAATGCAGAATTGCCTACTGTCCTCGTTCAGGAGGAAGATGCCCTCCTTATTAGTCAAAAATGCTAAATTTTTCTACCACCACCCTTTTAAAGGTTCCCTGACTGCAACGCACTTTAACAGTGGATCAAGACATCCTCCTGTTTCTCCCAGATCATCTCCCTCTGACAAGCATTCAAATGTTGGCAAGTTCTAGTTGCTGAACAGGGTCCAGGCACTGCCTGCAGAACACCATGTTTATTGTTAATGTTCTTAGAGTGACATGGCTATTTACCCAAAGCATCACCCTTCAATCTGATGAGGCTATATAAGGAGCCGTTTTATAACCTGTGTTTTAAAGACTCATAGCAAACTGCAAACACATTCACTTGACAACTGTAATTCTCAACTTTGCTCCTAGCAAGTAGTAAAATAGATCTGAGTAGGTTAATTGCATGTAATTAAGAGGGAATGGGAGCTGGGACTGTTTCTCTGAAGTCCAAAAGCAGCAAGGATGAACTTTAAATCAATATTTTCTTAGTCAAATGAAGTTTACTCCGAGGGGTTGGGGGGAGCGTTATTAGCTGTATGCTGCGGGAATCAGGCCTTGGACAGGTTTTTTTTTTCCAGCATTACCTTGAACAAGATTTTGGAAGGATTGTAGGGAAAGGTTTCTCTTTTTTCCCGATGATACAAAAATCTGCAACAGGGTAGACTGTTGCGGTCCCGACCGCTTCCCTTCTGTTAGGGCCCAAGCCCGCCTACCTCCGCTTCAGGGATCACCGCATTCCACCCGCTCCGGACCCCGGGGGCTTCTCTCACTCCACGTGGCGGCTGCCATTACGTGCCTGCTTCCCTTCAGTCTCGCACGCGTGAGGACGTCCGTCTTGTGCGCCCAGCTCCCGGAAGCCTGGCCCCGCCCGCGCTGCTGACGTCACGCCCAAGTCCCGATATAACCGGCGCTCAAACTCTCTCTCATCGCCTTGCAACGAGGTTCACAACTCCGTAGTTGTTCTTAGTTGCGTTCACAGTGATCTCCACGTTGCCTGCTTTTGACTCCGGTTTACTTCTGACTCCGCTTCAGCCTGCTGCCTGCCTCCGACTCCGGTTTGCTTCTGACTTCCGCTTCAGCCTGCTGCCTGCCTCCGACTCCGGTTTGCTTCTGACTTCCGCTTCAGCCTGCTGCCTGCCCCGACTCCGGTTTGCTTCTGACTCCGCTTCAGCCTGCAGCCAGCCTCTGACTCCAGCCTGCTTCTGACTCCGCTTCAGCCTACAGCCTGCTTCAGACTCCGGTTTGCTACAGACTCCGCAGCCACCCGCTGCCCTGCCTTCAGCCGGCCCTCGGCCCTGTGCAGCCGGTCCCCTGCCTTCCGGGTACCTTGGACTTCCTATCCTTTCTGCTTGCTCTGGTCCCGGTCTACACCTATCTCAGCCTCTGGACTTTCTGTCTCAGTTCCAAGTCCCGAGGACCCAGGACCCTACGGGCTCCTCCCGGGGGGGTCCCTGGTTCCTGGGTGAACTCCTCCAGCTTGTGGCTCCGCCTCCCGGCCTACCCTGCCTCTCTAGGTAGGCCGGCCCAAGGGTCCACTATCCCTCCAGCAGTGTCCAACTGCAACATAGACAGCCAGGAATTTAGGGAAAGAATGAGGAGGGATCTAGCGAAGCTCGAGGAATGGTCTAAGTTCTGGCAGCTAAAATTTAATGCTAAAAAAATGCAGAGCGATGCATTTAGGATGCAAAAACTCAGGGAAAAGGTACAGTAAAGGGAATGAAATTTTTCTAAGCATGAAAGAAGAGCAGGATATTGAGGAGATCATATCTGATGCTCTTAAGAAGGCCAAACAGGTGGATGAGGTGACGGCAAAAGCCAGAAAGATGTTTGGAAGCATAGGGAGAAAAAGGAAGGTTTTATTATCCCTGTATAGGTCCCTGGTGAGACCTCATTTGAAATAAAGTGTACAATTGTGTAGCTGCACCTTCAAAAGGATATAAGCTGGTTGGAGTTGGTCCAGAGAGTGGCTTCTAAAATGATCAGTGGTCTTTGTTTTAAAATATATGGGTACAGACTTAAAAGATCTGAACATGTATACCTAGAGGAAAGTGAGATAGGGGAGATATGATAGAGATATTTAAATACCTCCAAGGTTTCTATGTTAGGTGAGCCTCTTTCAATGGAAAGGAACAAGGAGTCATGTGATGAGGGTTAAAGGGGATAGAATGAAAAGTAATCTTAGGAAATATTTCTTTATAGCGAGGGTAGTGGATGCATGAAACAACCTTCCCATTGAGGTGTAGAAACTAGAACAGTATCTGAATTCAAGAAAGCATGAGATAAATAAAGGGGTTCTCGGAGATACTGGTAGGGATTGTAAAGCTGAATTAGTTGGTGTGGATGGGCAGACTAGATAGGCCATCACGTTTCTATGTTTGTATGATAGCATCTCCTCTAATCTGCAGGTCAGTGCCAATACCGATTTATGAGGCTGTCAGCTTTCTCAGGACTTACACTCGATAGACATGCAAAAACATACACACATCGCTTTATGTGGGGCCAAGATGGCAGCGTGAGCGGCAGCAGAGGAGCGCTCTCCTACGGTTACCTGTAACATTACCTCGAAAATGCCCTCAAAGCGGAAAGGCAAGGTGCGAGTCTTCCCCCCCAGATGAATGCTTACCTCTGGGTCAGCGACTGATAACAGCCTTCGCTGCCGGAGCGGTAGAACCAGGGGGCACCTCTCCCCGCTGCGGCTAGCGATGAGGGAGCACCGCAGTCGCCTGGGGAAACCACGCTGAGTCCCCCCGGATCAGTGCTTACCGCCGGCTCCGGTGCCCAGCGTCCCTCCGCTTGGGATTGAGGTTCAGGATGATGACATCATCGAAGCGACTGCAATCAGGGGTCAGAGGGGAGGTTTGCTGCCGAGCTACCAATCCTCTCCTGGCTTGTTGGAGACATCTTTGCCTGTGGATTTTGCAGTTTTGCCTGGTTCCTCAGCCCCTGTAGAAGCACAGGACGAGTTGGGAGGTAGAATCGATGCAGCGGCGCTGGGACTGTCAAGAGAGGCATTAGCTGGTGCAAGGGGTGAGTGTTTCCACTCCCCTCCTAAACCAGCTACAGTAACATTAGAAGCGTTATGGGACCTTATTGTGAGCTTTGGTAGCTCAGTGAAGGAATGCCAGAATAAAACTGAGACCCTAACCTCCAAGGTGAATTCCCAGAATGTTATATTTGAAAGCCAAATTCAAGATCTAAAAAATATCAAATGGTCTCTTCGCAACAGACCTTGGTACAAACTCAAGCATGTAATTTTAAGCTTGTTAAAGATTTTGGGACTTGTTCGCGGAGACTGGAATATCTTGAAAACCACAAGTAGACACTTGAATTTGCGCTTCTTGAACTTTCCTAGAGTTCTGGGAGAGGGAATACTTATCACCCTGAAGAAATATTTTCATGAAGTTCTTGGTTTCGATATGGATAAGTCACCTTCTGTAAATAAAGCTTTTTTCCTTCCTAGCCTCAGCAAAGAAAGTTCTCTTAAAGGTCATAGAGATGCTATCTCTAATTTAACCCAGTTTCTAGAGGACTCGACTGCCGAGGTTTTTGAGAGGCCTGCCCTGCTCGTTTCTTTTATAATGGAACAAGATTTAAATGAAACAATGAAGAGGTATTTTAGAAATATCTCTTCTACTTTTCAGAGTCAAATTATTTGAATATTTCCGGATTTTGCCAGGGTGACACAAGTTATCCTGAGGTATTCATGCAAATGCGTGTTACAGGGTCAAAATGATTGCTATATATTTTTTTTTCCTGAGCAGTTAAAATCCTTTTTAAATTCCAGGAGTATGGTAACAACAATTCCTCCTGGGCAATAATGTTCCCGATATGATCTAATAAAAATGATGTATCTACAGTTCACGTTAGGCTATTTCTTTGAAATAATTTGTTTTCTGTATTCTCCCCAGGATATTGGCCCTTGTAATTCTTGTTTTCTTTTGAAAGAATGATGTATCAGATATGAAATGTTTCTTTTACATTAAAAATATATCATATAATATAATATAACATCATTCTGTTTACAGAAGTGAGAGTTGTCTTGCTTGATTATAATAAAAATAAAATTAAAAAAAATAAAACAAAACATACACATATCATAAAACAAGAACTCGAGAGAATAAAGAGATTTCCTTCATTATATGGAAAAAAAACGATCAAAATGGGGACAACCATACAGCAAATGCCTTCACATAATCCAAGGGCTCTTCTCAAAAATATGGGGTCAGACACTCAATCCACAGTGTAGATACAAGTGTACATTCAGAGCTTAGTATTCTCTCCAAGGAATAAAATGCTGCTTACTGGGAACATATCCATCCATCACAACAACAGTTCTTTAAATCATTTGATGATGTTCAATAATTCTCAGAATTCCTGAAGCAGCAGATGACAGAATAGGTAATCTTTCAAGTCAGCAGCAGTTCCTATATAGTCTCAATGACAAAGGGGTAGATTTTGAAAGGCCCGCACGTGTGTTCATGTGCGTGTGGTTCCCGGCGTGCGCACATGGACGCAGCTATTTTATAACATGCATGCGTCAGCACGCGCATGTCATAAAATGCAATTCCATACATGCAATTCCAGCACATGTATGCTGGATTGTAATGTCTATGCGGACATGTGCGGGCGGGTGTCCTCCACGCGGGGGGGGGGGGGGGGATTTTAAAAGAATCATGTGGCAACGTAACTCAATCGGGCCTTTGCCCAGTTACCTCCCAGTCCGCTCCAATAAAGAGCACCGGCGACCTTCGGTACGCCACTGTCCCAGGGATGAGCAGTGGATTTCCCCAAGTCCAACTTAATAATTGTTTATGGATTTTGCCTCTAGCAACTTGTCCAAACCTTTTTTAAACTCAGCTACACTAATAGGAGCAGATTTTAAAAGCCCTAGGCGCATAAATCCAGCTGGATTTACGCATGTATGGGGGGGTTATGCGCGCTGAGCCTATTTTGCATAAGCCCGGCGACGCGCTCAAAGGCGTGTATGTCCCAGGGCTTGAAAAAAGGGACGGGGCGGGGGTGGGTCTGAGGCCTCCAGCACAGTGGCCGTGCTGGTGGATCGAGCGCCAGCAGCTGGCCGGCGCGCGCAAGTTACGCCTGCCAGAGGCAGTCATAATTTACTAAATAAAGGTGTGGGGGGATTTAGGTAGGGCTGGGGGGCAGATTAGATAGGGGAAGGGAGGGGAAGGTGGGGGGGGGGGCCGAAGGAAAGTTTCCTCCGAGGCCGCTCCAATTTCAGAAAGCCATCGGGGCTCCCCTAGGGCTCGGCGCACGCAAGGTGCACTAGTGTGAACCCCCTTGTGTGCACCGACCTCGGCTGTGTGCGCATGTTATAAAATCGGATGTACATTTGTGCACGCCAGCTAGGAGCCAGCTAGCGTGCACAAATGTAGGCCACACGCGTAGGTTTAAAAATCCGGTCCATAGCTTTCACCACATCCTCTGGCAACAAATTCCAGAGCTTAATTATGCATTGAGTAAAATAATGTTTTCTCTTATTAGTTTTAAATGCATCACCTAGTAACTTCATTGTGTGTCCCCTAGTCTTTGTACTTTTTGAAAGAGTAAACAACCGATTAATGTTTACTCGTTCCATTCCACTCATGATTTTATAGACCTCTATCATATCTCCCCTCAGCTGTCTCTTCTCCAAGAAGAATCCTAACCACTTTAGCCTTTCCTCATGGGGAAACTTTCCATCTCCTTTATCATTTTAATTGTTCTTCTCTGTACCTTTTCTAATTCTGCTATATATTTTTTGAGATGCGATAACCATAATATGGGCAGCCAGGACTGACGCTTCTGCCCAAGCCTGCCCCTTTTACAACCAAATAATTCACAAACACAGAGCTGGGAGTCAACAGGCCGCAGCTTTATTAAAATACCCCGGAGCCCGAACCATACAAATATAACCTTGAATTCCCCCATTTTCGCCCATCAACCACAAACCAGCAAGATGGGCAACCCAGGCTATCCAGTCCTGCAAATCGTATGAACCCAGGCTGTCTCAGTCTGCCAGGGACGCTCCCCAGGCTATCCCAGCCTGTATGAAGCGCCCACCTTTATCATGTCCCCACGACTCCCTCCACCATCAGCAAGGAGCCGAATAAATCGACCCCCGCCACCATCCAGCAAGGAGCCGTACCAGGCACAACTGCACCCAGTTGTTTGGCTAGGGACCACTGCCCTGCCCCCCCCCCCCCCCCGTCAGGTCAACCACCAGTTACACAGCATAACTCCCACCAATCGGCTCGGGCTACCCGCCCCCCCCCCCCCCCCCGCAGTGAAGCTGCGACAACGATAAAACCCCATACAACAAACAAAAGCAACAAGGGCGGGTGGGTGGGATGCAGCGCCAGATGCCCGGCCGAGAAGAGGGACTGACCCAAGGATGTCGGGTAATTCCTCTTCCAGCTCCTCCCCCCCCCCCGAGCAATGCCCTCGGGAGCCAATCAGCTCCCGCAACGATGTGGTTAAAGAACCACCCAATCCCAGCAGAGCTGGATGCACGAGGAACCCGGGTTGGCCAGCCGGCCACCTAGAGGCTCCCCTCCCCCCTGCACGGCGCCAGCCAGGCTTGCATCAGCGAGCCTGGCGCCATATTATCCTGGCCGGGCAGGCATGAAGCCTACCCGACCTCTCAGAACTGCACACAATATTCAAGATGAGGTCGCACCATGAAGCGATAAAGAGCATTTTGATTTCTCTGTTTTATTCTCTATTCCTTTCCTAATAATTCCTAGCAGTCTACTAGTTTTCTTGCTTCTGCTGCACACTGAGCAGGAGATTCAAAGTATTAGCAATGATGATGCTTAGATCCTTTTCCTGAGTGGTGACTCCTAATGAGGAACCTTGCATTTGGGTTACTCTTCCCTAAATGCCCTATTTTGCACTTGTCCACATTAAATTTCATTTGCCATTTGCATGCCCAGTCTCCCAGTTTTTCAAGGGCCTCTTGCAATTTCTTACAATCCTCTTGTGATTTAATAACATTGAATAATTTGGTGTCACAGGCAACTCTGATCACCTCACTTGTTGTTTCCATTTTCAGGTCATTTATAAATATATTAAAAAGTAGTAGTCCCAGAACAGAACTCTAGGGCACTCCACTATTCACCTTTCTCCAGTGGGAAAATTTACCATTTAGCCCTACTCTCTGTTTTCTATGTTTTAACCAGCTCGCAATCCACAGTAGGACACTGCCTCCTAGCCCATGACTTTTTAATTTCCTAAGAAGTCTCTCATGAAGGACTTTGTCAATTGCTTTCTGGAAATCCAGATACACCACATCAATTGGTTCACCTTTATCCACTTGTTTATTTACACCCTCAAAAAATGTAATAGATTGGTGAGGCAAGACTTCCCTTGGCTAAATCCATGTTGGCTTTGTCCCATTAAACTATGCCTATTTATATGTTTAGCAATTTTGTTTCTACCATTTTGCCTGGCACAGATGTCGGACTCACAAGTCTGTAGTTTTCCCTTGATCCCTTTTTAAAGATTGGCGTTACATTAGCAACCCTCCAATCTTCAGGTACCATAGAAGATTTTAATGATAGTTTATAAATTACTAATAGCAGGTCTGCAATTTCATTTTTCACTTCTTTCAGCACTCTGGGATGTATACCATTTGGTCCAGGTGATTTGCTACTTTTTAGTTTGTCAGTTTGCCCTAGTATATTTTCCATGCTCAAAGAGATTGTTTCAGTTGTGCAGAATCATCACCTTTGAACATCATTTCTGGCATAAATAACTTTCATACATCTTCCTCAGTGAAGACCGAAGCAAAGGATTCATTTAGGGGTAGATTTTAAAAACTTGCGCACACTACCCAGTGTGCACACATGGACATGTGATTTTAGAATATGCGCGTGCCGGTGCGTGCATGTTATAAAATAGGGGGTCGGCGCATGCAAGGGGGTGCACATTTGTGCAACCTGTGTGTGCCGATGCCCGTGGCCTTTCACGGCCTTCTGCAGTTCCCTCCCAGTCCGCTCCAATTTAGAAGCGCCCTGGGAGGGAACTTCCCTACCCCCTATACTAACTTTCCTACCCCTTCCCCTAACCTTCCCATCCCCTAGCCATATCCTAACTCCCCCCCCCCCCCCCAAATCCTTATCTTACCATTTGCTCCTGCCTCGGGGCAGGAGCAAGTTGCGCGTGCCGGCACCCTGCCAGCACATGATCCCCCCAGCACAGCAGCAAATGGCCGCTGTGCTTGGTGCCTCTAGCCCCACCCCACCCCCAGACCACCCTGCCCCACCCCCCAGACTGCCCCTTTCAGCAACCCCGGGACTTACACGTTTACGCATGTGGCCGGGCTTATGAAAATAGGCCTGGCCCGTGTAAGGCCACCTACGCACGTAAAACCCTGGGATTTACGCATGTAGGTGTTTTAAAATCTACCCCTTAGCCTCTCTGCTATGGCTTTGTCAGCCCTTTTACCCCTTGACCATTTAATGGTCCAACTGACTCCCTCACAGGCTTTTTACTACAAATATACCTGAAAAAGTTTTTATTATGAGTTTTTGCTTCCATGGCAAGTTTATTTTCAAATTCTTTCTTTGCCTTCCTTATCAGTACTTTGCATTTAATTTTCCAGTGCTTATGCTGTTTCCTGTTTTCTTCATTCGGATACCTTTTCCATCTTGAAAGATGTTCTTTTAGCTATTATAGCCCCTCTCACCTCACCTTTTAATCATGCTGGTTGTTGTTTAGGTTTCCTTCCACCTTCTCTAATGCATGGAATACATCTGATCTGAGCTTCCAAGATGGTATTTTTAAACAACGTCCATGCCTTTTGCAGCTGCTGCTTTCAGTTTTTCCTATTTTCCTCATTTTATCATAGTCATCTTTTTGAAAGTTAAATGCTATTGCAGAAGATTTCTTTATTGTCCCTCCAGTTATTAAGTCAATTTTGATCATGTTGTGATGACTATTGCCAAGTGGCTCCAACACGGTTACCTCTTGTACCAAATCCTGTGATCCACTAAGGACTATGCTTAAATTGTTTCCCCTCTTGTTGGTTCTTGAACCAGCTGCTCCATGAAGCAGTCATTTATTTCATTTAGGAACTTTACCATTCTAGCATGCCCTGATGTGACATTCACCCAATCAATACTGGGGTGATAGTCATCACCCTCGATAATTTAAATTGGGGCTTCTAGTGAGCCAATTGTTTCAAATATATAGAATTTTCTCTGATTTAGAAGAATTAAAAAATCAAGAGTGAGTTTTAAATCAGTGTGTTTTAGATGGAGTGTACCCTTCTTCTCCCATTAAAAAGCATATAAGAGAGCACTTTATTCCAATCGAGACAGTTTACTACAATATAAAGCACAACTGGAACATGTGCAATCAATTTGTGTTTTGAGATATACAGATAGAGTAGAAAGAATAGCATTATCTATAAAGCGCAACTATCATGTATTGGGTTTACACAAGGTGTTTGAAAAACAGCCATTGATTGCATACTCTCATGGACCCAGTATTCAGGGTAAAGTAGTCAGTCAATCAAATGTTTATGCATTTGCCTAGTCTGAAAAGTGATCTATGTGAGAATACACTACTGGGCAGTAAGTGAGGTCCATCCTGTTATACGATTTAAAGTTGTAAGAAAAGTCTCTACAGATTGCACTTCAAGTTTTGTAGTTTATGCAAGGTCCTAAGATTTATATAGGATGTACCAAATGAGGCGTCTGTGAACAGGTTAATAGAAAACTGCAGCTATCTGAGAACAGGGAAGATCAATGCATCCACTGTTCAGCACTGTCTGGAATTTCAACATAGTTTTGCTCAATTGCAGTGGATTGTAATTGAGCAAGTACTTAATCCTGTGAGAGGTGATGACAGAGAAGCAAGATTAAACTACAGGGAACAATTTTGGATTTTCTTTTTAGGAACGATTGCTCCTTTAGATCTTAATGAGGACCTAGACTGGTTCACATTAATTTAATAGAATTATTATAGCATATTATCATCAATATATTATGCTTGATTAATTCTAATTGAGTTGCATGTATTATTCATAGTCCCAGAAAGCAGTATGGAAGACGGCAGATAAAAAATGCAGACCAGTCATCTGTGTTCTTGGAAATAATTTATTCAGGAGATAAGATGGAAATACAAACATCAATAATTCCAAATGCCCGACTCTGGCCGAGTTTCGTCTATGGAAACAGCTGCATCAGGGGCTTGCGTATCCTTTAGCATGTGCATAAACGGCTTCCTTAATTCTGACTGTGTGAATTCATTAATTATCAATTCTGCTTTTTAATAAAGTGTTGTACGGTTCTCTCCACAAGGAGAAGTAAAACAGCACTATAATGAACTGGATATTTCCCGGTAATGGCCTTTTGAACGTATACTGTTCGTTTTCATGAGAACGACATGAGGTGAGGATAAAATCAATATGCAAGCTACCGGGAAATATCCAGTTCATTATAATGTTGTTTTACTTCTTGTGGAGACAAGTTAATGCTTATTTTCATGTTAAAACGTAAAATGAAAAGGTCAATTAAAAAACAGCTTAAGTAGAAAAGTCCTAAGTAGCACTTTAAAAGTTTTAGTGTATTCTGGTAAGCGGAGATGTTCAGATAAGGTGCTCCAGAGTTCTGGAGCAGCAATCGAAAAAGGCTGCTTGCGTGTCTCGACAAGGCAAGCCTGTTTCATCGAGGGAACATTGTATAAAAGGACGTTAGACACATTCCTACTCCCATTGCAACCTAAAACTTTACTAGGAACTGATCAAAACTGAGATGAAGGCAGCAGTCCAGCAGCAAGAGGAGTGCTTCCCAGTCTTTTGCATTGAGTGTCACATGTATGATTTTTTACCCACCGGTGAGAAGTTGTACATGTGCATGCGATGCAAAGAGCTCCTGGCTCTCAGAGAATGAGTCCAATCTCTGGAGGCTAGAGTGGCAGACCTGGAGGAGCTGAGGCAGACAGAGAGGTATATAGATGAGACCTTCAGGGACATAGTAGCCAAGTCCCAACTTCAGATGGGCAGCCCTGGTGCTGCCTTGAAGGAAGAAGGTCTCATGATCGGAGAGCATCAACCGGGTGCAGCAGGAAAGGATCCTGTAGCAAGGACCAGCTCTCCAGGTAATGCATTGTCCTTTCGCACTGAGGATATCTCCCCAAGGCCTACTGACCAGGAGGGAAGGGTTAGGTCGGCCGTCATAGTTGGTGATTCGATTATTAGGAATGTAGATAGCTGGGTGGCTGGTGGGCGTGAGGACCGCCTGGTAACATGCCTACCTGGTGCAAAGGTGGCGGACCTCACGCGTCACCTAGATAGGATTTTAGACAGTGCTGCGGAGGAGCCGGCTGTCGTGGTACATGTGGGCAGCAACGACATACGAAATTGTGGGAGGGAGGTTCTGGAAGCCAAATTTAGGCTCTTAGGTAGAAAGCTTAAATCCAGAACCTCCAGGGTAGCATTCTTTGAAATGCTCCCTGTTCCACGCGCAGGTCACCAGAGGCAGGCAGAGCTCCGGAGTCTCAATGTGGATGAGATGATGGTGCAAGGAAGAGGGATTCAGTTTTGTTAGGAACTGGGGAACCTTTTGAGGAAGGGGGAGTCTCTTCCAAAGGGATGGGCTCCACCTTAACCAGGGTGGAACCAGACTGCTGGCGCTAACCTTTAAAAAGGAGATAGAGCAGCTTTTAAACTAGAACAAAGGGGAAAGCCGACAGTCGCTCAGCAGCGCATGGTTCGGAGAGAGGTATCTTCAAAGGATACTAATGATGCATTAGAATTAGGGCATCCCGACAGTAAGGTTCCAATAATAAGAAAAGTAGTCCAAGTGCCTGTACTTAAAAACTCACCTGAGCTAAAAAATTCTAACTTATCCCTATCAATTAAAAAGCTGAATGAAAATACAAACAAAAAAAAAACTTTGAAATGTTTGTATGCTAATGCCAGAAGTCTAAGAAGTAAGATGGGAGAATTAGAATGTAT
Organism: Rhinatrema bivittatum; assembly: GCF_901001135.1. NCBI lineage: Eukaryota > Metazoa > Chordata > Amphibia > Gymnophiona > Rhinatrematidae > Rhinatrema > Rhinatrema bivittatum. Next base: position 795,226,677 of record NC_042616.1, on the reverse strand, counting down.
AGCAGTGAATGATCAAAATATATAAATGGATAACACCCCAGTGAATTTTAAATTTTGCAAATTATTAAATTATTAATAACAGTTCTCTGCTCGCAACCAAGTCTTTGTTTAAATAACCACTAAAAAATTTTTTTGAAAGGACAACTGCAATGTGTAATGAAACACTTGCGAGCTGCCTAGATTGCTGAGACCACAAAAATTTTTAGACAAGTAGAGGAAGGGTTTCATATATAATTGTTTCAGCCCAACACAAGGTCTGATCGGTTTTCATGTATAATCATCAACCAATCCTCCTCCATCTGTTGTATTATTTTTAGCTCCGTGCAACCCTAGTGAAAACTGCAACACGTTTTTTTATCCCATTATTCCATAAAAACAATTTTTTTTACTCTATGTATGTAGAATTCAAATGTCATTTAATTAAACATAGCTTTCAAAGTCCCGACTTATCTGATGATGTTAAATCCACCCGACGTAGCTACGTTTCTGGTCCGCAACGGAACCTTTCTTCAGGGGATGTGTTCTTCTGAAGCAGTCGGTATAACAATAGCTGAAAATGAAGTATCAAAAAAGATTTTTTTCAGACGCCATGAAGCGCTCTTGCTCTCTACAAACCACTCGCTAACGATCCAGGCTTTTTAAGCTAGAGGCACAGATGGTTTCGCTACCAATCACAACCCACATCGCTGTGACATCATCACGTATTCATTCAAACTAAAGAGCCCCAATCAAGAGCTTCATTCATTCCCTGAGGAATGAATTGATTGGGGCTCTTTAGTTTGAATGAATACATGATGATGTCACAGTGATGTGGGTTGTGATTGGTAGCGAAACCATCTGTGCCTCTAGCTTAAAAAGCCTGGATCGTTAGCGAGTGGTTTGTAGAGAGCAAGAGCGCTTCATAGCGTCTGAAAAAAATCTTTTTTGATACTTCATTTTCAGCTATTGTTATACCGACTGCTTCAGAAGAACACATCCCCTGAAGAAAGGTTCCGTTGCGGACCAGAAACGTAGCTACGTCGGGTGGATTTAACATCATCAGATAAGTCGGGACTTTGAAAGCTATGTTTAATTAAATGACATTTGAATTCTACATACACAGAGTAAAAAAAATTGTTTTTATGGAATAATGGGATATAAAAACGTGTTGCAGTTTTCACTAGGGTTGCACGGAGCTAAAAATAATAAAACAGGTGGAGGAGGATTGGTTGATGATTATACATGAAAACCGATCAGACCTTGTGTTGGGCTGAAACAATTATATATGAAACCCTTCCTCTACTTGTCTAAAAATTTTTGTGGTCTCAGCAATCTAGGCAGCTCGCAAGTGTTTCATTACACATTGCAGTTGTCCTTTCAAAAAAATTTTTTAGTGGTTATTTAAACAAAGACTTGGTTGCGAGCAAAGAACTGTTATTAATAATTTAATAATTTGCAAAATTTAAAATTCACTGGGGTGTTATCCATTTATATATTTTGATTATCACATGACCAATTCCCCAGAACATTTTGGTGCTGTTTTGAAATTTTTAGCAGTGAATGATGACATAGACTTAATTGGCATCTCAGAGACATGGTGGAAGGAGGACAACCAATGGAACAGTGCTAAACCGGGGTACAAATTATATCGCAATGACAGAGAGGAGCACCCGGGAGGCGGTGTGGCGCTTTATGTCTGGGATGGCATAGATTCCAACAGGATAAACATCCTGCACGAGACTAAATGCACAATTGAATCTTTATGGGTAGAAATCCCTTGTCGGGGAAGACTATAGTGATAGGAGTATACTAACATCCACATGGTCAAGATGGTTAGATGGACAGTGAAATGCTAAGAGAAATTAGGGAAGCTAACCAAATTGGTAGTGCAGTAATAATGGGAGACTTCAATTACCCCAATATTGACTGGGTAAATGTATCATCAGGACACGCTAGAGAGATAACGTTCCTGGATGGAATAAATGATAGCTTTATGGAGCAATTGGTTCAGGAACCGACGAGAGAGGGAGCAATTTTAGATCTAATTCTCAGTGAAGCACAGGACTTGGTGAGAGGGGTATTGGTGGTGGGGCCGCTTGGCAATAGTGATCATAACATGATCAAATTTGAATTAATGACTGGAAGAGGAACAGTATGCAAATCCACGGCTCTCATGCTAAACTTCCAAAAAGGAAACTTTGATAAAATGAGAAAAATTGTTAGAAAAAAACTGAAAGGAGCAGCTAAAAAAGTAAAAAATGTGCAAGAGGCGTGGTCATTGTTAAAAAATACCATTCTAGAAGTACAGTCCAGATGTATTCCACACATTAAGTGTTATGAACCCTCCTGTAGCGGTGCTACGGGAGGCTCCTTACCTCTTCCTGGAGGCCGCTCCAAGCCAGGGTCTCGCCTGCGAACTGTCCAGGATTTGCTCCAGGGCCTGGGAGGCCTCGATGTTCTTGGGGCCTGTCTGAGGCTGCTTGTGTTTGCATGGACTTCCTGGTTTGAGCCACGCCCTTCTCCCTAGGGGCCAGACCGCAGCACTTCTCCGTAGTTATAGGGCCAGCTAGGTGTGGGCCTGCCAAACTCCTCCCAGGGAGTCGCTGGTCTGCAGCCCTATAAAAGGACTTCAACTTCATTCTGACGGTGCCTTGCATCAGAGTGACATCCCTCTGGAGGCTCCTGCCAGAGCCTTGAAAGGTCTTCTGTTCTTCGTGGAGCTCCTCGTCTCGTCTGCCTTCGTACCATGTCTTCACGTCTTGATGTCTTGCCTGAGGTCCCTGACCATGTCCTGATGTTCTGTCATGATCTGTCTCATCCTGATGTGTCTGCCTGCCAGGATGTTCTTCCCTGTATCTTCGTCTGGTGCTCCTGAGCCTTCCCTTCCTGCAGAACCATGGTTCTCGGATGATGTCGTGCCCGAGAATGGAATGGCCTGCAGGTGGGATTCGTCCCTGTGCTCCTAAGCCTCTGTTCCCGCCAGCCATGGGTGGAGCTTCGGATGACACTGGCTTCGTCATTGGAGTTCCTCCTTGCCTGGGTCTACCCTGCGCTTGTCCCGCTCTCCTCATGGTCCATGACCAGCCTCTTAGGGCTGTGTAGGGCGCGCAGTGGGACAGGGTGGTCCGCGACTCAGTCCCGCGGGTGGACTGAGTGGGGCGCCCTGAGAGACAGTGCCAATGTCCTCCTGCCTTATGTCTTGTCTTGTTTGGATCAAGTTCCTCGTCATGCTTGTGATGCCGTCGCATCAACCCAGTCTCGACCGAGATGCTGTCGCATCATTCATAGTCCTGTCTACGTGTCAAGGCCTCCATCTGCCCTCAACCTCAGGCTGGCCTGCTGCTCCTTGCCGATTCAAGCGGCAGGTCCGAAAGGGCTCGGAACGGTCGGAGGCCCGTTCCCCTCCCATCATCTGTTGTTGGCTCTGGGAGCTTGCAGGCCCGGCAGAGGGTAAGACCGTGTTTAGCCATGCAGGGACACGCCATCACCCCTCGGTTCGGCCCTGGATTTGTCTAAACACCCCCTACGTAACATTAAGAAAGGTGGAAAGAAGGCAAAATGATTACCGGCATGGTTAAAAGGGGAGGTGAAAGAAGCTATTTTAGCCAAAAGATCTTCATTCAAAAATTGGAAAAAGGATCCAAGAGAAGAAAATAGGATAATGCATAAACGTTGGCAAGTTAAATGTAAGACATTGATAAGACAGGCTAAGAGAGAATTTGAAAAGACGTTGCACAGAGGCAAAAACTCACAGTAAAAACTTTTTAAAATATATCCGAAGCAGAAAGCCTGTGAGGGAGTCAGCTGGACCGTTAGATGATCGAGGAGTTAAAGGGGCACTTAGAGAAGATAAGGACATTGCGGAAAGATTAAATGATTTCTTTGCTTCGGTGTTTACTGAAGAGGATGTTGGGGAGGTACCCGTACTGGAGAAGGTTTTCATGGGTAATGATTCAGATGGACTGAATCTAATCACGGTGAACCTAGAAGATGTGGTAGACCTGATTGACAAACTGAAGAGTAGTAAATCACTTGGACCTGATGGTATACACCCCAGAGTTCTGAAGGAACTAAAAAATGAAATTTCAGACCTATTAGTAAAAATTTGTAACCTATCATTAAAATCATCCATTGTACCTGAAGACTGGAGGATAGCAAATGTAACCCCAATATTTAAAAAGGGCTCCAGGGGCAATCCAGGAAACTACAGACCGGTTAGCCTGACTTCAGTGCCAGGAAAAATAGTGGAAAGTGTCTAAACATCAAAATCACAGAACATATAGAAAGACATGGTTTAATGGAACAAAGTCAGCATGGCTTTACCCAAGGTAAGTCTTGCCTCACAAATCTGCTTCACTTTTTTGAAGGAGTTAATAAACATGTGGATAAAAGTGAACCAGTAGATGTAGTATACTTGGATTTTCAGAAGGCATTTGACAAAGTTCCTCATGAGAGGCTTCTAAGAAAAGTAAAAAGTCATGGGATAGGTGGCGATGTCCTTTCGTGGATTGCAAACTGGCTAAAAGACAGGAAACAGAGAGTAGGAATAAATGGACAATTTTCTCAGTGGAAGGGAGTGGGCAGTGGAGTGCCTCAGGGATCTGTATTGGGACCCTTACTTTTCAATATATTTATAAATGATCTGGAAAGAAATACGACGAGTGAGATAATCAAATTTGCAGATGATACAAAATTGTTCAGAGTAGTTAAATCACAAGCAGATTGTGATAAATTGCAGGAAGACCTTGTGAGACTGGAAAATTGGGCATCAAAATGGCAGATGAAATTTAATGTGGATAAGTTCAAGGTGATGCACATAGGGAAAAATAACCCATGCTATAGTTACACAATGTTAGGTTCCATATTAGGTGCTACAACCCAAGAAAAAGATCTAGGCGTCATAGTGGATAACACATTGAAATCGTCGGTTCAGTATGCTGCGGCAGTCAAAAAAGCAAACAGAATGTTGGGAATTATAAGAAAGGGAATGGTGAATAAAACGGAAAATTTCATAATGCCTCTGTATCGCTCAATGGTGAGACCGCACCTTGAATACTGTGTACAATTCTGGTCGCCGCATCTCAAAAAAGATATAATTGCGATGGAGAAGGTACAGAGAAGGGCTACCAAAGTGATAAGGGGAATCGAACAGCTCCCCTATGAGGAAAGACTAAAGAGGTTAGGACTTTTCAGCTTGGAGAAGAGACGGCTGAGGGGGGATATGATAGAGATGTTTAAAATCATGAGAGGTCTAGAACGGGTAGATGTGAATCAGTTATTTACTCTTTCGGATAATAGAAAGACTAGGGGGCACTCCATGAAGTTAGCATGTGGCACATTTAAAACTAATCAGAGAAAGTTCTTTTTTACTCAACGCACAATTAAACTCTGGAATTTGTTGCCAGAGGATGTGGTTAGTGCAGTTAGTATAGGTGTGTTTAAAAAAGGATTGGATAAGTTCTTGGAGGAGAAGTCCATTACCTGCTATTAATTAAGTTGACTTAGAAAATAGCCACTGCTATTACTAGCAATGGTAACATGAAATAGACTTAGTTTTTGGGTACTTGCCAGGTTCTTATGGCCTAGATTGGCCACTGTTGGAAACAGGATGCTGGGCTTTATGGACCCTTGGTCTGACCCAGTATGGCATGTTCTTATGTTCTTATTATCCACTATGATGCCTAGATCTTTTTCCTGGGTGGTAGCTCCTAATATGGAACCTAACATCGTGTAACTATAGCAAGGGTTATTTTTCCCTATATGTAACACCTTGCACTTGTCCATATTAAATTTCATCTGCCATTTGGATGCCCAATCTTCCAGTCTTGCAAGGTCCTCCTGTAATGTATCACAGTCCGCTTCTGATTTAATACTCTGAATAATTTTGTATCATCTGCAAATCTGATAACCTCACTCATTTTATTGCTTTCCAGATCATTTATATATATATTGAAAAGCACCAGTCCAAGTACAGATTCCTGAGGCACTCCACTGTTTACCCTTTTCCACTGAGAAAATTGACCATTTAATCCTACTCTCTGTTTCCTGTCTGTTAACCAGTTTCTAATCCATGAAAGGACATCGACTCCTATCCCATGACTTTTTAGTTTTCTTAGAAGCCTCTCATGAGGGACTTTGTCAAACGCCTTCTGAAAATCCAAATACACTACATCTATCGGTTCACCTTTATCCACATGATTTTTTAACCCCTTCAAAAAAATGAAGCAGATTTGTTAGGCATGACTTCTCTTGGGTAAATCCATGTTGACTGTGTTCCATTAAACCATGTCTTTCTATATGCTCTACGATTTTGATCTTGAGAATAGTTTCCACTATTTTTCCTGGCACTGAAGTCAGGCTCACTGGTCTATAGTTACCTGGATCGCCCCTGAAGCCTTTTTTTAAATATTGGGGTTACATTGGCTACCCTCCAGTCTTCAGATACAATGGATGACTTTAATGATAGGTTATAAATTTTAACTAATAGATCAGAAATTTCATTTTTTAGTTCCTTCAGTACCCTAGGATGCATACCATCTGGTCCAAGTGATTTGCTACTCTTTAGTTTGTCAATCTGGCCTACTACATCTTCCAGGTTCACACTGATTTCGTTCAGTTGGTCTGACTCATCACCCCTGAAAACCATCTCCGGAACTGGTATCTCCCCAACATCCTCATTAGTAAACAAGGAAGCAAAGAATTCATTTAGTCTTTCTGCAATTGCCTTATCTTCCCTAAGAGCCCCTTTAACCCCTCGGTCATCTAATGGTCCAACCGACTCCCTCACAGCTTTCTTGTTTTGGATATATTTAAAAACGTTTTTATTATGAGTTTTTGCCTCTATGGCCAACTTCATTTCAAATTCTCTCTTCGCCTGTCTTATCAATGTTTTACACTTAACTTGACAATGCTTATGTTTTATCCTATTTTCTTCAGATGGATCCTTCTTCCAATTTTTGAAGGATTTTTTTTGGCTAAAATAGCCTCTTTCACCTCACCTTTTAAGCATGACAATAATCGTTTTGACTTCTTTCCACCTTTCTTAATGTGTGGAATACATATGGACTGTGCCTCTAGGATTGTATTTTTAAACAATGTCCAAGCCTGTTGAGCACTTTTAACCTTTGCAGCTGCACCTTTCAGTTTTTTTCTAACTATTTTCCTCATTTTATCAAAGTTTCCCTTTTGAAAGTTTAGTGTTAGAGCTGCAGATTTACTTATTGTCCCCCTTCCAGTTATTAGTTTAAATTTGATCATGTTATGATCACTGTTGCCAAGTGGCCCCACCACCGTTACCTCTCTCACCAAATCTTGCGTTCCACTAAGAATTAAATCTAAAATAGCTCCCTCTCTTGTTCGTTCCTGGACCAATTGCTCCATGAAGCAGTCATTTATTATATCCAGGAACTTTATGTCTCTAGCAAGTCCTGATGTTACATTTACCCAGTCAATATTGGGGTAATTGAAATCTAGCCACAACAATATCGAAGCAAACCCTTGCACATCAGCAAGTACCCAGCAATAATGGTGCAGGAACAAATCTTCAATTCCACAAGTTCTAGTTTTATTATAAATGATAGCTCATAAGAATGAAGATGGCAACTCCACAACTTGAACAGCAATCATTTGTACACAGTCCCCCGACACGGTCCCGTGTTTCGCAGCGGCTGCATCGGGAGGGACCATAGGAGTTTAAACATTCTGTGAAAAAAGATAAACATATAGTGGAATACAAACATATGCTACTAGACTCAAACCATTCAAAAGACAAGTGTACATACCATTTTCAGCTGTCAAGGAGCGCAAGCGCCCTCGATCTGACAGGCATTTAAAACCAAAAATTGGCGCGAAAACTGGGATCCCTCGCGAGATCCTTCCACCAATCACAGAGCACATATCAACAAAATAGATACCATTCAATCTCTTTGTTGAGGCCTCCCGGGCTAACAGTGTCCAACAAATAAATCCATCTTTGTTCTCTTCTCCCCAGTACCTCAGAGAAGTCTCCTCCCCGAGAAGGGGGCGAGACCACCTCAAGCACGGTAAAAAAGAGATCTGAGATGGAGTGATTTAACTGAGACCAATGAGTAACAAAGGGTTCATCCATTCTAAGAAGTCTTATATTGGAATAGTGTTCAGTCATCCTGGTTTTAACCATTCTGATTGTTTTTCCCACATATAAGAATGGGCACGGGCACCGCACTAAGTAAATTACGCCTCTAGTTGTGCAGTCAGACTTAGATCGTAGACGGAATATACGTCCAGTTTTTGGATGTTTAAACACAGTAGCCAATTCCGTATGTTTACACATGGTGCAGTGCCCACAAGGGCCATGCTTCCCTTCCAAACTCGGCCCTGTGTCATATCTCAAAAAATTGGCATGTACAAGTCGGTCATGTAAGTTCCTTCCTCTCCGGAATGTGAATTGGAGGGGACCCTGGAACAAATTAGAGAGTGAAAGTGCATTCCAATGTCTACGGACATAGACATTGGAATACGTCCAGAAACTGGACGTATATTCTGTCTACGATCTAAGTCTGACTGCACAACTAGAGGCGTAATTTACTTAGTGCGGTGCCCGTGCCCATTCTTATATGTGGGAAAAACGATCAGAATGGTTAAAACCAGGATGACTGAACACTGTTCCAACATAAGACATCTTAGAATGGACGAACCCCTTGTTACTCATTGGTCTCAGTTAAATCACTCCATCTCAGATCTCTTTTTTACCGTGCTTGAGGTGGTCTCGCCCCCTTCTCGGGGAGGAGACTTCTCTGAGGTACTGGGGAGAAGAGAACAAAGATGGATTTATTTGTTGGACACCTTTAGCCCGGGAGGCCTCAACAAAGAGATTGAATGGTATCTATTTTGTTGATATGTGCTCTGTGATTGGTGGAAGGATCTCACGAGGGATCCCAGTTTTCGCACCAATTTTTGGTTTTAAATGCCTGTCAGATCGAGGGCGCTTGCGCTCCTTGACAGCTGAAAATGGTATGTACACTTGTCTTTTGAATGGTTTGAGTCTAGTAGCATATGTTTGTATTCCACTATATGTTTATCTTTGTTCACAGAATGTTTAAACTCCTATGGTCCCTCCCGATGCAGCTGCCGCGAAACACGGGACTGTGTCGGGGGACTGTGTACAAATGATTGCTGTTCAAGTTGTGGAGTTGCCATCTTCATTCTTATGAGCTATCATTTATAATAAAACTAGAACTTGTGGAATTGAAGATTTGTTCCTGCACCATTATTGCTGGGTAATTGAAATCTCCCATTATTATTGGACTGCCAAATTGGTTTGCTTTCCTGATTTCTCTTAGCATGTCATCATCTGTCTGACCATTTTGTCCAGGTGGACGGTAGTATACTCCTATTACTATTCTCTTACCCAACACACATGGGATTTCTACCCATATAGATTCTACTGAGCATTTAGTCTCTTGTATGATCTTTATCCTATTGGACTCTATACCCTCCCAGACATAAAGTGCCACGCCCCCACCAAGTTGATCCTCCCTATCATTGCGATAGGTTGATGGTCTGCCTTATAGAGCCATCCAGAGGAATCTCGGGGATGATGGACCGGAGATAGTTCCCAGCAGTTCGAAGGATGAAAAAACTGTAGAGAAGATGATCGTAAGTGCTCTTAGGAACTCAAGGACAGCGAAGTGGAATCTTGCTGGTGGCCTTCAAGGGAGACAAGGTCCTTCCAAGTGGATAAACTGCTAGGTTATACAGATTCACTATTTATTTATTTATTTATTTATTTATTTAACAGTTTTATATACCGCAGTTCAGGTAACAATGTTACTAATCACTTCGGTTCACATTTCAACAATTACAATGACAATTGAATGGAGAGTGATAACTGCCATCCTTAGCTTGGCTGCTCAGAACGTTGAGTGAAGGACATCGAGGACTAATGGCAGCAAGTGCAGGATGTAGGACAACTCACCAAGATGAAGATGGAAGATCAACAAGACGACATCTTAGGAATTTGGAATGATGGTAAGGTTGAAATTCTGTATGCACAGCAAGATCTGGAGCGTAGCTGGAAATTATGAGGTGACTCGCCATATTGAAGTCACGGGACCAGAAAGACAGCTAGATGACGTCTCAGAAGACCTGGGATGGAATCCAGGACTGGAATCACCACTTGCACTAGTAACGACAAGGTCTTGACTGAAGATGGTCCCAGGCAGGAGCCTGAACAAGGCAAGCAGGAACTGAGTTGGAAATGCTGAGATGGAGCCAGGTCTAGGGTGCAGGCGCCTCCTGCAGGTCGTACAAACCCAAATACCTGGAGTTGCTTGAAGTACTCTCGGAATGATGATATTCTCCCAGAAGCATAAAGATACTTGACATGGAAGTCAGAAGTGGTACTGGATGTGGAAACCTGGGCACAGGCACCTCCTGCAGTTCATTTGGAACCCAGGAAGTAGAGCCAACATCACAGTGGGAAGAACAGAGATAGTCCCTGGAACGATAGCAGGTGCCTCCTGCAGGTCGAGAAAGGTTCCAGGACTGGACTAAACCTGAAGATCGAATGCAGGAACTTCCTGTAGATCATGAGATCTAGATGAACTGGACTTGGAGAAGGTCTGGACGCAGGCACCACCTGCGGGTTGTGGAATCCAGACAACTGAGGAAAAAAAAACCAGAGGCGTGAGAGAAAAAATTTTGGTTAGAAGTAAGATATTGAATGTCCAAGAAACTGGGAGCAAACAAGCTGGTAACCAAAGCACAAAAAATGTTTTAGGAAAATTGGAACCAAAAAATTCTTGGGAAAATGTTCTGATGATAAGCAGATGCTAGTGCCTCCTGCAGCTGGTTCAAAAAACTTTTTTAAGAAAGCTGGCACCTTCAGCAGGACAAAGGTCACATAAAGTTCAGGACACGAAAGGTTCAGAAAAATACTTGAATCAGGAACTCTGGAACAAAGCGTGGGCCCAACACTGGAACACGCTCGCCGGACACATGGCCTTCACAACCTGTTGGAGGGGGCGCTAGAGAGTGTGCTCCCGATCCCAGTGAGATGTGCGCCCTTGGACCACAACACAACTGCAGAGAGGAGCTCTGTGGAAGCGCCGCAGCAGGCAAGACGTGTGCAAGCATGGGAGGAGCAGGCAGACCATCACCCTGACCTCTGCCGAACCTGCACACACCGGTAGAGGCCCAGCAACGCAATGCTGGTCTCTGGGGTAGCCCTCCAGCCACTTGATAGCCCTTTCATACCTGCCACTGGGGAGCTGCAGATGTGGCAGGATGGACAGAGGTCGAGGACAGGCGATGGTACTGGAACTTGGAACAAGGCGGGACCTCGGCCTTGGACTAGGCTGAAGATTTGAACAAGACGAGGAAGCTGGGAGGTGCAGATGAGACGAAGACATGTGGTGCTTGGGACTCAGACAAAACGAGGACACTTGAAGACTCAGACGAGACGAGGACACTTGTTACTTGGGAGCTCAGACGAAATGAGGGCAAGAGGTAACTTGGAGCACAGATGAGAAGAGGACATGAGGAAACTTGGAACTCGGGCTAGATGAGGACATGAGGAACTTGGAACTCGGAACTTGGAACTCATATGAGACAAGGATGAAGGTAGCTTGGAATTCAAACGAGACGAAGACATGAGGTGGCTTGGAACTCAGATATAAGACGCTCAGACGTAGATTGAAGATCAGAGGTGGATTCTAGAGATTCAGGCGAGGATCCGGATACTCCGAAGAGGACTTGGAACTTGGGAAGACTCAGGCAATGATAAAGACTCAGGATGCTCGGAGACTTAGATAGGTACTGCCCCTCAGGGTGCCCTACACAGCCAACGTGGGCTGGTCATGGACCACCCTATCCCAAAGGCGCGCCATACAGAACCTGAAGAGGCTGGTCGCGGACCATGCAGAGAACGGAACAAGCACAGGACTGAGGCTCAGGACAAAGAAGGAATCCGGGCAGTGCTCGAAGACAGATCCAACCGGAAGAGGGATCCAGCCACCAAACTCAGACACTGGATAGATACGGGTTTACTCCCAGGAAGGTCAGCTGAAGACGAGGACTGGGGCGAGGCGAAGCTGAACCTGGAGCTTGAGGACGGATGGTACTTCAGGTTTAGGACTTGGAACATCAGGACTGGAACATAGGACATTGGATACGAAAGGACACCGGTACCTCGGGACATCAGGACATCTAGGTGTCGGGACATCTATGGTATCTGGACATCAGGGACCTCTAGAGAGGAGGACAACAGGGATGTCTGGAATATGACGGATGAAGTCATCAGAGGACAGAGATGTCTGGACATCCGGAGATAGGGAGACATCTGGACATGTAGACACGGAGACATCAGGACATCTGAAGACAAGAGGACGGGATCCGTCGAGAGATCAGGACTTGGAACAAAGATGACAACGAAGGCTCAGGAACCATGGACAAAGACAAGGAGGACCAAAGAGGAACAGAGTGCCTTGAAGAAGTGAAGAAAGATCACGGAGGACTCCTGGAATGAAGAGCATGGTCCGACTCCATGACCAACTCCTTGCGAAGGCGAAGAAGAACTGACGGCTGAGCCCTTTTGTAGGGCTGAAGAGGAAATGACTCGATGACATCATGAGGAGGAGCCAGGGACTTCACCCACTGCTGGCCCTTGAGAGGGGGCGCGGCCCCATGCCTAAGGAGGCAGGACCAGGGACAGCGGCCATGCTGTGCAGGAGAAGCAGGCTCAAGGCGGCTCTTGCCGCAGGAGAAGGCAGGGGGCGGCTCCAGCCACTGAAGAGACACCAGTGGCGGCCTCCAGGCCGCGAAGAGGAGCTACAGGGCAGCCTCCTGGCCGCAAGAAGAGGAAGGTGGAGGTGGCTCCTGCCGCAGAGGATGGTGCTGATGTCGGCGGCTCCCAGCCGCGAAGACCGAAGGCTTCAGCAGCGGCCTAGCCACGAAGAGAGATGGTGGAGGCGGCGCACAGGCCGTGAAGAAGGTAGCGGTGATGGCAGCAACTTCAAGCCACAAAGAGAGACGACTTCGGCGGCGGCTCCCTTGCCACGAAGAGGAACAAGGGCGACGCTCAGCGGTGGTCTCCTGCTGCGGGAAGCGGTGAAACTGGCGGTGGCCTCCAGGCTGCGAGAAGGCAGGCATCAATGGCCTCCAGGCTGCAAGGGGACTTCGGTGTCGGAAGGCTGGCAGAAGGAAGAAACGTGAGAGGCTGGTTGTGGGCTACTTCCCACAAGCAGAATCATAACACCACGTCCTTTTTTAGTGTGGCAGCTTATTTGATTATTGCATTGGGAACCCAGGAGAGGTGGCTGGCCGTGTATGCACTGAAAAAACAGGTGCCCAGTTTGGACGCATATTTTTATGCACCCGAATTACATCGGCCCCTAAGTGAATTAGGTGTCAGATGTTTTTGTTTGTTATAAAATTCCTGGTGAGTCCTGTTTGTATGGTGGTGGTAGGAAGGCTCCTGTCCTGCACTGCTTGACTGGCAGCAACTGACAACCTAAGGCAAAATAAAAGATCCCCTAGCATGATTACAAGGTTCTCAGGGATGGGGGGGAGGGGGGGTTGTTTACTTTTTTGACCCTGCAGTTTCCTCCTTCCCCTTTGAACTTACAACTCAATTGGAACCAGGCTGGATGTGGCACTGTAAACCTTCATTTGTAACTACCTGGGGATTGTTTCCAACAGTGGCCAATCCAGGATATAAGTACCTGGCAAGAACCCAAACATTAACTAGATCCCATGCTACTAATGCCAGTAATAAGCAGTGGCTATTCCTTATCAACTTGACTAATAGCAGTTTAAAGACTTCTTCACGAACTTGTCCAAATCTTTTTTAAACCTGGCTAAGCTAACTGTCTTAACCACATCCTCTAGCAACGACTTCCAGAGCTTAATTTTGCATTGAGTGAAAATAATTTTCTCTGATTTGATTTAAATGTGCTACTTTCTTACTTCATGGAGTGTCCTCTAGTCTTTCTATTATCTGAAAGAGTAAACAACCAATTCACATTTACCCATTCTAGTCCTTCCATGATTTTGTAGACCTCTATTATATCCGCAGCCGTCCCGCGCACGGGCCTGCTCACCTTCATGGTCGCCATGGCAGGGCCAGGGTCAGCTTCCCTAGCACCAGGCTAGACTCAGATGCACAAACACAGAGAATGTATCTTTTATTATACAGCTATTGGTCCACCAGAGGTGGCAATAGAGAGTAGACAGATAGCAACAGTCTGTGATCCTTGGCGTAGGAAACCCGTCCCACAATGGTGGTGTAAGGCCCCGATGCAGATGTCCAGTAAGGCACTGTAGGAGAGACAGACTGGCAGATGTTATACACAATCCTTGTAGCTGAGTAGATAGAGTTCCCAGTGAGCAGTAAAGAGAGGATAGGTATCAACAGTCTGAGGTCCTCGGCAGAGGAGACCCGTTCCACAATGGTGGTGTAGAGCCCGATGCAGATGAACAGTGAGGAGCTGAAGATGGACAGACTGGAGAAGTAGTACTCGCTCTCTGTAGCTGTAGGTAGTGTTCCAGCAGGTTGAAGAATATGGAGCAGGCACCAGGATAGACACACAGGCCCTCGAGGAGTGAGTACCTGAATCAGGATAGGCACCTGGAAAGAAGCAAAGGGCCCCCGAGGAGCGGGTACCCAGGTTAGTAGAACCCGAAGGGTGAAGGTGGTTTCCAGCAGAGTAGAAGCGTCAGAGCAGCTTCAGACCAGAGCAAATGCAATCTGTTGCTAACTCGGCGAGAGTCAGCAAATGGGCAACCTTATAAAGGAGGAAGCAGTGATGTCACTCGAGGGGGACGCCCCCGAGGTTCGCGCCAATACTGCCACAAGACAAGAGGCGTGCGCACGCGCTCTAGGAGGCCTCAGGTCAACATGGTGGAATCGCACCAGAACCACTCCGGGGAAGCCGGAGGGTGCGGCAAGGAGATGCTATGGACGCCATTCTCCCGAGGCTGGTGGAGAAGGCTGAAATAGAGGTGAGGCATGTCGGGTGAAGCCGTCTAAGACCGATGGATGCAACACTAGGCCATTTGAACCTGAAGATGTTCCCAAAGTTCCTAGGTTCTGAAGACCTAGGGCGCGTGTGCTCTGATTGAAGTACCAGCAAGAGCGCGAACCTCAGGGGCGTCCCCCTGAGATGACGTCATCCGCTTCCAATATTTAAAGGTCTCTATTTCACTATCTAACTGAGTTAGCAGGGGGATTGCTTCGGCTACACCTCCCAAGCTACTCTGCCTCCTTGGACTTACCAGAGGGACCTGCTCCTCGGCGGCCTCGCTCTTTTTCTTTCTTTCAGATTACAAATAGGAACCGGTACTCGCTCCTCGAGGGCCCATGTTCCTGGACACTCTGAAGATTCGCTACTGCTTGGAAGCTATTGCTGCTACAAACAATTGTGAGTTACCATCACTCTCTCAGAGCTTTCCCTGGAACCAGGTACTCGCTCCTCGAGGGCCTAAACCTTTCCAGCTCCTGAGCTTCCTTGAGACCTTACGTGAGTTTTGTCATCTAGTTCTGTTCATGAACTCTGCCTATTCTGCCTACTCACTTTCTACAGTTTCTCAACAGCTCATCCATTCTGGATCACTGTTCCAGTACCTGCCGGGCATATCAGCTCACTACTGCCAACTCTGGTGGTTTCAAAAATCTGTTTAATAAAAGAACTATATATGTCTGTCTCCATACTCAAGCCTAGCCGGTGGTCCCTCTCGGGATATCCTCCCGGGGGCGTGGTCATCTGCCACCGGCCCAGGGATTCACCTACAACTATATCAGATTCATTACAGATTGCTACTCCTTAGCAAGATGATATCTGAGACAATACAAGATTGCTGACTCCTCCTCCTTTAGAAGCCATTAATATCATATTGCTAACTCACAGCTCTATCACAGAGCTTTCCTAATAGATTGATAACTCCTATCTGATTGCTCCTCCCATCAGATAGCAGAATATAACAGCTTCATCATTGACCCTGCTTGTATTTCCCTGGCTGCAACTACTACAGTCCCGGCTGGGAAAACCGTTGTGCCTCGTAGATTCCGTGAGGGAGTGTTAAGATGGGCTCACGACTCCAAATTGGCAGGTCACCCTGGTCGTGCGAGGACCTTGGAAATGCTGCGAAGACACTATTGGTGGACTCATGTCCCACCTGTGCACAACAGAAGCCACCCACGGGAAAGCCATGGGGCTTACTTCAGCCACTCCCAGCACCCACTGAGCCATGGTCCAGCATCTCGACGGAATTTATTACCGACCTGCCTCCTTCCCAGAATAACACGGTAATGTTGTGTCCGTCAGACTCAGACGGCTTCATCCCACATGCCTCACCTCAATATTCGCTTTCTCTACCAGCCTCGGCAAAATGGCGACTGCCGCATCTGCTTGCCGCACTCTCCGGCGTCTCCGGAACGGCTATGGCAAGGCTTTCCGCCATGATTCACCTGAGGGCCTCCTAGGGTGCGCATGTGCACATGCAACCCATGTCTTTATTCCACCATTGGCACGAACGTTGGGGCGTCCCCCTCGAGTGACGTCACAACATCCGGGTATTTAGGTTGTCCATTTGCTAACTGACTTTGAGTTAGCAAGGATTGGATTCGTCCGGTCTAAGCTGCTCTGCCACTTCTCGCTGCTGCTGGAAGCTCTCTTTACCCTCCGGTACAGAAGAAACTCGGATGAGGCTTCACCACTGGAAGTCCGATGTCCCCCCAGGAGGAGCCCGTAGGGACCTGGACCTGTTGGACTTAGGTGGGATTCTATGCGACCAAGGATCCGGGCTGCGGCCGAAGAGCTGGACGAAGGACAGCTGGGCCCAGGTAGCTGAAGAGTCTTCACCCTCGGAAGCCCATGGCTCTCCTGGGAGGAGCCCATGAGAGTCCGAGTCGCTGGGACTTAGGAGAATCCTCTGGGCCAGCAAGTACTGGATACCTGAGAAGATGAAGAAGCAGAAGTCGGAGTCCAAGGGGGAAGCCAGGTCAGAAGCAAGAAGTCAGAGATCCAAATCAAAGCCAGGGACGAAAGCAGAAGACGGAGTCGTGGGACAGAGCCGGGTCAGGAGCCAGAGGTCAGAGGACAATACCAAGCCAGGAACGGAAGCTGGAGACGAAGTCGTGGGACAGAGCCGAGTCGGAAGCCAGGAGTCAGACATCAATACCAAAACCAAAGGGCGGAAGCTGAAGACAAGTCAGGATACAAGCCAGGTCGGAATCCAGAAGACAGAAGAAGCAATCCAGGGACTACAACAGCAACTGGAGACTCAGACAAACTGAGGAACCTCGTTGCAAGGTACTGCTGTAGCTGCCAGGTTTAAATAGCCCGACAGCGTCTGATGTCAGCAGAAAGCTGTCCGAGGTTTCCCGCGCTGGCCCCTTTAAATTGGCAGCCCCGGCGCATTTGCGCACCTAGGGGGCGGGGCCAGCCACGGATCGACGTCGGCGTCTCCCTCGCAGGGAGGGCACCGCAGAGGGCTGCATCTCAGGCCTAGGAGGCCGAAGTGGAGTCGTTCCCACGGCCGGGCCGCCTGATGAGTGCAGGTCCCGGGGCACAGCCAGTCTGGCCAGCCTGGCCCAGCGAATCTCCGAACAACAGAACTCGCTGGATAACTTGACTGTGGCCTTTAATCTACTGCACTCCCAGATGAACGCCTCTACTACCACAGGTAAAGAAGAAACACCGCCAGAAGTGACGGTTAAGACTGTTGTTCCCCTCTCTGCTCCTACACGCTTCTCAGGGGAAGCTTGGAGATGTAAGGGATTCATCAACCAATGCTGCATGCATTTTGCTCTGCAACCCAACCATTTTCCTACAGCGTATGTCAAGACCACATATATCCTATCTTATCTGGATGGAAGAGCACTGACTTGGGCTTCTCCGCTGTGGGAGCGCGATGATCCCATCCTGAAGGACCTTACTGGGTTTTTGGAACTGTTCAAATCTGTATTTGATGACCCTGCCTGGTACACTACAACAGGATCTACATTGGTTCATCTGAAGCAAGGTAATAAACCTTTACCAGACTTCGCCATAGAATTCAAGACTTTGGCTTCAGAGTTAAATTGGGACTCGAGATGTCATCATCTACACTATTCTGGTCCTCCTTGCTCCATCTGAACTCCAGTCTCCAACCTGACCGCGCTCCCCTTCTGTCTGTGGGCCCGCCAGACTTCTACTCTCCTAGGAGATCCTGCGAGGCCCACCTAAGTCCAAGCGGCCCGGGTCCCTACGGACTCCTCCCGGGGGGACCTCGGGCTTCCAGTGGTGAAGCTCATCCTAGCCTCTGTCTCCTCCAGTGCTCCGTCCCCTGGGGGCAGTTCCCTCCTGATCCCTATCAGGAAGTGTTCCTCCACTGCCCCAGGACAAGGGTCCACCTCCGAGGACAACATCCCCCTCAGCCGTCTCTTCTCCATGCTGAACAGCCTTAACCTCTTTAGCCTTTCCTCATAGGGGGGCTGTTCCATCCCCTTTATCATTTTGGTCACCCTTCTCTGTACCTTCTCCAGTGCATCTATATCCTTTTTGAGATGCGACAAGTCTCACCATGGAGCAATAAAGAGGCATTGTGACATTGTCTGTTTTATTCACCATTCCTTTCCTAATAATTCCTAACATTCTGTTTGCTTTTTTGACCGCTGAGCCAACGATTTCAATGTATTGTCCACAATGATGACTAGATCTTTTTCCTGGGTGCTAACTCCTAACTTGAAACCTAACATTGTGCAACAACAGAATGGGTTATTTTTCCCTATATGCATTAACTTGCACTTGTCCACATTAAATGTCATCTGCCGTTATGCTCAATCTTCCAGTCTCGCAAGGTCCTCCTGCAATTTATCACTATCCACTTGTGATTTAACAACTCAGAATAATTTTGTGTCATCTGCACAATTGATCACCTTACTCATCATTCCCCTTTCTAGATAATTTATAAATATATTGAAAAGCACTGGTCCAAGTACAGATCCCTAATGCACTCCACTGTTTACCTTTCTCCATTGAGAAAATTAACCATTTGATCCTATTTTCTGTTTCCTGTCTTTTAACCAGTTTGCAATAACAAAAGTACATTGCTTCCTATCCCATGACTTTTTAATTTTCTTAGAAGCCTCTGATGAAGGACTTTGTCAAATGCCTTGTGAAAATCCAAATACACCACATCTAATGGTTCACCTTTATCCATGTAGCAGATTTGTGAGGCAAGATTTCCTTTGGGTAAATCCATGCTGGCTGTGACCCATTAAACATATCTATATGTTCTGTGATTTTGTTCTTTAGAATAGTTTCCATGATTTTATCCGTCACTGAAGTCAGGCTCACTGGTCTATAGTTTCCTGGATCATCCCTGGAGCCCTTTTTAAATATTGTGGTTACATTGGCCACCCTCCAGCCTTCAGCTACAATGGATGATTTTAATGATAGGTTACAAATTACTAGTAATAGATCTGAAATTTAAGTTTTGAGTTCTTTCAGAACCATAACACCCTCCCCAGGGACTGTGAACATTGCCTCTACAGCATTCCCAGCCTCAGATGACCCATCTCTGGAATTGATCCGGGGACCTCCGTATAACGATGCATAGCACTGCCACCCAGTCACAGTCCGGCCCTTAAGGACTGGCTTATTGCCCCAACGCCTAAAGAATGAGTGAGTGGATGTTGTGCAGATGAGTTATGCTGTAAATGTAAAAGAATTAAGGTAAACTGACAAGCATCTTGTTTTGGTTACTGATGCCATGCAACACAATGGTATGTTCCTTTTTCTGCATTGCATATTGGACCTAATGTATGCCCAATATGCAATGTTTTCTCATTTTTCAGCAGAACGTTTGAGCTGCATAACTGTATTAGGTTTGTATAAAGTTAACCTTTTCAGTATTCACTGTACTAAGTGATTGCTTTTATAAAATGGCTAAATTATTAAATGGCATCTGAACTGCAAACTTTTCAAGGGAAAGTTCTAGCATCTGTCGCAGCTGAGAAAACTAGACTGACTACTAATGAGGTAAAATTCATTAAACTTAAATCGATAGTTTTAATCTGATGCTTCGAATTGTCAACTGGATTGTTCAATTAGTAGCTGTGAAAAAAAAAGGTTAAATAAACTAGATGTTAACTTTTTTTTTTTACTAAAGAATTTCTCAGGCATTTCTGATTACAATATTTAATTTACTTTTCCTCAATATTTATCCAAGGTGGATGAACATTAAGAAACACTGACTAAGCATTAGAGGTGTGCTCAGGAGCCTGGGTTTGCCACAACATTTCAAAGTACAATGCTATATCTAGCAAACATCCAACATTGCAATGCCTGGCCTTCAGGCATTCCCCTCATAGTTTCTCTGCGGAGACATGTACAAAATGCCTATGAATGGAGCCTTTCTTATTCTGAAGCAGTATTACCTCACTAGCCATAGGCATAGTCTGAAGACTGTACTGTGGCGTACACAGGCTCCAATTCTTGAAGTAATGGATGATGTAGGCAGATAATCCTATCATCACAACACTTTTATCATTTCAAATGAGCAAGTACTGGTCTTCAGCTTCAGAGGTAAAGATGCTGCGTGCCCTGAGGTTAAATACGGATGCAGAAATCTTGATTGTAATCACAAAAGGCACTCTGTATGCATAGGAAGAAAGCAGAGACATACTGAAAGACAAAGGTTAGGGCCTGCAGAGTCAAGGAGCAAGAAAAACGGCCCCCCGTAAAGAGGTGAGGAGCTGGTGATAGACACAGTCTCAGGGAATGTGGGACATAGCAAGAAGAAACAAGTTATGGTTTGTACTTAAAAAGAAGAAATTCAATTATTCCCAGCAGGCAGCCATATCCTCTGAGTGAAAATATTCCAGTGGGCCAAATTTTCAGATTCAGGAATAAAGGTCAGCAAAGACGTTGTTGGTGACAACTTAATACGTATCTAACTAGTTTTTGAGAGTGACACTCCTGTCATCAAAAAGAGAAGGAGAATTTGTATTGTATTTGTATTAAATTGATTCAGTGCAGCTTTCATCATTACTGATTCTAGATTTGATATAAATCATTTATTTATCTCTGTAAAAGATTTTTTACTCGTGCTATCACAACTGCCTTCGTTGACATATAAATAGCAGCATTTGATCAAAGAAATCCAGCCAATCAAATTATACAAGATTAAAACTGCAATAAAAACAAATACAGCTGTTACAGTCCCAGGCCGTGCCCCGGTACTTCCACTCACCTCGGGCTGGCCCAAGCCGCTGAAACACCTGCCTATCCATCTAAGCCCGATCCTGGCCTCTGCCGTGGCGCTCCCTCTGCGAGGGAGATGCTGCCGATCCAACGCGCTTGGCCCTGCCCCCTAGGCGCACCCGGGGGTTCCAACTTTAAAGGGTCCAGCGCAGGAAGAAGAAGGAACAGCCCTTGGATGACGTCAGACGCTGCAGGGGTATTTAAACCCTGCAGCTTGGCCTAGACGTCGCCTTGCAACGAGGTTCTCTCTTCGGAGCTTCTAGTTGCTGTCCCTGACTCCTTCCCTGGCTTCTGACTTGACTTCTGATTCCTGGATTCTGACCTTGGCTCGTCCTCTGACTTCTGATCCAGCTTCTGTCCTTCGGCTCTGTCTTCAGCATCTGACTCCTGGCTTCTGACCTTGGCTCGTCTACCGACTTCTGATCCAGCTTCCGTCCCTTGGCTTCTGTCTTCGACTTCCAACTTCTCTGCACCCACCGGTACCCGTGCCGTACCTCCAGGAGGTCTCGCCTAAGTCAGGCGGCTCGGGTCCTCACGGGCTCCTCCCGGGGGGACTGCGGGCTTCCAAGGGTGAAGTTCCAGTTGACCTCCTGGCCTCGGCCTCTTTCTCCGGGATGCCCCTTCGGAGCCTCGGTCGCAGAGGAACGCACCTAAGTCCAAGAGGTCCGGGTCCTCACGGGCTCCTCCCGGGGGGACCTCGGACATCCAGTGTTGAAGATTCTTCGAGTCCTCTCTCCTGTGCCACCTCCCGGCTTCGACGTCCATTGTGAGCCTTCCCACAGAGCATCACCATCCGTCCCAGCCAGCTCAAGGGTCCACGAAGCTAACAACAGCACACTATGAAACAGAAAAATTAGATGAAAAAATAGCATTAAACAATAAACATACATTTCATTAATAACAACCCAC
This sequence comes from Rhinatrema bivittatum, assembly GCF_901001135.1. Taxonomy (NCBI): domain Eukaryota; kingdom Metazoa; phylum Chordata; class Amphibia; order Gymnophiona; family Rhinatrematidae; genus Rhinatrema; species Rhinatrema bivittatum. The sequence goes on along the minus strand of NC_042616.1, from coordinate 795,204,565 downwards.
TCCCAAAGAAGCAAATATATTTTCACCATTCTATGTTTTAGTGACCCCACCTTCCATACTACAGTCACTATTTCAGATGTTTTCCATACTGAGAGACAGAGGATGGTATCAGCTTATTTTGATACTATTTCAGCATTGGTTTATCAGCAGTTAATCTGTGCTCATTTCATCTTCCTCTTATGTTACCTCACTTAAAATTCTCCTTTTTTTACACAATGTTCATTCATGCAGATGAACATCTGTCATTCATGAACATGCAAATCTGTCTCTCATGCATATTCATATGGATATCCTGAAAACCTGGCCTGTTTATGGCTCTCAAGGACTAGAGTTTGCCACCCCTGGCATAATTTATTCTCATTTACTTGTAATAATGTTGAAAACTGTCAACATGCATTTTTCTTCATTAATGATCACATTTGTGGATTTTCACGAGATAGAATTAGTTATAAAAAAAACAACAAAGTAGTTGGATAGTTGTGATGCCTGTTCACTCCTTATGTTGTATTAGCTGTCTTTGGGTCTGATTTACTAAGCTTCTTCTCCATTGACACAGAATGAGAGAAAAACCTTAGTAAATCAGACCCTTCATTTGTGCTCGGTTAACATAGTACCTCTTTTTATTATATTCTCATGATGTATGACTGAACACAATGCTGTGCTTCCATTGAAGCAAATTAAGGGTCTATGCACTAAATCTCATGCAAAACAAATGTAGCATGTGTGAGGTTAAACTTTTAATGTGTACACTAAGACCACTTACTGTGCAATGCACTACATATTTTAGCTCATGTGCTAAAATATATAGGTTCAGTAGCATACACACACTATTAACGTGCATGGTAGTCCAAAAGGTTGAGGCTCTCTATGCTATATGCATTAGTGTGTGCACATTACACAGAATACATCTTGGATGCTGCGCCATAAAGATTATAGATGGCCAACCCATACTCTCATATGACATCCAACCTGAAGAGTCTGGAAGGAAGAGGACTGGCCTCAGATGGAGACTCCGACAACACTAGCAGATTCATCCTATTGCCACTGAAAGGAATCTAACAACCTTGAATCAGGAAGACATCATTTTCTGAATATCATAGAAACATAGAAATGATGGCAGAAAAGGATCATATGTTCCATCCAGTCTGCCCAGCAAGCTTATGGTAGCATCTGCTGAACCATGTAGGTTACCCATGCTTATCAATTTCCCAGACCATAAAAGTCAGGACCCTCGTTGGTTGCCGTTTGAATCCAATTCCTCATTATGCCTTGCCATTGAAGCAGAGAGCAATGTTGGAGTTGCATCAAAGTATTAGGCTTATTGGTTAAAGGTAGTAACCGCCACATCAGCAAGTTACCCTCATACTCTTTGTTTCCCCAGACAGTAAAGGTTGGGACCTTTGTTGATTGCTGTTCAAATCCAATTCCGCATTTCCCCTTGCCATTGAAGCAGAGAGCCATGATGGAGTTGCATTAAGAGTATGAAGGCTTATTGGTTAAGGGAAGTAACTGCTACACCAGCAAGTTACCCCCATGCATTCTTTTCTTCATTTCTATCCTCTAGCCTTAGGGATCCACAGTGTTTGTCCCACGCCCCTTTGAATTCTTTCACAGTTTTCATCTTCACCACCTCCTCCGGAAGGACATTCCAGGTATCCACCACCCTCTCTGTGAAAAAATATTTCCTGACATTGGTTCTCCCTGGAGTTTCATTTCATTACCCCTAGTTCTACTGATTTCTTTCCAACAGAAAAGGTTTGTCAATGTGCATCACTAAAACCTTTCAGGTATCTGAAGGCCTGTATCATATCTCCCCTGCACCTCCTCTCTTCCAGGGTATATATATTCAGATCCTTCAGTCTCTCCTCATAGGTCTTCTCATACAGACCTCACACCATTTTGGTCGCTCTTCTCTGGACTGCCTCCATCCTTTCTTTGTACCTCTTAAGATATGGACTCCAGAACTGGACATAGAACTCCAGAGAGGCCTCACTAAGGGCCTGTATAAGGGCATTATCACCTCCTTTTTCTTACTAGTTATTCTGCTTTATATGCAGCCGAGCATTCTTCTGGCTTTAGATATCACCTTATCACATTGTTTCGCCAATCTTCAGATCTCCAGGCACTATTACCCCAAGATCCCTCTCTTGGTCTGTGCACATCAATTTTTCACCCCTCATCACATACAGCTCTTTTGGATTACTGCACCCCAGATGCATGACTCTGCACTTCTTGGCACTGAATTCCAGCTGCCAAATCTTCAACCATTCTTCTAGCTTTCTTAAATCCCTTTTCATTCTCTCTACTCCTTCAGGCATGTTCACTCTATTGCAGATTTTAGAATCATCTGCAAATAGACACATTTTACCTTCTATCCCTTCCGCAATATCACCCACAAAGATATTGAACAGAACTGTCCCAAACCCGAATCCTGAGGCATTCCACTTAACATGGTTTTCTTTTCAGAGTAGGTTCCATTTACCATTATACTCTGTCTCCTATCAGTCAACCAGTTTGTAATTCTAGCCACCACCTTGGCACTCACTCCCAAGCTTCTCATTTTATTAACAAGCCTCCTATGTGGGACCGTATCAAAAGCTTTGCTGAAATCCACATAGATCACATTGAGTTCTCTTCCTCAATCCAATTCTCTAGTCACCCAATCAAAAAAAATCAGATTTGTCTGACAGGACCTTCCCCAAGTTGAATCCATGTTGCCTTGGGTCTAGCAATCCCCTTGACTGCAGATAGTTCACTAACCTTTCATTCAGCAGGATCTCCATTATTTTTCCCACCACCGAGGTGAGGCTAACCAGTCTGTAGTACTTTCCAGCCTCCTCTCTGCTATCACCCTTGTGAAGCGGGACCACCACCGCTCTTCACCAATCCTGTGGCACCACCCCTGTTTCCATGGATCTATTGAACAGGTCTTTCAGCGTACTTGCCAGCATATCTCTGAGCTCTCTCAGTACCCTGGGGTGTATCTCATCTGGCCCCATAGCCTTATCCACTTTCAGTTTGCCTAGCTCCTTGCCTACATTCTCATCTGCAAATGGAATTTCATCTACTCCATGCCCATCTATGGTCTTATTAATCAGCAATGGTCCTTATCCAGGGACTTCTTTAGTGAATACCAAACTGAAGTATTTGTTTAATATTTCTGCCATTTCCTTGTCACTCTCTCACATTGCACCTTGTCACCTATCAAATTCACTATACCACTTCTGACCTCCCTTCTTTCACTGATATATCTGAAAAATGTTTTGTCTCCTTGCTTTACCTCTTTGGCCATCCTTTCTGCTGCTTGACTTTTTGCTTTCCTTATTTCTTTCTACATCTCCGTCCGTCACTGTCCGACATCTCTGCTCCGCCCACCTTACCTAGTTGGCGACTCCCTTCGGGGTTGATGGAAGGCTAGCTGCTGCAGCGTCTCCATGCCGTCCTCCTCCGGCATTCCCGGACTGGCTCGACACTGCAAGCCGCCATGTTGACCAGATGCCTAAGGGCAAGCGCGCGGCCCGATTGATGTACCAGCGTTGGCGCGAACCTCAGGGGCATCCCCCTGAGATGACGTCACTAGCACCAGATATTTAAGGTCTCAGTTTTCGCTAACAAAACGAGTTAGCAAGGGGTTCACTTCCTCCTGGTCGCTGCAGATGGGATTCGCTCTCCGCAAACCCAGCTACTCTGCCTCCTCGGACTTCACTCCTCGGGGGCCTCGCTCTCTCTCTTTTCTTTTCAGGTCGCAGTCCGGAACCGGTACTCACTCCTCGAGGGCCCACGACCCAGACCTGCCCCTGGATATCACTTCTGCTGAGAAGTCATCGCTACTTACAACATCAGTGAGTTTACATTTATCTCTCGGAGCTTTCCCTGGGACTAGGTACTCGCTCCTCGAGGGCCTAATGCATACCATCTCCTGGGCTGCCTTAAGAGACTATTGTGTGAGTGTTACCACCAAGGACTTGTTCCAGAACTCTGCATATCCTACCTACTCACTTTCTTAGTTCTCTACAACTCAGCTACCTGGGGATCGCTGTTCCAGTACCAGAGGGACTACAGCCCAGCTGGGCGCTTCCAGCTCACTACTGCCGCCTCTGATGGTTTACTATATTGTCCAATAAAAGAACTAGTGTGTGTCTGTCTCCTATACTAAGCCTGACCAGTGGTCCCTCTTGGGATTTCTCCCGAGGGCATGGTCATCTGCCACTGGTCCAAGGATCCACCCACAACTATTCTAAATAACAACAGATAGCTCATCACAGAGCTTTATCAACAGAACTTTCTGACAGATTGCTACCTCCCATCAGAAAGCCTAACAGATTGCTAACTCCTATCTGATTGCTCCTCCCATCAGATAGCAGATTCACTACAGCTCATTTGGAAAAGATGGAGTTTCTTTTTCTTTCAAAACTTCCGACTCCATCTACCGCTTCGACTTTGTCAGAGCCGGTGCCATCGACCTCTCACCAGCAAAGAGACACCGGTGCTGTTCGTCTGGCTTCAACTACTCCTAAGGTGTCGACTCTTCCTCCTCGCCTCAGGAAAAGGACCGAGGAGAACATCATGAAAAGCGTCAACACCGACATAGGAAGGCTCAGTCCGCTGAACCAGGCAAGCCCCTGGCATCGGCGTCGACAGACCCACCGACAAAGAGATCCCATCCTGAAAAGGCCCCATCCTCCTCTGCAACCGGGTCACCGAGGCGTTCCCTACCTTCATCGGTGCAGGGAGTCGCGATTCCACTTTCACCGTGGACCTTCCGGCTACGCCAGTGCTGCCTCCTACTCCGGTGCCAGGGTTACACGCCCCAGGTTTCCATGAGGAATGGGATTGCATGATCCAAGAGGCCATCGGTAAAGCACTACAGGGCTTCCAGCCTCCATCGATGCTGATACCAGTGCCCAAGCCGGTCACCGATCTGATTCCCATGGCGCTCGCACCGCTACTGGGTAGACTGGATTCATTGCTCGGTGCCCTTCCACCGCTGGAACTGAGAACACCGGTATGTCCTCTTCCCTCGATGCTGATACCTGTGCCATCAGAAGACAAGGAAACACTGATACCCATACCACCGTCTGGGATCCTGCCACCGACTCGTCCACCGGTGTCGCCGATTCCATCGATCCTTCTATCGATGCCGTCGGTGCCTCCATCGATGCCGTCGGTGCCACCTCCGATGCAATCGATGCCTAGGCCTGGTCCTTTGGGATTAACACCATTCCTCCCTTCTGAAGATCCTCAGGGAGCTGGTGATCAACCTTATGATCCTTGGACTGATGATTCTTCCCAGGATACCGATGATCTGCCTTCAGAACCTCCCCTCCTGAACAGAGAAGGCGTTCTCCTCCTGAGGAGTTGTCCTTTATAAATTTCATTAAAGAATGTCTGAAACAATTCCATTTCAACTTCAGACAGAAGATTCAAGGCATAAGATGCTGGAAGTACTCCAGTTTCTTGATGACCCTAAGGAAATCATGTCAATTCCCATTCATGAAATCCTAATTGACCTGCTGAAGAGGAATTGGGAACACTCAGGTTCAATTCCACCTGTCAACCATAAGACAGATGCCACCTATCCTGTGCAGTCAGCTCCTGGGTTTCAAAGATCACAACTTGATCATCACTCTGTGGTTGTAGAATCAGCCCAGAAAAAGGCAAGACATTCCAAACCTCATTCCTCCATTCTTCCAGGAAAGGATCACAAATCCCTGGACGCGTTTGGCAGATGAGTCTTCCATGGATCAATGCTAATATCTCGCATTGCTTCTTACCAGTTATACATGACCCAGTATAACAGGAACCTTTTTAAGAAGATCCAGGATTTCTCTGAATCTTTGCCTGACCAATTCCAGGATGAGAATATTTACAAACTTCGTTGATTATTTAATGCAAATTTCGCCTTGTTATTCACACCCTAATTTATTCATTTGTTAACTTGTTTTAATTGTTCAATGTAAAGCGCCATGCCTGGCGTCTGTTTGTGTTACACTGTAAACCGATGTGATATCCTGGATGAATGTTGGTATATAAAAATTTTAAATAAATAAATAAATAAATAAATAAATAAATAAATAAATGAGCTTAATGCTCTAATCCAGAAAGGCCTGGATGCTGGAAAGCATGAGGTCCGCGGTGCATACGACATATTTGACACTGCTTCTAGGATGTCCACAGCAGGGATTAGTGCAAGAAGATGGGCCTGGTTGAAATCCTCTGACCTCAGACCAGAGATACAGGACAGGTTGGCCGACCTGCCATGTGCTGGAGTTAATCTCTTCGGAGATAAAATTCAAGAGACTGTGGCACAGCTGAAAGACCACCATAAAACGCTGCGTCTACTTTCTTCAGTGCCTGCTGAGTTCTCGTCCACCTCTAAGAGGACTTTCAGGCGAGACATTAAGCGACCAGCCTACAAACCAAGAAGGTATTATCCTCCAGCTTCTCGAGGTCGCCCCTCCAAGCCTTATCAAAAAGGTCAGTCCAGACAATCCCATCCTCAGAAGACCCAACCTGCTCCTCAGCCAGGACCAGCATCAAGGTTTTGACTCCTTCCTGGAGAGCATAAGCCAACCTCCTTTTCCATCAGTACCAGTCAGTGGTCGCTTGGGCCACTTCACCAACACTTGGCACACAGTCACCACCAATCAGTGGGTACTTGCAGTGGTCACTCAGGGTTACCACCTAAACTTCCTGACTGTGCCGGCGGACTCTCCACCTCGACTGACGTGGGGATCATCTGACCACTCTCTTCTTCTGGAATAGGAGGCTTCAACCCTCCTCCAATCATGGGCAATAGAACCAGTGCCCCTCTCCCAACAGGGGCAGGGGTTCTATTCCCGTTACTTCCTCATCCCAAAAACGTCAGGTGGTGTTCGTCCAATTTTGGACCTTCGTGCCCTAAACAAGTATCTGCAAAGAGAGAAGTTCAAGATGGTAACCTTGGGGTCTCTACTTCCTCTTCTGCAAAAGGGAGATTGGCTATGCTCTCTAGATCTACAGGATGCATATCCACACATCACAATTATTCCCTCTCATCACAAATTCCTACGATTCCTAGTCGGCCCTCGTCACTTCCAGTACCGTGTACTGCCATTTGGCCTGGCGTCTGCTCATAAGAACATAAGAAATTGCCATGCTGGGTCAGACCAAGGGTCCATCAAGCCCAGCATCTTGTTTCCAACAGAGACCAAACCAGGCCACAAGAACATAAGAACATAAGAACATAAGAAAATGCCATACTGGGTCAGACCAAGGGTCCATCAAGCCCAGCATCCTGTTTCCAACAGTGGCCAATCCAGGCCATAAGAACCTGGCAAGTACCCAAAAACTAAGTCTATTCCATGTCACCATTACTAATGGGAGTGGCTATTCTCTAAGTGAACTTAATAGCAGGTAATGGACTTCTCCTCCAAGAACCCATCCAATCCTTTTTTAAACACAGCCACACCAACTGCACTAACCACATTCTCTGGCAACAAATTCCAGAGTTTAATTGTGCGTTGAGTAAAAAAGAACTTTCTCCGATTAGTTTTAAATGTGCCCCATGCTAACTTCATGGAGTGCCCCCTAGTCTTTCTACTATCCGAAAGAGTAAATAACCGATTCACATCTACCCTTTCTAGACCTCTCATGATTTTAAACACCTCTATCATATCCCCCCTCAGTCGTCTCTTCTCCAAGCTGAAAAGTCCTAACCTCTTTAGTCTTTCCTCATAGGGGAGTTGTTCCATTCCCCTTATCATTTTGGTAGCCCTTCTCTGTACCTTCTCCATTGCAATTATATCTTTTTTGAGATGCGGCGACCAGAATTGTACACAGTATTCAAGGTGCGGTCTCACCATGGAGCGATACAGAGGCATTATGACATTTTCCGTTTTATTCATCATTCCTTTTCTAATAATTCCCAACATTCTGTTTGCTTTTTTGACTGCTGCAGCACACTGCACCGACGATTTCAGTGTGTTATCCACTATGACACCTAGATCTCTTTCTTGGGTTGTAGCACCTAATATGGAACCCAACATTGTGTAATTATAGCATGGGTTATTTTTCCCTATATGCATCACCTTGCACTTATCCACCTGGCAATTACCCAAACACTAAGAAGATCCCATGCTACTGATGCAATTAATAGCAGTGGCTATTCCCTAAGTAAACGATTAATATCCATTAATGGATTTCTCCTCCAAGAACTTATTCAAACCTTTTTTGAACCCAGCTACACTAACTGCACTAACCACATCCTCTGGCAGCAAATTCCAGAGCTTTATTGTGAGTTGAGTGAAAAAGAAATTTCTCCGATTAGTCTTGAATGTGTTACTTGCTAACTTCTATGTGATGTTTTTTTAAGTACTCAAGTTGATGCCTCTCATCTCTGATCTCATCTTTCTCTTTTGTCATCATTATATCCCCTCCATCACTATCCCAAAATATTCCTGCTACACAAAAGTGGGGGCAAGCAGGAGGTTAGGAAATTACAAATCTGTTAGTCTAACAACAGTTGTTGTTGGATTCATGGAACCTTGGGCCGGTCGGAGCCAGAGGATGGATTGCTGAAGATGGTTGCAGCAGTGGCCCCGGCCGGGAGGCGGAAAGGACAGGCTGGTGGCTGGCCGAAGGTGGAACCCTGGGAGCCCTATGCGACCAAGGGCTTTGGCGAGGAAGCAGGAGATGGTGGCGCTGGCACTGTGGTGAGAAGATCTTCGCCCTGGAAGCCGATCCTCCCCCGAGAGGAGCTCATAGGAGTTCGGCCGCTGGGACTTAGGAGATTCACCCTGGAAGCCGGAGTCCCCCCAGGAGGAGCCCGTAGGAACCCGGCCGCTGGGACTTAGGAGGGCCCGCGGGGGCCTGGTCAGAAGAAGTCCAAAGTTGAGTGCCGAAGAGTCGTTGCTCGCCAGTCCAGAGTCGGGAACCAATGGATCACCGTAAGCCAGTCCAAGGTCAGAAGCCAGAGAATCAACGTAAGCCGGTCCGGGGTCAGAAGCCAAGAGTATCAACGTAAGCCGGTCCGGGGTCAGAAGCCAAGAGTAAACGCAAGCCAATCCGGGGTCAGGAGCCAAGTAGAAGACAAGGAAGCAGGAACACAGCAACTGGATACAGGAAAACCTGGGAACCTCGTTGCAAGGCAAAGTCCTAGTCCAGCTGCAGGGCTTAAGTACCCTGCAGCGTCTGATGTCATCAGGAGGCGTGCCTGAAGGTTCCCGCGCTGGCCCCTTTAAATTCTGGGCCGAGACGCGCGCGTCTAGGGGGCGGGGCCTACCGCCGCGAGACGCCGGCTGCTCCGGCGCGGCGAAGAGGCAGGAGCAGAAGTAGCTGCAGGCCCGGGCGAGGTGGGGAGACGCCGGGCCTGCAGCAGCCGAGGTCCCTGGAGGCCCGGGGAGCGCGGGACCCTCGCGGGCTCCCGACAAGGTGGGTGGCGATTCCGGGGGCGACCCGGAATCGCAACAGTTGTGCATAAAAATATGAAAGTGCCACTAAAGAAAAAGAAGCAAGCAGTGTATGGGATCCTAGATACCATGGTTTTACAAAAGGAAGATCCTCTCAGGCAAACTTGATTGAGTTCTTAAATTAGGACACAAAAGGGAAGCGCAGTAGACATTCCCTATCAGGACTTCAGTAAAGGTAGGACTAGAATATTAACTTTATGTGAAGCCAGTTGTCGTTAACCAGACTTTTAGTTACATAAAAAGGTTCTTGAAAAATAGATGGTTTTACCTCTCAGGATGAATGCTTGATCAGTCCAGGTGGCCCGTTCACTGAAGGGCACACCATCACCTTTCTTTCTAAAGCTGCTTTACTTGTGAAATTGTGTTGTCTGTTTCCCTCTTTATTTTGTTGTGTTGGACTATTTGGGATCCAACAGCTCTCCTTTTGTATTGATCACTGTGGGAGTACACCAGAAAGCTGTAAATTTGGTGAAGAGCTGGATGAGTGTCAGGATGCAGAAAGTAATGTTAAATGAAATTCACTGTGGGGAAGACAAAATGATCCGTGGGATTCCTCAGGGCGTAGTACTGTGACTGGTTCTTTTTAATATCTTTATTAGAGATATTGCTAAGCAAATGACACTAAAATTTGTAAGAAATTAGACATGCTAGAAGGGGTGAGGAAAAAACAGAAAGTGACTTGAAAACAATGAAAGAATGATCAAGGGTTTGGAAAATCAATGATTTGTAATGCAATAATCCATTAAACATGTATCATATAGAAGAACAAGAACTGCCAAAGGAGAGAGATTTGAGAGTAATTATCTCAGATGCCCTGAAGGTAACCAATCAATGTAATAAAGCAATAAAAAAAAGGAGATAATATTGCCCCTCTATAAGTCACTTGAAAAGCCCCTAACTTGAGTATTGTGTTCAGTTCTGGAGGCCTTCATAAAGACATTGAGACAATGGAGACAATTCAGAGAAAGGTCACTAAAATGATAAAGGGCCTTCAAAGGAAGGCTTAAGACGATCACAATAGACTCACTGGCGAAAAGAAGGGATGTGGGGATATTATAGAAACTTTGAAATATTCAAAAGGCTTCAAGAAAGTCCAAGAAGGTAAATTCTTCCATAGAAAAGGAGACTCAAGTTCAAGGGATAAGAAGTAGCAGGGAAGAAGGCGCAAAGGAAATATGAAGAAAGCCCTCTTTGTGAGAGGTCGGTGGATGCCTGGAATAGCTTATCAAGATGGAGGGAGTGACAACCAAAACGGTTACACAGTTTAAACTTGCCTTGGACCAACAGAATGCAGTGATAAGTTCAGGTAATAAGTAATACAGGTGGCACGTGACAGCTGGAAGAAATGAAGAAGGGAGCTTTTCAAGAAAGCTCATCACCCAGTAAAAAATGTTGCTAGCTACAATTTTTATGGGTTATCATAAGGCCTGGGGATAACTGCACGGAGTGCCAGTTACGATCCTTAGGAGAAACATGGGGGAAATCTGCCCAGAGCGGCAGTTACTACCTTACGAAGCTTGTCCTGCCATCATTTCAATGTTTCTATGAGCTTGAGTGTTTGCTTGGGTATATACAATTTGGAGGGCCAGTCAGGCCCAGATTTAGGAATAGGCAACATAGGCAACTGCCTCTGGAGCCAAATTTTGATAGGCGCCAGAGCGTTGCCATTGCTGCTATGCTCTACTGGAGCCTACCTCCCAGCCGCTTACCTAAAGCGGCATTGCCCTGATCCTGCACGACAGTGGTAGCAGCAACCTAAAAGAAATTCAGCACGGGCCTGCAGCCCACGGCCGCACGCTCAGGACCCTGCCTCTTGCACAGGTTTCCATAGTAACAAGAAGCCCGTGTGGGAGGAGGGGGCAGGACCTTCAGCATGCTGTCGCGAGCTACAGGACCCCGCGATGAATTTCTTCTAGGTGGCTGCTGTTGTCGCCATGTAAAATCAGAACAACGCCACTTTAGGTAAGCATCTGGGAGCTGACACTCCCGCTTCCCCCGCCCACTCCCTATCTTAGGAGGGAGAAAGGAAGTGGAGGGGGTGCCTTCCATCCCCTTCCCCGACCCAACCGTCACTGCCTATAGGTGCCAGCAATGCAAATCCGGCCGGGGACCAGTGGGTGGCATGTGGAGCTACAGCTGCATCAGGTTTGGTTAAACCCTAACAGTAGCAGTAGGGCTGCATTAGGCTGCCATGGTTAAAACCATATCTATGTGGGATACCCTTTGCAGAGCAGCGATTATAACCCTAACAGCAGTGATACAACTGCATGCAGCTACCAAAGAGCCTGGGGTACGTGTATGGCGCGGCAGTCAAAACCATAACAGTGACTTTTATATGTTATGATGTGCCGTTACGAATCATGTGAGTGTTAACGTTTGAGTGCTGTCTTGTTTACAAATAAAAATTATTATTATTAAAAAAAATGTATCTAAAATCTAACAGGCTTCCAAGAAGGCTGGGATAATTTGCAAGGAAGTCCATGGTTAAAACCCAAACATTAAGAAGCAAGGGTGAACTGGACAATGGTTATGATGCTGCAAAACTGTGGTAAGAAATGGAAGAGGGGCTGAAAGTCGAATTAAGTATTGGACGGTGAAAATCAGAGGAAGAGAAAGCCTGGGACAGACTGCCAATGATGGGAGGGGGAGGCCAGCAATTGTAATGGAATCTGAAGAACACACTTAGATCAAATATGAAAAGCAGTGATAGGAGCAAGGTGAGAGGCTGAATGAACCTGGTGCCACAGCAAGCCATGGTAATGCTGGGTTGGTACCAGCAGGCCACAATTCCCCAGAAACCAACCAGGTAAGTGCTGGCAGATTGTTGGCGGTTGGAAAATGTCCGGCAAGGCCATGGCAATCTAGGCAGCTAGATGTTTGGATAGCTGCCTCATTGGTTGTGGAGACTGCTTAGACTGTTAAAGGGCTTGAGGGGGTCATGGGGGGGGGGGGTGTTAGAGAGAGTTGCTAATGGGTGCTGAATTTTTTTGGGTGGGGTGATTTTTTACCTTTTCCACATAATGCTCAAGGTAGCTTATGAAGTCCCTGCTCCAAAGAGTTTACAATGTAAGTGGGCACCCGAGGCAACAGGAGATAAAGTGTCTTGACTATGATCACAAGGAAAGTCATTGGGGAAAATGGAATTTGAACCCTTGATTTCCTGGTTCTTAGCCCATTGCTCTAACCCAGAGCTTCCCAACACTGTCCTGGTGATCTTATAGCCAGCTGGGTTTTCAGGATCTCCCCAGTGAATATGCATGGACTACACTTGTATATACTAGGTATCCAGTGAATGCAGTGTATACAGTTGGCTGTGTGGGTCATAAGGTTTGGAAAGCCTGCTCTAACCACTAGGCCACGCCACTGCCTGGAATGGTAGAGAACCAAAGAGAAAGGCAACAAAAACGGACTTGGATAAAGAGTAATATTGACAAGTTGTCAAGCTTCTGTGGAATATGTCATTAGCAATGCGAACCAGAACAAATGGGCAGAATGGATGGGCTGGTTTGCCTTTTTCTCCTGTCATCTGCTATGTTATTGTGTAATGCATCCTGTTAGCTGATCCACTGCAATAGCATATTACTCCTGGGGGAATTCTGCACTACTGCGGAATGCAGAATTTGTGTAGAATTCCTCATCTGCGCAGAATTGCCAAATTCTGCGCAGAAAATAGCAGAGGAGACGCCGGCATGCTGCAAACGGAGCGCGTCCCGCGGCACATGCTCCGTTCGCAGCGAACATGAAGGCCCGGCGCGCCATTCACGGCACACTGGGGCCTTGCCTTTTCGCCACACACGGCGCGCCGGGCCTTCGTCTTTGCTGCGAACGGAGCGTGTCCCGCGGCATGCCGGTAACAGAGAATGTGTGTCGGGGAGGGGAGGGTGAGAGAGAGCAGGAGGGTGTGAGAGAGGGAAGGGTGACAGAGAGCATGGTTGGTAAAAGGGGGGTGGGGAGGGTGAGAGAGCATGGGAGGTAAGAGAGGGTGGGTGGGGGGGATGCTTGAGTGTGGGTTTCAGAGAGAGGGAGCCTATATGAGGGAAGGGGGGATGCTGGTGAGAGAATGTTGTGTAAAAGAGGAGAGGGGGTGTGGAGGAGAGTGAGAGACAGTTTGTTGGTAAGAGGGGGAGTGGGGGGGATGCTTGAGTGTGGGTTTCAGAGAGGGAGCCTATATGAGGGGAGGGTGACAGCAGGAGTGTGTGAGAGATTGGGAGCTCATGTGTATGAAAAAGGGGTCGTGTGTATGTGAGGGTGCTAGCCTGTGTGAAGGGATTGTGTATGTGTGAGACAGAGCCTGTGTGAAGGGCTGCATGAGAGAGAGACATAGGTAGCCTGTATGAGGATGTATGTGTGAGAGAGAAAGGGAGATTGTGTGGCTGTGTATGCAAGAGAGAGGGCCCTGTATGTGGGGATGTGTGTGTGCAAGTGAGGGAGCCTGTATGAGGAGGTGTGTATGTGGAAAGGACACTCTTACAATGAATTTCTAGGGAAATTCTGCTCAAAATATTTAAAATTCTGCATCTTTATGTAATAAATTTTTTCTGTAATAATTTAAAATGTAATGTTATTTTGACCAATATAAATTTTGCAGAATTTTCAGTTTTTGTAAGCAGAATTTTAAATTTTTTGCGCAGAATTCCCCCAGGAGTAGCATATGAACTAAAAATGTAGCATCTAGTCCAAGGCAGATGTTAAAATTTTAGGCCTTAGCAACCAACTGCTAAATAGCAAGTGGAAGAGAGTACACCTCCCTGTTTCCCGTGTGCTCACTAAAACTTAAATTGCATACGATGTTCCTTTATTTAAGTTTGGGTGTGCTCTAACTTTAGCGCATGCTCACTAGGGCCTAGATTCATCATTCCGCTGTAAATATAAATATAGCGGAATGATGAGCCACGGCCAGAAAAGGGGTGGGGTGGGGGGGTGATAGTGTGCACCCCGCCGCGTCACAACGGTGCATTTTCGTCCGCCGCACTTGCGGCCACCGCACACACCATCACCTCTGTACCGCCAATGGTACAGAGGTGATGTTATTTCCGGTGCTACTACCGGCGATAATGTCTAAAACATTATTGCCCGCAGCGGTACCGGAATAAACATTGTTCTAAAACCCCGCCCAAATCCCCACTCCAACCCCTCCCCTTCCTCTCATTTAAATGCTAACGTCACGCTGCAGTAGTTATCGCCTACGTTTGGGCCACATCGCGTTTAAATGAACGACCCTGTATGTCCTTGGGGACCCACTTAGCATGCACACTAGAGCCTCTGTGCTTAGCCCACTGGTCTGAGTGTGCATAGGCCCTATGCCCTCTGCACGCTGAGAGGCGAACGCGCAATGCATGCCCCCGCCGTGTAAACAAGAGAGAGGAAATAGGGCAGTGTTATTTGCCAGCAGAGTACTGATGGGTGTAACAAGTAATGTAGTTTGGCTAAATCCCACTTGCACTTTTGGAAAAAAAAAACAACAAAATGAGTCAGAATCAGCAGACTTATCTCGTACAGACGCCTTCTCTATTTAGTGTCTCAATGTGCACAAGAGTCCTTTTCTAGGGCAAAGGCATCGGAGGCTTTCAGCTAGGTGACATGTTTCAGTGGGATGTGACTCACTGCTGTCCTGAATTCCCTTCCGGCTTTGTCTAAAACATGAGGTCAGAGGCGCTGTCAGGAGCAGCCTGGGAGGGGGGGGGGGGGGGGTGGGGGCTGGGGTTTCTGCCAGGGCTGGCCATTGTTTTTCATGCTGCTGCGCTTCCTGTCAGGAAGGAGGCTTTCGGCTTTCGGCTTTCCTCTGCTCCCGCTTGCTGCACAAATATTTCACCTAGCTGCCAAGGCCCTTGCAGCCCCTGCTTGACAGAAAATCGCCCTGTTCGTTAGAGCCATAGATCCATCATTTTGATTTGGTGTTGAAGGGGGCAGGGAGGCTTTTAGTTCAGCATAAAGCTCTGCCTGTCTGCTGCTGGGAGCAGCCTGCACGGAACATTAAACACTGGCTTAGCAGGCATTCATTTGCTAAAGACCTTCCTGGCAGATGTGCACAGTGTGCTGCATCCCCGTTGTTTCTGTGTGCAGTATGTCACACCTCCCGCAAGCCTCGGAGCAGCCTTCCAGCCAGACCCCTTGCTGTCCAGCTTAGTGTCTTGGTTTCTCAGAGGGTGGAGTGATTCAGCTTCTTGTTTTCTTTTTTTTTTTGCATTAGAGCCGCTTTGAACTCTGGGAGAGGATTTGACCATTATCAGAGGCCCAGAGAAAGCACTGCTTTAGAAATGATTCACAGTCCAGCGCTTTTTTATTGCGGGGTGGCTGGCTGTGGGTTACTGTGCATTTCCTGGCCTTTATAAAAAAAAAAACACCAAACAAACAATGCCACACCAACACCAGAGCAGGAGGCAGCATCTGTCACTTGGGGCACCCGTCCTAGACAAAAGCTGATTCACTAAGGACTGAGATTTGGAGGCTTTGAACAGTCATGAATGTAATATTTAATAGAGAGATGCCCATTAAAAGGGGACCACAGGGCTTTTTTTCTAATCAAAAGGATATGGCTGTAAATGAACTTTCACAATTGAAAAAAGCCCCAATACAGGGAAAAGTATTCCTCTTTGAGCCTCTATGTTGCTGTTAATTGTTAAATGTTAATTGTTAAATGTTTCAATGTAAACCGCCATTGAGGCGACAGTTTCTTCCTTGTAAACCGGTGTGATATGTATACTTTACAGGAACATCGGTATATAAAAATCAAAAATAAAAAAATAAATAAAAGAACAAACAAACAGAATATGTATAAACACCAGCGTCTCCCGACTCAAATACATCACGCTAACACTGATATTGCCACTTTAATTTAGCGTTGTGAATGAAGTAGGGCCATCAGAGTAAATGAACTATTGCTGGATCTAGGAAAAATTCTAAGATTCTCTAAAATACTCATAGGTTCACTTCAAAGGCAGCAAGCAAAGAAGATTTTTCAGTCCACTTTATAATGCAATTTTAAAGAATAACTCAGCTGTTGTATCTTTAAATTCAAGCAGATGCCCAGTCTTGCACATAGAGGCACATCCAGACACGGTCCACGTTTCAAATTTAAATCTGTGTCAGGAGAAAGCCACCATCCAAACTTCATTTGCCTTGGCATCCATTTTACTCCATTAAAAGATCTATGAAGGAAGAGGAGAGACCAATGTATCACAAAGAGTTCGATACGCCATTTCAATGCAATTAATGCATGCTTGATTGAACACAGAAGTTGCGATTCCGCGCATGAAATACAAGGGCCTTTGGTTTCTCATTCAGCGTCCCGTCAGCATGCTTTTGCGTATCTGCGCTGGGCTGTGTTGGAATATATAGCACACACTATAGGCCCTTGTATATAATATATATTCCAGGTACCACAATTGTAATCAAAACTTCAAAATCTTGGTAAACCCAGTGTTTTTATGTAAACTATAAGGGAATAGCTACACACTATGTTTGTAGGACCATGCCTCACGGGGTCTAGGTATTTTAACCTGACTCTTTCTTGTGGGTTTTGGTCCGTTTTACTTTAAATTTTTTCACATTTTTTTCTTTTTTCTTTTTACAATTTCAATTATCACGCTCACTTTCAGCACGTTTTTTTCAATCTTTTCATTTAACAACAGTCCCGACTGTTGTTAAATGAATTGTTTTCTGGCTAAGAAAAAAAGTGACGTTTGAAGTACTTTGATATGTGACTATGTTTGGAGTTTCTATCAGCTTGATACTAATCCAACAAAAGATTGAAAAAACGTGCTGAAAGTGAGCGTGATAATTGAAATTGTAAAAAGAAAAAAGAAAAAAATGTGAAAAAATTTAAAGTAAAACGGACCAAAACCCACAAGAAAGAGTCAGGTTAAAATACCTAGACCCCGTGAGGCATGGTCCTACAAACATAGTGTGTAGCTATTCCCTTATAGTTTACATAAAAACACTGGGTTTACCAAGATTTTGAAGTTTGGAATATATAGCGCCATCATGGTGGGGGAGGGGTGATGGTCTGGCACGCTTTAATCAATATGAACCATAATGGATTTTTAGATTACAGTCTGTGCAACCTACAGGTTTAAACGAAGAACTAGAATGGTATTCGCTCATCTGACTGGGAGTGCATTGAAATGACATGTATGACATGTATGTTATACAACCAATAAGGGCTGTATAACATAGTCTGGGTTAAAACAAATAAGCATGGGTGTAGCTTGCTTATTGCGGCGGTTACTACCCCTACTACCCCCTAACTAATCAAGCTTGATATTTCACTTGGATGCAGCTCCATCACTGCTCTCTACATTAATGGTGGGGGAGGAAGGGAAATAGAACCAAGAGCTAAAAGAAACAGATAAGTATGAGAGAAAAAATGTGTGAAGCTTGCTGGGCAGACTGGATGGGCCGTTTGGTCTTCTTCTGCCGTCATTTCTATGTATGTTTCTATATATGAGTGCATCGACAAGCACTAATGCACAAACAGTTCCAAACTCAATTTTGCACCCAAAAGCCCCACATTCCAGGCGCAGTTTGTAACCTGCTACCATGCTATCTCTCTGGCACAGCAGGATTTCTTCTAGAGGGTAGGCAGTATGCTACATTCAATAAAGTTCCAGAACTGCCAGCACATTCAGTAGAGGTTAATGCTGTCTGATGCAATCTTATGGCCCAACATCAAGCAACGCTGCTCATAATTTTGAGAATTCACTTTCAAAGGAACTAGTATAATCCCAAGGTACTCACACAGAATGTTGCCTCATGCCTCAACAAGAAGAGCCTCAGTAAAAAGTTGGAATTTCCTCCCTGGAGCTTGTAAATACTTGACAGGTAGCTGGGTCCTCTAGAGCAGCATGCTGGAGATGTTTCTTGTTCCAGTGCTCTCCAAGGAGTGACCTGGAGCATGCTCAGATAAAACAGCACAAAACATTGACAATTCCATAAAAGGCCACGTTACACTAGCTGACATTTTCCCTGCCCTACACAGTCTGAGCAGGCCTGGTTTTATCAATACACACACACTTGGCCTGTATCTAAGGTGGTAAAAATCTGGGGACAGAAAGCTAGCTGGACATTTTTCCAGTTGTGCTGAATTTCACTGAGCAGAGAAGAGCTATCTGCTTGGTTATCCAACCCCTCCCCTTCCAGGCAACATGTTAGGGAATAGAAGGGAATGAGGTGATCCTGGAGCAGATACAGCAGAGTGAAGAAGAACTACTCTGCTCCCTAATCCAGCCCCTTTCTTCCTGTCATTCTGGGATAGAAGGGGAAGGGTTGAGCCTGGAGTAGATAGAACAAAGGAAGATAATTTTGATGAGCTTTGAAGGGGCTGAGTAGAAGATAATTGGAGTGCTCATATATAGAATCTAGTAGTGGAGGATACTACAAGTGATAGGTTTGCAAGTGCACCACTTTTCAGATTACTGAATGACATTACAATAGTTTTTGTGAGTACTGCCCTTAGCACCTCGACTTTTTAACTTGAGCGCTTAGACAATTAGTTAAACCTTATTCCCAGCTTCAAATATTAGAGAAAGCTCAGTCCTTGAATACCAAACAACATTTATTTAAATGATGAACAGTTCAACACTCATAGAATAAGACGACATCACAAGTAGCTGGACAGATAGGAGAAACTGTCTCAGCTCTGATAAGTTCTATTTGGAAGCTCAGTAGTCTGAAGGAAACAACTGGAGCTAAGATAGAAGCTGCAGAATATGAATGGTGAAAAGCAATGTTTCTGTAGAGCTTGAGGCCAGGTTCAGGAGAAGCAGATAGCCTGAAGAGAACCCAGTTCCAACTAAAGGAAATTACAGGAAGTAAACTGTCTCAGAAATTCCTAGCAGCAAGGGACCAATTGGAAAAGGAGAAAGGCACAGAGAGAGAGAGAGAAACAAGCAGAACAGGAAAGATCCAATAAACAGTTCAGAAACAATAAAAAGATAATCAGGAGGGAGAGCTCTACAACATGTAGAGAACCCAAACTATGCAATATCAATAAGATGACACAGGTTGGCAACATAACATTATATAATAGAGAGAAAAAAAAAATCCCCAAGAGAAAAGAAAGCACTAATGTGAAAATTACATTAAAAATGTTTTTTTCATATACTACAAAAATTAAAATAAAAGAGCAACACTTGCTATAATCAAACCTAATACAATAGTAACGTAATGAAATCAAATACAGTTCACTTTGTTAAATCACAGTGCAGTCAAATACATAACATCACAACATTATCCTGAATTTATACAATAAATGGACATAAAAAATGCATAATAGAGTCAAAATAACCAGATATTCAAGATATTAGTATATTGAAAATGAAGTGGCTATCCAATTCTTCATAATATGTGATCAAAAACATATATTAGCAATTATATCCATGCATAAGATAATGTACTGACCAGAGACACATACAAAGACATAGAAACACAACCACTCATACTATCATACGTTCCCTACACACAAGTTTGACTATTTCTAACACATAGCCTTCACAAGGCCCTTGTTTCGCCAGTGAAGGCTTCCTCAGGGGGAACCCTGGCACAGAAGATACCACAAAAAAAACTAAAAACACAAGGTAGAGAAACAGTTAAAAATGTGAGCTGCTAATATAAATCATACTACTAGTAGTGCTAACATATTTCGTACTGGTACTGACCCATCCTGTTCCTGTTAGAACATAAGAACATGCCATCCTGGGTCAGACCAAGGGTTCATCAAGTCCAGCATCCTGTTTCCAACAGTGGCCAATCCAAGCCATAAGAACCTGGCAAGTATTACTGTTGCTAGTAATAGCAGTGGCTATTTTCTAAGTCAACTTAATTAATAGCAGGTAATGGACTTCTCCCTCAAGAACTTATCCAATCCTTTTTTAAACACAGTTACACTAACTGCACAAACCACATCCTCTGGCAACAAATTCCAGAGTTTAATTGTCCGTTGAGTGAAAAAGAACTTTCTCCAATTAGTTTTAAATGTGCCACATGCTAACTTCATGGAGTGCCCCCTAGTCTTTCTATTATCCAAAAGAGTAAATAACCGATTCACATCTACCTGTTCTAGACCTCTCATGATTTTAAACACCTCTATCATATCCACCCTCAACCGTCTCTTCTCCAAGCTGAAAAGTCCTAACCTCTTTAGTCTTTCCTCATAGGGGAGCTGTTCCATTCCCCTTATCATTTTGGTCGCCCTTCTCTGTACCTTCTCCATCTCAACTATATCTTTTTTGAGATGCGGCGACCAGAATTGTACACAGTATTCAAGGTGCGGTCTCACCATGGAGCGATACAGAGGCATTATGACATTTTCCGTTTTATTCACCATTCCCTTTCTAATAATTCCCAACATTCTGTTTGCTTTTTTGACTGCCACAGCACATTGAACCGACGATTTCAATGTGTTATCCACTATGACGCCTAGATCTCTTTCTTGGGTGGTAGCTCCTAATATGGAACCCAACATTGTGTAATTATAGCATGGGTTATTTTTCCCTATATGCATCACCTTGCACTTATCCACATTAAATTTCATCTGCCATTTTGATGCCCAATTTTCCAGTCTCAGAAGGTCTTCCTGCAATTTATCACAATCTGCTTGTGATTTAATTACTCTGAATAATTTTGTATCATCTACAAATTTGATTACCTCATTCGACGTATTTCTTTCTAGATCATTTATAAATATATTGAAAAGTAAGGGTCCCAATACAGATCCCTGAGGCACTCCACTGGCCACTCCCTTCCACTGAGAAAGTAGAGAAAATGTATGAGTGCATGATGACCTTTGGATATACGTAAAAAACTAAAGATGTCCACCTTAATAGTATAAGGGCTATACCAAAAAATAAAAAAAACTATTTAAAAATGTGAAGTTTGAAAAACCTACCTCATGTTATGTTCAAAATATTTGTTGATAAAGCAGGAACTGCTCCACAATGTATAAATGTGTAGTCACACTACATGTGATCAATGCATAAAATAGAAAAAGAAAAATAATTTTTAATATTATTAGAAATATGCATAAAAAATGATTCAAGAAGAAGTAAGAGAAGCCTACAACTGATTACCTGGTAGTATAAATCAATGGAGTAAGGACTCGCTCATTTAGTAGGTGCCCCACAACTGTTCTTGTAGTAGGAATTCCCCGACAGACTAAAGCTGTAATAGTAAAAAAAAACAGCTTGAGAAGATATCGGGCAAGAATCTAGAACATGAATGACCTTTATGTACCGAAAATAACCGGACACTTCAAAGTTTGAAATAGTAAAAAAAAAAAAAAGATTTTTAGCACATAGAAACTTACTTTTAATGGAAGACTCATTACGCGGGAGTCATCTCCAGGAAAGGGCAAAAATAAAAATGTCAATTTGTTGATAATACCAATAAACAGCCATTCAAATTAACTAAGAACCAGGATTACCTGTCTGTGTAAACGTGGATGGGGGTATCCCACCAAGTACCAAGCAGAATTTATAAGCTCTGTGCACACCTGATGCGGCAACAAAAGCACAACAGTGCTTCAGCGTTAGGAATTGAGGATCGCTGCCCACATGCATTTTGTATATATTCAGATATCTGAGAAGAAAGACACCGGAATGAAAGGAAAGCGTGAATACTGAACTGGCATTGTGCTCGTTTATAAGGCAGAGAGCCATCTGAGCAAGACAAAATCAGAAGAGTGCCTGCATAGAGCTAAATCAAAATAGAAATAACGATCTAAATATCGTGAAAGGGGGGCAGCTTGCTGAATCTATGCAACAAACAAGGCGACCATGGCGCCACACAACGCCATTGTATACAGATTACAAACCGTGCAGCAAAGCAGAAATGGAAAGTGCTCACACTGAGCAGAGCAAAAGCAAATGAACATCAGAGAGTGCAAAGCTGACTAAATGTGTAGAAATGAAAGAGAGGGAATGTAAAATGAAAAGTTTATACAAGGGCAGACGCATAAAATAAACTAATTAAAATCAAATTGCAAACAGAGACTATCATCCAAAACCACCAAATAATAATAATTATCGAATTTGCGAGCTGCAGTCTGCAAGCATGATTATGGAATCTATAAGCTGCTGTCTGCAGGCATAAAAAGTAGGATCATGTTAGTTTAAAAAAATTACTGAAAGTTATTAAAGGCTTTTTCGAAATGAAAGGACTTCACTGCCTTCTTAAATGAAGAGACACAGATTATTGTTGTAATATATTAGAACATAAGAACATAAGAACATGCCATACTGGGTCAGACCAAGGGTCCATCAAGCCCAGCATCCTGTTTCCGGCAGTGGTCAATCCAGGCTACAAGTACCTGCAAGTACCCAAAACATTAAGTAGATCCCATGCTACTGATGCCAGTAATAGCAGTGGCTATTCCCTAAGTCATCTTGATTAATAGCAGGTAATGGACTTCTCCTCCAAGAACTTATCCAATCCTTTTTTAAACACAGCTATACTAACTGAACTAACCACATCCTCTGGCAACAAATTCCAGAGTTTAATTGTGCGTTGAGTGAAAAAGAACTTTCTCCGATTAGTTTTAAATGTGCCACATGCTAACTTCATGGAGTGCCCCCTAGTCTTTCTATTATCCGAAAGAGTAAATAACCAATTCACATCTACCCGTTCTAGACCTCTCATGATTTTAAACACCTCTATCATATCCCCTCTCAGCCATCTCTTCTCCAAGCTGAAAAGTCCTAACCTCTTCAGCCTTTCCTCATAGGGGAGCTGTTCCATTCCCCTTATCATTTTGGTAGCCCTTCTCTGTACCTTCTCCATCGCAATTATATCTTTTTTGAGATGCGGCGACCAGAATTGTACACAGTATTCAAGGTGCGGTCTCACCATGGAGCGATAAAGAGGCATTATGACATTTTCCGTTTTATTCACCATTCCCTTTCTAATAATTCCCAACATTCTGTTTGCTTTTTTGACTGCCGCAGCACACTGAACCGATGATTTCAATGTGTTATCCACTATGATGCTTAGATCTCTTTCTTGGGTTGTAGCACCTAATATGGAACCTAACATTGTGTAACTATAGCATGGGTTATTTTTCCCTATATGTATCACCTTGCACTTATCCACATTAAATTTCATCTGCCGTTTTCATGTCCAATTTTCCAGTCTCACAAGGTCTTCCTGCAATTTATCACAATCTGCTTGTGATTTAACTACTCTGAACAATTTTGTATCATTTGCAAATTTGATTATCTCACTCGTCGTATTTCTTTCCAGATCATTTATAAATATATTGAAAAGTAAGGGTCCCAATACAGATCCCTGAGGCACTCCACTTTCCACTCCCTTCCACTGAGAAAATTGTCCATTTAATCCTACTCTCTGTTTCCTGTCTTTTAACCAGTTTGCAATCCACGAAAGGACATCACCACCTATCCCATGACTTTTTAGTTTTCCTAGAAGCCTCTCATGAGGAACTTTGTCAAACGCCTTCTGAAAATCCAAGTACACTACATCTACCGGTTCACCTTTATCCACATGTTTATTAACTCCTTCAGGAAGTTCATTCCACAAGGCAAGGCAGAGTGAGAATAGGAGGCCTCAAGGCCATTAGGCTGGGTAAGAAGACCTAGGCGTCTTCAGGACAAGGCAGGGAGGCTGAACTGGCTGCAGGACAAGGCAAGGAGGCTGAGGAGGCCACAGGGCAAGGCTGAAAAGCCAAAGAGGTCACAAGACAAGGAGAACCAAGAAGGCCACTAGGGCCATGCAGAAGCAAGGGAAAGCAAGGTGAGCTAGTGCAAGGAGCCCAGGTGACTCGATGAAGTGGCACCAAGTTGTAGGAGAAGCAGCGCTAAATAGGGCTGACCTTGCTGAGTCATGGAATCATCAAGGAGGTGGCTTTCTGCACAGTCTGTCTATGTTTTGCATGTGCGACTGAAGTGAGGTATTCCTCTAGTGTGGAATTTCTGCATAAGGATCTATAGCAGCTGGCTTGTTCTGTTTCCTAAGAAGAGGTGTATTGGTGTTTTACAGCTTGATGTAATGTTTGCTTTTTTATAGGTAGAGTTGTTACTGTTTGAGTGCTGGCAGTTAGTGCTGTTTTGATATGGGAGTTTTACTATATTTTAATTGTAATTCAGTTTTCTTATGGCTTTCTGAGGACCAAGCCCACACTCAACACGCATTGCAATAGGGCTAATACCATATGGGTTCCAAGTGTCTCAGATAATAGAAGGACTCTTTCAGATAATAGAAGGACTAGGGACACTCCATGAAGTCAGCAAGTAGCTCATTTAAAACAAATCGAAGAATATTCTTTTTCACTCAGCACATAGTTAAGCTCTGGAATTCATTGCCAGAGGATTTGGTTACAGCAGTTAGTGTAACTGGGTTTAAAAAATGTTTGGATAAGTTCCTAGAGGAAAAGTCCATAAACGCTATTGATTAATAAGCATTAGTAGCTTGAGATTTATTTAATGTTTGGGTACTTTCCAGGTACCTGTGACTTGGATTGGCCATTGTTGGAAACAGGATACTAGGCTTGTTGGACCCTTGGTCTGACCCAGTATGGCATGTCTTATGTTCTTATGTCTTTTTTGCTTTTTTGCAGGGTTTTCTGGTTCTCACCACAACAGTGCATGGAAATATAATATACATGTTTCTATAAGTGATATCTTTACCTCAGAAGACTTTACTTTGAATATCCTTTTTCATGTAAACTTTGTTATTATAAATGCATAATTTTAATCGTCATGTGGGAAGGGCCAGTGGAAGAGAGCAGGGTTGGTAGGGGGGCCACTTATATTGCCTAATGCCCTTGCACTGGTCCTGAGTTCACTCAAGACAACGTCACATTTAATGCTGATGGAACATGATGACATGGTGGAGGAAACAGCACTGGTAAATAAGCTATGTTCTGTATGAAAAATCTGTGTGTGATAAGAGTACATGACAGAAAGCCTCAGATTGCCTTAAGGGACCGGCTCCAGCTATCTGGCCCGGTCCACCTTAAGACAGACAGGAAGGGGATCCTCGGGTGGGGGCATTTCCCTAAAGAAAGGGATAAAAAGGTGAGGTCCTGAGAGAGAGTAGAAGGCCCCAGGAAGAAGAAGGAAGCTGTAATTAAGTGCTGTGTCTGTTTTGGAAGTTTTCTTTTTGCTTGTCGGTCTGCTGAGGTAAGCAGCCATTTTCTTCTGTTCTGTTACATATTTCTGTAAATAAACTGGTAAAAAGCAGACCAGATTCCAGCCTGGTCTGTTCTCCGGCCTATCCCAGTCCCAGACCGCTCCAAGGGCATCACATAGTGCTATTTATTACAAAAGAGAGCCCCAGAGAAGGTTAGATGGTCTGCAGAGGCGGAGGAAGCCTTCCAGGGTTTAAAGAAAGCCATATGCTCAGAACCTGTTCTGCTAAGCCTGGTCTTTGCTAAGCCCTTTATAGTACAGACAGAAGCATCAGAGGTGGGGCTAGGAGCCGTCCTCGCACAAGAGAAAGAAGACAAAGAACATCCAGTAGCCTTCATTAGCAGGAAGCTACTACCCCGAGAGAGACGCTATTCTACGATAGAGAAAGAGGCCTTAGCTGTCAAATGGGCCTTGGAGGCTTTTTGCTACTACCTACTGGGCCGCCAGTTCACGCTGGTAACAGATCACCAACCCCTTGTCTGGGTCGCTTGGAATAAGGAGTCCAATGGACGAGTAATGAGGTGGTTTCTGGCACTCCAACCATTTGACTTTAAAGTCTGACACAGAGCAGGGAAAGCAAACGTAAATGCTGACTTCCTTTCTTGGGAAGTTTCCCTTGCACAGGCAGGCGCCCGACTAAGGAAGGTTGAGCTGAGGGAGAGGGAATGTGATAGAGTACATGACAGAAAGCTTCAGACTGCCTTAAGGGACCGGCTCCAGCTATCTGGCCCGGTCCACCTTAAGACAGACAGGAAGGGGATCCTCGGGTGGGGGCATTTCCCTGAGGTAAGGGATAAAAAGGTGAGGCCCTGAGAGAGAGGAGAAGGCCCCAGGAAGAAGAAGGAAGCTGTAATTAAGTGCTGTGTCTGTTTTGGAAGTTTTCTTTTGCTTGTCAGTCTGCTGAGGTAAACAGCCATTTTCTTCTGTTCTGTTACATATTTTCGTAAATAAACTGGTAAAAAGCAGACCAGACTCCAGCCTGGTCTGTTCTTCGGCCTACCCCAGTCCCAGACCGCTCCAAGGGTATCACATATGGTGTCAGAAGTGTAATTACCTGCTCTAAGCGTCTGCACAGACAGGGACCCACTAGCAGAAAAAAAAAATTTGGGACGGCACCAACAAAGGATTTTTTTTGATTATTGGTACCGGCTAAGGAGAGAAACTCCGCCGGAGTGAGGGAACAAAAGAAGTGAGTCAGAGCTGGAGAAGTAGGCTTTTCTTTTGTTTGTTTATTTTCCTGAAAGAAGGGGAAAGGTTTCCGGCCTTGAAGGGGCAGGAGCTCAGAATAGCCTTTGCAGGAACCTCCCTGAGAATTGGAGCAGTTATTGCAAGCCATGGTGGAGGGACAGCAACAGTTCCGGGCAGCTGCTCAGACTCAGTATGCGCAGCACCAGCAGCTAAAGCAACAATTGCAGCAACACCTGGAAACCCAAGCACAGCTTAACGACCAATTACTACAAAGGACACCAGTGCTAGGGGCCGCTGGGGTAGACACCGGCACGGAACAGAGTCCACCCTCACCAACACTGGAAATCCAGCTGACAAACATGGGGCCCCAAGATGACCCGGAAGCATTCCTGGTCACCTTTGAGAGGGTAGCGGAGGCCATGGCCTGGCCTAGGTCCCAGTGGGCCATGAGAGTGGCCCCACATTTAACCAGTGAGGCCCAGGTCACATACCGGGCCCTTAACAACCAGCAAGCCCAAGACTATCAGGAGGTCAATGCATTATTGCAGGTAAAAACCCTGCGAACATCAGTTTACCATCCACAAACTGATGGGCTCGTGGAGAGTTTTAACAAAACTCTCAAGCAGGTATTGAGGAAGTTCATCGCAGAAGATGGCATGAATTGGGACTTACTCTTGCCTTATATATTGTTCACCATTCGGGAAGTCCCTCAAAGTTCGACCGGGTTTTCCCTGTTTGAATTATTGTATGGTAGAAGACCACAGGGAATCCTGGATGTAATACGAGAGACCTGGGAAGAGGAACCCAACTCTGGACGGAATTTGGCCGACTATGAGATCAAGATGCAGGAATGACTGAGGAGGGCAGGGGAGGCTGCCCGACTATGCCTGGAAAAGGCCCAGGCTACCCAAGCCCGGCAACATAACCAGTCCGCTGTTCATCGGGTCTTCCAGCCGGGAGACCGCGTACTAGTGTTACTACTGTCTTCAGAAAGTGAATTGCTGTCCCGTTGGCAAGGTCCGAATGAGGTACTGGAGAAGATGGGCCTGGTGGATTATAAAGTGGCCCAACCCGACAAGCGGAAGAAGGCCAAGATCTTCCATGTGAATCTACTAAAAAAATGGTGGCTCCGACTTGCAGTCTGGTCCAAGAAGAAGACTTTGGTCCAGACGTTTCACAAACTTCCGGGCCCCAGATGACCCCATATGGAGACCAACTCTCCACAATGCAGAAAGTGGACCTAGATAAACTGGTAATTCGGAATAAAGATGTCTTTTCGACTACGCCCGGGAGAACTCACTTAGCTTGTCAAGACATTATTACAACCCCAGGAGTTATAGTTAAACAACGGCCCTGGAGTCACGTGAGGAGATGAGCTAGGGCAGACATGCTCCTAGCGAGCTCCAGGCACCGCTCCACTTAAGCCACCGGCATCAAGCTTTACCGGCCAAAATCTCTCCTCTATCCTGCTCGTGTGTATTCGGCATATGTCGATAGTGCATTTTATTTATTTATTTATTTATTTATTTATGTAACAGTTTTTGTATACCGACATTAAAGTACACATCATATCGGTTTACATAGTAACAAAAAGGTGGAAAATACAATTAACAGGGCGAAGGGGGGAGGACAACTGAAAGAGTTCCAACAGCGGAAACTGAGCAGGCTAAAAGAGGGAGAGATGAGATAGGAGTAACAAGAATAACTGAAATAATACAAGATTACTTGATTTACAGAATATTTGGTATACACATTTACAGTTTACAGCTTACTTGATTTACACATTTACAAATTATATGCAGCATTCCCCACGGCTGATGGTGACGAAAAGCACAAAAAAAGACAAGGAAAAGGAAAAAGGGAAGGCGGCGGAAATAAAAATGGCGGCGGTTAGCGGCGACCCGGAACCCTCCCTTCCCGGACAGATTACAGTGACTATCCTGTGGGATTCGATTGCGGCTACACTGGATGAAAAACTAGCCAGTATTCTGACCCAACTTGCCGAAGTGAAGAATGCGGTGGCGGAGGTAAGCCCAAGAATCGAACAGCTTGAGGGGTGGGTGTCCACCGTGGAGGACGACATGGCGGCTCTCACCGGAAGAGTCGTAGAGCAAGAAACCACCTTAAAAGACTGCCTGCTAAAAATTGACGATCTCGAAAATCATTCCCAAAGGGCGAACCTTCGCTTCCTCGGGTTTTCTGAACAAATCACAGACAGAGAGCTGGGATCCCTGCTAGAGACTTGGTTGCCGGAGGCCGTGGGCCTGGCGGACCTGCAGGGCCGTCTGCGTATTGAAAGTGCGCACCGCGTGGGGATTAGACAGGCAAAAGACACCCGACCTCGGATCGTTATAGCTAAGATCCTGAATGAGGCACCTAAACAAGCCCTCTGGCTGGCATATAAAAAGAAGGGAGAAATTACCTATCAAGGACAGAAAATTCGGATAACCCAGGACTACTCAGCACGTGTCTCTCAGATGCGGTGAAAATTCTCTCTGCCAATCAGATTAAATTCGGCCTGCAGTTCCCGGCCACGCTGAAAATCTGGGTTGAAGGGACGGCGCATACCTTCCCCGTATTTGAGGAGGCACAGAAGTTTGTGACTCGAAGATGGGGACTGACAACACCATGAGAGATGGCATAGACCTTGGTGGTCGGACATGACTAACTAGAGCCGGAATCCCGATGGTGGATGTGCGGGAGATATGGCTCATAAAGTGGTTATGGTTAGTATGAGTTCCGGTTAAATCATAAAATAAGAGTCCTATGGAGACACGGCTAAAGTTTGTTTGGAGATAGCCTAACGTCCAAACGTCCAAAGGAGGGCGGGAGGCCCGAGACCAGAGAAATATTCCTCCCCTTCAGCAGGACCACGGCTGAGTCATCATTAGAGACCTTCCATTATGTTTATTATAAATATGCTGACTACAATGGAGAAGGATCTGGCACTGGGAAACGGACTTCGGAAGCATGGGAGGCTCCTGCTGCAGAATAATCCCTGGGACTGCTATAGAGGTTTCAAGGAGAGACATGCTGGCACAAGAGGTGGAGGGGTGCCTTAACACCTCTGGACCTGACTCCAGTATCCCTCTCAGAGGAGGAGTGAGGAGGAGCTTTTGCTAGGATGAGGGTAATGGGGGATCGGGGAGGAGGGGGAGGAATGGGGGAAGGGGGTCGGGGGAGGTGGGGAATGGGGGGAGGGAAGGGTTACGGGGGAGGGAAAATAACAGGGAGTGGGCGGGTCGAGGGAAGATGGGGTCTTGTTTTTACCAATTGAAGGTTTTCAGATGTCTTAATTGCCTACAGGGTGGGTATAACTTAGATATTTCTCTTGTTTCTTCTGTGAGACGAACTATGGTCATATTGGGAGAGGTTGCAGACGGGAGGAGGCTAGGCTGGGGGCCTCTTCCTTTAAGAATACAGGCAACGGTACTGTTGCTGTTCTTTTCAGCGGGCAATGACTAAGTTAATTTCTTGGAATGTAAATAAATTGGGTACCCCGGTGAAACGAAAAAAAATATTATCTCATTTAAAACATTTGAAGGCTGAGGTGGCGTGCATTCAAGAAACACATCTCACCGACCTTGAGAGTAAAAAGCTTAAGCGGGAATGGGTGGGCACCTGCATATATGCTGCAGCAGCACATCGAAAGGGAGGGGTAGCGATACTGATCCATAAAGTTGCCAACTTACAAATCTTACAAACAATCACAGACCCCGAAGGCAGATATATTATCTTAACAGGCGTTTGGAACG
Source organism: Rhinatrema bivittatum (assembly GCF_901001135.1). Taxonomy (NCBI): domain Eukaryota; kingdom Metazoa; phylum Chordata; class Amphibia; order Gymnophiona; family Rhinatrematidae; genus Rhinatrema; species Rhinatrema bivittatum. Next base: position 795,174,034 of record NC_042616.1, on the reverse strand, counting down.
CAAGGCAGATTACCCTGTGTAATGTCTACTCACCAAATGCCTACAACCATGCTTTTTTCACACAGCTTAGTAATTTACTTCATACACATACTCAGGGTTCCCTTTATGTAGCAGGGGATTTTAACTGCGTACATGACCCTTCGATTGACAAACAACCCCCGCAGGGACACCCTCCCGGGAAACGGAGAAAAGACGTAGCTTACCTGTGTCATTATTTAGGGCTCCAAGATGTATGGCGCATATTACACCCTAATGAAAAAGATTACACACACATTGCGAGAGCCCATAAAACGATGTCCCGTATTGACTATATTTTAACGCCACAGGACCAACTACACACTATCGCAGAGGCGGCCACTGAATCCCAGGTAGTATCGGATCACTCTCCAATATCTTTTCAATTCATCTCCCCAACACAGACTAACTACACTCGTCTATGGCGATTTCCGGGGTACCTTAAAGATGATGTCCAATTTAAGGTTTTTTTTGCGTGATACATGGAAAGATTATGCCCAAAATAACCATCAACATATGGATACACCCCATTTATTTTGGGAAGCTGGCAAAGCAGTACTTCGTGGGGAAATAATTGCATATGTCCATTTTCGTAATAAACAACTTAATAGGGATATTGTACACCTAGAGGGACAGATGTGCAGAGATAAAGAGTTGCTAATACAGAAAAATTCGGAGAGTACTAGAAAGGGATTCTTTAGTTTGCTGGGCCGACTTAATACCCTTTTAGACCATAGAGCACAGGCCTATTTACAAAAAGGACAGCAAAACCTTTTCAAATTTGGAAATAAACCAAGTCGCCTATTGGCGAATTTAACAAAAACGCAAAGGCAGAAATCGTTCATCCCTAATTTGAAAGGGAATTCCGGAGAGGTCACGGCTAACGTACCAGAGATAAGTGAACTGTTCCGTCTTTTTTACAGTACGCTTTATACGGATGATTCGGGAGGGGGTCCTGGTGAGATGGAAGACCTGTTTCAGGACCTCCACCTCCCTACTCTGACATCCTCTCAACTGGCTTTTTTAAATCGGCCTATTCAAACATTCGAGGTCACACAAGTTATCGCTGCGGCTCATCCGGGAAAGTCTCCAGGCCCCGATGGCTTTTCTTACGACTTTTATAAAATACTCCTTCATGCCATTAGCATTCCCTTGACTAATTACTTCACTATGGGGCTGACTAAGACAAGTTTCCCTGCATCCATCAATGAGGCTCATATAACAGTGTTACCAAAGCCGGGGAAGGATCCGTTATACCCATCATCATACCGACCCATATCGTTGCTTAACTGCGATTTAAAAATATTAACAAAAATTTTGGCGGAGCGATTAAGCGTCCTGTTGCCCAGGTTGATATCACTGCACCAAGCGGGCTTTATGCAGGGACGGAAACCAAATGCGAACCTTATCAAACTACTTACGGCCATGACCATCTGCCAAAATCAAAATATTCCAGCCCTGGCTATAGCACTCGACTTGGAGAAAGCATTTGACCGGGTGGCCTGGCCTTATCTTTTCTTTGTCCTACAAAAATTTGGTATCAGAGGCGAATTCCTTCAATACATTTCCCTCTTATACGACAACCCGACGTCCAAGTGTTGAGAACGGGGTGTTTAGTATGCCCTTGGGCCTCAGCTCGGACCCAGACCTTCAGGGCTGAGCCGAGGATTGACGGTGGCTCCGCATGGCTGATGGTCTTACCCTCTGCCAGGCCGGCAAGCTCCCAAGGCCAACATCCGAGGATGTTGGAAGTTGAATGGTCCTCCGACCATTCCGAGCCCTTTCGGACCTGCTGCGAGCAGCATGGAGCAGCAGGCCTGGCCTGAGGTTGAGGGCAGACGGCCTTGACACAAAGACATGACAATGAGTGATGCGACGGCATCTAGACGAAGACACATGGTTTGATGCAACGGCATCCTTGGACAAAGACACATGGCTGATGCAATGGCATCCATGGATGAAGACACATGGCTGATGCAACGGCATCCATGACAAAGAACTTGACATCCAAATAGGCAAAACACGAGGCATGGACATTGGCACTGTCTCTCAGGGCACCCTACTCAGGCCACCCGCGGGACTGAGTCGCGGACCACCCTGTCCCACTGCGCGCCCTACACAGCCCTTGCAGGCTGGTCACGGACCACGAGGAGAGCGCAGGAAAGATCCAGGACATGACGGCTCGAGAGCGCAGGACACCAGTCCACCTGCAGCCACTCCAACCCGGAAAAGACGTCGTCCGAGGGAGTCCGACCCACAGGACCAGAAGGCTCAGGAGCGTAGAAGACGAGACGCAGGAACACACATCAGGACGAGGAGGAACATAGCGAGACATCAAAACATGGACCGGGACCTCAGGCGGAACACCAAGACATGAAGACATGGAAGAAGGCAGACAAGACGAGGAGCTCCATGGAGACAGAAGACCTTACAAACTCTGGCAGGCAGGAGCCTCCAGAGTGAAGTCACCACGATGCAAGGCCAAGAACAGACTGACGAAGCAGCCCTTTATAGGGCTAAAGCAGGAAGTCCAATAACAGGTGGGGCCAGCACACTTCCTGTGCCTGGCCCTTTAAATCTTGAAGAGAGGTGTACGCCGGCGCCTAAGGGAAGCAGGAAGCTGTGCAGGACCGCGGACAGCAGCCTGCATCGACACGCAAGACAGAAGAGGCAGGGCTGAGCCTGGACGCAGGCTCCGATGTCGGCAGTGGCACCAGCCGCTGCAGGAGGCCCCGGGGAGGCTCCAGCCGCTACTGCAACCCGGGGCTGCGGCCTTAGCGCCGCGAAGATGAAGACAGCGTCGGGGGCGGTCCCGAGCCCTGAAGAAGGCTGGAAAGTCCGCGGCTCCGGCCGCGGTGAAGAGGAAGATCTAGGGCAGCCTCTGGGCCGCGAAGGGCAGGCAAGACTGCGGCTCCAGCCACGTCGGGTGAAGAAACACTGCATGGGGTGAGTGTCTGCTCGCGGGGAGACCCGCGGGCAGCGAAATCATAACACCAAGATCTTAGCAAACAACCATTTATCTGTAGTTCTCACGATCCAGAGGGGAGTTCGTCAGGGATGCCCCTTGTCTCCATTACTGTACATTTTATCCATAGATCCGTTGCTCCGGAAGATAGATGGGTGTGGGAGAGTGAAAGGTTTTGGGGGCCCCACTCAAATACTTAAAATAGCTGCCTTTGCCAACGATTTACTAGTTTTCCTTACGCAGCCCAAGCCTTCGCTTTCAGCAGTCTTGGACATACTGCAACAATTTAGTCTCTTTGCAGGCCTCAAGATTAACTATGATAAATCTGAAGCTATTGACATTACAGGAGGCCTGTGCGACAGTTGGACTGGGAATTTTGGGCTGCGGTGGGTATCAGACACTATGCACTATATGGGCATCAAAATCCCGGTGCAAGTAAATAAGTTATATAGGCCGAATATTCAACCCCTCCTGGATTACACGTTGGCCTCCCTGAAGCGGTGGACTCCTTTACCCCTCTCGTTAATAGGACGTATACACCTCTTTAAGATGGTTCTCATACCTAAGTGGATTTATACCCTTCAGATGGCTCCTCTCTGGATAAAAAAAAAAGACCATAATACTCTCCGTAAGGCTTTTCGATCCTTTTTGTGGAGGGGGAAACATGCTCTCTTACCTTTGGAGGTGTTGACCAGATCGGTGGAGAGCGGGGGGTTGGGATGCCCAGATCTGGCAGTGTACAACTGCTCTCTCCGATATATTAAAGATTGGCTTTTTTCCACCTCCACTGTTACCCCCTATGATTATCTATTGGAATGGTATGGGGTAAAGTCGCTCAATCCATTACTGCAACTTGATGCTCAGATGCTCCCTAATCACATTAAGAATCAGGTCCTGCTGTGTACGTGTCAGAAAGCCTGGATTATGTTTTGCAGGAAGGGACGGGTGACCCACAGTCTCACTCCCTTGATTAGGATTACTACTCATGACCTATTTCCTTCGGGAAAAGGGAAAGGCGTTTTTTTTACAGGTGGCATCAAAAAGGTCTTACCCTTATTTCAGATTTATATGATAAAGTAATGGGGGATTTATTTCCTTTTCAAACACTGCAACAACGGTTTATGATCCCTGAAACAGACCAATTTGCCTATCTACAGGTCATGCATTTTATACAGAATACACAACCACAACTGAGGGAGACCCCAGAGGTAAGAAATATAAGGGATATTTTACAAATAGGAAAGACTAAAAAACCTACCATATCTTACTACTGTAAAGAAGTGAAAAACCTTGAGGATTCCAAACCTATGGAAATAGCATATGCTAAATGGTTATCTTGGGAACTTTTTTCACTCTCTTTGACCGAATTTGGGCAATGTTTTCAAGAATTACCTGGAATATCTGAGAATGTTATATTGAGGGAAATTCAATACAAATTTCTTTGGCAAAGCTATACCACACCCATAAGGGCGAAACAAATGCGCATTGCACAGTCTGACCACTGCCTCAAATGTGCATCCGCAGCTAGTAATTGTTATCATTGTTTTTGGGACTGTGCGGTAATTTCTCGCTTTTGGGCACGAATCAGTTCCATTTGTGCCATCTATTTACATAAGGTTTTACCGCTTAACCCTAATCTTTGGCTGTTTGGTATAGCTGACCCACTTCACTATTCTTTAACCCGACATGAAGGCCTCTTTATAAAAAAAGGCAGGGTTGTGGGAAAACAGATCATACTGTCTCATTGGGTGCAACCCCAGGCTCCCAGTTATGATCATTGGTTTAAAAAAAATGCTGCGTCTTTGCTCCATGGAGCATGCCCTTATTACAAACGCAACGCCAAAGAGAATTGTTGAGACTCCCCTAGTTTGGGCGGGTTTTATTGCTTACCTCACACCAAGAGTTGGACTTATAAGAGATCCGTGGTGCCCACCAAAGGATGATGACATTGGCGAATTATGATCTTTTACCGATAGCTGCCCAAGACTACACAGGATATTTAATTGGGATTTCCCTGAAGACCAGACCACTTCTACCCATAGACTTTTCTCTTTTATTTCACGGACAACTGATGCAAAAGGGGGGGGGAGGGAGGGATTGGGGCAGGGGGGAGGGTTTTTGTTTCTATATAAACAAACTTCCATACATATGTCAGTTTCATGTTGTTGATGTTCACTGTTTCATTGAATAAATAAAGTTTAAAAAAAAACAAAAAAAAAACCCAACGGCCCTACCAGATTCCTGAAGCCAGGAGGCAGGTTGTAGAAACTGAGGTGAAAGAAATGCTTCGACTTGGGGTAATAGAGGAATACAATAGTGATTGGTCCTCGCCTATTGTACTGGGATCTAAACCGGATGGTAGTATCCGGTTCTGTATTGACTTCTGGAAGGTCGATGAGGCTTCAAAGCTGGACGCTTACTCGATGCCCTGCATGAATGAACACATTGAACATTTGGGAACTTCCCAGTTCATCTCCAAAGAGATACTGGCAAGTTCCCCTTACACCAACTGCAAAGGAAAAGACGGCTTTCTCAACACCGGGAGGACACTTCCAGTCCTGCCATTTGGACTGCATGGGGCTCCAGCTACCTTCTAGTGCTTGGTAGACCACTTGATACGCCCACAACAGGGTTATGCAGAGGCCTATCTTGACGACATCGTCATTTACAGTGGAGACTGGGAGACACACCTAAGGCAATTACAGGCAGTACTTACTAGTCTATGAAGGGCTTGACTGACAGCCAACCCCAAGAATGTAAATTAGGGGGCCAAGAAGTACAATATCTGGGATACTCCCTTGGGAGAGAAAAAGTCCACCCGCAGGCGCGGAAAATAGAAGCAATTACCCGAGTACCAATCCCACAGACAAAGAGTAAGGTGAGAGCCTTTATAGGTCTCATCGGTTACTATCGATGGTTCATACCAAACGTTTCAGAAAAAGCGTAACACCTCACACGCCTATTACAAAAGAGAGCCCCAGAGAAGGTTAGATGGTCTGCAGAGGCAGAGGAATCCTTCCAGGGTTTAAAGAAAGCCATATAACCCTTCTCTGCGAAAGGCCTTGCCTCATCTCGTCTCTGCCGGGGTTCGCGCGGTCGGCACAGCCCATTCGGGGCAAGAGCCCGCTCACCCCCGAGGGTGAGCCGTGCAGAGCAAGCAGCAAATTTGGAAAAAAAAATCCCAAGGCAAACGAGAAGGCAGGAACCCAGCGGTGAGTCTTGCCGCGCCCCTGCTACCTTAGCCGGCCTATCAGGAGCCGACTGAGGACCCTTTAAAATCTGCAGCGACTCCTGCGGTGTTGCGGGCCCGAAGGATCGCGACCTAAGGGGCCTGCCCCTTAGTGTGCCCCTTTGTGAGCCCCAGGACAGAGGCTCCCTCGCCTGCCACCACTCCCTTATACTACTTCATCCGAGCCTTCACCCAGCATTCTCCAGCTTCCATCTTTTCATCCAGCCTCTTTCAGCCTCGGCCAGCATTCATCCAGCAGTCTTCCAGTCCTAGCCGCACTCATCCAGCTCTGCCACCTTCTGCCAGCATCCACCAGCACTCATCCAGCATTCACCAGCATCTACCATCATCTACCCGCATCCAGCTTTCATCCAGCACTCATCCAGCATTCATCCAGTATTCATCCAGCAGTCTTCCAGCATTCATCCAGCAGTCTTCCAGTCTTTGCCACACTCATCCAGCTCATCCAGCTTCTGCCAGCATCCACCAGCCTCACCCAGGACTCATCCAGCATTCGCCAGCATCTACCATCATCTACCCTCATCCAGCTTTCATCCAGCACTCATTCAACATTCATCCAGCATTCATCCAGCAGTCTTCCAGCAGTCTTCCAGCCGTCTTCCAGTCTTTGCCGCACTCATCCAGCTCTGCCAGCTTCTGCCAGCATCCACCAGCCTCACCCAGCACTCATCCAGCATTCTTCCAGCCTTTGCCAGCATCTATCAGCATCTCATTTGCCAGCATCTGCCAGACCGACATGTATTCAATTCTCTCAAGCAACCATCAACATGCTCAACCTACGCTTCATCATAAAGACACGCTCCCAATACCCAACCCACTCCTAGTTTTCCAGCACAAGCACCTTACCGCTCCCGCTCAGACTCCAGACAACCTCAACAGACAAAAAAAACATTCAACTCTCTCAGACAGCTCCCTACACACAAGCAATTCCCAACTCTCCCATCCAATCACCAGCAGTCATCTCCAAGACCGACTCAAAGACAGGAGACTCAAAGACCACTATCTACAGCTCATACACACAAGAACCCTCCTTTTCTACACCATCCGAGAAGGCACTATGCAAACCTACCCCATCCCTATCATTTATCATCACCACACCCACCACTCAAAGCTTTCACAATGAACCCCGAGCCATACTACGAGATCACTCATCCCAATCATGATTTCACCCCTCACCCAGCTATTAGGACTCACCATATTCTCTCTAACCCTCTTCAACGCTCAGTCCCTTACAAAGAAAACCCACATCCTTAACGATTATCTGCTGGACTCCAAACCAGACGTCTGTGCTATCATGGAAACCTGGTTAAAAAGTTCCGACACTCCCCTGATAAACCAATTACCGATACGCCTCCATGACTTTTTCTCAATCCCAAGACACAAAAAAAGAGGAGGCGGTCTGCTCCTAGCCACCAAAAAAGAACTCAATCTCAGCCAGCAACCAGTCAAGATCTCCTCCAAAAAACTGGAACTAGGTCTGTTCAAGTCAAAACATATTCAAATTCTTCTAGTATACGCTCCGCCAGGATTACTGGACACCGATGCCTCCCCCCTCATAGAAACCATTGCCAAACACATCATCACAGATTCACCAGCTATGATACTGGGAGACTTCAATCTGCATGTTGACGCCTCACCGCTCTCTCCCAATTGTGAAACCTTCCTCACCACACTCTGGGCTATGGGCTTTGAACAAATTATCAATAAACCCACCCATAAAGCAGGACACATGCTCGACCTCATCTTCATAAACTCAAACCTATCATACAATAACATTCCAGACTGCACCCCCTTCCCCTGGTCTGACCATTCCCTGATATCAGCTACCCTCACGACTCAAGGAAAACCTATCCAGCCTCAACCTCATTCTACCATCCACTTCAGGAAACCATGTGCCTCCGACATTCTCAGTGAATATCTATCCAAGGAACTCCCTAACCTGGATATCTCCAACCCCAACTCAGCCCTTCCATCCTGGCGCAATATCACGGAGTCAATAGCCAATAAACTTTGCCCCAAAGCGACGAAAATCATCAATTGGACACAAAAAAGGAAACAACCCTGGTTCTCACCAGAACTTAAACGGATGAAGCAAGACCTCAGACACAAGGAAGGCACATGGCGTAAGACCCCCAATACCACAACACTATCCGATTATAAACGCACCCTCCATCTCTACAAGATCTCTCTTTTACAAACAAAAAAAGACTTTTATGCCAGCAGAATTCATGATATACAATATGATGCCAGGGCCCTGTTCTCCTATGTATCCCAACTCACAAAACCCTCTGCCCCTACCATCCCAGGCGACCAGGCTCAATCCAAAGCAAATGAGCGAAGGCCCCGAAGACGGTGGTCCGGGCCGCAATGGCGCGGGGGCAGCGGCGGCCTCCTGGCCACTTGGGAAGAACGTGGGCGGCACTCGGCCGCGAGGGCAAGGCCTCCAAGGGCGGCTCCATGCAGCGGAAGTCGGCAGCCTAGCCGCGTAGGAGAAGGCAGCGCAAGGTAAGAGGCCTGCTCGCGGGGGAAACTCCACGGGCAGGAATCATAACAGCATGGTGACGGATGTAGTGATTAAGTTGTACAAAATGTACCCATCTACAAAGAGGCAGCATGGGGAGTGTTCCCAGGATGCACTTTCACTTTGACCACGAATGCTGATGTTCAGCACTACTCAAAGTTAGCTGGGTAAGCCTGGTTGGAAAAATACTTGTCCTAGTGTTACCCAGATAACATTATCCAGGTATATTCAGCAAACACTTATCTGGATATGTTCTGTTGTTATCCAGGTAAATTTACCCAATAACTTGACCCAGGAGACATTCCCACTCACTGAATATTGATTTCTAAGTTTCTAGAGTGCTGCCATGATGTGCATATATTAAGGCAGATTGGGCTGTATGACTACATGCACAAATGGAAAGTCTTAGACGTACTAGATAACTGTATATCCCAGTGGCTTCTTCCTACCTGTCTTTGAGGTATGCACCCTCAATCTGATTCTTAGTTGTTTCTTCTTATGCTATAAAGCATTTTTTGCTGCCATTTCTTCATCCTCAGAACCTGTCTGAACAGTGTATAATGCAGCTCACCATTTCACCCAGAGTGTTTTTGAGCAAGTCTTTGCCCTATTGAAGATAATGTTCTGTTGCCTAAAGTACACCAGTAACTTCTTAGAATCAATAGGCAAGGTGTAGGCCGTTTAGCATAATGTTGCTGAGAGATATTGCTAGCCTCTAATCGAGGCTTGAACATCAAATCAGCAAGCTCAGTCTCAAGAGATATCAACTGTGTGACCAGAAGACTCCACACAATCTGTACTTCAGGTGAATTCTCAACAAAGGTATAAAGTTCCTATAGTACAGGAATTATCTTCCTGGGGAAGCTTGGAAGCTTCTGAGGTAAGATAATATTCTGTTTTCTTTGCTTTGCTTTTCTTCAAAGGCCTTGGTAGAGTTAAAACAGGAGACCGAATCATTTTTTTTAGGTGAGATGATCACTCATCCACCATATTATTTACCTGTCAGTCTGAACTTGTAGCTATTGGACTAAGAAATTGAGGTCCTGATGACAGAGAAAGAGAAATGATTGAAGGTGACAAGCTGTGCAAGTCCTGCAAAGAACATCTGCAAGGGATGTGAGGTACAAATCATGAGACAAGCATGAGAATGAACATGGTAGATGCACATAAGTGACAGGGAAGGGGCTGTCCCTAGGAAACAACCACTTTGGGCCATGTGCTTTGCAGAGTCCCATACTTTGATATCACATCAGCAATCAATGTTCCCACTAACCCAGTGTTTCTCAACCAAAGTGCCATTGTACACTGGTGTGCTGATCACAGCAAAAGTCCTGGTTAAATACTCTCCATCCTCTCCAACTGGATCTTCTTCCCATCCTGGTTGTGATCTTCTCCCTAACCTAGCTGGTTAGTAGCACAGTTCAAAGTCAAACTGATTGACGAAGAGAGATCATCTGGTCTGCCCAGGGGTTGAGTTGTTGTGCTTGTTGCAGATACTCCAGGCTTTTGGGATCAAAGTAGATTGTGATCTGATGCTTGCCTCCTTCGAGGAGGTGTTGCTATTCTTCCAGTGCCAATTTTACTGCAAGAAGCTCCCGATCCCCGATTGTGTAATTCCTCTCTGCCGGGGAAAACTTCCTGGAAAAGAAGGAACAAGGCAGGAGAAGCCCTTGGATGCTGTGTTGGCTGAGGACAGCCCCTATCCTGAGGATACAAGCATCTACCTCAAGAACAAAGGGTTGATCGGGGTCTGGGCAGGGTCCTTGAGAATATGCTTGTTTCAGAGCCTGGAAGGCGTTAATGGCTACTGCGGGACAGCTCCAGGTGTTCGCATCCCTTTTGGTTAGGGCATTAAGAGGAGCTGCAAGGGTGGAATATCCAGCTATAAATTGTCTAAAGTAGTTAGTGAAGCCTAGAAAATGCTGTAGCACCTGAGGACATACTGGCCAGAGCAAGTCAAAGATGCCTTTCTGTTTTGCAGGATCCATATGGAAGCTGGTGCTAGAGATGATATTTCCCCAAAATAGAGGTTGTTCTTGATCAAAGAGGCATTTCTCCAGCTTAGTATAGAGGTGATGTTTGCGTAATCTCTGCAGAACCTGTTTAATATGCGTCTGGTGATGGTGCAGGCAGAAATTGGAAATTAATTATAAATGCAGAATTTTTCATTGTGGGTGGAGGGGACTGGGAGGGAGGGGCGCAAGGCTTTAAGGTTCGCCTAGAGCAATGTATACCCTTGCACTGGCCCGTAAAGAGCTTGCTACACACAGACCCCTATCATTACCCATCCCCTACTTTTCCAGGGACAAATACTAGGGAAACACGGGGGGGCGGGGGAGGCAGGTAGTAGGGTTCCTGCGAGTGTGGCAGGGTTGCCAGCTTCCTAGAAATATCACTGACAATCTGCTACTCCTCTGGGAACTCTGACCCCCTGCTTTCTGTTGCGTCCGTCGGACTCAGACGGCTTCGTCCCACATGCCTCACCTCAATATTCGCTTTCTCCACCAACCTCGGGAAAATGGCGACCGCCGCATCTGCTTGCCGCACTCCCCGGCATCCCCGGAGCGGCAATGGCAAAGCATTCCACCATGATTCACCTGAGGGCCTCCTAGGGTGCGCGCGCACGCACGCGCTACCCATGTCTTTATTCCAACAATGGCGCGAACCTCGGGGGCGTCCCCCTCGAGTGACGTCACAACATCCGGGTATTTAGGTTGCTCATTTGCTGACTGACTTTGAGTTAGCAAGGACTGGATTCGTCCGGTCTAAGCTGCTCTGATGCTTCTCGCTGCTGCTGGAAGCTCTCTCTACCCTCCAGGGTTCTACTAACTTGGATACCCGCTCCTCGGGGGCCCTATGCTTCTTTCCAGGTGCCTATCCAGTATCCAGGTACTCGCTCCTCGAGGGCCTGAGTTGTCTACCTTAGTGCCTACTACCAATACTTCTACCTGCTGGGAACTCCACCATTACAGCTAGAAGAGTTGTGAGTAATCTAACATCTAGCAGTCTGTCTCACCTACAGCTCCTCATTGGAAATCTGCACCGGAGCTCCCTATACCACCATTGTGGGCGTGGCCATCACTGCAGCACCTAAGAATCCACCAAACACTGCAGCACCAAATCCACCAAACACCTTGTTACGGCGGTTACTACCCCAAACCAAATGTACCTGATACTTCACTCTCGACGCATATCCAGCATGGCTCTCTACTTCAACGGCATGGGAGAAAGACTGATACATCACGAATTTCCAGCATAGCTCTCTGCTTCAACGGCAGGGGAAAAGAAAAACTGATACTTCACGCATATCCAGCATAACTTCAACGGCAGGGGGAGAAGAAAAAAGGATTCACACTCACAAAGCGGGGAGTAGCTGGCTTGTCACGGCGGTTACTACCCCAAAACCAAATGTGCCTGATACTTCACTTTCGATGCATATCCAGCATAGCTCTCTGCTTCAACGGCAGGGGAGAAGAAAAAAACTGATACCTCACGCATATCCAGCATAGCTCCCTGCTTCAACGGCAGGGGAGAAGATAAACAACCAATAAGGGCTGTATAACATAATCTGGGTAAAAACAAATAAGCATGGGTGTAGCTTGCTTATTGCGGCGGTTACTCTACTCCTACTACCTCTAACTAATCAAGCTAGATATTCACTTGGATGCAGCTCCTCCACCGCTCTCTACATTAATGGCGGGGGTGGAAGGGAATTAGAACCAAGAGCTAAGAGAAACAGATAAGTATGGGAGAAGAAATGAGGGAAGCTTGCTGGGCAGACTGGATGGGCCATTTGGTCTTCTTCTGCCGTCATTTCTATGTTTCTATGTAAACCATAACACTTTTCCCTTTCCCAGAGGCGATTCTATAATGAGGCAGAGTGAGGTGGCCACTTCAGGAGGCAAAATTTTGTAGCGGCATAAAGTGCCCTCCAAAATTCTCAGTGGCCGCCTCCCCCTACCTTTTGATACATTTTTAGCTAAACGTTGGTGGGGTTCCAACCCCCTGCCGGCGAAGGAAACAGGAATATCAGGAAGCCAAATGGAGGGTTAAAATGTCCAGCGCAGCAGCACATCTGCTAACTAGCCTGAAGGAGCTGTGGTTTTACTCCACAGCCTACAGTGATGCTACACATCGAGAAATTGCCTGAGCGCTTCCTCTTTCCCTCCTGCAACAACAACCCATGCCTCGAGTCTCCTACTTCAACCTTTGGCCCGCGGCGCACAATTAAAGGTCACCTACACCTCTCCCTCCCTCCCTCGGCGCAAAATTAAAAGCTGCCGGTACCTCTCCTCCCTCCTGTGGCACACGAAAAAAGGCCCATTCGGACCGTCAGTATCTTCCCTCCCACCTATTGTGCAACAAAGGAAGGCCCCGCGAGGACGTCGACACCTCCTCTCCTGCCGCGGTGAATAAAGAAAGGCCCAGCAGAGCTGTTGACACCTCTTCCTGCTGCTGCAATGCCTAAAGAAAGGCTCAGCGGGGTGTCGTCTGAAGCAGAGGCTCCAGCCTGAGAGTGCCAGTGAGCGAGAGAGAGAGAGAGAGAACATCAGTGAGTGAGAGGCAGCGTGTGAGTGTGGGTACGAGAGGGAAAATCTGAGACAACTTGCTTGTGTGAAAGGGAGAGAATGCCAGTGAGTGAGAGCTTGTGTGTGATAGAGAGAGAGCTTTGTGTGTGTGTGTGTGTGTGTGGTGTGTGTGGGAGAGAGAGTGAATGAGATAGACAAGTGCTTGTGTGTGTTAGAGATGGAGAGAGCTCCAGTAAGTGAGAGACAGCTTGTATGTGTGTGAGAGGGAGAGTGTGAGACACCGTGTGTGTGTGTGTGTGTGTGTGTGTGTGTGAGAGAGAAAGAGAGAGAGTGCCAGTGAGTGAGAGAGAGTTTGTGTGTGAGAGTGAGTGTGAGACAGCTTTTGTGCATGTGACAGTGAGGGAGAGAGCACCAGTGAGTAAGAGAGAGCTTGTGTGTGAGAGAGACAGGGTGAGAGAGCCTGTGCATCTGAAAGTGAGGGAGAGAGAGCCAATGAATGTAAGAGAGCCTATGTGTGAGAGAGGAAGAGAGAGCCTGTGTGTAAGAGAGCATTTGCTTGTGTGTGTGAGAGGGTGTGAGAGCAAACAAACGTGAATGGTAGAAATTAAGTATATGGAGAGAAAGAGGATAAAGTATGCATCCTCTCCCTTCCCAACTAGTCCACGACAATCTCAGGGTAAATGGAAATCAAAAGTTTCCAGGTATGGAAAGTGCAGGATAATTTTTAGACTTGTTTTAAATATTGGACTTTATTTGATGTATCTGCTGTTTTGAAATATTTTATTGGTGTTTGGAAAATTTAAATAAATGTTTATATGAGTTAATTATTGGAATTTATTTTATTTGACTCCTATTTTGAAACAGTTATTCTTATTAGTATGGTTTTCCTATTATGATGTTTTATATTTCATGGTTTTATTGTTTGTTTTGTGGGGAATGGTGACATTTCTGTTTTTCCATTCTTGAACATTATACAGTATCTGACTTGTTGCAATTTCCAACTGCGCGTTTCTGTTTATACTTTATGATCACTTTTTTCTGTCTGTGTGCTGCATGTGTGACTGAGGTGAGGTATTTTACTAGCAGATAATTTCTGTGTAGGGATCTATGGCAGCCTGTCTTGTTTTGCTTTTCTAATAGGTGGGGAATTGGTGTTTATAATCTGGAGTAATATCTGCAGTGTTGCCTTTTCTTAGGTAGGGTTTTTACCGTTTGAGTGCTGGCAGTTAATGCCGTTTTGATTCAGGAGGGTTTACTCTATTATGATTCAGTTAACTCATGGCTTTCTGAGGACAATGCCCACACCCAACACACATTACAATAGCCTAACACCATATGCATTCCAAGTGTGTTTTTTGCTTTTTTTTTTTTGCAGGATTTTCTGTTTGGCACACAGTAATGCATGTAAAAATAATATATATGTTGATGTGATAGCTTTACCTCAGAAGCCTGTATTTTGAAAGTCCTTTTTCGTATAAAATGAGTTTTTATAAATGCAGCATTTGTAATTGTGGGTGGTGTGGGCTCAAGGCTGTACAGGGCCTAGTCTGCCTTGTGCCCTTGCAACAACTCGGAGAGAGAGAGAGCGCCACACACAGACCACCATCTCTCACTTCCCCAGGGGGGGGGGGGGGAAATGCTGGGGAACGGTGGGAGGCAGTTCTTAGGGTTCCTGGGAGTATGGCGGGTTTGCCAGCTTCCTAGAAACACTCCGACCCCTCTCCCCCCCCCCCTTCTTTCCCCCTTCTGCAACATTTTAAATCACTAAGAGGGCCGGACTGCATAGAGACTCCCCTCTTGATGATTTGACCTGTGCCGTTCCCTGGCGGGGTAAGGTGGGGCTGGGGGAGCGCCGTCTCCTCCCCCCCCCCCCCCCGCCTCCGGAGCCGCCCCTGCCCTTTCCGCAGCATTTCAAATCACTGAATGGGCCAGACTACAAAGAGATCCCCTCCCCCTTGCCCCTTTTTGATGATTTGACCTGTACCATTCCTTGGGGGGGTGGGGAGGAGGGCACAACGGGAGCGCCATCTCATCGCTCGTCTCAGGCAGCAGGTTCCCCTTAATCTGCCCCTGGTGATTTGCAAGTTGAAAATCTCAGTTTTCTATTCTATGGCGCTAGGTGCCCGAAGATTAATCTGTTTACAAAAAAATGTAGAATTTCCTAAAAGTCTGGGTCCGGTTCCATTCCCTTAAGTTGGAGCCAATATCGCCGTCGGGGCACGCTGGGCGCGCCTTCCTCCTTCTGTGCTCCAGATGGGCATGATGGCTTCTGGTGAGGAAGGCATGAAGCCCATATCGAAAGGATAATGAGGAAAGGGGAAAAATTATGCATTTCCAGGACCAGGATGGGAGTGAGGTGGAGGGATGGTCTAAAATCTGCCTAAACCTCTCTTACACAAGGGTTGCAATGTGTGTAGCACCTCCACCAGAGCACATTCTAAAGGCAAGAGGCAAATGAGAGACCTTGGAGTTTTAATTGACAATCGTATGAATTTGAAAGCTTCTATCAACAAAACTACCAAAGACTGTTTTCACAAACTCCAAGTCTTGAAAAGGATAAGACCTCTCTTTCACTTGCAGGACTTTAGAACAATCCTTCAGGCATTAGTTTTCTCAAAGTTAGACTATTGCAATTCTATCCTACTAGGTCTCCCTTCCTCCTATACCAAACCGCTTCAGATGGTACAAAATGCGGCAGCACGAATATTAACAAACACCAGAAGAAGAGATCACATCTCCCCTATCCTAAAAAGCCTTCATTGGCTGCCAGTGCACTTCAGAATTCTCTACAAATCCATCTCCGTTATCTACAAAATCATTCATCAACATACTTCTATCGACCTGCAAATTCCTCTCCTCTTACACAATTCTTCAAGACCTACCAGAGATGCATATAGAGGTTCACTCCAGGTTCCTCCAACCAAAGCCGCTAGACATATTACCTTGAGGGATCGGGCCCTCTCTACCGCTGGTCCCCCTTTATGGAATTCCATCCCCCCAGACCTAAGACAGGAACCCTGCCTCCCAACCTTCAGGAAGAGACTTAAGACTTGGCTCTTCAAACAAGCTTTCCCGGACTCCAGCTAATGTCCTTCAACTTCAAGTTCTATAACACAACCAGCTCATTTAACTGTTCGTTGTAAATATTTAAAATGCTATTAACCTTTTCTTTTTCCTTCCTCTCCCAGTTTAAGCATCCCTGTTTTTTGTAACTGCTTTCTTCCGCACTACAGTTCCAGTTTGTTTTTTCTGTGCACCACTGTTTTAATGTAAACCAGCATGATGTGATTTTATCATGAATGCCGGTATATAAAAACCTTAAATAAAAATAAAATAAATAAATAGTTTTATTCCTCACAGCCATGATTTTACAAACCCCCTACATTTTGCAGAACTGAGTTCCAGGTGGGATATAATCTGTGTTTCAGTATCAGCTTTTTTCCCCCTGGAATAGTACTGGGATATTTGAATTGATAAATACGGGAACATTATTTGCACTGGAACAGAAAGCTCAACACACCATCCCTAAATGTGTCACTTTTGCAATCTACACCAGAAGTAAAAGCGACCCAGGGCCCACTGTATATATGTATACGCGGCACTGGATATACTGCAACTTTAAAATAAAAATAAAAAGTATGACACCCCCCTCCCCCCCCCCCGAAAAAGCATCAGAAACATAAAGACTGAATAATATATCTGTGGGATTCTGGAGTTGCAGGACTTTTTTATTGCATTTGTTCTTGAAGGGCTAATGCCAACTTCTTCCTTTCTGTTCCTAGATAATCTCTGTTCTGCAGCAGTGAGCATTGCTCCCGAATATGGAAACAGAAGCCTGATGTTCTTTAGTCACTTTACTGCAGGAGAGCATTGATTTTTTTCATTCTATGGCTCCCGCCAACAGAGAGACTTTTATCTCCATGCAGAAAACAGCCACAAATTCCCTTTTT
Organism: Rhinatrema bivittatum; assembly: GCF_901001135.1. Taxonomy (NCBI): domain Eukaryota; kingdom Metazoa; phylum Chordata; class Amphibia; order Gymnophiona; family Rhinatrematidae; genus Rhinatrema; species Rhinatrema bivittatum. Next base: position 795,156,804 of record NC_042616.1, on the reverse strand, counting down.
TTTAAACCTGTGTTACCGGAAGCCATGGGGGCTCTGATTCTGTGCTAAAACGGGTTGGCATTCCTAGCTCCCTTTGTTGTTTTGCTAACCTGTTGTTACCAGGGTAGTGATGATAGGATGCCCAGTGGGGTCGATGTTTGCAGTTCTGAGCTCCCCAGGACAGTGTCCCACCTAAATTAAAAAAAAAAAACCAAAACAAAGCTATATAACCTCCTCCTTGCCTTCCTCTCCCATGAGCACTGAAGCAGAAAGCAGGTCAGGAGGGAGCACAGATGGGGCATGCACCTGTCTTCTGCAAACGACCATTTAGGATAATATCGTCGCCTACAACAAAACACGACTCATTCTTTATTTATTTTTCCTTCTACTAAACGTCGTCATTTGAATGTGCATACCAAGCAATCCTGCCCGACGTTAGGGAGCCTGGTGTGCAGCTTTCGCAATAATGGTAAGATTGTTAGCTGGTAGGTGCTGTGGGCGGTAGCACTGGCTGGAATGACATTCTTAGTGTGAAGCATGCGGCTCTGTATTTTAAACCAGGGCTTTTTCTGCCCCTCCCTCCCTCCCTCTGCCCTACCACAACCACCGCTCCGGTGTTGTGAGCACTGATGGCTCCGGCTGCAGATGGGCCTTCACCCTTGCTTTGTCATCCAAACTGAAACTAATCGCAGTACTCAAAGGATTGGCAACTGACCCATGTCAGAAGGTCAATCATGTGTTTCAGAGTTTCATGGGCATTACGATCCAGTGATTTAGGGCCAGCTTTACTAAAGGGGACACCCCCCTCCCACTGTTTTTTCTATGTTTACTGTCTCCCTGGTCCTTTATTTTAATAAAAGTATCTGTGTTCCTAGTAACACGCAGGACTTCCTTCCCCCTCTCTGTACACATATTTTAGCATTTCCTTGCCTACCCTGGGTAAAGGAACATCAGAGAAAGGGAGCTTGTGTTCGGTGTATTGGTTTTAAATTAAAACAAAGCCATTTATTACCAGACAGAAAAAAATGTTGCTTTTGATATCTTAAAGATGATCTGAAAGCATTTTATGAAAAAAGAGACATTTAATTTATAATTTCCGACAGCAGGATCAGATAGCAAGAGGATTTGTGTTTTGTGTACGTGGAACCAGGGACTTTGCTGTTGTCTGGTGGCATGATTTCCTTCCTTGATCTAAAAGTAGAACAGAAATAAAATGGGAACCCTTTCTACCTTCAATTCTATTTTATGGTTTATAATTTTCATTGCATTTAAACAAAACAAAGATAGATTATTGTATAATAAGAGGCTAATGATATTTTGTACCCACAGGACCTGCAAACCAATTTTTCCTTTAGAAATCTGGCAACAGGCCCGTGCAAAGCATGCAGGGTAAAGCAGGAATTTCTAAGTGAAATCCACAGGCATATGTAAGTATGCGTGTAAATGTAAACATGATGAAGTACAAAAGTAGGTATCTAAATGTTACATAAGTATGCATGTAAATGTAAACATGATGAGTTACAAAAGTAGGTAACTAAATGTTACATAAGTATACATGTAAGTGTACATGCTGTGAGTTACATAAGAACATGTGTAAATGTACATGCGGTGAGTTACATAAATAGACATCTAAATGTTACATAAGTATGCGTGTAAATGTACATGCGGTGAGTTACGTAAGTACATGTGTAAATGTACATGCAGTGAGTTACATAAATAGGCATCTAAATGTTACATAAGTATGCGTGTAAATGTACATGCGCTGAATAACGTAATAATGCATGTAAATGTACATGCAGTGAGTTACGTAAGTACGTGTGTAAATGTACATGAGGTGAGTTACATAATTAGGCCTCTAAATGTTAAATAAGTATGCATGTAAATGTACACATGGTGAGGTATATCTGCTCAGGAGCAGTCCCCTCCCCAGGTGTACTGTAAATTTCTGGCAATTTTCAAAAGTGGACTTTATTCAGGCTAAAGTCTGCAGCCTGCACACCCTCCCTATCTGCAAATACACTACTCATAAGAAACATTAAACATACATTTTATTTTAAACCATACAGTAAAAGCACATTTTAATAAACATTCATATAAAAAGAAACAAGATTTTTTGTAAGTCACTTTCAAAAGTGTACCTGCAATTATTAAATGTCACTATTTGAAGACAAAACTTGTAGGGTCAGGGCCCTGCTATGCCCTGCAGGTGCTCTTGGTTCATTTCCCTGGAGAGATTTCTGCTCCTCTGGATGGCTAATGGTCATACTCGGGGTGATTGCGTGCTGTATTCCCAAGCAATCTCCAGCTAAGGACTGTCTTTGGACAATTCTATCCACCTACAAATCTGTTCACTTATTGATATTTAAATTCCCCACGGAAACTCCTTAAGAGTTTGCAGCCTGAATGCTAGGGGTGTGCAGTCCCTATATAATATATTTTTTCCCATATATATATAAATGGGAAAAAAATATATTATATATATATATATGCAAAAACACTCCCTACGGAGTGGAGTAAAATCACAATTACTGTATTACAAATTGCTCTTTTATTAGATTTATAGGAAAATAACAAAAACAACAGTTCTCAGTGCAGGTTCTTATGGCCTGGATTGGCCACTGTTGGAAACAGGATGCTGGGCTTGATGGACCCTTGGTCTGACCCAGTATGGCATGTTCTTATGTTCTTATGTAATCAATCATAAAATCTACATTAAACGTTCACATCTATATTTCACCAATTCACATCTCTATTACCTCACATCCAATAAAAAAACAATACTCATTCGTACACATACATGCTCAAACATTCATATTCATAACTTCTTTCTTTCCAAATCTACACGATCATAAATAGTTCTTTATACAAAACAATTCATACATATTTTTTCACATAAAACAGTCACTACTCAATGTTACACAACACGTTTTAGAATACAAAGTCCTTCATGTTTACATTGATATCTCCAAACAGAAATCACATAGAGGTAGATCTTTAAAATGTACGTGCGCGCTTACTTTTGTTCGCGCAACCGGCGCAAACAAAAGTACGCCGGATTTTATAAGATACGCGTGTAGCCGCATGTATCTTATAAAATCCGGGGTCGGCGAGCGCAAGGCTGCGCAAAATCGGCAGCCTGTGGGTGCTGAGCCGCGCAGCCTGCCTCCGTTCCCTCCAAGGCCGCTCCAAAATCGGAGCGGCCTCGGAGGGAACTTTCCTTCCGCGTCCCCCCACCTTCCTCTCCCTTCCCCTATCTAACCCACCTCCCAGCCCTACCTAAATCCCCCCCTACCTTTGCTGTACAAGTTACGCCTGCTTGAGGTAGGCGTAACTGGTGCGTGCCGCCTCGGCATCCCCCGGCACAGGCCGCAGTGCCAGGGGACTCAGGAGCGCCCTCCCGGCCCGCCCCTGAACCGTCGCCATGCCCTGGTCCCGCCTCGGACCACCCCCTGACCCCCGGACACGCCCCCGGACACACCCCGGCTGGCCGACATGCCCCTGACACGCCCCTCGCGCCCCTTTTACAAAGCCCCGGGACTTACACGCGTCCCGGGGCTTTGCGCGCGCCGGCGGCCTATGCAAAATAGGCCGCCAGCGCGCGAGTGCCCTGCGCGCGTGAATCCGGGAGGATTTACACGCGCAGGGCTTTTAAGATCTACCCCATAGTGTTCATTTAATTATTTAAATACCAATATTTTATCATACCAAAACATTCATGTAATCTTGTTCATTAAACTTGTTCTTTAAATTTAAGAGTTTAGTTTAGTGGTTTTTTGTTAATATTAATAGATTAATAGAAAGATCATGATTAATAGGGATTAACAGAAAGATCATGAGTTCAGCTGCAGAGGATCATAGGATGGTTTCTCCATTATTGAAGTATTGAAAAAATATTGTGTGATTTCTGCTTTGAGGTATTTACCTCAAAGGTATTTACCTCAAAGGTATTTTGAGGTATTTACCTCAAAGCTACCCGGCGCGCACATATGTATACTCGATTTTATAACATGCCTCACGCATGTTATAAAATCCAGGGTCGACGTGCGCAAATCGGCCTTGGAGGGAACTTTTTTTTCGGCCCCCCCTCCACCTTCCCCTCCCTTCCTCTATCTAACCCACCCTCCAGCCTTAACTAAATACCCCCTACCTTTGTTCCAAAAGTTATGCCTGCCTGAAGCAGGTGTAACTTGTGTGCACCAGCCGGCTGCCGGCGCACCATGCCCCGGCACAGGCCACTGTGCCAGAGCACTCGGCCCTGCCCCAGACCGCGGCCACGCCCCAGACCGCCCCTTTTTCGAAACCCTGGGACATACGCGCGTCATGGGGCTTGCGCACGCCGCCAAGCCTATGCAGAATAGGCTCGGAGCGCGCAGGAGTAGGTTTTCGGAGGTTACGCGCATTTCTTACGCGCGTAACCCTTTGAAAATCCACCCCAATGTTTTCAGAACAAAAGGAAAGGAAAATCAGTGAAACAAAATAAGAAATGTTCTATTTTATTTCAAACAAATACACATCCCTACTGAACTGAATGCTGCTCAACCATTTCTAATTCAAGTATGAGGTACACAAATATGAAATATACTTTCCACTTTAGATAGTTTTTAACAGATGACTGAATTATCAACATATATGAAAGAAGAGCATACCAACGGTAGCTAAGATTGAAGTTTCAAACTTACGCTAATTCATCCTTTTTTTGTGACTTTTACTGTTGCGAAACACCGCTCTTACCTCCAGTCCAGGCTGCCAACCCTCAGCCCCAATGCCGCCAGAAGACTTCAGCGCAGCCACGCAGTAGGCTGCCATGCTCCTCTGCTCCTGACACGATATGCAGCAGCTCTTCCTCCGGCTTCCTCTAGATGCATGAACACCCAATGGCTACAAACCTAAAGGGTCCACAGCAGGAAATCTCCCGTGACGCCCACAGATAACCTCACAGGCCCCGGCCTAGAGAAGGCCTCTGTGTTCCTTTAATCCTCACCTTGACAACAGGTCTCCTATAGCTTATAGTGTGAGTTACCTCAGTGTTCCTCCTGCATTCCTAGTTCCTGGTCTTCGTTTTCTTCAGTTTCTGGTCTTCATTGTCTTCAGTCCCTGGTCTTCATCCTCTTCATTTCCTGGCCTTTGTCTTGTCCTCAGTCTTTGTCTTCAGATTCTCTTCAGTTCTTGTGGTCAGCCCTTCTGTGTTCCACGTCTCCCTGCCTCTTCACCTGGTTGCTCCATGCCCTCCTGCCCCACCTATCCATCCCGTCTTCCCTTGGATGGATTTCTCAGTTTTGACCTCGGCCTGCTTCTTGGATTCTGCTTGAACTTTGCCTGCCACCAACTTGTCACCTGACTACTGGGTATTATTGACTTCTCCCTGCCACTGACCTTGGACTGCCTTCTGACCATCTTTGAATGCCTCCTGCCTTGACCCAAGCCTGCCTTTGACTTTGCCTGCTCATCCCAGCCTCTTCGATGGTACTTTTGTTCTTTAGCAGAGACCCCCACCTTAAGATCTGCTGGCTCCAGCACCTAAGGGGAATGAGGGCTGATATAGGCGAAGCTCCAGCTGGGCTTCTGACTCACCTGACTGATGCTGAGGAGCTGCAGGGCTCCTCCCTGTATGTTGTGCCAGCTGCACCTCGGTCCAAGGGTCCAGGCCTTCAACAGATACCATGTGCCCAATATATGTACATGGAGTTTTTCTGTATAAAAATAAAGGAAAACAAAAGAGAATTGTAGGATTAACAGTATATTCCATGTCTATGGGATAATAGATTAGTAAAGCAAGAACTTAAAGGGCAGTTTTCCAAAAGGATCCAGCCAGCTAACCTTGAAATTTGCTGGCTATATCCCTAGGTTTCAAAATTGTCCTCTTTTTGATTTCACAGAGTAGCTGCATTTGGCCACTTTTAAAACAGATATTCCCAAGGGAGCGTGTTTGGGTCAGGGGTGAAAACCACATTTGTAGAAGCAAACCCCATCAGCACAAACAGCAGGAACAAAAGTAAATGGTAGAGTTGCCAACTGACTCCAGATTTGCCTGACAGGCTTGATCCAGTTCTGGGTTTGACTCATTGCAATGCAGGGATTTGTACTTCTGATCTTCCATTGCATTTGTAAAGAAAGCAAGGTTACAAGTCGCTGCATACAATGGAGTAAACCCAGGATTGGATCAACCCTTTCAGGTGAACCTGAAGCCAGTTGGCAACTATAGTACATGGGTACTTTTGTTCCCACATACCATTAACTAAGTTTCAAAGAGATATTACCTGTGTACAGAACAACATAAGAAGTTGTCATACTGGGTCAGAACAAGGGTTCATCATGCCCAGTGTAAACCCTTTTTGGAGTGTTGTTGCTCCATAGGGTACACAGCTAATTTATATCTTCAAGGGCTGCTCCAGCTAACCAATCTGTCCCACACTGACTCCTAATCCCGGGGGGGGGGGGGGGCTCTTTTATGGGGGGAAGCTCTTGCTTATGGCCCAGACGATGAAAAAAGTTTGCCAGTGTGTGTCAGAACTGTAGTGCTTCTCATCATAATGTGTTTATGAGGGGGAGATAGAGCCTGTGAGAACATGGACCTGTAAATGAGAGAAGGAGTATGAGAGAAAATGAACGTGTTAGAGTGAGTGAGTGTGTGTGTGTGTGTGTGCATGAGAGATAGAAGACAGACGTTTGTGCAGCTCTGTCTCCTCCAATCCACGACTATCTCAGGGTGACTGGAAAACAAAAGATCCCAGATATGGAGAGCAGGATATTTTTTAAGCCTTATTATTTTTAATTATTTGGTGGTAATTTGATGTTTCTATTGTTTTGAAATATTTCATTTTTTAAATATATTAGAACATTGTTTAATTATTGGATGCTTTATTTATCAGATGTTTTGAAATATTTAATTGGTATTTGAGATTCAAATTTATGCAAGTTATATAGTCTAATGTCCTCCATGTGTTTTTAGGTTGCCAAATAAGACCCTGAATAGGCATAGAGCCCAACAGGAAGTGTATTTTTCAAACCAGTGACCATTTTATTAGCAAAGACATGTACACCACTGTTTGAAATAAAGTCAGAGTCTTAGGTAATCACATTCTGCAAGGAGAAGATAGCAAATAGCACAAAACATTGTAAATTACAGGAACAGCACATTCTGTGTAGACCTGTACATATATTGTTTGAAATGGCATCTACCTTATAAATGGGCTCTGACCGACGGCCCACAAATGCGCAGTAGAGAGCAGCTCTACCGCGCAGGCGCGGGCGAGAACATCGGTCAGAGCCGAGCGTGCCCGAAAAAAAAAATGGCGCTGGGGCCGCAGGAGCGGCGGCGGCGGTGAGAAGTAGGAGCGGCAGCAGCGAGGAGCAGGAACAGCGGCGGCAAGAAGCAGGAGTGGGAGGAGCAGTAGCGGCGGCAGCGACGACGAGCAGGAGCAGGAGCGGGAGGTACCAGGAAGTGGACGGTTCTCCTACGCTCGGGATTGCCAGTCCTCTCTCCCCTCCTCCTGAAGCAAGGCGCAGGGAGGGAGGGAGAGAGGACTGGTGAAATGACATAAATTGTAAAGCAACAAAGCGACTTACTTTTCTTGCAGCCCTCCTCCGGAGACGGACATCGGCGGAGACGGACCGCGGCTCCCCTGCCTCCCGGGGGCAGCCGGCGGCGAAAGCGGCCCCGCCGGCGAAGATGGATGCCTGCACGGGCAAAAGCGGCCCCTGTGCGTGAAATTTGGCCGCTCAAGACGTGACGTCACATGCCGTGATGCCAAAAGTCATGATGTCATGCCTTGAGCGGCCCAATTGCACGCACAGGGGCCGCTTTCGCACGTGCAGGCATCCATCTTCGCCGGCAGCTGCCTCCGGGAGGCAGGGGAGCTGTGGTCCGTCTCTGCCGATGTCCGTCTCCGGAGGAGGGCTGCAAGAAAAGTAAGTCGCTTCGTTGCTACTTTTTTTTTTTTCCGCTTAACCTTTTAAGTGAAACATAGATTTTGCTTTCTTCACTATCATTTTCTATGTTGAGAAATATGCTTCTTGCTTTAGAGAAGTCTTTGCTACCCATTGTAAAAGAAATAGTAGGTGTTGTTGAGACAGAAGGGAATTTGATACTGCAATATGCTTTGGACCATTAATTTATCAAACATGGAAACTGAAAAAAAGCAAACATGAAAATCTGCTAATCGTAGCAGCTCGTTTGGAATAGTCGCTTTTTCGATTTTTTTTTTTTTCGCTTTTTCCGCTTTCATTGCTTCGGGAGGAGGGGAGAGAGGACTGGGGCTGCCCCGGAGACCAGCACCCATGGACGCGGCCAGGGCAGGTGAGCGGGGGCTGGGGGAAAGTTTGCCACCTACTCTTACCCCTGCCTCTAACGCAGGGGTAAGGGTAGGTGGTAAGTTAGCAGGTTAAACGTGTGGCAAAACGGCAGGGTAAAAAAGCGATAGTCGGGGCGCGCGTTACTGTATGGGAGGGAATAGCTAATTCGATTGTTTACATCTAATATACATGCCGCGGGCGGAAGGGGTTACCCGGTGATTTAAAGAGGCGGTAAGAATGGGTTAAAGGGGATAGTGTATCACGGGTTGGACTAACGCGGCCGAAAAGTGAGTAGAAAGCGGGTTAGGAGCGGGGTAACCGCGGCCGCACTTTACTGTATTGACCTGCTTGTTAGTCAGGGTGAGAATTTGTTTGCTTCCTAGAACTGTTTTTCAATACATTTCTCTCATAAATCCCTTTCCCTGTCATAGTTATGTAATTTAGGAGTTTGAATACTTTGATTTTTAGTGATATTTTACTGCAAAATTACCAGCAGTAGTCTGACTAATCTACTCAGTGATCATTTAAGTACCTTCACAGTAAGGGGTCTGGTAACCGTTTCAATTTCCTGGGCTGGCGGCTCAAGTTACATAGCTGCATTGTCTTCTCTTTTTTTTTCTGCCTCAGTTCACTTAAATGATAGCTTGCTCAAGCCTCCATCTCTTGGAGATGGAGGGGGGGGAGTTTCATGTCATATAAATACTAGTTGTTTTAAATGACCAAGAGACAGGTGGCAATTTGAGACATGAGCTTTCGAGGACAGAGTCCACTTTGTCAGATGCATAGTATTCACATTTATTTATTTAGACATTTTATATACCGTCGTTCCATGTATAGACCACAACGGTTTACAAAAGTGACATTCATAGCTCTAAATCAACAAACAAACAATGATTGGTTACAGAAGCTGCAGAAGTTGGTTCCACCAAGTTCAAAGGCCCCATTTCAGTCAACATTGTAGTATAAATGTTGCGGTCTCCACAGCTTCCCCCTTACTAGCTGTAATCAGGGCTCACCTCCGAGGCCGGGAACGCCGCCTCCGCGGCTCTGCTGAGTATTCAGGGCGTCCGCCATTGCTGGGCCGTCTCGCTGCCGCCCCGCGCGCACGCGGGGACGTGCGTTATGGACGTACGCTCACCGGAAGCCTGACCCCGCTTGAGCTGGCCACGCCACGCCCCAAGCCCGATATAACCGGCGCTCCTCAGTCCTCTCATGGCCTTGCAACGAGGGTCGCTACAGTGTGTAGTTCTTAGTTGCACTTCCGTTGTACTGCTTCAGCCACCGACCTCTGCTCGTTCCTGACTCTGCTTCTGCCTGCCGCCAGCCACCGACCTCTGCTCGTTCCTGACTCTGCTTCTGCCTGCCGCCAACCACCGACCTCTGCTCGTTCCTGACTCTGCCGCTGCCCGCCGCCTGCCTCAGTCCACGGCTCTTCAGCCGCAGCTGCTGCGCCCCTGTCCTCCGGACAGCGCCCTACGCAGGCCTGAGCTGGAACTACTGCCAGACTGTCTTGGGTCCTGATACCTTCTACTTCCTGCCAGGCTCTGGCCTACTCGCTGCTGGCTTCCCTATTGCACCCTGCAAGTTCCATTCAAGACATTACTGACTCTGACCCTGCTCCCGCTTGCTCTGTGCTCCCTGGCCTACTAGCTCTTGCTGCTGGACTCTGTGCGTACTCCTTGCCCGGGCCTTCCTAGAGAGACTGACACTGTGCATAAGTCCCAAGGGACTGGGACCCTAAGGGCTCCTCCTGGGGTGTTCCGGTTCCCGGGTGAAGAGCTAATCAGCACTCCCAAGTCCCAAGGTTCTGGGACCCTACGGGCTCCTCCTGGGGGGTTCCCAGTTCCCGGGTGAAGACCCTTACGTGTGTCTCCTAAGTCCCAAGGCTCCAGGACCCTACGGGCTCCTCCTGGGGGGTTCCTGGTTCCCGGGTGAAGATCTGTGCCTGTGGCTCCGCCTCCCGAGCTACTCTACCCAGGGTGGTTCGGCTCAAGGGTCCACTCTCGAACCGCAGCTTCCCAGACTGCAACAATAAATTATATAAGAAACATTGTTATATGAGTTTGATATCTTTGGTACCATGCTATTTTCATTGCGTGTTTAAGTATTTATCATTCAATAAATGTTTGGTATTAAGAACTATGTTCTCTCTCATATTTGGAAGCTGGAAAAGGAAGAAAGGTTCAGCTGTTTAGCAACTCAAGCAGAGGCACATGAATTGTGAGAATAATATACCTGTAGTTGGGATTCTTTTTCCCTATCTGCATTACCTTACATTTTTCCACATTACATTTCATCTGCCATTCAGTTGCCCATTTTCCTAGGCTCACATGGTCCTTTTGCATTTCCTCGCAACCCTCTGCTGTTTTAACATCTTTGAATAATTTTGTCATCTGCAAATTTGATCACTTGGCTGCTTATTCCTTTTTCCAGATCATTTAGAAATATGTTCAACAACAGCACTGGTCCCAGTACTGATCCTTGTGGTTCACCACTAATGACCTTTCTCCATTTGGAAAACCGACCATTTAGTCCTACCCTCTGTTTTTTGACCAGTTACCAGTCCATACTAGAACACTGCCTCCCCTTCCATTACTTTGAAATTTCCTGAGGAGTCTTTCCTAAAATCCAAATTCACTACATCAACTGGTTCATCTTTATCTACATGTTTGTTTACACTTTCAAAAAATTCCAAAAGATTGGTTAGACAAGGCGTCCCCTTGCTAAAACCATGTTGATTCTTCTCCATTAAGCCATGACAATCTATATGGACAATGATTTTCTCATTTTGCTGGGCACCAACATCAGGCTCACTGGTCTACAGCTTCCTGGCTCACCCCTGGAGCCCTTTTACAAAATCAGCATCATACTGGCCACCTTCTAGTCTTCAGGGACTGTGGCAGTTTGAAATAATAGGATACAGACTACTAGTAACAGGTTCATGTTTTAGTTCTGTTAGAAATCGGGAGGGGGGGGGGGGGAGGGAAGGGATGCCAACCTGCCCTAATGATCTGTCAATCTAATCTCTTACATCCTCTATTGTCACAGATATTTGTTTTAGTTGCTCAGAATCTTCACCATTAAAGAAAGTTTCAGGTTTGGGGATGTTCCCAACATGCAATCTTTTCCCAATGTGGACACTAGATACCGCAACACGCAGCTTTTGGCGACACAATGAAATTCTTTATTTTATTTACCAATAACAAAAATAATACACAATTATTTACATGTAATTAACTCAATAGCAAAATCAATGAGCAAGTTAAATCAATTTACAGGTAAAGAAAAGAGGGAAAACTCAGGTGGTAGGGTGAAGGCAAACATGGATGTTTTCTATGGTGGCTTTTAGTTTATGGAGTCCCAAACAACAGATTTAGACTTTATCTCTGTGGGTGTCATTGTGGATGTTCAAGGAAAAGAAAAGAATAAGCCTTCCGAATGTAGCCAGATTCTGCTAACGAAGTAAAAGTTCTGGTTGTGACAAAGAAATCTTTGAATGCTTATGTCACATACTTGCAGTTTTGATCTCTTCATGATAGACAATAGAGGAAAAGGTTCAGTTCTGATTCCAGCTTTCCGGATCCAAGGTTTCACACCAGCAGTGTGGACTGAGTTGCAGGCTGAACACTGCAGCTCTCTGTCTTTGATTCGGCCTGCAGCTCCAGCTTTTCCTGTGTCTGTAGTCGTGTCACCTCCGCTCCACAGACAGAATTTGGCAGCTCAGTGCTGTTAAATTAGTGAGCTTGGGGGTTTTAGTTCCCTAAAAACTAGGGTGCTTTGCCAAACCCACCAAAGACTCTGAGGCAGAAAAGAGAGAGAAAGTCTCCATGTTCTCTCCCTGCCTCCCTCTCTGTCTTCCAGCTGCATTCTGTGAGAGAGGACTCCTCTCACAGTTCTATACACAAGTCCTGCCTTATGAATGGTTCTCTCTCTCTCTCTGAAGAGATCCAGATTCTTGCTACTTTTTGAATTAACCTATATGTCCTATTAGGGGTATAAACAGGGGAAAGCAGACTCTAGTGCAGACTTTAGGCCTTGTGGAAACTAATCTGCTCAGGTTTTTAGAATATCCTTAACGAATGTGTATGATATGTGTATGTACTCTGCTTCAATTGTACTCAAATCTACCTTTTGAATATTCTTTAGGGATAGCCTGAAAATCCTAAGTGGATTTATGTCCACAAGAACTGGAAGTTGCCTCCCCCTGGGTATAAAAGCCCCTAAAGTGAGTGGCACATTGAAATCTAACATTCTTGATCACTTTGAAAACTGAAGAATGGATTGAATGCGATGAAGATGGCCCTAACTGCAGAAATCTTGACCAGACAATGAAGAGCTGGAAGGAAGAGGATACAGAAAAAAAAAGTAAAGTAAGCTAGGGGTATTCAAACTGGTCCTCGGGCCCACCCACCCCCTCCTCCCAGCTAGTTGGATTTTCAGGATATCTCTAATGAATATGCATTAGAAATATTTTATACATAGTGTGAAGTGTGGCGTGGATGTGAGTCCTTAGTGCTGCAGCGTAGTTGACGCAACCTCGTAGGCAAACCTGTGAGGTCTATGCTGGCAACTGGTGAACATGCCCTATAGCGGGACAGACTGGAGCTTCACATATAACAGCCACCTCCCTGCAGGCTGAGCCCTTGGGTTCTGGCAGCCCACAGGTCTTAGCCAGTTCCCTAGGGCGGTGGCTAGAGTGAGAGTCCAATGGCATGCCAGAGTCAGGACAGGCAGCAGACTAACAGGTTGGAAATAGGCCAAGGTCAGGGCAGGTAGCAGGCAAGGGTGGTCAGTCCAGGCAAGAGGTCAGGTCCAGGCAGCAAGCAATTGTTATCAGGCTAGGCAAGAGATCAAAATCTAGAGAGTCAGACCAAGGGAAGAAACAGACACACAGACAATCCTGGCCAAGATGGAGAGGACAAGGCAGCACTGGACAAGACAAGCCAGGAATCAGGAACGCAGGACAAAGGAACTCGAAGCAACACACACTGCAAAGGAAGGAGACCTGCTGCTGTCGCCTTTCTTCCAGGGCTAGCTTGACTGATAGTAGCTCATGATCTCCAATGGTATAATTCTTCTCTGCTGGAGGAAATTTCTTTGCGACGTAGGAGCAGGTCACTAGTGTACCATTAATGTTATGCTGAAGGAGGACTGTGCCTGCTTTGAGAGTGGATGGATCTACCTCCAGGATGAATGGCTTGAATGGATCTGTATGGTGTAGGCATGATTCAAGGATGAACTCCTCTTTGAGACACTCGAAAGCTTGGATAGTGCCCATGGTCCAATTCTTGGTGTCCGAGCCCTTTTTAGTTAGGGCCGTGAGTGGGGCCACCAAGATAAATTACCCATAGTAATTTGTGAATCCCAGGAAGTGCTGCAATGCCTTAAGGCCCATGGGCCAGGGCCATACGGAGGCCTTGGCAAGAGAATATATCCCAAGAAAGGAAGTTTTTCCTTTTCAAGGGTACACTTTTCTAATTTGGCATACATGTGGTGCTCATGGAGTCTATGTAGGACTTGTTTCACATGATGTTGGTGCTCTGACGACTTCAAGACTAGAATATCATCCAGGTAAACTACCACACAGGATCTCATTTTCCATAAATAGGAAGACTGTGGGAATTTTGCACAACCCAAAGGGCATCACTAGGTATTCATAGTATCCATCACGAATGTTAAAAGTGGTCTTCCATTTGTTGCCTTTCTCAGATTCTGATCAGATTATATGTTCCCCAAATACAGTTTGGTAAATATATGTGTGTCCTGAAGGCGGTCAAAGATCAAGGGAAGAGGAAAACGGTTCTTTTGATAATGGGGTTAAGACCACGATAGTTAATATTGGGATATAATGATGCATTCTTATGATTATATACATTCCTACATGACTATGCACATCGCTAACAGACTATGAAACAGCACACTTACCTAATCATGTTTATTAGTCTCAGGCCATGAAACTATATACATTTCTACAAGATAGCAAGAACATTTAATATGTGACTATTTGGGAGTTGTTGGTCCCCACAGTATATTACCACATAGAATATGAGGGACCTCTTGTGTTCCTGCTTAAACAAGTATTATCCTCTCCTTTTATCCCAAGTCCCACCCATGTGAAAGGATACAACTGCTGGTGGGCAGTACTGATCGGGGGAAAGATCCGTTGTGTCTAAAACGCTGCCATCTCCTCTGCGCCACTTCTGTTCTACTGACAGGTGCCCTCTTTAGGGGATTTGTGTCTGCCTCCCTGTCAGCCTTTAGGGTCTGTACCTTCCTGGGGGACCCAGGTCAATGTCCTCCTGGGGGACCTGACTCTGCCTCCTGGGGACCCATCACCTTCTGGTGCACCATGGGGGCCCACACTCTCCTGGGGGATCCACCTGTGCCTCCTGGTCCACCACTGGGGTCCATGTCCTCCTGGGGGGACCTTACATCACCTTACGATCTGTTGCTGGCGTCCTTGTCCCTATAGGGGACCAAACTCCACCTCCACCTCTGTTCTTAGGCTTTTCTTCCTTGGTAGGAAAATGTTTCCTTGCTTGAGTTTGCAGTTCTACTAGGCTCATGGCTTATCACACAGTGATTCAGGTTCTTTGCAGTCTCAGCTTTCAGTAATTCTAGCTCAGCTAAACTCATGACCAGTAATTTTACCCAGCTTGAAGGGATCACCTCCTCTCAGCCAAAAGGCTGAGGCCCAGGCAGGACTATGGAAAGACAAAATGTGCAAGCCCTTCCATCCCGCCCGGCCCCCTTTTTTTCTCTCTTGTCTGAGAACTAGATACCTAAGTGTTCTGATTCCCCATGTTAGTCAGGAATAGAATCTGCTTCCTAGGATTGTTTTTCAGTACATTTCTCTCACAAATCCTTCGCAATCAGAATTCTGCAATGTAAGACTTTTTCAGTCAAAATTCTGTAATTTAGGATTTTGCCATCCTTTGTTCTTAAAGTGATGTTTCACTCAAAGTTAGCAGCAGTAGTCAAGGGGGATGTGACATGCAAATCCACTACCTGAGTTTCTGACTCATCTATTCAGTGGGCATTTAATCACTTTCATAGTAAGGGGTCTGGCAACCTTTTCAATCTCACTCTAGCTTTCTCAGGCTGGCGGCTCATGTTGCATAGCTGCATTACCCTTTTTTTCTGCTGCAGTTCACATAAATGGTAGCATGCTCTTTATCCTCCCTCTCCCTTGGAGGGGGAGGTCCAAAAGTCTTTGTTTACTTTTTGCAGGTAATTATTCCTCCCCCCCCCCCCTCAACTCCTTAAAAGTTCAGGATTGCCTAGCTGGGTGGAAGGTTGGAAGCCTATTTACATAATTTCTCTTCACAAGTCTGAGAGATTAACCTTTGTATAAAGTAGATGCCTTAATGACAGAGAGAAAGTGAAAAACAACTGAGACAGGACAAGGAGAGAGTAAAAGACAGAAGATATAGTGTTGCCAGAAATTAAAAGGGTTATGTAGCCACTGCTGTGAAGAACCCCACAGACAGGTCTATCCAGTAAAGTGCGGCCGCATTTACCCCGCTCCTAACCCGCGTTCTACTCACTTTCCGGCCGCGTTAGCCCTTCTTGCAATCCACAGTCCCCTTTAACCTACCCTTACCGCGTCCTAAAATCCCCGGGCAACCCCTTCCGCATGCGGCATGTATATTGCATGCAAATGAGCGAATTAGCTATTCCCTAGCATCCAGTAACCCGCGCCCCGACTATCGCTATTTTACCCTGCCATTTTGCCGCGTGTTTAACCTGCTAACCTACCGCCTACCCTTACCCCTGCGTTAGAGGCAGGGGGTAAGGGTAGGCGGCAAGCTTTCCCCCAGCCCCCGCTCTCCTGCCCTGGCCGCGTCCATGGGTGCTGGTCTCCGGGGCAGCCCCTGTCCTCTCCCCTCCTCCCGAAGCAAAAAAAAAGCGAAAAAAGAAAATTGCAAGAGAGAGAGGGGAGAGGACGGGCAATCCTACGCTCGGCGACTTACTTTTGCAGCTCCCCTCCGGACATCGTGGCTTCCCCCGTGCCAGTCCCCTCTCCCCTCCTCCCGAAGCAGGGTGCGAAAAGCAGCCTTGCTCCGGGAGGAGGGACTGGCAGTGTAAAGCGGCGAAGCGACTTACTTTTTGCAGCCCCTCCGGACATTGGACGACCTCTCCTGCCTCCAGCTGCTTGCGAAGATGGACGCCTGCACGGCCGCTGAAGACGTGACGTCACGACGTTTGGCGTCACGGCATGTGACGTCACGTCTTCAGCGGCCGTGCAGGCGTCCATCTTCGCGAGCAGCTGGAGGCAGGAGAGGTCGTCCGATGTCCGGAGGGGGGTGCAAAAAGTAAGTCGCTTCGCCGCTTTACACTGCCAGTCCCTTCTTCCCTCCTCCGGGAGCAAGGCTGCTTTTCGCGCCCTGCTTCGGGAGGAGGGGAGAAGGGGACTGGCAATCCCGACTTCCTGGTATCTGTCATTTCAAATGACATTTGAAATAACAGATACCAGCGTGGCCGTGAAGCGTTAGGCCCGCGCACCCAGGATACTGTATAGGCGCTCTATCCAGTAAAATGGGGTGCGCGGGCCTAACGCTTCACGGACGCTTCTTAGACGCAGCTTGCATTTGCAAGCTATTTACATACAGGATCGAGCGGTAGGTGAGCTGCACTGTGCGTGCGGCAACCGCGGGTGCGCTGGGCAGTAACGCAGCTCTTCCTACCGCTCGTTACTGGATAGACCTGAGAATGAGGAAAGAGTGAGGAAAGAGTGAGGAGGGGTAGGCTTCAGTACTCACCCAGTTTAACCTTGACCCCCCCCCCCCAAAAAAAAACCTCAGTTCCAGCTACACCCTTGTAGTTTCTTAATGCATGAGCTATGCAAATGGTATGCTAATCAATGGGAATTTTAAAATATACAAACCTGAGTTAAAATGTGTGCTCAGCCTTTTCATAGGTTGAGTGCACATTTTAACTTGGAAGAGGGGAGGAGTTTATGCACACACAAGCACAAATCATGCTTTGTATGCATAAAAATCTTTTATGCACAAAAAAATTATTAGTATTCATAAATCTTGAGGTGGGAGAAGGAAGAGCAAAGCAGCGCAGGGCAGGGCACAGCAGAAAGACAGTGAAATCTTCCAAACACGATAAAACTATGGTTACTTCACAACAGATTATCTTTAAATTCCAACAAAACAGAATTAATCATTTTGAGTAGAACTCCCATGGCTGACCCTCCCATCTTTCTGATGTTTGATGGCAATAAAATACCAGTTGCACAAGTCTGGGATCCTGGAATCATTCTTGATGGAAATTTGAATATGAAATCTCACATCAGAAATGTTCTATCAGCACTGTTTAAGATACAGATGCTGAGACATTTAAAACCGGTGTTATCCACTGAAGATTTTCCATCCGTATTTCAGGCATTGGTCCTTTCTAGTTTGGACTACTGTAGTGCCTTGTATCATGATTTACCTGATTCTTATTTTAAACACCTCCAAATAGTACAAAATTCAGCAGCATAAGTTTTCATTGATAGAGGTTTTAGACAGCATATTACTTTGATCCTAGAAAGCCTCCATTGTTTTCTAAATTTAAAACATTTCTTAGCAGCACACTCCACAGATTGCAGCAGTGTACAAAAAAAACTCATACAAAATCATATAAAACCAAAACATAAAATACAAAATAACATCATCATTAAAACCAAACCTACATCATTCCACTAGTGTAACTTCAATAAAATGCATTATATCCATCAAATTAGTGCATTGTCACAACATTGTATATTCATGCTTATATGTCTTAAGCATCACATCACCTTCAATAATCCGTTTAGATTCCACCAGTGAAGCCACATTCAGTTATGAAACATCTTCTTTATGGAACTCTCTACCACTTGACATTTGTTCTATTTCTTACTACTTACATTTTAGGAAAGCAGTTAAGACCTGATTTTTCAATGAGGTATTTAATAAAATCTAAGTTATTTTTGCAGAGTGGATGATCGATACTTGGTGATGTTGTAACACTGTTAATGTTGAATTTTTATTTCAATTTACTGTTTAATTTATATTTTAATTTTGATTGTGTATTGCTGGACTTTTAATTGTATTTTTTTTCTTTTGGTATATTGGAGTTATTTTATGTTATTTGAAGTTTATGATTGTTTTAAATTTTGTATCACTGCTTGGGCAACATATTTTACAAGTAGGTTATACATTTTTACTAAATGAAATGAAACATTTTTTGAATGCCACCTTGAAAATGTTTTATGCTTTTATTTAGCTTCCTATTAAATATATTACAAAATTATTTAAAAAAATAAATGTAAAAATGTAAAAGAAAAAAGGAATTAAAAAAAAATTGTATTGAGAGATATGAGGTGTTTGCGTTTATAGATAGACACTTTTGTAAGCTGCTGTGAGTACAGATATGTGCGGGATACAAGCTTTCAAAAACAAATAAATAAGGTGCTGCAGCTCCTCAGTTAGAAGCCCAGCCAGCTGTGCTTCAGAGGCTCAGGGAGGTGTTGGTCTTTCCTCCTGGGACACAAGCCACTAATCTCCTAGGTTTGCAAACTCCCCCAACTACTTGCCCACCAGAAAAGATCTGCAGTGAACATATAACTGCCCTAGGTGGGCCACACACACAGTTTCCTTTGTTTACAGACTTTACAGAGTCTGGAGCAGGCCGCATGTTGCTTGTCCTGTGGGAGCTTTTGAAAATGAATTGAAAGGAAGGAAAAATGTATGCACACAAATTCCCTTGATGTGGGCATAAATCCCGAGTACAGGTCTTGGCACCAGAACTCCAGTGTCTGCCCACAGACTGACACTAGCCCTGGAAACTTTACTCCACCTCTGATTAGGAGATAAGTTTCCAGTGCTAATAAAACATGAGTGAAACATTGGGGTGAGGGTAATAGCTAATGATTTTATTGGCATTAGATTTGCATGGGAGGGCGTTAACCTGTATGTACCTGTATGTACAGCAAAATTCCTCGCTGCACTGGGAGTAAAGTTTCGAACAAAGAAAATGTGCACACAATTGCAGGTAAACCAAATGTACTTTATTATACCAACCTATAAATGAATTGTTACACTAGAAAGCTTCTTAACTGCTGCAGACACTCTGAGAACATGAGAGCTTTGGAAACTCTTATCTTCCTAGCAATGGTGTAGCCAGAATTGATTTTTTGGGTGGGCACAAGGTTAACATGGGTGGGCTGTAGACATGCAGGTGTGAGACCTACTAGTTGTTTTCTTATTGATAAATAATGCCATATCCTGCACCCTAGAATGGCTTTGTAAGCAATTTGCAACAGCCATTATGCATCATGTATGAAACTTTAAAACATTTTACCTCAATTATTTCAAGCACTTACCAGCATTAAAAATTCCTTATTAATCAGAATTTATTTTATATTTATTGCAGTTTATAAATGCACAAGTATAGAAAACAATCAGATCCAATCATGTAATCAAACAAAAATAAATGTATTCTTTCATGAACCATCTTTGCAGAAAACCAGAAATCTTCGTAAATACAATAAAATATAATTAATCATCAGAACAGGTGCAGCGCAGAGCTAGGGTAATTCACATTACAACTAACATGAAAAAAAAAATTCAAATTCTGGTGTCACCTCAGCAAAAAATAACTCTCCACTGCTATTTTGTGAAGTAACACAAACTATTGCAAAAAAAGTGGCATCTAGAACCTTGCCATACAGTCACAGTACTGACTCTCAGGATTCAAATAACAGCAACCTTATGCAAATACTATACCAGGCCCTAAAACATTAATACATCATCTACGGGAATAACAGAACAAGCTGGACTACTACAGAAAGCGGCATCTAGAACCTTGCCATACAGTCACAGCACTGACTCTTAAGATTCAAATAACAGCAACCTTATGAAAAAGCAGCAATGCAAATACTACACCAGGCTTTAGTACATTAATACATCACCTACTGGAATAACAGAACAAGCTGGACTACTACAACAGAGAA
Source organism: Rhinatrema bivittatum (assembly GCF_901001135.1). Taxonomy (NCBI): domain Eukaryota; kingdom Metazoa; phylum Chordata; class Amphibia; order Gymnophiona; family Rhinatrematidae; genus Rhinatrema; species Rhinatrema bivittatum. The sequence goes on along the minus strand of NC_042616.1, from coordinate 795,136,547 downwards.
ACTACACGCTAGCAGAAATACTGCATTTCAGTCACACACACAGGCAAAACAGAGACCGATCCTTACCTAATATAGAAATAAGAGACCACAAATTAGAAACATAAAACCAAAATAGAAAGCCTGAGAAACTAAAGTTTCTGAACAGTGGAATACTTAAGAAAGAGCAAAATACAAAAATATAAGAAATGCACATTCCTAAAGATGACATATTTAAATTGCTAACATCTCAAAATAATTTTTTTTGTTTTACCTTTGTTGTCTGATCTTTGTATTTTTCTAATCAGTTGGTCCTGGTGTCTTTTTCCTATTTTTTCCCTTGTTGCTCATTTCCTAATTCCTTTTCTACTACTGTCTTCTTCCCTTCCACACACACACACACTCACATACGTTTTCTCTCACAGACTCCCTCACACACTCAGGCTCTCACTCTCATATGCTCTTCCCCCCCACACACCCCCAAGCTCACATTCTCTGCAGACACACATACCTCTCACTTTCTCACCCCTCCCCAGGCTTACATTCTTATGAACACCTAGATGCACATCCAGGCACCCATTCTCACCCCCACACACAAACCCAGACTCCCATTCTCACCCAAGCATACACACATTAAGCTACCATTCTCATTCCCACACACCAATTATCATCCACACATATACACACAAGTCCGCACACAGCTTCCGGTTCCGCTTCCTCTCCCCCAGTAGGAAGATCAGTTGGCCTCTCCTACTACCACTAGCCTCCTGCTATCTTCAGGCCATACGGCTATTCCTGGGGGGAATTCTGTGCAAAAAAACTGAAAATTTTGCAAAATTTATATTGGTCAAAATAACACAATTTACATGACAGTCTTTAAATAATTACATTTTAAATTAATACAGAAAAAAGTTATTACTTAAAGTTGCAGAATTTTAAATATTTTGAGCAGAATTTCCCTAGAAATTCACTGTAAGAGTGTCCCTTCCACTCGCTTTCCCTACTCCCCTGGCCACTTTGCCCTCTCAGGCCCCAACTCCTCCACCTGCCAGTATCTCTCCCCTTCACCTCTAGGCTCAACCCTTTCCACTCTATTGCCAGTCCCAGACTTTGACCCTGTTCTCAGTACTGCCCTCACACAGGCTCCCTCTGTCCCTACCTCTCTTACACACATACACACACCCTCATACAGGCTTCCTCACTCTCTTGCATACACACCCACACCAAGCTCCCTTTCTCTCTCACACATACATCCTCACACAGGCTACCTATGTCTCTCTCTCATGTACCCGTTCACACAGGCTCTGTCTCACACATACACAATCCCTTCACACAGGCTAGCACCCTCACATACACACAATCCCTTTTTCATACACACGATCTCCCAATCTCTCACACACATACACACTCCTTCCCAATCTCCTCATTTAGGCTCCCCCTCTCTGAAACCCACTCAAGCATCCCCCCAGCCCCCCTCTCTTACCTCCCATGCTCTCTCACACCCTCCTGCTCTCTGTCACCCTCCCCTCCCCCACACCCCTCCCCTCATATAGGCTCCCTCTGAAATCCACACCCAAGCATCCCCCCCACTCTCCCTCTTACCAACCAAGCTGTCTCTCACCTTCCCCCACACCCCTCCCCTCTCTCACAAACACATTCTTTCTCACCGGCATGCCGCGATCAAATCGTGTCCCACGTATGCTGCGGGATGCGCTCCGTTCGCCGCAAAGATGAAGGTCCGGCACACCGTTCGCAGAGAAAATGGAAGGCCCCCATGTGCCGAGGGATGCGCTCTGTTCACGGCGAAGATGAAGGCCCGGGCACGCCGTTCACGGCACACGGGGGCCTTCCATTTTTGCATTGAGCGGAGCACAGTCCATACACAGCACATGGGGGCCTTCCCTTTTCGGCGCGAACGGCACGCCAGGCCTTTATCTTCGCCGCGGAGCGCGTCCCGTGTGCCGCGGCACACGCTCCATTTGCAGCATGCTGGGGTCTCGGTCTCCTCTGCTACTTTCTGCACAGGGGGGAATTCTGCAATCCACAGTAGCGCAGAATTCCCCCAGGAGTTCCACCGATCTTCCTACTTGGGGGGGGGGGAGGGAGGGGGAGGAAGCGGAAGCTGTGTGCGGCACTTCTGCTCCCCCATCCCCCAAACAGGAAGATCGGTGGGCCATATGGCCTCTGGTCCGCTTCCCCATGTGTGCCATGCAAATGCACCGAATGGCGCACCGGGCCTGGGTCCTCCTCTTCGCCATCACGGGGATGGGATCCCGCGACGGCCTTGCAGTTCTGGTGCCAGTTGGGTGGGCCTGGGTCCAAATTGGGTGGGCAGCTGCCCAACCAGGCCCACCTGTGGCTACGCCACTGCTTCCCAGTTCTTTTGTGCCCGGGTTTACTTTGATGCCAAGAAGCTGTACTTTTATTCCTGCCTGCCTTGTTGCTAAAAGAAATTGAACTTGTTTGGGCTCACCAGCCACAATAAACCTATTAATCTGTTTCCTGCTGTGGCTGGCTGTCCTTGCAGCTGCCGCAGTCTAGCAGCCCAAGGTAACACATAAATGTTAGTTGAATCATCTTCACAGAGAACTTGGCTCATGTCTGTTACTAAGTAAAAGGTGGTTTTACTGCTATTTAAAATTGTTATATGCCTTCTATATTGTAAAGCTACGAATGACCTTGGTCATCTGCTGCTCTACTAATGTACTGTAAACTGAACATAAGAACTTAAGAACTTGCCATACTGGGTCAGACCAAGGGGCCATCAAGCCCAGCATCCTGTTTCCAATAGTGGCCAATCCAGGCTAGCAAGTAGCCAACTGCTTTGGGTAAATCGCATATTCAAAAAAGCAGGCAATTAATCCAATCAGAGCCATAGCCAGGCCATTTGGCACCTTTGGCCAAGTGAAAAAATGCACCCTCACCCCAAACACAATGTCCAACATCACAAGCTGTTAAATGTAGGGGGCTTTAATTTTTATTTTGACCCGGGAGTTTCCTCCTGATCCTTTAGGCTTCCAGCAAAGTCAGAACTGGTGTAGAGATCCTGGTGCCAGGAACCTTCATACGCAACTACCAGGGATCTTTTCTTCCCTTTTACTTTATATCCCCTCCCAACTTATATTTACTCAAGTCATTGCAGTGTCACTCCTAGGCTGGGGCCATGTACCAAGACTCCCTTCAGAACCCTGTAATCATGGGCCGCCAATCCATCCACTAGGTGTCAACTTTAGACAATGACCTTGCTGTGGGTTGTGAACACTGCCTCCCCATCATACCCAGCCCCAGCCGACCCAGGGAATGGAAAACTCAACCCGGGCCAATACAGGGACCTATTGCATGGCAGTGCACAGCACTTACCAACTGGGCCACACCAGGCTTTTTTTTATTTATCAAACACCAAACAGACAAAAGAACCCTCCCAAACAAAAGGATCAAAAGTCAAGCAGAGATAAACAATTATATGAGCCGATAAACTTATGTCTGGTATTGTTTATCCTGGGAAATGACCATTCAAAGGTGCAAACTCATTGGATAGCCAAATACCGCTTTGGTCTATATAACTGACAATCACATTTTTTTTAATCTATTATGCAATTAAAAACTTATTTCTTTAAACACCCACTGTGAGGAAAAATTTAAGGTAGAAATCTTTATATAATAGTCCACCCGATGGAGTCTAACAAAATATGGCAGTTGTATTGAAAGTTGAATCGCACTTATCTTTATTTCTTATGCACAGATCTTCCATCCGACATATTTTTCCATCTTTAAAGATGGTGCCGGCCATCCAGTGCTCCTACCATATGACAGGGGCCGGCCAATGGCACGGATACCCTGTCACATTGTAAGGGCAAAGGGCCATCAGCGCCATTTTTTTTAGCGCAGCTGATGGCCTGGGAACGGGAGATCTGTCCCCGCGGCCCCCCTGGACCACCAGGTATGTGTAAAAAGTTTTTTGGGGGGGGGTCGGGAGAGTGGGGGAGGCTAAGGGGGTAATTTTAAAGGGTCGGGGTAGGGTTTTTTTTATCGGCGCGAGCCTCACTAAAAAAATTAGTGATGTGAATTGGAATCGGAACCGATCCCAATTCACATCTCTAACGATCAGATTTCCCCCCCCCTCCCAGCCGAACCCGATCGTTAAAATGATCGGGCACACGATTCACATCCCTAGTGATGATGCCCTTGTACAGATCCTTGGTGAGGCCTCACCTGGAGTACTAGAGCCCGTATCTCAAAAAGAATAGACAGGATGAAGGCAGTCCAAAGAGGAGTGACCAAAATGGTATAGGGTCCGTTTCAGAAGACTTATGAGAAGAGGCTGAATGATCTGCATATATATACCCTGGAAGAGAGGAGGTGCATAGGAGATATGATACAGACCTTCAGATATCAGAAAGGTTTTAATGATGCACGACTTCAAACTTTTTCTGTTGGAAAGGAAACAGTAGAATTAAGGGTCATGAAATTAATCTCCAGGGGGAACGACTCAGAAGCAATGTCAGGAATTATTTTTCATGGAAAGGAAGGTGGATGCCTGGAATGCTCTTCCAGAGGAGGTGGTGAACACAAAAACAGTCAAAGAATTCAAAGGAGCATGGGAGAAATACTGTGGATCCCTAAAGGCTGAAGGTTAAAAATGAAGAAAAGGATGCATGGGGGTAACCTGCTTGATGGTGATTACTACCCTTAACAATATGCATGGGGATTACTACCCTTAAGCCTTGATGCTTTTGATGCAACTGCTTTCCGCTTTGACATTGCTCTCCGCTTTAACAGCATGAGGGGAAAAGGAGAATTGGATTCAGAGGACACCCAACATGGCCCCCAAATTCAATGATCTGGGGTACTGATATGCATACATAAGAAATATAGAGCAGGACTGCTTCTATGCCAAGTTCCAAAGCAAAGCACATCAAGAGGCATTGTCTGAATTTTCAAGACAGCTCCTCACCCAGTAAAAATGTTGCTTTAATATATAAGGCTTGGGGGTAACCTGCATGGAGAGGCAGTTGCTACCATAGGAAACTTGCTTGGCAGACTAGATGGACCATTTGGTCTTTTTCTGCCATCAATATGATACTTTTTGCAGTGATAGCACCTCCAACCGAGGCTATATTGTCCATAGGCTAGCTATGGCTCTGAATCCATTTAAATAATATTACCACATAGCTAGCCTATGAACAATATGGCCTGGGCTTAAGGTGCTAATGCCAGAAGGGCACTGTGACACTACTGCTTCTGCAGCCCAGAGGGGAAAAAACAACAAGAAGGGAGGGGTTGTATTACAGAGCACAATAGTTCTTTGGTCTCTTCTGTTCTTCCCACTCCAGTTTCTCTCCTCTCCTGATCCCTGTAAAACATGGGGGGGTGGATTAGGAAGCAGAATAGCTTTTCTCTGCTCTGTCTGCTCCATCCTCTGCCTCACCTAGCCTCTCCCCTATTCTGCAGGCTGCCTGATAGAGAAGGGTCTGCAGCAGGAAGCAGAAAGCTATTCTCTGGTGAGTGAGATGCATTGCACAAGCCCTGTGTGCCTATGCCTAGGGAAGGGGGAGAAAGGGGAGAATGCTTGGATCATCTCTGGAAGAGAGGAAGGTAGGAGAATGTGTATGTGAAAGAGCAGGAGGGGGGGTGGAACTGTGGAAGAGAAAAGCTTGATGCACACACCCCCTCCCCCAATCCACACCCAATCTCAGGGTAATCACCACTCATAGATTGCCAGGTATGACATTTGTAGAGAAGTGGGTAGGTGGGGAAAGGGAGTTGGATTGAGGTGTGAGGCCGAGTGGCCAGGACTAGCCAGAGAACAGACTCCAAGCTGGATTCTGGTTACAATCTTTTATTGTCAAGCAATAATAAACAAACCAGTTAGCTGAATTGAGCACATCAACAAAATCATGTTAGCTTACAATTGGTATTCGGGAGGCTTCTGACTCTCTCCCTGGGCCTCCTTCATCCCTCTGACCCTGGTCTCTTATCCCTACTTGCAGTGATCCACCCTCTCCCAGAATCCCTTGATGGGTTGGGACTTACGGAGGACCAGTACAGATAGCTGCACCCAGTCCTGTAAGGTGTTCTGAGGGAGCTTTTTACTTGCTCTGTACAGGAGGTTTTGTGGTTTCAGAGCACAATACAAACACCGTACACTGGCAATATAACCATGTCTGGCAGCGTCAATAGAAGTGAGGTAAGTGCTGATTTCATTCATAAAAATCTAAGCCCCTGCCCCTCCAGAGTGTGTTTGTAATGACCCTCCCGCTGCAGTGGCAGAGGCAGCACTGGAACAGCAATGGGGTTTCAGGTGGTATCAAAGGAGTCACAAATTGTAATTGCCCAGAGGGGGAAAGGATAGAAAAGGAAATCTCCTTCTTACCAGGTCTCCCAATATTAGCAATAGGAATCTGGAACCCACCCAGCGAGTCTCCCGGGGAAAGAGAGAGAAGGCAGAACCCAAATAGAAAAAAAAAACTTGAATGCAAACAGATAAGCAGAGTTGCTTACCTGTAACAGGTGTTCTCACAGGACAGCAGGATGTTAGTCCTCACATACGGGTGACATCATCAGGATGGAGCCCAATCACGGAACACTTTTGTCAAAGTTTCCAGAACTTTGACTGGCACCTACTGGGCATGCCCAGCATAGCACCAACCCTGCAGCCAGCAGGGGTCCCCCTTCAGTCTCATCTTATAGTAAAAAGTACATGCGAAAAATAAAATAATAAATCGTAAGCGAATCCAACTCTGCAGGGTAGTGGGCGGGTTTCGAGAGGACTAACATCCTGCTGTCCTGTGAGAACACCTGTTACAGGTAAGCAACTCTGGAAACTTTGACAAAAGTGTTCCGTGATTGGGCTCCATCCTGATGATGTCACCCATATGTGAGGACTAACATCCTGCTGTCCTGTGAGAACACCTGTTACAGGTAAGCAACTCTGGAAACTTTGACAAAAGTGTTCCGTGATTGGGCTCCATCCTGATGATGTCACCCATATGTGAGGACTACCATCCTGCTTGTCCTGTGAGAAAAATCTTTACAAATTGTGAGCTATGACTCAGATTTATTATCACAAGTTTAAACAGTGAGAAACAAGTAATGAAAATATTATAAATGTACTGTAAGTTTTCCACAGTTAACACAATTTGGTTTTCTCTTAATTTCTAGTTAACAAGTATTTTAAATTAAGAGAACCATAAAACAATCGGACAAGTATGGTTTGAGTATTAACAGCTATACTTTCTATATCAAGAATTTAGTAATTAATGATACTATGAAGAAAGTGAATCTTTGTGTCCCAGTTCTGTCTTGCAGGTGCTGCAGGACAAAATCAATACTCTAATTTCAGGTAAGTAGATAACTTGTGTTTTATGTTTCTTTTCTGTGTATCTATTTAACCCTTTTTTTCTTTCTCTGTCTCTTTCCAGTCCCTGTGGATTTTGAGGCTCTTGTACTGCATGCTCTTCATGTATGACTCTGGCACAATTACTTGTGACAGCTGCTGCAGTGTTTCTGTTCTCTCTTTCTTGTGGTATTAAAAAAGGTTTCAGTCTAGCTAGACTTTGTGGCAAGTATACACTTAGCTGACTTTCTTTAGGGTGAATCTTCGTACCCTATGTTGCTGATAGAGGGCGTGGTTTGCTGCAACGCTGCTCGTGGGCGTGGCTTGCGTGCCTGAGGGTCCCGGATGTTGCTCCCCAACTGTGATCCTCATGAGGTATTGGGTACATTGTCTCTGGAGCAGTCAGAAACCTATTTATACTCTTTAAATAACAAAATAGCGTGCTCTTCCACTACACTAACCGCGTTCATCTTCAGGAGTGTACTAGGAGTGCTCTCCCAGTGTTTATTCGTGGCAGCTAACAGGAACTGGGCTAGCTGATTGTGGAAAACAAAAGATAATTAAATATCCTTATTCTAGCTAGCGCAGAGGAATTAAATTCTGATGCTCGCTCGTGCATGGTGAGGATTATTTTCACACTTTCTTTCACTCTCCTCTCAGACTATTACCACAGTGCACTGAGTAAAGGTTCAGGTGCTCATCAATAGATAGCCAGAACCAGTGGCTGTATATTTACATACGTAATCTGAGAAGGAGACACCAAGTATTTTCATATTGGGGATGTTATAATTATTAAAGCATTATTATATGTACTTCTGTGTATTCTACCTATATTCTCAACCTGGAACATCGCAATGACTCAGTGTCAGACTGTTTCCACCTAAGATAAATAACAAAATGGTTCCTCTCACTTTAGAAGCAGCTCTGCTGTTTGTCACCCCTTTCTTTTCTTTTAGCTTTCTCAGTGGGTTCTGTTATCAGCTTTGCTATAAGCAAGCTTACAGTTTCATATATCCAGTCTGACTCAGGAGAAGGTCTAGTTTACTGTAGAGTTGTGCTGCAGTGAGAGATAGACTTTGATTCTCCTAGAGCAGTTCAATTAGAGAGAACATACTTCTTTAGAAGATATGTATATTCTATATTATGAGAGCTGAAGCCCTCTCCTTGTTAGAGAAAGCAAAGATCACTTATATATTTCTTAAAAGCAAGCCATAATAGTGGCTTATACAGCCATATGAAGGTATATGTTCTTATGCCATATGTAGGTATATGTTAGAAACATAGAAACATAGAAATGACGGCAGAAGAAGACCAAACGGCCCATCCAGTCTGCCCAGCAAGCTTTCACACTTTTTTTTTCTCTCTCACATACTTATCTGTTTCTCTTGGCTCTTAGTAATCTTTTTTATTCTATTTCCCTTCCAACCCCACCATTAATGTAGAGAGCAGTGTAGGAACTGCATCTAAGTGAAATAGCTTAATTAGATAGGGGTATTAACCACCACAATAAGCAAGCTACACCCATGCGTATCTGTTTATCCAGACTATGTAATTCAGTCCTTGTTGGTTGTTACCTGAATATAGATCCACCTTTCTTCATTCCCCCCTGCCGTTGAAGCAGAGAGCCATGCTGGCTATGCATTGAAAGTGAAGATTCAATCTTCTGTTCTTATAGTGAATGGAAAATCACTCACTTTATTTACATTACATTTGCCAAATTTCCAGTCAACTCTTATAATGCTATCAATGGCTGATGAAAATTCACCGCAATACAGCCAGGTTAATTAAATATTAACGATTAAACTGCCTACCCTGAACCTTACCTGGAATTTACCTTATTTTTAAAACAAATATCACACTAACACAGTCACACATACTTCAAACAACCATACTGTATATGCGTGCCTTCCTCCCTGTGCTCCACTGTTGTGTATTTCTGGGATTTCAGAGCAAGTGCCTTCTGCTCTCTCACTTAGTCAAACCCAAACTGAAATCTCCAACTGACACACCCAGGAAGATCAGTGCTCCTGTGATGACCTGAGAGGTATTTACGACCAGTTTTAATATACCTTTGACCTATGAACCACACCCCATCTCTGTATGAAGTTGTAGAAAAGAAAACTTTGGAATTTTGAGACATAGTTTGAGGCTGAGATGGAATCTGAATTCCTTCGTCAGTGAGAAACTTATATGTATCAGTCCACTAGCCCCTTCACATAATTTCCCTCCAACACTGACTCACAAAATGGTGTCACCAGCTCATTTGCATAGACACAGACACCATCCTCAGGATCCCAGTGACAAAATGGAGTTTGCTGGCATTTTTTAGTCCAGACTTTTCACTCTTTTACACTGTTTTGGGTCCCCTTTCTCCATTTCTGCTCATCTCCAGAGCAAAGCCTCTGAAACCTAACAAAATCCCTCTAAAACACAGGATGTATTTAGTTAGGCATCTCTGACCTGGCCAATATTTATTTTTTATTTATTTAAGTTTTTTATATACCAACATTCAAGACAGTAGTCCCATCATGCTGGTTCACAAGAAACAGGGGTGCAGTTATAATAAAACTTTACAATTTGAACAATAGTGCAGAAAAGCAGTTACATATAACAAGGAATCAATAACTTGGAGTGAGAAGGAAAATGGAGATCAGATAATTATATATAAGTATGAATAACATTGTATAAATAACATTGTAAGAGGTGGCTATTAACGCTAATACTAGCGAAGCGAGTTGATTGATGGGAGTTAAATAATGTTGGAGTTAGGAAAGGCCTGCGTGAACAGCCACGTCTTGAGTTTTTTCTTGAATGTTGAAATGCTGGGTTCCATTCTGAGATCCGGGGGAATGGAGTTCCATAAAGTTGGACCGGCTGTGGAGAATGCCCGATCTCTAAGCGTGATGTGTCTGGTAGTTTTGGCTGGAGGAACTTGAAGTGATCCTTTGTAAGCATCTCTTGTCGGTCTTGTTGAATGGTGTAATCGGAGGGGGATATGGAGATCGATTGGAGCTAATTGATGGATGTTTTTGAAAATGGTGAGAATGGCCTTGTAGATTATTCTGAAGTGGATGGGCAGCCAATGAAGGTCCATCAGGATAGGGGTTATGTGTTCTCTTCTCCTGGTGTTAGTGAGTATACGGGCGGAGGCATTTTGGACCATTTGCAATGGTTTGGTGTGTGATGAAGGGAGACCAAGCATGATGGTGTTACAATAGTCCAGCTTTGCGAAAATGATTGATTGTAGAATCGTTCTAAAGTCATGTGTGTGGAAGAGAGGTCGTATTCTTTTCAGCACTTGGAGCTTATAAAAGCAGTCTCTGGTGGTTTTGTTGATGTTAGCTTTCAGGTTTAGGTGATTGTCAATTAGAACTCCTAGGTCTCTCACTTGTGTAGTATTTGGTACGGTAGGATGAGAGTGTGTGAGGGAGCTGTTTTCTGGTGTGATGAGTAGAAGTTCAGTTTTTGATGAATTTAGTATCAGGTTGAGACTTGTGAGAATATGGATCTTCAGGTCCACCTTAGGCACTCTGGGGTACTTTTTGACATTCTGAGACCCCAGACCACCTTTGGCTGCCAGGAGAAGCCCCTCCAACTTGGCCTCAATGCTTATTTTGTCGCCATTTTAACTTTAGTAAGAGCTCTGGGACCCCCACCCCCCAAAATAGATTTTGGTAAAATTCAATTGAGACTATAAAGCCAAGGTGGAATCTCAGGCAAGCTTTCCCCACCTAGAATCTGCCTTTTTTAAATGTTTGCGTTGCTCAAATCTATTTTTATAAACTTTTAAAAGTTCTTCTGACCTCTGTAAAACCAGGAAGTACCTCCTCCAGGTCACTTCCAGGTTGATGACTCACATGTCAATTCTCCTGCAACTTTATTGCACATACAGTGCAGTCATCAGATCCTCAACAGCACAGGGAGGGGGACAGGAGCTCTTACAGCTGCTTGTACATCTTCTCCGTGTAGTAACATACCTACAGCCCGATCCAGTAAAGTCCGTGGGAGAGCGGACGAACGCCCGCTCTCCCGGCGCGCGCACCGGCCCCTCGCCGGTGCGAGCGATCCAGTATTTAAATGAGGCGACGCGGTGCAAACGAGGAAAAGGAGGCGCTAGGGACACTAGCGCGTCCCTAGCGCCTCCTTTTGGCCTGGAGCGGCGGCTGTCAGTGGGTTTGACAGCCGACGCTCAATTTTGCCGGCGTCGGTTCTCAAGCCCGCTGACAGCCATGGGCTCGGAAACCGGACGCCGGCAAAATTGAGCGTCCGGTTTTCGGCCCGACAGCCGCGGGCCGAATTCAAAAATTTTTTTTTTTTTTTTTTACTTTTTTTTACTTTTGGGGACCTCCGACTTAATATCGCTATGATATTAAGTCGGAGGGTGCACAGAAAAGCAGTTTTTACTGCTTTTCTGTGCACTTTCCTGGCGCCGGAAGAAATTAGCGCCGACCTTTGGGCGGCGCTAATTTCTTAGAGTAAAATGTGCGGCTTGGCTGCAAATTTTACTTACTGGATCGCTCGGGAATACCTAATAGGGCCATCAACATGCATTTGCATGTTGAGGGCGCTATTAGGTGCCGCGGGTGGGCCGCGTGTTTTCCTCCCCTTACTGAATAAGGGGTAAGGGAAAACACGCGTCCAGAGCAGGGTGACAGTGCGCTCCGACGGAGCACACTTTACTGGATCGACCTGTAAGTGAGAGAACTGGGGAAAAAAAAAAAAACATACCACATCCAAGCAATGTTTTCTTAGATCCCAGGTTTCAGGTCAGTAATAAAAAAAACCTTATCCCCTTATTTCTATATTTTAACCTCTGGTTACAAAAAGAAGTATAAAAGAGACTGGGTTAGAACACTAAACAGGTATGAATGAGATATGTTCAGCTGACAAGCCATATTGGGCTTGTGGCAATCGGAGAAATTTAATGAGAAAATGAGCAGTGAAACGTGGGGGAGAGTGAGCCAGCCAGGAGAGTGGTGAGAGAAGCCTGTTGCGCAAAGGGTGCTAGGTAACAGGAGCCACAGGCCGTGCAATAAGTTTATAGCTGTGTGAGTCCTGGGAGTCAGTGCTGTTATGGTATGGTAAGTGTATGCTATAAAGGTTATGAGTTTGTCCTTGCCAGGGTTTTGTAGTGCATCACAATGTTCCTCATAATGGAAGGAGTTTGCTTTGCTGTTAATGAAATCTAGAACTTAATCACTTTAATATAATAAAAAATCATAAAATTCAATAGAAAAATAAAGCAGTATATCATCATGGCTTAAAGGCTCACACTCCCTTTTCAACTCCTACTGTTTAACAAGGTAGAGATTACTAATCAATTGAGTAAAGGCTAAGAGTCAGTTTTAGAAGATCTGTATGAATGTGATCCTTAACCTCTAAGGGTCACATTTTTGGGACCAGGGTCACACTTGTATCTACTTATAGGTTATAAATAATAATATCATTATGTTTTAAATTAAAACAAAACCCAAAGGGGCAGATTTTAAAAGATTTACGCGCGTAGGGGGGTTATGTGCGCCGGGCCTATTTTCAAAAGGCTTGGCAACGCTTGTAAAGCCCTGGGACGGGGTGTGGGCGGGGCGTGGCCAGAGGCCTCCACATGACCGCTGTGCCGGGGGATCGCTCACCAGCAATTGGCAGGCATAATTTGTGAGATAAAGGTACGGGGGTTGGGGGGGGGAAGGAAAGTTCTCTCTGAGGCCGCTCTGATTTAGGAGCGGCCTCGGAGGGAACAGGGAAAGCCAGCTGGGCTCCCCGAGGGCTCAGCGCACACAAGGTGCACTAGTGTGCACCCCCTTGCGCGCGCCAACCCCTGATTTTATAACATGCACGCGTCTGCGCGCGCATGTTATAAAATCGGGTGCACATTTGTGTGCGCCGGGTAGCATGCACAAATGTACGCTGCGAGCGTACCTTTTAAAATCTGCCCTAAAACGTTTAGCAGACTCTCCCAGCTCATGATGTCATGTGTTGTGTACAGAGTCAGAGTGCACTTTTTCACTTGGCTATAGGTTCCAGATTGCCTGGCTATAGCTATGACTTTTTCATTACACTGGAGTTTCCAGCATTAGAGATGAGTCACTATTATAACATTCTTGTTTACTTCCTGAACCATGACTAACATGAATTTCACTTTGTTATACGAGTCTTTTGAGGGATTGGATGACTCAGTTGATTAGTATGGTATTACAAAAGCTTTCACTTCCAAATCACAAGTTCAAATCCAGGCCAGTTTCATAGTGAAGCCAGCCCCTGTCATGTTCTGTGAAAACCATCCAGGGGTGCCACGGGTCTGAGTCCGAATCCGATTGGGGGGAGAAGCTAATCTCCAGGGCCCCTGGCACTGTCAGTCACTATCCAATTTTAACACCTCCACCTGGTGCAATAATGTCCTCTAAGAGAGCAAGGGAATCCCAGGATTTAGGCCATACTTACTCCAAGCTCCCTCTATTCATCCAGAGCACTGGGAGTAATAAGAAAAATATCAAACTGGAATCCAGGTTCAAATCAAAGTCTTTACTGCAACCTAAATAAAATAATATAATCCAGTATTACAAAAATCAGAAACAGCTTCAAGAAAATCATAGCAATGAAGAGGATGACTAGTTTGTCCATACTGTTTGTTACTTCCCTTCTAGGGTTTCTTGCACCATTATCCACCGGGGAAAAACTCCCTTGCTTGGAGGGTTGGGTGGCTGGAAAGGGGTCTCAGCCCTTAGCTAGCAAAAAGATGGAAAATTCCAAAACATGGGTCAAATTCTTAAACTTGTAATCCAAATTTGTTCAGAAGTCTCCAGTACAAGAATCCAACCTGCCATCTATGTTGTCTCCCATACAAAAAGTCCAAAATACAATTCTCTTCACCCTTGCCTTCCTGGTCACTTGGGCAAAAAGAACAAAAAGGACCCAGCCCTTCTGGATACCAGGGGGAGCCCACCCTTCCAAGGCTGGTCACAGTTCCAACTTCTGCACTGCAATTCCCAGCAGAAATCCTTCTCCTTTTGATCACAGAACCTCAGAGAGTGGGTCTATGATCAAATTGCCACGCCTCTTCCTCTGTGCTCCTTTGCTCAAGGGATGATCTCCAGCTTGCCTGCTTTCTGCCTTCCACAAGAATTGAGCATGCTCCAAGGGAATGTGGGGTTGTGGCAAGGGGAGGATTAAAAAATGCAAAACCCACTCTCAATGCCTACAGATGGAAAATGACTGGGGATTTGTATTAGTGACGGGCAAAGCCCCTGTCATAGTAGTAACAAGGGACCATTACTCTCTGAAGGCCCTTTAGTGTCCAATAGTGTTTGAGATGAGGTAGTGTTTTTTGTCTAGTTCTCAGTAAATGAATGTTCACAACCCAAAAATGCACCACCATCACAACAGATACTTACTGGTATCTATCTATTGCCTTAGAGAAGCCAAGCATTTAATGGGCATGAAGTCTATGGAGTCTAAATTAGCTCCCAATTTTAGAAGTAATTCCCCCAAAACAAAGAAGGCTTTGTAGGTTGTGATTCCTTTTAAGAGGGCAAACAAAAAAAAAAAGTATTTTACATGAGCTTTTTGCCCACACACGTCCTTTCTTCACATCTGAAGGGATCTGTGTGGCCTTGAAAGCTCATGTATTATAAAAAAAATTTGTGTTGGGTCCTTTTAAAAGGTATCACAGCCTACAGCATTAGTATTCACTTTCAGAGCTCACAAATGGGTCTTTTTTTTCCAGGATATCCTTAATGACGATGCATGAGAGATTGCCATACCCATGGCCTCAGTTGTATGCAAATCTCTCTCATGCATCTTCATTAGGGATATCCTTAAAACCTGACCTGTTTGTGGCCCTGGAAGACTGGAAGTGAATAGCACCGGCCTACAGAGACTCCAGTTTTCTCCAGGAACAATATGGTTATAAGAACTTTGTACTTCCAGAAAACTGGAAATCTGCCTTTCAGCTACATTAAACTCCTCAGTTTTTGCTCCTTTAAGTAATTACCCCAAATAATCTATAGAGTCATTTTCAAATCCTTTTTTAAGTGGCTAGTGATGTTCCAGTGCAAACTGGCTGTCTGAAATGTGCCGTCCCTCAATGCAGCTAAAGTTATACACAGTGTTCAGAAGCACACAGACTTTTAGTTGCATTTAGAAGAGATGCTCTCAGGAGCACTCAGGTAAATAAATGGGTTGGGGGCGAGGAAAACAATGGGCACAGATCACATTTTCAAATCTGTGATGTCATTTTCCATGAAAAAAAAAATGCCTCCCCAAAAAAGCAGATGCAAAAGTCCACGGGTACAAAGAACCCATGGACTTTGTCCCAAAGTAGTTTTAAAATTGCCCCTGAAATGTTCAAATATGAATCCAGGCAGTGTGTTTCATTTGAGACCTATATTTTGCCATTGACCAGAATTTATACTTTTGAAGTTAATTGCATGGGCCCAGAGCCTCCAGAATATTTGTGCCTGAGGCAACATCTTACAAAGGTTTTTGTATGGGTAAAATTCTTTTGGCAAAGTACATTGTGTAGATTTCAAAATGCAATCTGTGTACATACTTTTCTTCCCCCAACCTAGACACATTCCCCTGGGAACGCCTCCTCTCGATATGGCTAAAAGTTCACAGGTTATGTAGTACATCGCGGGTGGGCAATTTTGAGAGAGGTTAAAATGCAGTTTAAACTCCATAAATCGCTTCAAACATTGTATGCATTACATCGTACACTATATATTAAACCAAACACAAGAGTGCTATAAGAATTCCATTAAAAAATATCTCCTCTCACCAGAAAAATCATTCCTCATGGCATTCACTACCTCAGGACACTATCACTGTTATTTTCAAAGCAAGACTCATGAGTCCAACATCAAACTCTTTGTTATTAGTGATCTCTATGATGCAATCTGAGAGTTATGTGAAATACAAAGTGCAGCAGAGAAAACCTGCAAGGGGAGGAGCAGCACAGGGAGGGGCGAAGCACTAGAAAGAGATGCACGGATCAGCAGATATGGGGGGGGGGGGGGGGGGGCGGGAGAAGCACAGCGCAAAGGTCCACAGGAAAGCAGAGGCATGGGGAAAGTTGCCTAAGGAAGGAGAAGAACAGGGGAAGGCATGGGGCAGCAGCAGGAAAGGGAAGAGGAAGGAGGGGGCTTCTGGAATCCTCTGAGGAATTATATTTATAAATGGGGAAAAAAATACAACTTTCTGCAGGTCGCATAACTATAGCATATTTGCTGTCGTTTATAACGTGCTTCACAATCTGCTCCAAATGCCTCAGGGGGGATCCTATTCTAGATTAACCTGTGCAGATATCTGTTAGGCAACTAGAATTATCTTAAAAAGTTCTGAAAAAGAAAGCAGAAGAAACACATGAAAGATCAATTTCACTGTAGACTGTAATGAATCTATAGCTCTGGAACTTTTAAAACACTTCATTTTTAGAAGACATTTAAGGCAGAATAAAAACACAAAGAAAATCTTATGAACTACTAATTCCTCAACCATACATATTCAGGAAAATTAAGCTCATGTAATACATACCGGGGCAATTTTCAGGCTTCCCACATTAGCAAGAAGCCCCTGTGTACTTTTGTACCCCTGGTCTTTGCACCAATTTTAAAAGGGAAAGTCCAGGTTTGCCCTTGGGCACACCCTCTCTACTCACCAATACAACTGTACATTTATAGTTTACATGAAAAATTCTTCAGATGTAAAAAATCACTTAGAACATGCATATTATATTTACATGCACTGCTGTGGTGTCAACCAGAAAAACCTGCATAAAAAAGTTAAAAGGACACTTGGGATTGGTATTGGGCCTATTGTAATGTTGCTGGGTATGGGCTTGGTCCTCAGAAAGTCATGAATAAAATGTATTACAATTATTGTAAACCTCCCATACCAAAACAGCATTAATTATACCAGCACTTAAACGGTAATAACGCTACCTATGATAACGCAACACGGCAAATATTACACCAGGCCCTAAAACACCAATATGCCTACTATTAGGAATATAGAACAAGGCAGGTTTCGATAGATCTCTACACAATAACTTCAAGCTAGCTGTCAGAGGACCAGCAGCCATGGCTGGTCTCTGGGGGTGGCCCTCCAGTCACTCCAAAGTCCCTTTCAGACCAAATCTGTCTGGGAATGGCTTATGCGTGAGCCCCTGTACCACAGTGCAACTTTGGAGGGCAGAGACCACAAGGCTTGTGCTGCTGGCAGGCAAACTTATCCAGACACAGGACAGGGATGATTAAGAATCAGACGGGTACTGAAGACACAGGTTCAGATGAAGACTGAAGACAAGATCCAGACGAAGACTGAAGACAAAGTCCAAGCAGACACCAAAGACCAGGACACCAAAGACCAGGACAGACCGCAGGATGGAACAAGCTCTCCAAAGACCAGGGACAGGACTCAGGAACAGGAAACTCTGGAATTCGGAACAAGACTCTGAAATCAAGGAAGGGCTTCTGATGACTTGATCTAGCTGAGGACTCGGACTGAAAACTGAAGACATCCAACAGTGGGACCAGGACCAAGGGCACTCAAATCTGGACAAAGACCTAGAACAAAAGACCCAACATAAGACAGGAACAAGAGACCAGAACAAGAGACCTTGCGAAGGCATCAATGCAGAGTTGAAGAGCTCTTTTATAGAGCAGGCAGGCTAGAACATCATCTCAAGGTGCCATGGGCTTTCTCACCGTGGGCTTTTAAATACTTTACTAAGGCACACACGAGCACCTAGGAAGGCAGCACGCCATGTCAGGGGATCGTTGGCGGCATTGCAGAGCCATGCTGAAGCAAAGGTGGCATCCAGAAGACAGCGTCATCCATGCCGCGAAGAGCACTACAGCGTTGGAGGCATCTCTCCTGCAGCGTAGGACGTAAAGACAGAGCCGCATGGTGCAACAGGTAAGTGGCCCTTCCAGGCCGCATTGGAAAACAGAGTCAGCACTGGTGAGTGAAGCCGCATGCAGGCTACCACGAGTGGCAAATCTAACACTAGCAGAATATGTCACTTCAGTTATACATGCAGAACATAGACAGGCATTCACCAAATACAGAATAAAGACACAATAAACTATAAATAGAAACATATAAACAAAAACTGAACTGGAAGCCACAAAAAGCCAGACTCTTTATACAGTGCAACAATGGAAAAACAAACATCACCATTTGTCATCAAACAATACAATCAAAATATAAATTAAAACCATACTAATAAAAAGAAAGCAAATGTTGCTTACCTGTAACAGGTGTTCTCACAGGACAGCAGGATGTTAATCCTCACATATGGGTGACATCACAGGATGGAACTCAATCACAGAACACTTTTGACAACGTTTCTAGAACTTTGACTGGCACCTGCTGGTTGCAGGGTTAATGCCATCCTAGGCAAGCCCCTACTGCCATCCTAGGCCTGACCCCTACTGGGCCTCCTGACCCCCCCAAGCTGGCCAAAAGTTCCTTTTGGGTCCAACGAGGGTCCCGGAGCGAACCCGCGGGGAATCACGTGACGCCGACGTCACGTGCTCCTCGCAAAGGAGTTCAGAAATGGCGTCCTGACTCCCCGCTAGACCACCAGGGAGTTTTGGTAAGTCTTGGGGGGGGATTAAGGAGGGTGAGGGGTTTAAATTTTTATTTAGGATCAACAATCGCGATTTCCAACGTATTCAACATAGCTATGTTGAATAAGTTGGAAATCCGATCGTTTTCGCCTCATCACTTTTTTAAGTTAAAAAAAAAAAAAAAGTTGTGTTTTACCTATAAGTTCAAAACGAATGCACACCCCTAATCGGTGGTCGGTTCCACAATCAGCACCAGTTTCGGCATCGAAGGAACCTGGAATCTGTGCATCGCCGTATTGATGGCCTCCTGAACCATCCAGTCCAGCTCTTCACGGAGACCTGGAGCAATTAGCCCTGGTTCCGGAAGGGGAGAAGGAGGAAGAGGCGTAGTCGGAGGGACCACTGTTAAAGGCGGAGTCGTGGCTCCCATTACCCATCCGGGTGAGGGTTGCCTCAGTGACCCGGTCTCAGAAAGGGTCGATGCCTTTTCTGGATGGCGTTTCTTCAATGGCGGCTCGGACGATGGCGAGGTCGATGATTTGCCTTAGTCGATGGTCGAGGCTTTCGGTGTCGATGCCAATGTTTCTCTCTACGATCCCCTCAATCTTGAGGGGGAACAGAGGTTGTCAAAAGCCGGGAAGTCGTCGACGCTGGATGGTCACCGGCCGGTGCCCGATACTGGCGCGACATGGACGGTGCCGGTTCGGATGACGTCAAGACTATGGACGGCGTCAGAGTTTGAGACCGAAAGAGAAGTTCCATCTTCTCCATTCTGGCTTTGCGACCTTTTGGTGTCATTAAGGCACATTTGGTGCAAGTCAGGACATCATGCTCACACCCTAAGCACATTACACAGACTTTATGGGGGTCTGTGATGGTCATGGTGCGAGTGCAGTCAGGGCACCGACAGAACCCCGACGCCATGGCCTTTGAAAAAAATTGAGCCGCGGTGCGGTCGACGGCCAGTAGGCCGCGAGGGCCAAACTCGACGGGAATCGACCGGAATCAGGTAAAAACTTACCGGAGTACTGCGGAAGTAAAAAATTCAAGAGGGGGACCCCTGTGGGGTATTAAAATTTGAAGTAATTCCGTGAGGAAAATTCCTGTCAGGAATCTCTAAGAGCTCCTTAACCCGCGTGGCTACTGCTGTGCAGAAAAAAGAAGACTGAAGGGGGACCCCTGCTGGTTGCAGGGTTAGTGCCATCCTGGGCATGCCCAGTAGGTGCCAGTCAAAGTTCTAGAAACTTTGTCAAAAGTGTTCTGTGATTGGGTTCCATCCTGTGATGACACCCATATGTGAGGAGTACCATCCTGCTTGTCCTGTGAGAATAAATATTTCATAACAGCTGACAAACAAAACATCCAGTAATTTAAGTTATACTAATTTTCCAAACACCATTAAACTATTTTAAAAACAAAAGACACATCCAAGAGCACCTGTTGCGATCGCGGGCTTCTGATCCTAATGCAGGCATGGCCTACAGCTGGTGGTGAGGACACGGAGGTGTGGTCGCTAGCTCATGGGAGAGCATGAGCCCCTGAACCACGGTACAACTCAAGGAGGAGCCCCAAGGCACACCGAGGGAGGCGAAAGCATGCAAGCACGGGCGGAGCAGGAACAAGCAGGACTGAAACTGAGGCAAGGAACTCGGAACAGGAACCAAGTAGGATCAGCCCTCCACTGGACCTACATGCACCAGCGAGACCCAGCAGTGCAATGCTGGTCTCAGGAGTAGCCCTCCGGCCACTCAAAAGCTCTTTCGGGACCTACCGCTTGGGAACGATGAGTGCGTGAGACCAGACGGAGGCTGAGCGCAGGAATAAGACAAAGACTTGGAACTTGGAAGGACTCAGACGATGACTTGGAACTTGGAAGGTACAGGTGGGCACTGTCCCTCAGGGCACCCTACACAGCCTGCCGTGAACTGGTCGCAGACCACCCTGTCCGTTTGCGCGCCCTACACAACCTAGGAAGGCTGGTTGCGGACCATGCGGGAGCAAGACAAGCGCTAGAAGGGGATCCAACCAAACGAGGCTCCAATGACCGGAAACAGGAACCGAATCCATACGGATTTACCCTCGGGGTGGCCATCTGGAGGACTCGAAGAGCTGGCAGACTCAGAACTTGGAAGACTCGGAACTTGGAACACTCGGAACTTGGAACACAGGATCATCAGGACTTCAGAATGACGGAACATCTAGAACTAGAACATCTGGAACATCAGGGCTAGGCAAAAAAGGAGATCTGGAACATCAGGACTAGGCAACGAAGGACATCTGGAACATCAGGACTAGGCAATGAAGGAGCTCCGACCAGGAACGAGACCAGGAACATAAAGACACGGAACAAAGAACCATCTCGGACACATGAAGACTACGGAGGACCTGGGCTGACAAAGGAAGAACATGGACAACCATGACATCCGATTCGAAGGCCTTGAGGAACTGGAAGTGAGCCCTTAAATAGGGATTGAAGTAGGATATGGAGTGAAGAGGACTTCCGGTGAGGTTGCGGGCTTTTCCTGCCGCTGGCCCTTTAAATATCTTGAAGAGGCGCGCACCGGCGCCTAGAGGAGGACCCTGGGAGGAGCAGGACCATGGACAGTGGTGTCCCTGCTGTGCAGACAGAGGAGCAGGCCACGACGGTGGCACTAGGCCATGAAAAGAGGCAGACCCGGAGGCGGCTTCCTGCCGCATGATGAAGTCCCAGCGGTGGCTCAGGGCTGCAATGAAAGAGGTAGCGCCGGTGGGGGTTTACAGCCACTAGGGGAATCCCAGCAGGGATTTCCCTGCTGCGGAGGCACAGGGCCACGAAAAGAAAGGTCAGTGGCAGCTGCACGCCGCAAAGGAGCATCGACTCGGCGGTGGAACCAAGGCCGCAAAAACTGAGTCAGCAGCGTCAGAGAAGTGAGTGGAAGGCCTGCTCGCGGAATGGGCTCTGCGAGCAGGATCGTAACAGCACCCAATAATTAAATCTAATAAAGATAAAAAACTCCCCTGCTGCAGTCCATACCTGGGGTCTTTTGAATTCCAGATGCCCTTGAGATTGTTGTGAATTAGCAGGGGGAGAGGAAAGGGGTTGTTGCTCATAAACTTTATCCTCTCCTCTCATATGTACACACATGATTGCACTTTCATACACACAGAGACATGCCCTGTCTCTCATACTTGCGCACCCACACAGACATGCCCTGTCTCTCATGCATGCACATGACATGCCCTGTCTCTCATATATGCACGCACATGCCCTCTCATACATGCACTTTCATACACATACATGATCTCTCATACGTGCACGCAGACATGCCTTCTCTCAAAAACACTTACACGAAAATGCACTCTCACTTACTACCCCTGTCCTGGCAGCACAAGGCTAACAGTTACAGCTTAGTTTTTCAGCCCCCACAGCCCACGATGCTTTTCCTTTTTCTTCAGGACTGTGGGCGCTGATGCTTCTCTGCCTCCTGCACAGCTCCCTATAGCTCAGCAGGGACCGAGGCCAATGTTACAGCTTCATGAGTGGGCAGGGCCATGCTGCTCAGCTGCTGCTGCTTTTGCTCTCCATTGCAGCACGGGCAAGGGCCAGGGCCAGTACTGCTTCTTCTTGTGGTGAGGATGTGATCTTTTTCTTCCCACCTACATTGGCATCGGCATGGTCTCTCCTTCTTCTCACTTGAGCAGGAACATGCTGTGGCAGTTTCTCTTCCAGGTGCATGGACAGGAAGGACAGACCATGCTGACACTGCCCCCCCCCCCCCCCCAATCTTTGGCACTCTAGATGGTCGCCTAGTCCTCCTAGTGCTTCCACCAGCCCTGAGCCCAACCCAAGTTAGTAGACCAGAAATGCAAGAAGGAATGCTTAAGGAATGCTGAAGAAACAAGCTTGGTTTGGCAAAAACTTGTAAAAAGAACATCATAAAATAAGAATTGCCATGCTGGGTCAGACCAACATCCATCAAGCCGAGCATCCTGTCTCTGACACTGGCCAATCCAGGCCACAAATACCTGACAGATCTCATAAAGTGGATCTATTTCCTGTTACTCACTCCCAGGGATAGCAATAGCTTTCTTTAGTCTACTTAATTAATAATGTGTTAGAGACTTTTCATCCAGGAACTTGTCAAACCTCTTTTAAACCCCGCTATGCTTGTCACCTTGATCACGTCCTCTGGCAACAGATTCCACAACCTGATAAAGCACTGAGTGAAAAAGTACTTTCTACAATTTGTTTGGATCTGCTGGTTGTTAGTTTCATGGTGTATCCCCTTGTTTTAGTATTATTTGAAAGGGTAAGTAACCACTCCACTCATGATTATATAAACGTCTGTCATGTCTACTCTCAGATGTTTTTTGTCCCAAGCTGAAGAACCCTAGCCTGCATAGCTTCTCAGCATAGGAGAGATGTTCCATCCCCTTCAATAAAAAAATATCAGATATTTTGCTCCGCTTCCCTACAACCACCCCGCACACAATCCCCCTCCTTAAAAAAACCAACGCCAATCTAGAATCTCTTGACCTCACTTCAGCCTCTGAAGTCGAATCTTTTCTTAATAAGACCAAGCCCGCCACCCACCCCTCAGACACCATCCCCCCCAAATCCCTCCTATCCATCCCAAAAACTATAGCCAAGCCCTTAGCTGAAATAATCAATTGCTCCCTCTCCCTTGGTAAAGTCCTAAACTCTCTAAAACAGGCTGTAGTCAAACTCCTCCTCAAAAAACCCAACCTCGACCCATCTGATCCAGCCAATTTTCATCCCATTTCAAACCTCCCTTTCCTAGCCAAAAT
Organism: Rhinatrema bivittatum; assembly: GCF_901001135.1. Taxonomy (NCBI): domain Eukaryota; kingdom Metazoa; phylum Chordata; class Amphibia; order Gymnophiona; family Rhinatrematidae; genus Rhinatrema; species Rhinatrema bivittatum. The sequence goes on along the minus strand of NC_042616.1, from coordinate 795,112,880 downwards.
CATGGAAAAGGTGGTTAACTTCCAACTGTCAGACTGTCTAGACACCCATAATATACTATTCTCATCCCAATTCGGCTTCCGTAAGTTCTTCAATACGGAAACCCTGTTAATTTCCCTTACAGGTCTAGACCAAGGGCAATCCTACATTCTTGCCCTGCTTGATATCTCTTCAGCCTTCAATACCATAAGTCACAATATCCTTTTGACACGTCTTTCAGAAATTGGCATTTCTGGTACAGCCCATCTTTGGTTTAAATCTTACCTTGATAAGAGAGAATACACAGTAAAAATTGGAAATGCGAAATCCACCCCATACAATTAGCTCAGGGTGTCCGCAAGGCTCTTCCCTATCCTCCACCCTCTTCAACATTTACCTGATGCTCCTCTGCCAACTACTCTCTGACCTTGGACTCAAGCACTTCATATATGCGGATGATGTCCAAATCCTCATCCCTATAGAAGGATCCCTATCTAAATCACTAAAGACCTGGCAAAATTGCCTAGCATCTATAAATACCCTCCTCACCAACCTACATTTGGCCTTAAACACTTCAAAAACTGAGCTCCTCCACATATCAACCCATCATAATTTACTACCACCCCTCAGTAATGACTCCCTCCACCACTCTATTGCCCTCCCTACAGGATCTTGGTGTTACCTTTGACCAACAAATGAATATGAAAACATATATCAACAATACCATAAAGGAATGTTTCTTTAAGCTCCATGTTCTTAAAAAACTTAAACCTCTCCTCCATTTCCATGACTTCCGTACTGTCCTTCAAGCGACTATTTTCTCCAAAATGGACTATTCCCTATTACTAGGCCTTCCAAACTCGACCATCAAACCTCTCCAAATGCTTCAGAATGCAGCAGCTAGAATCCTCACTAATGCTCTTAAATCTGACCATATTACCCCTGTCCTCAAAGAACTCCACTGGCTCCCCATCTCCTCCCGTATACTCTACAAAACCCTCACTATTATCCACAAAACACTACACACCCATAATATAAATTGGCTTGATGTCTCCCTCCGCTTCCTCTCTTCCAACCGTCCCATGAGTACAACATACAAAGGCTGCTTATATACACCCTCCCCTAAGACCACACACCTCATCTTCACAAAAGAACGTGCCCTATCTTTTGCGGGTCCCACCATCTGGAATACCATGCCACCCGATCTCCGCTTAGAGCCATGTACTCAAAAATTTAAGAAAAAGCTTAAGACATGGCTTTTCATACAGGCATTCCCTGAATAGGTCACCCTCCCTCCTCCCCCCTACACCCCTATTATATTGCTCGCCCCTCTTCCTTCCCTCCCCCCTCCTGCTTGCTCCCCCCTGCTCTTCCTCCCGCTCTCCTTATTCCCCCTATTCCCCTTGTTCTTTTCACCATTTCTCTTACCTAGGACTCACCCTTTTTCCTGTACTCTCCCCCAGTACCTCCCCTACCCTCTTATTGCCAGCTACTTACCTTTACACTGTATATTGTACATAACACACTTACCCCTTACCCTGTATAGTGTACATAACTATATGTTGCAGTTTGATGCTGCTGGAGAGGATAGTGGACCCTTGGGCCGACCTACCTAGGGAGACAGGGTAGGCTGGGAGGCGGAGCCACAAGCTGGAAGGGTTCATCCAGGAACCAGGGACCCCCCGGGAGGAGCCCGTAGGGTCCCGGGTCCTTGGGACTGGGAGCTGTTTGCAGAATGTCCAGAAGGCTGTGGTGGGGCGTAGGCCGGGACCGGAGCAGGCAGAGTGAATAGGAAGTCCAAGGTACCCGGAAGGCCGGGGGCCGGCTGCGCAGAGCCGAGGGCCGGCTGAAGGCAGGGCAGCGGGCGGCTGTGGAGTCTGTAGCAAATCGGAGTCAGAGGCAGGCAGTGGGCTGAAGCGGGGTCAGAAGCAAACCGGAGTCAGAGGCAGGCTGCGAGCTGAAGCGTAGTCAGAAGCAAACCGGAGTCAGAGGCAGGCTGCAGGCTGAAGCGTAGTCAGAAGCAAACCGGAGTCAGAAGCAGGCAACGTGGAGATCAACAGGAACGCAACTGGAAGCAACTATGAAGTTGTGAACCTCGTTGCAAGGCGTTGAGAGAGAGTCTGAACGCCGGTTATATCGGGAATCGGGCGTGACATCAGCCGCGAGGGCGGGGCCGGGCTTCCGGGAGCTGGGCGCTCAAGACGGATGTCCTCGCACACGAGACCGGAGGGAAGCAGGCCTGTAATGGTGGCCGCCACGTGGAGTGAGAGAAGCCCCCGGGGTCCGGAGCGGGCGGAATATGGCGACTACTGAAGCGGAGGTAGGTGGGCCTGAGCCCTAACAGAAGGGAAGCAGTCGGGACAGCAACAACTATATGCATTTTTAAAGTTTATATTGTTGCTTCCCAGTTTCCCCCTCCCTGTTCTATGTATTTCAGTAAGTTCTCTGTAAACCGATATGATGTACCCATGAATACCGGTATAAAAAAAGCTTTTAAATAAATAAATAATCATTATTTCTCACCCTCCTCTGCACCTTTTGTAGTTCCACTATGTCTCTCTTGAGATGGAGCAACCAATACTCTACACAATACTCAAGGGGGTAGATTTTAAAAGAAGCGCGATCAGCCTACTTTTGCTTGCGCATCAGACTCAAGCAAAAGTACGCTGGATTTTAGTAGATACGCGCGGAGCTGCGCGTATCCACTAAAATCCCTGGATCGGCGCGCGCAAGGCTATTGATTTTGTATAGCCGGCGCGCGCCGAGCCGCGCTGCCTAACCCGTTCCCTCCAAGGCCGCTCCGAAATCGGAGCGGCCTCGGAGGGAACTTTCCTTTGCCCTCCCCTCACCTTCCCCTCCCTTCCCCTACCTAACCCACCCGCCCGGCCCTGTCTAAACCCCCCCCCTTACCTTTGTCGGGGGATTTACGCCTCCCGGAGGGAGACGTAAATCCCCGCGCGCCAGCGGGCCTCCTGCGCGCCGGGCCGCGACCTGGGGGCGGGTACGGAGGGCGCGGCCACGCCCCCGGACCGCCCCGGGCCGTAGCCACGCCCCCATACCCGCCCCCAAAACGCTCCCGACACGCCCCCGAAACGCCGCGACGACCGGGCCCGCCCCCGACACGCCCCCCTCCGAAAACCCCGGGACGTACGCGAGTCCCGGGGTCTGCGCGCGCCGGTAGGCCTATGTAAAATAGGCTTACCGGCGCGCAGGGCCCTGCTCGCGTAAATCCGCCCGGATTTACGCGAGCAGGGCCCTGCGCGCCGGCGGGCCTCCTGCGCGCCGGGCCGCGACCTGGGGGCGGGTACGGAGGGCGCGGCCACGCCCCCGGACCGCCCCGGGCCATAGCCACGCCCCCGTACCCGCCCCCAAAACGCTCCCGACACGCCCCCAAAACGCCGCGACGACCGGGCCCGCCCCCGACACGCCCCCCTCCGAAAACCCCGGGACGTACGCGAGTCCCGGGGTCTGCGCGCGCCAGTAGGCCTATGTAAAATAGGCTTACCGGCGCGCAGGGCCCTGCTCGCGTAAATCCGCCCGGATTTACGCGAGCAGGGCTCTTAAAATCCGCCCCAAGGTGCGGTCACACCATGGCTTGATTCAGAGGCAATATGATATTTTCCATTTTATTCTCCATTTCTTTTCGGATCATTCCTAACATTCTCTTTGCTTTCTTGATGGCTGCCGCGCACTAATCAGAGGATTTCAATGTATTGTCTACAAGGACTCCAAAGCTCTCTTCCTGGGTAGTGACTCCCAATACAGAACCCAGTATCGTGTACCTGTAGTTCCAATTATTTTTCCCAATGTGAATCACTTTGCACTTCTCCGCATTATATTTAATCTGCTATTCAGTTGTCCACTCTTCTAGGCTCACAAGGTCCTTCTGCAGGTCTTCATAATTCATTGCTGTTTTAACAAATTTGAATAATTTTGAGTCATCTGCAAATTTGATCACCTCATTCTTGGTTCCCTTTTCCAGATCATTTATGAATATGTTAAACAGCACAGGTCCTAGTATTGATCCCTGGGGTACTCCACTAACAACTTTTCTCCATTTGGAAAACTGACCCTCTGTTTCCAATCTTTTAACCTGTTACCAGTCCACAATAAAACACTGCCTCCTATCCCATGACTTTGTAATTTAGGAAGAATCTTTCATGGGGGGAATTTGTCAAATGCCTTCTGAAAATCCAAATACACTATATCAACCAGCTCATCTTTATCTACATGTTTATTTACACCTTCAAAAAAATTGATAAGACAAGACTTCCCCTTGCTCAAACCATATTGACTCTTTCTAATTGAGCCATGTCTATCTATATGGCGTGTGATTTTGTTTTTAGGAATGACTTCTACCATGTACCAATATCAGGTTACCCAGTCTATAGATTCCCGGATCACCCCAGAGCCCTTTTTAAAAATCAACGTTACATCAGCTACCTTCAGGTGTTCAAGAATTGTGGCTGTTTTAAATGATGGGTTACAGATTACTAGCAAAAGGTAAACAATTTCAGTTCTTAGTTCTTTTACAAATCTGGGGTGGAAGCCGTCTGGTTCATTGCCAGTTCAAAGATTTAATCATTGTACACAATCTATAAAGAAATGATTAGGTACTTTAAAATTAGCTCTGACTGTTAGGAAAACCGTAATTTTGCACATAAATAGATGGAGAGATCGGGGATACAAGAGATTCCTTTTGGAAATGTTATGCTGCCAATTGTATCTGATGCAAGAAATTTTAGAGTAATACTAGACACTAAATTGTCTGTGAGGTCCCATAGAATAATGCTTGCTGTATCTGCTTTCAGTAAATTAAAGTTAGTTCAACCATTGAAATTGATATTATCCAGTTCAGATTTTCAATCTGGAGTACAGGCACTTGTCATGTGTAAACTTGATTATTGTAATGCACTATATATGGGTTTTACTAAAAAGTTGATTAGAATGTTACAATTGGTGCAGAATGGGGCGGAACATGTACTTACTGGTACTAAGTATCACAAGCATGTTACACTGCTATTGTTGAGGAGTGCTAGGAGAGCGATCCCACTCCTGAGAGATGCGTGTGTCCTTGGGCCACGGCTCGACCCCAGAGGGCTCCGAGGAGGTGCCGCTGGAGGCGTGGCATGCCCGAGCATGGGCTAGACGGAAGCAAGGCTGGAGAGATGACTGGAGACAGGCCCTCCACGCTTCGGAAGACCCAACAACGCTATGTTGGTCTTGTGTGAACAGTCCTCCGACCGTTCCCAGCCCTTTCGGACCTGCCGCAGGGTATGGCACATAGCGGCAGGCCGGATGGAGGCCAGGGCAGCAAAGACTGGAACATGGATGCAAACGAGACTTCAGAAACGAGGTACTGGAAGTGCAAACATGGACTCAGGAACGAGGTACTGGACGTGCTGACGTAGACTCAGGAACGAGGTACTGGAGGAAGAGACGTGGAGTCAGGAACGAGGTATGATGCATACAGGAGACTCAAGGGCGAGGTACGAGACTGGCAACATGAAGCGCCCTACACAGCCCGCCCGTGAGGCTGGTCACGGACCACGACAGGGGTTGCCGCAGGATACCAGGCTTTCAGAAAGTTCAGGAACAAGGTAAGGACTTCTGAGACTCAGAAACGAGGTACATGGCTTGCATCATGAAGCGCCCTACTCAGCCCGCCCATGGGGCTGGTCACAGACCACGACATGGCTTGCCGAGAGGTACCAGGACATTAACCAACTCAGGAACAAGGTGCTAGCTTTCAGGAAATTCAAGAACAAGGTACTTAGCTTTCAGGCGAATTCAGGAACAAGGTACATGGCTTGCATCATCTGGGCTGGAACATGGATACCGGATTGGAAGACAGACCTTAGGGCAGGAACATGAACAGGCAAACATCAGGGCTGGTACAGCAGGCAGACATCAGGACTGGATGCGGAGCTCCAACAAAGAACACGGAACACAGGACTTTGCAGAAGTGTGGGAACACAGCCGACTTCCTGGAGCGAAGGATCTCAGGAGTGACCAACTCCTTGCGAAGGCAAAGATAGACTGGACGCTGAGCCCTTTTGTAGGGCTGAGGTGGACAACGCCCAGGGAGGGGTCAGCAGAGGGCTACACCTGGCTGGCCTTTGAAGAGGAGCAGAGAGGCGCGCGCTCGCGCCCTAGGGAGCTGGAGCGAAGAGAGCTGGAAGCTGGTGGCGTCCTCCTGGCCACGTGGAGAGTCCAAGGAAGCCAGGCAGGCAGTGGAGCAGCCCTGCCCTGAAGCTGGAGAGGTGGCAGGCTGCTTGAGCGGCTCTCAGCCGCGAAGACTGAAGCAGGAAGGCAGAAGTGAAGAAACGCTGGCTGCAGGGGGAACAGAGAGCTGCAGGCACCGGCAGGAGGGACGGCTCCCTGCCGGTCGAGGACCCGGGCTGAAGCAGGCACCAGCAGGGACGGCCTCCCTGCTGGCTGAAGGTCCCGGGATCACAGCAGCAGGTCGGGGGAAGGCAGAAACAGCAACAGAGGAGCCGGCCGCATGGCAACAGCTGCGGGGACGGCCCCAGCTAATTCAAGGAGAGAGAAGCAGCGTCAGCGGCCCGACTGGCTGCGAAGGTAAGAGCCGCGGGCAGGATCGCAACAGCTATTGCAACAATTACATTGGCTGCCAGTTTCAGAGCATATCAATTTTAAATTATTGACATTGAGATATAAAGCTGTTTATCAGGAGGGATATCCCCTAGCAGAATATGCAAAACATTACACATGTACATTCCTTCACTCTTCTGATCATCATTTGATAAATGTTCCACATTTTAAGGATTATCATTTTGCCCCTTTTATTTGGAATGCTCTGGATAATAGTTTAAAAGCTGTGGAAGAGTATAAATATCTTAGAAAGAAATTTAAAACACATTTTTAAATAAGTTTATGGGATAAATTTGATTTATTATACTGTTTTGTGATGTATTATGTATGTTTACATATGCTTATACATGTTTTTGTGATCCATGCCAATAAAAATATTTTTTGGATGTTGTGGAATCTAAATGCAGAAATATATAGAATGATTTGTTACTCTTAGTTTGTCAATCTGATCTATTACAATCTCCATTATCACAGTTGCTCAGAAACTCCACCATTAAAGAACGTTTCAGAAGTGGGTATGTTCCCAAAATCCTCCTCCATAAAGTCTGAGCAAAGAATTCATTCAGTTTTTCTGTTATTTCCTTGCCTTCCTTGAGCACCCCTGAACTGGATTGCTTGGTGTCCCTACCTATCAGAGTATGAACTGTAATGTCATTTGGGGTAAGACCCTGTGAGGGTTAGGTTTTTCTTTGGATTTTCTTTCTGCACTGTCTCCAGTGAGCACTATTTTAAAAAAGCAGTTTTCCATTCACTGGTGGTAAATAAATTACGGTTCTGATGGAAACAGAGAGTAGGATTAAATGGGCAGCTTTCTCAGTGGAGAAAGGGAAACAGTGGAGTGCCTCAGGGATCTGTAGTTGGACCGGTGCTTTTAATATATTTATAAATAATCTGGAAATGGGAACGACGAGTGAGGTGATCAAATTTGTAGATGACACAAAATTATTCAGAGTAGTTAAATCACAGGTGGATAGTGACAAATTGCAGGAGGATCTTCTGAGACTGGAAGATTGAGCGTTCAAATGGCAGATGAAATTTCAAGTGGACAAGTACAAGGTAATGCATATAGGGAAAAATAACTCACATGGTAGTTGCCCAATGTTAGGGTTCATATTAGGAGCTAACACCCAAGAAAAAGATCTAAGCCAAAAGTTCCCAAACCTGTCCTGGGAGACCCGCAGCCAATCACGTTTTCAGGATATCCACAATGAACATGCAAGAGATAAAATTTGCATGTTATGGAGGCAGTGCATGCAAATTTAGTTCATGCATATTCATTGTGGATATCCTGAAAACCCGACTGGCTCGGCATCCTCCAGGACAGGTTTGGGAACCACTGATCTAGGCATCATAGTGGACCATACATTGAAACCATCAACTTAGTGTGCTGTGGTGGTCAAAAAAGCAAACAGAATGTTAGGAATTAAGAATGGAATTGTGAATAAAACAAAGAATGTCATAATGCCTCTGTATCACTCCATGATGATCGTACCTCAAGCACTGTGTGCAGTTCTGGTCACCATATCTCAAAAAAGATATAGGTACACTAGAAAAGGTACAGAGAAGGGTGACTAAAATGATAAAGGAGATGGAATGGCTCCTCTATGAGGAAAGGCTAAAAAGGTTAGGGCTGGTCAACTTGGAGAAGAGATGGCTGAGGGGGAATATGATGGAGGTCTATAAAATAATGAGAAGGCTAGAACGGGTAAATGTGAATCATTATTTACTCTTTCAGGTAATATTTGGACTAGGGGGAATTCCATGAAGTTAGCAAGTAGCACATTTAAAACAAATCAGAGAATTCTTTTTCATTCAATGCACAATTAAGCTCTGGAATTCATTGCCAGAAAGATGTGGTTAAGGCAGTTGGTGTAGCTGGGTTTAAAAAAAGTTTAGACAAGTTCCTGGAGAAGTCCATTAAATCCTAGTAATCAAGTTGACTTGATGAATAGCCACTTTTTATTACTGGCATTAGTAGCATGGGATCTATTTAATGTTTGGGTATTTGCTAGTTACTTGTATCCTGAAAACAGGATGCTGGGTTTAATGGACCCTTGGTCTGACCCAGTATGGAAAATTCTTATGTTATATTCTTTTAGGCCTGTGGCCTCTCCATTTGAATGCCTGTGAATAAAGAGCCACGGACCTACTACTATTGAAGCAATCCACTAGCTCACAGATTGATCCTTGAGCTTCTGATTTACACATACTTGCAAAGAAATACATTTTAAAATTAAAACCACAGCCTCTGAGCAGAACTCATTACTTGAGACATAGCTTACTAAATCACTGATACAATTTAAAAACTGTATACATTAATGCATGAACCCTGTTATTTTCCTCAGTTATAAGTGCACTGCAAAATACAGTATACAGAAGGAAAACAATATAGTTATTTAAGGCTTGTTAGGTCTTATTTAATCAAGATTTTCCTCATAGGCATAGAATGGGAAAACATATATTTTTAATATGGCCCATTATCTAATGTCACAATAAAAGAATTAAGTTACAGCTCTCTACCTATCCTTAACTTTGGCCATTATATAAATTATTTATTTATTTATTTATTTGAGGTTTCTTATATACCGAGGCACGTTTGAAAAAAACATCACCTCGGTTTAAATGAGTTAGACACATTTGAAACTTACCATTATCATCACTACAATGTATATAAAAGACATATAAAATATTGCACTGAAGGGAAAAGTGCTGCTGGTGGGAGATTTTAATGTACCAGATGCGGATTGCATCATCCTACCTGTGAACTGGATAGAAGTAGAGAGCTCCTAGACTTCCTTCAAAGGGCTTTCCTCAGGCAAATGGACACAGAACCCATGAAGGCAGCAGTGGTCCTGGTGCATACAAATGGAAAAAATGTTTCTAATGTACAGGTAGATATACCCCTAAACTCCAGTGTTCATTGATGGTACGTTTTAGTATACGAGCCAAAGCACAGAGGGGATCGTACAAAAGTCAAAGTTCTGGACTTCAAGAGCACTGGTTTTGTTAATATGGAAGAGTACCTTAAGGAAACTTGTAGGGTGGGAAGTTGATTATGGAGTGTAACATTGGGCTAAATTAAAAGGGGCTATACTAAAGGTAATAAATCTTTATATTAGGAAAGTAAATAAGAGGAAAAAGTCTGGTATGATTTTCCCCAGAGCTGGGTGAAAATGGGATCTCAAAAAGAGGAGCAAAGGGAAGAATATCTGATAAAACTGAAAGAAGTAGAGAAGGCAGGAGAGCAGAAAGGCCAGAGGAGAAAAAAAGATAGTTAAGGTAGTAAAACAACGTTACTAGACCTTGTTCAGGTATGTCAGAAAAAGGAGGAAGGGCAGAGATGGTATTGTAAGACTGAGGAGGAACAAGGAGAATTATGTGACGGGTGATAAGGAAAAAGCAGAAACCCTAAATAAATACTTCTGTTTAGTATTCAATGGAGAAAGGATTAGAGAAGGGCTGTGTTGTGGGAGTGGACCCTTGGACCGAGGTGAAGTTGGCGCAACCTGTAGGAAGGAGCCCTGCAGGTCCCCATCATTGGCTGCTGGAGCTAGCTGTGGCAGAGGCCCAATTGGAGCTTCACCTATCCCAGCCCTAATTCCCCTTAGGCTGAGCCCTCAGTGCCGGGGCTGGCAGGACTTAGGCGCAGGCCTCTGTTGCTGAAATGGAGATCCAGGGAGGCAGTAGTGACACAGGCCAGGATTCGGGGAAGGTTGAGTATAGGCGTAGTCAGAGGCAAGCAGTGGTCCGGGCAAGCAGCATTCAGGAGAGGTCAAGAGTCAGGCAGAAGTTGGAGGCAGGAGGAGTTCAAGTGTGGATGAGAATCAGGCAGTGGTCAGTGGCAGCTGGAATTCAATCATGGATGAGAATCAGGCAGTAGTCAGTGGCAGGCAGAGTTCAATCATAGTCAAGTGTCAAGCCGAAGTCAGAACCAGAGATCCGACCAAGGGAAGATGGCAGGCAGGCCGGAGAGGAGCAGCACAGGTGCGCAGGAGAAGACACTGAAGAACTAAAGATTGACCACAGGATGAAGTCTAACAAGACAACTGCCAAGACAAGGACCAGAATGCAGGGACGAGAACCAGAAATGAAGAACAGGAACATGCTGGGGCAATTCGCTCTATTGGAGGTAGTCAATCTATTGCCAAGGTGTAGACTGCAGGGAGAAAGTCCCTTTTATGGGCTGCAGGTAATGATGTCATCTGGGGGTGCCGCAGGGAACTTCCTACAATGGGCCCTTTAAGTTGGAGGGAAGCACATGCACGTGCACATAGGAGAAGCATCAGGGAGTCGGCGGATACCACCAGTCGCATCAGGTCGGTGGTGGCGTCTACCCACATAGGGAAGTGGCAATGGGTGCAGCCTGGGCCTGTTGGCGGCATCCTACCACATCAGCCTGGGCCCAGAGGTAAGAGGGGCAGTCCTTAGGGTCTTGGTCCTGTTGGTCCAAGCATTTTTACTCCTTCTGGATTCCATCCAGGGAAGTATATTGTAACTATGGACCCTCGGGCTAAGATAGGATTGGCAATACCTTGTCTTTTGCCATTGCCTGGTTCCTTGTCATTGTCTGGATCTTGTCTTCAGTCTTCATCTGGCTCCTTATCTTCACCTGGACCTCTGTTTCCAATCGAACATCTCCATCAAGCCTAGAAACTAAATGCAAGACAGGCTCGCTGTTCTCTGTTCTTCGCCCGTTTCAGCTTTGAATTATGATATTGTCCCATACTCAAAAACTAACGAGCAGATGGTCTCTCATGTTCCTTCTAGACTGAAGACACCCTAGAAACTCCCAGGCACATCATAGACCCTGCGACTATACTTTTGGCTACCTCTATGACCATCCCTCCAGGGAAGACTGTCGTTATTTCCTGTCTGTGCGAAAATGTTACAATGGGCTCATGACTCCCATGTCGCAGGGCACCCTGGATGGGCACGCAGTTTTGAACTGCTTCAGTTGTACTATTGGTGGTCCTAAATGAAGCAAGATGTCAAAGCTTACATTGAATAGTGCCCAATCTGTGTACAGCAACAACCACTGCATGGCCAACCCTGGGGGCTGTACAGTCATGGAAAGTCCCCAGGGAACCCTGAACCCACCTGTCCTCAGATTTTCTTGTGGACCTTCCCCTCTAAAACAGCGCTACTGTGGATCTGGGTAATCAGTGATCGTTTCTCTAAAATGGCACACTTTGTCCCAGTACCGGGCCATCCATATGCACTTGAATTGGCATGCCTCTTTACTCTTCATGTCTTCGATCTGCATGGGAAGCCCCAAGCACATTTTATCAGACAGAAGAGTACAGTTTACTGCAAAGTACTGGTGATCCTTGTGCAAGAAATCTGGCATCACACTAGACTTCACAACCACATACTACCCCCAGGGAAACAGACAAGCAGAGCGTACCAACCGGACCCTCATGATTTTTATTCATTTATTCACTAATGAGCAACAGAACAACTGGGCCACTCTTCTACCCTGGGCTGAGTTTCCCACAATTTCCATGTTAACGCTACCACCAGGTCTTCTCCCTTTTTGCTGGCCTATGGGAAACAATTACTGCTTCCTCTTTCATTACCCAAAACAGTAACTTTTCCAGAGGCCCAACGGTCAGCCCAGAATTGCAAGAACTGTGGGCACAGAGCACCCTCCTAATCCAAAATGATGCTGACCGAGCCCTAATAACGGCTGATGCCCACAGAAGGCCAGCTCTGCAGTTTAAAGCAGAGGATAAAGTATAGCTCAACACACATAATTTATGCCTGCAGGTACCTTCTATGCGCTTGGCTCCATGCTACATCAGCCCATGTTCGGTAGTGAGACTACTGGAGCCCATCACCTATCAAGTAAAGCTACCAGCAACTCTCAAAATATATAATGTTTTTCATGAATTGCTACTTATTTATTTTATTTATTTATTTATAACTTTTATATACCGGCATTCGTAAAAAAAAACATCATGTCGGTTTACAGACAACTGAGAAAGGAAATTACAATGATAGATGGAGGAAGGATAGAAAGTTAAAAGGTGACAACTTTACTGTAGAGCCAACGGGCGCCACAGTTATTAAATGAGATTACATATGGTTAACCAAGTTGGACATAATTAATTATATACAAGAGACGACAAAGTGGGGGGTAGCGCGGGGGTGGGGGATGAAGCGCATAGGGGAGGCGGGGTGGGGTAGGAACTGTACAAGGGGGCAGGGGGGGGCGAGGGAAGGAGAGGTGGTGACTGAATATCAGGAAGCCATAAGTTGGATGGGGGGTGGTGAGGGAGAGGGAGGGTGTGTAGGGGGGCGGGGGGACACTGTACTAGGGAGAGGGAAATAATGAGTGTTGAGGAGAAGTCATATGCTAGGGTTGAGAGGCGTTGGGATAGGCCTGTTTAAATAACCAGGTCTTGATTCCTTTTTTGAATTGATTAAGTGAAGGTTCTAGTCGGAGCTCGGTGGGGAGGGAGTTCCAGAGGGTGGGGCCGGCGATGGAGAAGGCTCTCGCTCTGGTGTTTGTGAGGTGAGCAATTTTGAGTGAAGGGGTGTGGAGGGTGCCAGCAAGGGAGTTTCTGGTAGGACGGTTGGCCTGGTGGAAGTGTGGCATATCTTCGATCCAGGGGGAGTTATTTTTATATAGCGTGTTATGTATGATAGTGAGTGTTTTGTATTGAGAGCGATAGGTGATTGGGAGCCAGTGGAGGTTTTGTAATATGGGAGTAATATGATCAGTCTTTCTTGAGTTTGTAAGGATGCGAGCCATGGCGTTTTGTAAGATTTGGAGGGGTTTGATTGTGGAAGCTGGAAGGCCTATTAGCAGTGAGTTGCAATAGTCAAGTTTTGATAGTATAGTGGTTTGCATAACAGTACGGAAGTCATGTGCGTGGAGGAGAGGCTTAAGTTTTTTGAGGGTTTGGAGTTTATAGAAGCCCCCTTTTAGGAGCGATTTGATGTGGGATTTGAAGCTTAGTTGTGTATCTAAGGATACTCCTAGATCTCTGACAGTGGGCGGAGGTGTGAGATTTTGTGAAGTGTTCTGTTGCAGTTGGTGGATGGATAAGCTGGGTTGATTAGTAATGATTAGGATTTCGGTTTTTGAAGTATTGAGTGCAAGGTGTAGGTTGGAAAGGAGGGCGTTGATAGATGTGAGGCATGTCTCCCAGAAGTGCAGGGTTTCGTTGAGGGATTTTTGGATTTGTGGATCCTTGGACCGATTTGTGGAGCTCTTGGTGCTCTCCTGGCCCTCTAAGAAATTACCAGAACCTCAGGAGGTAACCATTGACAGAGAGACAACAGACAAAGTCAAGGAGATCTTGCTGCAGGGCTAAGAAGTTTGAATATCACATTGCCTGGAAGGATTACAGCCCAGAGGATAACTCCTGGGAGCCAGCTTCCAACATTTTGTACCATAATCTACTAAAGGAGTTCCATCTATGCCACCCCAAGAAGACCCAAGCATCGGGGGCATGGGGAGGGGGAGGAGACTGTTGCATTTGGCGGTCCATGGGCTTTCTCTGTGAACTGCCGCACTTACCACTCAGGCCGCGCCTTCCCACTCGTCCCTGGACACCAGCAGCATTCCTCTCCTCCAAGTGCAGCGGGACATCGCAACACAATGCAGCAGGACAACACTGAAGGTTATCGCAGTAGGACACCGCCAACACTGCTGGGCCCTGCTTCTCCTAGGGTACACATGCAAACATCCCCTGTCTTAAAGGGCCAGCGGTGGGAAAACCTGGCAGGCGCCATCTGATAACATCACCTTCTCTGGCCTATATAAGGCCACTGCAGACATCCTTCCAGCACCTTGGCAACAGGTCTCCCTACTGCCTTAGTAGTGTGAGTTGCTATAGTTTTCCCATCTCTGCATTCTCCAGTTCCTCGTCTTGATCTTCAGTTTCAATTCCTGTGTCTTTGTCTTCATTTCTAATGGACAGTTCTTCAGTGTTCTACATCTTCTCATCTGCTCACTTGTTCTACTCCTCACCTTCCTGCCCTGCCTATCCATCCCACTTTCCCTTCAGACAGATACCCAATATTGACCTCAGCTTGCCTCTAGGACCTCCTTGAATGCTGCCTGTTACTGACCACAGCCTGCTTATTGGACTTCCTTGAACTCTGCCTACCATTGACCTGGCCTGCTCCAGAATTCACTGGTGCCATATCTGTTCTACCTTCAACGGATCTCCACCTCATTAGCAGAGGTCCCAACCTAAGACCTGCCAGCCCCGGCACCCAAAGGCTCAACCTGAGGGGAACTCGGGCTGGTATACGCAAAGCTCCAGTTTGGCCTCTGCCTCATCCAGATCTGCCTGCTGACAATAGAGACCTGCAGGGCTCTTGCCTGCAGGCTGTGCCAACTCAATTTCGGTCCAAGGATCCACAAATCCAACACTTAGACTCATGATTCTCCTCTTGAACTGTAGCAGCCTTCCCTCACACTGTATAATATTTTTGAACATGTTTTATTTCTGCAATTATCAGACACCCTTAACCAATACTAAGTAATGAATTAAGCATTAACAACTTTGAAAAAAATGGGTCTTTAATATACCGGTAGATGTAAACTTAATCAATGTGGGGGACCCTTGGATGTCAGGAAAGAGCTTGTTCCACAGATGAGGTGCAAGAACCGAGAAGCCTGAAACTAAGAAGAAGAAGAAGCCTGCTCAACACAAGATACACAGAAAAGAGTTCAGTGAGAGAGGTATGGATACTGAGAGATTGAGAGAGAGAGAGAGGAGATTGAGAGAGAGAGAGAGAGAGCAGAGCCTTCCTTGGGAGGACTGGGGAAGAATCAGCATGACTGCCTTGTGCTCTGTGCTTTGAGGTATCTCATGTCCACTGCAGTAGCCCTGCCTTCAAAATTATGATTTCCTGTTGGCATGCTGGCAAAGCCATGCATTCCAGTATACCGAAGACTCATTCTCACCCCTGCTAGGGTGCACCCTGAGAGAGAAAGAGATAATTGTTAGACAGATAGAAAGGAGTAGAGCACTGGATAAATATGGGGGTAATTTAATGACATTGTGTACAAAAAAGTAATCAGATACACACCTAAGTAATGCCAGTTTTCAAAGCAGACTTACCCGCATAAGCCCACTTTGAAAATTATTCTACCAAAACTATCCACACAAGTTACACCTGCTAAAATGTCCACACAAATTTTCCATGAAAACTTAGGCACACACTTTCTAAAATCAAAACATATGCATGTACATCTGAACCCCTCCTCAATTCTGTCCCCAGGAACACCTCTGCTCCGTCCAGGTAAACTTCCATGCCAACACAACATATGTGTGTAACTTTACCTGAATATTGGACAGACAAATTTGTAAAAGTGCATTTTTGTGCATAAAGCACTATTTTATCCACAGAAGTTCCTTTGAAAATGAAAGTGTTTGTAAATAAAAACAAGGACCTTGAATTAACAGAAAAATTAATTCGAAGTCAATGTAAGTTAAAGAGGAGAGGTGTGGTATGAAAATAACTTTTCTAGGCAAAACTATTTTTTATTACATAGTCACTGCCCCAAAAACAGAACATCTGGAATCAGGCACTAGGATAAGACTATTTAAAGAGATATGATTTGAGTTAGGATCATAACCTTGCCAACAAGGTAGCTGTGGAGTGGCCCCAGAATCCCACCTTAACCTGTGTGGGACCAGCCTGGGCCACCTTAATTCCTAGAGAGAGAGCTCTGGGGGTGGAGCCCCAAACAAGGAATAAGAGCTGGGACCCACAAAGGGATAGCAGGCCAGGCCCAGGTCTCCAGGAGAAGGCAGCTCCTGAACATATTACTGTCCTAACCTAAGCAGCCTACCTGTTGTATGCTGGTAAGAGTAGTATGTATTTATTTATTTATTAACTTTTATTTACTGGCATTCGAAGAGCACATCATGCTGGTTTACAATGAAGTGAAGAACAGAAAGGAAATTACATTGAACAGGGAAGGGGGAAGGGCGAGAAGAGGAAGCAGCGGAGATACCAAAAGGGGGTTATAAATGAAGTATATTTGTTGAGAAGAAAGGCAAGTTAGTCTGGTTCCTGCCTCCAGCCTAAAAAAAGTTGCTTGGCCATCCCACAGTAGCATCTTGGACATTGGATGTTACAGCTATGGCTGCTGTGCAACCGCCTCACCACCAGGGGTCCCTCTAGAGCTGGCTCTCCTGACAGGCCCAGTCCATCTCCCTTGTTCACTCTATGTTCTGGGCTTTCCTTTATAACCCTGCCTGACAGTTCCCTCGGTGCTTTGGCATCGAGCTCGCCTGGGCTCCCTGCTCTAGCCTTCCTTGCTTGCTGTGCGTGTGGTCCTTGGACCTTGCTTTGCCTTGCCTTGCCTTGCGCGGCATTCAGGCCTTCTACCTTGCCTTGCCTTGTGTGTGCCTTTGGGCCTTCTACCTTGCTTTGCTTTGCCTTGCACTGTGTGTGCCTTCGGGCCTTCTACCCTGCTTTGCCTTTACCCTGTGTGGCCTACTGGCCCTCTGCTCTGCCGTGTGTGTGTGTGTGAGGCCTTCGGGCTCTCTACCCTGTGTGGCCTACGGGCCCTCTGCTCTGCCGCGTGTGTGTGTGTGGCCTTCTGGCCCTCTGCCCTGTGTCCGTGTGTGGCCTACGGGATCTCTCCCTTGCCGTGTGTCTGTGTGTGGCCTACGGGCCCTCTGCCTTGCCGTGTGTGTGTGTGCGGCCGTCTGGCCCTCTGCCCTGTGTCCTTGTGTGGCCTACGGGATCTCTCCCTTGCCGTGTGTCTGTGTGTGGCCTACGGGCCCTCTGCCTTGCCGTGTGTGTGTGCGGCCGTCTGGCCCTCTGCCCTGTGTCCGTGTGTGGCCTACGGGCTCTCTCCCTTGCCGTGTGTCTGTGTGAGGCCTACGGGCCCTCTGCCCTGCCGTGTGTGTGTGTGTGTGGCCTACGGGCCCTCTGCCCTGCCGTGTGTGTGGCCTTCAGGCTCTCTGCTCTGCCGTACGTGTGTGTGTGGCCTTCGGGCTCTCTGCTCTGCCGTACGTGTGTGTGTGGCCTTCGGGCTCTTTGCCTTACTACTAGGTACCCTGACCCAGCCTGGACTCTGACACTGTTATCTGCCGCCTGCCCTGACCAAGCCTGGACTCTGACACTGTTATCTGCCGCCTGCCCTGACCCAGCCTGGACTCTGACACTGTTATCTGCCGCCTGCCCTGACCCAGCCTGGACTTTGACACTGCTACTTGCCGCCTGCCCTGACCCAGCCTGGACCCAGACACTGTTTCCAGCCATCCCTGTCTCTCTCCACCTGGAGCCACCCTTCTGGGTGGTGTTCACAACACCAGAACACAGCCCAAGCGTAACATTGGAAGGTTCTAGTAGGAGGGCATCTGACATTGACATGTGGTACAAGAAGAGTGCAAGATTCAGAGTAAAGGGAGTGAGAAAGAATATAACGAAGAACAGCAGGGAGGTAATGACAAGTAAAGCCATGAATACATTTAAATGATGCTTGAAATATGACCAGGAGCCTGAGCAGAGAAACAAAGTAACATAAGAATAGCGATGATGATGTAAAAAAGTAGAAACAGAGAACATAACGACAGATAAAGACCATATGGCCCATGATGTCTACTGATCAACACCTCCCACTTAACTTTACAATCCCTTCCTCTACCTCAGAAATCCTATGTGCTTGTCTGCCACGCTAACCCTTAGAGCTATGTTTTTCTCTAGAGCCTCCTTTCCAATGAAAAGGTTTTGCCTCCTATATATTTAATCCTTGGAGTTATTTAAATGTCTCTCTTCTATCTCCCTTTTCCATCTTTTCCTCCAGGATAGATATGTTCAGAGTTTTAAATCTGTCCCTATATGTTTTAAAATGAAGACTGTTAACCGTTGTACTAGTTGCCCTATGGACTAATTCTTTTCAGCTTATATCCAGCTTATATCCAGAACTGTACACATTACTCCAAATGAGGTCTCACCAAAGACTTCTACAGAGGCAATATCACCTTGTTTTTCCTGCTGTCTGTTCCTCTCCCTATGCAGCTGTTACGACTGTCGCTGCCCAACGTCTCCACTCCGCCCTCATTACCTCTTGCGACTCCTCCCGCGGTTGATGGACGTCTGGCTTCCGCGGCGTCTGCCTGCCGTCCTCTCCGGCATCCCCGGTCCGGCTTGGGCGCTGCATCCTGCCATGTTGTTCAGCTACCATAGGGCGCGCCGCGCGGCCCTGCTTCTTATGCTTTCTTTGGTGCGAACCTCAGTCCTCCTGTGATGACGTCACGCATCCCGGATACAAAAGCCTACTCTGTTTGCTAGCTAATCGAGTTAGCAAGGGAACTCCTTACGGATGGGATTCGCTCTCCGTACCTAGCTACTCTGCCTCTCCTTAATTGGACTTACTCTATCGGGGTACCCGCTCCTCGGGGGCCTCTCTCTTTTCTTTCAGGTCGCTGTCTGGAACCGGTACTCGCTCCTCGAGGGCCCATGTTCCCGGACTCGCTGCCTGAGCTTCACTTATGCTTGGAAGAGACCGCTGCCTACACCATCAGTGAGATACCAACTATTCCTCAGAGCTATTCCCTGGAACCAGGTACTCGCTCCTCGAGGACCTGGCTCTATTCCAGGTTCTGTGTTACCTTCCGGGAGAAAACGCTGTGTGAGTAATCCACCAACGAGGCTCTATACCAGAATCCTGTGTATGCTCCATGTACTCACTATCTCAGTTTCTGTCTACTACAGCACAGTTATTGAGGGATCGCTGTTCCAGTGTCCTGAGGGACTACAAGCCCAGCCGGGCTTCATCTCTACTCACTACTGCCACCTCTGGTGGCTCCTCAACTCTGTTTAATAAAAGATAATTCTGTGTTGTGTGTCCTAAAGCTGAGCCTGACCTGTGACCCCTCACGGGACCTCCCCCCTTGGGCGTGGTCAGCAGCCACAGTGTCCAAGGGTCCACCCAAAACCTTACAAGCAATAACAGCAGCCAAGCATCCTTTTGGCTTTTGCCACCTTATCTACTTGTTTGGCCACCATAAGATCATCAGATATGGTCACCCTAAGATCCTTCTCTTATTTTGTGCATAGAACAATTTCACTCCATACCATATTGCTCCCTTGGGTTTTTTCAGAGCAAAAATGTGTGAATGCCCTCCACTCAACCAGATTCTAAGCCAGTCTCCTACCAAATCTTCCCACTCCTCTTCCCCAACAGCCCTTCTTTATTCCCTTCTTTACCAGATTCTCTCTACTACTCCCTATCTCTGGCCAAGGTCCTCCTTTCTTCTCCCCTTTTCTTTTCCCAAGCTGTCTCTCCCTTTCTACCCTCCCCAACCAATGCCTTTATCACGAGTTCCCTTCAGAAACATGCTGACACTTTTACTCCTTCTCTAACCTACCATTTACATAATTGAGACTCATGTCACTAAAAAGGAATTTTAATTATTTGTTGGTTTTTAATTGCATCTGGGTTGTCAAAAGTCTTCCCTAGTACTGATGCTATGTGAAAGTTCATTTATTCACCAGTCGTTTTTCACCTTTTTATAATACATAGAAAAGTAAGATGAATAGCCAAAAGATCATGCCTTTGATAAGAATAGAAAAACAAATACTCAGAGACACATATCTCATTGAAAAGAACCAGTCATAGACATAGCTCTAAGGATAACCGGATCCATTTCAGCACACAAGAATGAGTTGTAAGCTGAGGGATAATGAAGATGTCAAGACACAGCACTGAAATAATGTTCTTTTGCAAGGAAAACGGGAAAGAAATTAGCAATGCATTGGCCATATCCTGGTGCTGAATTATTTGATTTATTCTGTAAGATTATTTGACCAGCTGACTAAACAGTGATTACATTGGTCAGATATTGCTCCATTTAGAATTCACAATTAATGTTTGGGGTTTGTTTTTTTGACAAATAAGCATTTGGGTGAGAAGAAAGCTGCCAGATATTTTGTTTGAAAAACAGCTAGAAAGTTCACTTTGTTTTTTTGCCTGGCAGCTTCCTCTTGCTCCTTTAGGCTTCTGAGTCAATTAGAACCTGCCCCAACTGGGGTAGTGGCACTATGAGCCTTTATTACAACTACTGATGTTTTCCCCTAGTTTACAAATTCCATCTCCTGTCTAGTATCGTCATCGCAGGAAAAATTATCTGACTGAGAGGCTAGGTCTACTTTCCCCTCTAGAAGATGGCCCAAGTGCTCTCTTAAGAGATAGTTGGGGCTCTCTCCTTCACAGGGTCTGTGAAAACTACCTCATACTCACTAGTCTATAAGGTTGAGAAGCAAGAACCAAGTCTAGAAACCGAGCCTGAGTTTCAAACAGATCTTTCCTTTTTGTCTGCTACACCAGTTCATTACCCTTGGGGTTTCCCTGCTCCTCAGCTGCCAGAGACATAGGTCACTCTCCTACATAAAGAGGGGAGTGGTCAGAGGTCCTTGTCAGTAATCTCTGTCTCCAAGCAGCTGCAGACAAGGATACAGACTCAGGTAAGTGCTTCCAGAGCCAGGGTGCGGATCCAGCCTGGACTTATTTAAAGGTCCTGGGACAATAACTTTTACGGGTTGCTTTTCCCAGTGCAGCTGCCTCCCAGGTTTCTTTCCTGGTCATAGGCTCCTAGGACTTGGACCCCAGCACCCGGAGGACTGTGGACCCCACCCCTAAGAGGAACACCCTCCTCCTGAGGGAGAGATGGGTCCAAAGGGACCTAGCCATCCTTTTGAAATTAAATTGGGTTGGATGTATCCTTTCTCTCTTTTTCCCACCCTGCATCTCTCCTGTTTTGCTCCAGGACGGGGTGAGTAAAGTTTAAAAAAAAGAAGGGAGCCGACACAGAGGAGAGGACATCTGGAGGCCTCAGTTAGCCGTGGAGCAGACCTAGGGAAATGTTTCTTAGCCCTGGAGGTGGTGAGCAATGCCACAGATGCTAGTGAGGAGAGAGGACAAGGGAATTTAGTTGGCCACATCGAACCATGGCAGGGAGCAAGCCTTTGTGTCAGCGGCAGCCCCACAGCATAGGTCAAAAAAAAAAAAGGAAGAGAAAGCCAAGGAAGCTATGTCCTTTCTTTGCAGCAGTGCTGCGAGGGGCAGGGAGCACAGGTGGCCCCATGGGATCATGAAGAGATCTACAAGGGCCTTTATTACCAAGCTCTGAAGGCTTCTTCCTGTGCAGAGATTGGCCTGACAAAGGCAGTCATTGATATGAGAGAATGCAGATGCAGCTTCTGTGGCACCCACATAGCATTGTTGGCACCTTCTGCTCCGCATGTGACGGAGGACAGGAGGTGGAATCCCTGGAAGGAACCAGTGGCATCCTCTCTCATGCAGGGGAATGCTAGAGGGAAGGGGACACTTCACTTAGGGACTCTACTCCCCTGCTGTGAAGATGACTGAGCAAAATCTTGTGGGCTGGAGCAGGAACCACACCGACCACATGCCTCTGTATCGCTCCATGGTGAGACCGCACCTTGAATACTGTGTACAATTCTGGTCGCCGCATCTCAAAAAAGATATAATTGCGATGGAAAAGGTACAGAGAAGGGCAACCAAAATGATAAAGGGGATGGAACAGCTCCCCTATGAGGAAAGACTAAAGAGGTTAGGACTTTTCAGCTTGGAGAAGAGACGACTGAGGGGGGATATGATAGAGGTGTTTAAAATCATGAGAGGTCTAGAACGGGTAGATGTGAATCAGTTATTTACTCTTTCGGATAGTAGAAAGACTAGGGGGGCACTCCATGAAGTTAGCATGGGGCACATTTAAAACTAATCGGAGAAAGTTCTTTTTTACTCAACGCACAATTAAACTCTGGAATTTGTTGCCAGAGGATGTGGTTAGTGCAGTTCTTGGAGGAGAAGTCCATTTCCTGCTATTAAGTTCACTTAGGGGCGGATTTTAAAAGGCGCGTGAATAGCCTACTTTTGTTTGCGCTCCAGGCGCAAACAAAAGTACGCTGGATTTTAGTAGATACGCGCGGAGCCGCGCGTATCTGCTAAAATCCTGGATCGGCGCGCGCAAGGCTATGGATTTTGTATAGCCGGTGCGCGCCGAGCCACGCAGCCTACCCCCGTTCCCTCCAAGGCTGCTCCGAAATCGGAGCGGCCTCGGAGGGAACTTTCCTTTGCCCTCCACTCACCTTCCCCTCCCTTCCCCTACCTAACCCACCCACCCGGCCCTGTCTAAACCCCCCCCCCTTACCTTTGTCGGGGGATTTACGCCTCCCTCTGGGAGGCGTAAATCCCCGCACGCCAGCGGGCCTCCTGCGCGCCGGGCCGCGACCTGGGGGCGGCCGGGCACGCCCCCGACACGCCCCTGACACGCCCCCCTCTGAGAACCCCGGGACTTACGCGAGTCCCGGGGCTCTGCGCGTGCCGGGAGGCCTATGTAAAATAGGCTTCCCGGCGCGCAGGGCCTGCTCGCGTAAATCCGCCCGATTTTGGGCGGATTTACGCGAGCAGGGCTCTGAAAATCCACCCCTTAGAGAATAGCCACTGCCATTAGCAATGGTAACATGGAATAGACTTCGTTTTTGGGTACTTGCCAGGTTCTTATGGCCTGGATTGGCCACTGTTGGAAACAGGATGCTGGGCTTGATGGACCCTTGGTCTGACCCAGTATGGCATTTTCTTATGTTCTTATGACTCCTGCCTTTTCTTATGCAATTTCAACTTTAACTAATATAATCAGCAAATAATACTAGCAATAACTCCCTACCTTTGAAGTATACTCACAACACAACTTATCAGAGAGGATCAGGAGTGCCTTCTCCTGGAGACTGGGGCCTCCTGATCCCAGCTGGGCTCTACCTTTTAGCCTGCCAAGTAAGGTCCTGCCCACAGAGTTCTTCCTGCTCAGCAGGGTCCCACCCACAAAGTTTCTCCCTCTAGGGAATTTAAGGTGGACCAGGCATCTAGCCTGGCCCCGCACAGGTTAAGGAGGGGTAGTAAGACCACTCCACATTCCCTCACCTTCAGCTTGGTCCTGTTGGTCCGAGCATCTTTACTCCTCCTGGATCCCATCCAGGGAAGTGTATTGTAACTTGGACCCTTGGGCTGAGGCAGGATTGGCTCTACCTGCAGGGAGGAGCCCTACAGGTTCCCACTGTCAGCAGGCGTACCCAGACGAGACAGAGACCCATCATGACCTTCAACTATACCAGCCCTTGCTCCTCTTGGGTTGAGCCCTTGGGTGCCAGGGCCAGCAGGACTTAGATGGGGGTCTCTGTCAATGTCAGAAGGGTAGGTCCATGGTCGGCTAGTATCATAGGTGGGTAGCAGTCAGGTGTATATGAGGTCCAGGCAATGGTCAGAAGCAGACAGCAGTCAGTCATCTCCAAGGTCCAGGTCAAGGTCAAACCAGGTATCCGTCCGAGGGAGGTGTAAAGGAATGAATAGGCAGGGCAGGCAAGGACAAGAACAAATGGACAACATGGATGGACTGGAATGGAGACAGACGACAACCTGAAGAAAGCAGGATGAAGACCAAGACAGCTGGATGAGGACTGAAGACAAGGCTGGAATGAAGATAGGATGCTGGGAAGCAACATGCACTACTGGAAGTAGTTGGACCTGTTGCTGAGGTAAGTTGTGTTTGGAATATTGCCCTTTTATAGGGCCTGGGCGCTGACATCATCAATAAGGGCTTTGGCAGATTTCCACCACGGTCTCTTTAAGTACTGGCAAAAGGTGCTGTACTCACAGGCTGGCATGTGTTGGCGGCGTGTTCAGGCCAGCAGCATCTCATCATGTTGGAAGGCAATTTCTCGCCGCAAGGAGGGCTGCCAGCAGTGGGCCACATCAGAAGCCAGCAGGGGCCCGGCCGGGAAGGTGAGTGCTAGGGTCCACAGGAGCAACCTGCAGACCGCCAAACATAACAAAGTGTCTCAAATCCCCACTCCCTTTCATCTGGCCTCCTGCAGTCTGCTCAAAACATCTTCCATTTCTATCAGGTGCTGTTCTTCTGCACTTTCTAGCATGGACCTTAAAGCTCCCAAAGCTTTCTCTTTTCCTTTCATGGTGTCTAAATGTATACTCTCCAGAGCATCAATCTTTTTTGCAAGCGCGAATCTCTCAGCATCTTGGCTGAATTTTAAACTGCCCATTACATTTTGCTGTTCTGACTTCCAAAGTCCTATCAGCTCTGTATTCGCCTTGTTGACATACTCAAGCTTGTTTTTCACAATTCCTACTCTAGAAATCTTTTCCACCCTAATTTACAGGGCATTACCTTCATTTTGATGAGACTCTGAAGCATTTTTTAAAATTTTCTTGCCTTCTGATAATCTAATTTTAATGCTCCTGGTTCAGTGGAGCACTTTGTTCATGCACACTGCTAGCTTCTTTTACCAGAAAAATAGAAGTGCCTTTCAGCATCCATTAGTTTAGCAGACTATAATTCCTGCTGAAGCTTTAGTACTTCCCTCCCTCGCAGGCTTAGGTATAACTCTAACTCCAACTCCATGATGTGAAACTTCTCAAACATTGTTGCTATCTCTAGATCTTCTTTAGTAATGGATTTTTCTGATTCAGAAATTCTGATTCAGGGAACTGCAGGTCCTCAACCTTCTTTCTCTCCTCCTTGAGGGGTAGGTGTGAAGGAGTAGCCTTACTACTCCTCCTTAACCTGTGCGAGACAAGTTACACCTTCTCCCGGTCAACAACTTCACCCATAGATTGTAGCTGAATGATCTTTGCTTCCATTTCATTTACATAATTGGCAGCCTTAGCAACTTAAGCAGCTCTTGTCTAAGAGAGAACTGGAGTGGCCTGAATGTGCTGTTGCTTCTCTTTCACATCCTGTCACCCTTCTGTGGCACCAAAAACGTTCCTCATGGCTTCTTTTAACTTCTCAGCATCTTTGCCATCTGCAATGCCTCCTTCTGGTCCTTCTGCAGTGGTTGCATGTGGGTACTCTACAGCTCCTCCCTCTGGGCTCCCTGTAGTTCCTCTCTTGGATCTCGCTGCAGCACCTGCATCTGGTTCCATGACAGTACCTCCATCTGGTCTCTCTGCAATGCCTGTATCTGGTTCCTCTTCAGTGTCTCTCTCTCTGGCTTCCTCTGCAGTATCTCTCTTTGGGTTCTCAGCAGCGCCTCTCTGGGCTTTCTGCAGTGCCTCTCTTTGGCCCCTCTGTAATCTTCTCACTAGCTTCTCTACACTTCCTCTGCCTGGCCAGCCTGCAGCATCTCTCTCAGGCCTCTCTTGTTCCTCCACGCTGCCTCCCATAGGCCAATCAGAATTGCATTCATCAAGCAATTCTGTACTGCCCCTTTCTGGGCAGTCTGTTTTGCCTTCTCCAGACCAGGCTATGATGCTCCATGATGAATTTTTTTGGTATCTCAAACTCAGTCACTGCATGTTCCTTTACCTAGTATTCAAGCTGTTCTTGCAACTCAGGGTCTGTTTTGGCTTCCATCCCTTTGCTGCTTTTAGCTCTCTCTGAAGTAGAGTCGCTTCTGAAGAGCTGAGCTGTAGTCAGGTGTCTCAGACAACTGCTGTGCAGCCTCTGCTTCCAGCTTTATTTCTGCCAGACAAGTACCTATGCCCAGTGTGCTTCCCAGAACATTTGGTTCCTCAAGGCACTCTCTTGTCCAATTGTATGTGGAATCTTGCCATTCAGGATCTGGACTGTCAGCTGCCTTGATGCTGAAGTAATGTCCCTTTGAAGGATAGAGCAGACAGGTGACTTAATTAGCTGTTATACTCTCTCTGCTTTCAGCTGTACTGAGTCCAGTCCTGGTATAGTCAGACTGGCGGTTATACATGCCCTGTCTGCTTCCTGGTTTTTACAAGTGTTTGTCCACAGACTCTGGTATTTCAGGGCACTTTCCTGCAGCTGCTTACGCCCTTCT
Source organism: Rhinatrema bivittatum (assembly GCF_901001135.1). NCBI lineage: Eukaryota > Metazoa > Chordata > Amphibia > Gymnophiona > Rhinatrematidae > Rhinatrema > Rhinatrema bivittatum. The sequence goes on along the minus strand of NC_042616.1, from coordinate 795,086,482 downwards.
AGGAGGCTCTGAACCAATGCTTAAATATTTACTCCAGTTATGTTTTCCCTTATCTGTTAATAGTCATAGATTGTTGCAGGAGGGTTACATCCTATGCATACACTAAACAGTTTCACTTGTCAAATCCATACCTTCTCTGTACCACTATTTTCTCGCTCTATTCTCTCTCTCTATTTTTTTATGTAAAAAAATAAGAAAAAAAACTCCTGGCTTTCGAGCACTAACTCACTGAGAATGAGCCCTAACTCCAAGCTGAGCTAGCCTCCTTTGCATGCTGTAAACCTAATCCTGACTTCCCACCAGGTCTCACAGACCACTTTCTGTTTTAAAAGCTATTCCCTCTTTTTTTTGTTGTGTGCTCTTCCTTGAGCCAGCAAACTTTAAAGTTTCAGTGCTTGCCAGCACTTTTCTTCTATTCCAAGCCCCTTGCTTAGGCAGGGTTACACAAACTTTTTTTTCTTTTCTGCTCTCCCTTTGGAGACTTTTTTTTTCCTTGTGCCAAGTGTAGAAAAAATCCCCCAAATGACACCAAATGTGAGGATGACTGAGTGAAATTTTGAGGGCTGGAGCAAGAACCATGCTGTCTCCAGCTTTTTCTTATACAATTTCAATTTTTATTAATATAATCAGCAACTAATACTATCAATAACTGCCTACTTTTGCAGTATACTCATCACAACTTCTCAGAGAAGGTCAAGAGCTCCTACTCCTGGAGACATGGGGGCCTCCTGATCCTAGCTGGGCTCTGCCTCTTAACCTGCCCAGCAAGGTCCTGCCCACAGAGCTCTCTCCTTCTATGGGATTTAAGGTGGACCAGGCTTCTAGCCTGGTCCCGCACAGGTTAAGGAGGGGTAGTAAGGCTAACCTCTGCCCTGCTAACCATAGTAGCCCCCTTAGTAGAAAGGGATATACAGGCAGCCCAAAGGTTAAGGTTCAAGGCACTGGACCCAGAGCACAGTCCTCTATTAGATCCTGCCATAGGTCTTTGGGGGGGGGGGGGGGGGGGGCGCTTAACCTAAGGGGTTTTCCATAGACTTTGTTCTGGTAATACATCAGGTTTTTTTTTATGCCATGCAGAAGCCTGGGTCGCAGACAGGTCCAAAGCCCCTATAACTTTGGGGCCTTTGGAGATATGCCAGGACCTGTTAAGCACCTGCTGGATATGCGAAGACTTAAGAGGGGACCTGGCATGACTATTTCCACGGATTCTGGGAAAGAAGGCTTGTCGGTGAACAAGTCCACACCAAATACACCTTTTGAGTTCTCAGGAGGAAGGGTAGTATTCCTCGGGTCGGGGGAATTCTCTTCGGTAATTTTCCTGTTCGGGAAAGAGTTGCTACCAGCACTTATTACAAGCATTCAGGCAGCTCTCAAGGTAGGAGGTACTAAGATGGATAGTGTATTGGATGGGGACCCTATCTTACAAGACATTAGGTCTTTCCCTCTGCATGAGGCCTTGAAGGAGATGATGTAACCAGAGCGGGACACTCCTCAGGGTGGCATAAAAGGGGGCAGGGTCATGGGTAAGTTCTACCCTCTCCCACTGGAAGAGAAGAACAAGCTGATGCAGGTCCCAAGGGTAGATGCACCTCTTTTGGTGATGCGTAAGACCACTATCCTGGTGGAAAGGGGCTCGGCTCTTAAAAACCATCATGACAAAAAAATAGAAGTAGTATTAAAGCATAGCTTTTCCACTGGGACCATGGCAATTGAAGTCTCAATTTGCAGCAGCTACATAGCACAAGCAGCCCTAAGTTGGGTTCAACAATTGCTAGAAACCCAGGAAACAACCTGTCTGGAGTCATTTATGGGATTTTTAAGCGACATGCTATATGACCTGGCTCGATTATCATCTAAATTGACAGCTTCTGGGGTGGCAATTAGAAAACTGTTGTGGTTATATGCCTGGGCAGTGGACTCTGTATCTAAGGCGCATTTATGTAAGCTTCTCTGCTTGATGGGGCCGCTGTCAAAAATTCTACCTACAGTCTACAATGTGCTAGTTGCACAGGGTGCGTTTCCTCCTAAAGGGAACCTAGCCTATGTCACTTTGATTCCGAAAGCGGGTAGAGATCCGTTACTCCTGGAATCTTATCGTCCTATCTCCTTATTAAATGTCGATCATAAGATTTTGGCGAAAATCCTAGCAGATCGTCTGGCGAAGGTTTTACCATGTCTGATACAGCCAGGACAGGTGGGCTTTGTTAGGCAGCGGTATGCCATTAGGAACCTGAGACAGGTGGTCCTGGCAATGGCCCTTTGCACGAGGGTGGCGGAGCCCTATTTGGTCACTAGTCTGGATGCTGAAAAGGCGTTCGATAGAGTGGAATGGGGCTTCATGTTTCATATTTTAAGATCAATGGGATTTAGTGGCTTCTTTTACCAAGCAGTTGAACTTCTCTATAGCACCCCAGAGGCCTGCCTTCAAGTAAACGGGAGACTGACGGACCCTTTTTCGGTTGAACGGGGCACTCGACAGGGGTGTCCGCTCTCCCCCCTGCTTTTTTTGCTTACTCTGGAGCCCTTCTTATTGGCCATACAGGCTCATACGGGTATTAGAGGGATACAATTTCGGGATGGGCGGGACAGGGAATTGTTCAAATATGCGGCTTTCGCCGATGACTTATTGCTGTTCTTTACTTCCCCTCACCGTTCTTTGCAAAATCTCCTTGGCTTGTATGGTCAGTACGCTGAACTCTCGGGTATGAGGGTTAACTGGGAGAAGTCTGAGGCGCTGGCTTTCCCAGATACACTTAAGGAGCGATGGGAGGGGCCCTTCCCTTTGAAATGGGCACGTGGATCCATCAAATATTTGGGAATACATCTTACTACTGACATGCAGCATATATATTCGCTAAATATTGCCCCTCTCTTGAAAGCCATGCAAGAGAAGCTGTCAGCGTGGCGTAATTTGCCGCTCTCCATGGGGGGGAGAATAGCTTTATTCAAGATGGTGCTACTCCCCAAATGGCTGTATGTGTTACAGAACTATCCCTTGTTGTTACGGCCCAAGGATCTTGCTAGGGCAGACCAGCTGTTACGTCATTTTATTTGGAAAGGGGGAAGAGCCAGAATATCCCTGTGCTGGTTAAAACGGCCCTGGTCTGCAGGGGGAATGGGACTTCCTAATCTACAACACTATGGGTGGGTGGCGAATTTGCGCCTGATAAGGGGCTGGCTATTGGGGAAGTCGTCCTTCGTCAACCTAATTGCGGAAAATACTTTCACTAGTCCACTGTCTTTAAGTTATGTACTAATGGGACGGGGGGATAAATTATCTCCTTTATTGACGCAGCATCCACTGGTTCTTCCATTAAGAAAGACATGAGCCCATCTTACCAAGATTCTAGGGATTATTCCTCAATGCACATATTTAACCTCCTTGAGAGGTAATCCAGATTTCACTCCTGGTTCTACGACTACCTATTTTGTCGACTGGCAAGCTAGGGGAGTGGTGTATCTGGGCCATGTGTTTGATTCTGATGGACGTTATATGTCTTTGAGACATTGCAGGAATTGTACGGGATCCCTGATAAACATCGTTTTGGTTATATCGAATTGAGTCATTATGTCCGCTCCTTGGGGGGATCAGATCAACACTTGGGGGTTTTTAAGGCGCTCAATGACTTCCTGCACTTTGATGCCCCTAAGGAACCTTCCCTCTCCAAGTATTATAAGGGATATGCCAAGCGTGTCAGCTTTGATACGTATGCGTTATCAGTGGCTCGCTGGAATTCTTGTTTTTATCATTCTGAAAGTTTTACCTATGTACAGTAAGGCGCAAGGGCCACAAGATTGCTTTATAATGTCCAATTTCTGTGATACTTCCTCACGCAGATTCTCTTGTAACTCTCTATTTGTCTCTATAATTAGGACCATCAGGTCCAGAGAGCAAGGGCACCTTACTGTACATAGGTAAAACTTCCAGAATGATAAAAACAAGAATTATAGAACATTGCTCGAATATCCGGTCCCTTAGAATGGACGAGCCCCTGGTATCCCATTGGGCACAGAGCGGCCACTCCATCTCTGCTCTCTCCTTCCTAGTGTTAGAGGTGGTCCCGCGCCCCTACCGGGGAGGGGACTTCCTTAGTATACTGGGTCGGAGGGAACAAAGATGGATTTTCACCCTTGACACTGTTTCTCCCAAAGGACTCAATAAAGATATTGAGTGGCACCTTTTTTACTGAGGGAAGTGATCTGGTGTTTAATGTGATCTGATTGGGTCTCGCGAGAGGTTCTTCTTCGCGCCTTTTTCTGGTTTAAATGGCTGTCATCTTTTGAGGGCGCTTGCGCTCCAGTGATTACTCCTACAGGTATGTGCTTTTACAATGAAATATTTACCGTAGCCTCATTTGTTCCACTTCTTATGCATTTTATTGTATTGCAGATTGATATTGTTACCTTGGTCCCTCCCGATGCAGCAGTCGCGAAACACGGGACCGTGGGGGACTTTAAGAAATTACTGTTATCATTGATGGAGTTGCCACATTAATATTTGATATACTTGAATAAATAGAACTGTTTGAAATTCTCAGTGGATCAGAGTTTTGTCCTGCACCATTGTGTCTGAGTACTTGCGGATGTGCAAGGTTTATGCTTCAGTGGATTATCAGATTTCAATTACCCCAATATTGACTGGGTAAATGTAACATCAGGACTTGCTAGAGAAATAAAATTCCTGGATGTAATAAATGATTGCTTCATGGAGCAATTGGTTCAGGAACCAATAAGAGAGGGAGCTATTTTAGATTTAATTCTTAGTGGAACACAAGATTTGGTGAGAGAAGGGTGGTGGGGCCACTTGGCAACAGTGATCATAACATGATCAAATGTAAACTAATAACTGGAAGGGGGACAATAAGTAAATCTGCAGCTCTAACACTAAATTTTAAAAAGGGAAATTTTGATAAAATGAGGAAAATAGTTAGAAAAAAACTGAAAGGTGCAGCTGCAAAGGTTAAAAGTGTTCAACAGGCTTGGACATTGTTTAAAAATACAATCCTAGAGGCGCAGTCCATATGTATTCTGCGCATTAAGAAAGGTGGAAGGAAGGCAAAACGATTACCATCATGGTTAAAAGGTGAGGTGAAAGAGGCTATTTTAGCCAAAAAACCATCCTTCAAAAATTGAAAGAAGAATCCATCTAAAGAAAATAGAATAAAACATAAGCATTGTCAAGGTAAGTGTAAAACATTGATAAGACAGGCGAAGAGAGAATTTGAAATGAAGTTGGCCATAGAGGCAAAAACTCATAATAAAAACTTTTTAAAATATATCCAAAGCAAGAAACCTGTGAGGGAGTCGGTTGGACCATTAGATCACAGAGGGGTTAAAGGGGCTCTTAGGGAAGATAACACCATTGCAGAAAGACTAAATGAATTCTTTGCCTCCGTGTTTACTAATGAGGATGTTAGGGAGATACCAGTTCCGGAGATGGTTTTCCGGGGTGATGAGTCAGACGAATTGAACGAAATCACTGTGAACCTGGAAGATGTAGTAGGCCAGATTGACAAACTAAAGAGTAGCAAATCACCTAGACCAGATGGTATGCATCCTAGGGTTCTGAAGGAAATCAAAAATGAAATTTCTGATTTGTTAGTTAAAATTGGTAACCTATCATTAAAATCATCCATTGTACCTGAAGACTGGAGGGTGGCCAATGTAACCCCAATATTTAAAAAAGGCTGCAGGGGTGATCCGGATAACTATAGACCAGTGAGCCTGACTTCAGTGCCGGGAAAAATAGTGGAAACTATTCTCAAGAACAAAATCGTAGAGCATATAGAAAGACATGATTTAATGGGACACTGTCAACATGGATTTACCCAAGGGAAGTCTTGCCTAACAAGTCTGCTTCATTTTTTTGAAGGGGTTAATAAACATGTGGATAAAGGTGAACCGGTAGATGTAGTGTATTTGGATTTTCAGAAGGCGTTTGACAAAGTCCCTCATGAGAGGCTTCTTCAAAAACTAAAAAGTCATGGGATAGGAGGCGATGTCCTTTCATGGATTACAAACTGTTTAAAAGACAGGAAACAGAGAGTAGGATTAAATGGTCAATTTTCTCAGTGGAAAAGGGTAAACAGTGGAGTGCCTCAGGGATCTGTACTTAGACTGGTGCTTTTCAATATAAATATAAATGATCTGGAAAGGAATATGACGAGTGGGGTTATCAAATTTGCGGATGATACAAAATTATTCAGAGTAGTTAAATCACAAGCAGACTGTGATACATTACAGGAGGACTTTGCAAGACTGGAAGATTGGGCATCCAAATGGCAGATGAAATTTAGTGTGGACAAGTACAAGGTGTTGCATATAGGGAAAAATAACCCTTGCTGTAGTTACACGATGTTAGGTTCCATATTAGGAGCTACCACCCAGGAAAAAGATCTAGGCATCATAGTGGATAATACTTTAAAATCGTCGGCTCAGTGTGCTGCAGCAGTCAAAAAAGCAAACAGAATGTTAAGAATTATTAGGAAGGGAATGGTTCATAGAACGGAAAATGTCATAATGCCTTTGTATCGCTCCATGGTGAGACCGCACCTTGAATACTGTGTACAATTCTGGTCGCCGCATCTCAAAAAAGATATAGTTGCGATGGAGAAGGTACAGAGAAGGGCAACCAAAATGATAAAGGGGATGGAACAGCTCCCCTATGAGGAAAGGCTGAAGAGGTTAGGGCTGTTCAGCTTGGAGAAGAGACGGCTGAGGGGGGATATGATAGAGGTCTTTAAGATCATGAGAGGTCTTGAACGAGTAGATGTGACTCGGTTATTTACACTTTCGAATAATAGAAGGAGTAGGGGGCATTCCATGAAGTTAGCAAGTAACACATTTAAGACTAATTGGAGAAAATTCTTTTTCACTCAACGCACAATAATGCTCTGGAATTTGTTGCCAGAGGATGTGGTTAGTGCAGTTAATGTAGGTGGGTTCAAAAAAGGTTTGGATAAGTTCTTGGAGAAGTCCATTAATGGCTATTAATCAATTTTACTTAGGGAATTGCCACTGCTATTAATTGCATCAGTAGCATGGGATCTTCTTAGTGTATGGGTAATTGCCAGGTTCTTGTGGCCTGGTTTTGGCCTCTGTTGGAAACAGGATGCTGGGCTTGATGGACCCTTGGTCTGACCCAGCATGGCAATTTCTTATGTTCTTATATACCCCCACGATACGTTTATACCCCTTTATAATAAGATCGATGTCCTTGGTAAACTGTAGATTTGTACATAGATCTTAAGTTGATCAACTTAAATACTTCTTACTTATACTATACTTATATGATGTCAATTTGATACATGTACCTGTGTCAACTTGCTCCTTGTAACTGTATGCCACATACTATAATCACTATGTTTTTTGTAAACTATTATGATGCATGTATCTATTATGCTCCATTTTAATTGCACTGTTTTCTTTGTAAACCAATACGATCTGCAAATGACAATCGGTATGTAAAAACCTTTAAATAATATAATAATTTGGACCGGGGGTACTTAAGGCAGTCCTGTCTCCACCTGCCATTCGTAGAGAATAGCTTTTGTATCTCCCAAGGGTAATGCACTGGTCTAGCAGTATGACAAATGTCCCAGGTGCCTGCTAGGGCTCCTAGAGGCCTCCATTCTGGGGGTGGCTTGCCTCAGATGCGTGCCTAACACGTGATAGTAGAGAGTGTGGGGTGCAGTCTCTGCTGCTGTTGCACTTGGAAGTAAGCCTAGCATGTCTCCAGTCCTGCATCCATCAGTGAGGAGTGCTCCCATAGCCCCAGTCAGGTTGGTTGCATTTGTAGAAATGACTACATCAATTTTCAAAGGGATTTGTGCAGGTTAAAAGTCCTTGGTCTGAAAATTATCCAGCCTGTACTTGGGTAAAATTCTGTGCACTATTCCATTAGGTACGTACTTTTGCCTGCAGTGCAGTATGGGTGTTTTCAGGGTGAGGTTAAGTTGGGGAGAAAACTACACACATAGTTTTGGATTTTCAAAACTAGACATGTAGTTTTGGTTAGAAAAAGCATCCAAAGGAAAAAAAAACTGGTACAAATCTCTGGGACAATTTTCAAAGTAAAAAGCGAGTGTATTTTTCTGTTGAAAATTGGCACACAAACCAGGGGTGAGAAATACCTCTGAACTTTGTGGCAATGTAGGCAGTCCAAAGATTGCTCCTTATTCTGAGCCCCTCTGCTCAGAAAGGAGTCCCTTTGGTGAGGGAAAGTTGAGCTCCTAATGGCTATTTTTCATTGGTTCATTAGCTCACATTTCATCTGCTTCTCCATGATTAAGAAACAGGATGCCACAGAAGAGTCCTCATCATCCAGAATACCACCAACTGGGATCAGCCTCTTTACAGTCCCCACCCACACAAAATATTAGCCTTTTGTAATTCATGAAGAAACTTCCATTTTCTTGTTTTGTACCTTTTTTTTTTTTTTAATTTTCAATTAAATAATCTCTAGGTCAATATTCAGCAGGCTGGTGAGTGGGAAAGTTACCTGGATAACTTTACTCAGATATTCTGCAGATCATTCTGTATTAGTGTGTAATTTTCAGTCTATTCTGAGAGAAAAAATACTGTGATATTTGTTTATAATGATTGTGCATAGTTTTGTTTACTAATAAACAGTTTGCTTCATGCTTACATGGTCAGCATGCACAGAGGCGGTCACCTTCCCTTCTTCCTCTTCACAGATTCTCCTATGGCCCCCCTTCACATAGTTTCCCCTTCTTCTTCACCCACAGCTCACAGTTCTTGCCCTTCACACAGTTCCCCCTCCTTCTTTGCCCACAGATTTCTCCAGAAGTCCTCCCTTCTTGCAAAACATCTGGAAACTATCCAGGGCAGAAGGTGCTAAGTTAAAAGACAATATGGTGATTATAAGCGGTGAACAAGAAAGACAAGAAATCTACCATTTTAGAGTTCATATGCAGAAAGTATTTCTTATCAGTGGCTTGGCAAAACTTCAGGATTGTTCTGTGACCGACGGGCGCAACAAAAAGATTCAGCGTCTCTGGTATTGTATATCTGTCTGTTTGTTTGTTGGTTTTATTTGTCACAGGTGTTCTTATAAGCACCTGTTGTATACATATATATAATATTTAGTTATTTTTATTTGTTTAGTTATTTTATACACCACTGTTCCAAGTGAAGATCACAAAGGTTTACAAAAGTAATAAGCGTCTTTTAGGTCATTACATAATGATGTAGCACATATTGGTAAAACACAAATTTTTTTTGTAAGATACATTTTGGGGTTATATATACTTTGATAAGATATATATTTTGATATGATATATACACTGGATAAGATACATATTTTGGTATGATATAGACAATGGAAGAACTTAGGTGGGTCATATGACTCTAGGGTGATGTTCTCATGCGTCTCAACTGAGGACGGGGCAGAAGGTTAGTAGGACAGGGATTCTGTTTAGTAAATTATAAACAAAATATAGCTTGTCATTGTTTCACAAAAGACATAGTCAGTGTTGTTATTCTGTCTGCCATAAGACTCACCTCATTCCAAAAGAACATAAGAAATTGCCATGCTGGGTAGACCAAGGGTCCATCAAGCCCAGCAACCTGTTTTCAACAGAGGCCAAACCAGGCCACAAGAACCTGGCAATTACCCAAACACTACACTTACAATACATACCCAGATCAAGTTATTCAGAAAACTTTAGGGCATGAATTCATCCGACTGGAATCTATGCCCTGATATGAATTTATCAGGGAAGCGCTGAATATCAGCACTCGTCAGCTAAAATTTAACCAGGCCCCTAGAAGGGGGCCTGCCTCTTTCATCCAGTAAAATTGTGTGTGGATAATGAATTACCTGGTCAGGGGGTAAATATTATCATAGATTTTGTCTGGGTAACTCCTAAAGCTGCCCAGACAAACTCTTTGAAAATCAACCTTGTAGTTACAGAAAGCTCATATTATACACTGAGACTAAGAACAGAACATTACATAATACTTCAAAAAGTATACAAAAATATACATCCTGTATTCTAATTGGAAACCTCCTTAACAGTTTCAGTCCCACTCACCATGGTGTCCTGAGATAGTAGTAAGGAAGCAAAATAAGAATTGATGTTTCCTGAAAGAGGCATTTTCAGAATCCCTCTTCCTTACTGGATTCTGAAAGTAGGGGCTTGTATCCCACCCAATCTAGTATCCCAGTGGTAGGGAGGAGAAGCAAGGAAAAAAGAGAAGAGAATTCTAGGATAAATAAAGAATTGAGGGAAGAGAGATCTAGGATATTGTTTTCTTTAAATATTTATTAAATAATCAAAACAATCTGACAAAAAGTATAAGTCAAAGAGTACTCTCAAATACAAGCGTTACAATGTTAATATCTTTTTCTTTTAGAACTAGTTCTGATAACAGTCTACAATAGACATGGCAGATAAGTAACTTTCTGTTCTATTTACTTAAATTCTAACAAATTTTAAAATTGCTTTAACTATATTGCTGTCTCTTAAAAGAAGTTGATGCTTTTTGTATTATTCTCTTTTTACAGAGTTCCGGATATTCTTCTCCTGACTGATAAGTATGTATTTTATTTTTTTCTACTTCCTTGATGTATTCTATTTCTTTTACTTATGTTTTGTCTTTGTGTGATTGGTCTTTCTTGTAACTTGTCTAGCCTAATCTTGTTACTATTGGTGTGCAATTATGTTAAGTCTTTACCACTGTCTTGTTGCTTATGAGCATTGCTAGTTTGAGTACAATGCTTCTTTGTAGGATGCTCCATCTGTGTGTCCTTCACCATCTTCTTCCTTGTCATGACTCTTCTCCCAACTACCTTATTCTCTATATAAATAAAAAAAACAAAACCTGACTACTAGTCTTTCCCATTATTCTTCTGATTATCTAGAGTATTCCCTGTTGTGTCTGTCTTGAAGTCTTGTTGAACTCAATTTTTCCCTATTCTTTATCATCACTGAAAGAACATCTTATGTATCTTTTATTTTCTGAGTGATTTTTTTTTATCAGTATGCCAGCCAATTCTGACTGCTTTTATCCACATGCAGCTAGTGCTGTGCTTAATTGAAGACACTAATATAAACTGTCCCTTTTTCCAATTTGCAGGTTAAGTTTGGACAGAGGGTTTGAATAATTGCTTTTAGTTTTGATGAGAGCCACTGGCCAATTGTCAGCTATAGAGTATATTCTTGAGAGTAATTAATGTTTCTAATTGCACTCCTTCTACCACTTTTTCTTGCATACACACCCCTCACTAGGCTGATTAATAAAAGCCCCCGAATCAGCTCTCATTAAATTTAACTATATCTTCCTGTCCCTTATCTGTCCCTTTCTCAAATTTGGCTATAAAACACACAATAAAAAAAATGTCTCATAGATCTTCTGTGCAATTTAACTCCCAGTCACTTTCAATCGCTCAGTAAAACTACAATTTAAATTATTCAATATTCTCATTCAAGCAATTCTTCTATAAGGATATGATAGGGAAGTCTGGCGTCTATACAAGCGACAGAATCTCAAAGCAAATTCTGCCCCCCGAGTTCTGTAATATACTCCACATCTATAGGAATTCCCCCAACAATGGGTCTAGGATGTTGACCCTTACAACTCACCATACAAAACAAATGTATTCAAATTCTGGTGTCACCTCAGTAAGAGTAACACAAACATCTTCCACTACCAGATATTTTGTCAAGTAACACAAAACCTTGCAAAAAAAAACCCCGAACACTCAGAAGCTATACAGCAGACTTATCATATCTTAACAGCACTAACTCTAAGGACTCAAACAGCAACAACCTTATCTGTAAATAGACAGCACTGTAAATATTATACCAGACCCTAGAATGTCAATATGCCTTTTACTGGGGAAACAAAACAAACTGGATTGTGACAGATGACTACACAGGAACTACATGCTAGCAGAATCCTTCACTCTGGTCGCACATACAGAACATAGGCAGACCTAATATAAAAGAAAGGACCACAACTTAGATCCAGAAACTGCAGAGAAAAACTGAAATGGAAAGCGCAAGAAACCAGACTATAAAGCTAAGGTACTAACATGCAATAAGCTTAGCATATCAATTTACTTTGAAATTAGACATGTTTTGTGCACTAAAATTACTTTCCATGTAATAAGGGCTTTAGAACACAAAAAATGGGCACTAAGCGGGAAGTAAAAAAGTGAACTAATTTTAGTACACTTTGCATAATGAGATATATATTAAATCATTTCCAATGCTCTGGAATAGTAACTTTCAAACAGCCAAGTGGGTGTACATGTGCGCACGTACGGCAGCTCGCGCAAATGTACGAGGTCATTTTATAGCACACGCGTACATTATATAAAATTGCTTGTATGCACGAACATGTGTGCGTAATTTTCTATGGACTCATGCTTATGCGCACAAATGCTGGCTCTACCGCGTGAGGGGATTTTATTTGAAACGCATACCGACACAATTACTAGTTTCCCCAGTCCGTTCCCAGTTTGCCCAGCTGAACGATCCAGACTTCCTAAACCGCTTAATTAACCTTCCTCCCTTTTACCCCCAACCCTTCAAACCTTGCTAACTAGCTATCCATAGCAGAAATAAAAATACACAGATAGGGACCCTGGCATGCACATGTACATAAATAGTTATGCACTGTTTTAATGCTAAAATCTGGGAACGCACATATCCCACCCAGACCATGCCAGTACCTCGTCCCTTTATTCCCAAAAACATTTGTGTGTGTGTACTGGGAAATACATGCATACTCGCACGTTTTAAAAAAATCCACGTGGCACGCACCGGCCTGAGAGCCACACGTATCTCCCAGCTTTGGTGCGTGCTGACCTTTTAAAATTTACCCCATGGTAAAAATTAGTGCAATTTTTTTAAATTTGTTTTAACACTGAAACTTTACTTTACCTCAGGTGCTGAAGTTTTAACTTCCATTTACTTCTATGGGAAGTGAAGTGCCCTTGGTCTGTCTGGTGCCGATAGACCAAGGGCACCAGGGCTCAGGCCTCCTTCACCCAAGCAGCCAAAGTCCAGGCCCCCTGCGCCCTCTAACTCACCCCTGCCCACTATGCTCACTTGCCTCCTATTCCCATTGCTAGTTCTCTCCTACCAGCTACCTAACTACCCCCAACCCACTTCCACTTCCCATCTACATATCCTGCCCAATTTCCACCCTAATGGCAAAGATTCAAAACGCAAGAATGAAGGGAAGAGAGAGTGAGCAAGATGGGTGAAACAGAGTATTGATGAAAGAGAGAGAGAGAGCAAGCAAAGGAAAGGTGATACATAGGGCTACAATGGAAGGGGAAGAACAAACATCAGCAAGAGGGGCAAAACAAAGAAGGGGGAGACAAGGATAAACAGGGAGAAGAGAGACAGTGAGCAAAGTAATGGAGGAGAAAAGAAGAACAGCAATGACTGGAGGGATGAGGAACTGGAGGCACTGTACCACTGTGATGAGGAAAATACAAGGCTTGGTGCAGAGAAGGAAGGAAGAGGAACAAAGATCTCAAGGGGGTAAGAGAAGCTACAGAGAAGAAGAGAGGAGGGAGATGATGGGAGGGAGGGAGGGAAAGCAGGAGAGGGGAGGAAAAATCTAGCACAGAAAGAAAACAAGGACTTATGCAGTTAGGCCAGAATCACCCTGTGAGCAGTTAGGTTTTACCAAGGTGGGTCTCTTTCCATTTCTTTCACCTTAGTTCGTTGATAGCCCCTAGCTGCACAAAACATAGAAACATGACGGTAGAAAAAGACTGTGTAACCCCATCCCCGGGTGCGGACTGCTACCTGATGAGGCCATAAAATTATTTGTATAACTCTTCGGGGCTGATACCTTCCCAGGCGAGCTTGAACACTAACTATTCTTTCCAGGGCCTGGATCATTTGTCAAGGGAAGGGGAGGGGGAGATTACTCCCAAGGCCCCGAGTGCTAAGGATAACTTCTCATGTTCTTTGTTATTGTCCCTGGGGAGAGTTAGTTGTATGGACCAGTGTGTGCTGGAGGTGCCAAATAAAGTCATTGGAGTCAATGTTTTAGTGTCCAAATGATTCTTTACTGTTGCAAATACGTGAAAAATTGCACAATACTGATCCTCAGTACTACAGAATTTGTTCTTTAAGGTCTCCTCCTCAATCTGTGCAGGAATATCAGCTGCCGGAGCCAAGGGAATTTCTACCCTCCAGGGTTTGGAAAAAGAGTCCCCCTGGTGCATAGGGAGTTATGGCAAAGATACTATGTTACAGTCTCTGCACAGAGAGATAAACTCTCTTTCTCCCCAGGGGGTTGAAAGCATCAGATGGGTGTCTTCAAAGATGTTAGGCTTTGCCTTTACTCTCACTTAGATGATTTCAAAATGTCTTTACTTCTAATGCAGTCCTTGTTCTTTATTGTTGCAATCCTTGATGGGAAGGATCCCTTGAAGCAGAACTCTGTGCTACAATCAGGAAGGAAGGGCAGTCAGAACTTCCTCCTGGATCTTGACATTGATTTTTCCAAAAACTGAAGATAACATCAGAGTGTACCTTTACAGCAGGTCACTGACACTCCCTTCCTCACTGATGGTATGGAGGGCAAGTCTTCCCTAACCTGCCCAGGCCCAGACCCAGGGTTACCCATTCCCTGGGCCCAGGAGCTAAACAGGCTCCACTAAGGCTTCCACCACTTAAAAGGTTAAATTGCAAAAAATGTACCCAGAGGGAAAAATCCAGACCAGCCAGTGAGTGGGCTGGAAAAGAAACACCCCTCCCAACCCTGGTCAGGACCAAAAAACAGGGCTTGCTTGACTCCTCTGATTGGGTCTGCAAAATAACAAAATATAAGTGCTTATCTGCATCTGAACACTTTGTCAACTTAAAAGGACTGTTCCCAAGCTGTAGCAGGGGAGCTGATATATAACATTTTCAGGGGGATGGCCATTCCAGATCCCGCAGAAGGAGGGGCTGCATTTGAATGAAACCTCCCCATGAACCATCCTACACTATCTTAACTGTTAGCGGAAAACCCAAGACTTACTGGTAGAGTGACCCTAGGGTCCGCTATAATCAAATGGCGCAACCAGTTTGTCCATTTGTCTAATTAATTTTGCATTATAATTCTTATCATTTCCTTAGAGATCCCCTGTATTTATCCCATGCTTTCTTGAATTCAGATACTATTTTTGTCTTTACCACTTCCACTGGGAGGCTGTTCCATACATCCACCACTCTCTCTGTAAAGAAATATTTCTTAAGATTACTCCTGAGTCTACCCCCTCTCAACCTCTTCTCATGACCCCTTGTTCTAGAGCCTCTATTCCTTTGAAAAAGACTCAAATCTTGTGCATGATACCCTTTGAGATATTTGGATGTCTCTATAATATCTCCTCTTTGCTCTAGGATATACATGTTTAGATCTTTAAGTCTATCCCCATATGCTTCAGAACAAAAACCACAGACCATTTTAGTAGCTACCTTCTGCACTGACTTTTCTGAAAGGATGGGCTCCACCTTAACCAGAGTGGAACCAAGCTGCTGGCACTAACTTTTAAAAAGGAGATAGAGCAGTTTTTAAACTAGAACAAGGGGGAAAGCTGACAATCACTCAGCAATGCATGGTTCGGAGAATGTATCCTTGAAGGATACTAATGAAACAGGAGAGTTAGGGCAACCTAGCAGAGAGGTTCCAATAAAAGCAAACAAGTAAAGGCTCCCAGCAAGACAAGGCCTGCAGCTCGGAAATTCAACGCGCAAAACATATCGCCACCAGAAACACTGTTTCCAAGGTTAATAACCACAAGGAAAGGCTACACAGTGGTCAAAACGTAGAGCCCGCCAAGAAATACAACAGCAGATTAAGACTCTACTCCCGGGCCTGTGCATCAAGACCTGGAAAAAATGTGTAAAAAGGACCATATCACAGCTTGGCAAATGTCAACGGGAGACAACAATCTAACCTCCGCCCATGACTGCCTAAGCCCTAGTGGAATGAGCCCTAATCTGAGTAGGCAACGGCTTTTAAGCAGCCAAATATGTGGTCGTGACTACCTCCTTAATCCAGCGAGCTACTGTAGCCCGTGAAGCTGGTTTGCCCTGTTTTCCTCCACCATGAAGGACATACAGATGATCTGTTTTTCAGAAAGGTTTAGAAACCTCCAGATACCTCATGACATGTCTCTTGACATCCAAGGGATGCAACAGGCAATATTCTTCTGCATCTCTTTCCTTATCCAAGGATGGCAAGGAAATGGATTGATTCAAGTGAAAATCCAAGACCACTTTAGGCAAGAATGAAGGAACAGTACACAGCTGTAATGCTCCTTGAGTCATCTGAAGGAAAGGCTCCAAGCAAGACAAGGCCTGCAACTCGGAAATTCAACGCACAGAACATATCGCCACCAGAAACACTGTTTCCAAGGTTAATAAATGCAAGGAAAGGCTACACAGTGGTCGAAATGTAGGGCCCACCAAGAAATATAACACCAGGTTAAGACTCTACAAGGAAACCGGTACCGCAAGGGAGGACGAAGATGTTTCACTTCCTTCAAGAAATGGGCCACATCAGGATGAGATGATAAGGATTCACCATTCACCTGGCCCCTGAAACAGGCAAGAGCTGCAATTTGTACCTTCAAGAAATTAAGGGCCAACCCTTTATTTAACCCATCCTGCAAAAATTCCAAAATGAGAGAGATCTTAACTGAATGAGGAAAAACATCTCAATCCTCACACCAAGCTTCAAACACTTGCCAAAACTACATATAGGTTAAGGAAGTGGAGAACTTTTGAGCTCGTAGCAAGGTGACAATCACTGCAGAATATCCATGCTTCAACAAGCAAGCCCTCTCAATGACCATACCGAAAGACAAAACAAAGTCGGATCTTTGTGAAGGAGAGGCCCCTGCTGCAACTTATTCTTGTGCAGTGGAAGACGAAGGGGGGGTGGGGTGGGGTGTCTCTATCAGGAGTCTTCGTAGATCTGCTACCATGGTCTTCTAGGACAATCTGGTCCTACCAGCAGTACCATCCCCTATGGCCTTCGATCTTGCAAACTATTCTGCCCAACATAGGTCATAGGGGAAAGGCATACAGCAACTTGTCTGTCGGCCAGACCTACATGAGAGCATCGATACCCAAGGACCTCAGATCTCTCCTGCAACTGAAGAATCGAGAAAACTTTCTTATTGTGAGAAGTCGCCTGCAGGTCTAGGAAAAGAAGGCCCCAGCGATCCACTATCAGCTGAAACAGCTCATCTGAGTAATACCCATTCTCCTACATTCAGACTCTCCCTGCTGAGAAAGTTTGCTCTTACATTGTCTTTTCCTGTAATGTGAGAGGCCGAGATCACCTTGAGATGGCATTCCGCCCATTCTATAAGTTGGTCTATTTCCTGCCAGTCTTGTGGCTCTTGGTTCCTCCTTGCTGATTGATGTAAGCCATAGTCATTGTGTAGTCTGACATTACTTGGACCACTCAACCCTACAGTCTGTGGCTGAACTGCAAGCACGCCAACCAGATTGCTTGGGCTTCCATTAGATTGATGCTCCAGAGAGACTCTTCTGCATTCCAGTGTCCTTGCACCATTAGTTCCTGACAGTGAGCTCCCCAACCCTGGAGCCTTGCATCTGTCATGAGTATCAACCAGTCTGGTGATGTCAGGGAAATCCATTTCTCAGACGATCGTCCTGCAACCACCACTGGAATTGAGAGCAAGTGGAGCTGAACCACATAGTCCTGAGTGTGGGTTCCAACGAGATAGTAGGGAGTGCTGAAGAGGACGCACATGCGCTCTTGCCCATGGCCATCATCAAACAGAGTACTTGTAGAAAGGATCACACTGTCAGGTGTATAGTGTTCACCAAAAGACGCACCTGTGGCATCAACTTCTGAATCCAAACTTCTGGCAGGAAAACGTTGTCCTGCCTCGTTTCGAACCGAACACCCAGATACACCAATGACTGAGATATCTGAAGACTGCTCTTGGCTTAGTTTCACCACCTAACCGAGTTCCTGCAACAGGGAGATCACCTTGCGGGTCACGAGGTGGCTCTCTTCCAAAGACTTGGCTCGAATCAGCCAACCGTTTAACTACAGGTGTACTAGGATTCCATACTTTCTCAACTCTGCTGCCACCATCACCATAACTTTGGAAAACATTCTGGAAGCAGTGGCTAGACCAAATGGCAGTGCCCGAAACTGATAATGGTGATCCAATACTGGTGCTCCATTTGGATGGGAAAATGGAGGTAGGTCTTGGACAGATCCAGGGAGGTCAGAAATTCCCCCGACTGCATGATCATTATCACCGAGTGCAAGGTTTCCATGCGAAAACGAGTCACCTGCAAATGACAGTTGATTCCTTTGAGATCCAGGTTGGGATGAAAGGAGCCCTCCTTCTTGGGTACAACAAAATAAATGGAATATCGCACGTACTTTCTTGAGACGTAGGCACTGGAACCACAGCCCTCAGACTGAGGAACCTTGACAGCATAGATTCCACTGCCTCCTTCTTCTGTAGGGATTGGCAAGTAGACACCATGAACATACCCAAGGACACTGCGAAATTCCAGTGCATATCCTTCTTGTATCACCTCCAGGACCCAATGATCCAATGTGATCTTGACCCACCTCTGATAAAAGAGAAAGAAAGGCGTACCCTATCTCTTGTTCACGAGGGTGGGTTGGCAAACCTTCATTGTGAGGCTTGAGAGGATCTGCTACCCAAGCCTGCACCTCGCTTGAGCTGTCTGGGATGAAGGGACTGAGACCTGCCAAAAGGCCAAGATCTCTGAAAGTTCGGCCCTCTGTAGGGACAAAACTGCTTGGAACCCTTGAGATGACCCCTCATATCAAAGTAATCCTGCAACTGGTTCTTATCCTCTGGCAACCGAGGAACCAGGGATTCACCCCACTTATTGGCCAGTTTCTCCAACTTGCTCCCAAACAAGAGTGAGTCTTTAAAAGGCAATTTTATAAGATTAGCTTTGGAGGTTGTGTTGGCCAACCAGTTGATGCCTGGCCGCTATTACCGAAGCCACTCCTCTAGCCGAGTTATGCACCAAATCACAGCCCGCATCTGCTAAAAACGTGGCAGCGGGTTCCATAATTGCACTGGAATTCACTCTAGAATCATCAAGCTCCTGAGAGAGAAGCAGACAAGAGCTAGTCTCCAGGGAACAACAGGAAGCTATTTGCAATGTGATTGACACTGCTTCAAATGCTTGCTTAAGGATGGCCTCAATCCTCCTATCATGCACAACCTTCAAGGCCGCTCCTCCCTCCACGGGGATAGTTGTCCACTTAAAGATGGCACAGACAAGTGCATCCACTTTCGTAAAATGCAGACACTCTCTCACCACTAGATCCAGGGAGTACAGGCCTTCCAAGGTGCGACCCCCTTTGAAATTTGCTTCCGGGGCGTCCCATTCAAGATCAATCAATTCTTGAATGGCTTCCATAACAGGGAAAAAACAAGAGGCTTTACACCCTAGGAAACCAAAATGGGATTTTTCTTTGGCTCAGTCATGGAATCTTCTCCAGGCACTCCCAGCATCTTCAAAGTCTGGGAAATCAGGGCTGACACTTCATCTCTATGAAAGAACCGCAACATAGTACTATACATTTCCAGTCCTGGAGGAATTTTCCTCTTCTTCCAGAGAGTAAGGATCTGCCTTATCATCAGTTCCATCTGGATTCCTGTCAGGAATACCCACAGCTAACCGAAGTGTGCTTCGGAGCTTAAACATAATACTGGAAGAGAGAGAGGCCACCACCTGAAAATCTGATCGGACAGGACTGGGCGGGGCTGAGGAGTGTGCCTGAAGAAAGGATTGCAATCCTTGAAAAAATTCTACCCAAGAAAAGGCAGAAGGATCCATGCCAAAACCAGAAGGCACTTGTGCGGGGCCCACTGAGCTGCCATTCCCTACAGAGGAACCAATCAAGGGAGTTCCAAGATCAGATGTTCCTTCAGACAAGTCCTTAACCAGGCCATCATCAGGCTGGGAAGAACCAGACTTAGTAAAAGCAGAGGAAGGTAATTCTCCCTGATCTTCTAAGCAGCGCTGACATATGTTAGAGGGCACTCCAGACTGAGATGTCCTAATATGGCAGACAACACAGAGAGAAAGGTGCTTAGGTTTCTTGGTCACTGGCGCTATTAGTTCATCAGTATGCTTAACATGCGACTGAAGATGTGCGTCCAGCTGATTCACGGTGAAAAAATGTAAGTGCACAAATGTTAGGCGCCCATGTCCATGCACCGCAAAACTAAGCGCACTGTCACCGCGCCAAACCTGGGCACACAACCGATACATGTTAGAATGTGTGCACAGGTAACGTGCCCAAAAGAAACTGGGCGCACAATTCAGACACCCTGCACACAGTGACGGTCCTATAGGGGGCAGTTGGATGTGCCGAAAAGCATGTGAAAACACCACTGCAGCATATCACGTGGCGCACAGGAAAAAGCGTAACAACGGGGCCTAGCCCACCCGGGTTACTCAACCCGCCAGACTGCCTAGTTCCCTTAACTCCCATGGGAGTGGGAATGAATGTCGGAATGGCGAGCTGAGCATGGAGACCGGAGGAAGTCCTACACAACCCCTCTACTCTGTCTCTGACTCTTTTTCTTTTTTTAAACTTACCTGAGCTCAGCCCTTCCCAGCTGAGTACAGAGACGGTCTCTGGCTGCGGTGGGCGAGGACATCTGCCATCACCGCCGTGCTCAGCTTCCTGCACCCGCTGCCTTTAAGCTGTACAATCAGTAAAATTCCACACTGGCTGAAAAATCAGCTACCGGACCAAGGCACACATCTGAGGGACCATGGAAATCACCTTAGGAATTCTCAACTGGGGGAGGGACCATTTGGTATCATTGCAGGAGAGTGGGGCTTTTTCTTTTCTTTATAAAATTCTCCTTCTAAAATCTGAAGCAAACCCCAGTAGGGAGATGCACATTTGCTGGAGATGGAGAATGCTGGCAGGCTGATGTCACTGCAGGAGTATATAGACTGTGATGTCACTTTGCTGCATCTCCATCTGCTGGCAGAGGTGCATAACCCACCGGTCCTGAATCCATCTAGCCATATGCTAGGAAAGACAAACCTTTTCTGACAACCCTTCCATTATGTCGCTCACAAAAATGTTGAAAAGAACCAGTCCAAGGACCGATCCCTGAGGCACACTGCTAATAACAACCCCCTCCTCAGAGAATACTCAATTTACCACTACCATTTGTTGCATTCCACTCAACCAGTTTCTAGCTCAGTCAGTAACTCTAGGATCCATACTAAGGGCGCACAATTTATTTATGTCTTCTTTGCGGAACTGTGTCAAAGGCCTTGCTAAAATCCAAGTATATTATATCTAGCATTCTTCCTTGATCCAACTCTCTGGTCACCCAATCAAAGAAATTGATCAGATTTGTTTTTATGTTATAATATTGATTTTATTTTGATAATTTGTTTTATATTATATTTTATTGTATTTTTTATTATTTTATGTTATCAATTTTATTTTCTCTTTATTGTAAACCGTCATGATTGAATACAGGACAGCATATAAAAGCTTTAAATAAATAAATAAACTCTGGTAAAACCATGCTGCCTTGGATCTTGCAATCTATTGGATTCCAAAAATTGCACTATCTTCTGTTTTAGCAGTGATTCTATTAGTTTGCTCACCACGGAGGTCAAACTAACTGGCCAGCCGCTTCCTTACTTCCACTTTTAAGAATAGGAACCACATCTTCCCTTTTCCAGTCCTTTGGAACTATTCCAGACGCTAAAGAAGCATTGCTGCCATTGCATCTCTAAATTCCCTTAGCACTCTCAGATATATTCTATCCAGCCCCATCTCCTTATCTACTTTAAGTTTAGTTAGCTCCTTACAAATACACTTTTCTGAAAATCAATTCAGGTCTACCTCACTTCAAATCTTATTTGTGTTTGTTTTATGTGGTCCTGCTCCAGGCCCTTCCACAGTTCCAGGGCTTTAGGTAGGCTTTTACCACCCATTCAGTCACTGAGGGTAACCCCTGAATAAAGGGGGGGGGGGGTTTACATACACAAGTAAACATGATGGTGTACATTTCTGCCCACTCCAGAATTGCACAGCTTCCTTGCACAATACCCTGGAACTTGGTCCCTCCTTTCTTGTTTATATAAAACATGACCACTTGATTGTCTATATATATCATCACACATTTTATTGAATTTGCAATGCGAATGAGTGAATCACATTCTTTATTGCTCTCAGCTCTAATAAATTGATCTGAAAAGTGCCCTGTGTCTTGAGATGGCGCAAGTGGGATCCCAGCTCTGTGTTGAGGCATTCTTAGTTAGGATTAGTTGATGTGGCAGACTCGGAAAGGGAGCT
Organism: Rhinatrema bivittatum; assembly: GCF_901001135.1. Classification (NCBI taxonomy): domain Eukaryota; kingdom Metazoa; phylum Chordata; class Amphibia; order Gymnophiona; family Rhinatrematidae; genus Rhinatrema; species Rhinatrema bivittatum. The sequence continues at coordinate 795,064,126 of NC_042616.1, read as the reverse complement.
CCTGTAGTTAAGGCAGACATAGCTAGCCTCCAAGCTATGTCCACTTTTCTGGACATGGACTGTTTGTATTGTGACCACAGGAATTTTAGACCCATTGTACTGTGTACAATTCTGGTCGCCGCATCTCAAAAAAGATATAGTTGAGATGGAGAAGGTACAGAGAAGGGTGACCAAAATGATAAAGGGAATGGAACAGCTCCCCTGTGAGGAAAGACTAAAGAGGTTAGGACTTTTCAGCTTGGAGAAGAGATGGCTGAGGGGGGATATGAAAGAGGTTTTTAAAATCATGAGAGGTCTAGAACGGGTTAATTTGAATCAGTTATTTACTCTTTCAGATAACAGAAAGACTAGGGGGCACTCCTTGAAGTTAGCATGCGGCACATTTAAAACTAATCGGAGAAAGTTCATTTTCACTCAACGCACAATTAAACTCTGGAATTTGTTGCCAGAGGATGTGGTTAGTGCAGTTAGTATAACTGTGTTTAAAAAAGGATTGGATAAGTTCTTGCAGGAGAAGTCCATTACCTGCTATTAGTTAAGCTGACTTAGAGAATAGCCACTGCTATTATTAGCAACAGTAGCATGGGATTGTTATGGTCCCGGGCCATGCCCTGGTCCCTCCACTCACCTCGGGGCCGGCCCGGCCCGCTGAAGCACCTCTCTGGCTGGCAGGGCCCATCCTGGCCTCTGCCGCGATGCTCCCTCCTCGAGGGAGACGCCGCCGATCCGTCGCGTCTCGCCCCGCCCTCTAGGTGCACACACGCGCAGGGGCTCTAGTTTTAAAGGGGCCAGTGCGGGAAGTTGCAGGACAACCTCCTGATGATGGCAGATGCTGTAAGGGTATTTAAACCCTACAGCTAGGCCTGTGCCTTTGCCTTGCAACGAGGTTCACTCTCCTTGAGAGTTTCTAGTTGCTGCTTTGACTACTGGCTTCTTACTTTGGCTCGTCCACTGGTTCCTGTCTCCGGCCTTCATCCAGGAGGCCCCTCCTAAGTCCAAGCGGCTCGGGTCCTCACGAGCTCCTCTCGGGGGGACTGCGGGCTTCCAGTGGTGAAGTTCCAGTTGGCCTTCTGGCTTTGGTCCTACTCTTCTCGATCTTCTGGAACTCCCCTTCGGACACCGGCCTTCAGGAGATCGCACGTATGTCCAAGCGGCTCGGGTCCTCACGGGCTCCTCCTGGGGGGACCTTGGGCTTCCAGTGGTAAAGATCCCTCCGGTCTCCTGCTCAGTGCCGCCTCCCGGCTTCAACATCCACTGTGGGCCTTTCCACAGTGAGTCTTCATCTGTCCCAGCCGGCCCTAGGGTCCACGAATCCAACAGGGATAGACTTAGTTTCTGGGTACTTGCCAGGTTCTTATGTCCTGGATTGGCCACTGTTGGAAACAGGATGCTGGGCTTGATGGACCCTTGGTCTGACCCAGTATGGCATGTTCTTAAGCAGCGCATGTGTAATTGAGTACGTGGGACAAGTGAATCGCTGCCATGTGTCCCAATAAAACTAGCAGTCACATGCTGTGCAATGTGTCTGCTGCCGCAGTTGTAACGCTAGAGAGCATAGCACCTGGGATCTTTTGTTGGGAAGAAATGCTTTACATAGTGTTGCATTTATCTTTGCTGCTTTGAACTGTAGAACCTGAGTGGGGGCCAGGCTGAACTTCTCGTAGTTTATAATGAAGCATAGGTTTTCCAGGCAATCATCTTGGTGAGGTGCACTTAAAGATTCTTGGATTCTGGGGATACCAGTAGCCAATCGTAAAAGTTAAGGGAATATTCTTATGCCCTTCTTGCGTAGATGGGCCACAGCTACAGCAAGGCATTTAGTAAAAACTCTTGGGACTGACGAGAGACCAAAGGGAAGGACTTTGTATTGGTAGTGTTGAGCATTTATCTGAAAACAGGGGTAGTGCCTATACACTCGGTGGATTGGGATGTGTGTATAAGCATCCTTTAGATCTAGAGAGCACATCCAATTGTTGGGTTGAAGGAAGGGTAAAATGGATTTGAGGGATGTCATCTTGAACCTTTCTCTGCGGAGAAACTTGTTGGGCGAACAAAGGTCCAGAATTGGACAAAGACACCCACTTCTATTGGGGATAAGAAAGTAATGGGAATAATAACCGCTGTTGTGCTGAGCTTGCAGTAGCACGGGTATCACCTTTTAATGGAGTAAAGACTGCACCTCTTGTTGCAAAAGAAGAGTCTGCGCAGGATTCCAAGATGGCACTGCAAGATGCGGGGTGGGAGGGAGGTGTTTGAAATTATATTTAATGCCCACTGGTCTGATGTTATGTCCTCCCAAAACTGGCGAAAATGTGATAGTCGCCCCCCCCCCAGTAAATGTAGCTGTGACCAGACCTTGCTCAAACATTCTGCTGTGGTTTTTGCGCCGGTCCTTGCTGCTGCTTGTGTCCGTTGGTTTCTAGGATGACCTCTCTGTTGGGAATGTTGTCCCTGCTATCTGGGAGGCTGGTACCATGGTGGTCTATAGGCTTGGTATGACCTGTAGGGACATCTTTGGTAGAACGGTTTCTTGTACTAGCACAGTTTGATCGAGTTCTGCTGTTCCATAGATGAGGTGAGGGACAGAACTTTCATATTCTATTCGAGACAATGTCTCTCAAAGCTGGTCACCAAACAAGTTATCACCTTTGCAGGGCAAATCCACCAACCTCATGGATGTCCTCCATAATGGCACTGGCTTGGAGCCAGGCTTTCCAATGAGCCGCAATGGATGTTGCTGATGTGCATGCGAAGGTATGAAAGGCCTCGTAGATGGTACGCAGGTGTCTCAGCCCTCCTCCAAATCTAACAAGGGTTGGGGAGATATCTGGTCACCCACATCTGCCCTAATGAAGGGCTTTAAGCCTTGAACACACTTGTGCATGTACTGTGCTATATAAAATTTATGATGTTGAATTCTTGAATTTAACATGGAACTTTGGAAGACCCCACAGCCGAATTAATCTAGAATCCTATTATTCTTCACGGGAGGCATGTTGGAATGAAGTCTGGATTTTTTCATTGCGGACTCCACCACCACTGAGGCATGTGGAAGCTGTATCATCCCATGAGACAATTTCCGCAGGTGAAATTTAAGGTCCATCTTACGAGAGACTGACAGTCCTGAGAAAGGGGACTCCCATGATTTGTCCATCACTATATTAAGAACCGCACATGACAGCAAGGCTTTTGGTTCTGCCGGTATGTCAAATATCTTTAGGATGCTGATTACTTCGGGTCGGGGGTCCGGAATCTTCCGTGTCTCCACCTTGGGTAGTGAACCCACCTTCTCCAAAAACTTCGAGTATGTCAAGGCCTCTGGTGGAGAAGAGAGCTCTGGTGCATCCTTAGAGGGGTCAGATGAAATCCCCTTGGAACAAACCGGAGAGGTCGGAAGCGATTCTTGAGGCCTCTCATCTGGATCTGGTGAAAATTGTGGACTAGGATGTCCAATCCAGTCTGGCGGATTTTTGTCCTCTTCTATTGGAGAGGAAGGAGGTTCTTGCCATGGAGAGAGTTCTACCTCTGAAAGGCTGAGCAGCCGCTGCAACTGGGGCCAATGCTCAGTCTCTAGGGAAGAGAGTGATCCGATCCATGGCCTGAGAGGCTATTCCCCCCATGAAGTAGATTGTTCCACCTTTTTCAGAGTGATGATATTTTCTACAGGTAGTCGTTTTGGAGGAGGATTTCCTGTGAACTCTTCCCAGTGGGGCTACTGCTCCAGTAAAATGGAAGTCTAGGGACTTATGATGTCTCAACGTTACCTGTTCTAAACGAGTAGACTTAAACAGAGGTTCCTGTAAATGAAGAGATTGTTTTTGATTTCTTGAGACAGATGAAATATATGAATATACATTTTGAGAGGAAGTGGGGGATCCCTCCGAGAAAAGGTCCACGGGTAAGGACATCGCCTCCTCCTGATCTGAGGGACCGGAACGATACATGTTCCTCTGGAAGAAACACTATTTGAAGATCTGCTGTGGTTTCCTCAGGTGCCCCTGAGGGAACTTTTGCCACTTGCTCTGTAGGAGCTTTGTGTGTGTTATGTTTGGACAGTTCAGATCTCGCAATGACCTTTGATGTCTTATTTTTATTTTATTTAGTGCTTTTTTATACCGGCATTCATGATACAGATCATATCATGTAGGTTTAAAAGGAACCGGGGTTATAACACTAACATAGTGGAGAAAGGCAAACGTTACAATAAAACAGGGGTAATGGAACTGGGGGAAGAAGCAGCCAGAGCGGAAAGTAACTCATTGATTATAACAAATTATTTTCAGTGTACTGAATGTTAGGCAATGGTACCACTTTGGAGTTGTCTGTGTTGTGAGATGCTGCTGTTTCATGTGATTTTTGCGTTGGGAGCTTTGATGACTGACGGTGTGACTTCTGCTTCGAATGCATCTTTTGCGTCTGGTGATGTGACTTTGGCCTCGCTTGCATTAAGTGCACTGTAGAACACAGTAGATGCGTCAACCCTCGTGTGCTTTGTGCGTTGTACGCTTCTTTAGCGTCGCATCCCGACTTCACGTCACGCTTTGGTTGCGTCACATGTGTGGATGACGATGCACTTGCTTCCAACTTGCTCTCAGATTTATTGTGTGTGTTTATTTTTTGAGCGCCACTAGGCTTATCCTGGAGCACGCGGGGTTCTCCCCCCACCTGGCTCTTTTTACCACCTTGGCTTCCCAAAGTTTCATTGGGCCCAATGAATGATGCTCTACTTTCCTGGCTGATGCGGTGCGTCTTGAGCCCCAGGGACAACTGCGCGCGCAGTCATCTGTGGGTGGCGGTAATGGGGCATAGCAGCTGGACCGAGGTTCCTTTTCTTCCTCAGCTTTGCAATCTTCATCGCTCTATGTCTCTGCACATGCGGACACATTCTCCCACAGTTGCGCATGACGACTGCTCATGTTCAGGCCCCAAGCAGAAGTAGCAATAATGATGACCGTTGGTGATATTTAAAGTCGGATGCTTTCTAGGACATCATAGCACTGAAATGTTCTGTTGTGGGATCACTTTGAGAGTGAAAAAAGAAGAAGAGAAAAATTCTGAAGAGAAATTTCCCATACAACTGTTAAGCTGCATGGAAAAAGAAAACTGAGAAGACAAATGAATGGAAGCAGCCGCGCATACACACAGAGCAAAGCTCTGTACTCTAGGAGAAAAGGTCTGCCTCATGCCGCCAGAGGTCATCACTCAGAAAGCATGGCTAATTCAGCCTGCTTATCAACAGGAAAAAGCACACAATATTAGTAATTATTAGCAAGAGAAGGTCAAATAAAATGGAAGATGTCATAATGCCTCTGTATCGCTCCATGGTTAACCATGCCTTAAATAATATGTGTGATTCTGGTGACCACATCTCAAGATATAGTTACCCTGGAGAAAGTACAGAGAAGGGTGACAAAAAGGATAAAGGGCACGGAATGGCTCCCCTATGAGGAAAGGCTAAAGAGGTTAGGGCTGTTCAGCTTGGAGAAGAGTTGGCTGAGGGAGGATATGATAGAGGTCTACAAAATCATGAAAGGACTTGAATGGGAAAATGTGAAACAGTTATTTACTCATTTGGATAATACAAGGGCACGGGGCACTCCATGAAGTTAGCAAGAAGTACTTTTAAAATAAATCAGAGAAAATTATTTTTCACTCAATGCACAATTAAGCTCTGGAATTCATTGGCAGAGGATGTGGTTAAGGCAACAAGTGTAGCTGGGTTTTAAAATGTTTGGATATGTTCCTGGAAAGTCCATAAATTGCTATTAATCAATAGGGAATAGCCACTGCTTGTTGCCAACATTAGTAGTATGGAATCTATTTAACGTCTAGGTATTTGCCAGGTACTTGTGACTTGGATTGACCACGGTTGGAGACAGGATACTGGACTTGATGGACTCTTGGTCTGACCAGGTATGGCATATCTTAGGTTCTTAACTATATGCACTGCACGATAGCTCGAGACAAGACCTACAGTAAGATCTATGCTGAGACAGTTGGAATATGTTATCAGATGTCAATACAGGTATAATAAGATATTAAATTTCTTTCAGACTTGCTCTTTGATTGAACGATTCCTACTCTGCAGTCAAAATTGTAATCTAGTCTAATGACGCTAATATTTAAGTCAAGGCATAACAGTGTATCAGAGAAAAGTGATTCCTGAGCATTGTTATCAACGTTCTCTGTTTATTTAAGAAGACAAGCACCGATCTGGGCTAAAATTAGTATATTTTTTAGAATCCTCTGAAATACAGTTTCCCCCGTTTATTCCTTCCTGAACTCCACCTCTTCTCTTCCATCCAGATTTCTAACGTTACACTTTTCACTGATAGAAAAGACATCGCTAGCTTTCCCGGTCTCTTCTCTTGATAAAGTGAAAGCTGAACATTCACTGCAACCAGCGCTAGGAACGAGGATAGCACACAGCGAAGATAAAAGAGAAACACGGGGAGAAGAGTCAGTGTTCTGAAGAAAAGAAAAATACAGTTTAATTTCTCCAACATATGTTTCAAGTTCCACTAACTAACTTCGTCATCCTCCCACTCTATTGTGCTAACCGGAATGAGGGAGAAAAAAAAAGATCCCACCTCCCCATCCCAACCATTATAGGTCGGCCATCTTCTGGGAAAGAGGAAAGAAAAGGTACTAGGGAGAAGAAAGGGGGAGCGGAAAAGATGACGTTCCCAGGGTGCAGCGCGCCAGTTGCGCGTTCTCCCTTTCCCATTTGGAAAAGCCAGAGCTATAGCTTAGGGTCAGGCCGGGGCGGGGGTGGAGAAAGACTGTAGGGAGGACGCGATGATTTTCTCCGAGAGGGAGCATGCGCGTGAGGAATTAAAAAAAGAAAAAAAAAAGTGCACGCGGCGCTAGCGCGCGAGCTTTTCGCCTTTCTTCCTCCCTCCCTCCCTCTTACTGCTGGCTGACGAGGAGCGCGAGCCGAACGTTTGTAAAAAAAAACGAGAGGATAAGGAGAAAGGGTGAGCACGCGCGAGCACGGCGGGAGGAGGAGCATGAGAAGTAGTAGTAGGAGACGCAGGGAGAGGAATTTCACGGCGGCTTTCCCGTTGTGTTCTGAGAAGGGGAGGGGGAGAGGAGAGCACTTCTCGCCTGCTTCTCCCCTACTCAGTCCTGACTCTGCAGCCGGCGGCCCTCGCTCTTCCCCCCACCTGCAGTCGAAGGACCTGAAGCGTGAGGTGAGCTGGAAGTTTGTGCGTTGCGGCTTCCTATTCCCTCGCTCCTTTCACCTCCGGGGGAGGCGGCGGCGGCTGTGGGACCGTAATTAATTGTTGCCGAGGGTGAGGGTCTGCTCTTTCTCCGGTTGTTTGGAGACCCTCTGAGAAGGCCGGCGCTTTCGCCTCTTCCTCAGGTGTCTGTGAATGGGGCCTGCGAGAATTAGAAATGATGGGGGGGGGGGGCGGCGGAGGTTGTCGGATCCTGCCGGCCGGAGGCGCAGCCACTGCCTCCCTTTTCCGCTTTGGAAATTGCCGAGGTGAAGGGAAGCGGCTCAGGAAGGAAGGCGGGGAGCGGTGTGGTGTAAGGAAGGGAGCTAGGGACTTTGGTCAAAATTTGAAACGCTAATAACGTTTCTAACCAGGACTTAAGGAGCTTGTATTTGGTGGGAAGTGCAGAAATGCGTGGCTGCCACTCTGGAGAGCCGTCTCCTGTTTTATCTATCTAGCTTCTTTTTAGGTTGGTTTAGAAGTGTTGCCCGGGGCTTTGTGTTTGTCTTCGGATCTTTTCCTACTCGAAAACTAGCCTGGAGAATCCGCAGTCTTTTCTCATTCCCTGGTGATCTTTTATTTGGTTTCTCCAACTCTCATGCACACTTCCCGTTATCTTAACTTGTATAACAAGGTTGTATGGGTCTCTGGTGACTTCTCTAGCTAGAAATACCGGTTCACGTCGCTATCCTAGAAGTGCTTATTAAAGTTTAAGTACACTTTTTCAGTCAATTTAACTGCATGGATAGGAAAATGGTGTTTAGGCCTCAGTTGTAATGTTACCTGTTTTTATTTATTTTATATTCCACTTTTTAGCACATCAAAGTGGCTTACATTCAGGTACTGTAGTTATTTCTCTGTCCCCAGAGGGCTCACAATCGAAGGGGCAGATGCAATAAATGAGCATGGAAAACGGGTGCTCAGTGTTGAGCACCCACTTCCATAATGAGTGCCCTTGATTCAATATTTAAATGAGGGGTTGCACTGTCAAGGAGGCACTATGGAGAAATGTGCGCCCCTAGTGCCTCCTTGGTGGTGGGCGCCCAGGAAAGGTGGCTGCCAGTGGGTTAGGAAACAGGATGCTCAATTTTACAAGCATTTTCAGCTTCTCTGTATATCCTGACTTAAAGTGTTGCCGGTCAGATTAGGAAAAGGAGTGCGCAATTAACACGTGTCCATTTTCCTAACCTGCTAACAGTCACCTCTTGTATTTTCTGCTTTTCTGTACACTTTTTTGAGCTGCTCAGAATTAAAAGCCTGTTCTGGGCAGGCATTAATTTGAGTGTAAAAATGTGGGTCTGGCGCACATTTTTTTTTTTTTTTTTTTTGGGATCTTAGGGAGAGGGGTTGGATGCTCAAATCTCCTTAAAACATAAGGGGTTGTGGACGTTTGGCCAAAACACTGTTTTACATAGGCTGTACTTGAGGCGAAGGAGGGTAAAGTGACTTTCCCAAGGTCACAAGGAGTAGCAGTGATATTTGAGTCCTGGTGTCCCTGGTTCAAAGTCTGCTGCTAGAATCACTAGGCTGCTATTCCACCAATGTCATTCTTGCAGTCAGCCTGTAGCTGAGGCTTTGGCAGCCTGACCGCTTTAATATGGGCCGATACAGTAAAAACCGCGAGAGAGCCGGCGCTCCAAGGCGAGCACCCACTCTCCTGGGCGCATGATTGAGTATTTAAATGAGGGCCAATGGTAAAAGGAGGCGCTAGGGACACTAGCGTGTCCCTAGTGCCTCCTTTTTGACAAGCGGCGACTGTCAGCGGGTTTGACAACCACTTTAAATTTTGTTTTAAATTTTAAATTTTTTTAAAATTTTGGGGCCTCAAACTTAATATCACTATGATTTTAAGTCAGAGGGTGTACAGAAAAGCAGGTTTTTCTGCTTTTGTGTACACTTTCCCTATGCCGGCCGAAATTAACTTCTGCCTTTGGGCAGGCGTTAATTTCTGAAAATAAAATGTGCGGCTTCGCTGCATATTTTACTTTCTGTATCGCACAGGAATAACTAATAGGCCCATCAACATGCATTTGCGTGTTGCGGGCGCTATTAGTTTCGGGGGGGGGGGGGTTGGCTGCGCGTTTTCTGTATAAGGGGTAAAAATAGCACTGCCAACGTGGGTACATCATTCACCGAGGAGGACTGGATAGTTATTTTTACGCGACTATCTCATGGCCTGGTATCTGCCCGTATTATGGAAGCCAACTACAAAACTCTTTACAGATGGCATCTAACCCCGGTACGTTTGCATCATTTTCGAGCGGTGAATGACCCTCTCTGCTGGCGCAACTGTAACCAATTGGGATCCTATCTTCACATGTGGTGGGACTGTACTCCAATACAATCGGTGTGGCAATACATTTCTGAGGTTCTGACCAAGATTCTAAAATGCACCATCCACCTTACCAAGGAACAGGCTCTTCATATTCCTGATGAAAATTGGCCTATGCCTACCCAGACTTTAATACAAATGGTATGCACAGCCACCAACATGGAAATAGCTGCGAAATGGAACAGAACTAAACCACCGACACAATCTGAAATCCTGGGATGTTTAGTTTGTACCCTCTACTGTCTGACTGTGCTAAAATCTGGAATCCATACATCTCGGGGAGATGTTTGACTTTTCTCAGCTTCTCATACATTTTAGTTTTTATTTCACTTTGTCTAACCTAATACCTTTATTATTCATTGCAACTGCACATTAGCAGTATTAATATTATTCTTTATGTGTAGCATGAAGGGGGGGAGAAATCAAACATAGTGTATACTATTATGTATAATATGCTGTGTGTTAAGATATGCAATGCTGTTACACTTTTGTTTCTTGATAATATTGTTACTGTTCATGATAGCAAAATTATAAATAAAAAAAACAGCGCGGCCAAACCAGGGCTAAAGGTGCGCTCGGCCGAGCTCACCATACTGAATCGGCCCTATATAGTAAATATGTGAACCGGATGATAACAGTTCAATTATTGGCAGACCTTTTGAAATTTGGTGGCACACCAAAACTCTAGCTGCAATTCATTGTTACTTTTATTTATTGTAGAATAAAAGTATGTGATGGAAATAGCCTAGTTGAAAAGTAATCTGAAATGTTTTTGAAGGGTGTTGGTTGAAAGATCTCTTGTTTACATTTCTTCCAGTTGTGTATATTTCTAAGGATACATTCATTATATTAATGTTCATAATTATTCAAGGTTAGTTGTGTAAAATGTAACTAGTAATGAAAATGATTTAAATAGTAATGGTGAACTTAACATTACTTATTAGTCCAGTTGAATGCACGGCAGTGTAGGTTAATAAACGAAATATTATAAGGTGAGGCCTTTTATAGGACTAACTTTTTAGAGTTATACTCCCTTCATCAGGTCAAAACACAAAATGAACTTGTCAGAGCAAAAGATGACATTTACCAGAAAAGTACAAGTGAACATTAACAAGTCTCTTTATGAATGACTTTTTCTTAAATGTAGGATGCTGGGCTAGTTATTCTTTTAAAGTATGTTTCTATCAGTTGTACATGTTTATCTCAAAACCATTTGGCTTTTTTAACAAGTGAAATTTTGATGCCTACAAATTTTGTATGATTGTTAAAACTATGCATAAGGAGAGTAGCTAATACAGCAGGAAGTTATTTGTATAAACTAGATTGGTAGGAATACAGTATAGAACACTTTTTTAAAAATTGTTGTTTGTGGCAAATTTAAGTGTTCAAAATAGGATGATGTAATGAAATTCTTCAAAGATGTTTTTGTATCACAGCCAAGTGGTATTAAGAGATTTTTCTTGTGGTAAACCAATATATTCCCATTTTATGTTTAATACTTATACAGGAAAAACTTTAGTGTTTTAATTTCCATGTAGCTATTGTATTTAGTGAGGCGATAGCATTTTGTGTAATAGGGAAAGAATGCATTTTTTCTTCCTAGAACTCTAAGGGCAGATTGCCAGCTTTTATTCTGTTTGCAGGTTTTTATGTATTTTAAGTAATTTAGGATGATTAGTAACTTTGCCAAAAAAACGTTGAGCAAAAAGTAACATACTACTACCATAAGAAACTTGCTGGGCAGACTGGATGGGCCATTTGGTCTTTTTCTGTTGTCATTACTATGTTCCTATGCTCTGTGTTACTTTGGTGAAAAGTCTTGAGCAAAAAGTTACTTTTCTAAAATACTTAAATACATAAAAACCAGCAAACAATAAAAGAATAGACAAGATTTCTACCCTCTCATTCCTCTCGCAGTGTAGTGTAAAGGAACATGGCTTTGGACATGCATGATGATCCTCACTCATTGTTTTTCTTCATTATCCTTTCAGACCAGTCCAGACATATGGGTTTTCCCCTTCTACCAGCATATGGAGGTAGAGTGAAAACTAATTTGGCCTGATGTGTGTCTCATCTATATTGCCTGGCATAGCAGAGGAGGCATTACTAGTTCTCTGCCTCCAGCAGATGGTGGTAGTCACTGGGGGAGTCACAGCAGACCTAGAATCCGAAGCAACAGGAAGCTCCTGGGCAGCAGCCTTTTTGATATGTTCATTTCCCTAATGTAGCTGATACTGAGTCATGGGAAACAGTGGTTGACAAGCTGAGGAGACTCTTTCCCTGGGCAATTCGGTTTGTTAGAGCCTTGCATTTCCCCTAGAGAGAGACTTGCTCAGTGATAAAGCTATTAAACCTCCCCCCACTACTGGAAGTGCAGTGTGGGAGGAAATAACTTCATCACTCAGTAGTGACTTGGTCAGCTACTCTAGATCTCTCAGGAGGATGGAAAGGGACAGGAAGTGCTGTAGGTGCAGTGCGAGCCGAGTGCTCATTTTGTGTTAACTGCGACAGCAGTTCTCGGGGAGAGGGGCGATGGGAAAGGCAGCTGCAGTGCTGTCAGACTGCACACTTCCTGAACACTGCGAGAGTATGGCAGCCATGTTTCCTGCACCATTATTGTCAGGAAACTGTACCAGGAGGCGGAGTTGGGTCCCCCAGGAGGGTGGGGACCCCAGCAGCAGACTGGGAGGCGGAGTCTGGTATCTCAGTGGGATGGAAGGAGGCGGTTTATATACAACAGACTTCCCCCCCCCCCCACCCCCTCCCCCCGGCCAATACTGCCCATCAGCCCAGTTGTAACTTTTCACATAGGTGAGACTTGGGACAAAGGGGGAAGATGATAATACTTGAGTAAGTGGGAATGCAAGGAGGTCCCTTCTATTTTATTGGATGGTGTACTGTGGGGGCCAACAATCCCAAATTGCCAAATATGAAATGTTCTTGCTACCTTGTACAAATGTATATAGTTGTGTAGACTGAGACTACCATGAGTAGATGTGTGCTGCTTGACATCCTATTAGCAGTGTACATAGTCATGTAGAAATGTATAGATTTGTATATACTGCCAGCCCCACTAACAGCTTCCCCAGGTGGAGGCACCAGGCACCAAGAACGTGAGGACCGACAGTCTGTCCTGGGGGGGCTCCTGCCAGGTCAGTCCTGGACCCAGGACTGACCTGGCGAGGTGAGCGGTCAAGGGGGTGTTAATAAATCTTTGGTGTCTGAAATGTCTAGTTGGGGGATGGGGGTCATAAATAGAGAGAGGGAGGGGCTGGAGCCTCAGGTTCCTGGAGAGACCAAAGTGTTTTGCCTTCAGTGTAGATGACTCAGAACCAACATAAGGAAATGTTTTTTTACGGAGAGGGTGATGGATGCCTGGTATGCCCTTTTGGAAGAGGTGGTGAGGATGAAAACAGTCAATGAATTCAAAAGGGCATGGAATAAAACACTGTGGATCCCTAAAGGCTTGTGGATGATGATGAAGAAAAGGATGCATGGGGGTAACCTGCACAGAGCAGAAGTTAGTACCCTTAACAGAAGGCATGGAGGATTACTACTCTTAACCAATTAGCCTCAATTTTGATTCAGCTGCATTGTTGCTGTCCACTTTGGGGGGGTGTGTGTGTGGGGGGTGGGGTGGGGGATTGAAGGGGTATTGAATTCTGAAGACAGCAAATGCTGGGCCCTGATTTTTACGGTTTGGGGTACTGATAAGCTGACGTTAAGGGTAAAGCACATGACTGTTGCTACGACTAAGTCAAAAAGCAAAGAAGGTTCAAACAACATTGTCTAAATTTTCAGGAAAGCTCATAATGTAAAAATGTTGCTAGCAGTAATTTTATGGATTTGACAGTTGCTTGGCTTTAATTGTAGCACTGTCGCAAATTTATGTTCTATGTAAACCCATGTGAAGTTACTAAACAAATGTCGGTATATAAACCGATGTACTATGTCAGTGGTCCCCAACCTTTTTTGCACCAGGGACCGGCTTCAAGCAAGACCCATTTTTCCATGGCCTGGTGGGGTGGGGCTGGGGCGGGGGCTTTGGTCATATGGGGGCAGGGTTATGGAGGGGGTTGGATTTTAGTGCACACTTATTTAATTATGACATTTATAATGTGAATGTGACTCAACTCACCATAGGTTCTCACATGCATGGCACACTGACCCATGATCGTCACAGGGCTAGATGTAAAAGTACAGTTTGCATCCACGGGAACCCCTCTGACCCACAATAATGGATGTAAAGCAGAATTATGACATTCCCCATACAACTCACCCTACAAAAAAGATGTTCTGGTGTCATCTCAGTAACAGCAACTCAAACTCCTTCTACTTCCAGGCTCATTAGCCCTACTTATGAAAAGACAGTAGTTTACCACTAGTGAATGTCCTCTTGAGAACACAACAAATAAGACCGATACAAACGCTTACATGCTAGTAAAATATCTCATCTCGGTAACAGATACAGAACCGACCTAACATACTCCCAGGATCTGTAGTAATGCACATAAACTAATCCGCACACAGTTACACCTGTATTGTGGAATACACTCAAACAGGAGCAACCCTATCTATGAAAAGGCAACACTACAAATATTAAATCAGGTCCTAAAAACCAAATACACCTCTTATTAGGAAAACAGAACTAGCAAGCAGCTATAGATCCCCACACAGAAATAATTGTAAAACTATACTAATAAGCAGAATAAATGTTTCAAAACAGCTATGAACAGAATAACATCCAACAATTAAAAACTCATAAAAACTATTAAACATTCTCCAAACACCAATAAAATATTTAAAAAAAGCAGACATCACACAATTAAAATGGCAGTCAATCAAGAAAAATAAACTTAAAAAGCTACCTTTACTTACCCCCTCTAGCAGCTCTCCTACTCCCCTTCCATGCAGGCCGTGGCACACAGCAGAAGCAGCAGTAGAAGCTAAGCTCTATACTCATGGTCCTCTTCCTTATTGCCCATGTCTCTCTCTCACACACACACACACCATACCAGTTATGCCCTCATGACCAGTTTCTGTGTCTCACACACCAATCATCTCTCAAACAGTCTTTGGCTCTCACACACCAATCACCTTCCTGAACAGTTTCTCTCATGCCATATACACACACACAGGCTTCCCACTCCCGTGTTCTACTTACATATATGGGTTTCTCACTCTCATAATCACTTTCTCTGTCTCTCGCTCTCTCTCACACACACACACACACACACACACCAGTCTCTCACTCCCATGCTTGTTCTCTCCACATGCACAGGCTTCTCATTCCCATAATCTCTTTCTCTCTCACACACACACACACATACACACACCAGTCACCTGATCTCACTCATGCATACACACACAGGCTTCCCACTCCCATGTTCTCTTTCGGATATACAGGCTTCTCCCTCCCATGCTGTGTCTCACACACCCAGGTTTCTCACTCCCATGCTCACTCTCTTCACATGCACAGGCTTCTCATTCCCATAATTACTTTCGCTCAGTTACACACACACCAGTCTCTCTCATTTCCATGCTCACTCTCCACGTGCACAGGCTTCTCATTCCCTGAATCACATTCACACACACCGTCACCTTACCAACCAGTCTCTCTCTCTCATGCATGCACACTCACCCAGGTTTCTCACTCCCATGCTTTCTTTCACACAGCCCCCCCCCCCCCCAACCAGGCTTCTTATGCCCATGCTTTCTCACATACCCAGATTTCTCACTTCCATGCTTTTCTCTCTCTCACACACACACACATCAGTCACCTCCCTAATGTCTCTCACACATCAGTCATCTCCCTGAGCAATCACTTTCATTGTGTCTCTCTCACACACACACACACACACACACACACACACACACGCGCTCTCTGACCAGTTTCTCTCAATCACACACAGGCTGGCTGCTTCTCTCTTTCTCTCCCCCACACACCGAGCACAAATGGTAGCTGCAGCAGCCCCCGCAGGCCAAGAAAGAAGAATCCCATCGGCCGCGGGAGGCTCATGCTGTTGACTCCTTTCTCGATTACTGGCTGCTTCAATTGCTTGGGGGCCGATGCTGCAGCCGCCGCTGCTACTTTATCATGCGGCACGGCTCTTTCTCCTTCCCGCGCACTGCGTATCACTTCCTGTTCCGGGTCACGGGGGGGGGGGGGGGCAGGCACGGGAAGAAGAAAAGGCCAGCCACGGGTGCCACAGCTTCTTCTAGCACCGCTGCCGTTCCCACTGGGCTTGAACGTGCTGATAGCCCGGCTGCAATGGCAGCGGAAGAGACCGGGAGCGCGCGACACACCTGCCGGTTCTTGGCGGCGCCACGGACCGGCAAAAAACCCCCAACGTCCTGGTCCGTGGACCAGTGGTTGGGAACCCCTGTTCTATGTAAACCAATGTGAAGTTACTAAACAAATGTCGGTATATAAAAACTGCAAATAAATGAAAATTTATTTCGGATTTTTTTTTATATACCGACATTCTCATAACATAACATAAGGCATGGGAGTAACCTGCACAGGATGGCAGTTACTACGATAAGAAACTTGCTGGGCAGACTGGATGGACAATTTAATTTGATTGTTTTCTGACAATGTTTCTATTTCTTGTTACACTGCCACCTGCATTAACTTATGATATTGCTTAGCTTAGGGCAGGACTTCCCAAACCTATCCTGGGGACCCAATAGCCACAATGAATATGCATGAGATAAATTTGTACACCATGGAGACTCAGTATATGCAGACTTCTCATGCATGTTCATTGTGGATATCCTGAAAACTTGACTGACTGTGGGGTCCCTAGGATAGGTTTGGGAAGCCCTGGCTCTGCATGGGTTGATCTCCTTTTCCTGATGGTATTTTTTTCGAATGAGTCTGAGCTCCCTTTTGGATTTACTTCTCGGAGTTCTTTTGCTTCTTCCTATTGGTCCTTTGCCTGTCACAATTCCTGGGAGAATTTACTTCCTGCAGAGTTCATTTGGAAAACGGCTCTCCTTTATCCTATAGGCTCCTAGAAAAATTCTCTCTTCACCTCTTTGGGCTTCATTTGCTAAGCATTTTTGCCATAGACATAGAATGGGAGGAAAGCCTTAGTAAATCAGGCCCTTTATTTCACATCTGATGCTTGTCCCTGCTATACACTATTACAAGGGTAGGCAGCCTTTCTGAAGTGGTGTACCAACATGTAAATCGGGGGGGCTGGCAGCTGGCTGAAATGGTCACATGTAGTGCTGGACTTGAAATCAACAGATGCCAACAGATATATCTTTGTGAGCGACATTGCGGACGGGATAGAAGGTAAGATTTGTCTTTTTGCGGACGACACTAAGATCTGCAACAGAGTGGACACGCCGGAAGGAGTGGAGAGAATGAGACTGGATTTAAGGAAAATGGAAGAGTGGTCGAAGATATGGCAGCTGAGATTCGATGCCAAGAAGTGCAAAGTCATGCATATGGGGAGTAGAAATCCGAATGAACTGTATTCGATGGCAGGGAAAGGCTGATGTGCACGGAGCAGGAGAGAGACCTAGGGGTTATAGTGTCTAATGATATGAAGTCTGCGAAACAATGCGACAAGGGGATAGCAAAAGCCAGAAGAATGCTGGGCTGCATAGAGAGAGGAATATCGAGTAAGAAAAGGGAAGTGATTATCCCCTTGTACAGGTCCTTGGTGAGGCCTCACCTGGAGTACTGTGTTCAGTTCTGGAGACCGTATCTACAAAGAGACAGAGACAAGATGGAAGCGGTACAGAGAAGGGTGACCAGAAAGGTGGAGGGTCTTCATTGGATGTCATACGAGGAGAGATTGAAGAATCTAAATATGTACACCTTAGAGGAAAGGAGGAGCAGGGGTGATATGATTCAGACTTTCAGATACTTGAAAAACTTTAATGATCCAAAGACAATGACAAACCTTTTCGGTCAGAAAAAAATCAGCAGAACCAGAGGTCACGAGCTGAGGCTCCAGGGAGGAAGACTAAGAACCAATGTCAGGAAGTATTTCTTCATGGAGAGAGTGGTGGATGCCTGGAATGCCCTTCCGGAGGAAGTGGTGAAGTCCAAAACTGTGAAGGACTTCAAAGGGGCGTGGGATAAACACTGTGGTTCCATCAGGTCTAGAGGACGTGTATAGGCAGCAAAACACAGAGGCATTCACGGAGTGGGATGCCAGTGACCAGTGGTTGGTGTTCCACCTTCACGGAGTGGAAGGATGGAGGGCTCCGTGAAGGTGGAGGGCTGCCATCTCCAAAATTAAAAAGAAAAACCAAAAAACAGGGGTGGGTAAGAGTATGTAAAATTAACGGAGAGTTCATAGGCTATAGGTATTACCAATTATTAGGCTTATTCAATATTTGTTGATAGTTAATGTGGCTTTCAATGCATACTTCACTTTCAATGCATATCCAGCATAGCTCTCTGCTTCAACGGCAGGGGAGAAGAAAAACAACCAATAAGGGCTGAATAACATAGTCTGGGTAAACAAATAAGTATGGGTGTAGCTTGCTTGTTGTGGCGGTTACTACTCCTAACTAATCAAGCTTGATATTTCACTTGGATGCAGCTCCATCACTGCTCTCTGCATTAATGGTGGGGGTGAAAGGGAAATAGAACCAAGGGTTGCTAAGAGCCAAGAGAAACAGATAAGTATGAAAGGAAAGAAGTGTGAAGCTTGCTGGGCAGACTGGATGGGCCGATTGGTCGTCTTCTGCCGTCATTTCTATGTTTCTATGGACCTCTTCCCCCCCACCCCCCCCACCTCATCAGCTATCTCTGGTTAATTTACTCCCTCCTTTCCCCTTGGTGATCACTGTTCCATTTACTTTCTCCCCCCCCCCCCCCCCCCCCCCCCAGCACCAGCACGTCTTCCATAATGATATCTAGTTCATTTTCTCCCTCACCCCCAGGCAATCTGCAGTTCAATAACGCCCTCCCTAGCAGTTCCCTGTTTATTAACCCAATCGTGCAGTCAATATTCCATGCAATAACATTTCTCTTTACAGTAACTGTCTACTCCTATCTTTGCTATTGATTAATGCGCAGTTAACAAGAAAGACCTTAATTTCTCAATTTTATGTCCTCTAATAAATCAGTTTTATTGCTATAACTGAAGCCTGGTTCAAAAAGACTGATACAGTTTTGATTAATCAAATGGCAAATCCAAACTATGTGACTCTCATTACCCAGACTGCAACGCAAAGTAGGCGATCTAATGCTTATTGCAAAAAGATCATGGTTTAAAGCTGTTACCTAACAATATTGTTTAACCATATGAAGTTGCTTTATTTGGTTCGGATAATCTGCAAAATTGCTTACTGTATTGTCCTCCAGGACTTTTAGAACACACCATTTCCCCAATTATTGAATTTTTTGCTAGCAACTTAAATCCTGATAAGCCATAAATCATTTTAGGGGATTTTAATTTACATTTGGGTATCAATCCATGCTTCACCGCCTGAAACACCCTGAGAGAATCTCTCTCAGCTCTAGACTTTGAACTAATTATATGTGGTCCAATGCATCAAGCCAGCCTCACATTAGACCTAATCTTCATTAACCCCAATATAGGTACTTTTTCACCTGCAAAACACATCCCAGTACCATGGTCAGATCACTTTTTAATTCACTCATCCATCTCATTTAATTTACATCGGACTCCAAAGACCCTTCAACCTGTATCCTTTTCATACCGACCTCCATTTAAGATTGACTAACTTCAAAATGATACTCAGCTAAATATTAAAAACATTGATCTATCAGATTCTGAGAATGCTATTCACTCCTTGCTTATCATTAATTTCATTGCTGACAAATCTGGTAGTAACAAAAACTCTAAAATATCCTAAAAAAACACAATTCTTGATACAATAATAAAAAAAAAAAAAGGTTTACCAAACGTTCCTAAGAAAAAGGAGAGAGCCTGGAGAAAAAAATCCAACCACATCTACATTGTCTGTATAGATCTTATCTGTCATTTTACAAAAAACGAATCAATAACACTATTTTACAAATAAGATCCAAAATTTGTCATTCTGTACTATAGAAAAGAGTGTTCTTGCATTGTTACCAAAAACACCTCTGAAGAAATCTCCCCCCTTCCAGAATCTAAATGAATGAGACCGTGCTTTTCTTTAAACAAAAATTTCTAAACTTATCAACTTGCTTTAATTCCACTGGGAATCAGGCAATTACTATGAATTCAAAAGATGTTACAAAATGGATAAACTTTGAGACCTTCTGCTGACATTGAAGCCCTTATTAAAAAAAAAAAAAAAAAAAAAAAAAAAGAAAAAAATGAACTCTGTGACGCATCCTCTGGACAGTATCCCTATTTCGGCTTTGAAATCAATAGCTCACTTAATTTCAATCCCTATTGCATCAATAATTAATCTCTCAATGAAGGTCATTTCCCCAAAGTACTCAAATGTACAATAATCAGACCAATCCTTAAAAAACATAAGCTAGATCCAACAGTACGCAACAACTATAGGACCATATCTAATTTTATCCTTTATATCCAAATTATTAGAAAAGAGAGTTCAAAAAAAATTAACCGAACACCTCAAACAATAATATCTTATACACATCCCAGTTTGGCTTCAGAAAATATTTCAGCACTGAAACATTGCCCATTGTCGAATCCCCTGCGGACAAAGTTATTTATTAGTTTTGTAACTTATCTGCAGCATTCGACACCGTGAATCATACAATTCTTCTTGACAGACTGTGAGATTGGATTATCAGACACTACACTACAATGGTTCTCTTATCTTGCAAACCGTTTTTTCCAAATCAAAATTAAGAATTCTATTTCTGACAAAATAAACCTCAATACTGGAGTCCCACGAGGCTCCCCCTTATCTGCCACTTTGTTTAACGTATATATGCGTCCATTGTGTCATTTACTTGCCAGTCTTGGTCTCACTCATTACATATATTACGACGACATACAAATTTAATCCCAATCAAAAACTCAATTGAATGCACTTTTAAAATGACAGCCATGTACCTTTCAATGATAAAACAACTAACACACATGAAACTTAATTCTTAATGTCGATAAAACGGAAGTCATAATCTTGGATAGACCACCGTCATCCGATTTACCTATTCTAATGCTAGAAGACCAGACAACTAAAATAGATCCAGTAACCAACTCTCAAGATTTAGGAGGAGTCATTGACTGTGAACTTAATTAAAAAAAAAAACCCACATCTCCAACAAACTAACTTTTAATTCTTAGACAAAACCACTTTTAAGTCAATCTGATTTTAGAACAGTATTACAATTACTATTTTTGGGCACGGTGTAGCAGTAATGAAGAGCTTTCATCGCAGGCAGGAGGAGGGAAGGCAAAGAGGGTTTGTCCTCCCGAGCCTCTTCCTTTTATTGTACATTCATACAAAGGCAGATGATGTGTCATTACATGATTGGCTACTTTCCCATAGCAACAGAAGAGTCATTACACCATTGGCTTTGGCTCAGGGGGTGTGCACGGATCATATCATTGGCTGCTGAAATCTATACCTCCTGACTTTGTCCTGCCTCTGACTAGGGAACACCCAGCCCTTCTTTCAGGCTAACAGGATTAATTATAGGCCAGAGAAATACATGAAGTCAGGTATCCTCTCCTAGGCAGAGGGGCTTAAGCACAAGTGATGCTTTTATTCAGGCAAATGTCAGGGAGAAGGGAAGTTAGTGTTTAACCCTGATGAAATGGCTTGCTGGCAAGCGCATATTTCCCACAGCACGGACTACTGTAATTCTCTCCTACTTGGATTCCCACTCTCCACAATTCGCCCTTTACAGGTTTTACAAAATGTAGCAGCTAGGATTCTCACAAAAACCCACACACACCAACTGTGTATTCCAGTACACCACAATGTAAACAATCAAAACAACCAATGTACTGGTCTTTCTTTAAATACAGCACACTGTCACCGATATACTTATGTAAGACCCTCTATTCGCGAGCTGTCATATATATTATCAACTCGTTTATCATAGGGGTCTATATTGCTTTAATTGTAAATCCTCCGTGTATTTTGTTTTCTTAATTTTTTTAAGTTTTCTTAAAATTTAGAAATTGAAGCGGGTTGAAATTCAGCCCGCATTTGAGAAAAGGATATGCACGGATAAAATCGCCGCATTTGATGGAAGTGAATCGAGCCAAAGATGGACTGTTGAATTGGTTTCCGCTATTCCCCTGAAGCAGGACTCAGGTCCGAAACATGGCCATGTCGGGATATTTGGGACCTTTTCATCTTGGATAAGTATCCATTTTAATATCCGTGTGATCTGTTCAGTTGGGATTTTCCCTATAATTTTCGTGGAAACTTTCTAAATTTTAAGAAAACTTAAAAAAATTAAGAAAACAAAATACACGGAGGATTTACAATTAAAGCAATATAGACCCCTATGATAAACGAGTTGACAATATATATGACAGCTCGCAGCTAGGATTCTAACAGGCACCAAAAAATGCGATCATATAACACCAATACGGATATCTTACACTGGCTCCCAATTAAGTACCGCATAGATTATATAAATCCTATGCATTTTACACAAAATTATTTATGTAGAGCAAATTGGTTGAATGCTGCTATTCACCTTCATATACCACAGCGAAGCCTTAGATCTGCAGATAAAGGTCTATTAACCATCACCTCAGTACAATCAGCACATTTAAGTCAGGTCAGGGCAAGAGCCATATCACTTGCAGGTCCAAAAATATGGAATTCCTTGCCATTAGAATTATGTCTGCAGCCAGACCTAAAAAAGACCTGAAGACATGGTTGTTCAGCAAAGCCTATCAGGACTTAAGATATATCAGTCCACTTTTACTATTTTGCCCCCCTTTTTTCCCCTTAATTATATCATGTGATGTCTATTCTATTTTGTTTCTATTTGTAAATTTTTATTCATTTAAGTTTGTATTTTATTAGTTCTATCTGTTCTGAACCTATTTTTATCTACTAATAATTTTAATTTACATTGTACTTTTATTTTATACTATATGTAAACTGTTATGGTCCCTCCAAATGACGGTATATAAAAATCAATAACCCACCCCCCTCCAAAAGCAATACCTAGTTCATTAACTTTCCTCCAGTGATCCCCAGTTAATTAAACCCCCCTCCCCGTGACAATCTCCAGTTTACAAACTCACCACCTCTCTGGCCCAAATCTCTTCTCAGCTGCACCCTATCCTAAAACAGGAGGTTCAAAGCAAACATTCAGGGGAAGAGGGAGGAAATGCCTGAGGAGCAGCAAGACCACTATTCTTCTTCTCCTGTTTTAGGATAGATGTGGAGCGTTAAGGGATCCTGGTGGGAGCTGGGAGTAGAGGACAGAGAATTATGCTGTCCTACTGCCACCAATGTTTTCTCAGGAAGGAAGAGGGACCATAGACAAAAATAATTCTTCTAGTGTGAAGGTTCCCGATCTCTTCGGTGCTGCAGCGGTTGTTTCTTCAGCCCATCCGCTGTGTACCAATAAAAATGACCTTGAGTGCCACAGGTTGCTGACCCTTGCAATAGTAGTTACAGTGTCTTCTAAAGTTGCAGTGTCTGTGTATGACTGAGCTTTCAGAAATGATTACCACAGCTGTACCATGCCTGCTGTCTGTGTGGCTATCCTTGATACCATGTCAGTTGCAGTGAGTGTTAATCATTCAGTAAATGTTTGTGTTAAGAATGGCGTTCTCTATTTGGAAGCTGGGAAAGAAGGAAGGTTTAACTGACTGCATAGGCACTCAAGCTAAAAGATCGAGAACTGAGGGCAGTACACAAAGGGTAGGAATGTTCCACACATTTTTGTGCTAATGAAAACTTATTTTTATTTAAAAGACTTGTAACCTGCATGCATGCAAAATGTTCAAGGCAGTTAACAGTAGTAAAACATACATAATTCAAAAAAATACACAGACAATAAGGATGAGTGTTGTAAAAACAATGCACAATTAAAGGACTGCTTTGAGCCTGGGTGAAGGCAGTCCATAGTTGGTTTTAATTAAGTGCCAGCTCCAAAAGTATTAGTGCTTTTTTGATGGCCTTACAACGCGTAACTGATTGAAGGTATTCCAGATATTTGTTTCAGCTTCGGAGAACACTGTTTCCCTGATTGCACATAAATGTATGACTTGTACTGGGGAACTTCTAAAAGTTATTAGCTGACCTGAGTGCACAGACAAGTTGATAGGGCTGCATTATACCAGGGTATAGATTTCTCGAAGAGGAGCCCATGTATTAAGGTCAAATACATTATTGGGTATCCTCCATTTAACTTGTAACCAGTATAGGGAGGACAAAACTGGAGTAATGTGGTTTCATAGTCCAGCACTGGTTTGCAGCCCAATGGCAGCATTATGGACACTCTGTAATGCTCTGTGTTAGATGGAATGCCTAGGTAAAGCACATTACAGTAATCAAGGCTTTTCAAAACAAGGGCCTGTAACAGTGTGGAAGTCTTGCAGTGGCAGAAGTGATTGCAGACACTTGAGCATACATAGAATTTTTAAGGTATATTGTTTTTACAAGCTATCTTAAAAAGTATATAAACGCCCCAGGACATAGCAGCCCTTGACCCCTTGTGGGAAAAGCTCTGGATGGAAGCAGGGTCAGATACAACCTCAGGAGGTACAGCACTTTTGCTGTTAGCACTAGAGGAAGGCTCGAATCAAGGGGATTCCTGGGAGTAGGGGGTTCTGGGGGAAGAGGAAAGAGAGCTCTTTGGCAAGAGAGGATTCAATTGTCAGGCTATTCAGGAGGGAAGATCTGAGTGCCCTCATTGCAAAGCTGATGTAGTCCTTGAAACTGGCAGAAGCCTAACCTAGAGAAATGCCAGAAGGAGATCCTATATTGGCAAGTTTAAGGAAGCTAGCCAGGGTTTTCATAAGGTAAGCATAGAATGGGAGAGCCTGGACTTGGCATAAGATTGAGAGCAAT
Organism: Rhinatrema bivittatum; assembly: GCF_901001135.1. Lineage (NCBI taxonomy): Eukaryota > Metazoa > Chordata > Amphibia > Gymnophiona > Rhinatrematidae > Rhinatrema > Rhinatrema bivittatum. The sequence continues at coordinate 795,039,622 of NC_042616.1, read as the reverse complement.
GGAAAAATGTTATAGTGTGCAGCAACCTGAAAAAGCCTTTTCCAGAGGCCCAACATGGGCACAGCAGTCACAAGAAAGATTACCATCTTGATGGAGGATCAGTGCTTTAAAAAAACAACCCCCCTCCCACCCCCGCAAGATAGTAAGATGGAGTCCTTTTTGAAGAAGCTGTTTGAGCTGGTCAGCCTTTCATTGTAAGTGGTGATTTGTGGGGGGTATTAGTGACGGTATTGATATGCTTGATACAACAGGTGGACCCAGATGAAGGAGAAGCCACCCACCTGGAGTCAGGGCCAGCCTTTGTAACAGATATCCTGTATGATTTTGATTAGGGCATCAGCCAAACAAATGGCCATGGTGGTTATGGCCAGGCACTTATTGTGGCTGAGGCACTGGTTGGCAGATTATGCAGGTCACGCTTTAAGGAAAGACTCCTCTTTAGAGAAGAATTGAAAAACTTAATGAGACCTGGGGGTGTCAGAATGCCATAGTTGATCAGGATTGGGGCAGAAGAGTCCTTAAGGGACCCCCACTTGAAAATACAAGACAGTACAGACCAAGTGACATAGTAATGACAACAGAAAAGGACAAACTGATCCATCCAAGCTACCTAGCAAGCTTCTTATGGTAGTATCTGCCGTTCCGTACACATTACCCCCATGTTTCTCTTAAGGATAGCAACTGCCACTCCGTGCAGTTATTCCTAAGCATTATGATAACCTGTAAAATATTTTCTGGTAGCAACATTTTTACTGGGTGATGAGCCTTCTTGAAAATTCAGACAATACTGATGTGTTGTGCTTGTGGACTTGGCCTTTAAAAGCAGTCCTGTGCTTTTTCACTTATGCCTGCGTATCAGTTCCCCAGACCGTAAAAGTCGGGCTCCTCATTGGTTGCTGTCTGAATCCAACTCCCTCTTTTTCCCCTGCTGTTGAAGCGGAGAGCAATGTTGCAGTTACATCAACAAATATTGTCATATGAAATTGGAGTACACGGATGATAAGGAATGAAAGTGTCCACTAGGCTTTAAATCTTAGCTGTACAAAACTTCAAAAAGTCATTACATGCATAAAGATCCTACTGTATCTGCCCCGCCCTCCCTGTTTCATTTTAACTGAGGTAGTACATTTTTTAGAAATATTAAATGATTCCATGCATAGGTCCCCAGAGGTAGGCAGAGCTCTGGAGTCTCAATGTGTGGATGAGACGATGGTACAAGGAAGAGGGATTCAGTGTTGCAAAGGAACTAGGGAATCTTTTGGGGAAGGGGGGAACCTTTTCCGAAGGGAAGGGCTCCACCTTAACCAGGGTGGAACCAAGCTGCTGGTGCTAACCTTTAAAAAGGAGATATAGCAGCTTTTAAACAAGAACAAAGAGGAAATCAAACAGTCACTCAGTAGCACATGGTTTGGAGGGAGGTATCTTCAAAGGATACTAATGAAGCATTAGTTAGGCCATCCCAACAGAGAGGTTCCACCAATAATAAAAGTAGTCCAAATGCCTATAATTAAAAACTCACCTGAGCTAGAAGAATCCAATTTATCCTTGTTAACTGGAAAGCAGAATGTAAATACAAACAAAAAACACACTTTGAAATGTTTGAATGCTAATGCCAGAAGTCTAAGAAATAAGATGGGAGAATTAGTGTATAGCAGTGAATAATGGCATAGACTATTGGCATCTCAGAGACATGATGAAAAGAGGATAACCAATGAGAGAGTGCTATACCAGGGTTCAAATTATATCTGTGACAGAGGAGCATCGTGGTGGCAGGGTGGCACTTTGGGTTGGCATAGAGTCCAAAGGATAAAGAACCTGCAGTATATAAATCTAGCACTAAACTTTCAAAAAGGAATCTGATAAAATGAGAAAGTTAGAAAAAAACTTGAGTTAAAAAGTATGCAACAGGCCTGGACATTGTTTAAAAAAACCAAACAAAAACAAACCCATCCTGGAAGCACAGACCAGATATATTCCATGCATTAAGAAAGATGGAAGGAAGGCAAAACTATGACCAGCTTGGCTAAAAGAGGAGGTGAAAGACTATTTTAGTCAAAAGTTCTTCATTCAAAAATTGGAAGAAGGATCCAACAGAAGAAAATAGGATAATACATAAACGTTGGCAAGTTAAATGTAAGACATTGATAAGACAGGCTAAGAGAGAATTTGAAAAGAAGTTGGCCAGAGAGCCAAAAAATCACAATAAAAACTTTAAAAAATATATCTGAAGCAGAAAGCTTGCAAGGGAGTGTGTTGGACCATTGGATGATCAAGGGGGTTAAAGGGGCACTTAGAAAAGATAAGGCCATCTCGGAAAGATTAAACGATTTCTTTGCTTCAGTGTTTACTGAAGAGGATAAGAACATAAGAAATTGCCATGCTGGGTCAGACCAAGGGTCTGTCAAGCCAGCATCCTGTTTCCAACAGAGGCCAAACCAAGCCACAGGAACCTGGCAAGTACCCAAACACTAAGAAGGTCCCATGCTACTGATGCAATTAATAGCAGTGGCTATTCCCAAAGTAGACTTGATTAATAGCCGTTAATGGACTTCTCCAAGAACTTCTCCAAACCTTTTCTGAACCCAGCTACACTAACTGCACTAACCACCTCCTCTGGCAACAAATTCCAGAGCTTAATTGTGCTTTGAAAAAGAATTTTCTCCCATTAGTCTTAAATGTGCTACTTGCTAACCTCATGGAATGCCCCCTAGTCCTTCTATTATTCGAAAGTGTAAATAACCGAGTCACATCTACTCGTTCAAGACCTCTCATGATCTTAAAGACCTCTCTCATATCTCCCCTCAGCCGTCTCTTCTCCAAGCTGAACAGCCCTAACCTCTTCAGCCTTTCCTCATATGAGAGCTGTTCCATCCCCTTTATCATTTTGGTTGCCCTTCTCTGTACCTTCTCCATTGCAACTATATCTTTTTTGAGATGTGGCGACCAGAATTGTACACAGTATTGAAGGTGTGGTCTCACCATGGAGCGATTATAGAGGCATTATGACATTTTCCATTTTATTAACCATTCCCTTCCTAATAATTCCTAACATTCTGTTTGCTTTTTTGACTGCTGCAGCACACTGAGCTGACGATTTTAAAGTATTATCCACTATGATGCCTAGATCTTTTTCTTGGGTGGTAGCTCCTAATATGGAACCTAACATCGTGTAACTACAGCAAGGGTTATTTTTCCCTATATGCAACACCTTGCACTTGTCCACATTAAATTTCATCTGCCATTTGGATGCCCAATCTTCCAGTCTTGCAAGGTCCTCCTGTAATGTATCACAGTCTGCTTGTGATTTAACTACTCTGAATAATTTTGTATCATCCGCAAATTTGATGACCTCACTCGTATTCCTTTCCAGATCATTTATATATATATATAATATATATATATTTTTTTTTTGAAAAGCACCGGTCCAAGTACAGATCCCTGAGGCACTCCACTGTTTATCCTTTTCCACTGAGAAAATTGACCATTTAATCCTACTCTCTGTTTCCTGTCTTTTAACCAGTTTGTAATCCACGAAAGGACATCGCCTCCTATCCCATGACTTTTTAGTTTTCTTAGAAGCCTCTCATGAGGGACTTTGTCAAATGCCTTCTAAAAATCCAAATACACTACGTCTACCGGTTCACCTTTAGCCACATGTTTATTAACCCCTTCAAAAAAAATGAAGCAGATTTGTTAGGCAAGACTTCCCTTGGGTAAATCCGTGTTGACTGTGTTCCATTAAATCATGTCTTTCTATATGCTCTTCGATTTTGATCTTGAGAATAGTTTCCACTATTTTTCCCGGCACTGAAGTTGGGCTCTCTGGTTTATAATTATCCGGATCACCCCGGAGCCTTTTTTAAATATTGGGGTTACATTGGCCACCCTCCAGTCTTCAGGTACAATGGATGATTTTATTGATAGGTTACAAATTTTAACTAATAGATCAGAAATTTCATTTTTGAGTTCCTTCAGTACCCTAGGATGCATACCATCTGGTCCAGGTGATTTGCAACTCTTTTTAGTTTGTCAATCTAGCCTACTATATCTTCCAGGTTCACAGTGATTTCATTCAGTTCTTCTGATTCATCACCCCTGAAAACCATCTCCGGAACTGGTATCTCCCCAACATCCTCATTGGTAAACACGGAAGCAAAGAATTAATTTAGTCTTTTTGCAATGGCCTTATCTTCCCTAAAAGCCCCTTTAACCCCTCGGTTATCTAATGGTCCAACCGACTCCCTCACAGGCTTCTTGCTTTGGATATATTTTAAAAAGTTTTTATTATGAATTTTTGCCTCTATGGCCAACTTCATTTCAAATTCTCTCTTTGCCTGTCTTATCAATGTTTTACACTTAACTTGACAATGCTTATGTTTTATCCTATTTTCTTCAGATGGATTATTCTTCCAAATTTTGAAGGATGTCTTTTTGGATAAAATAGCCTCTTTCACTTCACCTTTTAACCATGACGGTAATCGTTTTGCCTTCCTTCCACCTTTCTTAATGCGTGGAATACATATGGACTGCGCCTCTAGGCTTGTATTTTTAAACAATGTCCAAGCCTGTTGAACACTTTTAACCTTTGCAGCTGCACCTTTCAGTTTTTTTCTAACTATTTTTCTCATTTTATCAAAGTTTCCCTTTTTAAAATTTAGTGTTAGAGCTGCAGATTTACTTATTGTCCCCCTTCCAGTTATTAGTTTAAATTTGATCATGTTATGATCACTGTTGCCAAGTGGCCCCACCACCGTTACCTCTCTCACCAAATCCTGCGTTCCACTAAGAATTAAATCTAAAATAGCTTCCTCTCTTGTTTGGTTCCTGAACCAATTGCTCCATGAAGCAATCATTTATTACATCCAGGAACTTTGTCTCTAGCAAGTCCTGATGTTACATTTACCCAGTCAATATTGGGGTAATTGAAATCTCCCGTTATTATTAAACTGCCAAATTGGTTTGCTTCCCTGATTTCTCTTATGATGAAATGCTCTGTCTGACCATTTTGTCCAGGTGGACGGTAGTATACTCCTATCACTATACTCTTACCCAACACACATGGGATTTCTACCCATATAGATTCTACTGAGCATTTAGTCTCTTGTATGATCTTTATCCTGTTGGACTCTATACCCTCCTGGACATAAAGTGCCACACCCCCACCAAGTTGATCCTCCCTATCATTGTGATATAATTTGTACCCTGATATAGCACTGTCCCATTGGTTATCCTCCTTCCACCAAGTTTCTGTGATGCCAATTATGTCAATCTCATCATTTGCTGCTATACACTCTAACTCTCCCATCTTCTTAGACTTCTGGCATTGGCATACAGACATTTCAAAGTGTGTTTTTTGTTTGTTTTAACAACCTGCTTTTCAGTTGTTTGGGATAATTCGGAAATCATTAGCTTTGGTGATTTTTTTATATATAGGCATATGGACTATGTTTGCTTTTAATGGAACCTCTCTGATCGGATGCCCTAACTCTCCTGTTTCATTAGTATCCTTCAAGGATACATTTCTCCGAACCATGCACTGATGAGTGACTGTCGGCTTTCCCCCTTGTTCTAGTTTATAAGCTGCTCTATCTCTTTTTTGAAAGTTAGTGCCAGCAGCTTGGTTCCACTCTGGTTAAGGTGGAGCCCATCCTTTCGGAAAAGTCTCCCCTTTCCCCAAAGGTTTCCCCAGTTCCTTACAAAGCTGAATCCCTCTTCCCTGTACCATTGTCTCATCCACGCATTGAAACTCTGGAGCTCTGCCTGCTTCTGGGGACCTGCACGTGGAATAGGAAGCATTTCAGAGAATGCCACCCTGGAGGTTCTGAATTTTAGCTTCCTACCTAAAATCCTAAATTTGGCTTCCAGAACCTCTCTCCCACATTTTACTATGTCATTGGTGCCCACATGTACCACGACAGCCAGCTCCTCCCCAGCACTGCCTATAATCCTATCTAGGTGACGCGTGAGGTCTTCCACCTTTGCACCAGGCAGGCAAGTTAGCAGGTGGTCCTCACATCCACCAGCCACCCTGCTATCTACATTTCTAATAATCGAATCACCAACTATGATGGCCGGCCTAACCCTTCCCTCCTGGGCATTAGCCCTGGGAGACTTGTCCTCAGTGCGAGAGGACAATGCATCACCTGGAGAGCAGGTCCTTGCTAAAGGATCACTTCCTGCTACACCAGGGTGATGTTCTCCTACTGGGAGACCTTTCTGATCCAAGGCAGCACTAGGGCTGCCAGACTGGATTTGGGACTTGGCTACTATGTTCCTGAAGGCCTCATCAATGTACCTCTCTGTCTCCCTCAGCTCCTCCAAGTCTGCTACTCTAGCTTCCAGAGATTGGATTCGTTCCCTGAGAGCCAGGCGCTCTTTGCACCGAGTGCACATATACAATCTCTCACTGGTGGGTAAAAAATCATACATGTGACACTCAATGCAAAAGACTGGAAAGCCCCCCTCTTGCTGCTGGACTGCTGCCTTCGTCTTAGTTTTATTGAGTTCCGAGTTAAGTTTAGGATACTAAGGGAGCTGGAATGCGAGTAGTTTAAGTTTACAGGTGAATTTACTAATTAATCAGCTAGTGTCCTACAAGGGGATGATTAAGCTTTCAATAAGGGCTGGTACAATAGTATGATTTAGTTAAGACTGTGATTGATTTTTAATGAGAAAGTGTCTCGTGCCTAAAAATCAAGGGTTGAGTGGGTGGGAAAGACAGACTCTAGAATTAACTATCTCTGGCTTGCTTATTATCTCAGACACACACAAACTCTAAAGAATATATCCCTTAATTTCACCTTTCACCAAACTTTTATAAGCCCAAAAATTTCTGAAAGCTATACTTACCAATCCTCTTTAACCACCATTAAATTAATCTTCACTTAGTTAATGGTAGGGTTTGAGATTCGCATGCTGTTAGGTGCGCGCTTCCGGTCCTCCTCTACTGCAAAGGGGGCGGGGCCTCTGGAAGCTGGGGCTATGGACGTCAATCCCTGGATCGCTTGTGGCGACTTCTGGACTCCTCTCCCGGGGGATGCTGGGAGCAGTATGTGGATGTTGGAGAGATACCTGTCCTGGAGAAGGTTTTCATGGCTGCTGATTTAGATCAACTGAACCAAATCACTGTGAAGCTGGAAAATGTGGTAGGCCTGATTGATAAACTGAAGAGTAGTAAATCACCTGGACTGGATGGTATACACCCCAGGGTTCTGAAAGAACTGAAAAATGAAATTTCAGAACTATTAAGTAAAAATGTGTAACCTATCATTAAAATCATCTGATGTGCCTGAATGGAAGATGGCCAATGTAAACCTTATATTTAAAAAGGGATCCAGGGGTGATCCAGGAAACTATAGACCGATGAGCCTGATTTCAGTGCCAGGAAAAATTGTGGAAACTGTTATAAAGAATAAAATACAAAACATTTAGACATGGTTTGATGGGACACAGCCAACATGGATTTACCCAAGGGAAGTCTTGCCTCACAAATCTCCTACATTTTTTTTTTTTGAAGGGGTGACTAAACATTTGGACAAAGATGAACTGGTAGATGTGGTGTATTTGGATTTTCCGAAGGCGTTTGACAAAGTCCTGCATGAGAGACATCTAAGAAAACAACTAAAAATCCATGGGATAAGATGCGCTGTCCTCTTGTGGATTGCAAGTTGGTTAAAAGACAAGAAACAGAGAAGGATAAAATGGTCAGTTTTCACAGTGTAAAAAGGTAAACAGAGTGCCTCACAGATCTGTATTTGGACCTGTGCTTTTTAATTTATTTATAAATGATCTGGAAAGGGGTACGGTGAGTGAGGTGATCAAAGTAGTTAAATCTCAAGTGGATTGTGATGAATTGCAAGAGGACCTTTCGAGACTGGAAGATTGGGCTTCCAAATGGCAGATGAAATTTAATGTGGCCAAGTGCAAAAAAATAATCCTTGCTGTAGTTACACAATGTTAGGTTCTTTCTTAGGAGTTACCACCCAGGAAAGAGATCTAGGTATCATAGTGGACAATATATTGAAATTGTCTGCCTAGTGTGCTGTAGCTATCAAAAAAGCAAACAATGTTAGGAATTATTAGGAAGGGAAAGGAAAATAAAGTGGAGGAATGTCATGATGTCTCTGTATCACTCCATGGAGAGACAGCACCTTGAATACTGTGTGCAGTTCTGGTTACCGCATCTCAAAAATGAATAAGCAATAGTAGCTTGTGATCTAATGTTTGGGTACTTGCCAGGTATTTGCGACTTGGATTGTCCACTGTTGGAAGCAGTATACTGAGCTTGATGGACCTTTGGTCTGACCCAGTATGGCATTTCTTTTGTTCTTATGTTCTTGTGAATTATCTCCTGCATGATGAATGCAGTTTACAGAATAAGATTTTTTGCTTCATGGATCTGAGATCTATAATTCAAAGCTATTTTAAATGCTGATAAAGAATCAGTAATCAATATTTGCCATTTTTTCACAAGTTTTGCAAGGAACGTTTAGCATGACTACTGTAGTGAATCAGGTATGCTTGCTTGTTGCTATGATAAAGAATTAAGGGCCATTGCGATTGACACTGGCATTTACAATAGCTTCCTATTCAACGATTGTAGATGGGAAATCTACTTTTTCAACAGTTGCTGAAACAGGGATTGAAATTTAACTTTTTGTCGAACTTCACTGGTTGATAGCAATATTTTTAGTATTTGGGTTTAAGATTACTTTAAATTATTAGCCCATTTATGCCGAGAGTAACATCTGTAGAAGCTTCTATGATTGAGTATATTTTACACTAAGGCATTTTTTATGTTTTGTAATATAGTTGATCTTTTAATTTTTTTGTATGTTAATTTGATGTGTGAGGAAGTACTTCATATGTGTGTGTATGCATGTATTTTATGGGTGGGATTTATTAATGTAATGTAAAGTTGATAATATTTGAAAAATTACATTTTGAGAAATTAAATATAGGATACATGTTATGCTTTATTTAAATGTGTTTACATATTTGATACTATGTATATGAAGATGTAAATACATATCTTTAAAGATATTGAAATTAATATATAGAAATTGACTATACGCTTACCCCTGGTTGTATATATGTATATATATATATATTGAAAGGAGAACATTTTGAGAGTACAAATTTTTTTTTTTTAATTTAAAAAAAAATAAAAATTTAATCTTTAGCCAGAGTGTGGTTATTTTCAAATGAGGCCAAATTGAGACCAATTTGGCCTCAATTTGACAGGATAATTTACTCTCAAAATGTTCTCCTTTCAAAATGTATTCTGGAGGAGTGATGGGCAACTGGTGACCCAGCTGACAGCTCGATACAGTAACATTCAGTTGAAGTTTTCTCGTCTGTAACGAGCTCCCTGCGCACAATTCGGACGCGTAAGGCAAATCAGCGATACAGTTTCCAGTTTCGCGCGTCCGTAGCGCTTCTTAAAACAGACGCGTAACCCTTCCCGCACCCGGCATGTAAATGAACGAATTAGCTGTATAATGAAGGAATTAGCTATTCCCCTCCGATACCGTAACGCGCGCTCAAGTTATCTCATTAGTAACGCACTGTTTTGCCGCGGCCGTAACGTGTTAGTTTACCGCCTCCCCCTAGTAGGAGTTAGGACTGTGAGTCTAGTAACAAATCCATCAACACCGCTTAAGACACTCAAAAACAATAAAACACAATTAAAAAAAAAAGCGATAGAGATGATCGAGAAAATGTAATGATGTGGGACACATAAAACCTGTCAGAAGAAAAAAAAAATTTTAAATACCTGTCTGAGGGCCGCGTCGGTCCAGGCTGCCGGCGGGATCCGGGGGGCCGGTGGTCGCGTGTTAAATTTAGGCCGCGGGCGGGTGGGCGCCTGTTCCAGGCGGCGGCGGCAGCGGCGGCGGGGGGACACGCGTTAGTTCGAGACGGCCGGCGGGCGGCGGGTGGTTGCGTGTTAAATCTAGGCCGGGTCGCACAGGCGCGCATTCATCCAGGCGGAGGAGCCGGCGGCGAAAGCGCCGAAACGCAGGGGTCGCACAGGCGTGCATTCATTCATTCACTGCCGGTGGGGGCTGCCGGAGAGGCAACCCCCACCGGCAGTGAATGAATTCATTCATCCAGGCGGAGGAGCCGGCTGCTTTCGCCACCGGCTCCTCCGCCTGGATGAATGAATGCGCGCCTGTGCGACCCCTGCGTTTCGGCGCTCAAGGCGTGACGTCACGGCATGTGACTGCCTTGAGCGCCGAAACGCAGGGGTCGCACAGGCGCGCATTCATTCATCCAGGCGGAGGAGCCGGTGGCGAAAGCAGCCGGCTCCTCCGCCTGGATGAATGAATTCATTCACTGCCGGTGGGGGTTGCCTCTCCGGCAGCCCCCACCGGCAGTGAATGAATGAATGTGCGCCTGTGCGGACCCGGCCTAGATTTAACACGCGACCACCGTCTCGAACTAACGCGTGTCCCCCCGCCGCCGCTGCCGCCGCGCCCACCCGCCCGCGGCCTAGATTTAACACGCGACCACCGGCCCCCCGGATCCCGCCGGCCGCCTGGACCCACGCGGCCCTCCGACAGGTATTTACAAATTTTGATTTTTACACTTCCTGGTACCTGTCATTTCAAATGTCATTTGAAATGACAGGTACCAGCGCACCCAGGTTACTGTATAGGCGCTGTATTAAGCGCCTATACAGTAAAATGGGTTACGCGGCCATAACCCTTCCCTACCGCTTTAAAGCCGCGGCATGCATTTGCATGCGATTAGAGGAGAGTATCGGGGAGTTAGTGAAGAGAACTGTGCGTGCGGGGAGGAAGGGTGCGCCTGACACTACCGCACTGTTTTTACCGCGGCCTTACTGGATCGAGCCGTGAATAAGGAGCTGAAAATCAATGAGAAAGTAATCAGACCATGGTACTTGTTCGTTTTTTTTCTTTTTGTTCTTTGTATTGACTTTTCCTTAAAGTTGTACATTTTAATATAAACTGCTTTAACCATCCTGATAAGAGTAAAAGTACTTTGGTTATGTTAACCTGGATTCTGATGTTATGTTTCAAAAAACTGATTTAAATGGTAAAGAAATATTAAAATTACCAAGAGATTGAGTGCGTAAGTAGATTTTCTGCAGCAAGTAAGAACAAGAATAATATTGCTCTTTTTTTAAAAACTTTGCATGGTCAATTATCTTAGGTCTCAGATTTGGAGGGAAGATAAGTTATGGCTATAATCTTATTAAGGGAACAGTTTTTTTGTTCCAACACGTTCTAAATATTTTTTCTTCTTTTCTTCATTACTCCTACTTTAGAATCAATTTCTTTTTGCCATCTAAATCCTTATATAACTTTAAAACACCTGTGCGCGCGTCCTATACATGTGTATATAGTTGTGTGAACCACTCATATATGTGCACAGGTTATAAATGCACTTCAATCTAACCTACGTTTGCACACATGTAAAATGTACTTATTTAATTTATAATTTTTTTTAAACAGACATTCATAAATATATCACATCGGTTTACAGATGAATGGGGATAAACCAAAAGATGAGAAATTGATTGATTTATAAAGTTACAATTAACAAGTGGTCAAACAGAACAAGTAGGGAGTATTAGAGGGTCGAGCGGACCTAGGTAATGAGTATCAGATAGTATAACCAATAAATAGAGGTAGATCATTTAACATAACTAGATAGTTTAACCATAACAGAAGTGGGCTTCAAGGGGGTAGGGGAGTAGCTCGAAGGAATGAAACTTCCTTCAAGAGCAGGTTCATTCCTTTAAGGTTATTCAGCTAACTTAAATAGATATTTAAGTTAGCTTAAGTTCCAACTTATCCAGCTAATTGGCGGTTTTGCTGCTACTGAGTGGAGGGGTAGCCTAGTGGTTAGAGCAGTGGGCTACGAACCAGGAGACCAGGGTTTGAGGCTGTCGCTCTTTGTGACCTTGGGCAAGTCACTTTACCCTCCATTGCCTCAGGTACAAACTTAGATTGTAAGCCCTCTGGGAATAGGGAAATACCTACAGTACCTGAATGTAATCCACTTTGATGTGCTGAAGAAAGTGCAAAAAGTAGCATATAAATCTAAATTAAAAAAAAGCAAAGCAAAAAAATGACTTTGATACAGTAAAGTGCGCTCTGGTGGAGCCCACTGTTAGCCTGTGTTTGGCTGTGCGTTTTCGACGTGCTATTTTTACCCCTTATACAGTAAGGGGTAATACTGCGTCGAAAATGCGCAACCAACTCCTCCCCTGAAACTAATAGCGCCCGCAACATGCAAATGGATACTGATGGGCCTATTAGTCATTCCCGTGCGTTACAGAAAGCAAAATGTGCAGCGAAGCCGCACATTTTACTTTCAGAAATTGTCTGCCCAAAAGCAGGCGTTAATTTTGGCCGGCACCAGGAAAGTGTACAGAAAAGCAGAAAAAACTGCTTTTCTGTACACCTTCCGACTTAATATCATAGCGAATACATATTTGGTTGGCTTGCAGTGGTTGCAGGACGCTTTTTTGCAGGAATCTAAGTTTCATAGCAAGGAATTTGTATGGACATCTAATGGGACTACCTCCGGCTTTTTCAAAAACTTGCTTAAACAGAGCTATTTAATACAATATATGGAATATAAGGATCTTACATCCATATGAGGTGCTGTATACAGGCAAACACCGCTTTCATTATTCAGCAGCTCCTGAAGCAGCTCAATTGAGCGAAACTCTGCCTGAGTCGGGCTTTTTACTACAAAATATTAATAAATGCCTTGGTATTTACCGATCTTCGTGTGGTTGCTACTTGCAATATTGGTTCGGTTTCTGATTTGTTTCTTTGAACTGCTATACATGCATGTTTTTACTTTCAATTTAAAAAATGTGTGGAGATTTTACATCTGTATTTTAAATAGCACATTTAGAGAATGTATGACTTTTTTTCATTTATAATTTCTATTATTGTATAGACTCCTTCCTGTATTGTGGGTGTTGTATTTTTTTTCTGTGGTCTTGTTTGATAATAAATGATTGAACTAAAAAAAACACCTTAGGACAGTGATGGCCAACCTTTTGAGCTCAGTGTGTCAAAATTCATAAAAAACCCGAGCATAACTCGGGTGGTGTGTCACTTCTAGAAAAATCCATAATTTTGTGATATTTGTAGCTCTAATTAATAAGTTATAATTTTAATATATGTACTGTATTTATTAATAAAGCAAAAACAAATAATTCTTTACCTTACCTGCTTAGTGACTTTTTTGTTGCTGAATTTCATTGGCTAAATCTTCAATTGAAGGTTGGTATTTCGTACATTTCAAGCCCAAGCAAGAGTTACAAACTTCATCTGTCAGTCGGTTTCCTTTATTGGCTCCCATTCATTTTCACACCACTCCCTCCCCATCCCCCAGGCATGCACACATTCATTCTCACACACACAGACCCCCAGGCGGGCACCCATGCATTCACATACATACACACCCAAGCAGAGTCCCATTCATACACATGCGCACACTAAAGGCAGAGCCTCCCTCTCTTTTGCCAGCAACCTCAGAACCGCTCTCATTCCTCTGCTGCCACTGGCACTGCTGCCACATGGCTATTAGGGAGGTGCCGATTGCTGCTACTGACATTGAAGCCCATCCTGCTCCCTCCTCTGTGCAGGCCCCGTGGGCTTCCACTTTCTCCATGCTGATCTCGTACATTGTGAGATCCGCATAGAGAAAGTGCTATTCTTGCACATTCCCAAAGATTAATCTATTTTTTTTTTTTTTGCCTTTGCTGTCTGATCTTAGTTTTCTAATTGGTTGGTCACAGGCTTTTTTTTTCCCACCTTCCCTTATTTTTTTTGCCAATTCCTTTTATATTGTCTTTTTTTCTGTTTCTTTTCCCTCCATCGTCTTCCCTCAAACACACAGTCAGGTTCTCATTCTCACATGCATTTCTCTCTCTCACACACACATAGGCTCTCACTGTCACATGCTCTCTCATAAATCATTCATACACACAATCTCTCACTGGCACATGCTGTCTGACTTACACACCCAGGCTCTCTCTCACTCACACATGCTCAAGCACAGGCTCTCACTCTCACATGCTCTCTCTCATACAATCAGTCTCTCACTGGCACATGCTGTCTGACTCTCCCACACACTGTCTTGCTCAAGCACATGCTGTCTCTGCAAACATTCAGGTCCTCACTCTCAAACACAATCTCTCAACTCATCTCATACACGCACACAGTCTCTCAACTCATCTCATACACGCACACACACACTCAACAGACCCTGCGCCTCTCTCTCACCTTTGGGCCTCCTCTTCGCGGGTCGCCGCAGGATAGGCCCTGCAGCGGCCCTGATCTTCTCAGGCCTCTGTGGCCCTGCTACCGGGCCTCTTCCTCTTCTCGGGCCGCTGCGACTTGGAATTCGCAGCGGCCCGTAAGCACAAGTGCTGCTCCTCTTCTGCACGCGCTAATGCTTCACCTCCTTCCTGTCCACGCGGCTCCGGCAACGTTTACTTCCAGGGCCGCACAGGCAGGAAGAAGGAGGAGCATCAGCGCGTTTAAATGCGATCTGTTTCTTCGGGCCGTGGTGACATGAGCCTCACCACGGCCCTGCCTATCGCTGCGCCGAATGAGCCTCCCTGCGCCCGGGGGCATTGGGGAAGGGGGGTGGAGGGGTCCGGAGGGTGGGGGATACTAAAAGCCTAATTTTAAAGGGTCGGTGCAGCAGGAAAAAAAAAAGGCCCGTCACAGCCGATTTAAAAAAAAAAAAAAAAATTCCCGATAGTCCATGAAACGCTGATTGTGTGTCAGCAAAAATGTCTCGGCGTGTCACCTCTGACACGCGTGTCATAGGTTAGCCATCACTGCCTTAGGACAATATACAACCAAACATTGCTTCAAATAGCCTACTCCATTTCCATGTAATACCTTATAGACAGATTATTTTAAATCGTAGCCTGTATTCAGTTGGCAGCCAGTCAAACTTTTCTAGAACCTTATTTACTCCCTGTAGCCAGAGCTGCCAGTACATCTACATTATTTTGTATATATTTGCAATTTAATTTTTTAAACTTTATAAAAAGTCATTTTTCTGATGTGTCCAGTTAATTTATTTGGCTCTTTATTAGAGGAAATAGATTTTTGTGATTGGAGCTGGGAAGGAAGGAGGGCAAGGGTTCTGGGATTGGAAGAGAGATCACAGAGGAAGGAAATGAAATGTTAGGAAAGGGGGGTAGAGAGATCAAAGATGGAGGGAGGGGAAGGAAAAGATGGGAGATTTACGAAAGATTAGGAAATGGGAGAGAGGGTACTTGATTCATTGTAGATCTTAAACATATAAATCTGCAGTGTACAATAAAATATAAAAGTAACATTCTAAAGTCAGAAAAATAAAAATATAACAAGATAAACCAGTAAAATGATAGTAAATCAATACTAGACCAGAATTGCAAAACAAAAGCAATAAATATATATAATGCAAATACTACTGCAATTCTTACTTATAAAACCATAAATAACTTAAAATCAGGTCAGAAAAGCCAAAGACACAAACAATACGTTTATAAAACGTAACCAGGTTAGTAAAGCCGAGAACAGGGGGCACAAATTTCCAGAACTCCATTGGAAGTTATGTTAATAGATGCCCTGGGAGCCTTCTATGTGTTCCCTGCCTGAGCTCTGGGGTGATCAAGGGGTTATGCCAACGCGGGCTGTGAGAAAAAAGGCCTTTTGAAAAGAAGGGTGCGTACGGTGAGCAGGCCTTTGAAGGGGAGGAGGAAATGGTTGATACAGCAGCGGCTCTACGGAAACTATAGAAGCCATCAAGGGGATGATAGAAAGCTTTGCTGGGAAGATACATACTTTGATGGACTCAAAATTAGTCAATGGTGGAGAAGGTTACGAGCCTGGTTTTGTCAGTAGGTAAAACCATGGCATGGGTTGAGATAGTCGAGAGTAGAATGGAGGAGGTTGAGCTCTCATTGACTGAGGTGCATCTTAAGCTGGTTGTGCTGGAATATCAATCAAAAGCATTACAGGAAAAAAATGAATATTTAGAGAATAGGAGCCATTGGAATAATATCAGACTTGTTGGACTGACTGAGAAGGTGGAGGGGTCAGACTGTTAGTTTTTCTGTGAAATGGCTACCGGAGTTACTTGGCAGGGCAGCGGGGCCCGACAGATTCAAGATTGATAGAGCTCATAGTTTTGATCCTGAAAACAGGAGCTGATGTTAGGCCCCAGGTTCTTCTCATTAAGATGCATAATTTCCTTGACAAAGTACAAATGTTGGAGGCTGCATAGAAAGCAGGTGATCCTAAATTTCAAAATGCTTGCCAACATTTCTTTGAAGATTTTTCTGCCAACTTGCAATGCAAATTTCAGAGCTACACAGTGAGGTGAAGAAGGAATTAAGAGGTTTATGTATTACTTACATGCTTCTCTACCCAGCTTGGTTAAAGATTTTCTAGGAGGTCAAAGCTCAGATCCTTGCAACTGTGAAGGATGCCATGGAGTTTTCCAGAGCAGAGAAGTGGTGATGAGCAGGGTAGCAGGCCTAAAGAGCACATGGCTTTGGTTAGTGAAGTGTGCAGACAGTCCTTGTGTTCCTGTTTGATTGCATGGGGTTCCTCAGAGGACAGTAGATATAACAACCTTCTTTTTACATTTTATTTTATTTTTTTAGTCTATTGATTTTCATGTAGATCAGCATGGCTAATTCAGCTGCTTTATGGGTACGTCCTCCGTGCCACTAGGTGGTGGAGCTCTCAAAGTCTAGCAAAGTCTTTTAGCCAGGTACTCACTCCCTCCTGTATCCTGACAGGATCACCTCAGGCTCCCCAGTCAAAATTTTTCTGTGCAACTGAGTGCGCAGAGCTCTCTCCTTCTCACATTTTTACTTAAAAACAAACAACTAATATATCTAGATAACAAAGAAAGAAAACAGAAGAAAGAAGAGAAATATATATAAAAAAATACCTCACTTGCCCTCACGAGATTGTAACAAACATCTCGGGGCATCCCACCCTTCCAGCTTATTGACTTTACACCTCCTCGGGGGGCCTCACGGTTCAGCTGGGGCCGGCACAGAGTGAAGCCCGGGGGAGGGGCGCTATCGCCACAGTCACTCAACTCATGGCAGTTAGAAAAGCTCACCTTATCTGCCATCGTGCCGAGGCTTTCAATCCCTCCATCGCGGCAGCACTTCTGGGCAGAAATCCCCAGTCTCCGAGGACCCCCATCGGGTCATGAGCCCCTCCTGTTGCTGACCTCGGTAGCCTCTGGGTCAGACTGGGCCGGCACAGAGTCGAGCTCCTGTGGCATTGATGGTCAAATTCAGGAGGTGCGAAGGAAAGCATATACGGGCGCATCGACGTTGCGTTTCTGCCAGCACATTTGAAGCACATCAGGGGCAAGGGCGTTCGCTGGCACGCAGCAACGTCCAGTGGCGTGCCAATGCATTCTGATGCCAAAAGCCCAATGCACCTGCGGCGACTTCAACGCCTCTGTGGACGCGCTGATGCGTCCGCTGGCTCCTGGAATGACGAAACAAGTGCTCTAAGGCCCTCAGATATTGCCCCCCTTATGGATGCAAAAGCCCGACATGGGCATAAGTTGCAAAAAAAAAAGAAAAGTGGGGGAGCGGAGGCTCTGAGGAGGGTACCCACTCGACCCACTGACGTGTGCTGGGAGCACGGCATTGATGCGGAAGAAACGTGGCCTCACTGCTACCTTCGACACATCCACTGCAATATTAAAGGGGGCGCAGCACCAGCCGGAATGTGAGTGCAGGGCTCACCGAGCATGCACACGCAGTTATGCCCGAGCCTGCAAACACCAAGGCATTTGCCAAAAAAATAATAATGACTTCTCCTCAAACTAGTGTGAAGCCTATAAATAGGCAATGAAAAAAAAATTTGTTTTAGTGGCTGGGGAGCGGGAGCTCAAAAAGTGGTGCACCAACCTCCCCCCCCCCCCCCCCCCCAAACCAAAAAAAAAAATTACCAACGGATACGGGCATACTGGAGCCAAGCTCGTCCTTGAGCATGTTATACTACCTACGCAGTCAGTAAAAGTCGGTCCAATACTGTCGTAAACACCAATGGCATTCCACTTCCACGTACGGGGCTGCTGGGCATATTAGAGATTTGGAGATTCCTACTAAACCAATACCCTACCACAACTCCCAGTTGGCAACCTTAATGGAATATCCCTGGAAGGCTCCCTTGTTGGTTCCTCCAACATTTTTCTAACATCGACTTGAAGTTCAAATGAAAGATTCATCTTTCTATACTAACGTTCACCCTCCACATCACTCCGTGTTGGTTGAGTTGACGAAGCAAACGTCTCGTGCTCCAGGATCCATTCCAATACACTGTCAACTAAGGAGAAGTTCGACTTCGCCAAAAAAAAAAAAAAAAAAGGGGTAAAGTCATTTCATCGGAAATGCTCACAACCCACATGCAAACCACCAATTTCATCGCACATATCTTAATAATCGACAGGCTCTAAGAACCGTAATTCCAACAAGCCTTGCCTCCATACCTTAACCTCGAGAAAAGCTGGAGGTACTTCCTGATTGCTGTTTTTTTTCCTGAAGCTTGGAAGTCTCTCTTAAGACTTCAGCAAATACCTTGGCAGCCAAACACATTCCATGGTTAAGTGCTAGAGCCATGTAAGACAATGTTTCACGACAACTGGGCATATTTACCAGGTCGTCCAGACAATTTCTTGGGAAATCAGTCCACAGATACGGTCACAAAGCCTCAGGAACAAAAAACAGTAGTCCCTTTCATAACATCCCTCAATGTCCATCTTATCACGACGTCAATATTCAGCCTCTGCACTCTTCCGAGGATAAAAAAAAAAAAAGACAAATAACTTTCAAACCTTACTCTTCTTATAGGCCTCCGTCTTATCAACCATCGAGGCAACAAGCTGATCAACAACACGCACCATATCAACGTACTAGGATGCCTCGCCAGCCGTGGCATCCTACGGATCCTCAACCTCCAAAACCCCAGTCGGGTTTTTAGAAATCATAAGGCTACCATAAATCACCTCTGGGATAAATTTTGCCCACTTATTTCCCAATCTGAAATCACATTACATTGGATCAATGAGTCTTATCTATAATCCACTTAACATTTCGCAAAACATTTTATACAGTAGCTTCAGATTCTTCTGGAAGAAGAAAAAATAAATACTAATACATGCTGAATGACTTTTCTCAAGTGCATTCTTCCGTCCTTCATCCCAGGGATCGTACTGCCTTTGAAACAGGCATATTCTTACATATTGATGTACCTCAGTACCTGGTGTTACATCTGTTTTTTCCAGGCAGGCAACCATTCCGCCCCATACAAGATTCTTCCATGCAGCCTTGCTTCTTCTCCCAAGCTTTCACCAAATACTAGGCACTGATAATGGCGCACCATTCGTCGGGAGTAATCTTTCCCTATCTAGACAATAGACCTCCTAGTTCAGTCCACTCCAACGCTACTAAGAGGCAATCTTTGCAAACTGTTCTTGCCTAGACAATCCAGGACTCCTAATCCACTACAAAAAAAAGTCAATATTGCAGCCTATTCAAACTGCAATTCATAGGAGCCTACATCCCAAAGTGCACTACAAGGCTTTCCTCCCTCACCCGAGAGCATTAACTCTCCACATGGTCTACTACTCTACTTCACAGTACTACAGTGACAGTTCGCCAGGCCCTAACTGTTCTGGGGCACGTAAGGCAACCATCTACGTAGTTCCACATTCGCACCTGCATATCCGCCTCCTGGAATGCGGCCTCAAGCACAAATACTCACCGCAGCATCTGAACAAATTTCAGACACAAGCTCTATCAACTTTGTACAAACTAACACTGCACAAAAACCTTCATGATCCCCTACAAGGGAAAGATAGTCATGATTCACATGGAATCCAACTTCCATTGTTCACCTTAAATAAAAAAGATGGTCCAGTTCATGGAACCTCTACGAAGAGAGTTCAGATACTGGATCACGCTCATCCATCTCCCTTCCGGGCAGACAAGTTGATTGAATTCACGGTTCCAGACCGGACAAACTCAACATCACTTTCACTCTCACAAAGGTAACTAAGAAATAGTCTCACTATGGTGGATCTATTGCAACACACTGTACAACAGAAAAATGGAGAACTTGTTCATTTTCTCTGAGCTCACTCAGACTCCAGGCGCCTTTTTCATCGATTGGTCACAACACACATTTTATGCAATCTCTGATACCACTCATCTCTCGAACACTCCAGAGATGCATAGAAGACCAGGCAAATCTGCCATAATCACGGATATGCATTAAAAAAAACCAAAAAAACCCCCCAAGCGGATCTGTTCCTCATCGCGCCAGCATAGCCAAGACATCCATGGTACAGTTACCTACGACGGCTTTCAATCCACAACCCAATTCTCCTGGGCGCCAGCTCATAGCTTCTTCCCTAGGACAAGGGAACATCCTCTCCACGGCTCCCTACACCTTATGGCATTGAGAATGACGGGCTCGCTTATCAATTTTTTCTCCTATCCTCAGGATAACTATCCATCACATTCAAGTACCAGGAAGGTTGTCCTGCTGCGCTTCCAAGTCTTCATCAACGAGTATAGCCCCTTAACTGTCCCACCTGGCCGACTTCTGTCCTATCTCCATCTACTATGCAGCAAGGGCATTGTGACTCCTTGCTTCGAGTTCATGTAAGCACCATAACAGCTTATCACCTTCATCTAGATCAGGGGTGGGCAATTCCGGTCCTCGAGGGCCGCAAACCAGTCGGGTTTTCAGGATATCCTTAATGAATATGCATGAGAGAGACCTGCATACACACTGCCTCAGTTGTATGCAAATCTATTTCATGCATATTCATTAGGGGTGTCCTGAAAACCCGACTGGTTTGCAGCCCTCGAGGACCAGACTTGCCCACCCCTGATCTAGATGGAGGACCTATTTCATGTTATTCCTTCGTGTACGGATTCATGTAGGACCTATTATATCTACATCCACCTTTACAAAAACCACCGGTGCCTTGGCCCATTAACATGGTTCTCTAACAGCTAATGCTTTCATTCTTTGCACCTCTAGACACTTGTCACCTTCGCTACCTCTCATGGAAGGTGCTTTTCCTTGTCGCTTTAACTCCTGCAAGGAGACAAAGTGATTTACAAGCATTGGTTCACTACCCTCTTTATCTTCAATTTCACCACAGCAGGATGACCATGTGAACTTACCTGAAATTTCTATTAATGGTAATGTCCAGTTTCTACATTAACCAAACAGTCACCTTACCCACATTCCATCCAAAACTTCTTGCAAATGGCAATGAGACAGTTACATACCTTTGGTTGTAAACGTGTGCTGGCATACTACAAAAATCGCATTCTGTCACCCAATCTACCCTCACAACGGATTCTTTCCTCAATCCAAACGCACAAGGGCATCCAGTGATGAAAACAACTTTATCCACAATTATATCCATTTTCAGCTATAACAAGAAGTTGCACTTGCTATCTGCAACCCTAAGGACACATGTGCATGAAATGGCAACCTCTATTGCCTCTCTCTCCATCAGGTACCTCTCATAGGCATCTGCGAAGTGGCGACAGTCATCGCTACACACTTTTCACATCCCACCAGTGTTTACACAAACAGATGGTGGATGATCCCTTTGCGACGGACTATCCTACAGAAGTGCAAAAATTCCAAACAAATACAGCCTTCATAGGAACTGTCTGCCACTGTTTTTTTTGCTCAATATGATAAACAAACAAACAAAAAACTACATACTAACTGCTCAATTCATCAGCTGGGGACTCCCATACAGCATGGCTAATTCAGTTGCTTATCTATATGAAAAGAGCAAGTTTACGGTAAGCAAACGGTGTTTTCCGTAGATAGATGAATTAGCTATACTGACCCACCCACCTCCCCGGACAGTTCTAGCATACCTACCTTGCTTTGTTTCTGACTGGGGAGCCTGAGGTGATACTGTCAGGAAACAGGAGGGAGGGAGTACCTAGCTAAAAGACTTCGTTAGACTTTGAGAGCTCCGCTACCTAGTGGCACGGAAGACGTACCCATACAGCATGGCTAATTCATCTGTTATACATGGAAAACACCGTTTACGGTAAGCAAACTTGCTCTTTTTGGGGATTGGGCTCTTTACTTGTTTGTCTTGTTTTCTTCTGGCAGATCACTTTTAAGGGTTGGTCAGCTGGGGGGAAATAACTTGAGCAGCCTTTCCATGGGGATCAGCTGGCTTCAATTTCCCTTGAGTTTTTTCCTTTTCTTTTTTTTCTGCTGAGCTGTGAGCTCCAACCTCATTTTGGAGTCTAATTTTTGCGGTGGGGCTTGGGGGCTAGAGCTTGTGGGGATTGCTGAATGTGGCCTGGTTTCTCTTGCTGCACTTGGTTGGGTGGGCGGTGGGTGAGAATTGGATCTGCAACCACAATGCAACTAACACTGATTTTTTTTTTCCCTTGTCACTACTGTACTTGAACAGCAATGTCTTGATTTGTTTCTCTGATGCAGTGTGTATATGGTTTTAATGGTTTTTGGAATATGGTGGGAGGGGGACTTGAGGGCAGGAGGTGGTTTGGGAGTGGGGCATGTGGAGAGGATTTTCTGATGCAGGGGGAGATGAGTGGGAAAGGGGAAGATTGGTGGGGTGGCTGGGTCTTGATGGTCCCACTTGGCCATAATCTACTTGGGGTGGGGGGTGCTAGCTGTGGGGTGTGTATCTTGGTGGTGGTCAGCTTGCGAAGGGGTGGGGCAAGGAAGGTATGGGGAGCAAGGTGGGTTTGGTTAGTTTTAGAGTTGGAGAGAGTTGGGGGATTGTAGAGGAATGTTACTGGGGGGGGGAGGGGGTTTAATGGTCAGACATATACTGTCATGTTCAAGGGCATTGGTGGTGTGGGATGGAATTCGGAAGTCTATTTTATGTGCTCTCACAATCTGGGGGCAAGTTCCATCACAGTTTTGGGTTTTTTTTTTTTTTACTATATTAATATCTGGGCAGACTAATGTGCTTTCCCTTAACATATAGGGAATCTCACATCCCATTAAACATAAGCATCTGTTGCAGTTTTGTAAACAGTAACATGCACATAGTTTTTCTTAAAGAAATGCACCTGTCTTAAGCTGCCAAGTATATTCTGCACGATTTTTGTCACTGAGTAGGGGAGTAAATATTTTGTTTCATAAACACTTATCTGTACAAGTGCTGAAACCAAAGATGGATGGAGAGGGTTGATTTATTATTCTAAATTGCATCATACATATGCAGGAGCTGGTGTTCGTTAATGTGTATGGTTCTAATCGGGATCACAATGTTTTTTTGTGGCACTGCTGAAGGAGCTGGGAGGTTTTGCTGGACTCCCTTTGGTTGTGGGGGGGTGATTGGAATGTCTGCCTGGATCCCTGTAAAGACATATTGGGGTAGATTTTCAGACCGCGCGAATAGGCGTACTTTTGCTGGCGCATCAGGCGCCAGCAAAAGTACGCGGGATTTTAGTAGATACGCGCGTAGCCGCTAAAATCCTGGATCGGCGCGCGCAAGGCTATCGATTCTGTATAGCCGGCGCGCGCCGAGCCGCGCAGCCTACCCCCGTTCCCTCCGAGGCCGCTCCGAAATCGGAGCGGCCTCGGAGGGAATCCTCTAACGCCCTCCCTTCCTCTACCTAACCCACCCGCCCGGCCCTGTCTAAACCCCCTCCTTACCTTTGTCGGGGGATTTACGCCTTCCAGAGGGAGGCGTACCACGCGCCAGCGGGCCGCCAGCGCGCCGGGACGCGACCTGGGGGCAGGTCCGGAGGGTGCGGCCACGCCCCCTAAACGCTGCGCGGCTCGGGCTCGCCCCCCAACACGCCCCCCTCGCCAAACCCCGGGACTTATGCGAGTCCCGGGGTCTGCGCGTGCTGGTAGGCCTATTGAACATAGGCGCACCGGCACGCAGGTCCCTGCTCGCCTAAATCCGCCCGGATTTGGGCGGATTTAGGCGAGCAGGGCTCTTAAAATCCGCCCCATTGGGTGTTTATAGGGGAGCAGAGGGCTTTGATTTCCATGTTTAAAAAGCTATCTCTGTGCGATATTTGGAGGGTCAATTATCCCACCGGGAGGGATTACACTTTCTTCTCGCCACGACATAATTCTTTCAGTGGCATTTATTATTTCTTATGCTCTGAGAGTTTGTCCTATAGTTGTTGGAGTATGTGTTATCCTTTCTTGTCAGCTCTCAGACCATCCCATTTTACTATCATTAGTATGTGTGCTGCCCTCCCAGATCTGGTGCACATGGAGACTTTCAAATTTTAGGCCTGATTGTCTGCCTGCTTTCAGTCTTAACTTTTTTTTTTTTTTTAGCTTGTCTTACTTTATGAAATGCCCCAAGTCTCTCTTCCTGTACCATTGTGCTCATAACTTTATATACCCCTGGCAGAATTTGTAAGGTGTAGCATATTTTCACGTAGATAAGCAGCTGAATTAGCCATGCTGTCTGGGTACATCTTCCGTGCCACTAGTTAGCGAAGCTCTCTTTCAGCCGGGTGCTCCCTCTTATATCGTCTCTGATTCACCTCAGGCTCCTCAGTCAGTTTTTTTTCTGCGTGGCAGTTGGCACGCAGAGCTCTGCTGTCCTGTGAGAGAAACTTCTGTGTAGTAAAAAGGAAAGAAACCAGTGAAAATCAGCAGCACTTCTCGAATTTAATATCAGATAGAAGAATGCCACGTCCTGATTTCAAATTTTGCTCTTGCGGCAAAATTGTCGGCCATTGATGGCCACAAATCCTGTTACTTGTGTCTGGGACCCTCCCATGATCAAGTTAATTGTGCGGACTGCGGCCACATGTCCCCATGCACCCAGAGTCAGTGGGCAGCAAAATTAGAGGACCTTCAATCCAGGATTTCTGGTTCCTATGCACCATCTGAGGCTTCGATAAGGTCGTCACCAGGACCAAAAAGAAGAAAAAGGTCTCCCTCACTGAGGAGAGCCTCAGTTGAACCTCCCAGGTCAGAACACCCACCGTTGCTTTACCGTGAAAAACCAGGGCACAGTGCCGGGGATGCATCGGTGGGATCATCACATTGACAGCCAGCAGTTAAACGCATCGAAACTACTAAAAAGCTTCGAAGCGTCGAAGCATCAGAGGAAGTGCGGCGCATTGACGCACCAAACGACGTCCAGTGCATTGGCACAAGGACGCATCTGCGTCGAAGCTCCATCAAACCGGCATAACAGCTAAACCACCGATGCATCGATGCACAAATATTCCTGCCTCAACGCCTCGTTTAATAGGTGCATCGTTGACGCATATTTGTGCACAGCCGACGCAAATTCCACAAAAACAACATGAGCACCGTTTGGGCCATAATAGGCCAAGAGACATATCTTCTCTGACAATTTTGGAGTCTGAAACAGAGTTTTCGCCGCCTCGTATTTCGCCTACAACTCCTACCTCACCTGGAACAGTATCATCTGAATCCATACTTTCCATTGGTGCATCAAGTCCTGGCCAACTTCAGCCGGCTCCAGGAAATGGTTCAGAAGATGTAATCCCTTTTCCTCTACCGCCAAGTACGGAGTCAACACCAGGACCGTCCACTTCGGGTCTTGCTACTTCAAGCCATGACCCAAATTACCAACATTCTGTCTCAGTTTCTACAATCAGTAGAAAAATCAAATATTCCACCTCAACCTGCTAAATTACCAACCATTCCAGTGGTCCCTGTCACACCAGGTCCAGCACCCAAGGTCCATCCAGTACCACAGTCATCCCCAATTGAATATGATACTGATTCCTCTGCAGACACTTCCACGGGTTATCCGTCTGACCTGGCAGGGATACCTCCAGAACCATCATCACCCCCAGAAGATTTATCGTATGCTCAATTTATAGAGAAGGTTGGTAAATTCTTAAATGTAGAAACCAGGAAACAACTGACCCACGTCAGGAAATGATGGGCATACTGAAGACTTTTGATGCCCCCACAGAACCTATAGCCCTACCTCAGCATTCTGTTATCACACAGCTGATAGAGAAATCTTGGGACACTCCACTATCTACACCACCAACATCCAGAAAGATTGATATGAAAGATTCTCCCTTTCATGCTTCCACTCAGATTCCACACAACTCTGTTGTTGTTGTCAGCGATGCAGAAGGCACAAAGATCTCGTATTCATTCGAATACACCACCTCACAAAGACCATAAGCTGTTGGATGAATTTGCAAAGAAATCCTTTAATTCAGCGATGTTAAACACGCGAATTCACAATCACCAATTCTGTTACTCAGTAC
Source organism: Rhinatrema bivittatum (assembly GCF_901001135.1). NCBI lineage: Eukaryota > Metazoa > Chordata > Amphibia > Gymnophiona > Rhinatrematidae > Rhinatrema > Rhinatrema bivittatum. The sequence continues at coordinate 795,013,335 of NC_042616.1, read as the reverse complement.
CTGTTTGATAATTTACAGGCACTTAAGACAAATCTACAACAGATTTTTCTGGATATAGCTTTCCCTCCTCAATATCACAGCATGGAGGAAGGCTTAAGGCACTTACTAAGGACCATTTATGAAGGCTTTGATATCCCATCAAGAGGTTCAGCAAATGCTCTGGCTGCACAGCGTCTCGCATGGCTTCTTTCTAGCGCTATACAAGACTGTCCATGACAAATTTGCAAATTTGCCATGTCATCCAGACAATCTCTTCGGGGATAAATTTACTGAAACAGTATCTAAGATTAAAGAGCAGAAGACGTCTGTCCTCCCCTTAACTTCACCACATCAGCCATCTACTTCGAGACGACAATATACTACCCTGGGTTCATACAGAAGACCACCCTTTAAGTCATACAAACCGTTTTCAGGTTACAAACCTCAGCCGTACCAACCTTTGAGGCAACAACCATACCAGCTTCCAGCGCCTCGCCAAAGAACAAGGGCCCCTCGCCCGCCTAGACAACAGTGGACCCTCAGCTTGCCAAAACTCAAACCGGTTTTTAAAAATGATGCTGCCACCATCTCATCACTCCCTGGTAGGAGGTAAATTGTCAAGCTTTCTTCTCGCCTGGAATCATATCACATCAGATCAGTGGGTGTTATCAATCATAGCCCACGGTTACAATCTTCATTTTTCATCCCTCCCAACTCTTCCACATTGGGTTCCTCAAAAACAATTAACATCTCACAAAGAATCTCTACTGAAGGAAATTCAGAATTTTCTGCAGAACACCTGCATTCAGAGGTTATCTTCCCAACAATCCCGTCTGGGATTCTACTCCCAGTGCTTCCTAATTTCCAAGAAATCAGGGCGACTGCGCCCGATATTGGATCTCCGTTCCCTGAACAAACATCTATACAAGGAGAAATTCAAAATGACTTCTCTCAAATCCATCCTTCCCTTTCTTCAACCAAAGGATTGGATGTGCTCCTTGGATTTGAAGGATGCATATGCTCACATTCCAGTGCACCCCAGTTCCTGGTGTTACCTATGTTTTCAGGCAGACAATCAACATTACCAATACAAGGTTCTTCCATTCGGCCTCTCCTCTGCCCCCAGAGTCTTCACCAAATGTTTAGCAGTGGCGGTGGCACACCTTTGTCGTCAAGGGGTGCAAATATTTCCTTATCTGGACGATTGGCTCCTGGTAGCCTCCAATCAAGCTCTGCTGCTGGCCAATCTCCTACGAACTATTTCTTGCCTGGACAATCTAGGCCTTCTCATAAACTATGAAAAGTCAAATATGCAGCCCACTCAAAATTTACAATTCATAGGAGCAGTCATCGATACAATTCACGACAAGGCTTTCCTTCCCCATCCAAGAGCAGTGGCTCTCTACTCTGGCTACAGATTTCCTTCAAACTTCGATAACATCGGCTCACCATATTCTAACCCTTCTCGGCCACATGGCAGCTTCCATATATGTAGTCCCTCATACGTGACTCCACATGCGTCACCTGCAATGGGGATTGAAAAACCAATGGAATCAATTTCTCCAACCTTTGTCTACACCCATTATCATGACACAGTATGAAAACAAATCTTCAGTGGTGGATTTCTCAGTTAACATTGCAAACAGGGGCGCCAATGAGACCGATACAACATCTAATACTAACCACAGATGCCTCCCCCAAGGGTTGGGGGGCTCATCTCGATCACTTGACAACGCAGGGTCTATGGTTGACATTCGAGAGGACTCAGCACATCAACCTACTAGAGCTAAAAGCAGTCAGAAACGCCCTTCGAGCTTTCGAAGAATCCCTTCGAGGGAAGATACTAATGATTCACACGGACAACCAAGTCATGATGTTTTACATAAACAAGGAAGGGAGGGTCTGGTTCTTGGAACCTCTGCAAGGAAACAGTTCAATTGCTGGAGTGGGCTCATCAATGAACAATATCTCTTCAAGCAGCTTATCTGCCTGGAATTCAAAACTCCAGAGCAGACAAACTCAGCAGGATATTTCATCCTCACGAATGGCAGTTGGACAAGAAAGTAGCACAACGCCTATTCACGATTTGGGGTCATCCCTCAATCGACCTTTTTTGCAACAGAACACAACACAGCTGAAAAACTTCTGTTCAATTTACCCGAGCTCACAAAGTATCACATTGGATGCCTTTCTCATCAGTTGGTCTCACAACTTACTGTATGCATTTCCCCCGATACCTCTCATCTCCCGCACCATACAGAGATGCATCGAAGACGAAGCCGATCTAATCTTAATGGCGCCAGCTTGGCCAAGACAACCACGGTACAGTTATCTAATTCATCTATCAATATGCAAACCCATTCCCCCTGGGAAACAACAATCAGTTGCTAACCCAGGCAACGGGTATCTCCTACATTCTCTTCATTCCTCCCTACATTTCACAGCCTGGAGGTTGAACGGATCGCAAACCAACACCTAGATATTTCTCCTGCTCTTCAAGAGATCTTAGTATCCTCGAGAGAACCTTCAACTCGACTAAGTTACAAAAGAAAGAGGTCTCGCTATGCTTCTTGGTGTTCAACAGCAGAAACAGATCCGTTCACTTGCCCACCTGAATGGCTTCTTTCATACCTTCATTTGCTCTATAATGAAGGCCTGGCGACTTCTTCACTCAGAGTTCATCTAAGCGCTATTGCAGCTTACCATACTTATCTTAATGGAGAATCCATTTCGTGTCATACTTAAGCCTCCAGATTCATGAAGGGAGTGTTACGTCTACACCCTCCATTACAAAAACCTCCAGTACCATGGGACATTAACATGGTCATCGAACAACTAATGCTTCCCCCCCTTTGAGCCTTTTAGACACTTGACACCTTAGATACCTTTCATGGAAAGTACTTTTCCTAGTTGTGTTAACTTGAGCAAGTGAACTGCAGGCGCTAGACATGGAACTCAGCATGAAACAACACATATCTTTAAAAGTAAAGGAACGCTACGCAAAGCTCATGGTTCTCAGGAGATTAAAACCATTAGTAACACCTACAAACTTTCGAACAGAGCTACAAGCTTTAATATTTGCAAGCACTGATTACTGCAACGCCCTACTATTAGGATTACCATACACAACGTTAAGACCACTGCAAATACTACAAAATACTGCAGCAAGAATTCTGACTGGTAAAAGAAGAAGAGACCACATTACCGAAACTCTTGCTGAATTACACTGGTTACCCATTGAGCACAGAATAGAGTACAAAATATTCTGCATGCTGACCCACCCGCCTCCCCGAACAGTTCCTGCAACACCTACATTTGCTTTAATACTGCCTTAGGAGCCTGAGGTGAATCAGAGATTCTCACAGGACAAGCAGGATGGTTGTCCTCACAAATGGGTGACATCGAGGATGGAGCCCACCACGGAAAACTTCTGTCAAAGTTTAAACAGAACTTTGACTGGCCCCTACTGGGCATGCCCAGCAAGGCACTGACCCTGCAGCCAGCAGGGGTCTCCCCTCAGTCTTCTTTTTTCCGCGCAGCAGTTGCCACGCGGTGAAAGGAGCTCTCTAACCACGTTCCTGACAGGAATTTGGAAGTTAATTTCCTAAGAAAATTTGCCCCTCAGGGGTCTCCCTTCGACAAATTTTTTAGTCATCTTACGGAACCCGGTAAGTTTTTTGCCTTTTTCCATCGACTACCGTCGAATTTGGCCCTTGAGGCCTGTTGGCACTTACCGATCCCCAGCCTAAATTCTGGCTTCAGGCCATGGCAACGGGGTTCCGCCGTTGTCCGGATTGTACCCGGACTATGTCCATCACAGACCCCCACAGGGTTTGTGTGATGTGTTTGGGTAGTGAGCATGATGTCCTGACTTGCACCAAATGTGCCTTAATGACACCCAAGGGTCGCAAAGCCAGGATGGAGAAGATGGGGCTCCTCTTCCATGCACCCACCCCAACGCCATCGATAGCATCGACGTCATCGGAACCGGCACCGTCGAAGTTGTACCATCATCGTCAACCCTCCGGTGACCGTCCGCCATCGATCGCTTCTCGGCCGTCGACTCCCGTCCCTTCCCCGGATGGGCGAGGGGATCGGAAAGAAAAGCACCGCCATCGACGGCATAAGTCTCGGCCTGTCGAGGATCCACAGCCATCGACCTCTGCTCAAGCCGAGCCACCGACAAAGAAGCCGCGAACAGACCGGATACCCTCCACGTCTCGTTCGCAGGCATCGAGGAAACCCTCACCCTCCCGGGGTGCGGGGGCCGTGATCCCACCGGTTACGGTGGTCCCTCCGGCCCTGCCTCAGCCTCCCTCTCCCGTCGAGCCGGGTATGGTTACCCCTGGTCTCCGGGCAGAACTGGACCGGCTGGTCCAGGAGGCCATCGAGAAAGCGATGAAGAAATTGCAACCTCCATCGGCACCGTCTCCGGCACCGGTTCCAATGCCGCCCCCGGCACCGACACCGGCTTCGCCACCGAGGAGGGAACCGACCACCGAGCCGTTGATACAAGCGCTAGCACCGCTACTGAGCCGCATGGAGGCGCTCATGACGGCCCTTCCATCGGTGATTCCAGTGCCATCGACAACACCACCGTCTCCGACTGGATTTTCATCGGCAGGAGAAACACCGTTCCGGATTCCCCCTTCCGGGGTGGTTCCATCGGTGCCTTCTGGTATATCTCCACCGATATATCCTTCGGTTCCATCCATTCCACGCCAGGCACCGATTCCATCGACAGCACCGAAGCCATCGATGCCATTTCTGGTTCCACCTACGGCACCGATTCCACCTCGGTTTCCATCGATGCCTTTAGAGCCTCAGCCAGGTCCATCAGGGTTACAAACCCCACTTGATCCCTACGATACCTGGGGTGATGATGATGATACATCTTCTGACACGGATTTGCCTTCGCCTCCATCTCCTACAGAGAGTAGAAAAAGATCTCCTCCTGAGGATCTATCTTTCATTAATTTTGTGAAAGAGATGTCAGAAGTTGTACCTTTTCAACTACAATCTGAAGCTGATGACAGACACCAGATGATGGAACTCCTTCAATTTCTGGATGCTCCAAAAATCATCGCTTCCATCCCTATACACCAGGTGTTTTTGGATCTGCTCAAGAAAAACTGGGAATCTCCTTCATCAGTGTCCCCAGTTAACAAAAAAGCTGACTCCACCTACCTTGTCCAGTCAGCACCAGGTTTCCAAAAACCTCAACTGGATCATCGCTCTGTTGTGGTTGAGTCCGCACAGAAGAAGGCCAAGCGTCTTAAGCCACACTCTTCTACCCCGCCTACCAGGGACAACAAGTTCCTAGATAGTGTTGGACGGAAAGTCTATCATGGAGCTATGTTGATTTCACGCATAGCTTCATATCAACTTTACATGACTCAGTACAACAGAGCCATCCTTAAGCAGATGCAAGACTATGCTGACACGTTGCCAGACCAATACCAACCGTAGCTTCAAGCCCTTCTTCACAAGGGATTTGAGGCAGGGAAGCACGAGATTAGGACTACCTACGACATATTCGATGCTTCCACAAAAGTTTCAGCCACAGCCATCTCAGCCAGACGTTGGGCTTGGTTAAAATCATCCAACCTTCGCCCAGAGGTTCAAGATCGTCTTGCTGATTTACCCTGCTTAGGCGATAATTTGTTTGGAGAGCAAATTCAGCAGATTGTGGCGGAGTTAAAAGACCACCATGAGACGTTGAAACAACTCTCATCTGTCCCACCTGAGCTGACCTCCAAGCAACCGCAAAAGAAAGACTCTAAGAAGTCATTCTTTCGACCACGCCGTTATTACCCTCCATCGGCCAGGCCTCGTCCAGCTCGATCCTCTGCTAGGCCTCAGCCGCGTCAGCCTAGGAAGCAAAGGCCTACTGTAGCCCCTCCTCCTGGGCCTGCGGCTGGCCTTTGACTCCCCTGTAGGGAACACATGCCAAACCCCTCTTCCGCACATCCCTGTAGGAGGTCGACTGTACCATTTTCTACAACCTTGGTTGCAGACCACCTCAGATCAGTGGGTGCTAACAATTATCGCACAGGGTTACCACCTCAACTTCATAACTCTTCCGGCAGACTCCCCGCCTCTTCAAGCGTGGAGTCTATCCACCCATTTGGCTCAATTACAACAGGAAGTATCCCTTCTTCTGCAATCAAATGCTATAGAACCCGTTCCTCCCTCTCAACGAGGCAAGGGATTCTATTCCAGATACTTCCTAATACCAAAGAAATCAGGGGGACTACGTCCCATTTTGGACCTTCGAGCCCTCAACAAATACCTTCAAAAAGAGAAGTTCAAAATGGTAACCCTAGGGGCGCTGCTCCCTCTGCTACAAAGAGGGGATTGGCTGTGCTCTCTCGACCTCAAGGACGCTTATACCCACATTGCGATCACACAATCTCATCGCAAATATCTGCGGTTTCTAGTAGGCCACGACCATTATCAATACCGTGTCCTCCCTTTCGGTCTAGCTTCTGCCCCACGAGTCTTTACCAAATGTCTCGTAGTGGTAGCAGCATTCCTAAGGAAGGAAGGTGTCCACGTCTACCCATACCTGGACGATTGGCTAATCAGGGCCTCCACCCAACAGATAGCTCAATCCTCCCTAAAATTGACTATTCAAACACTCCTTTCCTTAGGGTTTCTCGTCAATTACGAGAAATCTTGCTTAGTCCCATCTCAAACCTTATCCTTCATTGGGGCAGACTTGGACACCTTACAGGCAAAGGCTTACCTTCCTCTTCAGAGGGTCCACACCCTAATGTCCCTGGCTCGCCAGCTCCAGTCTCAGAACACTGCCACGGCTCGCCAGTTCCTCATTCTCCTAGGGCACATGGCATCCTCGGTTCAAGTCACTCCCATGACCCGACTAGCCATGAGAGTAACACAATGGACTCTACGACACCAATGGATTCAAGCTTTTCAGCCTCTGTCCTCCATAGTCACAGTCACACAAGCGCTGCGCCTATCCTTAACCTGGTGGACGACTCAGGTCAACCTCCTTCAGGGCTTACCCTTTCTTCCACCGGATCCGCAAGTAATCCTAACCACCGACGCTTCTCACATCGGTTGGGGAGCCCATGTGGACGACTTTCAAACCCAAGGGTTATGGTCCAAAGAGGAAGCCGAACACCAGATCAATTTCCTGGAACTTCGAGCAATCCGCTATGCGCTCCGCACTTTCAAAGATCATCTCTTTCATCAGATAATCTTAATCCAGACGGACAACCAAGTGGCCATGTGGTACATAAACAAGCAGGGAGGCACAGGCTCCTTCCTTCTGTGTCAGGAAGCTGCGCACATCTGGGCGGAAGCCCTCTTCCACTCCATGTACCTCAGGGCCACTTACCTGCCGGGAGTAGACAATGTATTGGCAGACCAGCTGAGCCGTGTCTTCCAACCACACGAGTGGTCACTCGATCCTCTGGTAGCGACCTCTCTGTTTCACAAGTGGGGTTCTCCCCGCATAGACCTCTTTGCGTCCCCTCAGAACCACAAAGTGGACGATTACTGCTCTCTCATTCGGAGCCAGCACTCTCGGCCGAGGGATGCATTCTCCCTCAAGTGGACAACCGGTCTACTCTATGCATTCCCTCCACTTCCTCTTGTGTCAAAGACTCTCGTGAAGCTACGCCAGGACGGAGGAACCATGATCCTGATAGCACCTTACTGGCCACGCCAAGTATGGTTTCCAATACTCCAGGATCTCTCCATCCGCAGGCACATTCCTCTGGGAACGGACCCGCATCTGCTCACTCAAAACGACGGATGCCTCCTCCATCCCAACCTCCAAGCCTTGTCCCTGACGGCATGGATGTTGAAAGGTTAGTCCTTCAGCCTTTCAACCTTTCAGATTCCGTTTCTCGGGTCCTGATAGCTTCATGAAAGCCTTCCACAAGAAAGTCTTACTCATACAAATGGAAAAGGTACACATCATGGTGCACTTCTCAGTCCCTTGATCCCCTTTCCTGTCCAGTCTCCAAATTCTTGGACTATTTATGGCATCTCTCTGAATCAGGTCTTAAAACCTCTTCTATCAGAATGCATGTCAGTGCGGTAGCCGCCTTCCATAAGGGTATTGGGGGTAATCCTATTTCAGTACAACCCCTAGTAACACGCTTTCTTAAGGGCTTGCTCCATCTAAAGCCGCCCTTGCGTCCTCCAGCCCCATCCTGGGACCTTAACCTGGTTCTTGGTCGTCTTATGAAACCTCCTTTCGAACCTCTGCACTCCTGTGACTTTACATACCTCACTTGGAAAGTGTTATTCCTTTTGGCTATTACTTCAGCTCGCAGGGTTAGTGAATTACAGGCCCTAGTTACCTATCCGCCTTACACTAAGCTCCTGCAGGACCGGGCGGTACTCCGCACTCACCCTAAATTTTTACCTAAGGTAGTTTCTGAGTTTCATATCAATCAATCCATCATACTACCTATCTTTTTTCCCAGGCCCCACTCCAACTCTGGAGAGCAGACCCTGCATACCCTAGACTGTAAACGAGCTCTAGCTTTTTACCTAGACCGTACAGTTTCCCACAGGAAGAGCACTCAATTATTCGTCTCTTTCCATCCTAATAAGTTGGGACAACCTGTGGGTAAGCAGGCTCTTTCTTCCTGGTTGGCGGACTGCATTTCTTTCTGCTATGAGCAGGCTGGCATTCCTTTTCAAGACCGTGTTAAAGCACACTCTGTGAGGCCCATGGCGACGTCAGTGGCACACCTTCGATCGGTGCCGCTTCCTGACATCTGCAAAGCTGCAACCTGGAGTTCCCTCCATACCTTTGCAGCCCACTATTGTTTGGACAAGGCTGGAAGACAGGACTCCATCTTCGGCCAGTCTGTCTTGCGTAACCTTTTTCCAACCTGATGTACCAACACCCTTCCACCTACCCGGTTGGGTGCGGATGCCCTTTCCCAAATTTCTCCTCAGTTGTTGTGCCTGCTGCACACCGTTGGGTACATTTGGTGCAAGTCGGGACATCCTCAGCTCGGTACTCACCCATTTGTGAGGACAACCATCCTGCTTGTCCTGTGAGAAAGCAAATGTTGCTTACCTGATGTAACAGGTGTTCTCACAGGACAGCAGGATGTTAGTCCTCACGAAACCCGCCCGCCTCCCCGCGGTGTTGGGTTCGTTTTATTTTTACTTTCTAGGCACTGCCTGTAGCTTTGAAAATCAGACTGAGGGGAGACCCCTGCTGGCTGCAGGGTCAGTGCCTTGCTGGGCATGCCCAGTAGGGGCCAGTCAAAGTTCTGTTTAAACTTTGACAGAAGTTTTCCGTGGTGGGCTCCATCCTCGATGTCACCCATTTGTGAGGACTAACATCCTGCTGTCCTGTGAGAACACCTGTTACATCAGGTAAGCAACATTTGCTATATATGAGGGAGCACCCGGCTGAAAGTCTTTACTATACTTAGAGAGCTCCGCCACCTAGTGGCACGGAAGATGTACCCAGACAGCATGGCTAATTCATCTGCTATCTACGGAAAACACAGTTTACGGTAAGCAAGCTTGCTCTTTTAAGAAAACATGAGTGATCAGACAAAACACATCTGTTAATGTTTCATATTAAAGTTATTATGCATCACAGAATAGCACAATCATTAAACAAACCATAGCAATAAGGGAAATAATAAAGTGGTCCTGTTTACATACTCTTGAATGTTTGGTCTGATAATATACACTTAAGTTGACACAGGTTGAGATGTCAATGAAGGGTAGGTATCCACACCTGTGCCTTTTTTGATTGTAATTGGTGTCAATTTCTTAGCTTGTGCATTTCATCCAGGGTTGCACTGACTTTGGTTACTGAAGCATGGGGAAAGCAAAATAACTGTCGAAGGATCTGCGAGCAAAAGTAATTCAACTTTTATAAATCAGGAAAAGGATATAAAAAGATATCCAAAGATTTGAAAATGCCAATCAGTACTGTTAAAACTCTGATCAAGAAATGGAAAATTATGGGTTCTGTTAATACCAAGGTAGACCAAGAAGGAAAATTTGTTGGGATGCAAATAAAAACCTACAAGCAACTTCTTCTGAAATATAGGCTTCTCTGAAACAAAATGGTGTGGGTATTTCAACATGCACAATAAAGAGATACTTGAACAAAAATGGGCTGCATGGTAGAGCTGCTAGAAAAAAGCCATTACTGCACCAGTGCTACAAAACAGCCTGCTTACAATGTCAAACAGCACCTAGAGAAGTCTCAAAACTTCTGGAATAAAATAATTTGGCATGATGAGACCAAAATTGAACTTTATGGTCAGAACCATAAATACGATGATAAGCACACTATTCCTACCATGAAGTATGGAGGCGGATCTCTGCTGTTTTGGGGATGTGTGAGCTATCGTGGCATAGAGAATTTAGTCAAAATCTATGGCAAGATCAATGCAGCAGCTTATCAAAAATATTAGAGGAGAATTTGCATTCATCAGCTAAGAAGCAGTGCATGAGATGCACTTTGACTTTCCAACATGACAATCTAAAACATAAGGCCAAGTTAACCCTATAGTGGCTGCAGCAGAAGAAAGTGAAGGTTCTGGAGTGGCCATCACAGTCTCCTGACCTCAACATCATTGAGCCACTTTGGGAAGAACTCAAACATGCAGTTCATGTTAAACAACTAAAGAATTTACAGGATCTGGAGGCTTTTTGCCAAAAGGAATGTGCAGCTTTACCACGTGAGAAAATAGAGCCTAATTCATAACTATGACGACAAACTGCAGGTAGCCACTGATTCAAAAAGGAGGTAATGCACGATATTAAGGACCAAGGGTGTGTAAACTATTGAACAGGACCATTTTATTTCCCCTATTGCTATGGTTTGTTTAATGATTGTGCTATTCTATGATACATAAAAATACATATTAAAAAGATGTTTTGTCTGATCATTCATGTTTTCTTAAAATGCTACACATCTTAAAAATTCTGCTAAGGGTATTTTAACTTATGAGCAAAAGTGTTTGTCGTCTTAGATTCTAAGCTGTATTGAGCAGGGACTGCTTTTTTTGTGTTTGTACAGTGCTGCGTATGTTGTGTAGTGCTATAGAAATGTTTAATGGTAGAGTTCACATTTTTAAAAGCAGCCCGAAAAAGATGTTTTTAGACTAGAGTTAAATAAGACAAAGGAAGCATTACTCACAGGCTCAGGAAGTCTCTTCCAAGCATATGGTACAGCCAGATGAAAAGCATGAAGTTTTGAATTGGCTGTAGGGGAGACAGGCGTAAATGGGAAAGACTTAGCTGATAAGCAGAGAGTGCATGAGGTGTGTAGAGAAAGAAGAGGTAGTGAGTAGCTGCCCAGTGAAGGTTTTGTATGGAATAAGATGAGCTTGATATGTATATGGGAATTGATAGGGAACTAGTGTAGTGACTTGAGAGGTGTTATGTGTGTAGCAACTTTTGGTGAAAGATCTCATGCAGCTCAAGTTTGGATGGCTTATTGGGTGACCTGTGAGGAGTAAGTTGCAATAGGCTAAGTGGGAGGTAATGAGAGAGTGGATAAGAGTTGAGAAAGGGATGGATTTTGGTGGCGATACAAAGAAAGAAACAGCACACTTGTAGCAGTGTTTTTGTATATGTGTAGAGAAGGAGATGCAATAGTCTAACATAACCCCAAGGTTACAGGCTAAGACTGGGAGGATTACAGTGGTAAATAAATGTTGTGATAACTTGAAATTATACACACTCTTGTTAAATATTTTTCTTTACCTTCATTTACCTTCATTTACCTTCCCAGCCGTGGGGAACACATCTCACCCATCCTCAGAAACCTATATTGGTTACCAGTGAATTTTAGAATCCTATACAAATCAATCACCCTTATACACAAATCCATTCACCATCAACTTCAACTCGACCTTGAATTCCCCTTCAAACTACACTCCTCCAACAGACCAACTAGAGATATTCACAAAGGAACTCTGAAATTTCCCCCTACTAAAGCCACACGCCTCTCCTCGACCAAAGTCCGAGCGTTTTCGATAGCAGGCCCATCTATCTGGAATAACATCCCATCAGACCTCAGATTGGAACCCTGCCTTTTAACATTCAGAAAAAAACTCAAGACGTGGCTTTCACCAAGCCTTCTCTGATCCCCCAGACAATCACTAGTTGCCCTTACTCTTACCTGGACGATGGTCTTTTATCTTCATGAACGATGGACTCTGGCACTTCCAGGTTAAAGCACTTTAAGCTTTAACCCGTATTCTATATTGAATTTCATAATTATTACCTGCCTTTACCTTCTTTCCAGCTATTTAAGCTTCCAAGTTCTTTACTCCTTGTTGAATGTAACTTTGCCTTATTCACCTCTATTGTTTAATTATTTTTAGTTGGCGCTTCAGTTATACCCTTGTTAAATGTAAACCGATCCGATATGGTTATTACTATGAAGGTCGGTATAAAAAAGTGTTAAATACATTTAATATGGACCATTTTTTAATGTATTTTTTTGCCACACACCTGCTACATTAACCATCCACATAAATAGAGCCATAGGGTGACTGTTGCCACTTAGTCTCATTGCTCCTTCTCTAAAGCCTGCTGCTTAGAATCGCTAAAGAGTACAGGATGCCTCTGAGCTTTGTCTAGGCAGCATAAACAGCGGTGGGCCTTTTAAATGCTGTTAGTCACCCTAGTGATGATATTGGATACGTCTTGTACGCATGCTCATTGTCTGAGAAGGGGAGATGTCAACTAGAACCTTTGCCATGACCCCCAGCAGCTGTTTATTCGCATTCCCGTATCTTGTATGAGATCATGATAGTCCCAGTTCATGAGAGCTTTCAGTGAGTATAGATAGGAATGTGAGAGAACCCTTTCTTTGTGGCTCCTGTAAATAGGAAGGTGAGCGCTATCTTTTCCAAAAGGCTTCCGGATTGGACAAGTAACCGCTGCTACACATAAGAACATAAGAAATTGCCATGCTGGGTCAGACCAAGGGTCCATCAAGCCCAGCATCCTGTTTCCAACAGAGGCCAAACCAGGCCAAAAGAATCTGGCAATTACCCAAACACTAAGAAGATCCCATGCTACTGATGCAATTAATAGCAATGGCTATTCCCTAAGGGGCAGACTTTAAAAAAATACGCGAGCGCGTACTTTTGTTCGCGCACCAGGCGCGAACAAAAGTACACTGGATTTTATAAGATACGCGCGTATCTTATAAAATCCGGGGTCGGCGCGTGCAAGGGGGTGCACATTTGTGCAACCTGTGTGCGCCGAGCCCAGCGCGGCCTGCCTGTTCCCTCCGAGGCCGATTTCGGAGCGGCCTCGGAGGGAACTTTTCTTCGCCCTCCCCCCACCTTCTCCTACCTAACCCACCCCCCCCCGGCCCTATCTAAACCCCCCCTAACCTTTGCGCGCATCGCCGGCAGCCCTGCTCCGTCCTCCGGTCCCGGGGGCGTGGTCCGGAGGCCTCGACCACGCCCCCGGGCCGGCCCCCGAAATGCCGCGGCCCGCCCCCGAAAAGCTGCGTCGTTTTGGGGACGCCCCCGGACATGCCCCCTCCCTCCCCTTTTCAAAAGCCCCGGGACTTATGCGCGTCCCGGGGCTTTACGCACGCCAGCGGCCTATGCAAAATAGTCGCGCCGGCGCGCGCGCGGGCCTTTGAAAATCCGCCCCTAAGTAAACTTGATTAATAGCCGTTAATGGACTTCTCCTCCAAGAACTTATCCAAACCTTTTTTGAACCCAGCTACACTAACTGCACTAACCACATCCTCTGGCAAGAAATTACAGAGCTTAATTGTGCATTGAATGAAAAAGAATTTTCTCCGATTAGTCTTAAATGTGCTACTTGCTAACTTCATGGAATGCCCACCAGGCCTTCTATTATTCGAAAGTGTAAATAACTGAGTCACATCTACTCATTCAAGACCTCTCATGATCTTAAAGACCTCTATCATATCCCCCCTCAGCCGTCTCTTCTCCAAGCTGAACAGCCCTAAACTCTTCAGCCTTTCCTCATAGGGGAGCTGTTCCATCCCCTTTATCATTTTTGATGCCCTTCTCTGTACCTTCTCCATCACAACTATATCTCTTTTGAGATGTGGCGACCAGAATTGTACACAGTATTCAAGGTGGTCTCACCATGGAGCGATTATACAGACATTATGACATTTTCCATTCTATTAACCATTCCCTTCCTAATAATTCCTAACATTCTGTTTGCTTTTTTGACTGCTGCAGCACACTGAGCCGACTATTTTAAAGTATTATCCACTATGATGCCTAGATCTTTTTCCTGGGTGGTAGCTCCTAATATGGAACCTAACATCGTGTAACTACAGCAAGGGTTATTTTTCCCTATATGCAACATCTTGCACTTGTCCACATTAAATTTCATCTGCCATTTGGATGCCCAATCTTCCAGTCTTGCAAGGTCCTCCTGTAATGTATCTCAGTCTGCTTGTGATTTAACTACTCTGAATAATTTTGTATCATCCGCAAATTTGATAACCTCACTCGTCGTATTCCTTTCCAGATCATATATATATATATATATATATATATATATATATATATATATATATATATATATATATATATATATATATATATATATATATATATATATAAAAAAGCACCGGTCCAAGTACAGATCCCTGAGGCACTCCACTATTTACCCTTTTCCACTGAGAAAATTGACCATTTAATCCTAGTCTCTTATTCCTGTCTTTTAACCGGTTTGTAATCCACGAAAGGACATCGCCTCCTATCCCATGACTTTTTAGTTTTCGTAAAAGCCTCTCATGAGGGACTTTGTCAAATGCCTTCTGAAAATTCAAATACACTACGTCTACCGGTTCACCTTTATCCACATGTTTATTAACCCCTTCAAAACAATGAAGCAGATTTGTTAGGCAAGACTTCCCTTGGGTAAATCCATGTTGACTGTGTTCCATTAAACCATGTCTTTCTATATGCTCTACGATTTTGATCTTGAGAATAGTTTCCACTATTTTTCCCGGCACGGAAGTCAGGCTCACTGGTCTATAGTTACCCGGATCGCCCCTGGAGCCTTTTTTAAATATTGGAGTTCCATTGGCCACCCTCCAGTCTTCAGGTACAATGGATGATTTTAATGATAGGTTATAAATTTTAACTAATAGATCAGAAATTTCATTTTTTAGTTTCTTCAGTACCCTAGGATGCATACCATCCGCTCCAGGTGATTTGCTACTCTTTAGTTTGTCAATCTGGCCTACTACCTCTTCCAGGTTCACAGTGATTTCGTTCAGTTCGTCTGACTCATCCCTTCTGAAAACCATCTCTGGAACTGGTATCTCCCCAACATCCTCATTAGTAAACACTGAAGCAAAGAATTCATTTAGTCTTTCTGCAATGGCTTTATCTTCTCTAAGAGCCCCTTTAACACCTTATTTATTTATTTTATTTATTTGCTTTTATATACCGACATTCGATCGAGATATCACATCGGTTTACATATAACTCGGTGAATAGGGCAGGGACTGCCTTATTTTACATTGTAACATTTAACATGGAAACTTTCTAGCCTAACATTCAGCTCGATACTGTAAGGCCGCGGTAGAAGCAGTGCGGCAGTGTCAGGCGCACCCTTCCCCCCCCGCACCCACAGTCCTCTAGACCTAGCGCCTGATACTCTCTTCTAATCGCATGCAAATGCATGCTGCGGCTGTGAAGCGTTAGGGAAGGGTTATGCCCGCGCAACCCATTTTACTGTATAGGCGCTTAATACAGCGCCTATACAGTAACCCGGGTGCGCTGGTACCTGTCATTTCAAATGTCATTTCAAATGACATTTGGAATGACAGGCACCGGGAGGAGGGAGGCAGCGAAGCGACTTACTTCCTGCCTTTGGTTTTTTTGCTTTGCCGCTGTGTCTCACCGCAGCAGCAGCGGGATCGGGATCGGGGGGGGGGGGGGTGTTCGATCGGGCGGGCGGGTAGGTGACAGCGGCGCAGCAAAAAAAAAAACAAAGCGACAAAAGTAACTTACTTTTCCGCGGCAGCGGGGCAGCGGCAGCAAGATCGGGATCGGGGGGGGGGGGGGGGGAGGAGGGGTGTTCGATCGGGCGGGTAGGTGACAGCGGCGCAGCAAAAAAAACCAAAGCGACAAAAGACTTGTGAATGAGGTCCCCGCTTATCATGGCAACTCTGACCCCCAGAGGCACCCACTGCCCTGAAATACCTTCTTTTAATTCACCTCACAGAAAACCAGCTCAGCTTAATAGCTCAATGACAAGGCAACCCCCAACCCATGCCTCAGGCAGTGGCAAGGGCTGTAAAAAAAGAGGCACCTGTTTTCTAAAGGGATCGGGGGGGGGGGGGGGGGGGGGGTGTTCGATCGGGCGGGCAGGTAGGTGACAGTGGCGCAGCAAAAAAAACCAAAGCGACAAAAGTAACTTACTTTTCTGCGGCAGCGGGGCCGGGGGGGGGGGTTCGACCGGACGGGCGGGTAGGTGAAAAAAAACAAACTTTTCTGAGCCATCAGTAGCTCCCCCGACGAAGACAAAAAGATGGCCGCCTGCACGGGGAAAGCATGCAATTGGCCGCTGAGGACGTGTCTTCAGCGGCCAATTGCACGCTTTCCCCGTGCAGGCGGCCATCTTTTTGTCTTCATCGGGGGAGCTACTGATGGCTCAGAAAAGTTTGTTTTTTTTTCACCTGCCCGCCCGGTCGAACCCCCCCCCCCCCCCCGGCCCCGCTGCGGCGGAAAAGTAAGTTACTTTTGTCGCTTTGGGTTTTTTTGCTGCGCCGCTGTCACCTACCCGCCTGCCCGATCGAACACCCCCCCCCCCCCCCCCCGATCCCTTTAGAAAACAGGTGCCTTTTTTTTTTTTTTTTTTTTTACAGCCCTTGCCACTGCCTGAGGCATGGGTTGGGGGTTGCCTTGTCATTGAGCTATTAAGTCGAGGTGGGTTAAAAGAAGGTATTTCAGGGCAGTGGGTGCCTCTGGGGGTCAGAGTTGCCATGATAGGCGGGGACCTCATTCACAAGTCAGGGTTTGTTGAGTACGATCTCAGTCTCAAATGTACTGCTAATGCTCTTTTGGATGTTTGCTTTGTACCAAAGAAAGCTTCCTTCTGGAGCTCCTAAGATCTAATATATACCAGCAACATGCCGAAGTGCACTCAGAAAGTCTTGTTAATCAGGTGGGTGGCTTCAGTTGATTCCATTTCTTTATCTTGCTGCAGCATCTTTCTGGTTTCTGATTGCATTGCTTGGTGCTTCATGACCTTCTGTCTCTCCTTACACTAACTCCTACTAGGGGGAGGCGGTAAACTAGCACGTTAAGGCTGCGGCAGAACAGCGGGTTACGGAGGAGGTAGTATCAGCGCCCGTTACAGTATCGGAGGGGAATAGCTAATTCCTTCATTGTACAGCTTTTTCGTTCATTTACATGCTGGGTGCGGAAAGGGTTATGTGTCTATTTTAGGAAGCGCTAGGGACGCGTGAAACTGGAGACTGTATCGCTGGATGGCCTTACTCGTCTGTATTGTGCGCTCCCAGCACGTTACAGACGGGGAATCTTTAACTCAACGTTACTGTATCGACCTGATTGTAATAAATAACATGGTAACTTGTCTGGTAATGAAGGAGATGGGAATAAATATTAACAAATTAAAATATGGGATAGAAGCAAAAAACAGTAACATCTATAGGTCATAATATAAGTGCGGGATTACATAGGGATTAGGAAGATTGGGAGAGTAAAAAGCAAACAGATAACAATGCAATGAGGATTAATAACTATTTACATGGTGTTGGGGTGGTTGGTCATGGTGTTTGGTCATCTAATGGTCCAACAGACTCCCTCACATGTTTCTTGCTTCGGATATATTTAAAAAAGTTTTTATTATGAGTTTTTGCCTCTGTGGTCAACTTCATTTCAAATTCTCTCTTCATCTGTCTTATCAGTGTTTTACACTTAACTTGACAATGCTTGTTTTATCCTATTTTCTTCAGATGGATCCTTCTTTCAATTTTTGAAGGATGTTTTTTTGGCTAAAATAGCCTCTTTCACCTCACCTTTTAACCATGACTGTAATCGTTTTGCCTTCCTTCCACCTTTCTTAATGCATGAGCACAGTGTGTCAGAAGCACGCACATACCTACAGGAGCCACAGAGTGTCAGTATGATAGAAGTCATTGTGGGATAGCCAGCAAGCCAAAAGACAAGAGGATGCAGACAGTAACTGGAGGACCTGAGTAGATGCAGAAGGAAAATAAGAGAAATGGGTCTGTGGGGAAGGAATCGGAGCAAACGTGTTGCCAAATCACCAACATCCTTATTTTAAATTTACAGGAATATAATACATTTGTTAAAACAAAAATACAAGTATTACTCTTATTTATTCCCGAATTCAAAATTATTTTCCAGATTAAACTGCTTCAAAATGAATATTCTCAGCAACTTGTGCACAGAGACATTCAAATACTAAGTCTACTAACTGTATAGGACAGCTGAGAAAATATAACCACTTTTTACTTATGTTTATAGCACGAACAAGTGAAAGTAGAAATATTTCACTGTTTTTAGTCTTGTTTAAATATGGATCACCACCAAAATAAGCACTTGGCCAACTCTACTTAAGAACTTGGTGCCAAACTGTGCATGTTTTTCCCCAAGCGATTCATAAAAACCACAGTCCATAATAAAATGGCTTCATTCATAAATTAGAAAAACACTAACAAGCCAAACCACAAAAGAACTATCAGGTTCTGATACTGTTACTCAGATTACTGACAAAAGCATATTGCTATTAATCCCTAAGATAATGGGGCCGATGTAATAAAACCCATGCTAAAATTGGAATTAAATTTTAGCTTAGGTTTTAACATGAGCGATAAAAACAGGGGTCCTTGCGGGATGAAGCTAATGAAATCAAATCAAACGAGTATGTGGTAAACAAAAATGCTCACTAAAATGTGGGTTAAACTGAAAAATTTGCACTACTGCAACTAATGCAGGAAAGTATTTTAAAACAGGAATAAAGAGATAAGTGGTTGAACTTTGGAAGGAGTGTGAACAAAATGACCTTGCATGCAAGACTGGCACTGAGTATCACGATGACAATCTCACATGCAAGACCACTTCAGCAAAGTATACTAAGTGAAACCAAAGGGTAAGCTCTATAGGGAAGGCACCTACAGCTTAACAGTATGCACTTTGGTGCTGTGTATCTCAAATTGCTGTAGTTGCCTGTTTCAGAGAGCCTACCCTTTGATTCCACTTGGCAAAATGGGCTTGCATACAAGACTGGTACTGAACATCCAGACTCTGGCACAATCTTGCATGCAAGTCCATTTTGGTCACACTCCTTTCAGCTTCAAGTGCTTACCTCTGTACTCCTAGTTTAATGCTTTTATGTGAATTTTCGGGTTAACTCCTTTACCCGAGTTGTAGGAAAAGTTAACTTACATTTCTGGTGGTCATGATATTCTATTGCTGTGCCCACGAGATATCTACCTACCAGACTGCATGTAGGAAAAGAATAACTGGTCACCAGAGCTATGAGACTCCACCTCAGACGAAAGGCCGTAGCTCTTTAGGGCTTGCACCTACAGCTGAACAAAACATAAGCTTTCTTGACAAGGCACCTTCAGCTGAATGGCCTGCACTTAGTGTTGTGCATACCGAATTTAAAATACTGTTCAGCTATAGGTGAGTGAGCCAAAAAGCTTACACTAGAAATGTAAATCCTCCTGGGTCTGAGATGGAGTACCATACTGGGCACATTTGCCACCAGAAATGAGTTTACTCCACCACAAACCCAGGAGTTAAATTTCCAATATAAGCTCTCAAAGGCAGACACCAATCACAGGTTTTCTTTGTTTTCCTCAACAGCTGGACAGCACACGCACATAATGCTAAAGTATGTACTGCTCAGTTATTGGTGCTCACCCAGTCTGTTTTCTTTATCTAGTTGTAAACACATTCTCCAGAGCAGTGGTTCTCAACCTTTTTCCCATCATGACACACCTGTCAGACCACACTCACATGTCTGACACACTGCTTATTACAATGCACGGCGGAAATAAAAAAAAAAAAAAAAAAAAAAAAAAAGGCCCGGTATTATTTTTATTGTTAAGAATGACACAAGAGAAAGATACATATACTGTCTGATCAGAACTTGCAGAAATAGTAAACATCCCAAACCAAAACAGCACCAATTTCCTGTACTCAAACAGTAAACACCGTACTTCAGAAAAGGCAACACTGAAAATATTACACCAGGCCTTAAGACATCAATACACCTCCTATTAAGAAAACGGAACAGCCAGGCTACTATAGAGCCCTACACAAACAAACTATATGCCAGCAGAATACCTCACCTCAGTCACATGTGCAGACTCTCACCTAACAAAGAATAAAGAGACCAAAACGCATAACTAGAAGCATGCAGACAAAAACTGAACTGGAAACCACAACAAGCAAGGGTCTCTGTATGCAGTGTAACAAAGGAAAAAGAGAAACATCACCTTATAAACCAAATCAAGAAATATAAAATCAATAGCAGCAAAACAATACTAACAAAAAGAACAGATTTCAAAACAGCTGAAGAATAATTATTGGATATTCCAAACACTGATATCAAAAGTTTCTAGATACCAATAAAATATTTCAAAATAGCAGACACAAAGGCCCAATAATGAAAAATAAGGATACAAAAAATATTTTGCTCTGCATACCTGGGAAGGATTGATATCCAGGTGCCCTGAGATTGTTTTGAATTAGCAGGAGGAGGGATGATTTGCTTGCAACTTTCTCCTCTCTTTCTCTCCCACTGGCTCTCAATTGTTCACATATGCTAATAACTGCTAAGAAAAATGTATATTTTTGTAAACAGTTATGATGGCTCTACCGAATGACGGTATATAAAACTCAATAAATAAATATGCACATGCTTTTTCTCTCTCACTTATATAGGCTCTTAATTACACATTTACACACATGCTTTCTTTTTTTGCTTTCACACACAGACTTTCAGTCACTCGCAGACTTTCAGTCACTCACAGACTCATTCACATGCTTACACATGCACTCTTATTTACACACAGGCTCTCAATCACATACTCACATGCGCCCTCACCTAAACCAGCTCTCAATCACACACAGACACGCATGCTCTCTCTTAAACTTATACACACAGGGGCGGATTTTCAGAGCCCTGCTCGCCTAAATCCGCCCAAAACCGGGCGGATTTAGGCGAGCAGGGCCCTGCGCGCCGGTAAGCCTATTTTACATAGGCCTACCGGCGCGCGCAGAGCCCCGGGACTCGCGTAAGTCCCGGGGTTTTCGGAGGGGGCATGTCGGGGGGGGGGGGGGGGGGGGCCCGAACCGCGCGGCGTTTTTGGGGCGTGTCGGGAGCGTTCCGGGGGCGGGCCCGGGGGTGTGGCTACGGCCCGGGGCGGCCCGGGGGCGTGGCCGTGCCCTCCGGACTCGCCCCCAGGTCGCGTCCCGGCGCGCAGGAGGCCCGCTGACGCACGGGGATTTACGCTTCCCTCCGGGAGGCGTAAATCCCCCGACAAAGGTAAGGGGGGGGGCTTAGACAGGGCCGGGTGGGTGGGTTAGGTAGGGGAAGGGAGGGGAAGGTGAGGGGAGGGCAAAAGGAAGTTCCCTCCGAGGCCGCTCCGATTTCGGAGCGGCCTCGGAGGGAACGGGGGTAGGCTGCGCAGCTCGGCGCGCGCCGGCTATACAAAATCGATAGCCTTGTGCGCGCCGATCCAGGTTTTTAGCAGATACGCGCGGCTCCGCGCGTATCTACTAAAATCCAGCGTACTTTTGTTTGCGCCTGGAGCGCAAACAAAAGTAGGCCTATTCGCGCTCCTTTTAAAATCCGCCCCACAGGCTCTTAATCATACATACACATGATCTCTCACACACAAAGGATCTCAATCACACCCCGATATTCTTTCACACAAACAGGTTTTCAATCACAAACTTACACATACAGGTTCTCAGTCATACACTTCCATTCATACTCTCTCTCACACACAGGCTGTCAATCACACACATACTCTTTCACATATACAGGCTCTCAATCATTCACATACATGCTGACTCACTGACACGCACACAGCACCTCAAACACATATGCTTGCTCTTTCACTCACTCTTCCCAGCCTCCTCCACTTCCAACCCTAAAGGCAGCAGCAACCTCCTTCAGTTTCAGCCCTCGCGGAGAAAGGAGTCCCATCGGCCGTGGGGGTCGACATTGCTCGTTTTACTCAGAGCTGCGCTGCTCATTCTTCAGGTTACGCTTCTCCTCTCTTCTTTGGGGCGACGCTGCCCACACTAGCATGGTCGTTTCTTCCCGAGCACACACCTGCTGTTCACGTCCTCTTCTGGGCAGCGGGGGGGGGGGGGGGGCCGGAAAGAAGAGAGCATGCCGGTGCTGCTGACTCAATCTGTCTTGCCGCGTTCCGTCTGGGTTATCAGCATTTTAAGCCCGGGCGGAGGATCTATTTTCTTCAGATAGGGGGAGCAGCTGGATCAGCGGGGGACCGGGAAGTGTGGCGACACACCGGTGTGTGGCGACACACTGGTGTGTCGCCACACACCGGATGAGAACCACTGCCCCCAGAGAACTTATTCTTTTATTTATCTTGCCATTCCTTGCAACATGGCCTTGAATAATAGAATGTATCCACGTTGGAATGAACAGCACCAATCTCACATACAATGCAATTTTGGGAAGAAATGGCAAATAAAATCTAAGCATAAGCTCTCTGGGAAAGGTACCTTCAGCTGAACAATATGCACTTTGGTGCTGTACATCAGACTTAGGTGTTCTGTTTAGCTTTAGATACTCCACCCCATTCTCAGTCAAAAGGGCCTTGAATACAAGAATTTGCTCTTTGCAGTGGATACTTGCTGCTAAGTTAAAGTGTAAGCTCTTTGGGGTGGGCAATTATAGTTAAATAGTACGCCAAAGTTGGATGAACAGTGCAGATATAACTTTCAACTGTAGGTGCTCTCTCCGAGAGCACTGGAAATGAAAATCCTGGGTCCAAGATAGTTAACTTACATTTCTGATGGCCAAGGTTATTCTATTGCTGTGACCAGTGAGGTAGAAGCAGCTAGACACTATCACATTGGGCACAGCAATAGTATAACATGGCAAGCAGAATACGAGTTAAGCAGACTTGCTTACCTGTAACAGGTGTTTTCCAAAGACAGCAGGACATTACTCCTCATATATGGGTGACATCAGTTGAAGCCCAATGCTGAAAACTTGTGTCAAAGTCTCTTGACTAGGCATACTGAGCCTGCTCAGTGTGCCCTATACCACATGTCCACGCAGGGTCCCTCTTCAGTCGTGTAACATAGAATTACGATGAAAAATAAAAATAGGAGAAACCCAACTCCGTGGCGATCAGGTTTTGTGAGCAATAACATCCTGCTGCCTTGGAGAACACCTTTTACAGGTAAGCAACTCTGCTTTCTCCAAGGACAAGCAGGATGAATCCCTAGCTACAGGCTTTTCCCCAACGCAAAGGGGACCAACAGACACCTTAACCAGGTGCCAACAGGCACACCATCAGTGGTGTTGGTAAAAGAGGGGGAGACAGCCTGAACCCAAACAGGCCCTAGGTTAGAAGAGTTGGGTTCTGAACCTCAAGCAAGTTCCTAAGGACAGACTGACTGAAACCTACTGTTGTGTCAGCCATCCCTATCCAGACAATGGGATGTGAAGGTGTGGAGAGAACTCCACATCGCAGCTTTGCAGATCTCCTCCAAAGTGGGCCACCGACGCTGCCATGGCTCTGACAGTATAAGCCTTGAAATGACCCTCAAGATACAATCCTACCTGGGCATAACAGGAGATGCAATCTGCTAGCCAATTGAATAGTGTCTGTTTGGCAACGGTAACGCCCAACCTATTCTTATCAAAATAAATAAAAAAAGTTGGGTGGACTGTTTATGGGCTTCAGTCTAGTCCAGATAGAAGACAGTCCAAACTGTGCAGCGCTTGTTCGCCTTGGTGAGAATGGGACTTGGGAAAGAATATTGGCGGGACATTGACTGGTTAAGATGGAAATCCATCACCACCTTAGGCAGGAACTTAGGTTGTATACGCAAGACTACCCTGTCATGATAGAATTTTGTATAAGGTGGATAAGTCACTAAAGCCTGGAGCTCACTGACCCTGCATGCTGAAGTGACCACTACCCAAAATATGACCTTCCAGGTCAGGTACTTCAGGTCACAGGTGCACATAGCTCAGCTGATGAAAGCTCCTTTTGAGTCTAACACCATGTTGAGGTCCCAAGAAAGCAGGAGGCCTTAGGGGGGAGGCTTCAGTTGAAGCAGGCCCCACATGAAACATACAATTATAGGCTGTACAGAAATGGGTGTACCATCTACACCAGTGGTCCCCAAACCTGTCCTGGAGGGCCACCAGCCAGTCGGGTTTTTGGGATATCCACAATGAATATGCATGAGAGAAAATTTGCATGTTATGGAGGCAGTGCATGCAAATTTTCTCTCATGCATATTCATTGAGGATATCCCAAAAACCCGACTGGCTGGTGGCCCTCCAGGACAGGTTTGGGGACCACTGATCTACACCATGGTGGTATGCGCCAATTGCACTATGATGAACTGTAGCGGAGTTGGTTTTTAAGTCAGCCTCAGATAGATGTAGAAGGTAATCAAGCAGTTTTTGTGTGGGGCAGGAGAACAGATCTAGAATCTTCTGCTCACAACACAAAGAAAGTGCAGTTGCTTACCTGTAACAGGTGTTCTCCTACGACAGCAGGATGTACCTGAATGTAATCTGCTTTGAAGTGCAAAAAGAATATTAAAAAATCTGAATAAATAAAATAGTCCTCACATGTGGGTCACATCATCCGATGGAGCCCGGCCTGGAAAACCTTTGTCAAAGTTCCTAGAAACTGACTGGCACACTGAGCATGCCCAGCCTGCTGCTATCCATGCGTCCACATGAGGTCCCCCTTCAGACTCTTTAACATAGCAAAAAATACGACGAGAAAAAATAAATCGAAAGTATACCCAACATCTTGGGGAGGCAGGTGGGATTCCTGAGGACTAACATCCTGCTGTCCTAGGAGAACACCTGTTAAAGACAAGCAACTGTGCTTTCTCCTAGGACAAGCAGGATGGTAGTCCTCATATGTGGGTAATTACTGAGCTCCAGACTGCCCCATTCGACCAGAGACCCCCACAGTAGCCAAACTAGGTGCCAACGGGCACAACACATCTGTGGCGCTGTGGGGTAAACAGGAGCGGTCTGGTCCCACAGATAGCATGATGATAAACAGTTGGGTTCAGGACGAGAATAGATTGAATAGGACAGACTGCCCAAAAGCGCTGTCCTGGTGACTATCCCTGTCAAGGCAGTAGTGAGCCACGAATGTGTGGAGAAAACTCCAGGTCACGGCCCTGCAGATTGCGGCGACAGGGACCACACACATAGATGGTCCACTGATACCGCCATAGCCCGCAGAGAGTGAGCCTTCACCCTGCCAGCTCGTAGCAGAAGGCAATGCAATCCGCTAGCCAGTTGGATAAGGTCTGCTTCCTTACTGCAGCTCCCAGTCTATTGGTGTCAAAAGACACACAGAGCTGGGTGGACTGTCTATGGTTTGCTGTATAGGCCAAGTTGAAAGCGAGCGCCCACTTATAGTTCAGGGTGTGGAGAGCATATTCCTCTGGGTGGGAATGAGGCCGTGGGAAGAATGATTGACTGGTTGATGTGGAATGCAGTCACCACCTTTGGCAGAAATTTTGGATGTGTGCATAGCACCACACGATCATGTAAGAATTTTGTGTAGGGAGAATACGTGACCAGGGCCTGGATCTCACCAACCCTGCAAGTGGAAGTGATCGCCACCAGGAACATAACTTTCCAGGTGAGGAACTTCAAGTCACAGGATTTGAGAGACTCGAATGGATGCCACATGAGCCTCGCCAGGACAACGTTGAGATCCCACAGGGTCGCTAGCGGGTGAAGCGGGGGTTTCAGCTGAATAAAGCCCTGCATGAAGTACCTGACCAGCGGCTGGACTGAAATGGGTGCACCGGCGACACCCTGGTGGTAGGAGCTGAGATGTACTCTGACCGAGCTGGTTTGGATGTCAGACTCGGACAAGTGCCAGAGGTAATCCAGCAGGTGGGGGAGCAAGCAGGAGAAAGGGTCCAGTCCATGGCCGTCGCACCAGGTGGAGAAACACTTCCACTTCGACCTGTAAGACTTCCGGGTGAAAGGTTTTCAGGATTTGATCAAGACCCTGGAGACACCATCCGAGAGCTGCAAGGACTGGAGGATCGTGCGCTCAACAGCCACACAATTTTGAATTTATCTCTTACGAGAAATCTGTTTAACACCCTGAGGTCGAGGATGGGGAGCAAGCCGCCGTTCCTCTTCAGAATGAGGAAGTACCTTGAGTAGAAGCTGTGGCCCGCTGCTCAAAGGATCGGTTATACTGTGCCTGTCGCTAGAAGGACGGAAAGTTGCGATTGAAGGATGACCTGATGGGCAGGCGAACCCCATGATGGACATGGGGGAGTGGTCTCTGGGAGCCTGCTGAAGTTCAGGCGATAGCCCTGGTGGACAATGGAGAGGACCCAACGGTCCGACGTGATCGCTTCCCAGCAGTGGGTGAAGCAAAGGAGCCTGCCACCGACTGGGGGAGTGACCGCCAGGGAAATCCGGTATTTGGCTCGTGCCCCCTCGCCACCAGTCAAAAACAACAGACAGGGCCTGCTGGGGGGGGGGGGGGGGGTGCTGGTTGGGCCCTCAGGACCCACTGCTGTCAGACGCGACCTCTAGGGCTGGACAGAGGTGGGTGGGCGGGCATGGGTAGCTGGAGGAAAGTACTTCTTCGGCTGGTAGAAGGGTTTGCAAGAGCCTGGCCTGGAGGTCTTCCTGGCGGAGGAAGGGCCTTCAGAGGGGCTGGCGGAGAATTGCTGAAGAGTATCATGCTGCTCTTTCAGCTGTACCATGACGTCTTTCATCTTATCCCCAAACAGGTTTTCACCTGTACCAGGGAGATCTGCAAGCCTGTCCTGAACCTTTAGTCAGAGACCTGAGGCCCGGAGCCAAGCCAGCCGTCTGGCACAGATGCCTCCGGCGGTTAGGCAGACTGCGGTCTCAAACACATCATAGGTAGACCTGACTTCATGTCTATGCGCCTCAAGCCCCAGTGTGGCAATGGCTGCAAGAGATTCACTCTGTTCCTGGAGGAGGCCCTCCACAAACTCTTGAACCTGTTTCCATAGATTGCGGTTGTATTGGGTGATGTATAGCTGGTAGGCCGCAACACGGGCTACCAGCATAGCCCCCTGGAATATCTTCCTCCCTATGCCATCGAGCTCCCTGTGTTCGTGCCTGGAGGGGAAGAAATGTGTGTCCAGGAGTGTCTGGCCTTTTTAAGCGCAGACTCCACCACTGCTGATTGGTGAGGTAGGTGCCGTTGTTCAAAGCCCATGGCTTGTTGTACCCAGATAAGTCGCATCAGCCTTCCTGTTAACCAGAGACACAGACACTGGGTGTTTCCATGTACAGAGGAGGAGCTCCTTAAAGATGTCGTGGACCGGTACCCACCACAATCTCTTTAAGAGCATCGATGAACTGGCGGACCTCCAACATCTTGTGAAGGGTATCCTCCTCTGACAGAAGCTGGAAGGGGGTGGCCTCTCCCATGGTCCTTACGAAGCTGGCAAACAGCAGGTCTTCAGGTGGAGATAGACACCATTCCTCCGGAGGGGAAGACTCTGAGAGGTCGTCTAACTTGGAGGACGAGTTCAAGGAGTCATCGCCCCACGGGTCATAGGGACCCTCCTCCTCGCTAAGGCCCAGATGCCGAGAGCGGGGGCCAGGAGGGGCAATAGGCCTGGCACAGACAGCATCGTTGGAATCCCAGGCATCCGGGGGGGGGGGGGGGAATCATCCATGGTACACCGGAAGGAACCGGCGGCCCAGGGAACCACGGGCAAGGGCGCCCAGTCCCCGAGGCCTCATCCTCCTCGGAGGACTCAGGAATTGGGATCACTCTGAAGGAGAGTGTCACTGGCCAAGGAGGCATTGGAGGCCTCTCGGGCACCAATTGCGTCAGTAGGGTGCCAAGGACATCCAGATGCTCCAGCAGGGTGTGAGCATCGATGGCAGAGGCTCAGGCACCGATATGGGAGCCTTGGCACTGGCAGCTCGACACTGTAGCGCTTTGAGCACTGACGATTGTACCCAGCGGTCCACCTCCTGAAAGTCCTGGGTAGTTAGGACTGATGGAGGGAGATGAGGCGTTGCTGGCACATCCTCTGAAGGATCTTGAGGAGGAACGGTGCCCAGCACCGTCGCTGTTGGGGAACGTTTCAGGCTACCAGGGGCATTGGAGGATGGGGCTTCCCGGTGGCTGGTGCTGCTTCGATGGCAGCTGTCGATACCGCTCTGGAACCAGAACCGTGGCGAGATGGTGACCAGTGTCTATGCTTCCTGGATTTCTGGCGCTCAGCCCAGTCTTTCCCCTGTGCAGAGGAAGACAATGATCCTGAGGTTAGGGTGAGGGGAGAGACCACAGAGGATCGATCTACCTCTCCCCGATTCTTAGGGGTACAGGAGAGCGGGATCGCCAGGGGAAGAGAGGGATGGTTCCCAGCGGTCCTTGGGCATGGAGGATACTGAAGCCGAAGTAGAAGGTTTTGGAGAACTGAAGAGCTTCTCCATTTTGTTTAGGTGCGTTCGACATCCTTTGGGGGTCATTTGGTTGCAAAAACGACACCCTTGGATGTTGTGCAAGGCCCCCAGGCAGGGATACACACCTTATGTGGATCCATGGACGGACATGTTCCATGGGCACTGAGGGCACCATCGAAAACCTGACACCATCAAAAAAAAAGGCCAGTGTGCAGTCGATGACAGACGGGCACCACGGTGCGGAAGTGGGGAATCGACCGCAAAGAACGAAGGCAAAAGCCAAGGGTACCCAACGCAGAAAAACTCCAAAAAAGATCGAAAGTGATTTGGAGCTCCACCACTGTGAGGCTACGGCACCGTGGAAAAGAGGAGACTGAAAAGGAACCTCGCATGGATGTGCGGATAGCAACAGGCTGGGCATGCTCAAATCTGCCGGTCAAAGTTTCTAGAAACGAACAATTTTCCATGCTGGGCTCCATCGGATGATGTCACCCACATGTGAGGATTACTATCCTGCTTGTCTTAGGAGAAAACCTCCTCCACTTCAGTTGGTAGGACTTTCTAGTGGAAAGCTTTCTAGAAACCACCAGTGCCAGAGACATCTTCTGAAAGATCGAGCAGCTGCAGAATTAACCTCTCAACATCCAGGCTGAGCGCGACTTGGCCTGAAGGTTGGGATGCTACAGCCTACCCCGACTCTATGAAGTCCCCAGACTGATCGGGGACTTCTCGAAGGCGTGAAAATCAGACCTCTCTTGGCCAATGAGGGGCAATGAGAATCATAGTTCCTCTGTCCTCGCAAAGCTTCAAGAGAGTCTTCACCACTAAGGGAATCTAAGGATATGCATACAGAAGACCTGTGCCCCAATGGCGGGCAAGGACATCTGAGGCTGGTTTGCTGTCTGTCCTGTGCAAGAAGCTTAACTGAGGTGCCTTCCTGTTGCAGGGGGACATGAACAGATCTTCATTCAGGCTCCCCCAGAGGCGGAATATTCGATTTGCTGCCTCCTAGTACAGAGGCTTGACTCAGCCTGCCCGCTACCACATTCTCTGTCCCATCCAGGTACATGGCCCTGAGCACCATCCCATGGGTCAGGGCCACAACCAGATGTGGACCACTTCCTGACACAGGATGTACGATCCCAAGCCTTTCTGCTTGTTGACATACCACATTACTACTTGGTTGACGGTCTGGATCAGGACAACTTTGTTGGACAGCCGATCTCTGAAAGCCCATAGTGTGTACCTGATCACCCGGAGTTGGAAATTAAGGAAAGGATGCTTGGAGGGTTAACCTGCATGGAGTGGCAGCTAGTACCCCTAACAGAAAGCGTAGGGGTTACTATCTTTAAACAATTAGCTTATGTTGTTTTGACGCAACTTCAGCATCACTCACCGCTTTGGCAGGGAGGGAATTGGATTCAGATGACAGGCAATGCTGTACCCTGACTTTTACAGTCTGGGATATTGATATGCAGTCATTAGGGAAAAAGTGCAGGACTGCTTCTATAGTCAAGTCCAAAAGCAAGGCACATTCAAGCTGCATTGTATGAATTATCTAAGGCTGCTCATCCTATAAAAATGTTGCTATTAGTAATTTTGTTATGGGTTGGATGGTTGCTTGGTTTCGATTAATATTACTGCCTTTAACGCAAGACTTGGGGGTAATCTGCACAGAGTGGCAATTATTACCAAAAGAAATTTGCTGGGTAGACTGGATGGACTATTTGGTCTCTTTCCGCTATCATTACTATATTTGTCTGAACAATTGGCTGGTCATGAGCCTATCTCAGGCAGGAGCTGAGGAATCAATGTACATGACCATCCAAGTGGTTGAAGGTACTAGGTTTCATTGTTAATTACCCCAAGTCTCATCTTGGCCTGATACCTGAATTGGGGTTTATTGGAGCTCTGCTAGAAAACTCAGGCAATAGCCTTTTGTCCTCAGTAGAGGGCTACCTCATTTATGGCTATGGTAGAAAAGATTCAAATGAGTCAGCAGAGAAGATCCCAATGGACCTTGAGGTTTCTCTGGCTACAGGCCAATCAAGAACTTCAGGACAACATCCAGATCACTCAGCTGCTCCCTGTCCTCCTGGCAGGGCCATTCTAATCTGGTCAGAGGAATCCCCTTTCAAATTTCTCCAATCCAAATTGTCCTTTCAATGGATGCGTTCAGTCTGGGGTGGGGAGCTCTTGTAGGTGGGCTCTCCGCTCAAGGCTTGTAGTGTGCCCAGCAAATGTTGCATAAAATAAACTTCTATGGATGATTCAGTATGCTCCTGAAGGAGTTCAGAAATCAGCTATCCAACAAAGGTATCCTTGTCCACATGGATAAATCAGGTGGTGATGTGTATATGAACTAGCAGGGAGGTATGGGTTTGTACTTTCTATGTCAGGAGGCTGCCAGCTGTGGGGCTGGGCCATCTCTCAGGGGATGGTTCTCTGTCACTTACCTGGCTGAACTGCAGAGCGTGCTAACTGACAGATACCAAGGATCTTTACTTGATTTTCATCCTTTTTGACTTGTCTGCTGCTTTTGGCACTACTGATCACCACCTAATCTTTGATATTCTGTCCTCACTTGGATTTTGGGATTCTGTCTTGGTTCTCTTCTTACCTCTTTCAATGCACTTTGCATGTCCTCTGGTGGAGCCTTCTCCATTGCTAAGTCAGTTTGCCTTGGGGCTTTGTCCTGGGTTCTCTTCTCTTCATTTTCTGAACTCATTCCCTTGGTGCTCTGATCTCTTCCCATGGGTTTCAGTACCAGCTCTATGCTGACAACTCAAGAGCTGTCTATCCACACCTGAAATGTAATCAAGAATCCAGTCCCAAACCTTAGGCTGCCTGTCTGACATTGCCATCTTAAACATATCATGGCCAAGACAAATTATCCAAACCTAGTTACCTTCTTCCCACTTGCTCTTTTACTGTGGTTAACACTTTCATCCTCTGTCTCCTCAGCCCATAACCTTGGCATTGTCATGACTACTCTCTTCTTTACATATATTCAAAATGCTGTTTAAACATGTTTCTCTAAAAACTTGCCAAAATCTGTCCCTTTCTTTGTGAACATACGACCAAAACCATTGTCCACTCTCTCATCACCTCCTGCTTAAGTTACTGCGACCTGCTCCAAACAGATCTCCCAGTGAACTATCTCTCTCCAATACAATCCTTTCAAAATTCTGTTGAATGATTTATCTTCCTTCAATTCTCAAGTCACTATTGGGCCGATACAGTAAAGTCTGCGGGAGAGCGGACGATCGCCCGCTCTCCTGGTGCGCACACCGGCCACTTGCCGGCACGCGCGATTCAGTATTTAAATTAGGTCCAGCGGTACATCCGGGTAAAAGGAGGTGCTAGGGACACTAGCGCGTCCCTAGCACCTCCTTTTTTTGACAGGAGCGGCGGCTATCAGTGGGTTTGACAGCCGACGCTCAATTTTGCCGGCGTCGGTTCTCGAGCCCGCTGACAGCCACGAGTTCGGAAACCGGACGCCGGCAAAATTGAGCGTCCGGTTTTCGGTCCGACAGCCGCAGGCCAAATTCAAAATTTTTTTTTTAACTTTTTTTTACTCTTCGGGACCTCTGACTTAATATCGCTATGATATTAAGTCGGAGGGTGCACAGAAAAACAGTTTTTACTGCTTTTCTGTGCACTTTCCCGGTGCCGGAAGAAATTAGCGCCGACCTTTGGGTCGGCGCTAATTTCTGAAAGTAAAATGTGCGGCTTGGCTGCACATTTTACTTTCTGTATCCCGCGCGCATACCTAATAGGGCCATCAACATGCATTTGCATGTTGAGGGCACTATTAGGTGCTGCGGATTGGACGCGCGTTTTCCTCCCCTTACTGAATAAGGGGTAAGGGAAAACGCGCGTCCAATAGCAGGCTAACAGTGCGCTCCGTTGGAGCGCACTTTACTGTATCGGCCTGTTTATTGGCTATCTATTTGCTTCCACATACAGTTCAAGATTAGTTTACTCTCCTACAGTGCATTCATTTTGCAGCTCCTCACTATACACTCTGTCTGTACACCCTGCTCTGCTCATCAGGCAAGTAATACTCTTCGGCCTTTCTTCATCTGTAATTTCCAACTCTGCGCATTCCTCCTTGCTGCACTGTATGCCTGTAATAGACTTTCTGAGTTGGTGCGTCATGCACCACCTTTGACTTTATTCAGATTTAGCCTGAAAACCCACTTCTTTGAGGCTGTATTTAAATCTTAACTCAAATTTTTCTACTTATAGCCTAGTTGGTTTTATCCATTTTCTTAATATATGAATTCCCAAAATCTGTCTTGTTCTATATGTTTTTCTTGATTAGATTGTGAACTGTAGAGCATGAGCTCTTGTGTATTTGTATAATATTGTGTATGCTGAGTAATGCTATAGAGATAATTAGTATTAAGTGTAAAAAGTATTTAAAAAAAAGATTGCTGTGCACACATTTTTAATAAAATCACGCAAGCATGTTTTGAGGTTTTTATCCAACCCGCAGGTAGCAACACAAGCTCCTATTTGAGAGTTTAATAGACATCAGTATAACCATTTCCTGAATAGCATCAGGTTTTTCAGATGTTGCAGTGAAGTATGTTACATATATTACAAGGGCTAAGATAACTTTTGTACATATCTTTAAAATGGGTACTTGAGTTTAAATGCTTGATGTTCTCTAATCCTAACATTTTGAATATTTTTTTATTTTATAGTGCGACGAAAAAACAATGAATGCGTATTAACTTCCGTGACTGTCTTTCTGGAGCAATATGCTAGGGACTGACATTTTGGATTCTATATATGACTGAAGTTTGCTTGGAAAGAGTTCAAGCTGCTTCTGTCTTCAAATCATATAGCTTCTGAATCCATATTGATTGTTGGGGATATTCAGCTATTTGAGAGGCAGGATCTTAGATAGCTCTTCCCCAGATAATATTTTAGTATCTTTGTGACAGTATTTACAGTGCTATATAGACAGGAGCCAAATACAGGATATTTACTATCTGTATGATTTGAGTTTTTACCTAACTATGGCTTAGATTTATCAAACTGCACTAAATATTGCATGCCATAGGAAAAGGGGCGTGTTTTATGGTAATAGCCTATTTATCACAATGTGCATTCTTAGCGCTTCGCATAGGTATTACCTCAAAGTGTGTTAACTTTTCACACTTTGCGGTAATACCTACATAATTGCATTTTCCTACCTGCAAAGTACTCATTTCACCACTGGGGGGGGGAGAGAGAGAGAGTGCGCGCGCCTCTGGGGGGTTGGACTCTCAACCTGGGTAACATCAACATGGTTGAGAGAACATTGTACAAATCTCATAATTGTGTGTGTTTCCTCACTCCGAAGGACATCAAATCTTCACAAGAGTGCACTGTTCTGTTTGTATGTCTCACTCTGCATGTAAAAGTGGCCTCTAACCCCTACACTACTACTTTAATCTCACCTTGAGTATCTAGGTGGGCCTCCTATAGTAGCATAAATAGCTGCTTACTATGGTGCCCCCCCCCCCCTGAAAAAAATCGCAAATTGCATTATGAGCATATCGCACAGCTTAAAGCAACTGAAAAAGGTGTCGTTATTTTCAGCGTTAAAACTGTGTGATGTGCATTATGGCTTTGCAAAGTGCGAAGCCAGCCCACTTTTACAGGGCTGTAAACAGGTCTGGTTTTCAGTATAACCAAAATATGTAAATCAATTAGGCGTTATTTCCAAAGAGGTGGTGAATATCCAGACCTGCTTTCATTTCTCAAGGATTGGAATTGCCTATCCCTCACCTTTCAAGTACTTGTATATTAAAGTAACATTTCTTTTTTTTTTCTTATAGATATTTCAAGGTTTTCCTTACTGGAAGGTAAGTGTGGATTTTTTTTTTCTTTTATAGTTTTCATCTTTATAGTACTTTGCGGGTATATAGTAATTTGTTGTAATTAAAATGAATCTACAAACTCTTCTATTAGTGCAGGGGTGGCTACCTCTGGTCTTCAAGAGCCACAAACAGGCCAGGTTTTTGGGATAGCCTCAAATAATATGCATGAGATTTGCATGCACTGCCTCTATCTCATGCATATTCATTTTGGATATCCTGAAAACTTGACCTGTTTATGGCTCTTGGACCGGAGTTGGCCACCCCTTCTAATGCCTTCTAATGCATTTGCTTTTTGTTATACAGATGCTGAAGTGGTGTGTTATGAAATGATTATAGTGAGTGTGCCAATGCAGTATACTTGTTGACTCAGTTATGCAAAAATAATAGCAATCAAAGCCAGGCTAACTAGCATGGTTTGAGTTTTTTAGTGTAGAAGTCCCCACAATGCTGACATACTGAGCTGTGAAGGAAACCTAAATTTGATCTGGTGATGTAGCAAGTTGGACAAGTCCAAGTCTAATTGATAGTTGACAGTACATTAATATTCTTCAGCTAGTGTAGACCTGCTTTAAAGAAAAATTGAGGCTGGAATTTTATTTTAATGAACAGCATTGTATTAAAAATGACGAGGCAGGTGGCACCTTATAGACTACTACCGTAGAAATCTCGTCAAACCCAGGCTAGTTAGCCTGGCCTTGATTGCTGTCTTAGTTTCACATAACTGAGTCAACAAGTATACTAGAGTGGCAAACCTGCTATAATCATTTCATAACACACCACTTCAGCATCTATTATCACAAAAAACAATAAACTGGTTATTCTGTAAGGTGCCACTGCTTCTTGTCATTTTTACTCCACTAGACTAACACTGCTACACCTCTGAAGACATGAACTGCATTGGATTAAAAGTACTAGTAGCGCAAAAGCATTCCTAAACTGTAAGTTAAAAGGACTTAATTAGACCAGAGACACAAAGGGATCATCAAAAACATTGCATCCTAATTCCAATTTAAGGTGACACTAAGATCTGCAACAGAGTGGACACCCCTGAAAGAGTAAAGAGAATGAGAAGTGATCTAAGGAAACTTGGAGAGTAGTTGAAGGCTTGGCAGCTAAGATTCAATGCCAAAAAGTATAGAGCTATGCAATTGGGGTGCAGAAATCTAAAGGTGTTCTATGTGATAAGAGGTGAGAGTCTGAGGAGAATGGACCGAGAGAGATCTTGGGGTGATTGTATTTGATGATAGAGAAGCAGTGTGACATGAAGATGACTAGAGCCAGATGGATGCTAGGTATAACTAGCAGGAAAAAGGTGATCATGCTCTTGTACAAGACATTTTTTAGGTCATCTGGATTACCATGTTTAGTTCTGGAAGAGAACAGAAGCAGTCCAAAGAGAGGCAACCAAAATGGTGTGCAGTCTACACCAGAAGATTTGAGAGGATACTTGAGGACCTAATTATATATACCCTAAAGGAGAGGAAATATATTTTTAAATATCTGTAAGGTATTAAATACACAAAATACAAATATTTTCCAATGGAAAAAAAGCTGTAGAACTAGGGGTCATAACAAATTCTAGGATGCTAAGACTCAGGAACCAGGTTAAGAAATATTTTTTTCCTGAAAGGATGTTGGATGCCTGGGATACCATCCTACTACTACTTAATATTTTTATAGCACTACACAACATTTGCAGCACTGTACAAATGCAAAAAAGATAGTCCCTGCTCAATAGAGCTTACAATCTAATAAGACAAACATACAGGATAAGAGACTTGGGGCATTTCATAAAGTAAGACAATGGTTAAAGAAAAAAAAGTTAATGAGACTAAAAACAATCAGGCCTAAGAGGAGGAGATAATAAAGGCACAAATAGTGATGGAACTAAAAAGGCTTGGGATAAAAAGGATTCTTCCTGGCAAGAGGATAGAAATGAAGCACACGAGTAAGATGGTAACTTTTTTTTTTCTGAATCTGGGTAACCTGCATGGAGAGGCAATTAGAACCCTGAAAACCTTGCAGGGCAGATTAGCTTGATCATTTGGTCTTCATCTGCTGTCATTTACTGTTACTTAGTGTAAAACATAAAATACATTTTATAACTTACTTATATTCTGCCTTTTGTGACATTTCAAAGTGGATTACATTCAGGTACTGTATTTATTTATTTATTTATTTAGTGTTTTTTTTTTTTATACCGGCATTCATGATAGCCATCACATCATGCCAGTTTACATTAAACAAGGGGTGAGTAAAATTAGAAAATACAATGAAACTTTGACAATTGCGAAGCAGGAAATGTTGCAGTTACACTGAAACAGGGATGTACACAACTGGGAGTTGAAGAAGAAAATAGGCGATGGGAATTTTAACAAAAAGAGCACTTATTTGTAATTGTAATTTTTTACAGTGTAATGTTAAAGTCTGATAGTGAATTGATGGTGGGTTAGTTGGGGTCTGGAAAGGCTTTCTTAAATAACCATGTTTTGAGCCTTTTCCTGAAAGTTAGGCAGGGTTCCTGTCGCAGGTCTGATGGGATGGAGTTCCATAGTGGTGGTCCTGCTGTGGAAAAGGCTCTGTCTCTGAGGGATTTGTGTTGAAAGGTTTTGGAGTGTGGTACATGAAGTGATTCTCTGTAGGACTCTCTGATGGGTCTAGAGGACCCATATATTTCCCTATTCCCACAGGGCTTAAAATTTGTTAGTACCTGAAGCAATGGAAGGTGAAGTGACTTGGCCCAAGGTCACAAGGAGTGTCAGCAGGATTTGAGTTCTAGCTTCCTTGCTTTGCAACTTGGTGCGCTAAACACTAGGCTGCTACTACACTCCATTATAGCTTCATGGTCACATTGATGTGAACATTGCACATGCTTAAACACTCCTGATACAAAAAAATAGGGGTTTATTGGATAAAATGATGATGATGGTTTAGTTCAGAATTCCTCTGCCATTGGCTCCTCTTATTCCCAGTTTGAGTACCCCTGTTTTATTGTAACTATTTGTTTATTCTTGGTTATGTTAATGTTATTTCCCTATGTTCCATGTAAACCGATATGATATGATCTGTATCATGAATGTCTGTATATAAAAGCACCAAATAAATAAATAAAAACTTGAAAAATCACCGCTGTAGTGTGCCTGTGGCCATCATGGCCTCAGTAATAGTTGCTGCTATCTGAAGGGAGCCAGAGCGCCGCCAGTGCAGAAGGGAAGATGTTGCCTGCTGTTGCCATCAAAAGCAGTGCGGACACATCAGAATTGGAAGCACGCCAGCGGAGCCTTAGAAAAGGGAGTAGCAGCAGGGCTTGGGAAGATGAGGAGCTGAACTGTTGTGCTGCCCCACCAGAAGTGGCAGCATCGCTGGCAGGGCCTAGGAAAAGGAGGTGATGCATCGAATGCCCTGCAGGAAAGAACACATGGACACAGCAGGGTTGGTCCCTGCGGCCAAAGTAGTAGTCCTGTCTACCATGGGGAGTGCTGAATTAGACTATTGCTGCATTGAGTGAATGACAGAAGGGGGTGAGAATGGGGATGTGAGAGAGAATCTGCATAACTGTGTGTGTAAGAGTGCACGAGTGTGGTGGGGGGAGGGAAGAGTAAACAAGCCTCTGTGAATGATAAAAGTGAGTGTGTACGAGAGCACATATATATATGCATATGAGCACGCGTGTTGGGGGGTGGGGGGGGTGGTACGAGAGAGAAAAGAAAGTCTATGCAAAACAGTTCCCTTCACCACAGCCTGCTAATCCATGACAATCTCAGGGCATCTAGAAATCAAAAGTTCCCAGGTATGGAGAGTGGGTTTTTTAAAATTTTTTTAAATCCTTGTTAGTTTTATTTATTAGGTGTTTGTGTCTGTCTTGAAATATTTTATTGGTGGTTGGAAATTTTTTTTTTCTTTTTTGTTTTTGGATATTTATTTATTTATTTATTTGAAGCTTTTATATACCGAGGTTTAGCACATGCCTTCACCCCGGTTTACATTGAAACGAAACAATGATACATAGAACAATTTGAGAATCAAAAGTATATGCAAATAGCATATGGATTAGGTTGTAACAGGAAATAACTAAAAATAACTTAAGTCAAATAACGAAAATGAAAATAGAAACGAAAAACGAGGAAGGTATATACAAACTCGTGCTCTGAATACAAGAAAGTATGAATGGGAAAAGAAGGAAAAAAGGGGGGATGGGGTAGGCAATGGAAGGAGGAAGAGGGGTATTCTATGCCATAGCTGTTTTTAATTATTCTTTTTATTGGTATGGCTTTACTATTGATGACACTTCTTGGTTTTGTTTTATGAGGAATGGTAATGTATGTTTTTCCTTTGTTGCTCTGCATACAGAATTTAGCGCTTAGTTTCCAGTTCAGTTTTTGTCTGCACATTTCTAGTTATATTTTATGGTCTCTTCATTCTGTATTTGAGAGTCTGGATTTTGTATGTGTAACTGAAGTGAGGTATTCAATTGTGTGTAGTTTCTATGTGCTTAATGTTATAGGGCTTTATATTTGCAAAAAATTGTGCCTTGTCAGGGGCAGATTTGAAATTGAAACCTGAAAGAGCCATTTTGCCTGCTTTCTAGGGCAAGAATTAAAATAAAGAACAGCCAGTCTCCTTAGCCAGTATTTATTTCCCTCCCTACCTGCTCCTCTACTCACTCACCCCTGGCTTTACTTTCGTAAATACTCTTCCCTGGTCTCCTAGTTAATTAGTTTCAATTATCTCATCCACAATTACTTAGTAGTTCCTTACAGCCTAGATATAACTTATACTGTCATATTGTTTGTTAATTTGGTTTGCATATTCTGCCTATTAATTTTTACTGGATAACATACTTTTAGTTCAAATACCTATTAAAAATCCTTGCTAGGGACTTAACCATACCTTACCTTATCTTTAGGATTTTAATTACCGTATTTTTCGCTCCATAAGACGCACCTGACCATAAGACGCACCTAGGATTCAGATGGGGAAAATAAAAAAAAAAAAAAAATTGTTCTAAACCGGCTCTGCGTCTGGGCGTCTTATGGAGCAAATTAGGGGAGTGCATAGCTTTTTTTTTTTTCTCCCCATTTTGTTTTCGGGTCTGGGGAGGGCCATTTCGGTCCACTCCCCAGATCAGAAAACTTTTCTTTCTCTGGGAACCCCTCCCCCCCAAAAAAACCCCCATCCCAACCCTTTAAATTAACAACCCCCACCCTCCTGACCCCCCAAGACCTGCCAACTTAATTTCCTACAACCCCCCACCCTCCTGACCCCCCCAAGACCTGCCGACTTAATTTCCTACAACCCCCCACCCTCCTGACCCCCCCAAGACCTGCCGACTTAATTTCCTACAACCCTCCACCCTCCTGACCTGCCGACTTAATTTCCTACAACCCCCCACCCTCCTGACCCCCCCAAGACCTGCCAAACGTCCCTGGTGGTCCAGCGGGGGTCCAGGAGCGGTGTCCTGGGCTTGGGCCGTCGGCTGCCAGTAATCAAAATGGCGCCGACAGCCCTTTGCCCTCACTATGTCACTGAGACCGACCAATAGCAGCGGTCGGTCCCAGTGACATAGTGAGGGCAAAGGGTCGTCGGCGCCATTTTGTTTACTGGCAGCCGACAGCTCACGCCCAGGAGATCGTTCCCGGACCGCTCCTGGACCCCCGCTGGACCACCAGGGACGTTTGGCAGGTCTGGGGGGGGTCAGGAGGGTCGGGGGTTGTAGGAAATTAAGTCGGCAGGTCTTGGGGGAGTTGAGGGGGGGGGTTTGTTAGATTTTTGTTTGGTTTTTTTTTTAATATTCGCTCCATAAGACGCACATTCATTTTCCCCCCACTTTTGGGGGAAAAAAAGTGCGTCTTATGGAGCGAAAAATACGGTAATCAGAGAGAGTGGCTTTAATTCAATGCAACAATTGTGCTGCTTATGTCCCAAGGCCTATCCTTTGGAGAACCAAGGGCTGTCCCTTTTGCCTTCAGCTATCTAAAATTAAAATGAAGCTGATCCATCTAAGGGAGCAATTGGCCAGGATTCAATTAACCTCCCCTTCCTTGAAACATCAATCTGTCACCCACAGTGGTTACGGAATCCCAGGAAAAAATTTTACAGTGGGCTCAGGTAGAACTAGACATGTGACAATCAGGCACCTACCTTCCCTAAGTTTACAACAACCTGTACTTCAACCCCCACTCCCCCAGAGTTATCAGACATCCATGATTCAAAAACCCAGAATCAATTGGATAACAGTAGGTTCTGGCAGAATAAGACCTGTGACGGACATGCAAAGTGAAAATAACATAATCAGCTAAAAGAAAAAAACAGAAAAGGTTCCTAGCAAGTGCAACATAGCAAGGGAGAAAAATTGGAAAGCAAGGACTACAAATGCTCACAGTTTGGGCAATAAAATATCAGACCTGCAGGCCTTAATGATGGAGGCAGTCTTGGATGTTGTTGCTGTCACGGAGACATGGTTCACGGATTCCCATGACTGGGATACGGCCATACCGGGCTATAACTTAAGGAATGACAGAAAGAAAGGACAAAAAGGGGGAGGAGTAGCATTCCATGTCAAAAATTAATATCCAAGCAACTGAACTGCAAGGAAAGTGGGGTAGAGAAGCATTATGGGCCATCCTAAAAAAAGATGACGGTACATCCATTTTTACTGGAGTGGTGTACAGGCCTCCTACTCAAATGGAAGAACTAGACAGAGATCTGATCAAAGACATAATAAAGATGGGAAAGAAGGGGGAAGTGTTGATTGTTGGTGACTTTAATCTGCCAGACGTGTACTGGAGAATCCCTTCTGCAGAATCTAGCAGAAGTAGAGAGATAGTGGATGCCCTGCAAGGGGCTCTGTTCAAACAAATGGTAATGGAACCCACGAGGGAGGGAGTTTTACTTGACCTAGTGCTCACTAACAGGGATAATGTATCTAATGTCTGGGTGTGTGCCCACCTTGGCACCAGTGATCATCAAACAGTATGGTTTGATATTGCAAATAGGATCCAGGGGGAAGTGTCACAAAGACCCGAGTTTTGAACTTCAAAAAAACAGACTTTGTCAAAATGGGGAAATATCTGGAGGCTGAACTTGAAGACTGGGAAAAAATGGGAGAGGTCGAACAACAGTGGGCCAAATTAAAAGGAGCAATTACAAAAGCAACAAAAGTAAGAAAAATAAGAATCCAGTCTGGATCACAAAGGAGATGGCTGATGTAATAAAAGCAGCTTTTAAGAAATATAATGAATCCCAAAAAATGGAACACAGGGAGGATTATCTGGCAAAACTGAGAGATGAAAAAAGTAATCAAGAAAGCAAAAAGTCAGGCAGAGGAAAGGATTGCCAAGGAGATAAAGCGAGGTGACAAAACATTTTTCAGATATATCAGAGAAAGGTACATAGTGGTATAGTGAAATTGAAAGGGGATAAGGATCAATGGGTGGAGAGTGATGAATTAGCAGAAATATTAAACAAATACTTCAGTTCAGTGTTCACAAAAGAAGACCCTGGAGAAGGACAGTCACTTGTTATCAAGACTGTAGATGGGGGTGGTGTAGATGAAACTCCATTGACGGAAGATAATGTATGGGAAGAGCTAAGAAAACTGAAAGTGGACAAAGCCATGGGGCCTGATGAGGTTCACTCCAGAATACTGAGGAAATTCAGGGATGTGCTGGCGGGTCCAATGTCTGACCTGTTCAGTAGATCTTTGGAAAAGGGTGTAGTGCCTAGTGACTGGAGAAGAGCGTGGTGGTCCCACTTCATAAGAGTGGGAGCAGAGAAGAGGCTGGAAAATACAGGCCGGTTAGCATCACCTCGGTGGTGGGAAAATTAATGGAGAGACTGCTGAAGGAAAGGATAGTGAACTATCTACAATCT
Organism: Rhinatrema bivittatum; assembly: GCF_901001135.1. Lineage (NCBI taxonomy): Eukaryota > Metazoa > Chordata > Amphibia > Gymnophiona > Rhinatrematidae > Rhinatrema > Rhinatrema bivittatum. Next base: position 794,970,940 of record NC_042616.1, on the reverse strand, counting down.
GGTGGGTTGCTTGATCAGAAGCAGCATGGATTCACCTGGCAATTACCCAAACACTAAGAAGATCCCATGCTACTGATGCAATTAATAGCAGTGGCTATTCCCTAAGTCAACTTGATTAATAGCAGTTAATGGACTTCTCCAAGAACTTATCCAAACCTTTTTTGAACCCAGATACACTAATTGCTCTAACCACATCTGGCAACAAATTCCAGAGCTTTACTGTGCATTGAGTGAAATAATTTTCTCCAATTAGTCTTAAATGTGCTACTTGCTAACTTCATGGAATGCCCTCTAGTCCTTCTATTAATCGAAAGTGTAAATAACTGAGTCACATCTACTCATTCAAGACCTCTCATGATCTTAAAGACCTCTATCAAATACCCCCTCAGCCGTCTCTTCTCCAAGCTGAACAGCCCTAACCTCTTCAGCCTTTCCTCATAGGGGAGCTGTTCCATCCCCTTTATCATTTTGGTTGCCCTTATCTGTACCTTCTCCATCGCAACTATATCTTTTTTGAGATGTGGTGACCAGAATTGTACACAGTATTCAAGGTGCAGTCTCACCATGGAGCGATATAGAGGCATTATGAAATTTTCCGTTTTATTAACCATTCCCTTCCTAATCATTCCTAACATTGTTTGCTTTTTTGACTGCTGCAGCACACTGAGCCGACTATTTTAAAGTATTATCCACTGTGATGCCTAGATCTTTTTCCTGGGTGGTAGCTCCTAATATGGAACCTAACATCGTGTAACTACAGCAAGGGTTATTTTTCCCTATATGCAACACCTTGCACTTGTCCACATTAAATTTCATTTGCCATTTGGATGCCCAATCTTCCAGTCTTGCAAGGTCCTCCTGTAATGTATCACAATCCGCTTGTGATTTAACTACTCTGAATAATTTTGTATCATCCGCAAATTTGATAACCTCACTCGTCGTATTCCTTTCCAGATCATTTATATATATATATATATATATATTTTGAAAAGCACCGGTCCAAGTACAGATCCCTGAGGCACTCCACTGTTTACCCTTTTCCAGTGAGAAAATTGACCATATAATCCTACTCTCTGTTTCCTGTCTTTTAACCAGTATGTAATCCACGAAAGGACATCGCCTCCTATCCCATGACTTTTTAGTTTTTATAGAAGCCTCTCATGAGGGACTTTGTCAAACACCTTCTGAAAATCCAAATACTCTACATCTACTGGTTCACCTTTATCCACATGTTTTTTTACCCCTTGGGTAAATCCCATGTTGACTGTGTTCCATTAAACCATGTCTTTCTATATGCTCTACGATTTTGATCTTGAGAATAGTTTCCACTATTTTTCCCAGCACTGAAGTCTGGCTCACTGGTCTATAGTTACCCGGATCGCCCCTGGAGCCTTTTTTAAATATTGGGGTTATATTGGCCACCCTCCAGTCTTCAGGTATAATGGATGGTTTTAATGATAGGTTAGAAATTTTAACTAATAGATCAGAAATTTCATTTTTGAGTTCCTTCTGTACCCTAGAATGCATACCATCCGGTCCAGGTGACTTGCTACTCTTTAGTTTGTCAGTCTGGCCTACTACATCTTCAGGTTCACAGTGATTTCATTCAGTTCTTCTGACTCATCACCCCTGAAAACCATCTCCGGAACTGGTATCTCCCCAACATCCTCATTAGTAAACACGGAAGCAAAGAATTCATTTAGTCTTTCTGCAATGGCCTTATCTTCCCTAAGAGCCCCTTTAACCCCTCGGTCATCTAATGGTCCAACCGACTCCCTCACAGGTTTCTTGCTTCGGCTATATTTAAAAAAGTGAGTTTTTGCCTCTATGGCAAACTTCATTTCAAATTCTCTCTTCGCCTGTCTTATCAATGTTTTACACTTAACTTGACAGTGCTTATGTTTTAACCTATTTTCTTCAGATGGATCCTTCTTCCAATTTTTGAAGGATGTGTTTTTTTTTGGCCAAAATAGCCTCTTTCACCTCACCCTTTACCATGACTGTAATCGTTTTGACTTCTTTCCACCTTTCTTAATGCGTGGAATACATATGGACTACGCCTCTAGGATTGTATTTTTAAACAATGTCCAAGCCTGTTGAACACTTTTAACCTTTGCAGCTGCACCTTTCAGTTTTTTTCTATTTTCCTCATTTTATCAAAGTTTCCCTTTTGAAAGTTTAGTGTTAGAGCTGCAGATTTACTTTTTGTCCCCCTTCCAGTAATTAGTTTAAATGTGATCATGTTATGATCACTGTTGCCAAGTGGCCCCACCACAGTTACATCTCTCACCAAATCCTGCGTTCCACTAAGAATTAAATCTAAAATAGCTCCCTCTCTTGTTGGTTCCTGAACCAATTGCTCCATGAAGCAATCATTTATTACATCCAGGAACTTTGTCTCTAGCAAGTCCTGATGTTACATTTACCCAGTCAATATTGGGGTAAGTGAAATCTCCCATTATTATTGCACTGCCAAATTGGTTTGCTTCCCTGATTTCTCTTAGCATTTCATCATCCGACTGACCATTTTGTCCAGGTGGATGGTAGTATACTCCTATCACTATACTGTTACCCAACACACATGACATTTCTACCCATATAGATTCTACTGAGCATTTAGTCTCTTGTATGATCTTTATCCTGTTGGACTCCATACCCTCCCGGACATTTAAGTGCCACACCCCCACCAAGTTGATCCTCCCTATCATTGCGATATAATTTGTACCCTGATATAGCATTGTCCCATTGGTTATCCTCCTTCCACCAAGTCTCTGTGATGCCAATTATGTCAGTCTCATCATTTGTTGCTATACACTCTAACTCTCCCATCTTACTTCTTAGACTTCTGGCATTGGCATACAGACATTTCAAAGTGTGTTTTTTGTTTGTTTTAACAACCTGCTTTACAGTTGTTTGGGATAATTCGGAAATCATTAGCTTCGGTGATTTTTTACATATAGGCATATGGACTATGTTTGCTTTTAATGGAACCTCTCTGTTGGGATGCCCTAACTCTCCTGTTTCATTAGTATCCTTCAAGGATACATTTCTCCAAACCATGCACTGCTGAGTGACTGTCGGCTTTCCCCCTAGTTTAAAAGCTGCTCTTTTAGTAAAGCTTTTGAAACAGTCCCATATAGAAGACTCATCAACAAAATGAGAAGCTTGAGAGTCAGCTCCAAGGTGTGTTGGCGTGGATTACAAACTGGTTGATGGATAGAAGACAAAGGGTGATGGTAAATGGAACCTACTCTGAAGAGAGAATGCTAGTGGAGTGCCACAGGGATAGATGTTGGGACCAGTTCTGTTCAACATCTTCGTGAGCGACATTACGGAAGGGATAGAAGGTACAGTTTGTCTATTTGTGGATGAAACTAAGATCTAGAACAGAGTGGACACGCTTGAAGGAGTACAGAGAATGAGATGGGATTTAAGGGAGCTGGAAGAGTGGTCGAAGATATGGCAGCTGGGATTCAATGCCAGGAAATGGAAAATCATGCATCTGGGGTGTCGTAATCCAAAAGAACTATGTGTTGGGGGGTGAAGGGCTGATGTGCATGGAGCAGGAGAGAGACCTTGGGGTGATAGTGTCAAACAACCTGAAGTCAACGAAGCAGTGTGACGTGGCAATAGGCAAAGCCAGAAGAATGCTGGGCTGCATAGAGACAGGAATATCTAGTAAGAAAAGGGACGTGATAAACCCCTTGTACAAGTCCCTGGTGAGGCCTAACCTGGAGTTCTGTGTTCAATTCTGGAGACCGTATCTCAAAGGAGATAGACAGGATGGAGGCGGTCCAGAGAAGGGCGACCAAAATGGTGGGTGGTCTCCATCGAATGACTTATGAGGAGAGGTTGAAGAACCTGAATATGTATACCCTGGAGGAGCGGGGGTGATATGGTACAGGCCTTCAAATACTTGAAAGGTTTTAATGGTCCATGGTCATCAACAAACCTTTTCCATTGGAAACCATTTAGTAGAACTAGGAGTCACGATTTGAAACTCCAGGGAGGTAGACTTAAAACCAATGTCAGGAAATATTTCTTCACTGAGGAAGTGGTGAAGACTAAAACTGTGAAGGATTTCAAAGGGGCATGGGATAAACACTGTGGATCCCTAAAAGGCTAGAGGATGGGAATAAATAAAAAAGCTTAACCGGCACGGAGCGGCAGTTACTACCTTGAGAAGCTTGCTGGGCAGACTAGATGGGACCATTTTGGTCTCTTTCTGCTGTCATTACTATGTTACTATGTAGGAATCTATACAGGTTGGCTTGTTCTGTTTTCCTAATAGGGGTGAGTGTATTGGTGTAATACTTGCAGTTTGCATTTTCATAGGTAGGGTTGTTGCTCTTTGAGTGCTGGCAGTTAGTGCTGTTATGATACAGAAGTTTATTTCAGTTCTGGTACTACTGCTTTTTAATATATTTATAAATGACCTGAAAATGAGGACGAGTGAGGTGAAGAGATTTGCTGATGCCACCAAATTATTCAGAGTTAAATCACAAAAGAATTGTGAAAAATTGCAAGAGGACGTTACAAAACTGGGAGACTGGGCATGCAGATAGCTAATGAAATTTAATGTGGACAAGTGCAAAGTGATGCAGTTAGGGAAGCGTAACCCAAAATATAGCTATTCAGTACAAGGTTCAACATTAGGAATCTCTATTCAGGAAAAGAATCTACGTGTCATTGTTAATATGATGGAATCTTCTGCTCAGTGTGCAGCAGCAGCCAAAAAAGCAGATCTTACATACTAATCCTTAGTATTCTCAGTGGAGACTAAAAGCAAGTTTGCTTACCGTAAACGGTGTTTCCGTAGATAACAGGATGAATTAGCCATGCTGTCATGGGAACTGTCCGTCAGGCCCGGGAGGCGGAGCTTCTAAAGCGATGTCAGAGCTTTGCTCTGAGGCTGCGCGTGGTTTCCCGCGCTGGAAAACGACTCTCCTCAGTCTGTGATAAAGCAAGTGTGGTCGTGTAGTCCAGTCGACTGACAGGGAGGTGGGCGGGTCAGCATGGCTAATTCATCCTGCTATCTACGGAAACACCGTTTACGGTAAGCAAACTTGCTTTTTCCTGTCGATAGCAGGGCTGAATTAGCCATGCTGTCATGGGAGTCCTAAGCTCCCCATTACGCTATATTGAAATTAGTGTCTCTTACAGAGCGTGATGTCCTCATGTTTCTGTCGACTTTGTTGCCCTTTTTGCAAATGTCTGCAGGAGGGAGCGCCCCAGTCGGGCGTCATCTGTTGTCTGTTGATCTAAACAGTAATGGGCTGTGAAAGTGTGGAGAGACGCCCAAGTGGCCGCTTTACAAATGTCTATGAGAGGTACTTGTGTAAGATGGGCCAAAGATGTTGCCATTGCCCGAGTCTGATGTGCCGTGGGGCGCGTAGGCAAGGGGGGTCTCCACTGTGCATGACAAAATTGAATACACTGTGCGATCCAGCTAGCGATAGTCCGTTTCGCCACTGGACGGCCTGGTGCATTTGGGTTAAATGAGAGAAAGTGTTGCGATGGACGAGCGGGTAGTTGCGTCCTCTTTGTATAGAGTTCTAGCGCTCATTTACAGTCCAACGTGTGGAGTAGTTTTTCATGCTCTGAAGTATGCGGTTCTGGATAGAATGTGGGTAGTTCTCTGGATTGATTGAGATGAAAAGGAGACACTATTTTTGGAAGAAAGGAGGGGTGCGGTCGCAACACTACCTTGTGGTGGTAGAATTGGAGATATGGAGCGTAGTGAACCAGTGCTTGTAATTCACTGACATGACGAGCCGACGTGATGGCAGTTAAGAAGACCACTTTCCATGTGAGGTACTTTGCATGTGCTGTATCCAAGGGCTCAAATGGCGATTGCATGAGTTGTTCCAGAACTAAGTTTAAATTCCAAGGAACTGGAGGATTCGAGACCGGGGGGCGAAGGTGGTTGAGGCCCCGTAGGAAACATGACACCATTGGGTGTAGGGAGATTGGTTGACCTTCAAATAATCTGTGGGAGGCTGCAATTGCACTGAGGTGGACTCGTACTGAAGTAGTATCTAGGCCAGATTGGTAAAGAGTATGGTGGTAATTGAGGAGCCGCGTCGGAGGGCAGGACAATGGGTCAAGATGCTCTGTGGCACACCATAAAGCGTATCCCTGCCATTTAAATTGATAATTGCGGCGTGTAGATGGTTTACGTGCCGCTAAAATCACTTCTTGCATGGTCAGGGAGATTCCTTGTTCCGATAAAAGGACCCGTTCAGTCTCTAAGCTGTGAGATGTAACGAGGTATGGAGGGGGTGAAGTAAGGCCCCGTGATCTTGCGAGAGAAGGTCCACCCGGGTTGGGAGGTGGAACGGCGGTTCCGTGGACATCTGTAGAAATACGTGTACCATGGTTGGTGAGGCCACGCTGGTGCTATGAGGATCATTTGCGTTGCGTCCAGCATGCACTTTTGTAGCGTACATGTGATCAGTGGAATTGGGGGGAAAGGCGTACATTAGTGGTTCCGTCCAGTGAAGGAGAAACGCGTCTTGCGCTTGGCGCAGTCGACTGGGCCACACGGAACAGAACCGGGTCACCTTCCGGTTGTGTTCTGTAGCAAACAGGTCGATGATTGGATGTCCCCATCTGGCGAAGATTGAGTCTGCCACCTCTGGGTGAAGCGCCCATTCGTGTGGGTGGAACACCCGGCTGAGCCTGTCCGCTTGAGTGTTGGCGATTCCTGGAATGTATGTGGCTTGGAGATGGATGGAGTGTTGGCAGGCCCAGTTCCAGATGTGGAGGGCCTCGTTGCACAGGGTCCAGGATCCCGCCCCCCCTTGTTTGTTGATATAGAACATGGCCACTTGGTTGTCCGTGTAAACCATGACTCTGTGGCCCTGCAAATAGGGCAGAAACGTGCGGAGTGCGTAACGTGCTGCTCTTAGTTCCAGAAGGTTGATCTGGAAGTTTTGTTCTCGGTGTGACCATAGGCCTTGAGTCCGCCAGTGATCCAGGTGAGCTCCCCAACCTTAGGAGAGGCATCCGTGGTGAGAACTGCGTTGTGTGGGAGGAGGGTGAAAGGCGCTCCTTTCGTTAGAGTACTGTCCTTGAGCCACCAGTCGAGCTGTGCCGCCATGGTGGTGGTAAGTGAAATCTTCCAAGTAAGTGGTTGTGAATGTTGTCTCCATTGACGCTTGAGGTGCCACTGCAGCAAGCGCATATGGAGACGCGTATTGGCGACTGCATGAATGGTCGCTGCCATGTGCCCCAGGGCAACAAGGACTTGTCTGGCCGAGGGAATGTGAGTCATCTGTAAGTTGTGGAAAATGTGGCGCATGGTCTTCTTTCTGTCCTGGGGGAGGAAGACTCTGTTTTTGGTGGTATCCAGTACCGCTCCAATGAACTGGAGTATCTGTGTGGCTTGGAGGTGCGACTTTTGGTAATTGACTCTTAGGCCCAGACTGAGACAATGAATTGTGTCGGAGAGGTTTTGACGGAGAGTGTTGGGGTCGGAGGCCACCAGCAACCAATCGTCTAGGTAGGGGAAAATGATAATCCCCCGTTCTCCGAGGTGTGCCACCACCATTGCCATGCACTTGGTAAACACACTGGGTGCTGTCGAGAGTCCGAATGGGAGTACTTTGTATTGAAAGTGCCGGCTGTTGACCTGAAAAGAAAGGTATTGCCACGAAGAGGGGTGCATTGGAATATGTGTATAGGCATCCTTGAGGTCTATGCTGCACATCCAGGCATTGTGTAGAATGAGGGGTAAGATGGCCTTGAGAGATACCATCTTGAACTTCTCCTTGACTATGAACTTGTTGAGTTCCCGAAGATCCAAGATTGGGCGTAGGTCCCCGGATTTCTTGGGAATGAGGAAATAGGGGGAGTAAAATCCTCTGTTCTGTGAGGAGTGTGAAAGGAGTCGAATTGCTTGTTGTTGGAGCAAGGTCGTTATTTTGCTCTCTAGTTGCCTGGGATTGGATCGAGTTCCTCTGGTTAGCGGGTGCGGTAGAGGTGGGAGGCTGTGGAATGGAATCCGGTATCCCTGACTCGCTATTCCAAGACCCATTGGTTGGAAGTTATGGATGCCCATTGTTGAAGGTGGAATGTAATGCCCCCTGCGACAACCGTTGGTGATGGTGGCCTGAGTACCCCTAAAAAGACTGTGTTGGTTTGGTGGTCGATGACTGTTGTTGGGGCCGTGGCCATTCCCGCCGAGCTTGGTTTTGAGGGTTTGCTTGGTGGGCCGGCGGTTGGTACGGGAGTGGTCGATAGGAGGCATAGGGTCGGAAAGGCCGAAGTTGGAACGGTTGTCTACGATACTGGGGATAAAACCTCCGGCCGGAGGCGTAGTTGTGAGGTGTGGTGAGTGATTGCACCGCTACGGATTGTTCTTTGAGTTGAGCAACCGTTTCTTGTAATTTTTCGCCAAAGAGGTTGTCACCCCGGCAGGGAAGGTTGGCCAGTTTATTATGGATATCTTCACATATAGAACTGGCTCGCAGCCATGCCAGTCTTTGCGCCGCCACCGCGCTGGCCGAAATTCTAGAGGCCGTGTCGAAGCCCTCGTAAACGGTACGAAGTAAGTGTCGAATGGCCTCTTCCAGTATCCTGCACTGGACTGGCGTCCCGGAGTGGTTGATCGTCCTTGAGACGTTGAACACAGGCGAATAGGTATTGCGCCAGATAGAACTGATGATGGTTAATTCGTGCTTCTAGCATTGAACCTTGGTAGGCCTGTTTAGCGAACTCGTCTAAGGTTCGAAGATCCTTCCCTGGTGGTGATGCCGAGTGTAACTTGTTTTTCCTTGCCTTCCCCATAGCTGACTCTACTACTAAGGCTGCATGTGGTAGTTGGGGATTTGTATAATACTGTGACTTTTGCATCTTATACTTTAAGTCAATCTTGCGGGACACAGGCGGTAACGTGAAAGGGGTGTCCCATGATTTTTCCAGGAGTGAATCTAAGACTGCGTGTGGCGGTAAGGCTGTTGGTTCTGCCGGCAGGTCGAAAATTTTTAAGAGGTCCAGCGTGTCTGACCTGGGATCCTGAACCTTCTGTACTGGGAGGTTAAGAGCTTTCCCCATCTTCTCTAAAATCTTCGGGTATGTCAAGTCTTCCGGTGGAGAGTAGGGTTCCGCTGGACCTTCCTCCGGATCTGAAGGGTACCCCGTGGACGAATCCAGTGAGGCCCCTGAAAACTGCGACTACTGTTCAGTAGGTGGGGTATATTGTGGATCCTCCACTGGCGTGGGTTCCCGTGGTTTCTTCGACTAACTGCAGCGGCTGATGTTGCGCAGGGGTCAACGGTTGTTCAGCCGGAAACTGCTGACTCGGCGTCTCTGGGGAAGAGTGAATGGATTGTTGTGGGGAGCCTTGCACACTTGTTGTAGGAGAGGTGGGCATCTGGTAGGATGACTGCATTGCTTCGTAAAATCCAGCCAATGCTAGTGATAGTGTTGTAAAAGTCTTTTGTCTGTGAAGGTGGTTTCCGTTGTTTTCCAATTGGTTGTTGTCTTACCCGTGCGGTGAGAATATCTGAGTCATGCTGGCCACCTGTAGGGTGGGTGCCCTGAGTCTCCGCTGGCATCCTCCGCTTCTTGGTCAAAGGTTCTTGCAAGGAGCTGTGGTCGGATCGGCGGTGTGAGACTAGTGATAAATCCGAGTAGACCGTCCTCTTCCGAGGGCGATAGGGGGATCGACAAGGGTTGACTTCTTAACTGCGTTTCCTGTGCCCGCATGTCATGTCGAGAGTGTAAGGTAGTCGGCCCTGTCCGCTGGTGTGCCTGCGTACCTTGGCCAGGGAAGCTCCTCTATTCTAAATTGGTTTCACGCATCAGGGTAACTGCTGTATGTGTCATTTGTAGGGCAGGTTCGGATCTCGATTGGTCCACTCCTGTAGTACTCTGTTTTTTATGTGTGTATTGGTGTTTTTTTGTTTTCGGGTTTAACAATTTGCGTATTCCGGACACTGTTTTCTTCTGCGTTGCCGGTATCGCGTCGGCGTCGCAGTGTGCGTCGCTCTGTGTGATGACGTTCGTCTGCACATCGTGTCGCGTATGTGCGCTGGCGTCGCTTCGTGCACCGAGCGTCTGCGCCGCTTCATCTTCGTCGATCCGTGCGCCGCGCTGTGCGCCGGCGTTGATCCGTGTGCCGCGTCACCTTGCGGATGCCATGATTGAGATGGCGACTCCGGCGCGTTGTGGCTGTGGTTTCGTAAGGGGTCTCGGTCGCGACCCTTCCGTTCTTCCCTTCTGCGGCGTTTGATGGGCCCGTGGCCTGGTCTGTGCGCCACTGGCTCTGCCGACCCTCCACGTTGTTTCGGTGGGGGCATCGGCACCTTCAGCCCTGGCGAGGATCTGGTATCTGATGGGGGGGGGCATACGAACCCTCCTGAAGCTGTTTTAAGGCTCCCATCCTTTCTGCTCTTATTCTTCTCGCCCTCGGGGACATCCGCCCGCATGAGGGGCTCGCCTGCATATTGTGGTCTGGGCCCAGACATCTATAACAACAAGAGTGGCTGTCCGTGATGGACATTACCTTCCCGCACTGACATGGCTTAAAGCCTGAGGGTCGGGGGCCTTCTTTTTTGCTGCGGTCAGCCATTTTGAGGTTCTTTGTTGTTTTTGTTCTTGTGAAACTGAGGAAGTCTGAAGCTCCGCGTGCGATCCCGCGTGCGGAAAAACAGACTGAGGAGAGTCGTTTTCCAGCACGGGAAATCACGCGCAGCCTCAGAGCAAAGCTCTGACATCGCTTTAGAAGCTCTGTCTCCTGGGCCTGACGGACAGTTCCCATGACAGCATGGCTAATTCAGCCCTGCTATCGACAGGAAAAACAATATATTAATGTCTCTGTATCACTCCATGGTGTGTCCTTCTTGTGTGCTGTTCTGGTCGCCACATCTCAAAAAAAATATAACAATTAGAAAAGATACAGAGAAGGGCTACCAAAATGATAAAGGGGTTGGAACAATTCCTCTGAGGAAAGGCTAATGATGTTAGGACTCTTCAGCTTGGAGAAAATGGCTGAGGGAAGATATGATAGAGATTTGTAAAATGAGTGGAATGGAATGAGTAAACAATCGGTTGTTTACTCTTTCAAAGAGTACAAAGACCAGGGGACAAACAATGAAGTTACTAGGTGATACATTTAAAACTGAGAGGAAATATTTTTTTATTCAATGCATAATTACATAAATACATAATGCATAAATACCCCTTGCGAGGTAGTTCAGCTCTAGGTTGCTTTCAGCAGGGCCCTTTCCTGTGTTTCCAGCCAAGTTATTACTCCTTGTTAAATGTAATTTTCTAATCTTCTAATGCTTTAATGTAAACCGATGTGATATGACCAGTTATGAATGTCTGTATAAAAAAGATCTAATAATAATAATAATAATTATGCTCTGGTATTAGTTGCCAAAAGGATATGGTGAAAGCTATTGTATCTGGGTTTAAAAAAGGTTTGGACAAGTTTCTGGAGGAAATGTCTATAAATGGTGGTCATGGGGAAATCCACTGCTTATTCCTGGGATAAGCAGCTTGGAATCTATCCATCCCTTGGGATCCTGCCAGATACTTTTGTGACCTGGATTGGCTACTATTGGAAAAAGGATACTGGGCTTGATGGACCTTTGGTCTGATCCAGTATGGCAAATCTTATGTTCTTATTGTATTGTAACTGTTTTCTCGTGGCTTTGAGGGCTGGGCCAAATCAAGCCCAAGATGTTAAGAGTTCCAAGTGTCATTTGCTTTTTTGCAGGGTTTTCTGGTTGGCATCACAGCAGTGCATATAAATATAATACTCATATTGTAAATGTTTGCACCTCTTAAGACTGTACTTTGAATATCCTTTTTCATGTAAAATCTGTTATGCATAACTTTTAATTGCGTGTTGGGAGAGCATGGTAGGAGTGAGGCGCAAGGCTGTAAGATTCCCTAGGGTACCTAATACTCTTGCACCAGCCTTAGACATTGCTCTACAAACATTTACTAGAAGCTTTCAACTCGTGGTGTGGTGTCATATGTTGTGTAATGGGTGAGGGTGCAGTTTTTCACTTGGCCATAGGCGCCAAATTGCCTGGCTTGGCTGTGCCGCATCTAGTACTCTTACTCCTTGGAGCTTGTACTTTTAGTTTTTGTGCTCTTTTTCTCTGTGGTGATGACTTGTTCACTGCACAAATTTTCAGCAGTTGATGAGCCTCCATTTTTCTCCTCTCTTCTGCATAGCTGTTCCTAACAGCAAGTATTAGGGCTGATGGTAAGAGGACAGAATGAACGAGGTGGTGGGGTGAAAGTTGGACATGTTGTTCAGGAAAGAGAGTGGTAGGGTTGGATATGTGTGGAAAGAGGACTGGGGCTAGGTGGGTATGTCATAGTATTGTTTCTGAGGGGAATGGGAGTATTTTTTGTTCTGGCAAAATGTTATAGAAATGTATGTATCTAATTCAATTGAACAAGATAGCCAGCAATAGTACCTGTGCTATGAAAAAACAAACAGATAAATGTTATCCTGCTCATGTAGATGTTTCCCCGCTTTGCCTTGTCAGCAATGCTGTTAAATATCTATAACCTCACCTATTTGTAGGCTCTTGGCAGGACTTTTGCTAGATACTGATTATATACACTGATCAGTTTTTCATTCCACTGGGTGCAATATAAGTTGGTGCATCAGAGGTGCTTGCCATTTGTTTATCTGCTATTAAGCAATGGCTTAGTCACAGTAGATTCTGCTTGAATCTCTTAAAAACTGAGATCACTGTGTTGTAGCATTTGTTTGGATAAAATCCCCTCCTTTTTGTACATTGAGAACTTTGAGATTCCAGTTGTCCCATATGCTTGGAAGTACTCAACTCAAATTTGACTTTTCGTCATCAAAGTTGGTGGTTCCTGCTGGTTTTTTTAAGTTGACTACTTCAGGGCTTGAAGCCACTGATGAATGCTTCTGATTTTTGACTATTATTTTTATTTATTTATTTTATTTAAAGCTTTTCTATACCGGCATTCATGATACAATCATATCATGCCGGTTTACATATAACAAGGGGTGCAATAACTTTCTTTTAACCAGTGTCGAGGAAGTAAAAAGTTACAATATAACAAGGTTGTTGAAACTGGGAAGGAAAGAGACAGGGAAAGACAAGAATTATATAATCTTTACAGAGGTAGCTTATTTACATTGTGCCATAATGTCCCTTAATGGGAATTATTTACATTGTGCAGAAGTGTCTCTCAGTTGTGCAGTAAGGTCTCTCCATGGGTATTACCGTAGGTTCTCTCCCTGCCGTAGGATCTCCCCCTGGCTATTAGACTCGGGAAAGGCTTGTTTAAATAGCCAAGTCTTGAGCCTTTTTCTAAAGGTTAATAGGCAAGGTTCAAGTCTAAGATCCGGTGGTAGGGTATTCCAAAGAGCGGGGCCCGCTGTAGACTAGTTGTGCAAGCCTTGATATTGCTGCTTTTGGATTATTGTAACTCAATTGATTTAGGGTTATCTGCACATATTTTATTTAAATCATTTATATTCCACTTAAATTTGGTTTAAAGTGGTTTACAAGCTTGAAAAATTAAAAGCAATTAAAGCAATTGTAACCCTTTCTCTGGATGCTAACTTAACACTGAAGGAGCCATAAACATTTGTACTCCTGGGGCTTGATATCACAGGCTAGCTCCTTGATTCTCTTTCCCCAGGGCTTGAGTCTTTTGTTGGGGGGAGGAAATCTTCTAGAGCCCGGAGTGACGGGTTCCTTTATATTCTTTCACTGGGGGAGGAATACTTTCTTTTCCCCGTGAGTTGTGCAAGTGCCAAATAACTACCAGGGATTCTGATTGTCTCCCCAAATAAATACTTTACTGATGATGAATCAGAATGAGTGTATTGCATAGTTTACAGTTCTTAGCATCACAGATGGTATTTTGCTAGTCTTTCCCCACTATCTGTGCAAGGGTTTATTACCAGGACAGGGGGAGCATTCATCCTCCAAGGCTTGGATAAGTAAAGATCTCAGGTGGGCAGGGTATCCTTGTATGAGCAGGAAAATCCCTCCATTGCTGGTAAAAGGGACAAAATAATCTCAGTACAAAGTCCAGACTCATTTCTTCCCAGGGTGTGAAGAGACTGATTTGGGTGTACTCAATAGGTTTCAACTTGGTCTTACTCTCAGTTCAGCTCTCACACTCTTGATCTTTTTCCTCTAATCCCATGATGGAAGAAATCCTTTCAGGAACATACAGGTCTTATTGTTCCTCCTAAGGATGGAAGGAGCAGCAAAATACTTCCTCCTGGCTCCGGTAACCGAAAAATACCTTTTCCCCAAAAATTAATCAAAACACCAGAAGGTCCTTGCATCAGGTCACAGAAGTTGCAGAGAGGGCAAGTCTTACTTATCCTGGGCCCCCCAAGGAAAGGGTTCCTTGTGCCCTCTCCAGGTGACTCTCAGGCCCGGCGTGACCAGGTGTGCATACTGTGCAGTTGCACGGGGAGGGGGCGGCAGGCCAGCAGCAGCAGCAAGAGAGGCTGTGGGGCCGCAGGCGGAGCCTAACACGCTGGTGGCAGAAGGGGAGAAAATGTAGGCCACCAGTGCTCAATCCGCCAGTGTCTGAAAGTGAGAAACCCTGGTCTTCTGTTGTGCACGCATAGCTTCCACTCCTTCCTCCCGCGAAGCAGGAAGGTTAGTAGGCCGTGGTGGAGCTCATCCCACCATGGCCCAATGATAACAGGAGGTCATGTGTGTGAACTTGTATGTGTGTGTCTGAGAGGCTGTGTTTGCATGTTTTGCCTGAGAGCCCATGTGTCTCATAGGATCTCATAGGTACTCACACTCTGTATCTGTGAGGGAGATAGAACCTGTGTATGTTAGAGAGGGAGTGTGAGAGAATGAATGTGTTGTGCGTGTAAGAGAGAAGATAAAATTTGTGTGGCCCTACCTCCTCCAATCCATGACAATCTTGGAATAACTGGAAATCAGAAGATCACAGGTAGGGAGAGCAGAATATTTTTAAATCCTTATTAGTTGTAATTATTGGGTAGAATTTGCTTATGTTCTTTCAAAATATTTAATTTTTTGGAGGGGAGAAAAGAACATTTTTAAATCATTGGATGTGTTTATTCATCAGATGTTTTGAAATATTTTTTGGGGAATTTTTTGATATTCTATTCATTAACGGGTTTTTTTTTTTGAATATGATTTTACTGTTATGAGTTTATTTCTTGATTTGTTTCTGATTTTATATTGTTGCTTTGCATATAGAGGCTGGCTTATGGGTCCAGTTCAGTTCTCCTCAGCACGTTTGTTTATACTTTGATCTCTTTATTCTGTATATGGTGAGGGGTCTGTCTGTTTTTTCTGCATTTGTGACCGAAAAGAGCTATTCAGGTGAGGTATTTTGCTGGCATGCAATTTCTGTGTAGGGATCAATAGTATCCTGGTTTCTTAATAAGCTTTGGTGTAATATGTGAGGTCTTAGCTTTTCATAGATAAGATTTAGGGTGCTTTTGTATGGGAGGTTTACTATTATTGTAATGATAATTCTGTTCATGGGTTTCTGAGAGCCAAACTCACACGCAATACACATTCCAAAAAGTCTAATTCCATAGGAATGTGGTTTTTTTTTTTTTTTTTGCAGAGTTTTCTGGTTGGTACCACAGGAGTACATCTATACTAATAAACGAAGCTTGACCGACGTGCCGCAAATGCGCAGTAGAGACCAGCTCTACCGCGCATGTGCGGGCGAGCACGTCGGTCTGAGCCAGCGTCAGAAAAAAAGAAAAAACAATGGCGGCGTCCAGCGGCAGCGGCGGCGGCGTTGGGTGGCGGCGTCCGGTGGTAGCGGCGGCGGGTGGCAGCGGCATGGCGGCATCCAGCGGCGGCGGCGTTGGGTGGTGGCGGCGTCCGGTGGTAGAGGCGGCGGCGGCATTGGGTGGCGGCGGCGGTGTCCGGTGGTAGCGGCGGCGGCGGCGAGTGGCAGCGGCATGGCGGCGTCCAGCGGCGGCGGCGTTGGGTGGCGGTGGCGTCCGGTGGCGGCTGGTGGCAGCGGCGGCGGCGGCAGCGAGGGAGGAGAGAGAGAAGGAGGGACTGACAGAGAGAGGGAGGGACCGGAGTGATGAGGGGAGGAGAAGAGAGGGAGTGGGGACTGAGTGAGAGGGAGGGAGAGAGGGAGTGGGACTGAGTGAGTGGGAGGGAGGGGAGTGGGACGGAGGGAGAGGGGAGGGGATCTGAGTGACGGGGGGGAGGGAGATAGAGAGGGAGTGGGACGGAGGGAGGGAGTGGGACATAGAGGGAGAGGGGGGAGGGAGTGGGACTGAGGGAGGGAGTGGGACATAGAGGGAGAGGGGGGAGGGAGTGGGACTGAGGGAAGGAGTGGGACATGAGGGACGAGAGGGACCTGAGGGAGGAGAGAGGGAGGGAGTGGGACAGAGTGAGAGGGAGGGAGTGGGACAGAGTGAGAGGGGAGGGAGTGGGACAGAGTGAGAGGGGGAGGGAGTGGTAGGGAGGAGTGGACTGAGGGAGAGGGGGAGGGAGTGGGAATGAGGGAGAGGGGGAGGGAGTGGGACTGAGGGAGAGTGAGAGGGAGGGAGAGAGGGGGGAGGGAGGGACTGAGTGAGAGGAGAGGGAGGAGTGGGTGGGAGGTAGGGGGTGGAGGGGAGAGAGAATGAGGGGGAGGTGAGAGACAGAGGGATGTAGCCCTTTTTAACGGCTTAACGGCGGTGGCAGCAAGGGAGGAGAGAGAGAGGGAGGGACTGACAGAGAGAGTGAGGGACTGAGTGAGAGGGGAGGAGAGAGAGGGAGTGGGAGTGAGTGGGAGGGAGGGAGTGGGACGGAAGGAGAGGGGGGGGGACTGAGTGAGGGGGGAGGGAGATGGAGAGGGGGGAGGGAGTGAGACAGGGAAGGAGTGGGACTGAGGGAGAGGGGGGGAGGGAGAGAGAGGGAGGGAGTGGGACTGAGGGAGAGGGGGGGAGGGAGAGAGAGGGAGGGAGTGGGACAGAGGGAAGGAGTGGGACTGAGGGAGAGGGGGAGGGGGAGGGAGTGGGGACTGAGGGAGAGTGAGTGGGACTGAGAGAAGGAGGGAGGGAGGGAGTGGGGACTGAGGGAGTGAGTGGGACTCAGGGAGAGTGGGAGAGAGGGGGGAGGGAGGGACTGAGTGGGAGGAGTGGGAGGAGTGGGTGAGAGGGAGGGAGGTAGGGGGTGGAGGGGAGAGAATGAGGGGGAGGTGAGAGACAGAGGGATGTAGCCCGTTTTAACGGGCTTAACGGCTTGTATAAATATAATATGCATGTTGTGTTATTGCCTCAGAAGACTAATTTTGAATGTTCTTTCATGTCAAATTTGTTATAAATGCATAATTTGTGTGTATGTAAAGGGTGTGGGGTGGTGGTGTGTGTGCAAGGCTATAATGTTTGCCTAGGGTACCTCATACCCTAACCCTATCCATGGGTTCTGGACTGGGGGTAGTGGTGGTAGTAGTGGTATCAGGTTTTAAAAATATAGATTACAGGATGGAACTGGACTTTATTTGATGGGCCTGAGACAGACAGTGAATGAATTGGGGGGGGGGCAGCACAGTCATTTTTCACACAGATCATAAGAAATTGCCATGCTGGGTCAGACCAAGAGTCCATAAAACCCAGCATCCTCTTTCCATCAGTGGCCAATCCAGGCTACAAATACCTGGCATGTACCTTAAACACTAAGTAGATCCCATGCTACTGATGCCAGTAATAGCAGTGGCTATTCTCTGTCAGCTTGATCAATAGCAGTTAATGGACTTCTCCAAGAACTTCTCCAAGCCTTTTTTAAAACCAGCTATACTAACTGCACTAACCACATCCTCTGGCTACAAATTCCAGAGTTTAATTGTGCATTGAGTGTGAGAATTTTCTCTGATTTGTTTTAAATGTGCTACTCGCTAACTTCATGCAGTGCCCTCTAGTCTTTCTGTTATCCAAAAGAGTAAATAACTGATTCACATTTACCTGTTCTAGACCTTACACGATTTTAAAGTCCTCTATCATATCCCCCCTCAGCTGTCTCTCCAAGCTGAACAGCCCTAACCTAACCTCTTTAGCCTTTCCTCGTAGGGGAGCTGTTCCATTCCCTTTATTATATTGGTCGCCCTTCTCTGTACCTTCTTCATCGCAACTATATCTTTTTTGAGATGCGGTGACCAGAATTGTATACAGTACTCAAGGTGCAGTCTCACCATGGAGCGATACAAAGGCATTATGACGTTTTGTTTTATGCACCATAACACTGTTGGCTTTTTTTTTTTTTTTTTTTGACTGCCACAGCACACTGTGCTTGACTATTTTAATGTATTATCTACTATTATGTCTAGATCATTTTCCTGGATGGTAGCTCCTAATATGGAACCTAACATCGTGTAACTACAGCATGGATTATTTTTCCCTATATGCATCACCTTGCATTTGTCTACATTAAAATTCATCTGCCCAATATTCCAGTCTTGCAAGGTCCTCCTGCAATTTATCACAGTCCGCTTGTGATTTAATTACTCTGAATAATTTTTTATCATCTGCAAATTTGATTACCTACCTCGTATTATTTTCCAGATCATTTATAAATATATCGAAAAGCACTGGTCCAAGTACAGATCCCTGAGGTACCCCACTGTTTACCCTTTTCCACTGAGAAAATTGGTTACTCATAGAAACATAGAAACATAGAACATAGAAATGACGGCAGAAGAAGACCAAACAGCCCATCCAGTCTGCCCAGCAAGCTTCACACATTTTTTCTCATACTTATCTGTTTCTCTTAGCTCTTTGGTTCTATTTCCCTTCCACCCCCCACCATTAATGTAGAGAGCAGTGATGGAGCTGCATCCAAGTGAAATATCTAGCTTGATTAGTTAGGGGTAGTAGGGGTAGTAACCGCCGCAATAAGCAAGCTACACCCATGCTTATTTGTTTAACCCAGAATATGTTATTCAGCCCTTATTGGTTGTTTTTCTTCTCCCCTGCCGTTGAAGCAGGGAGCTATGCTGGATATGCGTGTAGTATCAGTTTTTCTTCTCCCCTGCCGTTGAAGCAGAGAGCTATGCTGGATATGCGTGAAGTATCAGTTTTTCTTCTCCCCTGCCGTTAAAGCAGAGAGCTATGCTGGAAATGCATTGAAAGTGAAGTATCAGGCTTATTTGGTTTGGGGTAGTAACCGCAGTAACAAGCCAGCTACTCCCCGCTTTGTGAGTGCGAATCCTTTTTTCTTCTCCCCTGCCGTTGAAGCAGAGAGCTATGCTGGATATGCGTGAAGTATCAGTTTTTCTTCTCCCCTGCCGTTGAAGCAGGGAGCTATGCTGGATATGCATTGAAAGTGAAGTATCAGGCTTATTTGGTTTGGGGTAGTAACAGCCGTAACAAGCCAGCTACTCCCCGCTTTGTGATTGCGAATCCTTTTTTCCACATTTCCTCTTGCTGTTGTAGCTTAGAGCGATGTTGGAGTCACAGTAACCATGTGTATGTTTATTGAATAAGGGTATTATCTCCAGGCAGTAGCCGTCATTCTGGCGAGCCACCCACTCTTTATTGACGGCCTCTTGATTTTATGGATCCACAGTGTTAACCCACGCCCCTTTGAAGTCCTTCACAGTTCTAGTCTTCACCACTTCCTCCGGAAGGGCATTCCAGGCATCCACCACCCTCTCCATGAAGAAATACTTCCTGACACTGGTTCTGAATCTTCCTCCCTGGAGTTTCAAATCGTGACCCCTGGTTCTGCTGATTTTTTTCCTACGGAAAAGGTTTGAGGTACTCACCTCCGTGGCTGCTCCCCCAAAGCTGCTCCTTCGACCATCTTTGCTCTACAGGACTCAGTAAAGTTTAAAAAAAAAAAAAGTAAAACTGAGTGAGACTTTCTCTGTGGTTTCGAGCTGAGGTAAGGAGTCTGGTTGGGACAGCCAGCCTTGCAGGCACTCCGGGGTGTTTGCCAGCCCTTCGACTCCCCTTTCCCTCTACTCCCAGGGCTCCAGGTTGCTCTGAAGGGACAGGGTAAGTGTTTTCTTCGCTGGCCAGCTTTTGGTGCGGCTCACCACGCTCGGCAGCGCGACCCGTTGCAATGGGCCTGTCGGCATTTTTTTCTATTTTTTTCCGTTCCTCCCCTCAGCTCCTGGGCCGCGTGGCTGCGCGGTTTTTTTTCAAGGGGCCCTCGCTTTCTCTCCAGTGTGTCAGGCATGTGGGCGCGAAGGCAGAATTTAGTTTTGTTTTTTCCCTCCCTTATCCTTTCTAGGGATGGAGAGTTCGTCAAGCCCTGGGCCCTTCCCCCGGGACGAGGGGTCTTCATGCCAAGGCTCAAGGGAGGAGGAATCCCCTCCAGTCTTAGCCCTTGTGGCGGAGGACAGTGCTGGGGGACTGGGTGAACCGGCTCCTCAGGATCCGACAGATGGAGACCCGGATGGGTTTTCGCCGGAGTTTGTCTTGTTAATGCACCAGGCTTTCCTGGCCAGAAAGCAGGCGGGCTTCAGGAGGCAAATTCAGTCAGTGGGTCTTTCCGAGCCACCGTTCAAGAAGGGTTGACTCGAGGAACAGCAGGCCTGTGGGGGAAGTGATGGTCCCCAGGGGCCGCAGACTCCTTCCCCACCCTCTGGAGTTCCGGAACCGGGTTTGGCTCAGGTTCCGGATTTGGTTCCTGATCTTGGGGACCCTGATCAAGATGCTGCAGATGATGATGATTTGCCACCCACAGAAGGGGATGATCCCAGATTGGTCTGCCTTTTTAAGCGGGAGGAACTACAGCCCCTTATTCCCCAGGTGTTGGAAGTTCTGGGGCTTAAGATCTCTCTGGAAGAATCAGATAGTGATGGGGTTAATCCGGTTTTTGACGGAATACGGGGGCCCACTTCGTCTTTCCACTGCCTAAAAAGGTTCACAAGCTGGTGACCCACGAGTGGGACGCACCGGACGCGGGGCTCAAGGTGGGCAGAGCTATGGCCAAGCTCTATCCTCTTTCAACAGATGTCTTGGATCTTCTGAAAATTCCGAAGGTGGATGTGGCGATTTCGGTTGTGACAAAGACCATTATTCCGGTAGTGGGTGCTGCCGCTTTAAAAGATATGCAGGACCGTAAGCTGGAGATCCAGTTGAAGCGAGTCTTTGAAGTGGCTGCATTGAGTCTTCGGGCTACGATCTGCACCAGCCTCATGCAGAGGGCATGTTTGTGCTGGGTTCAGGCCTCTAACACCAGTACAGGAGCTGGCAGTGGTGCCGCCTTGGAGGGCGCTCGTTTGGAGGCAGGCATCGCATGTGTAGTAGATGCGCTTTACGACCTAGTGCGAACTTCAGCGTGCAGCATGGTTTCTGCCGTGGCTGCGCAATTGGTCAGCGGATTTGTCTTCAAAATCTCAGCTGTGTAACCTCCCGTTTAAGGGTAAGCTTCTGTTTGGTGAGAAACTGGAGCAGTTGGTAAAGCTACTCGGAGAATCTAAGGGGGGCATAAGTTGCCGGAAGATAAAAGGCCCACCAGAAAGGTGTTTCCTTCATGGCCGCGTTTTCTGGATTCACGCCGATTTCGTTCCGGCAGGTATTCTTAGTCTTCCACGTCTAAGCAGACCTCAGGACGGCAAAAGTCCTTTCGAGGAGGGTCGCCCCCCCCGGCTGGGATTCTGGACACCTCTGGACAGGAGGTAGTAAACCCTCCCAATGAAGCCACGAGTCCCTATTCAGTCATCGAAGCTGTCGGGGGCAGATTGTCCAGCTTTTACTCGGAATGGGCAAGGATCACCTCAGACCGTTGGGTCCTGGAGGTGATCAGAGAAGACTACGCTCTAGAGTTTTCACGTCCTGTGCAGGAGGTGTTCGTGGAGTCCCGCGTGGCTTCGCACAGCAAGCAGGAAGCGGTACGGGAGACTCTGCAGCTTCTGATCCAGCTACAGGCCATTGTCCCGGTTCCGGAGGCAGAAGAGGGTCGGGGACGTTACTCGGTTTACTTTGTGGTTCCCAAAAGGGAGGGCACGTTTCGTCCCATCCTAGACCTACAGAAGGTGAACCGTTGTCTCCGATTCTCTCGTTTTCGCATGGAAACCCTGTGGACGGTACTGGCTGCTGTTCGGACGGGGGAGTTCCTTGCATCCCTGGATCTTATGGAGGCTTATCTGCATATTCCGATACGGCTATGTCGCCAGAGGTTTCTACGCTTCAAGGTCTTGGGACAACACTTCCAGTTTCAGCCCCTTCCATTTGGTCTGGCGACGGCTCCTCGAACTTTCACCAAAGTCATGGTGGTGGTAGCAGCCTTCCATCGCAAGCAGGGGATCCTGGTCAATCCATACCTGGATGACTGGCTGATTCGCGCCAAGACCAGGGAGGACTGGGAAAGATTGGTTCACATGGTGGTGTTCACCTTGAGATCCCTTGGAAGGGTCATCAAGCTTCAGAAGAGTCACCTGGAACCCACCCAAGAGCTGATCTATTTGGGAGCCCGTTTCAATACTTTGCGAGGCAGAGTCTTTCTGGCGTCGGACCGGGTAGCCATGTTGCAGAGCCAGATACAGGCGCTTCTTCTCAGTCAAACACCCACTGTGTGGCATCATCTGCAAGTGCTGGGATCCATCGCGTCCACCTTAGACTTGGTTCCATGGGCGTTCACCCACTTACGTCCGCTACAGCGTGCGCTGTTGTCACGGTAGAGTCCGATGTCGGAGCAGTTCCACCTACCCTTGTCTCTGCTTCCAGAGTCCAAAGCCAGTCTGTCATGGTGGCTTTCACGCGACAATCTGGAGAAGGGGGTGGATTTGAACCCACCGAATTGGCTGATAGTCTCCACTGATGCGAGTCTGTTGGGTTGGGGAGCTGTGTGCGACACCAGATTCGCCCAAGGGCTTTGATCTTCAACAGAGGGCTCGTGGTCCATCAATCGTCTCGAGACAAGAGCAGTACGTCTTGCCCTACAAGCGTTTCTACCCTGGATTCAGGGACGCATGGTTCAAGTGCTCTCCAACAATATGACGATGGTGGCCTACATCAACCGACAGGGCGGGATGAGAAGTACCGAGGTGGCGCTTGAAGCACGTCTTCTTTTGCTTGGGCAGAGAGTCATCTTGGAGGAATTGCCGCGTCGCATGTCGCAGGCGTGGACAACGTGCAGGCTGATTTTCTCAGCAGGCGACAACTTGACCAGGTAGACTGGGAACTGTCTCCCGAAGCATGGAACCGCATTTGTGCCAGATGGGGGGGGGGTCCCACAGTTGGATCTGATGGCAACGCGGGAGAATGCGAAGACAGAACGCTTCCTCAGCCGTCAAAGAACAAGGCTCAGTCGGTCTTGATGTTCTGGTGTGCCCCTGGCCAATGGGGATTCTATTGTATGCCTTTCCCCCCTGGCCTCTCATCGGTCGGCTTCTCCGTCGCATAGAACTCCACCCCGAAAGGGTGGTGCTGGTGGTTCCAGAGTGGCCACGCCGCCCATGGTTCGCGGATCTGATTTGCTTGATCCTAGAGCAGCGGTTCTCAACCTGTGGGTTGCGACCCCGGCAGGGGTCGCCTAAAGCAGGTCCCCAACCACCGGTACGCGGACCAGTACCGGGCCGTTGGGGTTTTTTGCCGGTCCGCGGCGCCGCGGCTGCTCCGGGGAGGCGGGGCGAAGCTGGCGACCTGCCTCCTCCAACCCCAAAAGGGAAGAGACATGGCCCAAAAAGCTAGCGCGTTGCAGTGACGTATGTTGCTGGAGCCGCGCAGGCAGGAAGGAGGTGTATCAGCCACTGCAGGTGCTCCTCCTACTTCCTTCCTGCCTGCCCTGCCCCGGAAGACAAATGTTGCCGGAGCCGCACGGGGAGGAAGGAGGAGGCGTGTCAGCCGCGTGGGTAGAAGAGGCGCTTCAGCCGCGTGCAGAAGAGGAGCAGCGGGGCCGGGAAGACTAGGGCCACTGCAGAGCCCATCCTGTGGCAACCCGTAAAGAAGAGGCCCAGAGGTGAGAGAGAGGTGTGTGCGAGTATGAGATGAGTTGAGAGACTGTGTGTGTTTGCAGAGACAGCATGTGAGAGCCTCTGTGTGTGTGAAAGAGACATCATGTAAGAGTGAGAGCCTGTGCTTGAGCAAGGCAGCATGTGGGGGTGTGAGAGAGCCTGTGTGTGAGACTCAGACAGCCTGTGCCAGTGAGAGCCTGTGTATGTGTGTGTGAGAGAGAAATGCATGTGAGAATGAGAACCTGACTGTGTGTTTTAGGGAAGAAGACAGGTGGAGAGAAAAGAAATAGAAAAAAAGGCAATATAAAAGAAAATGGCAAAAAATTAGAAAGGGAAGCAGATGTAAAAAAAAAATAAAATTACTTTTTACTGATTGGCACATGTAATCTTTGGGCATGTGCAAGAGTAGCACTTTCTCTATGGCGGATCTCACAATGTACGAGATCAACATGGAGGAAGTGGAAACCCACGGGGCCTGCACAGAGGAGGCAGCAGAATGGGCTTCAGTGCCAATAGCAGCAATCAGTGCCTCCCCAATAGCCACGTGGCAGCAATTAGATTAATTGTTTGACTCAGCTGGAGGTGACAAAGTATGAAGTGGGATGTGAAATCAGCTTGATCTGGTGGAGAATTAGGATTGCTGTTACACATGAACTGTATTTGGCAAACATAAAGGGAGCCAGGATAATCAATTGATGCCTGCAGCTGAGGATTGATTCATTATGACTCATGTTGAAATTAGTGCATTTTCCAGATTAGTCTGCATAACACAATTCTCAACATTCAGCATTATTTCTGCTGCATAGAGTTTTATCTGAGAGGCTCTGAGGTTGTGAGGGAGCCAGTAAGAGTGAGAGCATGAAGTGTGTATGAGAAAATCCAGGGGAGTAAGAGTGTGAGTGTGTGTGTGTGAGTGGGGGGGGGGGGGGGGGGGGGAGAGAGTGTCTTACACCCTGAGAGTGTATCAGTGTCTGTGAGAGTGAGAGGTTATGGTGGGTATAAGAGCATGAATGTGTAAGTATGTGACAGTGTATGTGTGAGAGAGAATGGACATGTGAGTGTATGTGTGAGAGAGAGAGGATAACCTCCTAATCCTCGACAATATCAGGGTGACTGGAAATCAAGAGCTCCCATGTATGGACAGCAGGGGCTGTTTAAAATCCTTATTAGTTTTAATTATTGTGTGTTATTTGATATATGTGCTGTTTTGAAATATTATTGGTGTTTGGGAAATTATAAAAATGTATATGATTTTAATTAATAGAAATTCTATTTATCAGTAATTTTAAAATATTCTTTTATTAGTATGGTTTTACTATTATAACTGATGCTTTATGTTTCTTAATTTTATTGTTTTATGAGGAATGGTGGTTCTGTTTATAAATGTCATAATAAATAAGTATGCACTAAAATCCAACCCTACCCATAACCCCGCCCCCATATGACCAAAGCCCCACCCTCACCCCGCCCTCGCCCCGTGAGGGCGGGCCGAGGGGTCACCGCAACATGAGGAACTGTATTTCGGGGTCACGGCATTAGAAAGGTTGAGAACCACTGTCCTAGAGGGTCCTTTGCAGCTGGCTCATCTACCGCATCTACTTCGTCAAGGTCCCATCTTTTCGGATTGGGAGGATCGCTTCTCTCTCGCGGCTTGGCTTTTGAAAGGCGACGTTTACGATTGAGTGGTTATTCTTAACAAGTTATTTCCACTCTGTTGCAGGCAAGACGTCCGTCCACTTCCCTGGCCTATGTGAGGGTATGGAGGCTCTTTGATACCTGGTGTTATCAGCGCTCTTGCGATCCTTTAACGGTCGAGGTCTCTCTGGTACTGGATTTTCTGCAACAGGGGCTCAAGAAGGGTTTGGTGTTTAATTCTCTTCGGGTCCCGGTAGCGGCTTTGGGAGCCTTGCGGGGAAAGTTTGCTGGTGGTTTGCTTGCAGCACACCCTGACATTGTTTGATTTCTCAAGGGGGTCAAACATTTACGACCTCCTGTCTGTGCGGTGTGTCCAGATTGGAGTTTAAATCTTGTATTGCGTATGCTCTGTGGCGAAAGGGGAAAGCCGACAGTCTCTCAGCAGCGCATGGTTCGGAGAGAGGTATTTTCAAAGGATACTAATGATGCATTAGAATTAGGGCATCCTGATAGTGAGGTTCCAATAATTAGAAAAATAGTCAAAGTGCCTGTAAGTAAAAACTCACCTGAGCTAAAAAATTCTAACTTATCCCTATCAATTAAAAAGCAGAATGAAAATACAAACAAAAAACAAACTTTGAAATGTCTGTATGCTAATGCCAGAAGTCTAAGAAGTAAGATGGGAGAATTAGAATGTATAGAAGTGAATGATGACATAGACTTAATTGGCATCTCAGAGACATGGTGGAAAGAGGATAACCAATGGGACAGTGCTATACCGGGGTACAAATTATATCGCAATGACAGAGAGGAGCACCCGGGAGGAATTGTGGCGCTTTATGTCCGGGATGGCATAGAGTCCAACAGGATAAACATCCTGCAAGAGACTAAATACAAAATTGAATCTTTATGGGTAGAAATCCCTTGTATGTCGGGGAAGACTATAGTGATAGGGGTATACTACCGTCCACCTGGTCAAGATGGTGAGACACAGTGAAATGGTAAGAGAAATTAGGGAAGCTAACCAAATTGGTAGTGCAGTAATAATGGGAGACTTCAATTACTCCAATATTGACTGGGTAAATGTATCATCGGGACACGCTAGAGAGATAACGTTCCTGGATGGAATAAATGATAGCTTTATGGAGCAATTGGTTCAGGAACTGACGAGAAAGGGAGCAATTTTAGATCTAATTCTCAGTGGAGCACAGGACTTGGTGAGAGAGGTAACGGTGGTGGGGCAGCTTGGCAATAGTGATCATAATATGATCAAATTTTATTTAATGACTGGAAGAGGAACAATGTGTAAATCCAAGGCTCTCGTGCTAAACTTTCAAAAGGGAAACTTATTACCGGCATGGTTAAAAGGGGAGGTGAAAGAAGCTATTTTAGCCAAAAGATCTTCATTCAAAAATTGGAAGAAGGAACCAACAGAAGAAAATAGGATAAAGCATAAATGTTGGCAAGTTAAATGTAAGACATTGATAAGACAGGCTAAGAGAGAATTTGAAAAGAAGTTGTCTGTAGAGGCAAAAACTCACAGTAAAAACGTTTTTAAATATATCCGAAGCAGAAAGCCTGTGAGGGAGTCAGTTGGACCGTTAGATGATCGAGGGGTTAAAGGGGCACTTAGAGAAGATAAGGCCATCGCTGAAAGATTAAATGATTTCTTTGCTTCGGTGTTTACTGAAGAGGATGTTGGGGAAGTACCCGTAATGGAGAAGGTTTTCATGGGTAATGATTCAGATGGACTGAATCAAATCACGGTGAACCTAGAAGATGTGGTAGGCCTGATTGACAAACTGAAGAGTAGTAAATCACTTGGACTGGATGGTATACACACCCGAGTTCTGAAGGAACTAAAAAATGAAATTTCAGACCTATTAGTAAAAATTTGTAACCTATCATTAAAATCATCCATTGTACCTGAAGACTGGAGGATAGCAAATATAACCCCAATATTTAAAAAGGGCTCCAGGGGCAATCCGGGAAACTACAGACCGGTTAGCTCGACTTCAGTGCCAGGAAAAATAGTGGAAAGTGTTCTAAACATCAAAATCACAGAACATATAGAAAGACATGGTTTAATGGAACAAAGTCAGCATGGCTTTACCCAAGGGCAAGTCTTTCCTCACAAATCTGCTTAACTTTTTTGAAGGAGTTAATAAACATGTGGATAAAGGTGAACCGGTAGATATAGTATACTTGGATTTTCAGAAGGCGTTTGACAAAGTTCCTCATGAGAGGCTTCTAGGAAAAGTAAAAAGTCATGGGATAGGTGGCGATGTCCTTTCGTGGATTGCAAACTGGCTAAAAGACAGGAAACAGAGAGTAGGATTAAATGGACAATTTTCTCAGTGGAAGGGAGTGGACAGTGGAGTGCCACAGGGATCTGTATTGGGACCCTTAATTTTCAATATATTTATAAATGATCTGGAAAGAAATAAGAGTGAGATGATCAAATTTGCAGATGACACAAAATTGTTCAGAGTAGTTAAATCACAAGCAGATTGTGATAAATTGCAGGAAGACTTTGTGAGACTGGAAAATTGGGCATCCAAATGGCAGATGAAATTTAATGTGGATAAGTGCAAGGTGATGCATATAGGGAAAAATAACCCATGCTATAATTACACAATGTTGGGTTCCATATTAGGTGCTAAAACCCAAGAAAGAGATCTAGGCGTCATAGTGGATAACACATTGAAACCGTCGGTTCAGTGTGCTGCGGCAGTCAAAAAAGCAAACAGAATGCTGGGAATTATTAGAAAAGGGTATGGTGAATAAAACGGAAGATGTCATAATGCCTCTGTATCGCTCCATGGTGAGACAGCACCTTGAATACTGTGTACAATTCTGGTCGCCACATCTCAAAAAAGATATAATTGCAATGGAGAAGGTACAGAGAAGGGCTACCAAAATAAGGAGAATGGAACATGTCCCCTATGAAGAAAGACTAAAGAGGTTAGGACTTTTCAGCTTGGAGAAGAGACGGCTGAGGGGGGGATATGATAGAGATGTTTAAATTATGAGAGGTCTAGAACGGGTAGATGTGAATCGGTTATTTACTCTTTCGGATAGTAGAAAGACTAGGGAGCACTCCATGAAGTTAGCATGGGGCACATTTAAAACTAATCGGAGAAAGTTCTTTTTTACTCAGCGTACAATTAAACTCTGGAATTTGTTGCCAGAGGATGTGGTTAGTGCAGTTAGTATAGCTGTGTTTAAAAAAGGATTGGATAAGTTCTTGAGGAGAAGTCCATTACCTGCTATTAAGTTCACTTAGAGAATAGCCACTGCTATTAGCAATGGTAACATGGAATAGACTTAGTTTTTGGGTACTTGCCAGGTTCTTATGGCCTGGATTGGCCACTGTTGGAAACAGGATGCTGGGCTTGATGGACCCTTGGTCTGACCCAGTATGGCATTTTCTTATGTTCTACGCACCACTTCCCTGAAAGATCTAACCTTGAGGACTGTGTTCTTGGTGGCCATTTGCTCGGCACGTCAGATTTCTGAATTGCAGGCCCTGTCGTGCTGTGACCCCCGGATTCACAACGATAGGGTGACGTTACACACGGTTCCTTCCTTTGTTCCTAAGATGGTTTCGTCCTTTCATGTTAATCAGACAGTGGTGCTTCCAGGGTTCCCGCAGGGTTCCAGGGGGTCGCCTCAGGACAAGGATCTTCTTCTTTTAGATGTGCGTTGGGTCTTACTGCATTATCTAAAGGTTACCAATGACTTCAGACTCTCCGATAATTTGTTCATTATTTTCGGGGGTGCAAAGAAAGGGGACAAGGTGTCTAAAGTGACATTTCTCGATGGATTAAAGAGACTGTTACTTCAGCATACCTGGTCCGCAGCCACCAAGTGCCTTTGGGTCTCCGAGCTCATTCCACCAGGGCTCAGGCTACTTCCTGGGCGGAGTGGCAGTTGCTATCACCTCAGGAGATCTGCCGGGCGGTGATGTGGTCCTCTTTGCACACATTTACTAAGCATTATCGCTTGGACGTTAAGGCCTCTGATGAGGCGTCCTTCGGTGCAAGTGTTCTACGTGCGAGTCTTTCGGGTTCCCGCCCAGTGTAGGGTGGCTTGGGTACATCCCACTTCTCTGAACTGATCCTTGTACGTATAGGGAAAAGAAAATTGGTTCTTACCTGCTAATTTTCGTTCCTATAGTACCAAGGATCAGTCCAGAGGCCCACCCCTTACTTCAGTTACCGAAAGACTGTGTTGGCTACAATTTGCCTAGTTTTTCATACAGCTCCTTTTTTCCAGATTACGATTGTTGCAGCAGTTTTTATTCCTAACAGTTTATTTACTCATGTTGTTTCCTTGGTGCGAAGTGGGGGACAGTGGTTTTGGTCGCCCCTTCACCCATTAGTATTGGTTGTTTGGCTTGGGTACAGGTCAATACTGAGGGACTGCAGGTGGCACTCTCGTTATGTAGCAGTGCCCAAAGTTCTAATTGTTTTCTGACTCCACCTGCTGGTAGGGATACACAACCCACTTCTCTGGACTGATCCTTGGTACTATAGGAACGAAAATTAGCAGGTAAGAACCAATTTTCTTAGCTTCCCTGATATCTTAGCACTTCATCATCTGTCTGATCATTTTGGCCAGGTGGATGATAGTATACTATCGCGTTACTCTTACCAAACACACATGGGATTTCTACCCATATAGATTCTATTGACTATTAGTCTCTTGTATGATATTTATCCGGTTGGACTCCACACCCTCCCAGACATAGTGCTACACCCCCCACCAATCTTATCCTCCCTATCATTGTGGTATAATTTGTAACCTGATTATAGTACTGTCCCATTGGTTATCCTCTTTCCACCAGGTCTCCGAGATGTCAGTTATGTCTATCTCATCGTTCACTGCTGTACATTCTAACTCTCCCATCTTGCTTCTTAGACTTCTGGCATTGGCATTCAGACATTTCAAAGTGCATTTTTTGTCTGTATTAATTTTCTTTTCAGTTGATAGGGATAATTTGGAATTCTTTAGCTTAGCTGATTCTTTACTTATAGGCACATGGGCTACTTCGGCATTTATTGGAACCTCTCTGGGATGTCTTAACTCTCCTGTTTTATTATTATCCTTCAAAGAGACATTCTTCTGAACCATGTACTACTGAGTGACGGTCTGCCTTCCTCCTTGTTCTAGTTTAAAAGCTGCTCTATCTCCTTTTTGAAAGGAGTGGACACACCGGAAGGAGTACAGAGAATGAGACGGGATTTAAGGAAGCTGGAAGAGTGGACGAACATATGGCAGCTGGGATTCAATGCCAAGAAATGCAGTGTCATGCATCTGGGGTGTGGTAATCCAAAAGAACTATATGGTGTTGGGGGGTGAAGGGCTGATGTGCATGGAGCAGGAGAGAGACCTGGGTGATAGTGTCTAATGACCTGAAGTTGACAAAGCAGTGTGACACGGCGATAGCCAAAGCCAGAAGAATGCTGGGCTGCATAGAGAGAGGAATATCTAGTAAGATCTAGTAAGAAAAGGGAAGTGATAATCTCCTTGTAAAAGTCCTTGGTGATGCCTCACCTGGAGTACTGTGTTCAGTTCTGGAGACCTTATCTCAAAGGAGACAGAGACAGGATGGAGGCGGTTCAGAGAAGGGCCACTAAAATGGTGGGTGGTCTACTTGCAAACGGAGCGGCAGTTACTACCCTTAAGACAAACGTGGGGGTAACCTGCACGGAGCGGCATTTACTACCTTGGGAAGCTTGCTGGGCAGACTAGATGGACCATTTTTGTCTTTCTGCCATCATTTCTATGTTACTATGAAAGTTAGCGCCAGCAGCCTGGTTCCCTTTTGGTTAAGGTAGAGCCTGTCCTTTTGGGAAAAGTCTCCCCTTTCCCTAAAAGGTTATTCAGTTCCTTACAAAACTGAATCCCTCTTCCCTGAACCATCATGTCATCCACGCATTGAGACTCAGGAGCTCTTTCTCTGGGGACTTGCATGTGGAACAGGGAGCATTTCAGAGAATGCTACCCTGGAGGTTCTTGATTTCAACTTTCTACCTAAAATCCTAAATTTGGCTTCCAGAACCTCTCTCCCATATTTTCCTCTGTTGGTGCCCACATGTACCACGACAGCTGGCTTCTCCCCAGCACTGTCTAGAATACTATCTAGGTGACGCTTGAGAATTGCCACCTTCTTACCAAGTGGTCCTCATGTCCACCAGCCTCCCAGCTGTGTTCATTTCTAATAATCGAATCACCAACTATGATGGCCGACCTAACTCTTCCCTCCTGGGCAGTATCCCTGGGAGAACTGTCCTCAGTGCAAGAGGACAACACATCACCTGGAGAACAGGTCCTTGCGACAGGATCACTTCCTGCTATACCAAGGCAAAGCTCTCCAACTGGGAGACCTTTCTGATCCAAGGCAGCACCAGGGCTGCCAGACTGGATTTGGGACATGGCTACTATGTCCCTGAAGATCTCACCAATGTACTTCTGTCTGCCTCAGCTTCACCAGGTCTGCCACTCTAGCCTCCATTGATCGTTCTTGTTCTCTGAGAGCCAGGATCTCTCTCCACCGGGTGCACACATACGGCAGGTAAAAAATCATACGTGTGACACTTTTTAATGCAAAAGTCTGGAAAGTCACCCTCTTGCTGCTGGACTTCTGCCTTCTTCTTAATTTTGTTGAGTTCATAGTTAAGTTTAGGTTACTAAGGAAGTTGGAATTAGTGTATAAGTGTATTCACTAGTTAATCTGCTAGTGACCTACAAGGGGATGCTTAAATTCTCAAGGGCTTGCACAATAGAAAAAAGTTGCCTGATTTTTATTGAGAAAGTGTCTCTTGCCTAAAAACGGATTGAGCTAGGGGTCGGTGGGAGGGAAAGAATGACACTAGAATTAATTCACTCTGGCTTGCTTATTATCTCAGAAACACACAAATTCTAAAGAATATATTTAACTATTAAACCTCTTTCCAAACTTTAAGTCCTAAGAATTTCCAATGCTATACTTACCAATTCTCTTCAACTACTATTAAGTTGATCTTCACTCAAAGGATTGAGAGATTAATACCGAACGCTACCTGTCCTGTTCTTCTGCAAAAGGTGCGTGGCCTCTGGAAGCTGGGGCTATGGAGTTGGCAACCTGGATTGCTCTCTGACCTCTGGAGTTCTCTCCCCAGGGATACTGGGAGTAGTATGCAGCTGAGCCTTCCAGTTCTCTTCTACTGCTTAATTGTGCATTGAGTGAAAACCTTTTCTCCAATTTGTTTGAATGTGCTACTTGCAAACTTCATGGAGTGCCCCTGGTCTTTGCATTTTTTTGAAGGAGTAAATAACTAGTTTATTTACTCATTCTATTCCACTCATGATTTTATTGACCTTTATCATATCCCCCCTCAGATATTTCTTCTTCAAGCTGAACAGACCCAACCTCTTTAGCCTTTCCTCGTATGTCACCCTTCTCTGTACCTTTTCTAATGCAACTATATCATTTTTGAGATGGTGACCAGATCTGCACACAGTACTCTAAGTACAGCGTCGTCATGGAGCGATACAGAGGCATTATGAAATTTTGCCATTTCATTCTCCATCCCTTTCCTAATTCCTAACATTGTTTGCTTTTTTGACTGCTACCACAAACTGAACTGAGGATTTCAAAGTATTGTCCACTATGATGCCCAGGTCATTTTCTGGGGCGGTAACTACTAATATGGAACCTAACATTGTGTTGCTACAGTGTGCATTACTTTTCCCCATGTTCATCACTTTGCACTTGTCCACATTAAATTTCATCTGCCATTTAAATGCCCAGTCTCTCAAAATCCTTCTGTCAGCTTTCACAATCCACTTGTGATTTAACAACTTTTAATAATTTTGTATCATCTGCAAATTT
This sequence comes from Rhinatrema bivittatum, assembly GCF_901001135.1. NCBI lineage: Eukaryota > Metazoa > Chordata > Amphibia > Gymnophiona > Rhinatrematidae > Rhinatrema > Rhinatrema bivittatum. The sequence continues at coordinate 794,937,552 of NC_042616.1, read as the reverse complement.
GATGAATTGTTCCTTTTTCCAGATCATTTAAAAATTATATTAAAAAGCACCAGGGCAGTAAAGATCCTTGAGGCACTCCACTGTTTACCCTTCCCCACTGAGAAAACTGACCATTTATTTCTTTCCTCTACTTCCTATCTTTTTACCAGTTTGCAATCTACTATAGGACATTGCCTCCTATCCTGTGAATACTTAATTTTTTCAGGTGTCTCTGATGGGGCATTTTGTCAAATGCCTTCTAAAAATCCAAATGCATTACATCCAGTAGTTCACCATTATCCACGTGTTTATTAATCCCTTCAAACAAAAAGTAGCAGAATGGTGAGGCAAGATTTCCTTTGTGTAAAACCATGCTTGCTATCCTGTAAACAATGTCTTGCTATGTGTTCTGTGATTTTGTTCTTTAGAATGGTTTCCATGATTTTTCCCAGCACTGAAGTGACTCACCAGTCTGTAGTTTCCTGTATCACCTCTGGAGCCCTTTTTAAGATTGGGGCTACATTGCTACCCTCCATCTTCAGGCATGGCAGATGATCCCAACAATATAGTTATAAATTACCAATAACAGTCTTCCAGTTTCATTTTTGAACTCTGGGGCATATACCATCTGTCCCAGGCGATTTGCCATTATTTTAAATTTGTCATTTTGGCTTACTACATCTTCCAGCTTCACTGTGATTTGTTTAAATTCTTTTAAATCATCACCATTGCTGATGTAAGCCTTTATAGGTGCACCTAATGCTTAGGTTAGGTCTTCAGTTAGATCTAATAACTGAAGATAGGCTTCATGCTAACTACTGAAGTGAACAGAAATGGAAGCTGAAGTGACTATTTTGCAGAGAAATGCTGACACCAGAGAAAGACAAAGATTAATAAATGTCTGAAATGCCAATTCCGTAAGGCATGCAGTCTCATATGGGCATTTGCTTGTTATTCACTGCTCTTCAGCAACAACTGGGGATAGGGGCCATTGGTGAAGACATAACACAGCCCTCACAACTGCAAGTCTGAGTGAAAAATTTTCAGAAAGAAGCCCAATGTGCTTTCCCCTCATTTATATACATCACCTATGACTGACAGGCTTTCAGTCTGCAAATACTATAATGACCCAGACCAAAAAACTTTGGAAACATTCTGAAGATAACCTGAAAGAATTTTTGTGGTGAAGATCAGTCTACAGCTCCCTGTCTTCAACACCACTTATCTTCACAAACTGGCTTACCATAGTGTTTCACAGCCTTTTCACATCTAAGACATACATATATTAAAAATTTGTGGCATACTGACCTCCACATAGTAGGCAATGTGAATATGGAGAAGACTCCTATGGCCAAAAAACTACAAAAATACTAAAAGCCCCACCATTCTCTTCCAAATTTTAAAACAAAGGGAGAGAGGGTGGCAGAAACACATGATGGACCAACTCCCTCTGTGTAAAAGTATAGGATCAGGGAGAAGTCTGTGTGGTGTTGGTAGCTGGTTCAGTTAGTTACCTTGAATGCTGCATGTGGATGCCACAGTTCCTTTGCTCCTGCTGCTCTCAGTCAGCCTGGGGATAAGTCAGAGGCTGTAAAGACTCAAAGGATTAAACTTAAGAAGATGAGCTGTGTGCATTCTGTATGCTGAATAAAGGAAGATCCAGCTATCCATGTATTGCATGCTGTCCATTAATTACCACACTGAGACTCATACTGTAGTGAGGAAGAGAAGACATGCATGATTACACAGCTCTCAGAAAGGAACTCCTACACATTTAAGAGCTACCACTATGTGTTATCTTGCTGTGAGATGCTAGGAGCAGAGCCCAGGTTCTGGCCTGAATCTGTTCATCAGGTAGTGGTGACTTTTCTATGGTACATATGATCAGGTCTGAAGTCATACTAGTTGGGGAAACACTGGTTGGTCTATACTGAAGATATAGTCTAGATTCTTAACATCTGTTGGATAATTAGTAAATTTCTCTTTGTTTACATATCACCTTTGGAGACCAGGGTTCGAGTCCCACTGTCGCTCCTTGTGACCTTGGGCAAGTCACTTTACCCTCCATTGCCTCAGGTACAAACTAACAGGCCGATTCAATACAGTGCGCTCCGGTTAACCCTCTTAACCCGCGATTGGACGCGTGTTTTCGACGCACTAGCGTTACCCCTTATTCAGTAAGGGGTCGAAAACGCGCATCCAACCCCCCCCCCGAACCTAATAGGGCCATCAACATGCAAATGCATGTTGATGGCCCTATTAGGTATTCCCGCGCGATTCAGAAAGGAAAATGTGCAGCCAAGCCGCACATTTTACTACCCAAAGGTAGGCGCTAATTTCTCCGGGCACCGGGAACGTGCACAGAAAAGCAGTAAACTGCTTTTCTGTGTACCCTCCGCCTTAATATCATGGCGATATTAAGTCGGAGGTCCCGAAAGTCACAAAAAGTAAAAATAAATAAATAAATAAATTTGAAGTTGGCTCGCGGGTTGAAAACCGGATGCTAAATTTTACCGCCATCCGGATTCCAAACCTGTGGCTGTCAGCGGGTTTGAGAACAGATGCCGGCAAAATTGAGCGTCGGCTGTCAAACCCGCTGACAGCTGCCGCTCCTGTCCAAAAAGAGGCACTCTTTTTACCGGACACTAATTTGAATACTGAATCGTGCGCACAGGAGAGTGGCCTGTGTACGCGCTCTCCCGTGGACTTTTCTGTATCGGCCCGTTAGATTGTAAGCCCTCTGGGGATAGGGAAATACCTACAGTACCTGAATGTAATACATTTTAAAGTGCTGAAAAAAGTGCAAAAAGCGGAATATAAATCTAAATTAAAAAAAAAAACAACCCAAAAAACTAAATTGCTGTGAAATACATTATAAAATTATCTGATTGGCTTATAATTTTGTAGTTTATAAAACCTTAAATTATTTGGAGCTTCTGGTTTTCTTCAATTTATTCCTGATGCAGCTAATTTCCCCCTTCCCCTTTAGTGACTACAACTTGACAGTTTTGGTTAAGGCCTTCTGCAAGGTTGTTTTGATTGGTAGAACTCAGCTTCACTCCCCTCTCTCTCCCCTGCCCCACAAGGTTTTTGATACTTGCAGCAAAAATGTGCTGCTTGCCCTTTGGTGGGTGATTTCTTTTCACCCTTTTTTGTTAAAGGCCAGCTTATGGCTATGGATTCCCACTTGTGGGGAATGTTATTTTGCTTGTCCTCAGAGAAAGCAAAGTTTGTTACTTGAAACAGGTGTTTGTTGACAAGCAGGAAGAATTGACTACATAAGTGGGTGTGTCATCAAACAGCTTGCTTAGAGGATTCTTTAGAACTGGACATGAACCAGCTCGCTTAGAGGATTCCTACACAGCTGCTACCTCATAAGTCTCTGCAGTGTATTTTTGTCCCAACTGGTTCAGAGACCTGATTTTACTCTCTCAGCATATATTGTAATATTTTTGTAGCTGCTGAAAACTATTTTAATATTTTCATGTTTTATTCCTTCTGAATCCTCTCAGCAGCTTAAAAACAATTTCTCTCTTTTAGAAGCTGACATCACTGATCCTGTTAGAGATCATAATTGGGATTCCATATGATCAATATTCTGGCCACCTTACCCAAAGGCTGAGAATGCATCAGTCATCCAAGGAAAAGCAGTCAAAACTTTTTGTGGAACTTCCTTTTTCTCCCCAAGTGAAGGCTGATAGCTAGTTTCTGTCTTGGGTTCCCAGTACTCTGATCACTCCTGGGTGTAATTGCTAGTAAAATATGAAAGGGAGGCATTGATAGTCTTTCTCTGAAATCTTTCATATAGCCTTCTGAGAAACTTATCCTACCTGAAATTCATTTTAAAAAAAAAAAAGCAGTTCTTCTAATCTCTTCTCTTTTGGCTTTGATAGTCTGTTTACTGAGAATTGAGGCAGGGGAGGCGTGGTTATATGGGACCTCCCCTGAGAGTTTTTGTTCTAACTCAATCTGCTGGACAGGGGACATAATCCACCGTCTGGAATGATCCATGGTACTACAGGAACGAAAATTAGCAGGTAAGGAATAATTTTCATTTGTGGAATCCGTTGCCAGAGGACATGATTAAGGTGACTAGCATAGCCTAGGTTTAATAGGTCTGGACAAATTCCTGGAGGAAAAGTCCATTACACATTATTAGCCAGGTAGACTAAAGGAAGCTATTGCTATCCTTGGGAGTTAGTAACAGGAGTTTGATCTACTTTATGGTCTCTGTCAGGTACTTGTGACCTGGATTGGCCATTGTCAGAGACCAGAATTGTCATGCTGCGTCAGACCAAAGTCCATCGAGCCCAGCATCCTATGTTTTTAAGACCATTCCATTCTGCCTGGATCTTGTGGAAAGGAAGATGTTTGAGTGCCATGTTATCTGCTAGGATAGCATCACATCAGTTCCTTCAGAAACTAAAACATCAGAATCCCTTCCTCAGGATATGAGAATGCAGTTCTAAGAACAAATCTGAAGTGCAGAGGAATGCGAAAAGCATCTTATCTGTTCAACTTAGGGAGCTTTTGACACCTCAACCAGAATGTGCTTTGTAGCAATAAGAGCAAGATGATTGGCATTGTTAATGCATCTGGACTCTGTGAGGATGTGAATGATAAATTGGCTGATGCTCCTTGTACTGAAGAGAACCTCTTAGGCAACAATGTTGAGAAAACAATTGACAATAAGGATGATACTTCCACCCTCTTACTTGCTTACCCCAGCTACAACAGAGCAATCCACTTCTTCCAGAAATCAGTCATATCTCTATAGAACCACACCAAGACCCACAAAGCCCAACTGGTCCTCTCTTAAACTAATCAAAACTTGATAAACAGAGGACACTATACCTTTCTTTATGTACACTGATGTTCGGTATTTTTCATTAGGCTAAACCATATGTTGGTAACAGCATTAATGGTAAATATACTGTTTTTTTTTAATTTTCATTTGTTTCATTTTTTATTCTAATATTTGCTTAAAATTTTCAATATTTCTTATTGGCCATTCATTAGTGATAATCCTCAACTGGTAGCGTTTTAATAATGTGCTTGTCCTTATAGAATTACCTCTTTTGCACGGTCTCCATAAATTGCCTGCATTAACATTATTTTATACTTAGGTATTTTTTAATAGGAGGTTATCCTCTCCTGTAAAGTCCATCCATTGTTGCGAAATTGGAACCATTAGCCTGACACTGGCAGTGTTTCAACCATCCCGTCTTCCTCAGGGACTAAGAGAGCTATATAAAACAGATTCTATTATTTACTAAACTTCAAGTCACCAAATCATCTCTAAACTGTGTACATAAATGTATAAAAACTTAGTTTTATCGACTTGAACCCCTTCATAAAGCCATGTTATCGGACAACAGGCGTGGGGTACTGTATGCTATTTAAATGTAAAAAGGACCAATGACCTGTATCCATTTCAGAGCGAGGCTGCCGGCAAATTGCTAATACATTGGACCTGTCTTTTGTCTTCAGTTCTCCATTACCTCCCGACTCACTACCTCCCCATACGGGGAACCCATCACTGGTAGCTCATGTAGTTCTCTTTCATGTCCCTCTCATCGCTGGACAGAGTGGATCATCTGGTGTGTTTACTATTACGTCCGCTTCTTCCTGCTTCTACGTCAATCGCATCTCATGCGTGCTTAACTTGACCCGTATCCATTTTAAAACTAAAGCCACCTACAAGTTACTGGTGTGCCAAACCTAACTTTCACATCAATTCCCTATTTCCTAGCGTGAAGCCAGATGGACTCAGGACCAATGGGTATTGTGCTCTTCTGCTAGCAGATGGGAGATGGAGTCAGATTTCAAAGCTGACGTCACTCTGGATATACCCCTGCAGTAACCTCAGCTCTTCAGTATCTTTCTGTCTCTTAGCAGATGCAGACACTATCCTGGACACTGGAATAGTGTTAAGAATTACAGCAAAGAAACAAAATTTACCTTAAGGAAGATCAAGCCCCACTCTCCTGCAGTGATATCTAAGGGTCCCTCCCCCAGTCGATAATTCCTGAGGTTGATCTCGGATATTCCTCAGAGGTGTGCCTTGGTCTTTTAGCCGGTTCCTGGTGTGGACTTAGCCCCCAGTGTGGCTGAAAGGCAGCGGGTGCAGAAACGAGTGTGGTGGTGAAGGTAATTCCCTCTCTCCCCACCCACAGCGGGAGACTGTCCGACACATGATCAGTAAGCGCCGAGACCAGGTAAGAAAAAAAATCTTTACATGCAGGTCTCTGTCTCCGTTTCGAATCTGTCCCTGGTGAGGTTAGAAGGGAGCACTATCGGGTTGAGCAGCCTTGGTTGGGCTAGGCCCCGATCCGGTGCAAGGGTCCACATACGTGGAGACCCTCGGTCGCCATCTTACGCGCAGGGGTCGTCGGCACCATATTCCTTTCTCAACCAGCGGTACGCGTGGGGCAGGCCAGACAGCCTAACTTGCCCGCGTCCAATTCAGACTCGCGCATAACTGAGCGCTCCCCATGCGCATAGCTACACGCACAGCTGCGTTTACAACTGCACGTGCACAAACACACAGAGACAATGGCACCGGCACCCAAGAAGGCCAGAAAGCACTCTTTGCACAGTCTGCCACATAAGAGCTGCGCAGCCTGAATTGTCAACACTGCGATGAAGCCCAGGGGGAACCAAAACCTGGCCCCTTACTGTCGGGAGATGGCCCCAGAACTACTGACGATAGCTCCCCGGACCAATGCATCTCTGAAATGGCTTCCCCAAAAGAGGGCACCTCGGGAGCCTCCTACTCACTCCCCCTGGGGTTAAATGGACCCAGGGACCTTTTCCTGGTTGGAATTTTTCCAAGGGCTGCAAGCCTTTGTTCAGGCACAATCAGCCCCAGCTGCACCCCAGGCTCAACCCCTGCCAAGAAACACAAGATTCTCCCGGCTCGGATGCCTCGAGTCATGCCTCGCCTAACCAAGAACTTCCCTAACAGGGACCCAGACACCTCAGATGAGTGACTCCCTGGAAGAAGGAGAAATACCTCCAGGAATGGAACCATACCGAACCATGCTTTGTTTCTTCCACAAGGATGAATTACCAGCCCTTGTATCCCAGACTCTGAAGATGCTGGGTATTCCAGGCACTCATGTATAAGTCAAGAAATTTATGCTGAAAAATAAGCCCAAAAAAATCAGTGACTTAAACACACATACTGTTTACAGTATGTGCGGAAAGCATATGCAGTGTTCCCTTGGTATGCACGTGTATATGCACTAACTACTGATTATGGAGTGGAGTTAAGCCACACACCTTAATTGGCTTGGTCTATTAGCATTTAATTTATGCAGCTAACGTTTTGGTCATGCTGCTGACCTGTTTTAAAATTAGTGTGCCATGTGACTTTTTCAGTATAAGCATGACTTTTCTTGAATTCTTATCTACCTGATTGCTCATTTTAAACCTTGACTTATACACAGGTCAGTGCATTTCAATGGATTTTAGTCTTGAAGTTGCCTATCGACTTACACACAAGTATATATGGTATATCCTGGCTGCTTCTAAGAAATATTCCATCAGCAGGTCTTGCAACTTCAAGTGGAAGAGATTCTCAATATAGTATATTTGAAAACCTTGATCCATTTATGTTTGCCACAAAATCTCCAATATTTTTTACCTTTCTTTCTTTAGCCTAAATACCTACTCAGTGAAAATATATCTTGGTGCAACAGTGGTGTACCATACATACATTGATGGAAGCCCAATATCGCTTCAGCCTTTTCTATCGCAATTCATGAGTGGTTTGTGGCACATCGAGCCTCCATTCAGTCCCATTTTGCCTGAATGTGGTCCTAGCTCAGCTTTTGAAATTACCATTTAAACCTAGAGAATCCGCAAAGCTTAAACAACTAAATAGGAACTTTTTTTCTTAGTCACAGTGACCTCAGTGCGGAGAGTGAGTGAAATGCAAATACTTTCCTCCTGTTCTCAATATCTACAATTTTTCCACAATAGGATAATCCTACAAATTTACCCTAAAGTTCTATTGTAGATTCCCTTATTTTCATATTACTCAATTGATAGTAGTACTTGCATTCTTCACAACACCTCGTGCACAAAAGTGAGCAAGTCCTTCATACTCTAGACCAGTGGTTCTCAACCCTGTCCTGGGGACCCCCCCAGCCAGTCGGGTTTTCATGATATCCACAATGAATATGCATGAGAATTTGCATACACTGCCTCCATAACATGCAAATTTTCTCTCATGCATATTCATTGTGGATATCATGAAAACCCGACTGGCTGGGGGGGTCCCCAGGACAGGGTTGAGAACCACTGCTCTAGACTATAAAAGAGCACTGGTGTACTGCGTAAAAAGGATGCAAGCACATCACCACTTCACACAATTCTTTAATCTTAACAGATTAGGAACTGCTATATCTATCAAAATGGCTAGAGAGCTACATATTCCAATCTTATAGCTTAGCAGGAATGTAATTAAGTGATGTAATAAAAGGGTATTGAAAGCAAGCCATGACGGGATCAATTGCACATCTCTGCTCAATGCCCATTCAAGAGCTATCTAGAGCTGCAACATGGTTCTCAGTTCACACAGTGAAATCATATTACTGTCTAGACCAGTGATTCTCAACCTTTTTTCTGTCGGGACACACCTGACAGATGGTTCTCACATGCGTGACACACTGAACACATGACCATCATAGGGCTAAATGTAAAAGTACAGATTGCATCCACAGGAACCCCCCTGACTCACAATTATGGATGTAAAGTAGAATTATGACATTCCCTATACAACTCACCTTACTAAAAAGATATTCTAGTTCTAATGTCAGCTCAGTAACAGCAACACAAACTCCTACTACCAGGCTCAATAGCCCTACTTATGAAAAGACAGCAGTTTATCACCAATGCATGTCCTCTTGAAAACACAACAAATAAGACTGATATAAATGATTATATGCTAGTAAAATACCTCACCTCTGTCACATACACAGAACCGACCTAACATACTCCCACGATCTGCAGTAATGCACAATAACTAATCCGCACACAGTTACACCTGTATTATGGAATGCGCTCAAACAGTAACAACCCTACCTAAGAAAAGCCACACTACAAATATTAAATCAGGCCATAAATGCCAATACACCTCCTGTTAGGAAAACAGAAATAGACCAGCTATAGATCCCAACACAGAAATAATTGTATAACTATACTAATAAGCAGAATAAATGTTTCACAACTATGAACAGAATAATATCCAACAATTAAAAACTCATAAAAATTATTTAAAATTCCCCAAACACCAATAAAAATATTTCAAAACAGCAGACACATCACATAATATTCTCACATAATATTCAGTAATTAAAATGGCAGTCAATCAAGAAAAAAAAACTTAAAGCCACCTTTATTAACCCCCTTCAGCAGTTCTCCTACTCCTCTTCCATGCAGGCCTTTAGCACACACCAGAAGCAGTAATGGCTGAAGCTCTGTACTCATGGTCCTCTTCCTTAGGGCCCACAACCAGTCTCTCTCTTACATACATACATACCAGTCATACCCCCATGACCAGTTTCTGTCTTTCACACACTAATTATTAGGGATGTGCAGAAGGAAAAAAATTGTTTCCTAGCATGTAGCAGATGGACTCAAAACAAGTGGGTATAGTGTGCTCGTGCTAGCAGTTGGAGACGGATCTGACGTCAGCACGGGTACATATACCCCCACAGGAAGTGAAGTAATTCAGTAATTTCCATCTCCAAAAGCAGTTTGGAGCTCCTTCACGCTCGCTGAGCGTTCTTCCAAATTCTAGCGACTAAATTCCTAGACGATATTTCCTAACGACGAGCCCCGCACTCCTGCGGTGATACCAGTCGGTCACTCCTCCAGTTGAGTTTCCCGAGGGGATTTCCGTGGTCCCTCGGAGGTAAGTGCCTCGGTCCGGTGGCCGGCTCGCGGCAGGACCTGCCCCCGAGCGAGAAGGGCTCGGGCGCGGCCTAGAGGCAGCCTCGGTCCCGGCGTGGACTTGGCCCCCGAGCAAGACTAGTTCGGGCGCGGCCTAGAAGCAGCGGGTGCACCTCCTCGAGCGCGGCGGTGAAGGTATTCGCCCTCTTCCCCCCCCCCCCCCCCCTGCAGCCGGAGACCACCCGGGTTGCAGCCGGGAAGCGCCGAAGACAAGGTAAGGCGTATATATTTACTTGTTGGTCTCCGAGGATCCGAGGAGGAGCAGAGTGTGCCTCTGGGGCGGCCAGTTAAGTGGGCCGCCATTTCGACTGCCTGCTCGCCATCATCTTCTACCTGAAGTGTCCCGCCTAGTGCTACGCGCACGGCGATAGGCGTCCGTGGCTACGCATGGCGATCGGCGCGCATTGCTAGGCGCCCGTTCATAGGCGCGCGTTGCTGAGCGCTGGTTTCCGGCGCCTGCTTTCGCGCACAGCGCAGACTCTTGAGTTCACCGGCGGCATGGAGCGTAAGAGTGACCAGGCTTCGGCAGTGCCGGTACCTCAGGCATCAATCTCTGCTCTGCATGCAACCTCAGGGCCACACAGAATGAGGATGCAGACTCCCTATGTGCCCAATGTGAAGAGGCCTTGGGAGTCCCGGGCCAGGGCTGATCACAGCCCAGCGTTCTTGCCGGTTCCTCAGGGAACACTCCGGAGCCAGCAAGCAGCGGGGAGCAGCCAGTGAACCAGGGGGGCCTGGTTCCCATGCGGCCAGATATGGCTTCGATCTCCTGGGTGGAATTATTCAAAGGGATTCATACCTTTGTCACGATGCAATCAGCTCCCCGACCGGGTCCGTACGTCCAGAATGACCCGGCCCCTGGACCCTCGCGGCCTAGGCGCGGCCACTCGCCAGCCCCAATGATGGGGATTCAGACTACCCGGCAGAAGAAGATGAGCCCCCTGAGGAGGGAGAGCTTCCCTCGGGGGTAGAACCTTATCGGACCATGCGGCACTTCTTTCCCAGAGCAGATCTTCCAGACCTGATCTCACAATGCCTGTCGGAACTGGCCCTTCCGGGCCATGACACCCCAGGGGACCCTAAAGTGAACCCCCTGTTAGAGGGCCTGCGCCAAACTTCTCACCACTTTCCCCTCCTACAAGTGGCACAGCAGCTAATCGACATGGAATGGGCGGCACCGGAGGCTCCATTCAAGGGGGGTCGGGCCTTGGCTGGCATGTACCCCTTAGCCCCGGCGACAAAGGACTTGTTGGGGTGCCCTCAGGTAGATGCCATAGTCAGCGCAATTGCGAAGCGCACCACCATCCCGGTGGAAAGAGGGACGGCCCTCAAGGATACGCATGACCGGCGTCTGGACGCCATCCTGAAGCAGGCCTTTGAAGTGGCAGCCATGTCCCTACGAATTGCGACTTGCTGCACGGTGGTGACGCGTTCCTGCTTATCTCAGGCTCGGAACAACGCCCCGGGAGAGGGGATGGAATCAGCTCTTTCATTCCTTACTGACGCAGCCTCCGACCTCATCCGTACGGCAGCCAAGGGAGTGTCATCCTCAGTGGCAGCCAGGAGGCAGCTCTGGCTACGTAACTGGTCGGCCGACTCCTCTTCCAAGACACGTCTCACGAGAATGCCCTTCGAGGGATCTCTCCTGTTCGGCAGCGACCTGGAGAAGCTGGCCAATAAATGGGGCGCCTCTCCTTTACCTCGTCTACCAGAAGACAGGCCATGCAGGAGGCAGCGCCCGCCTTCTAGACCACTCAGAGGTAGAACCTCTCAGCGCTTCAACCCTTACGGGACTCGCTACCAGGCACCTCGGTCGCAAGCCAGGAACCAGTCCTTTCGGCCCAAGCACAATAAGAGGGGAGCTGGCTCGGGTTCTGGCCCCGGCCGTACCCCACAATGACAATCAGCCGGCCCATCCGGGGGTAGCAGCCATAGGGGGGCAGGCTGACCCTCTTTTACCGCAGGTGGGCCGAGATTACCTCGGACCAGTGGGTCCTCACCATCATCCGAGAAGGGTACTACCTGGACTTTCTTCGGCTCCCACCAGACAAGTTTGTGGAATCTCCTTGTTCACCCCTCAAGAGGGCGGCACTAGATGTTACCCTACAGAGGCTTCTCTCCCTCAAGGCCATTATTCCAGTGCCTGCAGGGGAGATAAATTCTGGGCATTATTCCATTTATTTCATCGTGCCCAAGAAGGAGGGCACTTTCCGGCCCGTCCTGGACCTCAAGTCCGTCAACCGCTACCTACGGGTACCCAGCTTCCGCATGGAAACCCTGCGATCTGTCAAAAATTCAGTACAGCCAGGGGAGTTTCTCACCTCCCTAGATCTGTCAGAAGCCTATCTGCATATCCCAATCCATCGGGATCATCAGCGCTACCTACGTTTCAAAGTCTTGGACCAACACTTTCAGTTTCGGGCGTTACCCTTCGGGTTAGCCACAGCGCCGCGGATCTTTACCAAGGTCATAGTAGTAGTGGCGGCGGCCCTCAGGAAGGAGGGAATTCTCGTCCATCCCTACCTGGATGATTGGTTGATCAGGGCAAAATCGCCAGAAGAGAGCCTTCGGGCAACCAGCCGCGTGATTGCTCTTCTAGAGAGCCTAGGCTGGGTAGTAAACTTAAACAAGAGTTCCCTACAGCCATCTCAGTCGAAGGAATACCTAGGAGTCCTATTCGACACTCAGGTAGACAGTCAGCTTGACTCCCAAAAGAAGAGAAAAGCTCAAGAATTGTCTGCAGGCCCTGCTGCGCGCCGTCCGGCCCACAACTTGGGATTACCTACAAGTCCTTGGCCTGATGGCATCCACTCTGGAGGTGATACCATGGGCACAGGCACATATGAGGCCGTTACAACGCGCCCTCCTATCCCGGTGGAGTCCGCGATCACAAACTTACACCGTACACCTACCTCTACCAGCCAGGGTACGGAATCAGCTGCGATTGTGGCTGCAGCAAAGCCACAGGAGCCGGGGGTCCGGGATGTCTTCTCCGACCTGGACCCTGCTCACAACAGACACCAGCCTGAGCAGCTGGGGCGCACATTGCGAAGGACTCACCGCCCAAGGGCGATGGAGCAGAGAAGAGTCGGGATGGAACATCAACCGACTAGAGGCACGGGCAGTCAGGCTAGCGTGCCTGCGACTTGCCCACAGACTGCAACACAGAGTGATGTCAGACAACGCCACCATGGTGGCATACATCAACCGACAGGGCGGAACCAGAAGCCAACAGGTATCACTAGAAATAGCTCCCCTGATGACTTGGGCAGAAGCAAATCTCCAGGACATCTCCGCCGTCCACATTGCCGGGAAGGACAACGCCGCGGCGGACTTCCTCAGCAGAGAAAGTCTACATCCCGGGGATTGGCAACTGTCACCCACGGAGTTCCAGATGATTGTGAATCAGTGGGGGACCATGGGCATGGAACTACTAGCGGACAGGTCCAACGCTCAAGTATCCCGGTATTTCAGCCGCAGGCGGGATCCTCTGTCTCAGGGGATCGATGCACTGGTGCAACCATGGCCCCAGGGGATCCTGCTGTACGCCTTTCCGCCATGGCCCCTGCTGGGCGCCATTATACACAGGATTCAGCGGCACAGAGGCCTAGTTCTTCTAGTGGCCCCGGACTGGCCAAGAAGACCCTGGTACGCAGACATGAGAAGATTGCTGGCAGGGACTCCACTACCCCTGCCGCCGCACAGGGACCTGCTGCGACAAGGTCCCATACTCCACGAGGATCCGGCTCAATTCTCTCTTACGGTTTGGCCATTGAGAGGGCTAGACTGAAGACACGAGGGTATTCAGGTCCAGTAATAGATACACTCCTCCGAGCACGCAAGTTCTCCACATCACTAACTTATATAAGGATCTGGAGAGTATTTGAGGCTTGGTGCGAAGCTCATTTATTTATTTTATTTATTTTTATTTTTATATACCGATGTTCCTGTAAAGTATACATATCACACCGGTTTACAAGGAAGAAACTGTCGCCTCGATGGCGGTTTACATTGAAACATTTAACAATTAACAACAACATGAAGGTGCAAAGAGGAACTTAGTGGAGCTTACAGTGAACATTCATGATTATATAAATATCAATGACGAACTCTTCAGGAACTTATGTACAGAAAGGGCTGGAGGACAACGACTATGCTGATAATGTCATTCTTCCTGCTCTTAGCTCTCCGGGAATGCTTGTGTGAAGAACCAAGTCTTAAGTTTCTTTTTTTAAGGTCTGGGGGTATCGAGTTCCAGAGTGTAGGGCCTGCTGTGGATAGTGCGCGTTTCCTCAGGGAGGTTTTTGCCGGCTGGGTGATTAGCATGTTCTTGTATGCACTTCTAGTCGGTTTCTTGGAGGTGTGTAGCCGCAGTTGAAAAGTTAAGTTGAGGGGAGAGATGTTATGTGGGGCCTTGTGTATCATCATAATAGTTTTAAAGTGAATCCTGTATTTAATCGGAAGCCAATGGAGATGCTGGAGGATTGGGGTGATAGGATCCCTTTTTTTGGCGTTTGTGAGTATTCTGGCCGTGGCGTTCAGGACCATCTGAAGTGGTTTGGTGGTGCAAGCAGGAAGGCCCAGAAGGAGAGAATTGCAGTAGTCCAGTTTCGGGAGTATGATTGATTGTAGCACCATGCGGAAGTCTCTGTAGAGTAGAAGAGGCTTTAGTTTCTTTAATACTTGTAATTTAAAGAAACATTCTTTTGTGGTGTTATTTACGAACTTGTTGAGGCTGAGTCTGTTGTCTAGAAGTACACCCAGGTCTCTTACTTGAGGCGAAGTTAGGTTTATGGAGGTGTCATGACTTTGGCTGGCAGTTGGAGAGGTGGGTGGGACATAATTTTCAGGAGCAATAAGGAGGATTTCGGTTTTGTTTGTGTTTAAAACCAAGTTGAGGCTGGCGAGTAGGTTGTTGATTGCTGAGAGGCAATTATTCCAATATGACATAGTTTTGTGTAGAGATTCCGCTATAGGGATGGGAATTTGTATGTCATCTGCGTATAGGAAGTGTATAAGCTTGAGGTTGGTAAGTAAATGACAGAGCGGGAGAAGATAGATATTGAAAAGAGTGGGTGAAAGGGATGATCCTTGCGGTACCCCCATCTTGGATTCAATGGGGTGGGACTCTTTACTGTTTATCTTGACCTTATAATATCTGTTCTCGAGAAACGATTTGAACCAGTTGAATGCTGCTCCTGTGATGCCAATGTTGGTGAGACGCTGAAGGAGGCACGTGTGGTTCACAGTGTCGAACGCTGAGGAGAGATCCAGAAGTGCAAGGAGGCAAGGTTGGCCTTTTTCCAGATTAAAGATAATAGTGTCTGCTAGTGAGGCTAATAGCGATTCGGTGTTCCGGGTCTTACGGAAGCCAAATTGGTTTGTGGTGAGGATGTTATTTTCGTCAAGGAATTCTGATAGTTGTCTGTTTACAACTTTCTCCATAATTTTGGCAATCATTGGAAGGTTTGCTATGGGTCTGAAGTTAGCTGGGTCTTGGTGGGAAGGTTGGGTTTTTTGAGGAGAGGCTTGAGCATTGCCAACTTGAGTTGGTTAGGGACTTGGCCTTGTGCATAGCACCAATCCACCTGCCGCTCAGATTCCTATCATTTTGGACTTCCTACAAGATGGACTTCAGAAGGGTCTGTCCCTCAGTTCCATCAAGGTCCAAGTGGCAGCACTTTCCTGCTACGGTCCCCGGAGTGACGGCAATAGCATCGCCACACACCCAGACGTTTCACGCTTCCTGAAAGGAGTCAAACACATTCATCCGCCACTGAAGTGGCCCATCCCTCTGTGGAACCTCAACCTCGTTTTGGACTTTCTAGCGGGACACGCCTTCCGTCCACTTCGAGGCCTGTCCCTCCGTTTGTTAACCTTGAAGATGGTGTTCCTGCTGGCTGTTTGCTCCGCACGACGCGTCTCAGAGCTACAAGCACTGCCTTGCCGTGATCCGTTTCTCCGGATCACGCCAGAAGCCATCCATCTTCGTACAGTCCCTTCCTTCTTACCCAAAGTAGTCTCGCACTTCCACCTCAACCAAACCATCTCTTTACCTACCACAGAAGGTTTGAAGAAGTCCGAAGAAGGTCGAGTTCTACGCCATCTCGACATAGGCAGGCTACTGCCCAGATACCTGGAAGTGTCCGAAGCAATACGAAAGACAGACCATCTGTTCGTTCTACACAGCAGGAAGAAGCAAGGGGAAGCGGCCTCAAGGGCAACTATCGCCCGCTGGGTCAAAGATGTTATCAAGGCAGCCTACGTAGACGCGGGTAAAACACCGCCTCTACAGGTCAAGGCTCACTCTACCAGAGCGCAAGCGGCCTCTTGGGCAGAAACGCAGATGCTGTCGCCTGCTGAGATCTGTAAGGCGGCGACGTGGTCCTCCCTCCATACCTTTTCCAGATTCTACCGTCTGGATGTCCAGGCCAGGGAGGACACAGCATTTGCGAGGGCAATCCTACACGGACCTCGGGCAGCCTCCCGCCCAGTCCAGGAGTAGCTTTTGTACATCCCACTTGTTTTGAGTCCATCTGCTACACGCTAGGAAATGTAGAGATTACTTACCTGATAATCTCGTTTTCCTTAGTGTATGCAGATGGACTCAGCATCCCGCCCGGCTGCCGGTATACTTGGGATTTCACAGGCTCAAGGTAAGCCATGTTTTACTACATAGGGCATCCACCCTGCCGGGTGTCGACGCCTTCCCGTTGAGAATCCTGGTGGTCTCCAGCTACCATCAACCGGTCAGGGTAATCCTGTGTAATTAATCGATCGGTCAGTACTCATATAGCTATAACAGCTTTGCAAGGAAGATTACTGAATTGCTTCACTTCCTGTGGGGGTATATGTACCCGTGCTGACGTCAGATCCGTCTCCAACTGTTAGCACGAGCACACTATACCCAGTTGTTTTGAGTTCATCTGCATACACTAAAGAAAACGAGATTATCAGGTAAGTAATCTCTACATTTTGTTTCGTTTTTCATTTCACTGGGACTCAAATTCGTATCATTAGTTTCATAGGGGAAAAAACCAATTTGTTAGTTTCATTCGTTTTTCGTTTGCCATTAAAGTCAATGGGGGAAGTATTTGCAACCTATTTTTGGCTGCAGAATTGGGGTTTTCTTATCAATTCTGATGAAACTTCTAGGGAGCAATCATCAGAACGCAAAAACAGCTCCAAGGTACTTAGACTGTGGCAAAGTGGCATGAATAGCCTAAGGCACTGTAAAGGGGCAAAGGGTACCAGGAGTTGGAAGAGAGCTTTAACAGAGGTACAAAGCAGCAGCGAGAGTGTCAAAAACACACCACAGCTTCAAAAGAGAGCACCGATAACAGTTGCATGAACCCTTGAAGGCAGCACGACAGGCAAAGTGGCAAGACAAGTGGCATCAACATCCTACAGCATAATGAAGGGGGAATATAGCAAGCAGAAAGAGTGTCAGAAAAAACCACAAGACGCCGATAAAGGGACAAAGCAGCAGACTAGGAAAGACTAGCACCAACACACTGAGCAACCATGATAGTGGCAAGAACACCACAAGGAGTAGGGTGCGTCGTCTGGTGTATGGCAGCAAGGCAGAGTGGTAGAAAGTTGATAGGGGCAAGACAGGCTAGCAGAGCGCGGAGGTAGTCAGGTTGCTTTGGTTTTGATAGGTACTAAACAACATATAGTGACATGTAATATTGCAATCTTTATTAAATTCAAACAAATTTCCAAGCAACTTTAATGCTCAAAACTTCACATCACCCCAAGGAATATCCATCTAAAAATCCCAACCCATTATAATCATACAAATAATCATACATCATTCATACTACTTACTCACACTCATCCTTCATACCTCCCATCATTAAAATTCCTCCATTTTTCCAAATTGTTTACACACAAGTGAAAAACCTCTTCACAATACAGTACTAATCTTTCAAAAACAATTGGTTCACGAGCAGAGAGAATTCTATTGCACAAATTTCTCTTCGTTCTTGGAACGAAAATCCTTCAATTCCTCTTCATCTTCTCAACATGTTTCGCCTTTCCACAGGCTTCTTCAGGAGAGCTTCGAAGAATTTCCTACTACTTATATACCAACAATATATTCCTGCATAGGTTTCATCTACAACATTTAACAATTGGAATTAATTTTACTTACAGACTATAATCCCCAACCAACCCTCTAAGTTTCACCTTTAAAACAACTATACGTCCCGAAAAAACTTGACGTACATACAGATGTTTCCCGACTCTCACTTCTCAACGCATCTTGAATAAAGTTTCACAAGACACCCATTCTTATGCAATGGCGAACACTTCCTTTGTATATTACCTACAGCGAATTAAATCAAGATAACAATTCTTAAACTCAAGAAATCTTTTCAAATTCAGAGAAACTCATCCACCAATCTTTCCATCAAAGATCAAGACATATGCGCTAAAAAAGAAGGAAAACTTACCTCTCCAATTTCTCACAGTAACGCCGCCACCTCCGTAGCATTCAAAAATGCCGCCATTGAGTGAATCAAAGGTAATGAATCAGCTACTCCCCTCCCATCCTTTTAAATCGCTCTTCACCAATCAAAAAGCTCACCCATTTTATCTCCACCCCTTTCAGCTACCCGCCAAAATTTAAAAGGACGATTCCCTTCATTTACCCACTGCAAACCAACCTATTTTAAACGGACAAAAACTAACCACCATAGAAACCCTAATTCATTTATACCCATCACACAAATCCAACAACCTCAAAGGCATGCCACCCAATCAATTCTATCGTTTAAACCATTGGGCCACAACGTTCCTAAGAAAAAAATCCATCTCTGCTCCATTCGCAACAGTATTTTATTCTATTCTTTATTTCCTGTATCACAAAAAAACGGAGCTCCTCCACTGTTGATATTCACGCCAATGCTTCACCAATGGGGAAGTTTCTACCTCATTACGAAGTCTACTGCAATGCTCTAATATCCGGGTTTTGATCTTTCTCGACGTCTTCCCCACATAGAACCTGACCAAACTATAAGGATGTCGTCAGTATAACGACACCATAATCTCACATGTTTGTACCAAACAGAGGAATACATAAACCTCTCTTCAAACGCTGTCACGTACAAACATGCGAGATCCGGAGCCATCATGGCCCCCATTGCAGTTCCATGAATCTGCTGGTAAAATTCATTTTTAAACAAAAAAGAATTTGAAGATTTTTTCCACCATTTAAATGTGCAGGATGTAAATCTTAAATTTACATGCGATATCCAAACACAGTGGGTTTCCTTTTTAGCTATGAAGGTAGGTAAGAAAGATGGATTTTTTATGACTGAACTGTATCAGAAGGCCACAGATAAAAATGGACTATTGCACTTTAGTAGTTTTCACCCTAAACATATTAGGGAAAATATCCCGTTGGGGCAGTTTTTTTTTTTTTTAGAGTGAGGAGGATTTGTTCAGAAATGTCATCGTTTAAAAAAACATGCCAAGGATTTGCGAGAGAGGTTCAGTGTGAGGGGTTACCCAGATCGTGTGGTTAATCAGGCTTATAAAAGAGCACGGTACATCAGTAGGGATCTTTTATTGATCCCTAAGAAAACTCAAAAATCACGATCATTAGTGTGTGTTTTACCCTATTCAAATAGAGTAGGAGATTTAATTCAGGTCATCAAAAACCATTGGCATTTGGTCAGTGGCTTTGAGGGTATGAAAGAACCCCCAATGTTCACATTTAAAAGATCGAAGAACCTCAGGGATATTCTGGTGCATTCAGATTTGGTTTGTAGGGAGAACTGGGATGGTATAACTGGTGGACATCATCCGTGTACAAATTGCAGCGTTTGTAAATTTTGTTTGTCAGTTCAATTTTTTACCCATCCAGTCTCTGGGAAAATTTTTTTTCTGAGGGGCGTTACAATGTGTCAGTCTAGTTCAGTAGTGTATATTTTAAAATGCCCATGTGGGCTGTTCTATGTGGGGAAGACATCGAGAAAGATCAAAACCCGAATATTAGAGTATTGCAGTAGACTTCATAATGAGGTAGAAACTGCCCCATTGGTGAAGCATTGGCGTGAATATCAACATACAGTGGAGGAGCTCTGTTTTTTTGTGATACAGGAAATAAAGAATAGGTGCGGGGGTAATGTGATTAAATATTGTTGCGAATGGAGCAGAGATGGATTTTTTCCTTAGGAACGTTGTGGCCCAATGGCTTAAACGATAGAATTGATTGGGTGGCATGCCTTTGAGGTTGTTGGATTTGTATGATGGGTATAAATGAATCAGGGTTTCTATGGTGGTTAGATTTTGTCTGTTTAAAATAGGTTGGTTTTCAGTGGGTAAATGAAGGGAATCATCCTTTTAAATTTTGGCGGGTAGCTGAAAGTGGTGGAGATAAAATGGATGGTGAAGAGGGATTTAAAAGGACGGGAGGGGAGTAGCTGATTCATTACCTTTGATTCACTCTGGTGGCGTTTTTGAACGCTACGGAGGTGGCGGTGTTACTGTGAGAAATCGGAGAGGTAAGTTTTCCTTCTTTTTTAGCGCATATGTCTTGATCTTTGATGGGAAGATGGGTGGATGAGTTTCTCTGAATTTGAAATTTCTTGAGTTTAAGAATTGTTATCTTGATTTAATTCGCTGTAGGTAATATACAAAGGAAGTGTTCGCCATTTGCATAAGAATGGGTATCTTGTGAAACTTTATTCAAGAGGCGTTGAGAAGTGAGAGTCGGGAAAGATATCTGTATGTACGTCAAGTTTTTTCGGGAGGTATGGGTAAAAAATGACAGTTGTTTTAAAGGTGAAACTTAGAGGTTGGTTGGGGATTATAGTCTTTAAGTAAAATTAATTCAAATTGTTAAATGTTGTAGATGAAACCTGTGTGGGAATATATTGCTGGTATATAAGCAGTAGGAAATTCTTCGAAGCTCTCCTGAAGAAGCCTGTGGGAAGGCGAAACATGTTGAGAAGATGAAGAGGAATTGAAGGATTTTCGTTCCAAGAACGAAGAGAAATTTGTGCAATAGAATTCTCTCGGCTTGTGAACCAATTGTTTTTGAAAGATTAGTACTGTATTGTGAAGAGGTTTTTCACTTGTGTGTAAACAATTTATTTGGAAAAATGGAGGAATTTTAATGATGGGAGGTATGAAGGATGAGTATGAGTAAGTGGTATGAATGATGTATGATTATTTGTATGATTATAATGGGTTGGGATTTTTAGATGGATATTCCTTGGGGTGGTGATGTGAAGTTTTGAGCATTAAATTTGCTTGGAAATTTCTTGTTTGAATTTAATAAAGATTGCAATATTACATATGTCACTATATGTTGTTTAGTATTAATAATTTTGTGATATATGATTGAATTGCCAAAGTAATTGTATCTGGTTTTGATAGGGGCAAGACAGGCTGGCAGAGCTGAGGTAGTCAGGTCGCTGTGGTGTTGACAGGGGACAGACAAGGAGACAAGACGAGACTGAGCCCGTGGATGGTGTTAAGCCAGTAGTAGTGGCCCCTTCTCGGAGTTGGATTGTTTGTGAATGCAGCCGAAAGTGGGTGGTAAAATTAATCTAAGGCTAAATACCGGCACAAGACCAATAGTCAACAAAGTAGTTCAATAAAAAAAAAAAAAAGTGCAGTAAAAAAAAAAAGCCTGGCTTGCCTGGCAGGCACAGCAGCAAAAAAAGAACACATTTTTTTCAGCAATAGAAAATTAACTGTAGCAAACTAGCAATAGCAATTGAATAAAGATTTGAGACAGAGAGCTCAAACAGCAAACAAGCTTCTCAGAACCCAAGAAGAGGGGGACAGGGCCCCCTGCATTCGGCGTGACTGACAACCAGGGCGTACTGTCCACCCGACCCGTCTTGAAACACGGACCAAGGAGTCAAACACACGTGCTAGGACCTGAAACATGATGAACTATGCCTGGGTGGGGTGGAGCTGCTGCGGGTGCAGATCTCTGTGGTAGTAGCAAATATTCAAACAAGAGCCCTGAGGAGAGTTCCCTTTCCTTTGTGCAGGAAAGGGCTCCCTAGAATGTGTTTGCCCCTAGAGTGTGGTGGTTCCGTTGGCGTCTAGTGAGCTCTCGCTGGTCTTTTAAAATCTGGTGGACGTAGCAGATATACAAACGAGAATTTTGAAGGCCGAGGCGGAAGAGGTTTCCATGTGAACAGCGGTTCAACATGGGTCAGCGGGTGTTAAGAGAGAGGCCTTAGCCGGGGAGAGTTCTCTTTCCTTTGTGCAGGTATGTTGTGGTTTGATCTCATTTGTGAAAGGTAATTCAACAGAGGATGCTTTTAGAGCAATAGAGACTGCCATTTGTGAAGCAAAAACTGAGCTGGAGATTATTTGTGAATACCCAGAAGCTATTAACTGTACTTATGCACTTCAGCTGATGACAAAGGAACTTGAAGAGCTCTCAGAAATAAGAAACTGCTACTCAAGTCCTAATCTACAATATCAACCTATTTGTACCCTATACAGTGCCTCTGTAAACTATGGGAGCACAGAGGATGAACTAGAGTACAACTACCACCAGTTTTCTATAGTACTAAAAACATTAATGTTGGCACCTAAGAAAGATTTAGGGAAAATGGCCCATATTATGAAGGTCATGAAAACTATTGAGCATATGAAATATGCAAGCTCCAAACATCTTAAGTCAGCTTTTTATGTTCTTACATTACAACTGTTGCAAAACAGGAAAGAATTTTCAGGAAAGAAGTGATGCACAAATACATGAAACTGAAATTACAGGTACTAGAACTAGACAGACAGGCACAGCGTTTGGGGTCAGGCCCTTGTAGTGACTTAAGGGCTGGACAGACAGGCACAGCGTTTGGGGTCAGGCCCTTGTAGTGACGTAAGGGCTGGACGGGCAGGCACAGCGTTTGGAGGTCAGGCCTTTGTAGTGACGTAAGGGCTGGACAGACAGGCAAGCGGTTGAGGTCAGGTACATGTGCTGGTATTATCTGGAGCATATGAGGCAGTTGGAGCTGCTGCAATGCTTTAAATTGCTTTTATTCATCTTGCCATTCACAGGGAAAATCTGGAAACGCAAGCAAAGGCATGTTTATTTTCAAAAACACTAGCATTTACATCAACTCTGGTGCCAGCCTTGAGCGATGAGGGCTCATGATATCCCGTCATTGAAAAATACACGTTCACTGGGCACACTGGTTGGTGGACATGCCGGATATCGCTGAGCCATTTTGGCTAGGTGTGGCCAGACAGTGGACTTGTGTGCCCAGTATGCCAGCGCATCTGTCTGCATGTCCTCTGGGCTCTGTGAGATACCATGTCACTGACATTTGTGCTGGTGTCTCCTTTGCTTGGGTGGGTTGAGAGTCCTTCTTGCCAGCTGCTTTCGCTCTAGCCCGTTCCAGACAGATGATTTTTTAGGGGCAACATGGCTATGGCATACTGAAGTGGAGGAGGAAGTACTAGCTGTCGCTGACAGAGTGCTGCTCCTGCTTGGGCTTGCACTACTCTCTGAAGTGCCCGCTGTTTTCTCCTCTGCTTCATGCCTAATCTGTCTCTGCCTATGGCGCTCCTGTTCACGGACGTTTACTAACAGCAGGTCCTTCACAAATGTGAGACAGACTGTAGGGTGAGTTTCCCTTTCACATGGGGATCACAGACTGTGGCAAGCATGTATCTGTGGTCTTTGTTAAAAGTCTTAATCTCTCTTGCACCTGCTTCTGCAAAAAGTCCAGACAATGTAGCACCTCTGTTGTCATTCCCTCTTCCTGTTTAAAGCCCTCCAAATTTTCCTCCAGAAAATTAACTATAAGGATGATGTCAGACAAGGTGGCACTTCTGGAACTCAGCTCCTCCGTGGCATCCTTGAAGGGCCTCAGGATTTTTACCAGCTGACTCATGACTAACCAATCATGATGCCCTAGGGGACTCTGCACACCTATGTCCATTTCCACAGAAAGTTCATGAAGGGGTGTCTGCTGCTCCACTAACCTCTGCAGTATCAAATAGGTGGAATTCCACCGGGTGCCAATGTCTTGAATCAGTCTGCTTTTCACGGAGAACCTGCCCTGCCTTCACACTTCTGTGGAAATGCGCTGCTATGTTCCTGCACTTGTGTATTAATGTATGCAGGTATTCATTCTCTTGGTGCTTGGACTCCAACCACAGAGCTGACTTCACTACCAGGTGCAGACTGTGTGCAAAACATCAGATGTTCTGAAAGCACCCGTCGGTTATTGCCTTTACCCTGTTTGCACCATTGTCTGTGACAAAGAACCCTGCCTGAAGATTCCTGTCTCGCTGGTGTAGCTTGAACTCTACTACATAAATAGAGAGACAACACATTTACAACATGTATAATATTTATTGCAAACATTAACATATACACCTATATAGACACTTTAAAAGCTAAACTAGCACACACACACATCCATGCAACCCAATTAAAACAAATGTCCATTCGAGATTTTAATTTGAATAACATATATCATCCTTTCTAATAGCAATACCTTTTTAACTAAGAATAAGTGTTTACAAACACAACTTTTAAATACACAATTGTTTCAAGTATATTTTTCACTTGTAACCATTATATCCTCTTCCTTAGTCTCACAAACTATCCACATTCGATATCTCCTTGTGATCACCAGATCATATTCCTTAATCCTCACAATGTATCCAGTATGTCTGACAAAAGATATCTTCGTTTCACCCCTACTATCAGGGGCTTCCTCAGGGACTCATACTTGTCAAATGTGTATTCATTTTCCTCCACTACAAACGTAGAAACATTATCAAATCTCAATGGCTCAAAAAAAACAATGAATAATCAACAAGTTGTTACCAACTATCATACCTAATGTGGAGACAGGGTGACCAAGAAATCACCTTTCCAAATTTAAACCGTTGCTTTAGTAGATGAAGTAAAATCAAATACTGACCGCATCAGTCACAATAATATCAAATTTGCATTAAATGCCTCTGAAAACAGAAAATGGAAAGACAAATGACCACCTAATACTAAACCAAAACCCATTCAGACCACCACCAAATAACATACTAAAAATACCACTCAAATACAAAATAATGAAAAAAAGTAGAATTTACTGAAATCGTAGTACAAAATCCAAATTACACGGATTTCCGTTGAGTAATTATAATATACTTTCGTAGCGCCACACCTTAATGTCAAGGCGCCAACTTGCATACTTGAAGAAGCATTTCTCTAAAGAGACACAAAATTAAATCTAATATCAAAAATCATTTTATAACTTAAATTTACCAACCTTTTGTCACAGCACTCCTTAAGCTTTCAGCTGCTGGCCGTCCCCATACTCACGTATCGTTGGAAATGATGTAACGCTCCGTCACCTGCTGAAGTCTAATCTCCAGGTTGGAATCCTAAAACTTTATATAGGTGGGACAATTGCAGACATTCAATCTAATACAGAGACAGGGAATTATCCCCTAAAAACAATTACACGCAAAAGCGAATAGCAGCGATTTAACACGGGGACCGCGGATCCAAAAATGCAGTATTCATGGTGGTCCAGATATCGCAGGTGAAATTCACACTCCCCTCTGCCTTAGCTAGCAGAGCTTGGATGTGACTGCGACACAGGTCATACAGGCTGGGGATGACCTTTCTGCTAAATGTGGTTCTGGAGGGGACTTTGTAATTTGGAACTAAGACCTTCAGCAAATGCTTGAAACCCACATTCTCCACTATCTGCAAGGGCTGGTCATCAAGGGTAATCATTTCCCCAATGGTCCTGGTTACAACTTTTGAGGCTGCCTGCCTCCTTCCCCGAGATAGCATTACTGAACACCACTCCATTCCCTCCATGGTGGATTGTTGCTTCTGACACATGGCAGGGGGCTGCTGGCCTGCCACCTGACTGCTAGAAGGTGCTGAGTGCATGGGATGACTCTGCTTCTTTTCAACCACTTTACGCTGCCTGGAAAAAGAGGTCCCCTGACTGGTACTGCCACCATCCCCAGATGGCAATACTGTTGTTGGGTGTTGCTTCTGCATATGATGCATCATGCCAAAGTTAGTTAGATGTCCCATTTGCTTGTCTCTACTAATAGCCCTGGCACAGTAATTACACTGAGCAAAACGCGGGTCCTCCGTCACTTTAAAGTGGCTCCAGGTCACATATTTCTTTCGTGATTCCTTCTCTATAGCCGTCTGGGTGGATGCTGGCACTGGAGTTGAAGTAGTGGGTGCACCCTAAGAAGCAATGCCAGGGGCATCAGTTACACTCTGTGCCTGCGCTGACTGCTCTTCCTCCTCTTCAGTTTCATCTCTCCCCTGCAGCACTGAAGTGGAGGCTAAGACAGAACTAACTAATCCTCCTAAACCTTCTTCAGCTATTACTTCTTCCATTTCTGATGATGAGAATCCCACCCAAGATGATTTTTCATCGGAATCAGAATCAAACAGTGTCTGCGCTACATTGTCGGCGCTAAGTAGAGTCTGCAGTCGTACTGCTGCTTTTGGGTCTCGCCCTTTTGTCTTGCATGACTCAGCCTCCCCTTCCCTCACCTCCAAAACAACAGGGTCAGAAACAGGTGGTGGCGGTGCATCATCCTTAAATTTCATTTTTTTCCGGATGGAACTGCCTGCCTCTCCAGAGATTTTAGATTGGAACAGCTTCCTTTTTAACTTTAATGGGGGGACTGGCACTGCCTTTTGAAGTGCCTCCGCTGCCAGTCCCAATCACTCGTCTACCTTTCCCTGACATCATGGATTTAATGTCACTGCCTACTAGGGTTTTCAATTAAAAGAATTATTTCTTTATTAGTGAATGAACACCTCTGTACCAATATATGTGCATCTGGAAAACTACACACAGACACACAGTGCAGTGCCTTGCTGTACACTACAACTGAGACTGCTGTATGTGCACAAAATAAAAATGTAAACTCCAGAGAAAAGACTGGAAGCCTGAGCAAGCACAATTTCTAGTGATGCTGCTTCTTGTTTGAAAATACCAACTCCCAGACAGCCACTGCAACTCTCACACTATCTCCCACCCACATCACCCATATCCTGCCTGCAACCTACCCCAGGGGGATAAGATCAGCAGCAAAATGCCACTGCTGGCAGCTTATCTCAGTGGGAGAGACAGTCTGAGTTCAATAAAAAGAAAGTGCAGTAAAAAAAAGCCTGGCTGGCACAACAGCAAGAATGAACAAATATCTTTTTAAATGGAAAATTCTATCAAAGTAGCAAGCAATAGCAATTGAATTACAGATTTGAGACACTCAGACTAGCTCTGAGTAAAGCCACCTCCCCAGACAACAGCTAAGAAGGAAGTGCGTGGCATGCCGCGTGCCAGGGACAGCATCACAGAGCACTGAGAGCAGCGATTGGCTGCATTAGAAAAATGCTTAGCTCTGATATGTTGGCATTCTGGTCTCCTTGCCAAACTGTCTGACCCACTCTGACAGGGCTGTGAGGTCACTTATGACTCACAGGAAAAGACTGGTTGTTGCTGTGGATACTCCCACATGACCTTCTCCTATTTCAAACGGCTGCTAAGAAATCACTGCGAACCAAAAGAATGAAACTAATATGATATGTTTTGTGGGGGATCGCCATCGTTTTGCGAACCCACAAATCAGTCGAATAGGGACTTACGCGTTGCAGATTGCACATTAATGCACATCCCTACTAATTATCTCCTGACCAGTCTTTCTCTCACACATTTACATAGATGATCTCAATCAAATGCTCTCACTTACACACAGGCTCTGAATCACAGTTACACATACACACTCTCAATCACATATACATTCTCTCACTTACAGACTGGCTGGCTGTCTCTCTCTCTCTCCCTTCCTGCCTCCCCCCCCCCCCCCCGCCCCCCGCCCCTGAGCACAAATGGTAGCTGCAGCAGCCGCCTCCTCTAGCCCCCGCAGACCAAGAAAGAAGAGTCCCATCGGCCACGGGAGGCTAATTCTGCTGTCTCCTGTGCCGATTTCTGGCTGCTTCTGATTTTGCTCCCAGCCCATGCTACTGCCGCTACTTTTTCTTGCAGCATGGCTCTTCTTCCCACGCACCCCACTGAACATCACTTCCTGCTCCGGGCCAGGGGCGCAGGTGCGGGAAGAAGAACAGGCCCAGCTGCAGTTGCCAGCCTCCACTAACACTGCTGCTGTTCCCATCCAGGTTTGAATGGGCGACAACGGCAGCAGTGGAAGATTCTCTCTCACTCTGTGAAGGAAGAGGAGGGAAGAGCAGCTGGAGACCGGTAGCACGTGACACACCTGCCACTGCTTGACGACACACTGGTTGAGAATCGCTGGTCTAGACAACGTCTACAAGAGTGCATTTGAACAAGCAGCTCTACAAGGCATTTTCAATTGTCGGTCAACACCCTGTATAATATGCTTGTATGGGTTGGGGAAAAATAAAATAATGGGTAACCCTCAGCTGTGTGATTCTCCATTTATGAGACTGATTTGATCCTGCTTATATATGGAGAAAGTGAAGCTGCTTACTTGTAATACTGATCTTCAGTAGTCAGGATAAAACACACATACCTACCTTCCATCCCAGGACATTGAACACTAAGCTCTGAATTAGGCTGAGGGGGACTTGTGAGATGATAGCTGCATAGGAGGAGTCCTAGATTTTCTGACTTCTAGGAGAGTTTGTTGGGGTCTGTGCTGTTGAATGATGGCATCCATTTGTGTGTTTGATTTATCCTGCTGTATATGAAGAAATCCCCATTATAGGAAAGCAACTTTGCTCTCCCTCCCCCCGCCCCCATGACAACAGGATACCAATCCACAAAAACTGCCTCCCCAGTGAATTGGGTTCTATTTTAAACTTGTAGTAGTAGTATACAGAATGAAGGGGATCCTGCATGACAGCAATGACTCGGGACACCTTGCACATGCTCAGTAGAGAATAAAGAAAAGGTTTAGAAGCTTTTTTAAAAAAAAAGATCTGTCCCAGGCTCATGGGTTGATGTCATTCACTTGCGTGGGCAGATTTTCTGCTATTCTCTCAGCCAAGTACCTGTTATAGGTAAGCAGTTTTAGTTTGTTTTTTTTATTTTCTTGCCTTTTAGCAGCACATATTTTTGTATGTATAATGTTTTGGAACTGACATTTGATAAGCAACTCATGGTTTTGGTTTTTTGGATGGTGAATTAGCTTCCCATTAAACTGATATGTCATTTTTGAGTTGGTTATTTTGCAGCTTTTTTTTCTAGTACTGCAGATTTTAAACATATATTTCCACATTTGAACTATTTGAAGGCATGTATTTTTTCTTGGTGGCATCTGTGAATACCATTGTTATGTTTGCGATATATAAACAGAGCAAAGGTAATTCTTTTCTTGATGCCATGTGATCACTTAGTGATAAAGTTGGTGACCAAATAATTTTTAGAGGTCATTCTGTTTGGCAAGAAACTGATAACCTATTGGCTAAATTGGGACAAAAATTTTCAGTTGCTATCTGATGACTAGAAATTGAAAATTAGTGAGAGTCTCATGTGTACCGCATCAGTGCTTCAGCACAAGTGGCAGTTTGGGTATAGGATCAGGCTGGAAATATTATCCTCAGCAACTATTGCTGTTGCTTCTGCCTCTTTCCATGGCCTATTAGTAATCTGCACAAGTGGTAAGGACAAATGAGCTGCAAGACAAGGCAGCAGCAGCAGGGCTTAAGATGAATGCTTCTGCCTTCTCCATGCAGTAGCTGTTTGCTCTGTAGCACTGATGGGATATAGTGCAGGAAGGAAAAGGAAGCAGAAGGTGGTTAGAGCACAAATGGGGAGGGAAGGAGGAAATGGGATGCAGTATTCCTGTGGGGAGATAAAACTGGGCTTCAGCACAGCAGAACGTGGAAGAGGCACACAAGGAGACCTGAGGTTGAGAAGATATGCTTTGAGGTGAAGGAGGAATGGTGGTAGAAAGAGAAGAGAATAGGAAAACAAAAAAAGTCAGAAATTGTTTTGCACCAGTGTGCATTGTGAATAGATGCCACCAAACTGGGTGTCTGTTTTGTGTATCTTATTTTGCTGCTGGCTATAACATGTACTAGGAAACAGTTTTCTTGTCCCCCTTCCCTGTAAATCCACTAATTTCCGAGCAAGTCTAGTGTAAAAGTTATTGCTTAGTGCAGTCAAACCTGAAACTTCATGCCCAGGGCCAAATGATATTTTTGGTAGGATCCAGTTGTCTCATTTTGTTTCCTTTTGTTACAGTTGTTTTCTTTTTCTTGCTCTGTGATTACCCATGACAGTCACATTTTCAAACTACTCAGCCATTCTCTTCCATTTGTTACTATGCTGCTACTCCTGTCCCAGTTAAAATAAATCCCTGTTCTTTCAGCCTTTCTTCCAGTAGCTTAAACTTTTGCTGCAAAATGTGAAACAGGATTTGGAATTTAATGGGGGGAAACAACTTCCACTTAGGTTACTGAAACTAACATGATCTCAAACAGTGACAGATGGGGTAGGGTAGAGGCAAGGACACAATGATTTAAGAGATGAACTTGTAACAAAAGGAATTATACTGTTTGATTACTGAGACCTCTTTAACTATGGAGCTGCAAAGTTGTAGCAAAACTGTTTTTTGTAGGACAGTACTTCCATTGCTAGAGAATATTTTAATGCATTTAAACAACTACTGTGTTGAGCATAATGTAGATGCTATTGTTAGCACAATTTTTTAAAATTCTTTGTGGGTCCATATCAAAGCTTCAACAGTTATATGATATGATTTCAGTATTAACCTATCCAAAAAGAAACTGATGAAGCTGGAAAGAGACAAATTAGTGCCAAAGAGGAAAATTTCAAATGTTTGCCACATCTCCCGACTTCATAACTGGCTTTATAAAGTATTTGTTGACTAATCTATTTTTGAAAGCCTTTTTACACTTATTTTGCAAGCCACAATTTTGTTTTTTGTAAACCCCCCCCCCCCAAACTGATTAAAAAAAAGTTAAGCTTTTTTGGGGGTTGATGAGTGAGCTGCTCCTTTTTGAGTTAATATTTCAGTGTTCATTCTACAAGCCTGCAGGGGGGTTGTAAAATAGCTGTTGTGATTACCAGCTTTGTCCCACCCCCCTTCCTTGAGTGATGTAATCCTCTGGACAATGAGCTTTGCTTTCCTTTCCCTGGCCCAGAAGCTGGAAACCTGGCTCATTCTAAACTCATTTTCATTAACTGAATATTAGAAGACTGGTTAGAAACTGCAATGTTAATTTGTACAACAGTTTTTTCTTAATTGTGTAGTCATATTTTATAGTGAAAAATAATATTTAATATAATGAATGGATAACATTGAAAACCTGTTAGCATGTATAATTCAATTTCAAATTTAAAACTCTTGCTCATGTTGTGCTTTCTAGTCATTCAAGATAATGTTTTACAAGACTTTGTTTTTTTTAGGAAAATACTGGCATGTGCATCTATTTACAGGAGCCACCTGTTTATTTTTAATGTCATGTTCATCTTTGTCACATTTTAAACTTATTTAAATCATTTAAAGTATGATTACTTTATAAAATATTTGTGTTTCTATGCGGAGGTTCTCATCTTGGCACCTATAGGGCTACAAATGGCTTGGTTTTCAGTATGTCCATACTGAATATTCATGAGAGATTTTTCTTTAACTTTGTCAGAGCACTGGTTACTCTGGGTACCCAATCTGTTTGCAACCCTTAAGGATCTCTCTTTTTAGGTATATATGATATATATATTTTGATAGGATTTAATCTTGGTCTTCTACATGACCAGATAATTAGACATTGACATATTTTGTGATTTGAGTTGTCTGAACCTATCTAAATCACCTTTACAGACTTGTGATCACTTTTGACTCTTCCCAATTGTAAAGGAAATTGGATATTGTCCCATACTTTGAGAAGCTAACTGGTATGGCATCTAGACTGTTGTACTGTCTGTCTTATTTGCTTTATGAATTCATCCCTGACATTTGTGATCAGCACGAAGAAAAGATATTGCATTATGTTTTGGTGTATTCGAATATAAATGTATTAGAGTTGCCTTTTTAATTGTGTGCATAGTGGAATTACTTTAAGCAGAAACAAATTGAAATTTCTAAATGCTAACGTTTGTGCAGAAATTACATTTTTTAAATTACAGTATTTGGTACTTAAATCTCATTTTTAAATGTACCTTCCTTCAATTGGTCTTAACTTCTCAAGGTAGTTTCTACAGATAAAATAACGTAATATAGGTTGAATGTTAGACACAAATTAAAACAAAAAAAATGGTTACTGAGCACTCTGTACACATGACCTGGGTCAGGCTTGATTTGCAGCTTAGTCAGTTTTAGACTGTCAGTTTTGTAAACAGGAGTCTGCTGTGAGACTTGAACAGAAGGGTGAGATTAGCATATTAATAAGGTGCTTGCTAATCGCCTTCTTTTCCTTCCTCCAATCCCTGCTTCCCTCCTGCCTCCTCTGAATGAAGCTAGAAACACAGACCTAGTCATGTTACTGGTTGGTTGCATTCTGTTCAGCGGCTTACCCTGAAAGAGGACGTTTGTGCTTTATATTGTCGAGGCATGAGAAGATTCTGTAATTGAAACACATTCTTCATGCTGCTGGAATATATTACCAAAGGAATACTTACAGAATTTTACTTCGATCATCTTTGCTGACTAAATGAAATGAGAACACACACGGAGAAGAACTGATTTTTTTTTTTCCTTGCCTGTGGATTCAATGCATCCAAGAAGCTGGCTTGACAGCCCCCTGTAGGAGCAAGTAGTATTTGAACACTGAAGTGGGACATTGTATGCTGAAGCCTGGGTCATTCTCTCCACAATTGTGTGCATGTTGTTGGAACTGGAAGGCCAAGTGGGCCTGCAGCAAGCAGGTGCTATCTGCATGGAGAAAAGCGGCTGTAGCCCTTTCCCAATATGCTGGGCTAAAGGTATAAAAACTTAAATATTTTGTGTTGGATTTTGCTATATTTTAAGCTTAACTTAAATGTATATATTTGAAGTAATGTCTTAAAGGAACATGTAACACAAATTGTATATATTTTTTGGCTATGCAACTACAATATAAAACTTTTTTTCCCCCTTTAATACTAAATTGCAGTTTTGGTGTTACTGTGTTTATAAGCAGGTGTGACTGATTAAAAAAAAAATCCTGTTATACTTATCAGTAACTGCATTTTTGTGTTGCAGATATTTTTTTGCTTAACATTCTGTCAGTTAAAAAAAATGTAGTTAAATAATAACACGAAACAGGCAGTAGAAACATTCATATTTATATAAAAAAAAAGTGTTCATACAGTAAATGAGTTTGGAAGTATACCATACAATAAATGATAGAATAACTGACTTTAGAGAACATCTAAACACACAGAGTGCAAATATGAATGTTTATAATTAACATTTCTGTTCAGCTTTAAACTCTAGCAGTAATGCTATACATACTAAATTCTTTTTGAAATTTAAATAAAATGTAAATAAAATAATAGATATAGAGCTGGCATACCTAAAATATAGATTTAGATTAATAAGTGAATGGAATGGATTTTGTGTTTGTCTTTTGTTTTTCTAGCCTTTTACTTTAGGTTTCTATTCAGTAGAACTAGCCTCTACTGGGCTTTGTTGCCATTAGTCCACATTTACAACTACCTGGGTTTTTCTTCCTCCTATAAAACATTCTCTCCTCTAGCTCAGTCATTGCAGTAACTGTCCTTTACCAGGGGCCATAGACTGTGGCTATTTACAGAGCTTGGCTCACGTGCACCTTGTGGACCAAGGGAGCTGAGGTTAGCTCCAGGCGCAAAGGGCCCAAGGCCAATGGTCAGTACCCTGAGTCTCAGCTAGGATTGCTAACTGTCCAGTTTTGCAATTCTATGTACAGTGTGTGGTTACAGATACTGTAATGTTCAGTCTAGACCTGATATGGAAGGGACTCTCAGGTGGAGCCTGCACTGGCCCCTGCCTCTTATTGACTCCAGTGAATCCTCCATCAATTTCTCTTCACAGACTCGGAAACGAAGGTGGGAGAGAGGTGAATGCTGCTTTAGAAGCATCATCCTCTTCTATTTGCTGGGCCAACATAAAAAAAAGGTCAAAAAGGAATCAGCAGGCCTTCATTGTTCTTGAGCATGTCAATGAGTAGCAGCAGGCCCAGCAAGAAGCCAATCATGATCTGTGCTAGCTGGGCCTTGCCCACCTCTAGTTCTGTCATTGTCATCTCCACTATCTGCCAGGCTTTAGGGTGCTGGCAAGGAGACTGAAATAGCCACAGCAGGTGCACATCGTAGGGGACTTCCTTGCCTTCATCGTACTCCATTTTCGGGTCTGCTCTAAAGGGATATTGACCCTTAAGCTCAGAATGCACGGTCAACTAAGCATAAACATTGCCTCTCCAGCTCCACCATCCTGTTGGAAAGAGAGTGTGCTGTAGCTGTGTCTTTCTGCCATAGTATCCACATTAAGCTGGCTGGCCCAAAGGGGGAGAGAGCTGATAGCAGTAAGAGGATGGACTACTGTCTGGAAACGACGAGGAAAGTGGGAGAGAGATGCTGATGTTGGGCAGGAAAGTGGGGAAGAGGAGAAGGGAATGCAAGGCAGAAGGGAGGAAAAAGAGAGGGGGAATGGTGGACTATCAGGTTGGTGCAGGGCAAAAAAGGGAAATTCTCTGGGCGAGAATAGGCACTTTGGCCCTAGTCCAGGCATATAATCAGCAACATCTGGAGAGAGTAGAGGCATGGGGGCAAGATAGAGCCTGTGTGTGTCTGTAACAGAGAGAGCATGCCTGTGTGAGAGGAAAATGTTTAATTTTAATTTTTTTTTAAAAATTTTAATGTTTTTTATACTGAAGTATAGCTAGATGCCTTCACTCCGGTTTACAGAAATAACTTGTGCACCTCCCACTAATCCACGATGATCTCAGGGTAAGTAGAAATAAAAAAGGTCCCAGATATGGAGAATGGGGAATTTTTAAACCCATATTTGGTTTACTGTTTTGAAATATTTTATTGGTGTTTTGGAAATTTATAATTTTTTTTACTTTTTAATTATTGGATATTGTCATCTGTTTTGAAGTAATTATACTTTTTATTATGATTTTACTCATGATTATTTTGTTTTTATTTGATATTTTACGAGGACTGGTGGTTATTCTGTTTTTTCATTAAGAAAATGCCATACTGGGTCAGACCAAGGGTCCATCAAGCCCAGCATCCTGTTTCCAACAGTGGCCAATCCAGGCCATAAGAACCTGGCAAGTACCCAAAAACTAAGTCTATTCCATGTAACCATTGCTAATGGCAGTGGCTATTCTCTAAGTGAACTTAATAGCAGGTAATGGACTTCTCCTCCAAGAACTTATCCAATCCTTTTTTAAACACAGCTATACTAACTGCACGAACCACATTCTCTGGCAACAAATTCCAGAGTTTAATTGTGCATTGAGTAAAAAAGAACTTTCTCCAATTAGTTTTAAATGTGCCCCATGCTAACTTCATGGAGTGCCCCCTAGTCTTTCTACTATCCGAAAGAGTAAATAACCGATTCACATCTACCCGTTCTAGACCTCTCATGATTTTAAACACCTCTATCATATCCCCCCTCAGTCGTCTCTTCTCCAAGCTGAAAAGTCCTAACCTCTTTAGTCTTTCCTCATAGGGGAGTTGTTCCATTCCCCTTATCATTTTGGTAGCCCTTCTCTGTACCTTCTCCATCGCAATTATATCTTTTTTGAGATGCGGCGACCAGAATTGTACACAGTATTCAAGGTGCGGTCTCACCATGGAGCGATACTAGAGGCATTATGACATTTTCCGTTTTATTCATCATTCCTTTTCTAATAATTCCCAACATTCTGTTTGCTTTTTTGACTGCCGCAGCTCACTGCACAGACGATTTCAATGTCTTATCCACTATGACACCTAGATCTCTTTCTTGGGTTGTAGCACCTAATATGGAACCCAACATTGTGTAATTATAGCATGGGTTATTTTTCCCTATATGCATCACCTTGCACTTATCCACATTAAATTTCATCTGCCATTTGGATGCCCAATTTTCCAGTCTCACAAGGTCTTCCTGCAATTTATCACAATCTGCTTGTGATTTAACTACTCTGAACAATTTTGTGTCATCTGCAAATTTGATTCTCACTCGTCGTATTTCTTTCCAGATCATTTATAAATATATTGAACAGTAAGGGTCCCAATACAGATCCCTGAGGCACTCCACTGTCCACTCCCTTCCACTGAGAAAATTGCCCATTCAATCCTACTCTCTGTTTCCTGTCTTTTAGCCAGTTTGCAATCCACGAAAGGACATCGCCACCTATCCCATGACTTTTTACTTTTCCTAGAAGCCTCTCATGAGGAACTTTGTCAAACGCCTTCTGAAAATCCAAGTATACTATATCTACCGGTTCACCTTTATCCACATGTTTATTAACTCCTTCAAAAAAGTGAAGCAGATTTGTGAGGCAAGACTTGCCCTGGGTAAAGCCATGCTGACTTTGTTCCATTAAACCATGTCTTTCTATATGTTCTGTGATTTTGATGTTTATAACACTTTCCACTACTTTTCCTGGCACTGAAGTCAGGCTAACCGGTCTGTAGTTTCCCGGATCGCCCCTGGAGCCCTTTTTAAATATTGGGGTTACATTTGCTATCCTCCAGTCTTCAGGTACAATGGATGATTTTAATGATAAGTTACAAATTTTTACTAATAGGTCTGAAATTTCATTTTTTAGTTCCTTCAGAACACTGGGGCGTATACCATCCGGTCCAGGTGATTTACTACTCTTCAGTTTGTCAATCAGGCCTACCACATCTTCTAGGTTCACCGTGATTTGATTCAGTCCATCTGAATCATTACCCATGAAAACCTTCTCCATTACGGGTACCTCCCCAACATCCTCTTCAGTAAACACCGAAGCAAAGAAATCATTTAATCTTTCCGCGATGGCCTTATCTTCTCTAAGTGCCCCTTTAACCCCTCGATCATCTAACAGTCCAACTGACTCCCTCACAGGCTTTCTGCTTTGGATATATTTTAAAAAGTTTTTACTGTGAGTTTTTTGCCTCTACAGCCAACTTCTTTTCAAATTCTCTCTTAGCCTGTCTTATCAATGTCTTACATTTAACTTGCCAATGTTTATGCTTTATCCTATTTCTTCTGTTGGATCCTTCTTCCAATTTTTGAATGAAGATCTTTTGGCTAAAATAGCTTCTTTCACCTCCCCTTTTAACCATGCCGGTAATCGTTTTGCCTTCTTTCCACCTTTCTTAATGTGTGGAATACATCTGGACTGTGCTTCTAGAATGGTATTTTTTAACAATGACCACGCCTCTTGGACATTTTTTACTTTTGTAGCTGCTCCTTTCAGTTTTTTTCTAACAATTTTTCTCATTTTATCAAAGTTTCCCTTTTGAAAGTTTAGCACGAGAGCCTTGGATTTGCACACTGTTCCTTTTCCAGTCATTAAATCAAATTTGATCATATTATGATCACTATTGCCAAGCGGCCCCACCACCGTTACCTCTCTCACCAAGTCCTGTGCTCCACTGAGAATTAGATCTAAAATTGCTCCCTCTCTCGTCGGTTCCTGAACCAATTGCTCCATAAAGCTATCATTTATTCCATCCAGGAACGTTATCTCTCTAGTGTGACCCGATGATACATTTACCCAGTCTATATTGGGGTAATTGAAGGCTCCCATTATTACTGCACTACCAATTTGGTTAGCTTCCCTAATTTCTCTTAGCATTTCACTGTCCATCTCACCATCTTGACCAGGTGGATGGTAGTATACCCCTATCACTGTAGTCTTCCCTGACACACAAGGGATTTCTACCCATAAAGATTCAATTTTGTATTTAGTCTCATGCAGGATGTTTATCCTGTTGGACTCTATGCCATCCCGGACATAAAGCGCCACACCTCCTCCCGACTGCTCCTCTCTGTCATTGCGATATAATTTGTACCCGGTATAGCACTGTCCCATTGGTTATCCTCTTTCCACCATGTCTCTGAGATGCCAATTAAGTCTATGTCATCATTTACTGCTATACATTCTAGTTCTCCCATCTTACTTCTTAGACTTCTGGCATTAGTATACAAACATTTCAAAGTTTGTTTTTTGTTTGTATTTTTATTCTGCTTTTTAATTGATAGGGATAAGTTAGAATTTTTTAGCTCAGGTGAGTTTTTAGTTACAGGCACTTGGACTACTTTTCTAATTATTGGAACCTCACTGTCGGGATGCCCTAATTCTAATGCATCATTAGTATCCTTTAAAGATACCTCTCTCCGAACCATGCGCTGCTGAGCGACAGTCTGCTTTCCCCTTTGTTCTAGTTTAAAAGCTGCTCTATTTCCTTTTTAAAGGTGAGCGCCAGCAGTCTGGTTCCACCCTGGTTAAGGTGGAGCCCATCCCTTCGGAAGAGACTCCCCCTTCCCCAAAAGGTTCCCCAGTTCCTAACAAAACTGAATCCCTCAGTTGATGTGCAGAATACAGGATCTGGCTTGTTGTGGTATCCAGTTGGTCTACACATTTCTATTTATCCTGCATGATCACTTTATTCTGTATTTGGTGAGGGTCTGTCCAGGGCCAGCGCATCCTATTAGGTAAACTAGGCGGTTGCCTCGGGCGCCGACCCTTAGGTTGCGCCGAAAAGCAGCCATATGGGGCCGCGAGAGGAGCCTTTCCCGCTCGCGGCAAAGAAGTAGAGATTTGACAGGCTGCGAGCAATGCCCATCTTGCTCACAGCCAAGAGAAGCACACATTCTGCGGTGCGAATGCTATAGGAGTCCGGTCTGAGTCCGGGGGTGGGGCGCAAGGTAGAAGACTCACCTAGGGCGTCTAAATACCCTTGCACAGGCCCTGGGTCTGTCTGTGTTCTGCATGTTTAACTGAGGTGAGGTATTCTGCTAGTGTGTAGTTTCTCTGTAGGGGTCTATAGCAGTCTGACTTGTTATGTTTTCTTAATAGGAGGTGTATTATGTTTTAGGGCCTGGTGTAATATTTACAGTGTTGCCTTTTTGTGGGTAGGATTTTACTGTCTGTCTGCAGTTAGTGTACAGTGGTATGGCAGGATTAGCATAGATTCTGAGTAGGTGAAATACAAAACCCTTCAAACAAAAAACAATGCTCCAGGTAGAGAAGGGAATTTGTGTTGCAATTACTGAGGTGATACCAGAATTTGAATTTTTTTTTTTTCTATGGTGAGCATTCAGAGGAAATGGCCTAGTTTTGTTCTGCATGCTTTGTTGGGGGAGTTTCTGTATGGTACAAGGTACTGTAGAATTTGATGTGCAGGGTTTATATTGGATTCTGTTCTGTATAGAACCCAGACTTCATTCCCATGTAGAATTGATTGCTGTCGAATCATTTTAGTGGTAGTTTTACTAGATAGTTGAAACTGGATAAAGGTTTCTTTGATGAAACAAAGGTTCTTTTGTCTATAGATGCCATAGACTTGCATACCCAGCACCTTCTCATAGTGGTGCAAAATGTTTACAGCGGTGCCTCTTGTCTCTGCAATGGATGGAGTTTATTAAAAAGCAGAGAGATCCATGGGACCTGTGCTGTGATTGAATTAACAGGATGGTTTCCCTGCCATAGGTCATATGAGTCGATTTTCTGTTGACAGCATGGGAATGTAAAACAGAGATAATGTAAAAATCTAATACTGAAAAGCATGATGTCCAATTGTGTTTTTAAAGGATTATTCTTTGTTTTGGGGGTGGGGATGTATCTTCTTATTGTGAATTGTTTATCAAAATCTAAGAGGAAGGCTTGTAGGCCCATGCTCTGGATCTTTTAGGTATCTAGCAATGCTTCTGATCTTGTCACTAGATTTTGCTGTTATTTAATAGGTGGGACTTTCCTCTCCCCTGGGCTGTGAACTGCTACCTCCAGCTAGCCTGAAGAGCAGAAGCTTGGTTTGGGATTTGAACCCAGGTTTCC
The DNA here is from genome assembly GCF_901001135.1 of Rhinatrema bivittatum. Lineage (NCBI taxonomy): Eukaryota > Metazoa > Chordata > Amphibia > Gymnophiona > Rhinatrematidae > Rhinatrema > Rhinatrema bivittatum. Next base: position 794,897,687 of record NC_042616.1, on the reverse strand, counting down.
CTCATGATATACAATTCTTCTACTGAACTTCCAAGCAGGCCCTTAATATGTATAATTTGAGAATATATAATTTTTTTAAAGTACTTATAAAATAATTTTTTTAAGACATCTTATTTTTGTTTACTTTTATGGTATAAAAAATTACTATATGCATTCCAGTATAATGCACTGAGTCTCAGAATAAAGTGTGTTATGTATGTGGAGGTCATGTCTGTTTATAAAAAGCAAGGTAGCAACTTGGAAGTTTGTTTTATATTTACATTTACATTTAATCTTCAATAAAAGACAATGTTTTAATTATAGTGGAATGTTTGCACAACACAAGATGCTATGTTTTCTGTCCCTTAAAAGTTAATTCCAATATTTGTATGCAGAAGATCGGAAATTCCATGTGTATGTAGTATATACCAGTGGTTAGATAAAGAGAAAAAAATGAAACTAATCTGGAGCAGAGCAGGGTTGATAACAGGTGGAGCATGCTAAACTATTTTCAAAGCTGGAGATCAGCTGCTTTTACTTGTTTGCCTTTGTTAGATATTGAAAAAATATCTAATTTATCTGAACAGCCAGTAAAAATGGATTCATTTACTTTTTCAAATTTAAAAACTGCCTGATGTAGCTTTTAAGTTTAAAAAAAAATTCTGGATAAATTATAGTTTATTTTCTATGATATAATTAAATCACTAAGTATTTAAATAAGTAATTGGTAAGATGAGCTTCCTAATGAATTAGTGAAACAGTTAATAGGTCAGAACAAGATCTCATCATGACTGCTTTTATAATTAGAGACTGTTCCATATTAAATCTCTACAGTCAGTGACTGCTCATTTTTGCATTCATCATCTTTACTGAAGGGAAATCACTCATCAGTTACTGAGAGATGTTGGTTAAAACCAAGTAAATGGTGAGAAAGTTATATAGAAAATATATACATTGTACATTCTTAGAAAACATTTTTTAGTAGTGATTTTCATATTACAAAATTCCTCAAAAAGCTACTTAAGTATATGCATTTGAGCAGTTCACCTGGTCAGATGGGTGATATCTGATGGCACACAACACTTTTTTCCTGACCTGGCAAAGACTTGGAGCCCTCTGAGTATGTGTGGTAGCTTCCACATTCTGTGTCTATGTAGCATCCCTTAGTTTTTTTTTTCCATTGGTTCTGATGGTTGTATTCCTGAGTTCTGCTTTGTTTTTACTGCCATATGCAGCCTTTTCAGAGTTTTTCATCTCTTCAGCTGTGTCTCTCATACATGGTGTCCCTAAATGTTTTGGTTTTCTTTCCTTGTAATACTTAAGGTTTGAACAGTGTAAAGATTTTCTTTATCCTTAATAGGCTTCTTGACTGGCCCATTTATTCTCCTTTAATTGTCTTTTTAACAAATTCTTCTCCCTCTGATTTCAAGTTGTCTTTCTGATAATGGCAGAGAAGGCAAGTAGCTTCTCCTTTCTCTGTTTGCCATGTAACCAAATTGTTCAGTGTATCATTATTATACGTTCTATGTAAACCGATACGATGTGAATACGGTTATCGGTATATAAAAACACTTAAATAAATAAAATAAGAAGTGGCCAGACTGCAGTAAGACAAGGTCAAACACTGGTCACTTGCTATAAATGTTTGTGTGAGGATCATGATGTATCCCTGTGCAGCATCTACTCCAGAAGGTTACTGAGAGCTATCAAGTACTGGTGGATAAGACTGTCTTATCTAGAAGAAATAAAGAAACCAAATTCCTTTGAACCATCGCCAAAAGTGTCAAACATAAGGACCATAGGCCTGCGCCAACCTTTGAAAGCTCAGAGCTTCTGATGACTGCTTCATGCCCATGACACCAAAGTTTGTGGATAGGCCCCAAGAATGAGACTGGTCTCTTTTTCCCTGCTTTCGCTGAGCAACAGGCTCTGAATCTTTGTTAAACATTCCCATACTATCAACAGGAAGTCATCTCATATGACCTATAACAGAAAAACCACCCTGTTAATTCAGTCACAGCATGGTCTTCAATGCGGCCAGCTGAGTTTTTTTTTTTAAACTTTTAAAAAAGTACAGAAAAGCAGTTTTTTCTGCTTTTCTGTACTTCTTTTCAATGTGCTCAGCTATTAACGCCTGTGATAAATGTGCATCTGTAATAGCCTCTTTCTTATAGGACAAGCAGGATGTTAGTCCTTACATATGGGTGTCATCACAGGATGGAGCCCAATCACGGAACACTTTTGTCAAAGTTTCTAGAACTTTGACTGGCACCTACTGGGCATGCCCAGCATGGCACTAAACCTGCAGCCAGCAGGGGTCCCCCTTCAGTCTTCCTTTTTCCACGCAGCAGTAGCCACGCAGGTTAAGGAGCTCCACAGATTCCTGACAGGAATTTTCTTTACGGAATTACTAAAAACTTTCATACCCCACAGGGGTCCCTCCTTCAAATATTTGACTCTGTGGAACTCCGGTAAGTTTTTACTCGTTTTCGGTCGGTTCCCGTCGTGCCCTCGCGGCCTACTGGCCGTCGACCATACCGTGGCTAAATTTTTCAAAGGCCATGGCATCGGGGTTCCGTCGGTTCCCGGACTGTACTCGTACCATGTCCTTAACAGACCCGCATAAAGTCTGTGTAATGTGTCTCTGGTGCGAGCATGATGTCCTGACTTGCACCAAATGTGCCTTAATGACACCAAAAGGTTGCAAGGCCAGAATGGAGAAAATGAAACTTCTCTTCCGTTCTCAAACTCCGACGCCGTCCATTGCATCGATGTCATCTGAACCGGCACCGTCCATTTCGCGCCAGTATTGGCCACCAGCTGGTGACCGTCTGACGTCAACAACTTCTCGGCCTTCGATGACCTCTACTCCCTCTCAAGACCGAGGGGATTGTAGAGAGAAACATCGGCATTGACACCAGAAGTCTTGGACCATGGATGAATGAAAATCATCGACCTCTCCATCGTCCGAGCCGCCATCGAAGAAACCCTGTCTAGAAAAGGCATCGACCCTTTCTGCGACCGGGTCACAGAGGCAACCCTCACCCGGAAGGGTATCGGGAGCCGCGACTCCACCTTTAACGGTAGTCCCTCCAGCTATGCCTCTGCCGCCTCCTTCCCTTCCGGAGCCTGGGCTGCTTGCTCCAGGTCTCTGTGAAGAACTAGATCGGTTGGTTCAGGAGGGCCATCGATAAGGTGATGCACTGACTCCAAGGTCCCCTGGCACTAAAATCGGTGACGGTCGCGGAAATGACCATCGATCCCATTCCGGTAGCATTGGCACCGCTGCTCTCAATGGAAGCGCTCATAGCCGCTTTTCCACCGATGGATCCTGGGTCACCAATGGCTCCGGTGCCTTCCCCTGTCATCGGGAGGGGAAACATCGGGAGGGGTGCAACCTTCCGGTGCCTTACCCTGTCATCGGGAGGGGAAACACTGTTTCGCATTCCTCCATTGGGAGTCCTGCCAATGCCTCAACCATCGATGCCGATGCGCCCATCGGAGCCACCAATCCATCCATCGATGCCCTCGATGCCTTCATTGGTGCCTCTAGTACTTCCCTCGATGCCTTCAGATCCTAGACCAGGACCTTCAGGAATACCATCGTCCCGTCCTTCTCAGGTTCCTACAGGGACAGGTGCTGATCCCTATGACACCTGGACTGACGATTCATCTCAAGGCACTGATGATTTACCATCGCCACCTTCTCCTACTGAAAGTAGAAAGAGTTCTCCTCCAGAGGACTTGTCCTTCATAAATTTTGTGAAGGAAATGTCTGAATTGGTTCCCTTCCAATTACAGACTGAGCAAGATGATAGGCATCAAACGATGGAGCTGTCACAATTTCTGGATGCTCCCAAGGAAAGAAATAACCTCCATCCCTATTCACCAGGTTCTTTTAGATCTCCTCAAAAAGACCTGGGAACACCCTGGTTCTGTTGCTCCAGTCAACAGGAAAGCTGATACCACTTATTTGGTCCAGTCAGCCCCAGGATTCCAGAAACCTCAGCTGGATCACCAATCTCTGGTTGTAGAATTGGCCCAAAAGAGGGCAAAAAGATCAAAACCCCACTCTTCCTTTCCCCCAGGTAAGGAACAGAAATTCCTGGATGCCATTGGCCAGCGTGTCTTCCAGGGATCAATGCTTATCTCCCGGATCGCCTCTTACCAGCTGTATATGACCCAGTACAACAGGGTCTTATTCAAGCAGATACAGGACTTTGTAGAGTCCCTGCCTCAGCAATTCCAGGAACAGCTGCAAGCCCCTGGTGCACAAGGGCTTTTTCGAGGCAGGGAAGCATGAAATCAGATCCTCTTATGATATATTTGACACTGCTTCCAGGGTATCTGCAACTGCTGTTTCGGCAAGAAGATGGGCCTGACTTAAGTCGTCGGACTTGCTCCCTGAATTACAAGACAGATTATCTGATCTGCCCTGCATAAGCGACAATCTGTTTGGCGAACAGATTCAGCGGACGGTGGCGAAACTCAAGGACCATCATAGAAACATAGAAATGACGGCAGAAGACCAAACGGCCCATCCAGTCTGCCCAGCAAGCTTTCGCACTTTCTTTTTTTTTTTTTTTATTTCTCTCACATACTTATCTGTTTCTCTTGGCTCTTAGTAACCTTTTTTATTCTATTTCCCTTCCACCCCTGCCATTAATGTAGAGAGCAGTGTTGGAACTGCATCTAAGTGAAATAGCTTAATTAGTTAGGGGTATTAACCACTGTAATAAGCAAGCTACACCCATGCTTATCTGTTTATCCAGACTATGTAATTCAGTCCTTATGGTTGTTGCCTGAATATAGATCCATGTTTCTTCATTCCCCCCTGCCGTTGAAGCAGAGAGCTATGCTGGCTTTGCATTGAAAGTGAAGTATCAGTCTTGCTTCCCTGCCGTTGAAGCAGAGTGCTATGCTGGATATGGATTGAAAGTGAAGTATCAGGCTTATTTGGTTTGGGGTAGTAACCGCTGTAACAAGCAAGCTAATCCCCGCTTTTTTGTGAATGCAAATCCTTTTTTCCAGATTTCCTCATTGCCGCTGAAGCTTAGAGCAATTTTGGAGTCGCATTAACCGTGTGTATGTTTATTGAATAAGGGTATTATCACCAGGTAGTAGCCGTCTTTCCCGTGAGCCACCCACTCTTCATTCACATCCTCTAGACTTTATGGATCCACAGTGTTTATCCCACACCCCTTTGAAGTCCTTTACAGTTTTGGTCTTCATGAGACCCTTCGCCAGCTCTCTCTGATGCCCTCTGAGTATTCCTCCAAACAGCCTTTCAGGAAGGATACTAAAAAGTCACTCTTCCGTCCAAAGAAGTCCTATCCACCACCGTCCAGAACTCGTTCCACGAGACCTTTCCAAAAGGCCCAGTCTTGTCAATTGCAGAAACAAAAGCCACAGGCAGCTCCTCAGTCAGGCCCTGCTTCTGGCTTTTGACTCCTGCATAGAGAGCAGCAGCCAGTTTCCACTGTCTCAGATACCAGTGGGAGGTTGATTGTGCCATTTCAACAACAGGTGGCACACAATCACCTCAGACCAGTGGGTCCTTGCCATAATCTCTCAAGGTTATCACCTGAACTTTCTCTCCATCCCACCGGACTCCCCACCTCTACCGATGTGGCGAACATCCGACCACTCACTTCTCCTGGAGCAGGAGGTCTCCCTCCTCCTCCAGTCCAGAGCAATAGAGCCAGTGCCCTACTTCTAACAAGGCCTAGCATTCTATTCCCGGTACTTTCTAATCCCCAAAAAATCAGGCGGCGTTCGTCCAATTCTGGACCTCCGTGCCCTCAACAAGTACCTCCACCGAGAAAAGTTCAAGATGGTAACCTTGGGTTCTCTTCTTCCTCTTCTGCAAAAAGGAGACTGGCTCTGCTCTCTCGATCTCCAAGACGTGTGTACACACATTGCGATAACTCCATCTCATTGCAGGTTCCTGAGATTTCTAGTAGGCCCCAAGCACTATCAGTACCGAGTGCTACCAATTGGCCTGGCATCTGCACCACGAGTCTTCACCAAGTGCCTCGTAGTAGTAGCAGCCTTCCTCAGGACTCAAGGTGTTCACGTCTACCCCTATCTAGATGATTGGTTGATCAGGGCTCCCACTCAGCAGGCTGCTCTGTCGTCCCTACGTCTTACTTTACATACTCTGACTGTGCTAGGATTTCTCGTCAACTACGCAAAATCCTGCTTAGCCCCATCTCAAACTTTATCATTCATTGGGGCAGACTTGGACACCTTGCAATGGCACAGATAAGTTGTCCCACCCTCAGAAGTTATCTCTCGTCTACATAGAGTGGGTCTGCACACTGAGTCCCCTTATGAGTTAGAATTCTCTCCTGATCTCTTCTTGCACCCCTTTCTTGAATAGGCAAGGAGTAGGTCCTCTCTACCTGAAGATGTCATTTTGTACAGACTGTCTTCCTTTTCAGCTGCAAGCTGAAGATGAATCCAGGGCACCTTTATTTGGCTGCCTGAAATACCTGGATGCCTTGACTCTGTGACAGTGGCATTGCCCATCTATTTTCTCTAGTAGGAGATGCATAAGAGTTTATAGGAAACTCCACACTCTATTCTCTTGTTGGTAAGAAAGTAGACAAAATATATGTCCAAGTGGCTAAGGGATTCAACTGTACTCAAATGCTACACTGATCTGTGGCAGCTGAATCTGTGCTGAAACACACCAAGAAATCTAAGAAGCTTGCCTGGGTGATACCCCGGGTGGTGTGAATGTCAGGTTGTGGATGTCTCTGGCAGGAGATCAGAATTGTCTTCTCTAGTCCCACATAGTATCCTACCAGACAAATGTGGTTTAGCATTTTATATCCACTCAAAAGCATTCACACCAACTTTTACCTTTCAATCTCAATGTGAGCATAACATCTGACAGTTGAGAGGACCCATTTTTGTCCATCAACTTCCGTGGGTCATGTATAATCATAGGTTTAAATGCGCTACAGTTCAAAAACTTTTTTGTATTTTATTTTATTTATTTATTTATTTATTTATTTAGATTCCTTTTTATACCGAAGTATAGCGAGAAGCCTTCATTCCGGTTTACATTGAACAACTTCATACATGAAACATTTAATAATATAGAATATAAACATAAAACATTAATATTATAATTAATATCTCGGCTAAAGCAGAGTGATAAGGAACATCATTAGATAGTATAACTATAGCAAGTATCATATACATTCTATATGCAAGTAAAACACAAGTGGAACGCCTTTGCTACTGGACACTGAAGAGAAATAACATTTGAGGGAAGTAAAGTTCTTTTGCTCTTGGTTCTTGTTTTACTTGCATATAGAAAATGATACAAAAAAATCTTTTTGAATTGTAGCGCATTGAGACCTATGATTATACATGACCCACGGAAGTTGATGGACAAAGATGGGTCCTCAGCTGTCGGGTGTTATAATGGTCTCTTTATTCTTATGCTCACATTGAGAATGAAAGGTAAAGGTTTGTGTGAATGCCTTTGGATATTTACAATATGCTGCATTTCACTTTGGACTCTATTGTGGTTATTAGCATTTTATATACTGTTTTTTTAGAAAAGGCATAGAGGTTCACAGTCTTCCTCTTTCAAGAAGATTTAGGTAAATTTTGTTTACAATGCCTTTGAGATAGCAAGAACATGATTGCAGGCATCTAGCTTTTGTAAAAGTGTGCGGGAAGGGCTTGATGACATGCCTTGTACTGGAGGGAATCTTTTTTGAGTCAAGAAAACTATGGAACCCTTGCCATACTATCATTCAATACTACAGGCCCCCTCTAATATTCCCCAGCTGACAGGAGACAGCATATAATGGTAAATAGAACCTACTCTGAAGAGGAAAACAATGTTTAGAGTACCTCAAGGTTCTGTTTTGAGACTAGTTTTGTTCAATATCTTTGTGAGCGATGGGGATGTAAGGTAAAATTTTGTCTAGGCTACTATTCCATTCTTACAATTTATCATGCCAATAAAGTTAGTTTCTTGAATACTGACACTATCACAAGACTATGTTCTCCCAGCCTGATAGGGGAAGAAAAGGATTGACTCTCAGATGCTTCAGACTGAAGGGGACAGGGGAGAAAGAGAGGCTGACATCCAGATCCTGCAGCCTGAGGGGGGAGAGAGGGGCAGACCTCTAAGATCCTTCAGCCTGAGGGAATAGAGAGAAGCTGACCCCCAGATCTTTTAGCTTGGGATGGGGGAGAGAAAAAGGGGTTGACCTCAGATCCTTCAGCCCAAGGGGGAGAGCAAGGCCGACTGCCTTCAAACTCTCCTCTAGCCTGAGAGACACTGCCTTCAGACCTTCTCTCCCTGATCTTGGGGGTGGGGAGAGATTAACTCTGGGCCTTCCCTCTGCCCACAGTCTGAGAAGGGATTACCATCAGACAATTCTAACCTGAGACAGACTTTCATTGGACTCCATAGCACGAGAGAGAAAGATACCAGTCCAAGACCTCCCATTCTGAAAAAGAGAGACCACTGAGTTCAGTGGCTGGGAAGAGGAGCCTGTATTGTAGACAGTGCTGGTGAACATATGTCTGCTTCCTTTCTGCATCCTATGCAGGGTTGGGGATAGCTGTTGCTTACAGTACCTTTTCATAGTAAAAAAGCAGGCTTAGGACGGTCTTAAAATATAAGACAACAAAAAGTCCAAATAGTTATAATTGATAGTCTTTTCTCACATCGTCAATCCCCACAAAAATAAGGAATTTAGAAGCCAAGTGTCCTCGTAGATGTAACCTGGCACTTAACATCAAACGTAAACAATGCCGCTATTTTTTATTTAATCACTGGTCACATATATATTTTCTAAAATGGTGTGCTTGAAAAACAAAATTTGAAAGTCCCACTAATATTTGTTATAAAATATTCTCTTTTGTGAACGGCCAAGCAGTTGTGGAGCTGAGGCCTAACTAGACCCTATGACTTCTTTGCTGTATCCTAATTCGAGATGAAATGGGAGCGATGGCTTGGTTGATCTCAGCAGTTTCACTGATTTGGAGGCTCTCTGTGATGACACATTGGACCCTGATACTCTCTGCCTTAGATGACAGACAATTTTCTTAAACTTTTTTACTTTTTTTTTGTTCGTTGCCTGTGAAATGGAGTTTCCTATCCATGGTTTTCTTGGGGCCTTGCAGAGACAGACAGGCTTCTGGATACATGCACATGGGATATGGCCAGCCCTTGATCTGGCGGCAACTGCTTCAGGATGATCTGCAGTGTATTACAACTTCTTAGCTGTTTGCTGGTCATGATTTCTTCCATCTACATTTAAAGCTGATACATATATATATTTGGCTTTTTTTTTTGTTCTTTTTACTTCAGTGTTTTTATTTTCCTCTTTTGCTTTTTCTTGGAATGCTTGTGATTTCTTTCTCTGCCAGCAGGGTCCTGCTGCCGAGACACCACCAGACTTAGTTTATTCTAACCTATTTATTGGTGGTTGTTTCTATTTCTAAATGTCACCGGTATTTTTACAACACTCGAGTAAAGAAGACCGATGTTCTGCTAGTTAGTCAATATTGTCTTATTTTACTTTTTTTTTTCAATGATTTGGTTGCTGTTTTTTGAGAGAGTTAATTTTTAAGGGTCATTGGAATTGTGGGGAGGGTCATTTGGGTTCAAGGGGTTATTTGGCGGGGTTAATGTGATACTGAAGGGTTTGTAAAGTATTGGGTGGATCAGTTGAGTGGGGGCTTTTATGGGAGTTTATGGGATAGGGTTCAAGGACGAGGGTTAAGTAATAGGTTTTTGGTAAGAATGGATCCTCCCCTCAAGTTCTGATGGATATCCCACCGAAGGGGGATGTGTTCTTTAAGGTTGAGTAGATAATTTTTGGTGGTCTAAGGGGAGATCTGGGTATGAGGAGTTGGATGATGGTTAAGGGGGGTCGGGTGGGAAGTAGATTGGTTCTTTATGGGTTTTTGTATGTATCAATTATGTGTTTGGGGTAAATGGCATGCTAGGGAGTCACACACAGCACTGTTGTATTACTTTGAACTCATATTGAACTTTTATATTCCTATGCAGACACTCTTTGTATGTTTCAAGCTGCCTAATATTTGTGTGATATACACAATTTTAGGCAAAATGGTAGATGTTTGCCTTTTCTTAAATGTGTGTGGAATCTCATCTCCAGTTAAAGGAAGCATGTTTTCTACTTTGCATGTAAACATAAAGCTGAAATTCTACTGTTTCAGGAAACTCATCTTACAAGTGTGGAACATGAAAAGCTGAAAGTTGGTTGGGTTAGAACATAAGAAATTGCCATACTGGGTCAGACCAAGAGTCCATCAAGCCCAGCATCCTGTTTCCAACAGTAGCCAATCCAGGCTACAAGTATCTGGCAAATACCCCAAAACTAAGTCTATTCGATGCTACTGATGCTAGAAATGGCAGTGGCTATTTTCTAAGTCAACTTGATTAATAGGTAATGGACTTCTGCTCCAAGAACTTGTACAAACCTTTTTAAAGCCCAGCTACACTAACCACATCCCCTGGCAACAAATTACAGAGTTTTGTGCATTGAGTGACAAAGAATTTTCTCAGATTAGTTTTAAAAAAAATCTTCATGGAGTGCCTTCTATTATCTGAAAGAGTAAATAACTGATTCACATTTACCCATTCTAAGACCTCTTATGATTTTAAAGACCTCTATCTTATCCCCCCTCAGCTGTCGCTTCTCCAAGCTGATCAGCCCTAACCCCTTTAGTCTTCCCTCATAGTGGAGCAGTTCCATCCCCTTTATCATTTTGGTTGCCCTTCTCTGTACCCTTCTGTATTGAAACTATATCTTTCTTGAGATGCGGTGACCAGAATTGTACACAGTACTCAAGGTGCCGTCTCACCATGGAGCGATAGAGGCATTATGACATCCTCCGTTTTATTTACCATTTCCTTCTTAATAATTCCTAACATTGTTTGCGTTTTTTTGACTGCCACATCATACTGAGCAGACTATTTCAAAGTACAGGGAGATTCTCTTGAAAGAGGCCCTGAATATTCTGTAATAACTCTCAGTAGGACGAAGCAATCTGAATGAAACGTGCAGTGTGCTCCTCAGTATATGGAGCTTCGAACAAGCAGGGATGCCCCCATGTCGGAGCGATGAGGTAGGCGCCGGATAGCCGTCGCAATGTTTAACCTCTGCGAGATGGAGCAACGTGTCGCAAGTTGGCAAAGAGCATAGCAGAAATTTTTTGGCAACAGGGTAATTTCAAAGGAGCTTTGGCCACCACGGTTGCTGGATTTGACACCACCAGACTTATTCCTTTGGGGTGTGCTCAAAGGAAAAGTCTATTGGAACAAGCCTCACACTATGGAAGATTTGAAGGAAAACATCCAACGTGAAATTGCTGCTATTCCCTCCGATATGCTCGCAGACACGTTCAGGAACATGGAGCACTGCGTCAATGTCTAGCGGAAAACAGCGATTACTTCCAGCATTGCATGTAATGCAAAAGATTACACATATGTCAAGGCATGTAGCGTATCTTTTTGGTTCAGATTGCTTCATCCTAATGGAAGTTACAACAGAATATTTGGGGCCTCTTTCGAGTAAATCTCCCTGTATTATCCACTATGACGCCTAGTTCTCTTTCCTGGGCAGTAGCTCCTAATATGGAACCTAACATCGTGTAAGTACAGCATAGGTTATTGTTCCCTATATGCATCACCTTGCACTTATAATTTAAAGAGCAGGGGAATTTGCATCCTGATTGACAAAAATTTACTATTCCCTCAGTGATCTTGAGGGAAGGTACATTTTTCTTGGCTGTTCCTTTCAGAATGTCAGTTTTACTTTGCCTAATGTTTATGGTCATAATTCAGATCAGGCTGCATTCTATCCGGAGCTTATGGCTAAACTGGTAACTTTTGTTGCTGTTTCCTTGTGTAATGGAGGTGATTGGAACATATTACTTGACAGGACACCTGCATCCAAATATGGGTCTCAAACCTCTCACAGTATTAAAGACATAGTTAACACTTTCTAACTTATAGATGTCTGGAGACATCCTATAGAGAAATATTATACTTTTTATTCTTCAAGGAACAATATAGTAGAATTGATTTTCTTTGTACATCCAATTTGATATTCCAAATGGGTGCTTCCAATATTTTTAGTAGTACCATATCAGATCACCATCCTCTGGTTGCACCTCTTTTAATAACCCTAGGTGAACAGCCTTTACTTGGAGATTAAACACTTCATTCTTGGGGGATAAGCTTTTTCCTATATTACTACAATCTGCAGTCTCTGACTTCAGTGCTTGTAACCCTGAAGAGGATTACATGCCCCATATTACATTGGGAAGCTTTTAAAGCCTTTTTGAGGGTAAAATTATTAGCTATACCAGTTTTTTTTTTTTTGCAAAAGGAAAGGAGACAAAAAATAGACAAACTTATGGCTCAGATTAAAGTATTGGAAATTTATCATAAATATTGCTCTGCATATGCACTGAGGCTCTTTGAGTCCGTTAGAAGAGAGCTTAAATCTCTAAAAATAGGTAAAGTCAGGAGAGCTTTAAAATATACAAGGCTTAAATTTTACGTGTCTGGGGGTAAATCAGTGGCGTTCTTGGCGAGAAGGGTTTTGGGGGAAAAAAAGCTAATTGAGCTCACATCTATCAAATTAAAATCAGATTGGGGGGGGGGGGGAATTCAGGCCCTCCCAGGTTGTAAGGGTCCTGGCCCTAATGGTTATGCTGTTGTGTTTTGTTTTTTCTTTTAAATAAAACTTGGAGATTGTTCTATTTCTCCTTCCACTTTTTAATGTAGCAGAATCAGTGAGTGGATTACTGGAGGAGATGGCTGATGCTACAATTACTCTGATTCACAAACAGGGGAAGGCGTCAGACTGTGAGGCTTACCACCCATATCTCTCTTAAATTCTGATATTAAAATTTTAGCTAAGATGTTACAGATGCAGTTGGAGCTCGTCCTTCCTACCTTGATACATAAGGACCAGACTGGTTTTGTTAAGGGAAGGGTGCCTACATCTAATTCCAGGTGACTGTTTAATATCATTTCTGTGGCTTATAGGGAAGGTATTTCAGGATAATTCTCTCCCTAAATGCAGAAAAGGCCTTTGACATGCTATCATGGGCCTTTTTATTTGAAGTCCTGATTCATGTTGGTATCCTGTAGAAATTTATTTCCTGAATATTGGCCAATTACGAAAGGCCAGGGGCAAGGCTTTTAGTTAATGGGTATTATCTTTTTTTATTGCTTTAGCCTGTGGAACTCGATAGGGATGCCCGCTTTCACCCCTGCTATTCAATTTGGCTGTTGAACCTCTAGTGGCAGCAGTGCGTCAACACCCTGATATCCATGGAATAAGGGGGGAGGGGCAGGAGCATAAAAATCCCCCCAATGTGTTGATGATGTTTTGATTTATATGTCCACTCTCTGCAAATCTCGGGTCTAGCACTCTTTAAATTATTGGTCTCCTATGGCTCCCTTTCTGGACACAAAATTAATTTGGACAAGTCAGAGCGTTTCTCTTTGGTTTTTAAGCTGACTGTATCAGATTGTCTCTAAATTTTGTGGCAAGTGCGAGAGTGTTTTTTAATATTTGTTAATTTATTTTCTTAGCTCATTTGAGGATTTATATACAACAAACTATATTTGGTTAATCAGCAAAATTAAGCAGGTTATGCTTGACTGGGCTCACCTAACTGTTTTCTGGGCAGGAAGAATCAATTTATTAAAAATGAACATTTTGACGAAGCTGCTCTACCGATTTCAGCATGTTCCTTGCCTTGTCCCAGCACAAGTCTTTACTGATCTGTGCGCTCTATGATTAAATGTATATGGAGGCCGTGCCCAACTAGAATCAGGATTAGCCAGCTATGAATATCCAAATGTCAGGGGGGAAATGGTGCTGCCCACTCTCCGTATCTATTATCGGGCTGCACAAATGGATTATTTGCAAGCCTAATTTGGTAATCATGTGGATTCTTGGGTGGCCTTAAAACATGGGCAGATATGGCTAACTTCGCTCTATTATTGCCTCCAGAATCAGTGCATAGGGTTTGTAGATCTAGCTCATTGCTAGTCCACATGTTGCAAGTTTGGAGTCAGGTTAATAAATTCCTGGGTAAAGACTGTACAAATGTATTTCCTGTTTCACCAATTTATGCTAATCCTGAAATATCTGGAGGCACACTTATGCCTATGATGAGAGCTTGGCAGGTCAAGGGTTTGCTATGTATAGCCCAATTGTGGGACTGGTCTGGCTTCCTAGAATTTAATGAGCTTCAGAATGATTGAGTTTGTCAAGGGCTCCTGAGCCTTTTTCCAATTGAGATGGGCCTTGGAAAGCCACTTATGTCTGGGGCACAGCCTGTTATTCCCTTGAATAGTATGGAGAGCTATAACATTGATATGGGCTCCACATGAAAAGGAATAGCTGTAATTTACCAGGGTACAATGGCTGATAAATTTGGGAAGACGTACTTAGCATCAAGTACGTAGAACTGTGCTAACGTACTGATTAAAAACAATGGCTAGATGCCAACAGTTGCCCCACTCTATCTTTATTCTACCCGCTGGGTTGTACAGTGTCCAACTGATATATCCAACGCTGCTCTTTTCGTACTAAAATCGCATCTATATCGCTACCCCAGGCCCCTATGCGGACCACCTCCAATACCACAAGTTGCTAAATGTGTGCCCTTTTTCTTGACAGTGGCCAACTAATGGGGCTTCAACTCTATTGCAATTAATTGCACTGCAGTATTCTATCAATCTAGTCTGAACAGAGCGTTCCATTTTTCCAACACATAATGGACAAGTACACCAAACCACACATTCAGCCTGTGTAGTGCCACCGGAAGTTGTCGTTCTAAGGACATGTCATGACAATCGTGCTAAAGGTAATATATCTCTACTAAAAGACTTAGCACAAACTGAACGGCCACATGGATAGTGGCCGGATGGTCCAGTTAAATCGAAGAGTGGAAGGAACTGAGGTGAATTCTGATCTAACAATCATATCCCTAATAGTTTTACCTTTAATCAATGCGAAAATCACTCTCATTGAATAAAGTGTGCACTCCCAAAATACCTCAATGTTTCTTTTTTTATTTATAATTTTTATTATGAAGTTATATGAACATGAAATATTAAACATTACAGCTTGATCTGAAACACATAACCACAGAGTAATACAGATACAAATCTTTCTAACTTATCATGTGACCCGTTATAACCCATCCTTCGATAAGCTCAAATGTAACTCCAGTTTTTTCTATTCCCCCCCCCTCCGTAAAAGAGAGAGAGAGAATATCTCTTATCCCAAAGGCCTTAGTTATCCGCTAAAAATTCTCTCCCTTATCCCCCCCTTCCCCTATTTCCATGGGTGGCATTTGTAGTAAGGTGGCCATTATTTGAGTACAAGGCTTTGAGGGCTGTGTACCTCTGATATAGCCTGTACGATACCCAGCATAAACCGGGTTCCCCCAAGATGTGTGGATGAGTGATTTAACCTGATGCCATTCACTTGGGAGTGGTAATTATTTGTCCCATAATAATTCCCGGCTAAGCATTTACGGGTGCAGTGTTTGATGATTAAGAAGATGCTATCTTCAGTTGTATATATGTAAAGAAGCTTCCCCATGTCCTATTCATTTTGTCTCTGCTTCTTGCAGTTGAGTTTTGAGCTATTTGGTATTTGTGGGAGCTGAGATTCAGCAATCTTTGGAACCAGTGTTTTGTATCTGGTGCTTTATCTCTAAGCCAGCCATCCAAGATAACTTTTTTGCCTACGATCGCGACTTTGATTATGAATGCAGCCTGCGGGAGCCCATAAAGCCAGGTGTCCGGATCCCCTGGTAGTGAGCAGTTCTATATCTGCGTGCATTTCTGTATTATTTCTCTCCAGAATGACCCTATCTTGGGGCAATCCCAGAAACAGTGAATATAGGATCCGTCAAGCTGCATGCACTTTGGACAGCTAGGCAATGCACCTAATTAATATTTGAAAGCTTGGGCTGGGGAGATATATCCCTGCCAAAGAAATTTATATTGGGTCTCCCTCAGAAGCTCATTGGTCTTAATATCTCTGATACTTGAAAAAAGATTCTTGAAATCCGCAAATGATAGATGGAATGAGGACCATAAGGACCATTTCGTATAAAGTGGTCTGATGTGGTCTGTCTCGGGCTTGAACGACAATTCTCTGTAGAAACGTGAAATGCTCGGGCCTTTCTTATCTTTTGCCATCGTGAGGTTGAAGAGACTGAATTTTTTTCGGTTGTACCAGGGCACCCCCATTGTAAATAGACAAAGAAA
Organism: Rhinatrema bivittatum; assembly: GCF_901001135.1. Lineage (NCBI taxonomy): Eukaryota > Metazoa > Chordata > Amphibia > Gymnophiona > Rhinatrematidae > Rhinatrema > Rhinatrema bivittatum. The sequence goes on along the minus strand of NC_042616.1, from coordinate 794,881,393 downwards.
TCTGATTTAGGGATCAAAAAATGCTATATATTACTCCTGTTTCTGGTTGCACCACTAGGTACAAGTATTGCACACCTAAGCTCTTCCGTCTTGTGAACCAATGTTTCTTAATGATACACTGTATCTTATAAATGTGGGATGAGTAAGGAAATTCACAAACTGGTCTAACAGTTGCCTGAGGTGGATGGGGAATCAATAATAGATCTGTTAGCCCATTGGGCACGTTTATATGCCCATTTAACCACCGACAGGGGATATCCCCTGTTGAAGGATTGTTTCATTTCCTTAGCCTTGAGCCTAAAATCATCTAAATCAGAGCACAATCTTCTCAGTCTTAAAAACTGTCCAGTAGGAAGATTGTGTAATCGATGAGGATGGTAACTCTTGTTCCCTGTACGTACCTGGATCAGTCCAGACAGTGGGTTATATCCCCCAACCAGCAGATGGAGTCAGAACAGAGAGCGTCAGCATATAGCAGTGGTTCTCAACCTGTGGGTCGTGACCCCTTTTGGGGTCGAATGACGATTTGCTAGGGGTCGCCTAAGAGACCATCGGAAATATGGGTTTTTTGTCGCTCCTCGAGTCACTCCCTCCCCTCACTGGATGCAGTAAAAAAGTTCATTCTGTACTCCCTCACTCCCCAATTGGCCGGTGCTGGGCAAAAGGGGCTTGCCGAAGCAAGCCCCTTTTGTCCAGCACCGGCCAATCGGGCAGCGCGCCCTCACTCCTCGAGTCACTCCCTCCTGCTGTAAATGTTGGAATGCGTTGGAAGAGGGGTAGTCTTATACGGCGAGTATATCCCAAACTTTATATTTTAACTGTAAAAGTTGGGGGTCGTCTTATACGCCGGAAAATATGGTATATACAGTACAGTTACTTAGGCCTATGAACGAAAATAATTTTACGGCTGGGGTCGCCACATAGTGGGGAATTGTATTAAAAGGGTCGCAGAACTATAAAGGTTGAGAACCGCTGGCATATAGAGTAGTGCACCCTCTGCTGGAGCTCAGTATTCTTCTGACTCCAGCAGATGCGAGTGGGGGGATCCACTAGCTCCCCCAGATTGACAGGGTTTCTTCATTTTTAGTTATATTTCTTTTTCTCCACAGTATTTCCCTGTCTTATGTTTCTCTTCATTTTGGATCCTTAAAGTTTAAAAAAAAAAAAAGTTTTCAATTTTTGAGGAGGTGTGTGTCTGGCTTTGCCTTCTCTATTCTGTACTCCTTTCCTCTTCCGTTGGGGTAAGTGGAAGTTTTTTGAGTTTTTCTCCACAGGTTTGCTTCTTTTTGGTGGTGCCCCGTGGATGCCGGTGGTTCCGGCCGCTCCACGCGTCGTTGGGGGTCCCGCGGTTCGCAAGCTCCGCCCGTGGGTGTGTGCTCAACTAAAACGGGGGTTTTCCCCCGCATTTACTGGACCCCTTCGGCGGGTTGTTAGGGCCATTTCCAGGCCCCCCCGCGGCACTAGCTCGTCTTTGGCCCCCCCCGAGGCTTTTCTTTTTCCCGGTGCTGACATGCCGCGGTCCTCGAGGTGTGAGGCCTGCGGCGAGCCGGGAAATCAATTTCTGAGGGAGGAGCTTTGTGAGCGGTGCTTCCCTGACGGGGAAGGCACCCTGCAGTCCTCCGGTGCGATTTCGGACCTGCCTCCTCCTCAGCCCGGGTGGCGCGGGCCGGCCACGACGCCGCCTTTGGCGGGAACGGCGGCCATTTTAGGGGGTCAGCGTGAGACGGACTCGCTCCCAGTTGCAGACAGGATTGGTTGCACTGGCTCTCAACAGGCATTGCCCCCGGCGGGAGGTTTGCCCGACCGGGGCTCCCAGGACGATCCCCCCCAGGGATTCCAATCAGCTCTCTGTTTTTCTCACCTGACTTTATTCTGGCAATGCACATGGCTTATTTGCAGGGTATGGGAGCACAGGCGCCTAATCCCCTGGGGGCCCCTCCCCCCAAGGTTCCTAAACTTGCTGTTGGTCTCACCGCTTCGTCCGTTATGCCTGGATCCCTGCCGGGTCCCTCTCCCGTGCCACCCCGGCGTACCACGGGGGCGGCTTCGCCGGTGAGAAACGTCTCCCCAGAGGCGCATCCGGATGGACATACGGAGGGGGACGACCCTCGAGCCCTACGGATTTTTCAAAAAGAAGAGCTGGATGAACTCATCCACCACATTATTCAGGAGCTGGACCTCGACCCACCCCCAGATCCGCCGATCCCTGTGGCTCCTGCCGTCGCCACCTCGTCTCGCAAAGGAGATCCAGTACTTGCCGCCCTCCGTCCTAGAGCAAGGGCTTTCCCTATTCATGAGTCCTTCCTACAGCTTCTCACCAGGGAGTGGGACACTTCCGAGGCATCCTTGAAAGTCACACGTGCCATGGAAAAGCTATACCCGCTCCCTGAGGATTTTTTGGATCTTATCAAGGTTCCCAAGGTGGACTCAGCGGTGTCGGCAGTGACCAAGAGGACAACCATCCCGGTCACGGGGGGAACGGCCCTGCGGGATACGCAGGACCGTAAACTAGAGACCTTCCTCAAGAGGGTCTTCGAAGTCTCCGCCCTGGGTATGCGGGCTGTGATGTGCAGTTCGCTCCTGCAAAGGGCCAGCTTACTCTGGGTACAGCAGCTTCTCACCTCTCAGGAATTGCCCCCCGAAGAGGCCGCCCAGGCGGACCGGCTGGAATCTGCCATAGCATACGGGGCGGACGCCCTGTATGATCTCTTTCGCGTAATGGCGAGGTCCATGGTTTCGGTTGTAGCAGCCCGACTGCTCTTGTGGCTTCGCAACTGGGCAGCGGATGCTTCCTCCAAGTCTAGCCTTGGCTCCCTCCCCTTTCGGGGGAAGTTCTTATTTGGAGAGGACCTGGATCAGATCATCAAGTCACTGGGGGAAAATTCGGTGCATCGGCTGCCGGAGGATAGACAGCGTTCCTTCAGATCATTTTCTTCCGGTAGAACCAGGGCCAGGGCACAGCGACGTTATAGGTCTTACCGACAGTCCGCTTCCCGGACACAGCAGACAAGACCCCAGCCTTGGTCTCGTTCCTTTCGTGGGCGGAGGCCCGTGAGAGAGGGTCCAGGGCAGGGAATTCCGCCCACAAAGTCATCCCAATGATGCCAAAGGAGTCCACTTCTCACCTCCCTGGATCGGAGGCCGCCTCATGGACTTCTACGAGGAGTGGGCAGTTATCTCCACGGACCAGTGGGTGCTGGACACCATAAGAGATGGTTACGCCTTGGAATTTGGCCGCCCCCCGAGGGACCGGTTCATCTTCTCCCCCTGCGGTTCGGATCTCAAGAGGATAGCGGTTCAACAAACACTAGACCGACTGCAGGAAATAGGGGCCATCGTTCCCGTCCCCTTCGAGGTGGGCTTGGGCCACTATTCCATTTACTTCATCGTTCCCAAAAAGGACGGTTCCTTTCGCCCCATCCTGGATTTGGAGGAGGTAAACAAGGCCCTCAGGATCACCCGGTTCCGCATGGAGACTCTCCGATCAGTGATTGCCGCAGTGCACAAGGGAGAATTCCTTGCTTCACTGGACCTCTCGGAAGCGTACTTGCACATTCCCATCCTGCCGGCTCACCGGCGGTATCTTCGCTTCAAGATTCTCGGTCTACACTTTCAGTTCAAGGCGCTTCCCTTCGGTTTGGCGACCGCACCTCGGACCTTCACAAAGATCATGGTAGTGGTGGCGGCGGCCCTCCGCAAGGAGGGTATCCTAGTACATCCGTACCTAGACGACTGGCTGATTCGAGCAAAGTCCTTCTCACATGGTCAGACCTCAGTGGCCAGAGTAGTACAATTCCTACGCTCTCTGGGCTGGGTGGTGAACCTTCCAAAGAGTTCCCTTGTGCTCTCGCAACACCTGGATTTCTTAGGGGCGAGCTTCGATACCCGGTGGGGGATGGTGTTCCTGCGCCAGGACAAGGCGCAAGCCCTGAGAGAGCACGTGTCTCGGTTTTTGGCTCTGGAAGAACCAACCGCCTGGAATTATCTGCAGCTCTTGGGAGTAATGGCCTCCACCATCGACATGGTACCCTGGGCGTTTGCACACCTGCGTCCACTGCAGGCGTCCCTACTATCCCACTGGAAACCAGTCTCCCAGGAGTATCAGGTGATCCTGCCGCTTCCACCATTAGCCAGGAAAAGCCTGGATTGGTGGCTTGTCCCCTCGCATCTGGCTCGGGGAGTCTCGCTCGAGGTTCCCAATTGGGTGGTGGTGACCACCGATGCCAGCCTCGCGGGATGGGGTGCCGTCTGCGAAAGAAGCGCCACTCAAGGGACTTGGACGCCAGAGGAGGCAAAGTGGCCGATCAATCGCCTAGAAACGAGAGCCGTGCGTTTCGCTCTCCAGCGTTTTCTTCCCCTGGTGCGACACAGGGAGGTGAGGATCCTCTCGGACAACGCCACCACCATGGCCTACATCAATCGGCAAGGGGGGACAAGAAGCAAGCATGTCTCCCTCGAGTCTACTCCCCTGATTGAGTGGGCGGAGAGCAATCTCGTCCGGATAGCGGCCTCTCACATCGCTGGGGTGGACAACGTTCAGGCAGACTTCCTGAGTCGTCAACAGCTAGACCCCGGCGAGTGGGCTCTCTCCGAGGCAATGCATCTCATCATCCGTCATTGGGGGACTCCACGCCTCGATCTAATGGCGACCTTTCTCAACGCCAAGGCTCCACGCTTCTTCAGCCGCAGAAGAGAGCGCGGCGCGGAGGGGATGGATGCCCTCGACCTTCCGTGGCCGTCGGATCAACTGCTCTATGTGTTTCCTCCTTGGCCTCTGGTCGGCAAGGTTCTCCGCAGGTTAGAACATCATCGATGGACTGTAATTCTCGTCGCCCCGGAATGGCCCCGTCGGCCATGGTTCGCAGATCTACTTCAGATGACGGTGGACGGCCCACTTCGCCTGTCCCATCTTCCTCATCTTCTGCGCCAGGGTCCGGTATTTTTCGAGCAGGCAGAACTCTTCTGTCTTGCGGGCTGGCTTTTGAACGGCGCTGTCTCCGCCACAGAGGCTACCCGGAGACAGTGATCTCAATGATGCTTCGTTCCCGCAAGCCTTCGACCTCCGTCGCTTACGTTCGAGTTTGGAAGGTCTTCGAAGCATGGTGTTCCGACCGCGGAGTCCAAACCATGGAGGCGACTGTCCCGCTGATCCTTCAATTCCTACAGGATGGTCTGGATAAGGGTCTCGCCTATAATTCGCTCTGGGTTCAGGTGGCGGCCTTGAATGTCTTGGTACAGAAGGACTGCTCTCTACCCCTTCAGCCGGATATCGCACGTTTTCTGAAGGGTGCCAAACACCTGCGGCCACCGGTCAGGGATCCTTTCCCTTCTTGGAGCCTCAACTTGGTGCTGCGAACGCTGTCGGGCCCTCCTTTTGAACCCCTGAGAGGGTCCTCCCTCAAGGACCTGACCCTCAAGACGGTTTTCCTGGTAGCCATCTCTTCTGCTCGCCGGATTTCAGAACTTCAAGCCTTGTCCTGCCAAGACCCTTATCTGCGTTTCTCCGACTCCGGGGTTTCCCTTCGTACGGTGCCATCCTTCCTACCAAAGGTGGTCTCGGCCTTCCACGTCAATCAAACGGTGGAGCTTCCAGCGTTCGCTCCAGAGGAACCCCGGTCTCTCCGGCTCCTGGACGTCAAGCATGTACTGCTCCGCTACCTGGAGGTTACCAATGACTTCCGGGTATCCGATCATTTGTTTGTCCTCTGGTCAGGACCGAGGAGAGGTTCTCAGGCATCCAAGACGACTATTGCTCGCTGGATAAAGGACGCCATCTCATTGGCTTACATTGCGGCGGGGCGGGTGCCGCCTCGCAGCATCTCGGCTCATTCCACGCGATCCCAAGCAGCGTCCTGGGCGGAATCTCGCTCTGTTTCCTCCCAGGAAATCTGCCGTGCGGCGACATGGAAGTCGTTGCACACTTTTTCCAGACATTACAGACTACACCTGGCGCCTCAGTGCATGGGTTCTTTTGGCGATCAGGTTCTCCGAGCAGGTCTCTCAGGACCCCACCTGGTTTAGGGAAGCTTGGGTACATCCCATTGTCTGGACTGATCCAGGTACGTACAGGGAAAAGAAAATTATTCCTTACCTGCTAATTTTCGTTCCTGTAGTACCATGGATCAGTCCAGACGCCCGCCACTAGGGGTTTCATTAGGTCCTGCTCGGATTCTTCCAGGTATCTTTCATTCTGTTTGTCTCTGATTATTGTTACTGTTCACAGCTCCTCACAAGTTGACTGTTGCTGGTCCCGTTGACCGTTTGTTTACTTATATCTTTCTCTGTTCCTCTTTGGGAACGGTTCTGGATCCAAAATGTTGTGTTTTTTGCTTTTGGGCTTTGCTATGCGTAATACTGAGCTCCAGCAGAGGGTGCACTACTCTATATGCTGACGCTCTCAAACTCTGTTCTGACTCCATCTGCTGGTCGGGGGATATAACCCACTGTCTGGACTGATCCATGGTACTACAGGAACGAAAATTAGCAGGTAAGGAATCATTTTCTTATAGTGCAACAGCGTGTTATGATCTGTAGTTTTTTAAACATGGAAAAATGAAAACCATCTCTGGTCAAACGGATGTGTATATCTAAATATACTATACATATAGTGCTGAAGGAATATGTAAACTGTAAGTTATCACAATGATTCAAACAATCAATAAAAGTGACAAATTCACTTTCAGTACCCTGCCATAAAACCAAAATGTCATCAATGTAATGATGTCACACGAAGACTTGAGTGCGGTAAGAATTAATGGCCAACCATTGATCTTTGAATTGGTCCATGTACAAATTGCCTCCATCGAGGGTCACAGTGGCCCTCATTGTTGCACCCTTTATCTGTTTATAGAATTGATTGTCAAATAGAAAAAAGTTTTCTTGGATGGCAACTGTTGCTAGTTCAAAAACAAGACTTCAGAATACACTTACACACAGTACTGTAATCCAATGTGCTCTTGATAATCTACATAGCCTCCCTTTGTGGTGCGTTAGCATACAATAATCCTATGTCAATGGTGGCAAGACTTAAGTTGGTAAAAGGACCTGTATATACTTGGAGTAAATTTAACTTCCGAAGAAGCTCTCATGTAAAAAGGAAGAGTAGATACAATTGGTCTAATAAATCTATCTACAAAAACCAATAAAGGCTCCAACAGGGACCCCCTTGCAGAAACTATGGATTTACCTAGTGGACTGACTAATTTATTTATTTACTTACTTACTTACTTACTTACTTTATTTATTTATTTATTTATTTATTTAGAGGCTTTTCTATACCAATATTGGTGGGTACATCATATCTGTTTACATCCAAACTGCAGGTAGAAAATTACATAAAACAGAGAAGGGGGATTGGATAGCAGTGACTAATAACTAGAGAAATAACTAAAGGATGGCGAAGGAATAACAAAACTGAGAAGAAATAAAACATAACAATGATAATATAATTATTAATAGTTTTGAGGCATCAAGTGAAGGGCTGAGTTTGTGAGATGGGTCCTAATCTGGGTATGCCTATTTGAAGAGCCAGGTCTTTCATTTTTTCTTGAATTTGATTACAGCAGGGTTCAAGGCGGAGGTTTGCTGGTAGTGTGTTCCAGTGGGCGGGGCCTGCAATGGACAGGGCTCGATCTCTTGTGGAGGGTGAGGTTTGCCTTTTTGAGGGAAGGGATATGGAGCATGCCGTTACTGCTAGTTTGAGTAGGACGGCTGGATTGTATAAAGTGGAAAGGGTCGTCAAGCCAGTTTGAATTGTGTATGTAAATGGATTTATGGATAATGGTAAGGGTTTTGAAGAGGATACGTGAGGGGAATAGGGAGCCAGTGAAGGTCTTTGAGGATGGGGGTGATATGGTTGGATTTGCGGGCATATGTGATGCTTCTAGCTACAGCATTCAGACTTATGGATTTTTGAAAGTGCATATAACACTGGTACCTTTGGATGATCCAGTTTTAAAAATCTATATTCTTCTTTAGTGATCCAAGCACATTCTCGGGCATGATCCAAAAGTAAATCAATCCTAGATTTCAATTTCACAGTCTGGTCGGTATCAAGAACCCAATAAAATTCAATATTTGAGAGCTGTTTCAATATTTCATCTCTATATATTTCTGTATCCATAACTACCACAGCTTCACCCTTGTCTGCTGCCTTTATTGTGATAGAATTATCATCTTGAAGATCTTTCAAAGTTAAATACTCTTCTTTCATGAGATTATGTTGTTGAAAAGATCTTTGTGCAGCCAGTTTATGAATGTCCTTTAATGCTAATTCATGAAAGGTATGTATAGCCCATCGGGATTGAGATCTTACTATGGATCTCGAAAAATCAGTATTGGATCGGTTCTCAAAAACAACTTAATTCATAAAGATCTAATACATTTGTATAGATCAAGCTCAATCTGAAAAAAATCAGTATGTGTAGATAACACAGAGAGACCTTTTTAAAGAGCACAAACGTGTAGTTAACAACTTACTCAACAAATTAATCACCGATTCGGCAGATGTTGGGACCGTGTCGACAGCCATTCCCGTAGTTGGACGTCTTGAGCAATTTTCTTGGTGCCCAATAGACCATGATCTAAATTGTTGGGGGGAAACTGAACTTTGTTTGTTTGTGTCTGACCCCTTAAAAAAAAAAAAAATTTGCTGCTTCGTACTAGAATGCTCATAATCACTGCCTGAATCCTCAGAAGAGGAAGAAGAAGAATCAAAGGTCTGATGGTCTAGTGGTGAAGGCCACGGTGCCTCTGTCTCCCTGTAAAGTCCAATACTCACTGTTGCCACATATGGAAATTTTGTTCCTTCCCTTTCTCCGTCTGTACTTTCCAACTCTGTACTCTATCTGAATTGATCAGTCCCACTCTACTATCACACAGTACACTGAAGCTCAGCCTGCACACTTTACCAGTATACATGTCTCTTAAGCACTTCCTGCATGTCATAATATTTACCTCTCTTTGAATGGGCTTTTAGTACTAGTTCACTATATTTTACATTTTGGCTGCATAATTCTGCAGCGGGGATGGGAGATGTCAGTAGACCCCTACAGATTTTTACACTTTGGTGGGGGTAGCTCAGGGGCCAAAAGGCCCCTTAAAAAATGGTAGCCTTGGGATATGGGGCTGTCATCGTGCAGTGTTTCCTTGGGTCAGCTAAGCTGTGATGTTTCTCTCAGGACAAGCAAGATGGTAGTCTGAACACTTTTTTGTCAAAGTTTCTAGAACTTTGTCTGGCACCTACTGGGCATGCCCAGCAATGCACTGACCCTGCATCCAGCAGGGGTCCCCCTTCTGTCTCTTTTTTTTCCCACCTGCTGAAGAGGAATTGGGAGCACCCTGGTTCAGTTCCACCTGTCAACTGTAAGACAGATGCCACCTATCTTGTGCAGTCAGCTCTTGGGTTTCAAAGATCACAACTTGATCATCACTCTGTGGTTGTAGAATCAGCCCAGAAAAAGGCAAGATGTTCCAAACCTCATTCCTCCAGGGAAAGATAAAAAATCCCTGGATGCGTTTGGCAGACGGGTTTTCCATGGATCATTACTTAATATCTTGCATTGCTTCTTACCAGTTATACATGACCCAGTATAACAGGAACCTTTTTAAGAAGATCCAGGATTTCTCTGAATCTTTGCCTGACCAATTCCAGGATGAGCTTAATGCTCTAGCCCAGAAAGGCCTAGATGCTTTTAAGCATGAGGTCTGCCCTGCATATGACATATTTGACACTGCTTCTAGGGTGTCCGCAGCAGGGATTAGTGCAAGAAGATGGGTCTGGTTGAAATCCTCCAACCTCATACCAGAGGTACAGGACAGGTTGGCTGACCTGCCATGTGCTGGAGTTAATCTCTTCGGAGATAAAATTCAGGATATTGTGGCGCAGCTCAAAGACCACCATGAAACGCTGCGTCAACTTTCTTCAGTGCCTGCTGAGTTCTCGTCCACCTCTAAGAGGACTTTCAGGTGAGAAGTTAAGCGACCAGCCTACAAACCAAGAAGGTATTATCCTCCGGCTTCTCGAGGTCGCCCCTCCAAGCCTTATCAAAAACGTCAGTCCAGACAATCCCGTCCTCAGAAGACCCAACCTGCTCCTCAGCCAGGCCCAGCGTAGATTTACAAAAGCCTTCCACGAGAAGGTCTTACTGCTCAAAATGGAAAAGGTTTACAGTATGATGCACCTCTGTCCTTAGTCCAGAAACTTCACTGTGGAACAAGTGAAGGGGTCTATCTCTGGCACCTGTCAGAGGCAGGCCTGAAGACTTCCTCCATCAGGGTGCATATCGGCGTGGTGGCTGCGTTTCATAAAGGCGGAAGGGATTTTCCTATTTCCACACAACCCTTAGTAACACGCTTTATGAGAGGCATGCTTCACTTAAAACCTCCACTACGCTCTCTGGCCCCTTCTTGAGACCTTAACTTAGTCTTGGGACAGCTCATGAAACCTCCATTTGAGCCTCTCCACACCTGTGATCTCAGTTATCTCATGAGGAAAGTAGTTTTCTTTCTTGCTATCACGTCTGCTTGCAGAGTTAGTGAGTTGCAGGCTCTAGTTACCTACCCGCCTTACACTAAAATTCTGCATGATGGGGTAGTGCTCCGCATTCACCCTAAGTTTTTATTGAAGGTAGTGTCGGAATTTCATATTAACCAATCTATTATCCTACCTATTTTTTTTTTTCCTAGGCCCCATGCAAACCCAGGAGAACAGGCTCTGCATTCTTTGGACTGCAAACGTGCTCTAGCCTTCTATTTAGACCGCACGTCTGCCCACAGGAAATCCACTCAGTTGTTTCTTTCGATTCCATAAAATTGGGAAATCCTGTGGAAAAGCAGACCCTCTCTTCCTGGGTAGCGGACTGCATTTCCTTTTGCTACCAGCAAGCAGGCATTCCGCTACAAGGCCGTGTAAAAGCACACTGTCAGGGCCATGGAGACATCAATAGCACACCTAAGTTCGGTGCCGCTTGCTGATATTTGTAAGGCTGCTACCTGGAGTTCTCTCCATACATTCGCAGCACATTATTGCTTAGATAAGGATGGCAGGCAAGATTCCATCTTTGGCCAGTCTGTTCTAAGCAACTTGTTTTCAGTTTAACTACCCAACATCCTTCCACCAACCCATTCAGGGTTCAGGATGCCCTCCTAACCAAATTTCCACCCCTGTTGTTGTGCCTGTTGCATTTGGGTGCATTTGGTGCATTGCTCTGGCATCCTCAGCTCGGTACTCACCCATATGTGAGAACTACCATCCTGCTTGTCCTGTGAGAAAGCAGAGTTGCTTACCTGACAGGTGTCCTCACAGGACAGCAGGATGGTAGTCCTCACGAAACCCGCCCACCACCCCACGGAGTTGGGTTCGTTTACGTTTCCTTATTTTATTTTTCGCATGTACTTTTTACTATGACAAGACTGAAGAGGGACCCCTGATGGATGCAGGATCAGTGCATTGCTGGGCATGCCCAGTAGGTGCCAGACAAAGTTCTAGAAACTTGACAAAAGTGTTCCATGATTGAGCTCCATCCTGATGATGTCACCCATATGTGAGGTCTAACATCCTGCTGTCCTGTGAGAACTCCTGTTACAGGTAAGCAACTCTGCTTTTTCCTTGCAGTATTTTACCACTGAGGAAAATAGTGGATTAGTAAATCTTTAGATTGTAATCCTTTGAGAATTGATTTATTTGAAACAGCTTTCCTTTATCTTCGTGCTAGACCAGTTATGTAGGTGATTTCCCTTTCTCACAGCTTGTAGACAGAAGACCTCTCTTTTATGATGTCACTTTGGGTTTATAAGGGAGGTATGGTTATGGTCTAATCTCAATAGTCTGGTTCCAGCAAATGTGTGGATTGAAAAGTCTAGCTCCCAGAGTCGTGGTTAGGTTGTTGCCCAGTTGAGCCATGGGACCCCTAGGCTACCAGTCCCTTTGGGGCTGTCTCTCTCGGTGGTAGTCTGCTCCTAGGATTAAAAAAAACCCAAACAAACCCCACTAGAGCTCCCGCAGGTCTCCTCACAGTTCCCTTCAGGTTCTAGTTAGTACACTGGGGGGGGGGGTTCCCCTCTTTCATCTCAGAGGAATGTGTATCAGAGCAGTGTAGTAGGTCTGTGGGATGCTCCTTCCTCTCTCCTGCTCCCCTTTTGTCCCCTCCATACCTTTTCCCTTTGGCTGCATGCAGCAGGCCTCCATAAAACTTTAAAAAAAAAAAAAAAAGTGTAAGGAAGTAGCTCCATGGTGCAGAGTGCCCTGGCTGCTGCTGTCGCGGGAACTGTGGAGGGGTAAGTTCTTGTTTGTTCCCCTAGACTTGGGAGAGAGAAAAATGCTGCAGTTTTGACTACTGTGTCTGTTTGCAAGCAGCTGTTAGTGCTGAGTTTCGCAGCAGAAGTTGGGGATGTGGCTCAGTCCTATTGGAGACTGCACTGGGCCACTGGATGCTGGGCCTTCAGTGGCATGTCTGTGGAAAGCCCTTAGGGTGTTCTCTCGCACTCTCTCCTTGCTTCTCTCATCATGCAATAGAAAAAAATAGATAGAGGGGAAATTAAAGCAGCAGCAGTGAGATAGTTAACTCCCCTCTCTCTTCCCACTTAAAAAAAAAAAACAAAAAAAAAAAGCAAAAGACTAGGAAAGAACAAAGTGCTATGATGAGAGACTGGAGAGTGCCTGTGGCACAAAGGTACCTGTAGTTACAGGTCCCTAATGCCTGATATGTGACAGGGAGGAGGTGCAGCCTCTGCAGAGGCCACTGCACTCCCCCACCCAGGATGGGCAGGAGCAGGCCTTGGGGGACCTGTTGAATGGGCTGAAGCAAGTATATCTGATCTGGAGGGCCTTCGAACCCTACAGGCTCTGGCTTCAGGGGACCCTTGGACTAAGGCCTCTTCAATAGGGAAACAGGGAGGGGACTCCACTGTGTCCTCAGGAGGATCCTTTTGGAGGGCCCGTCAGTGGAGTACCACCAAAATTTATTTGCATCACGTATCAGGCCTTCTTGGCCACGGAGACCTGGGTTAGGTCTCCCTGCTTCCTCATCCAGGTCCCTCGGGGTTGGGGGGGGGGGGGGGCGCTGATGAAAGGATTTCTCCCTATAAAAGACTTAGATTAACAATTGACTCAGGCTCTTCAGCCCAGGCATTCACACAGAAATCCAGAATAGATTCATTGTCAGATATGTATTCTGCATACACAAAAAAAGTGCAAGAAAAAAGTGAGTTCCTGGTAAAGCATTTGAACTGTTGCATATAATATTTTTTATTACGGCAACTCCTTAGTTTAGATACAAACACTGGCTGAAGGTCCCCCAACATGGTCCCGTGTTTCGCCACCCGGCTGCTTCGGGGGGGGGAGGGGGGGGATTAATTTTAACAACGATCTGAAAATACACAAAAGTGAATAACTACCAGGAACAAATTTGGTACTAGACAGACAATATGCGACTGAAGGTGCACTTTCCAAGATATTATTAAATAGTATATTACTAACATACCTGTATCAGTCTGACATGGTTTTCAAACTGAGTGCACCCGCGTCGACTAATTCCAAAGCCTTTAAATGCTACATTTAGGCGTGAAAATCACAACAATGGTTAACCAGACGTGTTGTCCAATCGGCGTCGGCCTAATGTGCCGACGTCATTGACCTTAAAAGGAGACTACAGCGGTAACCCCCGCTTGCGTAGGAATAACTCACCCTCGCTCTGATGTACGGGAAGTCTAGCTGTATTAACCTGACATGAACCCTGCAGGTCCCAACGTGAAAGCTTGATTTCTATAGTCAAAGGAAATAGCTCCACTCAAGCTCGCTATTAAGCCCATACGGGGCTACTGTATTCAATCGAAAGATCCATCTTTGCTCCTGCCTCAGGAGGATCAGGAGAAAATCCCCTCCTCTTGCTGGGGGAGCAATGACATCGATCACGAAAAAATATAGATCAGACATTGTGTGGGACTTCTCTAACCAATGGGAAACTAATGGAGCATTCTCCCTCGATATTAATACTAGATCTGTGTTCAATTATACGAGTCTTGATGCTCCGTTGTATCTTGCCCACGTACAGTAGGTTACAGGGGCAAATGACGACGTACACAACCCCCATAGAGTCACAATCAGAGGTACCACATAGTGTGTATGTATGCTTAGTATTAGGATGTGTGAAATGTGTAATAGTGGAGATGTATTCTGACCAGTTTAAACCTTTGGAGCTCCTAGAAGGGGGGGAATGTTCCTCAGAGGAGCATGAGTCTATGGTGGTATGGTTTTTCGCAGGGATGAGTTAAAAACACTCATAACTGTAATGTCCACCCTAAAGGTATTGGGCACTGAAGGGGACCCTATATTATAGGGGGTCCGCAAGCCTTCAACAATTTTCCCTTTGCACTTAGTAGTAAGGGCCGGTGCTGGCAAAATGGGATACTCTTCGGGGGGAGCTAAAGGATGGAAGACTTGAGAGCAGGATCTATCCTCTACAGATAGATAAGGAGGCCCTCTCAAGAGTTTACAAGATGGATGCCCTGAATTTGACCATCACCTGTAAAACAACCATTCTGGTTAAAGGTGGATCATCTCTTGAGGGGATGTACAAGATAGGAAAATCAATTCAGTCTTGAACTAGGCATTCTCCACCAGTGTTTTGGCCTTGCAGGCTGCTATTTGTGGCAGTTATGTGGTCTGGCTACTGGTATACTGAATTCAGCAGCTCCTGGACTCTGAGGAGAAAGCAAGAATAGAATTAGGGGTGGTTTATCTGGCAGGCACCCTGTATGATCTGGTGAGGGTAACCTCTCGGGCAGCGGTCTCAGACATGGTGGCCAGGAGGCTTTTATGGCTCTGGATTTGGGCATCCTATGGAATGTCCAAAAATCATCTTGATAACATAGTAATGACATCAGAAAAGGACCAAATGGTCCATCCAGTCTTCCCAGCAAGCTTCTTATAGTAATATCTACCAAGCTGTGTAGGTCATGGTCAGGTTTCTCTTAAGAGTAGTCTGTGCAGTTACCCCCAGTCCATAAAAAATTACTGCTAGCAACATTTTTACTGGGTGAGGATCCTTCCTGAAAATTCCAGCAATGCTGACTTGCTTTGCTTTTGGACTTTATGCATTTATTTCACAGATTTAAAGTCCACAATTCAGAATATCATTGCAGATTGCAACCAAAATATACAATAAAACATACAGCACGATAAACAAAATATGAACATTTATTAAAAGCTTCAGAGAACAAATAGGTTTTCAATGCCTTTCAAAACATCATATGATCAATTACACAAAGCTCATTCAATATAGTATTCCACAATTCAGGACCCAAAATAGAAAAGACTTGAGAACGAGTACCAATTAACTTAACAGATTTATGAGATGGAACTGTTAAATACTAAGAAACAGAATGCACTGGGCGAGCAGGTATATAAGGGATTATGTATTTCTTTAATCAAAAGAAATCAGAATACAGAGATTTATATACCAGAGATGTATCTTAAACTTTACCCTCTGCTCTATTGGAAGCCAGTGCAATTTTACTAAATAAAGAGAAATACTAAGACCAGATCTTAAGTAAAAAAATTCTGACCGCAGCATTTTGAGCAAGCTGTAAAATATGCATAAGGAATTTGGGTAACCCTCCATATAATAAATTAAAATAATCCAGCTGGCCACAAATTATGGATTGAATGACTAAACAAGTTCAGGCAAGGGAAGATATTGCTTCAAGGGCCGCAGTAACCGCAGTTTAAAAAAATTTGACCCGAAATAACACCTTCACTCGTGCCATTGTTAACCTCAAATCCAAGTGCACCCCTAAGTTCCTAGCTTCTGCAAATAATTGTCATTTAACAATGTCTAAAGAGGATAACATGAAATCATAATGCATAGGCAAAGACCCCAACCATAAACATTTTTGATTTTTGCAGCGTTCAAGATCAAATTATTCTCCCAGGATAAGCAGGATGGTAGTCCTCACACATGGATGACATCCTCGGTTGGCGCCCGGCATGGATAACTTATGTCAAAGTTTCTGGAACTTTGGGTACACGGAGCATGCCCTTTACCACGCGTCCACATGGGGTCCCTTGTCAGACTTTTTTTTCTGTAGAGTTTTTGCCTTGCAGTTGCTTAGCTCGTGGTGGTGGTTTAAAAAAAAGTATTTGGAAAACTTTCCACCGATTGATTTTGGATATTTCCCGTGTGCAGGTCCCTCTCTGTTCCCCTGTATTCTAGTCAGGTTTTTCGCAGTTTGGTAAGTTTTCTTTTGCTTCTGTTCCCCCTTGGTGGTGCATTGGTGCCTGCCAGTGTCTGTCGCCAGCCGCCTCTGTTGTCATTTTTGCCCCTTCAATTCGTATCATCATGGCCTTGACGGGTTTTCGTCAGTGCCCTCAGAGGCTGAGGACTATGTCCATCATGGATCCACACGATGTGTGCATCCGCTGCCTGGGGGCATCGCATGACGTGTGGGGGTGCAACTTGTGCAACCAAATGACCTCAAAGGGATGTTGTGCTTGTCTCGAAGATGGAGAAGCTCTTCCGGGCGAGAAAGTCTGAGCCATTGGCATCTGTGGCATCAACTCTAAAGGACTGTGGAACCACACCAATGGACACTGTGCCATAGACATTGGCGGGGCTGTTGGCTCTGTTATTGCCGCCGGCAAATTAGGGCGCTGGGGACTGGCTCTTTTCGGTCTCTTCCAGCTTGAGGGCACCGGGGGAAGACTGGGCTGAACACTGAGGGAAGCAGAGGAAGCATTGGCGCCGGTCGCCTTCGATACACGGTGCAGGACTCTGGTTGGCACCAGTGCTTACTGTGATGCTCCTGCTGCTTCCCTGCGGCAAGGAGTGCCTGTTGTCCATCGATGCCGGGGGTCTGCGACAATCTCCACCGGTCCTGGTGTCAGTTGCCGATCCACCTCAGGGCTCCGAGAACGACCTGTCACCCCTCCTGCCTCAGTCTGTTTTGGCAACGGCAACTTTTGAGGATGGCAGGGTCCAGCTGGCGGTCGATTGGGTGCTGCAGGGCACCGAGCCAGTGGCACAGACGGCACTGGTATCTGCGTTTTCCCTGTTGGAACCGCTACTGGAGCTTCTTGATATGCTCATTGGGGTGTTACCGACCCAGCTGGTGCCGGTTCCCGGAGGAACATCAATGCCTGGCGGGCAATCAAAGCACCCCCACCCAATGTGTTGATAGTTGCTGGTTCCTTCATTTTTTTTTTATTTTATTTAAGTTTTTCTATACCGGCATTCGCGATAAAAATCGCATCATGTCGGTTTACAATTAACAAGTAGATAGGGAACAAGAGGCAATAAATAACATTGATCTAAGTAATAATAATAATAAAATAATAGTAATAGTAGTAAAAAACGTTAAACAAGAAAAGGCTAAGGAATGCAGTTACAATAAAACAAGGGAGTAATATAACTTGGATCAGAGAAAAGAAGCAGGGGTTTAAATATATATAACATATATGTCAGTCAATGTGCTTATAGCGTTGAAGAATTGCCCTTATGAGGTAGGGATATTAATTATTATGATTAAGGCAAAGTCTGAGCGAATAGGTAATAATGGAATAGGTTTAGTTTAGTTCCGGAAAGGCTTCATGGAGGAAGCTCTGTTGCAGCTGGTGCTGACACTGCGGCCTGAAGCCCCCCCCCCCCCCCATCTAGCTTTGCCAGGGCTGGTACTGGTGCCTAGACTTCTGGATGAAAGTCGAGCACTGAGGACCTCATTTCCTGTGGGTTTCAGTGAGGGTGAGGCCCCGTATGACCCCTGGGGGGGGGGGGGGGGGGGAGGGACACTGCAAAATCCTTCTCAGAGAACTCTGAGGGTTTCCTCTCAGAACTGATGTCTCCTTAAGACCCTGAGCTTCACAGGTTTTGTATGGGCAATGGCTGAGGCCATCCCGTTTCAGTTGATGATGGAGGACGCCAGATACAAAGATGCTGGAAATTCTCCAGTTTGTGGAGGCTGCTAAAGAGATTGTTGCAGTCCCAGTGCACGAGATCTTTAAGAAATTGCTGTTAAGGATTTGGGCGCACATGTTATCGGTATCTCCTGTAAATAGGAAAGCAGATGGGGTTTACCTTGTTCAACAGGCTATCGGATTTGAAAAACATCAGCTAGCACACCAATCGGTAGTGGTCAAATTCGCTCTCAAGAAGGTCAGATGCTCTTGGACCCGTGCCTCGGCGCTCCCGGGGAAGGATCACAGAACACTGGATGCTCTTGGGAGGAAGGTCTTTTAGGGGGTGATGCTTATTGCCTACATTGCTTCCTATCAGCTTTATATAAGCCAGTACTCTCACAACCTCTGGAAGCAGGCGCAAGAGGTGGTTGGCTCCCTCAATAGCAGCAGGACACCATTCTGTCGCTGGTGTATTGGGGCTGCGGAAGACAAAGTGCGTTCCACCTACGATATGTTTCAAATGGCAATGAGAGTCTCTGTAGTGGGAATTGGCACCCACAGAATGGCATGGCTGTGGGCCTCGTATCTCTGACTGGAGGTACAGGAAAGACTTGCTGTTTACTAGAGAGAATCTCTTCGGACACAAGGTGAGGGACACCATGGCCCAGTTGTGGGATCACATTGAAGACCCTCCAGCATCTCTGCCAATACTCTGGACCCACCCTCTTCAGCCAGGAGGTGTGTGAGACAGGGTCAAAGGAGGTCTTTCTACCATCAGAGGAAGTTCTATCCTCTCCCTCATGGGTTTCATTACCATTTGTTTGAGCAGAGCCCTTTGCAGGGCATCTGCTATCTCTCTACTTCTGGTAGATTCCGCAGAAGGGATTCTCTAGTCTACATTGGCAGAGTAAAATCTCCAGCAATCAAAATTTCTCCCTTCTTTCTCCCCTTTTGGAGTCTTCGACCAAATCTCTGTTTTGTTCTTCTGTTTGAGTCAGAGGCCTGAAAACCACTCCAGTAATTTTTTTTTTTTTTTTTTTTTTTTTTTTTTAAGGATGCCAATACTGCTTCTTCTCTACCCCACATTCCTTGCAGTTCAGTTGCTTGGATATTGTTCTTAACATAGAGCTACTCATCCCCCTTTTCTGTCTTCTGTCCTTTCTTAAGTTATAGCCCGGTATGGCCATATCCCAATCATGAGAATCTGTGAACCATTTCTCCATAACAGCAACAATGTCCAAGTCAGTTTCCATCTTTAGGTCCTGCAGGTTTGGGAATTTATTGCCCATACTATGAGCATTTGTCGTCATAGTTTTCCAGTTCTTCTGCCTTGATTTGTTTTCTTCGTAGTCACCTTTTCTGCTTTTTTGAGCTGATTGATATTTTCTCCTCCCACTTCCTGTATTGCTTGGGGGTGACATGTCAATTTCATTGACCATCTCCTGCCACCCCCATTCTTTAGTTTAAATATTTGATCTGAATTTCTCACTTAGCATACATTTATCTGTAGCAGGAAGGAGGATGCTATCTTTACCATATAGCCTTTTACTGCTCCATACATGACCCCAGCCTCCAATGTATCCAAAACCACTTTCTGTGCACCAGGTTTTCAACCAGGAATTGAAATTCTCCCAGGACAAGCAGGATGGTAGTCCTCACATATGGGTGACATCATCAGATGGAGCTCTGTCACGGAACACTTTTGTCAAAGTTTCTAGAACTTTGACTGGCACACTGAGCATGCCACTAACCCTGCAGCCACCAGGGGTCCAGTCTCTCTTTTTTCCACGCAGCAGTTGCCTCGCGGTTTAGGAGCTCTGTGAGAAATTTCTCAACTTTCCTCATGGAACTATTTGAAGCTTATTTTCTCAAAAAATCCCTCACCGGGGTTCCCTCCGATGCTCGGTAAGTGTGTTTCTCGGTACTTGCGGTCAGTTCCTGGCAGCTTACCGCTTCGGTGCCAGTCACTGACCGCATGCCCGCCAAATTTTACATGGCAACCGGGTTTAGGGAATGCCCCGAGTGTTCGAGGACCATGTCCATAACGAACCTTCATAATGTTTGCGTTTTGTGCTTAGGCCCCTCGCAATGACGTCAGTCAATGCCCTAGTTGTACACAAATGACCCCCAAAAGCCGTCACGTTTGCCTGGACAAAATGGAGCAGTTTGCTTCAAAACATACTGCTCCATTGACGCCAGTTCAAGCGCTACCGACCGTGGAGGGTCCATAGAACTCAGAGACAATTCGCCAGGAGCACCGTGGACAGGGTGACCATCTGCCACAGACTCCATCAAGGACATCGGCGTCATTGTCCTCTGTGCTGGGGAAAGATCGGACCGAGTACCGAGGGAAACACCGGCACTGGGCATCCCCCGACCAGTGCCGGCACGGATACCACAGTGTCATAGACTTCCATCGAGCCGCCTGCGAAGAGGGCCTGGGGAGAGGAATCCCCATACTCATCTGGACCTGGGACCCCTAGGTGTTCCCCACAGATACCGGTGCCGGCACTGAGCCTCCAAGGACTCCCGTGGAGGCTCCGGTGACTCCTACCCTGATCGCCGTGCCACCCATGCTGGCTTCCCGGGAGGAATTGAACCACATGGTCCGAGAGGCAGAGCTAAAAGCCTTACAAGGCTTTCAGCTGGCGCCGGCCCCTGGCTCCCTCTGGCTACGCTCATCGCTGCTTTATCGACTCCTCTGCCACTGGACATGCTGACATTGATTCATCCATTGAGGCCTCCGCAGGTCTCGATTCCAGTACCAGGTTCCTCGGAGGAGGAAAGATCAATTCCCGGCCACGTCCCTTCATAGGAACCGTTGATGCCGGAGCCCATGCCAGGGCCATCGGGCTACTGGTACCCTAGTGCACCTCATCTGCCCCAATTCCATCGATGCCTTCCTGCCCTCTTGGCTTTGGCATGCTTCCTCCATCGGGAGCCTCACCGGGAGAAGGAGAAAATCCCTATAATCCATGGGATGATGCATCCTCAGATGATTCATCACAGACATCTGAGGATTTGCTCTCCGAGCCTTCACCACCAGAGAAAAGGTGAAGATCTCCTCCAGAAGTCCTCTCCTTTGCCAGTTTTGTCAGATGTCTGAGACTATACTTTTTACACTGGTCATGGAGGAACATGCTCGCCATAAAAATTTGGAGGTCTTACCATTTGTAGATGATCCAAAAGAAATAATGGCAATACCGGTACATGAAGTTCTTTTGGACCTCATGCACCACCTGTGGGAACATCCAGGTATGGTACCCCCCCCCAGTCAATAAAAAGACAGATGCTACCTACCTGGTTCAAGAAGCCCAAGATTTTCAAAAAAGTCAGCTGCCCCACCACTCTGTAGTCGTGGAATAAGCTCAGAAAAAGGCTAAACGATCACGTCCACATTCTTCTGCTCCTCCCGGTAAGGAACAGAAAGCACTGGATGTGTTGGGATGAAGAATTTTCCAAGGGTCCATGTTGATATCGCGAATTGCAGCATATCAACTATACATGACCCAATATAATAGAAACCTCTGGAAACAAGTCCAGGAGATTGTAGAGACACGACCACAGCAACAAGAAGCCTTGTCCTCCATCCTACAAAAAGGATTGGAAGCAGGCAAACATGAAGTCAGAGCTGCCTATGATTTTTTTGCGACCAGGATATTTCAACGTTGGGGGCAACCAACAATAGAACTCTTTGCATCACGTCTGAATCACAAAGGGGACAAGTTCTGTGCTGTACACAGACAGAAACACCAGCCAGCCAAGGATGCCTTTGCTCACCCTTGGAACTCAGGCCTTCTATACGCGTATCCTCCAATACCGCTCATAAACCAAACTCTAGTGAAGCTACAACAGGACAAGGGGTCCATGATACTCATAGCCCCGTATTGGCCTCGACAAGTATGGTTTCCCATACTTCTAGACCTCTCGATCAGAGAACCAATTTGCCTGGGTGTAGCTCCCACTCTCATAACTCAGGGTCATTTGCGCCATCCCAACCTTCAATCCCTATCCCTGACGGCATGGATGTTGAAAGCTTGATTTTACAACCACTCAATCTTTCAACCAATGTATCTCAAGTGCTTATAGCTTCACTTAAACCTTCAACACGAAAGAATTATTCTTTGAAATGGAAAAGGTTTACTTTGTGGTGCATGCAAAAGAGTATTGACCCTTTCTCCTGCCCCACAACTTCTCTGCTGGACTATTTATGCCATCTGTCGGACACTGGTCTCCAGACTTCATCTGTCAGAGTACACCTAAGTGCAATCTCAGCTTACCATAACAAGATGGGAGATGCACCAATATCCATACAACCTCTTGTTAGTAGGTTTATGAGAGGTTTTTTTTTTTTTTAAATTGAAATATATTTTTTATTGACAATCAAAATGACAAATGGAAACAGGGAGCGTGGCCCCATGTAAATACAAATTTATGAACAGTGTGAACATCTCGAGGCAACAAACAGTAGTATATTGCGTATGTAATCTCAGCTTCAACTAACAAAGAAATAAAGACATTGTCACAGTCCAGATGTCTCACACTGCATTCGTTATTTATATTATACCCCCCATCCCTGTATCCCCCCTCCCCCCGATATGCTGCGAGTGAGAATCATTAGAATAACGGTTGGACGGTACAGAATCGTAAATTAACAGATAGTAATAAGAAGGAGATACTGATCAAACAAAACTTAGCAAACTAGATTGTAGGGCAGGCAGGATACACCTCAACCATCCCCCTCACCCCAACAGTACAACCTCCACGTGGAGTATCCTGACCACACAGCCCGAAACCTTGTAAGCTGATTCCTCAACCTTGCAGTGATTTCTGACATAACATAGAGATGACTCACTCTAGCTTGCACTTCAGTCAATGACGGCGGTTGAGCTAGCTTCCATTTCTTGGCAATTTCAAGCTGAGTAGCAGTGCAGACATACGTGATTAGTCTATTTGAACCCTCCTTGCCTGAGATCACATCGGTGCCCAATAATGCATGTTGGGGTAGGAGCCCCACCGAGACCCCACAGAGCTGCTGAAGCCAGAATTCTATGGCCGTCCACAATGGGCGAATTAACGGACATTCATAGAAACATAGAAATGACGGCAGAAGAAGACCGAATGGCCCATCCAGTCTGCCCAGCAAGCCTCACACATTTTTTCTCTCATTCTTATCTGTTACTCTTAGCTCCTTGTTCTATTCCCCTTCCACCCCCACCATTAATGTAGAGAGCAGTGATGGAGCTGCATGCAAGTGAAATATCTAGCTTGATTAGTTAGGGGTAGTAGGGGCAGTAACCGCTGCGATAAGCAAGCTACACCCATGCTTATTTGTTTTACCTAGACTATGTTGTACAGCCCTTGTTGGTTTTTTTTTGGTTTTTTTTTCTTCTCCCCTGCTGTAGAAGCAGAGAGCCATGCTGGATATGCATTGAAAGTGAAGTATCAGGCACATTTGGTTTGGGGTAGTAACCGCCGTAACAAGCCAGCTACTCCTCGCTTTGTGATTGCGAATACTTTTTTTCTTCACCCCTGTCGTTGAAGCTATGCAGGATATGCGTGAAGCATCAGTTTTTTGTTTTTGTTTTTTTTCCCCCTGCCGTTGTTTGTTGGTTGTTTGTTTGTTTGTTTTTTTTTTCCCCCTGCCGTTGAAGCAGAGAGCTATGCTGGAAATGCGTGATGTATCAGTCTTTCTCCCATGCCGATGAAGCAGAGAACCATGCTGGATATGCATGGAAAGTGAAGTATCAGGCACATTTGGTTTGGGGTAGTAACCGCCGTAACAAGCCAGCTACACCCCGCTTTTTGAGTGCGAACCCTTTTTCTTCTCCCTTGCCGTTGTAGCAGAGAGCTCTGCTGGATGTGTGAAGTATCAGTTATTCTTCTCCCCTGTCTTTGAAGCAGAGAGCTATGCTGTATATGTATTGAAAGTGAAGTATCAGGCATATTTGGTTTGGGGTAGTAACCGCCGTAACAAGCCAGCTACTCCCCTCTTTGTGAGTGCAAATCCTTTTTTCCATTACCTCTTGCTGTTGAAGCTTAGAGTGATGTAGGAGTCACAGTAAGCATGTGTATGATTATTTAATAAGGGTATTGTGTCAATAGCCATCATTCTGGCGAGTCACCCACTCTTCATTGGCGGCCTCTTGACTTTATGGATCCGCAGTGTTTATCCCACGCCCCTTTGAAGTCTTTCTCAGTTTTGGTCTTCACCACTTCCTCCGGAAGGGCATTCCAGGCATCCACCACCCTCTCCGTGAAGAAATACTTCCTGACATTGGTTCTGAATCTTCCTCCCTGGAGCCTCAAATCGTGACCCCTGGTTCTGCTGATTATTTTCCTACGGAAGAGGTTTGTCGTTGTTTTTGGATCATTAAAACCTTTCAAGTATCTGAAAGTCTGTATCATATCACCTCTGCTCCTCCTCTCCTCCAGGGTGTACATATTTAGATTCTTCAATCTCTCCTCGTACGTCATCCGATGAAGATCCTCCACCTTCCTGGTCGCCCTTCTCTGTACCGCTTCCATCTTGTCTTTGTCTTTTTGTAGATACGGTCTCCAGAACTGAACACAGTACTCCAGGTGAGGCCTCACCAAGGACCTGTACAAGGGAATAATCACTTCCCTTTTCTTACTCGATATTCCTCTCTCTATGCAGCCCAGCATTCTTCTGGCTTTTGCTATCGCCTTGTCGCATTGTTTCGCTGTCTTCAAATCATTAGACACTATCACCCCAAGGTCCCTCTCCTGCTCCGTGCACATCAGCCTTTCCCCCCTCATCGAGTACAGTTCATTTGGATTTCCACTCCCCATATGCATGACTCTGCACTTCTTGGCATTGAATCTCAGCTGCCATATCTTCGACCACTCTTCCAGTTTCCCTAGATCCCGTCTCATTCGCTCCACTCCTTCCGGCGTGTCCACTCTGTTGCAGATCTTAGTGTCATCCGCAAAAAGACAAACCTTACCTTCTATCCCGTCCGCAATGTCGCTCACAAAGATATTGAACAGGACCGGTCCCAACACCGATCCTTGCGGCACACCACTTAAAACCGCTCTCTCTTCAGAGAAGGCTCCATTTACCATCACACATTGTTTTCTGTCCGTCAACCAATTTGCAATCCAGGTCACCACCCTCGGCACTCACTCCCAAGCTTCTCGTTTTATTCACCAGTCTCCTGTGCGGAACCGTATCAAAAGCTTTGCTGAAATCCAAGTAGATGACATCTAGTGCTCTTCCTTGATCCAATTCCTTGGTTACCCAGTCAAAAAAGTCAATCAAATTTGTCTGACAGGATCTTCCCCTGGTGAATCCATGCTGCCTCTGGTCCATCAATTCTCCAGACTGTAGATAGTTCACTATTCTCTCTTTCAGCAGTGACTCCATTACTTTTCCCACCACCGAAGTGAGGCTAACCAGTCTGTAGTTGCCTGCCTCTTCCCTGTTCCCACTCTTGTGAAGCGGGACCACCACCGCTCTTCTCCAATCACTCGGCACCACTCCTGTTTCTAGGGATCTATTGAACAGGTCACACAGCGGACCCGCCAGAACATCTCTGAGCTCCCTCAATATCCTTGGATGAATCCCATCAGGCCCCATGGCTTTGTCCACTTTCAGGTTCTTTAGTTCTTCCCACACATTTTCTACTGTAAAAGGATTTTCATCTATTCTCCTTCCCTCCAGTTTCTTGTTGTTTAGAGATGGTCCTTCTCCAGGGTCTTCTTTAGTGAACACAGAGCTGAAGTATTCGTTTAATATTTCTGCCATTTCTTCATCTCTCTCTACACATTGATTATTACCACCTTTCAATTTCACTATACCACTTTGGACCTTTCTCTTTTCGCTGATGTATCTGAAAAATGTTTTGTCACCATTTTTTATCTCCTTGGCAATCCTCTCTTCTGCTTGACTCTTTGCCAACTTGATTAATTTCTTTGTCTCCCTCAGTTGATACAAATATTCTTCTTTGTGCTCCTCCCTTTGGGATCCTTTATATTTCTTGAATGCTGTTCTTTTAGCTTTAATTTTGTCAGCCACCTCCATTGAGAACCAGATAGGTTTCAGTTTTCTTTTGCTTTTCTTTACATTTCTAACATATAGAGCAGTTGCCTTGGCGATTGCTCCTTTTAGATTGGTCCACTGCTGATCCACATCTCTCTCGTTCTCCCATCCTTTAAGTTCTTCCTCCAGGTAGTTCCCCATTTCCACAAAGTCTGTGTTTTTGAACTGTAAAACTCGGGTCTTTGTGGTTCTTTTCCCTATTCTTTTAGTGATATTAAACCATACCGTTTGATGATCACTGCTGCTGAGGTGGGCGCCCACCTGGACATCTGAGACATTATCTGCATTAGTGAGCACTAAGTCGAGTATAGCTCCTTCTCTCGTGGGTTCCAACACCATTTGTTTGAACAAAGATACTTGCATAGCATTCACTATCGCCCTACTATTTTTAGTTTCTGCAGATGGGATTTTCCAGTCTACATCTGGCATATTAAAGTCACCCACGATCACCACTTCTCCCTTCTTACCTATCTTATGGATGTCTTCAACCAGATCTCTGTCCAGCTCTTCCTTTTGGTTTGGAGGCCTGTAAACCACTCCAATATAAATGGATGCTCCGTCATCGTTTTTTAGGTCGACCCATAGAGCTTCTTCAATACCCCAACTTCCTTGTAGCTCAGTTGCTTGGATGTTGTTTCTGACATAAAGAGCCACACCTCCCCCCCCCATTCCCACCACATATGAAAATAGCTGCCTACCAGTTGGCAGCCCCTCCAACAGGTGGCCGGGATATGTGACAGCATGTGGTGTAAGCGTTGTGGGTAATAATGCCATCTATGCAGTAATTTCAAAGAATTTTCAATTAAGGAGGATGAAATGAGCCCCCTACCCACGCCGCTGAAAATCTTTTCCCACTCACGTTGTGAGAAGGAAACATTGAGATCATGTTCCCAAGCCACCATAACTGTAGATTTTGTGAAAGCTTCTGCCCCCAACAAAGAGTATAACACCGACAGCAGTTTAACGGTGAAGTCTGCCTTCTGACATATTTTCTCAAAATCAGATGGCGCCGTCAGACTGCGCCCACAAAGTAGGGAGGCCTGTGCAAAATGACGGATTTGTAAATATAGAAAGATATCTGAGCCCTCTAAATCATATCTCTTCTGTAGATCTAGAAAAGGAAGTAACCCTCCTGCCCCCATAATATGGGCCCAGGTGCTGATCCCTTTCTGTTTCCAGCTTAGAAAAGCCGAGTTTTCAAAACCCGGTGTGAAATCCGTATTAGCATAAAGAAAAGTAGACTGGTGGTATTCACTAGTCCCCAAAAGTATATGTTTGCGGACCGCCCAGTGCTTGAGAGCTAGTAACATAGACGGAGGGAGAATCACCTCGGCACATATACGCCACGTATGCTTGGGCTGCCATAATAAACTCCATAAAGGTATTTCCCTGACTAATTGTTGACTAAATATAAGCCAAGGCTTCGGGTGAGTCCGTTTATGCCAGTCCACAATCGTTTTAAAACGTGCCGCTAGAAAATATCTTTCCAAGTTTGGAACTCCCAAACCCCCCCGTTCCCGAGACCTATATAGCGTGCTCCTAGCAATCCGGGGACGTTTACCACCCCATATATATAACATGAGTTTCTTCTGCCATTGAGCGAGTTGTTTTCTAGAGATGTCAATCGGTAGGGTCTGAAACAGGTACAGCAATTTAGGGAGGATTGTCATTTTGACAGCAGCAATTCTACCCAACCATGAGATACTGTATCTGTTCCACTCCTCCAAGTCTTTGAGAATTGTAGACCACAATCTGCCATAATTCAATTGAAACAGGTCGTGGGAGGCACTGATATACACCCCCAAATATTTTAATTTGTGCTGAGCCCACTTAAAACAAAACCGTGTCTTAAGCTGCAATTCAGCAGCAGGGGAGACATTGATGTTTAAAATCTCTGACTTTTCCCAATTAAGGCGAAACCCTGAGATTCGGCTAAACCCTTCCAGGGCATCAGTCAGGTGTGGCAGAGAATGGGCAGGATCTGTAACCAGGATTAGTATGTCGTCTGCAAAGAGAGACAATTTTGATGAGAGAGAACCCACCTCCACACCCTTAATACCCGGGTGGGCCCGCACTAAATTTGCAAATGGCTCTAAGAATATCGCGAACAAAAGGGGCGATAGAGGACAGCCCTGCCTAGTGCCCCTTCTCACCCGGAAAGTAGAGGAGTAACCCCCGTTAATTTTAATACAAGCTAAGGGATTAGTATATAGTTGTGTAATCCATTGAATGAAATGGTCCCCAAACTGTAGTTTCCGGAGCAGTGCAAAAAGATAGGGCCAGTGCACCATATCAAAGGCTTTCTCGGCGTCAACCGAGAGAGCTACAGCCGGGATATCGTGCTTTTGCACCCACCAAAACAAATCCAGAATTTTATGGACATTGTCACTAGCTTGTCGACCGGGGATAAACCCTGCTTGATCGGAATGAATAATTTGGGCAATAAAGCTGTTTAACCTGGTCGCTAATATTTTGGCAAGGAGTTTTAAATCAATATTTATGAGTGAAATTGGCCTATAAGAGCCACAGACAGTCGGATCCCTCCCAGGTTTTGCCAGTATCGTAATGCCTGCCATATTAGCAGCGTCTGAGAGAGGCGTCCCATTTTTTAAAGCTGTGAAAAATTTAACTAATACTGGGGCTAGACATGGATCAAACATTTGATAGAATCGTCCGGTATAACCATCAATTCCCGGGGATTTCCCTGGTTTGAGGGATTGGATAGCAAGTAAAATTTCTTGCTCCGAAATGTCTTTATTCAAAATACGCTGCTGAGACTCATCCAGGGCAGGGACTGAGGATGTCGCTAAATATCTATCAATGTCCTCAGGGCAGATATCCCCGTCCTGCGAGTATAATTCGGAATAGAACTGGTGGAACCGCTGCCTAATAGCTCTGTTATCCGTCAGCATACCTCCCTCTTTATTTTTTATCTTAAGGATAGTAGTTTGCGCCTGACGTCTCTTCAAAACATTAGCTAACATCTTTCCCGCTTTGTTCCCTCCCTCAAAATATTTTTGCTGGGAAAGTTGTAATTGATGAGCCAGAGACGCCACATCTAGAGAGGCAATACGGGACCTAATATCGGTCAGTTGGGCATAAATACCCACGGAGGAAGTGCCACTCTTATGGACCCGCTCCAATTCCTTAAGCTTGAGCAGGAGCTGAGTCCTATCCCTCTCCCGCTGCCTCTTGTTGGGACGCACGGGCAATGAATTTCCCCCTGAGGACCGTCTTTAAGCATTCCCAGAGTACTACCGGGTTAACTTCCCCAGTATCGTTGAATTGCAGATAATCCTGGATATCCAATTCTACCTGAGATACGTAATCAGGGTCATCAAAAAGAGAATCATTGAGCCTCCAGAATCGAGTACCCCGATCATAGTCCCGTAAGTGAATCGAGAGCCAAATAGGGGCATGGTCGGACCACAGAATCGGCTCAATGTCGACCTTAGCCACTAGTGGAACCAAATTGGCACTGCATAAAAACATGTCTATACGGGAGTAACTGGTATGAGGAGCAGAGAAAAATGTATAGTTTCTCGAGGTTGGGTATCTACACCTCCACACATCCCGGAGTCCATGACAACTCATCAAAGTTTTCAAAGCTTTCCTAGCAATTTTCGAGTCAGAGCTACTCCCCTGAGAGGTATCCATACGAGGGTTGAGAGACAAATTAAAATCCCTACCCAACAGCGAGGATCCGTCAGCCCTGGAGTACAAAACCTGATTTTAAAGACTGATAAAACTCCGCCTTATGGGAAGTGGGGCCGTAAAGTGATACCAAAGTATACAGTTCCCCCCCTATTAACATCTTCACTAACAGAAACCGTCCATCTGGGTCTGCATAGGTGTCCTTTAATTCAAAAATGAAGTCTCTATGGATCAGGATGCCCACCCCAGAGTACCTAGAAGCTACCGTAGCAGCGGCCCAGTATTGATGCGGATACTTGGGGTGACCCATCAGACTTTGATACCTCTTCCTAAGATGCGTCTCTTGTAACATGACCACATCCACTTTCAGTCTATCAAGCTCTTTAAACAACAGCTTCCGTTTGCGCGGAGTATTTAGCCCTTTCACATTCAACGACAGGAATTTAAAGGTCGCCATGTGACTGATAGTCCCCCCGACCCTTCCAGCTCAGGATAAAATGCCCTCCTAGACAGTAGATCTCCCATTCAAACCATAACGTACCCCCATCCTCCCCACCATATACCTCACTCGCCATCCCCTCCCCATCCCCCCTCCCCCAACCCTTCCCCAAACCACCTGGATTCCAACCAAGTTGGTCCAGAATCTCATGGAGGAAGGCAATAGATCACTCCCCATGACACTCTGCCTCTGGGTGAGCTTTGCATACAAACAAAGAAGCCTAAACAACATAGAAATGATTCAACCTAAACGTTCTGAGAACTGTGAAATTATGGAAACAGTTTTATAACTCGTAGAAAGTCTCTGGCCACCGCCATAACTCAGTCATGACTCGACAAGGTGAGAGTCAGAATTCAATAAATGAGGACCCGGTGATCAGTCAGGCAGGCTCTTCCCCATTTCCAGCACCATTCGAATTGCGTTGTAATCTCCGTCTGCCCTTGGGTGCCCTCTGCCACCGAGATGTAGGTGCCGTCCTAGAAGGTAAACAGCTCTGATCCCCAGGCTTGACCTGCGGAGTCTCAATCTGTATTCCTGCCGCGGTCAAAAGATCAGCAGCCTCCTGCACAGTCTTAGCCCTGTGTGTGGTGCCCTGGACAGTGAACGCCAGCCCTCCAGGGTATAGCCAGCGGTACCGAATGTTAGCTTCAATTAACTTCACAGTTATACAGCGAAACTCCTGCCGCTTCTTCAATGTAGCCGCTGAGAGATCTGCAAATAGTGCTATGTCCTGACCTTCCCATTGCCATGTTTTCTGACGTCTGGCAGTGGTGAAAATTTTATCCTTCTGGGAATAGGAATGGTAGCAGACCACTATGTCCCGAGGTTTATTGTTGACTTTGGGACCCAGAGACCGATGAGCCCTTTCCACTTTGACAACAGCAGCAGCAGCAGTAGGATCCGATTGCTCCCCCTTAGCGGCATCCATGTCAAGGAAAAAGGAAGAAATCCTTTCCACAACTTTGAGACAGTCAGTGAACTCCTCTGTCTCTGGGACCCCTCGGATCCGAATGTTACTCCTCTGGTTGCGGTTCTCGAGGTCCTCTATTTTCTCTGAGAGAGAGCCATAAGATTGTTGTAAGAGCACATGGTCCCTCCGCAAGGCGTCCCAGCTTTCACCCTGCGTATCGAGTCTGAGCTCTGCCTCCTCGACCCGACGGCCCAGCTCTGCCGTTTCTTCCTTCATTTCAGCAAGCAAGGCAGCTATCTCCGATTTTATAATTTTTGAGGTCCTGCCGAAGCTCCCCAAACCACCTCCTCATCTCAGTCCGAATAGGCAGGAGATCCTCCGCGGCCGATTGTTCGTCGCTCTCCCCCTCAGTATCGTGGATCGTATCTGCCGCCGCCATCTTTAATTGGCCCGGGTCCGCACGATCGTCGCCGCGAGCAAAGGAAAACTTGCGGAGGTCAGGCGTTTTTTTTTTGTGGTCATCGCGCCATCAATTAGGAAGCACCCCGCAGCTGTCAGATGCGATTTTAGGCTAGTTTGTTGGCGTTATTCAGGCAAAATACCCCAGAGGCTCGAGGAGCAGTTCCAAAGCACTGCTTACATGGAGCGTGACGTCACTTCCTCCTGAGGTTTATGAGAGGTTTAACTCAACTTAAACCACCAATTCGGCCACCAGTCACAGAATGGGACCTGAATCTGGTCTTAACAAGACTTGTGCATTCTCCTTTTGAACCCATGATTTCCTGTGGTCCTAAATTTCTCACATGGAAGACGATCTTCCTTATAGCCATTACATCAGCTAGAAGGGTTAGTGAGTTACAAGCACGTGCACGTACTCACCCTATACAAAATTCCTACATGACAGAGTGGTTCTCCGTACACATCCAAAATTCCTCCCCAAGGTAGTTACAGAATTCCACTTGAACAAATCCATAGTTTTACCTGCATTCTTTCCAAGGCCTCATTCTCACCAAGGAGAACAGGCCTTACATACCTTGGACTGTAAGCGTGCGCTAGCATATTATTTAGTCCGCAGTGCAGTCCACAGGAAATCACTCAACTCTGTTTCTTTTGATCCAAACAAACCGGGTAAAGCAGTGGGTAAACATACTCTCTCCAATTGGCTAGCAGATTGCATACAGTTTTGCTATGAAAAAGCAGGCCTTCCTCTCCAAGGGCGAGTAAAGGCGCATTCAGTAAGAGCAATGTCAACCTCAGTAGCACGCTATCGTTCAGTGCCAATTCTTGACATATGTAAAGCAGCAACATGGAGTTCTCTTCACACCTTTGCAGCTCATTACTGTTTGGACAAAGAAGGACGACAAGGTTCAGCCTACGGACAATCTGTCTTAAAGAACTTGTTTCCAGTATAATCCCAACTCCTTCTACATCCAACCTGCTGTGATTTTTGGCTGCCTCATTTTTACCAACAATACTGCAATGTTGCTTTACTACAAAATGACTCAGCCTATAGCTTGCTAATCACCCACATGTGAGGACTAGCATCCTGCTTGTCCTGGGATAAAGCAAAATTGTTTACCTTGTAATAGGTGTTATCCCAGGACAGCAGGATGTAGTCCTCACGAAACCCACCCGCCACCCTGCGGAGTTGGGTCAGATACGTTTTATTTTATTTTTGCTAAAGCTTATTGCTCCATACGAGACTGAAAGGAGACCCCTGTGACAGAGAATATCATGGCATGCTGGGCATGCTCAGTGGGCTCAGAGTGCCACTTTGACAAAGTTTTCCGCAATAGGGCTCCATCAATGATGTCACCTACATGTGAGGACTACATCCTGCTGATAACAAGGTAAGCAATTTTGCTTTATATAGTGGGTGTAAAAAAAAAAAAAAAAAAAAAATTTTAACAAGTGTTGCAGTTTCACCTGCTATGCAGGTGTGCTGCCTGCTGCACAACCTTCCTTCCACCAGGAGTCCTCAGCGAGCCTCGTTCCTAGTTCTGCCAGTTAACTCCTCACTGACCACATCTTGCCTCAGCTCTACTTAACCCAGCCTGCTCATTGCCTCCGTGGTTCTTCGAGACTCCTTGGCTCCCTGACCTGCTCACCTTGCCTTTGCTATCCCCTCTTGCCGTGCGGCCTACCTGGGCCTCCTGTTTTGCTGTGCAGCCTACCTAGGCCTCTCTGCTTTAACTTACAGCCTCTGGGCCAAATAGGTTCTCCTAGCCAGTCCTGTGTCCTGTTGGGCTTTCCTGTTTGTCGCCTTTCCTGTCCTTGTTCTGTCTTGTGCTGCCCTGCCCAGTCCCTTATTTGTTTCCTAGTCCTTGCCCTGTATCCGGTCCCAGCCTGAGCTGCCCTCAGCTTCCAGTCTGCCTTGCCTTGTCTTGTCCAACCAGCCTTGTTTCGTCCAGTCTACACCTGACATTGGCTTCCATCCTATACTATGATGGTTCTCATAAGACAACACTACTGGCCTCCAAAACCCCAAGGGCTCAGCCTGTGGGGGAGAGTTGGTTAGGCAGACAAGCTCCATTCCTGCTTTTGTAGCTCTATACTGCCTCTGTGTGGGTTCTCCCTGACTCCAGCCTGTCAGACCATAACAAGTTCCTGGAGGAGAAGTCAATAAACTATTAACCAAGTAGACTTAAGAAATAGCCACTTACTTTACATTACACGATAGCATTATAGTATCTATTTATTGTTTGTAATCTTGCTAGGTACTTGGGACCTGGATTTGCTACTGTTGGGAAAAAGGATACTGAGCTTGATGGACCCGTGATCTGACATAGTATGGCAAATTCTTATGTTTTTATTACATACTTTTACAAAACATTGTAGAATGGATGTTTTCATAAAAGAAGATGCTACATACAGAGCAAGTGTCCTTAA
This sequence comes from Rhinatrema bivittatum, assembly GCF_901001135.1. Taxonomy (NCBI): domain Eukaryota; kingdom Metazoa; phylum Chordata; class Amphibia; order Gymnophiona; family Rhinatrematidae; genus Rhinatrema; species Rhinatrema bivittatum. The sequence continues at coordinate 794,847,489 of NC_042616.1, read as the reverse complement.
AGCAGTTCTAACACCCTCACACCCAGAATAATTTGGATTTGTTACTTCCCAATTGTTCTGGACTGGTGTAACAGAAAGACAGGAAAAAAATAACTTACCTGATTATTCTTTCCTTTATTTCTGTTTTACCAATCCAGAAACCCACCTGAGAAGCTAAAAAAAAAAACCCAGCTGGAGTCACGTGATGTGGTGAGCGGGATCGGACGCTTCTGAGCTCGCTCCGGTTGCCCAGGCTCCTCTTCTCCTCCCTCTGCCGGTCAAAGAAGCTTTTAAACCGCCACTTCGCACGGACACGCTCAGCTTATGTCGATTGCCTCCTTCATGTCAAAATCGCCCTCGCCCATGCCTCCCAAGTTGGCGAAACGCGAGAAAGACAAAAGTAAGGGGCCAGATCCTAAGATGGCGCCTGCAGCGGTGGAAAAGGTGACGGACGGGCACCCGCAGGTTCCTGCAACGCCATCACTCACAGTAACCGAAATTAAAGACGCGGTTTTAGCGGCTTTGGATTGCAAACTCACCGGAATATCGGACCAAATCGGGGCCCTCCGAGAAGTCCTTACCGACTTTACTCCGCGGCTCAACCACGTGGAGGAGCGGACGTCCGCGATGGAGGATGACCTTACAGCACTACAAGGGAAAGTGAGTACCCTTGATCAATTGCTCCAGGAACAAATTGCAAAAACTGATGATCTCGAGAACCGAGCTCGTAGATCTAATATCAGGTGCCTGGGTATCCCTGAAACGGTGGAAGAAGCTTCCCTTCGGCCCTCCCTTCTAAAATGGCTGCCAGAAGCTCTAGGCCTACCGGAGTTGGAAGGGGTGCTGGATATTGAGCGGGCACATCGCGTGGGAGTACGGGGCTCAGATTCATCGAGACCCAGAGTGGTCATTATGAAGATCTTTAACTTTCACCACAAGCACTTGATAATGCAGGCTGCGAGGAAATGCCGCACGCTACAATTCCAGGGCGCAAACGTTCGTTTAGCACCGGATTATTCAGCAAAAGTGGCAGCCCTACGTAGAGCGTTTGCTCCAGTGTGTAGTAAGCTAATCGAGAAAAATCTACGCTTTACAATGCAGTTCCCAGCCAGGCTGCGTATCAACCACGAAGGGAAATGGCATACATGTGCAACCGTCGAGGATGCAACGAAATTTCTTGATTCTTTAAACACCGATTCCTGAGCAACAATTTTACACAGCGGTATTACTATCTTATGGAGGAGGAGGGAGAGTCCTGGGACGCCGAGCACTCACGCTTGACTCCATTACCCTGACCTATGTGTCTGGGAGGGTATTTTGCTATGGGGGAGGGGGTGGGGGTTAGGGCACTGGTATCATTTGCTATGAGTATGTGTATGAAGAATTCTTTTCCTTTTTCTCTATGGTTTGTTGGTGTGCGGGCATGCCTACTTAGGCGAGTTCTAAGACAGGTTTGGAGGGGTGAGCTAGGCTGGGAGCTTGCCCTTCTGCGTATTCGCATGATGTCATGGTTTCTGGATCATGCTGGCAGTGATGGGTAGTAAATGCAGGATAATTTCCTGGAACGTGGACGGCTTGGGCACTCCTATTAAGAGAAAGAAAGTTTTCCAGCATTTGAAGCGGTTGAAGGTGGGGATAGCATGTCTTCAGGAAACCCACCTAAATGGGGCAGAAAGTAAAAAGCTCTGCAGGGAGTGGGCCGCTGCATGCTATTTCTCTGAAGCAAAGGGAAGAAGGGTGGTGTGGCATTACTAGTAAACAAAAATGTGCCCTTTACCTTGGTCAAGGAACTGAAAGACCCTGATGGTCGGTTCCTTATTGTTACAGGCATCTTAGCGGGTAAAATGGTAACCATTGGTACTCTGTATGCCCCGAATGTGCCAGATCCCCTATTTGTTACCAAGGTGGTCAACCTGTTATTAACCAACGCACAGGGGGATATCTTTCTCACTGGAGACTTTAACAGTGTTTATCAGGCTGAACTGGACAAATCCAATCTCCCAAAAAGTTTTAAACAAACAGCGGACTCAGGGGTTCATCAGTTTTCCATGTGCCTAGGCCTCTTAGATGTGTGGCGTTTACTCCATCCGGGGGAAAGAGAGTACACTCACGTCTCCAGGGCGCACGCTACCATGTCCAGAATAGATTACATACTGCTTCCTAGAGCTGTGTTTGATAAGGTGGATAAAGCACACATTGAGTCTATTGTGATAGCGGATCATGCCCAGGTGTGGGTTGACCTCTGGCTATCTACTATTAAGGGGGGACAAAGGCCATGGCGTTTCCCTGGGTCTTTGCATACAGATAAGGAGTTTCACACTTACTTGCACAAAAAGTGGGAGGATTTTGCACAGGCAAATGAGCAACATCAGAGTAACCCTGCATTGTTTTGGGAAACGAGCAAGGCGGTGCTCCGGGGGGAAGTGATAGCCTATTCTATTGCGCAACGGAAAAAGCTAAATGCCCGTATTTTGCAATTAGATTCGCAACTCCAGGCTGCACAACGCTTATTAGCGCAATCCCCTTCACAGTCCCATAAAGAGGCATATAAGGCTTGTCTGACTTGCCCTAAACTCTCATCTTCATCTCCGAGCACAGAAAGCGTTAAAGGCCTCTGACCAAATTTTCTTTCACTATGGGAACAAATCTAGTAAACTACTGGCCCGGATGGTGGCTATAAAAAGGAGGAAAACTTTTATAGGGAGTCTCAAGAATCATCTGGGCCACTCTGTCACGTCAAGTACGGATATTTGTACTGTATTGTGTAAGTTTTATGAAAATTTATACACGGAAGACAGGAAGGGTTGCCCCCCTTCCTCAGTCTTGCCCGACTGAGGAAGAGGCGTTTTTCCAGGGTCTCCAGTTACCTCAGGTACCTGAGGATAAACGGGATTTTCTTAGCAGGCCCATTACTGCCGGTGAGGTCCGAGGGGTTATTCAGGCAGGGAAGAACCACAAATCCCCGGGACCTGATGGGTTCACAATAGAATATTACAAAATTCTTAGCTCCTCCCTGGTGGACCCACTAGCGGCTTTCTACAATCAGGCACGCGAATTGAATAGTTTTCCCCCGTATTTCAACACGGCGTACATTACTGTCCTACCTAAACCAGGGAAAGATGCTACTTTAGCATCCTCCTATCGCCCTATATCTCTCTTAAATTGCGACTTAGAATTAACTCTCATAGCCAGGATCCTGGCGTACAATTTCGTCTTACCCTCCATCATCTCCACCTACCAAGCGGGTTTTGTGGGAGGCAGAAATGCGGGAGGCCATGTCATCAGGCTGCTCTCTGCCATAGAAATGTCACACTATTATAATATTGACTCAATGGCAGTGGGGTTTGACTCAGAAAAGGCCTTTGACAGGGTCTCATGGGACTATATGTTTTCGGTCCTTGGGCGTTTTGGGTTTCCTACCCAGCTGATTCAGGCGATCTCAATTTTATATCAGCGGCCACTGTCTCACATTGTAGCGAATGATACCATCTCAGACGCGTTCTGCGTTGCCCGTGGGGTGAGGCAGGGGTGCCCATTGTCCCCTATATTATACATTTTGGCTTTGGACCCCTTTATTAAGGAAACTGGCAGAATCCCCTCTTATTCAAGGGCTTCATTACCAACATGGGGTGTTTAAGGTGGCAGCTTTCGCTGACGACATGTTAGTTTTCCTGTGCAATCCTGCTGTCTCGCTTCCCCATGTGTTAGGCTTCCAAGCTATGTTTGGGAAATTTGCTGGGTTAAAAATTAACGTGGAAAAATCTGAAGCTTTGTATATACGAGGGACTTTAAAATCCACCTGGTCTGGTACTTTTCCATTGAAGTGGGTAACTACCTCCTTAAAGTATTTGGGCATTTATATACCTGCTTCTCCCAGTCAACTGTATGGGTTAAATGTTACTCCCTTGAAGCAGAAAATGCTTAAACACCTTCTGGACTGGCGGGATTTGCCTTTGTCACTTTCAGGGAAACTCCTGTTAGTAAAAATGATGGAAATTTCGAAATGGTTGTACCTTTTTCATATGCTACCGGTTTAGCTCCGGAAACAGGACGTTAAAGATATCAATAAGGGGTTACAGCAATTTCTCTGGAATGGAAAGAAGGCCCGTATACCTCTAAAAATGCTAATGTTACCTAAAGGTCAGGGGGGGTCTCAATTGTCCGGACATAGAACGCTATAACCACGCATGTTTGGTGCGCCACCTCCGAGACTGAGTATGTCATACGACTTTGTACTCTCCAATAGATCATTACACAGCTTGGTTGTCGCCACATGCTCCAGGGGCTACTCTGCACCTTTCAGAATCTTTAATCCCCAAATTAATCAGTGGCAGTGTAGTAGTACGACCTATACGCCAGATGTGGCGATTGTTATGTAAGAAGCTCAAGGTGCCTCAGAGTTCGTCCTCTTGTTTACCTATTAGAGGATATAAATTATTCTCACCTGGCATGACGCAACCGATATTTCGGGCGTGGACATCAAAAGGACTGCACAGTATGCTGCAATTGCTTACCCAAGAGGCCGATCAACTTCAGATCTGTAGTTTCCAGGATTTAATGGATAAGTTTGCTGTTCCAAAAACGGATTTTTACGGCTATTTACAGCTTCGACATTTTATGTTGGACGAACAGAAGGCTAATCCGGCCTTCGCCCACGGATACAAAGTGCGAGACTTTCTACTGGGGGAAGATGGGAAACGTCAGTCAGCCTCCCAATATTACTTAGCTCTGACGAAGCTGCTTCCCTTGCAGCATTTGGTCAGGGTAGCAGCGAAGTGGAATAAGAGCTTACCCCAGGATATATTTCCAAGCGATTTGCAGGATTGTTTTCTTTCTATACCTAGATTGGTGGCTAACGTCACGCTTCGTGATCAGGCATATAAGTTTTTGCATCAAGCCTTTTACTCTCAGTGTCAAGCTTATTATATGGGACTTACCAAGGATAGTCAATGTACTAGATGTACTGCTGGGCACCCAGATTTCTATCACTGTTTTTGGACCTGTCCCATGGTGCAGACTTTCTGGACAACTTTACAGAGATTGGTTCGTTCCATGTGGGGCATTCCTCTTCCCTTGGACCCCCTCCTTTGGTTGTTTGGATGTTCTAGAATGACAGACTCATTATTTACAGGAAGCCAAAAATGCTTTTTCCAGAAGATCATCCTAGTTGCTTGGGATGCGATTTTGGCACAATGGATACAACCAGTACCGGTTTACAATAAGGTGTGGAAGACCAAATTTCATAAATTAATGCATATGGAGCTGCTGATGGCGAAATCTGTTTCTCAAGCAAAATATACGAAAGCCTGCCTTCTATGGCAGTCATATATTGCTCTTCTACCAGCAGAGGACTCTGGAGTGCTACCTTGATGGGGTCAAACATCATCTTGTTCACATTAGGTCTGAGCTTTACATACTTGGCCTTATAACGAACTGCTATGGCAGCCTTGTAACACCAATGATTTCATTATTCATTACTCATTAATTATGACTTTTTCATTATTCATTACTCATTACTTATGACTTTTTCTTTTTCTATCAGATGCTAGTGCAGAGTGGGTGGGAGGGAGGGAGGGGGGAAATAGTGGGCTATTGTTCTTTAGTGTATTAAAAAATAAATGGTTGACAGTTGGTTATAACGTGAAACATGTACTACGGGAGTTCGATAGTGTTGAGCCTACGATTGTTCTACCTATTTGGAAATTTCATGTGGTGCTGTGTCTCAACTGATGTTTCCCCGTGTTGTTATTGCTGTTTATTCCCTGACTGTTCCAATAAAGATATTTACACAAAAAAAAAAAAAACCCAAACAAAATTGATTAGTAAGAGATTATTCCTTTGGAAATTTTGAAGAGGAATCTTCTAAAAAAAAAATATATATATCAATGTAGTTATTTTTTGACTAGATATTTGAAGGTTAAAAGGCTTTGTCAGAGGAATACTGGTTTATCCTGTTCCACATGTAGAGTGCCAGAGGGTTCGTTTTTTGTATCTGTTCTATTCAATATCTTTGGGTGATATTGCAGAAGGGATAGAAGGTAAAAATTGTCTATTTGCAGATGATATTTAGATCTGCAATAGAGTGGACATGCCTGAAAGAGGAGAGAGAATAAAAAGGGATTTAAGAACACTGGAAAAGTGGTCAAAGATTTGGCATCTGGGATTTAGTGCCAAGAAGTGCCGAGTCATGCACCTGGGGTATGGTAATCCAACAGAGCTATATGTGATGGGGTGAGTGTGTGTGTGTGTGTGTGTGTGTGTGTGTGTGAAAAATTGATGTGCATGGACCAAGAGAGGGATCTTGGGGTAATAGTATCTGGAGATTTGAAGAAGACAAAGCAATAGCTAAAGCCAGAACAATGCTTGGCTGCATAGAAAGAGGAATAACCACTAAGAAAAAGCAAAGGCAATAATGCCCTTGTGCAGGTCCTTGGTGAGGCCTTACTTGGAGTACTGTGTTCAATTCTGGAGTCCATATCTCCAGAGGGACAAAGAAAGGATAGAGGCGGTCCAGAGATGAGCGACCAAAATGGTGTGGGGTCTGCATGAGAAGAGCTATGAGAGGCTGAAAGATCTGAATATGTATACCCTGGAAGAGATGAGGTGCAGGGGAGATATGAAACAGACCTTCGGATACCTGAAAGGTTTTAGTGATGCATATGTGACAAAAGTTTCCATTGGAAAGAAATCAATAGAACCTAGGGATCACGAAATGAAACTCCAGGGAGGATGCTCATAACCAAAGTCAGGAAAGATTTATTCACGGAGAGGATGGTGGATACCTGGAATGCCCTTCCAGAGGAGATGGTGAAGATGAAAACTATGAAAGAATTCAAAGGGGCATGGGATAAATTCTGTGGATCCCTGAAGGCTAGAAGATGTAAATGAAGAAAATGCATGGGGGTAACTTGCTGGTGCAGTAATTACTACCCTTAACCAATAAGCCTAATGCCCTTGATGCAACTCCAACATTGCTCTCTGCTTCAATAGCAAGACATAATGGGGAATTGAATTCAAACAGCAGCCAATGAGGGGGCTGACTTTTATGGTTAGGGAAACTGATAATCATGGGGGTACCCTAAAGGGTGCAGCAGATACTACCATAAGCTTGCTGGGCAGACTGGATGGACCTTTTGGTTTTTTTTTTCTGCCATCATTTCTATGTTTCCTTGTTTAGTAGTGATTTTGAAAATTAGTGCTGTACCTACAACTGTAAGACCTACTAAACCCAATCATTCTGGACTTTACCAGAAATGAAGGAAAGAAAATTGAGGTAAGTTTTTTTTTGTTTTTATTTGTTTTTCTTTTTTTTTAATTTTTTTCTTTGACAAGTTCTCATTTTAAAGTTCAGTAAGATTCTTCCTCTCTGCCCAGTAGAGCAGATATATTTGTAACAAAAACAGAAAAGCATCTGTACTTTCCCATATAAAATTACTGATTTGCTTACGATATTTTGCACAAGCCAAGCAATATTTATTCAATCTATTCAGGATATATTTACTTTCTGGAATGACTTTGCTGCTGTGTTTACAAGACTAAAATTCCTGTTATGCCATCCCTTTAATTTTGATGGGCACATCAATTCAAATTTCATTTCTTTTTTAACCAGGTCTACACATATCAAAATGAATTTCCTATGCTTGTTTGTAACACTACTTGAAAAATTTTGAAATAACATTTTGTTTACTTTTTTCTGATTTGCTTGCGAGATAACGCTTTCATGCATATAGGTGAGCAGTTTTGCAATCACCACTCTGCTTTGTGCTGGAATTTTGGCACCAATCCTATGCACCTTATTTATTTATTTATTTAATTATTTATTTAAGTTCTTTTAATATACCGATGCTCAAGACAAGGTCTTATCGTACCGGTTTACAATAAACAAGGGGGGGAACCAGTTAACATAGGAAGCGAAAGTTACATTAAAACAGGGACATCGAACATGGCTTTTAGAATAAAAAGGGATAGATTAACAATTTCTATTTTAAATGTATAGAAGTCGCTAAGCAAGGCGCAGTTGCTTCTCTGGTAAACTTAAATACAAATTTACATAGAGGTGATTCAATCGAAAAGTTAATATACTCGGGTGGTTCTAGAAAAGCAGCTCCTTAGTGAAGCTGGAGGTCCTTGCAGATACCATGGGTTTCTTCAGTGAAACGCTTGGGCGAAGAGCCAAGTTTTCAATTTTTTTCTGAATGTGAGATGACAATGTTCCTGGCGTATGTCAGGTGGGAGAGAGTTCCAGTGATGTGGTCCAGCGGAGGATAGCGCTCGTTTTTTGATGGAGTTGTGTTTAGTGGAGTTGCTAGGTGGAACCTGGAGGGAGCCTCTGTATGCAGATCTGGTTGGCCTTGATGAGGAGTGTAATTTGAGGGGTATTGTGAGTTGTAGAGAGGATTGATGATATATGGATTTGTGAATGATGGTCAGAGTCTTGAAGAGTATTCTGAAGTGTATGGGTAGCCAATGTAGTATTTTTAGTACTGGAGTGATGTGGTCCATCCTGCGCGTGTTAGTAAGGATCCTGGCTGCTGCGTTTTGCAGCATCTGAAGAGGTTTAGTGGAGGAGGCCAGGAGACCAAGCAGGAGAGCATTGCAATAATCAATTTTTGAGAATAATATGGCTTGAAGGACAGATCTGTAGTCATGGAAGTGAAGGAGAGGTCTTAATTGTTTTAGGATCTGGAGTTTATAAAAGTCCTCTTTTGTGGTGGTGTTAACGAATTTTTTAAGGTTCATTCTGGAGTCTAGTTCCAAGGTCTCTCACTTGACTTACTGATGGTATGTTTGTGGTGCTGGCAGGTGGGTTATTATCGTTGGGGGAGATGACCAGAAGTTCAGTTTTGGATGAATTGAGAACCAGGCTGAGGCTCGTGAGAAGGATACTAATAGCGTGGAGGCAGCTGTTCCAATAGTTTAAAGTGTAGGAGATGGGATCCTTGATGGGGATAATGATCTGCACGTCATCTGCATAAATAAAGAAGGTGAAGTTGAGGTTTTTGAGTAGTTGGCATAAAGGGAGAAGATAGATGTTAAATAGGGTTGGGGAAAGCGAGGAACCCTGGGGTACTCCTTGCTTGGACGCTATGGGGGACGATTCCTTGTTGATTATTTTTACTTTGAAATATCTGTCACTTAGAAAAGATTCTAGCCAGCTGAGTGCAGATCCTGAGATGCCTATTTCCATCAAGCGGTTGATGAGGATTGTGTGGTTAACTGTGTCAAATGCAGCGGAGATGTCTAGAAGGGCTAGCAGGTATGATTGACCTTTGTCGAGGCCCATCAGGATGTTGTCCGTTAATGAGAGGAGAGATTCTGTGTTTCTTGAATCTGAATTGTGATGGGTGTAGAATGTCGTGTGAGTCCAGGAAGTCTGTGAGACGCGCGTTGACCAGTTTTTCCATTATCTTGGCTATAAACAGTAAGTTGGCGATTGGGCGGAAGTTTATAGGGTTGGATGGGTCCAGGTTGGGTTTTTTTAGTAGTGGTTTCAGGGAGGCTGTTTTTAAAGCGTTCGGGACTATTCCGTGAGTGAGCAGTTTATGTTGTCGGCCAGGGGTTTGGCAATGGTGTTTGGGATTGTGAGAAGGAGTTTGGTCGGGATTTGGTCTATTGGGTGCGACGAGGGCTTCATTTTCTTGATGATAGATTCAATTTCCAAGGGTGATGTAGGATCAAAAGATTCTAGGGACTGTTTGTGAGTCATTGAGTGGTTTTGGTAAGGTGGAGGCTGGTAGTTTAAAGTAGAATTGGAGGTTGATGGTGGGGTAAGTAAAATTTTTGATTTTGTTATCAAAGAAAATTGCCAGCTCAGTGGATTTGTTTTGGACCTCTTCTTCTGGGATTGCGGGAGGAATAGAGGTGGTGAGTGCTGCCACATATGAGAATAATATTTTAGGGTCGTATAGGAATCCGTGAATTTTTTTGGCATAAAAGTCCCTTTTTGTGCGAAGAAACCTTCTTGGAGGTTTCTTCCTCCATCATGCCAGCTCCTTTAATACCCAACAGACTTTGAAGTTCTTATTAAGCTATATATTGTGACTGGCCTATAAGTCTCAAATTACTGCATCATGATTGAATTTTCAAATCTTCAGTTTTATTGCCTCTTGCCTGCTAGTTTGTCCAGTGCTCTGATTTTCTTCTTTTAGTACTCTTACAGTGAGGAGACTCGAGCCTCTATACTATCAGTAAGATTATCAATCTCAGTTTCCTAGCGTGTAGCAGATGGACTCAGGACCAATGGGTATAGTGTACTCCTGTTAGCAATTGGAGACGGATCAGATTTCAATCTGACGTCAGCCCCTAGTACATATACCCCTGCAGGAAGTGCAGCTCCTCAGTATTTTCCGTCTCCATAGCAGTTAGGGACTATCTGCACACTCTCAGAGCATTCGACCAAAATTCAAGAAAATTCAAGAAATTTAAAGAAGAAACCCACCTGAAGACGAGCCCCGCACTCCTGTGGTGATACCCTCGGGTCCCTCCCCCAGTTGAGTTTCCCGAGGTGATTTCCGTGGTCCCTCGGAGGTGAGCCTCTGTCCGGTGGCCGATTTGCGGCAGGGACCTAGCCCCGAACCCTCAGGGCGCGGCGTAGAGGCAGCCTCAGTCCGGCGGCCGAATCGCGGCGAGGACTTAGTCCCCGATCTCGGGCGCGGCTGAGAGGCAGCGGGTGCACTCCCTCAAGCGTGGCGGTGAAGGTATTTGCCCTCTCCCGCCGCAGCCGGAGACCGCCCGGAGCGAAACCGGGAAGCACCGAAGACAAGGTAAGGTGGAAATCTTCTACTTAATCCGGTCTCTGAAGATCGAGGAAGAGCACAGGTCGGCGATCGGAATCTGTGCCACCGGGTTGATCCGCCCTAGCAGGGCTAGGCCCCGGCTGTTCCAGGGACTGCCCACGTGGAGACTCTCCGAGGAGGTCACCATATTGCCCGCACGCTCGCCGTCGCCATCTTGGCCTTGTTCACTGCGCCACTCGCCGTCCGATCCGAGCGCACAAATTAAGCTAAGCACACACAAATTATTTGTGCGCATAATCTTAGGTGCACATAAAACTTTACGCGTATAAGTTACACGCACATTTCAAGGCTCTCATCTACGGCTAGACGCTCATCTGCGCGCACATATCAGACGCAATGGAGCGCATAAGAACACGCGCCCACAGAAATGGCACCTCCAGAAACAGAAATAAAAGCTCAAGGCCTCTGCCCAGCATGCCACATCAGAGCCGCACAGAGCGAGGAAGCCGACGCCCTATGCGCACACTGTGAGGAGGCCCTGGGAGATCCAGGTCAGGGCCAGTCCCACCCAGGGCTCAGTACTAGCTCCTCAGGGGGCACCCCGGACCTAGCAGGCCCCAGTGAGTCCACCCCACAAACGGGGGCCCCCAGGGAACCGGCGCCCCTCAACTTAGACCCAGCGTCGATCTCTTGGGTAGAGTTGTTTAAGGGGATTCACGCCTTTGTCAAGATGCAAACTGAACCCCGGCGGACCAGCCATATGCACCCCCGGAAGACCCTCACGCCCCAGGACTCTCTAGGCCTAGCCACAGGCTCCCACCACCCAGAAGCCCCACCTACGGGGACACGGACTTCTCCGAAGAGGAAGTCGAGCCCCTTGAGGAGGGGGAACTTCCCTTGGGGACAGAGCCACACCGAACCATGAGACGCTTCTTCTCAAAGGATGAGCTCCCAGACCTTGTATCCCATTGCCTATCGGAACTCGCTATACCGAGCCAAGGCACCTCGGGGGAACCTAGAATGAACCCCCTGCTGGAGGGCCTGCGACAGATGTCTCGCCATTTTCCTCTCTTACAGGCGGCACAACAGCTAATTGACCTGGAGTGGAATGCGCCGGAGTCCTCATTCAAAGGGCGCCGAGCATTATCGGCCATGTACCCCCTGGACCCAGCGACCAAGGAGCTTCTGGCGTGCCCTAGAGTGGACGCCATAGTCTGCGCGGTCACTAAGCACACTACCCATCCCAGTGGAGGGAGGAGCGGCGCTCAAGGATGCACACGACCGACACCTGGAAGCCATACTGAAACAATCATTTGAGGTGGCAGCCATGTCCCTGCAGATTGCGGCCTGCTGCACCGTGGTGACACGTTCCTGTTTATCCCAAGCCAGGAACAACACCCCGGAAGAAGACATGGAATCAGCACTATCATTCCTCACTGATGCGGCCTCCGATTTAGTGTGCACAGCAGCCAGAGGAGTGTCGTCCACAGTGGCAGCCAGGAGACAACTCTGGCTTCGAAATTGGTCTGCTGACTCTTCCTCCAAGACACGCCTCACGAGAATGCCCTTCAAAGGATCCCTCCTCTTCGGCAGCGAACTCTAGAGAAACTGGCCAACAAATGGGACGACTCCCCATTATCTCGCCTGCCGGAGGACAAGGCGAAGAGAAACCAGCGTCCCTTCCCCAGGTCCACCAGAGGCAGAAGCTCACAGCGCTTCAACCCTTACAAGAACAACTATCAAGCGCCCCACCCTATGGGCAGGCAACAGTCCTTTCGGAACAAGCACAAAAAGAGGGGAACCAGCTCGGGTCCAGGCCCCAGCCGCACCCCACAATGAGATTCAGCCGACCCCCATCCAAGGGAAGAAGCCATAGGGGGCAGGCTAACCCTATTCTACCGCAGATGGGTCGAGATAACTTCCGACAAGTGGGTCCTAGCCATCATCCGAGAGGGGTACCCATTGTTCTTACGAAACCCTCCGGACAAGTTCCTGGAATCTCCCTGCCACGACCCCCTCAAGATGGCGGTGGTGGAAGCTACACTGACCAGACTGCTGGCCCTCGAGGCCATAACTCCGGTACCCACACGGGAAATAAATACTGGATAAAGTAAATACTCCATTTACTTTATCGTTCCCAAGAAAGAGGGTACATTCAGGCCCATCCTGGACCTCAAGTCTGTCAACCAACACCTAAGGATCCCACGCTTCCGCATGGAAACCCTACGTTCAGTCATACGTGCAATACAACCAGGAGAGTTCCTCACATCCCTGGACCTGTCGGCCTACTTACACATCCCAATTCATCAGGAACACCAGCGCTACATACGCTTCAAGGTCCTGAATCAACACTACCAGTTCCGGGCACTACCCTTCGGGTTAGCCACTGCCCCCTGGAAGTTCACCAAGGTAATCGTAGTGGTGGCGGCAACAGGAAGGAAGGAAGGAATCCTCGTTCATCCCTACCTGGACGATTGGCTAATCATAGCAAAATCACTGGAAGAAAGCCACCAAGCAACCAGCAGAGTCATAACTCTACTAGAAAGCCTAGGATGGGTAGTCAACACAAACAAGAGCTCCCTTCAGCCCTCGCAGTCTCTGGAATACCTAGGAGTCCGATTCGACACCAAGGAAGACAAGGTCAGCCTGACCCACACGAGGAGATCAAAGCTGTGAAACCAGCTCCAGACCTTACTGAGCACCTCCCGTCCCATGGCATGGGATTACCTGCAAGTCCTCGGTCTATTGACATCCACACTGGAAGTGGTGCCATGGGCGCGAGCCCACATGAGGCCCCTGCAACGCTCACTTCTATCACGGTGGAGTCCACGATCCCAGAACTACACCGTACGCCTACCACTACCGGCCACAGTCCAGACCCAGCTGCAGTGGTGGCTACAGACCAGCCACATGAGCCGGGGATCAAGACTATCCTCCCCAACCTGGACCCTGCTCACCACAGATGCCAGTCTACATGGGTGGGGAGCACACTGCGAAGAGCTAACCGCCCAAGGGCGGTGGAACGAAGAAGAGGCGGGGTGGAACATCAACCACCTAGAAGCACGGGCGGTAAGGTTAGCCTGCCTGCAGTTCGCCCACAGACTTCGAGACAAAGTGGTCAGAGTGATGTCGGACAACACCACGACGGTGGCCTACATCAACCGGCAGGGCGGAACCAGAAGTCAGCAGGTCTCCTTAGAAATAGATCCTCTGATGGCCTGGGCGGAAGCAAATCTCCAGGAAATCTCCGCCGTCCACATCGCCGGGAAGTACAACACTACGGCAGACTTCCTCAGCAGAGAAAGTCTAAACCCAGGAGAATGGAAGCTGTCACCCACAGCCTTCAAGATGATAGTGAATCGGTAGGGGACTCCAGACATGGATCTTCTAGCGAACAGATCCAACGCTCAAGTACCCAGATACTTCAGCCGCAGTCGAGATCCACAGTCCCAGGGGATCGACGCCCTGGTACAGGCCTGGCCACCGGGGACCCTGCTATACGCCTTTCCGCCGTGGCCCTTGCTGGGCGCAATCATTCACAAGATTCAGCGGCATGGGGGGCTAGTTCTTCTGGTGGCCCCGGACTGGCCAAGAAGACCCTGGTACGCAGACATGAGAAGACTACTGGCAGGGAATCCCCTACCCCTGCTTCCACACAGAGACCTGCTACAACAAGGTCCCATCCTCCACGAGGATCCAGCTCAATTCTCTCTTACGGTCTGTCTATTGAGAGGGCCCGTCTAAGAAAGAGGGGCTACTCGGGGGCGGTAATAGATACTCTCCTCCGAGCACGCAAGTTCTCCACATCTCTAACATACATAAGGATCTGGAGAGTCTTTGAGGCCTGCTGCGAAGACCACAATGTCAAACCACGCTCCTCTAAAGTTCCCGTGATCCTGGAATTCTTACAGAATGGACTACAGAAGGGTCTGTCCCTCAACTCCATCAAGGTACAGGTGGCCGCATTGTCATGCTACGGCTCCAGGAGCGAGGACGACAGCATAGCCTCGCACCCAGATGTATCACGCTTCCTGAAAGGAGTCAAACACATTCGCCCACCACTAAAGTGGCCAGAGCCCCTGTGGAACCTCAACCTCGTCTTGGAATTCCTAGCGGGATCCGCCTTCAGACCCCTCCGAGGCCTGTCCCTCCGTCTGTTAACCTTGAAGACGGTGTTCTTGCTGGCTGTGTGCTCGGCCCGCCGCATCTCAGAGCTACAGGCTCTGTCCTGCCGTGAGCCATTCCTCAGACTCACCCCGGGGACCATTCAGTTGCGTACGGTTCCCTCCTTCCTCCCCAAAGTGGTCTCACACTTCCACCTTAACCAAACCATCTCACTACCTACGATGGACGGCTTGAAGAAGTCAGAAGAAGCCCGTAGTCTGCGCCATCTCGACATCGGCAGACTCCTATCCAGATATCTGGAGATGTCGGAACCAGTACGAAATACGGACCACCTTTTCGTCCTTCACAGCGGGAAGAGGCAAGGGGAAGCGGCCTCGTGGGCAACCATTACCCGCTGGATCAAGGAAGTCATCAAGGCGGCCTACGTAGAAGCGGGAAAACCACCTGTACAGGTCAAGGGCCATTCTACCAGAGCCCAGGCGGTTTCCTGGGCAGAAACTAGAATGCTGTCACCTCCCGAGGTCTGCAGGGCGGCAATGTGGTCCTCCATCCATACCTTCTCCAGATTCTACCGTCTGATGTTCAGGCTCGGGAGGACACAGCATTTGCAAGGGCAATCCTAAGTGGACCACGGGCAGCCTCCCACCCAGTTCGGGAGTAGCTTTTATACATCCCATTGGTCCTGAGTCCATCTGCTACACGCTAGGAAATGGAGAAATTACTTACCTGATAATTTCGTTTTCCTTAGTGTAGACAGATGGACTCAGCAGCCCACCCTCGGCTGCCGTTATACATGGTCCTTCAACGAATCAAGGGTAAGCCATGCTTTCATTCACCTAGGGCATCCACCCTGCCGGGTGTCGACGCTTTCCGGTTGAGCACTCTGGCGGTCTCCAGCTATAGTCAACCAACCAGTTCAAGTTAATAAAGTTAATCAAGTTTAACGTTCTAACAAAAGTTATCTAAGTTAACCATATTAAGTTAATCAATCAGTCAGTCACATATATATCCACAATGCTTTGCAAGGAAGAATACTGAGGAGCTGCACTTCCTGCAGGGGTATATGTACTAGGGGCTGACGTCATATTGAAATCTGATCAGTCTCCATCTGCTAACAGGAGTACACTATACCCATTGGTCCTGAGTCCATCTGTCTACACTAAGGAAAACAAAATTATCAGGTAAGTAATTTCTCCATTATTGCATTAATTATGCCACCAATTTGTTAATAAATATTTTCAAGCTTACTTTCAGGCACTGCAACCATCAATTTAGTAAGTCCTATCATGGCTCATCCAGTGGTCTCTCTCCTTTGCTTTCATTACCATCAGCCATTTTAGGCCTAAATACACTAAGCCGGGCTCAATATTGCGGAGGGGACAGTTCCACAATATTTTGCCCATCCTGATGATAAAATCATAACATCACTGTGTTCTTTTGGCTTGTGGAACAAATCTGCAAGACAAAAGTGGCTAAGGCCTAAAAATGCATGATGGCGCCCAACCATGGTTAAATAAATCACAAAAATGTCCTCAGTAGTAGACTTACTCAATTTTTTGGGTAATTTGTAGGACCTTTATGACCACAACTTGTCAATCCGAACAAGCTGCCTAGACCATTTGGTCCACCTTTATTATAATTTAAATATAGTGCTTACTTGGAGTAAAAAAATAGTTTTATTTCATTTTTTCAAACTTTTCCTTAAAAAGTCATATTAGGTCCGCAGGGGTCCTTTTGGCTGAAGAGATTCATACAGACAAAATTGTTTATCCAGGAGTTAGAACAATAAAGGTTTCTTAGCTTATGTCACAGTCCATACATCACCCCGACATGGCCATGTTTCGAGTAACTTCTGCATCAGGGGGTCTTCTTAAGCAGTCTTGTCATTACTCCCGAGAATCCTTTTATGACTTCCTTGTCTCCATGCCCAACCATGGTGCCATTTTCCATGTGGTAGGATCAAAGGCCAGTCTGTGCCATTTGGAAAATGTACCAACTGGGCCCAGGACTAGGGATCATCCAGGGCCTTCCACTGACCACCAGTGGCACTTTTCAAGATGGGGGTGATCTGGGGTGGAGCACTATATGGGTACCAGGTGATTTCTTGTGGGGAAGGGGGGGGGACCCTACCAGCCTTTCATATTTGTGGAAAGGGGTATGGGGGGTTTCAAGAAAGGAGGGGGTCTGCTATTGTCCTGGAAGTTTTAAATTGAATGGGGGGAGGGTTTTGGGTTGGGATCTGGCCCACAAATGTTATAGCTTTATTGCAGCTTGATAAATCTACCTATTAGTTTGTTTCACTTTGTCCTTGTCTGTTTTGAAATGTGACCATTGCCGCTCCTTATATACAAATTTGTCTTTAGAATTGGGATAGCTTCCCTATGATTTGCTATGTTTTTTAATTAAAAAAAAAAAAAAAAAGCCATTTCTGTGGGCAGGCTGCACCCAGAATTCAGCAGCCACATGTCCCGCCAAGTTCACCACATAATGAGATTCCCATGGTTATGGTTTTTAATTGATGTATACAATGGTTGTTTGTTGAATGTCAATGCTATAACTTTTTAAAAATAAGTTTATATCTTTTATTTAAGCAACAAAAGAAAGTAATTACAATATTTAGCATAGAGTAAGAATAATAGATAATAGTGTATACAAACTACCAGCCAAACATCACAGTGTCAGTGAAACAAGAAGAAAATTCCCTCCCAAAATAGGCCAGAAAAATATCCCCCACCCTACCTTTGTCAACACTTTGGATCCACAAAAAGACAGTGTCCATCTTGAAACAAAATACCTATACAGATAAGTCAAAGACAAGAAAAAAAACCAACTAATATAATAACAATTAGTAAGAATACATAAAAAATACACCCCTGTCCATGAACCACCCCATTCTTATCTACTGCATCCAGGAAGGGCTTCCAAATTTTAGAAACATAAGAATCGCTAATGTGGTATGTCAGCTGTTTCATGGCGTAAACATTCCATAGGTTCTGGCACCATAAAGGATAGTTTAGTTGGTAAGTTCCAATCAGGCAGATTCAGTATGGTGCGTTCAGGCCAAGCGCATTGTTAGCCCCCTTCTGGACGTGCGTTTTCGACGCGCTATTATTACCCCTTATACAGTAAGGGGTAATAGTGCAAGGAAAATGCGTGTCCAACCCCCCAAAAACTAATAGCGCCCGCAACATGCAAATGCATGTTGATGAGCCTATTAGTTATTCTCGTGTCATACAGAAAGTAAAATGTGCAGCCAAGCCGCACATTTTACTCTCAGAAATTAACGCAGGCGTTAATTTCGGCCAGCACCGGGAAAGTGTACAGAAAAGCAGAAAAAAATGCTTTTCTGTACACCCTCCGACTTAATATCATAGTGATATTAAGTCGGAGGCCCCCCCCCCCTCCCAAAAAAAAAATAATTGTAAAATACAATCAGCCCGCGGCTCGCGGGTTGGAAGACTGAATGAATGCTCAATTTTGCCGGCATCCGTTTTCTGAACCTGTGGCTGTCAGCAGGTTTGACAACTTACGCCGGTAAAATTAAGCGTCGGCTGTCAAACCTGCTACAGCTGCTTGTTTTTAGCGGGACTTCAGGAAGGCAACTTCAGACAGCTTTGCAATCTAAAAGCAAGTTTATTTGAGAAAGACAGAGACAAAGAATAAAAGCGGAACAAGGAAAAAGAGGAAGTCGTTGTTCCCTGGAGACACAGGTCTGCTACAACTTGGTATTCTGCGCTGCTTCTCAAAGAGGAGCCGTGTGTCCGAAGCTTTTAAACTTTTTGCATTGTCCAATAGAAATGTGTTGATGCGCATCCTGGGTGTGTTTTCTACTTCCGGTAACCAATGGGGATCGTTGCTTTTAGTCCAATCAAGTACTGTCTCTGGGGTGTTGGCTTCTTCCGGTACTGGACTTGTCAAAGCACATGGTGATGAAATACGTTGTCAATAAGGTCAGGAAATACAACAGACTTTCTATGTACATGCTGCTTCTGCCAATAAGGAGGCGCTAGGGATGAGCTAGTGCCCCTGGCGCCTCTTTATTACTGCAGGCCCTCATTTGAATACAAAATCGTGCACCCAGGAGAGTGGCCTGGGCGCGCTTTGGGAGACCGGGCACTCGCCTCGGAGTACCAGCTCTCTCGCGCATTTTACTGAATCGGCCCGAATGTAAGGCAATAAGCCTTGCTGCTACCAGCATATGAACAATTAACATAGGGCATCTAATGGTATTAACTCCATCAGCAACTAAATTGATTGATTCAACAATGCCACTGTAAGATCAGGGGTATTTTGACCTTGGTTATCCATTAAATCCATGAGTATTACATTTTGTGGACCCAATGGTAGTGTAACAGCCTTTTCTGGGATCAGATCAGCGTCAGGAGTTGGCGGAGGTAGCCAAGATCCAAATCCAGTTTTATGCAAGTCCAGTGTGGGTTAGAAGCAGGCGGCAAACAAACAGAACCCAAAACCAATCCAAGTCCGGGGCAAGCAACAGGCAAACAGAATCCAAAGGCAATCTGGGTCTCAAAGGAACAAGGAGAATCGCAGGAAGGCAGCACCCAGCACAAGCAAGCCTATAGCTGAGGCAAGGCTTGTGCTGGAATGCTGAGCTAAAATAGTCTAATTTCCTACGCTAGCGCAAGGGCTGTCGGAAGGGACGTTGATGTCAGGGGTGGAGAGGGGCTGAGCTATTTTGTGCACCGGGGTATGGCGTGCATCTGTAATGCCAGCAATGAAGGTTTGCATCAAGTTGGGAAGCTGTCACCGGAGGAGAGGTACGGGTCTGCGCCGTAACTATGAGATAATTTCAGACCAGAAAATTGTAATAGGGCACTCCCACCAGAAGTAAAAGAGGGATCTTCTCCCTGCCCCCCATGCTCCCTCCAATAGACAGGATCCTTTTTTAAACTCTTACTTGCCAGGTTTCTTATGGCCTGGATTGGCCACTGTTGGAAACAGGATGCTGGGCTTGATGGACCCTTGGTCTGACCCAGTATGGCATGTTCTTATATTCTTATGTTCTTATGTTCCATATAATTTTAAGGGGGTAAATGTATATGGAATGGGTTAAAAAAAAATTATACCCATTCTCCTAAAAAGAGGCATTATTAGAATTTCATTTTTGCAACTGAACTGAAAATCTCACCATTCTTTCTCATAAAAACTGACCCAAAACCTTTTACCAGATCCCCTTTAAATTATCAGATATCTGAACATCATCCTTTAATAAATTTCTGTGAAATTCTGTTAAGATTAAGTTTTTAAACTCCTTAAGCCCTCTCTCACACTTTAATTTTACTGGACCACTAGGAGTCCAACTCTTAATCTGTAAATATTGAAATACAGAAATACTATGAATACAGAACTTCTCCTGTAAGAAGAGTCCCTAAAGAGTTGCCTAGCTGTATACAAACATCTTATAACCCACACAGGAAAATCCACCTTTAACAAATGCCTAGGAAAATTGGGATTATTCCCTAAAGAAGAGAGAGAGGAGAGAAAAGAGGACTGGAGATATAAAGGGGTGAGACAGTCTAAATAATCTTCTCACCTTATAGGAGTCCCAAAGAGGAACAGCAACATTTCTCCAACAAATTCTTTCCATTGGGAGCCATTGCTTATCTAGGAACTTGTTCAACCAAAACAATATTCTTTAACAACGTAACCCGTTAATACACCTTGAAATCTGGAAGTCCAAGCTCTCCATTACCCATGTGTCCGACAAGGTCTGAAAGGCAACTCTAGATTTTTTTGCCTTGCCAGATAAAACCAGAAAAAAGGAGGCTTAGACAAAAATAGGTAGCATATTAAAGAAAAATATAAACCTTAGAAGAATGTTCATTTTAACAGTGACAAACCAAGAAATTTGAAAGGGAGACCAAACTATAAATCATTCTTAACTTTACCCAGCAAAGACAGGTAATTCAGTTTGAAAAGCCTCTCCAACCTATTTGGAATAATGCCTAAATATTTCAAAAAAATTATTCCACTTAAAGGAAAACACAGGTTGAATTCTCTTTCACAGATCTGAAACTACCATATTTCCAAGAATCTACTTTTCCTCATTAACCTTGTAGCCTGAAACTTAACCAAAAACCTCCAAGATTACAGGCAAAGTTTGAAAAGTATTAGTAACATAGAGGAGAGTTTCATTGTCAAATAATGCTATCTGGTTATCACTACCATCAGCTCCCCTGATACCTGCATAAGTGGGATGTTGTCTAATCCAGCGATTCCCAACCGCTGTGTCGTGGCTCCCAGTGTCCCACTGCCCCACTCGTGCTTCCCTTCTCCCCAGGGGTGGGGCTGAAGAGCGGACAGATGCTGCACGCTGCCGCCAGAGGCCAGGCTCGTGGCGGCTGAAGAGTGGAGAGATGCTGTGCACCGCTGCTGGAGGCCAGGCCAGTGGGGCGAAGAATGGAGAGATGCGCACCACTGCCGGAGGCAGCTGAAGAGTGTAGAAACCCTGTGTGCCACCGCCAGAGGCCAGGCCAGCGGGGCCGAAGAGCAGAGACCCTGTGCATTGCTGGAGGCCAGGCCGGTGGCGGCTGGAGAGATATTGCTTGCCGCCGGAGGTTAGGCCAGTGGTGGCTGATAAGCAGAGGCCAGGCTTATTGGGCCAAACAATGAGAAGAGGCTTCATGTGAGCTTGTGTGTGAGTGGCAGCTTTGTGTGCCTGTAGTAGAATGGATGCATGATTAGCAGCTTTGGGTGTGCCTGTGGTAGAATGGGTGCATGAGAGGCAGCTTTGGGTGCGCCTGTGGTAGAATGGGTGCATGAGAGGCAGCTTTGGGTGGGCCTGTGGGTAGAATGGGTGCCTGAGTGGCAGCTTTGTGTGTGCCTGTGGTAGAATGGTAGCAAGAGCATTTTTGTCTGATTGAGAGAGAGACTGGTCAGGGAGGTTGACTGGTTGTGGGCCCTAAGGAAGAAGACTGTGAGGACAGAGCTTCAGCAGCCACTACTGCTTCTGGTGAGTGCTATTGGCCTGCATGGGAAAGGAGTTAGGAGAGTTGCTGGAGAGGGTACGTGAAGGTGGCTGTTTAAGTTTATTTTTCTTGATTGACTGCCATTTTAATTATTGGGTATTATGTGATGTCTGCTGTTTTGAAATATTTAATTGATATTTGGACAATTTTTAATTTTTATGAGTTTTTAATTGTTGGATGTTCTGTTCATTGGCTATTTTGTAACATTTATTAGTATAGTTTTA
Source organism: Rhinatrema bivittatum (assembly GCF_901001135.1). Taxonomy (NCBI): domain Eukaryota; kingdom Metazoa; phylum Chordata; class Amphibia; order Gymnophiona; family Rhinatrematidae; genus Rhinatrema; species Rhinatrema bivittatum. The sequence continues at coordinate 794,825,436 of NC_042616.1, read as the reverse complement.
CAATTATTTCTGCATGGGGATCTATAGCAGCTTGGCTTGCTCTGTTTTCCTAATAGGAGGTGTATTAGTGTTTAGGGCCTCGTTAAATATTTGTTGTGGTAAATTACTGTCTTTTCATAATGAGGGGGGTATTGTGCTTGCCAGTAAAGAGCTTGTTTTGCTTTTACTGAGATGTCATCAGAACTAGAGTATATATATATTTTTTTTTGTTTGGTAAGTTGTATGGGTAATGCCCCAGTTCTGCTCATTGTTGGGGGTCGAGGGGGTTCCTGAGGATGCAGAATGTATATTTACATTGTGCCTCGTGACGGTTGCATGTTCAGTGTGTCACACATGTGAGAACCATTTGTCAGGTGTGTCCCGGCCAAAAAAAAGGTTGAGAACCACTGGTCTAATCCAAGCAACTAAAAGCAGTGATGATCTCCAGTTTTTGAGTGCCACAAACAGGTTAGGTTTTTAGGATATTTACAATGAATATGTATGTGAGAGATCTGCATGCACTACCTCCATTATATGCAGATCTATCTCATGTATATTCATTGTGGATATCCTGAAAACTTGGTGTGTTTGTGGCACTCGGACTGGAGTTCACTATCACTGAGCTAAAGGGTCCATTGCAAGATCAAACGAGGTGAGAGGGGGCGCCCCTGCCTCATTCCTCTAAATAAAGAAAACTTCTGGAACATTGTGCCATTCACTTTAATCTGAGCCTCAAGGTGCAAATAGTCTATTGACCCAAAACCAAACTTTCAGAGGGAGAAAAATAATTGACCACTCCACCCTATCAAATGCCATTTTGGCATCCAAAGAAATTAACAAGGTATTGTCTTCCTTATGGCTACCTTACCAGAATATTAGCAAGGTACAAGATTAGCAGAATAATTTGCAAACATAGTATAAAATAGATCAAAATAATACATAGTAATTATGCAAATCATGTCTTCATGGATAAGCAAGACGCAATCAGCCACACAGGTGGGTGTCATCTGATGGCACTGGCATGGACAATGCTCTCTCTTAGCTCAGAAGAAAAAACCTGAGCATATGCAGGAGTTCCTACATCAGTCTCCTTAGTCTGTTTTTTCTCCCCTGCCGCGTAAGGATGTTGGTGTTGGCTTTGCAATTTTTATTGTGAATTTTCAGATTTTGTCCTATCTTACTCAGTGCTTAGTTTAACTTAAATGGGTGGAGGGGCTGATGGTGATGTGTGAAAAATATTATTTAGTGATGTTGGGGAAAAACAATAAATGCAGTCACAAAATAGTTACTGCTGACTTTCACAGTGTTATGCTTGAAACATCTGAGATCGGTTCATTAAGTATTGAGACTGAAAGGCCTGCGGTAAAATGTCCCCGAGAGCAATAGGCTATTGTCAGTTTAAATTCCAACTCTGAGAGACCAACACCATGCAAGAAAAGGTCTGAGTCACCAAGGAGTGGAGATTAAAGGTCATAAGAACATAAGTTGCCATGCTGGGTCAGACCAAGGGTCCAAGCCCAGCATCCTGTTTCCAACAGAGGCCAAATGAGGCCACAAGAACCTGGCAAGTACCCAAACTCTAAGAAGATCCCATGTTACTGATGCCAGTAATAGTAGAGGCCATTCCCTAAGTTAACTTGATTAATAGCAGTTATTGGACTTCTCTTCCAAGAACTTATCCAAATCTTTTTTAAACTCAGCTACACTAACTGCACTAACCACATCCTCTGGCAACAAATTCCAGAGCTTAATTGTGCGTTGAGTGAAAGAATTTTCTCCAGTTAGTCTTAAATGTGTTACTTGCTAACTTCATGGAGTGCCCCCTAGTCCTTCTATTATCCAAAAGTGTAAATAACGGATTCACATCTACTTGTTCAAGACCTTTCATTATTTTAAAGACCTCTATCATATCTCCCCTCAGCAGTCTCTTCTTTGAACAGCCCTATCCTCTTCAGCCTTTCTTCATGTTCCTTCCCCTTTATCATTTTGGTCGCCCTTCTCTGTACCTTCTCCATCGCAACTATATCTTTCTTGAGATGTGGTGACCACAATTGTACACTGTATTCTAGGTGGTGTCTCACCATGGAGTGATACAAAACTATTATGATATTTTCCATTCTGTTAACCATTCCTTTCTTAATAATTCATAACAGTCTGTTTGCTTTTTTGACTGCTGTAGCACACTGAGCTGACTATTTCAGTTTTTTCCCACTATGATGTCTAGATCTTTTTGCTGGGTGGTAGCTCCTAATATAGAATTAACATCGTGTAACTTCTGCCCTTGTCCACATTACATTTCATCTGCCATTTGGATGCCCAATCTTCCAGTATCCCAAGGTCTTCCTGCAATTTATCACCAATCCACTTGTGATTTAACTAATCTGAACAATTTTGTATTGTCTGCAGATTTTGATAACCTCACTTGTCGTATTCCTTTCCAGATCATTTATAAATATATTGAAAAGCACCTGTCCAGGTAAGATCCCTGAGGCACTCCACTCATTGTTTACCCTTTTCCACTGAGAAAATTGACCATTTAATCCTACTGTTTCCTGTCTTAACCAGTTTGTAATCTACGAAAGGACACTGCCTCCTATCCCATGCCTCTTTGATTTTTGACTGTTTTAGTCTTCACCACCTCCTCTGGAAAGGCATTCCAGGCCCCCACCACCCTCTTTGTGAACAAATATTTCCTGAGGTTGGTTCTGAGTTGTCCAGCATGAAATTTCATTTCATGAGCCCTATTTCTATTGTTTTTCCAGTGGAAAAGGTTTGAATTCCGTACATCAATACAATCTTTTAGGTATCTGAAGGTCTGTATCATATCTCCCCTGCACCACCTCTTCCAGGGTATATATATTCAGATTCTTCAGCCTCTCCTCATAGATCTTCAGATACAGACCCCACACCATTTTCATCACCCTTCTCTGGATCGCCTCCATGTCCTTTTTGAAACAGTCTCCAGAACTGAACACAGTACTCGTGGTGAGGCCTCACCAAGGACCTGTACAAGGGCATTATCAACTCCTTTTTCTTTCTAGTTGTCCTTTCTCTATGCAGCCCAGCATTCTTCTTGCTCTAGCTATTGCCTTGTCACATTGCTTGCCACCTTCAGATTCCCAGACACTATCACCCCAAGATCCCTCTCTTGGTCTGTGCACATCAGTCTTTTACCCCCATTACATACTGGTCTTTTGGATTACCGCATCCAAGATACACGACTCAGCACTTCTTGGCATTGAGTCCTAGCTGACAAATCTTCAACCATTCTTCAAACTTTCTTAAATCATTTTTCATTCTCTCTACTCCTTCAGGTGTGTCCATTCTATTGCAGATCTTAGTATCATCTGTAAAAAGACAAACTTTACCTTCTATTCCTTCTGCAATGTCGCTCACAAAGATATTGAACACGACAGGCCCCCAACACCAATCCTTGCGGCACTGCTTAACACAGCTCTCTCTTCAGAGTAGGTTCCATTTTCCATCACATGGTGTCTTCTGTCATTCCGTTTGTAATACAGGCCACCACCTTGGTGCTCACTCCCAAGCTTCTCATTTTATTCATAAGCCTCTTATGTGGGCCTGTATCAAAAGCTTTGCTGAAATTCAAGTAGATCACATCAAGCGCTCTTCCTTAATCCAATTCCTTAGTCACCCAATCAAAAAAGTCAATCAAACTTGTCTGACAGGACCTTCCTTTGGTGAATCCATGCTGCCTTTGGTCCTGCAATTCTTCTGACTGTAGATAGTTCACTATTCTTTCCTTCAGCAGCATCTCCATCACTTTTCCCATCTCCGAGGTGAGGCTAACCAGCCTGTAGTTTCCAGCCTCCTCTTTGCTGCCACTCTTGTGAAGCAGGACCACCAACACTCTTCTCCAGTCACTCAGCACCACATTCGTTTCGAGGGATCTATTGAACAGGTTGTGCAGCAGAAGAACCTCATCAGGCCCCGTGGCTTTGTCCACTTTTAGTTTTCCTAGCTCTTCCCATACATGCTCTTCTATAAACGGAGTTTTGTCTACTTCACCCCCCTCCATTTTCTTATTAACTAGCAACGGTCCTTCTCCAGGGTCTTCTTTAGTGAACATCGAACTGAAGTATTTGTTTAATATTTCTGTTACAAATCCCGGCCGCGAGACTCCACGGCCAGGCTCTCACCTTTTCTCTGCCAGCTCCGGGCTGATTGCGGCGTTTTCTCCGCTTCTCGCTGGATGGCAACTGGGTCTCTCCGGCGGCATCTCCACGAGGCAGACGCTGCCGAGCTCCACCAGCAGACACCACCCTTTAGGCACGTGTGCGCAATGGGCTGAGATTTAAAGGGGCCGCGGCGGGAAACCTCGGCCTGTCCTCTTGGATGACGTCAGACACTGGCAGGTATTTATACCCAGCATCTGCCCTCACTTCTTTGCCTTGCAACAGGATTTACTCTTCGGAGCTACTAGTTGCTGTTCCTAAGTTCTTGCTCCTGCTCCAGCTTGTTCCTGCTTCCGTGTTCGTGTTCCAGTTCCTGCTTCCTACTCTGCTTGTCTTCTTGGTTCCTGACTTCGGCTTGGCTCCTGGTATTCCATGTCTGCTGCCCGTCTTAATCCTTGGCTTGTCTACAGTCCTCGCTGATCTGCTGCCTGCCCCGACTTCTGGTCTGTCTTCTCGTTACACTGTGCTGCTGCCTGCCACGACTTTCTCTGGTTCCGCTTCTCCTCTGCCTGCTTCGACCCAGACTCCACGTCAGACTCTTCTTCTCCTGCTGGTCCCCTGGCTTGATCCGCCTCCCAGCTACGGACTCTGCTGTAGCCCACCCCTCAGCAGCCTCTCTTTATCTCCTAGCTGGCTCAAGGGTCCACTTTCTTAAGAATTTCTGCCATTTCTTTGTCTCTCTCCACACATTGATCTTTTGCACCTCTCAATTTCACTGTACTACTTCGGACCTCTCATTTTCTCTGTGTCTGAAAAATGTTTTGTCACCTCGCTTTACCTCTTTGGCAATCCTTTCTTCTGTTTGACTTTTTGCTTTCTTGATTATTTTCTTGGTCTCCCTCACCTTGGGTAGATAGTGTCTAGCGATCTGAAAACTGCGAAGCAATGTGAGAAGACGATAGCTAAAGCCAGAAGAATGCTGGGCTGCATAGAGAGAGGAATAACCAGTAAGAAAAAGGAAGTGATAATCCTCTTGTACAGGTCATTGGTGAGGTCTCACCTGGAGTACTGTGTTCAGTTCTGGAGACCGTATCTCAAAAGGGACAGCCACAGAATGGAGGCGGTTCAGAGAAGGGCGACAAAAATGGTGGGAGTCTCCATCAAATGGCTTATGAGGAGAGGTTGAAGGACCTAAATATGTATACCCTGGAGGAGAGGAGGTGCAGGGGAGCTATAACAGACCTTCAAATAGCTGAAAGGTTTTAATGATGCACTATCGTCAGACCTTTTCTGTTGGAAAGAAATCAGTAGAACTAGAGGTCACATAATGAAATGTCAGGGAGGATGACTCTGAGCCAATATCAGGAAATATTTCTTCACGGAGAAGGTGGTGGATGCCTGGAATGCCCTTCCAGCGGAGGTGGTGAAGACAAAAACAGTGAAAGATTTCAAAAGGGCATGGGATAAACACTATGGATGCCTGAAGGCTAGAGGATGAACACCTGTTACTGGTAAGCAACTCTGCTATGTTTCCCCCCAATTCCTATGATTGGTAAGACAATATCCAAATTATGAAGGGGCAAGGGATGATTAATTTGATAGCTCCATTCTGGCCATGGCAAGTCTGGTTTCCATTGTTTCAAAGACTGGCAGTAATTCAACCAATTCATCTCAAAATATTCTCACATCTTTTCTATTTGAAGGATCTCTACTCCATCCCAGCCTCCACAGTCTATCTCTGACAGCAAGGATGTCAAGAGCAGATACTTAAGAGACATGTCTTTTTACTCTGACATAGCAAAACTGTTGGGAGGAAGGAAGCAATTAACAAGATGATCCTATGGTTTTAAATGGAAAAGATTCTCCATGTAATTCTCCTCTCAGAAATGATTTTTTTTAGCATACAGTTTCTTCACTCTTAAATATCCTTTGAATCTCTCAAAGTCTGGATTAACTCTGTAAATTGTATATCAGTACAATTAAGGCTTATCACTATTCATTACAAGGTCTACCATTCTTGCCTATTCCCGTTGGTAATAAGATTTATAAAGGGTCTGTTACACTTTTATCGCTCTATAAAGGATTCTACTCTTCACTGGGATTTGAATCTAATACTAGCAAAGTTAAAGTACTCTCCGTTTGAACTGATGGCTATCAGTGATTTGAAATTGTCTTGGAAGATTATTTTTCTTGTAGCAATTATATCTGCTTGCAGGATAAGAAAACCACATGCTCTAGTGGTTGATCTTCCATTCACTCAGATATGCAATAATGGAGTAGTTCTAAGAATGCATCCAAAATTTCTGCCAAAAGGAGTTACTCTGTTCCATCTGAACCACTCTATAATGCCTCCATTTTTTTTTTTGGAAGACCTCATTCCAGAAAAGCAGAAAAAATTCGCCACACATTGGAATGTAGGAGGATGCTATTTCTTGAGTTAAGAACAGAAGATTTAAGAAAATGTTCCCAATTGTTTCTCATGACCTAAATAAGCAGGGACATCCAGGTGCTGAAGAAACTTTCCTTGTGACTTTCCAACTGCATTACCTTCTGTTATCAGAGTGTGGGACTAAACTTCTCTAGCAAAATTAAAGCTAAAACTCAGTGACAGTCACTTCCACTGCTTTCTTTCAATCAGCTTGAACTGTAGACATTGGCAAAGCAGTCTTATGGTCCATCATTCATTCTTTTGTTAAACATTGACCAAAAGAGGACTCATATAGATTCCTCATTTGGACAAATGGTACTTAAAAATATTTTCAACCAATAGTTTCAACTCTTCTGCTTTCCAAATTCTCTGGGTTGCTTATGAGAAGAAAAAAAAAGGGGGGGGGGGGGGGAGAGAGAGGACTAGTTTAATGCAACTTTCAGCCTTGGAGTCTCCATTTGTGTGATTGTTCTGCTTGTCTACAGAGCAAAATTGCATACCTGTTTGGGTGTTCTCCATGGACAACAGGACAAATCAGCTACACAATTCCACCCTTCTCCCCATTGAGATGAAGTTTAGCTTGTAAAAATGACAGAAACTGGCACTGGAATTCTCACACATGCGCAAAGGATTTTTTTCTTATAAGCTAAGAAAGAACACGTCCATGTCAGTGCTGTCAGATTGTCATCTGCTTGTATGGCTGATTTGTTCTACTATTCAAGAACACCTGTTACAGCTAAGCAACTTTGCTAAATATGTAAATAATACATAATATTTAGACAAGGACATATTTTTCTAAATTCATAGCTTGCTTGAATCGTAAAACACACTTACAGTACAGCAAAATATAAATATATAATAATCACAAACAGAAGGTAGAAAAACTGGGATTGGGGGCTAAAGCGCCAGGGTGATAGAGGTTAGAAAGGTACTATTTAGATGTACTAGGCAGGACTGCATCTTGGGGGAAGAGGGAAGTTCTCTAAGAGCAAGCAGGCTGGATGTCCTCACACATGGTTGATATCATCAGATGGAACTTGGCACGGAACATTTACTTTGAAGTTTCTAACATTTTGAGCGTGCTCCACTGCCATGTGTCCTTCAGTCTCATCTTTTCTGCAGTCAACAGGTTGCAGATCTTATCACTTTGCTGGATCCTCTGGTATCCTGTGAAGCAGGACTTCTTCATTGCAGGGCCTGAAGTTTAATTTTCTCTCCTCTAGTGTTCTAGGTAGGATTTTAGGTTGGTTTTTAAGTTCCTTTCTTCAGTATCTGACAGTGCACTTGCATCAGTATTGAATACGTTTTTATCTCATGTCATTTGGTATTACTGTGCTGGTTTTTCATTTTGTTCCCCAAATGGATAAAAGTACCAGTGGCTTCCAAAGATGTACTCTGTTTAACAGAGTTATGTCTACCACAAAGCACCATTATAGATATATACAATTACTGGGGGCCAGTTATGAGGTCCTAGCGTGTAGCAGATGGACTCAGGACCAATGGGTATAGTGTACTCCTGATAGCAGTTGGAGAGGGATCAGATTTCAATCTGACATCAGCCCTAGTACATATACCCCTGCAGGAAGTGCAGCTCTTCAGTATTTTCCATCTCCATAGCAGTTAGGGACTCTATGCACGCTCGCACAGTGTTAGAATAATTTTACCAAAGAAAACCAAAATAAGAAGAAATCTTACCTCTACAGATGAGCCCTGCTCTCCTGTGGTGACACCCATTGGATCCCTCCCCCAGTTGAGAATTCCTGAGGTGATTTCCGCGATCTCTCAGAGGTAAGCCTCGGTCCAGTGGCCGACCCTCGGTGGGGACCTAGCCCCCAACATCGGGTGAGGCTGAGAGGCAGCAGGTGCAACTTCGAGCTCGGCAGTGAAGGTATTTTCCCTCTTCCCCCGCAGCTGGAGACCGCCCGGAATGAGACCGGGAAGCGCCGAGACAAGGTAAGGTAGAAATCTATTTAAAAGTCTCTGGTCTCCGAAGCTCGAGGAGTCGCACAGGGCTAGACCTCGGTCAGATCAGAGGGTCCTCCCACGTGGAGATCCTCCGAGGTGGTCGCGATATTGTCTTCATGGTCGCCGACTCCATTTTGATCTGTTTGCCACCCTGTCCGCCGTCCCAATCCAGGCGCACAGAGGCGAGCCGTGCGCACAGATACCTTGTGCGCACAACGTTGCGCGCCCAAGTACCGTGCGCATAGGTGACGCGCATAGCCACGCACTTACTGTGCCAGGCGCATAACTCAGATGTGTGCGCACAACAGCACACACATCTCCCTGAGCGCGCACCAAACCTATGCGCACAACTTTGATGCACCGGAGCGCATAACTGTATTTTACGCGCACAAGCCATGGCACCACCGGAAAAGAAACTCAAGGCTCAGGGCCTTTGCCCAGCATGCCACATTAGAGCTGCACAGCATGAGGAGGCCACGGCCCTGTGTATACAGTGCGAGGAGGCCCTAGGGGATCCAGCCCATGGCCCTCCCCAGCTGGTGCCGAGTCCCAGCCTCTCGAACAGTACGCCGGACGTAGCATCTCCCAGTGGGACCCTCCCTCAAACGGGGCTCCCCAGGGACATGCCGCCTCTTAATTTAGACCCAGCATCTATCTACTGGGTGGAATTCTTCAAAGGTCTGCATACCTTCATCCACATGCAACCAGGGCCTCCGATAGTATGGCCACAATCTCCGCCAGAGGACCTCAACATCCCGGGACCCTCTATGCCCAGGGAAGTGATTCCACTGTCCAGAACCCCACCTTCGGGGACACGGACAACTCAGATGAGGATTCAGAACCCCTGGAGGAAGGGGAACTCCCTCCGGGGACAGAGCCTCACCTAACCATGAGGCGCTTCTTCACCAAGGACGAGATTCCAGACCTGATCACACACAGCTTGAAAGAGCTTGCTATCCCGGGCACAAGTGCCTTGGGGGAACCTAAGACTAATCCCCTTCTAGATGGACTCCGTCAGACCTCCCATCATTTCCTACTATTACAAGCCATCCAGCAGCTAATTGACCTGGAATGGGATGCCCCGGAGACTACGTTCAAAGGGGGACGTGCCCTAGCAGCCATGTACCCTCTGGACCCAGCTATCAAAGATCTCCTGGCATGTCCGAAAGTGGATGCCATGGTCTGCGCAGTTTCGAAGTGCACTATCATCCCAGTGGAGGGAGGAGCAGCACTCAAGGATGCTCAAGACAGACGTCTGGAACCCTTCCTCAAACAGTCCTTTCACGTCTCCGCTATGTCTCTACAGATCGCGGCCTGCTGTGCCGTGGTGACACGTACCTGCTTATCACAGACCAGGAACAACACTCCTGGGGAAGCCCTGGAACCAGCAGTATCATTCCTCACGGATGCCGCTTCTGACCTGGTGCGCACTGCAGCTAGAGGAGTGTCATCAGCCGTGGCAGCCAGAAGACAACTCTGGCTCTGAAGCTGGTCGGCCGGCGCATCTTCCAAAACGAGACTCACAAGGATGCTCTTCAAGGGAACCCTCCTCTTCGAATGCGAACTAGAGAAACTAGCCAACAAATGGGGCGAATCCCCACTGTCACGTCTACCGGAGGACAGGAATAAGAGAAACCAGCAACCCTTCCCCCGAACTTCTAGGGGCAGAGGATCACAGCGCTTGAACCCATACAGAAGCACATATCAAGCGGCCTGCCCTGCAGGCTGGAGCCAGTCCTTTCGGAACAAGCACAACAAAAGGGGAGCCAACTCGGGCCCAGGCCCTAGCCGCACCCCACAATGAAAATCAGCCAACCCATCCAAAGGAAGAAGCCATAGGGGGCAGACTTGCCCTATTCTACCAAAGATGGGTCGAGATAACTTCGGACAAGTGGGTCCTAGCTATCATTTGAGAGGGATATTACCTGGATTTGCACCACCTCCCTCCGGACAAGTTTGTGGATCCCCCTGCTACGACCCTCCAAGAGGATGGCAGTGGAAGCTACACTGACCAGATTGCTAGCCTTAGAGGCTATAACACTGGTGCCCGCACAACAAATACTTGGCATTATTCCATCTATTTTATCATTCCCAAGAAAGAAGGAACGTTCAGGCCCATTCTGGACCTCAAGTCGGTCAACCACCACCTGAAGATTCTTCGCTTCTGCTTGGAAATCCTACGCTTGGTAATAAGGGCGTTACAACTGGAAGAGTTCCTTACATCCCTGGACCTGTCTGAAGCTTATCTACACATTCCGAACCATCAAGAGCATCAGCGTTTTCTACACTTCACGATCCTGGACCGACACTACCAGTTCCGGGCACTACCATTCAGGTTAGCCACAGCATCCCGGACGTTCACCAAGATCATGGTGGTAGTGGCAGCAACCCTGAGGAAGGAAGGAATCCTCATACACCCTTAGCTAGACGATTGGCTGATCAGGGTGAAATCCCCAGAGGAAAGTCACCAGGTGACCAACAGAGTCAAAACGCTACTGGAGAGCCTCAGGTGGGTGGTCAACACAAACAAGAGCAGTCTGCAGCCCTCCCAATTTCTAGAATACTTGGGAGTCCGGTTTGACACCAAACAAGACAAGGTCATTCTGACACAGACAAGGAGATTGACATTGATGACCCAGTTGCGAACCCTGTTGAGCGAACTTCGCCCCACAGCATGGGACTACCTACAGGTCCTCGGTCTCATGGCATCTACACTGGAAGTAGTGCCATGGGCAAGAGCTCATATGAGACCCCTACAGCGCTCACTACTATCCCAATGGAATCCACTGTCCCAGAACTACACTGTATGTCTTTAGCTCCTGGACAAAGTTCGGACCCAACTACGATGGTGGCTACAAGAAGGCCATCTGAGCCAGGGAGTGAGACTATCCTCACCATCTTGGATCCTGCTCACCATCGATGCCAGCCTACAAGGATGAGGAGCACACTGCCAGGAGCTAACCGCCCAGGGGCAATGGAACAAAGAAGAGTCGGGGTGGAACATCAATCGCCTAGAGGCTCGGGCAGTCAGACTAGCCTGCCTACGGTTCGGTCACAGACTCCGAGACAAGTCAGTCAGAGTAATGTCAGACAACGCCACAACAGTGGCTTACATCAACCGTCAGGGAGGAACCAGAAGCCAACAGGTGTCTCTGGAAATAGACCCCCTAATGTCATGGGTGGAAGCGAACCTTCAAGAGATCTCAGCCGTCCACATTGCGGGCAAAGACAACATCGCTGCGGATTACCTCAGCAGAGAAAGTCTAGACCCAGGAGAATGGAGGCTGTCGACCACAGCATTCCAATTGATAGTAAACCGTTGGGGACCACCAACCATGGATCTCCTGGCAAACCGGTCCAATGCCTAAGTGACCAGCTTTTTCAGCCACAGGCGGGAACCCCAGTCCCAGGGAATTGATACCCTGGTACAGACCTGGCCACAGGAGACTGTTATACGCCTTCCCGCCATGGCCCCTATTGGGCGCAATCATCCACAAGGATAGAACATCACAGGGGACCAGTTCTTCTAGTGGCCCTGGACTGGCCAAGAAGACCGTGATACACAGACATGCGAAGGCTGCTGACAGGGAGTCCCCTCCTGCTACCTCCACACAGAGACCTGCTCCAACAAGGTCTGATCCTCCACGAGGATCCAACTCGATTCTCACTTATGTCCTTTCGCACTGAGGATATCTCCCCAAGGCCTACTGCCCAGGAGGGAAGGGTTAGGTCGGCCGTCATAGTTGGTGATTCGATTATTAGGAATGTAGATAGCTGGGTGGCGGGTGCGCGTGAGGATCGCCTGGTAACATGCCTACCTGGTGCGAAGGTGGCGGACCTCACGCGTCACCTAGATAGGATTTTAGACAGTGCTGGGGAGGAGCCGGCTGTCGTGGTACACGTGGGCACCAACGACATAGGAAAATGTGGGAGGGAGGTTCTGGAAGCCAAATTTAGGCTCTTAGGTAGAAAGATTAAATCCAGAACCTCCAGGGTAGCATTCTCTGAAATGCTCCCTGTTCCACGCGCAGGTCACCAGAGGCAGGCAGAGCTCCGGAGTCTCAATGCGTGGATGAGACGATGGTGCAAGGAAGAGGGATTCAGTTTTGTTAGGAACTGGGGAACCTTTTGGGGAAGGGGGAGTCTCTTCCGAAGGGATGGGCTCCACCTTAACCAGGGTGGAACCAGACTGCTGGCGCTAACCTTTAAAAAGGAGATAGAGCAGCTTTTAAACTAGAACAAAGGGGAAAGCCGACAGTCGCTCAGCAGCGCATGGTTCGGAGAGATGTATCTTTAAAGGATACTAATGATGCATTAGAATTAGGGCATCCCGACAGTGAGGTTCCAATAATTAGAAAAGTAGTCCAAGTGCCTGTAACTAAAAACTCACCTGAGCTAAAAAATTCTAACTTATCCCTATCAATTAAAAAGCAGAATAAAAATACAATCAAAAAACAAACTTTGAAATGTTTGTATGCTAATGCCAGAAGTCTAAGAAGTAAGATGGGAGAATTAGAATGTATAGCAGTAAATGATGACATAGACTTAATTGGCATCTCAGAGACATGGTGGAAAGAGGATAACCAATGGGACAGTGCTATACCGGGGTACAAATTATATCACAATGACAGAGAGGAGCAGTCGGGAGGAGGTGTGGCGCTTTATGTCCGGGATGGCATAGAGTCCAACAGGATAAACATCCTGCATGAGACTAAATACAAAATTGAATCTTTATGGGTAGAAATCCCTTGTGTATCAGGGAAGACTACAGTGATAGGGGTATACTACCGTCCACCTGGTCAAGATGGTGAGATGGACAGTGAAATGCTAAGAGAAATTAGGGAAGCTAACCAAATTGGTAGTGCAGTAATAATGGGAGACTTCAATTACCCCAATATAGACTGGGTAAATGTATCATCGGGTCACGCTAGAGAGATAACGTTCCTGGATGGAATAAATGATAGTTTTATGGAGCAATTGGTTCAGGAACCGACGAGAGAGGGAGCAATTTTAGATCTAATTCTCAGTGGAGCACAGGACTTGGTGAGAGAGGTAACGGTGGTGGGGCCACTTGGCAATAGTGATCATAATATGATCAAATTTGATTTAATGACTGGAAAAGGAACAGTGTGCAAATCCAAGGCTCTCGTGCTAAACTTTCAAAAGGGAAACTTTGATAAAATGAGAAAAATTGTTAGAAAAAAACTGAAAGGAGCAGCTACAAAAGTAAAAAATGTCCAAGAGGCGTGGTCATTGTTAAAAAATACCATTCTAGAAGCACAGTCCAGATGTATTCCACACATTAAGAAAGGTGGAAAGAAGGCAAAACGATTACCGGCATGGTTAAAAGGGGAGGTGAAAGAAGCTATTTTGGCCAAAAGATCTTCATTCAAAAATTGGAAGAAGGATCCAACAGAAGAAAATAGGATAAAGCATAAACATTGGCAAGTTAAATGTAAGACATTGATAAGACAGGCTAAGAGAGAATTTGAAAAGAAGTTGGCTGTAGAGGCAAAAACTCACAGTAAAAACTTTTAAAAATATATCCGAAGCAGAAAGCCTGTGAGGGAGTCAGTTGGACCGTTAGATGATCGAGGGGTTAAAGGGGCACTTGGAGAAGATAAGGCCATCGCGGAAAGATTAAATGATTTCTTTGCTTCGGTGTTTACTGAAGAGGATGTTGGGGAGGTACCCGTAATGGAGAAGGTTTTCATGGGTAATGATTCAGATGGACTGAATCAAATCACGGTGAACCTAGAAGATGTGGTAGGCCTGATTGACAAACTGAAGAGTAGTAAATCACTTGGACTGGATGGTATACACACCCGAGTTCTGAAGGAACTAAAAAATGAAATTTCAGACCTATTAGTAAAAATTTGTAACTTATCATTAAAATCATCCATTGTACCTGAAGACTGGAGGATAGCAAATGTAACCCCAATATTTAAAAAGGGCTCCAGGGGCGATCCGGGAAACTACAGACCGGTTAGCCTGACTTCAGTGCCAGGAAAAATAGTGGAAAGTGTTTCTAAACATCAAAATCACAGAACATATAGAAAGACATGGTTTAATGGAACAAAGTCAGCATGGCTTTACCCAGGGCAAGTCTTGCCTCACAAATCTGCTTCACTTTTTTGAAGGAGTTAATAAACATGTGGAGAAAGGTGAACCAGTAGATATAGTATACTTGGATTTTCAGAAGGCGTTTGACAAAGTTCCTCATGAGAGGCTTCTAGGAAAAGTAAAAAGTCATGGGATAGGTGGCGATGTCCTTTCGTGGATTGCAAACTGGCTAAAAGACAGGAAACAGAGAGTAGGATTAAATGGGCAATTTTCTCAGTGGAAGGGAGTGGACAGTGGAGTGCCTCAGGGATCTGTATTGGGACCCTTACTGTTCAATATATTTATAAATGATCTGGAAAGAAATACGACGAGTGAGATAATCAAATTTGCAGATGACACAAAATTGTGCAGAGTAGTTAAATCACAAGCAGATTGTGATAAATTGCAGGAAGACCTTGTGAGACTGGAAAATTGGGCATCCAAATGGCAGATGAAATTTAATGTGGATAAGTGCAAGGTGATGCATATAGGGAAAAATAACCCATGCTATAATTACACGATGTTGGGTTCCATATTAGGTGCTACAACCCAAGAAAGAGATCTAGGTGTCATAGTGGATAACACATTGAAATCGTCGGTTCAGTGTGCTGCGGCAGTCAAAAAAGCAAACAGAATGTTGGGAATTATTAGAAAAGGAATGATGAATAAAACGGAAAATGTCATAATGCCTCTGTATCGCTCCATGGTGAGACCGCACCTTGAATACTGTGTACAATTCTGGTCGCCGCATCTCAAAAAAGATATAATTGCGATGGAGAAGGTACAGAGAAGGGCTACCAAAATGATAAGGGGAATGGAACAACTCCCCTATGAGGAAAGACTAAAGAGGTTAGGACTTTTCAGCTTGGAGAAGAGACGACTGAGGGGGGATATGATAGAGATGTTTAAAATCATGAGAGGTCTAGAACGGGTAGATGTGAATCGGTTATTTACTCTTTCGGATAGTAGAAGGACTAGGGGACACTCCATGAAGTTAGCATGGGGCACATTTAAAACTAATCGGAGAAAGTTCTTTTTTACTCAACGCACAATTAAACTCTGGAATTTGTTGCCAGAGAATGTGGTTCGTGCAGTTAGTATAGCTGTGTTTAAAAAAGGATTGGATAAGTTCTTGGAGGAGAAGTCCATTACCTGCTATTAAGTTCACTTAGAGAATAGCCACTGCCATTAGCAATGGTTACATGGAATAGACTTAGTTTTTGGGTACTTGCCAGGTTCTTATGGCCTGGATTGGCCACTGTTGGAAACAGGATGCTGGGCTTGATGGACCCTTGGTCTGACCCAGTATGGCATTTTCTTATGTTCTTATGTTCTTATGGTTTGGCCCTTGAGTGTACTCGCCTGAGAGAGCGGATACTCGGGGGCAGTAATTGACAACCTGTTCCGAGCACGCAAGTTCTCCACATCCCTAACATACATAAGGATTTGGAGAGTATTTGAAGCCCGGTGTGAGGACCACGACATTGTTCCACGCTTAGTCAAAATTCCTGTGATTTAGGAATTCCTGCCGAACGGTCTACAGAAGGGATCGTCTCTCAGCTCCATCAAGGTACAGGTGGCCGCATTGTCAGGCTACGGAACCAAGAGCGAGAGCGGCAGCATAGTCTCTCACCCAGATGTCTCCCGCTTTCTGAAAGGAGTCAAGCAGATCCGACCACCCCTAAAGTGGCTGGTGCCTCTTTGGAACCTCAACATAGTCCTAGAGTTCTTAGCAGGAGCTTCCTTCAGACCTCTTCGCGGCCTGTCTCTCCGACTATTAACATTGAAGACAGCCTTCCTGGTGGCAGTCTGTTTGGCCCGTCATATCTCTGAGCTACAAGCACTGTCCTGCTGGGAGCCGTTCCTCAGACTCACCCCGGGAACCATCCAGTTACGCACAGTTCCATCATTCCTCCCCAAAGTGGTATCTCACGTCCATCTCAACCAAACCATCTCGCTACCATCACCAGATGAGCATAAGAATTCGGAAGAGTCTCTGTCTACGCCATCTCAATGTCGGCAGACTCCTAGTCCGATACCTGGAAAGGTCGGAATCTGTACGAAGGACAGACCATCTATTTGTCCTTCGCAGCGGAAAGAAGCAAGGGGAAGCGGCCTCGCAAACGACCATAGCCCACTGGATCAAAGAAGTCATCAAGGCGGCCTACGTAGAAGCAGGCAAGCCATCGCCTTTACAAGTCCAGGCCCATTCCACTAGAGCCCAGGCAGTTTCCTGGGCGGAAACCAAGATGCTGTCACCCGCTGAGATCTGCCGGTTGGCGACATGGTCCTCCATCCACACCTTCTCCAGGTTTTACCGCCTGGATGTTGGGCTCGAGAGGAGACAGCATTTGCAAGGGCAGTACTAAGTGGGTCACGGGCAACCTCCCACCCGGTTCGGGAGTAGCTTTTATACATCCCATTGATCCTGAGTCCATCTGCTACACGCTAGGACATGGAGAAATTACTTACCTGATAATTTCGTTTTCCTTAGTGTAGACAGATGGACTCAGCATCCCACCCACGGCTGCTGCTGTTCATGGAATTCGCGGATGACATCCCCGAGAGAGAGTGATTCGTGGGTAAGCCATGCTTTCCTCCAGCTAGGACACCCATCCTAATGGGTGTCGATGTTTCTCGGTTGAGGGCACTGGCGGTCTCCAGCTATAACCAATTCAACTGGTTCAAATTAATCAAGTTATCCAAGTTATAAAGTTAATCAAGTTATTCAAATTAATCAGTCATACATATATCCACAATGCTTTTCGAGGAGAATACTGAAGAGCTGCACTTTCCTGCAGGAGTATATGTACTAGGGCTGACGTCAGATTGAAATCTGACCCATCTCCAACTCCTATCAGGAGTACACTATACCCATTGGGGCGGATTTTCAGAGCCCTGTTCGCGTAAATCCGCCCAAAACCGGGCGGATTTACGCGAGCAGGGCCCTGCGCGCCGGTGAGCCTATTTTACATAGGCTCACCGGCGCGCGCAGAACCCCGGGACTCGCGTAAGTCCCGGGGTTTTCGGAGTGGGCGTGTCGGGAGGCGTGTCGGGGGGGCGGGGCCGGAGAGCGCGGCGTTGCGGGGGCGTGTCGGCAGCGTTTTGGGGGCGGGTACGGGGGCGTGGCTACGGCCCGGGCCGGTCCGGGGGCGTGGCCGCGCCCTCCGTACTTGCCCCCAGGTCGCGGCCCGGCGCGCAGGAGTCCCGCTCGCGCGCGGGGATTTACGCCTCCCGGAGGGAGGCGTAAATCCCCTGACAAAGGTAGGATGGGGGTTTAGACAGGGCCGGGCGGGTGGGTTAGGTAGGGGAAGGGAGGGGAAGGTGAGGGGAGGGCAAAGGAAAGTTCCCTTCTAGGCCGCTCCGATTTCGGAGCGGCCTAGGAGGGAACGGGGGTAGGCAGTGCGGCTCGGCGCGCGCAGGCTATACGAAATCGATAGCCTTGCGCGCGCCGATCCAGGATTTTAGCCGATACGCGCGACTACGCGCGTATCTACTAAAATCCAGCGTACTTTTGTTTGCGCCTGGAGCGCAAACAAAAGTAGGCTGTTCGCGCTCGTCTGAAAATCTACCCCATTGGTCCTGAGTCCACCTGTCTACACTAAGGAAAACGAAATTATCAGGTAAGTAATTTCTCCATTTTAAGCCCTCTGAGAATAGGGAAATACCTACAGTAACCTAAATTTAATCTGCTTTGAAGTACCAAAAAATGGAATATATATAAATAAAGTGCTGTTATAGCTGAGGCGTGTGGGATCTCCTGTGCTTGTGCAGTAAAAGCTTTTAAACCTTTCTAGAAAGTGCTACAATAGATGTCCATTGGTTACCTAGTATGGTCATGTGACCGATGTATGGCTGGTGAACTGTTGTCTAAGTGTACCTGTTACGGATAAGTATCTTTGCTTTACTTGCACCCTTAGCAACCAAGGCTGAAAAATTGTAGTGAATACACAAATATGAGATCCTATGTGAAAGGAATTTTCTATGAATCAATGAAAAATAAATCCCTATTAGTACACTGCTCTTTAGAATGCTGAATTCAAAACATTTATTTATTTATTTATTTATTTGTTTTTTTATATTGACATTCAATTCAAAATATCACATCGGTTTACATTGAAACAAATTGTCATCAAATACTATTGAGGACATAATACAGTAAAACAGTTGAAAAACATAACGTATGGAACTAAGAAACATAGTTAAAAAAAAAAAAAGAAACTGTATAGATTGAAAATAGATCTATATAAAGCAATAATCTATCATTGTCACACAAATTTCAATATATTGCAAAATAAAAGGAAAAAACCATAGATAAGGGGATGTAATCTATTGTATTTGTTGAGGGAAAGCTTTGATAAAAAGCCATGTTTTGAGATTTTTTCTAAAGGTAGGTGTAGAAGGGTCGGTCCTTAGTGGCGATGGTAGGGAACTCCATAGAGTAGGACCAATTATAGAAGGGGCCCGGTTTATAGTAGCTGTTTTGAGAATTTTTTTGCTGGTGGGAATAGTGAGTAACCCAGTGTCTGTTGAACGAAGCTTTCTAGTAGAAATACATTGATATAGTGGTTTCTGTAACCAAGATGAGTAATCATTGTATAACACTTTGTGAATAAGCATAATTATTTTATACTGCGATCTAAAAGTGATGGGAAGCCAATGTAATTGGTGCAAGATTGGAGTGATGTGTTCAAATTTTCTACAATTTGATAAGGATTTAGCGGCAGCATTTTGAAGCAGTTGAAGAGGTTTAATTGTGGAAGCAGGCAATCCTATTAAGATGGAGTTGCAATAGTCCAATTTTGCAAAAATTAAGGATTGCAGTACTGTTCTAAAGTCTGGGGGATGCAGTAAAGGTTTCAGTTTTCTCAGAATTTGAAGTTTATAAAAACCTTCTTTAATTAGATTTTTGATGTGAACTTTGAAAAGTTCTTTATCTAAGGTAATTCCAAGGTCCCTAACTGACGTGGATATTCTATAATTAGGGGATACTGATGGATCTATAGGTGGTGGTGATAACTTCTTGGAGAGAAGAAGAAACTCTGATTTGTTATGATTGAGTGATAGTGCCATTTGAGATAAGATATTGATAATATCAAATAGATATAGTTCCCATTGTGACAATGTACTGTTGATGTTATCTTTAATAGGTAACAAAATTTGAACATCATCCGCATAAAGGAAGTATGAGGCGTAATTTATTCAGATAGTGACATAATGGAAGCATGTAAATGTATGCATATATAGAAAAGGACCTTCGTAATGGGTGAATTTGCTTGCCAGATGGATGGCTAGAGCACATTGTGCTCTGAAATACCCTGTTATAATCATAGATCCATTGATCCTGAAAAATTGTAGAACATCCACACAGTTCGATGCAGGAGAGATGAGACAGTTTTCTACCTGGTTCTTCTGCAGCTGTTCTGCATGGTTGCCCTGTCTGATTTCCCTTACCTGGGCGTTGCTTATGGCTCCATCCCCTTCATGTTGTCATCTATATCAGACTTTAAACAGAGGTCTGCTGCTGGGGGTGGGTCATGTCTGAAGGGGTGACGCTAGGGAGTTGCCCCATTTTTGGCGCTTCTTTGGGACAAGCTGGTGGAGCAGGGATTGTTACTCAAGATGTAATAGGGTATGCGTTGTGTATTTTTGGTGTGTGTTGATTAGGTTTTGATTGCTTAGTACAGTGGCTCACAAACCTGGGATCTGTGTACACCCAGGCATCTTCAAGACAATCCCAGGGGTTCCTTCAGAAGGGATGCAAGAAAGTTTTTAGCTTCGGAGAAAATGAGCAGGCTCATGTTACCTGTGATTAGGTCAGCAGCTAACACAGGCAAGGAGGGCGTGAATGGGTCCTATTATGGCCCCAAAACCTTCACTGCACATTGTTGTATATCAGGAGGAGGGGGAACAGATTGGGGCCATTCGCACCTATTAGAAGCCTCAAACCGCACAACGGAGAGGGTCTCATTACAACTGGCAGAACCTCTGCTGCACAATGAAGAAAGCAGAAGAAAACTGGGTTCTCATATTGATGAGAAACATTTCCCACTACTGCCTTGTACTCTGTCACTAGTGTGACAGAGAGAGAGAGAACTGTACCAAAATATTGAGTAAAATGTCTCGAACAAAGGATGAAAAAGTCTGGGGTTGACAATGAGGGGAAAGACGGAATAAGGAATGAAGAAATGGAGGAAAAATAGGTGGAGAGGAATCGATGATTGACCTGGTTAAGTGGAGTAAGAATGGCTGGGCAGTCTATCCAGTGGCGTAGCTACGGGTGGGCCTGGGTGGGCAGTGGCCCACCCACTTTCCATTCAGGCCCACCCAAATTTCTTTGCAAGACACTGCAGCCAATAAAAGCAGGCAGCATCAGCAGGCATCCAAGGCAGAAAAAAAAATAAAATCAGCTGGTGTGTTGCGGCTCCCGGTGTCCCACAGCCCCAGTAATACTTCCCTTTACCTTCTTCCTGCCCCCGCGGGCCAATGGGAAACCGCCTATCTTCTTCCTGCCCCCGTGGGCCAATGGGAAACCTATCTTCTTCCTGCCCCCGTGGGCCAATGGGAAACCTCCTCCCTTCTTCCTGCCCCTGTGGGCCAATGGGAAACCTCCTCCCTTCTACCTGCCCCCGCGGGCCAATCGGAAGCCTTCTTCCTGCCAGTGGAAGGAGGAAGCCTCTGATTGGCTGGTGGGGCAGGAAGAAGGGGGTCATCAGGGTGGGAGGAGTGGCAGTGTTCAAGCCACGGGCTGGAAATGCAGGGCAGGGAGGGTGACGGGGGTGTGTGTGGGGTGTGACTGGGGTGTGTGTGGGGTGTGTGTGAGACAGAGACTGGGCAGGGAGGTGACTGGGGTGTGTGTGAGACAGAGACTGGGCAGGGAGGGTGACTGGGGTGTGTGTGGGGTGTGACTGGGGTGTGTGTGGGGTGTGTGTGAGACAGAGACTGGCCAGGGAGGTGACTGGGGTGTGTGTGAGACAGAGACTGGCCAGGGAGGTGACTGGGGTGTGTGTGTGAGAGACAGAGCTGATGCTCCTGGTATGTGCTTTCAAGGGAAAGGAGTAGGAGAGTTGCTGGAGATGGTAAGTAAAAGTGGCATTTTAAGTTTATTTTTCTTGATTGACTGCCATTTTAATTATTGAGTATTATGTGATGTGTCTGCTGTTTTGAAATATTTTATTGATATTTGGACAATGTTTAATAATTTTTATGAGTTTTGTTGGATGTTATTCTGTTCATCAGCTGTTTTGAAACATTTATTAATATAGTTTTACAGTTATTTCTGTGTGGGGCTCTATAGCAGCTTGGCTTGTTCTGTTTTCCTAATAGGAGGTGTATTAGTATTTAGGACCTGATTTAATATTTGTAGTGTTGCCTTTTCATAGATAGGTTGTTATATGTTCCATAATGCAGGTGTAACTTTGTGCGGCTTAGTTTGTGTGCATTATTGCAGATCCTGGGACTGTTAGGTGCTATATTTCTCTTTCTATTTCTCCAGGTTTGCACTGCATGCAGAGTGGCTTTTTTTGGTTTTCCATTCCAGTTTCTATCTCCATATTTATCATGTGTGGTCTTTCTGTACTTTGAAGGTCGGTTCTGTGTGTGTGCCCGAGGTGAGGTATTTTACTAGCATGTAGGCAATTGTATCAATCTTATTTGTGGATGCAGAGTGTATGTTTACATGATGATAGCTTAGTAAATGACAGGGCTGGATAGCCTTTTTCTCCTGTCTACCCAGTTATCCTCTTCACACTGCTAAGGATACATCCCAGCTGTCAGCCAAAGGGTGTGACCACCTTCAAGACATCTCTTTATCCAGAACAGTCTTTTTTTCTGTTCTTCCTTTGTAAAGAAATGGGGATGAATGTCAGGAGCCCCTGGACTCGATTCAGCAAATGTCAGCATCAGAGGAAGACTAAAACTAAATAGTTGAGCCATAGGAAAAGAAATCTTCAAAGATATTTATCTGTTTTATTGATACAGATTAATAAGGCATTTGCTCAATTATGGTAAATATTTTGGTACAAATTCAATGATGAAGGAACCCTCTTTCCTATTTTCTTAAACTTATCAAACGCAGTAATTCATGACCATCATAATAGGCATCATTGTGTGGTAAAGTATACCTTTGTCACTCTGCCTTATGCTTAATCATAGGTCAGTCCATATTTTTAAGTGTTTTTGTTGCTTAATTCACCCCAGTGATATACTCCAAAATTCTAGCAATAATCTTGTGTTACATCAATTCAAGGTTACTTTTGTTGAAAATTATGAACCAAACTTATCTGGATAATACAATGTTATTACTTCTTCTTAACCACCATTGACTTTGAGCTTGATGCCCTCAAATTGTCAGCAATATGAGAATTCACTATATTGCTGTTCTATGCCCGACATTGCACAATGTTTCGGACTAGCATCGAGTCCTTCTTCAAGGGCGTAATATATTCCACAGCATGGCGTATCTTGGCGTGGCATCAAGCTCAAAGTCGATGGTGGTTAAGAAGAAGTAATAACATCGTATTATCCAGATAAGTTTGGTTCATAATTTTCAACAAAAGTAACCTTGAATTGATGTAACATAAGATTATTGCTAGAAATTTGGAGTATATCACTGGGGTGAATTAAGCAACAAAAACACTTAAAAATATGGACTGACCTATGATTAAGCATAA
This sequence comes from Rhinatrema bivittatum, assembly GCF_901001135.1. Classification (NCBI taxonomy): domain Eukaryota; kingdom Metazoa; phylum Chordata; class Amphibia; order Gymnophiona; family Rhinatrematidae; genus Rhinatrema; species Rhinatrema bivittatum. Next base: position 794,802,154 of record NC_042616.1, on the reverse strand, counting down.
GGCAGAGTGACAAAGGTATACTTTACCACACAATGATGCCTATTATGATGGTCATGAATTACTGCGTTTGATAAGTTTAAGAAAATAGGAAAGAGGGTTCCTTCATCATTGAATTTGTAATTAGTTTGAACCTAGTTCCATCTTAAAAGTACATTGCCTTTCTGAGCTTTTTTCAAGTAGAAATATTTTGGTACAACATTCCAGAGGGTTTTAAAACATCTCACAGAATACTGTGATGCATGATGAGATATTTGTCTTTATAGTAGACTAGTATATGGTTCTTTGTAAGTTATGGGATACTGCCACTTGAGATCTCTTTAAGTATAATTGAAATGCTTTCATAAATATATATTAGCTTTAGCATTGGTAGGTGCTTGAAGTAATTGAGTTTAAAATATTAAAAGTATAACAGCTGTAGCAGATTATTTAGAAATCTATTGTCAGGTGTGTGTGTGTGAAAGTATTTATCAATAAGAATTTGAATTCCATGGCTCAGACTTTTAGTGCCCACCCATGTTAACCTTGGGCCCAGCCAAAAATTCATTTCTGGCTACGCCACTGAGTATCAGGGGGGAGAAGAGGAGGATCCCTTGAATTAGGCTGGACAGAGATAGAAGACTGGAAAGGTAACCTCCAGGGATGGAGGAGGGAGGATGAGAACAACCACGTTTGGGTATGACATAAAAAAAAGTTATGTAGGGGGACACACAGACTTGAAGCTTTTTCCTTTGAAAAATAGGCTATTGTTTTGCTTTTCTAAAATCTAATTTTTTGTGACTGTCATTTTCTATGTGTTGTAAGAATCATAAGAGAAAATAAAGTATTTAAAAAAAGGCTGAAAGAAGGTCATTTTTTTAAGGGGAGTAAGTTTCAAAACATTTTATGTGGATAAACACCTATTTACCCAAATAAAAGGTCCTTTGAAATTTTGCTATTCTGTCACTGAAGGTAAAAATAGCTATGCTGTGAACAGCATGCATACTTTTTTTACCTGTGGGGTATAAATGGAGCAGGGCTAGACTTGGGAAGAGAGTGCATGCAGATATTTAATTTTGAAGTCTTTGTGCATACTTTCATGCATGTACTTTGTTCTTGCTTTAAAGCAGATGGAAATTACTGGCTTTACCCCACCAGTTCGAGTTTTCAAAAAGGAAACTCCACAGGCAGTTTTCCTTTGAAAATTAGATTCCATGCCTGCAGGCACTAGGTCTTATTTTTTTGCTAGGCTATACCAAGTTGGCAATCTGGACTTTTTTGAACTTGTTTCCTTTTCCCCATTGCAGTTGGATTGGAAGGCGGGATGCCCTTAACCGTGAATTTTGAGAACAATTTTTAAATTGCTTTGGAAATTGCCCTGCTTTAGTATTCTGTTTAGATGAGTTTTATACATTGTGGATTCTGCTTTGAGAGAATGGCACTAAATGGAGTATGTCAGTGATCATTTTTGTGACAGATTCTGTTCAATATCTTCGTGAACAACGTTGCGGAGGAATCGGAAGGAAAAGTTTGCCTTTTTGCACATACTAAGATCTGCAACAGAGTAGACACGCCTGAAGGAGCAGAGAATGAAAAGTGATTTAAGATATCTTGGAGTGGTGCAGACTGGATGGACACTCTGATCTTTATCTGCTATCATTACCATGTTACTGTGCTATGTTCATGGCCCCACCCATTGCAGATGCATCCCTGCTGGCTCTCTGTCAAAGCCAGACAGCAAGGAATTCTGTGGGATGTAGTCCTACACAACAGCAATTTTGGTTTCTCACTTTTCTCAGACAAGGGTAAAAAGCTGCTTTTAAAGTGCAAGTACCTTTTTCTACGCAGGAACTACTACTAAAGCATCACAACAGGTTTCTGAAGTGTTTTTCCTATCTCCTGGTCAGAGGACACAGCAGCCCATTAGATCAGGTAGCAAAATTGGTGAAAACTTTCTTCCTGACAGCTAGAGACAAAGGGGGGGGGGGGGGCACCTTTCAACTCCTCCTGTCCAGTGTCAGACTTATAGAAACATAGAAATGACGGCAGAAGAAGACCAAATTGCCCATCTAGTCTGCCCAGCAAGCTTCACACACATTTTCTCTCATACTTATCTGTTTCTCTTAGCTCTTGGTTCTATTTCCCTTCCACCCCGACCTTTAATGTAGAGAGCAGTGATGGAGCTGCATCCAAGTGAAATATCTAGCTTGATTCGTTAGGGGTAGTAGCCGCCGCAATAAGCAAGCTGCACCCATGCTTATTTGTTTTACCCAGACTATGTTATTAGCCCTTATTGGTTGTTTTTCTTCTCCCCTGCCGTTGAAGCAGGGAGCTATGCTGGATATGCGTGACGTATAAGTCTTCTCCCATGCCGTTGAAGCAGAGAGCCATGCTGGATGTGCATCGAAAGTGAAGTATCAGGCACATTTGGTTTGGGGTAGTAACCGCCGTAACAAGCCAGCTACTCCCCGCTTTGTGAGTGCGAACCCTCTTTTCTTCTCCCCTGCCGTTGAAGCAGAGAGCTCTGCTGGATGTGTGAAGTATCAGTTTTTCTTCTCCCCTGCCGTTGAATCAGAGAACTTTGCTGTATATGCATTGAAAGTGAAGTATCAGGCTTATTTGATTTGGGGTAGTAACCGCTGTAACAAGCCAGCTACTCCCCTCTTTGTGAGTGTGAATCCTTTTTTCCACATTTCCTCTTGCTGTTGAAGCTTAGAGCGATGTTGGAGTCACCGTAAGCCTGTGTATGTTTATTTAATAAGGGTATTGACTCCAGGCAGTAGCCATCATTCTGGCGAGTCACCCACTCTTCATTGGCAGCCTCTTGACTTTATGGATCCACAGTGTTTATCCCACGCCCCTTTGAAGTCCTTCACAGTTCTGGTCTTCACCACATCCTCCGGAAGGGCATTCCAGGCATCCACCACCCTCTCCGTGAAGAAATACTTCCTGACATTGGTTCTGAATCTTCCTCCCTGGAGCTTCAAATCGTGACCCCTGGTTCTGCTGATTTTTTTCCTTCGGAAAAGGTTTGTCGTTGTCTTTTGATCATTAACACCTTTCAAGTATCTGAAAGTCTGTATCATATCACCTCTGCTCCTCCTTTCCTCCAGGGTGTACATATTTAGATTCTTCAATCTCTCCTCGTACGTCATCCGATGAAGATCCTCCACCTTCCTGGTCGCCCTTCTCTGTACCGCCTCCATCTTGTCTTTGTCTTTTTGAAGGTACGGTCTCCAGAACTGAACACAGTACTCCAGGTGAGGCCTCACCAAGGACCTGTACAAGGGAATAATCACTTCCCTTTTCTTACTCGATATTCCTCTCTCTATGCAGCCCAGCATTCTTCTGGCTTTAGCTATCGCCTTGTCGCATTGTTTCGCCGACTTCAGATCATTAGACACCATCACCCCAAGGTCCCTCTCCTGCTCTGTGCACATCAGCCTTTCCCCCCCCATCGAATACAGTTCATTCGGATTTCCACTCCCCATATGCATGACTTTGCACTTCTTGGCATTGAATCTCAGCTGCCATATCTTTGACCACTCTTCCAGTTTCCTTAGATCCCGTCTCATTCTCTCCACTCCTTCCGGCATGTCCACTCTGTTGCAGATCTTATTACTGTAAGGGAGAGTCCCTCTCACCATCGCACCACGGGAGCTCCTTTTTAGAAGTCCCAGGTGTGGCATCCAGTCCTCCATTATCCCTCACTGTGGAGCCCTAGCCAGTCTGATCCCTCTCAATGTGATCTGATAAGCCATCTTTTTAGACATCCTTTCTTCACTTTTAAGTACTTCTGGTTCCAAAGATGCCTTTTCTACCAATATCGGTGATATTGTGCGCCACATGCACTTCTGCAACAGCAATTTCCTTCTTGCAGACATCAGTGAGAGAGACCAGCCAAAGAAGCTGTAACAAGCCCAGCCTAATTCTGAGCCTAGTTTTTGATGGGACACGATCCTCAAGCCTTGACCCCTCCAGTAGAGGGAAGGTTCATTTTTTCCTGGAGGAATGCCTGAAGATCATCAAATTGTGGAGTCTGGTTACTGTTTGAGCTTCTCCCACCCCCCCCCCCCCAAGTGCAGCACCATTTTTCAGCCTTCAATCTGGATCTGTCTCGCTCAAACCAGCTCCATCTTGAGGTGGAGTCACTTCTCAGCCAGTGGGTAAGGAACCTCTCCCCTCCATTCACCATGGCTGGGGGTTCTACTCCTATTATTTCCTTATCCCCAAGAAATCAGGGGGATTGAGACCTATCCAGGATTTATGAAGTCTGAAGAAGAGCCTTTTATGGAGAAGTTCAAAATAAACTCCCTCCACACCATCCTACCCTTCATTCAAGCAGGAGCCTGGATATGTGCCTTGGATCTGAAAGATGCCTATGCTCATATTTCCATACATTGCTCCCATTGGTAATAACTTCATTTCGTAGTGGATTCCAGTCACATCAATACAAGGCCCTCCCTTTTGGTCTCAGCAGCCCCAAGGGTCTTTACCAAATACCTAGTGGTACTGGCAGTGCATCTTTGTTGATTGGGGATTTGTCTTTCCTTGCAGACAACTGGCTAGTGATGGGGCCTTTTCAAACAGGGGTGGTGTTCCAGCTTCTTCAGGCATTAAGGTTGATTGAAAACATCATCCAATCAAACCTTGTTCCTACCCAAAGAACAAGTTCATATGGGCATGAATATGATTCTGTGGAAAAGTGTTTCTTCCGTTGGAGTAAGCAAGCTGCCTTTGAACCTTTATCTGGAACTTTATACAGAAGGTCCAATCCCTGGCCAAGGAGAGATGCTGGTTGTCCTAGGCCAGGGTAGTAACCGCTGGGAACCCTGAACACAGAAGCAGTGTTCAGGGTTCCCATGACCCACTTCAACATGCATATTCTCCAGTGGGGCTTCTGTGCTCAGTAGGATCAATTGCTTCAGCCCTGGTCATTCTCAGTAGTGGCTAGACCCAGCTGTCCTAGAGATGGGAACTTCCCTTTGGCCTCTGCCTATTCAGGTGATGCTAGCAATGGATGGGTCCTTTCTGCACCCAAGGAATCTGATTGTCAACAGTACACCTGTGTTATCTTTGAATCTATGTGTAATCAGATATACATTGAGAGCTTTTTCACATCTTCGAATTCTGAGCCAAATTGATGATAAAGTAGGAATATTCTAATTCACTAAAAAAACAAACAAACAAAACGCACAGAGCCATGGACCCTCTAAGAATTCCAGAGAATTTGGAAGTAGGTTTGTTGCCACAAAGCCTTCCTGCAAGCGATCTACTTTCCTAGGGTCTCCAACACATTGACAGATCATCTTAGCAGAGTGTTATCCTCATGAGTGATCTCTGGATCAAACAGTGGCAGACAGATTGTTCTCCACTGGGGTTGCCTAGCAATCAATGTTTTCCCCCCATCGGTGAACAATAGGGAAAATAGATTCAGCTTTTTTTCTTCAAAGCAAGTTCAGAAATGCTTTGGATGCTTTTCTGCTCAGACGGTATTCAGGTCTACTCTATGCTTTTCTACCGTTTCTGTTGGTTGCCAGAATAGTGCAGAAAGTGCTCAAGGATCAGGAGCACTTGATCCTCATTGCTCCAGCATGGCCCAGACAAGTATGTTTTTCTTACCTTGTTCAGCAGCCAGCCAGCCGATCCCTCTGGAATCTGATCTTTCTTGAACTCAGGAGGAGGATCATCTGTCATCCGAATCTTTCCCCTCTCAAATTGAAGATATGGATGTTGAGTGCTTGTTAATCTTATTACAGTAATTATCTAAGGAAGTTAAGGACATTGTAATCTACATCAGAAAGCCTTCAACAAGAAGCGCTTATAGTTTTAAATGGAGGAGATTTTCATCTCAGTGTCTAACAAGTTTCTTGGAGCTGTTTGTTTATGAGCCAGATGAGTTACTTCAGTACTTATTCTTCCTCTCCATCTCAGGTCTCAGTATGTGAGGGCTTCCCAAACCTGTCCTGGGGACCCCACAGCCAGTCGAGTTTTCCCAGTGAATATCCATGAGGCAAACTTTGGATATCATGGAGATTCCATTTATGCAAATCTTTCATGCATATTCATGTGGATATCCTGAAAACCCGACTGGCTGGGTCCCCAGGACAGGTTTAGGAAGCCCTGCAGTATATCAGTAAAGTGCATTTCAGTGTGGTTGCAGCTTACCTTGATCAAGTGGATAGCAAACTGATCTCCAGACATCCTTTAGGGTTGAAGTTCATTAAAGGCTTATGATATAGGAGGCCTTTGGTCACCAAACCACCAGTGCCATGAGATCTCGACATGGTAGTGGTGCAATTCATGAAGTGGCCTTGTGCATTTAGTCAGCTTCCTTAATGCTCTTCACCTGGAAAGCAGTGTTCCCTAGTTGCTATCATGTCGCATTGAAGAGTCAGTGAGATAGTCATTGGTTGATTAAACACTGCAGTTTGGTCATCCGTTTACATTTTCACATCCCACTGGATAATATTTCAAGAACTGATGATAACTTTGGGCAAGCAGTTTTGCACAGCCTGTTCACTCTGTAATCTGTCAACTGGATCAGGGATAATCCAGGTTGCTTTTTTTAGTAAGTGCTTCGCTGCAACCTTCAGCTTGGGGCTCCCTACATATCATGCATAATTCAGCCCTGCTTGTTGATGGGGAAAAAAACAAGTTTGCTTACCATGAACTGGGTTCATTGTAAACAGCAGGATGAATTAGCTATGTTTAATACCCGCCCATTTGAGATCCCTGGTGAGTTGACTATAGAGCTAAAACTAAGCTCTAAAATCAACCGAGGGACTTGAGAGGCAGCACCAACTCCTGTGCATGCTCAGCAGAACAAAATTTAGTGCAGCTCCAGCAGCTATGTTGGACCCTGTGGAGGAGGGAAAAAACATTTTACATTCCCCTTGGCCTCCCCCCATACCTTCTGCTGTGTGAGAAACCTGCTCTCCATCACACAACAGAGGGCTTTGTCAGCACAAGCCTGTTGTATCGCTCTCCATGTGATGTCAATCTAATACTGTGATATCTTTTATGATACAGGGAAGAATAATCCCTGCTACATACAAATATTTCCAAACTAATCATTTTTATACTGTAACCTTATTTTTGAAAACCCAAAAACTTTTTAAAAACAAGCATGAATCTAGAGTAAATTGTCTTCACTTGGTAGATGAATAGGCCCAGGCTTGCCTTGTGGATCTCTGGGAAAAAAAGGTTTAATATAAGCTAGTTATCTTTAACTTTGTATATGACAACTAGGCTTGAAGCAGTTTGTCAATCATTTTGTAGGTTATTGGAAATGAAAAACTGTACAGACGTGTCGAATGTGTGCCGCATTCTCAAGATATTTAAGAAAATGTGATATTTAAGAAAACATCTTGAATATAAATTTATCACTTCATGGAAAAACAATTCATATTTATAGTATTAGTAAATCTTTTTTCCTTTTTTTTGTCATCAATGATAAATTTGTTTAGAAAATTATGTTCACATGAAATGATCAAGTTACATGCAGTAAAAATTGTTATATTTTGTTTTGTTGCAGAATATGACAGACACCTAGCATCTAGAAAAAATATGGCTGCTGCTTATCTTGACCCAAACTTAAATCATACACCAGTTTCAAATGCAAAGGCACGCCTTAGTGCTGGCATGGAACGCTCCCCAGGTGCCATGGAACGAGTATTGAAGGTTTTTCATTTTTTTGAAACTAACAGTGAGCCAGCAACTTGGGCCAGTATTATTCGACATGGAGATGCTACTGATGTCCGGGTGAGTTGGCTTACAACATATTATCTAACTATCATGGTAGTTGCCATAAAACATAAACAAAAAACTAGTTGGAACACAACAGTTTTGTTGATAGTATATGAACCTGTCATTTGAGATCATTTTTTCTTGTTGAAGTTTTCTGCATATGCATTTGACATAACTGATTTAGGATTTGTGTGCTATCTTATCAATTATTAAAACAGAGAATACTTTACAATATTTTCTGCCATAAGCAGATTTGTGTTTTAGATTGAATTTGTCTTTCCAAATCTATGTTCAAGGCAAGTTACAATCCAGGTACATTAGGTAGGTCCTTGCTTCAGAGAGCTTGGTAAATTGAGAACAGCATTGAGAGGAGGCTTGAAGTTATATAGATTAGGCCATTTAAGTATCACGTTATTTTATTATGTGTATTTGTTTATGGGTATGTGTACATTGATTGTATTGTATTTTAGTTGTAATCCGCTCTGGCCAGATCTGATATTTAATGAGTGCTATATAAGAAATGAGAAAAAAAATACCGTATTTTTCGCTCCATAAGACGCACCTGACCATAAGACGCACCTAGGATTCAGAGGGGGAAAATAAAAAAAAAAAAAATTTGTGCTAAACCGGCTCTGGTTTAGGCGTCTTATGGAGCAAATTAGGGGAGTGCATAGCTTTTTTTTTTCCTCCCCATTTTGTTTTCGGGTCTGGGGAGGGCCATTTCGGTCCACTCCCCAGATCAGAAAACTTTTCTTTCTCTGGGAACCCCATCCCAACCCTTTAAATTAACAACCCCCACCCTCCTGACCCCCCCAAGACCTGCCGACTTAATTTACCACAACCCCCCACCCTCCTGACCCCCCCAAGACCTACCGACTTAATTTACCGCAACCCCCCACCCTTCTGACCCCCCAAGACCTGCCGACTTAATTTACTGCAACCCCCCACCCTCCTGACCCCCCCAAGACCTGCCGACTTAATTTACCGCAACCCTCCTGACCCCCCCCACAAGACCTGCCGACTTAATTTACCGCAACCCCCCACCCTCCTGACCCCCCCCAAGACCTGCCAAACGTCCCTGGTGGTCCAGCGGGGGTCCAGGAGCGGTCCGGGAAAGATCTCCTGGGCGTGGGCCGTCGGCTGCCAATAATCAAAATGGCGCCGACGGCCCTTTGCCCTCACTATGTCACTGAGACCAACCAATAGCAGCGGTCGGTCCCAGTGACATAGTGAGGGCAAAGGGCCGTCGGCGCCATTTTGATTACTGGCAGCCGACGGCCCCACACCCAGGAGATCGTTCCCGGACCCCCGCTGGACCACCAGGGACGTTTGGCAGGTCTGGGGGGGGGGGGGGGGGTGTTGCGGTAAATTAAGTCGGCAGGTCTTGGGGAGGTCAGGAGGGTGGGCGGTTGCGGTAAATTAAGTCGGCAGGTCTTGGGGGGGTCAGGGGGGTGGGGGGTTGTTAGATTTTTGTGGTTTTTTTTTTATATTCGCTCCATAAGATGCACATACATTTTCCCCCCACTTTTGGGGGAAAAAAAGTGCGTCTTATGGAGCGAAAAATACGGTAAATACCTGAGACAATGGGACAGTTAATGACTTGCCGAAATCAGATTTAAATCACTTTATTAGCATAACAGTACATGTGTTGCCAAAGTAATATACATAATGATTAAAATAAAATAGGAAAAGAAGGGAAAAAAATTACAAAATGTAACAAGGTACAAGCAACAAAGTACACAAGGTGAATTGGTAGGAGAAGCAGTATTTGAACTCTGACTTCCTGCTGCTCTAACCAATAGGCCACTTCTTTGTTGCCTCCTCTCTTCAAAATTGCTTTCGAATACTTGCTATAGTTATTAGACATAAGAGGTAAAAGTATGGAGGAATAGAAAATGGTGCCATTCAGAACTAGAAAAAGCACAGAGAAGTACAACTACTGCTAATTTTTTTTTTTTTTTTGTAACTTATTTTTATTGAGTTTTGAACATAGAAATCCAAAATGTAAAATGTACAAGCAACCCACAATAACAGGTCTGTTACAATAACGACAGACAACGCAATGACACTTGTAGCAATGACATAGGATTCTGTAAACCACATGTAGTCAAGAAGCGCCAGCATATCAATAAAGCAAAAGGTTCTAGGTGTGCGGGTTCCAATCTCAAATACTAAATCAACCGATATCATAAAAGAACAAGGCAGACATAATGGGGAAGAATCAGTAGCACACACTTTGGCATTCAAGATAAACAGTTATAAACAGATTAACAGTTCCAACTAATCCCCAATCCCCCCTCCCCGTCCCCTTCCCATCCCCCCCCCCACCCCTGGAACTTGTGTGAGGGATAAGCCATAGTACTGGACTAACACAGCAAATACCTGGATGAGGTACGAAAATGCCCATGGGTGTGAGTCTAGCTATGAGTGCGAATTACTCCACTGAATGATTCCAAGTGCCCACAAAGACCGTTCCCCATCCAGTACCTAATCAGGGTATTATGTTAGGCTTAAGATATAGCTCCAACGGCTTCCAAATATTACCCATAATTTTCTGTCTGTGTTCAGTAGCTGTTTGGGCACAGGTATACTCCAGAGTGAATAGCTTGATCAACAACCTGAACCATAAGTCATGTTGAGGAGGATCTGCGGAAATCCAACAAGCTAAAATGGCCTTTTTCCCAGTCAGGCTTACTCTACGTAAAAATTGCAGCTCATACTTTCCTAGTCCCACAGTGGAAGTCTGCATCAGCCCAAAGAGCCAGAGAATAGGGTCTGCAGGGAGCTCCATGGAGAGCAAAGAACTGCAGGTACCAATAAGTTCCGTCCAAAACAAAGAAATAGCATTACACGACCAAAATTGATGGGTAAAGGTGCCCGTCCCTACATTACACTTGGGGCACTTGGCAGAGGACGTAATGTGGGCCAAGAAAGCCCTGTCAGACGCCATATAATACCGTCTCAAAAATTTAAATTGGATCTCCCGATACAGCACATTCGCTGACCATTCCGGGATCTTCTCAAAGCATGATAAAAACTCCTGACTGGTAAGAGTGAATTCAGGCCACTGCACCCATTGTTGCCAGATTTTGGTGACTACATCACTCTGAAGATGTAACAGTAGGGCCTGATTGAAAGTCGCAATCGTGAACTTTTGCGGTTTGTGAATAGAGACTACTTTGTGAACCACCCAGAAATGAGGCGTAATCAGCGAGGTCATTTTATGCGTATTACAAAAATCACGCAATTGCCTATAGGCAAAATGGTCTGAAGGCGCCAGGTCGAATAATTGTTGCAAGTCCGAGAAGGGATGAAACTGATCCCCCTCAGAAGAAAAACACTGATACAACCAGGTTAATCCCTTCTCCCTCCATCTGTGAAAGACGGAAGTAGACATCGCTGGAGGAAAAAGTGGGTTACCACAGATCGTTAGGAAAGGTGTAAGTGACGGGGAAAATTTCGCCTGAACGCATAGATACGCCCAGGCCTTCCGACTTGCCCAAATCAGCGGTTGCGTTAGTAACCCCGCAGGCATTTGGGCTCTAGAGAGTTGGAGTAGGGGGTTTAAGGACTGCTGTTGCCACCAAGAACAAAGGAGTGCAAGGGGAGTGTATTGTGACGTATTACCCAGAATATCTTTCACATATCTGAGAAGGCACGCTAGATTATATCTACGTAAATTGGGACATCCCATACCTCCTTTTTTGGGGGGCTGAAATAGAATCGTTAAGGATAAACGAGCTTTACGTCCATTCCAAATGAATTTCCGAAATAGAGCATTTACCCCCCTACAATCCCTCCCGTCAGCCAGATCGGGGTCATTTGTAGGACGTAAAGCCATCTGGGGAGAATCATCATTTTGAGTAATTGTATTCTTCCAGAGATGGACAAGGGTAAACCTTGCCATTTCCTCAATAAAAACGATGTAGCCTCTAAAAGTGGTTCCACATTCAATCTATGGAAATCCCGCACATCGGACGGTATCTGAATACCAAGATATTTCATATGTGTAGTTACCCATTTAAGAGGAAAAGGGCCTCGCCACATAGGCTTCACTCTACCCCCAACATCCAGAGCTTCCGATTTATCCTTGTTAATACGGAGGCCAGCAAATTCCCCATACTGCTCCAGGATACCCAACAAAGGAGTTATGGACCGCTGTGGTTCCGTAAGGTATATTAATATATCGTCCGCAAAAGCAGCGATAGAGAATGTTTGATGGACTGTGCCATAACCCGGTATGGAGGGAGAACCCGCTATTTTCCTAAGTAAGGGATCAATAGCCAAAATGTACAAAAGGGGTGATAGGGGGCAGCCCTGTCGCACCCCTCGTTGTATAAGTACCTCTCCTGACTTACCACCGTTAGCCGTTATGTGCGATTTGGGCTGAGCATACAACATATGAAGATAGGTCAGAAAGTGTCCCTCGAATCCGTATCTCCGTAGTACAGAGAATAAATATGGCCAAGACACTCGATCGAATGCTTTTTCCGAGTCTAGACCAATCACTAAGGCTGGGGAACACTGCGAGAGGGAGGAGCTCATAGCTGAAAGCAATTTAAGAATGTGCTTACAGGCTGGTCTGTTTTTAACAAATCCCACCTGATATTCTGAGATTAATTGCGGGAGTATCACGTTAAGTCTGTTGGCTAAGAGCTTGGCAAGTAACTTTAAATCACAGTTCAGCAGTGAGATAGGGCGGTAAGACGCCGGAAGTAGCGGATCTTTACCGGATTTGGGGAGAACCGTTATATATGCCGTATTGAAAAATGAGGGGAATGCCCCCTTATGGACTGCATCATTAAAAAAATCAGTCAAATGGTTGGCAACATGATGTTGTAGGAGCTTGTAAAAATCAAAAGAAAAGCCGTCAGGACCTGGCGCCTTCCCCAGTTTACTAGTTGAGATGGCAGCTAAAACCTCCAGGGGTATTATAGGTCGGTTAAGGAACGATATCTGAGATTTAGTTAGATTCGGTAACTTAAGATTCACAAAGAATGCTTCTTCTTCTTCTCTGCCTCCTTCTACGTCATCTGTGTATAATTGTTCATAGAACTTACGAAAAACCTCACAGATTTCAGCTCGGGAGGAGACCCTAGTGCCCCCCTCAGTACGCATGGCAGGAATAAAGGTCTTCCCTCTATGAGCTCTAACCAAATTGGTAAGATGTTTCCCCGCTTTGTTACCAAACTTAAAAAAGTTCCTTTCCGCTACTTGAAAGGCCCTTTGTGCCCTCTGATGTAGAACACAGTTCAGATCCCTCAAGACAGCGAAATACGCCCTCTGAGAAGTAGGAGACGGGTGGGAGGCAAACTCCTGTTTTAGCTTACCCAATTTACCTTCCAATTCCAGAATAGTTTTGTTAAGATTTTTCGTTCTAGCCGCTACAAAGGAAATAATTTCACCCCGTATAACGGCTTTAGCTGTTTCCCAAAACAGTTGCGGATTCGAGGTATGTTGGCTATTGTGATTGACAAACTCTTCCCATTTGTTTTGCAAAAAAGTTTTGAAGTGCAAGTCAGAGCGAAGAAACCCAGGAAATCTCCACAGCCTTTCTCCACTGTCCCGAGCGTGAAAATGTATATCCACCCAAATTATTGCGTGGTCAGACACCCCCTGTAAGCCAATCACAGCATCAGAAACAAAATGTAGCCCTTCTTTCGGTATCAGGATATAATCTATACGTGATAGGGAGGCATGCACCCTAGAAATGTGGGTAAAATCTTTTTCTGTGGGATGTAACGTCCGCCATATGTCCAGTAAAGAGAACTCAGAACATAAGAATGGGACCCCCTTACCCTCCCTGTTAGGGAGCAAGGCACTCGAAGGCGTCTTGTCTATGCAAGGATCCGCTGGTAGGTTGAAATCCCCCGTCACAATTAAATAACCCTTGGCGTGTTCTACCAGCTGTTCCAATACAAAAATGAAAAAGGGGTGAGAGTAGGCATTAGGAGCGTAGAGAGTGCAGATAGTCACTTCTTGACCATTAAGATGGCCTGACACCAAGAGAAATCTACCTTCCTCATCTCGCACCGTGTTAGAGACAGTAAAAGAAGCAGCTTTATTTACTAAAATAGCTACTCCCCCTTTCTTCCCTTTAGCCTGAGTGTAATAGCAATCACCCACCCAATCCCTTTTGAGTTTACTGCTTTCTAGTGCAGAGAGATGGGTTTCCTGCAAACAAGCGACCGTCGGTTTATGGGATTTAAGTTGTTTGAGGATTTTATAGCGTTTAACCGGTGATCCCAGTCCATTGACATTCCAAGATATTATTCGGGTGTTATCAGCCATGAGAAAAATAAGGACCCATTGTAAGATAAGGTAAGAATCGTACCACAGTGATTAATGCTATGACTCTACCCTCCACCGAATAAAAAGACAATGTGAATTCCCCACGTACCCTCTTCCAGTTGAAAGACACCAACCCAAATCCAAATCCCCCGTACGCACTCACTCTGTGTCTAACGCCCCATCGGGAACACTCACACTCCTTAGCAACCCACACGCATCCCAAATATTCCACACACACAAGTTCTCTTACTGCTAATTTTAAAGGTGCTACTAAATATACACAGCACTGTACTTAAACACTTAAGAGATGTCCTTTGCTCAATGGAGTTTAGTCATTCAAGACATGCATTCATGACAGACAGACCATGGAAAGTGTTTTTGTTGTAGAGAAATAGTTTGGATTTAAAAGCAGCTTCAAAAAGGTCAGTTTTTAGAACTCATGCCTTAGTGCAGATGTGAGTAGAATTTGTCTACAAGTACATGAAGGATATCCCATCATGTGTGCCTTTTCCTTCGCATGACCCAGTTCTGGAGAAATTTATATCTCAGATTGTGTCCCAGTCTTCTGTATATCATTACCAAAACCCTCCACTTAGTAACATAGTAAGTGTCAGCAGAAAAAGACTCTAGGTCCATATAGTCTGCTGAGCAAACTTATGTTTGTTTGTTTCTTTTTTTTTTTTTTTTTTTAAATCTGTTTTTAAAGTAATTATTCTGTGCAGATTACCTCATCAACCCGGGATAGCCTTTTCTTCGACTCCATCATTTAGCCACTAGGAATCGTCTGTGTTTATCCCATGCCCTTTTGAATTTCTTTCTCTTTGTCCTCACTACTACTTCTGGGAGGGCCTTCTATTCATCTACCACCCTTTCCATGAAGAGCTTTATATTAGGGCTCCCTTGTTCTACAGTTTTCTTTCCACCGAAAAAGTTTTCTTTCCACCGAAAAAGGTTTGGTATCTCTGCATTATTATCTTTCACGTATTTAAAAACCTGTATCATATCATCTCTCTTCTCTCATCCAATGTATACATATTGTCATGAAGTGAGTGTCCTTGGGCTGTGGCTTAATGGGTGCAGCACTGCAGGTGGACCAGCTGGGCTCACGCCAGTATGTGGACATGCTCGACCTGGGACTAGATCTAGACTCCCTGTACCAACCATTTCCCCCACAGTTTGAGCCCTTTGTTTCTGAGGCTGGCAGGACTTGGGTGAGTCCAGCAAGGAGTGTTTGGAGCATAGCAGGGATCAGGGCAGGTGGCAAACCGGTAGAGTGAATGTCCAGGCAGAGGTCGAGGCAGGCAGCAGTCAGACGAAGTCAGAATATGGGCAGAGGTGAAGGCAAATAGCAATCAGGCAGACGTCAAAACATGTGGCAATTAGGCGAAATCAGAATCCGGGCCGAATTCAAGGCGGGTGGAAATCAGTTGAGGTTAGAATCCAGGCAGGGGTCAGGTAACGCGAGGACAGTCCAAGAGACAAGGGCAGGTAGGTCAAGGAAGGAAGGAGGAGCTGAAGGACTGGGAGAAGGCAAGACCAGGACTGGAACAGAAAAGGCACAGTCAGGCAAAGCACAGACAGGAAGAGGAGGACTGGAACAGAGGGTAAAAGCAGGTTATAAAACCACCAGCATTACAGGCAGAAAGCATGGCAGGGGGGGACCTGTTGCTGAGGCACTGGATGATAGTGAGAGTGCAGCTTATATGGCCCAATGTCAGCAGGAGCTGCTGAGTGGATTCTCGCCCCGGCACCTTCAAGTTCTGGGAATGCACACACCTAGTGAGCACTGATGTCTGTGTCCTGCAGCCAGGCAGCGTGTGGAGGCTGAAGGTGTCTGCCGTTGTGGTCCAAGTGCTATGGTTGGCAAAATGTTTATTTATTTATTTATTTATATTCTTTTTTATACCGAAATATAGCATAGTGCCTTCATTCCGGTTTACAGTGTAACAACACATTCATACAATGAACAGTTATAAAATTATAAATATAACATCAAACAAAGATAGAATATATATATATATAACATCTCAGTAAAAACAGTTTATAACACGTTAGAATGAAGGTGGTTGTGAAAGGTATATATAGATCATATCATTCTGCGTATGATTGTCTAAACAACCATGTTTTTAGTTCTTTTTTTGAAGTTTTTGGGATCTTTGATGGAGCTTAGGTATCCTGGGATAGAGTTCCATTCTTTTGGTCCAGCTATAGAGAAGGCTCTATGTCTCGAAGAGGATAGTTTTGCAGAGGAGAGAGGAGGAATGAATAGTAATTTGTCAGAAGATCTTGAAGGGCGGGGTGATTTGTGAATTGTAATCATGTTGTCCAGGGATGAGTTGTTGTCTTTGTAAATTTCGTTATGTGGGATGGTTAATGATTTGTATCTTATTCTCTGTGAAATAGGTAACCAGTGAAGGTTTTTTAGGGTTGGAGTGATGTGATCAAACTTCTTTTTTCCGGTTAGTACACGTGCAGCAGCATTTTGAAGTAATTGTAGTGGTTTTAGGGAGGATTTTGGAAGTCCTAAGAAAATTGCGTTGCAATAATCCAGACTTGAGAAAATGAGGGTCTGAAGAATTGTCCTGAAGTCATTTGGGTATAGTAGTGGTTTGAGATGTTTTAGTATCTGGAGTTTATGAATGTTATACACATTTAGGTCTTTCCGTCTCATCATATGGAACCTGTGCCATCTCCACTAACAAAGGTCATTCTCCCTTATCTGTCTAGACATTGATTTAGAAGAGGATTCAGACTCGTCTTTTGGGGGAGGTGGTCTTATTCTATGAATCATTCTTAGGGTTGCCTCCAGAACCCTACTCAGAAGTACTACCCCTCTGATCTTTCACACCCAGCTTTCATATGAAAATGTTAGTTTCTTTTCCTGTAGAAGAAAATTCAGAATCAACAGGACATTTTACAGGAGTTTTAAAATTTTTTTAAAAGCCCCAAAACTGCCATCTGCAGTTCCCATTTACAAGGGGGAAACACCTTTATCTGCTTTTACCAGCAGCAAGAAAAATTGTCTTAAAATACAAAGTAAACAACTGTCCAGGCCATGATAAAAGTTGAGCTTCCCTACTACTCAGTTTTAATGCAACAGAGTCAAAGCTATTTTCTAATACTCCTCCTGAAATAAAATCCAAGACTTTTGGACATCACTGGAAAAAAAGTTTGTCAGCAATGTTTTAGAGCAGAATTTCAGTTCATCTGTTTCAGATGGTGCAATATCTGTAGAATTATTTTCATAATGAGAATCTTTGTAATCACTTCCTACTGGACTTTAGTCTTTCATTGTTTCGTACCTTAATGAATCTGATGAATGTATGAAACATCTGATAAGACATACAAAGATGTCATACTGGGTCAGACCAAGGGTCCATCAAGCCAAGCATATTGTTTCCAATGTATAAGGTGGCCAATCCAGGTTCAAAGTACCTGGCAAGTACCCAAAAATTAAGTAGATCCCATGCTACTAATGCCAGTAATGGTAGTGGCTATTCTCACAGGACAAGCAGGATGGTAGTCCTCACATATGGGTGACATCAGGATGGAGCCCAATCATGGAAAACTTCTGTCTTTCCAGAACTTTGACTGGCCCCTACTGGGCATGCCCAGCATGGCACTAACCCTGCAGCCAGCAAGGGTCCCCCTTCAGTCTTCATTTTTCCGCGAAGCAGTAGCCTCGTGGTAAAGGAGCTCTGAAGAGATTCCTGACAGGAATTTTCCTCACGGAATTATTAAACGTTAAAACTGCCCCACAGGGGTCCCTCCTCAAACTTTTTCTGACTGCGGTACTTCGGTAAGTTTTTACCAGTTTTTCCATCGATTACAGTCTAGTTTGGCCCTCGCGGCTTACTGGCCGTCGACCGTACTGCGGCTCGATTTTTTTTCAATGGCCATGGCATCGGGGTTCCGTCGGTGCCCGGACTGTACTTGCACCATGTCTATCACAGACCCCCATAAAGTCTATGTAGTGTGTCTAGGCCATGAGCATGATTCCTGAATTGCACCAAATGTGCCCTAATGACACCAAAATGTCGCAAGGCCAGAATGGAGAAGATGGAACTCCTCTTTCGTGCTCAAACCCCGACTTCGTCCATTGCATCGACGTCGTTGGAACCGGCATCGTCCACAGACTGGTGACCGACCGCCATTGACGACTTCACGGCCATCGACACCCTCTACTCCCCCTCAGGATCGATGGGATCGCAGGGAGAAACATCGCCATCGACACCGTAAGACTCGGACCATCGAGGGAGCGAAATCATCGACCTCGCCATAGTCCGAGCCACTGTCGAAGAAGCACCCCATCCAGGAAAGGCACAGTCCATTCCTGCGACCGGGTCACTGAGGCAACCCACACCCGATCGGGGTTCGGGAGCCGTGACTCCGCCTGTAACGGTGGTTCCTCCGGCTATGCCTCTGCCTCCTCCTTCTGTTCTGGAGCCGGCGCTGCTTGCTCCAGGTCTCTGAGAAGAACTGGACTGGCTGGTTCAGGAGGCCATTGACAAGGCAATGCAATGTCTTCAGGTTCCTCCGACACCGGCACCGATTGTGGAACCCACCATCGACCCGATTCCGGCAGCGCTGGCACCGCTGCTATCCAGGATGGAGGTGCTGATGGCCGCCTTTCCACCAATGGATCCCGGGTCTCCGCTGGCTCCGATGCCCTCCCCGGTGACAGCATCATCGGGAGGAGAAACACCGTTCCGCATTCCTTCATTGGGAGTTTTGCCTCAGCCATTGGTGCCAATACGTCTGTCGGCGCCACCGAGTCATCCATCGATGTCCTCGATGCCTGCACCGGTGCCTTCGATGTCTTCATCGGTGCCTCCGGTAATTCCTCTGATTCTTTCGGAGCCTAGACCGGGACCCTCAGGTATCCAACCTCCTCTGCTTCCTCGAGGGAAGTCTGCTGATCCTTATGATACTTGGGGTGATGATACCTCATCAGACACCGATGACTTACCTTCACCACCTTCACCCACTGAGAGTAGAAAGCGTTCTCCTCCAGAGGACCTCTCATTTATAAATTTTGTGAAGGAAATGTCTGAATTGGTTCCTTTTCAACTACAGACGGAACAAGATGATAGGCACCAGATGATGGAGTTACTCCAATTCCTGGATGCCCCCAAGGTGATCACGTCTATTCCCATCCATCAGGTCCTTCTTGATCTCCTCAAAAAGAACTGGGAAAATCCTGTATCAATTGTTCCAGTACACAGAAAGACTGACACCACTTATTTAGTTCTGTCAGCCCCAGGCTTTCAAAAATCACAGCTTGATCACCACTCGTTTGTGGTAGAGTCTGCACAAAAGAGGGCAAAACCTCACTCGTCTACCCCTCCTGGTAAGGAACAGAAATTCCTGGACAACATTGGTCGACGAGTATTCCAAGGGGCCATGCTCATCTCCCAAATTGCTGCCTATCAACTTTATATGACCCAATATAACAGGGTCATCTTTAAGCAGATACAGGACTTCTCAGATTCTCTGCCTCAGCAATTCCAAGACCAACTACAAACCATTGTAAGCAAAGGTTTTGAGGCAGGCAAGCATGAGATCAGAACATGACATTTTTGACACCTCTACCAGAGTGTCTGCAGCGGCTATTTCAGCGAGACGGTGGGCCTGGCTCAAGTCTTCTGACCTTCGCCCAGAAGTGCAAGACCGGATGTCCAACCTACCATGTGTAGGAGATAATCTGTTCTGTGAACAGATCCAACGCACGGTGGCTGAATTAAGACCATCATGAGACCCTAAAACAGCTCTCTTCGATGCCTTCCGACTTCTCCTCAAAGCAGCCCTTTAGAAAAGGACTCTAAGAAGTCGTTCTACCGTCCAAGGAAGTCCTACCTGCTACCAGCCAGATCCCGTGCTACGAGACCTTATCAAAAACATCAGTCTCGCCAAACCCGAAAACAAAAACCACAAGCAGCTCCCCAGCCAGGGCCTGCTTCAGGTTTTTGACTTCCACTTAGAGAGCAGCAGCCAGATTCCTCTATCGCACATACCAGTGGGAGTTTGACTGTGCCACTTTCACAACATATGTGGCATTCAGTCACAACTGACCAATGGGTATTGGCAATCATTGCTCAGGGTTACCATCTGAACTTTCTTGCCCTGCCACCGGACTCCCCACCTCTACAGACGTGGAGAACATCCGATCACTCCATTCTTCTGGAACAAGAGGTCTCCCTCCTTCTCCAGTCAAGAGCAATAGAACCTGTTCCACACTCTCAGCAAGGTCTAGGGTTTTATTCCCGGTACTTTCTAATCCCCCAAAAAATCGGGGGGTGTTCGTCCAATTCTGGACCTACGTGCTCTCAGCAAGTGCCTCCAGCGGGAAAAGTTCAAGATGGTAACCTTGGGATCGCTTCTACTTCTTCTACAAAGAGGAGACTGGCTCTGCACTCTCGACCTCCAGGATGCATACATACATATTGCAATAAGTCCAGCTCATCGCAAGTACCTGAGGTTTTTAGTGGGCCCCAAGCACTATCAATAACGAGTGCTTCCGTTCGGCCTAGCATCTGCACCACGAGTCTTTACAGAATGTCTCGTAGTCGTTGTAGCTTTCCTCAGGAAACAAGGCGTTCACGTCTACCCCTATCTGGATGACTGGTTAATAAGGGCTCTGACTCAGCAAGCTGCTCTTTCATCCCTCAATCTAACCCTACACACTCTAGTTTCATTAGGATTTTTCATCAGTTATGAAAAATCCTATTTAGTCCCATCTCAAACCTTGTCGTTCATTGGGGCAGACTTGGACACCTTGCAGGCAAAGGCTTTCCTGCCTCGACAACTAGCACTAACTCTCGTGTCTCTCGCTCACCAGATGCAGTCTCAGCACACTGCGACCGCTCGCCAATTTCTCGTCCTTCTGGGACACATGGTGTCCTCAGTCCATGTCACACCAATGGCCCGCTTAGCCATGAGACTCATGCATTGGACTCTGAGGTCTCAATGGATTCAAGCTATTCAGCCTCTGTCAGCCATTGTCCACGTCACCGACTGACTCCGTCTGTCTCTCGCCTGGTGGAAAAATCAGACCAATCTCCTCCAGGGATTGCCTTTTCAGACTCCGAATCCTCAAGTCATTCTCACCACCGATGCTTCCAACCTCTGGTGGGGAGCCCATGTAGCCCATCTACAGACACAAGGCTCTTGGTCTCCAGAGGAAGCCAAACATCAAATAAATTTCCTGGAGCTTCGAGCAATAAGATATGCTCTCAGGGTTTTTCAGGATTGCCTGTCAAATCAGGTCACCCTAATTCAGATGGACAATCAGGTGGCCATGTGGTACATCAACAAACAGGGAGGCACAGGCTCCTTCCTTCTGTGTCAGGAAACTTCTTCACTCCTGTGACCTAAAATATCTCACATGGAAAGTGATTTTCCTTTTGGCTATCACTTCTCGCAGGGTTAGTGAGTTACAGGCCCTAGTTACCTATTCGCCTTACACTAAACTCATGTAGGACCCGGCGGTACTCCGCACTCACCCTAAATTTTTACCTAAGGTAGTTTTGGATTTTCATCTCAATCAATCCATCATACTACCTACCTTTTTTCCCAGGCCCCATTCCAATCCAGGGGAACAGGCTCTGCATACCCTTGACTGTAAACAGGTTCTAGCTTTTTATCTAGACTGTACACTTGCTCACAGGAAGAGCACTCAATTGTTCGTCTCTTTCCACCCTAACAAATTAGAGCAACCTGTGGGTAAGCAGACCCTCTCCTCCTGGTTGGTGGACTGCATATCCTTTTGCTATCAGCAAGTGGGCATTCCTTTTCAAAACCGTGTTAAGGCACACTCTGTGAGGGCCATGGCGACTTCAGTAGCACACCTACAATCAGTGCCACTTCCTGACATTTGCAGGGGTGCCACCTGTAGTTCTCTCCATAGCTTTGCAGCCCACTATTGCTTGGACAAAGCCGGAAGACAAGATTCCATCTTCGGCCAGTCTGTCCTGCGTAACCTGTTTCCAAAGTAACGTACAAACATCCTTCCACCTGCCCGGTGGGGTTCAGGATGCTCTCTACCAAATTCCACCCCAGTTGTTGTGCCGCCTGCACGCCGTTGGGTACATTTGGTACATGTTCGGACATCCTCAGCTCGGTACTCACCCATATGTGAGGACTACCATCCTGCTTGTCCTGTGAGAAAGCAAATGTTGCTTACCTGTAACAGGTGTTCTCACAGGACAGCAGGATGTTAGTCCTCACGAAACCCGCCCGCCGCCCCGCGGTGTTGGGTTCGTAACATTTTTGTTTTATTTTTCGGCACTGCCTGTAGCTTTCAAATAAGACTGAAGGGGACCCTTGCTGGCTGCAGGGTTAGTGCCATGCTGGGCATGCCCAGTAGGGGCCAGTCAAAGTTCTGGAAACTTTGACAGAGGTTTTCCGTGATTGGGCTCCATCCTGATGATATCACCCATATGTGAGGACTAACATCCTGATGTCCTGTGAGAACACCTGTTACAGGTAAGCAACATTTGCTTTTTCAAAGTCAACTTGAGAGGCAAAAACTCACAGTAAAAACTTTTAAAAATATATCCGAAGCAGAAAGCCTGTGAGGGAGTCAGTTGGACCGTTAGATGATCGAGGGGTTAAAGGGGCACTTAGAGAAGATAAGGCCATCGCGGAAAGATTAAATGATTTCTTTGCTTTGGTGTTTACTGAAGAGGATGTTGGGGAGGTACCCGTAATGGAGAAGGTTTTCATGGGTAATGATTCAGATGGACTGAATCAAATCACGGTGAACCTAGAAGATGTGGTAGGCCTGATTGACAAACTGAAGAGTAGTAAATCACCTGGACCAGATGGTATACACCCCAGAGTTCTGAAGGAACTAAAAAAATGAAATTTCAGAACTATTAGTAAAAAATTGTAACTTATCATTAAAATCATCCATTGTACCTGAAGACTGGAGGATAGCAAATGTAACCCCAATATTTAAAAAGGGCTCCAGGGGCGATCCGGGAAACTACAGACCGGTTAGCCTGACTTCAGTGCCAGGAAAAATAGTGGAAAGTGTTCTAAACATCAAAATCACAGAACATATAGAAAGACATGGTTTAATGGAACAAAGTCAGCATGGCTTTACCCAGGGCAAGTCTTGCCTCACAAATCTGCTTCACTTTTTTGAAGGAGTTAATAAACATGTGGATAAAGGTGAACCGGTAGATATAGTATACTTGGATTTTCAGAAGGCGTTTGACAAAGTTCCTCTTGAGAGGCTTCTAGGAAAAGTAAAAAGTCATGGGATAGGTGGCGATGTCCTTTCGTGGATTGCAAACTGGCTAAAAGACAGGAAACAGAGAGTAGGATTAAATGGGCAATTTTCTCAGTGGAAGGGAGTGGACAGTGGAGTGCCTCAGGGATCTGTATTGGGATCCTTACTTTTCAATATATTTATAAATGATCTTGAAAGAAGTACGACGAGTGAGATAATCAAATTTGCAGATGACACAAAATTGTTCAGAGTAGTTAAATCACAAGCAGATTGTGATAAATTGCAGGAAGACCTTGTGAGACTGGAAAATTGGGCATCCAAATGGCAGATGAAATTTAATGTGGATAAGTGCAAGGTGATGCATATAGGGAAAAATAACCCATGCTATAATTACACAATGTTGGGTTCCATATTAGGTGCTACAACCCAAGAAAGAGATCTAGGTGTCATAGTGGATAACACATTGAAATCGTTGGTACAGTGTGCTGCAGCAGTCAAAAAAGCAAACAGAATGTTGGGAATTATTAGAAAGGGAATGGTGAATAAAACAGAAAATGTCATAATGCCTCTGTATCGCTCCATGGTGAGACCGCACCTTGAATACTGTGTACAATTCTGGTCGCTGCATCTCAGAAAAGATATAATTGCGATGGAGAAGGTACAGAGAAGGGCTACCAAAATAAGGGGAATGGAACAACTCCCCTATGAGGAAAGACTAAAGAGGTTAGGACTTTTCAGCTTGGAGAAGAGACGACTGAGGGGGGATATGATAGAGATGTTTAAAATCATGAGAGGTCTAGAACGGGTAGATGTGAATCGGTTATTTACTCTTTCGGATAGTAGAAAGACTAGGGGGCACTCCATGAAGTTAGCATGGGGCACATTTAAAACTAATCGGAGAAAGTTCTTTTTTACTCAACGCACAATTAGACTCTGGAATTTGTTGCCAGAGGATGTGGTTAGTGCAGTTAATATAGCTGTGTTTAAAAAAGGATTGGATAAGGTCTTGGAGGAGAAGTCCATTACCTGCTATTAAGTTCACTTAGAGAATAGCCACTGCAATTAGCAATGGTTACATGGAATAGACTTAGTTTTTGGGTACTTGCCAGGTTCTTATGGCCTGGATTGGCCACTGTTGGAAACAGGTTAGCAGTGTGACTTTGTCTGAAAGTGTATTTTTGATTTGTACCTGGAAACATCTATTGTTTAAGTATGATTCAAACCATTTTATTGTTTTATTAGTAAGTCCTATTTCTTTGTCTATTGATTAGTATTCTGTGATTTACAGTGTCAAATGCAGCAGAGGGATCTAATAGAACCAGAATGTAGTGTGTTCCTGTATCGAATCCTCTTAAGATATTATCTGATAGAGCTAATAGCAAGGTTTCTGTGCTGTAGTGTTTGCGGAATCCATGTTGTGCTGGGTATAATATGTTGTTATTTTCAAGGTGGTTTGATAGTTGTTTTTGAACTGCCTTTTCGATTAACTTGGCTATTAGGGGTAAGTTGGAGACTGGTCTGTAGTTGCTAAGATTTAGGGGGTCGAGGTTTTTTTTTCTTAATTGGTTTGATTATGGCTCCTTTCAAGGTGTCCGGCATTACTCCATCTAGTGAGAGGTTGATGATTTTAGTTAGTGTTGGGGTTATTGTGTTGGCTAGTTTTTTAAAATTCTGTAATGGGTATAGTGTCGATTACTTGGGTAGCAGGGTTCAATTGATTAATCATTTTCTCGACTTCAGAGTGTGAAGCCTCCTCAAATTCTGACCAGATACTGATGTCTCTGGTGGGCATCTTAATCTCTTGTTTTGTAGTGTTAGGGATTTTTTTTTTCTTAGATTATCAATTTTGTCTTTAAAGAATTGTGCTACATCATTGCATTGGTTTTCTTGTAGGGTTAACTGATTGTTAGTATTGTCGCTTGTTAGGTTGTTTACTATATTAAATAGGGTTCTCGCGTTATTTGCAAATTTTTCTATTTTTGAGCTGTAGTATTTCTTTTTGGTGTCTAAAATTGTTTTTTTGTAGTATGCTAGTTGTTTTCTGTACTTTGTTAAATTCTTAGTTGATTTGTTTTTTTTCCATTCTTTTTTTGTTTCTAACCGGTCGATACAGTAACGTGCGGTTAAAGATTCCCCGTCTGTAACGTGCTGGGAGCGCACAATACAGACGAGTAAGGCCATCCAGCGATACAGTCTCCAGTTTCACGCGTCCTTAGCGCTTTGTAAAATAGACACATAACCCTTTCTGCACCCAGCATGTAAATGAACGAAAAAGCTGTATAATGAAGGAATTAGCTATTCCCCTCCGATACTGTAACGGGCGCTGATATTATCTCCTTAGGAACCCGCTGTTTTGCCGCGGCCTTAACGTGCTAGTTTACCGCCTCCCCCTAGTAGGAGTTAGGACTGTGAGTCTAGTAACAAATCCATCGACACCGCTTAAGATACTCAAAAACAATAAAACAATAAGCCTGGCACCCTCCTTGATGTAGTACGTCCCGGATGCCCCCCCCTCCCCAGCGCGCCCGCCACTACCCCTTTCATCAGCTGCATCCACCCATTATGCCCCTCACGGGCATGTCCCGCTTCACAGAGCGCTCCCACTCAAATCCGTTCATGGGTATATACCCTTTCGCCCCCCTCACAGCGCCATGCTACCACTGCGACCCGGCAGTCCCGTGAGGCCTACAAAAAAAAAAAAAAAAAATCCCCTGCTCCCGCGCCCCCGCACTGGCCCGCCGACTCGAC
This sequence comes from Rhinatrema bivittatum, assembly GCF_901001135.1. Lineage (NCBI taxonomy): Eukaryota > Metazoa > Chordata > Amphibia > Gymnophiona > Rhinatrematidae > Rhinatrema > Rhinatrema bivittatum. The sequence goes on along the minus strand of NC_042616.1, from coordinate 794,776,155 downwards.
CCCCCTCCTCCCGATCGGGCGGGTAGGCGGCGGCGAAAAGCAAAAAAAACCAAAATCAATTTTTTTTTTCCCCAAAAAGCGACATCACACAATGCATAAAATAATTTCTCCAGCCTTAAAGCGTCAATTTTGGTTTTTTCCAAAAGTGACTTACTTTTGGGATCTGTCAAGATCCCAAAAGTAAGTCGCAAAAGTAACTTACTTTTCTGAAGCCATCAGGAACACGATCTTAGCTCCTCCGGACGAAGACGAAGATGGCCGCCTGCACGAGGAAAGCGTGCAATTGGCAGCTGAAGACGTGACGTCACGACGTTTGGCGTCACGAGATGTGACGTCACGTCTTCAGCGGCCAATTGCACGCTTTCCCCCGTGCAGGCGGCCATCTTCGTCTTGAGCTACGATCGTGATGGCTTCAGAAAAGTAAGTTACTTTTGCGACTTACTTGACAGATCCCAAAAGTAAGTCGCTTTAAGGCTGGAGAAATTATTTTATGCATTGTGTGATGTCGCTTTTTGAAAAAAAAAAAAAATTGCTTTGGTTTTCGCCGCCGCCTACCCGCCCGATCGGGAGGAGGGGGGTAGAGTCGGCGTGCCAGTGTGGGGGCGCGGGAGCCGGGGATTTTTTTTTTTTTTTGTAGGCCTCACGGGACTGCCAGGTCGCAGTGGATGCAGCTGATGAAAGGGGTAGTGGCGGGCGCGCTGGGGAGGGGGGGGGGCATCCGGGACGTACTACATCAAGGAGGGTGCCAGGCTTACCGAACTGCTGCTATTGCCTCTGCTCGCAGGTCTATTTCGCTGGCTTGCTGCACGCTTTCGCTTTGCTCGGCTCTGCTTTTTCTCCTCTCCCGTCTGTCTTCGCCGCTGTGCCTCACCTCCTCCCGGAGCAAGGCTGCTTTCGCGTCCTGCTCCGGGAGGAGGAGAGACACAGCGACGAAGCAACAAAGACTTTTCGTGTTTTTTACACTTCCTGGTGCCTGTCATTCCAAATGCCATTTGAAATGACATTTGAAATGACAGGTACCAGCGCACCCAGGTTACTGTATAGGCGCTGTATTAAGCGCCTATACAGTAAAATGGGTTGCGTGGGCATAACCCTTCCCTAACGCTTTAAAGCTGCGGCATGCATTTGCATGCAATTAGAAGAGAGTATCGGGGACTTAGTGAAGAGAACTGTGCGTGCGGGGAGGAAGGGTGCGCCTGACACTGCCGCACTGTTTCTACTGCGGCCTTACTGTATCGACCCGTAAGTATCTGTTTTACTTCTTTGATTTGTTCACTATACCATGGAATTTTTAACTTTGGTTCTTTAATGTGGGCCATTTTTAGAGGATTTAGTTCGTTAGCTAAAGCAGTGGTTTTGTTTAAGCAGTCAGTTGTAGCGTTGTGGCTATTTACGTAGTTGATGTGTATTTCATCGATTAATTTGTCTTTAAGAATATCTGTGTTGAAAGGGGGGCAGTATGAGAATTCAGCTGGTTCCATGTTTTGTTTTTTTATTGGTCCTTTGTTTTTGATCTGGGAGTTAATTAGGAAGTGGTCTGACCATGGGATTTGTGTGTATTCGGTTTTTGTTTTCAAGGATACTACTGATAATGAAGGTTAAATCTAATGGCTTTGTGTGTTTATCTGTGATCAGTTGGAACCCTAATGCAGTCATGTCTATTAGTGTTTGGCAGGTATTAGATAGGGGGAGAGCGTCCATGTGTAGATTGAAGTCGCCTAATATTATGGTGGGTTTAGATGGGTTGTGAAAAATTCTATTAGTGGGGAGATATTTAGTTCGAGGAGACTGGGTGGGCAGTAAACCAGACAGATTTGAAAATGGTTAGTCTCAAAAAGGGCAATTTCATGATTCATTGGCACTGTGGTGGAGAATAATTTAGTTTAAAATGTTTTATTAATAATAATCCGCCCCCTCTTTTTTATTTATTCTCGAGATCGAGAAGACCTCGTATTTTTTGTTTGGTAGCTAATTCTTTAGAACTACATCTGATTTTTTTTTTTTTTTTAGCCATGATTCTGTTATTGCTATAAATGACTTTGCTTTCTCGTTCCACAATCACCTATGCCCTATCCATCCATCCACAAAATTCTTCTTTTCTTACCAGCCATCTGTCCTCAGTCCACACTTTTATATCACCCATCCATTGCCAAACCATCTTCCCCTCAATATCCTTTACATACTACTTCTTCCTCTATCATCCATCGGTCTTCAAACCATCTTTTCCTCCTCTTTTTATCTATTTGCATCTGCTTCTTCCTTGTGTTAGCCACAACTATTTAGAAACAAACTGTCCTCTTCCCCTCCCAGACATCTGGAAACCTCAATTTCCCTCTTTTTGCAGCTACTGTTGTACAACAGTTTGATACTGCTCCAGAGGCCTGTAGCATAACTGATTTTTCATCTTCAGCTCTTCCTTCCTTGGTGGCCCATCTCCTTATGCTGGCAGTCTTGGCCCCTTCCATACAAATCCTAGCTTATGCTTTATTGGCCCTGGCTCTTTTTGCTTCTTCTCTGATGCCTGCTCTTCTGTTACTGACTCTGGTCTTGGTAGCCTCTGTTCCTTTGGCCTTGTCCCTGGTAGTGAGAACTTGCATATGTTGCTGATGGAATGCCAGCTCAATATCACACTATAGATGAGCTTTGCTACTTTTCTTTTTGTTTTTTGAGCATTGTAAACTCAGGAAGATTGTTCCCTGCCTACTTTAAACATCTTCGATCTTTTGCTTTTGTTATAATAGCCAACCTGTACTGCCGTCTACTATTCCCTTTGCAACAATTATGCAATTCTGTTTACTGTATTAGCTGTACAGCACTAGTTGTAGTTCTATGAATAAAGTTTTGTTCTGTTTTGTATTAATAGTAAACTATTACTATCTATCATTTCTAAAGCACTATTAGAGATATATATATTGTGATGAGTTGAGCCAGAGCAGAGTCTCTGTGGTGTAAAACTTTGAGGTGTTTTCCTCAATGGGACGGTTACTTTGCAGGAAGGAAACTACATTTCCCAGGTGCCCTGGTAGTCAGCCTCAGGAAGGGTTGGGGGCAGGGAAACACAGAGGCGGTGTCTTCCTAGGGAGGGGCACTCTATCTGATATAAAGAGAGTAGCCCTCCAAAGAGAAAAGAGAGGAGAGCTGGAGGGAAGGCAAGTAAGATCCAAAGCCTGAGGCTGGGGGATGGTGCCCAGGCAGACCTTTTCCACTAAAAGCTAATTCAGCTCTAACAGATGGTTTTTAGAACTGCACAGCAAGGGGAGCTTGTGGCAGCGAAAAGAGTTGTTTTACTTAATTAAGGTAGCTGGAGGAAAAGAGGTAATTAAGACCTGGCAGCTGGCCTAGGGAGATGTTCCTGCAGTGGGGGAGGTTTCAGTACTATGTTATACTTGGAGGAAGTAGAATGTACTGGGGGAAAAACCTACTTTGCCCACATGTTGTGCAGGGGAAAGTATGCTAGAAACTCAGTGAGAAGCTTGTTGGTAATACTTAAGTTGAGTGTTTTTCCTTTCTGTGGAGTTTGGTTTAATTAATAAACTGCAATACATAAGAAGCTTCTGCCTGAATTTAATATGTTATGTTAAAGGGCTGCCAGGGAGGTGACCCTTACTCTAGTGGAGAATGGGGGAAGTTTGGTCTCGGGGGCCTAGTTGTAAGAGGGCCTTCCCTTACAAGTGGTGCTGACCCATAGCCTCCTTGCCTTATGGTTACCCGCTACTCCTGTCTCACTGGAGAAACTTCAGGGCGGGATCTGCTATAAAGGACTTTGTGGAAGCAGTCCTTGATAATTAGCCCTGAGCCTGAAGTCACCGCTGAGGACCTGCCACCAGGGGCACCATCATCGCCACAATATATAGGCATGTGTTGTCAACAAGATGAGGTGGATGTGGAAATCAATAGGAGAAGAGAATGGATGGAATGGAAGAGGAAAAGCGGATGGAGAAATCAAGATGGGGCTGTAGAGAGATTAGACAAATACAAAAAGAAAATTGACAGAGGAAAAAAAGAATAAAATAAGACATAGGTTAGATTGATTTATCTTTTAGATAAAATATTTAATTGAAATGCTTGTTAAAAATTGGCCTTGTGAATACCAAGTAGTGTAAGACTATCTGCAGATATGCTGCAGAACTTTTAAACTCTTGTCCTACTCTACCCCTGAACTGCTGCAAGAAACCAGGGGTCTCAATTATACCATGAATTGTCCTGCAGTGAAAATATCCATTCTAGGGTTCTTCAGGTGGTGTTAGGTACTGATTAAATTAGCATTAATTTCCTGATTTTAGTCCACTGAGGAAAAGATCCTGCCAGTAGAACCTTTTGAGCTGTAAGCCTTTTTATTCAGTCTGATGACCACCAGAGCAGGAGTGAATGGACCATGACTGGAGATAATGAGCAAATGGAGGAATAGCAGGCTGAAGCAATTACTCCCCATCTCTTTACCTCTTGTAAAGACCTGCCACGTAGGAATGATGCTGTTTAAATTGTTTGCAGACAGCAGTGGAGGAAAAAATAATTAGCTAGCCATCTGGTCGATGAGTGCACCTTTGACTGTATTGAAAGAGAATGAACTTTGCTTAATCGGTTTTATTCACTGCCTGAATTCTGCCATATTCGACAGCTGACTGTTCATATGAAATCTCTAACCATGAGAAAGGAATAGGGAAAAACAGCTAAATATTTCATCAGAACTGTGAGCAGATGATATTGAATGCTGCTATGAGTATGGAATCTAATATTTAAGTCCATTTATAAATCTAATAGATTAATATATTTTATTATATAGTGTGTAATTTATTACAATATTTAAAGGTTTATAAACACTTTCATACAATATTTTAGGGAATAATTCAGAAGATAGTAGACAGTCACAAAGTGAAGAATGTGGCTTGTTATGGATTACGTCTCAGTCATCTATCTTCAGAAGAGGTTCACTGGCTGCACCTGGACATGGGTGTATCCCATGTGAGGGAGAAATACGAACTAGCTCACCCATCAGAAGAATGGAAGTAAGCTGAGAACATTTTTACTGTATAATCATTGTTGTCTTTTTGGTTTATTTTTATACTGCATATCCCATTTTGTGACAAAACCCTTGATTTAGTATAATTAACTCATGTAATGACTAGTTTGAGAATAGTACAACTTAGATTATATTTTAGCTGCTCTTTCACTTTTTTCTTGCCTATCTAAATACAGAGAGAGAACTAGAGTTCACTGAAGAGGACTAGCCTAGAACCTAAAGGAAAATAATTTAATATCAAATAGATGTTAACTGGAGAAAATTCATGATTTAACAAGGTAATTGGGCTTCAGTAGAATTGCCCATAGTGTGAAGACCAGAAAAGTATTATCCCTTGAGATTGTTCTTAGAGTAAGAGAAATAAAATAATTTAATTCATTAGCCTGCACTTAAACATATAATCAGTATGTTAGATAACTTATGTGCTGTATGTTCTTGGTTTCTCACAATTATGTCAACTGCCACAGAATTTACCTGTTGCCATGGAATCCTGGTTGCTAGCCATCGAGGACTACTATTGTATATTATTCTGCCCCACCACTTGCTTCTGCTATTCTTTGTGACCATAGGTGGTTCTCATACTGCTAATCCTCTCCCTCTATTTTGGCCAGCTGCCACTCCTGCTTTGATATATACTTATTCTCACAGGACAAGCAGGATGGTTGTCCTCACAAATGGGTGACATCGAGGATGGAGCCCAACCACGGAAAACTTCTGTCAAAGTTTCAGGAACTTTGACTGGCCCCTACTGGGCATGCCCAGCACGGCACTAACCATGCAGCCAGCAGGGGTCTCCCTTCAGTGTTCTTTTTTCCGCGTAGCACTTGCCACGCGGTTAAGAAGCTCTTACCACATTCCTGACAGGAATCTCTTCAACTTTATTCTTGAAGAAAAAATTGCCCCTCAGGGGTCTCCCTTCTTCAATTTTTACTCCGCGGTACTTCGGTAAGTTTTTTGCCGTTGTTTTTGTCGACTACCATCGAATTTGGCCCTCGCGGCTTGTTGGCAGTCGACTGTCTCGCAGCTAAATTTTTGGCCTATGGCCATGACGTCGGGGTTCCGTCGGTGCCCGGACTGTACACGTACTATGTCCATCACAGACCCACATAGCATCTGTGTTTTGTGTTTAGGAAGTGAGCATGGTGTCCTGACTTGCACCAAATGTGCCTTAATGACACTAAAAGGTCGCAAAGCTAGAATGGAGAAGATGGGACTCCTTTTACATGCTCACACTCCGACACCATCGATTGCATCGACGTCATCGGAACCGGCACCGTCGAAGTCCCATCGTCATCGACAGCCTCCCGGTGACCGTCCGCCATCGATGTCTTCACGGACATTGACGCCTGTCCCTTCCCCTGAAGATCGAGGGGATCGGAAAGACAAACATCGCCATCGACGTCATGTCTCGGACCATCGAGGAATCGAAGTCTTCGACCTCCGTGCTGTCCGAGCCTCCGTCGAAGAAGTCTCGACCAGAAGTGGCACCGCCCACTCCTGTCTCGCAGACACCGAGGCAACCCTCACCCCTCCGGGGTTTGGGAGCCGCGATTCCACCGGTGACGGTGGTCCCTCCGGCTCAGCCTCAGCCTCCCTCTCCCGTAGAGCCGGGTCTTGTTACCCCAGGTCTCTGGGTAGAACTGGACCGGCTGGTCCAGGAGGCCATTGACAAGGTGATGCTACGGTTCCAGACTCCTTCGGCACCGACCCTGGCACAGAGAGTGGAACCGGTCACCGACCCGATTCCAGCAGCACTGGCACCGCTGCTTGCTCGGATAGAAGCGCTTATGAATGCCCTTCCACCGGCAACACCCGGGTCACCGACAGCATTCTCATCAGGTGGAGAAACACCGTACCGAATTCCCCCTTCGGGGGTAGTTCCATCTGTGCCTTGTTGTCCCTCGCCACTGGTACATTCCTCGGGGGCGATACGCACATCAGCTCCACCGAGATTTTTGATGACGGCACCGATTCCTTCGATGCCGACACCGATTCCTTCGATGCCGGCACCGATTCCATCGAGGACATTCTCGATGCCCCCGGTAATTCCTTCGAATCTCTCGGAGCCTCAACCGGGGCCTTCAGGTATACAGCCCCCTCATTGTCCTACAGGTCAGCAGCCTGATCCTTATGACACCTGGGGTGATGATACCTCTACTGACACCGATGATTTGCCTTCACCACACTCTCCTTCGGAGAGTAGAAAGCGTTCTCTCCCTGAGGACCTCTCTTTCATAAATTTTGTGAAGGACATGTCGGAGTTGGTCCCTTTTCAGCTTCAATCAGAACAAGATGACAGGCACCAGATGATGGAGTTGCTCCAATTCTTGGATGCCCCTAAAGTCATCACCTCTATTCCAATTCATCAGGTTTTTCTGGACCTTCTCAAAAAGAATTGGGAATCTCCTGGATCTGTTGCTCCAGTGAACAAAAAAGCTGACTCTACCTATCTTGTACAGTCAGCACCTGGCTTTCAGAAACCACAATTAGACCATCACTCTGTTGTGGTAGAATCAGCTCAAAAGAAAGCTAAAAGATTAAAGCCACATTCTTCCATACCTCCTACTAAGGAAAATAAATTCCTAGATAGTATAGATAGGAAAGTATACCAAGGAGCTATGCTAATTTCCAGAATAGCTTCTTATCAATTGTATATGACCCAATACAATAGGGTCATCCTGAAACAGATACAGGAGTACTCAGATGCCTTACCAGAGCAGTTCCAGCCACAGCTTCAGTCCCTACTAAACAAAGGGTTTGAAGCTGGGAAGCATGAAATAAGAACAGCTTATGACATCTTTGATGCTTCCACTAGACTTTCTGCTACGGCCATCTCTGCCAGACGCTGGGCTTGGCTTAAGTCATCTGACCTTCGCCCGGAAGTTCAGGACAGGCTCTGATTTGCCCTGTCTAGGGGATAATTTATTTGGTGAGCAAATTCAGCAAATTGTTGATGAACTAAAGGATCATCATGAGACACTTAAACAGCTCTCATCTATTCCTTCTGACTTGCCTTCTAAACAACCATTTAAGAAGGACTCAAAAAAGTCATTCTTCCGTCCACGGAAGTATTATCCCCCACTAGCCAAGTCTAGGCCTGCGAGGCCTTATCATAAAACTCAGCCTCGTCAGTCTCGAAAACAAAAACCCACAACAGCTCCACAACCTGGCCCTGCATCGGGTTTTTGACTTTCAATTAGAGAGCAGATGCCAAATCCCTCTTCCAACTATACCAGTAGGAGGTCGGTTAAGCCACTTTCTAGAAAAATGGCAGCATATCACCACAGATCAGTGGGTGATAGCGATAATTGCACAGGGTTACCACCTCAACTTCCTGACTCTCCCTTCGGACTCCCCACCCCTGCAGGCGTGGAGACTCACCGATCACTCTATTATTCTAGAGCAGGAGGTTTCCCTTCTCCTCCATTCAAACGCTATAGAACCCGTTCCTCCCTCACAACAAGGACTAGGGTTCTACTCCAGGTACTTTCTGATCCCAAAAAAGTCAGGAGGACTTCGACCAATCCTGGACCTACGGGCCCTCAACAAGTACCTTCACAAAGAGAAGTTCAAGATGGTAACCCTGGGCTCGCTTCTCCCTCTGCTGCAAAGAGGGGACTGGCTATGCTCTCTAGACCTAAAAGATGCCTATACTCACATTGCGATAACTCAGTCTCATAGCAAATACCTCCGTTTTTTAGTAGGCCGAAATCACTACCAATACCGAGTGCTACCTTTCGGCCTGGCATCCGCACCACGGGTCTTTACCAAATGCCTCGTGGTGGTTGCAGCGTTCCTCAGGAAGGAAGGTATCCACGTCTACCCCTACCTGGACGATTGGTTAATCAGGGCCCCAACCCAGCAAATCGCTCGGTCCTCCCTGACCCTGACAATTCAAACTCTACTTTCTCTAGGGTTTCTTGTCAATTACGAGAAATCCTTTTTAGTCCCATCTCAAACCTTATCCTTCATTGGGGCAGACTTGGACACCTTACAGGCCAAAGCCTTCCTTCCTCATCAACGAGTTCAAATCCTGGTGTCCCTAGCTTGCCAGTTGTAGTCTCAACGCACAGCAACAGCTCGCCAATTCCTCATTCTGCTGGGACACATGGCCTCCTCAGTTTATGTGACTCCCATGGCCCGTCTGGCCATGAGAGTCATGCAATGGACTCTGAGATTGCAATGGACCCAAGCTGTTCAGCCTCTGTCCTCCATTGTTCGCATCACCAATGCACTCCGTCTGTCTATTGCCTGGTGGACAAATCAATTCAACCTCCTACAGAGCTTGCCCTTTCTTCCACCAGACCCTCAGGTAATCCTCACCACCGACGCTTCCAACATGGGTTGGGGAGCCCATGTAAACAACTTACAAACTCAAGGGTTCTGGTCACCAGAGGAAGCCAAACACCAGATAAATTTCCTGGAATTGCGAGCAATCCGCTATGCTCTCAGGACTTTTCAAGATTGCCTGTCGAACCGCACAATCTTAATTCAGACGGACAATCAGGTGGCCATGTGGTACATAAACAAGCAGGGAGGCACAGGCTTCTTCCTTCTGTGTCAGGCAGCTGCGCAGATTTGGGCAGAAGCCCTCTCCCGCTCCATGTACCTCAGGGCCACCTACTTGCCGGGAGCAGACAATGTATTGGCAGACCAGCTGAGCCGTGTCTTCCAACCACACGAGTGGTCGCTCGATCCCTTGGTAGCGACCTCTCTGTTTCACAAATGGGGTTATCCCCACATAGACCTCTTTGCGTCCCCTCAGAACCACAAAGTAGACAATTACTGCTCTCTCATTCAGAGCCAGCACTCTCGGCCGAGGGATGCATTCTCACTCACGTGGACAACCGGTCTGCTTTACGCATTCCCTCCACTTTCTCTTCTGTCGGACTCTCGTGAAGCTGCGTCAGGACAGGGGAACTATGATCCTGATAGCACCGCACTGGCCACGCCAAGTGTGGTTTCCCATACTCCAGGATCTCTCCATCCGCAGGCACATTCCTCTGGGAAAGGACCCGCATCTGATCACTCAAAACGACGGATGCCTCCTCCATCCCAACCTCCAAGCCTTGTCCCTGACGGCATGGATGTTGAAAGGTTAGTCCTTCAGCCATTTAACCTTTCGGATTCAGTTTCTCGTGTCCTGATCGCTTCACGAAAGCCTTCCACAAGAAAATCTTATTCCTACAAATGGAAAAGGTATACATCATGGTGCACTTCTCAGTCCCTTGATCCCCTTTCCTGTCCAATCTCTAAATTCTTGGACTATCTCTGGCATCTATCAGAATCAGATCTAAAGACCTCTTCCATTAGAATGCATGTCGGTGCGGTAGCCGCCTTCCATAAAGGTATCGGAGGTATCCCTATTTCAGTACAACCCCTTGTAACACGCTTTCTTAAAGGATTGCTCCATTTGAAGCCACCTTTACGTCCTCCGGCCCCATCTTGGGACCTTAATCTGGTTCTTGGTCGCCTTATGAAACCACCTTTCGAACCCCTTTACTCCTGTGACTTAAAATATCTCACATGGAAAGTGTTATTCCTTTTGGCTATCACTTCAGCTCGCAGGGTTAGTGAATTACAGGCCCTAGTTACCTATCCACCTTACACTAAACTCCTGCAGGACCGGGCGGTGCTCCGCACTCACCCTAAATTTTTACCTAAGGTAGTTTCGGAGTTTCATATTAATCAATCCATCATACTACCTATCTTCTTTCCCAGTCCCCACTCCAACTTCGGGGAACAGACTCTGCATACCCTAGACTGTAAACGGGCTCTAGCTTTTTATCTAGACCGTACAGTTGCCCACAGGAAGAGCACTCAATTATTCGTCTCTTTCCATCCTAACAAGTTAGGACAACCTGTGGGTAAGCAGGCTCTTTCCTCCTGGTTGGCGGACTGCATCTCCTTCTGCTATCAGCAAGCTGGCATTCCTTTTCAAGACTGTGTTAAAGCACACTCTGTGAGGGCCATGGCGACTTCAGTAGCACACCTTCGATCGGTGCCGCTTCCTGACATCTGCAAGGCTGCAACCTGGAGTTCCCTCCATACATTTGCAGCCCACTACTGTTTGGACAAAACTGGAAGACAAGATTCCATCTTCGGCCAATCTGTCTTGCGTAACCTTTTTCCAACATGATGTACCAACACCCTTCCACCTTCCCGGTAGGGTGCGGATGCCCTCTCCCAAATTCCACCCCAGTTGTTGTGTCTATTGCACGCTGTTGGGTACATTTGGTGCAGGTTCGGACATCCTCAGCTCGGTACTCACCCATTTGTGAGGACAATCATCCTGCTTGTCCTGTGAGAAAGCAAATGTTGCTTACCTGATGTAACAGGTGTTCTCACAGGACAGCAGGATGTTAGTCCTCACGAAACCCGCCCGCCACCCCGCGGTGTTGGGTTCGTTTTTATTTTATTTTTCGGCACTGCCTGTAGCTTTGAAACAAGACTGAAGGGAGACCCCTGCTGGCTGCAGGGTTAGTGCCATGCTGGGCATGCCCAGTAGGGGCCAGTCAAAGTTCCTGAAACTTTGACAGAAGTTTTCCGTGGTTGGGCTCCATCCTCGATGTCACCCATTTGTGAGGACTAACATCCTGCTGTCCTGTGAGAACACCTGTTACATCAGGTAAGCAACATTTGCTATACTTTTCCTTCATCCTGCTAGTACTTTTCTTGCTGCTTCCCCTATCCATTCACTAACACAGTTGCTCATGTTTAGGATTCTTTGTTTTTCAGTTTAAACTGATTTTCAGCCATAAATTCCCAGAATTTTCCAAAAGTGACAGACTGTTTAAACTGATATTCATCCTAATTTTAGGCTGATTAGAAAGCTGCCCCCGAGCTGCAGATGAGTTTCAAGGCTTCCAGCCATGCTGGAAGCCAGTGTGGGACAAAAGCATGCTGTTTCAAGACCAGCCATACACCAGTGAAAGTCCTCAACCTCCAATGCTGCCCATGCTATGTTTCAAGTCCTGCCTCTTCACCCACCAAGCAGCCAATGTGCCTGCAGTCTGGTGCTGCATATGTTTTTGAAGCACTTCCTAGCAGGGTCCCTAACCCTGCATAAAATTAAAAGTGCACTGCTGCAGAGCATGGGAGCCACAGTAAGCATGCTGCTGAAGCAAAGAGAAGTTTGGAGCTACCCAGGAAGGAGGAATGCTGTTTCTAGGGGTGGGGGTAAGAGGATGTTCTGGGCAAGGGAATAGAGTAGAAATGAGGGTGCTGCTAAATGGGTGGGTGGGAGAATCAGCTTAATATTTTTTTTGTTCTGGCTTCTGTCCACCAAAATAAACCCCAATATTTACCTGGAAAAATAATCATTTTTCATCTGATTTTCTCTTGTTTTTGTTCTTTTCATCATCAACCCTGATAAATTCCCAGGAAAAATAGTCTACTATAAACCGAAAATGAAGTTCCCTACACATGTTTCATGTCATGGCTGATTGTACCAACATCACATTACTGTTTCTTAGATTGTGTGGTATCAGTGATTCTCACAGGACAAGCAGGATGGTTGTCCTCACAAATGGGTGACATCGAGGATGGAGCCCACCACGGAAAACTTCTGTCAAAGTTTAAACAGAACTTTGACTGGCCCCTACTGGGCATGCCCAGCAAGGCACTGACCCTGCAGCCAGCAGGGGTCTCCCTTCAGTCTTCTTTTTTCCGCGCAGCAGTTGCCACGCGGTGAAAGGAGCTCTCTTACCACGTTCCTGACAGGAATTCGGTTTTTTCTTTCCGAAGAAAATTTGCCCCTCAGGGGTCTCCCTTCGACAAATTTTTGTCACCTCCGCGAAAGCCGGTAAGTTTTTTGCCGATTTTCATCGACTGCCGTCGATTTTGGCCCTAGAGGCCTGTTGGCACTTACCAATCCCGCGGCTAAATTTGGCCCTAGGCCATGGCGACGGGGTTCCGTCGTTGTCCGGATTGCACCCGGACTATGTCAATCACAGATCCCCATCGGGTCTGTGTTCTATGTTTGGGAAGTGAGCATGATGTCCTGACTTGCACTAAATGTGCCCTAATGACACCTAAGGGTCGTAAAGCCAGGATGGAGAAGATGGGGCTCCTCTTCCATGCACCCACCCCAACGCCATCGATAGCATCGACGTCATCGGAACCGGCACCGTCGAAGTTGCACCACCATCGTCAACCCTCCGGTGACCGTCCTCCACCGATGACTTCTCGGCCGTCGACTCCTGTCCCCTCCCCGGATGGGCGAGGAGATCGGAAGGATAAGCATCGCCATCGACGGCACAAGTCTCGGCCCGTCGAGGATCCACAACCATCGACCTCTGAACAGGCCGAGCCACCGACGAAAAAGCCTCGGTCAGACCTGGCACCGTCCACGTCTCGTTCGCAGGCACCGAGGAAACCCTCACCCTCCCGGGGTGCGGGGGCCGTGATCCCACCGGTTACGGTGGTACTTCCGGCCCTGCCTCAGCCTCCCTCTCCCGTCGAGCCGGGTATGGTTACCCCTGGTCTCCGGGCAGAACTGGACCGGCTGGTCCAGGAGGCCATCGAGAATGCGATGCGAAGATTCCAGCCTCCACCGGCACCGCCTCCGGCACCGATTCCGGCACCACCTCAGGCACCGACCTCAGCACCGACTCTGCCACCGAGGAGGGAACCGACCACCGAGCCTCTAGTGGAAGCGTTGGCACCGATACTAAATCGTATGGAGGCACTCATGCGCGCCCTTCCATCGGTGATTCCAGTAGCACCGACTACACCATCATCTCCGGAAGGACATTCATCGACAGGAGAAACACCGTTCCGGATTCCCCCGTCCGGTGTCGTTCCATCGGTGCCTTCACATACCTTTCCACCGATTTATCCTTCGGCTCCATCGATTCCAAGATCGGCACCGATTCCATCGGTACCCCCGAAGCCCTCGATGCCGTTCACAGTTCCGCTTGCAGCACCGATTCCATCGATGCCTTTGGATCCTCTACCAGGTCCTTCAGGACTGCAAGCCCTACATGATCCTTATGATACCTGGGGTGATGATACATCTTCAGATACAGATTTACCATCCCCACCATCTCCTACAGAGAGTAGAAAACGATCTCCTCCTGAAGATCTCTCCTTTATAAATTTTGTAAAGGAGATGTCAGAAATTGTGCCTTTTCAGCTGCAATCTGAGACCGATGACAGGTACCAAATGATGGAGCTGCTCCAATTTCTGGATGCCCCAAAAATCATCGCTTCCATCCCCATTCACCAGGTATTTCTGGATCTTTTAAAGAAAAACTGGGAATCACCTTCATCTGTGTCACCAGTTAATAAAAAAGCTGACTCAACATACCTCGTTCAGTCAGCACCAGGATTTCAGAAGTCTCAACTGGATCATCGCTCTGTTGTAGTTGAGTCTGCGCAAAAGAAGGCCAAGCGCCTAAAACCACACTCTTCCACTCCCCCTATCAAGGACAACAAATTCCTTGATAGTGTGGGCAGGAAAGTATATCATGGGGCTATGTTGATATCTCGCATAGCTTCATACCAACTTTATATGACTCAATACAACAGAGCTATCCTTAAACAGATGCAGGACTACGCTGACACATTACCGGACCAATACCAGCCACAGCTTCAAGCCCTCCTTCACAAAGGATTTGAAGCTGGGAAGCACGAGATCAGAACGGCCTACGATATCTTCGATGCTTCCACGAAAGTCTCAGCTACTGCCATCTCAGCCAGACGTTGGGCTTGGTTAAAATCATCCAACCTTCGCCCAGAGGTCCAGGATCGTCTAGCCGATTTACCCTGCTTGGGGGACAATCTGTTCGGAGAACAGATTCAACAGATTGTGGCGGAATTGAAGGATCACCACGAGACGTTGAAACAACTTTCGTCTGTTCCATCTGAGGTATCCTCCAAACCACCACCTAAGAAGGACTCTAAAAAGTCATTCTTTCGGCCACGTCGTTATTACCCTCCGTCGACTAGGCCTCGTCCGGCTCGATCCTCCACCAGACCTCAGCTACGCCAACCTCGGAAACAAAGACCTGCTGTAGCCCCACCTCCCGGGCCTGCGGCAGGCCTTTGACTTCCCGATACGGAGCACATGCCATATCCCACTCCCCCACATCCCTGTAGGGGGTCGTCTGTGCCACTTTTTGCAGCATTGGATACGGATTACCTCAGACCAGTGGGTGCTGGCAATTATCGCACAGGGTTACCACCTCAATTTCATAACTCTTCCGACAGACTCCCCGCCTCTTCAAGCATGGAGTCTATCCAGCCACTTGACTCAATTACAACAGGAAGTATCCCTTCTTTTGCAATCAAATGCTATAGAACCTGTCCCTCCCTCTCAACGAGGCAAGGGATTTTACTCCAGGTACTTCCTAATTCCAAAAAAGTCAGGAGGGCTACGTCCAATTTTGGACCTTCGGGCCCTCAACAAGTACCTTCAAAAAGAAAAGTTCAAGATGGTAACCCTGGGCACGTTACTCCCTCTGCTGCAAAGAGGGGATTGGCTATGCTCCCTCGACCTCAAGGAAGCTTATACCCATATTGCGATAACACAATCCCATCGCAAATATCTGCGGTTTCTAGTAGGCCGCGACCATTATCAATACCGAGTACTACCTTTCGGTCTGGCATCTGCTCCACGAGTCTTCACCAAATGCCTCGTAGTTGTAGCAGCATTCCTCAGGAAGGAAGGTGTCCACGTATACCCCTATCTGGACGATTGGCTAATCAGGGCCTCCACCCCTCAGATTGCCCGGTCCTCCCTACAATTGACAATCAACACACTCCTTTCCTTAGGGTTTCTTGTCAATTACGAGAAATCTTGCTTCGTCCCATCTCAAACCTTATCTTTCATTGGGGCAGACTTGGACACCTTACAGGCAAAGGCCTACCTTCCGCTTCAACGGGTCCAAACTCTCATGTCCCTAGCTCACCAGCTCCAGTCTCAAGATACGGCCACGGCTCGCCAGTTCCTCATTCTCCTAGGACACATGGCATCCTCGGTTCAAGTCACTCCCATGACCCGACTAGCCATGAGAGTAACACAATGGACTCTACGACACCAATGGATTCAAGCTTTTCAGCCTCTGTCCTCCATAGTCACAGTCACACAAGCGCTGCGCCTATCCTTAACCTGGTGGACGACTCAGGTCAACCTCCTTCAGGGCTTACCCTTTCTTCCACCGGATCCGCAAGTAATCCTAACCACCGACGCTTCTCACATCGGTTGGGGAGCCCATGTGGACAACTTTCAAACCCAAGGGTTATGGTCCAACGAGGAAGCCGAACACCAGATCAATTTCCTGGAACTTCGAGCAATCCGCTATGCGCTCCGCACTTTCAAAGATCATCTCTTTCATCAGATAATCTTAATCCAGACGGACAACCAAGTGGCCATGTGGTACATAAACAAGCAGGGAGGCACAGGCTCCTTCCTTCTGTGTCAGGAAGCTGCGCAGATCTGGGCGGAAGCCCTCTCCCACTCCATGTACCTCAGGGCCACTTACCTGCCGGGAGTAGACAATGTATTGGCAGACCGGCTGAGCCGTGTCTTCCGACCGCACGAGTGGTCACTCGATCCTCTGATAGCGACCTCTCTGTTTCACAAGTGGGGTTCTCCCCGCATAGACCTCTTTGCGTCCCCTCAGAACCACAAAGTGGACGATTACTGCTCTCTCATTCGGAGCCAGCACTCTCGGCCGAGGGATGCATTCTCCCTCAAGTGGACAACAGGTCTGCTCTACGCATTCCCTCCACTTCCTCTTGTGTCAAAGACTCTCGTGAAGCTACGCCAGGACGGAGGAACCATGATCCTGATAGCACCTTACTGGCCACGCCAAGTATGGTTTCCAATACTCCAGGATCTCTCCATCCGCAGGCACATTCCTCTGGGAAAGGACCCGCATCTGCTCACTCAAAACGACGGATGCCTCCTCCATCCCAACCTCCAAGCCTTGTCCCTGACGGCATGGATGTTGAAAGGTTAGTCCTTCAGCCTTTCAACCTTTCAGATTCCGTTTCTCGAGTCCTGATAGCTTCACGAAAGCCTTCCACAAGAAAGTCTTACTCATACAAATGGAAAAGGTACACATCATGGTGCACTTCTCAGTCCCTTGATCCCCTTTCCTGTCCAATCTCCAAATTCTTGGACTATTTATGGCATCTCTCTGAATCAGGTCTTAAAACCTCTTCCATTAGGATGCATGTCAGTGCGGTAGCCGCCTTCCATAAAGGTGTACAGGGTGTCCCTATTTCAGTACAACCCCTAGTAACACGTTTTCTTAAAGGCTTGCTCCATCTGAAGCCACCCTTACGGCCTCCGGCCCCATCCTGGGACCTTAATCTGGTTCTTGGTCGTCTAATGAAACCTCCTTTCGAACCTCTGCACTCCTGTGAGTTAAAGTATCTCACATGGAAAGTGTTATTCCTTTTGGCTATCACTTCAGCTCACAGGGTTAGTGAATTACAGGCCCTAGTTACCTATCCGCCTTACACTAAGCTCCTGCAGGACCGGGCGGTACTCCGCACTCACCCTAAATTTTTACCTAAGGTAGTTTCTGAGTTTCATATTAATCAATCCATCATACTACCTATCTTTTTTCCCAGGCCCCACTCCAACTCTGGAGAACAGACCCTGCATACCCTAGACTGTAAACGGGCTCTAGCCTTTTACCTAGACCGTACAGTTTCTCACAGGAAGAGCACTCAATTATTCGTCTCTTTCCATCCTAACAAGTTAGGACAACCTGTGGGTAAGCAGGCTCTTTCCTCCTGGTTGGCGGACTGCATTGCTTTCTGCTATGAGCAAGCGGGCATCCCTTTTCAAGACCGTGTCAAAGCACACTCTGTGAGGGCCATGGCTACGTCAGTGGCACACCTTCGATCGGTGCCGCTTCCTGACATCTGCAAGGCTGCAACCTGGAGTTCTCTCCATACCTTTGCAGCCCACTATTGTTTGGACAAAGCTGGAAGACAGGACTCCATCTTCGGCCAATCTGTCTTGCGTAACCTTTTTCCAACGTGATGTACCAACACTCTTCCACCTTCCCGGTAGGGTGCGGATGCCCTTTACCAAATTCCACCCCAGTTGTAGTGCCTGTTGCACGTCGTTGGGTGCATTTGGTGCAAGTCAGGACATCCTCAGCTCGGTACTCACCCATTTGTGAGGACAACCATCCTGCTTGTCCTGTGAGAAAGCAAATGTTGCTTACCTGATGTAACAGGTGTTCTCACAGGACAGCAGGATGTTAGTCCTCACGAAACCCGCCCGCCACCCCGCGGTGTTGGGTTTGTTTTGTTTTTACTTTCTAGGCACTGCCTGTAGCTTTGAACATCAGACTGAAGGGAGACCCCTGCTGGCTGCAGGGTCAGTGCCTTGCTGGGCATGCCCAGTAGGGGCCAGTCAAAGTTCTGTTTAAACTTTGACAGAAGTTTTCCGTGGTGGGCTCCATCCTCGATGTCACCCATTTGTGAGGACTAACATCCTGCTGTCCTGTGAGAACACCTGTTACATCAGGTAAGCAACATTTGCTTAACTGTTCTTATAACTAAGACAGCATAGACAGAGGGAGACTAGAAGTAAGGTAGAATGACTGAAGGGTCAGGTGCACTGGAGAGGAAATGAAATGACAGGGTTCAAGCGAAACCTGGAGCGATGGATAAGCTGGAAGGGACAGTAGTATACTGGAAGAGGAAAATAACTGGTAGGGATACAGATATTCCATCTCTGGAATTGATTTTACTTACACCACCATTCAATAAGGAGGTAAGTTTCGTTTATTGTCCACCTGGCTTTTTAATTTGGCATTACTCAGTGTTGCTGGTAACTTTACTTGTCAATAAAGTTGATACTGGGAATTGCATAGTCTAGTACACAGTCCCTTTTTCACACAGGAGGACTTTTTAATCACCATTCAAGCCATGGGTTGAGTGCAATTGATGTTCCACCCACAAACTTGGTCATACTTTAGAACTGGTATTTGCTCGTGAAACTTGGGCTACTAGTGGATCCTTCTATTGTTTTTGTCTTGAGGTTCCGTGGTTGAATCATTTTTTAGTTCACTGCCTAGTTGGGCTTCCTGGTCCTTTTTCTCATGTCACTGCTACATCTCAGTTATCCCAGGACAAGCAGGATGATAGTCTTCACATCTGGATGACATCACTGGACAGAGCCCTATTACAGAAAACTTTCTGTCAAAGTTTCTAGAAACTTTTGACTGGCACATTGAGCCCACTAAGTATGCCCAGCATGCCATTATCCCTCGAGCCACAGGGTTCTCCCTTCAGTCATCTTTTTTTCCACGCTGCAGTTAGCCTCGTGGTTGAGGAGCCCTGTGTGTTTTCACACAACTTTTCATCACGGAAAAATTAATATTTTTTCTCAGAAAAATTCCCTCATTGGGGTCTCCCAGTCTCTGATCAATTTTTATCTCAGTCGGTGACTAAACCAATATTTGCGGTCGATACTGTTACTTAATTTCATTAGTGACCGCAGGCCGTCGACGGCTGTCCGGCCTTTCATAATGGCAATCGGCTTCAAAAAATGCCCTAATTGCCTCATACAATGTCCATCACTGATCCCCACATCGAGTGTGTCTTGTACCTCTGCCCCGGACACAACATTTCATCATGTCCCCAATGTGCCGAGATGACTTACATTTTATCTAGACGGGCCTGTCTAGATAAAATGGAGCACCTTTTCAATATTCAGCTCATTGCATCGTCATCGACGCAGTCACCAGTAGGAGTTACAAAAAAGGTAATCCTAAAGATCCGCTGGGTACATGGTGGTAGTGGGGACCCACTATCCCCAACTCCATCTAAGGCGTTGACAAAATCAGCATTGGTGCTCGAGAAAAAAGAGCACCATGAGAAACACAGTCATCGGTATTGGGAACAGCCTGGTGCAGATTCCGATCCGGGGATGGGTTCCATAGCTGTCGTCCCACCCGCTAACAAGCCTAGGATCGAGGACTTATTGGCGCCATCGATACCAGAATTGAGACAATCCCCACCGATATCTGTGCCGGTTACTGAGCCCCCACAAGGCAGCCAGTATTGCCTCTTCTGCCAACCCTTACAGCTGCTCTGTCCGCATCAGTTATCAGGGAAGAACTGGATGGATTTATCCGCCAGGCAGTAGTCGATGCCCTCTGAGCTCCATCCACCAGTGCCGGTGTCCATACCTCCACCGGTCCCGGAGACATTGATGCTTCATCCGCTACTGTCCCGGCTCGATACCTTGATCGGTGCCCTGCCGACTCAACCGGTGCCTTCGAGGCCGAAGATACCAATTAAGCACTCGAATCTTCCGATTCCGGACTCCTTGGATGCTGATTCCACCGACTCTGACCATCGACTCCTCAGCCGATGCCAGGGCCGTCGGGGCTATCGAGATCGAGCCGCCCGATTCCAACACAGATTCCATCGATGCCAGGGAAGAAAAAAACAGAAATCTATGGATCCATCAAAGACCAAGTCACTATCAATGCCATTCTCCTTTTCTCCTTCCAGTCCACGCCCACATACCTTATCAGACACCTGGGAGGATGTGGACTCTGATTCCTTTACTGAGGATATCTTGTCAGAACCTTCATCACCAGAAGAAAGGAGAAAATCTCTTGAGGATCTCTCCTTCTCTAACTTTGTGAAGGAGATTTCTGAAACAATTTCTTTTCAGCTGCTTACAGAAGAGGATACCAGACATAAGACTTTAGAAATCCTACAGTTTGTAGAAGCTCCTAAAGAGATTGTTGCCATACCAGTGCATGAGGTCCTGGTTGATCTCCAACACCGCCTTTGGGAGCATCCATGCACAGTGCCACATGTAAATAAGAGAAAAGATGCCACCTATTTAGTGCAACATATCCCTGGGTTTCAGAAGTCTCAACTCCTACACCAGTCTGTAGTGGTAGAGTCTGCGCAGAAGAGATAAAAAAGGATTAAACCACACTCTTCTACACCACCTGGAAAGGAACGAAAATTCTTAGACACCTTAGGTCGTAAGATGTTCCATGATTCCTTATTACTATCCCGGATTGCGTCGTACCATTTATATATGACCCAATACCAACAGAATTTATGGAAACAAATGCAAGCCTTTTCAGAAACCCTTCTACAAGAGCATCAAGATTCTTTCAGCTATATTATTTACAAGGGTCTGGAGGCTGGAAAACATGAAGTCCGTGCAGCCTATGATTCATTTGAGACATTGTCCAGAATGCCAGCAACTGGAATCAGTGCCCGGAGATGGGCATGGCTCAAAGTGTCCGACCTCAGGCCTGAGGTCCAAGAAAAGTTGGGCTGATCTGCCTTGCACAGGTGAAAACCTGTTTGGTGATAAAGTCCAAGCAGCAGTTGCTCAACTAAAAGATCACAGTGAAACTTTGCGCCAACTCTCCATGCTACATGCAGAAACTTCATCTTCTGCAAGGTGGCCTTCCAGAAAGGATACAAGAAGACCTTTCTACAGACCACGCAGATATTATCCACCAGCATTTCGTGGTAGAACATCAAGACCATCACAAAGAGGTCAATCCAGACAAATAAAGCCATCCAGACCTCATCCTCCTTCTCAGACAGGCCAGGCATCTGGTTTTTGAAGAGATTCCAGGGAACAGCAGCCTCTCCAGAAACCCGAATCCAAACTTGCCAGTCGGAGGCCGGGTTTCCTGTTTCCTACCCAACTGGTTAACCATCACCTCAGATCAATGGGTTCTGTCCATTATAACACAAGGTTACCATCTGGATTTTCTCACACTACCCAAAGACTCTCCACCAAGGCCTCTTTGGGTACACAAAGATCATACCACTCTTCTTCAAACAGAATTATCCACCCTCCTGAGAGCCAGGGCCACGAACCAGTTCCCTGACCTCAGCAGGGTAGAGGATTCTACTCCCGCTATTTTCTCATTCCAAAGAAAACAGGAGGCCTACGTCCCGTCTTAGACCTCCGAAATCTCAACAAATTTCTATGAAAAGAAAAATTTCAGATGTTCTCCTTAGGCACCATGCTTCCCCTTCTTCAAGCAGGAGATTGGCTCTGTTCTCTGGATCTTCAAGATGCTTACACTCACATCCCAATATCCCCTCCTCATCGCAAGATCATGCGCTTCCTGATGGGTCGTCAATACTTTAAATACTGGGTCCCGCCATTCGGACTTGCCTCGGCATCCTGAGTATTCACAAAGTGCCTGGCGGTGGCAGCAGCCAATTTACACAAGGAAAGCATACATGTTTTTCCTTTCTGGATGACTGGCTCATTAAAAGCCAATCAAGACAAGGAGCTCTCACTTCTCTCAAGCTCACAATCAATCTGCTTTACTCGCTGGGATTTCTTATCATTTACTAAATATCCCACTTCCTACCATTTCATCTTCTACAATTCATCAGAGCAGAATTGAACCCCACAGTGTCAAAAGCTTTCCTACCAAAAGATCACGCAGACACACTATCCAAGTTGGCGAAATCCTCTGCATGCAAAGCAAACAGCTACAGCCCATCAGTTCCTTACTCTGTTAGAGGAAAATTAACTAGCTATGTGAATGAATGTTAGCTACAGATATTGATAATTATAAATAATATAAATGAAATGTATCTGTAATTTAAGTGTAATTGTGATTTTATATCAGTAATGTAATTTTTATGTAGAGATAAGACCTCAGTATTGGCAGGAGATCTGTAACAGAAGCTTCTTGTGGCCATTTGGTCCAGTTACTGGTCTTATAATCTCTAATTTTAAATTTTTGATAAAATTACTGAAACTGTTTTATTAAATTCAATTTTAATTGTAGTTCAAAGGGACTATAATTTTTAATTATTATTATTTTTAATAAAAGCTGGATACGTGTCTCTGAGCAATTTTTAACAGCACTGTTAGACCTAAATTAATTGCAACCGTGAAGCTCTTAAATCAACCTAATACAAGATATATTATTCACTTTGATTTCTGCAACAAATTTTGCTGCTAAAGATTTTGTTGAAGAATGATATTACAATGTTCATAAGGTTAACAAAAGGTCTATATGACTGATGAAATTGTGTTGCAACAATTTGTTGAAAAAGTGTTACTTTTGTAACTCCTCACTGCTTGCTTTGTTGAAAAATGGTTTAACCAAACTGTTCATAGAGAAAAGGCAGACATCTATGCTGTTTAAATGGACATGACTGTCTCAAAATAAATTTATGCCTTTATACTGTTCTTCAATTTATGCTGTTCATCAATTGCTATGGCAAAGCATTGAATAAAAATGTCTTAGTGCAAAATAGTACGCCGTGTCTGCTGAAAATGCTTGGCTGATTCTTCAGATGGTAATGTATCCCAAATACAATATGTGACGTTTGAACTCTGTAGCTAAGCTTGTGTTGAAACTTTAGCAATCATATTTCAGTCTCATGACTTGATAACCGGGCGAATGGTAAATATCACACCGCCTCATACTTAGTTATAAACCCCAACAAAATTGAAAATGACAGAGCACTTATCTTGGATTTATAGCAGCCATTCACGCTGTAAGTTTTCACCAGTCTGTCGTTAGTCGGACCCTGAGGGTCTAATCACTGTCGCCAACGCGGCCGGCGTTTCGCCAAAAAACGTTGCTTCAGGGCGGACTAATTCTTGAAGAGAAAACTCCTTCTGCAACAATCTGGTTCAGACTGAAACTGTTTTTTAAAAAATGGCCGCGCTTATTTTAAGCAAATGATTGGCTTGAAAATCACCAATGAATGCTTGCGAATGAATACTGATGACGTGCTGACGTCATGTTGAGTTTGTACGGCCGTATTCTGTACGGCGTATATTGAAGTCAACATTAGGAATCTCAAAAACTATTATCTGTATAATGTCATTTATTTTCCTTTTTTTCACCATCAAAAAAGTAATAACAAAAGGGTAACCGTACACTATTTGTTATAATTACGATAAAAGAGCAAATTCAGTGAATGAGGCTGTTCCATTCAATTTTGGAATTTAAACCTAATGGTTCTTCAGATTTTAGTTTAAAAATCCATTCTTGCTCTTTCTTGTATAACTCTCTCTCTCTATCACCTCCTCTTGGATCTCGTTTAATGTGTTCGAGGACAAACCACTTCAGCCCTTTAACATCATGATTTTCATGCAAACAATGTGCTACAATTGGAGCTGTTATTTTCTTATTTTTCAGGCAACTTTTGTGTTCCCCTATTCTTAGTTTGAAAGATCTTGTTGTCTGTCCCACGTAGATTTTATTACAAGGACATTTTATAATGTAAATCACATGATCTGTTTGGCATGTGGTAAAACTGTTCAGTTTGTATTTATATTGAGTTTGTGTGCAAGGGTATTCTTTGATCTCTAAAGTTTGATCACAAATTCTACAGTGACCACATTTAAAGTGACCCAATGGTACTGTACCGTCAATAGATCGTGAATGTGAATTCTCTCTCAATGTGGACGGACTTAAGATTTCTTTCAAATTTCTTGATCTTGAATATGCTGCTCGAAATTCCATATTTTCCATACCTGGTATCATTTTAATAAAGAAACCAGTGTTGGCGCATAGTTTGCACAATTTTTCGTGATAGGTGACATCTGCCTTACGGTTGACAGGTGCCACAGAGCCAGGGTGCTCCCAATTTCCATTTAAAAGGTCCAAGAGGATGTCATGAATAGGGATAGACATGATTTCCTTAGGAGCATCGAGAAATTGGAAAAGTTGTAACATCTGATGCCTAGCGTCCTCTTCTGTCTGAAGCTGGAATGGAACTGTTTCAGACATTTCTTTAACAAAGCTGATGAAGGACAAGTCCTCTGGAGGAGAACACTTCCTTTCATCAGGAGGAGAGGGCTGTGAAGGTAGAACGTCTAAATCCTGGGACAAATCATCGGTCCAGGGATTGTATGGCTCATCACCAGCCCCCGTGTCTTCATCAGAAGGGAGTAACTGTGTTATTCCGGAAGGTCCGGGCCTAGGCATCGATGGCCTTGGAGGTCGAACCAAAGGCATCGATGGAGGCATCGAAGGCATCTGAGGTGGCAACGATGGAATTTGTGACATCGATGGATGTGTCGGTGGTAGCACTTGAGGACGGAATGGAAATAATTCTTCTTCTTCTGATGACAAGGGTATCGGTGAGGAAGGAATCGGAGCCATCAGTTCCTTCGGATGCACCGGAAGGGCACAGATTAACTTATCCATTCTTGCCAATAGCGGTGCAAGCACCATGGGTGCCGGATCAGGAACCGGCATCGATGGAGGTTTGAACCCCTGGAGTTCTTTACCGAAGGCCTCTTGGATCACCTGATCCAATTCCTCACGGAAACCTGGGGCATGGATACCCAGTTCTGAAGTAGGAGGCAGCACTGGTGTAGCCGGAGGGTCCACCGGTGAAGGTGGAATCGCAGATCCCGGCACCTGTCCAAGTGGGCAACACCTCAGTGACCCTGAGACAGAAGAGGATGGGGCCTTTTCTGTTCGGGACTTTTGTCGGTGGCTCAGACTACGTCGATGCTGAGGGCTTGCCTGTATCTGTGGCCTGAGCTTTTCGATGGTGGTGTCTGTTTTTCTCGATGTTCTCCTCTGTCTTTCTCCTGAGGAGGAACAGAAGTGGGTCGACGCTGGTTGGGCAGCAGCAGTTTCCCGGTGCTGGCGCAAAGTAGACGGTATTGGTTCAGATGACAAAGCTATCGATGGAGTCAGGGTTTTTGGCCAAAAAAGATGTCCTATCTTCTCCAGCCTAGCCTTGCGACCCTTTGGTGTCATTTGGGCACATTTGGTGCAAGTAAGGACATCATGGTGGGACCCCAAACACATCACACAGACTGTGTGAGGGTCAGTAATGGACATCATTCGAGTGCAGTCAGGGCAGCGACATAAACCAGGCGCCATGGCCTCAACAAAATTTAGCCACGATGCAGTCTATAGCCGGTAGGTCGCGAGGGAAAAACTCGACGGGAATCGACTGCAAGCAGGAAAAAACTTACCGTTCAACCGCGGAGCAAAGATATCGATAAGGGGACCTCTGTGAGGTAACATTTTTTTTGAAAATTTTGATGAAGTTCCGTGAGGAAAAATTCCTGTCAGGAATCTCTGAAGAGCTCCTTAACCCGCGTGGCTACTGCTGAGCAGAAAAAAGAAGACTGAAGGGGGACCCCTGCTGGCTGTAGGGTAGGAGCTATGCTGGGCATGCCCAGTAGGTGCCAAAGTTCTAGAAACTTTGACAAAAGTGTTCCATGATTGGGCTCCATCCTAATGATGTCACCCATATATGTGAGGATTACCATCCTGCTTTTCCTGTTAGAATTAAAAAAGCCAGGTAAATTCCAACGCATTCAGAGCTTGTCATACCCACAAGGAACATCAGTAAACGAGTTTCCCAGAGGACAAAAGCATGGTTCAATATACAGCATTCAATAGTGCAATAACCCTATTGTGGGAATGTGGACAGGGAACTCAAATGGCAAAAATGGACATTGAGTCTGCATTCCGACTCCCTTCCTGTCCATCCTTCCAGTTACCTCTAGCTGGGTTTTAAATTTCACGGCATATACTATTTCAGTAAGCACATGCTGATGGGGTGTATCGTCTCATGTGTTAACTTCAAGTTCTTTAGTTCCTTTCTGCATTGGCTCATCGATCTGGTTTGAACATCATCATCCACTACCTGGACGATTTCTTATTTCTTGGACCAAGGGACTCAGAGGCATGTGCCCTTTTTACTCCACACAGTTCAGGACATTGCCAAAGTTCAGCATGGAACCAAGTGCAAATACAGATCCCTGAGGCACTCCACTGTTTACTCTTTTCTACTGAGAAAATTGACCATTTAATCCTCCTCTGTTTCCTGTCTTTTAACGAGTTTGCAATCCTTGAAAGGACATTGCCTCCTATCCCATGACATTTTAGTTTTCTTAGAAGCCTCTCAAATGCCTTCTGAAAATCCAAATACATTATATCTACCGGTTCACCTTGATCCACATTTATTAAACCCTTCAAAAAATGAAGGGGATTTGAGAGGCAAGATTTCCCTTGGGTAAATCCATGCTGTGTTCCATTAAACCATGTCTTTCTATATGCTCTGAGATTTTGAACTTTAGAATAGTTTCCACTATTTTCCCAGCACTGAAATCAGGCTCATCTGTCTATAGTTCCTGGATCACCCCAGAGCCTTTTTTAAATATTGCAGTTATATTGGCCATCCTCCAGTCTTCAGGAACAATGGATGATTTTAATGATAGGTTACAAATTTTAATTAATAGATCTGAAATTTCTTTGAGTTCCTTCAGTACCCTGGGGTGCATATCATCCAGTTCAGGTGATTTGCTACTTTTTACTTTGTCAGTCTGGGCTACTACATCTTCCAGGTTCACAGTGATTTGGTTCAGTTTATCTGACTTCTCAACTCTTGAAAACCATCTCCAGAACCGGTATCTCCCCAACATCCTTCACAGAAGCAAAGAATTAATTTAGTCTTTTTGCAATGGCCTTGTCTTCCCTAAGAGTCCCTTTAACCCCTCTATCAGCTAATGATACAACAACTTCCTCACAGGATTCTTGCTTCCGATATACTTTAAAACCTTTTTTTTTTTTTTTTATGAGTTTTTGCCTCTACAGTCAACTTCATTTCAAATTCTCTCAATCTGCCTTATCAATGTTTTACACTTAACTCGACAATGCTTATACTTTTTCCTATTAACTTTAGATGGATCCTTCTTCAAATTTTTGAAGGGTTTTGTTTGGCTAAAATAGCCTCTTTTACCTCATCTTTTAACCATTATAATCATTTTGCCTTCCTTCCACCTTTCTTAATGCGTGGAATACATCTGGATTGTGCTTCTAAGACTGCACTTTTAAACAATGTCCAAGCCTGTTGTTTACTTTTTACCTTTGGAGATGCATCTTTCAGTTTTTTTTCTAACTATTTTCCTCATTTTATCAAAAGTTTCCCTTTTTGAAAATTTTGTGTTAGAGCTGTAGATTTACATATTGTCCCCCTTCCAGTCATTAGTTCAAATTTGATCATGTTATGATGGTCACTATTGCCAAGTGGCCCCACCACTGTCACTAAATCCTGCGTTCTACTAAGAATTAAATCTGCATCTTGGTTCTTGACTGTCCTTTTTCCTAATTCCAGCCTTTCCTCATCCATCCTTGCCTCCTTCTGTCCATCTTGTCCAGTACCTGTCTCTCTCAGTCCATCCTTGGTCTGATTTCTAGATATTAACCTCTCGCCTGGATCTGACCAAGACTGCCTGCCACATGGACCCGACTATGATTGTCTTCTGCCTGCCCTGACCTTAGCCTGCTCCCAGATTCTGCAGTCTGCTGCATCCTTTCCTCATCCAGGCCCTGACAATTAGGAATTATATGTTTGGCTGAAGTAATGGACAACAGTTTTCTTTTGGAAGTGAAGATATCCTGAAGTTTCAATCTTCAGAAATTGATGGCCCTCAGTGACATCTTTGAGCAAATGCCACAAGGGGGGTGGGCCAGGAGGAATTATGCTCTAGCCCCAGAGAATGGATACAGACCTTAGTATAGCTGGTTAAGGATATTTTTGGTCATACCAGCAATGCTTAAAGCTGCTGGCCACCTTCTGGAACATAGGGAGGAAAACATTCAATGCAATATCCAAACAATTTTCCTCGAAAAACAGGAACAGCCAGGTCTGTCCTGAAGGAGGACTGTTGCATCATGACTGCAAACAACTGAGACTCTTAAAAAAATGGCCAAGAAGACTAAGAAAACTCATTAGAAGCAATATGGCTGCACACTGATAGCCATGCTTCGCCTCCTCTCCAGCTCAGTGTGCTGAAATTCGATATTTTTTTCCCTCAAGATGACAGGAATGCCGCATACAAAGAGGAAGGCAAAATTAAAGCCTTCATCCCTTATTTCAGCCCCAGAGCCTGCTGAGAGGAGTGTCATGGAGTGGTTTGGCATCCCTCCAGAGACTCCCGTCGAGGAGACCGCTGCAGGAACGGACCTGGAGCGGAGCCCCGCCTGCCTGGTCGAAGAAACATCATTGATTCCGGGAGCGCCAGTAACTTCATCTCCGCCTGGTAAAGACGGGTTTTGTCCCGTGGAAGGACCAAGAATTGCCTGAGAAGTCGTGTCTGGATTGGAGACCCCAAGAGACAGAGGGAGATCAAAGTCCCACTGAACGACATGCCTGTTACTCAGGCATCGCCTGAGACACCCGGCTTGGGGGCCATTGGAAGCCTCCCCTCTACACCCCGGGACACAAGCACGCCGACAGTGGAGAGACTTAGTTTGAATTTGCAGCGTGACACCGGGACAATTTCCAAGACACAGGTCGGTAG
This sequence comes from Rhinatrema bivittatum, assembly GCF_901001135.1. Classification (NCBI taxonomy): domain Eukaryota; kingdom Metazoa; phylum Chordata; class Amphibia; order Gymnophiona; family Rhinatrematidae; genus Rhinatrema; species Rhinatrema bivittatum. Next base: position 794,746,858 of record NC_042616.1, on the reverse strand, counting down.
AACTGTAACATTAAGACCAGCTAGCATTATGCTAGAAACATTATAGAATTATATAGTGAAATTAGATACATCGATTGAAACTCTGATGCAGGCGGTAGTAGAAATGAATGCTTCTTTAAAAAAGAATTCAGAAATAATTGAATGCCATCAAGGGAAAATTATATCTTGTGGGTAAGCAGACCCTCTCCTCCTGGTTGGTGGACTGCATATCCTTTTGCTATCAGCAAGTGGGCATTCCTTTTCAAGACCGTGTTAAGGCACACTCTGTGAGGGCCATGGCGACTTCAGTAGCACACCTTCGATCGGTGCTGCTTCCTGACATCTGCAGGGCTGCTACCTGGAGTTCTTTCCATACATTTGCAGCCCACTACTGTTTGGACAAAGCTGGAAGACAGGATTCCATCTTCAGCCAATCTGTCTTGCGTAACCTTTTTCCAACATGACGTACCAACACCCTTCCGCCTACCCGGTGGGGTGCGGATGTTCTCTACCAAACTTCACCCCAGTTGTTGTGCCTGTTGCACGCCTTTGGGTACTTTTGGTGCAAGTTCAGACATCCTCAGCTCGGTACTCACCCATTTGTGAGGACAACCATCCTGCTTGTCCTGTGAGAAAGCAAATGTTGCTTACCTGATGTAACAGGTGTTCTCACAGGACAGCAGGATGTTAGTCCTCACGAAACCCGCCCGCCACCCCGCGGTGTTGGGTTCGTTTTTCTTATTTTATTTTTCGGCACTGCCTGTAGCTTTGAAACAAGACTGAAGGGGGACCCCTGCTGGCTGCAGGGTTGGTGCCATGCTGGGCATGCCCAGTAGGGGCCAGTCAAAGTTCCAGAAACTTTGACAGAAGTTTTCCATGGTTGGGCTCCATCCTCGATGTCACCCATTTGTGAGGACTAACATCCTGCTGTCCTGTGAGAACACCTGTTACATCAGGTAAGCAACATTTGCTTTTTGTAAGGTAATTGAAATGTCCCATTATTATTGCACCGCCAAATTGATTTGCTTCCCTGATTTCTCTTAGCATTTCATCATCTGTCTGGCCATTTTGTCCAGGTGGATGGTGGTACATTCCTATCACTATACTCTTACCCAACACACATGGGATTTCTACCCATATAGATTATACTGAGCATTTACTCTCTTGTATGATCTTTATCCTGTTGGACTCTATACCCTCCTGGACATAAAGTGCCACACCCCCACCAGGTTGATCCTCCCTATCATTGCGATATAATTTGTACCCTGATATGGCACTGTCCCATTGGTTATTCTCCTTCCACCAAGTCTCTGTGATGCCAGTTATGTCAATCTCATCATTTGCTGCTATACACTCTAACTCTCCCATCTTCTTAGACTTCTGACATTGGCATACAGACATTTCAAAATAGTTAGAAAATAGAAAAAAACTGAAGGGTGCAGCTGCAAAGGTTAAAAGTGTTCAACAGGCTTGGACATTGTTTAAAAATACAATCCTAGAGGCGCAGTCCATATGTATTCCACGCATTAAGAAAGGTGGAAGGAAGGCAAAACGATTACCGTCATGGTTAAAAGGTGAGGTGAAAGAGGCTATTTTAGCTAAAAAAAAAAAAAAAAAAAAATCCTTCAAAAATTGGAAGAAGGATCCATCTGAAGAAAACAGGAAAAAGCATAAGCATTGTCAAGGTAAGTGTAAAACATTGATAAGACAGGCAAAGGGAGAATTTGAAATGAAGTTGGCCATAGAGGCAAAAACTCATAATAAAATTTTTTTAAAACATATCTGAAGACAGAAACCTGTGAGGGAGTCAGTTGGACCATTAGATGACTGAGGGGTTAAAGGGGCTCTTAGGGAAGTTAAGGCCATTGCAGAAAGTCTAAATGAATTCTTTGCTTCTGTGTTTACTAATGAGGATGTTGGGGAGATACCAGTTCCGGAAGTGGTTTTCAGGGGTGATGAGTCAGATAAATTGAATGAAATCAATGTGAACCTGGAAGATGTAGTAGGCCAGATTGACAAACTAAAGAGTAGGAAATCACCTGGACCGGATGGTATGTATCCTAGGGTACTGAAGGAACTCAAAAATGAAATTTCTGATCTATTAGTTAAAAATTGTAACCTATCATTAAAATCATCCATTGTACCTGAAGACTGGAGGGTGGCCAATGTAACCCCAATATTTAAAAAAGGCTCCAGGGGCGATCTGGGTAACTATAGACCAGTGAGCTTGACTTCAGTGCTGGGAAAAATACTTGAAACTATTCTCAAGATCAAAATCGTAGAGCATATAGAAAGATATGGTTTAGTGGAGCACAGTTAACATGGATTTACCCAAGGGAAGTCTTGCCTGACAAATCTGCTTCATTTTGAAGGGGTTAATAAACATGTGGCTAAAGGTGAACCAGTAGATGGTAGTGTATTTGGATTTTCAGAAGGCGTTTGACAAAGTCCCTCATGAGAAGCTTCTAAGAAAACTAAAAAGTCATGGGATAGGAGGCGATGTCCTTTCGTGGATTACAAACTGGTTTAAAGACAGGAAACAGAGTAGGATTAAATGGTCAATTTTCTCATTGGAAAAGGGTAAACAGTGGAGGGCTTCAGGGATCTGTACTTGGACCGGTGCTTTTCAATATATATATAAATGATCTGGAAAGGAATACGATGAGTGAGGTTATCAAATTTGTGAATGATACAAAATTATTCAGAGTAGTTAAATCACAAGCAGATTGTGATATATTACAGGAGGACCTTGCAAGACTGGAAGATTGGGCATCCAAATGGCAGATGAAATTTAATGTGGAGAAGTGCAAGGTGTTGCATATAGGGAAAAATAACCCTTGCTGTAGTTATACAATGTTAGGTTCCATCATAGGAGCTTCCACCCAGGAAAAAGATCTAGGCATCATAATGGATAATATTTTAAAATCATTCGTTCAGTGTGCTGCAGCAGTTAAAAAAGCAAACAGAATGTTAGGAATTATTAGGAAGGGAATGGTTAATAAAACGGAAGATGTCATAATGCCTCTGTATTGCTCCATGGTGAGACCGCACCTTGAATACTGTGTACAGTTCTGGTCGCCGCATCTCAAAAAAGATATAATTGCAATGGAGAAGATACAGAGAAGGGCAACCAAAATGATAAAGGGAAAGGCTGAAGAGGTTAGGGCTGTTCAGCTTGGAGAAGACGGCTGAGGGGGGATATGATAGAGGTCTTTAAGATCATGAGAGGTCTTGAACCAGTAGATGTGAATCGGTTGTTTACACTTTCGAATAATAGAAGGTCTAGGGGGCATTCCATGAAGTTAGCAAGTAGCACATTTTAAGACTAATCGGAGAAAATTGTTTTTCACTCAACGCACAATTAAGCTCTGGAATTTGTTGCCAGGGGACTAGTTAGTGCAGTTAATGTAGCTGGGTTCAAAAAAGGTTTGGATAAGTTCTTGGAGGAGAAGTACATTAGTGGCTATTTATCAATTTTACTTAGGGAATAGCCACTGCTATTAATTGCATCAGTAGCATGGGTTCTTCTTAGTATTTGGGTAATTGCCAAGTTCTTGCGGCCTGGTTTGGCCTCTGTTGGAAACAGGATGCTGGGCTTGATGGACCCTTGGTCTGACCCAGCATGGCAATTTCTTATGTTCTTATGAAAGACATTTTTCTTTTTTTTTTCTTCTTCCTATTATGTGAACTTGGCACAATTTTGTAATTTAGGTTTCTTATTGAATGGATTTTTCTTTAGCTCATTTAGTGTTCAAGATTTGTGATTTCTTAAGATTTACTTGTAAATCTTTATTGCATTTGGGTAAAAACTAAAAATCCAAAAAACAATTAGCAAAGACTTAAACATAGAAGCATAGAAATGACCGTAGAAAAGGACAAATAGTCGATTCAGTCTGCCCAGCAAGCTTCCCAAAGCCTTGTCGGGGTCAGTCAGTGCTTGACGTGCTTTGCTTATGGACTTGGCCGTAGATGCAGTACTGTGTTTTTTCCTTAAGTTGATTCTTTGAGAAATGATCTGAGAGTTCACAAATTCAGAGAAAAAAAACAAGTTTGTTAGTTGCAAATGGTGCTGCTACTTGGGAATTTAAGAAATTGGCCTTGTTTAGTCTTGAAAAGTGTTTAAAAGACATGAATGTGATGTCATCCTGATTCATTTCCTACTATATTTTTAGTAAAGAAGGAATTGGGAATTTGGCCATTTCTTTGAAAGTTAATGCATTCTAGCTTAGTTCAGGCACAAGTTCCATTTGTCCTGGAACAGGCAATTTTGGCTCATTTTTAAAAAGGCTAATTTGGACTGTAATGTGTTAGCTAATTACAGACCAATAATTACAAAAAGTGATGATCCAACAACACTTGTTAGCTTTTGATTCTGTTAATCATATACTGGTTCTTTTGTTAAATCAGCTATCAGATTTGGGAGTGCAAGGACTTACACTACAATAGATGCGATCATATCTAATAGAATGAACTAATTAGGTGTTTTGGGGTGCTGAATATTCTTGCGGAGTATCTCAAGAATTGATTCTTTCTCCTCTTTTATTTAATTTGTACATTTTTGATTCAAAGTTTTAGAATTAAATTTTTTTTTTTTTTTAAACAGACAACCAGGTTGTGATTTATATGGGGTAAGATCAGTCTGAAGCTGTAAGCAAACTGAATAGATGTTTAGGTGCAGTGGCTGTCCAGCTTTGGGAGCATAAACTTAAGCTAAATCCAGATACATCTTAATTATTATGGATAAGTGGTTTTAACTGACCTTTGTCCACCTTTCTTAATATTCAAGGGTTAGATATTCAAAACAGTAATGTATTTCAAAACTTGGGTATTCTGAAATTATCAATGCAAAAACAAATTTCATCGGTAGTTCATTTGTCATTTCCACTTTAGCGATTGATTCATAAACTTTGACGTGCTGGAGGTTAAATACATTAAAACTGTAACTTGTGCTTTAATTGTAAACCGATTGGATTACAGCAACACCATGTATCAGAGTCTACCTGGAGTTACTATTAAGTATTGGCAAATAGTACAGAATACAATAGCTAGACCTGTATTGGATCTTGGAACTCAATAATATATTTCTCCAAATTTCCAATAATTGCATTGGCTTCCAGTTCCTAGCATGTAAAATTTACTATCCATTGTTTAAAAATGTTTACACACTATGGGTCTATTTTATTTGTCCAGTCTTCTCATTTCTTATGTGCCCTTTAGGTTCTAGTCTGGAACTCCTCAAAATTTCAGCCCCATCATAAGTGAGATTAGTGGACATTTGCAGCTCCATTTTTTAGTTGTGCTGCAGCAGCTTTTTAGGACAAAATTCCTTGGGAAATTTGTCAGACAGTTACTTGAAGTTGAAAGACCATGCACAAAAATTGTTTGAAAAATATTCACAAATATTCACAAATAATCCCTCAAGTTATTTGAAATTTCACAAATTGCTTAAAGCTTGGTTATTCATTGAAGGTTTGGAAATGATTGGACAAGCAAGAATGAAAAGTAGTTAAATCAGTCTGGTAAAGTTATGAGAATGTTTTATTGAATGCTGTGAGATTGATTGAGAGTTATTAGGTTGTCTGGCTCGTAGGTATTGTATTTTAGGTGGGAGATATTGAGGATTTTGTTAAGGTGTATTTTTATGATTAACTTGACAGTATTTGAGACTTTTAAATGTATTGCCATGGGTTGTTTTTTTGTATGTATTTGATTGGATTGGGGTGGTGATTGGTGGGGATTGAATTTGATTATTATTGTGATCCACATAGAGATTTTATATTAGGCAGTATAGCAAGTTAGGAAGTTGAATAAATAGTTTTCAAAAATGTTAGTATTGTTTTTTTTACTGTTGTCTTATTTATATCTGTGCTATTGACAATATGTATATTAGGGGGCTTAACTCATCACCCATTCCCATTGGGGCTAAAAAATTGGACCTTACCCAAATTGGTGGGATTAAAACTCCACAAGATCTAAGAAATGTGTTTAATTTTATTAATACACTTGAGATTTAAAATAGCATGTATGTTTTCCAGTTTATTTAATTGATTAGTAATGTTTTTCTTTTTTCAGATATGAACTTAGAGTCCGCTACTTACCAAAAGGATTTTTAAATCAGTTCACAGAAGATAAACCAACATTAAATTTCTTCTATCAACAGGTTCAGTATTTTATATCTGATTTATATGGTTTCTTTTGTTTACTGGTGTCAAGAAAAAAAGTTAAACTATTTAAAAAAAAAAAATGTCCAAAATGTTTTTTCTCAAATGTGTATATTTTTCAAGAATGTGAATTTTAAGCTTAAGAACTTTGCTGTTTGCATTGTAATTGATCCCCTATTATAAAGGTGTGATTCCTTGTACAGTTAGCATTCTTTCATTAATGCATAGTTTGGCATGCGTGGATGTGGATGAAGTGTCCCTCAATTGAAAAGTTGCCTGGAAACTCATCAGACTTCCCTTGTCAGGCTTGAGCCAATGAAGACTCCTGTTGGCAGTTTACTAGGCTTTATGAATCTCATCCTCATGTTGGTCAGTATGCCCTTTGTTAAATTATGCAAAGTGTAGCCTGTAGCTGAGGGGGTAGGGGGAGGATGAAGTTGTACTCAAATTGTTTGCCCCTTGTAATCTTGTACCAGTTGGGTTCTCCAGATTGTAAAAAAGGGCTACAAATTATGCTTATTGAAAATCCAACCATATTATACCCCTAAAGATTTTTCATGCACCTTCTCACTAGGAGTAGCTAGAAATGGAGCTCATCTCACTCTTAAACACAAATCATTCAAGCCTGTTCCACCACAGGAAAGTCCTTCCTGGTTCCCAGGTTCCCTTAGACCTAAGGATCTTGGAAAGGTTTGAAGGAAAGATTCAGGATTTCCCTGAACACCATTACTACCCTTCTAAACAAAGAAAACGGGTTATGCTCTCTGAATCTCAAGGATGTATATACCTACATAAAGATTCATCCCAGTCACAGGAAGTAGCTCAGATTTGTGCTAGGGAATCATCACTTCCTGTACCATGTACTACCCTTTGGCCTAACATTGGCACTTTGTTTTTGTGAAGTGTCTGGCAGTTGTCATAACATTTCTATTCAGTTTTAGGAAGGAGTAAACAAATCTATGTGCAACATCATTTGGGTGCTAGAGTTGCTGGAGTTTGCATTAAGTTGCTCAGTTCAGTTGAAGCTTATCTCCTCATTTGGAGTTCATTGGGGCTTTGCTAGATATGACTTGGTTGATAGCCCATCTCTCTGCCCACAGGATTACAGACTTAATATCCTTGGTGAAGTGAGTCTTTCAGGGTCAGCAAATATGCTTGGCAGATGCGTAGTCATGGTATCATCTTTCCTATTACTCCAGTGGTACATGTCCATATTCAACAAGCTTAACGGACCTTGAAGTCCCAGTGGAAGCCACTATAGAAGTGCATTTGTGTCATAGGACAGCTCAGAGACTATTTTGGTGACTTTACCTTGCCAGTCTGGCCTTGTCAGTGCTGCCTTCCTTTGGTCTGCAGACCCAAGTTTATTAAATCCCTTATCAATCTTGTAAAGAAACTTTCTCTGTTTTCTGACCAGACCTCTTGCTCCACTATAAGTTGGCTTTTATATATCTTCTCGATTGTACTTTTACATTTTCTACAAGAACTAAGCCATTTTTTATTAGCCTGCCTTAGAACTCTTCTTGGGGATTTCATGCTCAGACTACCATTTTCTTTTCTTCTTTCTTGAGTATTCTACTTTCTGTAGGCTCCCTCCGGACGCAGTCTTTTCAAAACTAGGCCTGTTGGGAGACAATGAAATTACTGATGAATATTTTCCCATCGACAGCAGGGCTGAATTAGCCATGCTGTCTGGGAAGCATCGCGACCCCAAGTAGGCAGAGTTTCCTCAGCTAATCACAGAGCTTTGACTCTGTGCAGCTGCGCGGTAGTGTTCCTGTGTGGTTCCCTCACCTCTTCAGTTTCTTTTTTTCCGCGAGCCAATCGCACGCGGGGCTTTTTTCCTCTTGCTATTTTTTCGACTAATTTTTCATGTTTTTTTCTCAATTTTTTTCATCCCAGATGGCTCCGAAGTCATCCGGGTTCAAGTACTGCCAATGTGGCAAAATTATGTCCATCACCGATGGACATAATTATTGCTACATTTGTTTGGGCTCAGATCACGACCAAGGGTCATGTAGGGACTGTGGCAGAATGTCTCCGTGGGCCCAGCGTCAGTTGTCAGCAAGGATGGAGTGCCTAAGGACGGGCTTATATGCCCCACCATCGTTGGTGCACTCTTCGCCGGGACCGACTGTGCCAGCGGTGTACTTATTCGGTGCGAAACTGGCAGCAAAAACGCAGTGTATCTTTAGCTATTGGCGAAGTCTTTGTAGCATCGGCCCTGGTGCCGCCCCAACTCCTCCTCTTCCGGGGCTGATGCTGTCCCGACTCCACCCTCATCTTGGTATCGCACGCGATAAGAGACTTTTCGCGTGCGATCCACTTGGAAGAATGACCCCCTTAGATTGTAAACCCTCTGGGATAGGGAAATAACTTAATAACCCTCTGGGATAGGGAAATAATGTAATTCACTTTGACATGCTGAAAAACAGAATACAAAAATCTAGAATAATATAAATAAATAAAATGGTCCAACTGACTCCCGTGCAGGCATTTTACTTTAAATGTACCTGGAAAAGGTTTTATGAGTTTTTGCTTCCACAGCAAGCTTTTTTTCGAATTCTCTTTGCTTTCCTTATCAATGCTTTGCATCAGACTTGTATATAGACATTTCAAAGTATGTTTCTTGTTTGTGTTAACCTGCTCATCAGTTGACAAGGGTAATTTGGAATCTTTCTGCACTTCACTTAAAGGCACCTGGTCCCCTTTTGAATTTATTGCAACCTCTCTACTGGGATGCTCTATTTTCCCTGTTCTCTTAGTATGCTTCAAAGTTACATCATTTCGAACCATATGCTTCTGAGCGACTATCTGCTTTCCCTATCATATAGTTTAAAAACTGTGCTATCTCCTTTTTAAAGGTTAATGCCAGCAACCGGTTCCACTCTGTTTAAGGTGGAGCCCATCCTTTTGGAAAAGGCTCCCCCTTTCCCAAAATGAAGCCCAGCTCCAGCAAATCTAAAAACCTCTTCCTTGCACCTTTGTCTTATCCGCACATTGAGACTTTGGAGCTCTTTTCCCCACTGGGGTCCTGCATGTGGAATGGGGAGCATTTCTGAGAATGCTACCCTGGAGGTTCTGGATTTCAGCTTTCCTATGTCATTGGTACCCACATGTACCAAGAAAGCCATCTCCTCCCAGCACTATCTAAAATCCTATCTATGTGATGCATAAGGTCTGCCACCTTTGTACCAGGCATGCAAGTTACCAAGCAATTCTCACATCCATCAGCTACCAAGTTATCAATCTTCCTAATAATTGATTTACCAACTGTAACGGCCATTCTAACCCTTCCCTCCTTGGCATGTGCCCCTGGAAACCTATTCTCTGTGTGAGAGGATGCTACATCTTGAGGGCAGGTTCTAGCTTCAGGATTGCTTCCTCCCTCATGAAGCTGATGCTCTCCTTCCAGGTGACCTTTCTCTTCCAAAACAGCACAGGGGCTGCCATATTGGAGGTGGAACTTCTCTACTATGTCTCTGAAAGTGTCCTCTATATGCCTTTGTCTCTCTTAGCTCTCTTTGTCTGGCCCTCCAGCTTCCAGAGATCGAACTCGTTCTCTGAAGGCTTGGAGCCCTTTGCACTTAGCGCACACATATGACCTCTCGATAGCTGGGAGATAATCATACATGTGGCACTCATGTGGCACTCAGTGCAAAAGGCTGGAAAGCCTCCTCCTTGCTGCTGGACCACATCCTGCATCATTTTGTTTATTTGTTATTGATTTAAAATTTCTAAGGGAGTAGGGATGTAAAGCTAACCTAACGTATGGATTTATTTTGTCTGGCAATGACTTAAAACACTACAGTTAACTACCTATATCTTCCTAGTTACCCAACTTCCTTATGTATAAAATCTTGAACAAATTACTCCTAGCAAACACAATTATCATGTTAAATCATAATATATAAAACCAAATAAAAACAGATAAGTTGTAGTAAACATTAAAATAGCACTGCTTGGAATCAGGAGAGAGAGATCCTTCTCTGTGGCAGCACCAGAATTATGGAACTCACTTCCTGAATAGTTATATTTGATATCGTGTAACAGAAGTTTCTAAAAGAACATAAAGACATACTTATTTCAATTAGCAGTTTACGGCACATAGAAGCAAAAAATTATTTTTATGGCCGGCTATTATATTTATGCTATTTCTGGTTGATTTATTTTACTGTTTTATATTGTTTTTTGTTTTTTGTATGTATACAATTGTAATCCATTAAGAACCACTGGAGGTATAGCGACAAGAAATCTATATTAAATAGATGTTCCTGTTGCCAAACTAACATCCAAGTAGATAGCAGAATGTATTCATCACTGCTACCCCTTTGCAGGTTTACAGATAAATGACTCTGTCAAAGCTCGTCAAATGATAGCTTTGGCCTCTTCCATTACTCATTTGCGAGAAGTGCCTTTAGAAGACATCTGCAAAGCAGCAACTTGATCATCATTTCACACCTTTTACATCTCATTACTGTCTCAACTACCTCTGAAGGACTGATAGTATTTTCGGGCAGGCAGTTTGCATAGCCTGATCTCGCAGTAGTCTACTGTCCATGGTGGAGTCTAGGTTGCTTATTCAGTAAACTTTCCACTACAACCCTCAGCTTCAGACTCCTCACATGGAATGGCTAATTCAGCCCACTTATTGATGCAAAAAGCAAGTTCACTTACTGTAAATAGTGTTTCCATAGATAGCAGGATGGTTTAGCCATGGAATACCCACTCAATTCCATGGAGAGTTGACTGCCTAGTTCATTTTAGCTATCATACAGTCTGAAGAGAATCATGAGGTAACACCTACCCAGGAATCCTGCACATGCTCAGTAGAGGTCAGAGCTCTACTAATCAGGAAACTGTTCGGTGTTGCTAGATAACATCAGCCACATGTAATAGCTAATTCATTCTGCTGTTTACAGAAAACACCATATACAGTAAACAAACTTGCTTTACTAGGTAATATAAGACAAATAGAATTTTTATAATCAATGTATAAATATACTCTGGAATTTGTTGCTGGAGGATATTGTAAAAGCTGTTAGTGTAGCTAGGTTTAAAAAATATTTGAAGAAGTTCCTGGAAGAAAAGTCCATAAAACATTATTAAGGTGGACTTTGGAGAAATTCATTCCTTAACCTTGGAATCGGCTGCATGGAATCTGACGACCTTTTGGGATCCTGTCAGGTATTTGTGACCTGGCTTGGCCACTGTTGGAAACAGGATACTGGACTTGGACATTTGGTCTGACCCAGTATGGCAAATCTTATGTTCTTATTACTGATTATCATATTGCTGTAACATTCTTTTGTAACAGTGACTAGATGAGTAATGCATTTCCAGTCATGCTTTTCTAAAATTGCTTTTAATGGCTGAAACCCCCTTTGCTGCTGCAGCTTTGTCCCTATCACTTTGCCTTGGGATATTCTTGCTACTGTACTTGCATTGGGGTATAGATAACACTGGGCAACAATGAAAGTGTTACTGACCTAAAAAGGTCCTACTCTGTAGTATCTTGATGTGCTGAACACGAATATGACCATGAAAAGTTTTTTATTGGCTCTCGTTTTGAAGATATTTAATATAGTTCACTTTAAGAACATAAGAAAATAACATACTGGGTCAGACCAAGGATCCATCAAGCCCAGCATCCTGTTTCCAACAGTGGCCAATCCAGGCCATAAGAACCTGGCAAGTATCCAAAAACTAAGTCTATTCCATGTTACCATTCCTAATGGCAGTGGCTATTCTCTAAGTGAACTTGATAGCAGGTAATGGACTTCTTCTCCAAGAACTTATCCAATCCTTTTTTAAACACAGCTATACTAACTGCACTAACCACATCCTCTGGCAACAAATTCCAGAGTTTAATTGTGCGTTGAGTAAAAAAGAACTTTCTCCGATTAGTTTTAAATGTGCCCCATGCTAACTTCATGGAGTGCCCCCTAGTCTTTCTACTATCCGAAAGAGTAAATAACCGATTCACATCTACCTGTTCTAGACCTCTCATGATTTTAAACATCTCTATCATATCCCCCCTCAGCTGTCTCTTCTCCAAGCTGAAAAGTCCTAACCTCTTTATTCTTTCCTCAAGGGGAGTTGTTCCATTCCCCTTATCATTTTGGTAGCCCTTCTCTGTACCTTCTCCATCGCAATTATATCTTTTTTGAGATGCGGCGACCAGAATTGTACACAGTATTCAAGGTGTGGTCTCACTAAGGAGCGATACAGAGGCATTATGACATTTTCCGTTTTATTCACCATTCCCTTTCTAATAATTCCCAACATTGTTTGCTTTTTTGACTGCCACAGCACACTGAACTGACTATTTCAATGTGTTATTCACTATGACACCTAGATCTTTCTTGGGTTGTAGTACCTAATATGGAACCCAACATTGTGTAATTATAGCATAGGTTATTTTTCTCTATATGCATCACCTTGCACTTATCCACATTAAATTTCATCTGCCATTTGGATGTCCAATTTTCCAATCTCACAAGGTCTTCCTGCAATTTATCATAATCTGCTTGTGATTTAACTACTCTGAACAATTGTATCATCTGCAAATTTGATTATTCACTTGTCATATTCCTTTCCAGATCATTTATATATATATATATATATATTGAAAAGCACCGGTCCAAGTACAGATCCCTGAGGCACTCCACTGTTTACCCTTTTCCATTGAGAAAATTGACCATTTAATCCTACTCTCTGTTTCCTGTCTTTTAACCAGCTTGTAATCCATGAAAGGACATCACCTCCTATCCCATGACTTTTTTTAGTTTTCGTAGAAGCCTCTCATGAGGGACTTTGTCAAACGCCTTCTGAAAATCCAAATACACTACATCTACTGGTTCACCTTTATCCACATGTTTATTAACCCCTTCAAAAAAATGAAGCAGATTTGTTAGGCAAGACTTCCCTTGGGTAAATCCATGTTGACTATATTCCATTAAATCATGTCTTTCTATATGCTCTATGATTTTGATCTTGAGAATAGTTTCCACTATTTTTCCCGGCACTGAAGTCAGGCTCACTGGTCTATAGTTACCCGGATCGCACCTGGAGCCTTTTCTAAATATGTTTAGTCGTGTAAATTTATCCAGTAGGACTGTAACAACATCCTAAATAAGCCTAGAATGATGTAATATTGCATAATACCATCATGCACACATCTAGAGTTTATTACATCATTTTCTGATGCAATGCAGTTCTACTGCCATGCTGCTGCTGAGTAAGCTGACATCAGCAGTGTACTATATGAAGCCCAGTCAGAAAGGGTGAGCATTTGAAATATTCATGCTGGCTGACTACTGCTGGACACTCTCTGCAGAGATGTTCCCGAACAGGTGTACAAGAGACAAGCAAAGAAATCTAAGATGTAGTCTATGACTTCATTTTTCAAACGGTATTAACCGTAGGTCTCCTACTATTGGCATACAGTTCAAGTTATAATTATATTATTGCATATTACAAAAACACTAGAGCCAATTTTGCATTTTTACAGTCACATTCGTGTTTAGCACATGGAAATTTATAAGAATTGACTAATTTCATTTCCGTAACATGACTTTTGTGAAAATTTGTTGCCCAGTGAGCTATTGGCATACAGTTCAAGATGTAATTATATTATTGCATATTACAAAAACACTAGAGCCAATTTTGCATTTTTACAGTCACATTCGTGTTTAGCACATGGAAATTTATAAGAATTGACTAATTTCATTTCCGTAACATGACTTTTGTGAAAATTTGTTGCCCAGTGTAATCACTGTTGCAACCTTTTATGCTAGTTTCGTATATAGCTGTAAGTTTCTGCATATAATTTATATTTTATTTTATTTTATTTATTTTGGTTTTTTATATACCGGCATTCATGACAACAGTCACATCATGCTGGTTCACAGTAAAACAGGGGTGCATGATAAACTTCAAACTGGAACTATGTTGCGGAAAAAAGCAGTTACATATAACAAGGGTGGTTGAACTGGGCGAGGAGAGAAACGAAAGGAAAGGTTAACGTTGGCTAACGATAAATGGCTGAGTTTTATGTATTGATGGTGAGAGGTTAAATTAATTGGAGTCCGGAAATGCTTGTTTGAACAGCCAAGTCTTGAGTCTTTTCTTGAAAATTGAGAGGCAGGGTTCATACATAAAGATATATAACAATATCTTTATGTATGATCCTAGCTTATCAGAAAATAACACTACACTATCTTAAATAATAGAAATTTTATTAGGGCTAACACAATGATCTTATGATTATAAGCTAATTACTTATTGGTTACAAGGATCAGGGATTCATCAAATATTATAAATAGAAAATTACCTTGTTATAAAATCAGTGAGGCACTGGCATATCAAATCAACTGCTTCTTGCTCTTGTATTAATGTAGCATTCTTACTAAAATCCTGTCAGAAAAGCAAGTACCCATACCTTGTTATGCAGTCTTTGTGATAAGCTCATCCCTTGGCTGCAGGAGAATCCTTGTTGTGCTGGTTCATGGCTGGAAGAGATGTCAGGAGGGGTCCTTCTTGCTTACAATGTAAGAAGCTCTTTTGGAAGACCATGGCAATTCCTTGAGGGGAACCACAGTTGTTCTATTCTAAGCTAACAGCAGAAGAGAGACATGAAAGTTGTCATATGTGACAAAAAGCTTCTTAATTCTTTTTCTCCTTTTTTTTTTAGTAAGTATTTCTCTGCTTTTCTTAGCTGATTAACAGTGAGAGCAATTAGCCTTTAGAGTGGAAATTGGATTGATCCAACACTGCCTGTGTTTTTTTTCAATCCAACAGATCACCTTTGTAGCAGCATGACATTGACCAGGCTTTGCAAAGCAAATTTCTAAGTTCACAAATGCTGATTGGGAAATTTGGGCAGCAGAATCATAAATTCCAGCCTTCCTGGCATCAGGACCCAGGTGTCTGTTTTTAAAGGATAGTCATCTCTTTGCTTCAGGGCAGCTCTGTAAACAAGCTTATTTATGTAGCAATATTGCCAGGAAATTTCTTGCCGGGACAGAAAGTTCCATTTTCTCTGCATACATGCAGAGAAAAAGAGGTCAAACGTTCATCTTGTTGCCAGAGATTCCATTTTGTATGCCAAATACACAGTCGGAAGGTTTTACAGGGGCTTCGTCTACTTAGCAGCAGGACCACCACCTCATGTGAGAAATAGTACTGTGCTCGCCATCCTCCCTCCAGCGCAATGAACTGGAGAATGAATTAAATTTAGAAAATTGTTAGATGCCTATATATTGGATTCAAAATCCTAATATTGTTCTTATTGGAAGATAAGGGATAATCTGTACGGAGCAGCATTTTCAACTCCATACGGGACACACAAGGATTGGGGGATGGGTTCCATATGGTAATTTGATCTACTTTGGGCAGATGTGCATAAAATTGCTCCTGGTCAGACTCGATGGGCCTTTTTGTTCATTATCTGACATTTACTATGTTTATGTATGTTTACTGTATTCAAATACCTTGCCAATCCTGCTCATTCAAGTTTAATTGCAGGTGTACTTTCCATTATTTTTACCAGAGTTGAGCTAGATTCATGAAAAAGATCTGTCTAAATTGATATCTACATGCGCCCGTGCGCGTGCGCACATAATCTAGGGACAAAGCTTAGAAAACTAAGCAATCTTTCTGTAGATGCGAGGGACTAGAAACGTCTTAGCCTACATACTTAAATCTAAGATGTTTGGAGCTGTATAAATATATTAAATGGATAAACCAATTTCTGAATTCTTCATAGTCTCTAATATCTGTATCTGCTTCACATATCACAGTTTCAGCAGCAAACTCTGTCCACTGGCTACAAAAAAAACCAAACCACAACGCCTCCAAAAGACAACCCTGGTTTAATGAAGAACTTCATAAACTTAAACTCTCCCTTCGACAAAAAGAAAGTAAATGGTGTAAAGCACCTTCACAGACTTCCCTCTCGACTTACAAACTTGCACTCCACCTATACAAGAGCGCTACATTAAAAACAAAAAGGGACTACTACGCTCACAAGATACATCACCTCATCTTCGATTCAAAAGCCCTCTTCTCTTACATTTCGAAGTTAAGTCAACCCTCCGGACATCCCTCTCAACCAAGCGCACGAAAAAGCAGAGAAATTAGCCATCTTTTTCAGTAATAAAATAACCAAACTGCAATCACAGCTGAAACCTAATACCTTAGCGCCCTCCAGCGCATACCTCCACCCCTGCAAAGGCATTTCCATACAAGCCTTTGAACCGATAGCAGCTTCAGAGACCCAATCAGTTTTAAAGAGAATGAAACCCTCATCCCACCTATTCGACCATATTCCTTCCAAACTACTGCTGCTAATACCAGATACCATCTCTAAAGCCCTGACTGACATTATCAATTGTTCCTTGGCACAGGGAATCTATCCAGACGACCTGAAAATCGCCTCCATCAAACCACTCGTAAAAAAACCTAACTTAAATCCCAAAGACCCTTCCAACTTTCGCCCAATCTCCAACCTCCCTTTTATTGCTAAGGTAATGGAAAAATTAGTTAACGCCAGATTATCAGACTACCTCGAAGACCACAATTTATTATTCCCCACTCAATATGGCTTCCGAAAATCCCTTAGTACAGAATTACTTCTCATATCCTTAACAGATTACCTCATCGTGGGCTTCGATAAAGGTCATGCCTACCTACTGATTCTCCTCGACCTATCGGCTGCCTTTGATACTGTTAATCACTCCCTCCTCCTAATTCAACTAGCGAACATTGGAATAACAGGCTCTGCTCTTGCTTGGTTCAAATCATTCCTAGCAAACAGAGGATACAAGGTCAAAATACACAACAAAGAATCTCAGCTTTATCCCTCCTCGCTAGGAGTTCCGCAGGGTTCCTCCCTTTCACCCACGCTCTTTAATATTTACCTCCTCCCCCTATGTCAACTATTAACCAAAATGAACCTCAAATACTTTATGTACGCGGATGACGTCCAGATCGTCATCCCTATCAAAGAATCTCTCACAAAAACTATTAAATTCTGGGAAAATTGCCTGCTACAAATAGACAACCTCCTCTCAAGCCTAAATCTAATCCTAAATTCTTCAAAAACCGAACTTCTTCTAATTTCCCCTGAAAACAACAACCCCACCTCAAATCTACCAACTGGCTTGCAAACACCACAAGTAAGAGACCTAGGGGTTATCATTGACAATCGGCTAAATCTAAAATCTTTTATCAATCAAACTACCAAGGACTGCTTTCATAAACTTCACGTCTTAAAAAGAATTAAACCACTTTTTCACTTCCATGACTACAGAACAGTCTTGCAATCAATAATCTTCTCTAAATTAGATTATTGCAATTCCGTTCTATTAGGTCTCCAGTCTTCTCACACGAAACCCCTCCAGATGGTCCAGAACACGGCGGCCAGAATCCTGACAAACACAAGAAAAAGAGACCACATATCTCCTATCCTCAAAGACTTGCACTGGTTGCCAGTTCACCACAGAATCTTACACAAATCCATTACATCATCTACAAAGTTATCCATCAACTCTCTCCGCTCAACCTTCAAATCCCATTTAAAAAATATTCCTCCGCCAGACCAATCAGAGAGTCCTACAGAGACTCACTACAGATTCCTCTGCTCAAAACCTTTCAGCACATAACTCTCAGAGACAGAGCATTCTCCACAGCAGGACCTACTCTGTGGAACTCCATCCCACCAGAACTGAGACAAGAACCCTGTCTTCCAACTTTCAGGAAAAGACTTAAAACCTGGTTATTTATGAAAGCATACCCAGAAACCAACTGAACCTTAATTCACCTTAATCATCTCTGACCACCCAACAGGCTAATCAAAAACTCTGCCAGGTTTGGGCAGTTTTCGTTCTTCTGTTAAATTAATATCAACTCTTCACTGTCCCAAGTTGTATTTCGTCCCTGTTATATTGTAACTGCTACTTTTTCTGTTGCACCTGTTAATGTTATTATTATTCTCCCTTTCTGCACATCTTGTTTATTGTAAACCGGCATGATGCGATTTCCATCGTGAATGCCGGTATAGAAAAAACTCAACTAAATAAATAAAAAAATAAATATTGCAGTCCAAGTTGATGCCATTCCTCAAAGATTGTAAATGCAGAAATTTTTCATGTTTGCACGGGGTGGGGGTGTAAAGGAGACAGTCTCCCTATCTATCCCCAGATATTTATATACTGTTCTCGATATTTGAAGAGTATGAGATATAATGGCACTAGCCCTAATATCTGCCAAATTTTAGGGAGATCAGGAGAAAGCTGTTAGTATACTCAGCTGCAAGTTGCTAGGTTGATAAGTTTCCAGTGCCAATCAAGTACTTTGTCCCCAACCAACCACAATTTTACATACTTAAACTTAGAGGCCCAATAATATATTTAAGGCAGCATTTCCGAACTGGTATGCTATGGCTACAGTGCAGGTATGCCATGAAAAAATTCTGAGAGGATCAGAGAACACTCAGTTAATTGTTGCTTCTGCTTTCCCTTCTGCTTGTTCTCTTATAGCTAACTGTACGGGGCCCTGAAATCTTTTGAGACCTGACCCCATTCAGTTCCGTCTGCAGAGGAAAGTCAGCAGAGGAGGAAGCAGCAGCACCAGGGTTGTCCAAGCATCTTTTGAGTTTTATTAGCTGGAGTGAGTCCTCTTGACATCTTGGCTACTTCCCTTTCCCTTCGGGGGTCCCTCTCACCAGAGATTTGGAAGGAAAGGTTAAATTTAATGTTTGGAGTTTCTGTCAGTCCTCTTTCCATTAGAGTACCAGAGATCACCACCTTGGTCACCATCCTCTTTGTCCAAGTAGTGGATGAGTGTGTTTCAGTGGTCGGACATAGATGGAGTCCACAGTGATGCCTTACAATCCTCACCAGTTGTCCTGAGGCATGTGTCACATCTTGAGAACCTTACTTACTCATGGTTCCTGGAAAAGATGCAAGTATGTTGTCCATTAATCTCAGGATGTTAATCTTACCATGTTATCCATTAATCTTATCCATTAATCTTATCCATTAATCTTACCATGTTATCGTGTATATAGTTTCCATGTTATAATGTTAAATAGTTAATATACCATGTTATAATGTAAAATAGGGCGGACCAACCCCCCCCTATTTCCCAGTTCCCTGTAAACCGATGTGATATTTCGATCGAATGTCGGTATATAAAAGAAAATAAATAAATAAATAAAATAAAGGATGGAAGAGAACGCAAGACCTGATGCTTTTGGGCTGCTGCAGTTAAGCCTACTATAGAATCTGCTATGGTCCTTAGTCCATGGTCTTTTAAAAGATCTCCAGATGAGGATGTGACAGACTTCCATGTCTTGCTTATCTGTGCTACAATAATAATTTCAAGTATAGAATACAAGCCTCTTGGATTTCAAGTAGTCAAGCTTCCTTATCACTTAGTTGTGGTGATTATCTGCTTTAAAATCTATTAAGTATTCTAGAGAGTAACATGCTGCTTGGAAAAGACCAGAAGGTGCTGAATTCTTTTGGGAAGAAGGTCTTCAAAGATTAATATTCAGTGCAAGAATTGCAGCCCACCAGTTTTTCATGGTGCGGTATATGCACAAGTACCTTAAAGCTTGAGACTCTGATGGACTCAGAAGATCCGTGTCAAGCTGAGTTTCAATGGGCCTTGACAGATGCAGAGGAATGTGACAATCTAATGTGAAGACTTTGACATTACAGCTAGGACTACAGTGTCTGGGAGCCAGGAGGCTCATTTGGCTCCGTTCAAGCAGACTCCAGAAAAATATTCATCCTGTCCTATGTACGGGAGAGAATCAATATGAGGACAAGATGCAGGAGATGGTGGTGCTGATCAAAGAGCATCTGTCAACTTTGTATTCGCTGTCACAGTGTTAGGATGCGAGGCATTGGTACTTTTTGTACAAAAAGCCTTTTCATCAGATGAAGTCCTTTTTATCTTTCCAAGGACAACAGACCCTGCCTTCAGATCCTTAACAGCTTTCTGCTATAGGGCAGCAGAGAGAAAGGTGACAGCCTAAGGCTCAACAACAACCTCAGTCCAAACCTGGGGCATGTTTTTGATGCCCCAGATGCCTAACTCCCTACCACCATAGGTTGGTGGGAATGGTCTAGTCCTTTCTGGAATGGAGCCAATTGCACTGAATAAATGGGTTCTGAGAATTGTGGAGTGTGGCTACCTCTTGCATTTCGTGCACCCATCTGTGCACCAGTGTATGTTGGTCCTCAATTCCAAACCCTCCCAGTCAACTTAAATACAGTTTGAAGTAACATGTCTTCTATGTTAGAAGATCATAGAACCTGTACCTCCTCAGGAATGTGATACAGTTCTATTTCCAGTACTTAATTCCCAAGAAGTTGGATGGACTAATCCTGGATTTGTGTAACTTGAGCAAATTACTGGTCCAGGAGAGATTTAAAATTTGCTCTACACAGGTCTGCTGTATGGTCAGCCAAAGGGTTGGCTGTGTGCTCTGGACCTGAAGGACTCGTGCTCACATCCCAGTTCACCCTACCCATCAGATTCTTCAGGTTTGAGATGGAGGATGTGCGTTGTCAGTATGAAGTGTTCCCTATTGGCATCTCAGCCACTCTGAGTGTGCTCATGAAGTACCTGGCTGTTATAGCAAAGCAGCTACAGATGCAGGGAGTCTGTGTTTCCGTACCTTAATGATTGGTTAGTGGTGGTCCCCTCCCTGTCAGACCTCCTTGAGTCTTTCTGTATGGTGATTCAAATGTTTGTCCATGAGATTCATTATCAATTTTCAAAAGTCCAACTTGATCTCATGCCAGGTGATCCAGTTCATAGGGGCCTAGATTGACTGACTTCAGGATAATACCTTCCTGCCTGTTGAGTGGCACAGGATTCTAGTATGCCTCAAGGTCTCTCCTGCAACAAGACTGTACATCAGGAAGGTCAGTCTTTATCTTGCTGGAGTACATGTTAGCAGCAGCCTATTGGTTCCTATGACTTGTCTTCATATGAAAGACCTTTGGTGGGCCCCCCAGAATCAATGGGATTGTAACCACTGGGAAAGAGACACTATCAGTCACCAATAGATAAGAATGCATCTAAGAATTATTAGCAGCGTTTTCCTGACAATATATAAAATATAAAATTGTATTTTTAATAATTTTCCTGTTAGCAAATAGAACTAATGTCACTGAACACAACAGAAGTTGCACTTCCTCTCACTTGCTGAACAAAACAGAGAAAGTATTTTGTGAATTTAATAAATTGTATATTCTTCCTCTTAGTTTGTAGGTCTAAAAATTGTCATCTTCCTCAGTTATTTGTTTGGAAGGGGTTTTTTTAATCTTTAATCTCTCCAGTTGTTGCCCATTAATTTTCCCTTCTTTTCTAG
This sequence comes from Rhinatrema bivittatum, assembly GCF_901001135.1. NCBI lineage: Eukaryota > Metazoa > Chordata > Amphibia > Gymnophiona > Rhinatrematidae > Rhinatrema > Rhinatrema bivittatum. The sequence continues at coordinate 794,725,327 of NC_042616.1, read as the reverse complement.
ACAGCATTTGATAACATACCATTCGAAGCTTAAGGTAAGAACATAACATAAGAACATGCCATACTGGTCAGACCAAGGGTCCATCAAGCCCAGCATCCTGTTTCCAACAGTGGCCAATCCAGGCCATAAGAACCTGGCAAATTCCCAAAAACTGTCTATCCCATGTGTTGCTAGTAATAGCAGTGCTATTTTCTAAGTCAACTTAATAGCAGGTAATGGACTTCTCCGCCAAGAACTTATCCAATCCTTTTTAAACCCAGCTACACTAACTGCACTAACCACATCCCCTGACAACAAATTCCAGAGTTTAATTGTGCGTTGAGTGAAAGAACTTTCTCCGATTAGTTTTAAATGTGCCACATGCTAACTTCATGGAGTGCCCCCTAGTGCTTCTATTATCCGAAAGATACCCGTTCCAGACCTCTCATGATTTTAAACACCTCTATCATAACCCCCCTCAGCTGTCTCTTCTCCAAGCTGAAAAGTCCTAACCTCTTTAGTCTTTCCTCAAAGGAGAGCTGTTCATCCCCTTTATAGTCGCCCTTCTCTGTACCTTCTCCATTGCAACTATATCTTTTTTGAGATGCGGTGACCAAAATTGTACACGATATTCAAGGTGCAGTCTCACCATGGAGTGATACAGAGGCATTATGATATTTTCCGTTTTATTCACCATTCCCTTTCTAATAATTCCCAACATTTTTTGACTGCCGCAGCAAACTGAATCGATGATTTCAATGAGTTATCCACTATGACGCCTAGATCTTTCTTGGGTGGTAGCTCCTAATATGGAACCTAACATTGTGTAACTATAGCATGGGTTATGTTTCCCTATATGCATCACCTTGCACTTATCTACATTAAATTTCATCTGCCATTTGGATGCCTAATTTTCCAGTCTCAGAAGGTCTTCCTGCAATTAATCACAATCTGCTTGTGATTTAAGTACTCTGAACAATTTTGTGTCATCTGCAAATTTGATTACCTCACTAGTCGTATCTCTTTCCAGATCCAATATAAATATATTGAAAAGTACAGGTCCCAATACAGATCCCTGAGGCACTCCACTGCCCACTCCCTTCCACTGAGAAAATTGTCCATTTAATCCTACTCTGTTTCCTGTCTTTTAGCCAGTTTGTAATCCACGAAAGGACATTGCCACCTATCCCATGACCTTTTACTTTTCCTAGAAGCCTCTCTTGAGGAACTTTGTCAAATGCCTTCTGAAAATCGAAATACGCTACATCTACCAGTTCACCTTTATCTACATGTTTATTGACTCCTTCAAAATGAAACAGATTTGTGAGGCAAGACTTGCCTTGGGTAAAGCCATGCTGACTTTGTTCCATTAAACCATGTCTTTCTATATGTTCTATGATTTTGATATTTAGAACACTTTCCACTATTTTTCCTGGCATTGAAGTCAGGCTAAATGGTCTATAGTTTCCCTGACCGCCCCTGGAGCCCTTTTTAAATATTGGGGTTACATTAGCCACCCTCCAGTCTTCAGGTACAATGGATGATTTTAATGATGGGTTACAAATTTTTACTAATAGGTGTGAAAGTTCATTTTTGAGTTCCTTCATAACCTTGGGGTGTATACATTCCAGTCCAGGTGATTTACTACTCTTCAGTTTGTCAATCAGGCCTACCACATCTTCAGGGAATGGAAAGAAAGCGTAATCTCAATCTTGGATTCTTGTGGCCCTAAATTATTCTCCAGGCTAATTATCCATAATTGTAATGTATGAATAAGCTATAGAACCTTCCACCTCCCAAGCTCCCAATTGGTATATAGCTTATTCCTTGGTAGGCCCCTCCACCTCCCAGGCTCTGTAGCCATGTTCAAACAAATTATAGGTTATGTGACCCCCACCCTTTCCAAAAACTATATCTATATCTATCCTGGGATCCTGAACATGCTGGCGGACTGCCTAAGCCTGTTACAGGGAAGTAGTTGCACTTTATCACTTCCCTAAAGATTGTCTGGGGAATTCTTTTTGACGTTCTCTGTGCTCAAGTTAATAAAGCTAATGGATGTTCCCAGTCATGAAGCTGGGATTGTATTGGACTTATTGATTACTGCTGAGGCATGGTAAGCTGAAGATTGTATTTTTGATCTGATAATTCTGTTTCATGGTCAGATCATTTTCTTCTAAAATTTGTTTTGACCCAAATTGTCTGGACAATTAACTCAGAATAGCCCATTAAGTCATTTTGAGGTCTCATTAATTTGGCCAAGTTTGGGGCAGAGTGGTCCACTGTCCAAGACTCATTGAATTTTGAGTCCCCACCTGCCTTGGTTGGATCACTCACAAGTAATTTAGCTCACATTGTATAGTCCGTGGCTCCATCGAGAATTGAGATCCTGTTAGTTGACCCCTCTTGTTCCCTGGTTTACGCAGGAGTTGATTAACAACAAAAGAAAAATGTGTGAGCTGAATGCAGATGGTACAAGTCTCTAACTCAGCATAGAGCCCAGTTCATGCAGTACATATTCTTTATAGGACAGCTTTTGAAGTTGCATGAAAAAGTTTCATGTTATGATAACAAGTTTCAGGCAGCAGGGCTTGAACCAGTGGCTCCCAGGGGTTCAAGGCTGGTGCTCCTGCAGTGGAGCCACATGGACTCTGAATCATCAAGAATCATATAGAAGCTATCAGCAAAGTAGAAGAGACTCTCCTCTGGAGGCCCCTTATTGGGCCAGCATTGGGTGTGCCCCAAATTGACTCCTAGACATAAGAGGCCTTAGCCTGATACACCTTAGCTGGTCCAACAGTCTTTATGGAATTCGCTCTGAGAAATCACCTAGTTCCTGGTTCATTCCTGGGTCCTGCTCTGGTCTTGGTTCCTATTGCATTTCTGGCAACTGGCTCCTACCTGGTGAGCCCTAGAGCTGCCTGCACCCAAATGCCCACCCCATGAACAACAACAACAGCAGCTGCTTCAGGAAGAAGATTGCTTGCTCCAGAGTACCTGGCCTCTCTGAGGTATTCCCTGCTCAGGCATTGTATCTGTTCCCTACCCTTGGCAGAGCGAGTTAATAGCAGCAAGCTTCACAGAGCCTTCAATTTGAACTTTTTTTACACTATGAGAAAGATGATGGATCCTCCTCAAGTTAACCATCAGGCCCATGAGCTTCACTATGAAGTGTTTGCTAATTAATCTATAGAAGAGGTAGCCAAGTTCCAAAACTCCATAACTATAGATAATTCTCCAGGACTGAGTCACAGTGACACCCCCTTTCACTCCATCCCCAATATGGGGAAGATTTTGAGAGTTCTCTTCATCAGAAGTGGCTGTTATAATAAAGTTGAAATCATCATCCTATCTACTTAATACATGCCCATTTTGGGTTTTTTATAGCTTAAAACATCTAACTAAATTTGTGAACCTTTCATTAATAGATGGGTCAATCACTGATTCTCTCAAAAGGGAATCCAGTAATTAAAGGCAACTTGCCCATAGAGAAGTCCTGTAGTTACAGTTCCATTTGTAATCTTCCTACTGTGGGAATGATTTTGGAAAAGATTGTTTTGACATTGTTAAATACTTTTTTTTTTTTTTTTTTTAAGAAGAAAATGACATCTTAAATATGCACAGTGCGGTTTTCACAGTGGGCTACAACAGGGAGACTCTGTCAATATCTTTGGCTGACTCTGGTTTGCATGAATTAGTTTGGGGGGGGGGGGTGATGGTTATCATAATTCTCCTATATATTTCTGCTGTTTTCGATTCTGAAAATCATTCTATTCTCCTCAATAGGTTGCATAAGCGCAGAATGTGGGGTGACATGGTGGATTGTTTAGTTCCTTTCTGTTCAACTGGCAGAAGTAAGAGTGGGCCAGCAACAGTCCTCATGGAAAACAGTTGTTTCAAGGGAACCCCAGGGCTGTGCATTTTAATCTGCCTTATTTAATATTTCTCATAGGAGAAGCAGAATGGTAGTCCTCACATATGGGTGACAACACAGGATGGAGCTCTGTACGGAAAACTTTTCTGTCAAAGTTTCTACAAAGCTTTGACTGACACTGGCACACTGAGTGCACTGAGCATTCTCAGCCTGCAATTATCCCTGGGAGCCACAGGTGTCTCCCTCAGTCTTCTTTTTTCTGCTCTGCAGTAAGCATAGCGGGTAGGAGCTCTGTGAGAAATTCTAATACTTTTTTCACATGGAAACACTTAAACGTTTACTTCACAAACACATTTCCCTGCACGGGTCTCCCCCCACGTATGTTTATTCGATGCTCGGTGAGTACTATGCCCTGTTTTTTCGTTCGGTTCCTGTCACCTTTCTGGCCTGCCAACCGACTGCGGCCTTCCCTCTCCCTATTTTTTCAGTTAGCTACACATAGCCTGCGAGTGTCCCTCTGTGACACTCTGCTTGGTTATTAGCGTTAGTGGGACAGGGACTTCCACGGTTTCCGTTGCCACCAGGGCCCCTATAGATTCAGGTCCTTCGATTTCCTCGGTACCCTCGTGCGGTCGATGCCCCTTCGCTACTGTCTGTACCCCCTTCAGACAATCCTGGATTCTTAGATGCCATCAGTACCCCTCACCCCAGCGGTACCCTGATGCCATCCTCCCTGCATCGTTTCTATCAGTGCCGTCCATGTTTTTCATCCATGGCACTGATTTTTCCTTGGGTTCCATCAGTGTCATCATAGCCCGGATGGATGCCATCGACGTACACCTTGTCTCGTCGGTGCCATCCATGCCCGGGTCGATGCCACCGTCACCTGGGGCACTTCCATCAATGCCATCCTTTATTTTATGGATGCCATCGATGCCCAGGGCCTTGCCATAGGTGCCCATATCGGCGGCCATCGATGCCCACAGTGCACATCGATGCCCACATCGGCGGCCATTGGTGCCTGCATCCGTGGCTGTCTGTGCCCGCGTCTGTGGCATCTGTGCCATGGACGCCATTGCTGCCCGAGTCGATCCAATCGATACCGTAGTTGCCCGTGGCCATGCCACCGATGCCCTCGGCGCCCGCCTCAGTACATCGATGCCCTCGACGCCCACGTCATTTCCATCAGTGTCTTCGACGTTCCTATCGATGCGGGCATTGACTCCGTCGATGCCGGTATCATTTTTCCGATACCAATGATGTTTTTTTCGATTACTCAATGTCACATCGTTCCCATAGATACCTACGCCGATGCCGTCAGTGCTCCGTCACTGTCATCATTACTCTGGCTGAGTCATCGACCTTTTTTCATATATATTTTTGACGATACCCTCAAGGCCGCTTCAGCCGCCATCGACACCGTCAACACAGGCATAGCACCGCCACGTAATGCCCTCACCTAAACACAGTGCTCCATGCTTTGGGTTCTTATTAAAGCCCCATTTTAGCCTAAGACACTACATAGTGCTAGGAGCAGTGCAGGCATGCTGACAGTCAGTCATCAGTCGCCATCCACGACAGCGAGGGCATCCATCTTGGCGCTAGGGAAAGACCGTGCCGAGCACCGTGGCATGCATCATCACCGACACGGTGACCGTCCGCCACGACGCCATCCAGCACATCGGTGCTATCCTTCTCGATGCTGGATATTGCTCGGTCCGAGCAACATCACCACTGCCATCGGCACTGTTCCACACAGTTTTGGCAGTCCTTGGTGCTCCAGAAACACCGGAACGAGTTCCGAAGAATTCTGCACTGCTGCGACGAGGGTCGGGTTCACAAGCTCGTTAATCAGCTCTCCTGTTCCCGAGGCGTGCCCCACTGTCATCGGTGTGGGATTGTGGCCCTCCGCTAATTATGGTGTAAGTGCCAGCCATGCCCAGCCTGTCTTCTCTATACCTGCGCCACCATACCAGGCATCAGAGTTGAGACGGACGTCTACGTCCACAGGCTACCCCTCGAGGTCTCCTGAAATTGACGGAGCCAGCATTCTTCACCGGCTCGTCCTTTGGCGATCCACGTCGGATGGTAAGTACCCGCTTCTGCGGCATTCCCATTGAGATGTGTTCTCTAATTTGGGCCACATGGTTTGAAATGTTCTAGGTCATGTACCTTCCAAGAACCGTATTAGTGTCACATATCGCTATGTCAGCCACAATACCAGGAGAACCTCTGTATCATTTCTTTGGGATTGCATCAGGGCTTCCTCCCTTTTTCAGCAACGAGGCTCTGTACTGATTAATACTGTGGATTCTGGTTCCTAATTTAGAACCAAAGTTCCAGGTGCATTCACTGATCTGCTAAACATGAAATCCAGCAAATGCCTCAAGTGCAAGTCCACCTCGAAGCCTGACGACAGGTCTTGATGTCTCCTTGTACAGCACACAGAAATGCGGGTAAGACTGTACCGCTCACGCTCCCATGGGAGGTTACATGATATCCAGATTACATCAGCCCCTCCAGTTGGACACCACCTGGTCTCCCAACTGGCCGGATATCAGAGCAGCCACCCCACCTTGTACCAAGGTTCCCGGTACACTCCCCCAGACGCTACAAAGTGCAGAAGGGTGGGGTGGGGGGGGGGGTTTGGGGAGTTTTACACTATTCTTTTTTTCAACAGAAAGTAGTTACTCTCTGCCCATCCTGGACCTCAGAAATACCAACTTTCTTCAGAAGGCACAGGTAAAATGGTATCTCTCATTACCATGCTTCCATATCGCAGTAAGTACATTACCTCTAATCTTTCTATGTGCTTCATGGTGAATCAACAATATTACAATCCCAAGCTCTGCCGGTTGCACCAGCTTCGGCAACTGGGGTATTCATTGAATCACTATCGTTGAATATTGCTTCTCTGCGGAGTGCAACATCATTCACGCTTTTCCTTGCATGGACAGCTGCATAACCACAGTCAGTCCACACATGGAGCTTCATGACTCACTATACATTTACTACCTGGGATTACTGTCACTACCATAAATCCCTTATACGACACTTCTGGACACCACAGTCACAATGACCTTCCTGTCCAGCATACGCGCAGACATTCTAATAAATTCTACATGTCCCTGCACGCATATTTCCATAATCTTAGCACCTCAATTCTTCATTGTCGGGCTATGGGGTTTTTTCACTATGTACTTTCCTCATAGATCCAAAACTGCTATGGGTTAGATTCAGTGAAAATCCATTGTCAGTGGGTCCAAGCTGTTTCGTGCCTCATCTATATTGCAGATCTAGAACCAAAACTTAGTCTGATCCCACTCATGCTCGCATTTTCTCAAGGTTGTAAGTTTGACCTAAAATCTTCTCAACCCAATATGTGTCTATTCCGCTCCAGGTGCAGTTTCTCATAAACTTCTGGAGCTTGTAGCAATGAGTTATACCCTTATGCCTTCCAATACTGCCTCTGCAACAAATCTTTGTGCATACAGACAGACAGCATAGGGACAATGTGCTTTCCACCACACAAACACACACAACATCTTAGCTGCTCTGCAAGGATGCTGCGCAGCTCTACCCTTGGCCCTTGCTCACTCTATGCATCTTCGGGCCACTTCTCTAAGAAATTTACCGAACACACTAACAGACCTTCTCCATGTAGGTTCCATCCTCTCGAATGATCTCGAACTATATGTGTGGCGAGAAAAATCTTCTAGCGCTGAGGTCATCCGAACTTGCCCTCTGCGTCCAAATCGAACCATACGGTGCACTGGTTCTACTCCCTACACATGTTTCCAATGCGTTCCCGTAGACGCCTTTCTTCCATCAAGGGCCTCTTAAATGTCTCTTCTGCTGCCTTTCATAGCCAGCACTCTTCTAATGCTGAACCGGGACGGGGTTCACTGTTCCTCACACCCACGTCCTGCCCGAGACCAGTATGCTTCCCATACTTCTCAATTTATCACACCAGTAACCAATTCATCTTCTCACCAGTCAGTCACAAATCGTAGACTTACTGATGTTCTCAGGTACTGGTAGCGTCACAAAACCTTCCACACATAAATCCTACCATTCCAAAAGGCATGATTTACCACATGACGCATACAAAATGGTATTACCCTTTTTTCTTTTTTCTACACCACTCTTTCTCTTGCTCCCTCGGATTCTGCTCCCCAGACATCCTCCACATAGGTACACCTCTGTTCCAATTGGTGTATCGTTTGGGAGTTGGGATATCCGATTAACGGTAAACCCCTTCTGAGTCAGCTTACCATGGATTATCCACTGATCAAGCCGCCTCTATTTTCACTAGTCACGGAACGGAACCTATATCTTATCCTTATAAGTCCTCATACTTTCCGTTCGAGCCTTTCCATTGCTCTCTTTTCACAGTTTGACGTGGGAAATTTTTTCCCCTCATAAATGTCATTTCTGCCAACAGGGTTAGTGAGTTACACACCTTGTTACATACTCATCCGACCCTGCGTTCCTCCGTGACAGAGTGGTTTTTACGTATTCAACTTCCTATCTTTCTTAAGGTAGACGTTGCAGCTCACCTTACTCAGAATATACTCTGCCGATTTTTCCCAACACCTCTCTCTCACCAGAGAGAGGGTTTTTTCCACTTCTTGGACAGTAATAATGCACTTGCATTCTATCTAGATCGCACTACACTCCATAGGAATTCCACTTAACTCTTTCCTTCTGTGGCAAGAGTCAAGCTGCGAGTTCCTGTGGGCAAACAGACCTTTTCCTCCTAATTGACGGTCTGTATCTTTTTCCTACCAACAAGCAGGCATTTCACTACAACACTGTGTAACCACACTCTGTTGCGTCCGTCCTAGTCTTAATAGCTTCCCCTTGGCCGCTGCTGCTTGTGCATATTTATCAGGCTGCAACCTGGAGTTCTTTCCATACCTTCGCTGCCCATTATTGCTTAGACACGACTAGCCGGCATGCTCCATGTTTGGCCAGTCTGTCTACTCTTATTCTTTTCGGTTTCACTACCCAACATCCTTCCACCAACCACTTAAGGGTTTCAGGATGCCCTCCGATCCAAATTCCACCCCCATCATTGCGCTTTTTGCGTGTCTTGGGTGCATTTGGTGCACTCTCGGGCATCCTCAGCTCAGTACTCACCCATATGTGAGGACTAACATCCTGCTTGTCCTGTGAGAAAGCGTTGCTTACCTGTAACAGGTGTTCTCACAGGACAGCAGGATGTTAGTCCTCACGAAACTCACCTGCCACCCCGCGGAGTTAGGTCTGTATACGTTTTTATGTTTATTTTAGTTTTGCTTGCGCTTTTAGCTATAAGACGAGACTGAGGGAGACACCTGTGGCTCACAGGGATAATTGCAGGCTGAGACTGCTCAGTACACTCAGTGTGCCAATGTCAGTCAAAGCTTTGTAGAAACTTTGACAGAAAAGTTTTCCGTACAGAGCTCCATCCTGTGATGTCACCTATATGTGAGGACTAACATCCTGCTGTCCTGTGAGAACACCTGTTACAGGTAAGCAACACTATCTATATCTCTAGACTCTTTTCAGTATCCTTGCTGATCAAGTTATAAATTTAAAAATGTATGCAGATGATATATGGTTGCTTTTTTCGGTGGGTGATTTTTTTTTTCCACAATTAAAACTTTCTTGCTGTTTGCAGGCTGTGATTGCATGATAGAGGAAAAACAAATTGATTTTGACCCTTTAAAAGACTGAGGCTCTGTGGGTGGTAGTCAAGTATACAATTAAGAGTTCTACTCTCCTTTTCTGAAGTAGTCAGGGTTTGGGGGATTCTTTCTGACTCTCGTTGAACTTTAAAGCTTTAGCTAAAAATTGTTTTAAAGTCTGCCTTTTTAAAGCTTAGATTGGTTAGATGTTTAAAATAAATTTTACCAAAGGAATTCCATATGGCCATCCAGGCTTTTATTTTGATGTCTATTGATTACTACTGCTCCTTCTATATGGGGCTTTCCAAAGATTAATTTAAGGTTTTGACGTTATTGCAATATGCTGTTCACATTTTGTAGTAGCCTGTTCCCCCAGAGATTAATTTTACAAATTTTAGAGCAATTGCATTGGTTATCAGTGGTGAATTTTAAGATCTCCGTTTGTAAAGCTTATAAGAGTGAGGAATCCTCATACTTATTTATTTATTTATTTAAAAACTTTTCTATACCGTCGTATAGTAGAGCACCATCACAACGGTTTACAGTTAGGCACAAATATGTCGTTTCTAATTTATCCAAGGGTGCCATTATTATATGGTTACATAGTTCGATAATATACTTAAATGTGAGAGGGTGTGGTTACCATTTACTATTAACTGTCTTTATAATTTAATACTTAGATTGTGAGAAAATAACAAAAGTAGGCAATACTGCTTTATCTTGGTGATTTCCTGTTTTGTGCATTTGTTATTCCGTTACCTCACTGTGAAATGCTTTTTTGAAGAGCTAAGTTTTTAAGCCTTTTTTGAAGAGTTTTATTTCTTTCATTAGTCTTAATTCTAGTGGTAATGTGTTCCATAGAAATGGTCCTGCCAAAGATAGTGCTCTCTCTCTAACTTGGGTCAACTTTGCTGTTTTGACTGAGGGTATGGTTAGTAGAGCTTTATTGGCCGATCTGAGATTTCTTTGGAGGACGTGTAGTCGTAGTGCGGTGTTTAGCCAGTCTGAGTTTTCGTCGTTTATTAGCTTATGAACTGTGCATAGTGCTTTATATTGAATTCTCTGTTCTATTGGGAGCCAGTGCAAGTCTGATTTTGGGTCTGTGAGTATACTCCTCGTTCATTACGCTCTGCCAAGAAAAATCTGGTAAGCCAGCCTGCCTTCCTTTAGGGAGGTATATTTTCAGGATCCTGCTAGCAAGCATTTTTGGTGGTTGGTCCAGCCTTAAGGAACATATTGCCAGTAGAGATTCATGAAAAAATGGATTATGCTATTTTACAAGCTTTTTCACAAAAAAAAACTGAAAGCGCATCTGTTTCACAAAGGTTTCTTTTACGACTTAAATTTAGATGATCTTAGGAGTGCAAGATGTCTAATCCTAGCTGGATTTTGATTGATGAATGTTTTATTTTTGTTGTATTTTATAATCCATGTTGAATAGTTGTTCCAATATAGGAGGAATTTAAGCAAATTAAATTTCTTCCAAATGTGGTGTTAGTATTTCACATTGACCAAATAATTGTGCTGCCTTTCCCCCCAAAACTACATACACACAAAGAACAAGTTTTTCACTCCTTGGGGACTGTAAGAGAGCCCTAGCACAGGGGGTGGCCAACATATGGCTCGGAAGTCACATGTGGCATTTTCATGTGAAAAATGTGGCTTTTGTGCTTCTGTCCCATGGCAACTGAGAACATCTGCACAAGGCATGATGGAAGGGGCTGGAACAGGAAGAATAACATAACCAAGCAGGGAAGGACCAGTTAACTCTCTGGTCCAGCTCCCCAACCCTGGCATTGAAGGTTGTGAGATGGGGGTAATTATCGCTTCCTTGCTGTCTTCATGATGTAAGCAAAGGCAATTGGGCTGTCTAGCACCTTATTCCTCCCCTAGATCTATGTTGCCATTCGATCTGCAGCAGATGTGAGGGAATGAGGGCCACGTGGGAGCAGTGGTTGTGTGTTGAAAAAGTGCGTGTGGGGGCGTGCGGAGGGGGCACAGTAGAGCTAAGGATGAAGGTAGACTGGGTTGGATAAACTGAGGGAAAGGTAGAGTGGTGCAAGAAAGTCAGAAGAGTGTGTCTCCAGAAATGGTGATAGAGCAGGGGTGAGGATAATGAGCAAGAACTAGGGCTTGTGGTGGGACAGAGGTGATGATGACGGTATGTCTGTGGGGGGAGGAGGAGGTGGGGCTGAGAGCAACAGGCAGTAAATAGTGAGAAAGGAGAACCAGAGGTGGTGAAGGGGTTGAGAGCCACTGATGATGATAGGAGGGAAGAGAACGAAACCAGAGGTGTGATGATGATGGAGGAGTTAGAGACCCAGAAATGACTGGAAGAAGGGAAGGATTTGAAAGACACACATATAGGGAGATGATTAGGGAGAATGGGCATGTGAGAGCCAGAAGGTGTGATAGGGGAGTATGTATTAGAGAGAACCAGAGCGGGTACCAAGGAGAAGGAAAGAGGGCATTGGGATCAGGAACAAAGGGGGGGGGGAGGGCAGAGAGATACAGGCAGGACAAGAAAGAGAGTGAGGGAAACTTGGAAGTGCTGGGTAGAGCCTAGGGTAGGGGGCAAGTGTATGTGGGAAGGCAGGAAAGAGACAAGGAGAGAGGGCAGGGAAAAAGTGGGAATTAGGGAATGTTAGTGCTTGGCAGATGATGGGCGAATAGAGGGGTGCAAAGTAGCACAAGGAGTGGGGTGACAGGTATTCTGTTATAGCTGCTGAGCCTCCATCATTATTCTTGTGTGATATGGAGGATGGTTTCCTGGTGCTGTTGAGAGACAGACAAGGGAAGGGGTGAAAGGGTTGATAGACCAAGAAAAGAATAGAAGGATTGTGAGATGGACTGGTGTGGACAGAATGGAAAGAGATAGAGGGTGGGAGGATTGAGATGCTGGTTGAGACAGATTGAGGAAAGTAAGAGAGACTGATAATGGGGCAGGGTATGAGAAAGAGACTAATGGGCAGCTGTTGGGGGAATTGAAAGCAAGAGAGAGACTGTGGAGGATTGAGAAGACATACTGTTGGATTGGAGAGACTTGGTACAGGTGGAGGAGGGTTACAGTTTGTAAGACTGGGGAGGACAGGGTAGGGGCATTGAAAATAGAGGCTGGTGGGAGAATTGAAAGAGTTGTTGCAGATGGATTGAAACAGATTGTTGGGAATATGGTTGTGGTTGATTGAGAGACTGGTGAAAAGAGAGAGGATGATGGAGAGAAACTGGTCATAATAGGGTGAGCAAATTGAGAGAGAGATACAAGTGGGGACAGGGTGGGGGTATTTACTGGTTGAGTTTAGGGGGGGAGGGACGTCCTTATTGAAACAGCTCCCCCACTCCTCAAGGAGCTCTGCGCTTCCCCCTCACCACCTGCAGTCTCTTTAAAATGTGAAGCTCTTTGGTGCTGTGTATTCTAGTTTCTTGGCTCTTGGTGCATGAAAGGTTGGCCGTCCTTGCCCTAGCATATTACTTGCAAAGGATTCTGCATCATTGTCAAGTTTCTCAATTGTTTGTGTCCTTTGATCCCAACTGGTTTGCAAGGACAGTAGCTAAAAGAGCTCTTTCCAATTGGCTAGCAAACTGTATAGTGTACTGTTGTGCCCTGGCTGGCTTGCAGATTGTAGATTCTATCAAAGTTCAAGTGAGAGCTGTGATGACTTCAGTTGCTCCTCTTGAGGTGCACTTCAATTGCCTTGCTTATCTAATCACACTTTCTTGTCTCACTACTGTCTAAAATAATATGCCCCAAAGAGATAATATCTTTGGACAAACAATTCTGTGCAGCCTGTTCACACAGTACCATATTTTTCGCTCCATAAGACGCACCTAGGATTCAGAGGGGGAAAATTAAAATATAAAATGGTGTGCTAAACCGGCTCTGTTCCCTGGCGTCTGTACGTCTTATGGAGCAAATTAGGGGTGTGCATACGATTTTTTTTTGTCCCTGTTTCGTTTTCGGGTCTGGGGAGGGCCATTTCTGTCCACTCCCCGGATCAGAAAACTTTTATCGTTCTCTTTTGTGGGAAAAAGAAAAAAAGCGAAACCCCACCCCAACCCTTCAAATTTAATTAACTACCGTCCCCCACCCTCCTGACCCCCCCCCCCCCAAAAACTTGCCAAAAGTCCCTGGTGGTCCAGCGGGGGTCCCAGGAGCAATCTCCTGCTCTTGGGTTCATCTGTTGCTCCTGTCATGTGACAGGGGCCCAACCAATGGCACCGGTAACCCTTGTCACATAGTAAGGGCAAAGGGCCACCGGCGCCATTTTGATTACTGGCAGCCGACGGCCCAAGAGCAGGGGATCACTCCCGGGACTCCCGCTGGACCACCAGGGACTTTTGGCAAGTCTTGGGGGGGTCAGGAGGGTGGGGGGGGGGTTGTTGTTAATTTTTTTTTTTTTTTTTTTATATTTGCTCCATAAGATGCACAGACATTTTCCCCCCACTTTTGGGGAAAAAAAAAGTGCGTCTTATGGAGCGAAAAATACAGTAATCCAGTCTCCACTGGTGGAGTATGGGTTGTCTAAGTAGTTTCCCGTTGATAGCAGGGCTGAATTAGCCATGCTGTCATGGGATCTGTCAATCAGGTCCAGGAGGCGGAGCTTTACCAAGTAGAGATTAGATTTTTGCTCTCTGCGGCTGCGCGTGTGTTCCTGCACAGGAAAGTAACGGATTCTCCTCAGTCTGTTTTTTCCGCGAGTTTGGTTTCACTCTAAAATGTCTAAAAAATCGGGGTTTAAACCCTGCACTTGCGGCAAGGGTAATGTCTGTTACCGATGCCTTGGGCCAGATCACGATCTCCAAGCCTGTCAGTTCTGTATCCGAATGTCACCGAGAGCACAGAAACAACGGGCATATCGAGTAAAAGAACTGTTCAGCCCTTCGCAGCCATCGGAGGCTCATTCGTCACCTGGCCCGTCGAAAACAACGCCTCTGACACAAACGGGGATCTTCGTGGGATCCCCACTCCTCCATTCTAGGAGGAAAGGACTCGCCACGAAGGCATAGGCCATTGTTTTCGAATGAACCGACAGTGCCAGAACTATCTGCGCAGGAAGCAAAGGCGCCTAAAAATCAGACGCCTAAAACTTGTGCGCCCAAGATGCCTTCTGCGCCTAACTCACCATCGGCGCACACAACGTCTGCGCCTAAGACTTTATTGGCGCATAAGACTACTGTGCCGAAGATATCTGCGCATACGGCGCTGAAGACATTTGTGCATGCAGGGCGCTGAAGACATCGCGCATAGCGCTGACAAGGACTGAGTGCGCGGCGCCGGAAGTGCGTGCGGCACCGGAGACAACTACGCGCAAGGCGCCAAAAAGATATGCGCACAAATATACTTCTGCGCACAAGTCAAAATCTGCACGTATAGCGCCGGAAACATCGGCGCATACGGTGCAGAAGACATCAATCTTTATTATACAACAAGATGACACAACACCGACACCTATAAAACATATGGTGTCACAAGAAACACCACAAAAAGCTGGAGACATACAATCATCTCATTCAATAAAACATGGCTTAAAACGACGACATGAGTCCTTAGAAGTGTCTCGTTCAACCTCTCCAGCTGTAACGTCAAGCCGCTCGAGTTCCTCCTACTCTTCGAGCTTGGTAACAAAACATAGAAAACAATCGCTGTCTTCAAGGAAGGACCATTCAGGATCCTCATCACGCCATCACCATAGACATACACATCACTCGCATCATAGGAAAGCTAAGAAGGCGAGTGAAAGATGGGAAGTAAGTCCTACTTCTGCGACATCATATACACAAACTACCAGACCCTTGTCTCATAGAGAGATAATACAGGTCACTTCCTCTGATGATTCTAATATCTCATATGATTCTATGGGAACAGTAGACAACAAGATGGGGAGAGAATACAATGTGCCAAGTACTTTACCCCAAGTACATATGATGCATCCTAACACATGTGACTTACCAAAACCATCTGTTCATTCAACGATGCCTCCTCACACAAAAGAGGCATTTTTACAATTATCACAATCATTGGCAGGATTTTATGAAACTCTTCAATCATCCTTTAAGATGCCTCATGATCAATCTGAGTTCTCCAGAACATAATAATCATACCTCCAGGGAACAGTCGGTGGAGTCTTCGGCATCCCTAATAACAAAAAGACCAGTTTCTCCAATTCGAAATCAAAATACACCTGTCTATTCCCCATCGCCACAGACCTCCCCATCATCTACTGTGTTTCCATCGGACCCACAGGAACAACCGCAGGAACCGTATTTCCCTCCAGAGGACCTCGCGTACCCCAAATATTTGGAGAAATTGGGTGCCATATTACACCTAGAGATCCAAAAGGAGACAGACCCTAGATCAGAGACCCTTGGTCTCCTAAAGATTTTCGATACTCCAGGAGAACCAACATCTCTACCACCACAAGAAATTCTACATACAGTCTTAAAGAAATCATGGGAAACACCTTACTCTCTGTCAGCGGTCTCAAGGGAAACGGATATAAAATTTTGTATGCGGAAAACATCGCCTTACTCTTTCACAATTACCGCATGTTTCAATTGTGGTAGAGTCTGCGATGAAAAGATTCAAAAAAGCAAAGTCGCACACCTCATATCCACCGGGCAAGGATAACAGATATTTAGATGAGTTTGGCAGGAAAATGTACCACAACTCCATCTTGAATGCCATCTTGTATTATCCCAGGACAAGCAGGATGCTAGTCCTCACATATGGGTGACGTCACTGAACGGAGCCCAGGCGGGAAAACTTTCTGTCAAAGTTTCTAGAAACTTTTGACTGGCCCCAGTGAGGCCACTGAGCATGCCCAGCATGCTATGATATTCTCTGCCACAGGTGTCTCTCTTCAGTCTTCGTTTTTTCCGCGCTGCAGCTAGCATCGCGGATCCGGAGCCGTTGAGTTTATCTCAACTGTTATTCGACTTAATAGTTGGAAATTTGAAATTCTCTGTCACAGAAATCTCTCGGGGTTTGTTCTTGCCGGCCGATAAATAACCCAGTCAAAAAATTTTTGATTTCGGAGATATTTTTAAATTCTTCTTAGTCGGATCGACGGCCGTCGATTTCACAATGTCCACAGGATTTAAAAAATGCCCTGTGTGTATGAGAAAAATGTCTCTTACAGACCCGCACACGGAATGTGTGATATGTTTAGGAAATAAACATGATGTCCATAACTGTCCTCAGTGTGCGGAGATGACTCCAAAAACTAGGAAAATCAGGCTTGAAAAGATGGAACATCTATTCAGCCTGCAACTAATTCCTTCCACATCGCAGTCGTCGAAGTCGTCTCCGGCTGGAGCGACTAAGAGGATAATACTTAAAAAACCTCAACCGGGACCTTCGGGAGACCACTCGTCCCCTTCATCGTCCTCGACGTCGACGAAATCGATAGACAAATCAAAGTCGAAACATCGACACCGTCATCGAAGCCCCTCGTTGTTCGACTCTGCTTCCCAGGAACCCTCGACAGCGAAGCGGCCTAAAAATCAGGAAACCTCGGAGTCTATAACGCCTCGGCCTACCTCCACTCAGATATCGACACCAGAGCCGCCACAAGGTACGTGTCAGGAAATTGTGCTTCAGCCTACGCCACCGCCCTCAACCGCTCTGCTCCCAACGGTTGTGCGGCCGGAATTGTCGGAATTAATCCGTCAAGTGATTTCACAGGCTCTGAAGGAACAACTTACCATACCGACTTCATTGTCGATGCCGATGTTCTCCACATCGATGCCGGCAAATTTGCCGATGCCGGTGACTACACTGATGCCGGAGTCAATTTTGGCTCCGGCTCAATCGACGTCGACACCAAAAATAATCACGTCATCGACGTCGATATACGCCCAAATCCCGGCTGTAATGTTACCACCGTCGACGGAATCGACACCGAGAGCATTACACTCGACATCTACTTCGAGGACACCTATCCTTCTCTCGACAGTTACAGAGCAGGAAGATACTGAGGCCCAGGAATTGGCACTTTTTCGACGACTCTCACAAAAATATCAAAAGGTTGTCGATAAAACTCCTCAAAAACGGATGGACATAAATCCTCCAATGATCTCCATCGAAGACCCATTACCTGGACCATCAGGTATTCCTACTAAAACGATCCCAAGAACTCCATATCAACATCCAGATGAAGATGACTCTTGGGATGAACAACAATCTGAGACATCTTCAGAAGAGTTCGTCAGAACCATCACCACCTGAAGTAAGAAAAAGATCCCCACCTGAGGACTTATCCTTTTCAAGTTTTGTCCAAGAGATGGCGGATACCATTCCATTCAAACTTTCCACTGAAGATGATTCAAGACAGCATACCTTAGAGGTATTACAATTTGTGGACCCACCAAAACAAGTTTTGGCTATTCCCATCCACGAAGTTCTGTTGGACCTACAACAACGAGTGTGGGAACACCCATGTACAGTCCCAGCAGTGAATAAAAGGGTAGATACCACTTACCTAGTGCAACAGGCACCAGGTTTTCAAAAAACACAGTTACCACATCAATCTGTGGTAGTGGAATCTGCCCAGAAAAAATCTAAAAGGGTACGTCCACATTCATCAGCTCCCCCAGGGAAAGATCATCGTTTTCTGGACTCTTTGGGAAAGAAAGTGTACCAAAGTGCACTTTTATCTTCCAGAATCTCTGCTTACCAACTGTACATGACACAGTACCAAAGGGATCTCTGGAAGCAGATGGAGCATTTCACGAATTCTCTTCCAGAGCAGTTTCAAGAGTCTGCACAATCAATCATTGCCAAGGGCCTAGACGCTGGGAAACATGAGGTTAGGGCTGCTTATGACAACTTTGACACAGCCTCAAGAACAGCAGCAGCGGGCATCACTGCTCGAAGATGGGCCTGGTTAAAAGCGTCAGATCTCAGGCCTGAAGTACAGGACAAACTTGTAGATCTGCCATGCCGTGGAGACAATTTATTTGGGGAAAAGGTGCAAGATGCCGTCCAGCAACTTAAGGATCACACAGAGATCTTAAGGCAATTGTCACAATTACCTCAAGAACCAACCACCCAGGCCCCTAGACGTTTCCCACGTAGGGAACCTAGACGTCCATACTACAGGCCAAGGAGGTACTACAATCAACCTTACGAGATCTAGGCCTTCTAGACCTACCCAGCGTTCTCAAGCCAGGCAACCAAGACCAGCCCGTACCCAGCCTCCTCCACAGACGGGTCCAGCTACGGGTTTTTGAACACAGATCCAGGGATCAGACCCAACCTCCAAAACCCCAATCAAAACATACCAGTGGGAGGAAGAATTTCCCTTTTCCACAACAACTGGGAAAGGATAACAGACCAATGGGTACTTTCCATTGTAGCTCACGGCTACAAGCTAGATTTTCTCTCAATTCCTCCAGAATTCCCACCAACTTCCTACACACATCAAGATTCCCAAATAATTCAGCTACAAATAGAATTATCCACCCTTCTGACAGCCAGGGCCATTCAACCAGTGCCCGGGTCTCAGCAGGGCAGAGGATTCTACTCCAGATATTTCCTCATTCCAAAGAAAACTGGAGGCCTACGACCCATCCTAGACCTCAGAAATCTCAACAAATTTCTAAGAAAAGAAAAGTTCAGGATGGTTTCCCTAGGCACAATGCTCCCACTTCTTCAAGCAGGGGATTGGCTCTGTTCTCTGGATCTTCAAGATGCTTATGCCCGTATACCAATATACCCTCCTCATCGAAAATACCTATGCTTCAAGGTGGGCATTCATCATTACCAATACAAAGTACTGCCATTCGGACTAGCTTCTGCTCCCAGAGTGTTCACAAAATGTCTGGCAGTAATAACAGCACACCTACACAAGCAAAGTGTACATGTTTTCCCATATCTAGACGATTGGCTCATCAGAAGCCAATCTCAACAAGGAGCAATACAGTCTCTCAACAAAACTATTGCTCTCCTGCACTCCATGGGATTTCTCATCAATTATCCAAAGTCCCATCTCACTCCTTCTCACCTGCTTCAATTCATAGGAGCGGAGTTAAACACCAACGTCTCAAAGGCATTTCTACCAGAGGATCGAGCAAACACACTGTCTCTACTAGCAAGCTCGATTCACTCCAAGAAACAAGCAACAGCACATCAGTTTCTCACGTTACTAGGCCACATGGCCTCCACAGTTCATGTCACTCCTATGGCAAGACTAGCCATGAGGGTAACTCAATGGACTCTAAGATCACAATGGATCCAAGCCATTCAACCACTATATTCTCCAATTCAAGTAACCCACCAACTACGCTCTTCTCTATTATGGTGGGTGAACAAGGACAATTTGTGCAAGGGCCTACCCTTTCAACAACCAGTCCCACAAGTAACTCTGACTACAGATGCATCCACCTTGGGTTGGGGAGCTCACATAGGGACTCTCCAAACACAAGGAACATGGACAAAGCTCGAAGCAACATTTCAAATCAATTTCCTGGAACTTCGAGCTATACGTTATGCTCTTCATGCCTTCAAGGACTGCCTTACAAACAAGACTGTGCTGATCCAAACAGACAACACAGTAGCCATGTGGTACATCAACAAACAGGGAGGGACAGGCTCGTACCTCCTCTGTCAAGAAGCAGCTCAGATATGGGGTTGGGCCTTGAACAACTCCATAATTCTCAAGGCCACTTACCTAGCAGGCATTCACAATGTAGTGGCGGACAGACTCAGTCGTCAATTCAAACCACACGAATGGTCACTAGATCCCATAGTAGTGACCAAGATATTTCATCGGTGGGGACAACCAACAGTAGACCTCTTTGCAACACATCTGAATCACAAAGTGGACAACTACTGTTGCCGATACAACCTGAACAGCAGGCCATCCAAGGACGCCTTTGCTCGCCCTTGGAACTCAGGCCTATTATATGCGTATCCTCCGATACCACTCATAACCAAAACTCTAGTGAAGCTACAACAGGACCAGGGGACAATGATACTCATAGCCCCATATTGGCCTCGACAAGTATGGTTTTCCACACTTCTAGACCTCTCAGTCAGGGATCCCATTCGCCTGGGAGTAGCTCCCACTCTCATAACTCAGGATCAGGGTCGGTTGCGACATCCCAACCTTCAATCCTTGTCACTGACAGCTTGGATGTTGAAAGTTTGATCTTACAACCACTCAATCTTTCAGCTAACATTTCCCAAGTACTTATAGCTTCACGTAAACCTTCCACAAGGAAGAACTATGCTTCCAAATGGAAGAGATACTCTTTGTGGTGCAGGCAAAAAGACATCAATCATTTCACTTGCCCCACAAAGTCTTTATTAGACTACCTGTACCATCTTTCAGAATCTGGTCTACAAACCTCCTCTGTAAGGGTACATTTAAGTGCAATTTCAGCTTACCATAATCAGGTATCAGATGCACCGATTTCTACACAACCTCTCATAAAACGGTTTATGAGAGGTTTAATTCTTCTTAAACCACCAATTAGACACCCAGTCACTCAATGGGATCTAAATTTGGTTTTAACTAGACTCATGCGTTCTCCTTTTGAACCCATTGATTCCAGTGACCTAAAATTCCTTACATGGAAGACTATCTTCCTCATAGCCATTACATCAGCTAGAAGAGTTAGTGAGTTACAAGCCCTTGTCACATATGAACCCTACACTAAGTTCTTACATGACAGAGTGGTTCTGCGTACTCATCCTAAATTCCTTCCTAAGGTAGTTACGGAATTCCACTTAAACCAATCTATAGTTTTACCCACTTTCTTTCCAAGGCCTCATGCTCACCAAGGAGAAAGGGCCTTACACACATTAGATTGCAAACACACTCTATCTTTTTACTTAAACCGCACTGCAGTTCACAGGAAATCCAATCAACTCTTTGTTTCCTATGACCCAAACAAACCAGGTAAAGCAGTGGGTAAACATACTCTATCAAACTGGTTAGCAGATTGCATTCAGTTTTGCTATGAGAAAGCAGGCCTTCCTCTCCAAGGGCGAGTTAAGGCACATGCAGTTAGGGCAATGTCAACTTCAGTTGCACACTATCGTTCAGTGCCAATACTTGACATATGTAAAGCAGCAACATGGAGTTCTCTACACACAATTTGCAGCTCATTACTGTTTGGACAAGCAAGGACGACAAGATTCAGCCTATGGACAATCGGTCTTAAAGAACTTGTTTCCAGCTTAAACCCAACTCCTACTACAACCAAACTACTGTGATCTTCGGCTGACTCATTCAACAAAAACATTGCACTACACAATGACTCAGCCTCTAGCTTGCTAATCACCCATATGTGAGGACTAGCATCCTGCTTGTCCTGGGATAAAGCAAAATTGCTTACCTTGTAATAGGTGTTATCCCAGGACAGCAGGATGTAGTCCTCACAGAACCCACCCGCCACCCCGCGGAGTTGGGAATTTTTATTTTTATTATTCTTTTAGCTAAAGCTTTTGCTACATACTAAACTGAAGAGAGACACCTGTGGCAGAGAATATCATAGCATGCTGGGCATGCTCAGTGGCCTCACTGGGGCCAGTCAAAAGTTTCTAGAAACTTTGACAGAAAGTTTTCCCGCCTGGGCTCCGTTCAGTGACGTCACCCATATGTGAGGACTACATCCTGCTGTCCTGGGATAACACCTATTACAAGGTAAGCAATTTTGCTTTATGCACCATCAGTTCTACATGGTACAATACCTATATGAATGCATACAAACCACAAAAGGTATGCTTTCCTAGACGGCAGATCAGATACCACAACCTCTTCACGATATGGAAGAGTGTTCTCGCCACCTTCTACGATCGATATATGAGGGATTCGAGACATCTTCTAGTGCTTCTGCAACAGCCATTGCAGCCCGCAGAATGGCATGGTTATGTTCCAGTACGATACGGGAAGACTTGCACGAGAAACTGGTGAACCTCCCATGTAGAGGAGACAACCTGTTCGGAGAACGTTTTCAGGACACAGTGGGCAAATTGAAAGAGGAAGCTCTAGCAGTTCAATCCTTAACATCACAACCTCACTACTCGACCACATGTCGTTATGTCGGATCTATTCATCGACAATCATATGCCCGTAGACCTTTTAGGTCTTATCAGTCCTTTCGTACACAGCTGTATCCATCTTACCAACGTTCTACGCCGCAACAACATACCCCGAACCAACGTAGGGGCAAAGCACGTAACCAAAGACAGCAGACACAACAACCGGCTGCTGCAGTAAAATCAACATAAGAGAACTCATAAATATAAACATATGGTATTTGTATAATTTACATTCTTTATTCATAAGATAACATATTAAAACAA
The DNA here is from genome assembly GCF_901001135.1 of Rhinatrema bivittatum. NCBI lineage: Eukaryota > Metazoa > Chordata > Amphibia > Gymnophiona > Rhinatrematidae > Rhinatrema > Rhinatrema bivittatum. Next base: position 794,702,490 of record NC_042616.1, on the reverse strand, counting down.
TCCTAACTAGACAAAAAATTACTATCTAGTGCAAACATACACACCTCACCCCACCATTCAGTCTCTCACTTTAAAACCACCCACCATAAATTGCACAAATCCCATGTGATATCAATAAAACCCAGTTTATCCCAAAATATATAATAAGTATAATACACTATGATTGTTCAACATTTGAAAAGGATTAACACTTGGTAAATACTTTCACATTGTCACAGCAAGTCCAACAAAGCTTATCAATTATTCTCCAAAATCCTCACAAGGTTTCCACCCGATGACTTGTATTATCCAAAACTTTCAAAGACAATGTCAGCACCATCCACTGGATCCATCCGACAAGGACACCTTGTTTCACCCGTACTCCCCGGGCTTCATCAGGGAAAATATATCGCCAACGAACTTCTACATTGCCCTCTTTTCACTGTCTTAAAAATAATTCAAAAACATTATAAACAATCCAACAACCACTAATATAAATATCTATAACCCATCAAATCACAAATTCTACCTTTTATATTGTTTTCTCTGCATTGTCTTGAAATTTGCACCTCCTGTCTTTAAAACCAGCTCTGTATGCAACAATCTTTCAACTCGCTGGAAGAAACTACTTCATGTTCAATTGTTTTATCTCCTTATCCCAGGTTGCTCACACTGCAACCAAAGAAACAAAATGTAATACAATGTAACAAAAGTCTGCTTACCTGAACAAACGCTCAACTGGCTGGCTACTTACGTCACACCCGAAACTGACAACATCACGTCGAGTAATGATGATGTAACCCCATACACAATTCCAAAGCTTTATATACACAAACAAATCAACACTTGGACAATTAAGCAATGTTCCATTATCCCATTTCATGGTACATAAAAACCACTATTCAAATCAATGTAACCTGATTAACTCACTCCAAATAGTCACATCTCATTCCACTCACTGAATCAAGATATAAAATAACATCCTCCAGCATAAATCTCCATATCTTCATAAGAATGCTTGCCATTCAGTCGGACCATTAAGCCCTTGAGGTGAAATTGTCTGCCACTCAAAAATGAACCTTTGTTCCACTTTTCTCAAAACTGCAGATAAATCACCTCCCCACTGCAAATCAATCCTTTTCACCACAAAAAATCTTAACTGTTCCACTTCATGTTTTGCTTCTAACCAGTGTTTAACTAAGGGAGCATTCTCTCTACCCATTCTAATTCTGCTCTTATGTTCTATGATTCGTAATTTTACCGGTCTAGATGTTTGACCAATATAAATCATAGAGCAGGGACACAAAATGGCATATATAACACCAGCAGTCTCACAAGTAAAAAACCCAGGCAATGTATAAGCATGTTTTAAATTGGGATGTTTAAACTCCTGCATAATTAATACATGGGCACAAACCGAACAAGTGCCACACTTATATTGTCCCACAACATTGCAATCTCTAATTTGCTTGTTTGGTTTTTTTAAATTGTCCCATAAATTTCTACGCTTTTTAATTGCAAAAATGGGTCGCTCACTGAAGATTTTTAAAGGAGAAAGAATGTTCCAATATTTATTCACTATATCTTTAATCCTTGCAGATTTAGAAGAATATGGAATAGAACAAATGGTTCTGGAAGGAACATCTTTTTGTGCTTTGATCAACAGATTTTCCCTGTTGGAAAACAATGCCCTTTTATAAGCCTTCTTTACTATAGATCTTATTCTTTACTATAGATCTTGAAAGATTATTGCATACAGAGCTGGTTTTAAAGACAGGAGGTGCAAATTTCAAGACAATGCAGAGAAAACAATATAAAAGGTAGAATTTGTGATTTGATGGGTTATAGATATTTATATTAGTGGTTGTTGGATTGTTTATAATGTTTTTGAATTATTTTTAAGACAGTGAAAAGAGGGCAATGTAGAAGTTCGTTGGCGATATATTTTCCCTGATGAAGCCCGGGGAGTACGGGTGAAACAAGGTGTCCTTGTCGGATGGATCCAGTGGATGGTGCTGACGTTGTCTTTGAAAGTTTTGGATAATACAAGTCATCGGGTGGAAACCTTGTGAGGATTTTGGAGAATAATTGATAAGCTTTGTTGGACTTGCTATGACAATGTGAAAGTATTTACCAAGTGTTTATCCTTTTCAAATGTTGAACAATCATAGTGTATTATACTTATTATATATTTTGGGATAAACTGGGTTTTATTGATATCACATGGGATTTGTGCAATTTATGGTGGGTGGTTTTAAAGTGAGAGACTGAATGGTGGGGTGAGGTGTGTATGTTTGTGCTAGATAGTAATTTTTTGTCTAGTTAGGATTGTTTTAATATATTATCTTATGAATAAAGAATGTAAATTATACAAATACCATATGTTTATATTTATGAGTTCTCTTATGTTGATGTAATTATATACATAGAGAGAACCTAGTATAGACTTTACCCTCAGTGTGCATTACCTTGCAGTAAAATCAACGCCATCTTTTTAATAACCCAGCCACCACCACAACACCAAGCACCACCTGGCAGAATCCATTCTTGCCTGGCAGCCTGGGAAAGAATAACATCCGATCAATGGGTTTTAGAGAGAGTACGACATGGGTACCAACTCCAATTTACCACAAAACCCATGCTACCTCACCTTTCCACTCTAAAGAGTCAAAGCTTCCAACCACAACTGGGGGTGGAAATTGCTTTGCTTCGCAAGCAACAAGCAATTCAAATTTTTCCGAAAACCCAACAGGCGGGGTTTTATTCCCCATACTTCCTCATAATTACAAGCCTTAGTCCATTACTCTCCATATTTACAGTTTCATCACGAAAAGGTGGTTCTCCGAACTCACCCATCCTTCCTACCAAAGGTGGTTTCTCAATTTCATCTCAATCAAACCATAGAACTACCCATCTTTTTCCCTAAACCTCATGCAAATGATAGGGAAAAATTATTGCATGCACTAGATTGCAAAAGAGCCTTAGCGTACTACAAAAAGAGAACAAACTCGGACCATTGGGTTTCTCAACTCTGTCTCTTTCGACCCGAAGGCACCTGGACTACCAGTGGCTAAACGCATCATCTCCAACTGGAAAGCACAATGCATCATGTTCTGCTACGACAAGCAGAAACTACAGCTACATTCTGTTCCCAATGCTCACCAAGTAAGAGCAGTGGCAGCCTCAGCCTCCTTGGCACATCTTAAATATGTACAGCTCATAGACATTTGTAAGGCAGCTACATGGTCATTGCTCCATACCTTCACATCTCAGTACTGCCTTGATCAACAAGCAGCCACTGATGCGAAGATAGGGCAAGCAATTCTGCAATCTCTATCCTCTAGTTCACGGTGACTGCCACACTATTGATGATCACGTACAAACATATATATATCATAAACAACGTGATCGGGAGCTTGGGACTCCCATGACAGCATGGCTAATTCAGCCCTGCTATCAACGGGAAAAAGCAAGTTTGCTTACCGTAAACTGTGTTTCCGTAGATAACAGGATGAATTAGCCATGCTCACCCACCCATCTCCCTGGCAGGCACCGTCTTTTCAACTATACAGCTTAATTACAGACTGAGGAGAATCCGTTACTTTCCTGCGCGGGAACACACGCGCAGCCGCAGAGAGCAAAAATCTAATCTCTGCTTGGTAAAGCTCCGCCTCCCGGGCCTGATTGACAGATCCCATGACAGCATGGCTAATTCATCCTGCTATCTACGGAAACACCGTTTACGGTAAGCAAACTTGCTTTTGCTCTTCAAGGCATTCCTCAGTTTGGGGGCGCCCCAATGGTTATGACTGATTTAATCCTGTTTATTGGTAGAGAAAGCAAAGTTGCTTTCTTGTAAAGGGGGGTTTCTCTCTAGACAGTAGAATAAATCAGCCATACATTTATTACCCACCTGCCTCCCTGAAGAGTAGACTACTCTGTTTTAAGCATAAATTCTGGAAGAGACTGAGGGGCCCAAGAGGCAGTGACTGCATTTGGGATCTCCTGCAAATGCTTAGAAAAATGTCTGAGTGCTCAGAGCAGAGTCCATGTCTGCGCCATCAGATAGTCACCCACTGGTTCTGGCTGATTTATCCTATTGTCTGTGTAATACCCTCATTACAAGTATGCAACTTGCTTTAGAATGTCACTTTTATCAATGCTGTTTCCTACCTTAGATCCATTATTTTCTGCTTGTCTATAAATATTAAAAAAGAGAACTTATTTAAGATTTCTATCTTTTTCCGGTCATCCTATTTCTAAATCCTAGTAAATATATTTTTTTATCAGTTGAACAAATTTCTCCTTCATTTGGGCCTTTGCTCTTTTAATCATTTTCCCTGTCTCCTTTCAATTTTTTCTGCTAATTCTGATTTTAATTTGATTTATATTCTGCCTTTCATGACTTGTCAACTGCGTCAAAGCTGGTTATATTCAGATACAGTATATACTAGAAATAATTGCTGCTAAACAATATGCATTGTCAACTGCAGGGTTTATATTTCTTGCTGTTGAACGTTATTCGTGAAATATAGTGCAGGTTCTGCACCATAACCCTATGAAATGCAAATCAAGGATCTTAAATATGCATACACAAGTGAAGGGAGAATGTGATATGATATGAGTTATTTAGATACCTCAGTGACTTGTTTTTTTTTATTGATTTATATTCTGCTTTTTCAGATACTTCAAAATGTAGGTATTTCCCTGTCTCCAAAGGGATTACAATGTAAGGCCTGGATTCATCAAATTGCTATAAATATCACAGGAATATCGCACATTTGTGTCAGAGATAAAAAAAAAAAGGGGGGGGAGGGTTTATGCAAATTTTAGACATCCCGCATTGCGGAGGAAAAATTCATAACCCTTAATGTGTTGCGTTGCGGGCTGCAGTATCACGGGGTGTGACGTATTAGTGTCACTTGCTCAAACCGGGCAATAAGCGTGTAAGTTGGGCTGATACACACAATTTTTTTTTAATGCTGTTGGAGTACGCTTGTAACTCCTGTTGTGCAAACATGTGAAAACAAGTGGAAAAGGGGCGGGGCGTTGGCATAGTGCAGGAGACCAATTGATGTGCGCATATATGCTTAAGCGCACAGGCGGGCACTGGGGTCCCATGCCTTTTACTTTACTACTGCTATGGATGGTGTGTAAGTCCTAAAAGAAAAGGAAATAGATTAGGTTAGTGTGTAAGTTATAAAAGAAAATGGGTTGATGCTAACAGGGGGAAAGGAACACATATCAACTAGGGCAATTAGTAAGTCCTATCCCTTGCCTGTGTGAACTGGAAACAAACTGGTGAAACTGGCGATGGTGGCGCACCCCCTCTCTTTTAAAATTCCCCCACTTAAACGTGGTGAAAACAGAATTAGAATACACGTGTGCGCGTCAATTATAAATAGCTGGTAATGGGTGCGCATGTGCACTGGAGGGGATTTCGCAACATTTTGCGCATGTGTGCACACTTTGTAAATTGCGCGTATAGATACTGCCAGTTGTATGCACGTACACTTCCATGAGGGTGGAAATTCCTGTTCTTCCCGGGCCTGCTGCGTCCCGATGCCTCCACTAGCATACCAGCCCAATTTAACCAACAGGGATGTTGTCCGCTTGGCATCCATGGTGTTAACCAATGAGGATCACCTCTTTTCATGCACTGGTGTGTACTGCAATTTCTGCTGAAGCATACAGGCCTAGGAGGACATGTGGAACACATTTAATGGAGGAGCCTCTCACCCACATGGGGTAAGTGGTGCATGGGGAGGGCCAGTAGGGGCTGCGGATGGGTAAGTGGTGTATGGTGGTCAGCAGGGCACTAGAATTGTCCAGAATATAGCACCTGAGTAAATGTTTGCCTGTATACATATATAACATTGTACAGGCAAACAATGTTATATATGTATATTAAAGTATACTTTTTTATATTTCTAACATTATACAGGCAAACATATTTACTCAGGTGCTAAATGTTGGACAGTTCTGGTTGTAATGTTTATATATAGCCAGTCATACATTATTAGGGCCTGTGCATAGTTCTTCATACTCCACAAAGCTGTCCCCTCTGTGTAAACTGATTTTTCTCACAGGAGAAGCAGGATGGTGGTAGTCACATGTGGATGACATCATTAGGATGGAGCTCAATCACGGAACATGTTCTGTGTCTTGGACCTGTTCATGACGTGCAACAGTGTACCAGCTGTTCACAAATGACTCCAAAAGGCCGCAGGGCCAGCTTGGAGAAGATGGAACTTTTTAAGATATCTCCATCGACTTCGACGAAACAGACATAGTACCGGCACTGTGAAAATATGCAAGACCATCATGAATGAAGCACTGAAAGATAAGTGTAGTCTTTCCAGCATTACGGACACTTTGTTTCTCAATTATTTGAATTTTAATTGCAAAAGAAAAAAATGCTTAAAAAATTTTCTCACGGTAAATTTACAATTGTATTACCGAATTGAGTTCTTCGAGATTGATGAACTGACATGACCTATGATTATATATAAGGCTGAGTCTAATACGCGAAAGCTCATACGATGAAGCCTATTATGATGGTCATCACATAAGGACACGCTGATTTATTGGTATAGCGTCGACAATTGGGAGCATAAATTATTGATTAGTACTGGTTTATTTTGTACAGAAGAAAAAAAAACACCCATGCCAACATCATTGCTAAATTTTAGCACCAATTTTAATGTGCATGTTAAAAACCTGCAGCCCCACTCAATTCTAAAAATGTTATGCAAACAAACCATCACTAAAAATCTATGGTGTAAACCCAAAAATCATGCCAAAACCGATGTTAAAATTGTATGCAGAAAATTGCAGTAAAAATGTCATTATAAATACTCGCTGGTTGGAGAAATGTTGCAGATTTCCCTACTGGTTGAAAGAAGTGATCTAGGCTGACCTGTGGTGTGATTGGTAGTGCACAGATGGCCATTTGTTTTCTTGAACACTCCTCCTCACTTGGCCTCTTCCAGGGCTATTTTGACAGTGCTAGGTGGTGATCAACAAACTCTGGACTAGGCGTTGAAGTTCATGGTGGTTTTTAGTGCTTTGTGATTGCTGAGTGGTGTGTCTTGTGCTGCTTGCTGTTTCCCTTTTCCCTTGCTGTTTTCCATCCTTTGGTCTTTTGTCTGTGTTCTTGAGTGAATCTTTTGAGTACAAATGTTGGTCTGTGACTCTTTCCACTGTTGTGTTTAGGATTCTGAATGAGCAGAGTAGATATCCATGGCTATGGAGAGAATAGAGCATTACAGACTCCAAGTGGGGGAGTAGATGAGCATGACAGGCGGTTGAGTGGTGACAGAGGCTAGGAAGTGTGTGTGGTGTATGAGTCGGTAGCAGAAGTATCTTCTGCTGTGGCAGGTCTGTGAGAGGTACAGTGTGCTTTTTGGCAGACAACATCGTCTGGAAGAGCAACACCAAGGATGCCAGCAGCTTGTCAGTGACAACTAGAACAGTGGACCAGCTGAAGCATTGGATGGTAGGACACCAGAGTGGGGGCTCTGAATCCCAAGGTGGCGATGATCTAGTGGTTCAAGCATCAGACAAGAGGTGCTCACTATGTGATGTGGAATTGATGCTAGTGGAGTAGCTGGTCCTGGGGACTTTCCAGCAGGACAACATTGCTGGTGTGCCTACTGGCGGCACTGACACGGAATCTGTGGAAGGAGCAGTTGAGTATAGCAGGGCTGGTAAGGGGTGGGGGTGGAGGGGTCAGAAGTATGTAATAGTACTTGGCTCTAGGTCTCTTATTATTCTCCCAGGTGATCAGCCGATGGCCACAGAAAGTCAGCCAGCATCTCTGGATCCAACACCTCCTCAGATGACAATCAAATGGATGAGTTCTACTGGCCAGACAGATCCTGACAGAAACCTTGGATGTACCAGCAACACCTGGCTCTAACGTGGGTCTTCCTACAGTTGCCATTGTGGTCAGTGGTAGAGCCGCACCTCAAATTTTCCCTCCAATAGGAACACCACTCTTCAGTATTGACACATGTCATGGTGGAACTGCTTGCAAGGCAGTTGTCAAGGCCAGTATGATGGTGGGATGGATAGCAATGCAACAGGAGATGGAACGCATGAGGAAGGAGATGGCTATGGAGAGAGTCCAATCAGTCTGCAAGGAAGAGCACCGCCTCAACCAATGTTTTGGCTGATAGTTTGAGCTTCATCCGATGACATTGTAGGTGTCTTACGTGGACTTTGCTCATCCATAAAAGATATGAAAAGAACCTTTATCTGTGCAATTGGGCTCATGGTCCCCCAGTAGGAAAGCTCTTCATCAAACTCTGAAACCACAGAAAGCAGCAGCCCCCATGCAAAACCAGAGGTGGGAATGATGGTGGCCGTGCAGGGTGGCTAGTGGATGTGAGGACTGCCTGGCAACCTGCCTGCCTGGCGCAAAGGTGGCAGACCTCACGCATCACCTAGATAGGATTATAGTCAGTGCTGGGAAGGAGCCGGCTGTCGTGCTACATGTGGGCACCAACGACATAGGAAAATGTGGGAGAGAGACTTAGGATTTTAGGTAGAAAGCTGAAATCCAGAACCTACAGGGTGGCATTCTCTAAAATGCTTCCTGTTCCACGTGCAGATCCCCAGAAATAGGCAGAGCTCCAGTTTCAATGTGTGGATGAGGAGACTGTGCAGGAAAGAGGGATTCAGTTTTGTAAGGAACCAGGGAAACTTTTGGGGCAAGGGGAGGCTTTTCTGAAAGGATGTGCTCCACCTTAACCAGAATGGAACCAAGTTGCTGGCACTAACTTTTAAAAAGAAGATAGAGCAGCTTTTAAACTAGTACAAGGGGGAAAGCAGATAGTCGCTCAGCAGTGCATGGTTCGGAGGAATGTATCCTTGAAGGATACTAATGAAACAGAGTTAGGGCATCCCAACAAAGAGGTTCCAATAAAAGCAAACGTAGTTCATGTGCCTATATGAAAAATATCACTTGAGCTAAAGATTTCCAAATTATCCCTAACTGAAAACAGGTTGTTAATACAAACAAAAATCACACTTTGAAATGTCTGTATGCCAATGCCAGAAGCCCAAGAATTAAGACGGGAGAGTCAGCGCCCAGCAGTAAATGATGAGGCCGACATAACTGGCATCACAGAGACCCGGTGGAAGGAAGATAACCAATGGCACAGTGCTTTATCAGGGTACAAATTATATCGCAATGATAGGGAGGATCAACTTGGTGGGGGTGTGTAGCACTTTGTCTGGGAGGGTATAGAATACTGTAAGCAATCAAAAAAACAAGGTATCTGAACTTTATCCACAATGTGCTATTATCAACAAAAAATTCTATCTAATAATTTTTGAAAAAATGTATAAAACCGCATCAGCAAGCCTGACAACGGCAGTGAGCCCACTTGCCGTCCGGACTTCTCGTCATGTGCGGCGTGTTATTGTATCAAACTTTTTATCTCTTTTTGTTATTTTTATATAGAGGCGTCTTATTAAATATCCTCTAGGTCCCGTCTGTAAGTTGTGAAATACATCTTTAGTCCCGCTCTGTCCCAAAAAATCACCCGACAGCGGCCGGTGTTTCGCGATCAAAATCGCTTCATCAGGGGCAAATTTCCAAAGTTATGAAACGGCAGTAGCTATAAAGTCAAGAGGACACAAACTATCAGAACTGAAAAATAATATACGGCAAGTACTTAACTTTGTGTTGAATGCAGCACGGCAAACCTTTCTGTTGGACCCAAGTGTCTCAAAAAATCTTTACAGCCGTCCGGGACAGAAAAACCTTGGACTAGATCGCGAAAAACCTTGGACTAGATCGCGAAACACCGGCCGCTGTCGGGTGATTTTTTGGGACAGAGCGGGACTAAAGATGTATTTCACAACTTACAGACGGGACCTAGAGGATATTTAATAAGACGCCTCTATATAAAAATAACAAAAAGAGATAAAAAGTTTGATACAATAACACGCCGCACATGACGAGAAGTCCGGACGGCAAGTGGGCTCACTGCCGTTGTCAGGCTTGCTGATGCGGTTTTATACATTTTTTCAAAAATTATTAGATAGAATTTTTTGTTGATAATAGCACATTGTGGATAAAGTTCAGATACCTTGTTTTTTTGATTGCTTACAGTTTGATATATAAAACAAGAGCTGTGGTTCTTTGGGCTTGGATTTGTTTAGGGTATAGAATACAACAGGATAAAGATCATACAAGAGACTAAATGCTCAGTAGAATCTATATGGGTAGAAATGTGTGTTGGATAGGAGTATACTACCGTCCACCTGGACAAAATGGTCAGACAGATGATGAAATGCTAAGAGAAAAATCAGGGAAGCTAACCAATTTGGCAGTGCAATAATAATGGGAGATTTCAATTACCCCAATATTGACTGGGTAAATGTAACATCAGGACTTGCTAGAGACAAAGTTCCTGGATGTAATAAATGACTGCTTCATGGAGCAATTGGTTCAGGGACCAACAAGAGAAGGAGCTATTTTAAATTTAATTCTTAGTGGAATGCAGGAAAAAGATCTAGACATCATAATGGATAATACTTTAAAATCGTCAGCTCAGGGTGATGCAGCAGTCAAAAAAGCAAACAATCGGGCCGATACAGTAAAGTGCGGCCGCGGTTACCCTGCTTCTAACCCGCTTTCTACTCAGAATTTGGCCGCGTTAGTCCTACCTGCGATTCACTATCCCTTTTAACCCATCCTTACCGCCTCTTTAAATCTACGGGTAACCCTTTCCGCCCGTGGCATGTATATGAGATGTAAAAGATCGGATTACCTATTCCCTCCCATACAGTAACGCGCGCCCCGATTATCGCTTTTTAAACCTGCAGTTTTGCCGCGTGTTTAACCTGCTAATTTACCGTCTACCCCTACCCCTGCCCCTGCCCCAGCCAGCCCCGCTTCACTGCCTGACCCCCTAACTCCCCGGGACAAGATCGGGCAAACTTCACTGCCTGACCCCCTAACTCCCCGGGACAAGATGGCGGAAAGTTTGCCCGATTCACTTCGGTCATGTCCCGGGGAGTTAGGGGGTCAGGCAGTGAAGCGGGGCTGGCTGGGGCTGCTCCGGTGCTGTCAGTGCGAGAGATGGACGCGGCCAGGGCAGGTGAGCGGGCGCTGGCAGAAAGTTTGGGGGGAGTTAGGGGGTCAGTCAGCCCTTCTCCTGGTATCCACTTCCTGGTACCTGTCATTTCAAATGTCATTTGAAATGACAGGTACCAGCGCACCCAGGATAGCGCCTATACAGTAAAATGGATTGCACTTCCTGGACATGTGTTGGACGCGGCTTGCATTTGCATGCCATTTAAATACAGTATCGAGTGGTATGTGTTTCAAACTGTGCGTACAGCAAACGCGGGTGCGCCCAGCACTAACGCACCCCTTTCTACCGCACCTTACTGTATCGGCCCGAATGTTAGGAATTATTAGGAAGGGAATGGTTAATAAAACGGAAAATGTCATAATGCCTCTATATCGCTCCATGGTGAGACCACATCTTGAATACTGTAAAGATATAGTTGTGATGGAGAAGGTACAGAGAAGGGCAACCAAAATGATAAAGGAGATGGAACAGCTCCCCTATGAGGAAAGGCTGAAGAGGTTAGGGCTGTTCTGTTTGGAGAAGAGACGGCTGAGGGGAGATATGGTCGAGGTCTTTAAGATCATGAGAGGTTTTGAATGAGTAGATGTGAATCGGTAATTTACACTTTCGAATAATAGAAGGACTAGGGGGCATTCTATGAAGTCAGCAAGTAGCACATTTAAGACTAATCTGAGAAAATTCTTTTTCACTCTGCACAATAAAGCTCTGGAATTTGTTGCCAGAGGATGTGGTTAGTGCAGTTAGTGTGGCTGGGTTCAAAAAAGGTTTGGATAAGTTCTTGCAGGAGAAGTCCATTAACGGCTATTAATCAAGTTTACTTAGGGAATAGCCACTGCTATTAATTGCATCAGCTTGGGATCTTCTTAGTGTTTGGGTAATTGCCAGGTTCTTGTGGCCTGGTTTGGCCTCTGTTGGAAACAGGCTTGGTCTGACCTAGCATGGCAATTTCTTATGTTTCTTATGTGAGAGAGGTAACTGTGGTGGAGCCACTTGGCAATAGTGATCCTAACATGATCACTAAATTTTCAAAAGGGAAACTTTGATAAAATGAGGAAAATAGAAAAAACTGAAAGGTGCAACTGCAAAGGTTAAGTTTTCAACAGGCATGGACATTGTTTAAAAATACAATCCTAGATGCGCAGTCAGATGTATTCCACGCATTAAGAAAGGTGGAAGGAAGGCCAAATGATTACCAGCATGGTTAAAAGGTGAGGTGAAAGAGGCTATTTTAGCCAAAGAAAATCCTTCAAAAATCGAAAGAAGGATCCATCTGAAGAAAATAGGATAAAGCATAAGTATTGTCAAGTTGAGTGTAAAACATTGATAAGACAGGCGAAGAGAGAATTTGAAATGAAGTTGGCCATAGAGGCAAAAACTCATAATAAAAAGTTTTAAAAATATATCTGAACGAAGAAACCTGTGAAGGAGTCGTTTGGACCGTTAGGGAAGATAAGGCCATTGCAGAAATACTTAATTCTTTGCTTCTGTGTTTACTAATGAGGATGTTGGGGAGATACCAGTTCTGGAGATGGTTTTCAAGGGTGATGAGTCAGACGAACTGAATGAAATCACTGTGAACCTGGAAGAAGTAGTAGGCCAGATTGGGAAACTAAAGAGTAGCAAATCACCTGTACCGGATGGTATGCATCCTAGGGTACTGAAAGAACGCAAAAATGAAATTTCTGATCTATTAGTAAAAATTTTTAACCTATCATTAAAATCATCCATTGTACCTGAAGACTGAAGTGTGGCCAATGTAACCCCAATATTTAAAAAGGGCTTCAGGGGCATTCCTGAAAACTATAGACCACTGAGCCTGACTTGTGCCGGGAAAAATAGTGGAAACTATTCTATAGATCAAAATTGTAGAGCATATAGAAAGACATGGTTTAATGGAACATAGTCAAAATGGATTTACCCAAGGGAAATCTTGCCTACCAAATCTGCTTCATTTTTTTTAAGGGGTGGTTAAACATGTGGATAAAGGTGAACCGGTAGATGTAGTGTATTTGGATTTTCAGAAGACGTTTGACAAAGTCTCTCATGAGAGGCTTCTAAGAAAACTAAAAAGTCATGGGATAGGAGGTGATGTCCTTTCGTGGATTACAAACTGGTTACAAGATGGGCAACAGAGTAGGATTAAATGGTCAATTTTCTCAGTGGAATAAGGTAAATAGTGGAGTGCCTCAGGGATCTGTACTTGGACTAGTGCTTTTCAATACATTTATAAATGATCTGGAAAAGAATATGATGAGTGAGGTTATCAAATTTGTGAATGATACAAAATTATTCAGAATAGTTAAATCATAAGTGGATTGTGATACATTACAGGAGGAACTTGCGAGACTGGAAGATTGGGCATCCAAATGGCATATGAAATTTAATGTGAACAAGTGCAAGGTGTTGCATATAGGGAAAAATACCCCTTGCTGTAGTTACACGGTGAGGTTCCATATCAGGAGCTACCACCCAGGAAAAAGATCTAGGTATCATAGTGGATAATACTTTGAAATCGTTGGCTCAGTGTGTTGCAGCACTCAAAAAAAAAGCAAATAGAATTTGAGGAATTATTAGGAAGGGAATGGTTAATAAAACGGAAAATGTACTTTGAATATTGTGTACAATTCTGGTTGCCGCATATCAAAAAATATATCGTTGCGATAGAGAAGGTACAGAGAAGGGCGACCAAAATGATAAAGGGAATGGAACAGCTCCCCTATGAGGAAAGGCTGAAGAGGCTAAGGTTGTTCAATTTGGAGAAGAGATAGCTGGGGGGGGGGGGGGGGGGGATATGATAGAGGTCTTTAAAATCATGAGAGGTATTGAATGAGTAGATGTGAATCGGTTATTTACACTTTTGGATAATAGGACTAGGGAGCACTCCATGAAGTTAGCAAGTAGCACGTTTTAAGACTAATCGGAGAAAATTCTTTTTCACTCAGTGCAAAATCAAGCTCTGGAATTTGTTGCCAGAGGATGTGGTTAGTGCATTTAGTGTAGATGGGTTCAAAAAAGGTTTGGATAAGAATTTACTTTTCTTAACCAGAAATAAGCGATTGCAGGGAAGCTCAGCCCGGAGGCCTGACCTGTCTCTGATGCCGACTACATCGAATAGAAAGGGAAAATCTCGGGGGCTGATGACGTCAGCGACTCGGGAGGCAGCCTAACCCGGAGCTCCCGGCCTCACCGTTTAGCATCCAGTTTACAGCGTGACCATCCTTCGCTTTTGGGCCGTGGCTCCTATATCCTCTGCACCCCAGAGGGCATTACATGGCGAATCGGGCACAAAAACCGGACTTTATCAAGTTTTCCTATCGAAAATCGGCCCGAGAAAACTCACCCGAAAAAAACAAAATGGCCGCCGCGACGGGAGATATGATACCTTCGGCTCCAGCTGACTCCCCGGCGCTACCTGATTCCGAAATACCGACTCGGGGTGAGTTCAAAGCCTGGTTTGGTGATCTGAGCCACGATCTGACCTCCTTTAAATCTGAAATTCGGGAAACCGTGGAGGAAATGAAAGAGGAGCTGTGTGATATGGGGCAGAGACTTTTTGAGTATGGAACATGCACTGAAGCCCAGGCGGACAAAATGAGTACCCTGCAGCAGCACCATAAAGAAATGGCTAGTGAAATTCTGCAGCTATCCTCTAAGCTGGAAGACCTGGAAAATAGGAATAGGAGGGCTAATCTTCGCTTCCGGGGCATCCCTGAATCCCCTGAGTTTGCTGACTGTGTCCAAGTCATCACTAAGCTCTGCCAGGACCTGCTACAAACAGACGCTGACAAACTTGATGCTGGCTCTGGAGGATCCCCAACGGTTAAGCTGTAGCGGGCTCACAGAGTCCAGGGGCAACGAGCTCTTAATACACCTAAAGATGTGATTGCTTGCTTTCACGACTTTCCTGTGAAAGAGAAGATTCTAGCACTGGCACGGCAGCGGGGAAAGCTGCAATTGCAGGGACATGAGGTGCAAGTTTATGCTGACCTTTCTCCCACTACTATCAAGAAACGTCAAGATATGAGACCAGTCACTTCTATTTTAATTAAAGAGAACATCAGATACCGCTGGCTCTTTCCTTTCGGCATCTGTTTCACTGTGCAAGGCGTCACGCATAAGGCACAATCAGTGCATGAAGCGGCTGGAATCATGAAAGACCTTAGCTATAGTGTGGCGGATTTGCAGCCATCTGAGCCATCCAGGCTCAGAGTATAACTATGAGCCTGGATCAGAGTATAACCTGGACTCAATAGCACAAAGCTGTTTGAATCTGGAGCTGCAGTTCACCCCCTTCCAGCTATATCATGCAGAAATGAAGGCCTGCATCAGTTTGAGGAACAGCCTGTGGAGAACCTCTTCCCAGAACTGAAGGACCTGCCCAGCAAGTAAGAAGCCACCTGCTTATCTTACAGTGGGGCGTACTGGTGAAAGGAATGTTTAGCTTGACTCCCAACACCCCATGCAAAGGCTGTAGGTGATATTTTCAGGGCTTGGAGAGGCCGAATGTCCGATTGCATGACCCCTTCTGCTGCTAGCTGGGGTGCCACAGAACAGGCCCTCGGTGGAAGCACCTTTCCATTTTCCACATTTTATTTTTATTGATTTACCACACTGAGAACCTTTGTAAGCTGCCTGTTCCAAAACTACATTTGTTCATTGCGGCTCCCAATGGCACATACGCAGTTTCAAAAACAAACTACATAACAACACAATGCATAATAATCAAAACACATCATAAAAGCTATATAGCCATATAAAAGCCATATAGCCTGCCAATAGCCCAACAGCCTGATTTAGAATTATCATGCCTCCCTCCCATTCTCCATTGTAAACAGTATTTTATTTATTGTATATAGTAATCTATCTTTGTTCTCCCCCTCTTTTTTTTCCTTTTCCCAGTTAAGGCAACCTTGTTAGAATGTAACTTTCATGCTCCTTCAAATTGTCACTTGTTATATGGTTGGTTATAGTTCTGCTTCGTTCGATGTAAACCGAGTTGATTTGATCTGTATCAAGAAAGTCGGTATATAAAAGCCTTAAATAAATAAATAAATCTTCTTCGCCACGTGCGGATCGCCGGGAGGAACCTCGTTGGCAGCGGATGGGAAAGGGAGGAAAGAGACTACGACGTACTCCTGACCCAGACATCACACACAGCGCCCCTCCATGAACTGACAATCTACCATTGGGGGATCTTGTGCTACCCTTTTGGGCTACTTCAGTTGTGGTTGAAGGTTTGGTTACAGGTTATATGTTTTATATGATGCTGATGCTACTGGGTGGGATTGCGTCTGGAGCGCTGTCTTCACACACCCGTGCTGGATGGGGGACCCAAGAATTGATTGTGGTTCCGAGGGGGGAGGGGGTGGGGAGTGGGTTACGTAGGGGTTCTCGTATATATGAGTATTTTGTCATGTTTTCTGTTTCCTGACACAATAGGGGCTGTGCTTCACTGTATGTTCTATGGCGGGGGGACCGCTGTCTCCACTTTATTGGGACGGGCCTGCCGCGATGGGGTGCCTGGGCCGCACCACCGAGTACTTACATGGCTTCGTTTAAGGTACAGTCCCTTAATGTTAAGGGGCTCAATACGTACCGCAAGCGTCGGCTACTTTATAAAGACCTGCAACGAGCTGATATCGCTATTGCTTGTCTCCAGGAGACTCATTTAAAGCGGCGTTATGAACATTTAATGGGCTCTGCCCTTTACCCGCACCAATATTGGGCACCTAGTTCCAAATCTGCTAAATATGCCGGTGTGGGGATATTGTTTCACAAGGACTTTGCCTTTGAATTGCTGGACTGTGTCACCGATCCTCTGGGCAGGTATTTGTTGCTGGTTATAAATGTTGCGGGAGATAAGTACACGCTGCTTAATGTCTACGCCCCCAATGTTCAACAAGCTAATTTTTTCAATGCATTGGCACTGGTGGTTCAAATGAAAAAGGAAGGGCAGCTAGTGGTGGTGGGAGATTGTAATCTGCCTTTAGATCCTGTCCTTGATTCCTCGGGGGGGGGGGGCGCTGTTCCACTTCGAAAAAAGATCGCAACAGCCTTCGGGTGTTCCTGGCTCAGTTTTAGTTGGTGGACGTGTGACGATTTTTACACCCAGCCCAAAGGGATTATACCTTTTTTTCAAACCCCCATAATATATATTCTCGGATAGACTGCATTTTTGTTGATAAGGGAGGGATTCAAAATGTGCGTAAGGGAGTCATTGACTCTATTACCTGGTCAGACCATGCTCCAGTGTGGGCAGAGTTAACTTTTCCCAAGTATGATAAAGGCCAACGTTTTTGGCGCCTAAATGACAGCCTCCTTGACTGCGAGTCTTTCGTAGCTCAATGTCGCCAGGTGCTTGAAGATTATAGTTTCCACAATAAGCAACCCGGCCTCTCCCCTGTCACTTTCTGGGACTGCCTGAAAGCGGTGATCAGGGGAACTTTTATAGCTCGGGCTTATTGGGTTAAAAAGGAGGGCCAGCGGGAACGCACACGCTTAACTGGAAAATTGCTGGAGCTAGAACAGAGGCATAAACACTTCCCTACTGAGACTGACCGAGTGGCTTTAACTGACTGTAGATCGCAACTCGGAGCGCTGGATGCGGCAAAAATTGCATATGAGTTGGAACAAGCTGAACAAGCATACTTTGAAGGGGGCAATAAAGCGGGGAGGTTACTTGCCAATAAGTTGCGTGCTAAACGCTTGCAAAATATTATTACTAAAATTATCGATGTTCAAGGTAATCCATTTACCGCTAACGCTGCAATTCGTGACCGTTTTCTGCAATTTTATTCCGAGTTATACTCGCATAACCAGGGTATTGATCCCAGGGATGTACAGTCCTTTTTGCGGGATACCACTTTGCCTACGCTATCTGAGTCTGCTAGGGATATGCTAGATAAAGATATCTCAACAGCTGAAGTGCTATACGCCATTAAGCAACTTAAGACTAGCAAATCCCCGGGGCTCGATGGCTTTACAGCCCGCTTTTATCAATGTTTTGCTGGTGACTTACTTACATCTCTCACTGATATGTTTAACGCCCTGCGTCACGAAGGGGTGCTGAACCCCAACTCCAATGTGGCGGGTATCACGGTCATTGCTAAGCCGGGCAGGGACCCCACTAAGTGTGGCTCCTATAGGCCCATCTCTTTGCTGAACATCGACCTTAAGCTTTTAGCTAAGGTCTTGACCATTAGGCTAAATGGTTATATAGCCCAGCTTATCCATCCGGATCAGGCCGGTTTCATTCTGGGCCGTATGGCGTCCGACAATGTCCGGAAGTTGTTAACCTCTCTCTGGTGGGTTAAGCGCCACAATTTACCTTTTCTTTTTATGGCCATGGATGCGGAAAAAGCTTTCGATTTGGTTCATTGGCCCTTTTTATTTCAAGTACTCCGCACCATGGGTTTTGGGACTTATTTCATCACCTGGCTACAGAAATTATATGATAAGCCGAGGGCCTGTATTAAGGTGAATGGGGGATATTCTCCGTTCTTTACTGTGGAGCGGGGCACCCGACAGGGATGTCCGCTCTCCCCGTTACTTTTTGCTTTGTTTATTGAACCCTTGGCCCAACGGATTCGATCTTCTAGGGACGTGTTGGGGGTAAGTGTGGGCTCCTATTCATCTAAGCTGGCTATGTTTGCTGACGATGTTATCTTGACTCTAACGCAGCCTCAGCAGTCGTTACCAGCAGTGGTGGATATTATTCAATCATTTAGCCGGGTTTCTGGCTACTCCATCAATTGGGACAAAACTGAAATTCTAAATATCACTGAACCGGAGGACCAAGCCCGAGACCTGAAAGCCCGCTTTGACTTTAAGTGGGCGAAAGAGAAAATCAAATACCTTGGTATATATCTTGGGGCTCATAAGGATATCTTTAATCTTAATTATCCCCCTCTCCTTGCCAAACTGTATCGGGAAATGGAAGAGTGGAATAGATACCACATTTCGTGGCTGGGGCGTATTGCTACTTTTAAAATGAATATTCTGCCCCGGCTTGGCTACCTCTTCCAAACCATCCCTTGTATGATCCCGGCAGCGACGCTTCTCAAGTGGCAGCGTCGGATTATGAAATTTTTGTGGTGGGGGAAGCATCCTAGAGTGGCTCAAAAGGTTTTGTACCAACCCAGGATACGGGGGGGTCTTGCGGTCCCGAACCTTTTACGTTATTATGTAGCGGCACAACTGCGCGCTGTAGTAGATTGGCACAGAACACATACCCGCAAACCCTGGATAATTCTGGAACAGGAAATTTTGGGGTCACACTTGTTAACTAATGTAATTTGGCAGGCACCGGGTTTTGGGCCTAAACTGGACGGTTTACCTGCTCCAATTCAGTTTACCTTACACCTTTGGTGTAAATGGAAGTCCACACTTATAGGGAAAAAGTCTGGGTCTGTCCTTTTTTCTCCCTTCTATTCCAGGGATTTTTTGGCGGGCAAGGCTCCTCAGGTATTTAAAGATTGGCTGGATAAGGGTATCTGCAATTATAGTCACCTATGGGAGACCTCCTCTTGGGTGACGTTCTCCACCTTGCAGGATAAATATGGCTTACCACAGGGAGACTTTTACCGTTACCTCCAGCTCCTTAGCTATGCCAGAGCCTCCAATATTTCCCAGGATCTGCTTCAGCCGATTGGTCTCTTTGAGAATTTTTGTCGATCGGCTGACAAGGTCCAGCACTTAATGTCTAAGATTTATAAATTGCTCATTCAGGCTATGGATGTGCAGCGCACGTTTATTACCGCATGGGAGGCTGACCTAGGGGCCCAGCAGGGGACAGATTTTTGGGATTATATATTTACTGGAGGCGGTAAAGGTCTTATCTCAGCCCAATTTTTGGAAAATAGTTTTAAACTTCTTTATCGCTGGCACTTTACCCCCGCTAAACTTCATACAATCTATCCCTCAGCGTCCGATAGGTGCTGGAGAGGTTGTGGGGAGCGAGGTTCTTTCTACCATATGTGGTGGGAGTGTGCTGTTGTCTCACAGTTGTGGTTGGGTATGGGTGGGTGGCTCTCTGAGATACTGCATACTTCTATCACCCTCACCCCCATGATAGCCTTACTTAATTCCGACTATCCTCAGCTTCATAACGCACTACAACGCTTTATTAAATTGGTGGTCACTTCTGCTCGATGTGAGATTGCGTTACATTGGAAAGCTATGGAGGCCCCTACCTTGGTGCAGATAGATACAGGCTCGTGTGGCCAAAGTTTATATCCTTAGCAAGATCACGGCAGATCGGCGAAAGCAATTTGGGGCATTCCAGAGTACTTGGACTCCCTACTTAACATGGCGACAACAACAGAAGCAGCTCTGATTTGTGTTGGTGTTTTGTTTTGCTTTATTGTCTTCTCCTTCTCTGTGAGACCCCACGGGAGGTAGGGGGGAGGGTAAGGGGATGGGGGGAGGGAGGGAAAGGGGGGGGGGGCAAATAATTGAAAAACGCAGAGAATCTGTTGAATGTCTTTATTGTATTTATATTCTTGTACATGGTGTTAATGTACTTTCCATGCAGATGACTGTTGGTTTTGTATTTTTGCTGTTATCTCTCTAATAAAACTTAAATTACAAAAAAAAAAAAAAAAGGTTTGGATAAGTTCTTGGAGGAGAAGTCAGTTAACTGCTTTAATCAAGTTTATTTATTTAAGGCTTTTATATACCAGTGTTCCTGTACTAGTACATATCACGTCGGTTTACATAGAACCAAAGTTGGAAATTAAATCAAACAAGAGGGTACAGATAACAGGGCTAACTTCTTATGAACTTATAGATAAAGCAGCGAATGACTTAAAATAAAATAAAATTATTATAAATATAAGTATAAATATACAAAATATAAATAAACAAACAAGTTGACTTAGGGAATGGCCTCTGATATTACTGGGATCAGTAGCATGGGATCTTCTTGGTGTTTGGGTACTTGCCAGGTTCTTGTGGCCTGGTTTGGCCTCTGTTGGAAAGAGGATGCTGGACTTGAAGGACGCTTGGTCTGACCCAGCATGGCGAGTTCTTATGTTCCTTGGGACAGAGATTTCCACAAAGGTGTGGGAAAATCTGTCCCAGTGTTGCAGGGCCTGCCAGGAGTGTCACAGGCCATGCTTCCTTTGGTCAGGGATTTCCATTCTGGTCCAAGGATAATAGGGCCTATCAAAAAATGGAGTCACACCAAGGAAGGAGACTTGTCTGTCATTAAAAATGTTATTTTATTAAAATCACAGTAAAATTCGTAACATTAAAATCTTTTTTTAAAATGGTAGTTGTCCATAATGTGTTTCTCCTGGCATTCATCTTCCTTGGGGTTCGTGCTGATTTGAGAAGAGACAGGGTGCAGATAGGGGCGTGAGTAGCCATAGCTTGCAGGCATAACCAGCATTTCCTGCAAAAAACTGGATATAGAACAATCCATTAACTTGCTGCATGCAAGGCACCAAAATAAATCATGCTGTTGACCTCTTGATATCCACCCCATAGTTAAGCCAACACTTTCAGTAACTTTCCCAGGTAACTAACATTTCATTGTATAGCAGGATATAGTATGTGCTTTTGGCATCATGCATCTAAAAGAGTGCACTATTCCACTTTTGATACCCGCCCCAGAGAGCTTACATTTTAAATTTTTCTAATGCTTTAGTACGCTTCCGGGAGAGTTTACATGTGAGGCATAAAAATATGCACTTTGATGCCATGTACCAGAAAGCCTGCACTATTCCGTTCTTTGTTAATGTTTATGTTTATGCTTTGGTTTAACTTAATGAGCAACCAGCCTTTTCCATCTTTCTCTTTGCTGAAATTTCAAGCCAGTACTGACTACGCAAGGATGGAGTCATGGTTTCTTCCAGAAAATTTAGAGATGACACTAATAATCTTCATATGTACTGAATTTGTATATTCTGGGAATGGAAATACAGTATGCCATTTCTCTCCCATATGGGGATTTGAGAGCAACATGAGTGCAATCAATTTGCACCCATTACATTTGGAGTACCAGCTATATCAAAAGTGTGCTTTGTCCCCTGACACTCTGTAGTGGGAACTTGATTCACTCACTGACTCAATTTGTCATTGCCCTCAGTACCTGGCTGAAATGCCTTGAAAACATTGACTTATGCAAACCAGCACTATAGCCACTGTATTCTGGAAAGAGCCTGTGGCAAGAAAATGCAATGTACTGAGTTTGCTCAAGTCTGGAATGGCATGTTCATGCTTTAGAGGATCAATATCATCTCTTATTTTGTCATAGAGAGAATTACCCTGGAGCTCAGTCATACTATTCTCTCTGATAACCACAGTAGGAGTGATGTTGCAAGTGAGTGTCTTGTTCTGTGGTGGTGATTAGTGTCGGGGGAGTTCAAGAACTCTCCTTAGGCTTGAATTGAGCTGTGCTAAAGTGAGCAGAGTGGTCGGGATGTAGTACGTGGAAGTCTGGATCAGTCTTTCCGCCATGTCTATACGCCTTTCCGCCATGGCCCTTGCTGGGCGCAATCATTCACAAGATTCAGCGGCACAGGGGACTAGTTCTTCTGGTGGCCCCGGACTGGCCAAGAAGACCCTGGTACGCAGACATGAGAAGGACTACTGGCAGGGAATCCACTACCCCTGCCTCCACACAGAGACCTGCTACAACAAGGCCCCATCCTCCACGAGGACCCAGCTCAATTCTCTCTTACTCTCCTCCGAGCACGCAAGTTCTCCACATCCCTAACATACATAAGGATCTGGAGAGTCTTTGAAGCCTGGTGCGAAGACCACAATGTCAAACCACGTTCCTCTAAAGTTCCTGTGATCCTGGAATTCTTACAGAACGGACTACAGAAGGGTCTTTCCCTCAACTCCATCAAGGTACAGGTGGCCGCATTGTCATGCTACAGCTCCAGGAGCGAGGACGACAGCTTAGCCTCGCACCCAGATGTATCACGCTTCCTGAAAGGAGTCAAGCACATTCGCCCACCACTAAAGTGGCCAGTGCCCCTGTGGAACCTCAACCTCGTCTTGGAATTCCTAGCGGGATCCGCCTTCAGACCTCTCCGAGGCCTGTCCCTCCGTCTGTTAACCTTGAAGACGGTGTTCTTGCTGGCCGTGTGCTTGGCCCGCCGCATCTCAGAGCTACAGGCCTGCAGTGAGCCATTCCTCAGACTCACCCCGGGGACCATTCAGTTACGTACAGTTCCTTCCTTCCTCCCCAAAGTGGTCTCACACTTCCACCTTAACCAAACCATCTCACTCCCTGCGATGGACTGCTTGAAGATGTCGGAAGAAGCCCGTTGTCTGCGCCATCTCGACATCGGCAGACTCCTATCCAGATATCTGGAAATGTCGGAACCAGTACGAAAGACGGGACCATCTTTTCGTCCTTCACAGCGGAAAGAGGCAAGGGGAAGCGGCCTCGCGGGCAACCATTGCCCGCTGGATCAAGGAAGTCATCAAGGCGGCCTACGTAGAAGAGGGAAAACCACCACCTCTACAGGTCAAGGCCCATTCCACCAGAGCCCAGGCGGTTTCCTGGGCAGAAACTAGAATGCTGTCACCGGCTGAGATCTGCAGGGCGGCAACGTGGTCCTCCATCCATACCTTCTCCAGATTCTACCGTCTGGATGTTCAGGCTCGGGAGGACACAGTATTTGCAAGAGCAATCCTTAATGGACCACGGGCAGCCTCCCACCCAGTTCGGGAGTAGCTTTTATACATCCCATTGGTCCTGAGTCCATCTGCTACACGCTAGGAAATGGAGAAATTACTTACCTGATAATTTTGTTTTCCTTAGTGTAGACAGATGGACTCAGCAGCCCACCCTCGGCTGCCACTATACATGGTCCTTCAACAATCAAGGGTAAGCCATGCTTTCATTTCCCTAGGGCATCCACCCTGCCGGGTGTCGACGCTTTTCGATTGGGCACACTGGCGGTCTCCAGCTATAGTCAACCAACCAGTTCAAGTTAATCAAGTTAATCAAGTTTTAACGTTCTAACAAAAGTTACCTAAGTTAATCATATTAAGTTAATCAATCAGTCAGTCACACATATATCCACAATGCTTTGCAAGGAAGAATACTGAGGAGCTGCACTTCCTGCAGGGGTATATGTACTAGGGGCTGGCGTCAGATTGAAATCTGATCCATCTCCAACTGCTTAACAGGAGTACACTATACCCATTGGTCCTGAGTCCATCTGTCTACACTAAGGAAAACGAAATTATCAGGTAAGTAATTTTTCCATTTCTCTTTCTTCCCTATCTTCTCTTTGCTAAAGATTCTGCCACTTAAAGTACATAATCTGTGTTTGCCACAGAAAAGCTCAAAGAAGCACCTATACACAGCACCACAATGGACTAAAATGGCCACTTTTACTCGTACCCGAAGCCAAGCGTTAAATTTCCCATGCTAAAAAAACAAGCGCTAAAATGTGTCCCTGCTAATGTGGCTCTTTACATTACCCTGTAATAGATAATACCCTCTTTTACATGCGAGTTGAATGTAGCCATGATAAGTGTACTGCTGTGGGTTTTATTGTGTGGGTTTTTTCAGTGCTAAAACTCATATTACATGCCTGATTAAGGTTAGTGTAAAAAAACACCACACTAAAAGCTAAGGAAAAATCCATGGTAGTCTGAGTTTGGATTATTACATCTGCCCTAACTGTTTCATAAGACTGTTCTTTAAGATATAACACATTTATTTCCAGTGTGTCTGAATTTGTAAGTCTTTATATTACATTTTTCAAAAGCTGTCAGCAGAGGTAGGAAAATATTTTTGAAATTGAGGCACAAGCCAACGTTTTTAAAGAGCCAATATAAAATATTGCCTAGTACCTTTTTTTCATTTTTGCTAATATTTTCTCTGTTTTTTGGATTTTGTAGGTTTTAATCGTTTGGTCTATATTTCAGATTTGTTAAAATTTTAATGATTTTTTTTTGCTTTCTATGTTGTCATTTTTGGAAATTCTTTTTGTTTTGTTTTGTCAGTTTTTGAGGACTTCATTTTTGCTTCTTTTAAAAATATTTTTTTCACCATTTCAGCCAGTCTTCCCCCTTCTTCCAGCTTCTTTTCAGAGCTGTTAGGAGCAGCCCCAAGCTGCTGCATCTGCTCTTCCAACTGCAGCAGTTGCTCCTTCTAGACTAGGGTCTGCTGCAGTTATGGCAGTGACTGCTCCTACTGAGTCAGGCCCACAGTTAAGTAGAAGTGTAGTGATGCTTCCTTCTCACCCAGGTTTTGCCACAGCAGTAGCTTATATTTATGACTGGCATGAATTTTACAATGTTTCAGGAATTTGACATAGTTCACAGTAAAACAGAAAATAGTTAACTGTTAAATATTTTGAAAAAGTAGAATGACTGCAATTTTTTGATGGAACCAATTGGAATATACATTATTCATGTGGGACCTATAAAAAAAATATAAATTGTGTAAACAACTAATTAAAATCATCTTTGAACAGTATACAAGAGTCCTCAGAAAACTCAAACCCTTACTTACACGCTCAAGACTTCCGTACTATAGTTCAGACCACTATGCTTGCAAAACTGGACTACTCCCTGCTACTCGGCCTCCCGGCCTCCACCATCAGGCCACTCCAGATCCTCCAAAACTCCATGACCAGAGTCGTCATAAATACTCGCAAAACGGAACACATCACCCCTATTTTAAAGGAACTCCACTGGCTACCTATCGCCTTCCGATCTCAGTACAAAGCCTTGACCATTCTTCACTGCTCGCTACACAAATTCAACCACACCTGGCTCGAAGAAATGTCTCGCTTCCGCACATCGAATTGCCCCATAAGAAGTGCCCATGCTGGCACCCTCCATACCCCTTCCTTCAAGTCTGCGCATCTGTCCCTCACCAGAGAAAGAGCTATCTCCATAGCTGGTACCTCCCTCTGGAACTCCCTCCCCGCCCCCCTCCGTATAGAGCCGTCTCTCACCAAATTCAAAAAAGGAGTCAAAACTTGGCTCTTCAAGCAAGCCTACCCCGATACAAACATAACGTAGACCTTATCCTAAACAGTTTTCGTTATTGACCTTCCCCAGCCAGCCCCCCCCCCCCCCCTCCGCACCTTCCACATCTAGCGCCTCCCTTCCTCATCCTGATTCTCTGGTACGCTACCTTCCCCGTCCCTGAATCCTGTTTAGTACTCCCTCGAGACACGAATTCTTAGTTAAGATAACATTGTATTGACTGTATAAAGTTCTTTCTCCCCCCCCCCCCCCCGACATCTCTGCCCCTTTTGCTCACCTAGCCCTCAAATATCTGTTTTATAATGCCTCCTTTGTATTTAGTTCCCTTTTTGTTTTACCTCTTTGTTTTGTTTTGACTACAATTTGGTTTTTTGTTCTTTGTATTTCCTCTTATCAGTTCAATGTGAGCCGGCATGATGTGCCTTACGAATGTCGGCAAAGAAAAGCCTTAAATAAATAAATAAAAAAATACAAGAGGAGTATCATTCATTTTTATAGTTACAATTTTCTATCTTTTTGTTAGCTGCATGAAGTGTGGACATTTTTTTTTTTTTTTTTTTTTAATAGAAAGCTGTTATATAGATTGAACTAAATGCTGAATGAAGCAGTTCATTATCTGGATTTCATATAGAAATGAGACGATAGAAGACATTCTGTTTATTCTCACAGAAGAGCTCTTTCAATATTGACAATATGTTTTATTTATTTATTTATTTAAAACCTTTTCTATACTGTCGTTAAGCGGGTGCCATCACAACGGTTCACAATAGGGCACTTTATATGTTGTATAAAGTGTCTGGAATTCTAACTCTTAAACAGGTGCCATTAAAATACTGTAACATAATTTCACAAATATTATTTGGTGGGTGTAATAAGTCATGTCCTGTTACCTCTTACTCAGCTATAAGATATACTACTTAACTCTAGTTCTTTGTTTAAAAATAAAAAGGAAGAATTTAGAATATAAAAATGAGAAGCACACACTTTAAGAAAAAAGGTGTGTGAGTGGGAGTTTGACCGACCGTTACCAACATTTCCCTGGATTCTACTCTCAATTCTCTTTGTGGTATGCTTGCTTAAATAGCCATGTTTTTAAACTTTATCTGAAGGTTTTGATGTTACTTTGGATTTCTAAAGGCATATTGTTCCATGTTGGGAGTCCTGCTAGGGATAGGGCCCTATCCCTTACCTGGGTTAGTCTGGCCATCTTGACTGAGGGAATAGTTAGCAGTGCTTTGTTTGCTGACCTCAGATTTCTATGGGGGGTATGTACATGGAGGGTTGTGTTCAGCCACTCTGCTTTTTCATCGTGCATTAATTTATGTATGGTGCATAAAGTCATGTATTCTTTGTTCAATGGGAAACCAGTAAGGTTTCGGTGAAATGGTCTCTCTTACTTTTTCCAGTTAAAATTCTTGCCGCTGTGTTTTGTAGTATCTGTAGTGATCTTATTGTGGTGTATGGTAGGCCCAGTAGTAGGGCATTACAGTAGTCAGTACTGGAAAAACTTAAGGCTTGTAAGACTGAGCGGAAGGTGGTGGGTGTTAGTGGTTTTAGTCTTCTTAGAGTCATAGAGTCTCTTACTTTTTGAGATATGTTGTTTCATACTTAGTTCTGAATAGATTATCACTCCCAGGTTTCGTACTTTCTCTGCTATTTGTATTTTTTGGTTGTTTTTTGAGTGTAATTGGGTTCTGAATGATTGCTATGTTTTTTCGTTCTAGATGTAAGAATTCAGTTTTCTCTATATTGATCACTAGTTCCATTTGGTTTAGAAGTTGTTTTATTATATCTAGGTACATGTTGGCTAAGTTTAATGTTTTTTCAATTGTGTCATCAATTGGGAGTATTAATTGAATATCAGCGTAGATATAGTGCGAAATTCCTAAACCTGCTAGCAGGTGACATAAAGGCAGCATATATATGTTGAATAGTGTGGCAGATAGGGCAGATCCCTGTGGAACTCCTGTTTGACGGTTTATTTTCTCTGACATTACTACTTTGAGTTATACTTGGAAGTATCTGTTATTTAGGTATGATATAAACCACTTGATTGTCATGTTGCTTAGTCCTATTTCTTCTAATCTATTTATCAATATGTATATATTGAGTCTCATGCAATTGTTTTTTCCCTTTAGGTAAAAAATGACTACATGTTAGAAATAGCAGATCAAGTGGACCAAGAAATTGCTTTGAAGCTAGGCTGCCTTGAGATTCGGTAAGCTAATATTAAACATTAGAACACAAGTGCTTTTCAGGTTCAGATCAAAGATCTATCGACCCCAGGACCCTGTCTCCAACAGTGGTCCATCCTGGTCACATGGGAGCACCCAACAGATGCTAATGTGAAGATTGCTTCCCTGTTGCTTCACACCCAGAAGGTAAGATGGGATGATCCCCACATCTATCTGGTTGATAATTAATCTGGTTGCCATTTTTCATTTCTAAATTTTCATTGATTTAAAATGTGAATCAAGTGATTTGAACATAAGCACTTACTGTGAAAAGTACAGATTTAATTATACACTTAGTAAAATTTGTTTATCCCAGGACAAGCAGGATGATAGTCCTCACATATGGGTGACTTCACTGGATGTAGCCCATTTGTATTTTTTCTCTTCCCAAGGCCGTCAACGGCTGTCTGGCCTTTAAAATGGCAGCGGGTTTCAAAAAATGCCCGAATTGTCCTCGCACTATGTCCATAACCGACCCACTGTCGAGTGTGTTTTGTGCCTGGGCAAGGGACACAATCTCTCGACATGTCCTCAGTGCGCCGAAATGGCGGCCAAAGGCAGACGGGCCCGTCTGGAAAAGATGGAACATTTCTTCCATCTTCAACTACTTCCGTCGACATCGACTCGGTTGTCTCCGGCTGGAGCGGTGAAGAAATTAGTTCTTAAAACTAAACGTCGTCCAGATGGTAGCGGTGACCGGTCGTCTCCGACTCTGTCTCGGTGCTCGAGAAGCAGGCCTCCAATCATCGAGAAAAACATCGCCATCATCATCGACGGACTTCAACACCTGATGAAAAGGCTCAAACCCCTCCTCCACTTCCAAGATTTCAGGACAGTGCTCCAAGTCACACTCTTTTCCAAAACAGATTACTGTAACTCTCTTCTCCTCGGGCTCCCTACTTCATCTATCAAACCATTACAGATGCTCCAAAATGCTGCGGCAAGAATCCTGACTAATACCAACAGAGGAACACACATCACTCCCATACTACAGAACCTGCACTGGCTGCCAATCAAATATAGAATATTACACAAGGCTCTCACTATAATCCACAAAGTCATTCACAACCAACAACAACTAGACCTCCAGATTCCCCTCAAATTATACTCATCAGACAGACCGATTCGAGAAGCATATAAAGGCACCCTGCAACCCCCTACAACGAAATCTACTCGCCTATCATCTACCAAAGAACGAACCTTCTCTACAGCTGGCCCAACCATCTGGAACAAGATGCCCACAGAACTCAGATTAGAACCATGCCCGTTTACCTTCCGCAAAAAACTTAAGACATGGCTCTTCATCCAGGCCTTCACTTAACCTACAGTTCCAGCAATTCCTCACTAATTCAGACACTGACTCCTACCTAAACTCTCTGACAAGTGTAGCCTATACACTTATGCCTCTTCTCATCATATTATTGTATTATCTAATTTGTTCAGTTATGCCTTCTATCGCTCCGGCTATCCTAGCCCTCCAGGTTAACACCCCTTGTTATATGTAACTTTCATTTCTTGTTATATGGTTGACTTTGTTATTCCCCTCATGTTATCTGTAAACCGATCTGATATGAATTTTCTTTCATGAAGGTCGGTATATAAAAATGTTAAATAAATAAATAAATAAAATGTCGGTTCGACTCCTAGAGCTCTCTTGTTTCCCACCAAACCATCACCAAAATGGTCTCGAGTGGAAGAGCCATCTATTCCTTTGCCTCTCACTCCAAGGCAATCCCCACCGATATCGGTGCCGGGTACCGTGCCACCACAGGGATCTGTGGAAGAGCCGGTTCCGCCTTCTCTGCCACCCCCTATAGCTGCTCTGACCTCACCAGCTATATGGGAGAAACTGTACTGTTTCATCCGCCAGGCAGTAAAAGATGCTCTGCGAGACCTGGGACCATCGACACCGATGCAGACACAGACACCA
Source organism: Rhinatrema bivittatum (assembly GCF_901001135.1). Taxonomy (NCBI): domain Eukaryota; kingdom Metazoa; phylum Chordata; class Amphibia; order Gymnophiona; family Rhinatrematidae; genus Rhinatrema; species Rhinatrema bivittatum. The sequence goes on along the minus strand of NC_042616.1, from coordinate 794,672,269 downwards.
TCACCAGCACCGATGCCTGCACCGATGCAGATACCGTATCTACCCATATTAGCACCGATCCTTGATAGGCTCAACGCCCTTATTGGTGCTTTTCCAAAGCAACCATCGCCATTGGGTATGAAAACTCTGGTTTCCAACTCCAGAGACTACGATGCCTCAATGGATTCCTCGATACCCGAACCAATCCCGGGACCCTCAGGTATTTCACAGCCGAGATTCCCAAGTTCTCCATCAGTTCCCTTCCTTCTGCCATCGATGCCGATGAAACCTTCGATGCTTCTCTTTATTCCTCACTCCACTCATCCATGGCGGCCTTCTTCAGACACCTGGGAGGAAGAAAACACCGATTCCTCATCAGAGGATATTTTATCAGATCCATCCCTACCGGAAGAGAGAAGAAAATCACCACTGGAGGACCTCTCTTTTTCAAACTTTGTGAAAGAAATGGCAGATACCAGTTAGAAGCAGAGGAGGACACCAGACAGAAAACCCTCGAGGTTTTGTAATTTGTAGATCCTCCTAAATAAGTTCTAGTAATCCCTGTGCATGAAGTACTGGTGGATCTTCAGCATAGGTTATGGGAGCACCCTTGTTCTATCCCACCAGTGAATAAGCGGACTGACACCACTTACCTGGTTCAACACATTCCAGGCTTCCAGAAACCTCAGCTTCCACACCAGTCTGTAGTAGTGGAATCTGCCCAAAAGACGTCAGAGAATTCGTCCTCACTCATTGACGACTCCTGGGAAGGAACAAACATTTTTAGATTCTCTTGGCCGGAAGATGTTCCAAGGGTAAATGTTGGTCTTAAGAATTGCGTCATATCAGCTGTATATGGCTCTGTATCAACACAATTTGTGGAAACAAATACAAGAATTGACTGAGTCACTTACTCAACAATACCAACATTCCCTTACAAATGTCATTCATAAGGGACTAGAGGCAGGAAAGCACGAGGTCCCTGCAGCTTATGACTGTTTTGCAACATCGTCCAGGATGGCTGCCCCTAAGTAAATCATGTCTATTCCTATTCAAGAAATCCTAATTGATCTTCTAAAAAGGAACTGGGAGCACCCAGGTTCGGTTCCGCCTGTCAACCGTAAGACAGATGCCACCTATCTGGTACAATCAGCTCCTGGGTTTCAAAGATCACAACTGGATCATCACTCTGTGGTTGTGGAATCAGCCCAAAAAAAGGCATGGTGTTCCAAACCTCATACCTCCAGGGAAGGAGCAAAAATCCCTGGATGCTTTTGGCAGATGGGTCTTTCATGGCTCAATGCTTATATCTCGCATTGCTTCTTACCAGTTATACATGACCCAGTATAACGGAAACCTTTTTAAGAAGATCCAGGATTTCTCTGAATCTTTACCTGACCAGTTACAGGATGACCTAAATGCTCTGGTTCAAAGGCCTGGATGCGGGCATGCATGAGGTCTGCGCTGTGTATGACATATTTGACACTGCTTCTAGGGTGTCCGCAGCGGTGATTAGTGCAAGAAGGCAGGCCTGGTTGAAATCCTCTGACCTAAGACCAGAGGTACAGGACAGGTTGGCTGACCCTGCCCTGTGCTGGTGATAATCTTTTCGGAGACCAGATCCAGGAGACTGTGGCGCAGCTAAAGGACCACCATGAAATGCTGTGTCAGCTTTCTTCAGTACCTGCTGATTTCTCATCCATCTCCAAAAGGATATTCAGGCGAGATTCTAAGAGGCTGGCCTACAAACCAAGAAAGTATTAACCTCCGGCTTCCCAAGGTCGTCCTTCCAAGCCTTATCAAAAAGGTCAGTCCAGACAATCCTGACCTCAGACGTCCCAGCCAGCTCCTCAGCCGGGACCAGCATCAGGATTTTGACTGCTTCCTGGAGAGCATATGCCAACCTCCTCTTCCATCTGTACCGGTCGGCAGTCGATTGTGCCACTTCACCAACATTTGGCACACAGTCACCACCGACCAGTGGGTGCTTGCGGTAGTCACTCAGGGTAACTACCTCAACTTCCTGACCGAACTGGCGGACTCCCCACCTTGGCTGATGTGGGGATCATCCGACCACTCTCCCCTTCTAGAACAGGAGGTCTCAACCCTCCTCCAGTTCCGGGCAATAGAACCAGTACCCTTCTCCCAACAGGGGCAGGGGTTCTATTCCAGGTATTTCCTCATCCCAAAAACGTCCGGTGGTGTTCTCCAATCCTGGACCTTCGCGCCCTGAACAAATATCTACAAAGGGAGAAGTTCAGGATGGTGACCTTGGGCTCTCTACTTCCTCTTCTACAAAGAGTGGATTGGCTGTTCTCTCTGGATTTCCAAGACGCATACACACATCTCAATTATTCCATCTCATCGCAAATTCCTGCGATTCCTGGTCGGCCCTCGCCACTTCCAGTACCATGTACTACCATTCGGCCTGATATCCGCTCTACGAGTCTTTACCAAGTGCCTTGTGGTGGTTGCAGCCTTCCTCAGGAGTCAGGGTGTCCACGTCTACCTTTATCTCGACAATTGATTGATAAGGGCTCCGTCTCAACAAGCCGCATTAGTGTCCTTGCGTCTCACTCTCCATACCCTGAGCTCCCTAGGGTTTCTGATCAGCTATCACAAATCCAAGATAGTCCCATCCCAAACCCTATCCTTTATAGGGGCCAACCTAAACACTATACAGGCGAAAGCCTTCCTCCCTCAGGATCGGGCTTTCATCCTGGCTTCTCTGGCGCATCAGTTGCAGACTCGAGTATCCTCAACTGCTGGTCACTTCCTCATACTGCTGGGTCACATGGCCTCTGCGGTGCATGTCACTCCGATGGCCCGTCTAGCCATGAGAGTAATGCAGTGGACATTAAAATCCCAGTGGGTTCAAGTTTGTCAGCCAATGTCCAGCATTGTTCACATTACCACACAGCTCCGCCTGTTGCTTGCCTGGTTGGATACAACATTCCAATCTACTTCAAGGCCTTCCATTTCAGGCTCCAGATCCTCAAATTACCTTGACGACAGATGCCTCCAACCTAGAGTGGGGTGCTTATGCTTATGTCCCTTCCTCCCACCCACCCACCCCTCTCTTCCCTCCCTTCCTCCCTCCTCCCAACCCTCCCTGCTATCCTTTATCCTAAATTATTTTGATCAACAAGCCATTTATGTACATATGTTATATACTATAATCTATTGTTCCATGTATTTCTGTTATAATTCTGTTATAATTCTGTTATAATTGTTACCATGTTACAATGTAAAATAGGGCCGATCTAGCCCTATTCTTTTAGTTATCTGGAAACCGATGTGATATCTCGATTGAATGTCGGTATATAAAATAAATAAATAAATAAATCTGCAATCCCAGGGAACCTGGTCTCCTATACGTTATGCTTTCTATGCGTTCAAGGACTGCTTTTCGGGCAAGACTGTACTAATACAAACAGACAACACAGTTGCCATGTGGTACATGAACAAACAAGGGGGTACAGGCTCTCATCTCCTTTGCCAAGAAGCTGCACAAATGTGGGACTGGGCCTTGACACATTACATGTTTCTCCGGGCCACTTATCTAGCAGGCATACACAACATAGTTGCAGATCGCCTTAGTTGTCAGTTCCAACCCCATGAGTGGACCCTGGATCCTTTAGTAGCGACCAGGATATTTCAATGCTGGAGTCAGCCAACAAAGGACCTCTTTGCATCCGAACTGAATCGCAAAGGGGACAGATTCTGCTCCCTGCACAAACAGAGAAACCAGTTAGCCAAGGACGCCTTTGCTCGCCCCTGGTACTCAGGCCTCTCCTATATGCGTATCCCCCGATACCACTACTAAACAAACTCTAGTGAAGCTACAACAGGACAAAGGGTCAGTGATACTCATAGCCCCGTATTGGCCTCGACAAGTATGATTTCCCATACTTCTCGACCACTCCATCAGAGAACAAATTTTCCTGGGCACAGCACCCACTCTCATAACTCAGGACCAGGGCAGGTTGCGCCATCCCAACCTAAAATCCCTATCCCTCACAACCTGGATGTTGAAAGCTTGATCCTCCAACTACTCAATTTTTCAACTAATGTCTCTCAGGTGCTTGCAGCTTCAAGAAAGCCTTCCACACGAAAATCCTATCGTTGTAAGTGGAAAAGATTCACCACTTGGTGCACGCAGAAAAATATTGATCCCTTTCCCTGCCTTTGTTAGACTATCTCTGGCACCTTTCATACTCTGGTCTACAGACTTCGTAAGTAAGGGTACACTTGAGTCCTATCTCTGGAGGCTAGAGTGGCAGACCTGGAGGAGCTGAGGCAGAGAGGTATATAGATGAGACCTTCAGGGACCTAGTAGCCAAGTCCCAACTTCAGACTGGCAGCCCTGGTGGTGCCTTGGAGGAAGAAGGTCTCATGATGGGAGAGCACCAACCAGGTGTAGCAGGAAAGGATCCTGTAGCAAGGATTTTAGACAGTGCTGGGGAGGAGCTGGCTGTCGTGGTACATGTGGGCACCAACGACATAGGAAAATGTGGGAGGGAGGTTCTGGAAGCCAAATTTAGGCTCTTAGGTAGAAAACTTAAATCCAGAACCTCCAGGGTAGCATTCTCTGAAATGCTTCCTGTTCCACGTGCAGGTCACCAGAAGCAGGCAGAGCTCCGGAGTCTCAATGAGTGGATGGAGACGATGGTGCAAGGAAGAGGGATTCAGTTTTGTTAGGAACTGGGGAACCTTTTGGGGAAGGGGGAGTCTCTTCCGAAGGGATGGGCTCCACCTTAACCAGGGTGGAACCAGACTGCTGGCGTTAACCTTTAAAAAGGAGATAGAGCAGCTTTTAAACTAGAACAAAGGGGAAAGCCGACAGTCGTTCAGCAGTGCATGGTTCGGAGCGAGGTACCTTCAAAGGATACTAATGATGCATTAGAATTAGGGCATCCCGACAGTGAGGTTCCAATAATAAGAAAAGTAGTCCAAGTGCCTGTAACTAAAAACTCACCTGAGCTAAAAAGATTCTAACTTATCCCTATCAATTAAAAAGCAAAATGAAAATACAAACTTTGAAATGTTTGTATGCTAATGCCAGAAGTCTAAGAAGTAAGATGGGAATTAGAATCTATAACAGTGAATGATGACAGACTTAATTGGCATCTCAGCATGGTGGAAGGAGGACAACCAATGGGACAGTGCTATACCAGGGTTCAAATTATGTTGCAGTGACAGAGAGGAGCACCCGGGAGGCGGTGTGGTGCTTTATGTCCAGGATGGCATAGAGTCCAACAGGATAAACATCCTGCATGAGACTAAATGCACAATTGAATCTTTATGGGTAGAAATCCCTTGTGTGTCGGGGAAGACTATAGTGATAGGAGTATACTACCGTCCACCTGGTTAAGATGGTGAGACGGACAGTGAAATGCTAAGAGAAATTAGGGAAGCTAACCAAATTAGAAGTGCGGTAATAATGGGAGACTTCAATTATCCCAATATTGACTGGGTAAATGTATCATCGGGTCACACTAGAGAGATAAAGTTCCTGGATGGAATAAATGATAGCTTTATGGAGCAATTGGTTCAGGAACCGACGAGAGGGAACAATTTTAGATCTAATTCTCAGTGGAGAATAGGATTTGGTAATACAAGTGAGGTAATCAAATTTGCAGATTGTGATAAATTGCAGGAAGACCTTGTGAGGCTGGAAAATTGGGCATCAAAATGGCAGATGAAATTTAATGTGGACAAGTGCAAGGTGATGCATATAGGGAAAAATAACCCATGGCCATAGTTACACAAGGTTAGGTTCCATATTAGGTGGTACCACCCAAGAAAGAGATCTAGGCGTCATAGTGGATAACACATTGAAATAGTCGGTTCAGAGAGCTGCGGCAGTCAAATAAGCAAACAGAATGTTGGGAATTATTAGAAAGGGAATGGTGAATAAAACGGAAAATATCATCATGCCTCTGTATCGATCCATGGTGAGACCGCACCTTGAATACTGTGTTCAATTCTGGTCGCCGCATCTCAAAAAAGATATAATTGCGATGGAGAAGGTACAGAGAAAGGCGATCAAAATGATAAAGGGAATGGAACAGCTCCCCTATGAGGAAAGACTAAAGAGGCTAGGACTTCTCAGCTTGGAGAAGAGACAGCTGAGGGGGGGATATGATAGAGGTGTTTAAAATCATGAGAGGTCTAGAATGGGTAGATGTGAATCGGTTTTTTACTCTTTCGGATAATAGACTAAGGGGGCACTCCATGAATTTAGCATGTGGCACATTTAAAACCAATCGGAGAAAGTTCTTTTTCACTCAACGCACAATTTGGAATTTGTTGCCAGAAGATGTGGTTAGTGCAGTTAGTATAGCTGTGTTTAAAAAAGGATTGGATAAGTTCATGGATAAAACAGTTCATGTGCCCCTGTTTTATTGTAACTTTTGTTCACTTGTTCTCTCTTCGCCTATTGTTCATGTTGATGTTAATGTTTTTGCACCATTGTTTCTTGTAAACCGATATGATATGATTGGTATCATGAATGTCGGTATAAAAAAGCCCTAAATAAATAAATAAATAAATGGAGGAGAAGTCCATTACCTGCTACTAATTAAGTTGACTTAGTTAATAACCACAGCTATTACTAGCAATGGTAACATGGAATAGACTTAGTTTTTGGGTAGTTGTCAGGTTCTTATGGCCTGGAGGGGCCACTGTTGGAAACATGATTCTGGGCTTGATGGACCCTTGATCTGACCCAGTTTGGCATGTTCTTATGTTCTTTCCCTTCTACTCTTTCTTTCTATTGCTAAGTAGAAAAAATGCCCAATAAACAAACAAATCCAAAAAATCATTTTCAATTAATGGAGAACAAAAAGCTGCTAATACAAGTATCCAAACATTAAACCCCGCTAGGTGGAATTCCAAGATGGCTGAACTAGCCAGATGTACCTGAGCTTGCTCCGTCGGGTCTTTGAATCGGTTTCATTGTTCCTCACTCTGGCAGGAAAAGAAGAGCCAGAGAGCGGGAGGCACAATTTGTCTCTCCTTTGACTGTTGTGACGGGCCCGATGGACACCCATGTATGTCGGGGAGGCTTAGCTCCAGAGTCGGCTTGCTGGAGGTCGGCCGGGAAAAAGTTGAACCCTGCCCCCTTCCTGAGCTCTCAATATCTCTATCTCCAGAGGAGCGATCTGCCCCTGTAAATCCAGCGATGGAGCGTGCGTCAGACCACCTGCAGCAAAAGAGACTGAAGGTGCCAGGAACCGCATTGAGATTGTGGCTCAAACGAGAAGCGCCCCAGAGCTGACTGAAGATCTTGGACTTGTAGGAGACATTATAGGCAGTGCTACATTTAGGCAATTGGGAGAAGATACTTTAGAATTGCCCGCTATTCAGACAATGGAGTTGGTAAGACCTGCTATAATTACTCTAGATGTAATATGGGACATTCTCCAGGCCTTGAATAATAAATCTAACCAGATAATGCCAGTAATTATTTATCTGGGTGACCTGGATAGCTGTTGAAAATCGTGGAAACTGAGATTTCTGCAAATAAAAATGTGTGTGACTTTAAAAAAAGATCTTGGCAGTATAACAGATTTACAAGAATATGTTAAAAGAAAATCAACTGGTTACTTCTAATTTGGAACATTTGGAAAATCAAGTACACGGGAGGAATCTACAACTTATTAATTTCCCCAAAGATTCATTGATTGCTCCTAAAGAAATGTGGAAGAAATATTTTATAGATATTCTAAAAATTCTGGAACAAATATTCCCACTTGGTTCAAGCGTTTATTGTATATCTCCCTTTAAGAAAGGAACTGTGGATCAAAACGATATACAGGTTCTTTCTCCAATTGAGAAGTCCCAGTTAGATATCTCTGCTATTTTGGAAACATCTCAGAAAGGTTTGGTTAAACCAGCAACATTTTGTTTCCTTATGGAGTCGGACAGAGATTAGATTCTTCAAATGTTTTTTCACCATTGTTTGAAATCTTTTTTTGAATTTGAAAGTTTGTGCTTAACCTGACTTGGCAAAGCAGAAAAGGAGGAGACAGTTTCTATTGTTAAGACCCAAGGTTTTGGAGCTGGGAGCTTTTTTTATTTTAAAGTTCCCTTATAAATGTATTATTAAACATCAGAATATCTTTTATACTTTTTTTTGTCTGCTTTTCTGAGTAATACATTTTCCTCTTCTTCCTGCTGTTCTCCTAATGCTTAGTTAGAATGTGAATGTCTAATGATGTTCGTTCATAAATATTCACCTCTGTTTCTTTTTGCTAATTTTTTTTCTCCTTATAATGGTGGTGGTGATTTTTTCCTGAAGTTGTAAAATTGGAATTCCAATTATTGAGGACTTGGATTATGTAAGAACTTTTTTTTTCTTTTTGAGTTATCCATAGTCTTGTTTCTAAAGGACTACAATTCAGGTCTTTCTTTTAATATATTTGAAAATATGTGTAAATTAAAAAAAAAAACATTAAATAAACTCCAAGCTACTAATTCTGGCAACAATAAGTGGTTATTCAATATTGATTAAAAGCAGTTTATGGACTTCTCCATGAACTTACCTAACCCTTTTTTAAACCCAGCTATACTCTGTGCCTTAACCACATCCTCTGGCAATGAATTCTAGAGCTAGTGATAATTTTTTTTTTTTTAACTTTTATTAGGTTTGTTCTAAATGTGCTACTTTCTAACTTCATGTAGTGCCCCCTAGTCTTTGTATCATCTGAAAGTGTAAATGACCATTTCATACTTACTCGTTCAAGTCCTTTCATGATTTTGTAGACCTCTAACTTATCCCCCTTCAGCTGTCTCTTCTCTAAGCTGAACAGACCTAACGTATATAGCTTTTCCTCAAATGAGAGACGTTCCATGCCCTTTATCATTTTGGTCGTCCTTCTCTATACTTTCTCTAGTACAATTATATCTTTTTTGAGATGCAGTGACCAGAATTACACGCAGTATTCAAGGTGTGATCGTTTGAGAGATACAGAGGCATTATGACATTTTCTGTTTTATTTGCCATTTCCTTCCTAACATTTTGTTTGCTTTTTTGACCACTACAGCACACTGAGCTGACTATTTCAATGTAATATCAACTGTGATATCCAATTCTTTTTCTTTGGAGTAACTTCTAAAATGGAACCCATATGGGTTGTTTTCCTTATATGCATCACCTTGCACTTCTCTACATTATATTTCTTCACATTATATTTCATCCGACATAAAGACGCCCAATTTTACAGCCTTGCAAGGTGGTCCTGCAAGTTATCACAAGCCGCTTATGATTTAACTACTCAGAATAATTTGGTGCCATCTGGAAATATGATCACCTCACTTGTCGTACCCCTTTCCAGATTATTTATAAATATATTAAAAAGCAGCGATCTAATAAACCAGGAGCCTATGAAGTTCTTACAAAATGGAAATAATATGCTTCCATATAGACTTTCTTGTAATTAGCTGTGCTGATGAATTTTGGAAGAGTTGCAACACTCTGGGGTAGATTTTACAAATCTACGTGCATGCATACTTTTGTTCGCGGGATTTTATAAGATACGCGTGTATCTTATAAAATCCGGGGTCGGCGCGTGCAAGGGGGTGCACATTTGTGCACCTTGCACGCGCCAAGCCCTGCGCGCGCTGCCCGTTCCCTCCGAGGCCGCTCTCTGAGGGAACTTTCCATTCACCCCCCCCCGGCCCTATCTAAACCTTTATCTTAAAAGTTACTACTGCCTCTGGGCAGTAGCAACTTACGCGTGCCGGTGCGGCAGGCCCCGACACAGGCCGCTGTGTCGGGGCACTCGGCCACGCCCCCGAAACGCCCCCGAGCCGGAAACACGCTCCTGGACATGCCCCGAAAACGCTGCGTCACTCCCGACACGCCCCTGACATGCCCCCCCCCCCCCCCCAGGCAAGCCCCGGGACTTACACGCGTCCCGGGGCTTGTACGTGCTGCCGAGCCTATGCAAAATAGGCTTGGCGCGCACAGGGGGGTTTTAAAGGGGTTACGCGCATACCTTATGTGCGTAACCCTTTTAAAATCAGGCCCTCTGAGTAAAGTAGCTGGGAGAATCAGGTAAACAGGATTGCAGTAGTTTAAAAGTGGGAAGATGTGGGCACAACAGAAAAAAAGCAGAAAAAGTAAGCAGAGGTTTGAAACCACAAAGATCCCTTAATTTGAGAAAAAAATAGATTTAATTACGGTCTTGAGGAAAACTTGTCAATCCACATTCCATGATTTCTTACAATAAGGTGCCATTTTTTGTAATGTTTTAAACTATAAGTGACATAAGCACTAAACTCAAAAGTCAATGTTGTAACACTATATTTTTTGGTTTTTGAAGGTTGTTAAAGCTGCTTATGAAACAGCCAATATTGTAGACAGACAAAGTGAGCAAAGGGCAGGAGTCTCAGACCAAGGGGGCTGGAGTGAATAAAAAACTGTAAATCTGCTTAGATTCTGTAACTCACATAGAGTCCTGCAGGGATCTTGGCAATAGAGGCCAAGTAGATGTTAAAAAGAAGCATGGATAAATCATATCCCTGGGGGAATCATGTGGGAACAGAATGCCATTGAGACTGCCTTGTGCCTATTCTGACTTGATGGGAATGATTGGATATATAAGACTCAAACTATAAGCTCCTGAGGCAGAATTCTTTTCTCTAGGTAACTTCTGTACTCCATGTTTGTATCCCTTCACGTTTTCTGCATTCATTACCATGTGGGCAGTTAGATTTTCTTTTGTTGTGTCAGGTGCAGCTAGCTGATACTTAAGAAAAATTGTGATAGCATTAGTGTTCTGGAGTTCACTCCTGGAGAATCTTATTACTGAGTTGCACAAAAACCTTTAAGATGAGGTTGGAAACATATATTTATTCTAGTTGGCATTAGATCAAAGCTACTTTTTGCGCATGATCATGATGCAAGTTGTTGGGATTTTATTTTGAGTCCCCTTAGTTGTGTTTTTTCCTGTTTGTTTTAAATTTTTATTTTTATTCTGATTGTGGTTTTATGTTTTATTTTTACTATATATTGATATATAATTATGAATGTTTTATTATTTTTGTACGTTGCTTAGGGCCTCAGTGTAGGTGACTCATAAATGTGTAATAAAATCAATATGGTCCCAGAACTGAAATTAGTAAATGGGCAGAATAGATATTTATTTAAATAAATACCTGTAAGAGACCCTTTGCCAGATATATGCTTTTTATTTCTGTTATATTTTACGTGTCTAAACTTAGACTGAATCAATTTCTTTAAAACAATTAACTTCTGCCCCTTTTACAAATGTACCCTGTAAGAGCATAAACAAGGCATTTCCTAGCTCAGAGGTTAGAAGCTAAAGCAGGAAACTGAAGGGGAGGGGTGTGTAATAGGTCAGTTAGATCTGAGTTTAACTGCTCCAGGTATTACACACAAGGTATATTACAGTATTGAAGGTTGTGACTTGCCAGCATGCGACAAAGTCCTGACACCAATAATAGAATTCAGCACAGAATGGGAAGATGTCCAAACAAATAATTGCAGATATAAAACTCAGGAAAATACTGTGAACTTTTGTTCAGCAGGCCATGATTACCAATTAAGGTCTGGTGTTGACAGCCTTTCCTTCCAATCAGGTTTGAGATGAACTCTAGCCAATTGAGACTTGTTGACATGGCAGTTTGTCCTTCTGATTGTCATAAGGCTCAGTCATACCTAATGATATATGTGAAAGGCCAATTTAATGTCTATGAGCTAGCTAACCAATAAAAGTGGCCTAGGTATTTAGATATCAGTGATGAAGAGCTAAGCTGTGCATACAATAACTGCATGTAAAATCAGCAGTACAGAAGTCTAAACTCCTCACTCAAGGAGTTCCCCAAGGTTCATCCCTCTCTTCCACCCTATTTAACATATACCTCCTGCCCCTATGCCAGTTACTCTCTGAACTCAACCTCAAATTCTACATCTACGCAGATGATGTACAAATCATTATCCCCATACAGGACACCATCGCCACAATGCTAGAATTCTGGGATAAATGCCTTGCCTCCATTAACTTCCTCCTCACAAACATCCATCTTGCCCTCAACTCCTTGAAGACTGAACTGCTCCTCATCCACAACCACCAAACACTCAAGCTCTCACCAACTGATGACCCAGCCTCCAGCTCCTTTGCCTCGCAGACCCTAGTACGAAATTTGGGAGTCCTAATCGAGCAACACCTAAATCTAAAAAAAAACATATCAATCGGGATTAAAAGACGGATTCCACAAGCTCAACATCATAAAAAAACTTAAACCATTACTCCATACCCATGATCTCAGAACAGTCATCCAAGCCACCCTCTCATCCAAACTAGATTACTGCAACTCACTGTACTTAAGCCTCCCTTACTCCACAATCAAACCCTTACAAATGCTACAGAACGCCACTGCTTGAACCATCACAAATGCACGTAAATCTGATCACATAACCCCCCCTCCTAAACTCCACTGGCTCCCTATCCCATCACGCATCCTATTTAAGACCCTTACCATTATCCACATGGCCATATACAAACACAATTCCTCCTGGCTCAATGCACCCCTCTGCTTCACTAACCCATCCCGCCCAACCAGAGCAAACCTCAAAGGCACCTTGCACATCCCACCCCTCAAAAACGCCCACCTCACCTCAACAAGAGACCGTGCCCTATCAATCGCCGGTCCCACTCGTTGGAATGCCCTACCTAACGACCTTCGCCTTGAACCCTGTCCGTACAAATTCAAGAAAATGCTCAAGAATTGGCTTTTCCGCCAGGCCTATCCAGACTAGACCCACTTACATTTTCCCTTCACCTTCCCTCCACCCTCTCCCCCCCTACTCCCACCTCGCCTTAACTCCCTGCCGCCCTAGTTACATTGTTAATATGTTGTTAATACATTGTTAACATGCTATCTATCCTCATTATTTTGTTAATATATTACCGCTCCAGTTTTTATTTCTCAGGCTCCCTTTATAGCCTACCTTAATCTGCAGCACTGTTGTTGCCCATGTTTTCCGTTTTCTTGTCGTCCCCCCCCTCCTCCCCGCCGCTCCCTGTTCTTTGTATTTTCCATCTAACGTTATAATGTAAACCGATATGATGTGCCCTCTAATGTCGGTATAGAAAAACTGTTAAATAAATTAAATAAATAAATAAACCAAGGCCACAATAGACAGCAGGAAGTACTTAGAGTATAAGATGTTGTAGAGCAGGACTTCCCAAACCTGTCCTGGGGACCCCACATCTGCAAATGTATCTCATGCGTATTCATTGTGGATATTCTGAAAACCCAACTGTCTGTGGGGTCCCCAGGACAGGTTTGGGAAGCCCTGTCATAGAGGGTACTGACACTACAGCTGCATGCCCCACTAAAGATTTTGATTTGACCAGGCTTCTGCAACAGCAGAACTTCAAGCGATATTAATCTTAGAAGTGGGTTAGATAACTAAGCTTTGTTAATAAATTGAGTGAATTCCTATTTTAAGTGAAACCTGGAGCTGGTGAATTATTGGAAAGAGTGGGGTCACATAGTTTATAATTTGTTTGGACTTGGTTACAGAGCCTGGGAAGTAGAGGAATCCACTATGGTTATACAAATTGGGATCCTGGGAGGTAGGTGTCCAGTAAGGATTGGCCCATTTGTACATTCAAATTATAGCTAATTTGCCTGGAGATTAATTTGGTGCCATAGGAATCCAAGATTTTGACATTAGACTTCTGATTTGTGTTCCCTATATTTATACACCTTAATCATAGAATGGCATGTTTTCAAATGTCTAGCAAAGAAGGGAAAACTAATGGGCAACAGATGGAGAGACTAATGATAAAAAGCCCCTTCCAATAAACAGTTGAGGAAGGAGATCATTTTTATACCTATAAAGTAGGAGGAAGAATATATAATTTATTAAACTCAATAATATATTGTCTTTTGTTCAGTGGGGAAGTGCAGCTTCCGCTGTGTTCAGTCACATTACTGTCTTTAGTTGCTTATACTGGAATAAACAGGAAAATGGTTAAAAATGCAACTTTATATTCTGTTTATCAGGAAAATTCTGCCAATATAACTTGGGTGCATTCTTATCTATTTGTGCTTGATAGTATAGAGTTTTTGTGTATGTGGTGTAATAAAATGGGATTCTCAGGATTTCTTCCCAGTAGTTTATAATACATTTTCAAAAGCGATGATAAAAGAATTTTGTGGTTAAGTATATCAAATGCTGAAGCAATTGCCCACATCACCAACAGATACTTCTGACCACTAACAAGTTTTTTTCAATGTGTCAAGGATAGATGTTTCTGTTCCCAAGGACTTCCTGAATTCAAGTTGGTATGGATCCAAGAATATGGTGTTCATGTAAAAAAAATTAAAAAAAAAATCAGTTGTTATACTGAATACTCCAAACTTTTTGCTGTGAAAGACAGATGAAATTGACTTAAAATTTGATAAATCAGAGTGGTCAAGTCCAGATTTCTTTGAGTGGCCTCACTATAGCTGACTTTACTGATGAGAGATCTACCCTTTCTACCAGGGAACAATTTATAATCATGAAAGGAGGCAAAGCGAGATCTTTTAGTATCTGAAACTGCCATGTCATAGATATTCAATGAAAAAAAGGATGCAATGATATTAGATATCACTTTTACCATTTCAGACATAGTAATCACAAAGGTAGATCACAAAGTAGCAAATGATAATGGAGCAAAGGAGAATGTATTAGATAACTTAGACATTTTTTAAACAAAAAAATCCATGACGTTATCGCAACTAGAGTTGGTAATTGACCATAGAAGATTGATCAGTCTTATTTAGATAATGAGAGCTGGTTAACCTTCCAACAATCTAGAAGAGTTCCTTTGAATTCTTACCAGCTGCATGTATGTGCAGGACCCTTTGTAAATTAAACAGCTGATGTTTTTGAACATGTGGTATTTTGTAGATTCAAGAGCCTCCATGGTTCAAACAACTTCTATTTCCATTGTGTGGCTTTTAGAAGGAAGAGGCCCCAAGGTAGAAGGAAGAATTACAGTTGTTAGCTAAGGTTGAGGTTGGGGGTCACCTTTGTGAACTGTGCAGTGAGTGCTCAGTAAGTCGAAGGAGAACATTTTTTTTTTTTTTTTTTTGTATAGTGGCCGCTGAGACTCAGGGCACTGATTAGGAGATTTGGGACACGGGACCCATGTGCTGAGATATAACAATACCACTGCTCCTACCCCTTCTTCAAGAAACGGAAAATGTTAAGCAGTAGTTTTTTCTCCACATCAACCTCTAATTATTTCCCCCACTTGACCTTTTGAATCTTACACTCACAGTTTTAGACTTCTTGCTGTCATTCTGGTTTTCTATCCATCTTTTTCTTTTACTTCGTTCCTATTTTTCTCCCTTTAGCATTTTTCTCCCCCCTTTTCTCCACCCTCTTCTTGCCTGCTCCACTCTCCCCTCTCCCGTTCATTGTAATTTTCCTTTTCTTCAGTTTTATTGTAAACTTACATGGTGTTTTACGAATGCCGGTATATAAAAGTTCATAAATAAATAAATATCTTTCAACAATGTCTTGTCTCCCTGTTTTGCTAAATTAGCTATTTTTTTTCCATTTGCACCATTGTTTTCTTGACTACTTTCCCAGATTCATAGCTTTTCCAGATATTGTTGCTGGTCTTCCTCGTTCTATGATCTCTTGTAGTTTATGAATTCAAACTTTTTTCTCTTGCCTTTTCTGACACTCTAGAAAACCACAGTGACTGCTTTTTGCTCTTATCTTTATTTATTTTTCTAGCAAAAAAGTTTGCTTTAAATTCTCCTTTTAGATATGCCCACTGTTAATCTTCTTCCTATCTTATCGCATCCAATTAATGCCTCTTTAAGGTGGTACTCCATATTATCAAAGTTAGTTTTTCTAACACTCAGGACCCTTGCCTTTGAATGAACTACTTCTACCTATGCTTTAACATGGAAGCACACTGTTCTTTGATCACTGGATCCCAGATGAATTCCCCACTATGACATCAGAAACATGCTCCCCATTTGTAAACACCAGGTCCAGTTTTGCCTCCTTGTGTGTTGGTTCTGTTAAAAGTTGCTGGAATAGTTCTTCCTACAGACATTCTTGGACCTCTCGGCTTCAAGACAACAGTGCAGTTGTGATGTTTTATCAGCAGATTGAAATTACCTAGCAATAGCACCTCTCCTTTCATAGCAAATTTGCAAATTCTTCAATTAAATATCTATCCATTTCTCCTGTGAAGGAGATTTGTATATCACATCAATATAAATGGACATGCCATTCCCTCTTTCCAGTTTAACCCCAGTGATTCCTCCTCACTTCCATAAACCTTGCAGTTCTATCATTTTAAGAAACATTAGTGTACCTGACTTTCTAGATGTTACCCTTTTTTCCCATTTCTCCAAGTGTTTAAAGATTTTTTTAATGGACAAGGACAAATACAGCCATACAAGTAGGGTTTCATTTGATGGGACAACACTGGACGTGCTGTTTCAGAGGTCAGAAAGTAGACTTATCCCAGGACAAGCAGGATGCTAGTCCTCGCATATGGGTGATGTCACTGACGGAGCCCTATTGCGGGAAAACTTTCTGTCAGTTTGTAGAAACTTTTGACTGGCACTCTGAGCCCACTAAGCATCGCAGAGATAGGAGTCCTGTGAGTTTCCTCACACCGTCAGCGTTAACTCCCTCCCCGGGAGAACCGACCGCAAAACGGCAAAAGGACCAGGAAACTCCGCTACCACCGTCAGGGCCTACATCATTGATCGAACCTGCACAGACATCGGTGGAGGTATTGTCAACACCTACACCGCCACCGCAAACAGCTACTCCATCTACCCCAGCTGTATTGCAGGAATTGTCGATTTTTATAAGACAAGTGGTGATCCCAGGCCCTAAAGGAACAGATTCCGGGGCGTCACCGATGCCGGTTCTTGAATCCACACCGATACCGGTGACCCTGTCGATGCCAGCACCGATGCAGATGTTCACAATTGCACCGATGCCAGGGACTAAATCGATAACAACTATGGTGACTTCGAAGCGACCACCGAAGACAACAGCTCCATCTTCGGTCCCGAAGCCGTCACCATCAGTGCCACTCCCTCCTGGGGATCCAGGACACCCAGAGTCAGCACTATATCAGATCTTAATGAAAAAATATCAGGATCTGCTTGATTCTCTTCCCTCTAATCCACAGGAAGAGCATATTGAGGAGTCACCTATTGAAGATGCATTACCAGGACCTTCAGGAATTCCTCCACCTCCTAAAACTTCAACAACTTCTCCACAAGTCCAAGAATATGATACTTGGAGTGACACACAATCAGATACTTCATCTGAAGATTTTATGTCAGATCCATCTCCACCAGATCCATGGAAGAAATCTCCAGAAGATTTTTCCTTCACAACTTTTGTCCAGGAAATGGCTGACACCATTCCATTCAAATTAGCCACAGAGCAGGATACCAAACAGCAAACCCTGGAGGTACTTCAGTTTGTAGACCCTCCAAAGCAAGTGGTAGCTATACCAGTGCATGATGTTCTCCTAGATTTGCAACATTGTATTTGGGAACATCCCTACTCAGTGCCAGCTGTCAATAAATGAATGGACAGTACATATTTAGTGCAGTCTGCTCCTGGCTACCAAAAGTCACAGCTCCCTCACCAATCTGTAGTGGTGGAGTCTGCACAGAAAAAATCCAAAAGATTTAGACCACATTCCTCAAATCCCCCAGGTAAAGATCACAGGTTTTTGGATTCCCTGGGCTGGAAGGTCTATCAAGGGGCCATGTTGAATTTGAGAATCTCTTCATACCAATTTTACATGACCCAATATCAAAGAGATTTGTGGAAACAAATGCAAGAGTTTATTCCATCTCTTCCATCTCAATATCAAGAGGCAGCCCAAGCCATTTTCCACAAGGGATTGGAGGCAGGTAAACATGAGGTTCGCGCA
Organism: Rhinatrema bivittatum; assembly: GCF_901001135.1. Lineage (NCBI taxonomy): Eukaryota > Metazoa > Chordata > Amphibia > Gymnophiona > Rhinatrematidae > Rhinatrema > Rhinatrema bivittatum. Next base: position 794,654,330 of record NC_042616.1, on the reverse strand, counting down.
GCCTATGACGGGTTTGAGACAGCTTCCAGGGTGGCTGCATCGGGGATCAGTGCCAGGAGATGGGCATGGCTTAAAGCCTCGGACCTCAGGCCTGAGGTCCACGATAAATTAGAAGATCTGCCATGCTTGGGAGATAAACTTTTGGATCCAAAGTCCAGGATGTGGTCACTCAATTAAAAGAACATACTGAAACCCTGAGACAGCTTTCCTAGATTCCACAGGATCCCCCTACGCACTCTGGGCGTAGGCCTCAACGGAAAGAAAATAGAAGACCTTTTTATAGACAAAGGCAGTACTACCCTCCTACATCTAGGACCAGGCCTTCTAGAACCCTTCAAAGGCCTCAACCCAGACAACCTAGGGTGACTAGGCCTCAACCTACGCCACACAGGGCCTGCTGCTGGCTTTTGAAACCACTTCCAGAGAACACAGCTACCTCTCCAGTCCTCAGCCAGAACTTCCGGTAGGAGGTCGAGTATCCTGGTTTTACAACAATTGGATTCCAATAACAACGGACCAATGGGTACTTGCAATAGTATCTCGAGGTTACCAACTCAATTTCCTCTCAATTCCAACAGATTCTCCTCCGAGACATCTCTCAGCGACAATCACATAATTCAATTGCAAGTAGAATTATCCACCCTTCTGAGAGCCAGGGCAGTAGAGCCAGTGCCCCGGGCTCAGCAGGGCAGAGGATTTTATTCCCGTTATTTCCTCATTCCAAAGAAAACTGGAGGCCTACGTCCCATACTAGACCTCAGAAATCTCAACAGATTTCTGAAGAAAGAAAAGTTCAGGATGATGTCACTAGGCACCATGCTTCCACTTCTTCAAACAGGAGATTGGCTTTGTTCTCTGGATCTACAAGACACTTATGCTCACATTCCAATATTCCCTCCTCATCGCAAGTATCTGCGCTTCATGGTAGGTCATCAGCATTTCCAGTACAGAGTACTGCCATTTGGACTTGCCTCTGCTCCCAGAGTATTCACCAAATGTGTCACAGTAATAGCAGCACACTTGCACAAAGAAAATGTCCATGTCTTTCCCTACTCAGACGACTGGCTCATCAGAAGTCAATCTCAACAAGGAGCTCTGGCTTCTCTCAGTCGAACAATTGCTCTACTTCACTCCATGGGCTGTCCCATCTTTCTCTATCTCATCTGCTTCAATTTATAGGAGCAGAATTGAACACCATCCTCTGAAAAGCCTTTTTACCAGAGGATCGAGCAGAAACACTTTCCCTACTGGCAAACTTGATTTACTTGCAGAAACAAACAGCTCATCAGTTTCAAACTTTACTAGGCCACATGGCCTCCACAGTTCTTGTCATTCATATGGCAAGGCTAGCCATGAGAGTAACCCAATGGACTTAAAGATTGCAATGGATCTAAGCCATTCAACCACTGCATTCTTCCATTCAAGTAACCCACCAGCTACGTCCCTCTCTACTTTGGTGGGTGAACAAAGACAATTTGCGTAAGGGTCTACCCTTCCAACAGCTGGTCCCACAGATAACATTAACTACAGATGCATCCACCTTGGGTTGGGGAGCTCACATAGACACTCTCCAAACCCAAGGTACTTGGACAAAACTTGAAGCAACATTTCAAATCAATTTTCTGGAACTTCGACCTATACATTATGCGCTGCATGCGTTCAAAGACTGCCTTTCACACAAGACTGTTCTCATCCAAACGGACAACAAAGTTGCCATGTGGTACATCAACAAACAGGGAGGTACAGGCTCGTATCTCCTTTGTCAAGAAGCTGCACAGATTTGGGGCTGGGCCCTGAACCACTCAATGTTCCTTCGCGCCACTTATCTGGCAGGCATTCACAATGTAGTGGCAGATCGACTCAGTCGTCAGTTCCAACCACACGAGTGGTCCCTGGATCCCTCAGTAGTGACCAGGATCTTTCAATGTTCTCATATGTTACAGCACTCACCACCCCTATTCCCCCGACCTTCCCTGAAGAAGCCCAAATCAAATCTACAGAGTTGGCACCGTTGGGGGCAACCAACAATAGACCTCTTTGCGTCACATATGAATCACAAAGTGGACAAATTCTGTTCTCTACACAAACAGAAGAACCAACCAGCCAGCCCTTGGAACTCAGGCCTTCTATACACGTATCCTCCAATACTGCTCATAACCAAAACTCTAGCGAAGCTACAACAGGACAAGGGGACCATGAAATACTCCAAAAAAATACACGGCTTTTTATACGACCCAAAAACTCTATTCTCATATGTTACAGCACTCACCACCCCTATTCCCCCGACCTTCTCTGAAGAAGATCAAATCTACAGAGTTGGCAATCTTCTTTGACAACAAAATCAAAAACCTACTTGCCCCCCTGGCACATCCAACACTTGATCAAATCCCTCGCAACCACCAAGCCTAAAAAATCCTACACCAACTTTACGCAAACAGACGCTAGAATCTCTTGAACCTACATCATCCCTGGAAATAGAATCGATAATCAAGAAAATGAAACCTTCTTCACACTCATTGGACCAAATTCCGACCAAACTTCTTCTCACCATTCCTAACACCATTGCGAAACATTTGGCAGACATCATAAATTGCTCCCTCAATCAAGGATCTGTCCCTGACTGTTTAAAAATCGCTTCGCTGAAACCCTTACTAAAAAAACCCAACCTGGACCCAGCCAACCCTATTAATTTTTGCCCCATTGCAAACTTACCGTTTATAGCCAAGCTTAATGGAAAGGCTTGTCAACATCCGACTCACAGAATACCTGGACTCTCACAATATTCTCTATCCTTCTCAATTCGGATTCAAGAAACGCCTAAACACAAAATCTCTCCTTCTAGATTTAACGGACAACATTCTGATGGGCCTCGACAAAGGACAATCATACCTTCTAGCCCTACTCGATATTTCCGCGGCGTTCGACATGGTAAACCACTCTATCCTCATCAACCGGCTAATGGAAATAGGCATCTCTGGCTCTGCTCTGCTCTGGTTCAAATCCTTTCTGAACAGGCACTACAAAGTTAAAATAAATGACAAAGAATCCCACCCCATTCCATCAAATCAAGGAGTACCACAGGGTTCTTCACTTTCCCCTACCCTGTTCAATATATATCTACTCCCTTTATGCCAGCTACTCAATAGCCTCAACCTCACCCATTTTATATACGCGGATGATGTGCAAATCATAATCCCCATCTTGGACCCCTTCTCCTCTACTCTAAATTTTTGGAACAACTGCTTACACGCCATCAACCTTCTTCTCTCAAGTCTCAACCTGGTCCTTAATACGTCCAAAACAGAACTCCTGGTTATCTCCTCTAACGATAACAACCCCTTCGCCAACAATTCAATTACTCCTCTAACAAGCCAGGTTAGAGACCTTGGGGCCACCCTTGACTCCAGAATGAATTTCAAAAAGTTCATTAACGCTACAACTAAAGAATGTTTCTTTAAGCTTCAGGTCCTAAAACAGCTAAGACCGCTCTTACACTTCCAGGATTTCTGTTCAGTGCTTCAAGCCATACTATTTTCAAAGATCGACTATTGTAACGCTTTACTACTCTGTCTCCCCGCCTCTTCTACTAAACCTCTACAGATGCTGCAAAATGCAGCGGCCAGGATCCTTACAAACACACGGCGTAAGGACCACATCACACCAATCCTAAAAATCCTACACTGGCTACCTATCCAATACAGAATACTCTTCAAGGCTCTCACCATCATCCACAAATCCATCTACCAACAATCCACACTCTAACTCGCCATCCCTCTCGAACTACATACTTCCGCAAGGCCGACCAGAACCGCCTACAAAGGCTCGCTCAAGGCCCCCCCCTCCCCTAAAAATCCTCGATCCACAACTCTATTCACAAGCGAGCACTTTCGACAGCAGGTCCGCTCCATTGGAATTCGCTTCCTCCAGATATACGCCTAGAACAATGCCATCTCTCCTTCAGAAAAAAACTGAAAACCTGGTTGTTCACACAAGCTTACCGTTGAAGGAACCTCTATTATCCAAAATTGACTCTCACCCTTCGATGTCTTCCCTAATCCTTCCCCCCCTCCCTGTTTCTAGTCCCTGTCCTGACACCCACCCACCCCTGCTCACCTCTCCGTGTCTCCTCCTCCGACCGGATATATTTTGTTAATAATCACCTAGGATAAATCTCTGTTTAATTCTCGCTACTCTATAGTTTTTAGTTGTTTATTTCTATCACTCTCCAGTTGTTATCGTTTTAATATCTTTCTTGTCTTCCATTGCCCATGTTTTTGCTCCCTGTTTAATGTAACTTTACCTTCTACTCAGTTGTTAATTGATTTTCCCCTGTTCTAATGTAAACCGGTACGATAAGACCTCGTCTTGAGTATCTGTATAGTAAAAGAATTTAAATAAATAAATAAATGATACTCATAGCCCCATATTGGCCTCGACAAGTATGGTTTCCCACACTTCTAGATCTCTCGATCAGGGATCCAATTCTCCTGGGAGTAACTCCCACTCTCATAACTCAGGATCAGGGTCAGTTGCGCCATCCCAACCTTCAATCCCTATCCCTGACAGCATGGATGTTGAAAGCTGCATCTTACAACCACTCAATCTTTCAACCAATGTATCTCAAGTGCTTATAGCTTCACATAAACCTTCAACACAAAAGAATTATTCTTCAAAATGGAAAAGGTTTACTTTGTGGTGCAGTCAAGAGTATTGATCCTTTCTCCTGCCCCACAACTTCTCTACTAGACTACTTATGCCATCTTTCAGACTCTGGTCTCCAGACTTCATCTGTAAGAGTCCATTTTAGTGCAATCTCAGCTTACCATAACAAGATGGGAGATGCACCAATATCCATACAACCTCTTGTCAGCAGGTTTATGAGAGGTTTAACTCAACTTAAACCACCAATTCGGCCACCAGTCACAGATGGGACCTGAATCTGGTCTTAACAAGACTCATTCGTTCTCCTTTCGAACCCATGAATTCCTGTGATGTTAAATTTCTCACATGGAAGACTATCTTCCTCATAGCTATTACATCTGCTAGAAGGGTTAGTAGTTACAAGCACTTGTCACGTACTCACCCTATACAAAATTCCTACATGACAGAGTGGTTCTCCATACACATCCAAAATTCCTTCCCAAAGTAGTTACGGAATTCCACTTGAACCAATCCATAGTCTTACCCACATTCTCTCCAAGGCCTCATTCTCACCAAGGAGAACGGGCCTCTTACATACCTTGGACTGTAAACGTGCGTTAGCATTTTACTTAGACCACACGGCAGTCCATAGAAAATCCACTCAGCTCTTTGTATCTTATGATCCAAACAAACCAGTTAAAGCAGTGGGCAAACATACTCTATCCAACTGGTTAGCAGATTGCATACAGTTTTGCTATGAAAAAGCAGACCTTCCTCTCTAAGGGCGAGTAAAGGCACAATCAGTAAGAGCAATGTCAACCTCAGTAGCACACTATCGTTCAGTGCTAATTCTTGACATATGTAAAGCAGCAACATGGAGTTCTCTGCATACCTTTGCAGCTCATTACTGTTTGGACAAAGGAGGACGACAAGATTCAGCCTATGGGACAATCTGTCTTGAAGCACTTGTTTCCAGTTTAATCCCAACTCCTTCTACATCCAACCTGCTGTGATTTTCGGCTGTCTCATTTTCAACAACAATACTTCAATGTTGCTTCACTACAAAATGACTCTGCCTCTAGCTTACTAATCACCCATATGTGAGGACTAGCATCCTGCTTGTCCTGGGATAAAGCAAAATTGCTTAACTTGTAATAGGTGTTATCCCAGGACAGCAGGATGTAGTCCTCACAGAACCCACCCGTCACCCTGCGAAGTTGGGTATGTTACCTTTTTTATTATTTTATTTTTGCTAGAGCTTATTGCTACATATGAGACTGAAGAGAGACCCCTGTGGCAGAGAATATCATGGCATGCTGGGCATGCTCAGTGGGCTCAGATTGCCAGTCAAAGGTTTCTAGAAACTTTGATAGAAAGTTTTCCTGCAATAAGGCTCCGTCAGTGACGTCACCCATATGTGAGAACTACATCCTGCTGTCCTTGGATAACACCTATTACAAGGTAAACAATTTTTCTTATCTGAGCATGTGCTAGAGTTTCCTCACCCTGGCCCCATGTAAGTCTCCTCACTGGTTTTTTTGTTTTTTTTTATTCTTTTGCAGCAGCAGGATGCTTCTGCCCTCTGCTGGCTCGTGTTTTTTTATCAATTGGCGAGGTAGGTCTTCGTTTGGCTAAATACATGTTGGCTTTATGCCATTAAACTATGTCTATCTATATGTTCAGTAATCTTTGATAGTTTATACTTTTAGCCTGGTACAAACTTCAGTCTAACTGGTCTATAGCTTCCTGGATTACCTCTTCATCCCTTTATAAAAATTCCATTACATTGTCAACCCTCCAGTCTTCAGATACCATAGATTATTTTAATGATAGTTTAAAGATTACTTATAGATCCACAATTTCATTTTTCAGTTCTTTCAGCACTCTGAGATATATACCAGAGATGATTTGCTACTCTGTCACTTTGCCCTATTATGTCTTCCAAGTACACTGTGATTTGTTTGGTCAGCTGAATCATCACCTTTGAATATCATTTCTGGCCTGGGTATCTTACATCTTCCTTAGTGAAGAGCAAAACAAAATTAATTTAGTATGTCTCTTAGGGCTTTGTCCTCCCTAAGTGCCCCTTTTCTCCTTGATCATCTAATGGTCCAGCTGATTCCCTTGCAGTCTTTTTTAATTCAAATATACCTGAAAAAGTTTTTTTTAATGAGTTTTTGCTTCCACGGAAAGCTTCTTTTCAAATTCTCTCCTTGCCTTCCTTATCAATGCTTTGCATCAAACTTGCCAGTGCTTATGCTGTTTCTTGTCTTCATTTGGATCCCGAATGTTTGCAGTTCTGGTCACCGCATCTCAAAAAGGATATGGCTGCATTGGAGAAAGTGCATAGAAGGGCGACCAAAATAAGGGGCATGAAACAGCTCCTTTATGAGGAAAGGCTAAAGAGGTTAGGGCTGTTCAGCTTGGAGAGGCGACAGCTGAGAAGGGGCTATGTTAGAGATCTTCAAAATCATGAGAGGTCTAGAATGGGCAAATGTGAATCAGTTATTTACTCTTTTAGATAATAGAAGGACCAGGGGGGCACTCCATGAAGTTCATAAGTAGCTTATTTACAACAAATTGAAGAAAATTCTTTTTCACTCAGTGCATAGTTAACCTATGGAATTCATTGCCAGAGGATGTGGTTTCAGCAGTTAGTGTATCTGGGTTTAAAAAAGGTTTGGATCTGTTTGTAGAGAAAAATTCCATAAACTGCTATTAATTAATAAACAGTAGTAGCTTGAGATTTATTTATGGTTTGGGTACTTGGCGGTACTTGTGATTTGGATTGGCACTGTTGGAAACAGGATACTGGGTTTTATGGACCCTTGGTCTGACCCAGTATGGCATATCTTATGTTCTTATGTAATATGTTACAGGTAAGCAATTGTTTTACTTAGCATAGTACAGTCAGAAAAATTATAAAGAATAAGTAAATTGTGGCAAAACAGATATACATTATAGTTTTATAGTTTATTTAGGTTTTTTATACCGTCACATCAGTCTGAAAGACCATCACAGTTAACAATACATTAAATAGTTATCTCTAAAAATAATAAAACCAATAAAGTATCCCTAAAATTTATACAGTAATACAATAAAAACTAGGATAAAAATAAGAGAAACAGAATAAGAATGAGAAGCTTGCTGAAATGCTATCTTGCCTCTGTATATGCGCGAGTAAAAAGCCATGTTTTCAATTCTGCCTTAAATTAAGACAAGGACCACTGACTGCATGTTTTCATGCATTCAAAAACTATAAATGCTTGCACAATTGGTAAACATTTTCACAGCATGTTGAAACTTCCTGACTTTTAACCATTTTTGCCGACATTCAATTTCTGATAATTTAACACCCCCTATCCGTTTGTTTTTCCTATAAAAAAAAATTGAAACACCTTGGAACCACCGAGTGCACATTGTTGTGCGCATGTACTTGTACTGTAATTATTTCCTGCATTATGCTGACTTTCAGTGTCTGCTTGTGGTATCATGGCTTAGAGCTTCTGCTGCATATACAGATCACTTTTTGTGATTGTGCGTTTGAGCCAGTTATCACATAGCACATGCCCGTTTTTATGCACATGATCTTGTACTGTACTATTTTACATAATATGCCAACAGCCAGGTCAGCCTGTTGTATCTCATGGCTTGGAACCTCTGCTATATCTACAGATCACTTTTTTTGATTGCCATTTTGTTTTTGAGCTACTTTATCAACCACCGAATTCACTTTTTTTAAACCTGTTTTCATGAGTTTGAGCTGCCTCTAGAACAACCGAGTACATTTTCGTGCATTAGAAAACTATAAATGCCTGCACAATTGGTAAAAATTATCACAGCAAGTTGAAAATTCCTGAGTTTTAATAATTTTTTCCGACCTTCAGTTTCTGATACTTTAACACCACCCCACCCCTTCAGTTTTCTAAAAAAAAAATTGTAACACCCTAGAACCACTGAGTGCGCGTTTTTGAGCATGTGTACTCATACATATTTCCTGTATTATGCTGACTTTGTGTCTGCTTATGGTATCTCATGGCTTAGAGCCTCGGCCACATTTACAGATAACTTTTTTTATGGCCATTTTGTGTTTGAACTTCTTTGAGCCACTTCAACAACTGTTGAATTCACATTTTTTGCCCGTTTTCATGCATTTGAGCTGGTACTGTACTAATTATATTCTGACAGTGTCAGCCTGTGGTATCTCATGGCTTAGAACCTCTGCTAACTATGCAGATCACTTTTTTTTTCTGTCTTCCTTTTGAGCCACTTTGATTCAGTTATCAGGTTTCATGCATGTGAGCTTGTATGCTGCCATCCAGTGTCAGCTTGTGGCATCTCATGGCTTAGATTGTCTGCCGCTCATAAGATTATATTTTAATGACTGTAATTATATTTTAATGACTGTAATTCCTAGCATGTAGCAGATGGACTCAGGACCAATGGGTATAGTGTACTCCTGCTAGCAGTTGGAGACGGATCAGATTTCAATCTGACGTCAGCCCCTGGTACATATACCCCTGCAGGAATTGCAGCTCTTCATTATTTTCCATCTCCATAGCAGTTAGGGACTATCTGCACGCTCTCAAGCGTTAGATCAAATTTAAAGAAGAAAACCCAAAATTGAAAGAAGAAAACATACCTGAAGACAAGCCCCGTTCTCCTGCGGTGATACCCTCTGGTCCCTCCCCCAGTTGAGATTCCCGAGGTGATTTCCGTGGTCCCTCGGAGGTGAGCCTCGGTCCGGCGGCCGAATCGCGGCAAGGACCTAGCCCCGATCCTTCGGGCGCGGCTGAGAGGCAGTGGGTGCACCCTCGAGCACAGCGGTGAAGGTATTTGCCCTCTCCCCCTGCAGCCGGAGACCGCCCGCGACGAAACCGGGAAGCGCCGAAGATAAGGTAAGGTAGAAATCTTCTACTCGAATCCGGTCTCAGAGGGTCGATGACGAGCACAGGTCACCGACCGGGACCAGTGCCACCGGGTTGATCCGCCCTAGCAGGGCCAGGCCCCGGCTATTCGTAGAGTCTGCCCACGTGGAGACTCTCCGAGGGGGTCGCCATATTGCCCCTGTGCTCGCTGTCGCCATCTTGGCCTACTCGCCGCGCCGTTCGCCTCCGAGCGCACATCTCCGAGCAAGGCGCACAAAGCACATAGGTTGAGTTCCAGCTCCTCAGGGGGCACCCCGGACCTAGCCAGGGGGGGCACCCCCCACAGACGGGGACCCCCAAGGAACCAGCTCTTTTCGACTTTGATCCAGCGTCCATATCATGGGTGGAGTTTTTCAAGGGGATTCACGCCTTTGTTCAAATGCAAACTGAACCTCTGGCTATCCAGCCACATGCTCCACCGGAGGACCCACATACTCCAGGCCCCTCAAGACCTAGGTAAACACAAAGGAATAGATGCCTTGATCTTTTTCAATACTTTTATTGAAGCAGAGACTTGTTCATAAAAATGCCCAACTCAGGCAGAGTTTCGCAGCTCAACAGCTGCTGCCTCAGGGGCTACAAACAAACCATACAATCATCGATCATACAGTGTAAATATCAGTATCTATTCTTTTAATAAATAAAATTTTACAACATCCTTAAGATCTAATAAATATTAAATGAATGATAAAATCACATTCTTATTATTAAAAATGGTGACAACAGTAATTAATTAAATAAAACGATTAAATTCACAAATAACATTAAAAATTAAAAATCAAGAATCAGTCTAATACTTATAATGGTATAGTATCTTCTAAAATCAATTCATATCATTCCCAAAAAATTTTTTTAATTATTTACCTCAAACACTCCAAAGTCATGAATAAAATACAGTAGTGTAGTATCATCCAGTGAACAATGATTGTGTATCAGCAATGCAAAACAACTAAAAAAGATATGCAAACCATTATTTCAATATTGTATTCCACTATTACATAATGATAATTCATCACGTGGCAAAACTGGTTTTATAATATTACTAAATACATTAAATCTGTAAAACATAATAATGTGAACTCATTATAATGTAAGCACACATAATGTGACTGTAAAATTGCCTTGTATATATGGAGATTATCAAAACATCCAATTAAATTATTATTCAAAGAATGACAAACAAATGATTTTGTTGCTGAAAAATACAGACATGACTGATCACATATTTTAATACATAACTCAATTCACCTAATAATAGGACAGACAGCTGATTAAAAAACAAAAAATCTTCTCGGAGCATAGCTAAGTCTATAACTCGTTGACATTTCATCTAAGCACCTTATAAAAATTATTGACATATAAAAAATAATTAATATCATAAAATACTGAAAATTATCTCATGACTGGAGCATGAAATTACATATGATTAAGCAGTCGCCCCTTAAGGGCAGCTTATTTTCACAGCGCACTTATGCTTATCAACTAAAAGCTCCACCACAGATATCAAAACAAAGACACACCGTTTGCTCAAACACAGGCACATATGATTTGAAATCGGCTCACAAATAAACAAATAAGCATCACAGAATGAGAATTTAGATCAAAAGGAACAAAACCTCAGCTCAAAAAGTTTACCTTGCGAACCAGCGTTCAGGATGCCGTCTCTGCTCGTATCTTTTTTGACCGGCTCCGGTCCTCCATTTTTAAATCGTCAGTTTGGCCCCAAAAAATAAAAATCAACAGGGCTACAAAAAAAAAGCCTACTAAATAAATAAATAACGAAAATGTAATCCAAAACATAAAATCTTATTTTAAAAATAGATAAAACCTATTTGGAACTTAAAAAACTATCCTGTCAATCACCGCAGTGGGCGTGGTTTAAAGAATGTGATCAGGGGACTACATATTTCAGCTCTACTTATAACATGATTATAAAATTACAAGTGTGCACTATACCAAAGAATATATAAAAAATATTACTAATAACATATTAATGAAAAACTTGTTCTCCTTATAACGATAAACATTACAGGAGGTAGGTACATTAATATGTATAGAGCAAAAGAAATGTTCAATATATTTTATATATAGAGTAAACATTTTTTATATAATAACTCAACAGCAACTTACACACATTAAATAATAAACAAGATCAAAACTATAAAACTCAAAAAATGATAAAAATGTGATCATAAATTAAATGCTGAATAATAAAAAATGTTTAAAAATATTTAAAATCAGAGCATTGCCACATGATCTAGTGAAACAACAAAATGAAAATGTAAGTATAAACTGCACTAACAATAATTGCTTATAAAATACAGTATGACAGACAGTACCCATTAAAGGAATACTGAATAATCAGTCTCCATATTTAAACCATTCGGACCCATTGTATTAAACTCATATATGTATTTTTGTTCAATTTGTAACAATAGTTTATCCAAGTTACCTCCTTTCCAATTTAAAATAGGTTGTTGAATCACACAGAACTTACATTGTTCAAATTTATGATTATACTCTATAGAATGCTCGACCAAAGGTTTTGAACTAACACACCGTTTAATACTACTTTTATGCTCTAAAATATGTTTGTTAAACTCTCTAATAGTTTTGCCAATATAAAATGTATTGCATGGGCAAATAGCTGTATAAACAACTCCTTTGCTTTTACAATTTGTAAAAGAATTGAGTTTAAAGTCTATATTGCGTCCCGGTATAAATAATGTGTTTGTCTTTATGTTGACTTTGCACACCGAACAGTTGCCACATGGGCGATGGCCGGGCGGTCTCTTATCACGAATTGTGTTCATTGGCAAAGATGATGGAGCCAGTAGATCTTTTAAATTTTTATCCCTTTTATTAGCTATCATTAAATTCTTATTTTTAAAGGCAGGTAACACCTGTACTATTGGCCAAAACTTTTTTTAAAACAGTAATAATATTGTACGACATGTGTGAAGGTAGTAGGGCAAACCAAAAAATCATTTACTCTCTCTTTTTCATTTTTCTTCTTCAATAAATCAGATCGATCCTGTTTCAATGCTTTATCAAGGCCATTCTGAACATGCCGTATTGGATAATCTTTCTCCAGAAATCTCTGCTTCATTTGTGTTGATCTTTTCTCAAAGGTTTCTTTAGTGGTGCAGAGTCGTTTTAATCTTAGAAACTGTGAGTACGGGAGGTTCTTTAGCAAGGATCTACTATGGCTGCTGTTATAATGCAACAATTTATTGGTATCAGTCTGCTTTCTATATATGTCTGTAATAAATTTACCATCAATCAAAGAAATCTGGATATCTAAAAATGGAATAGATGATCCACTATAACTCATGATTATTTTTAGATTAGAATCCAGTGAATTTAACCAAATGAAAAATCTATTTAATGTCTGCATATCACCTTTCCGTAATAAAAAAATATCAATAAACCTTCTCCAAAGCAATATGTTTCCTGTGAATTCATGAGATACCAAATGGTTTTTCTGAAAATGGACTACATATAAGTTCGCAATTGAGGGGGCTATTTTAGACCCCATGGCCACTCCTTTTATCTGTTGATAGATGTTTTTATTAAAGCTAAAGAAATTCTTTGTAATGGCTATTGTAGCCAAATTAATCAAGAACTCATTCGGAATACGTTTATGCATTGTACGTGTCTGAAATATCTGTGTTATAATTCCTAATGCTGCAATTTGAGGTATGTTCGTGTACAAAGACCACCAGGATATTTCAACGTTGGGGACAACCAACAATAGACCTCTTTGCATCACATCTGAATCACAAAGTGGAAAACTACTGTTCTCTACATCAACAGAAAACCAAACAGCCAAGGACGCCTTTGCTCGCCCTTGGAACTCAGGCCTACTATACACATATCCTCTAATACCACTCATAACCAAAACTCTAGTGAAGTTACAACAAGACAACGGAACCATGATACTCATAGCCCCGTATTGGCCTTGTCAAGTATGGTTTCCCACACTTCTAGACCTCTCGATCAAAGATCCAGTTCGCCTGGGGGTAGCTCCCAATCTCATTACCCAGGATCAGGGTCGGTTGCGCCATCCCAACCTTCAATCCCTATCCCTGACAGCATGGATGTTGAAAGCTTGATTTTACAACCACTCAATCTTTCAACCAATGTCTCTAAAGTACTTCTAGCTTCACGCAAACCTTCCACACGGAAGAACTATTCTTCAAAATGGAAAAGGTTTGCCTTGTGGTGCAGGCAAAAGAATATTGATCCCTTCTCCTGCCCCACAACTTCTCTAGTAGACTACTTATGCCATCTGTCAGATTCTGGTCTCCAGACTTCATCTGTCAGAGTACATTTAAGTGCAATCTCAGCTTACCATAACAAACTGGGAGATGCACCTATATCCACACAACCTCTTGTCACAAGATTCATGAGAGGTTTGACTCACCTCAAGCCACCAATTCGGCCACCCATGCCCGAATGGGACTTAAATTTAGTTCTAACAAGACTCATGCGTTCTCCTTTTGAACCCATAGATTCCTGTGATCTTAAATTTCTCACATGGAAAACCATCTTCCTCATAGCTATTACATCAACTAGAAGAGTCAGTGAGTTACAAGCCCTTGTTACTTACTCTCCTTACACAAACTTCCTACATGACAGAGTAGTTCTTTGTACACATCCAAAATTCCTCCCTAAGGTAGTTACGGAATTCCACTTGAACCAATCCATAGTTTTATCCACATTTTTTCCGAGACCTCATTCTCACCAAGGAGAAAGTGCATTGTCCTTTTATTTAAACCGCACTGCAGCCCACAGGAAATCCAATCAACTCTTTGTTTCCTATGATCCAAACAAACCAGGTAAAGCAGTGGGTAAACAGACTCTATCCAATTGGCTAGCAGATTGCATACAGTTTTGCTATGAAAAAGCAGGCCTTCCTCTCCAAGGTCGAGTAAAGGCACATTCAGTAAGAGCGATGTCAACCTCAGTAGCACACTATCGTTCAGTGTCAATTCTTGACATATGTAAAGCAGCAACATGGAGTTCTCTTCACACCTTTGCAGCTCATTACTGTTTGGACAAGCAAGGAAGACAAGATTCAGCCTATGGACAATCTGTCTTAAAGAACTTATTTCCAGTTTAATCCAACTCCTTCTACATCCAACCTGCTGTGATCTTCGGCTGACTCCTATTCATCAACAAGACTGCAATGTTGCTTCACTAATAAAGGACTCAGCCTCTAGCTTGCTAATCACCCATCTGTGAGGACTAGCATCCTGCTTGTCCTGGGATAAAGCAAAATTGCTTATCTTGTAATAGGTGTTATCCCAGGACAGCAGGATGTAGTCCTCACGAAACCCACCCACCACCCCGCGGAGTTGGGTATCATATCTTTTATTATTTTATTTTTTGCCAAAGCTTATTGATACATACGAGACTGAAGAGAGACACCTGTGGCAGAGAATATCATAGCATGCTGGGCATGCTCAGTGACCTCTCCGGGCCAGTCAAAAGTTTCTAGAAACTTTGACATAAAGTTTTCCCGCACTAGGGCTCCATCAATGATGTCACCCATCTGTGAGGACTACAACCTGCTGTCCAGGGATAACACCTATTACAAGGTAAGCAATTTTGCTATACTAACAATAAAGAAACCACTGATGTCACAGGCTGTACTGACAAAATGTTTTGAAATAAGTTGATGAAATGTTTAATTCTTGTCTGTACTATTTATGAAGCATCAATGTTTACACAAATATTTGGTTTTCTTTCAATTATAGAGCCTAAACCATAGGTGCACAAAAACATGCACACGGTGGTTCTAGGTTGTTGCTAAGCCCAGTACATTTTTAGATTTTACTATACACGTATGTTCTATATTTTGAGTTGTGATTTTAAGAATTTTGTTGGTTTTTGCATCTAGTTTTGTTTTATGTTCAATTTGTTTATATTTACGATCAATAAGCCAGAATACTGGAATATGTTTTTATTATTGAAAATCATATGATACTAATGATAAAGAAATCACTGTTGTCACAGACTGTATCATCAAAATTTAGAAACAAATTGACAAAATGGTTATTTTTTGTCTGAACTTATTACAGAGCATCAATTTTTACATGAATATTGTTTTTTCTTTCAATTATAGAGCCAAAAACATAGGTGCACGAAAATATGCATGCTGGTTAGTCTAGTGTATAGCCAAATTTGGTGGGTGGAGTGTGTTAAAGTTACCTATGAAGTTTTTTTTTTTTTTTAATTTATTTTATTTATTTATTTGCAGTACTTTTATCCCATCTCTCATAGCTCCAGCCATTCTAGGTGACTTACAAAATCACATAAATGTAATTCAACATAAAACAAAGACAAACCAAAAAATGTACTTACAACAGCATAATGTATACAGAGGTCAATTTTCAAAACTAAACATTTAAATGGATAATTTGGCTTTGAATATTGATCTCGATAAATATATAAAAATAATTTTTAAAAATTTTGTAAAATCAAAAGCTATTTCAAATAAATGTTTCAACCTCTTATGAAAAAGCACAAATCTCAATTACGTTATTCCACATGGTGGGTCCAACAATGGAAAAATCCTGTTGCTGTGTGACAGTAAGTGCATGCTTAATAGAAGGAATAATACGACTTTCATCAGAAGTGCATAATGCTGAATTAGGCCTTGAAGCCCAAATAAAATGAAATATGACAGATTAACACTTGTACATTATGGATAGGAAGATGATGGAAAAATTCTTTAAGTATTTAATCAAAATGTAAAAATGTTTGAGCACTGCTTTTTTAGTGCACTTGCATATTAAACATGGTATGTTTTGTCTGATTTAAGGAAAACTTATATTTGGGAAATATCTGCTTTGTTTTAGGAGATCATATGGGGAAATGAGGGGAAATGCACTAGAAAAGAAGTCCAACTATGAAGTATTAGAGTAAGTATTATATTAGTGTTTTATATAGTATACAGGAAAAAAAGGCAATAAGATAATTGAATATAAATGTGAATAACCTGAAACAAATGGCAAGCTATAAATGCACTTCTAGATTGCAAAGAGAAAAATACAGGGTACGCTGTTGCTCATTTATTAATATAAAACCATGTTTTGTTTTAATATCCTCACGACAGTTCTTAGTTGAAGCAAAATGTCTGTTTAATGAAATTAATACTCGTGATGCTATATTTCTCAGACAAGAAGTTTACCATTGTCACAAGTGGGTCTCATGACTGTTCCATATTCAAATAGATCTTTTTTGAAAAGGCTTAAAAGCTGTTCAACTACTAATGTGCAGCAGATCCTGTGTTGCAATGGCTCACTTTGGTTCATTGTTCTCCACTGAGACTATTGTAGAAGACTTTTTTCTACAGCCCTGCTGAATTTAGGCTGCCAATGCATTTTTTTTTTTCAGGCTTTTGGCTTAAAACTTCCAGTTCACCCTAGTTAGAGTTTTTTTTAAATAAATCATCTAAGGTTTCCTTTTTTCTTTTGTTCTGCTGAGCCAGCCTGCAAGTTTTTCCTTGACATGGCCTGTCAAGGAATCTGCTTGACCACATTTTTCATCTCTTCTGCAATCTTTCAAGAGAAGGAAATGTCTTCATTTGATTTCACCTTTTTTTTTTTTTTTGGATTCTCCTCAGAATGTCAGAGAAGCTTCTTCAAGTTCTGTCTGGGTTGTAGGGGAGGGCCATGTCATCAGCACTACCTAGGAGTGGCAAAATCCTAAATCTGACACTGATTGTCAGTGATGGGCAAGTGCAAGAAGATTTCCAGCACAGACAACTGGTGACAGATTTAGGATTTTGCCACTCCTAGGGAGTGTTAGGGCCATGGTCTCCATTCTGCCTCCCCTGCCCCTCTCCAAGCAAAGTAGAACAAAACCAACAAAGTTCTAGTCTGTTCAGGATGAAACTTAAAACCAATACAAAACTCTGCACTTCCAGTTCTGTAAATATACCCTCTTTCTGAAGAAAATCCTTCAACAATGGGTGCAGAATAGAACTAGGAGATTTCCCTTACAGCTCACTATACAGAATATTTCAAATTCTGTACTTGAAATACAGCTCCCTCCACTAGCAAGCATGTTGTTAAATAATTCAAAAAACTGCAAATTAAAGGCACTCTGCAACATTAACAAACCTGCAATAGCATAATGCTTATTGCAGAACTCAAATAGCATCAACCCTACTTGTACAATGTCAGTACTCCAAATATTACATCAGGCCCCACAACACCAATACACTTCCTGTTAGAAAAAGAAAACAAGCTTGAATGCTATAGATCCCTGCACAGAAACCACATGGTAGCTGAATCCCTCACTTCAATCACACATGTAGATCACAGAGAGTTCCTTGCCAAATACAGAATGTGACCTCAAATTAGAAATTAGAAGCATGTAGAGAGAAACTGAAATGGAAATTCTAAGAAATCAGACTGTAAATGCAGGGCAACACTGTAGAAATTTAAATGCATTTCATCTTGTGTTGCAAAATACAAATATTACTAAAACAAGACAAAGTATAAAGATTGTAACTTATAACAACCCACCACATCAATATTGCAAGTAAATAGAGGTATGAGCAAACTGGTCTGTTTCAACCAATGTCTGTGTTTATCCTGTACCTCACAAATGTCTATTTTTTTTTCCAGCAAATAAAAGTAATCAATTGTGAAATGCTTTTCCACTCGTATCCCCTGTACTTTTTAAACCAATGAAGGTAATACATTCCATCTAACAGTTCACACTCATAGTGATTAATGTTCCTGATAGCCAATTTTTCATCCACAGGACACATCAGGGGAAAACATTAAAAAAAATAACTTATCTGGAATACTGCTCCAACAGACAGCATTGTCTCAAGATCAAGAAACCCACCCATAGAGCAGGTCATACCTTAGACCTCATCTTCATTAACTCGGGCATCTCTAACTCAACACAACCGGTCTGCGAACCAGTACCCTGGTCAGACCACGCCCTAATCTCGACCACCATCTCTCTGGCACAAAGAAACAGCAATGACGCCCCTCAACAACAATTCACTTACAGGAAATCATGCGCCTTCGATGACCTCCACAATCACCTAGTCTTAGAACTCCCCCTATTAGACGTTTCCACTCCGAATTCAGCCCTTCATTCATGGCATAATATAACAGAAGTGGCAGCAAACAAACTCTGTCCTCTGACAACTAAAAATCTCAAACTCAACCATCCTAAAAGACAACCTTGGTTCAATGAAGAACTTCAAAACCTAAAACTCTCCCTTAGACGGAATGAAAGCAAATGGCGCAAAGCACCTACAGTGTCCTCCCTCTCCGCCTACAAACTTGCCCTCCACCGCTACAAAAGCTCCATGTTAAAAACAAAAAGAGACTTCTACGCTCATAAGATCCATCACATGATTTTTGACGCTAAAGCCCTGTTCGCCTACGTCTCCAACTTAACTCAAATCCAAGCACCGGACATACCGCTTAACAAAGCCCAAGAAAAAGCAGAGGAGCTGGCCCACTTCTTCAGCAACAAAATCACTAACCTGCTAAAAAAGATGACGCCCAGTACCTCTTCCCCTTACAGTACCTATCTACACCCCAACAAAAACATCTCTCTCAACTCGTTTGAACCTATCACAACTTCAGAGATCCTGAGAGTACTGAAAAAAATGAAACCCTCGTCTCACCCTTTTGACCATATCCCATCCAAACTACTTCTTCTTATTCCAGACACCATCTCCAAAGCCCTGGCAGACATTATCAACTGCTCCTTATCCCAAGGAATTTATCCAGATGACCTTAAAATGGCTTCCATCAAACGGCTCCTGAAAAAACCAAACCTAGATCCAGAAGACCCCACCAACTTTCGCCCAATCTCCAACCTCCCTTTCATTGCCAAGGTCATGGAAAAACTAGTTAACACTAAATTATCAGACTACCTTGAGGATCACAAAATTCTTTCCCCCTCTCAATATGGCTTCAGGAAATCATTAAGCACTGAATCACTTCTCATTTCCTTGACAGATTACCTCATCATGGGCCTTGACAAAGGCCAGGCCTATCTATTGATCCTCTTGGACCTCTCAGCCGCCTTTGACACTGTCAACCATACAATGCTCCTTAACCAACTATCGAACATCGGCATAACAGGCACCGCTTTGGCCTGGTTCAATACATTCTTGAAAAACAGAGGCTACAAGGTCAAAATACACAAGAAAGAATCTAAGCGCTACCCTTCATCTCTAGGAGTCCCGCAAGGCTCATCCCTCTCACCTACTCTCTTTAACATCTACCTTCTCCCTGTCTGCCAATTACTAACCAACCTGAACCTAAAATACTATCTTTACGCCGACGATGTCCAGATTGTGATCCCCATCAAAGAATCCATCAAAAAAACCCTAGATCTATGGGAAACATGCCTTCGAGAAATTAACTCCCTCCTCTCCAGTCTGAATTTAATCCTAAATTCCTCAAAAACGGAACTCCTCCTCATATCCACGGAGAACGGCTACATCCCCACAAACCTTTCAGCAAACTTACAAACAGCCCAAGTGAGAGATCTGGGAGTGATCATTGATAATCAGCTAAACCTAAAAGCTTTTATCAACCAAACCACCAAGGACTGCTTTCATAAACTGCATGTCTTAAAAAGAATAAAACCACTGTTCCACAACCATGACTACAGGACAATCTTACAAGCAATAATCTTCTCTAAGTTAGACTATTGCAACTCTTTACTATTAGGTCTCCCATCATCGCATACTAAACCTCTTCAGATGGTGCAAAACACGGCAGCCAGAATACTGACAAATACACAGAGAAGAGATCACATCTCCCCAATCCTCAAAGACCTACACTGGCTGCCGATTCATTATAGAATATTATATAAGTCCATCACCACAATATACAAAGCTATCCAACAAATCGCTCCGCTCAACCTACAAATCCCTTTCAAAAAACACACATCTTCCAGACCCATAAGAGAGTACTATAAGAAATCTCTTCAGGTACCTCATTCCAAAACCTCCCTTCATATAACCTTCAGATACGGGGCTTTCTCCACAGCAGGACCTCCTCTTTGGAACTCCATCCCACCGGAACTACGGCAGGAACCTTGCCTCCCAACTTTCAGGAAAAGACTCAAAACGTGGCTATTCAAAAAAGCCTTCCCAGACTCGGATTAAATCATAACTCTTCTCTAACCATCTTCCAATCACTACCCATATGCAGAAAACCATTACTTCCTTTCACAACCCTTACGTAAAAAACTACAATAAGTTCAAATGGACAAGACCTAGCAAATACCATAATCGTTTGCAAATGTACCTCGTCAAATCTTTGTAAATATACCTCGTCAAACTTCGGTTAATATATTATGTTAATTTTCCTATCATTTTTTCTCTGCTCCTAGTTGTACTTAACCCTGTTGTATTGTAACTGTAACTGTTTTTTGTTCAGCACCTGTTATTTATTTCATTCACTAAACCTTTTATCACTCCCCTGTTTATTGTAAACCGGCATGATGTGATTCTCTCACGAATGCCGGTATAGAAAAAACTAAAAAAAATAAAATAAATAAATCTCAAAAGAAGCTAAAATATAAAGACATACGAGATATAGTTTGCCAAAGCTGATGCATTCCACTAACTAAAGTGAAAATTATTTTTTCCTATGTTTTCTAGACATTTTATTTTTGTAATTTTGTTGGTCCTGGTCTCTCTTTATTAGCCTAATTTCTGAAGGGAGAGAAGGCTTATGAAATCACTGTCTGTGCATGCGTGTGTCCCTAATAACTTTTATGTTTGGTGTTCTATCGACACGAGATTTTCAGGGCATATTGGGGACATGAGGATTGACAAGGTGGTGGTTTTTTTTTTTTTTTGGATGCCCATGTATCTGCTGTTTCTGACACATGCATATCCTAGAAAATAAGTTCTTTTCCTTAGGGGAAGAACCTTTTTTTCTGCTTTCCTCGTCAGTCTTCTAACACATTTTCCACAGTCTCCTTTTCATTTTCTTTCTCCTGTTTACTTCCTCTCCAAATTTGTGTCTCATTGATTTTTCACATTAATCTAATTTTTCTCATTTCTGGCCCTCTATCCCCTCATAACTGGATTTCATCCTCCTTTTCCCACTTTCCCTCTTTTGAGTTCTTCCTGTCCTAGCACTTCACTTCTCCAACCCTCTCATTGAGCTCTCTTAGCCTTCCACCATCTCAGTGGGTATATTCCGATTTATAGGCTGCATGATTCTAAGAGGGCCCTTGCCAAACTCTAGGTATTTGGCTCCCTTGTATCAACCCCCCATATCTACCCACTATTAGGTGCCTCATTTGTGGCCTCTGATTCACCCCCTCATCCTCAGTGATCTCCATACTGACTTTTTTCAGCCATTCCCTGTAATTTCTCCCATCCATTTCCTTTCCCCTTTTCTTTTAACTCCCTTCCAAATTCTCCAGTCTCCTTTCATGCTATCCCATCTGATATCATTTCCTCTGCCTCCTTACCATCTTTCCATATCTATTTGTTTATTTTTATTTATTGACCTTTCTAACCTGCTGGCCCAAAAAGCTTGCTTCCGGTAGGTAAACCTTCCTTTGCCAGCCCATTTCCCCATTTTATCTTCTATTGTCTTGTACTCTTCTATTTTCTCCATTTTTCATCTTACTCCCCCATACCCCCCCCAATACCCCTTCTCCATCTTTTACCCCCATTGCCCTTCCCAGTCCTTGGTTGTCCCCTTTTCACCTCTTCCTTACCCTACTACCTTTCCTTACCCCCTCTGAAGAGAGATGTCCTCATGGCGTTCAGTCCACAGATTAACATCCCATTACTGGATGGTAATGGCCTCTTGCTGAGATGATAGGTTTGGGCTTTCTGTTTTTATGGTCTGAGGGATTAGAGCCCAACTCCATTCCTGCTAGGAGCCATTATAACATTTTTTTATGGTCTTGCCTGTTTTTGTAATAAGTATATTTTTAAAAATCCAAAACCAAAATGGAGAACAGTTCAAAGGCTTAAAGCATCTACAGGGGATAAATAATTTGAACACATTTTATTCTTTAGTAATACAAAACTTAGATAACTAACTTTTCAAGGCACTGCCATCCTATTTTTCAGCTACTACTCAAACCTATATCATTTAAACTTTCATCATGTGTCTAATACATTTAATCACCACAGCATCTCACAAACAAATCATGCAATAAATCTTTTAAAAACATTTATCATAAAAAAAGGAGCAGGTGCTAAAAAAAACAAACAAAAAACCAAACAACCCCCCCCCCCCTCTCTTCTATTAATGTACAATCACTAGTGTCCTTATCATTGAACCATATAGAGCACTGGTAAAATTACTCTCATGGAGCAATCCCGGTTCCTTTATCAAAGAAGTAAAACCATATGTTCATCGATGGCACAAATAATGTCCCACAATCTTATCAAATCTTTTCCGAAAACAGCCACTGTAAGTGGTTCCTTTCCACAGCAGCTGCTGTGGATGACATGACTAACCCTTTGAACTGAATCCCACTGATTATCTACTCATATAGAATCATACTGCCTTTTACAACTCATTCTGCGTCACTCAAACTCCTCATTATGCTGCTTCGTAAAAAATAATGCCTGCATCAGGGGAATAACATCAATCTGTAAACTGAGATCTGGTTCTTGATCTGTAACTCTCTTGAAATATCCAATGAAATTCATGAATCCCGCCAGAATCTCTCTGGTTTATCCTGCCTTAGCATTGTGGCTGTATCATGGGTGCCTCTTAAAAAAACCAATTGAACGTCATCTGAGGTAATTTCTTTCTCTCTCCACCTAATAACTCAGAAGAAGACCCCTGAAAAGTCTCTCTTTACTACAGAGTACGTAGCCCTGCCTCTATCAGCATCTATATCTATCCAACATGGCAGTTTTTAACACATTTTTCTATTTTTTGTGATAAATGTTTTTTAAAAGATCTATTGCATGATTTTTGTTCCATGATTTGTTTGTGGAGAAGTTGTGTTGATTAAACGTATTAGGTATATGATGAATGTTTAAATGACGTGGTTTTGAGTGTTAGCTGAATAACAGAATGGCAATGCCTTGAAAAGTTAGTTTGTAACTTTTGTATTACTGAAAAATAAAATGTGTTGAAATTATTATCCCCTGGAGATGCTTTGTCTTTGCACTGTTGTACGATTTGGTTTGGGATTTGTAATGTGAGAACAGGTTTAGCATGTTTTTTTTAGATTTTTAAAAATTACAAAGAATAGGGCTTTTCTAACAAAACAACTTTTCTGCCTGTTGGTAGTGGTTTCATTTTTTAAGCCAATCCTTAGCTCGAGAGTCCTATGTGTATGATTTTTCTCTATTCTTCCAAGGAAACTTGGGTCTGCTCTGGATGCTTTTCTGCTCACCCAGAATGCAGATCTCAAATACGCTTTTCTACTGCTTTTGCTATTAGCCAGGACACTGCAGAAAATGCTCAAAGACCAGGCTCGCTCGATATTTAATGCACTAGTATGGCTCAGACGTGTGGTTCTCATACCTTGTCCAGTTGTCACACACCCAATTTCTCTAGGGGCCAATCCAATCTTGTTGACTCAAGAAGAGGACCATTTTTATGATTTGAACCTCCTATCTGTCAAAATGACAGCATGGATTTTGATTGCTTGGTGATCACTTCCCTATCTCTCCCAAAGGAAATTGAAGACATATTAGTGTCTGCCAGGAAGCCTCAACAGAAGGACTTACAGCTTTACATGAAAACAGTTTTCATCCTTATATCAAGAGAGCTCCCTGGATCTGTTCACCTGAGAACCATGGAAGCTGCTTCAGTACTTATTCTCTTTTCTCCTTCATTCTCAGAACCTCTTCAGTCAAGGTGTATCTAAGTGCCATAATGGCCTACTATATTCAAGTGGAGGGAAAACAAATACCCACTCATCTGTTAGTGTCAAAGTTTATGAAAGGTTTTTGGCATACCAAACCCCAGGTAGCCAAACCACCTGTGCCATGGTATCTTAATATGCTACTAGAATAGCTTATGCAGCCACCTTTCGAATCATTGGAGTCAGCTTCTTGGAAGTGTTTTTTTTAACATGGAAAAATGCTATTCCTTGTTCCCTGTACATACCAGGATCATTCCAGACGGTGGGTTATGTTCCATGTCCAGCAGATGGTCAGAACACAAAATTCCCCTGTAACAGCTCTCAGTAACGTTCTGACTCCAGCAGATGTGGGCAGGGGACTTGTGGTCCCCAGCTTGTTAGCTTAGGGCTACCTCCTCAGGGGGATCAAGTTTAAAAAAAAAATAAAAAATAGGAAGTTTTAAATTTACAGTTTAGGTCACTTTGCTAAGGCTCCTCTTACAGCAGGGGGAGAGCTCTCCGCTCTCTAGCCTAGTGACTTGCTGACAGGCTGTTGCCTGTTTTCTTTCTTTCTTTTCTCATTTTCCTCACTGAGGGCTCAGTTGGGGTAAGTGTATTTTTGTTTCATCTTCTTTTTCAGCAGAAGACTGCAATTTTTTGGACTCCGTTTGGCTCTCTGAGGTGAAAGTCGGTAGTGCCGGCCTCTCCCTCCTGACCCAGGTTTTCCCCCCTCCCTTTTGGGGAGCCACCGATGTCCCGACCTGCGGCCCCGCGAAGCACCATTCCCCAGGGCCGCCTGCTGTCGGGAGGGTAATTCCCCGTCAGTTCTTAGGTCGGTGGGGGACTGCGGCAAGCGTCCGTTGCCGGGTCGGCGCTCATTTTAGGTGTGAGCCACCTATAGAGCCTCCCCCCCCCTCTCCCTGTGGCGATGCAGTCCGCGGCGCCTTGTGAGGGCTCCGACAGGGCTGGATTATTTTCTGAAGAGGGTCTGTGCTCAGGCTGTTTCCCCGAGGGGGAATGTGCACCAGCTACTAACAAGGACGTTCGAGCTGCAGACCGTGTGGGAAGGAAGCGCCAGGCCCCGTTCCCTCTCAACACGGGAACGGCGGACATTTTGTTGCAAGATTCTGATGCCGCGCTTTCTGAGGAGGACACGGATAATCCGTTCCCCACTTCTAGGCCCGTTTTGGACCCTTACTCCGAGTCTAATCCTGGTAGGCAGAGGGGGGATCCCCTTGTGGGTGACCCCTCAGGATGCCAGGCCTTTTCCCCTGAATTCATAGTCCTGATGCACAGGGCTTTTCTTCAGAGCAGAGACACGACCTTCGGGACCTGGGGACCCTCTCCCCCCAAGATACCATGTCCTACCCCCCTCCTGGGTGGGACCCTCCCTCAGGCTCGCTCCCCTTTAGTAGGCGGGGGAGTGGGGATATCTCGTGGCCCTACCGGGACACCATCGATAATACAGACTTCGTCGGGGGAAGGACAATCCCAGGACCCTGACGTGGGCGACCCCACCTTGGCGGCCCAGGTGGAGGGCGACGACCCTAGGGTCCTCCGCATCTTCCAAGCGGCGGAGTTAGATGACCTCATTCCCTAAATCCTCCAGGAAATGGATATTGATCCCCCTCCGGAACCGGTAGGGCCTGACCCGGCTCTCAAGAAGGGGGACCCCCTTCTAGCAGGACTGCGGCCTCTAGCCAAGTCTTTTCCCACTCATCACAAGATCTTGCAGTTGATCACTTGGGAATGGGATCCCCCGGAGGCCAACCTTAGGTAGAGCCATGGAAAAATTGTATCCTCTGCCCGTCGATTTTTTGGAAATTCTCAAAGTTCCCGCCGTAGATTCTGCGGTATCAGCGGTCACAAAGCATACCACTATTCCTGTCACTGGAGGGACGGCGTTGAAGGATGATATGCAGGATCGGAAGCTGGAGGTTTACCTCAAGCGTATCTTTGAGGTCTCGGCCTTAGGGATGCAGGCGGCTATCTGCAGTTCCCTCGCACAGCGAGTGGGTCTTCGGTGGGTGCAGCAGCTTCTCACCTCCCAGTCCTTACCAGACGCTGAGGCTCACCAGGCGGACAGACTGGAAGCCGTGGTTGCCAATGGAGCGGATACTTTATATGATCTTTTAAGGGTCCTAGCCCGAACCATGGTGGCGGCAGTCTCAGCGCGTCGGCTCCTTTGGCTTCGCAATTGGTCGGCTGATGCCTCTTCCAAGACACGTTTGGGGTCCCTTCTTTTTAAGGGTAGGTATCTTTTTGGTGAAGACTTGGATCAGATCATCAAGTCCCTTAATGAGAACGCGGTGCACAAGTTGCCCGAAGATCGACTCCGTTCGTCAAGATCATATAATTACTCCAGAAACCGTTATCGTAACCAGCGGAGAGCGCGTCCTCAGAGGCAACAGCCACCTCGGGCTCCCTCTTCTCATTCGCACTCCTGGAACCGGCCCTTTCATGGGCGCCGCCAGGGTAAGGAAGCGCAGGGTGCTGGTACATCAATCTACCCAATGATGCCAGACAGACCCGCGAGGTGGTCCCTCGACTGGGGGGTTGCCTTGCTCTCTTCTACGAAGAGTGGGTCCAAATCACGTCGGATCAATGGGTTCTGGATATTCTAAGACGCGGTTATGCTTTGGATTTTGTTTGCGCTCCTCGGGACCGGTTCCTGTTTTCCCCTTGCGGGTCCTTAATCAAACAGGGAGCCGTGCGGCAGACCCTCGATCGTCTCCTTCAATTGGGGGCCATAGTGCCGGTGCCAGCCACCGAACTGGGCCGGGGGCATTATTCAATCTACTTTGTGGTTCCCAAGAAGGAAGGTACTTTTCGTCCTATCCTGGACCTCAAGCAGGTCAACCGGTCCCTCAGAGTCCCTCGATTCCGCATGGAGACACTTCGTTCAGTGTTAGCGGCAGTTCATCCGGGAGAATTCTTGGCTTCATTGGATCTCACGGAGGCATATCTCCACATACCAATTTGTCAAGCTCATCAGCGTTACCTACGCTTCAAAATTTTGGGTCAACACTTCCAATTTCGCGTTCTTCCCTTTGGCCTGGCCACAGCTCCACGGGTTTTCACGAAGATCATGGTGGTAGTGGCGGCAACCTTGCGCAAGGAAGGCATCTCTGTGCATCCTTACCTAGACGATTGGCTGATCCGTGCAAAGTCACGAGCGCAGTGTATCCTCGCAGTCGACAGAGTGGTACAACTTCTCCAATCTCTGGGATGGATTGTCAACGTCACCAAGAGCAGCCTGGTCCCGTCCCAGTCGTTGGATTTTCTGGGAGCTCACTTCGACACCAAGAATGCCAGGGTTTTTCTGCATCCGGACAGAGTTCATTCTCTGCGTCAGCAGATTCAAGGATTTATGGCGCTCAAGACGTCCACTGCCTGGGACTACCTGCAGGTACTGGGGACCATGGCCTCGACCATCAATCTGGTTCCTTGGGCATTTGCGCATCTGAGGCCTCTGCAGAGATCCCTACTCTCCCGGTGGCAGCCGGTGTCGAGAGATTTCCAGGCAATCCTTCCGATTCCGAGAGGAACCTTCATCAGTCTCCATTGGTGGCTGGAACCGCGGCACCTAGCTCAGGGGGTGTCGCTGGAGGACCCGGATTGGGTGATTATCACCACGGACGCCAGCCTCACAGGCTGGGGAGCGGTCTGTCAGGACAGCTCAATCCAGGGTCGATGGACGGAGGAACAGTCGAAGTGGCCCATCAACCGCTTGGAGACCAGGGCGGTCCGTCTGGCATTACAGGGTTTCTTCCCTATAGTACGCCATCAAGCAGTCAGGGTGCTATCGGACAATGCGACTACAGTGGCGTACATCAACCGCCAGGGAGGCACGAGAAGTCGGTTGGTCTCTGGAAACCGACAAATTGATGGGGTGGGCAGAGCTTCACCTCCAACGACTAGCGGCCTCGCATATAGCGGGAGTGGACAACGTACAGGCGGACTTTCTCAGCCGACAAAACTTGGATCCCGGAGAGTGGGAGCTCTCGCAGCAGGCGATGCGGATAATAGTACGGCGATGGGGGACACCGCACGTAGACCTAATGGCAACCGCTGGAAATGCAAAGGCTGTCCGCTTCTTCAGCTGCAGGCGGGAGCGCAGCGCCGAGGGCGTGGATGCGCTGGTCCTGCCCTGGCCGCGCCACTGTCTCCGCCACTGCCTCCTATATGTTTTCCCACCGTGGCCCCTCGTGGGCAAGGTCATCCACAGGATAGAGGCACACCAAGGGCCGGTGATCCTTGTGGCGCCAGACTGGCCCCGACGACCGTAGTTCACGGATCTGCGCAATTTGACGGTGGAGGGTCCCCTTCGTCTCGGTCAGCTGCCACGTCTTCTATGCCAGGGACCAATATTTTTCAAGGAGGCAGATTGCTTCTGTCTTGCGGCCTGGCTTTTGAGAGGCATCAGTTGAGGAGGCGCGGTTTTCCGGAGCCGGTTATTTCAATGCTACTGAAAGCAGGTAAGGTGTCCACCTCTGTTACCTATGTTCGAGTCTGGAAGGTCTTTGAGGATTGGTGTGGAGCGAATGACATTCTTCCCATGCAGGCCTCAGTGCCACAAGTCCTTTCCTTCTTGCAGGCAGGTTTGGATTTGGGTCTTGCTTACAATTCTCTTCGGGTTCAGCTGGCGGCCTTGGGGGCTTTTCTTTGCAGTGGGAATAAGGAGTTTCTGTCCTCTCATCCGGACGTCTCCCGTTTCCTTAAAGGAGTGAAACACTTGAAGCCTCCGATTCGCCCCCACCTTGTCCGTCGTGGAATCTGAATCTGGTGCTCTGAGTCCTCTGTGGTTCGCCGTTCGAACCTCTAAGCTCGGCTACCATCAAGGACGTCACTCTCAAGACCATTTTTCTCGTGGCAATCAGTTCAGCAAGACATATTTACGAGCTGCAAGCCCTATCCTGTCGTGAACCATACCTTCGTTTCACGCCTGAAGGGGTTTCGCTGAGGACTGTTCCTTCTTTTCTCCCTAAAGTGGTTTCGGCATTCCACCTCAACCATTCGGTGGAATTACCATCTTTTGCCTCTTCTGAGTCTGGAGACCTGCGTAGACTGGATGTACGGCGGTCTCTGATACGCTATCTGGAGGTGACTAATGATTTTCGGCTCTCCGATCATCTGTTTATCCTCTGGTCAGGACCCCGGAAGGGTTGCATGGCCTCCAAACAATCTATAGCGCGGTGGTTGAAGGGAGCGATCATAGCGGCGTACTTTGGCGTAGGTAAGTCCCCTCCGCTGGTTGTCAAGGCTCATTCTCTTCGAGTCCAGGTGACATCTTGGGCGGAGAGCTCCTCCGTCTCTACTCAGGAGATTTGTAGGGCGGCCACCTGGAAGTCGATCCATACTTTTGCGAGACATTATCGCCTGGATGTCGGTGCTCCGTCGGGCGGTCAGCTTGGAGACAAGGTAATACGAGCAGGGCTGTCTGCGGCCCACCCGTGATGGGAAAGCTTTGGTACATCCCACCGTCTGGAATGATCCTGGTATGTACAGGGAAAAGAAAATTATTCCTTACCTGCTAATTTTCGTTCCTGTAATACCATGGATCATTCCAGACACCCTCCCTTGGTTTGGGGGTTTGCTTGTGGGACATCCCTGCCTACCTCTCTTAACAATCTTTTACTCTGTATTTCGAATACTGCGCGTCTTTTTTGTTCACGCACTGCTGTTCGCAGGTTCACTGTTCAGAATTTAGTTGCTGTTTATTTGAACAGTGGTTATTTCAATTCCTTCTTTGATTACTTGATCCCTCTGTTTTTAGTCTCTCTCTTTTGGGCTTTGTTAGTCTAGTTACTGAGAGCTGTTACAGGGGAGGCGTGGTATTTCCCCTGGGAATTTTGTGTTCTGACTCCATCTGCTGGACATGGAACATAATCCACTGTCTGGAATGATCCATGGTATTACAGGAACAAAAATTAGCAGGTAAGGAATAATTTTCTTTTGCGGTATCAGTGAGCTTCAGGCATTGGTACATTAATCTCCCAATATCCAGATCTTTATCAATAGAATGGTGCTCTACACCCACCCCAAGTTTCTATCAAAAGTGGTGTCAGCTTTTCATATGAATCAAACCATTGTGTTAAACACGTTCTTTCTAAGGCTGTACGCACATGAAGGGGAAAAAACAGAGAGCCTTAGCTTACTGCTAAAAGAGAACTCAGTTACATTGTCAGGCCTCACAACTATTCATCTAGTATGATTCTATCCATTTGGGCATAGCAGTTGCCAAGCACACTTTGTCCAGTTGGCTAGCAGACTGCATTGCACATTGCTTTGTCCTTGCTGGCCTCCGGATTACAGATTCCATTAAGACTCAATTTGAGTCATGGCTACATCAGTGGCTCATCGAGAACATATGCTAAGCTGTAACTTGTTTATCAGTTCACACCTTAGCATCTGCAGTTTTGAGCAGTCTATTCACCCAGTATTCCATTGTACAGTGGTGTCGGGGTTGCTTTTTCAGTAAGTGTTCCGCTGCAGCCTTCAACTTGGGATTCTCCATGTTCATGGCTAATTCAGCAATGGCTGTTGACGAAGAAAGCAAGTTTGCTTATAATAAACAGTGTTCAGCGTAGACAGCAAAATGAATTAAGCATACTTAATGCCTGCTGCTTGTCTCCTTGGAGAGTCTACTTCCTAGCTAAAGCTTAGCTCTAAAATTGAATGGAGGGGCTCATGAGGCAGTACCGGCGTGGAAACTCCTGCACATGCTCAGTAGAACAAAAAGTCTGTGAGCTGAGAGAGAGCAGGCCATATAATGAGTCTCATGTCTACAGAGAACAAACTTGCTTTCCTTTTTGGATCATGCCTTTGGAAGATTCTAAAGGGAGGCTGTGTCAAAGATGATTAGTTCTAGCTAGTTATTTATGTGCTCAATAAAACAGCTTACAGCTCATCTTTCCACATGTCCTAGTTCAGTTGGTCTTACCATGCTTAAATGACTTTTTTTTCCATAATCCAAGTAATATGATTTGTGGTTGAGCTTTCTGTTAAGCATAGTTAGTTTATAAGCTACATCTGTATAATTCATGTTGTTTATAGCTATCACATGTTATGTTATCCCAATAATCCATCTTATCCCAACAATCCATCCTATTAAAATATATAGCACTATGTATTATAAAAAAAAAAAAATCCTGTTCTTTTCCTTTAAGAGGTCAAGATAGAAGGCAGGATCTCTTGGCCATTCATCTTGGTAGGAACTGGGCATCATTTTGGTGAAGGGTGGGGGAAGCTTTTCTGAAAGGAAGGGCTCCACCTTAACTAGGGTGGAAGCAGGCTGCTGGCACTATCCTTTAAAAAGTATATAGCACAACTTTTAAACTAGATGATGGGGGAAAGCCAATAATCACTAAGAAGCACATGGTTCGGAATGATGTATTTTTGAAGGATACCAAGAGAACAGGGAAATTAGCATTTATTGCAACCTCTCCACTGGTATGCCCTAAAGTGGACCAGCTTCTCTATTAAGTAAAGAGCAAACAAAGCAAAAATATTCTCACAGGACAAGCAGAATGGTAATCCTCACATATGGGTGACATCACAGGAATGGAGCCCTGTATGGAAAACATTTCTGTCAAAGTTTCTACAAAGCTTTGACTGACGCTGGCACACTGAGTGCACTGAGATACTCAGCCTGCAATTATCCCTGTGAGCCACAGGTGTCTCCCTCAGTCTTCTTTTTTCCGCTCTGCAGTAAGCATAGCGGTTAGGAGCTCTGTGAAAAATTCTAACACTTTTTCTACACAGAAGCACTTAAACTTTTACTTCACAAACACTTTTCCCTGCATGGGTCTCCCTTCGCGTACGTTTATTCGATGCTCGGTGAGTACTATGCCCTGGTTTTTCAGTCTGTTCCTGTTACCTCCCTGGCCTGCAAACCGACTGCGGCCTTCCCTCTCCCTATGTTTTCAGTTAGCCACACATAGCCTGCAAGTGTCCCTCTGTGACCCTCTGCCTGGTTATTAGCGCTAGTGGGACAGGGACTTCCACGGTTTCCATTGCCGCCAGGGCCCCTGTCGATTTCAGGTCCTTAGATTTCCTTCGTACCCTCACGCAGTCGATGTCCCCATCGCTACCATCGGTTCCCTCTTCAGACCGTCCTGGATTCTTAGATGCCATTGGTACCCCTCCCCCCCGCGGTACACTGATGCCATCAGTGCCTGCATCGTTTCTATCAGTGCCATCTATGTTTTTCATCCATGGCACTGATTTTTCCTTGGGTTTCATCAGTGCCATCATCACCCGGATGGATGCCATCGACCCACACTTTGTGTCGTCGGTGCCATCCATGCCTGGGTCGATGCCATTGTCGCCCAGGGCACTTCCATCGATGCCATTGTTTATTTTATCAGTCATCGATGCCCAGGACATTTCCATCGATTCCATTGTCCATGGCATCGATGCCAGGATCGGTGCCATCAATGGGCATCGATGCCAGGGTCGGTGTCATTCGTGCCCGAGTCGATCCAATCGATGCCAGGGTCGGTGCCCGTGGCCATGCCATTGGTGCCCGATTCCATACATCGATGCCCTCGACGCCCACGTCACTTCCATCGGTGTCTTCGATGTTCCTATCGATGCGGTCATCCACTCCGTCGATGCCGGTATCATTTTTCTGATACCAATGATGTTTTCTCGATTATTCGATGCCACATCGTTTTCATAGATACGCCGATGCCATCAGTGCTTCCATCACTGTCATCGTTGCTGCCCGGATCATCGACGGTTTTTCATATAGATTTTTGATGATACCCTCGAGGCCGCCATTGACACCGTCAATACTGACATAGCCACATTATGCCCTCGCCTAAACACAGTGCTCCATGCTTGGGTTCTTATTAAAGCCCCGTATTAGCCTACGACACTACATAGTGCCAGGAGCAGTGCAGGCATGCTGACAGCCATCAGTCGCCATCCAAGACAGCATGGGCATCCATCTCGGCGCTGGGGAAAGACTGGACCGAGCACCGTGGCATGCATCGTCACTGACACGGTGACCGTCCGCCACCGATGCCATCCAGCACATCTGTACTATCCTTCTCGATGCTGGAGAATGCTCGGGCTGAGCAACATCACCACTACTATCGACACTGTTCCGCACAGTATTGGCAGTCCTTGATGCTCCAGAAACACCGGAATGAGTTCCAAAGAATTCTGCACTGGCGTCATGAGACATCGAGCCGCTGTGACGAGGGCCGGGTTCACGAGCTGTTAATTGGCTCCCCTGTTCCCGAGGCGTGCCCCACCGACATCAGTGCGGGATTGTGACCCTCCACTAATTATGGTGGTCGCGCCAGCACGCTTAGCCTGTCTCCTCTATACCTGCACCACCATACCAGGCATCAGAGTTGAGAAGGGCGTCTACTCCTTCGATGACTCCTGAAATCCACAGAGCCAGCAATCTTCACCGGCTCGTCCTTTGGCGATCCACGTCTGATGGTAAGTACCCGCTTCTGCGGCATTCCCATTGAGATGTGTTCTCTAATTTGGGCCACAGGGTTCAAAACGTTCTAGGTCATGTACCTTCCAAGAACCGTATTAGTGCCACATATCGCTATGCCAGCTATGTCAGCCACAATACCAAGAGAACCTCTCTATCATTTCTTTGGGATTGCATCAGGACATCCTCCCATTTTCAGCAAAGGGGCTCTGTACTGATTAATACTCTGGCTTCTGGTTCCTAATTCAGGACCAAGTTCCAGATGCATTTGCTGATTTGCTAAACATGAGATCCAGCAACTACTACCTCAAGTGCAAGTACACCTCGAAGCCCGACGACAGGTCTCGATGTCTCCTTGTACAGCACACAGAAATGCGGGTAGGACTTTTTCGCTCACGCTCCCGTGGAAGCTTACGTGATATCCAGATTACATCAGCCCCTCCAGTTGGACACCTCCTGGTCTCCCAACTGGCCGGATATCAGAGCGGCCACCCCACTTTGTACCAAGGTTCCCGGTACACTCCCCCAGACGCTACAAAGTGCGGGGGGTGGGGTGGGGAGTTTTAATTACACTATTCTTTCTTTCAACAGAAAGTAGTTACTCTCCGCATATCCTGGACCTCAGAAATACAACTTTCTTCAGAAGGCACAGGTAAAATGGTATCTCTCATCACCATGCTTCCATATCGCAGAAGTACATTACCTCTAATCTTTCTATGTGCTTCATGGTGAGTCAACAATATTACAATCCCAAGCTCTGCCGGTTGCACCAGCTTTGGCAACAAGGGTATTTCACTGAATCACTATCAGTGACCGTCGTTTCTCCACGGAGTGTAACATCATTCACGCCTTCCTTGCATGCACAGCTGCATAACCACAGTCAGTCCATGCAAGGAGCTCTAACTTCTTCATGACTCACTATACATTTACTACCTGGGATTACTGTCACTGCCATAAATCCCTTATACAACACTTCTGGACACCACAGTCATAATGAACTTCCTGTCCAGCATATGCGCAGACATTCTAATAAATTCTTACATGTCCCTGCATGCATTTTCCATAACCTCAGCCCCTCAATTCTTCATTGTCGGGGCATGGGGTTTTTTCATTATGCACTTTCCTCATAGATCCAAAACTGCTATGGGTTAGATTCAGTGAATTTCCATTATCAGTGGGTCTAAGCTGTTCAACCGCTTTCGTCCCTCATTCATATTGCAGATCTAGAACCAAAACCTAGTCTGATTCTGCTCATGCTCGCATTTACTCAGGGTTGTAAAGTTTGACCTAAAAGCTTCTCAACCCAATATGCGTCTATTCCACTCCAACCACAGTTTCACATGAACTTCGTGGAGCTTGTAGCCATGAGTTATACCCTTATGCCTTTCAATACTGCCTCTACAACAAATCTTTGTGCATACAGACAGACAGCATAGGGACAATGTGCTTTCTAACACACAAGCACACACTACCTCTTTGCTGCTCTGCAAGGAAGCTGCGCAGCTCTACCCTTGGCCCTTGCTCACTTCATGCATCCTCGGGCCACTTATCTAAGAGATTTACTGAACGCACTAGCAGACCGTCTCCATGTAGGTTTCCATCCTCTCGAATGGTCACGGACTGCATGTGTAGCGGGAAAAATCTTCTAACGCTGAGGTCAACCGAACTTGTCCTCTGCAACCGAACCATACGGTGCACAGATTCTACTCCCTACATGTTTCCAATGTGTTCCCATAGATGCCTTTCTTCCATCGAGGGCCTCTTAAATGTGTCTTCTGCTCCCTCTCATAGCCAGCACTCTCCTAATGTTGAACCGGGACGGGGTTCACTGTTCCTCAGACCCACGTCCTGGCCTAGACCAGTATGCTTCCCATACTTCTCAATCTATCACACCAGTAATCAATTTGCCTTCTCACAAGTCAGTCTCAAATCGTAGACTCACTGATGTTATTAGGTACTGGCAGCATCACAAAACCTTCCACACATAAATCCTACCATTCAAAATGGCATGATTTACCACATGATGCATACAAAAGGGTATTACCCTTTTTCTTTTTCTACACCACTCTTTTCTCGTGCTTCCTCGGATTCTGCTCCCCAGACATCCTCCACATAGGTACACCTATGTTCCAATTGGTGTATCGTTTGGGAGTGGGGATACCCGATTAACGGTAAACCCCTTCTGAGTCAGCTTACCATGGATTATCCACTGATCAAGCCGCCTCTATTTTCACCAGTCACGGAATGGAACCTATATCTTATCCTTAAGTCCTCATACTTTCCGTTCGAGCCTTTCCATTCCTCTCATTTCACAGTTTGGCATGGGAAATTCTTTCCCTCATAAATGCCATTTCTGCAACAGAGTCAGTGAGTTACACACCTTGTTACATACTCCGACGACCCTGCGTTCCTCCATGACCTTGTGGTTTTACGTATTCAACTTCATATCCTTCTTAAGGTAGACGTTGCATCTCACCTTACTCAGAATATATGCTGTCCATTTTTCCCAACACCTCTCTCACCAAAGCGAGAGTGTTTTTCCACTTCTTGTTCAATAATAGTGCACTTGCATTCTATCTAGATCGCACTACATTCCATAGGAATTCCACCTAACTCTTTCCTTCTGTGGCAAGAGTCAAGCTGCGAGTTCCAGTGGGGCAAACAGACCTATTCCTACTAATTGACGGTCTGTATCTTTTTTTCCTACCAACAAGCAGGCATTTCACTACAACACTGTGTGTAACCACACTCTGTTGCGTCCGTCCCAGCCTCAATAGCTTCCCCTCGGCCGCTACTGCTTGTACATATTTATCAGGTTGCAACCTGGAGCTCTCTCCATACCTTCGCAGCCCATTATTGCTTAGATTCGACTAGCCGGCATGCTCCATGTTTGGCCAGTCCGTCTACTCTTATTTTTTATGGTTTAACTAGCCAACATCCTTCCACCAACCCGTTAAGGGTTTCAGGATGGCCTCCGTTCCAAATTCCACCCCCATCATTGCAGCTTTTGCGCGTCTTGGGTGCATTTGGTGCACTCTCGGGCATACTCAGCTCGGTACTCACCCATATGTGAGGACTACCATCCTGCTTGTCCTGTGAGAAAGCAAATGTTGCTTACCTCTAACAGGACAGCAGGATATTAGTCCTCATGAAACCCACCCACCACCCCTTGGAGTTGGGTCTGTATACGTTTTACTTTTATTTTAGCTTCGCTTGCGCGTTTAGCTATAAGACGAGACTGAGGGAGATACCTGTGGCTCACAGAGATAATTGCAGGCTGAGCATGCTCAGTGCACTCAGTGTGCCAGTGTCAGTCAAAGGTGACATCCTGTGATGTCACCCATATGTGAGGACTAACATCCTGCTGTTTTGTGAGAGCACCTGTTACAGGTAAGCAACATTTGCTTTCTGAATTACTCCTGTCAACTGATAAGCAGGTAGTTAATACAAACAAAAAACATATTTTGAAATGTCTGTATACAAATGCTAGAAGTCTAAAAAATAAGATGGGAGAGTTAGTGTATAACACTGGATGAAGAGGTAGATATAATTGGCATCTCAGAGGTCTGGTGGAGGGAGGATAACCAATGGGACTCAGTGATATCAGAGTATAAATTATATTGAAATGAAAGGATGGATCAAATTGGTGGTGGCATTATGTTAGAGGGCATTGAGACAAACAGGATAAAAGTTTTGCAGGAAACAAAATGTTGAGACTTTATGGATAGAAATTCTAGGTGAAAAGGGGAATAAAATAGTAGTGGTGATATATTACTGTCCATCTGGCCAGAATCTATGACGATACCATGAAATAGTGAGAGAAATTAGGGAAGCTAATAAAACTGCTCTTTCGCCGGCAGACCTCGGGGGACCTGGTGGATCGGGCCTGCGCGGTCGGCGCTGCAAGCCCGTCGGGGTAAGGCCTCTCGATCACACCCTTCCCTCCAACGGGCTCCAGGCCGACCACGAGGCTTCTCCCTCCGGCCCTCCGCTCCTCTGGCCACACTTACCTTCGCCTCCCTGCAGCCCACGACAACATACGGCGCAGCGGTGACGTTATCGGGCGTCGCCGAGAGGATTTAAAACCCTCTCTCCTCCTGGCAGCTCTCTCTTTCGCCGGCAGACCTCGGGGGACCTGGTGGATCGGGCCTGCGTGGTCGGTGCTGCAAGCCCGTCGGGGTAAGGCCTCTCGATCGCACCCTTCCCCCCCAACGGGCTCCAGGCCGACCACGAGGCTTCTCCCTCCGGCCCTCCGCTCCTCTGGCCACACTTACCTTCGCCTCCCTGCAGCCCATGACAACATACGGCGCAGCGATGACGTCATCGGGCGTCGCCGAGAGGATTTAAAACCCTCTCTCCTCCCGGCGTCGCGCGCCGAAGGGGCCCGCCCCTTTGTGCGCCCCTTCGGGCAGCCCCTGAAGGCCGAAGCCAGGCCATATTCCTTTTAACCTTCCACTTTCTTACGCGGTCACTATTTTCCCTGCACCGCGAACCTGCGCTCCACCCTCGGCTAGGGTCGGCCCTCCCCGCACGGTCGGCGTCGGCCCTTCAGGGCCAGGGGAGGTGGACACCTAAATAGACTCTCGCGAGGACGGTCGACGGAAACGAAGGAGAAAAGAAAATAACTGACTGGAAGGGAACTGGTAAGCCCACCCCGGAAACCCCGACGACTCCCTCGTCTCCCCCAGAGCCCTTTAAAACGGCAGAGACGGCCCTAGGCGTCGCACAACTCCAAACAAAGCACCCACCTGTTTTGTCAACCGGCAGCTCAGTCCTACCTCCAGACGTAGCCACCCACCTACCCACCATCATTCATTCAACCACTCCACCTCCATTCTGCATCGCTCCTTTCTCCAAGCTGAGCTACACCTAGCAGAATCTTTCAACGGACTCACCCCACAGCCAGCACTCATCGGACTCAATGGACTCACAGACCAGCACTCAACGGACTCACAGACCAGCACTCTTCGGACTTACATACCCTTCGGACTTACGCACCAGCACCCTTCGGACTCACATACCAACACTCAACGGACTCACAGACCAGCACTCAACGGACCTCCAGCTCTAACCACACTCAATCACATCAGACAGACAAACAAACGAACTCTCATCAACTACCCCTAATAACCCTTATACAAAAAAAAAATAAAATTTTTTCTAGCATCCAAGCACCAACAAACTTAGCTAAGAACATCACTATACAGGAGTACCAAAAAACCAATATCTTCAACTCTCCCTCACAATTACCTTCATTTCCTACATCACCTGCGGAGCCAATATGCTAACCTACCCCATCCCCGTCATCCATCATCACTACTCTCACAACTTGAGACTGCTACAACGTCCCTTAAGCCACACTAAGAGATCACTCATCCCCATCATGATTTCACCTCTCACCCAGATATTAGGACCCACTTTATTTTCTCTGACACTCTTCAACGCCCAATCCCTCACTAAGAAAACCCACATCCTCAATGCTACCTACATGATTCCAA
Organism: Rhinatrema bivittatum; assembly: GCF_901001135.1. Lineage (NCBI taxonomy): Eukaryota > Metazoa > Chordata > Amphibia > Gymnophiona > Rhinatrematidae > Rhinatrema > Rhinatrema bivittatum. The sequence continues at coordinate 794,614,968 of NC_042616.1, read as the reverse complement.
ACCAGACATCTGTGCCATCACAGAAACCTGGTTAAAAAGCTCTGACACTCCCCTGATAAACCAACTACCGATACACCTCTACGACTTCTTCTCAATCCCAAGACTCAAAAAAAAAAAGGAGGAGGGCTTCTACTAGCCGCCAAGAAAGAATTCTATCTCACACAGCAACCAGTCAAGACCCCCACAAAAAAACTGGAATTAGGTCTGTTCAAGTCAAAACATATCCAAATTCTTTTGGTTTACGCTCCACTAGGTATACTCGACACCGAAGCCTCCCTTCTCATAGAAACTATCGCCAAATACATCAACACAGACTCTCCGGCTATGATATTGGGGGATTTCAATCTTCATGTTGATGCCTCTCCTCTCTCTCCTACTGTTGAATCCTTACTCTCAACTCTCAGAGCCATGGGTTTTGAACAAATCATCAATAAACCAACCCACAAAGCAGGACACACGCTCGATCTCATATTCATTAATTCCAACCTGTCTTACTATAACTCTCCAGACTGCACCCCTGTACCTTGGTCAGACCACTCCCTGATATCAACTACTCTCTCCACCAAAGTAAATCCTATTGAATCTCAACCTCAATCTACCATCCACTTCCGGAAAGCATGTCCCTCCGACACTCTTAGCGAACATCTAACTAAAGATCTTCCTAATATGGATATCTTCAACCCCAACGCGGCCCTTCTCTCTTGGAGCAACATCACGGAATCAATAGCCAACAAACTCTGTCCTAAAATGACGAAAACCATCAATTGGTCACAAAAAAAGAAACAACCTTGATTCTCCCCAGAACTTAAACTGATGAAGCTAGACCTCAGACACAAAGAAGGCTTATGGCGTAATAACCCCAACACCACAACTCTATCTGATTACAAACATACCCTCCATTTCTTCAAGATCTCTATTCTACAGACAAAAAAAAAATTCTATGCAAGCAGAATCCACGATATACAATACGATGCCAGGGCCCTGTTTTCCTTCGTATCCCAACTCACAAAACCTTCTGCCCCTACTATCCCAGATGAACAGGCTCAATCAAAAGCCAATGAACTAGCACGCTTCTTCCAAGATAAAATCACAAACACACTGGCACTTCTTCCCACTAACCCAATGACCCCAGCTCTAGACTCCAATCCCACCCATCATTCCAGAGCCACCTTCGACTCCTTCGAACCTACAACCACCTTGGAGATAGAATCAACCCTTAAAAAAATGAAACCATCCAGCCATCCGACGGACCACATCCCTACTAAACTTTTGCTCCTCATCCCCAGCACCATCTCTAGAGCACTGACTAACTTCATAAACTGTTCCCTAACTCAAGGAAACTACCCAGATGAGCTAAAAACTGCATCTCTCAAACCCCTCTTGAAGAAACACAACTTGGATACAAAAGAACTCTCCAATTACAGACCTATATCCAACCTTCCGTTTTTAGCAAAGCTCACAGAGAAAATTGTGAACACACAACTCTCTGACTACCTCGAGGAACATAAAATACTATACCCCTCACAGTACGGTTTCCGGAAATCCTCCAGCACAGAAACCCTCCTCATCTCCCTATCAGACCACATCCTTCTGGGTCTTGACAAAGGGCTTTCATACCTACTGGTCCTCCTAGATATCTCAGCGGCTTTCGATACGGTAAACCATGCCATTCTTCTAAACCGTTTATCTGACATTGGAATTGCTGGACTCGCCCTCAGATGGTTCAACTCTTTCCTCAAAAATAGAAGCTACAAGGTTAGAGTCAACAACAGAGAATCACCAACTTATAAAGCAACACTAGGCGTCCCACAAGGCTCTTCTCTATCCCCGACCCTCTTCAATATCTACTTACTGCCCCTCTGCCATCTGCTCACAAACCTAAAACTAACACATTACCTCTATGCAGATGATGTGCAGATATTGATCCCCATAAAAGATTCTCTGCCAAAAACCCTTGACTACTGGGAAAATTGCCTGAAGTCCATAAAAAGCCTCCTCTCTAGCCTGAACCTGGTTCTAAACGCATCCAAGACGGAAATCCTTCTTATCTCCCCTGAACACTCGACCAACACCGACATTACAGCTCTGGACCCACAGATCTCTCAAACTAGAGATTTAGGAATTATACTAGACAATCATCTGAATCTAAAGAAATCAATTAATAATATCACCAAGGACTGTTTCTATAAGCTTCAAGTTTTAAAAAGAATCAAACCCCTTTTCCACTTTCAGGACTTTAGAACCATCCTTCAATCCATGTTATTTTCAAAAACAGACTACTGCAATGCCTTACTCCTGGGGCTCCCCATGTCAGCCACAAACCTATACAAATGCTCCAGAACGCAGCAGCCAGAATCCTAACCAATACCAACCACCGTGCTCACATTACCCCCATCCTTCGAAACCTACATTGGCTGCCAATAAAATATAGAATTCTATATAAAGCTCTCACTATAATCCACAAATCTATCCACCAACAGCTCTCATTAGACCTTCAGAACCCTCTCAAACACCGCTCGTCCGAAAGACCCATCAGAGAAGCTTATAAAGGAACCCTTCAAGTCCCACCTTCAAAATACACCCGTCTAAAAACCACCAAAGAACGTTCCTTCTCCACAGCAGGCACTGTCCTCTGGAACAGACTTCCGACTGACCTAAGACTGGAACCTTGCCTTCATACTTTTCGAAGACAACTGAAGACGTGGCTTTTCCTCCAAGCCTTCCCCTAGTCAAAATGACACTTCGGACTCAGCCTAAGGAATGAGATAATTACTAATCTCATAACCCGTTGTATATTATTTATTTGTTGCTAATTCCGCTCTACCTTTCTTCCTGGCTACTTTAGCCCCCCAAGTTCAATGCCCTTGTTCTATGTAACTTTGCTTGTTTCAGCCTTCTTGTTTGGTTACATTTGTTTATCCCCTAAGTTCCATATAAACCGGCCTGATGTGAATTCTATTCCTGAAGTCCGGTATAGAAATATATATTAAATAAATAAATAAAACCAGCAGCACAGTAATAATGGCTAATTGCAATTGCCCCAGTATTGACTGGATGAATGTCACATAAGGACAGAGAGATAAAGTTCCTAGATGAAGTAAAGCCAGAAAGAGAGTACGGATTGGGTTAAATATGAGCCAGGTGCATTGACTGAAGTAGATGAGGCGTTCTCATTTTTTAGATCATCTTAGTCTATTGGATGTCTCCTCTGTGGATATTATGAAATTTGGGGATGAAATGCTAGTTTCTTACAAAATTAATTTGTCAGTAGAAAAGGGGTGATGCCAACTCAATTCAAGAAGTGTATAGAAGGGGGTCTCAATTATCCTTTAAAGAACTGGCAAGTTATTGCCCATTTACGGTCCTTTGATCCTTAGGTAAAGTTGTGAAGTGAGTGGTTTTGAGTCAGTTGTAAACTGTTGAAGATAATACGATTCTACATGAAAGACTGAGGGGGTTTAGGAAATATCGAGGCATGGATTTCTTACTTGTCTCCATTGCTGGCTTTGTGTTATGGGAGTTGGACCAGAGGCGGAAAGTGGTGGTAGTTTTTATTGGATATATAGTTTTATTGGATATATATATATATAATACAGCAAATGTATATGTTGCTCAATTTGAGGAGACTCTTATTTATACCTCTCATTATTGTTCATCCATTTTTATGTGAGTAAGATTTATTGATGACTTTTTTTTTTGTATAGTCAAGGACAGATTGAACTAGAAAACTTTATCATCTGGCTTAACACTAAAAATAGTCATCGTCAATTCACTAAATGTCATCCAAGACAGATCTTTTCTGGATGTTAGTGTATAAAAATGAGGGGATGCTTGCTACCACCATTTTTACTAAACCCACTGACAGAAATACTCTTTTGCATTTTGGCAGTTTTCACCCTAGTAATTTGTGTATGAACATACCTATGAGACAATTTTTGTGATTAAAATGTCTGTGTACAACTGTGGATGAATATAAATGACAGGCACAAGTAATGCTAGCATGCTTTATAGCTAGAGGTAATCCATCTAGAGTTATTAAACAAGCATAGAAAAGAGGATTGTACACTGATAGAGATTTAGTGTTACAAACTACCCCTCAACTAATAAGTAAGAGATCTACATGCATTATACCTTATTGACTGGGTAAATGTAACATAAGGACATGCTAGAGACATAAAGTTCCTAGGTGTCATAAATGACTGCTTCATGGAGCAATTGGTTCAGGAACCAACGAGAGAGGGAGCTATTTTAGATTTAATTCTTAATGAAATGCAGGATTTGGTGAGAAGTAACGGGATATAAAAATTAAAAATAAATAAAATAAAAAAATCACCTGGCATTAGTGATCATAACATGATCAAATTTAAACTAATAACTGGAAGGGGGAAAATAAGTAAATCTACAGCTCTAACACTACATTTTCAAAAGGGAAACTTTGATAAAATGAGGAAAATAGGAAAAACCTGAAAGGTGCAGCTGTCAAGGTTAAAAGTGTTCAACAGGCATGGACATTGTTTAAAAATACAATCCTAGATGCGCAGTCCAGATTTATTCCATGCATTAAGAAAGGTGGAAGGAAGGCAAAACGATTACCGGCATTGTTAAAAGGTGAGGTGAAAGTAGCTATTTTAGACAAAAAAAAATCCTTCAAAAATTGGATGGAGGATTCATCTGAAGAAAATAGGATAAAGCATAAGCATTGTCAAGTTAAGTGTAAAACATTGATAAGACAGGCGAAGAGAGAATTTGAAATGAAGTTGGCCATAGAGGCAAAAACTCATAATAAAAACTTCTTAAAATATATCCGAAGCAAGAAACCTGTGATGGAGTTGGTTGGACCGTTAGATGACCATGGGGTTAAAGGGGCTCTTAGGGAAGATAAGGCCATTGCAGAAAGAGTAAATTAATTCTTTGCTTCTGTATTTACTAATGAGGATATTGGGGAGATACCAGTTCCGGAGATGGTTTTCAAGGGTGATGATTCAGACGAACTGAACCAAATCACTGAGGAACCTGGAAGGTGTAGTAGGCCATATTGACAAACTAAAGAGTAGCAAATCACCTGGAACAGATGGCGTTCATCCTAGGGTATTGAAGGAACTAAAAAATGAAGTTTCTGATCTTAGTTAAAATTTGTAACCTATCATTAAAATCATCCATTGTACCTGAAGACTGGAGAGTGGCCAATATAACTCCAATATTTAAAAAGGGCTTCAGGGGCGATCCAGGAAACTATAGACCAGTGAGCCTGGCTTCAGTGCCGGGAAAAATAGTGGAATCTATTCTAAAGATCAAAATCGCAGAGCAGATAGAAAGACATGGTTTAATGGAACACAGTTAACGTGGATTTACTCAAGGGAAGTCTTGCCTAACAAATCTGCTTCATTTTTTTGAAGGGGTTAAAAAACGTGTGGATAACTGTGAACCGGTAGATGCAGTGTATTTGGATTTTCAGAAAGCATTTGACAAAGTCCCTCATGAGAGACTTCTAAGAAAACTAAAAAGTCATGGGATAGGAGGTGATGTCCTGTCGTGGATTACAAACTGGTTAAAAGGCTGGAAACAGAGAGCTAGATTAAATGGTCAATTTTCTCAGTGGAAAAGGGTAAACAGTGGAGTGCCTCAGGGATCTGTACTTGGACCGGTGCTTTTCAATATATTTATAAATGATCTGGAAAGGAATACGACGAGTGAGGTTATCACATTTGTGGATGCTACAAAATTATTCAGAGTAGTTAAATCACAAGCGGATTTTGATATATTACAGGAGGACCTTGCAAGACTGGAAGATTGGGCATCCAAATGGCAGATGAAATTTAATGTGGACAAGTGCAAGGTGCTGCATATAGAGAAAAATAACCCTTCCTGTAGTTACATGATGTTAGGCTCCATATTAGGAGCTACCACCCAGGAAAAAGATCTAGGCATCATAGTGGATAATACTTTGAAATCATCAGCTCAGTGTGCTGCAGCAGTCAAAAAAGCAAACAATGTTAGGATTTATTCGGAAGGGAATGGTTAATAAAACGGAAGATGTCATAATGCCTCTGTATTGCTCCATGGTGAGACCGCACCTTGAATACTGTGTACAATTCTGGACGCCGCATCTTCAAAAAGATATAGTTGCGATGGAGAAGGTACAGAGAAGGGCAACCAAAATGATAAAGGGGATGGAACAACTCCTCTGAGGTAAGGCTGAAGAGGTTAGGGCTGTTCTTCTTGGAGAAGAGACGGCTGAGGGGGGATATGCTACAGGTCTTTAAGATCATGAGAGGTCTTGAACGAGTAGTTGTGAATCGGTTATTTAAACTTTCGGATAATAGGACTAGGGGGAACTCCATGAAGTTAGCAATAGCACATTTAAGACTAATCGGAGAAAATTCTTTTTCACTCAATGCACAATTAAGCTCTGGAGTTTGTTGCCAGAGGATGTGGTTAGTGCAGTTAGTGTAGCTGGGTTCAAAAAGGGTTTGGATAAGTTCTTGGAGGAGAAGTCCAGTAACTGCTATTAATCAAGTTTACTTAGGGAATAGCCACTGCTTTTACTGGCATCAGTAAGAACATAAGAACATGCCATCCTGGGTCAGACCAAGGGTCCATCAAGCCCAGCATTGTGTTTCCAACAGTGGCCAATCCAGGCCATAAGAACCTGGCAAGTACCCAAAAACTAAGTCTATTCCATGTTACCATTGCTAATGGCAGTGGCTATTCTCTAAGTGAACTTAATAGCAGGTAATGGACTTCTCCTCCAAGAACTTATCCAATCCTTTTTTAAACACACTATACTAACTGCACTAACCACATCCTCTGGCAACAAACTCCAGAGCTTAATTGTGCGTTGAATAAAAAAGAACTTTCTCCGATTAGTTTTAAATGTGCCACATGCTAACTTCATAGAGTGCCCCCTAGTCTTTCTACTATCCGAAAGAGTAAATAACAGATTCACATCTACCCGTTCTAGACCTCTCATGATTTTAAACATCTCTATCATATCCTCCCTCAGCTGTCTCTTCTCCAAGCTGAAAAGTCCTAACCTCTTTAGTCTTTCCTCATAGGGGAGCTGTTCCATTCCCCGTATCATTTTGTTAGCCCTTCTCTGTACCTTCTCCATCGTAATTATCTTTTTTGAGATGCGGCAACCAGTATTGTACACAGTATTCAAGGTGCGGTCTCACCATGGAGCGATACAGAGGCATTATGACATTTTCCGCTTTATTCACTATTCCCTTTCCAATAATTCCCAATATTCTGTTTGCTTTTTTGACTTCCGCAGCACACTGAACCGACGATTTCAATGTGTTATCCACTATGACGCCTAGATCTTTCTTGGGTTGTATCATCTAATATGGAACCTAACATTGTGTAATTATAGCATGGGTTATTTTTCCCTATATGCATCACCTGGCACTTATCCACATTAAATTTCATCTGCCATTTGGATGCCCAATTTTCCAGTCTCACAAGGTCTTCCTGCAATTTATCACAATCTGCTTGTGATTTAACTACTCTGAACAATTTTGTGTCATTTGCAAATTTGATTATCTCACTCGTCGTATTTCTTTCCAGATCATTTATAAATATATTGAAAAGTAAGGGTCCCAATACAGATCCCTGAGGCACTCCACTGTCCACTCCCTTCCACTGAGAAAATTGTCTATTTAATCCTACTCTCTGTTTCCTGTCTTTTAGCCAGTTTGCAATCCACGAAAGGACATCGCCACCTATCCCATGATTTTTTACTTTTCCTAAAAGCCTCTCGAGGAACTTTGTCAAACGCCTTCTAAAAATCCAAATATACTACATCTACCGGTTCACTTTTATCCACATATTTATTAATTCCTTCAAAAAAGTGAAGCAGATTTGTGAGGCAAGACTTGCCCTGGGTAAAGGCATGCTGACTTCGTTCCATTAAACCATGTCTTTCTATGTTCTGTGATTTTGTTTAGAACACTTTCCACTATTTTTCCTGGCACTGAAGTCAGGCTAACCAGTCTGTAGTTTTCCTGGATCGCCCCTGGAGCCCTTTTTAAATATTGGGGTTACATTTGCTATCCTCCAGTCTTCAGGTACAATGGATGATTTTAATGATAGGTTACAAATTTTTACTAATAGGTCTGAAATTTCATTTTTTAGTTCCTTCAGAACTCTGGGGTGTATACCATCTTGTCCAGGTGATTTACTACTCTTCAGTTTGTCAATCAGGCCTACCACATCTTCTAGGTTCACCGTGATTTGATTCAGTCCATCTGAATCATTACCCATGAAAACCTTCTCCATTACAGGTACCTCCCCAACATCCTCTTCAGTAAACACCAAAGTAAAGAAATCATTTAATCTTTCTGCGATGGCCTTATCTTCTCTAAGTGCCCCTTTAACTCCTCGATCATCTAACGGTCCAATGGACTCCCTCACAGGCTTTCTGCTTTGGATATATTTAAAAAAGTTTTTACTGTGAATTTTTGCCTCTACAGCCAACTTCTTTTCAAATTCTCTCTTAGCCTGTCTTATCAATGTCCTTCGTTTAACTTGCCAACATTTATGCTTTATTCTATTTTCTTCTGTTGGATCCTTCTTCCAATTTTTGAATGAAGATCTTTTGGCTAAAATAGCTTCTTTCACCTCCCCTTTTAACCATGCTGGTAATCGTTTTGCCTTTTTTCCACCTTTCTTAATGTGTGGAATACATCTAGACTGTGCTTCTAGAATTGTATTTTTTAACAATGACCACGCCTCTTGGACATTTTTTACTTTTGTAGCTGCTCCTTTCATTTTTTTTCTAACAATTTTTCTCATTTTATCAAAGTTTCCCTTTTGAAAGTTTAGCACGAGAGCCTTGGATTTGCACACTGTTCCTCTTCCTATCATTAAATCAAATTTGATCATATTATGATCTTCTTGGTGTTTGGGTAATTGCCAGGTTCTTGTGGCCTGGTTTGGCCTCTGTTGGAAACAGGATGCTGGGCTTGATGAACCCTTTGTCTGACCCAGCATGGCAATTTCTTATGTTCGCTAATAGATCTGTAATGATCCAACTTATTATTATGAAACATTATTACGTGATATTTCCCATAGATAAGCAGGCTCAATCTGCAATGCTCTCTGGGATGTGCTGCAGGTGGCCTGATGTGGAACTTTCTCCAAGTATACAGAGCTGTGCTCTTTGCGCCTGCGCGGTTTTTCCTGTACGAATCTCTTCATCTTGTCAGTTTTTTTTTTCTCCCGCACAGCTCACAGTTGCAGTTCATCTTTCTCTTGTGCCTTTTTTCTGTCTCTTCTTCTTTTTAAACACTTTTGATACCCAAAAAAGAGCACTCGTGCTACTATGGCTTCGGAAGCACCAGGATTCAATTTCTGCCAATGTGGCAAAATTGTCTGTTACAGATGGTCATAATTATTGCTACATTTGCCTTGGACCAGACCTCGATCAGGCCTCCTGTCACAACTGCAGCAGGATGTCTTCAATGGCCTGCAGACAAAAGGGCTGAAAAAATAGAGAGGTTAAGGAGTGACACGTCGGCTCAGAAGACGAAAAAGATGGTCCCAGGTAGGAGATCCACGTCTCTGGAGCCACAAGTAAAACGGATAGAAGATTCACCTAGAGATAAAAAGGGTTCAGGAGAAAAATCTTCAAAACTCCGTAGTGCATTGAAAAAATCATTACCAGTAGCGTCGGAGGCGATAAAATCTAATCTACACATACCTGGCAAGTACCCAAAAACTAAGTATATCCCACACTACTGATGCTAGCAATTGCAGTGGCTATTTTCTAAGTCAACTTGATTAGTAGCAGGTAATGGATTTCTCTAAGAACTTATCCAAACCTTTTTTTAAACCCAGCTACACTAACTGCACTAACCACATTCCCTGGCAACAAATTTCAGAGTTTAATTATGCATTGAGTAAAAAACAATTTTCTCTGATTAGTTTTAAATGTGCTACATGCTAACTTCATGGAGTGACCCCTAGTCCTTCTATTATCTGAAAGATTAAATAACCGATTCGCATTTATCCATTCTTAGACCTCTCATGATTTTAAAGTCTTCTATTATATCCCCCTCAGCTTTCTCTTCTCCAAGCTGACCAACCCTAATTTCTTTAGACTTTCCTCATAGGGGAGCAGTTCCATACCCTTTATCTTTTTAGTTGGCCTTTTCTATACCGTCTCCATCGCAACTATATCTTTCTTTAGATGCGGCAACCAGAATTGTACAGAGCCTCACCATGGAACAATAGAGGCATTATGACATCCTCCGTTTTATTCACCGTTCCCTTTCTAATAATTCCTTAGATTCTGTCTGCTTTTTTAAATGCCACAGTACACTGAACAGAAGACTTCAAAGTATTAACCACTATAACGCCTAGATCTCTTTCCTGGATGGTAGTTCCTAATATGGAATCTAACATTTTGTTACTACAGCATGGGTTGTTTTTCCCTGTATGCATCACCTTGCACTTATCCACAATAAATTTCATCTGCCATTTGGATGCCCAATTTTCTATTCTCACAAGGTTGTCCTGCATTTTATCACAATCTGCTTGTGATTTAACCACTGAATAATTTTGTATCATCTGCAAATTTGATTACCTTACTCGTCGTATTCCTTTCCAGAACATTTATAAATATATTGAAAAGCACGAGTCCCAGGACAGATCCCTGAGGCACTCTACTGTATACCCTTTTCCACTGATTGGCCACTGTTGGAGAGAGGATGCTGGACTTGATGGACCCTTGGTCTGACCCACTATGGCATGTTCTTATGTTCTCTAGTCTTCAGGTACAATGGATGATTTTAATGATAGGTTACAAGTTTTAACTAATAGATCTGAAATTTAATTTTTTAGTTCCTTCTTAATCAACCCCTGCAGATCCTTGTGAATCATCAATCCCACAGGCTAATATGTTTTTTTAAAAACTTTAAACAATAGTTCTAACAGGACAAGCAGGATGGTAGTCTTCACTACAGGATGGAGCCCAATCACGGAACACTTTTGTCAAAGTTTCCAGAACTTTGACTGGCTCCAACTGGGCATGCCCAGCATGGCACTAACCCTGCAGTCAGCAGGGGTCCCCCTTCAGTCTTCTTTTTTCTGCGCAGCACTAGCCTCATGGTTAAGGAGCTCTGCAGAGATTCCTGACAGGAATTTTCCTCATGGAATTACTAAAATTTAATTTACCCCACAGGGGGCCCTCCTTTAACTTTTTCAAGCTGTGCTACTTCGGTAAGTTTTTTACCCATTCTCCGTCTATTACCGTCTAGTTTGGCCCTTGCGGCCTACTGGCCGTTGACCGTACCGTGGCTCAATTTTTGCCATGGCGTCGGGGTTCCTTCGGTGCCTGGACTGTAATCGCACCATGTCCATCACAGACCCCCATAAAGTCTGTGTAATGTGTCTTGGACGAGAGCACGATGTGTTTACCTGCACCAAAAGTGTCCTAATGACACCAAACGTTCTCAAGGCCAGAATGGAGAAGATGGAACTTCTCCTCCGTGCTCAAACCCCGATTCCATCCATTGCATCAACGTCAGAACCGGCTCAGTCAACTTCGCGCCAGCATTGACCACCGGCGAGTGACCGTCCAGCATTGACGACATCTCGGCCTTTGACACTCTCTACTCCCCCTCAGGACCGAGGGGATCGTGGAGACAAACATCGCAATCGACATGGAAAATCTCGGACCATTGAGGGAGCGAAATTATCGACCTCACCATCGTCCGAGCCACCGTCGAAGAAACCCTGTCCAGAAAAGGCACCGACCTTTTCGGCGACCAGGTCACAGAGGCAAACCTCACCTGACAGGGTATCGGGAGCCGCTACTCCCCCCTTTAACGGTGGTCCCTCCGGCTATGCCTCTGCCTCCTTCTTCTGTTTCGGAGCCAGGGCTGCTTGCTCCAGGTCTCCGAGAAAAACTGGACCGGATGGTTCAGGAGGCCATTGACAAGGCGATGCAATGACTCCAGGTTCCTCCGGCATCCACACTGGTTCAGATTGTGGAACCACCCACTGACCCAATTCCGGCAGCGTTGGCACCGCTGCTCTCCAGGATGGAAGCGCTCATTGCTTTTCCACCGATGGACCCCGGGTCGCCGATGGCTCCGATGCCCTCCCCGCTTATTCTGTCATCAGGAGGAGAAACACCGTTCCGCATCCCTCCATCGGGAGTTCTACCTCAGCATCGATGCCGATACGTCCATCGCCACCGGTCCAACTATCGGTGCCGATACCCCCATCGGTGCCACCGAGCCATCCATCGATGCCCTCGATGCCGGTGCCTTCGATGCCTTCATTGGTGCCTCCAATTATTCCTTCGATTCCTTCGGAGCCTAGACCAGGATCCTCTAGTTCCCAGAGGAGCAGGTGCTGATCCCTATGATACCTTGACTGATTATTCCTCCCAAGACACCGATGATTTGCCTTTACCACCTTCACCCACAAAGTAGAAAGTGTTCTCCCCCAGAGGACTTTTCTTTATAAATTTTATGAAGAAAATGTCTGAATTGGTTCCCTTCCAATTACAGACTGAACAGGATGATAGACATCAGATGATGGAGTTATTACAATTCCTGGATGCTCCCAAGGAAATAACCTCCATCCCTATCCACCAGGTGGTTCTGGATCTCCTCAAGAAGAACTGGGAACATCCTGGCTCCATTGCTCCAGTCCACAGAAAAGCTGACACTACCTATTTGGTGCAGTCAGCTCTGGGTTTTCAGAAAACTCAATTTGACCACCAATCTGAAGTGGTAGAATCTGCACAGAAAAGAGCAAAGAGATCAAAGCCTCACACTTCGTTTCCCCCTGGCAAGGAACAGAAGTTTCTAGATGCCATTGGTCGCCATGTCTTCCAAAGATCAATGCTAATCTCCCGAATTGCCGCTTATCAGCTCTATATGACCCAATATAATAGGATCATTTTTAAGCAGATACAAGATTTCACAGACTCCCTCCCTCAGCAATTTCAAGATCAGCTCCAAACCCTAGTAAACAAGGGTTTTGAAGCAGGCAAGCATGAGATCAGATCATCCTACGATATCTTTGACACTGCTACTAGGGTATCTACAGCTGCTATTTCTGCAAGGAGATGGGCCTGGCTCAAGTCTTCCGATCTTGCCCTGAGGTACAAGACAGGTTATCCGACCTATCCTGTGTAGGAGATAATCTGTTTGGCAAACAGATTCAACGGACGGAGGCGGAACTCAAGGACCATCATGAAGACCCTAAGACAGCTCTCTCTGTTGCCTTCTGACTAGTCTTCAAAACAGCCCTTCCGAAAGGACTCTAAGAAGTCATTCTTCCTCCCGAAGAAGTCCTACCTGCCACCAACCAGATCACGTGCCACGAGTCCTTTTCAAAAAGCCCAGTCTCGTCAGACATGGAAACAAAAATCGCAAGCAGCTCCTCAACCAGGTCCTGCTTCAGGTTTTTGACTTCAACCTAGAGAGCAGCAGCCAGCTTCCATTACCTCACATTCCAGTGGGAGGTCGACTGTGCCCCTTCAACAACATATGGCACTCAATCACCTCAGACCAATGGGTATTCGCGATAATTGCTCAGGGTTACCATCTGAACTTTCTCTCTGTGCCACCGGACTCCCCACCTCTACCGATGTGGAAAACATCCGATCGCTCCATCCTTCTGGATCAGGAGGTTTCTCTCCTTCTCCAATCCAAGGCAATAGATTGCGTACCCTACTTTCAGCACGGTCTAGGATTCTATTCTCGGTACTTTCTAATACCCAAAAAAAAATCGGGAGGCGTTCGTCCTATTCTGGATCTACAGGCCCTCAACAAGTACCTCCAGTGAGAGAAATTCAAAATGGTAAACTTAGGCTTGCTTCTTCCTCTTCTACAAAGAGGAGACTGGCTCTGCTCTCTGGACCTCCAGGATGCATACACTCATATTGCGATAACTCCATTTTATTGCAAGTACCTGAGGTTTCTAGTAGGCCCCAAGCACTATCAGAACCGAGTGCTTCCATTCGGACTAGCGTCTGTGCCACGAGTCTTCACAAAATGTCTCGTAGTAGTTGCAGCCTTCCTCGGGACTCAAGGTGTTCACGTCTACCCCTATCTAGACGATTGGCTAATTAGGGCTCCCACTCAGCAAGCTGCTCTGTCGTCCCTCAATCTAACTTTACACACTCTAATCTCATTAGGATTTCTCGTCAACTACGACAAATCCTATTTAGTCCCTTGTCGTTCATTGGGGCAGACTTGGACACCTTGCAGGCCAAAGCCTTTCTGCCTTGACAGCGAGCTCTCACCCTTGTGTCTCTTGCGCACCACCTGCAGTGTCAGCACTCCGCGACTGCACGCCATTTTCTCATTCTCCTGGGACACATGGCGTTCTCAGTTCAGGTCACACCAATGGCCTGTTTGGCCATGAGTCATGTAGTGGACTCTCAGGTCTCAATGGGCGCAAAGCATTCAGCCGCTGTCGTCTCCTCAAAACCGCAAAGTAGAGAACTTCTGTTCTCTCATTCGCTGCAAACACTCTCAGCCCAGAGACGCATTCTCCCTCTCGTGGGCAATCGGTCTACTTTATGCATTCCCTCCACTTCCTCTTCTCTCGAAGACTCTCATGAAGTTACGTCAGGACAAGGGAACCATGATCCTGATAGCACCTCACTGGCCATGCCAAGTGTGGTTTCCAATACTTCAGGATCTCTCCATTCGCAGCCACATTCCCTTAGGAAAGGACCCACTTCTGATCACTCAAAACGACGGGTGCCTACGCCACCCCAATCTTCAAGCCTTGTCCCTAACGGCATGGATGTTGAAAGGTTAATCCTTCAGCCCCTTAACCTTTCTGAAGCAGTTTCCCGAGTCCTGATTGCTTCATGGAACCCTTCCACGAGAAAATCTTACTCTTACAAATGGAACAGGTTTACGTCATGGTGCTCTTCTCAGTCCCTTGACCCCTTTACCTGTCCTATCACAAAGTTTTTGGACTATCTCTGGCACTTATCAGAGTTAGGTCTAAAAACTTCTTCTATCAGAATGCATGTCAGTGCGGTAGCCGCCTTCCATAAAGGTGTCTGGATGTACCCATATCAGTACAAGCCCTTGTAACACGTTTTCTGAAGGGCTTGCTTCACCTCAAGCCTCCACTGTGTCCTCTGGCCCCTTCTTGGTACCTCATCCTTGTTTTGGGTCAGCTCATGAAATCACCATTCGAGCCTCTTTAATCCTGTGATTTTTGCTATCTCACATGGAAAGTGATTTTCCTTCTGGCAATCACTTCAGCTCGCAGAGTTAGTGAATTACAGGCTCTAGTTACCTATCCGCCTTACACTAAACTTCTGCAGGACCGGGCAGTACACCGCACTCACCCTAAATTTCTGCCTAAGGTAGTTTCAGACTTTCATCTCAATCAGTCCATTATACTACCTACCTTTTTTCCCAGGCCCCATTCCAATCCAGGAGAACAGGCTCTGCATACCCTTGACTGTAAATGGGCTCTAGCATTCTACCTAGACCATACAGCTGCCAACAGGGAAAGCAGTCAATTGTTTGTCTCTTTCCATCCTAACAAGTTAGGGCAGCCTGTGGGTAAGCAGACTCTCTCCTCCTGGTTGGCGGACTGCATATCCTTTTGCTATCAGCAAGCGGGCATTCCATTTCAAGACCGTGTTAAAGCACACTCTGTGAGGGCCATCGCGACTTCAGTAGCACACCTACGATCGGTGCCGGTTCCTTACATTTGCAGGGCTGCCACCTGGAGCCCACTATTGCTTGGACAAGGCCGGAAGACAAGATTACATCTTTGGCCAGTCTGTCCTTCGTAACCTATTTCCTACGTGACGTACCAACACCCTTCTGCCTGCCCGTTAGGGTTCAGGATGCCATTGGCCAAATTCCACCCCAGTCCTAGTGCCTTGCACACCTGGGTACATTTGGTGTATTCTCGGACATCATCAGCTCGGTACTCACCCATATGTGAGGACTACCATCCTACTTGCCTGTGAGAAAGCAAATGTTGCCTACCTGTAACAGGTGTTCTCACATGACAGCAGGATGTTAGTCCTCACGAAACTTGCTCACTGCCCCACAGGGTTGGGTTCATAGCTTTTTCTTATTTTATTTTTCGGCACTTCCTGTAGATTTTAAACAAGACTGAAGGAGGAAGGGCTGCTGGCTGCAGGGTTAGTGCCATGCTGGGCATGCGCACTAGGGGCCAGTCAACGTTCTGGAAACTTTGACAAGAGTGTTCCGTGATTGGACTCCATCCTGTGATGTCACCCATATGTGCGACTAACATCCTGCTGTCCTGTGAGAACACCTGTTACAGGTAAGCAAAATTTGCTTTATTTTAATACACTAGCCAGGAATCTAAAAACATTAGCTAGATTAAATAGAGATATCAGAATATGAAACAGGAAATTTAGGAGAAATGAGAACAATGTCAGCAAGAAATCAGTCTTTATTATGGCTAGTAAATTAAAAATTAAACTTCTCTGGTCCCAAGCCACACAGGTATGTCTCTCTTAGGAGAGGATTGAAATTAAGCAAATGGATAAGCTTTGAATTACTTTAGATGCAACCTTTATGAATGAATGGAAGGGTTCAGTGACAGGGCGATATTCTTTCCAGTTCTTGATCAATAAGGGATTAAATTGCCTGGGTTATCTAAGAAATGTGAAACTTTTAAATATCCTATAAACCTGTATGAAAATTAAAACTGCTACATAGGATAGCAGTTACTAATCTTAATAGAAGGCATGGAGTGTGGAGGCGCCAGCTTGCATGAAGAAGCAGTTATTACCCAAGGAACTTGCTGGGCAGGCTGAATGGACCATTTGTGTTTTTATCTGCCCTGATTTTACTATGTTATATAAGTAGTACCTCACTCCTCTCATACTCTGCTCCACAGTTCTGAAATGTCTCAAATACTGTGCATGTCTGCATTTGTTTACATTAAATCCTGGCAGCCTTATTCTTGCCTAGTCTTTGATCTTTCTTAACTCTCTCCTAATGCTTTCTGTGATATTGAAAATTTTGCTGAAAGATGTGGTGGTTATTAAAATGTTTGGTGGGATGAGCTGTGTCAGATTCAAGGGAAAATGATGATCCAGTGTTTAAAACAGTTATATTTTGAGGCTAGACCTAATTACCTTTTATTTAGCTGCCAAATATCCTACAGATGCAAAGATGTATTTATTGTATTACCAAACCTTAGTTGAACTCAATAGACCTTTGATCTTTTGGTGTGTATGTATTAAAACAAAAAAAGTGAGGGAGCTTGTGTGCTGGAGTGTGAGCAAGAGAGAGAGGGAGCCTGTGTAACCATTATAATGGAGTGTTTCATTTTTAATTGCTATTTTTGCTGTCTCCCCTACTAGACACATAGCATTTTTTAAATCTAGTATAAAGATTTTTTTTTTTAACTAGTCAGAATCGTTCAATTTTTTATTATTCTGTTGTACTTTTAAAATGTACATTGTTATGAAATGAATGTTGAAGCATGTTTTGAAATAAAATACATGTGTTGATGTAACTGCAAAACTAACTTTAGAGTTGCTGAAATAAAATAATGAATTCATGTTCTTATGCCTTTCAGGAAAGATGTGGGATTAAAACGATTTTTTCCGAAGAGTTTATTAGATTCTGTCAAGGTAATTGTGTTATACTTACCTGTGAGATATCTGTCATTTACCAATAATAATGTCATTAAATTATTTATTTACAAAGTGTTTTCAAGATGATGCTGGCATTTAGTTGTTCTTTCTTAAAAAAAAAAAAAAAAAAAAAAAAAAAAAATTGGCCACTCGCAAACTATCTAGTTAATTTTCTGTGAGAAAGTATCAAGTAAGCAAAATGGTGTCCTGACTTTGACAACATGGTCAACATGGTGCAAGAGAAGATTACATTTTATATCTCTTTAAATTGGGTACCCTTTTCTTTCTAAAAATAGGCAAAGTAGAGCCCAAGAAAGAATAACGCAAAACAAAATACTTTTCTTTTTTAAAACTGCTGTTAATTTCCATGTCTGTCATAAGAATTTTAATCTACCAAATTGAGTTGACAATTGATCCAGAATTGTAACCCAGGAGAAAAGTCCTATTTGTTGGGGCTAGGGAATTTTTTAAAAACTTTTTATTAGTCTTTTCAAATAGTAACGAAGATAAACTTTGCAATAGAAATTGAGACAATATTAAAGAAATTTCTTAATACAAATAAAAAGAAACAATCTTTCATTTATCATAGGAAAAAAAAGGGCGGGGGAGGAAAAAGAGAACAGTAAGAACATATAAGTGCAGAAATGCTGCTTGAGTTATCCCATACACATTATAATATAACACACACACATGGTCTATAAACTAGTTGCAGGAACTGTTGCTCTAGCATTCAAAAACTCCTGCAACTGTTCTTGAGTAAAAAAATTATGTATTATCAGGTAGCTTAATTATTTATTTGCAAGGATATTGTAGCAAAAAACTTGCACCTAAAGTGATGACTTCAGGATGCATCTCCAGGAAAGCTTTGTGACATAATTGAATAACTCTGGCTATGTCTGGATAAATTTGGACCATGCCCCCAAGAAAGGAAACAAACTCTTAAAATAAAATTTCATAACAAGATTTAGATCCTGCTCAGAAAAGGACACAAGCAAAATATTCAGATAAGTTAAAAAAGAAAAAATCCACCACTGTGTTAGGAGGACAAAACTGAGTAGAACTCAGAGGAAGCAATAAAATCTTCTTTATAGCCGGAATAGTATCAGAAGAGATTTTAACAGCTTCAAACATATATCTCTTAAATGTAATCAATGGTAACTCGCCTAGGAAAGTTCAAGAATTGCAGATTCAAATTCCTCAGAAAATTTTCCATATATTCTAGCCTTCTCAAGGAAGACATATGCTCCCAAATAATTTCAGCATTAGAAGCCTGCAAGCTATTAATATCATCACTCAAAATCTGAATAGAAGTATGTTCCTGGAGTACCTGCTATCTTGCAACTGAGTCCAACTTTTGTGAAACAGTCTCTAAGCACCGGGACTGTTTGAGTGTGAGAGACATTCCTGCAATTAAGTCCCAAAGGGGCTAGGGAATTTTGAACCTTTTACAAAGGAAAAACCCAGGCTCCATTGGAGGAGCTCACTAGAGTGGAAAATTCTGCTAGACAGCAAAAGGCATGGAAGGGTTCAGTGACAGGACAATATTCTTTCCAGCTCTTGGTCAATAAGGGATTAAATTGCCTGGGTAATCTAAGAAATGTGAAACTTTGAAATATCCTATAAACCTGTAATTAAAAATTAAAAGCTACAAATTATTAGAAATGAAGAGACACATGTTTGTCAAAATGTTTGGCAAGAATTCAATTCGTTTTTCATAGTGCAAAGCTAGACAATGGTCTTCATCTAAAGGAAGACAATTAGACAAAGGACATTTATTTATTTATTTATTTGCTTTTATAAATCGACATTCAACAAGTGTTATCACATTGGTTTACATGGAAACGAGATAAGTGGGTGACATTGTAACAGGGTGTGGAACTTTGAGAACATAACAGGGGAGAGTAATTTAACAAGCTGTTAAAGGAAGACAGTTGACAAATTCTCTGTAATAAACCATAGAATTATATTTGAGAGGGAGATGTCACCAAATCATAGCTGGAAACTATAGGCTGGTTAGCCTCACCTCTGTGGTGGGGAAAAGTAATGGAGTCGCTGCTGAAAGAAAGAATAGTGAACTATCTACAGTCAGAAGAATTGCTGTACCAGAGGCAGCATGGATTCACCAGAGGAAGGTCCTGTCAGACAAATCTGATTGACTTTTTTGATTAGGTGACTAGGGAATTGGATCAAGGAAGAGCGCTCGATGACATCTACTTGGATTTCAGCAATGCTTTTGATACGGTCCCGCACAGGAGGCTTGTGAATAAAATGAGAAGCTTAGGGAGTGAGTGCCGAGGTGGTGGCCTGAATTGCAAACTGGTTGACTGACAGAAGACAATGTGTGATGGTAAATGGAACTTACTCTGAAGAGAGAGCTGTGTTAAGTGGAGTGCCGCAAGATTCGGTGTTTGGACTGGTCCTGTTCAATATCTTTGTGAGCGACATTGCGGACGGGATAGAAGATAAGGTTTGTCTTTTTGCAGATGATACTAAGATCTGCAACAGAGTGGACACGCCGGAAGGAGTGGAGAGAATGAGACTGTATTTAAGGAAGCTGGAAGAGTGGTCGAAGATATAGCAGCTGAGATTCAATGCCAAGAAGTGCAGAGTCATGCATATGGGGTGTGGAAATCCGAAAGAACTGTATTTGATGGGGGTTGATGGGATGATAGGAGGAGCAGAGGTGATATGATACAGACTTTGAGACCTTGGGGTGATAGTGACTAAAGATCTGAAGTCGGCGAAACAATGTGACAAGGTGATAGCTAAAGCCAGAAGAATGCTGGGTTGCATAGAGAGAGAAATGTCTAGTAAGAGAGAGGAAATAATGATCCCCCTTGTACAGGTCCTTGGTGAGGCCTCACCCTGGAGTACTGTGTTCAGTTTTGGAGACCGTATCTCCAAAGGGACAGAGACAGGATGGAGGTGGTCCAGGGAAGGGCGACCAAAAAGGTGGATGGTCTTGATAAAATGATTTATGAGGAGAGCTTGAAGAACCTAAATATGTATACATTGGAGGAGAGGACGAGCAGGGTGATATGATACAGACTTTCAGATACTTGAAAGGTTTTAATGATCCATGGTCGTCAAACCTTTTCCATTGGAAAAAAAATCAGTAGAACTAGGGAGTCACGATTTGAAACTCCAGGGAGGAAGACTCAGAACCAATGTCAGGAAGTATTTCTTCACGGAGAGAATGGTGGATGCCTGGAATGCCCTTCCGGAGGAAGTGGTGAAGACCAAAACTGTGAAGGATTTCAAAGGGGCAAGGGAATAAACACTGTGGATCCATAAAGGCTAGAGGATGGGAATGAAGAGAAGAGCCATGGGGGGTGGCTTGCTGGAATGGTGATGGCCACTACCTGGTGATTACTACCCTTACTCAGTCAGCCTTTACATGGTTAATGCAACTCCAACATTGCTCTCTGCTTCAACGGCAAGGGGAAATGTGGAAAAGAGGATTTGCATTCAGACAACAACCAACAAGGACTGAACTGCACAGTCTGGGTAAACAAATGTGTGGGGGTAGCTTGCTTATTGCGGCGGTTACTACCCTAAACCATTTAAGCCTGATATTTCACTTTGAATGCATATAGGGGTAGATTTTCTAAATCTACTTACGCCGGATTTTATAAGATACGTGCGTAGCCGCGCGCATCTTATAAAATCCGGGGTCGGCGCACACATGGGGGTGTACATTTGTGCAACTTGCGCGCGCCGAGCCCTGTGCGCGCTGCCCGTTCCCTCCAAGGCCGCTCCGAAATTGGAGCGGCCTCGGAGGGAACTTTCCTTCTATCCCCTCGCATCTTCCCCTCCCCTCCCTTTCCCTACCTAACACCCCCCCCCTGGCCTTATGTAACCCTTCCCCCTACCTTTGTTGGCAAAGTTACGCCGGCTGGAGGCAGACGTAACTTTGCGCGCGCCAGCAGGCTGCTGGCGCGCCATCACCCGACCCAGGGGCTGGTCCGGAGGCCTCGACTACGCCCCCCGGCCGGCATCACGCCCCGACACGCCTCCCGCGCCGCCCACCCGGCACACCCCTGACACGTCCCCCTTGCGAAGTCTCGGGACTTACGGGCGTCCCAGGGCTTGTGCGCGCCGCCGAGCCTATGCAAAATAGGCTTGGCGCGTTCAGGGGGGCTTTTAAAAGGGTTACGTGCATAACTTATGCGCGTAACCCTTTTAAAATACGGCCCATACTGTGTTGCTCTCTGCTTCAACGGCAGGAGGAAATGTGGAAAAGAGGATTTACATTCAGACAACATCCAACAAGGCATTGATCTGTGCGGTCTGGGTAAATAAGCATCGGGGTAACTTGCTTCATGCGGCGGTTACTACCCTTAACCATTAAACCTTATGCTTCACCTTTGATGCAACTCCAACATTACTCTCTGCATCAATGGCATGGGGTGGCAGGAAATTTGAACCAAACTGTTACCAACAAGGGCCCTGAACTTGGTGGTCGGTGAAACAGCTAATTATGGGAAAATAAGTGTGGGAGCTTGCTGGGCAGACTGAATGGGCCGTTTGGTCTTTTTCTGCTGTTATTTCTGTGTTTCTATGTTTCTATTAGGAAAAATATGGCAGCATCTGTCTCGATCTCACATTTTTTCCCATTACTTATATTCCTAAATTTCCATCTAATATAATGCTACCTAAGAGACAAATACTAAAAATGTTGCCACAGTGGTATATGGGGAAATTCTTAGAAGCAATGATACTTTATATTCCTCTGTTTGTCAAAACATTTAGGGTTCAACAAAGGATTATTTCCTTTTATATGGACAGATATGAGCAAATTAAAAAAAAAAATGGGTTGCAGACCACAGCTCTATTATCCAGTCCTTCCTTCGATGCTTTGGTCAAAATATTTGGATCACACAAAGGATCACTATCTCAATTATATAGATTTTTACAACT
The DNA here is from genome assembly GCF_901001135.1 of Rhinatrema bivittatum. NCBI lineage: Eukaryota > Metazoa > Chordata > Amphibia > Gymnophiona > Rhinatrematidae > Rhinatrema > Rhinatrema bivittatum. Next base: position 794,592,431 of record NC_042616.1, on the reverse strand, counting down.
AAGAGTGGAATATTTAAAGCTTTAGCTAATGTGTGGCAAAAAGACCTAGGAATAGACTTGGATGATAAGAGATTGCCACACCTTGATCTACACAGTGAAGTTAAATGTAAATCTTTGTGGACTTCAATTGAGCATTTTCCACAGATCTATTATTGCCCCACTGCATGCCATTTAAATAGACTTAATTCAAACCAGTGCTTGCCTGAAATGTGGGGTGTTGAAGGCTACACTTCTTCACTGCCTATGGAGTATCCTCACATTCAGAGTTTCAAGGAAGGTATAAGGAAAGATTATGTTTGTGGCAACAGGAAACTGTTGTATGGTTTGGTCTCTTGTATTTTGGGATATGAAGGAGAACTGGCTGGAAAGATACACATGACAGAATTGTAACAGATGGAATACTGGACAAGTTACTGAAAATCATCGAAGCACATAAAACTGCTTTTTAAGGAAACATGGAATTCTTTTGTATGGTATTTGCCTGAAGCATTGCAATTACAATTTCCCCTTTCATTGTGACTGAATAACTAATTTCTGAATATTGTGGGTCTCGCCTAGTTCCTGAGACAGTTTATACACTGGGTCCTTTCTCTAAAGGGTCTTTGATCTTTGGGATGTCAGATTACAAGCACTTCTGTCACCGACTCTAGTGGGCATCAGATGTTTATATTTACTCTGTCATTTGTGCAAGTGGATGGGAGAAAAAGGGAGGGGGGAGTTGGAATTTTGAATTTGTATTTTCATTATGTTTCTTTTGCCAGATTTTATTCCTTAATAAAAATATTAAAAAAAAATAAAAATGAAAGGTGAACCTTGTTCTATGAGCTGATTCAGCCACGAGATCCAACAGAAGAAAATAGAATAAAGCATAAACGTTGGCAAGTTAAATGAAGGACATTGATAAGACAGGCTAAGAGAGAATTTGAAAAGAAGTTGGCTGTAGAGGCAAAAACTTACAGTAAAAACTTTTTAAAATATATCTGAAGCAGAAAGCCTGTGATCGAGGGGTTAAAGGGGCACTTAGAGAAGATAAGGCCATCGCGGAAAGATTAAATTATTTCTTTGCTTCGGTGTTTACTGAAGAGGATGTTTGGGAAGTACCCGTAATGGAGAAGGTTTTCATGGGTAATGATTCAGATGGACTGAAGCAAATCATGGTGAACCTAGAAGATGTGGTAGACCTGATTGACAAACTGAAGAGTAGTAAATCACCTGGACTAGATGGTATACACCCCAGAGTTCTAAAGAACTAAAAAATGAAATTTCAGACCTATTAGTAAAAATTTGTAACCTATCATTAAAATCATCCATTGTACCTGAAGACTGGAGGATAGCAAATGTAACCCCAATATTTAAAAAGGGCTCCAGATGCGATCCAGGAAACTACAGACCGGTTAGCCTGACTTCAGTGCCAGGAAAAATAGTGGAAAGTGTTCTAAACATCAAAATCACAGAACATATAGAAAGACATGGTTTAATGGAACAAACTCAGCATGGCTGTACCCAAGGCATGTCTTGCCTTACAAATTTACTTCACTTTTTTATCTATCTATTTATTTATTTATTTTAAATCTTTTCTATACCGTCGTTTGGTGGGGACCGTCACAACGGTTTACATTAAGGCACATAAAAAGTAATGATACTACAATTTGTCCGTTTACGTAGGTGCCATAAGGTTCGGTAACATAGTTTGTGATCAGTGTTCATTGTTAAATGTGATGAATCATGTCCATGTCTCTCTATCTCAGTTTTAAGTACAGAACTAACTTTATAATTGTAACTTGTCCTTTAGTGATGCTGCGCTATCTATTAAAAACTACACACTTAGGGGTAGATCTTTAAAAAGTACGCTGGATTTTATAAGATACGCGCGTATCTTCTAAAATCCAGGATCGGTGCGCACAAGGGGGTGCACATTTGTGCAACCTCCGTGCGCAGAGCCCAGCGCGCGCTGCCTGTTCCCTCCGAGGCCGCTCCGATTTCGGAGCGGCCTCGGAGGGAACTTTCCTTCGCCCTTCCCCTCCCTTCCCCTACCTAACCCCCCCCCCCCCCCCCCACCTTTGTCGGCAAAGTTACGCCTGCTTTCAGCAGGCGTAACTTTGCGCACGCCGGCTGGCAGCCCCGCTCTGTCCTCCGGTCCCGGGGGCTGGTCCGGAGGCCTCGACCACGCCCCCCCCCGGCCCGCCCCCGAAATGCCCCTGGACACGCCTTCTCCCGCCCGTTTTCGAAAGCCCTGGGACTTATGCGCGTCCTGGGGCTTTACGCACGCCGGCGGCCTATGCAAAATAGGTGCGTCGGCGCGCGGGCCTTTTAAAATCCGCCCCTTAGTGAATTCTGCAGTGTGTGTGGTTGTTTAATTGTTCATGCTTTGCCCATCACTGGCTTCTATTCTCTTTTTGAAAAGCTTATTTAAAGAGCCAGGTTTTTAAACTTTTTCTAAAGTTTTTGCTGTCTCTTTGTAATCTTAAATCCAAGGGCATGGAGTTCCATAGTATGGGTCCTTCCAATGATAGCACCCTCTCTCTTACTTGTGTTAGTCTTGCTGTTTTGACTGATGGAATAGTCAGGAGTGCTTTGTTTGCTGACCTTAGGTTTCTGTTAGGGACGTGTACTTGAAGGGCTGTATTTAACCAGTCTGCGTTTTCGTTATGTATTAACTTATGTATGGTGCACAGTGTTTTGTATTGAATTCTTTGTTCAATGGGAAGCCAGTGTAGTTCTGCCACTGTTTCCGTGATGTGTTCTCTTTTACTTTTGCAAGTTAAAACTCTTGCAGCTGTGTTTTGCAAAACCAGCAGTGGTCTTAGTGAGGTGTATGGTAGACCTAGTAGAAGTGCATTACAATAATCAGTGCTTGCAAATATCAACGCTTGTAGTACTGATCGAAAGTTAGCAGTAGTTAGGAGTGGTTTAAGTCTTCTGAGGACCATGAGTTTAGCATCTCCTTCCTTTATTTTTAGAGATATATGTTGTTTTAAGCTTAGTTCTGTGTCAATTATTACTCCTAGATTCCGTACTTTCTCTGCTAGTAATTTTTGAGTGTGATTGGGCTTTGTTTGATTTCCATATTTTTTCGTTTTAAGTGTAGGAATTCTGTCTTCTCTATATTAATTACTAATTCCATTTGGTTTAGTAGCTGTTTGATATCTAGATACATATTGGCTATGTTTAATGTTTTCTCAATAGTATCATCAATGGGTAAAATTAATTGAATATCATCAGCGTTTCCCAGACCAGCTAGCAGGTGGCATAGTGGTAACAGGCATATGTTGAAAAGTGTGGCAGAAAGGGCAGATTGATACTCCCGTTTGAAGGTTTATTTTCTCTGATATAGCGTCTTTAAATTTGTACTTGAAAATATCTGTTACTGAGATATGATCTAAACCACTTGATTGGTTGTTTAAACCTATTTCTTCTAGTCTATTCAGAAGTATGTCATGATTTACAGTGTCAAAGGCTGCTGAAAGGTCAAGCATCACTAGAATGTAATGTTTACCGTTATCGAATCCCCTCATAATGTTATCTGTCAGTGCCAGCAGAAGTGTCTCTGTGCTATAGTGTTTCGAAAGCCATGTTGTGAAGGATATAGGATGTAATTGTTATCTAGGTGTTCTAGTTGCTTTTGTATAGTTTTTTTCTATTAATTTTGCAATTAAGGGTAGGTTCGATACTGGTCTGTAGTTACTCAGGTTCAGTGGGTCACTGTTTCTTTTTTAAAATTGGTTTTACGATAGCTCCTTTTAGTGCGTCTGGCATGGATCCTTCCTCTAAGGATAGATTAACATCTATGTCAGTGTCTGAGATACAGTGTTAGCTACTTTTTTTTTATGTCTACGGTTGTTATTGTGTCATGCGCATGGGGAGCGGGATTAAGTTTTTTAAGCATAGTCTCGATTTCCATTTCTGATACCTCATTGAAAGTTGACCATTGAATAGCATCTCTTTCTTTCATTCTAATTACTTGTTTTGCTGTATTTGGAATCTTTGTTTTTAGGTTCTTAATTTTATCATTAAAAAAATTGCAATATCATTGCATCTATTTTCTGGAAGGTTTTGTGTAGATTCATAAGAACATAAGAACATAAGAAAATGCCATACTGGGTCAGACCAAGGGTCCATCAAGCCCAGCATCCTGTTTCCAACAGTGGCCAATCCAGGCCATAAGAACCTGGCAAGTACCCAAAAAATATGTCATTGGTGAGGTTTCTTACTATGGTAAATAAGGTTCTTGGGTTGTTTGCATATTTTTCTATTTTAAAGTTATAGAACTGTTTCTTTGTATTAAGAATTATTTGTTTATAGTATGCTAGGTGTTTTCTATATTTTGTTAGGTTTTCAGTAGTTTTATTTTTTCTCCATTCTTTTTCTTTTTTCCTTAGTTGTCTCTTGACTTCCTTTATCTTTTCATTATGCTATGGGTTTGTTTGTTTGGTATCCCTGATATTGATATATTTGATTGGGTTTATTTCCTCAGCTAATTTTCTTGTTATTTGCATCCATGCTGTGGTAGCAGAGCAGCAGTTGGTGAAGTCTAATTTTGTTAGATTATCTAAGTCATACAGTGGGCGGTATTTAAATTTAATGGGGTCTTTTTTTTTTTCATGTGTTTGGGGTTCAATGTATTTAATTGAGGATTGTATGAGGAAGTGATCTGACCAAGGGATAGGTGTGTAATCGGTTTTGATGTGTTCTAGGTGGTTGTGGTTAATAAATGATAAATCAAGAGAGTGTCCAGCTCTGTGCGTGGGCTTGTCAGTAATTAGAGTGAATCCTAGTGCTGTCATAAAATCTAGCAATGTTTGGCACATTTTAGAGGTTTTGTATCTATGTGAAGGTTGAGGTCTCCTATTATAATGTTGGGTTTTGCAGTATTTACATGTGTTGTTAAGAATTCAATTAGAGGGGATATATTTAGTTCAAATAAGCTCGGTGGACAGTATATTAGGCAAATTTGTAGGTTCATCATATCAAAGAGGGCAATTTCATGGTTTCTTGGTGGTGTTGGTATTAGTTTACATTTGAATTTTTTTTCAATTATTAGCATTAGTCCCCCTCCTCTTTTGTTTAATCTGGAGATTGAAAAAACATCATAGTTCTTGTGTGCAATTTGATTTTTTAAGACTGTGTCTGTCTGTTTTAACCAAGATTCAGTGATTGCAATGAAGTTTGGTTTTGTGTCATAGAGTAAATCTGTAACGATTGGGAATTTTTAAATGATGGATTGTGCATGAACTAACAGGAAGGTTAGCATTAATAAGTTGTTTGATAGAGGATTGGTTGTGATTTTGGTCCTTTTTATTCTTATGAGGTTGCTATGTTTTGTGTGTTTTGGTTTTTTCTTGTTTATGTGTCTGCTCCTATGTGTCTTTATGTAGTTATCTCCATATTTACCTTTGTTTAGGCAGGTCATGATTGTGTGTATATCCGGTTCATCTCTTTCACAGTCTCTATCCATGTTTGTCCCTCTGGGTTTATCTGCCCGTCTTCTGTCCCCAGGTTTCTCAGTGGCATACAAAGGGGCGTACAAAGGGGCATGCCCCTTTGTTGCGTCCCTTCGGCGTGCGACGCCTCCGGTCTTGAGGCAGTCCTTTTATCCTCCCCCTCTGGCGTCCCCGATGTCGAGGACGTCGGTGGCATCAGTGGAAGGGGAGGGGCCCAGGGCCTGCTTCCGGGACCGGCAGCAGGATGCAGTGTCTGGAAAAAGAAAAAAAAAAAAAGAGCAAAAAAACAGATGTGGGAGAGAGAGGGAGAGATTAAAAAAAGGTAAGGCCTCTTGGTCTTCTTCTAGGCAGCGACAGAGGGCGGAAAGCACATCTTGCCTCCGGCCTCGGGGCGGTCCTTTTATCCTCCTCCTCGGGCATCCCCGACATCGAGGACGTCGGCGGCGTCAGCGGAAGGGGAGGGGCCCAGGGCCTGCTTCTGGGCCCGGCAGCAGGATGCAGCGTTTGAGAAAAAAAAAAAAAAGAGCAAAAATAACAGATACGGGAGAGATTAAAAAAAGGTAAGGCCTCTTGGTCTTCTTCTAGGCAGCGGCAGGGGGCGGTAAGCAAGGTGAACTTGTAGATGTAGTATACTTGGATTTTCAGAAGGCGTTTGACAAAGTTTCTCATGAGAGGCTTCTAAGAAAAGTAAAAAGTCATGGGATAGGTGACTATGTCTTTTCGTGGATTACAAACTGGCTAAAAGACAGGCAACAGTAGGATTAAATGGACAGTTTTCTCAGTGGAAGGGAGTGGGCAGTGGAGTGCCTCAGGGATCTGTATTGGGACCCTGACTTTTCAATATATTTATAAATGATCTGGAAAGAAATATGAACAGTGAGGTAATCAAATTTGCAGATGATACAAAATTGTTCAGAGTAGTTAAATCACAAGCAGATTGTGATAAATTGCAGGAAGACCTTGTGAGACTGGAAATTTGGGCATCAAAATGGCAGTTAGTGTAGCTGTGTTCAAAAAACAATTGGATAAGTTCTTGGCGAAGAAGTCCATTACCTGCTATTAATTAAGTTGACTTAGAAAATGGCCACTGCTATTACTAGCAACAGTAACATGGAATAGACTTATATTTTTTATTTTAAGTTTTTCTATACCGGCATTCGCGATGAGTATCGCATCATGTCGGTTTACAATTAACAAGTGAAGAGGTAACAAGAGGTCATAAATAACAATAAATAACAAAAATTAAAAAAGGTAGTAGTAAAGTAACAATATACAAGTGAAAGTTAAGGGTTGCAGTTACAATAAAACAGGGTAGTAATAACTTGGAACAGAGAAAAGAAGCTGGGGTTTTTAACTAGATACATATGATACATATATGCATATCAATGCATTTGAGGTAATAACGAATTGCCCTAATGCTGTGGAGTTAATTTCTATGTTAAGGTAAAGTCAGAGTGATTAGTCAAAGACTGATTAAGGTTCAGTTTAGGTCAGGAAATGCTTTCATAAAAAGCCATGTTTTGAGTCTTTTCCTGAAAGTGGGGAGGCAGGGTTCCTGTCGCAAATCTGGTGGGATGGAGTTCCACAGTGATGGTCCTGCGGTGGAGAAAGCCCTGTCTCTGGCTGTTATGTGTCGCATAGTTTTGGAATGTGGTATTTGTAAGGATTCTTTGTAGGACTCTCTGATTGGTCTATTTGAAGTAAATATTTTGAGAGGAATTTGAAGGTTGAGCTGAGAGTGTTGATGTATGGTTTTGTAAATAATGGTAATGGACTTATAAATAATTCTGTAGTGAATTGGCAGCCAATGTAAGTCTTTGAGAATTGGTGATATGTGATCTCTTCTCCGGGAGTTTGTTAATATTCTTGCAGCCGTGTTTTGAACCATCTGAAGGGGTTTAGTGTGAGAAGAGGGAAGACCTAATAGTAAGGAGTTGCAGTAATCTAGTTTCGCGAATATTATTGATTGAAGAATTGATCTATAGTCTTGAAAGTGAAACAGTGGTCTTATTCTTTTTAAGACTTGGAGTTTATAGAAACAGTCCTTAGTGGTTTGATTTATGAATGATTTAAGGTTTAGCTTATTATCAAAGATAGCTCCTAGGTTTCTTACTTGTGGGGTTTGTAAATTCGGTGGAGGATTTGTGTCTGTATTACTGTTTTCGGTGGAAATTAGGAGGAGTTCGCTTTTTGAAGAGTTTAGTATTAGATTTAGGTTGGAGAGGAGTCCATCAATTTTTTGAAGACAAGATTCCCAGAATTCAAGAGTTTTAGTATAGGATTCTTTGGGGATGACTATCTGGACGTCATCTGCATATAGATAGTGTTTAAGGTTTAATTTGTTTAGAAGTTGGCAAAGAGGGAGCAGGTAGATATTAAAGAGCGTTGGTGAGAGGGAGGAGCCCTGCGGAACTCCTGAAGAGGAAGCGTAGTGCTGAGATTCTTTGTTGTGTAGTTTAACTTTGTATTTTCTGTTTCCTAAGTACGATTTGAACCATGATAGAGCTGTTCCTGTTATTCCAATATTTGCTAGTTGAATTAGTAAGATGGAGTGGTTAACCGTATCAAAGGCAGCTGAGAGGTCCAGGAGGATTAGCAAGTATGCTTGACCTTTATCCAGGCCCATGATAAGGTAGTCAGTCAGGGAGATTAGTAGTGATTCTGTACTTAAGGATTTCCTGAAACCATATTGGGTCGGGAACAGAATTTTATGTTCTTCGAGGTAGTCTGATAGTCTGGAGTTAACCAATTTTTCCATTACCTTGGCTATGAACGGGAGATTTGATATAGGACGGAAATTGGTGGGATCATTGGAGTTTAAGTTGGGTTTTTTTAAGAGCGGTTTGATGGATGCAATTTTCAGGTCGTCAGGATAGATTCCTTGTGCTAGTGAACAGTTAATGATGTCTGTCAGAGCGGTAGAGATGGTGTCTGGTATTAGCAGGAGAAGTTTGGATGGGATGTAGTCTGATGGGTGTGATGAGGGTTTCATTTTCTTCAATGCAGCGAGTATCTCTGATATTGAGAATAGTTCGAAGGATTGTAGAGAAGTGTCTTTGTTGTGATGTAAGTATAGGTTTGATGGATCTGAAGTATTGGGTCTCAGCTGTGTTATCAGGTTGGAGATTTTATTGCTAAAGTAGAGGGCCAGTTCCTCAGCTTTTTCTTGTGCTAGGTTTGCTGGGATGTCAGGAGTAATGGTTTGTGTTAAGTTAGATACATAAGCAAATAGGGCTTTGGAATCGAAAATAATGTGGTGGATCTTCTGTGCAAAGAAGTCCCTTTTAGTTTTTAATGTGGCGTTTTTGTATTGGTGTAGAGCGAGTTTGTAAGCGGAGAGGGAGGTTGGTGTTGGTGATTTCCGCCATTTGCTTTCCTTCTGTCTGAGTGTGTGTTTGCGTTTTTGAAGTTCTTCGTTAAACCAAGGTTGTTTTTTGGAAGTGTTCTGTTTGAGTTTTTTTGTTGCCAGTGGACAGAGTTTGTTTGCTGCTGTTTCTGTTATCTTGTTCCAAGAGTGAAGGGCTGCGTTGGCTGAGGTGATGTCTATTAGTGGGAGTTCTGGGACCAGATGATTGTGTAATTCCTCTGATGTGCAGGATTTCCTGTATATAAATTCTGGAGGTGGGACGCATTTTTTGCTTGTTTGTTCCAACGAAAAGGCAGAAGATATTAAAGTATGGTCTGACCAGGGGACTGGTTGGCATGTAGGTGGCGTTGAGTGTGATATGTTTGAGTTAACAAATATAAGGTCCAGGGTGTGGCCTGCTCTATGGGTAGGTTTGTTTATGATTTGTTTGAAGCCTAATGCCGACATGGCGGTTAGGAAAGCTTCGCAATTGGTAGAGCGAATGGGGTCGTCGACATGTAAGTTAAAATCGCCCAGTATTATGGTTGGACGATCCAGATTTAAGTGAGTTGCTATTAATTCTAGTATGGGTGATGCATTGGATTCCAGCAGGCCCTGGGGGGGCGTAGATTAGAAGAATTTGCAGATGGTCTGATTTGAATAGTCCTGTTTCAATTTTTGAGGGTGAACTAATTTTTTAGTTCACTTAGACTTAGTTTTGGGTACTTGTCAGGTTCTTCTGGCCTGGATTGGCCACGGTTGGAAACAGGATGCTGGTCTTGATGGACCTTGTTCTGACCCAGTATGGCATGTTCTTATGTTCAATGCCATATAGACGGCACAGCAATGCAATGTCTCAAGAGGTCAAAAAGCAGTCCAAAAGGAATGTGAGAGGTTGTTGCATAGAGTCAGGTAAAGGCCTGCTTGAAAAGCCAAGTTTTAATTTTCTTTTTAAATTTTTTTGGAGAAGGTTCTTGGCGCAAGTCAATTGGCGTGGTGTTCCAAATTGCTGGTCCTTTGATGGATAGTGAGCGTTCTTTCGTAGAGGTGAGGTCGGTGAAGGTGGGTGAAGGTGTGTGTAGTGAAGGTGTGTGTAGTGTTGCCTGGTAATTTCATCTGGTGGGTCTAGTGGTGGTGCGGAACTGAAGGGCTTCGTTAAACCAGAGCATACTTGGGTTGTGAAGGGTTTTATGTATGAGGGAAAGTGTCTTAAATTGGATGCGAGAGAAGATTGGGAGCCAGTGAAGTTGTTTAAAAATAGGGGTAATATGCTCTTTTTTTGCAGGTGCCAGTTAGAATGCGTGAAGCAGGATTTTGAAGAATTTGGAGAGGGGCGATTTTGTTTTTTGGGAAGGCCAAGGAGGATGGTATTGGCGTAATCATTTTTGGAGAGGATGATGGACTGTAGTACTGAGCGGAAGTCGTTGATGTGCAAAAGGGTTTTTTAGCTTTTTTAGTGTGTGGAGTTTGAAATAGCCATCTTTGTATGGAGTTAATAAATTTTTTTAGGTTGAGTTGGGTGACAAGCGTGACGCCTAAGTCCCGTACATGTTGAGAAAAGGAGAAGTTGGGCGGGAGAGTGTTGGAAGGTGGGGGAATGATAGAGTTGTTTTGGGGAGCAATGATCATGAGTTCTGTTTTGTTGGTGTTGAGAGCTAGGTTAAGGTTGGTCAGGAGATTGTTGATGGCAAAGATGATGAATGACCCTGTTAGTTTGTACATTGAAATATACTAATAAAGCCTTGGCTATTGCTGTAGTTCCACAAACACTGGCATGTTTTGGCTCTGCACTAGGTCTTTGAATAACAGCCTATTTCCTAGCGTGTAGCAGATGGACTCATTACAAATGGGTATAGCGTGCTCGTGCTAGCAGTTGGAGATGGATCTGACGTCAGCACGGGTACATAAAGCCCCGCAGGAAGTGCAGCAACTCAATAATTTTCCGTCTCCAAAGCAGTTTGGAGCTAACTTACACTCGCTGAGCGTTTTTCCAAATTATAGCGACTAAATTCTTAGAAGAAATCCTACCTGAAGACGAGCCCCGCACTCCTGCGGTGATACCCTTGGGTCCCTCCCCCAGTTGTGTTTCCCGAGGTGATTTCCGTGGTCCCTCGGAGGTGAGTGCCTCGGTCCGGTGGCCGGATCGTGGCAGGGACCTAGCCCCCGAGTGAGAAGGGCTCGGGCGCGGCATAGAGGCAGCCTCGGTCCCGGTGAGGACTTGGCCCCCGAGCGAGACGACGTTCGGGCGCGGCTTAGAGGCAGCGGGTGCACATCCTCGAGCGCGGCGGTGACAGTAATCACCCTCTCCCCCCGCAGCCGGAGACCGCCTGGGTCGCAGCCGGGAAGCGCCGAAGATCAGGTAAGGTGTACATCTTTACGTCCGAAGAGCGAGGATTAGCAGGGTCTGCCTACGTGGCAGCCCGCCAAGGAGGTCGCCATTTTGCCTGCTTGCCAGCCCTGGTTCGCCGCCTCGATCTAAGTGGGGCGACGGGCGCGTATGTTAGGCGCCCGAAAAGATTTGGGCGCCCATTGCTTGAGATACGCGCACGCTGATAGGCGCACGCTGATAGGCGCACGTTCATAGGCACACATTGACAGGCGCACACTCATAGGCACTCATTGATAGGAGCTCAGACGCAATGGAGCGTAAGAGAGCCCATGCGGCCGCAGAGCCGACACCTCCAGACTCAGGCATAAGAGCTCTAGGCCTCTGCTCAGCATGCCACCTCAGAGCCACACAGAGCGAGGAAGCAGACTCCCTATGTGCCCAATGTGAGGAGGCCCTGGGAGTTCCAGGCCAGGGCCGGTCTCAGCCCAGCTTGGCTGCCAGTTCCTCAGGGAACACCCCGAACCTAGCAGGCTGCGGTGAGCAGCCAGGGAACCCCACAGACCTGGTGCCCCTACGGCTAGAACCTGCTTTGCTCTCCTAGGTGGAATTATTCAAGGGGATTCATGCCTTCGTCAAGATGCAGTCTGATCCCCAACCGGACCCATATATACCGGATGACCCTGCCCCGGGACCCTCAAGACCTACGCATGGCCACCCGCCACCCGGAATCCCCACTTATGGGGACTCGGATTACTCTGAGGAAGATGGCGAGCCCCCCGAGGAGGGAGAACTCCCCTCGGGGATAGAACCATATCGAACCATGAGACGCTTCTTTCCTAAGGAGGATCTTCCAGACCTGGTCTCTCAATGCCTGTCGGAGCTGGCTATCCCGGGCCAGGGCACCCCAGGGGAACCTAGAATGAACCCCCTGCTAGAGGGCCTGCGTCCAACGGCTCACCATTTTCCCCTCCTACAAGCAGCACAGCAGTTAATCGATCTGGAGTGGAATGCGCCAGACGCTTCCTTCAAAGGGGGTTGGACTTTGTCTAGCATGTACCCCCTAGACCCGGCAACCAAGGAGCTGAAGGCGTGCCCGATGGTAGGCGCCATAGTTAGCGCAATTGTGAAGCGCACCACCATTCCGGTGGAGGGAGGGACGGCCCTCAAGGATGCACATGACCGGCGCATGGACGCTATTCTGAAACAAGCCTTTGAGGTGGCAGCCATGTCCCTACAAATTGTGACCTGCTGCACCGTGGTGACGCGCTCCTGCTTATCACAAGCCAGGAACAACACCCCGGGAGAAGAAATGGAAGCAGCCCCTCTCGTTCCTCACTGACGCTGCCTCCGACCTAGTTCGTACAGCAGCCAAGGGAGTATCATCCTCAGTGGCAGCCAGAAGACACCTCTGGCTACGTATTTGGTCGGCCGACTCCTCCTCAAAGACTTGCCTCACGAGAATGCCCTTTAAGGGATCCCTCCTGTTTGGCAGCGACCTCGAGAAACTGGCTAATAAAAGGGGGGCATCTCCATTACCCCATCTACCAGAAGACAGGTCAAGGAGGACCCAGCTCCCTTTCCTAGACAATCCTTACAGGTCTCGCTAACAAGCACCTCGTTCTCAGACCAGGAACCAGTCCTTTCGGACCAGGCACAACAAGAGGGGAACCGGCTCGGGGTCGGGTCCCGGCCCCACCCCACAATGAGAATCAGCCGACCCATCTGGGGGAAGATGCCATAGGGGGCAGGCTAACCCTATTTTACCGCAGGTGGGTCGAGATTACTTCGGACCAGTGGGTCCTCGCCATTGTCCGGGAAGGGTATTACCTGGACTTCCTTCATCTCCCTCCGGACAAGTTTGTGGAATCGCCTTTTCCGCCCCTCAAGAGGGCGGCGCTGGCAGCTACCTTGGAGAGACTCCTGTCCCTAAAAGCCATAATCCCAGTGCCTGCATGGGACATAAATTCTGGGCATTACTCCATTTATTTCATAGTCCCCAAGAAGGGGGGGCACCTTCAGACCCGTCCTGGACCTCAAGTCAGTCAACCGGCACTTAAGGGTCCCAGGATTTCGCATGGAAACTCTTCGGTCAGTCCGAAGTGCAATACAGCCAGGGGAGTATCTCACATCCCTGGATCTCTCAGAGGCTTATTTGCATATCCCAATTCATCGGGATCACCAGCGTTACTTACGCTTCAAAGTCCTGGATCAGCACTTTCAGTTCCGGGCTCTACCCTTCGGGTTAGCCACCGCGCCACGGACCTTTACTAAGGTAATAGTTGTGGTGGCGGCGGCACTCAGGAAGGAAGGCATTCTCGTCCATCCCTACCTAGACGATTGGCTGATCAGGGCAAAGTCACCGGAGGAGAGCCACCGGGCAACCAATAGAGTTATATCTCTTCTGGAAAGCCTAGGATGGGTAGTCAACATAAACAAGAGTTCCCTACAGCCTTTGCAGTCGCTGGAATACCTAGGTGTCCGATTCGACACCCAGGAAGACAAGATCAGCCTGACCTTCAAGAGGAAATCAAAACTCCGGGATCGCTTGCAGAATCTGCTGAGCACCAATCGGCCCACAGCTTGGGATTACCTACAGGTCCTCGGCCTAATGGCCTCCACTCTGGAAGTGATACCATGGGCACTGGCTCATATGAGACTGTTACAGCGTGCCCTCCTATCTCGGTGGCGCTCACGATTACAGAACTACACCGTGCATCTACCTCTACCGGCCAGAGTACGGTATCAGTTACGGTGGTGGCTGCAGCCCGGCCACATGAGCCGGGGGTCAAGGATGTCCTCCCCAACCTGGACCCTGCTCACTACAGATGCCAGCCTGAGCGGCTGGGGAGCACACTGCGAAGAGCTAACCGCCCAGGGGCGGTGGAACAGAGAAGAGTCGGGGTGGAACATCAACCGACTAGAGGCACGGGCAGTCAGGTTAGCCTGTCTGCGATTTGCCCACAGACTCCGAAACAGAGCAGTCAGAGTGATGTCGGACAACGCCACCACGGTGGCATACATCAACCGACAGGGCGGAACCAGAAGCCGACAGGTATGCTTAGAAATAGCCCCCCTGATGGCTTGGGCAGAAGCAAATCTCCAGGACATCTCCGCCGTCCACATTGCCGGGAAGGACAACGCCACGGCAGACTTCCTCAGCAGAGAAAGCCTAAACCCGGGGGAATGGCAGCTGTCACCCACGGCCTTCCAGATGATTGTGGATCAGTGGGCGACCCCGGGCATGGACCTACTAGCGGACAGGTCCAAAGCTCAAGTACCCAGATACTTCAGTCGCAGGCGGGATCCTCTATCCCTCGGGATCGACGCCCTGGTGCAGCCATGGCCTCCGGGGATCCTGCTATATGCCTTCCCCCCCATGGCCCCCGCTGGGTGCCATTATACACAAGATTCAGCGGCACAGAGGCCTAGTTTTCTGGTGGCCCTGGATTGGCCGAGAAGATCCTGGTACGCAGACATGAGAAGACTACTGGCGGGGGATCCTCTACCCCTGCCCCCTCACAGAGACCTGCTGCGACAAGGTCCCATCCTCCACGAGAATCCAGCTCAATTCTCTCTTACGGTCTGTCCATTGAGAGGGCTAGACTGAAGAAAAGGGGATACTCGGGGCCGGTAATAGACACACTCCTCCGAGCACTCAAGTTCTCCACATCACTAACTTATATAAGGATCTGGAGAGTATTTGAAGCCTGGTGCGAAACTCGCAGCACCAATCCGCATGCCGCCAAAATCCCTATCATTCTGGATTTCCTGCAAGATGGACTTCAGAAGGATCTGTCCCTCAGTTCAATCAAGGTTCAGGTGGCAGCGCTATCCTGCTACGGCCCCAGGAGTGCCGGCAACAGCATTGCCACACACCCAGACGTTTCACGTTTCCTGAAAGAAGTCCAACACATTCGCCCGCCACTGAAGTGGCCAGTGCCCCTGTGGAACCTCAACCTAGTCTTTTAATTCCTATTGGGACCCGCCTTCAGACCCCTCCGGGGCCTGTCCCTCCGTTTGTTAACCTTGAAGATGGTGTTTTTGCTGGCCGTATGCTCAGCACGCCGCATCTCCGAGCTACAAGCGCTGTCCTGCCGCGATCCGTTTCTCAGAATCACTCCAGGGGCTATCCATCTTCGCACAGTTCCTTCCTTCTTACCCAAAGTAGTCTCACACTTCCACCTCAACCAAACCATATCCATGCCAACCATGGAAGGCTTGAAGAAGGAAGAATGTCGAATACTGCGCCATCTCGACATCGGCAGGCTGCTGTCCAGATACCTGGAAATGTCGGAAGCAGTACGAAGGACGGACCACCTGTTCTTCCTTCACAGTGGGAAGAAGCAAGGAGAAGCGGCCTCACGGGCAACTATTGCTCGCTGGATCAAGGAAGTTATCAAGGCGGCCTACGTAGAAGCAGGAAAACCTCCACCTCTACGGGTCAAGGCTCACTCTACCAGAGCCCAAGCGGCCTCCTGGGCAGAAACTAGGATGCTGTCGCCTGCAGAGATATGTAAAGTGGCAACGTGGTCCTCCCTCCATACCTTCTCCAGATTCTACCGTCTGGATGTCCAGGCTAGGGAGGATACAGCATTTGCAAGGGCAATCCTAAACGGTCCTCGGGCAGCCTCCCACCCAGTCCGGGAGTAGCTTTTGTACATCCCATTTGTAATGAGTCCATCTGCTACACGCTAGGAAATGGAGAGATTATTTACCTGATAATCTCGTTTTCCTTAGTGTAGGCAGATGGACTCAGCATCCCGCCTGGCTGCCGATAGACATGGGGTTTCACGAATTCGAGGTAAGCCATGTTTGTCTTACATAGGGCATCCACCCTACCGGGTATCGACGCCTTCCGGTTGAGAACACTGGCGGTCTCCAGCTACTATCAATCGGTCAGGTTAATCATGTTTGGTTAATCAATTGGTCAGTCACACATATATCCATGAAGCTTTTGCAAGGAAGATTACTGAGTTGCTGCACTTCCTGCAGGGGTATATGTACCACGTGCTGACGTCAGATCCGTCTCCAACTGCTAGCACGAGCACACTATACCCATTTGTAATGAGTCCATCTGCCTACACTAAGGAAAACGAGATTATCAGGTAAGTAATCTCTCCCCATCGTTGTTTAGCTACAAAATAAGAATTCACAGAGGCGAACAGCCACCATGCCTTTCACAGGCGGGTGAGAAATGACCCTGCCCACACATGCGCAAAAAATGAAAGGCCAACTTTCTCTGTGACACAGAGGTACATACACTCTCTCTTTTAACAAAGGCACACACTCTCTCAAACATAGACAAACACAGTCCCTCTCTCCCTGACATAGGCATACACACCCGTTCTCTCTGACACACACTCACATACTCTTTTCTGAGACAGGAAAAACACTTTTACTCTGACACACACACTTACCCTCTGTTACATAGACAATCACATAATCTTTGTCCCTCTAGCAGACACATGCACTCTTATCTCTGACACAGACACATTTTCTAACATGCTTTACCTTTCCCTGACACACATACACTCAGACTCAGATAAAATGTGAGACATACACACACTGTCAAACATAGACTAACACTCTCTCTCAAACACAAACATTCACATACACTGATTATAGAAACAGAAATGACCTCAGAAAAAGACCCATGGTCCATCCAGTCTGCCCATCAAGCTTCCCATTATAGTATCTGCCGCACCATGCAGGTTTTCCCCATGTATCAGTCAGTGCTGCTTGTCGTGCTTTTCTTATGGACTTGGGCATTGAAACAGTCCTATGTTTTTTCTTCTGCGCATCAGATTGTGTAAAAAAAAAAAAAGGCATGGCTCGTGCTGGTTGTCTCTGAATCCAAATTACTTTCTCTCCCCCCCTCCCCCCACTCCCTTCTGTCAAAACAGAGAGCAATGTTGCAGTTGCATCAAAAGCGTCAAGGATTATTGGTTAAGGGTAGTAATCACATGCCTTCTGATAAGGTTAGCAACTGCTGCTCTTTGTAGGTTACCTCTATGCTTTTCAGTCCCCCAGACCATAAATGTCAGGGTCCTCGTTGGTTGCTGTCTGAATACAATTCCCTCCCCCCCCCCCCCACCCCCGCCATTGAAGCAGAGTGTAATGTTGAGGTTGCATCAAAAGTATCAAGGCTTATTGATTAAGTGTAATAACCACTACACCAGCAAGTTACCCCCATGCACACTTTCTTTGTTTCCTTTAGGACTTTGCCGTAGAAGCAGTCCTGTGCTTTTTCCCTTATGTCTGCATATCAGTATCCCAGACCATGGAAGTCAGGGCCCTCAGTTGTTTGAAGCCAATTCCTCTTTCCCTCCTGCTGTTTAAGCAGGAAGGAATCTTACAGTTGCATTAAAAGAATCAAAGCATATTGGTCAAGACTTGTACTCTCCATGCCTTCTGCTAAGGGCAGTAACAGTGGTAGCAGCATGCTTAACTCATTTCTGTCCTCTAGCCTTTAGAGATCTACAGTGTTTATCCCATGCCCTTTTGAATTTCTTGACTGTTTTAATCTTCACCACCTCCTCCGGAAGGGTATTTCAGGCCTCTTTCACCCTCTGTGAAGAAATATTTACCGACAATGGTTCCAAGTCATCCCCCTCGGGCATTTCATTTTGTGACCCTTAGATCTTTTCTTTCCAAAGGAAAAGGTTTGAATTCTGTACATCATTACAACCTTTTTAGATATCTGAAGGTCTGTATCAAATCTCCCCTGCACCTCCTTTCTTCCACGGTATGCATATTCAGATCCTTCATCCTTTCCTCATCGTTCTTCAGATACGTACTGCACACCATTTTCATTTCCTTTCTCTGGACAGTCTTCATTTTGTCTCTCTCCTTTTTCAGATATGGTCTCCAGAACTTATTTAGAGGACTCCAAGTGAGGCCTCACCAAAGACCTGTACAAGGTTCTTATCTCCTTTTACTTACTGGTTATTCCTCTCTATGCAGTCCAGCATTCTTCTTGCTTTAGCCATCGCCTTGTCACATTGCTTGCCATTTTCATTTCCCTAGACACTGTCACCCCAAGATCTCTTTCTTGGTCTGTGCACATCAGACTTTCACCCCCCACCACAAACCATTCTTTTGGATTACTGCTTCTCAGATGCATGACTCTGCACTTCTTGCTATTAAATCCCAGCTGCCATATCTTCCACTATTCAAGCTTTCTTAAATTACTTTTCATTCTCTCTACTTCTTCAAGCATGTCCACTCTGTTGCAGATCTTCGTATCATCCACAAATAGACAAACTTTACCTTCTATCCCTTCCGCGTTGTCACTCACAAAGATATTGAACAGAACCCATCCCAACACCGATCCCTCTGGTACTTTACTTAACACAGCTCTCTTCAGAGTAGGTTCCATTTACCATTATTTGCTGTCTCCTATCGATCGACCAGTTTGTAATCCATGCCACCACCTTGGCACTCACTCCTAATCTTCTCATTTTATTCACAAATCTCCTCGGGACCATATCAAAAGCTTTGCTGGAATCCAAGTAGATCACATTGAGCGCTCTTTCTTGATCCAGTTCTTTAGTAACCAAATCAAAAAAATCAATCAGATTTGTCAAAAGAACCTTCCCCTGGTGAATCCATGCTGCCTTGGGTCCAGCATCCCACCAGATTGTAGATAATTCACTATCCTTTCCTTCTGCAGCATCTCCATTAATTTTCACACCACCGATGTGAGGTTAACTGCCCTTAGTTTCCAGCAGTCGTCTCTTCTACTACATGGATTTACCCAAGGAAAGTCTTGCCTCACAAATCTGCTTCATTTTTTTGAAGGGGTTAATAAACGTGGATAACCGGTAGATGTAGTGTATTTGGATTTTCAGAAGGCATTTGATAATGTCCTTCATGAGAGGCTTCTAAGAAAACTAAAAAGTCATGGGATAGGAGGTGATGTCCTTTCGTGGATTACAAACTGGTTAAAAGACAGGAAACAGAACAGGATTAAATGGTCAATTTTCTCAGTGGAAAAGGGTAAACAGTGGAGTGCCTCAGGGATCTGTACTTGGACCGGTGCTTTTGAATATATTTATAAATGATCTGGAAAGAAATACAAGTGAGGTAATCAAATTTGCAGATGATTAAAAATTGTTCAGAGTAGTTAAATCACAAGCAGATTGTGATAAATTGCCGGAAGACCTTGTGAGACTGGAAATTTGGGCATCAAAATG
Organism: Rhinatrema bivittatum; assembly: GCF_901001135.1. Lineage (NCBI taxonomy): Eukaryota > Metazoa > Chordata > Amphibia > Gymnophiona > Rhinatrematidae > Rhinatrema > Rhinatrema bivittatum. The sequence goes on along the minus strand of NC_042616.1, from coordinate 794,573,120 downwards.
GCAGATTAAATTTAATGTGGATAAGTGCAAGGTGATGCAAATAGGGAAAAATAACCCATGCCATAGTTATACAATGTTAGGTTCCATATTAGGTGCTACTACCCAAGAAAGAGATCTAGGCGTCATAGTGGATAACACATTGAAATCGTCGGTTCAGTGTGCTGGGGCAGTCAAAAAAGCAAACAGAATGTTGGGAATTATTAGAAAAGGAATGGTGAATAAAACAGAAAATGTCATAATGCCTCTATAATCGCTCCATGGTGAGACTGCACCTTGAATACTGTGTACAATTCTGGTTGCTGCACCTCAAAATAGAGATAATTGCGATGGAGAAGGTACAGAGAAGGGCTACCAAAATGTTAAGGGGAATGGAACAGCTCCCCTATGAGGAAAGACTAAAGAGGTTAGGACTTTTCAGCTTGGAGAAGAGACGGCTGAGGGGGGATATGATAGAGATGTTTAAAATTATGAGAGGTCTGGAATGGGTAGATGGGAATCGGTTTTTTTTCTCTTTCGGATAATAGAAAGACTAGGGGGCACTCCATGAAGTTAGCATGTGGCACATTTAAAATCAATCTGAGAAAGTTCTTTTTCACTCAACGCACAATTAAACTCTGGAATTTGTTGCCAGAGGATGTGGTTGCCATAGGATGCAGTTGCCAGACGATGCAGTTAGTATAGCTGTGTTTGAAAAAGGATTGGAGAAGTTCTTGGAGAAGTCCATTAACTACTATTAATCAAGCTCACTTAGGGAATGGCCTCTGCTATTACTGTCATCAGTAGCATGGGATGATCTTAATGTTTGGGTATTTGCCAGGTTCTTTGGCCTGGTTTGGCCTGTGTTGGAAACAGGATGCTGGGCTTGATAGACCCTTGGTCTGACCCAGCATGGAAATTTCTTATGTTCTTCTCTAGTCCGTTTTCAGGGATCTATTGAACAGGTATTTTAGTGGAACTGCCAGCATATATTTGAGCTCCTCAGTATCCTGGGATGTATCTTATCTGGCCCCACTTTGTTTGCCTATCTCTTCTCATTCATTCTGTTCTGTAAACAGTTTCGTCTACCCAATTCCCGTCTATGATTTTGTCTATCAGAAATGGTCATTCTCCAGGGTCTTGTTTAGTGAGAACCAAACTGATATATTTGTTTAATACTTCTTCCATTTCTTCATCTCCACACATTGTTCCTTGTCATCTTTCAATTTCACTATACCACATCAGATCTTCCTTCTTTCTCTGATGTATCTGAAAAATGTTTTGGCACCTCGCTTTACCTCTTTGGCAATCCTTTTGATTGACCTTTTTCTTTCCTGATTTCTTTCTTTGTCTCCCTCAGGTGTTCTTTCCTATGTTCCTTTTTTTTTTTTTTTTTTTTTAATCCTTTATTTTTCTTGAACGCTGTTTTTTGCTTTAAATTTTCAGCCATTTCCTTTGAGAACCGAATTGTTTTTTTCCTCTTACTTTTGTTTAGTTTTCTAGCATATAGATTTGTAATAGTTCTTTTCAGTTTGGCCCACTGTTATTCTACTTCACCCTTTTTTTCCCAGTCTTCCAGTTTTTCCTCTAGGAAAATTGCCATTTTGATTATTTTCTGACAGACATATTGTCACAGATACACACACACTCACTCAGACACACAGTCTCTCTGATATGCACACAGACTCTCTGACACACTCTCTGTCTGAGACACAAAGATGCACACATACACATTCTGCTATTGTGCTGATTCTCATGTTATCACTCAGTGAGTACCACATTATGTAAAGTGGAAGTGCTTGCTGCCAGCCCTTCCACAGCCTGTTGCAACCTGCTCTCTTTCCATTCCCACCTTTTCTTGGCACCCACACACTCCAATAAGCTCACTGGTGCAACAGCCAGTGCAAAAGCTCCACCTCTGAGCTAACAGAATACCTTACACATTTAGAACAGAGACATATCCTTACCAAATAGAGATCAAAAAAAGAGACTATAAAGTAGAAATACTTGTGATAAAAACTAAACTGGAGACAACAAACCTGGCTGTATTATGTAGTGCAACAATGGAAAAAACGAATTGCCACCATTCATCATAAAACAAAACATTAAAATCAAGAAATTTAAAACAATAATAGTTAAACCATACTAATTAAAAGAATAAATATTTCAAAATAGCTGATAAACAGAGCATCTGATTATTAAAAAGTGTATAAATTAGTTTTATTTTTTTTTTTCCAAACAGCAGACATAATGAATAATCTAAAAATAAAGCTAATAGGATTAAAAAATCTCCCACTCTCCATACCTGGGAACTTTAGATTTCCAGTCATCCTGAGATTTTTGTAGATTTGGGAAAGGGGACCCACAGAAACTTTATCCTCTCTTTCCCTTCTCTCTCTCTCAAACAGATGCAGACAGGCAAACGCACTCTCTTTCAGGGTCTCGTGTTTAGCCGCCATGGAATTAGCTCTATGGCGGCCTACCATTCCTCTTCCAAGGCAGCTTGTTGTGAATCTTCTTTGGTCGCTGCAGGATGGGCTAACTAGATGGATAGGCTTTGCAGCAGCCTGGGCAGCAGCTTCAGCTGCTATGGGATGGGCTCTGTGGCAGCCCAGTTGAATCTCATCTTCGGCTGCAATGAGATGGGCTCCATGGTGGCTCAGCCAGATCTCATTTTTCATCCACTAAGGGATGGGCTCCACCGGTGGCTATCTCTAAGGGGGAGGATGTGGACGTAAAGGCATGCAGTTCCTGAATGCTCTGATCCTCCTCAGTAGCCAATTCTTGAATGGAAGATGTAAACTTACAACTTCTGCCCATAAACTGGCTGCAGGGAAGGGGAAAGATCGCAGCATACAGTAGGCAGAGGAGAGACGATTGATGGTAGAGGGGGGATTTCTCTTACGAGCCACAGTTTGAGCGCCATAGAACTGCATGTGGTTCACCAGACACCGGCTGGCCATCACTGGTTTAGATTTTGACTCTTGTGAGAAGGTTTGGTGAATCTATCCTCTTCTAGGGCCTCTGAGGGATACAATCCACTCCATACCCCCCAGGTTTTATTATTATTTAGGTTGCCTTTTCTTAAAAGAAAAAGGTCAAGCTAAAGAGAGGTTTTGCCCACAATATATGTTCCTTCTTTTGTTTTATTGGTAGAAGACAAACCTTAGTAAGGCACTTACACTTTATTGCTGATGTATCCTGCTTGTCTACAAGGAAAGCTAAAACTTTGTTTACTATATATTTGGAATTCATCAAAGCATACTGCATAGTAGTTGGTTTATTTACACAATGTTTTTAATGGTTTTCTTTTACAGGCCAAAACACTACGAAAACTGATTCAACAAACATTTCGACAATTCGCTAATCTTAATAGAGAAGAGAGTATTTTAAAATTCTTTGAGATTCTTTCTCCTGTTTACAGATTTGACAAGGAATGCTTCAAATGTGCTCTTGGAGTAAGTATAGGGACTGTAGCAATAAGTAATGAAAGCTACTGTTTTAATTTGTACTGTTAAACTTTATGCTTATTTCTGATTTTGATGGAAATGGCTCATAATTTTATCAATGGGGGATATAAAAAATTACTTTGAGTAGTTATCTCAGAATAAAATGAAACATTTAGTAGTAGTAAGGTACTTAACTCTCGTGAGATCCATTTTCAGTGCCCCTTAGCCAGATAAGTTTTGTTTTATTCGGGTAAGTGGGAGCAGATGAATATGTGCTTGGAATCAGTGGCCGCCACTTAACCGGATAATTGCTTATCCAGCTAAATAGCTGGCTAAGATATGAGTGGGGCGAGGGCATAACTGGGAAGTGCAGAATTAGTTGAATAAATTATCCAGCTAAGTCCGATATTCAGAATTAGCTGTATAACTTTACTCACAGGACAAGCAGGATGGTAGTCCTCACATATGAGTGACATCATAGGATGGAGCCCAATCACGGAACACTTCTGTCAAAGTTTCCAGAACTTTGACTGGCACCTACTGGACATGCCCAGCATGCCACTAACCCTGCAGCCAGCAGGGGTCCTCCTTCAGACTTCTTTTTTCCGCGCAGCAGTAGCCACGCGGATAAGGAGCTCTGCAGAAATTCCTGATGGGAATTTTCTTCACGGAATTACTAAAATTTAATTTACCCCACAGGGGTCCCTCCTTCAACTTTTTCAAGCCACGGTGCTCTGGTAAGTTTTTTACCCATTTTCCGTCGATTACCGTTGAGTTTGGCCCTCGCGGCCTACTGGCAGTCGACGGTACCGCGGCTCAATTTTTTCATGGCCTTGGCGTTCCGCCGGTGCCCGGACTGTAATCGCACCATGTCCATCACAGACCCTCACAAAGTCTGTGTGATGTTTTTCGGAAGTGAGCACGATGTCCTAAATTGCACCAAATGTGCCCTTATGACACCAAAAGGTCGCAAGGCTAATAATGGAGAAGATGGAACTTCTCTTCCACCCTCAAACCCCGATGCCGTCCATTGCATCGACATCAGAACTGGCACCATCAACTTCACGCCAGCATCAACCTCTGGCCGGTGACCATCCGGCATCGATGACTTCTCGGCCTTTCTCACCCTCTACTCCCCCTCAGGACCGAGGGGATCGTAGAGATAAACATCGCCACCGGCATCGAAAGTCTTAGACCATCGAGGGAGTAAAGTCATCGACATCACCATTGTCTTGAGCCGCCGTCGAAAAACTCCATCCAGAAAAGCCACTGACCTTTTCGGTGACCGGGTCACCGAGGCAACCCTCACCCAACAGGATATCAGGAGCCACGATGCCGCCTTTAACGGTAGTCCCTCCGGCTATGCCTCTGCCTCCTTCTTCTGTTCTGGAGCCAGGGCTGCTTGCTCCAGGTCTCCGAGAAGAACTGGACCGGATGGTTCAGGAGGCCATCGACTCCAGGTTCCTCTGACACCGGTACCAATTGCGGAACAGACCATTGACCCGATTCCAGCAGCGTTGGCACCACTGCTCTCGAGGATGGAAGCGCTTATGGCCGCTTTTCCACTGATGGATCCCGGGTCACCGATGGCTCCGGTGCCCTCCCTGCTTGCTTTGTCATCGGGAGCAGAAACACTGTTCCAAATCCCTCCTTCAGTAGTTCTGCCGATGCCTCAGCTGTCTATGCTGATACGTCCGGTGCCACCGATTCACCCATCGGTGCCGATGCGTCCATCGGCACCACAGAGCCATCCATCGATACCCTCGATGCCTGCACCGGTGCCTCCAGTTATTCCTTCGAGTCCTTCGGAGCCTCGACCAGGACCTTCAGGTATCCCACCACCCTGTCCTCCTCTAGTTCTTAAAGGAGCAGCTGCTGATCCCTACGACACCTGGACTGATGATTCTTCACCAGACACCGATGATTTGCCTTCACCATTTTCACCTACTGAAAGTAGAAATTGTTCTCCTGAGGACCTTTCCTTCATAAATTTTGTGAAGGAAATGTCTGAATTGGTTCCCTTCCAATTGCAGGCTGAACAAGATTACAGGCATCAAATGATGGAGCTCTTACAATTCCTGGATGCTCCCAAGGAAATAACCTCCATCCCTATCCACCAGGTTCTTCTAGATCTCCTCAAATAGAACTGGGAACATCCTGGCTCGGTTGCTCCAGTACACAGAAAAGCTGACATGACCTATCTCGTTCAGTCAGCTCCAGGCTTTCGCAAACCTCATTTGGATCAAACAATTGGATCACCAATCTGTGGTTGTTGAATCTGCCCAGAAAAGAGCAAGGAGATCAAAACCTCACACTTCCTTTCCCCCAGGCAAGGAATAGAAATTTCTAGATGCCATTGATCGCTGTGTTTTCCAGGGATCAATGCTCATCTCCAGAAATGCCTCTTATCAGCTCTATTTGACCCAATACAACAGGGTCTTATTTAAGCAGATACAAGACTTAAACTCCCTGCCTCAGCAATTTCAAGATCAACTCCAAACCCTAGTAAACAAGGGTTTTGAGGCAAGCAAGCATGAGATCAGATCATCTTACGATATCTTTGACACTGCTACCAGGGTATCTGCAGCTGCTATTTTGGCAAGATGATGGGCCTGGCTCAAGTCTTCCGACCTTCACCCTGAAGTTCAGGACAGATTGTCCGACGTGACCTGTGTAGGAGACAATCTGTTTGGCGAGGAGATTCAAAGAACGGTGGCAGAACTCAAGGACCATCATGAGACCCTGAGACAGCTCTCTCTGATGCCTTCTGAGTATTCTTCAAAGCAGCCTTTTCGGAAGGACTCTAAGAAGTCATTCTTCAGCCCGAAGAAGTCCTACCCGCCACCATCTAGAACCCGATCTACGAGACCATGAGAGTCATGCAGTGGACTCTAAGTTCACAGTGGACTCAATCCATTCAGCCCCTGTAGACCATTGTCCACGTAACTGACTCACTCCTTCAGTCTCTCGCCTAGTAGAGAAATCAGGTCAATCTCCTCCAGGGCTTGCCCTTCCAGGCTCCAGACCCTCAAATAACTCTCACCACCGATGCTTCCAACCTCGGCTGGGGAGCCCACGTGGCCGATCTGCAGACACAAGGATCTTGGTCTCCAAAGGAAGCCAAACACCAAATAAATTTCCTGGAGCTTCGAGCAATCAGATATGCTCTCAGGGTATTTCAGGATCGCCTGTCCAATCAAGTCATCCTGATCTAGACGGACAACCAGGTGGCCATGTGGTACATCAACAAACAGGGAGGGATGGGCTCCTACCCTACTGTGTCAGGAAGCTGCGCAGATATGGGCGGAGGCCCTCTCCCACTCGATGTACCTCAGGGCCACCTACTTGCCGGGCGTGGACAATGTGTTGGCAGACAAGCTAAGTTGCACCTTTTTAACCGCACGAGTGGTCTCTCAACCCCTCAGTAGCGAACTCGATCTTCCACAAATGGGGTTATCCTCAAATAGACCTCTTTGCGTCACCTCAAAATCGCAAAGTAGACAACTTCTGCTCTCACTCGTAGCCAACACTATCAGCCATGGGCAACCGGTCTACTATATGCATTCCCTCCACTTCCACTTCTCTCGAAGACTCTCATGAAATTACGTCAGGACAAGGGAACTATGATCCTGATAGCAACTTATTGGCCACGCCAAGTGTGGTTTACAATACTTCAGAATCTCTCCATTCGCAGGCACATTCCCTTGGGAGGGAGGAGGAATAGCCTAGTGGTTAGAGCAGTGGACTATGAACCAGGAGACCAGGATTCGAGTCCTGCAGATTGTAAGCCTTCTGGGGATAGAGAAATACCTACAGTACCTGGATGTAAACCAGTGTGATCTCGTAGATCCAGTATATAAAAATAATAAATAAATACATAAATAAAACAAATAATCACTCAAAACGACGGTGCCTACGCCACCCCAATCTTCAAGCCTTGTCCCTGAAGGCATGGATGTTGAAAGGTTAATCCTTCAACTGCTTAACCTTTCTGAGCCAGTTTCCCGTGTCCTGATTGCTTCACAAATCCCTTGACCCCTTTACCTGTCCAATCACCAAGTTTCTGGACTATCTCTGGCATTTGTCAGTCAGGTCTAAAAACTTCCTCCATCAGAATGCATGTCAGTGCGGTAGCCGCCTTCCATAAAGGTGTCGATGAGGTTCCTATATCAGTACAACCCCTTGTAACACGTTTTTTGAAGGGCTTGCTTCATCTCAAGCCTCCTCTGCGTCCTCCAGCCCTTCTTGGTACCTCAACCTAGTTTTGGATCGACTCATGAAACCACCATTCGAGCCTCTTCAATCCTGTGACCTTTGCTATCTCACATGGAAAGTGATTTTCCTTTTGGCAATCACTTCGGCTTGCAGAGTTAGTGAGTTACAGGCTCTAGTTACCTACCCACCTTACACTAAACTTCTGCAGGACCGGGCAGTACTCCACACTCACCCTACGTTCTTGCCTAAGGTAGTATCTGAGTTTAATCTCAATCAATCCATTATTCTACCTACCTTTTTTCCCAGGCTCCATTCCAATCCAGGAGAGCAGGCTCTGCATACCCTTGACTGTAAACGGGCTCTAGCATTCTATCTAGACTGTACAGCTGCCGACAGGAAAAGCACTCAATTGTTTGTCTCTTTCCATTCCATCAAATTGGGGCAGCCTGTGGGTAAGCAGACTCTCTCTTCCTGGTTGGTGGCCTGCATATCCTTTTGCTATCAGCAAGCAGGCATTCCACTTCAAGACCGTGTTAAAGCACACTCTGTGAGGGCCATGGCGACTTCAGTAGCGCACTTATGCTCGGTGCCGCTTCCTGACATTTGCAGGGCTGCCACCTGGAGTTCTCGTCATACCTTTACAGCCCATTATTGCTTAGACAAAGCCGGAAGACAGGATTCCATCTTTGGCCAGTCTGTCTTGCGCAACCTATTTACATCGTGACATACCAACACCCTTCCGCCTGCCCGGTGTAGGGTTCAGGATGCCCTTGGCCAAATTTCATCCCAGGCCTAGTGCCTTGCATGCCTGCGTACATTTGGTGCGTGCTCGGACATCCTCTGCTCTGTACTCACCCATATGTGAAGACTACTATCCTGCTTGTCCTGTGAGAAAGCAAATGTTTCTTACCTGTAACAAGTGTTCTCACAGGACAGCAGGATATTAGTCCTCACGAAACCCGCCCGCCACTCTGCGGTGTTGGGTTCGTAACATTTTCTTATTTTATTTTTCGGCACTACCTGTAGCTCTTTAACAAGACTGAAGGGGGACCCCTGCTGGCTGCAGGGTTAGTGCCATGCTGGGCATGCCCAGTAGGTGCCAGTCAAAGTTCTGGAAACTTTGACAGAAGTGTTCTGTGATTGGGCTCCATCCTTTGATGTCATCCATATGTGAGGACTAACATCCTGCTGTCCTGTGAGAACACCTGTTACAGGTATGCAACATTTGCTATCTGGATAAGTCTAGTCATCCTGTATACCTGTTCTAAAAGTTAACCAGATAGATTTATACAGCTAATTTTAGGATACCTGGGTGAATTTACTGGTGCTTCCGCATTGCTGAATATACAGACTCCATGGAAAAAAACCACCCTATTTCAATAACACCGCATAGTTAAGTAGCTTCTGGGAGTTGTGAAAAAGTAACAAATATAATATATATATTTCCCCCAGGACAAGCAGGATGGTAGTCCTCACATATGGGTGACATCATCAGCATGCCATGATCCCTATGTCCACAGGGGTCTCCCTTCAGTTTCTATTTTTCCGCGCTGCAGTTTGCCTCGCGTTTAGGAGCTCTGTGAGATTTTGCTCACAACTTTTCCTCACGGAAACACTTGGAGTTTTACTTTATTTATTATTTTTTATATACCGACATCCGATCTGAGATATCATATCGGTTTACATTCAGGTACTGTAGGTATTTCTCTATCCCCAGAGGGCTTACGATCTAAGTTTGTACCTGAGGCAATGGAGCATAAAGTGACTTGCCCAAGGTCACATGGAGCGACAGCGGGACTCAGACCCTGGTCTCCTGGTTTGTAGCCCACTGCTCTAACCACTAGGCTATTCTTCCTCCCTTCACAAATAATTTCCCTACATGGGTCTCCCTTCGCGAACATTTCATCGGCGCTCTGTGAATAATATGCCCTGTTTTCTGGTCGGTTCCTGTCACCTCACTATCGGTTTCCCCGGGTTACCAACTGAATTGCTGCCCTCTTTTTCCCCTATGTCTATCACCCTCAGTCTGCCCCACGATGCCCGTGAGTGTCCTTGCTGCGATCTTCCACCGGGTCCATCGGGGGCTAGAGGGATTGGGACGTCCACGGTTCCCGTTGGTGACAGGGCCGCCGTCGATGCCCCCATCGATACTATTGATGCCCCCGTCGATGCCTTTGACTAAAGAAAATGCTCTATACTTCAGGTTCTAAACCAGAGCCCTGTGTAATCCTTGGGCGACAAAGTGCCAGGAGCAATAGAGGCACGGTGGCTGTTCGTCACCAATACCATCCGGGACAGCAAGGGCATCTTCCTCTGTGTTGGAGAATGACCAGGCCGAGCACTGTGGGAATCATCATCACCGGCATGGTGACCGTCCTTCACAGACACAATCCATGACATCGGTGGCATCTTTCTCAGAGCTGGAGAATGACTGGGCCAAGCACCGAGGGAAACATTGTTACTGCCATGGTAACCATTCGTCACCATCGTCTTTCTGGACATTGGTGGCAGTTTCCTCTGTGCTGGAGAATGACCGGGGCGACCACCGAGGGAAACATCGTCGCCGGCACAGACTTGGTTCTGTGTTCAGTGCAGGCACTGATACCGTACCAGCATCAATGTCCATTTTGCCAGTTGCAAAGCGGGCCTGGGTACAAGAGTCTCCATGCTCCTCTGCACCCGAGGCACCGAGGCGTTCCCCACTGACATGAAGTGCAGCATGAGTGTGTAGTGTATATCGATGGGTGTTCTGTTGTAAATAGCTTTATGGAAGATGGTGAGACACTTGTGTAGAATTCTAAAGTTTACTGGGAGCCAATGCAGGTTTTTCAGGATGGGTGTGATGTGGTCTCTTCTGTTGGAGTTTGTTAGAATTCTAGCGGCCGAATTTTGTAGCATCTGAAGCGGTTTGGTGGAAGAGGCGGGAAGGCCCAGCAGAATGGAATTGCGGTAATCTAATTTGGAGAAAATAATGGTCTGGAATACCGATCTGAAGTCTTGAAAGTACACGATATCACCTCCTATTTCGATTTTCAAATCTTCAATGAGTGTGTTGATACTAATCAAATCGTACAAGTGTATCAAATCATTGATATATCTATATGAATCCAATTTAAGCAAGAGAAAAATTTTTAAAAAAATAAAGAAAACTTAAGTAAAGAAGAGGAAGGTTTCATATAATTTCATATATCACCACATCAAATGGTGTACGTAATTCTAATCATAAACTGACCTCCTCCTGCCAATATTTTTTGTATATTTGTATTTTAACGTGAAATGTATTAAAATATACTTTTTATTCATATAAATGTGATGTATAAAATCGCTTATTGTGTTGAATCAAAAGTATCTTATGATTATGGCAATAGCCGTTCACTGCCTTAAACTATGGTTCAAACCCTTGTTGCAAAGAAGCCGAACTCATCCATAAATGTCGACTATATCTTCAAATATTTGCCAAAGGCTAATAACGATACTTCAACTCCCAAACTTATCTGTATGTTATGTCCATATCCCAAAAAGGCCCTGTTTCGGATCACAGATCCTTCATCAGGGGGTAATCCAATGATTCCTGGTTGTTGGTGTAGTCCAGCGTTTTACCAAAGTTTCAATGCCGTCTTGACGGTCACCATTTTAGCTAAAAGGAGCTGGACTACACCAACGACCAGGAAACATTGGACTATGCTGGACTACTCAAACGACCAGGAAACATTGGATTACCAACTTAAGAACATAAGAACATAAGAAAATGCCATACTGGGTCAGACCAAGGGTCCATCAAGCCCAGCATCCTGCTTCCAACAGTGGCCAATCCAAGCCACAAGAACCTGGCAAGTACCCAAACAACTATTCCATATTACCATTGCTAATGGAGTGGCTATTCTCTAGGTGAACTTAATAGCAGGTAATGGACTTCTCCTCCAAGAACTTATCCAATCCTTTTTTAAACACAGCTATACTAACTGCACTAACCACATCCTCTGGCAACAAATTCCAGAGTTTAATTGTACACTGAGTAAAAAAGAACTTTCTCCGATTAGTTTTAAATGTGCCCCATGCTAACTTCATGGAGTGCCCCCTAGTCTTTCTACTATCCGAAAGAGTAAATAACTGATTCACATCTACCCGTTCTAGACCTCTCATGATTTTAAACACCTCTATCATATCCCCCCTCAGTCGTCTCTTCTCCAAGCTGAAAAGTCCTAACCTCTTCAGTCTTTCCTCATAGGGGAGTTGTCCATTCCCCTTATCATTTTGGTAGCCCTTCTGTGGTGGCTCAGTACCCAGCCCTTCTCCATCGCAATTCTATCTTTTTTGAGATGCGGCGACCAGAATTGTACACAGTATTCAAGGTGCGGTCTCACCATGGAGCGATACAGAGGCATTATGACATTTTCCGTTTTATTCACCATTCCCTTTCTAATAATTCCCAACATTCTGTTTGCTTTTTTTGACTGCTGCAGCACACTGAACTGACGATTTCAATGTGTTATCCACTATGACACCTAGATCTCTTTCTTGGGTTGTAGCACCTAATATGGAACCCAACATTGTGTAATTATAGCATGGGTTATTTGTCCCTATATGCATCACCTTGCACTTATCCACATTAAATTTCATTTGCCATTTGGATGCCCAATTTTCCAGTCTCACAAGGTCTTCCTGCAATTTATCACAATCTGCTTGTGATTTAACTACTCTGAACAATTTTGTGTCATCTGTAAATTTGATTATCTCACTCGTATATCAACACACTCATTGAAGATTTGAAAATCGAAATAGGAGGTGATATCGTGTACTTTCAAGACTTCAGATCGGTATTCCAGACCATTATTTTCTCCAAATTAGATTACCGCAATTCCATTCTGCTGGGCCTTCCCGCCTCTTCCACCAAACCGCTTCAGATGCTACAAAATTCGGCCGCTAGAATTCTAACAAACTCCAACAGAAGAGACCACATCACACCCATCCTGAAAAACCTGCATTGGCTCCCAGTAAACTTTAGAATTCTACACAAGTGTCTCACCATCTTCCATAAAGCTATTTACAACAGAACACCCATCGATATACACTACACACTCATGCTGCACTTCTCTTCCAAGACCCATCAGAGAAGCATACAAGGGCTCACTACACCCCCCTCAGCCAAATCCACACATCTCTCATCCACCAAAGATTGAGCCTTCTCAACTGTGGCGCCAGCCATCTGGAACACCATGCCCCCAGACCTTAGACAAGAACCTTGCATGCTGACATTCAGAAAGAAACTCAAGACATGGCTATTTCGACAAGCCTTCCCTGATCTATGACCGCCCCAACTACAATAACTCGCCATGGTCTTCCAGTCGACGTACCCCATCCCTGACATGGCTTCTGACTCTATATTAATTAGTTCTGAGCTTTATGAACAGATACTATTTAGTCAAGAACATATGATATCACTACAGCCCTGATTATATGGTATTATTTATATATTTGATAGTATTGAGTCCTGAGTACATGTTATTATTATAGTCCTGAGTAAATGACCTGATATTTTCTGAGTTAGCCATGCCTCTGGCTCTTCCTCCTCCCAGTTCAAGTACCCCTGTTTTATTGTAACTTTTGCTCACTTTGCTCTCTCTTCGCCTATTGTTCATGTTGATGTTCATGTTATTGCACCATTGTTTCTTGTAAACCGACATGATATGATTGGTATCATGAATGTCGGTATGAAAAAGCCCTAAATAAATAAATAAATAAATATTGTCATCATTGTCAATAGCACCCCCAATTATTGTGCCTGCTGCACGAGTTGTCTGCTATTGGCCTTTTGTAATATGAGTCAGCTTGTAGCTTGCTAATCACCCATATGTGAGGACTACCATCCTGCTTATCCTGGGAGAAAGCAGAATTGCTTACCTGTAACAGGTGTTCTCCCAAGACAGCAGGATGTAGTCCTCCTGAAACCCACCTGCGGAGTTAAATCCGCTTACGTTTATTATTTTATTTTTTCGCTCGTTCTTTTTGCTACAAACGAGTCTGAAGGGACACCCCTGTGGACACAGGGATCATGGGATGCTGGCATGCTCAGTGTGCCAGTCAAAATTTCTAGAAACTTTGACAAAAGTGTTCCGTAATAGGGCTCCGCCTGATGACGTCACCCATATGTGAGGACTACATCCTGCTGTCCTGGGAGAACTTCTGTTATAGGTAAGCAACTCTGCTTTACCTGAAATTCATTTTGATTCATGCTAAATCTATTTTCCATATTATTTTTTCCATTTTCTTCTTACTTTTTTTCTCCCAACTTTATATATAAAAAGTCAAGCTGGATTATTTCTGTGGAGCTAGCAATTGGCCCAGAAGAAGGAATCAGCTACCTTACTGACAAGGGCTCTAATGTAAGTATCTGTCGTCTTCTCAATTGGCTTTCCCAGTCCTGTGTTGTAACTGCCATAACAGTTATGCTTATTCTGTAGTTATGCTTATTCTGTAGTTATGCTTATTCTGTAGTTAGGAAAAGTAGAAAGTTGCATAGAGGGAAATATTTTTTCACAATGATTAAGCTATATAAGAATGTGGTTTGATTTTTGGCCCCTGTGTATGCAGGCGAACTATGAATGCTGTGAAAAAGCTTACATATTGTTCCCTGCACAGAAAGGAGGTCCAGTTAAGTAGGGGAAGGAAAGTATACACATTTCATTTTGAGTCTCTGTACATAATTTACACCTTCCATTCAGGTGTAAAAAGTTCCTGTTTTGCATATTTGCCAACTTTTTAGAGAAAACTCTTTAAGGAGATAGACTACTGCCCTTCCTATCTTTCTTTCTTTTTTTTTTTTTTTTAATTTTTATTTATTGAATTTTCAAAAACAATTACAAGCAAATCTTGCCATTAGTAATTACAGAGCATGATATATGATTTATCTATAATTTGAAAATCAGGAATATAATCTTTTCAGAACAACATAATTTTATATTCATATTCATCTCCATAGTTAAAGGAAATTTTAAGAGAAGCTTCAAATCATGAGCGATAAACATTCTTCACATAAATTCTATAAAGGCAAAATGCAACTTATTCCCTCTATATCTACTAAATAGCCGGAATTTCGCTCCCAACAAGGTTCTTAAGATGTTCCATGTCTGTAAATAAATAGTTTATCCCTTTATACTTAACAGCACATCTACAAGTAAATTTTAGTAGAAAATAGCCACCCTTATCAACCACCTCTTTCCTTAAGGCCAAACATTTTTTTCTACGGAGCTGAGTGCTCCTAACAAGGTCTGGATATATCCAGACTCTCTGCCCATAGAACATATTCATCCTGCTACAAAAAAAGAATTTCATAACATTTTCTTTATTTATTTATTTATTTAAAAACTTTTATATACCGGTATTAGTATGCATACATCATACCGGTTTACAATGTAACTTTAAAGGTAGAAATTACAATGAACAGGGAGGGCGAACAAGGAGGAGTATACAAAGAGCAGGAGGTGGAGGAATTAAAGCAATAAATAAAAACTGCAACGGACTATTTACAGGAATATACAAGGCGTAGGCAAGATACTTGCAGAAGTCGGTGTACTTAATCAGGGTAGGCTTGTCGGAAGAGCCATGTTTTAAGTTTTTTTTCTGAACTTGGCGTAACATGGCTCTAGCCTGAGAGTGGTAGGGAGGGTGTTCCATTGTTTAGGGCCTGCAATGGATAGTGCACGGTCCCTAGTAGAGGAGAGGTGGGCTTTTTTCAAAGGGGGAATGGAGAGGGTGCCTTTGTTGACAGTGCGAGTGGGTCGTTCAGTGCGTATAGGACGAAAGGGTTCATCCAACCAATTGGAATTGTGCGAGTGGATGGACTTGTGCACTATGGTTAGAATTTTGAAGAGAATTCGGGATGCGATGGGGAGCCAGTGGAGTTCTTTGAGTATTGGGGTAATGTGATCAGCTTTCCTTGAGTTGGTGATGACCCTGGCGATGGCATTCTGGAGCATTTGTAAGGGCTTGGTGGTGGAGGAGGGTAGGCCAAGGAAGAGGGCATTACAGTAGTCCAGCTTTGAGGAAAGGGTGGCTTGGACGACGGTGCGGAAGTCATGATAGTGGAGGAGGGGTCTGAGTTTCTTCAGGATGTGAAGCTTGAAGAAACCTTCTTTGAGGATGGAGTTGATCTGTTTTTTGAGATTGAGTTGTTGATCTATGATAACCCCAAGGTCTCTTACTGTGGGTTGGGGTGTTATGACGTTGAAAGCTGGATCGTTGGAGATCGGTGGTTTGGGAGGGAGGTGAGGAGAGATAAGGAGCAGCTCTGTTTTGGAGGAGTTTAGAGCAAGGTGGATGTTGGTGAGGAAGTCATTGATGTTGGCAAGACATGTGTTCCAGAAGGCAAGGGCATCTGAGAGAGAGTTGTGAATGGGAATGACGATTTGAACGTCATCTGCATAGAGGTAGAATTTGAGGCCGAGGTCTGTGAGGAGCTGACATAGAGGTGTGAGATAAATGTTGAAAAGGGTGGAGGAGAGGGAGGAGCCTTGTGGGACACCTTGAGACAAGGGATAGAGTGTGGAGTTGGCGTTTCCTATCTTGACGGAGAACTTTCTGTTAGATAAGTAGGATTTAAACCATAGTAGGGCTAGGCCTGAGATGCCTATTTCGGATAGCCGGTTGATGAGGAGGTTATGGTTGATGGTATCAAAGGCAGCTGAGATGTCGAGTAGGGCGAGGAGGTAACAGTTGCCTCGGTCCATGCCTATGAGTAAGTGGTCCGTGAGGGAGAGCAGGAGGGTTTCTGTATTGAGGTATTTACGGAAGCCGTATTGGGCTGGATGCAGAATGTTGTTGCTTTCTAGATATTCTGTAAGTTGGATGTTTACAATCTTTTCCATAATTTTGGATAGGAAGGGCAGGTTAGAGATAGGGCGGAAGTTAGCGGGGTCTTTAGGGTCTAGTGTTGGTTTTTTTTTAGGAGGGGCTTGACAATAGCTTGTTTAAGAGCATCTGGGACAGAGCCTGAAGAGAGGGAGGAGTTTATGATGTCTGCGATGGGTTTGGATATAGTGTTCGGGATGGAGAGGAGGGATTTTGTGGGAATGGTGTCTGAAGGGTGGGAAGCTGGTTTAAGTTTTCTGAGAATAGATTCCACTTCTTTAGCGGAAGTCAGGTCAAGGGTTTGGAGGGTGGGTGAAGTGGGGGAAGGTTGGAGGGAGGAGGAAGGGGAGGTGGATGGAGAAGGGTGTTGAAATCTGCGGAGGATGTTGGTGATTTTTGTGAGGAAATACTGGGCGATTTCTTCGCTCTTAGTGGAGGCATCATTCTCAGGGATAGTGGGCTGAGAGGATTTGGTGAGGTTGGCAACATAATTGAAAAGGGCTTTCGGGTTGTACATGTATTGGTGGATCTTAGCTGAAAAGTAGTCTTTGTTTTGAGGGTGGTTATTCTATATTGGTGAAGGGTAGTTTTGAAACTTGAGGCGAGTTGGGGTGAGGGGGCTTTACGCCAGTTTCTCTCACGCTGCCTGAGGGTATTCTTTAGGGATCTTAGTTCAGTCGTGTACCAGGGTTGATGATTTTTTGTGGGTTGGGTAATGTTACGTCTGGAGATGGGGCATAGTTTGTCAGCAATTTCAAGAGTCATGCTGAGCCAGGATTTGATGGCAGTCTCTGGACTGGAGCAGTCAAGGCTAGTGGATGTGTTGGAAATGGCAAGAGCCAGTTCATCTCCAGAGCAGGGTTTCCTGAAGGTGAAGGTGGTGTTGTTTGAGGGAGTGGGGGTAGTAGGAATGGGGGTAGTAGGAATGGGGGTAGTAGGAATGGGGGTAGTACGAATCGTTTTCGTACGGAAAATGGCGCCGGCAGGAGATCGAGTGCAGGAGGTCGTTCAGCGGCGGTCCGGAACCCCCGCTGAACGACCTCCTGCAGTCGATCTCCTGCCGGCGCCATTTTCCGTACGAAAACGATTCGCGGCAAGAAATCGCTCCCGGAACCCCGCTGGACTCCCAGGAAACTTTTGGCCAGCTTGGGGGGGCCTCCTGACCCCCACAAGACTTGCCAAAAGTCCAGCGGGGGTCCGGAACGACCTCCTCCGTCAAATCGTTTTTGTCTATGGCCGCCGCCATTTTGCGGCAGCCATTTTGAAAAATGGCGCCGGCTGAAGACAACACGATTCTATTGAGGGGGCCGTTCCAGACCGCCGCCGTTCTGGACCACCGCCGGATCCCCAGGTAATTTAAAGCATTTGGGGGGGGGGTTCGGGAGGGTGGGGGATTTAATTTAAAGGGTCGGGGTGGGTTTTAGGGGGGTTTAGTGTGCCGGCTCACGATTTTAACGATTTTTCACGATAGTTTACACACCCAAACGGCAACAATACGATTCCCTCTCCCTCCCAGCCGAAATCGATCGTTAAGACGATCGAGGACACGATTCACATCTCTAATATTAACTGGTTTCAATATCACAGTTCTAGTGGCCTTAAGTTTAGTAATTATGCCACTAACCTGCTGCTTATTTGATCCCAATTTCTCTATCTTCAGTGTGCTTTCTTCCTTAGGGGTCAGGGGGAAACTGCCAATATCTCCCAACTCAGATGTTTCAAGTGCTGCCTGAAAACCAGGCTCATAAGATGTTTATTCTTTAGTCTCCCTCTGATCCTCTCCTAATTTCTACAGACTACTCGCAACTTCTTGGGATGTTCCTGGCCTTTCTTCGGGGAAAACCCCTTTTTTACCAGGTGGTGGAGATGTTACCGGTGCCCCCGGACTTAATGAGGTCTCTTGGACCATGAGGGGTGTATTCCGCTCCGAATCCACTCCTACAGCGGTCTCCTCTACAGGGGTTATCTGGGGGGAACCCAGCCACTCTGTTACACTCCTCTGGCCCAGCTCTGCAGTTGAAATACCAGAGGAAGGCTTTAACTTTGCCTTCCTCTTGGTATGTGGCATTATATATACTTGAATACAAATCAGGAAATTCAACACACGGAGAAAAGAAGTAGCTTCATTGCAAACATTTTGCTTCTCCCCTATATTTCTATTTTAAAGCAGCAGTCATATTACTCCTTATAGAAACCACTAGTTTCTCTATTGTTTTTTATTATTATTTTAGTTGTTACTTTTTTCTCCATATGGTGGTGTGGTCCTCTTTGGTGGTGTGGGAAAATGTGCTATATATTCACAGTTGTAATGTATAGAAAACTACAAATTCCAAATGTATATCTTAGTTCTATTTATTTACTGGATCAGTCTCTTAATAAGAATCTTTTCTCTGGGTTATCTAAATTCAACCCAGAGAAGGGGGTACTTTGCAAAAGAATGTAGATGCATAAAAAAATCATATATTATGGTTCTCAACCCTTTCTGGAGGACCCCCACCTAGTCAGATTTTCACGATATTCACAACGAATATGCACGAGATAGCATGCACTGCCTCCAAAGCATTCAAATTTTATTTTGTGCATATTCGTTGTGAATATCCTGAAATTCTGACTGGCTGGTTGTTCCCCAGAACAGGTTTAGGAACCTCTGGCATATATTTTAGCGTTCATCAAAAGCCCATTTTCATGTTTAAAGTGCACTTAGGCCTGTCAAACCTAATGTAAATTAGGGAAGCTAACAAATTTGGCAGCACAGTAATAATGAGAGATTTCAGTTACCCACTACTGAATGCGTAAATGTCACATCAGTACATGCTAGGGAGGTAAAGGTTTTAGATGAAATAAATGACTGCTTCATGGAACAACTGGTATGGAAACAAACAAGAGAAGGAACCATTTTAGACCTAATTCTCAGTGGAATGTAGAATTTGGCGCAAGAGATGATGGTAGTGGGCTAGGGCAACAGTGATCTTAATGTGATCAGATTTAATTTAATGACTGGAGGGAGGATATTAAGTAAATCTACTGCTCTAGCATTTAACTTTCAAAAGGGATACTTTGATAAAAGGAGGAAAATAGGAAACAAACTAAAAGGTGCAGCTACAAAGTTAGAGTTTACATCAGGCATGGACATGCTTAAAAATACCTTATTGGAAGCCAAGACCAGATATAGTCCATGCATTAGAAAATGTGGAAAGAAGATGAAAGAACTGCTGGCATGGTTAAAAGGTGAGGTGAAAGAGACTATTTTAGTTAAAATGAACTTCTTTCAAAAATTGTAAAAGGGATCCAAATGAAGCAAATAGGGAAAAGCATAAGCATTGGCAAATTAGATGTAAAACATTATTATGGCAAGCAAAAAGATAATTTGAAAAGAAGCTGTCCATAGAAGCAAAAACTCATAAAACCTTTTAAAAATATATATGAAGTAGGAAGCCTGTAAGGAAGTCGATTGGACCATTAGATGATTGAGGGTCTAAAGGGGGGACATTTAGGGAAGACAAGGCCATAGGGGAAAGACTAAATGAATTCTTTGCTTTGGTGTTTACTGAAGAGGATGTTGGGGAGATACCTGTGCCAGAAACTATATTTAATGGTAGTAATTTAGAAGAACTGAAGCAAATCATGGTGAAGCAGGAAGATGTAATAAGGCAGATTGACAAACTAAAGAGTAGCAAATCACCTGGACTGGATGGTTTATACCCCAGAGTTCTGAGAGAACTCAAAAATGAAATTTCAGACCTATTACTGATAATTTGTAACCTATCATTAAAAATGTCTATTGTTGTTAAAGATGGGAGAGTGGTCAATGTGATACCAGTCTTTAAAAGTGGCTCCAGGGGTGATACTGGAAACTATAGACCAGTGAGCTTGACTTCAGCGCTAGTAAAAAAAATAATTGTATAAACTATTCTAAAAAATAAAATCACAGAACATTTTGAAAGGCATGGTTTAATGAAAAATAGCCAGCATTAATATATACAAGGGAAATGTTGCCTCACCAACCTGTTACATTATTGTGAAAGGGATTAATAAACACATGGATAATGATGATTGAATGGATATAATGTATTTGGAATATTAGAAGGCTTTTGACAAAGCCCCTCATGAGAGACTCGAGAAAAATAAAAAGTCATGGGATAGGAGGCAATGCCCTGTTGTGGATCAAAAACTAGTTAAGATTGGAAATAAGAGTAGGACTAAATGGTCAGTTTACTTCATGGAGAAAAGCATACAATGAAGTGTCTCGGGGATCTGTAATGGGAATGGTGTTTTTTAATATATTTACAAACGATTTGTAAAAAGGTATGTGTCAAATGATAATTTTATGTCATCTGCAAATTTATTCTGAGTAGTGAAATTGCAAGCAAATTGTGAGAAATTGCAGTAAGGCCTTGAGAGACTGGGAGATTAGACTTTGAAATGGCAGTTGAAATTTAATGTGGCCATTTGCAATGTGATGCTCAAATGTTAGGGTCCGTTTTGGGATTTACACCCCAGGAAAAGGATCTAGGTGTCATAGTGACAATAGTTTGAAATCCTTGTCTAAATGTATGGCAGTGGTCAAAAAATGCAAACATTGTGAGGAATTATTAGGAAAGGAATGGAGAGTAAAATGGAGAATGAGACAGTGCCTAGAGTACTGTGTTCAATTCTGTTGCCACATCTCAAAAAAGATATAGCTGAACTGGAAAAGGTACAGAGACCAAAATGGTAAAGGGGATGGTAAAGGGGATGGAACAGCTCCCCTATGAGGAAGGGCTAAAGAGATTAGGGCTGTTCAGTTTGAAGAAGAGATGTCTTGGGGGATATGAAAGAAGTCTATAAAATCATGAGAGGACTAGAATGGGTAAATGTACATTGGTTATTTACTCTTTCAAATAATACAAAAACTAGGGGACGCTTCATGAGGAAGAAAGTAGCACATTTAAAACAAATCAGACAAAATTATTTTTCATTCAACACAAATTAAGTTTTGGAATTTAATGCCAGAGGATGTGGTAAAGGCAGCCAGCCTAGTTGGATTTTAAAAAGTTTTAGGCAAATTCTTGGAGAAATCCATAAACTTAGCTATATAGTAATATATAATGAGAGCAGAAAAGGACGAAAATGGTCTATCCAGTCTGCCCAGCAAGCTACTTATAGTAGTATCTGCCATGCATTGCTTGTGGACCTCCCCATAGAAGCAGTCCTGTGCTTTTTCCTTTCTGTCTATATATCAGTACCCCTGACCATAAAAGGTCAGGGTTGGTGTTGGTTGTTGTCTGAATCCAATTCCCCTTCCCACCCCCCCACCCCCCTGCTGTTGAAGTTGCATCAAGGTTTATTGGTTAAGATTAGTAATTTCCATACCTTCTGTTAAGGGTAGAAACCGCTGCACCATCAACGTACTCCTATGCAGTCTTCTTTATTTCCATCATCTAGCCTTTAGGGAACCACAGAGGTCTATCTTCAAAACATACGCACGCGCGTACTTTTGTTCGTGCCGGTGGCGCGAACAAAAGTACACCAGATTTTATAAGATACGCGCAACCACGCTTATCTTATAAAATCTGGGGTCGGCGCGTGCAAGGCTGTGCAAAATCGGCAGCCTGCGCACACTGAGCCGCGCAGCCTGCCTCCGTTCCCTCCGAGGCCGCTCCGAAATCAGAGCGGCCTCGGAGGGAACTTTCCTTCCGCATCCCCCCACCTTCCCCTACCTAACCCGCCCTCCAGCCCTACCTTAATCCCCCCCCTACCTTTGTTGGGCAAGTTACGCCTGCTTGAAGCAGGCATAACTTGCGCGCGCTGTGCCGGGGGACTCGGGACCGCCCTCCTGGCCCGCTCCCGAACCGTCGCCACGCCCCCGGACCCGCCCTGAACTGCCCCCTGCCCCCGGACATGCCCCCTCCCGCCCCTTTTACGAAGCCCCGGGACAAGCGCGTCACAAGGCTTTGCGCGCGCCGGCGGCCTATGCAAAATAGGCGCGCCGGCGCATAGGGGTTTTAAAATGTACCCCACAGTGTTTTTCTCACAGGACAAGCAGGATGGTAGTCCTCACATATGGGTGACGTCAGTGGATGGAGCCCTGCTACGGAAAACTTTTCTGTCAAAGTTTCTATAAAGGTTTGACTGAAGGCACACTGAGTGCACTGAGCATGCTCAGCCTGCAATTATCCCTGTGACCACAGGTGTCTCCCCTCAGTCTTCTTTTTTCCGCTCTGCAGTAAGCATAGCGGTTAGGAGCTCTGTGAGAAATTCTCACAATTTACTTCACAAACACTTTTTCCCTGTGCGGGTCTCCCTTCGTGTACTTTTAATCGATGCTCGGTGAGTACTATGCCCTGTTTTTCAGTCGGTTCCTGTCACCTCACTACGATTTCCCCGGCCTACCAACCGAATTGCGGCCTTCCCTCTCCCTATGTTTTCACAGTTAGCTCCACATAGCCTGCGAGTGTCCTCCCGTGACCCTCTGCCTGGTTATTAGCGCTAGTGGGATAGGGACTTCCACGGTTACCTTTGCTGCCAGGGTCTCTGTCGAATTCATACCTCGGTACCTTCGTGCAGACTATGCCCCCATCGCTACCGTTGGTACCCCCTGCCAGGCCGTCCTGCCTTTTTCGACACAGACACCTCCCCCCTCGGTCCGTCGATGCCATCGATCTCCGCATCGATTCTTTCAGAGCCATCAATGTTTTCATCCATGGTGCTGATTTTTCCATCGATGTCATCAATGCCCGGGCAAATGCCATAGTCGATGCCGTCGGCGCCCGCCCCCATCCATCGATGCTGTCGACGCCCACGTCATTTCCATCGGAGTCCTCGTCGTTCCTATCGATGCCGCCATTGATTCCGTCGATGGCGGTATCAATTTCCCAATGCCATCGATGTCTATTCGATCCTTCGATGCCACATCCATTTCCATCGAGACGTATACCGATGCCGTCGGTGCCTCCGTCATTGTTATCGTTGCCCTGCACGGGCCATCGACATTTTTTCATATATATTTTTGACGATACCCTCGAGGCCGCTCCATGCCGCCATCGATACCGTCAATTATGACATAGCACCTACACACAAGGCCCTCGCCTAAACACAGTGCTCCAAGCACTGTGTTTAGTGCCGGGAGTAGTGCAAGCATGCTAACAGTCCGTCGTCATTCGCCATCCAAGACAGAGAGGGCATCCACCTCGGCACTGGGGAAGGACCGGGCCGAGCACCGTGGCAATCATTGTCACCGGCACAGTGACCGTCCGCCACCGACTCCATCCAGCACATGGGTTCTATCCTACTCGGTGCTGGAGAATGCCCGGGCCGAGCAACATCGCTACTGCCACCGCCACTGTTCCACACAGTGCTGGCAGTCCTCTGTGCTCCAGAATAACCAGACCGAGTTCCGAGGAGTTCTGCACTGGTGTTATGATACATTGAGCCTCTGCAAAGAGGGCTGGGTTCATGAGTCATAATGGCTCCCCTGTACCCGAGGCATTCCCTGCTGACACCGGTGCGGGGTTCTGACCCTCCACAAATTACTGTGGTAGCGCCAGACACGCTCAGCCTGTCCTCTCTGTACCTTCGCTACCATACCAGGTTACAGAGCTGAGTCTGACGTTTCCGTCCTTCAGGTTGTCCCTCGATGACTCCTGAAATCCACAGAGCCATCAATCTTTGCCGGCTCGTCCTTCTGCGATCCACGACGGATGGTAAGTACTCTACTCTAATCCCGCTTCAGCGACAATCACATTGAGACCTGTTCTCTAAATCGGGCCATATGGTTTGAAAGATTCTAGATCATCTGGTCTTCCAAGAACCGTGTTAGTGTCACATATTGCTATTGTCAGCTATGTCGGAGACAATACCAAGAGAACCTCTCTACCAATCAATTGGGAATTGCTTCTGGACATCCTACCGTTGTCAGCAACGGGACTCTGTACTGATTAATACTCTGATTTCTGGCTCCTAATTAAGGACCGAAATTCCAGATGCATTTGCTGATCTGCTAAACACAAGATTCAGCAAACACTGTCTCAATTGGGAGTCCATCTCGAGACTTGGCGACAGGTCACGACGTTTTCTTGTACAGCACACAGAAATGCGGGTAAGACCTTTACCGCTCATGCTCCTGTGGGAGATTACATGATATACAGATTACGTCAGCCTCGCCAGTTGGACACCTCCTGGTCTCTCAACTTGCAGGATATCAGAGCGGCCACCCCACTTTGTTACAAGGTTCAGGGTACAGTCCCCCGGACGCTACAAAGCGGGGTGGGGGGGGGGAGTTTTAATTTCACTATTCTTTCCTTCAACAGAAAGTAGTTACTCTCCGCCCTTCCTGGACCTCAGAAATATCAATTTTCTTCAGACGGCGCAGGTAAAATGGTATCTCTCATCACCATGCTTCCATACCGCAGTAAGTAGGTTGCCTCTCTCCTCTAATCTTTCTATGTGCTTCATGGTGAGTCGTCAATATTACCATCCCGAGCTCTGCCGGTTGCACCAGCTTCGGCAACTTGGGTATTTCATTTAATCACTAGCACTGACTGCTGTTTCTCTACGGAGTAAAACATCATTTACACTTTTCCTTGCATAGACAGCTGCCTAACAGTCAATCCAAGCAAGGAGCTCTATCTTCTTCATGACTCACTATAAATCTACTACCTGGGATTGCTGTTAACTACCATAAATCCCATATAGAACACTTCTGGACACCACAGTCACAATGAACCTCCTGTCAACAACCGCGCAGACATTCTGACAAATTCCTGTATGTCTCTGCGTGCATACAACATAATCTCAGCCCTTCAATTCTTTAATTGATGAGCCACGGCATTTTTTCACTATGCACTTGCTCATAGGTCCAGAATTTGCTATGAGTAAGAATCAGTGATATTCAATTATCATTGAACCTAAGCTGTTCAACCACTTTCGTCCCTGATCCATTTTGCATATCTAGAACCAAAACCTAGACTGGTCCTGCTCATGCTCGCATTTACTCAGGGTTGCAGAATTCGCACTAACATCTTTTCACCCCAATATGCATCTATTCCGCTCCATGCAGAGTTTCACATCAACTTCCTGCAGTTTTGAGCCATGAGTTATGCCTTTATGCCTTACAATACTGCCTATGCAACAAACCTTTGTGCATACAGACAGACAGCATAGTGACAATGTGGTAATTCCAAACCACAAGCACGCACAACCTCTTAGCTGCTCTGCTAGGAAGCTGCGCAGCTCTACTCTTGGCCCTTGCTCACTCCATGCATCCCCGGGCCACTTATCTAACAGACTTACTGAACGCACTAGCAGACCTTCTCCACATAAGTTTCCATCCTCTCAGATAGTCTCGGATTATATGTGTAGCGAGGAAAATCTTCTAGCGCTGAGGTCAACCAAACTTGCCCTCTGTGTCTGAATCAAACCACACGGTGGACAGATTCTACTCCCTACACATGTCTCCAATGCGTTCCCATGGGCGCCTTTGCTGCAGCAAAGGCCTCTTATATGTGTCTCTTTCGATGCCTCTCATAGCCAGCACCCTTATTATACTGCACCGGGACGGAGTTCGCTGTTCTCAGACCCACGTCCTGGCCGAGACCAGTATGCTTTCCCATACTTCTCAATCTATCACACCAATAAGCAATTCGCCTTCTCACAGGTCAGTCTCATATCATGAACTCACTGATGTTCTCAGGTACTGGTAGCATCTCAAAAACCTTCTACACATAAATCTTACCATTCAAAATGGCATGATTTACCACATATCGTATATAAAAAAAAAAGAAAAGGGTTTTACCCCCTTTATTTCTACCCCACTCTTTCTGTTACTCCCTCGGATTCTGCTCCCCAGACATCCTCCACATGGGTACGCCTCGGTTCCAATTGACATACCACTTGGGAGTGTGGATACCCGATTAATGGTTCAACCCCTTCCGAGTCAGCTTACCATGGGTTATTATCCATTGATTAAGCCGCCTCTATTTTTACTGGTTACGGAATGGGGCCTATATATTAGTGTTTACAAGACTTATGCGTTCCCCGTTCGAGTCTTACCATTTCTCTCACTTAACAGTCTGGCATGGGAAATTCTTTCCCTCGTAGTCATCACTTCTGCCAATATGGTCAGTGAGTTCCATACCTTGTTACATACTCACCCAATCCTCCGTGACTGAGTGGTTTTTCGTACTCAACTTCATATCCTTCTTAAGGTAGACGCAGCATCTCACCTTACTCAGAATATACTCTGCCCACTTTTTCCCAACACCTCTCTCTCACCAGAGCGAGAGGGTTTTTCACTCCTTGGACTGTAAAATTGCACTTGCATTCTATCCAGACCACACTACACTCCATAGGAATTACACCTAACTCTTTCCTCCTGTGGCAAAAGCCAAGCTGAGAGTTTCAGTGGGCAAACAGACCTGTTCCTCCTAATTGATGGTCTGTGTATCTTCCTACTAATAAGCAGGCATTTCACTACAACACCGTGTGTAACCACACTCTGTTAGGGCTGTACCAGCCTCAGTAGCTCACCTTCGGCCGGTGCCGCTTGTACATATTTGTAAAGCTGCGACCTGGAGCTCTCGCCATACCTTCGCAGTCCATTATCACTTAGATAAGACTGGCTGGCATGCTTCCATGTTGGCCAGTTTGTCTACTCCTCTTCTGTTCGGTTTAACTACCAAACATCCTTGCACCAACCCGTTTAGGGTTTCAGGATGCCTTCCTTACCAAATTCCACCCCCGACTTTGCGCCTTTTGCAAGTCTTGGGTGCATTGGGTACACTCTCGGGCATCCTCTGTACGGTACTCACCCATATGTGAGGACTACCATCCTGCTTGTCATGTGAGAAAGCAAGTGTTGCTTACCTGTAACAGGTGTTCTCACAGGACAGCAGGATGTTAGTCCTCACGAAACCCATCGGCCACCCCACGGAGTTGGGTCTACATACGTTTTATTATTTTAGATTCACTTGCGCTTTTTGCTATAAGACGAGACTGAGGGGAGACACCTGTGGTCATAGTGTGCCAGTGTCAGTCAAAGCTTTATCGAAACTTTGACAGTAAAGTTTTCCGTAGCAGGGCTCCGTCCACTGACATCACCCATATGTGAGGACTAACATCCTGCTGTCCTGTGAACACCTGTTACAGGTAAAAGCAGTACTTGCTATCTCATGCCCCATTTTGTCTTCATCACCTCCTCCAGAAGGGTATTCCAGACAACCAACACCCTCTCCATGAATAAATATTTTGTGACGTTGGTTCTGTTATCCCCCCTGGAGTTTCATTTCATGGCCCCTAGTTCTTCTGATTTCTTTCCAACAGAAAAATTTTGAAGTTTGTGCACCATTAAAAGCTTGCAGGTTTCTGAAGGTCTGTATCATATCTCCCTTGCACCTCCTCTCTTTCAAGTTATACATATTTAGATTCTTTAGCCTCTTCTCATAAGTCTTCTGATACTGAACTCACACATTTTGGTCGCCCTTCTCTGGACCGCCTCCCTTCTCTCTCTATCCTTTTTGAGATACAGGTTCTATATCTGAATGCAGCACTCCAGTTGAGGCCTCACCAAAGACCTGCCCCGGGGGCATTACCACCTCCTTATTTATTTATTTAAAAAATTTTCTATACCGTCGTTTAGTAATATACCATCACAACGGTTTACATTTCGGCACGAAATAGGTTGGTTTGGTTTCTAAGTTATCCATGGTGTGCCAATATTTTACGGTTACATAGTTCAGTAATATACCCTAAATGAGAGATGGGTTGGAGTTACCATTTATATGAATTTGGGATAATCATATGTGTATACTGTTTCAATTTAATATTTAATAATGGGTAACAAATAATAAAATTGTCAATTTTCAGTTTGTTGGTGACTTTCAGCTGTATGTATTGTTAGTCATCGCTCTCATTGTGAAATGCTTTTTTGAAAAGCCAAGTTTTTAGGCCTTTTTTGAAAAGTTTTAATTCTTTCATTAATCTCAGTTCAAGTGGTAATGTGTTCCACAATAATGGTCCTGCCAAAGATAGAGCTCTCTCTCTCATCTGGGTCAACTTTGCTGTTCTGACTGAGGGTATGGTTAGCAGTGCTTTATTGGCCGACCTGAGATTTCTTTGAGGGACATGTAATCGTAAAGCGGTGTTTAGCCAGTCGGCGTTTTCATCATTGATTAATTTATGAATTGTGCAAAGTGTTTTGAATTGTACTCTCTGTTCTATTGGGAGCCAGTGTAAATCCGCAAGTGTTTGGGTAATATGATCTCTTCTGCCTTTTCCAGTAAGAATTCTGGCAGCTGAGTTTTGTAGTATTTGCAGTGGCCTGATTGTGGTGTATGGTAAACCTAGGAAAAGTGTGTTGCAGTAGTCTGTGCTGGCAAATATTAGTGCTTGTAGTACTGTACGAAAGTGTTCCTGTGTTAATAATGGTTTTAGTCTTCTAAGGACCATTAGTTTGGCATAGCCTTCTCTTACTTTTGTTGATATGTGTTGTTTAAGGCTGATTTCGGTGTCCATAATAACTCCTAGGTTTCTAACCTTATCGTTTAACTCCACTAATTTATCATTTTTAGGTTTGATGGGATTTTGAATTCTTACAATGTTTTTTCGTTCAAGGTGTATAAATTCCATTTTTTCTGTTAATTACTAGTTCCATTTGAGATAATAGTTGTTTTATTATGTCTAGATACATCATTGCAAAGTTCAGTGTTTTCTCAATTGACTCTTCCACTGGTAGAATTAGTTGGATGTCGTCAGCATATATGTAGTGTATGATACCTAGCCCTGCTAGTAGGTGGCAGAGGGGGAGCATGTAAATGTTAGAGTTGCTGAGAGTGCTGAGCCCTGGGGGACTCCTGTTTTTAGGCCAATCTTGTCTGATATTGTGTTTTTCATCTTTAACTGATAAGATCTGTTTGTAAGATAGGATGTGAACCAGTCAATTGTTTTTTTTTGTAATCCAATTTCTTCCAGTCTTTTTAATAGTATGTTATGGTTATTGTTCTTCCTATGCAGCTCAGCATTCTTCTGTCTTTAGCTATCGCCATGTGACATTGTTTAAGAACATAAACAGCCATGCTTGGTCAGACCAAGGGACCATCAAAACCAGCATTCTGTTTCCAACAAAGGCCAAACCAGGCCACAAGAACCTGGCAATTACCCAAACACCATGAAGATCACATGCTACTGATGCAATTAATTCTACAACATACAACAATACAAGGGACACTTGTGCTATGGTGTTGCTTATGTACGGTGGCTCTATTAAAGGACAACCAATTGGTGGGTGTCCTTCTTTTTAGCCCCATCTATTATTCTTTATTATCCAAGTTTTAATGCGAATTTTTCTGTTTTTTTATTTCTTAAACTATTTTCTAAAAAAATCCCCTTATCTCCCCGTTTTCTGAGGCGACCCGCTGCTTGTTTGTTAATACTTATCAGGGCGTCCGTCTCAACTTCTTCTCATGGGATCGCGTCTGCTTGCCCGACATGGGCCATGTTTCGGCACGTTCGTGCCTGCTTCAGGGGCTACGGGAGGGGTAGTGCTGTGTCCTAACCAGGTACACAGTATCTGTTATGTCTCCAATTTTGTGTTGACCATGCTTCTGCTCGTGGACGGCGCCTACCTTCTGTGTCTGAGTAGACACAGAGCAGACACAGAAGGTAGGCGCCGTCCACGAGCAGAAGCATGGTCAACACAAAATTGGATACTTAACAGATACTGTGTACCTGGTTAGGACACAGCACGACCCCTCCCGTAGCCCCTGAAGCAGGCACGAACGTGCCGAAACATGGCCCATGTCGGGCAAGCAGACGCGATCCCGTGAGAAGAAGTTGAGACGGACGCCCTGATAAGTATTAACAAACAAGCAGTGGGTCGCCTCAGAAAACGGGGAGATAAGGGGATTTTTTTAGAAAATCGTTTAAGAAATAAAAAAACAGAAAAATTCGCATTAAAACTTGGATAATAAAGAATAATAGACGGGGCTAAAAAGAAGGACACCCACCAATTGGTTGTCCTTTAATAGAGCCACCGTACATAAGCAACACCATAGCACAAGTGTCCCTTGTATTGGTGTATGTTGTAGAATTATTATTGAAGGGAAGAGGTTGGTTGATGGACACTGATGCAATTAATAGCAGTGGCTACTCCCTAAGTAAACTTGATCAATAGCAGTTAATGGACTTCTCCTTCAAGAACTTATCCAAACCTTTTTTGAATCCAGCTACACTAACTGCACTAACCACATCCTCTGGCAACAAATTCCAGAGCTTAATTGTGCGTTGAGTGAAAAAGATTTTTCTCCGATTAGTCTTAAATGTGCTACTTGCTAACTTCATGGAGTGCCCCCTAGTCTTCTATTATCTAAGTGTAAATAACCAATTTATTTATTTATTTATTTATTTATTTATTTTTCACTTTTATATACCGACATTCCTGTATAAAATACAAATCACATCGGCTTACAATAAAAACATAACTTCGCCTGGAGCGTTACATAGAACAATCAACAAATTATATTAAAAGCATACATTACCTTTGTCAGAAATGTAAAACAATTATAAAATAGAAATTGTTAACAAGGGAATAAAGATAAGGGGAATATTAAAACTAGGGGATGCACGAAGGGGTGCACAAACGCCTGCTGGCTTGGCGCTTTTAACGGATCAGTTCCGTGAGCGATGATGTCGGGGGAGGGGCGGGTCCCTCAGACCTTTTATTCTTTTCAAATTCATCATCTCTTCCCAGTTTCAGCGCTGTTCTTTTCTTTTTTTCAATTTTTTTTGTCTTTTTTACCTCAGATGTGAACAGGTGATTTCCAGATAGTGGCCAGCTCTCCCCCTCACATCTGCTTGTTCAAGACCTCTCATGATCTTTAAAGACCTCTATCATATCCTCCCTCAGCTGTCTCTTCTCCAAGCTGAAAAGCCCTAACGTCTTCAGACTTTCCTCATAGGGGAGCTGTTCCATCCCCTTTATCATTTTGGTTGCCCTTCTTTGTACCTTTTCCATTGCAACTATATCTTTCTTGAGATGCGGCGACCAAAATTGTACACAGTATTCAAGATGCAGTCTCACCATGGAGTGATACAGAGGCATTATGTCATTTTCCATTTTATTAACCATTTCCTTCCTAATAATTCTTAACATTGTTTGCTTTTTTGACTGCTGCAGCAACACTGAGCAGACAATTTTAAAGTGTTATCTACTATGATGCATAGATCTTTTTCCTGTGTGGTAGATCCTAATATGGAACCTAACATTGTGTAACTACAGCAAGGGTTATTTCCTAGCGTGTAGCAGATGGACTCAAGAACAGTGGGTATAGTGTACTCCTGCTAGCAGTTGGAGATGGATCAGATTTCAATCTGACGTCAGCCCCTAGTACATAGACCCCTGCAGGAAGTGCAGCTCTTCAGTATTTTCTATCTCCATAGCAATTAGGGACTATCTGCACGCTCTCACAGCGTTAGAACCAAATTCAAAGAAGAAAAACAAAATTTTAAAGAAAAAACCTACCTGAAGACGAGCCCTGCTCTCCTGCGGTGATACCCTCGGGTCCCTCCCCCAGTTGAGATTCCCGAGGTGATTTCCGTGGTTCCTCGGAGGTAAGCCTCGGTCCGGCGGCCAAATCACGGCGAGGACCTAGCCTCCGATCTTCGAGCGTGGCTGAGAGGCAGCGGGTGCACCCTCGAGCGCGGCGGTGAAGGTATTTGCCCTCTCCCCCCGCAGCTGGAGACCACCCGGGACGAAACCGGGAAGCGCCGAAGACGAGGTAAGGTAGAAATCTTCTGCTTGAATCCGGAGGATTGAGGAAGAGTACAGGTCATTGGCCGGGACCAGTGCCACCGGGTTGATCCGCCCTAGCAGGGCCAGGCCCCGGCTATTTCCAAGGGTCTACCCACATGGAGTCCCTCCCAGGCGGTCGCCATATTGCCCGCGTGCTCGCCGTCGCCATCTTGGCCCTATTCGCCGTGCTGTTTGCCGTTCGGCCCAAACGCACAAAACCGAGCTAGGCGCACAAAGCACTTGTGTGCATAGACTTACACACACAGAAAACCTTGTGCGCATAAGTTGCACGCACAGAGCTGGGCGCATATATACGGCTGGACGCACAGCTGCGCGCACAACTCGCACGCTCATCTTAAGCGCACCGGAGCGCATAAGAGTTTACGCGCCGACAGCCATGGCACCACCAGAATCAAGGACAAAAGCTCAAGGCCTCTGCCCAGCATGCCACATCAGAGCCGCACAAAGCGAGGAGGCCGACGCCTTGTGCATGCAGTGTGAGGAGGCGCTGGGAGATCCAGTTCAGGGCCAGTCCCACCCAGGGCCGAGTACTAGCTCCTCAGGGAGTACTCCGGACCTAGCAGATCCCAGTGGGACCTCCCCACAGATGGGGACCCTCAGGAACCAGCGCCCCTCAGCTTAGATCTAGCGTCAATCTCATGGGTGAAGTTCTTCAAGGGGATTCACGCCTTTGTTCAAATGCAAACTGAACCTCCAGCTGGTCAGCCACAATCTCCGCCGGAGGACCCTCAGGCCCCAGGTCCTTCAAGACCCAGGCACAGGCTTCCACTACCCAGAAGCCTCACCTATGGGGACTCGGACATCTCTTAAGAGGAAGCTGAGCCCCTAGAAGAGGGGGAGCTCCCCCCTGGGACAGAGCCTCACTGAACCATGAGACGCTTATTCACAAAGGACGAGCTCCTGGACCTGGTCACCCAATGCCTGACGGAGCTCGCTATCCCAGGCCCAGGTACTTCAGGGGAACCTAAACCGAACCCCCTACTTGGAGGGACTTTGTCAGACTTATCGCCATTTCCCTCTGTTACAAGCGGCACAACAGCTGATTGACCTGGAATGGAATGCCCCGGAGTCCACATTCAAAGGGGGACGAGCTTTGGCAGCCATGTACCCCCTGGACCCGGCGACCAAAGATCTTCTTGCATGCCCAAGAGTTGATGCCATGGTCTGCGCAGTCTCTAAACGCACAACTATCCCAGTAGAGGGAGGAGCAGCGCTCAAGGATGCACACGACCGGCATCTGGAATCCATCCTCAAACAGTCATTTGACGTAGCCGCTATGTCTCTATAAATTGCGGCCTGCTGCACAGTGGTGACACATGCCTGCTTTTCCCAAACCAGGAACAACACCCTGGGAGAAGACATGGAACCAGCAGTATCATTCCTCGCAGACGCTGTCTCCGACCTAGTGCGTACAGCAGCCAGAGGAGTGTCATCTACGGTGGCGGCCAGAAGGCAACTCTGGCTCCAAAGCTGGTCGGCCGACGCATCTTCCAAAACGCGCCTCGCAAGGATGCCCTTCAAAGGATCCCTCCTGTTTGGCAGCGAACTAGAGAAATTAGCCGACAAATGGGGCGATTCCCCAGTGCCGCGCCTGCCTGAGGATAAAACGAAGAGAAACCAGCGACTCTTCCCCAGGCCCTCCAGGGGCAGAAGTTCACAAGCGCTTCAATCCTTACAGGAACAACTATCAAGCGCCCCGCCCTATGAGCAGGAACCAGTCCTTTCGGAACAAGCACAACAAGGGGGGTACCAGCTCGGGTACAGGCCCCAGCCGCACCCCACAATGAGATTCAGCCGACTCGTCCAAGGGAAGAAGCATTGGGGGCAGACTAGCCCTATTCTACCGCAGATGGGTCGAGATAACTTCGGACAAGTGGGTCCTAACCATCATTCAGGATGAGTACTACCTGGATTTTCTACGTACCCCTCTGGACAAGTTCGTGGAGTCCCCCTGCCACGACCTCTTCAAGAGGTCGTGGCAGGGGGGCTACACTCGAGGCCATAACTCCAATGCCTCTACAAGAAATAAATACTGGACATTATTCCATCTATTTTATCGTCCCAAAGAAAGAGGGAACATTCAGGCCCCTCCTGGACCTCAAGTCGGTCAACCGCCACCTGAAGATTCCCCGCTTCCGCATGGAAACCCTGCGATCCGTAATAAGGGCGATACAACCGGGAGAGTTTCTCACATCCCTAGATCTTTCAGAGGCCTACCTACACATCCCAATTCACCAGGAACACCAGCGCTACCTACGCTTCAAAGTCCTGAACCATCACTACAATTGCGGGCACTACCTTTCGGGTTAGCCACAGCACCCCTGATGTTCACCAAGGTAATAGTAGTGGTGGCAGCAACAATGAGGAAGGAAGCCTCGTCCACCCTTACCTAGATGACTGGCTGATCAGGGCAAAGTCACCAGAGGAAAGCCACCAAGCAACCAGCAGAGTCATATCTCTACTGGAGAGCCTAGGATGGGTGATCAACACAAACAAAAGTTTCCTACAACCCTCACAGACGCTGGAATACCTAGGAGTCCGATTCGACACCAAAGAAGACAAGGTCAGCCTGACCCCCACAAGGAGATTAAAACTGTGGAACCGGCTACAGACCTTGCTGAACGATCCTCGTCCCACAGCATGGGATTACCTGCAAGTCCTCGGGCTGATGGCATCTACACTGGAAGTTGTGCCATGGGCTCGAGCCCACATGAGGCCCCTACAGTACTCACGTCTATCACGATGGAACCCACAATCCCAGAACTACACCGTACGTCTATCGCTCCCGGGCAGAGTCCGGAACCAGCTATGGTGGTGGCTGCAGGCCAATCACATGAGCCGAGGATCAAGACTATCCTCTCCAACCTGGACCCTAAACACAGATGCAAGTCTATGAGGATGGGTAGCACACTGCGAGGAGTTAACCGCCCAAGGGCAGTAACGCAGAAGAGGCGTGATGGAACATCAATCGCCTAGAAGCACGGGCAGTCAGACTAGCCTGTCTGCGGTTCGCTCACAGACTCCGAAACAAAGCGGTCAGAGTAATGTCAGACAACACCACAACAGTGGCCTACATCAACCGACAGGGGGAAACCAGAAGCCAACAAGTGTCCCTAGAAATAGACCCCTGATGGCGTGGGCGGAAGCAAATCTCCAGGAGATCTCCGCCGTCCACATCATCGGGAAAGACAACATCATGGCGGACTTTCTCAGCAGGGAAAGTCTAGATCCAAGAGAATGGAGGCTGTCGCCCGCAGGCTTCCAAATGATATTGAATCGGTGGGGGACACTGGACATGGACCTTCTGGCAAACAGATCCAACTCCCAAGTGTGCAGATACTTCAGCTGCAGGCAGGAACCGCAGTCCCAAGGGATCGATGACCTGGTACAGACCTGCCACCGGGAACCCTGCTATACGCCTTCCCGCCGTGGCCCCTATTGGGCGCAATCATTCATAAGATACAACTACACAGTGGACTAGTTCTTCTGGTGGCTCCAGACTGGCCAAGAAGACCCTGGTACGCAGACATGAGAAGGCTGCTGGCAGGGAACCCCCTACCCCTGCCTCCACACAGGGACCTGCTACAACAAGATCCGATCTTCCACGAAGACCCAGCTCAATTCTCTCTTATGGTCTGGCCCTTGAGAGGGCCCGCCTGAGAGAGAGCGGATACTCGGGGGCTGTAATCGACACCCTCCTCCGAGCACGCAAGTTCTCCACATCCTTAACGTACGTAAGGATTTGGAGAGTATTTGAAGCCTGGTGCGAAGACCACAACATCAAGCCACGCTCATTTAAAGTTCCCGTGATCCTGGAATTCCTACAGAACAGCCTAGAGAAGGGACTGTCCCTCAACTCCATCAAGGTACAGGTTGCCGCACTGTCATGCTACGGCTCCAAGAGCAAGGGCGACAGCATAGCCTTTCACCCAGACATGTCATGCTTCCTAAAAGGAGTCAAACACATTCGTCCACCATTAAAGTGGCCGATACCTCTGTGGAATCTCATTCTCGTCTTGGACTTCTAGCAGGAACTGCCTTCATACCCCTCCGAGGACTGTCCCTCCGCCTGTTAACCTTAAAGATGGTGTTCTTGCTGGCAGTTTGCTCAGCCCGCTGCATCTTGGAACTACAAGCACTGTCCTGCTGTTAGCCATTCCTCAGGTTCACCCCGGGAGCCATCCAACTACGCACGGTTCCCTCCTTCCTCCCCAAAGTGGTCTCTCACTTCCACCTTAACCAGACCATCTTGCTACCAACGATGGATGACTTGAAGAATTCGGAAGAAGCCCGTAGTCTACGCCACCTCAATATAGGCAGATGCCTGTCCAGATACCTGGAAATGTCAGAACCCGTACAAAAAACGGACCACCTTTTCGTCCTTCACAGCGGAAAGAGACAAGGGGAAGTGGCCTCGCGGGCAAGCATTGCCCGCTGGATCAAGGAAGTCATCAATGCGGCCTACGTAGAAGCTGGCAAGCCCCCACCTCTACAGGTCAAGGACCATTCTACCAGAGCCCAGGCAGTATCCTGGGCAGAAACTAGAATACTGTCGCCTGCCGAGATCTGCAGGGCAGCGACATGGTCCTCCATCCATACCTTCTCCAGATTCTACCGTCTGGATGTTCAGACTCGGGAGGACACGGCATTCGCAAGGACAATTCTAAGTGGGTCACGGGCAGCCTCCCACCCGGTGCGGGAATAGCTTTTATACATCCCATTGGTCCTGAGTTCCATCTGCTACATGCTAGGAAGGAGAAATTACTTACCTGATAATTTCGTTTTCCTTAGTGTAGACAGATGGACTTAGCATCCCACCCTTGGCTGCCGTTACGCATGGTCTTTCAAATGATTCAAGGGTAAGCCACGTTTTCATTTAACTAGGGCATCCACCCTGCTGGGTGTCGACGCATTCCGGTTGAGTACAGTGGCGGTCTCCAGCTATAGTCAATCAACCAGTTCAAGTTTAACCAAGTTATGAAGTTATTCAAGTTAATCAAATTATTAAGTTAATCAATCAGTCAGTCACACATATATCCACAATGCTTTTCGAGGAGAATACTGAAGAGCTGCACTTCCTGCAGGGGTATATGTACTAGGAGCTGACGTCAGATTGAAATCTGATCCGTCTCCAACTGCTAGCAGGAATACACTATACCCATTGGTCCTGAGTCCATCTGTCTACACTAAGGAAAACGAAATTATCAGGTAAGTAATTTCTCCATTTTTCCCTATTTGCAACAGCTAGTGCAGTTAGTGTAGCTGGGTTCAAAAAAGGTTTAGATAAGTTCTTGGAGGAGAAGTCCACTAACTGCTATTAATCAAGTTTCCTTAGGTAATAGCCCCTGCTAATAATTGCATCAGTAGCATGTGATGATTTTGGTGTTTGGGTACTTGCCAGGTTCTTGTGGCCTGGTTTGGCCTCTGTTGGAAACAGGATCCTGGGCTTGATGGACCCTTGTTCTGACCCAGTATGGCGAGTTCTTATGTTCCATCTTGGGCCTCTGGGGAGAGGTAGGATAAATATGAGAGCAAATAAATACATAAAATATTTCACATGTATCAATATATGCCTGCCTACGGATCTGATCAACACAACAGCACTCTGTTCTACTTAGGTTTGTAGTAGTGGGAATGGCTAAACAGGAAACATTTTTAGTAACTTTAAATATCATCATACAAGTAACATAGAAACATAGAAATGACGGCAGAAGAAGACCAAATGGCCCATCCAGTTTGCCCAGCAAGCTTCACACATTTTTCTCTCTCATACTTATCTGTTTCTCTTAGCTCTTGGTTCTATTTCCCTTCCACCCCCACCTTTAATGTAGAGAGCAGTGATGGAGCTGCATCCAAGTGAAATATCTAGCTTGATTAGTTAGGGGTAGTAGCCGCCGCAATAAGCAAGCTACACCCATGCTTATTTGTTTTACCCAGACTATGTTATACAGCCCTTATTGGTTGTTTTTCTTCTCCCATGCTGTTGAAGCAGAGAGCTATGCTGGATATGCATCGAAAGTGAAGTATCAGGCACATTTGGTTTGGGGTAGTAACCGCCGTAACAAGCCAGCTACTCCCCGCTTTGTGAGTGCGAACCCTCTTTTCTTCTCCCCTGCCGAGTGAAGCAGTAATCTGAAGAGAGGGTGCTTAAATTCATAAATTGAAGCAATAATTGTATTTTCTAAAAGCATTTTAATAGTATTTCATAAAATATTTCAATTTTCTACTTATTTTCTTATAGCCTACTCACCTGACAGACTTTAATCAGGTTCAGACTATTCAGTATTCAAACAGTGAAGACAAGGACAGAAAAGGAATGTTGCAGCTCAAAATAGCAGGTGCACCTGAGGTAAGACATAACTGTGGACATGAACTTCATAACAGTAAAGGAGCATTGTACCAATTTTGTGCACTTACCAAAGATTTATTTATTTTATTTATTTTTTATATACAGACATTCGATCTGAGATATCACATCGATTTATATTCAGGTACTGTAGGTATAGGTATACTGTAGGTATAGGTGTAGGTGTAGAGTCCAACAGGATAAAGATCATACAAGAGACTAAATGCTCAGTAGAATCTATATGGGTAGAAATCCCATGTGTGTTGGGTAAGAGTATAGTAATAGGAGTATACTTCCGTCCACCTGGACAAAATGATCAGACAGATGATGAAATGCTAAGAGAAATCAGGGAAGCAAATCAATTTGGCAGTGCAATAATAATGGGAGATTTCAATTACCCCAATATTGACTGGGTAAATGTAACATCAGGACGTGCTATAGAGACATTAAGTTCCTGGATGTAATAAATGATTGCTTCATGGAGCAATTGGTTCCGGAACCAAAAAGAGAGGGAGCTATTTTAGATTTAATTCTTAGTGGAATGCAGGATTTGGTGAGAGAGGTATCGGTGGTGGGGCTACTTGGCAACAGTGATCATAACATGATCAAATTTAAACTAATAGCTCTAACACTAAACTTTCAAAAGGGAAACTTTGATAAAATGAGGAAAATTGAAAAAAATTGAAAGGTGCAGTTGCAAAGGTTAAAAGTGTTCAACAGGCTTGGACATTGTTTAAAAATACAATCCTAGAGGCGCAGTCCATATGTATTCCACGCATTAAGAAAGGTGGAAGGAAGACTAAACAATTACAGTCATGGTTAAAAAGTGAGGTGAAAGAGGCTATTTTAGCCAAAAAAAAAAATCCTTCAAAAATTGGATGAAGG
Organism: Rhinatrema bivittatum; assembly: GCF_901001135.1. NCBI lineage: Eukaryota > Metazoa > Chordata > Amphibia > Gymnophiona > Rhinatrematidae > Rhinatrema > Rhinatrema bivittatum. The sequence goes on along the minus strand of NC_042616.1, from coordinate 794,533,618 downwards.
ATCCATCAGAAGAAAATAGGATAAAACATAAGCATTGTCAAGTTAAGTGTAAAACATTGATAAGACAGGTGAAGAGAGAATTTGAAATGAAGTTGGCCATAGAGGCAAAAACTCATAGGGGTAGATTTTTAAAAAGTGCGCCTTCTCGTACTTTTGTTGGCGCACCAGGCGCCAACAAAAGTATGCTGGATTTTAGTAGATAGCCGCGCGTATCTGCTAAAATCCAGGATCGGCGTGCGCAAGGCTGCCGATTTTGTGCAGCCGGCGCGCGCCAAGCCGCGCAGCCTGCCTCCGTTCCCTCCAAGGCCGCTCCGAAATCGGAGCGGCCTCGGAGGGAACTCGCTTTCGCCCCCCTCACCTTCCCCTCCCTTCCTCTATCTAACCCACCCCCGGCCCTATCTAAACCCCCCCCCCCCTACCTTTGTCGGGGGATTTACACCTCCCGGAGGGAGAAGTAAATCCCCGCGCGCCAGCTGGCTGCTAGCGCGCCGAGATGCGACCTGGGGGCGGTTCTGGAGGGCGAGGCCACGCCTCCGGGCCCGCCCCCGAAACTCTGCGCCGATCGGCCCCGCCCCCGACATGCCCCCGACACGCCCCCCTCGAAAAACCCCGGGACTTACGCGAGTCCCGGGGCTCTGCGCGCGCCGGCAGGCCTATGGAAAATAGGCGCGCCGGCACGCAAGGCCCTGCTCGCGTAAATCTGGGCGGATTTACCCGAGCAGGGCTCTTAAAATCCGCCCCATAATAAAAACTTTTTAAAATATAACCAAAGCAAGAAACCTGTGAGGGAGTTGGTTGGACCATTAGATGACCGAGGGGTTAAAGGGGCTCTTAGGGAAGATAAGGCCATTGCAGAAATACTAAATGAATTCTTTGCTTCTGTGTTTACTAATGAGGATGTTGGGGAGATACCAGTTCCGGAGATGGTTTTCAGGGGTGATGAGTCAGACGAACTGAACGAAATCACTGTGAACTTGGAAGATGTAGTAGGCCAGATTGACAAACTAAAGAGTAGCAAATCACCTGGACCAGATGGTATGCATCCTAGGGTACTGAAGGAACTCAAAAATGAAATTTCTGATCTATTAGTTAAAATTTGTAACATCATTAAAATCATCCATTGTACCTGAAGACTGGAGGGTGGCCAATGTAACCCCAATATTTAAAAAAGGCTCCAGGGGCAGTCCGGTAACTATAGACCAATGAGCCTAACTTCAGTGCCGGGAAAAATAGTGGAAACTATTCTCAAGATCAAAATCGTAGAGCATATAGAAAGACATGATTTAATGGAACACAGTCAACATGGATTTACCCAAGGGAAGTCTTGCCTAACAAATCTGCTTCATTTTTTTGAAGGGGTTAATAAACATGTGGATAAAGGTGAACTGGTAGATATAGTGTATTTGGATGTTCAGAAGGCGTTTGACAAAGTCCCTCATGAGAGGCTTCTACGAAAACTAAAATGTCATGGGATAGGAGGCGATATCCTTTCATGGATTACAAACTGGTTAAAAGACAGGAAACAGAGGTAGGATTAAATGTTCAATTTTCTCAGTGGAAAAGGGTAAACAGTGGAGTGCCTCAGAGATCTGTACTTGGACTGGAGCTTTTCAATATATATATAAATGATCTGGAAAGGAATACGACGAGTGAGGTTATCAAATTTGCGGATGATACAAAATTATTCAGAGTAATTAAATCACAAGCAGACTGTAATACATTACAGGAGGACCTTGCAAGACTGGAAGATTGGGCATCCAAATGGCAGGTGAAATTTAATGTGGACAAGTGCAAGGTGTTGCATATAGGGAAAAATAACCCTTGCTGTAGTTACACAATGTTAGGTTCTATATTAGGAGCTACCACCCAGGAAAAAGATCTAGGCATCATAGTGGATAATACTTTAAAATAGTCAGCTCATTGTGCTGCAGCAGTCAAAAAAGCAAACAGAATGTTAGGAATTATTAGGAAGGGAATGGTTAATAAAACGTAAAATGTCATAATGCCTCTATATCGCTCCATGGTGAGACTGCACCTTGAATACTATGTACAATTCTGGTCGCCACATCTCAAAAAATATATAGTTGTGATGGAGAAGGTATAGAGAAGGGCAACCAAAATGATAAAGGGGATGGAACAGCTCCCCTGTGAGGAAAGGCTGAAGAGGTTAGGGCTGTTCAGCTTGGAGAAGAGACTGCTGAGGGGGGATATGATAGAGGTCTTTAAGATCATGAGAGGTCTTGAACGAGTAGATGTGACTCGGTTATTTACACTGTCGAATAATAGAAGGACTAGGGGGCATTCCATGAAGTTAGCAAGTAGCACATTTAAGACTAATCGGAGAAAATTCTTTTTCACTCAACGCACAATAAAGCTCTGGAATTTGTTGCCAGAGGATGTGTTTAGTGCAGTTAGTGTAGCTGGGTTCAAAAGTTCTTGGAGGATAACTTGGATAAGTTCTTGGAGGAAAAAGCCATTAACGGCTATTAATCAAGTTTACTTAGGGAATGGCACTGATATTAATTGCATCAGTAGCATGGGATCTTCTTAGTGTTTGGATAATTGCCAGGTTCTTGTGGCCTGGTTTGGCCTCTGTTGGAAACAGGATGCTGGGCTTGATGGACCCTTGGTCTGACCCAGCATGGCAATTTCTTATGTTCTTATGTTCTTATTTCCCTATCCCCAGAGGGCTTGCATTCTAAGTTTTGTACTTGAGGTAATGGAGGGTAAAGTGACTTGCACAAGGTCACAAGGTGGGACAGCAGGACTTGAACCCTGGACTCCTGGTTCGTAGCCCACTGCTCTAACCACTAGGCTATTCTTCCTCTACTGAAAACTATTATTTAAGTACACAACTTGCAGTATGCTATTTAATGTAAAAAGCCTTACTGTTTACCATATTTTTCGCTGTATAAGACGCACTTTTTTTTTCCCCAAAAGTGCGGGGAAAATGTCTGTGCGTCTTACGGAGCGAATATAAAAAAAATTAACTACAACCCCCCCACCCTCCTGACCAACCCAAGACCTGCTCCCGGACCCCCACTAGACCACCATGGGGTCCGGGAGCGATCTCCTGCACTTGGGCCATCGGCTGCCAGTAATCAAAATGGCGCTGATGGCCCCTTGCCTTTACTATGTCACAGGGGCCGACCATTGGCACCTGTAGCCCCTTTGACATCATAAGGGCAATAGGCTGTCGGCGCCATTTTGATTATTGGCAGCCAACGGCCCAAGTGCAGATCGCTCCTGGACCTCCGCTGGACCACCAGGGACTTTTGGCAGGTCTTGGGGGGGTCAGGGTGGGGGGTTGTAGTTAATTAAATTTAAAGGGTTGGGATGGGATTTTTTTGGGGGGGGGGGGGGGGGATTTCCCACAGAAAGAGAATAAGTTTTCTGATCTGGGGAGTGGACCGAAATGGCCCTCCCCAGACCCGAAAACAGAAATGGGGACAAAAAAATTTTTATGCACTCCCCTAATTTGGTCCATAAGACGCACAGATGCTAGGAAAAGAGCCGGTTTAGCACACCATTTTTTTTTTTTTTTTTTTTTTAATTTCCGCCCTCTAAATCCTAGGTGCTTCTAATGGTCAGGTGAGTCTTATGGACCAAAAAATACGGTAATTGTTACCTGGTTCGAAATCTATGTGAGTTGACTATATGTTGTAGATTTTAAACATAGATGCAGAGATTCTCCTAGGCCAAGCAGGATGGTAGTCGTCACATGTGGGTGACATCAGATGGAGCCTGGCACAGAAAAGTTTCCACTTTCATCTCTTCTTTTCCGCGGTGCAATAGCCTTGCAGTTGTGGAGCTCCAAACCCTTGAAAGCATTTTGCTGAGATTTTTGGGGTTTTTCTGTCACGTCCCCCTTCGCATTCCGTTCCTCCAATAGGTACCTGTTACTTTTGCAGTCGGGTTTTTCGCGGTCGATTCCTGACTGCTGCCTTGGGTTCCCGTTTGTTATCAACCACATGTTGGCCTCTTTTTTTTGATGGTTTCATCAGGTTTTGGAAGGTGCCCCCAGTACCCAAGGACCATGTCCATCACGGATCCGCATGAGGTGTGCATCCTCTGCCTGGGGATGATCCCAAAAAACAACACGCAAGCCGATCCAATGCAGCAGATACTCCAACAAACTAGAAGTGGATCAGTGTCAGAAGATTTTATTAATGATGTGATAGATTGCCCTACTCAGGCCAAGTTTCGCCCATAAACAGGGGCTGCTTCAGGGGCTACATCAATATTGAAATAAATAAATAGTACATAATTAAAAAAATAATATACATAAAAAGTCACATGTATAAATAACTTAAAAATATATAAGATTAAAATAACACATATAAAAGAAATACACACACATGTATTTTTATCACATACAAAATAGACCAGACTGACATTTGAAAAACAAAATTGCTTTTAGTGCATAAAAGCAAATAAGAACATAAGAAATTGCCATGCTGGGTCAGACCAAGGGTCCATTAAGCTCAGCATCCCGTCTCCAACAGAGGCCAAACCAGGTCACAAGAACCTGGCAATTACCCAAACACTAAGAAGATCCCATGCCACTGATGCAATTAATAGCAGTGGCTATTCCCTAAGTAAATTTAATTAGTAGCCGTTAATGGACTTCTCCTCCAAGAACGTATCCAAACCTTTTTGGAACCCAGCTACACTAACTGCACTAACCACATCCTCTGGCAACAAATTCCAGATGGTGTAGTAATACCTATATCATTCAGAGTTCAGAAAATAGTTGTAGCCAGTAATTCCAGTAATTCTTTTTCAGGAGAGTAGTGCACAACTCCAACTCCTCTCTAATATGATCAAGCAAAAAAAATAAAAAAAAATAAAATAAAATAATAAATAAATAAATAAATATATTATATATATATATATATATATATATATATATATATATATATATATATATATATATATATATATTCTTTTTTTTTAAATGCAGAGCTCCAAAACATTGCATTCAGATAAAATGTTTGTATTGTGATTTTTTGATTCTGTGGTTGTACTGTCAGTATTTAGGCATTATAGGGCCATTCTTTAACATTAAAATCTCTGTTGCATCATTAAAGACATGTAGCTCATATATATATTCAGCGCTGAGATCTACTGTTTGGAGGCAAAGTCCAGGAGGCAGTGGCACAGCTGAAGGACCACCATGATACAATTCAGCAGCTGTCTGCTTGTACCTTGGAAGGGCCTTCCTCAGCCAGGAAATCCTGCAGGCAGGGTTCTTGGAAACCCTTTAAAGGCAGAGAAAATATTATCCGCCAGCCGCTCAACTCGCCTGCTTCGCACCAGTTCCAGCGGTCGTCCCCTCCAACAGTGGGTGCCTAGACCTCAGTTGGCTCCCCAGCAGGTCCCAACCATGCACTTTTGACTGGCAGCGAGGGAGCGTAAGTCAGCTGGCTGTACCCCTGGTGTTGGATACTCCAGTTGGCGGTAGGCTCCTCAACTTTACCCGTTCGCCAGGGGTACCGTCTGTACTTCAGCCGGCTCCCAGAGACCTCTCCCCCATGTCCATTGTGAGGGTCATCCACCCATTTGGTCATTCTTCAAACACAACTCTCTGTCCTCCTTTAGCGGGCGTGGTGGATCCGGTCCCCCTCTCTCAGCAGGGCCAAGGGTTCAATTAGAGGTATTTCCTCATTCCAAAGTGGCTTTAGGGTGTTGAACAAGTTTCTTGTAAGAGAAAAATTCAAGATGGTCTCTCAGCACGCTGATCCCGCTTCTCTAGAGAGGAGACTGGCTTTGTTCCCTCGACCTCGAGGAGGCGTACGGACATATTGCAATTGTCCCCAGCCACCAGAAGTACCTCTGCTTTGAGGTGGGGCCTGCGCATTGCCAGTACAAAGTGCTGCCCTTTGGGCTGGCATCACGCCCCCGCATCTTCACCAAATGGTTGGCGATGGTGGTCGCCTACCTCAGGAGTCGCTCGGTCCATAGGTTTCCATACCTGGACGACTGGCTGGTTAGGAGCCTTGCAAACTCTGGCCTTGATTGTACAGACCCTGCATGCGGTGGGGTTCATCATAAATTTCAATGTCTCTTCTCTGTCCATCCCCACAGCTGGACTTCATCAGAGCCAGGCTGGACATGAGGCAAGCAAAAGCTTTTCTGCCTTAAGATGGGCGATTGCCCTCACCTCCCTGGCTACCCTTGTCCGAAGCAGCCGGGAGGGTACTAGTCCGCCTTCTGCTCTGTCTATTGGGACATATGGCAGCCTGTGTCCATGTCACTCCATTGGCCCGCCTCCGCATGTGGAGCCACCAGTGGGCCTTGCACTCCCAGTGGCGGCAAGCATCTCAGGATCTAGGCGCTCCGGTCACTATTATGGACCCTCTGAGATTATCTCTAGCCTGGTGGGAGGCTCTTCCCAACCTGGAACGAGGAATCCCCTTCCAGCCCACTCCGCCCCAGGTGACTCACCACTGACGCTTTCCCCCAGGGATGTGGGGCCCCATACGAATGGGCTGCGCACGCAAGGCCACTGGACTGCCGCCGAAGCCCGCTGTCAGATGAACTTTCTGGAGCTTCGGGCAATACGGTATGCTCTGTGGGCGTACAGGGATCAGTTGTCGTCCAAGGCAGTTCTGATCCAGACGGACAACCAGTTTGCGATGTGGTACATCAACAAACAGGGCAGGAAGGGCTCATTTCCTAGCGTGTAGCAGATGGACTCGAAAACAGGTGGGTATAGTGTGCTCGTGCTAGCAGTTGGAGACGGATCTGACGTCAGCACGGGTACATATACCCCCGCAGGAAGTGCAGCAATTCAGTAATTTCCGTCTCCAAAGCAGTTTGGAGCTACCTCACGCTCGCTGAGCGTTTTTCCAAATTCTAACGACTAAATTCATAAAATACACCTACTGAAGACGAGCCCCGCACTCCTGCGGTGATACCATTCGGTCCCTCCCCCAGTTGAGTTTCCCGAGGTGATTTCCGTGGTCCCCTCAGAGGTAAGAGCCTCGGTCCCGTGGCCGACTCACGGCAGGGACCTAGCCCCCGAGTGAGAAGGGCTCGGGTGCGGCATAGAGGCAGACGTGGTCCCGGCGTGGACTTGGCCCCTGAGCGAGACCAGTGCACTTCCTTGAGCGCGGCGGTGACGGTACTCGCCCTCTCCCCCCGCAGCCGGAGACCGCCCGGGTCGCAGCTGGGATGCGCCGAAGACAAGGGTAAGGCGTACATCTTTACTTGTTGGTCTCCGAGGAAGCGAGGATTAGCAGAGTCTGCCTACGTGGCAACCCGCCAAGGGGGTCGCCATTTTGCCTGCCTGCTCGCCTTCTGCCCTGGTTTGTCAGCCATGCAATAGGCGCCCGTTGCTAACCGCCCTTTGCTGGGCGCCCGTTGCTGGGCGCCCATTGCTGGGCGCCCGTTGCTGGGCGCCCGTTGCTGGGCGCACGTTGATACGCGCAAGTTGGTAGGCGCACATCTTCGCGTATATTACAAAGCGCAGACTCCAGCTGAGTTCACAGACGAGATGGAGCGTTAGAGAGCCCATGCGTCAGCGGAGCCGGCACCTCCAGAATCAGGCATAAGCCTCTGCTCTGCATGCAACCTCAGGGCCACTCAGAGCGAGGAAGCAGACTCCCTGTGTGCCCAATGTGAAGAGGCCTTGGGAGTTCCAGGCCAGGACCGGTCGCAGCCCAGCGTACTTGCCAGTTCCTCAGGGAACACCCCGGACCTAGCAGGCAGCGGTGAGCTGCCAGGGAACCCGAGAGACCTGGTGCCCCTATGGTCAGATCCTGCTTCGCTCTCCTGGGTGGAATTATTCAAGGGGATTCATGCCTTTGTCACAATGCAGTCCGCTCCCCGAACGGGTCCATACGTACCGAATGACCCGGCCCCTGGACCCTCAAGGCCTAGGCACGGCCACTCACCACCCGGAAGCCCCACTTATGGGGATTCAGATTGCTCTGAGGAAGATGAGCCCCCCGAGGAGGGAGGACTTCCCTCGGGGATTGAACCTTATCGGACCATGAGGCGTTTATTTCTGAAATTGGATCTCCCAGGCCTGATCTCACAATGCCTGTCGGAACTGGCTCTCCCGGGCCAATTCACCCCAGGGGAACCTAGAATGAACCCCCTGTTGGAGGGCCTGCGCCAAACGACTCACCATTTTCCCCTCCTATGAGCAGCACAGCAGCTAATCTATCTGGAATGGAATGCGCCGGAGGCCTAATTCAAAGGGGGTCGGGCCTTGGCTGGCATGTACCCCTTAGACCCGGCAACCAAGGATATGCTGGCGTGCCCCCAGGTAGATGCCATAGTTAGCGCAATTGTGAAGCGCACCACCATTCCGGTGGAAGGGGGGATGGCCCTCAAGGATATACATGACCGGCGCATGGACGCCTTTCTGAAACACGCATTTGAGGTGGCAGCCATGTCCCTACGAATTGCGACCTGCTGCACCGTGGTGACGCTTTCCTGTTTATCACAGGCTAGGAACAACACCCCGGGAGAAGAGATGGAATCAGCTCTCTCGTTCCTCACTGACGCAGCCTCTGACCTAGTCCGTACGGCAGCCAAGGGAGTGTCATCTTCAGTGGCAGCCAGGAGACAGCTCTGGCTACGTAATTGGTCAGCCGACTCCTCCTCCAAGACATGTCTCACTAAAATGCCCTTTAAGGGATCCCTCCTGTTCGGCAGCGACCTCGAGAAACTGGCCAATAAATGGGGCGCCTCTCCATTACTCCGTCTACCAGAAGACAGGTCACGGTGGAGCCAGCGTCCCTTTTCTAGACCATCCAGAGGTAGAAACTCTCAGCGCTTCAACCCTTACAGGACTTGCTACCAAGCACCTCGTTCGCAGGCCAGGAGCCAGTCCTTTCGGACTAAGCGCAATAAGAGGGGAACCGGCTCGGGTTCGGGTCCCGGCCGTACCCCACAATGACATTCAGCCGACCCATCCGGAGGTAGCAGCCATAGGGGGCAGGCTAACCCTCTTCTACTGCAGGTGGGTCGAGATTACATCGGACCAGTGGGTCCTCGCCATCATCCGAGAAGGGTATTACCTGGACTTTCTTCAGCTCCCGCCGGACAAGTTTGTGGAATCTCCTTGTTCACCCCTCAAGAGGACGGCATTAGAAGTTACCTTGCGGAGGCTCCTGTCCCTAAAAGCCATAATCCCAGTGCCTGCAGGGGAGATAAATTCTGGGCATTATTCCATTTATTTCATAGTGCCCAAGAAGGAGGGCACTTTCAGGCCCGTCCTGGACCTCAAGTCAGTCAACAGGCACCTACGGGTCCCCAGCTTTCGCATGGAAACTCTGCGGTCTGTCAAAAATTCAGTACAGCCAGGGGAGTTTCTCACATCCCTAGATCTGTCGGAAGCCTACTTGCATATCCCAATCCATCGGTATCACCAGTGCTATCTACGCTTCAAAGTCCTGAACAACACTTCCAGTTCCGAGCTTTATCCTTAGGGTTAGCCACCGCGCCTCGGACCTTTACCAAGGTCATAGTAGTAGTGGCGGGGTCACTCAGGAAGGAAGGAATCCTCGTCCATCCCTACCTGGACGATTGGCTGATCAGGGCAAAGTCACCGGAGGAAAGCCACCAGGCAACCAACAGAGTTATATCTCTTCTGGAAAGCCTAGGATGGGTAGTAAACTTGAACAAGAGTTCCCTACAGCCTTCTCAGTCGCTGGAATACCTAGGAGTCTGATTCGTCACCCAGGAAGACAAGGTCAGTCTGACCGCCAAGAGGAGATCAAAGCTTCAGAATCGTCTGCAGGCCCTGCTGAGCGCCACCCGGCCCACAGCTTGGGATTACCTACAGGTCCTCGGCCTTATGGCATCCACGCTGGAGGTGATACCATGGGCGCGGGCTCATATGAGACCATTACAACGCGCCCTCCTATCTCGATGGAGCCCACGATCACAGTACTACACCGTACACATACCTCTACCAGCCAGAGTGCGGAATCAGATATGGTGGTGGTTGCAGCCCAGCCACATGAGCCGGGGGTCAAGAATGTCCTCCCCAACCTGGACCCTGCTCACTACAGATGCCAGCCTGAATGGATGGGGAGCACACTGGGAAGAACTCACCGCCCAAGGGCAGTGGAACAGAGAAGAGTCGGGGTGGAACATCAACCGACTAGAGGCATTGGCAGTCAGGCTAGCGTGCCTGAAATTTGCCCACAGACTTCGAAACAGAGCAGTCAGAGTGATGTCGGACAACGCCACCATGGTGGCATACATCAACCGACAGGGCGGAACCAGAAGCCAACAGGTATCCCTAGAAATAGCCCCCCTGATGACTTGGGCGGAAGCAGATCTCCAGGACATCTCCGCCGTCCACATCGCTGGGAAGGACAGCACCACGGCAGACTTCCTCAGAAGAGAAAGCCTAAATCCAGGGGAATGGCAGCTGTCTCCCACTGCTTTCCAGATGATTGTGGATCAGTGGGGAACACTGGGCATGGACCTACTAGCGGACAGGTCCAACGCTCAAGTACCCAGATATTTCAGCCGCAGGCGGGATCCGCTCTCCCAGGGTATCGATGCCCTGTTACAGCCATGGCCTCAGGGGATCCTGCTATATGCCTTTCCTCCATGGCCCCTGCTGGGCGCCATTATACACAAGATTCAGAGGCACAGAGGCCTAGTTCCAGTGGCCCCGGACTGGCCAAGAAGACCCTGGTATGCAGACATGAGAAGACTACTGGCAGGGACTCCATTTCCCCTGCCTCCACACAGGGACCTGCTATGGCAAGGTCCCATCCTCCACGAGGATCCAGCTCAATTCTCTCTTAAGGTCTGGCCATTGAGAGGGCTAGACTGAAGAAAAGAGGATACTCGGGGTCGGTAATAGATACACTCCTCCGAGCACGCAAGTTCTCCACATCACTAACATATATAAGGATCTGGAGAGTAGTCGAAGCCTGGTGCGAAGCTCACAGCACCAATCCACATGCAAGATGGCCTTCTGAAGGGTCTGTCCCTCAATTCCATCAAGGTTCAAGTGGCAGCGCTATCCTGCTACGGTCCCCGGAGTTACGGCAACAGCATCGCCACACACCCAGACGTTTCACGTTTCCTGAAAGGAGTCAAACACATTCGCCCGCCACTGAAGTGGCCAGTGCCCCTGTGGAACCTCAACCTAGTTTTGGAATTTCTAGCGGGACACACCTTCAGACCACTTCGAGGCCTTTCCATCCGTTTGTTAACCTTGAAGATGGTGTTCCTGCTGGCCGTATGCTCAGCACGCCGCATCTCAGAGCTTCAAGCACTGTCCTGCCGTGATCCGTTTCTCAGAATCACTCCAGAGGCTATCCATCTTCGCACGGTTCCTTCCTTCTTACCCAAAGTAGTCTCACACTTCCACCTCAACCAAACCATATCCTTGGCTACCACGGAAGGTTTGAAGAAGTCAGAAGAAGGTCGAATACTACGCCATCTCGACATCGGCAGGCTGCTGTCCAGATACCTGGAAATGTCAGAAGCAGTACGAAAGACGGACCACCTGTTCGTCCTTCACAGCGGGAAGAAGCAAGGGGAAGCGGCCTCACGGGCAACCATCGCCCGCTGGATCAAAGAAGTTATCAAGGCAGCTTACGTAGAAGCGGGAAAACCACCGCTGCTACGGGTCAAGGCTCACTCTACCAGAGCGCAAGCGGCCTCTTGGGCAGAAACTAGGATGCTGTCGCCTGCAGAGATATGTAAAGCGGCAACGTGGTCCTCCCTCCATACCTTCTCCAGATTCTTCCGTCTGGACGTCCAGGCCAGGGAGGACACAGCATTTGCGAGGGGAATCCTGAACGGACCTTGGGTAGGCTCACGCCCAGACCGGGAGTAGCTTTTGTACATCCCACTTGTTTTGAGTCCATCTGCTACACGCTAGGAAATGTAGAGATTACTTACCTGATAATCTCGTTTTCCTTAGTGTATGCAGATGGACTCAGCATCCCGCCCGGCTGCCGGCATACATGGGGATTCACCGACTCACGGTAAGCCATGTTTCTTATAATAGGCCATCCATCCTGTCGGGTGTCGACCCCTTCCAGTTGAGAACACTGGCGGTCTCCAGCTACTATCAATCGGTCAGGGTAATCCTGTTCATTTAATCGATCGGTCAGCTACACATATATCCATACAGCTTTTGCAAGGAAGGTTACTGAATTGCTGCACTTCCTGCGGGGGTATATGTACCCGTGCTGACGTCAGATCCGTCTCCAACTGCTAGCACGAGCACACTATACCCACTTGTTTTGAGTCCATCTGCATACACTAAGGAAAACGAGATTATCAGGTAAGTAATCTCTACATTCTTCCTCTGCCAATAAGCGGTGCAGCTCTGGGACAGGGCCCCCTCGTGGATGTATCTGCGGGCAACCTACCTGCCAGGTCACCTCAATGTGTTGACAGACTGCCTCAGCCGGTCCTTCCAGCCTCCCGAGTGGTCTCTCAATCCAGCGTTGGCGGCTGATCTATTCCACCAGTAGGGTATGCCAGATATGGACCTATTTGCCTCCCCTCTCAACCACAAGGTGAGCAGATTCTGCTCCCTAGTACCAGGGAATGACTATCAGGCCTGCAATACCTTCTCCCTTCAATGGGGGCAGGACCTCCTGCATGCATACCCCCCTCTACAAACAAAAAACAAACTTTGAAATGTTTGCATGCTAATGCCAGAAGTTTAAGAAGTAAGATGAGAGAATTAGAATGTATAGCAGTGAATGATGACATAGACTTAATTGGCATTTCAGAGACATGGTGGAAGGAGGATAACCAATGGGACAGTGCTATCCCGGGGTGCAAATTTTATCGTAATGACAGAGAGGAGCACCTAGGAGGCGGTGTGGTGCTTTATGTACGGGATGGCATAGAGTCCAACAGGATAAACATCCTGCATGAGACTAGATAACCTGTCCCCAGATAACCCGGCCAATTTCCGCCCAATAGCTAATCTACCCTTCATCACAAAAATCTTGGAACGAGTTGCAAATAAACAACTAACAGAATACCTAAACAATAACAACATCCTCTCCCCATCGCAGTTCGGCTTCCGCAAATCTCGAAGCACGGAAACCCTCCTAATCTCATTAACGGACTCCATCTTACTGAATCTTGAAAAAAGACAGCCTTGTCTTCTCATCCTCCTAGACCTAACTGCAGCATTTGACACGGTAAATCATAACACTTTAATAGATCGTCTGTCAGACATTGGTATTAGAGATGTGGCCCTCAACTGGTTCAAATCATTCCTACAGAACAGACATTATAAAGTCAAGGTCAACAAGGAGGAATCTCAACCAGTCACCTGCAACTTGGGAGTCCCACAAGGATCTTCACTCTCACCAACCTTATTCAATATATACCTGCTCCCACTCTGCCAGCTCCTCCTCAACCTAAATCTCATCTACTACTTATACGCAGACGATGTTCAGATACTGATTCCAATTACCGAATCTCTCCAAAAAACTCTGGACTTCTGGAACTCATGCCAACAAGCCATCAACAACTTGCTCACAAGCCTCAATCTGATCCTCAATCAAAACAAAACAGAATACCTCCTGATCTCCCAAGACGAAACCTACACACACCCAATTACCAACCTGTCTTCTCAATTAATATTGTCACCACAAGTCAGAAATCTAGGAGTTATACTAGATAACCAAATGAACTACACATCTCTCATCAAGAACATCGTAAAGGATGGATTCTTCAAATTACAAGTCTTAAAAAGACTGAGACCTCTACTCCATTTTCAAGATTTCCGATTAGTTCTACAGGCAATCAATCTTACTAAAATAGATTACTGCAATTCACTCCTACTGGGCCTCCCTGCTAACGCCATAAAACCTCTTCAGATGTTGCAAAATGCTTCAGCAAGGATCTTAACCAAGACTAACAAAAGAGAACACATCTCACCCATTTTAAAAAGCCTACGCTGGCTTCCCGTCAAATTCAGAATACTCTTCAAAGTGCTCTCATCAATCCACAAGGCACTACATAACATTGCCCCACTCGAGCTCAAAATCCCTCTCAAACTCCACACCTCTACCAGACCAGTGAGACAAGCCTACAGAAACAACCTTCAGATTCCACCGATGAAGTCAGCATTAAGCAAAAGAGCCTTCTCTACAGCCGGACCCAAACTCTGGAACGCTCTCCCGTCAGACCTCAGATCAGTGCAATGCCCCACTACATTTAAAAAAAGACTTAACACCTGGTTATTCAACCAAGCTTTCTCATAATCATCAGTCTGCGGAACTTTCCTGCCAAGGATCCCTTCTTTGGTGTAACCCCCTAGAGAACTATATAAATCATCTCTAGTACTCTCTATTACCCCCCAAAGAATCTCTCAGGTCATCTATGAATCCTTGGCAGTCTAAAAATTAAATACCCAGTCTTATACCTATCACCTATTTCTTTAGCCTGCATTTGGCTCTGTAGCATTTACGTTATGTTATTAACCCCATATATCTGTATCCAAGTTCCTGCTACCTGTTCATTGTAAGACATTAACTTGTCAATGTTTCTGTTTAGAATGTATACCGAATTGATCAGTAACTCTGTTATTGGAAAGTCGGTATATAAAAGTGCTAAATAAATAAATAAATAAATGCACAATCGAAACTTTATGGGTAGAAATCCCTTGTGTGTTGGGGAAGCCTATAGTGATAGGAGTATACTACCGTCCACCTGGTCAAGATGATGAGACGGGCAGTGAAATGCTAAGAGAAATTAGGGAAGCTAACCAAATTGGTAGTGCAGTAATAATGGGAGATTTCAATCTCCCGGTGCAGGAAAGAGAATGAAGTTCCATTCAGAATTCAAATTTGTATTTATTATGTATTTAAATTCTGATAGTTCATTCAAAATGGCAATTCCTTCTGGTAAACAAAGAAGGTTTCTAAATACATGTATTTAGAAACCTTCTTTGTTTACCAGAAGGAGTTGCCGTTTTGAATGAACTATGAGAATTTAAATACATAATTAATACAAATTTGAATTCTGAATGGAACTTCATTCTCTTTCCTGCACCTGTTCATTTGAATACTTGCTTATGTGCAAGATTTGCTTCTGTTGACTTTTAGATTTCAATCTCCCCAATACTGACTGGGTGAATGCATCATCGGGGACATGCTAGCGAGATAAAGTTCCTGGATGGAATAAATGACAGCTTTATGGAGCAA
Organism: Rhinatrema bivittatum; assembly: GCF_901001135.1. Classification (NCBI taxonomy): domain Eukaryota; kingdom Metazoa; phylum Chordata; class Amphibia; order Gymnophiona; family Rhinatrematidae; genus Rhinatrema; species Rhinatrema bivittatum. The sequence goes on along the minus strand of NC_042616.1, from coordinate 794,518,454 downwards.
TTGGTTCAGTTACCGACAAGAGAGGGAGCGATTTTAGATCTAATTCTCAGTGCAGCACAGGTTTTGGTGAGAGAGATAACGGTGGTGGGGCCGCTTGGCAATAGTGATTATATGATCAAATTTGAATTAATGGCTGAAAGGGGGGACAGTAAGCAAATCCACAGCTCTCGTGCTAAACTTTCAAAAGGGAAACTTTGATAACATGAGAAAAATAGTTACAAAAAAACTGAAAGGAGCAGCTAGAAAGGTAAAAAGTGTGCAAGAGGCATGGTCATTGTTAAAAAAGACCATCCTGGAAGCACAGTCCAGATGTACTCCACATATTAAGAAAGGTAGAAAGAAGGCAAAACGATCACCGGCATGGTTAAAAGGGGAGGTGAAAGAAGCTATTTTAGCCAAAAGATCTTCATTCAAAAATTGGAAGAAGGATCCAACAGAAGAAAAATATGATAATGCATAAGCGTTACCAAGTGAAATGTAAGACATTGATAAGACAGGCTAAGAGAATTTGAAAACAAATTGGCCATAGAGGCAAAAACTCACAGTAAAAACTTTTTAAAATATATCCAATGCAGAAAGCCTGTGAGGGAGTAAGTTGGACCGTTAGATGATCGAGGGGTTAAAGGGGCAATTAGAGAAGATAAGGCCATCGTGGAAAGATTACAGATAGACTGAACCAAATCACGGTGAACCTAGAAGATGTGGTAGGCCTGATTGACAAACTGAAGAGTAGTAAATCACCTGGACCGGATGGTATGCACACCAGAGTTCTGAAGGAACTAAAAAATGAAATTTCAGACCTATTAGTAAAAATTTGTAACCTATCATTAAAATCATCCATTGTACCTGAAGACTAGAGGGTAGCTAATGTAACCCCAATATTTAAAAAGGGCTCCAGAGGCAATCCGGGAAACTACAGACCAGTTAGCCAGTGCCAGGAAAAATAGTAGAAAGTGTTCTAAATATCAAAATCACAGAACATATAGAAAGACATGGTTTAACATAGAAACATAGAAATGACGGCAGAAGAAGACCAAACGGCCCATCCAGTCTGCCCAGCAAGCTTCACAAAGTCAGCATGGCTTTACCCAAGGCAAGTCTTGCCTCACAAATCTGCTTCACTTTTTTGAAGGAGTTAATAAACATGTGGATAAAGGTGAACCGGTAGATGTGTATATTTGGATTTTCAGAAGGCGTTTGACAAAGTTCCTCATGAGAGGCTTCTAGGAAAAGTAAAGAGTCATGGGATAGGTGGTGATGTCCTTTTGTGGATTACAAACTGGCTAAAAATCAGGAAACAGAGTAGGATTAAATGGACAATATTCTCATTGGAAGGGAGTGGGCAGTGGAGTGCCTCAGGGATCTGTAGTGGGACTTGTACTTTTCAATATATTTATAAACGATCTGGAAAGAAATGTGATGAGTGAGGTAATCAAATTTGCAGATGATACAAAATTGTTCAGAGTAGTTAAATCACAAGCAGATTGTGATAAATTGCAGGAAGACCTTCTGAGACTGAAAAATTGGGCATCCAAATGACAGATGAAATTTTATGTGGATAAGTGCAAGGTGATGCATATAGGGAAAAATTACCCATGCTATAGTTACACAATGTTGGGTTCCATATTAGGAGCCACCACCCAAGAAATAGATCTGGGTGTCATAGTGGATAACACATTGAAATCATCGGTTTAGTGTGCTGTGGCAGTCAAGAAAGCAAACAGAATGTTGGTAATTATTAGAAAGGGAATGGTGAATAAAACAGAAAATGTCATAATACCTCTGATTCGCTCCATGGTGAGACCGCACCTTGAATACTGTGTACAATTCTGGTCGCCGCATCTCAAAAAAGATATAGTTGCGATGGAGAAGGTACAGAGAAGGGTGACCAAAATGATAAAGGGAGTGGAACAGCTCCCTTATGAGGAATGTCTAAAGAGGTAAGGACTTTTCAGCTTGGAGAAGAGACGACTGAGGGGGGATATGTTAGAGGTGTTTAAAATCATGAGAGGTCTAGAACAGGTTAATGTGAAACAGTTATTTACTCTTACGGATAATAGAAAGACTAGGGGGCACTTCATGAAGTTAGCATGTGGCACATTTAAAACATCTAAGAAGAGCTAATGTGGGGAGAACCAAAATGGCTGCCACACTGTGAGCACGGGAAACCTTCTCTCCTGAGGCTCTTTTTCTATTCAGCTTTTCTTATATTGAATTACCTTCGAAACTTACCTCTAAATGCTTATTCGAAAAGAAAAGCAAAAATTCGTGAGGTTTTTGCCTCCACTCCTGACGTTAGTTCCCGACAGCCGAGGATAGAGGAGATTTTTCGTTTAGCACAACAGACGCCGGAGAGCGTGGCCGCTGGCGTTGGAGGCGGAGAGCGGCCGCCCGACGCCATGGCCGGAGGCATCGTTAAGCCCCGGAGCACCAACGGTTCCTTCTCTGGTCTATAAGCCCCCGGAAGGTGGGGGAACGGAACAACTGAATATGCCAGCGTTTTTGACATCGGATGGCCGCGCTGAAACCCAGAGGAGAGATGGGGGGATACCATCGACTCCGGAGAGCCCGATAGATAAGGGCTCCAGGGACAGCAGTGGCGCAGCATGGCAGAAAGAGGTAGACACAGAAGGCCCTCTACAAACAGGAGGTAAGGAGCCGGAGATACAAGTGGTGTTAGCCCCTCTGGAAATGCCCGAAAAGGTGACTCTCTTTGAGATTTGGAAAGTTTTAACTAACATAAGTCTGGCAATAAATGATTTATCTAAATCAGTTAAAAAGAATATGGAGGGGAACCCAAAAGCTTGAAAATAAAGTACAAATACTTGAGAATTTTTCGACTAAAGTGGAAAAAGAACTTAATGATGTGAAAGAATTACAAACAAAATTTATAAAATCTGAGAACATGGTCATGAAGAAAATGGATTTTCTAGAGAACGAATTGAGAAAGAACAATCTCAGATTTCCTGGCGTGTAGCCAGATGGACTCAGTACAAATGGGATAGTATCCGCGTGCTAACAGTTGGAGACGGATCTGACGTCAGTACGGGGGCGTATATAGCCCCACAGGAAGCGCAGCGACTCAGTAATTTCCGTCTCCAAAGCAGTTTGGAGTGCCTGCACGCTAGTCGAGCGTGCTTTCCAAGACTACTTTGATTTTTTTTTCTCTTTCTTCTCATTTCAGATTCTACCTTGTTGTTTATTGCCTATTCAGGCTTAGAGCCCCGCGCTCCTGCGGTAGATACCCTCGGGTTCCTCCCCCAGCGAGCTCCCGGGGTGATTGCCGTGCTCCCCCGGTGGGAAAGTCCTCGGTCCTGCCGAGCTGCGGCAGTGATATAGCCCCCGGACGACGTTCGGGTGTAGCCTACGAGGCCCTCGGTCCCGGCGTGGACGAGGTAACGGGTGCATATCCTCAATCGCGGTGGCGAGGTGCTCCCTTCCCCCGCAGCCGGAGACCGCTTGTGTTCCAGCCGAGGAGCGCCGTCGCTGGTAAGGTGCACCGCTCTTCCTACGGGTCTCCGAAGCACAGAGGATCGGCGGCGTGGCACGGTGTGGAGGACGCCATCTTGGGCCTGGTTCAGGTACTCCGCGCCCGTAATAGGCGCGGCTTTTCTTCCTCCTTTTGAGTTTCTGGCTTATTGTGTGCCTATTGCATGCCACTGTGCGTATAACGCTAGCCGCCTGTTGCTGAACGCCTATTGCATACATATTGTGCGTATACTGCTGGCCGCCTATTGCTGACAGCCTATTGCATACATATTGAGCATATACTGCTGACCGCCTATTGCTGAAAGCCTATTGAATGCATATTGAGCGTATACTGCTGACCGCCTATTGCTGAAAGCCTATTGAATGCATATTGAGCGTATACTGCTGGCCGCCTATTGCTGAAAGCCTATTGACTGCATATTGGGCGTATACTGCTGCCCGCCTATTGCTGAACGCCTCTTGAATGCATATTGAGCGTGTATGGCTGCCCGCCTATGACTGAGAGCCTATTGCCCGCACACTGTGCGTCTAGCGCTCATAGGTTTATTGAACGCCTGTTGTATTAAGCGCCTCTTGCTGCCGCATGTTATTATTGAGCGCCTGTTGTATTAAGCGCCTTTTGCTGCCACATAGGTTTATTGAGCGCCTGTCGTTTTAAGCGCCTCTTGCTGCCGCATATTCTTCTTGAGCGCCTGTTGTATTAAGCGCCTTTTGCTGCCGCATGTTATTATTGAGCGCCTGTTGTATTAAGCGCCTCTTGCTGCCGCATATTCTTCTTGAGCGCCTGTTGTATTAAGCACCTTTTGCTGCCGCATAGGATTATTGAGCGCCTGTTGTCTTAAGCACTGCTTGCTGCCGCTTTTTCTTATTGAGCGCCTATCACTCGATGGAGCGGGACGCAGCGGAGTCTGTGGCGCCAGCGCCCCCTACCTCGGGCATTGCAGCCCTTGGCCTCTGCTCTGCATGTCAGCTTCGGGCCATGCGCAGTGATGAGCCAGACTGGCTTTGTGCCCAATGTGAGGAGGCCGTGCGACCCTCGGGTCTGGACCAGCCACGGTTTGTGGACAGTTCCCCTGGGGCTACCCTGGAGTTAGGGGGCAGTCTCGACCAATCCGGAATCCCGGGGGAGCTTGTACCCCGGCGATTAGAGGCTGCTTCGATTTCCTGGGTGGATCTCTTTAGGGGAATTCATGCTTTTGTACAGATGGAAACGGCTGCCCAGCCTGGCCCGGCGGTTCCGGCTGTTCCTGTCATTCCTGCGGTGGCTGCGCCTGCGGCGCCTGCTGCGCCTGCTGCGGTGGTGGTTCCTGCAGTTCCGGTTCCTGGGCCATCACGCCCGTATCGCGAGCGGGACTTCCCGCTGCTGGACAGTCCGGATCAGTCGGATCAGGAGGTCTCGCTGGACGAATCCGAGCTCCCGGACGAGGGGGACCTTCCTCCAGGGACTGAGCCATATAGAACTATGAGGCGGTTCTTCCCTAAAGAGGATCTCTCCGACCTGGTGTCTTGGTGCCTGGCGGAATTGGATATTACAGGTCCCAGCGCTTCGGTGCCCCCCGGCGCAGAACCCCCTGCTGGAAGGTCTTCGTCCTACAGCCCGCCATTTTCCTTTTTTACACGCGGCACAACTGATCGATTTGGAATGGGCGGCACCAGCTGCTGCCTTTAAAGGGGGTCGGGCGCTGAGGGGCATGTACCCATTGGCACCGGCTATACAGGAGCTGCTGGCGTGCCCTCAGGTGGACGCCTTGATTAGTGCTGTGGTCAAGCGCACTACCATTCCCGTGGAAGGGGGGACAGCCCTCAGGGAGCCTCATGACCGGCGACTGGACGCCATTCTGCGACAGACCTTTGAGGTGGCAGCTTTATCTTTGCGGATCGCCACCTGCTGCACGGTGGTGACACGTGCCTGTTTGTCACAGGTTCGGAACAACGCTCCAGCGGCAGACATGGAACCCGCTCTTTTGTTCCTTACAGATGCGGCATCGGACTTGGTCCGCACAACAGCTAAAGGGATTTCATCCTCCGTGGCCGCCAGGAGGCAGCTCTGGATCCGAAAATGGTCAGCGGATGCGCCTTCCAAAACACGCCTCACTAGATTGCCCTTTAAAGGCTCCTTTCTCTTTGGCAGCGACCTTGACAAACTGGCCAGTGCATGGGGCACCTCTCCAGTGCCCAGATTGCCGGAAGATCGGTTCCGAAGGGGCCAGCGCGCCTTTCCAAGGCCCTCCAGGGGCAGGGGTTCACAGCGCTTTGTTCCTTAACGGGGTCGCTACCAGGCGCCACGTCTTCCGGCCAGGAATCAGTCCTTTCGGGCCAAGCAGCGTTGGAGGGGAGCAGGCCCGGGCTCGGGTACCGGCCGCGCCTCCCAATGAGGATGCGCCGACTCATCTGGGGGACGAAGCCATAGGGGGCAGGTTAGCCCTCTTCTACCCCAGGTGGGTCGAGATTACGTCGGACCAGTGGGTACTCGCCGTGATCCGGGAGGGATATTACCTGGATTTTCATCGTCTCCACCCGGACAAGTTTGTGGAATCGTCCTGTCCCACGCACAAGAAGGCAGCATTGGAAGCTACACTGGCGAGGCTCCTGTCCTTGAAAGCCATCATCCCAGTACCTGCCTGGGAAGTGAATTCTGGTCATTATTCCATCTATTTCATGGTACCCAAGAAAGGGGGTAACTTTCGGCCTGTCCTGGACCTCAAGTCCGTCAATCGCTACTTACGAGTTCCGCGGTTTCGCATGGAAACTCTACGCTCCGTCAAGGCCGCAGTACAACCAGGGGAATTCCTCACGGCATTGGACCTGTCGGAGGCATACCTGCATATCCTGATCCATCCGGATCAGCAGCGCTACCTACGCTTCAAGGTCCTAGGCCGCCACTTCCAGTTTCGGGCTTTGCCCTTCGGGTTGGCAACGTCGCCACGGACATTCACCAAGGTGGTGGTAGTGGTAGCAGCGGCACTCAGATGGGAAGGGATTCTAGTCCATCCCTACCTAGACGACTGGCTGATCAGGGCGAAATCACGAGAGGAGAGTCTGCGGACTACCGACAGAGTGATCGCCCTTCTGGAAAGCTTGGGCTGGGTGATCAACCTCGGCAAGAGCTGTTTGCAGCCTTCCCAGTCCATAGAGTATCTGGAAGTACAGTTCGACACCCGGGCGAACACTGTCAGTCTTACGATCAATCGACAGTTGAAGCTTCGGCAACGTCTCCAGTATCTGATGGGAGCCAGTCGGCCCATGGCTTGGGATTACATGCAGGTCCTGGGTCTCATGGCATCCACCCTGGAAGTGGTGCCCTGGGCATGGGCCCATATGAGATCTCTACAGCATTCCCTGCTCTCCCGCTGGAGCCCCCGTCGACGGGACTATTCCACGTCCCTTCCTCTACCGGCCAGAGTTCGGACCCAGCTGCGGTGGTGGTTGCAGTCCAACCATCTAAGCAGGGGGTCAAAGATGTCCTCACCCACGTGGACCTTGCTCACCACGGATGCCAGCCTGAGCGGCTGGGGAGCGCATTGCGAAGAACTCACCGCGCAAGGGCGATGGAACAGAGAGGAGTCAACGTGGAACATCAATCGCCTGGAGGCCCGGGCAGTCCGCTTGGCATGCCTTCGATTCGCTCACAGACTACGGCACAGAGCGGTCAGAGTGATGTCCGACAACGCCACCATGGTGGCCTACATCAACCGGCAGGGCGGAACCAGAAGCCGACAAGTATCTCTGGAGATCGCCCCGCTGATGGTTTGGGCAGAGGCGTATCTGCAAGACATCTCCGCCGTCCACATTGCCGGGAAGGACAATACCACAGCAGACTTCCTCAGCAGAGAAAGCCTGAATCCAGGAGGGTGGCAGCTGTCCCCCACAGCTTTCCAGATGATTGTCGATCATTGGGGGATTCCGGCCATGGATTTACTAGCGGACAAGTGCAATGCTCAAGTCCCCAGATACTTCAGCCGCAGGCGCGACCCGTTCTCGTATGGCATCGATGCCCTGGTCCAGCCATGGCCCCCAGGGACTCTACTGTACGCCTTTCCTCCGTGGCCTCTGCTAGGTGCTGTCATCCGCAAGATTCAGAGACACCGGGGCCTAGTTCTTCTCATGGCGCCGGACTGGCCAAGAAGACCCTGGTACGCGGACATGAGAAAGTTACTGGCAGGGGAGCCCCTTCCTGCCTCCTCTCCTGGACCTTCTACGTCAAGGTCCCATTCTTCACGAGGATCCGGCTCAATTTTCTCTTACGGTATGGCCCTTGAGAGGGCTCGATTGAAGAAGAAGGGTTACTCGGGGCCCGTGATTGATACTCTCCTCCGGGCTCGCAAGTTTTCCACATCCCTCACATACATCCGGATCTGGAGAGTATTTGAAGCATGGTGCGACACTCATGGCACCAATCCACATGCCACCACAATCCCTATTGTGTTGGATTTCCTGCAGGATGGGCTTCAGAAGGGTCTGTCCCTCAGCTCCATCAAGGTTCAGGTGGCTGCGTTGTCTTGCTATGGTCCCAGGAGGGATGGCAAGACCATCGCCAGGCACCAGGATGTTTCTTGCTTCCTGCAAGGAGTCAAGCATATTCGTCCGCCCCTGAAGTGGCCTGTGCCTTTGTGGAACCTCAACCTTGCTTTGGATTTCCTCGCCGGATCCGCCTTCCGACCCCTTCGGGGCCTGTCTCTTCGTTCTCTCACCTTGAAGATGGTATTCTTGCTGGCGGTGTGTTCCGCACGCCGCATCTCCGAGTTACAGGCACTGTCCTGCCGTGATCCCTTTCTTAGGATCACTCCAGAGGCTATCCACCTTCGTACTGTTCCCTCCTTTCTGCCTAAGGTGGTTTCACAGTTTCATCTTAATCGGACCATATCCTTGCCTACCACGGCGGGTTTGCAGAAATCTGAAGACGGTCGTTTATTACGCCATCTTGACATTGGCAGAGTGCTGCCCAGGTATCTGGAACTTACACAAGACCTACGAAAGACGGACCATCTGTTCGTCCTGTACAGCGGGAAGAAGCAAGGTAAAGCGGCCTCGCGGCCCACCATTGCTCGCTGGATTAAAGAAGTCGTTCGAGCCGCCTACGTGGAGGCTGGGAAGGCTCCGCCTCTACAGGTCAAGGCTCATTCTACCAGGGCCCAAGTGGCATCTTGGGCTGAATCACGGATGCTGTCTCCGGCAGACATCTGTAAAGCAGCGACGTGGTCCTCCCTTCATACCTTTTCCAGGTTCTACCATCTGGGCGTCCAGGCCAGGGAGGACTCAGCTTTTGCGAGGGTGGTTTTGCATGGTCCTCAGGCAGCCTCCCGCCCAGGTGGGAGGTAAAGCTTTTGTACATCCCATTCGTACTGAGTCCATCTGGCTACATGCCAGGAAATGTTTAGATTACTTACCTGGTAATCTTCTTTTCCTTAGTGTAGACAGATGGACTCAGCATCCCGCCCCGCTGCCTGTGTGCATGAGTTTCACCGGTTCCAGGTAAGCCATGCCTTTGTTTACATGAGAGCGTGCTCTTTACCAGGTGTCAACGCTTTCCGGTTGGGAATGCTGGCGGTCTCCAGCCACTGTCAATCTGTCAGGGGAATCCTGTTTTCACTTTTCACTTTTCACTGAGCGTCAGTACACACATCCATAACAGCTTTTGCAAGGAAGATTACTGAGTTGCTGTGCTTCCTGTGGGGCTATATACGCCCCCGTACTGACGTCAGATCCGTCTCCAACTGCTAGCACGCGGATACTATCCCATTCGTACTGAGTCCATCTGTCTACACTAAGGAAAAGAAGATTACCAGGTAAGTAATCTAAACATTTTTAAACGTTCCTAAGACAAAATGGGCGAAACCGGCAGATCTTCTGAAAAGCTATTTAGTAAATATTTTGAATATCCCAGAATCAAGCATTCCAAAGATTTCGAAGATTTATTACGTTCCAGGAAATGAAAAAAACAAGCAGCAACAAGAAGAACAAGATAAAGTTTCCTTTGATAATCTATCTGAGTTTTTGGAAAAATCCTATGAAGCAAAAATTGAACTGAGAGCCACGCTGTTGGTGACGTTTCTGTATATTAAAGATAGAGATGATATATTGAAAAAATCCTTTCAGAAACATACACAGCTTTTTTATGGAGCCTCAATAAGAGTATTCCCGGACATAACCAGGAGGACACAGGAGATAAGGAAAATATTTTTATCATTAAGAAATCAGGTGCTCTCTAGAGGGGCCAGATTTTATTTAAAATTCCCATGCAGGTGTATGATTATTTACCAAAATGATAGATATATTTTCACAGATCCAGAACACCTACGTATCTATTTAGACTCCCACTCATGATTTATATTGTAGAGAGAGTTGGTCATTGAGTTTATCTGTTGTGCTACACAGTGTTTCAGTTAAATATTGTTCAAGATGAGTAGAATCTTATGAATCCGCTTAATTAATGGTTCTCCCCTATATTCTTATAAAGTGGATGTGAAATACAATCTGTATAATTTGTGTTATATTGATGGAAATTTTCTCCTTTTTTCTGTTTTGAATTGTTTTCAATGTACTCATATTGAAACATTAATAAATAAGTTGGTTTTTTTTTAATTTTTTATCTAAGAAAGTTCTTTTTCACTCAACGCACAGTTAAACTCTGGCATTTGTTGCCAGAGAATGTGGTTAGTGCAGTTGATGTAGCTGTGTTTAAAAAAAGGGTTGGATAAGTTCTTGGAGGAGAAGTCCATTACCTGCTGTTAATTAAGTTGACTTGGAAAATAGCCACTGCTATTACTAGCAACAGTAGCATGGAATAGACTTAGTGTTTGGGTACTTGCCAGGTTCTTTGGCCTGGATTGGCCACTGTTGGAAACAGGATGCTGGGTTTGATGTACCCTTGGTCTGACCCAGTATGGCATCTTCTTATGTTCTTACTGCTCCTCTCACAGACTGTCGAAACTTCAGGGGGACTAAAGGGACCATTATACTCGTGGCCCTTTCTTGGCCTTGACAAGCTTGGTTCCCACTTCTGCAGGACCTGTCAGTGCAAGCGCCCGTCTGACTGGGGATGGTGCCTAACCTTATATCGCAGAATCAGGGCACCCTGCGCCATCCGATCCTCCAGGCACTGGCCCTCATGGCTTGGATGTTGAGCGCGTAGTCCTCCAGCCATCGCAGCTCTTGGACTGTGTTTCCCGGGTCCTGATTGAGTCCCAGAAACCTTCCACCAGGAAGTCCTACAGCTCAAAGTGGAAATGTTTTTCTGACAGGACAAGCAGGATGGTAGTCCTCACATATGGATGGTAGTTCTTACATATGGGTGACGTCAGTGGACGGAGCCCTGTTATGGAAAACTTTTCTGTCAAAGTTTCTATAAAGCTTTGACTGACACTGGCACACTGAGTGCACTGAGCATGCTCAGACTGCAATTATCCCTGTGACCACAGTTGTTTCCCCTCAGTCTTCTTTTTTCCGCTCTGCAGTAAGCATAGCGGTTAGGAGCTCTGTGAGAAATTCTCACAATTTCTCTAACGGAAACACTTAAAATTTTACTTCACAAACGCTTTTTCCCTGCACGGGTCTCCCTTTGTGTACATTGAATCGACGCTCTGTGAGTAGTATGCCCTGTTTTTCGGTCGGTTGCTGTCACCTCACTACAGTGTCCCTGGCCTACCAACCGAATTGCGGTCTTCCCTCTACCTATTTTTTCCCAGTTAGCCCCACATAGCCTGCGAGTGTCCTCCTGAGACCCTCTGCCTGGTTATTAGTGCTAGTCGGATAGGGACTTCCACAGTTACCGTTGCCGCCAGGGCCTCTGTCGAATTGCCTCCATCGATTATCTCGGTACCTTCGTGCAGTCAATGCCCTCATCGCTATCGTCGGTACCCCTATCCAGGCCGTCCTGCCTTCTTCGATGCCGACACCCCTCCCCCCGTGGTCCGTCTATGCCATTCATCCCCACATGGATTTTCAGTGCCATCAATGTTTTTATCCATCGCGCTGATTTTGCCATCGATGCACACCTTGGTGTCATCGGTTCCATCATTGTCTGGGTCGGTGCTATCGATGCCCAGGTCTGTGCCATTGATGCCATCGATGCCCAGGCCGGTGCCATCGATGCCCAGGCCGGTGCAATCGATGCCATCGATGCCCAGGTCAGTGCCATCAATGCCCAGGTCGGTGCCGCCATCGTTGATGCCGTCTGCCCACGTCGTTTCCATCGGTGTCTTCATCATTCCTGATGCCGATATCAAGTTCCCGATGCCATCGATGTCCATTCGATTCTTCGATGCCATGTTTTCTATTGATCCCTATGCCGATGCCGTCGGTGCCTCCGTCACTGTTATCGTTGCTCTGCCCGGGCCATTGACATTTTTTCATCTATATTTTTGACAATACCCTCGAGGCCGCTTCCATTCCACCATCACTACCGTCCATACTGACATTGCACCTAACATGCAATGCCCTCGCCTAAACACAGTGCTCCACGCTTTGGGTTCTTAACTAAAGCCCCGTATCAGCCTACGACACTACATAGTACCAGGAGCAGTGCAGGCATGCTGACAGTCCGTCATCATTCGCCATCCTAGACAGCGAGGGCATCACCTCGGCACTGGGGAAAGACCGAGCCGAGCACCGTGGCACTCATTGTCACCGGCAAGGTACTGTCCGCCACGACGCCATCCAAGACATCTGTGCTATCCTACTCGGTGCTGGCAGTCCTCGGTGCTGCAGATTAACCGGACTGAGTTCCGAGGAATTCTGCACTGGCATCACGATACATCGAGCCGCTGCAAAGAGGGCTGGGTTCATGAGTCATAATGGCTCCCCTGTACCCGAGGCGTTCCCCACTGACATCGGTGCGGGGTTCTGACTTTCCACAAATTACTGTGGTAGCGCCAGACACGCTCAGCCTGTCTCCTCTGTACCTGCGCTACCATACCAGGTTACAGAGTTGAGTCGGACTTTTACGTCCTTCAGGCTGTGCCTCGCCTCCTGAGATCCATGGAGCCATCGATCTTCACCAGCTCGTCCTTCTTCGATCCACAACGGATGGTAAGTACTCTAATCCCGCTTCTGCGACAATACCATTGAGACCTGTTCTCTAAATCAGGCCACATGGTTCGAAAGGTTCTAGGTCATCTTGTCTTCCAAGAACCGTATTAGTGTCACATATCACTATTGCCAGCTATGTCGGACACAATACCAAGAGAACCTCTCTACCAATCAAATCAATTGGGAATTGCTTCAGGACATCCTACCATTTTCAGCAACGGGACTCTGTACTTATTAATACTCTGGCTTCTGGTTCCTAATTAAGGACCGAAATCCCAGATGCATTCGCTGATCTGCTAGACACAAGATTCAGCAAACACTGCCTCAATTGAAAATCCACCTCTAGGCCTGGCGACAGGTCTCAACGTTTTCTTGTACAGCACACAGAAATGCGGGTAAGACTTTTACCGCTCACGCTCCCATGGGAGATTACATGATATCCAGATTACATCAGCCCCACCAGTTGGACAACTCCTGATCTCTCAACTTGCCGGATATCAGAGCAGCCACCCCACTTCTTACCAAGGTTCAGGGTACAGTCCCCCGGACGCTACAAAGCACCGGGGGGGGGGGGGGGGGGGGGAGGAGTTTTAATCTCACTGTTCTTTCTTTCAACAGAAAGTAGTTGCTCTCTGCCCATCCTGGACCTCAGACATATCAACTTTCTTTATAAGGGACAGATAAAATGGTGTCTCTCGTCACCATACTTCCATATCGCAGTAAGTAGGTTGCCTCTCTCCTCTAATCTTTGTATGTGCTTCATGGTGAGTCAAAATATTACAACCCCAAGCTCTGCCGGTTGCTCCAGCTTCGGCAACTTGGGTATTTCATTAAATCACTAACAGTGACTGCTGTTTCTCTACGGAGTAAAACCTCATTCACGCTTTTCCGTGCATGGAAAGCTGCATAACAGTCAATCCAAGCAAGGAGCTCTATCTTCTTCACGACTCACTATAAATCTACTACCTGGGATTGCTGTTAACTACCATAAATCCCATATAGAACACTTCTGGATACCACAGTCACAACGAACTTCCTGTCCAACAACCACGAGGACATTCTGACAAATTCCTATATATCTCTGCGCGCATTCAACTTAACCTCAGCCCCTCAATTCTTTCATTGATGGGCCACGGGATTTTTTCACCATGCACTTTACTCATAAGTCCAGATTTACTATGAGTAAGATTCAGTGAAATTTCAATTATCAGTGGATCTAAGCTGTTCAACCGCTTTCGTCCCTGATCCATATTGCAGATCTAGAGCCAAATCCTCGGCTGGTCCTGCTCATGCTCGCATTTACTCTGGGTTGCAGAGTTCGAACTAACATTTTCTCAACCCAATATGCGTCTATTCCGCTCCATGCAGAGTTTCACATCAACTTCCTGGAGCTTCAAGCCATGAGTTATGCCTTTATGCCTTACAATACTGCCTCTACAACAAACCTTTGTGCATACAGACAGCATAGTGACAATGTGGTATTTCCAACACACAAGCATGCACAACTTCTTAGCTGCTCTGCTAGGAAGCTGCACAGCTCTACCCTTGGCCCTTGCTCACTTCATCCATCCTTGGGCCACTTATCTAACATACTTACTGAACGCACTAGCAGACCTTCTCCCTATAGGTTTCCATCCTCTCGGATGGTCTCGGATTACATGTTTAGTGAGAAAAATCTTCTAGCGCTGAGGTCAACTGACCTTGCCCTCTGGGTCTGAATCGAACCATACGGTGGACAGTTTTACTCCCTACACATGTTGCGAATGCGTTCCTATGGACGCCTTTGCTGCAACAAAGGCCTCTTATATGTGTCTCTTTCGATGCCTCTCACAGCCAGCACTCTTATTATGCTGCACCGGGATGGGATTCACTGTTTCTCAGACCTACATCCTGGCCAAAACTAATTTTCCTAGCGTGTAGCAGATGGACTCAAAACAAGTGGGTATAGTGTGCTCGTGCTAGCAGTTGGAGATGGATCTGACGTCAGCACAGGTACATATACCCCCACAGGAAGTGTAGCAATTCAAAGGGGGTCGGGCCTTGGCTGGCATTTACCCCTTAGACCCGGCAACTAAGGAGAAGCTGGCGTGCCCCCAGGTAGACGCCATAGTTAGCGCAATTGTGAAGCGCACCACCATTCCGGTGGAGGGGGGGACGGCCCTTAAGGATACATATGACCGGCGCATGGACACCATTCTGAAACAAGTCTTTGAGGTGGCAGCCATGTCCCTACGAATTGCGACCTGCTGCACCGTGGTGACACGTTCCTGTTTATCACAGGCTAGGAACAACACCCCGGGAGAAGAAATGGAATCAGCTCTCTTGTTCCTCACTGATGCAGCCTCCGACTTAGTCCGTACGGCTGCCAAAGGAGTGTCATCCTCAGTGGTGGCCAGGAGACAGCTCTGGCTACGTAATTGGTCGGCCGACTCCTCCTCCAAGACACGCCTCACGAGAATGCCCTTTGAGGGATCCCTCCTGTTGGGCAGCGACCTTGAGAAACTGGCCAAGAAATGGGGCGCCTCCCCATTACCCCGTCTACCAGAAGACCGGTCAAGGAGGACCCAGCGCCCCTTTCCTAGACCATCCAGAGGTAGAACCTCTCAGCGCTTCAACCCTTACAGGACTCGCTACCAAGCACCTCATTCGCAGGCCAGGAACCAGTCCTTTCGGCCTAAGATCAACAAGAGGGGAACCGGCCGTACCCCACAATGACAATCAGCCGACCCATCCGGGGGTAGCAGCCATAGGGGGCAGGCTATCCTTCTTCTACCGAAGGTGGGTCGAGATTACCTCAGATCAGTGGGTCCTCGCCATCATCCGAGAGGGGTATTACCTGGATTTTCTTCGACTCCCGCCGGAAAGATTCGTGGAATCTCCTTGTTCGCCCATCAAGAGGACGGCCCTAGAGGTTACTTTGCGGAGGCTCCTGTCCCTAAAGGCCATAATCCCAGTGCCTGCAAGGGAGATGAACTCTGGGCATTATTCCATCTATTTCATCGTGCCCAAGGAGGGGGGCACTTTCCAGCCCGTACTGGACCTCAAGAACGTCAACCAATACCTACGGGTCCCCAGCTTTCGCATGGAAACTCTGAGGTCTGTCAAGAATTCAGTACAGCCAGGGGAGTTTCTCACATCCCTAGATCTGTTGGAATCCTACCTGCATATCCCAATCCATCGGGATCATCAGTGCTATTTACGCTTCAAGGTCCTGGACCAACACTTCCAGTTCCGAGCTTTACCCTTCGGGTTAGCCACCGTGCCGCGGACCTTTACCAAGGTCATAGTAGTAGTGGCAGCATCCCTCAGGAAGGAGGGAATCCTCGTCCATCCCTACCTGGACGATTGGCTGATTCAGACGAAGTCACCAGAGGAGAGCCACCAGGCAACCAACAGAGTTATAGCTCTTCTGGAAAGCCTAGGATGGGTTGTAAACTTGAACAAGAGTTCCCTACAGCCTTCTCAGTCACTGGAATACCTAGGGGTTCAATTCGACACCCAGGAAGACAAGGTCAGCCTGACCTCCAAAAGGAAGTCGAAACTCCGGAATCATCTGCAGGCCTTGCTGAGCGCCAGCCGGCCCACAGCTCGGGATTACCTACAGGTCCTCGGCCTCATGGCATCCACTCTGGAGGTGATACCATGGGCGCGGGCTCATATGAGACCATTACAACGCGCCCTCCTGTCTCGGTGGAGCCCATTATCACAGGACTATACCGTACACCTGCCTCTACCAACCAGAGTGCGGAACCAGCTACGGTGGTGGTTGCAGCCTGGCCACATGAGCCGGGGGTCAAGAATGTCCTCCCCAACCTGGACCCTGCTCACTACAGATGCCAGCCTGAATGGATGGGGAGCACACTGCGAAGAACTCACCGCCCAAGGGCGGTGGAACAGAGAAGAGTCGGGGTGGAACATAAACCGACTAGAGGCACGGGCAGTCAGGCTAGCGTGCCTGCGATTTGCCCACAGACTTCGAAACAGAACGGTCAGAGTGATGTCTGACAACGCCACCACAGTGGCATACATCAACCGACAGGGCGGAACCAGAAGCCGACAGGTATCCCTAGAAATAGCCCCCCTGATGACTTAGGCGGAAGCAAATCTCCAGGACATCTCCGCCGTCCACATCGCCGGGAAGGACAACACCACGGCAGACTTCCTCAGCAGAGAAAGCCTAAACCCGGGGGAATGGCAGCTGTCGCCCACATCTTTTCAGATGATTGTGGATCAGTGGGGGACGCCGGGCATGGACCTACTAGCGGACAGGTCCAACGCTCAAGTACCCAGGTATTTCAGCCGCAGGCGGGATCCTCTATCCCAGGGGATCGATGCCCTGGTACAGCCATGGCCTCAGGGGATCCTGCTATATCTTTTTCTTCCATGGCACTTGCTGGGCGCCATTATACACAAGATTCAGCAGCACAGAGGACTAGTTCTTCTAGTGGCCCCGGACTGGCCAAGAAGACCCTGGTACGCAGACATGAGAGAGACTACTGGCAGGGAATCCTCTACCTCTGCCTCCATACAGGGACCTGCTGCTGCAAGGTCCCATCCTCCACGAGGTTCCAGCTCAATTCTCTCTTATGGTCTGGCCATTGAGAGGGCTAGATTGAAGAAAAGAGGATACTCGGAGCCGGTAATAGACACACTCCTCCGAGCACGCAAGTTCTCCACATCACTGACATATATCAGGATCTGGAGATTTTTTGAAGCCTGGTGCGACTCTCGCAGCAACAATTCTCATGCCGCTAAGATTCCTATCATTTTGGACTTCCTACAAGATGGACTTCAGAAGGGTCTGTCCCTCAGCTCCATCAAGGTTCAGGTAGCAGCGCTGTCTTGCTACGGTCCCAGGAGTAACGGCAACACCATTGCCAAACACCCAGACGTCTCACGTTTCCTGAAAGGAGTCAAACACATTCGTCCGCCACTGAAGTGGCCAGTGCCCCTGTGGAACCTCAACCTAGTGTTGGAATTTCTGGCGGGATCCGCCTTCAGATCCCTTCGAGGCCTGTCTCTCCATTTGTTGACCTTGAAGATGGTGTTCTTGCTGGCTGTATGTTCAGCACGCCGCATCTCAGAGCTACAAGCACTGTCCTGCCGTGATCCATTTCTCAGAATCACTCCAGAGGCTATCCATCTTCGCACGGTTCCTTCCTTCTTACCCAAAGTGGTCTCACAATTTCACCTCAACCAAACCATATCCTTGCCAACCACGGAAGGTTTGAAGAAGTCAGAAGAAGGTCGACTACTGCGTCATCGCGACATCGGCAGAATACTGACCAGATACTTGGAAATGTCAGAAGCAGTACGAAAGACGGACCATCTGTTCGTCTTTCACAGCGGGAAGAAGCAAGGAGAAGCGGCCTCACGGCCAACCATCGCCCACTGGATCAAAGAAGTTATCAAGACGGCCTACGTAGAAGTGGGAAAACCACCACCTCTACAGGTCACGGCTCATTCTACCAGTGCGCAATCGGCCTCTTGGGCAGAAACTAGGATGCTGTCGCCTGCGGAGATATGTAAAGCGGCGATGTGGTCCTCCCTCCATACCTTCTCCAGATTCTACCGTCTGGACGTTCAGGCCAGGGAGGACACAGCATTTGCGAGGGCAATCCTAAACGGACCTCGGGCAGCCTCCTGCCCAGTCCGGGAGTAGCTTTTGTACATCCCACTTGTTTTGAGTCCATCTGCTACACGCTAGGAAATGTTGAGATTACTTGCCTGATAATCTCCTTTTCCTTAGTGTATGCAGATGGACTCAGCATCCCGCCCGGCTGCCGGTATACATGTGGATTCGCCGACTCACGGTAAGCCATGTTTGCTTATATAGGGCTTCCACCCTGCCGGGTGTCGACGCCTTCCGGTTGAGAACACTGGCGGTCTCCAGCTACCATCAATTGGTCAGGGCAATCCTGTTCATTTAAACGATTGGTCAGTCACACATATATCCATAAAAGCTTTGCAAGGAAGATTACTGAATTGCTACACTTCCTGTGGGGGTTTATGTACCCGTGCTGACGTCAGATCCGTCTCCAACTGCTAGCACGAGCACACTATACCCACTTGTTTACATACACTAAGGAAAAGGAGATTATCAGGTAAGTAATCTCAACAATGCTTTCCCATACTTCTCAATCTATCACACCAGTAACCAATTCGCCTTCTCACAGGTCAGTCTCTTATCATGGACTCACTGATGTTCTCAGGTAGTAGTGGCGTCACAAAAACCTTCCACACATAAATCTTACCATTCAAAATGGCATGATTTACCACATGGTGCATACAAAAGGGTATTACCCCCTTTTTTTCTACACCACTCTTTTCTCTTACTCCCTCAGATTCTGCTCCCCAGACATCCTCTACATGGGTACACCTCTGTTCCAATTGGGTTACCATTTGGGAGTGGGGATACCTGATTAACGGTTCAACCCCTTTTGAGTCAGCTTACCATGGGTTATCCGCTGATTAAGCTGCCTCTATTTTTTTTTATATTTAATATTTTTTATTGATAACTGCAAGATGCATAACAAAATCATCAGAACGATGGTACAACATTATCAACTAGTATCATATAGTGATCACATTAATATGCAGAGATATATAGAGGCATGTGCATACCCCCCCCCCCCTCACCGACAGGCCAACAAGAATCTGTTAGATTATAATGGATAATGCAAAATACAATGAACAAGGCAAAACGATAAAGGGTGCGTCCAAAATGAAAAGAAGCATCAATCACAACACAATACCCTGTGTCGTACATACATAAGAGATATGTAATGAAATATAAGGACGAGTTACTATGTCTGCACAGAACTTCCGATAGAGAGAAGGATAAAGAGAGAAGATATCAATGATAGAGAGAAAGAATGTAAAGGTGACTACAAGCATGATGAGAATGGTTGCTTAGAGTTTCTCCAGGCCCTGAGTTTGATACCACACAGCGAACGGAGACCATACGGCCCGATAGGCCGGAAGGCGTTTGTGCCGGATCGCTGTGATATACTCCAGTTGACGAAGATTATGAATCCGGGGAATAATGTTGGTAAGGGTAGGAGTGTGGTGAGTCTTCCATTTGCTAGCCAATGCCAAGCGGGCCAGTATAAAAACTTGCTGGCAAAACCTGTCTAAAGATGGTGATAAAGAATGGTTGGCGGCTCCCAAGAGTATTATGGTGGGGTCCATTACAACTGACTGTCCCAGAACTTGAGCCAACCAGTCGGTTATCATTGTCCAGTAGGCAATCACTATCGAGCAAGACCACCAGATATGTAAGTATGTTCCCATTTGACCGCAACCCCTCCAACACTCCCCCGACGTCGCTGGGTACAATTTATGTAAATATGCTGGTACATAGTGCCATTGATATAAAATTTTTAAGCAGTTCTCTTGTAAGTGTGTTGATAGTGAGCATTTACGCCCTCTGGCGAATATCTCTTCCCAGTCTCCAATCTGCAGGGTGACATTGAGGTCTCGTTCCCAAATTAAGGAGCTCCGAAGTTTAGTGGACTGTGGTCCCTGCAACAGCAAATAAATCTTAGATACTGCTCCCTTCACAACCTTAGGCTGGGCACAATATGTCTCAAATAGCGTATTAGTGAGGGTCACTCGATTGGCTGATAACTGTGACCTAAGGAAGTGGTCCAATTGAGCATATTCTAAAAAAGGAAAATGAATTCCCGGGTATTGCTCTGAAAGAGTAGGCAGGGACACTGCTGATGACTGATGAAGCAGCTTACCCAGGTTGGAAATTCCCGCGTGTTTCCACGTCAAAAAAGCAGATCTAGGCAGGCCCACGGGGATCTGCAAATTGTGAAATAAGGACGTGGATAAATGATATGCGGAATTTCCTACTAACTTCGCCTTCCATCGGGACCAAACTCTTAATGTGTTTTGGAGCGTTGGCGGTAGAGGATATGTCGATCTCCAAGTCGTTTTTGGTTGCCAGAACATCGCAGCCAGCGGCATATTGCCAGAGAAGTATTGCTCAATGCGTTGCCACGGCATAGTGCCCTGAGCACACCCATGTATTTGTAAAATAGCTTGTAGTTGCGCGGCTGCGTAATACCAATCAAGATTGGGTACGCTCATTCCTCCGTTTACCTTGGGGCGATATAGGACATTGCGGGGGACCCTGGGAGGACGCTTTCTCCAGATGAAGGCAAACAGCTTCTTCTGTGTGGATTTCAGAATGTGAGAGGCAAGATGAATCGGTAGACTGATGAATAAGTAGAGAAGACGAGGGAGTACATTCATCTTTAGGATCGCTATCCGTCCCAACCAGGAATGAGAGTCTTGATACCAATGCAAGAGATCATCATCTATACGCTTCAATAAGGGCACATAATTCAAATTGTAGAGCTGGTCCACCTGGGCGCTAATATATACACCCAAGTATTTCAATGGCTTTTTGGTCCAGCGAAAGGGCAATTGGTTTTGTAAGCGTCGTTCTTTCTCCGGTGTTATATGTATGGGAAGAATCTCAGATTTGTCCAAATTGACCTTGTATCCTGAGACGGAGCTGAAAGCTTGAATAGCCCTAAGCACCGATGGGAGTGACTTGCTCGGATGCGTTAGTGTGAACAGAACGTCATCTGCAAATAAGTTCATTTTATACTGTTGATTGCCTAGAACTCCCGTCACCTCCATATTAGAGCGTATCGTCGATGTGAAAGGCTCAAGAAATAGTGCAAATAGTAGGGGTGAGAGCGGACACCCCTGACGGGTCCCTCTGGCAATAGGAAAACAGGCCCCATAACCTCCATTCACCTTAACACACACTGCCGGGTCATGGTACAGTTGTTGAATCCAGCGCAGAAAGCTGTCACCAAATCCCATTTTAGTGAGGGTACTAAATAGGAAGGGCCAGTGCACCATGTCGAACGCTTTTTCAGCGTCTACTGCTAGAATCGCCCCCGGGGCTCTTTCCTTATTGATCCACCAGAGGAGATCAATGGTGCGGCGTATGTTGTCTGCTGCTGAATGATTAGGGATGAACCCCGCCTGGTCCGGGTGCACCAGCTCCGGTAGAAAAAGATTGAGACGCTCTGCTAGTATGCGGGCCAGCAGCTTCAAATCCAGATTGAGCAAGGAGATGGGGCGATATGAACCACACAAGGAAGGGTCCTTCCCAGGTTTGGCGATAATGGTGATGCCAGCAGTATTGGAATGAGGTCCCAAAGATGCTGTGGTCCTCAAGGCATTGAACGCTGACACTAAGCGCGGCGCAAGAACAGAAGAAAACGTTTTATAATACTTGCTAGTAAGACCGTCTAAGCCGGGCGCCTTACCCGGTTTAAGGGATTTAATGGCCTGTATGACTTCAACCAGAGTAACTGGACCATCTAATCTGGTCTGTTGAGATGGCGATAAAACAGGCAAATCCACAGCACTCAGGTAGTCGTCAATCGCCGAGGTGGTAATATCGGTTCGGGCAGCATAAAGGGAGGAGTAGAAGTGAGTAAAACAGTCACTAATATCTGCAGAATTAGTCTTCATCTCTCCAGAGGTATTCTTAATTTTAGCTATGTTATTGCGAAGAAGTGTTTTCTTAAGGCGGCGTGCTAGAAGTCGACCCGCTTTGTTCCCGCCCTCAAAATAATGTTGTTTAGTAATATTTAAGGCATGGGCAATACGGTCTGCGTCCAATTTCTGAAGTTCCAACCGTGCCTCAGTAAGCTGCCGGTACACAGTAGAAGTGGGATGAATCATATGCCGCTTCGTGAGATCCGTGATGGATTGTAGGAGATGAGTTCTCTTCTCTTCCTTACGTTTTTTGCAGTAAGTGGCGCGGGAGATAAATTCTCCACGAATAAACGCTTTGGAACACTCCCAGATCGTGACGGCTGACGACTCCTGGGGGTCCTGGTCTTGAAAATAGTCTAGTAGTGAACGTTCAACCTTCTTGACATAATCCTCATCCTCCAATAATTGCTCATTAAGTCGCCAGTACTGTACTCCCCTTGTCACATCTGGGATGGTGAAGTCCACCCACACTGGAGCGTGGTCCGACCACCTGATAGGCTCTATTTCCACTTTAGTAACATAGTTCTGTAAGCTTTTGTCGACCAGAATATAGTCTATGCGCGTGTAGACCGAATGAGGATGTGAGTAGAATGTATATTGACGTGACTGCGGATTTCGCTGTCTCCATATGTCTACCATATTCCAGTCATCCATGAGACGGAGAAGCAGATTGCGCGCAGCTTTGGCGGTGGAGGCCCCAGCTTTGGACGTGTCGAAGAGAGAAATTAAAATCCCCCCCGATTAATACATGATGGTTTTCCGACTTAGCCAATTGGTCCTGCAGGTGACGTAGAAAAGGAACCTGTGTTGCATTGGGAGCATATATATTAACAAGTGTGAACAAGTCAGTCCCAATCCGTATAGTAAGTAATAACATACGACCTTCAGGATCAGCGTATTCGTGAAGTACTTCGTGGACCACCGAATCAGCGATGAGGATCGCCACTCCTGTATACTTAGCCCGAGCAGAGCTGGAAGCGAAATACTGACTCGGAAATCTGGAGTGACGAAGCAATTTTTCATGTCTCGCTTTTAAATGGGTCTCTTGTAACATCACTATATCGGTATGGAGGGTGGTAAGCTCTTGGAATAGGAGTTGCCGCTTCCGATATGTTTGTAATCCCTTTACATTTAAAGATAGTAACCTAACCATTGAATAGAAAGAAAAAAGCACCAGTGAAGCATAGATAGACTCGTACATTATCCTTGTACATAACAAAGCAAAATGAAATTAAATGATTAACATGCAATGATGCCTGTTCTAGATGGTGAGACCCCAACTTAAACTGACAATCTGCCCAACCCATCCGGCAGATCAAACTCCTGCGCAGGGCGTATAAGCGCATGTGAAATGGCGTGTAGTAACCTCCAACCCCCCCCCCCATCAAACAGTGCGTACATAATGAAAGAGTAACCTTTACCCAGCAAAAATGTACAGTAAGAGAGAAAAACATCACACTCATATATAGTGCAGCACAAACAGTAACAAGCTGCAGTGTTCAGCAAAAGCAGGAATGACTAAAAGCAAAACCTGAAAAAAGGATGCAATTGTTTATAAAGAAGATATAGTCAGCCTTGTTCACTCATGGAGTCGTTGCGTTCCTCAGTCTGACGACGGAGGCGATGGCGGCCATTTGTTGCTCTTTGCCAGCGGGCAGGGAAGTCTCTTGGCGGTAAAATGGCCGTTTTCGCGGGCAAGGTAAAAGAAAAAGGTATCCCCGCCTTTTTAAAGGATTCCACTGCTTCCTCCATCGTTTTAGCGCGGTATGTGACTCCCTAATGAGTAAATGAGAGTCCACCGATATCGAACCTGGACATCCCGCAGAGCTCTGGTTGCCTCTCGCTTCTCATACCTTTTTTTTTAAAGTTGTTGGGGCCAGATCTTGGAAGACGGCAATGTTGAGACCTTCCCAGGTCCACTCGGCCTGCTGTCGGGACGCAGTATAAATTGCAGCTTTCTGTGAGTAATCTCGCAAACAGAAGATGATGTCCCGGGCCCTATTATCCGCTCTAGGACCTAGTGCCCTGTGAGCTCGTTCAATCGCCACGTGTACGGGGCAGTCAGGCGTAGCTGTAGATGATTCAGTCGTCGCTTTGGTCAAGAAAAAGAGGCAGATTTTCCTCACTATTGCCGCCGCATCGTTAAACATTTCTGTTTCTGGGATGCCTCGAATCCGTAAATTGTTGCGCCTGAGGCGGTTTTCCATATCTTCTAATTTATCGTAAATCGCCATATTATCTGCTTGTAATGTTTGGCATTGTGCTGTGCAGGACGCCATTGTGAGGGCTTGCCCATCGATAGACTGCTCCAAGTCGTCGACTCTGTTGCCTAAAGCTGCCATATCCTCCCTAATGTCCGCCATTGACTCAAGCAACTCACTGCGATGTTTTTTCAAATCCGCCCGTATCTCCAGGAACCATCCCCGAAGCTCCTCTCGGCTAACGCTGTCTGTGAGAGCTATGCTTGGGCCTGATTCTGGTACGTGATCCCCGGACTCGGCGTCCTTGCGCGTGTCCTTCTCTGGCGGATCATTCTGCGGCTGCTGCTCTGCCGGTTGTTTTTGAAAGCCGTAGTGCTTGAGATCCACCGTTTTCCGCTTAGTCGCCATCAGACAGTTGTTATTTTGCAAGATAGGATAATATATTATGCTGGTTTTACTCCAAATCGCTAAAAAACGGGGTTTGAAGGGCTCTAAGTTGGGAGCTCAGGAATCACACGTCCATTCACCTCGTGCGCCGAACAGCGCCCCCCCAGCTGCCTCTATTTTTACTCGTTACGGAATGGGGCCTATATTTAGTGCTTACAAGACTCATACATTCCCCGTTTGAGCCTTTCCATTCCTCTCACTTAACAGTCTGGCATGGGAAATTCTTTCCCTCGTAGTCATCACTTCTGCCAGCAGGATCAGTGAGTTCCACACTTTGTTACATGCTCACCCGACCCTGCGTTCCTCCGTGACCGAGTGGTCTTGCGTATTCAACTTCATATTCTTCTTAAGGTAGACGCAGCATCTCACCTTACTCAGAATATACTCTGCCCACTTTTTCCCAACACCTCTCTCTCACCAGGGCAAGAGGGTTTTCCACTCCTTGGACTGTAAAAGTGCACTTGCACTCTATCTAGACTGCATTACACTCCTTAGGAATTACACCTAACTCTTTCCTTCTGTGACAAAAGCCAAGCTGCGAGTTCCAGTGGGCAAACAGACCTTTTCCTCCTAATTGACGGTCTGTATCTCTTTTTCCTACTAACAAGCAGGCATTTCACTACAACACTGTGTGTAACCACACTCTGTTAGGGCCATACCAGTCTCAATAGCTCACCTTCGGCCGGTGCCGCTTGTACATATTTGTAAAGCTGCGACCTGGAGCACTCTCCATACCTTCACAGCCCATTATTGCTTAGGTAAGGCTGGCCGGCATGCTTCCATGTTTGGCCAGTCTGTTTACTCATCTTCTTTTCGGTTTAACTACCCAACATCCTTCCACCAACCCGTTAAGGGTTTCAGGATACCCTCCTTACCAAATTCCTCCCCCATCGTTGCGCCTTTTGCACGTCTTTGGATGCATTTTGTCCACTCTTGGGCATCCTCAGCTTGGTATTCACCCATATGTGAGGACTAACATCCTGCTTGTCCTTTGAGAAAGCAAATGTTGCTTACCTGTAACAGGTGTTCTCACAGGACAGCAGGATGTTAGTCCCCACGAAACCCACCCGCCCCCGGCGGTGTTGGGTTCGTTACGTTTTATTATTTTAGTTTCGCTTGCGCTTTTTGCTACAAGACGAGGCTGAGGGGAGACACCTGTGGTCACAGGGATAATTGCAGGCTGAGCATGCTCAGTGCACTCAGTGTGCCAGTGTGAGTCAAAGCTTTATAGAAACTTTGACAGAAAAGTTTTCCGTAACAGGGCTCCGTCCACTGACGTCACCCATATGTAAGGACTAACATCCTGCTGTCCTGTGAAAACACCTGTTACAGGTAAGAAACATTTGCTTTCTATTTGGTGCAGGGGTCATGATCTAGACCCTTTCTCATGCCCCCTCCCCCACCTGCTGGACTTCCTGTGGCATCTGTCTGAGTCTGGTCTCCAGGCCATTTCCGTCAGGGTGCACCGCAGTGCGGTCAGCACGTATCATTGAGGTGTCGCTGGCACGCCAATTTCGGTCCAGCCCTTAGGGACCCATTTCATGCAGGGTCTCCTCCAGCTGAAGCCCCCTCTTCAGCCTCCGGTGGTGTCCTGGGACCTCAACGTCGTCCTGGCAAGACTCATGTGGCCTCCTTTTGAGCCGCTACAGTCCTGTGACCTGAAGTTCCTGACCTGGAAAGTCATATTTCTGGTGGCAATCTCTTCAGCTCATTGTCTGTGAGCTTCAGGCTCTGGTACACTTTCACGATCGTGTGGTCTTGGGTAGGCACCCTAAGTTTCTGCCCACGGTCATCACTGATTTTCATCTTAATCAGTCCATCATTTTGCCCACCTTTTTTCCCGAGGCCTCATTCCTACCCAGTGGAATGGGCGCTTCACATCCTGGACTGAAAGAAGGCTTTGGCGTTCTACTTGGATTGCCCGGCAAGCCACAGGCAGTCCACCCAGCTCTTCGTGTCCTTTGACTCCAGAATGTTGGGGGTGGCGGTGGGTAAACAGACCTTGTCCAATTCGCTGGCTGATTGCATTGCCTTCTACTATGTGCAGGCAGGCCTTCAGCTTGGTGGCAGAATAAAGGCTCACTCTGTGCAGGCTATGGCAGCGTCGGTGGCCCATTTGCGTGTGGTCCCTGTCGTTGAAATTTGCCAAGCCGCCACCTGGAGTTCTCTTCATGCGTTTGTGGCTCATTACTGCCTGGACAGGTACAGCCATCAGGCAGGGCCTTTGGACAGTCAGTCTTGTGCAGTCTGTTCCAGACCTGAACCCAACCCTGCTTGTGCTTCTTATGGGAACCAGACCGCCCTCTGTTCACCTAAAATGCCGTAGTTGTATTGTGCCCGTTGGCATCTTGTTCAGCTGCTGTTGGTCTCTGATTGCATGGGGCTGTCTGGAGCTTTGTACTCGCTCACATGTGAGGACTACCATCCTGCTTGTCCTTGGAGAAAGCACAGTTGCTTACCTGTAGCAGGTGTTCTAGACAACAGGATGGTAGTCCTCAGGAATCCCACCCACCTCCCCACGATGTTGGGTTCACCTTCGGTTTGTTTTAATTTTTTTGCTCGTATTTTTTCTATTTTACGAGACTGAAGGGGGACCTCGCGTGGATGCGCAGATAGTAGCAGACTGGGCATGCTCAGTATGCTGGTCAAAGCTTCTAGAAACTTTGATGAAAGTTTTCAATGCCGCGCTCCATCGGATGATGTCACCCACATGTGAGGACTAACATCCTGCTTTCCTAGGAGAACACCTGTTACAGGTAAGTAACTGTGCTTTCCCTCACTTTACTTAGAAAATATCTTACAGACCCTGAAATAAACATTATCCTCATTCCTGACTGATGCTCACGACAAATCACACAACAGATTAATGATGCGGAAGAATGCACAAAACACCTCATAAAATTTGTCTCTGACACTTTTGATACCTCATCAAGGTCCTCTGCTATAGCCATAGGATTAAGGAGACTAGCACGACTAACACATTCACAGTTAGGTCAGTAACGTCAAGATGCGAACAGAAGAATAGCAGTTGCACCATGTATGGGTGAAAATTTGTTTGGAAAATAGATTAGTGAAGCAGTAGATATGATAAAGTATTGTACAACCTTACAAACACGAACAGCAATCAGTAGGGAACAATTGTCCCAGAAATCAATATCAACTATATAAAAAGCAATACTATTACCTATGAAGAAGGTTTCAACTTTATTCGTATTTCAGATAAAGGCAGCTACAGCAAACCACTTAGTATCACAATAACCACAACCATTTCCAAGGGAACAGATTCAACAAAGATCCATTTATTAAGCTGGGTTGAAGTCTGATTCTAACTTGACTACTCCCAATATGCCACTTGTCCTCTGTTACAAAATCTTCTAGTGAAGAGAGGTTATGCTATTTTGAAATCCAATGGTCTTTAAAAACTATAAACACATGCGTTCTACAAATTATTCAAACAGGCTACCTGTTTTCAGAAGCGTTTGCTAAATAATGCACCTCAAATTCATATCATACCTTTGGAGCAGACCCTGATTCTGAACAAAGAAAAAGCCAACTATTTGGCAGCCAGTGCTGTAGAAACAATATCTATATATAGGAGATTGGTGGTTGAAATTTGATTTGAATATTTGCATATTTCTAGCCACATCAATCACAGAAAATAGCTATGGTTTGTAACAGAGTGATTACAACTTGCTTAGTGGTGGTAGCAGCACATATCAGAAAGAACAATGTGTTACTCTTTCTTGATGATTGGTTAATATCCAGCAGATTTTTACAGGAGGCTCTCCAAGCCACCATCTATATAATTTAGACCCTTCACTCATTAGGTTTTATAATAAATTTTCTGAAAGCCCAGCTACTACCATCACATCATCTGAAAAATAGAATATCAATCATTAAAAACTTACAAAATTATTACAAATTTCCAAACACCAATAAAATATTTCAAACAGCAGATACATCACATAATACCCTAACATTAAAATGGCAGTCAATCAAGAAAGATAAACTTAAAAAGCCACCTTTGCTTACCCTCAGTGTCAACCACATACATTCTCTCACACACTTTCACACATGTTGGCTCACTCTGTCTCACTCACCCCCACTCTTAGCACACATGGCAGCTACAGCATGAGGCATCCTGAATCTGCACTGGGTGACTAAGAAGGGCAGCTGGTGTGCTATTAAAGCAGTTGTGACAGGCAGGGAACTGATACAGGAGTGACTTCCCTGGCCCTGCAGCATTAAGCAGGCAGCACTCAACTGTTTTCCTGTGCTGCGATCATGGCAGCACTGTTAGTCGAAGAATTGTGTGCATCTTGCTGGGGTGGAGGAGAGAGAGAGAAGAGCAGTGGGAAACCAGGAAATGTGTGACACAGCTGCCGGTGCTTGGCGACACAGTGGTTGAGAACCGCTGGTCTAGACAATCTATTAAAAAAAACAAAACATCTTTCGACAAGCAGTTTTTGCTCAGCTTGTTCATGCAGAAGTCCACTTTCCTCGGGGGAGTCAGGTTGCTTTATTCGGTAAGTGTTCCACTACATAACCTTCAGCTTGGGATTCCCCACATATCATAGCTGATTCAGCCCTATGTATTAATAGAGAACTTGAGTTTGCTTACTGAATATGGGCTTATCAATAGAATGAATTAGCCATGCTTAATACCTACCTACCTCCATGGAGAGTTGACTACCTAGCTAAAGCTAAGCTCTCCAAATGACTGAGGAGCTCATGAGGCAGCGTGTCTGAGCTAGAGGTCAGTTTGGTGCCTTCAGATGACTTCACCCACCAGTCATGGCTAATTCATTCTGTGTGTAAGGAAAACCTTGTTTATGGTAAGCAAACTTGCTTTCCAAAGAGAAGGGACCGATACCATGAAAGTTCTTTTCTTGGTGATTGAGAGTCTCATTTCCTTCGGAGAAGGTACTGTTAGGCCAGCCTGCAATAATGTGCAGAGTGTCCTAGAGGGTATGTATGGAATGAGTCTGTTATTGAGGGAAAGTAATTCCTGGCCTTTAAGAACTTTGAAAGCCAGTGCCAGTATTTTTAGTAGGGTGCAGTAGTGTGTGAGAAATCAATGTAGGGTTCTCAGGAGTGGCATGAATGTCAAATGATAGTTTAGCTAGGCTTTTGCTACTGAATTTTGTTAGTTGTAGGAATGCTTTAATTTTTTCTGTAGTCTAATGTAGAGGGAATTGAAATAATATACCGTAGGTGAGAGATTACCTAGGCGTGGATCGCTTTAACAAATGCAGGGCCATCAGAGAAGGCACAGAGTTGGCCCAGTTGTCATAACTGACATAAATAAGGCTGACATAAATTACTGCTTGCTGTTGGACTTCAGTGTGAAGGTGAGAATAGAGGATAAAGCCTAGACTGGAAACCTGGTAGCTGAAGGGGAGAATTATACTTTCCAAATTCACTAGAGTAGATTGGCTATAATCATTTTTTCCAAATTCAGAGCATATCTGTCTTTTGAGAGTTTAGTTTGTGTGTTGTAATGGAGTCAATCTGAGATCCTCTTGTGGCAGTTATTCAGGTAGCAATTGATTAATAAAGATTCAGGGCCTTGCTGTAGTTGCATGATGTTAGGTTCCATATTAGGAGCTACCACCCAGGAAAAAGATCTAGACATCATAGAGGATAATACTTTGAAATCGTCAACTCAGTGTGCTGCAGCAGTCAAAAAAGCAAACAGAATGTTAGGAATTATTAGGAAGGGAATGGTTAATAAAAAAATAAAAAATGTCATAATGCTTCTGTATTACTCCATAGTGAGATCGCACCTTGAATACTGTGTACAATTCTGGTCGCCGCATCTCAAAAAAGATATATACCATTTATTCTTTCCTATCTCTTCCTTCTTCTCCAAGTTCTGCGTCCCTTGTTAATTGTAACTGTTTCCTTCGGTCACCACAGTTCTAGTTTGATGTATTTAATGCACTCCCGTTTCATGTAAACCAGCAAGATATGTTCTCATGATTGCCGGTATATAAAAACCTTAAATAAATAAATAAATAAATAAAAATATAGTTGCATGGGGAAAGTACAGAGAAGGGCAACCAAAATGATAAAGGGAATGGAACAGTTCCCCTATGAGGAAAGGCTGAAGAGGTTAGGGCTGTTCAGCTTGGAGAAGAGACGGCTGAGGGGGATATGAGAGAGGTCTTTAAAATCATGAGAGGTCTTGAACGAGTAGATGTGAATTGGTTATTTACACTTTCGGATAATAGAAGGACTAGGGGGCACTCCATGAAGTTAGCAAGTAGCATATTTAACACTAATCGGAGAAAATTCCTTTTCACTCAATGCACAATTAAGCTCTGGAATTTGTTGCCAGAGGATGCGGTTAGTGTAGCTGGGTTCAAAAAAGGTGGATAAGTTCTTGGAGGAGAAATCCATTAACTGCTATTAATCAATTGAACTTAGGGAATGTCCTCTGCTATTACTGGCATCAGTAGCATGGGATCTTCTTGGTGATTGGGTACTTCCATATCCATCAATCCATCATATTATCTACCTTATTAATGGGACCATATGTCCATAAAGGAGAAGGGAACCCTTCATGCCTTAGATTGTAAAAGAGCTCAAGGGCATCGTTAGGCTTCATATCTGTTTGTTGCATATGATACTAACATATTTGGCGTCAGCATCAGCTAACATTCATTTCCTGGCGTGTAGCCAGATGGACTCAGAACGAATGGGTATAGTATCCGCGTGCTAGCAGTTGGAGATGGATCTGACGTCAGCACGGGTGTATATATACCCCCACAGGAAGCGTAGCAACTTAGTAATTTCTGTCTCCAAAGCAGTTTGGAGTGCCTGCACGCTCGCTGAGCGTGTTTCCAATCTACTTTCTACTTTCTACTTTCTTCTTATTAAAATTCTACTACAACATCGAGCCCCGCACTCCTGCGGTGATACCCTTGGGGTCCCTCCCCCAGTAGAGTTTCCCGGGGTGATTTCCGTGGTCCCCCGGAGGTTCTAAATCTTCGGTCCGGTGGCCGAATCGCGACAGGGACGTAGCCCCCGGGCGAGGTTCGGGTGAGGCATACGAGGCGCCTCGGTCCCGGTGTGGACAAGGCAGCGGGTGCATTTCCTCAAACGCGGCGGTGAAGGTACTTGCCCTCTCCCCCCGCAGCCGGAGACCGCCTGGGTTCCAACCGGGAAGCGCCGAGGATCAGGTAAGGCGTACATCTCTTACTCTTTGCTCTCCGAGGAACCGAGGATCGGCGGCATGGCACGCCGTGGAGGGCGCCATTTTGTGGGCCTGGTTCAGGTATTGAGCGCCCGTGATAGGCGCATGTCTATGACTAAGCACATATTATATATATCATTGTGCGTATAATCTTATTGCTGAGAGCATATTGTATACTATTGAGCGTGTATTGCTGACCGCTTATTGCTGAGCGCATATTGTATACTATTGAGCGTATATTGCTGACCGCTTATTGCTGAGAGCATATTGTATACTATTGAGCGTGTACTGCTGACCGCTTCTTGCTGAGAGCATATTGTATACTATTGAGCGTATATTGCTGACCGCTTATTACTGAAGAGCATATTGTATACTATTGAGCGTATATTGCTGCCCGCTTATTATTGTGCGCCTATTGTATTAAGTGTATATTGCTGCCGCATAATTTTGTGCGCCTATTGTATTAAGCGTATATTGTTGCCGTATAATATTGTGCGCCTATTGTATTAAGTGTATATTGCTGCCGCATAGTATTGTGCGCCTATTGTAGTAAGCGTATATTGCTGCCGCATAGCATTGAGCGCATACTTTTCAATGGAAGAGAACGCCTCAGCATCTTCAGCAGGGGTGCCTCCTGCCTCCGGCATTAAAGCCCTCGGCCTCTGCTCCGCATGCCAGCTTAGAGCCACGCACAGTGAAGAGCCAGATTCCCTATGTGCCCAATGTGAGGAGGCCGTGGGACCCTCGGGCCAGGACCAGTCTCAGCCACGATTTGCTGATAGTTCCCCAGGGGCTACCCCGGATTTAGCGGGCAGTCTCGACCAATCTGGTATCCCAGGGGATCTTGTACCCCGGCGATTAGAGACCGCCTCCATTTCCTGGGTGGATCTCTTTAAGGCGATTCATGCCTTTGTACAGATGCAAACGGCTTCCCATCCAGGCCCTGCGGTTCCTGCTGTTCCGGCAGTTCCTGCCAT
This sequence comes from Rhinatrema bivittatum, assembly GCF_901001135.1. Taxonomy (NCBI): domain Eukaryota; kingdom Metazoa; phylum Chordata; class Amphibia; order Gymnophiona; family Rhinatrematidae; genus Rhinatrema; species Rhinatrema bivittatum. Next base: position 794,485,584 of record NC_042616.1, on the reverse strand, counting down.
GGCCGCGACTGTGGCGGCCGCTGCGGCTGCTGCTGCGGTTGCAGCTCCAGCGGATCCTGTTCCTGGGCCCTCACGCCCCTATCGTGAGCGGGTCCTCCCGCCGATGGACAGTCCAGATCAGTCGGACCAGGAGGTCTCACCAGACGAGTCCGAGCTTCCGGATGAAGGGAACTTCCCTCAGGGATTGAGCCATATAGAACCATGAGGCGGTTCTTCCCTAAAGAGGATCTCTCTGACCTGGTGTCTCAGTGCCTGGCGGAGTTGGATATTACAGGTCCCAGTGCTGCGGTATCCTCTGCGCAGAACCCCCTACTGGAAGGTCTTCGTCCCACAGCCCGCCATTTTCCATTCTTGCAAGCAGCACAACAACTGATAGATTTGGAATGGGCGGCACCAGCGGCCGCATTCAAAGGGGGTCGGGCCCTGACAGGCATGTACCCCCTGGCACCGGCTATCCAGGAGCTGCTGGCGTGCCCTCAGGTGGACGCCTTGATTAGCGCTGTGGTCAAGCGCACTACTATTCCAGTTGAAGGGGGGGCAGCCCTCAAGGAACCTCATGACCGGCGACTGGACGCCATTCTGAAGCAGACTTTTGAGGTGGCAGCGCTATCTTTGCGGATCGCAACCTGCTGCACAGTGGTGACGCGTTCCTGTTTGTCACAGGTCAGGAACAACGCTCCAGCAGCAGACATGGAGTCAGCTCTCTCGATCCTCACGGATGCCGCATCAAACCTAGTCCGGACAACAGCCAAGGGGATCTCATCCTCCGTAGCGGCCAGGAGGCAGCTCTGGATCCGGAAATGGTCAGCTGATGCTCCTTCGAAGACACGCCTCACCAGATTGCCCTTTAAGGGCTCTTTCCTGTTTGGCAGCGACCTGGATAAATTGGCCAGCACATGGGGCGCCTCTCCAGTACCTCGCCTGCCGGAAGATCGATTCAGAAGGAACCAGCGTGCCTTTCCAAGGCCCTCCAGGGGTAGAAGCTCCCAGCGCTTCATTCCCTACAGGAGTCGCTACCAGGCACCGCGTCCTCAGGCCAGGAACCAGTCCTTTCGGACCAAGCAGCACAAGAGGGGAGCAGGCCCGGACTCAGGTCCTGGCCGCGCCTCACAATGAGAATCCGCCGATTCATCTGGGGGACGGAGCCATAGGGGGCAGGTTAACCCTCTTCTACCCCAGATGGGTCGAGATTACGTCGGACCAGTGGGTCCTCGCCATCATCCGAGAGGAGTATTATCTGGACTTTCATCATCTCCCTCCGGACAAGTTTGTGGAATCTTCATGTCCCACACACAAGAAGGCAGCGTTGGAAGCTACCCTGGCGAGGCTCCTGTCCTTGAAAGCCATCATCCCAGTACCTGCCTGGGAAGTGAATTCTGGACACTATTCCATTTATTTCATGGTACCCAAGAAAGGGGGCACCTTTCGGCCCGTACTGGACCTCAAGTCAGTCAATCGATACTTAAGGGTCCCGAGGTTTCGTATGGGAACTCTGCGCTCCGTCAAGACCGCAGTACAGCCAGGAGAATTCCTCACGGCATTAGACTTGTCGGAAGCTTACCTGCATATTCCGATCCATCCGGAGCATCAGCGTTACCTACGCTTCAAGGTTCTAGGCCGCCACTTCCAATTCCGGGCTCTGCCCTTCGGGTTGGCCACGTCACCGCGGACCTTCACCAAGGTGGTTGTCGTGGTAGCAGCGGCCCTCAGGCGGGAAGGAATTCTGGTCCATCCCTACCTAGATGATTGGCTGATCAGGGCGAAATCACGAGAAGAGAGCCATCGGACAATCGACAGAGTGATCGCCCTTCTGGAAAGCTTGGGCTGGGTAATCAACCTCAGCAAGAGTTGCCTACAGCCTTCCCAGTCACTGGAATACCTGGGAGTACAGTTCGACACCCAGGCAGACACAGTCAGTCTCACTACCAAGAGAAGGTTAAAACTCCAGGCATGTATCCAGTACTTGATGGGAACCAGTCGGCCCATAGCTTGGGATTATCTGCAGGTTCTCGGTCTCATGGCATCCACCCTGGAAGTGGTACCTTGGGCAAGGGCCCATATGAGACCTTTACAACACTCCCTGCTCTCTCGATGGAGCCCCCGGCTATGGAACTATTCCATGCACCTACCTCTGCCTGCCAGAGTAAGGACCCAGTTATGGTGGTGGTTGCAGTCCAACCACATGAGCAGAGGGTCGAAGATGTCCTCCCCCACGTGGACTCTGCTCACCACAGATGCCAGCCTGAGCGGCTGGGGTGCACACTGCGAAGGACTTACCGCACAAGGGCGGTGGAACAGAGAAGAGTCAGCGTGGAACATCAACCGTCTAGAGGCTCGGGCAGTCCGACTGGCATGCCTTCGATTTGCTCGCAGACTGAAGAACAGAGCAGTCAGAGTGATGTCCGACAACGCCACCACGGTGGCATACATCAACCGTCAGGGCGGAACCAGAAGCAGACAGGTATCTCTGGAGATCGCCCCACTAATGACTTGGGCAGAGGCGAATCTTCAGGACATCTCCGCCGTCCACATCGCAGGGAAGGACAACACCACGGCAGACTTCCTCAGCAGAGAAAGCCTAAATCCGGGGGAGTGGCAGCTGTCACCCGCAGCCTTCCAGATGATTGTGGATCACTGGGGGATTCCGGACATGGATCTACTGGCGGACAAGTCCAATGCTCAAATACCTAGATACTTCAGCCGCAAGCGCGATCCGTTCTCACACGGAATCGACGCCCTGGTTCAGCCATGGCCTCCAGGGACTCTGCTATACGCCTTTCCTCTGTGGCCTCTGCTGGGCGCCATCATCCACAAGATTCAGAAACACCGGGGCCTAGTTCTTCTAGTGGCACCAGACTGGCCAAGAAGACCATGGTACGTGGACATGAGAAGACTACTGGCAGGGGAGCCCCTTCCCCTGCCTCCTCTCCGGGCCCTTCTACATCAAGGTCCCATACTCCACGAGGATCCTGCTCAATTCTCTTACGGTCTGGCTATTGAAAAGGCTAGACTGAAGAAAAGAGGTTACTCGGAGCCCGTGATAGATACACTCCTCCGAGCTCGCAGGTTTTCCACATCCCTCACCTACGTAAGGATCTGGAGAGTATTTGAAGCATGGTGCGACACTCATGGCACCAATCCACATGCGACCACAATCCCTATTGTGTTGGATTTCCTGCAAGATGGACTTCAGAAGGGTCTTTCCCTCAGCTCCATCAAGGTTCAGGTGGCTGCTTCCCCTTGTCTTGCTACGGTCCCAGGAGGGATGGCAAGACCATTGCCAAGCACCCAGATGTTTCTCGCTTCTTGAAAGGAGTTAAGCATATTCGTCCGCCACTGAAGTGGCCCGTGCCCTTATGGAACCTCAACCTTGTTTTGGATTTCCTCGCGGGATCCACCTTCAGACCCCTTCGGGGTCTGTCTCTCCGTTCTCTCACTTTGAAGATGGTGTTCTTGCTGGCCGTATGTTCAGCACGCCGCATCTCAGAGCTACAAGCACTGTCCTGCCGTGATCCATTTCTCCGAATCACTCCTGAGGCTATCCATCTTCGGACGGTTCCCTCCTTTCTACCTAAAGTGGTTTCACAGTTTCATCTTAACCAAACCATATCCTTGCCTACCACGGCGGGTTTGAAGAAATCTGAAGAAGGGCGTTTATTACGCTATCTCGACATTGGCAGATTGCTGGCCAGATATCTGGAAATGACACAAGAAGTACGAAAGACGGACCATCTGTTCATCCTGCACAGCGGGAAAAGACAAGGGGAAGCGGCCTCTCGGCCCACCATCGCCCGCTGGATTAAAGAAGTTATCAGAGCAGCTTACGTGGAGGCCGGGAAGTCTCCGCCTCTACAGGTCAAGGCTCATTCTACCAGAGCACAAGCGGCATCCTGGACGGAATCCAGGCTGCTGTCGCCTGCGGAAATCTGTAAAGCGGCGACGTGGTCCTCCCTCCATACCTTCTCCAGGTTCTACCGTCTGGATGTCCAGGCCAGGGAGGACTCAGCATTTGCGAGGGTGGTCCTACATGGTCCTCAGGCAGCCTCCCGCCCGGGCTGGGAGTAAAGCTTTTGTACATTCCATTCGTTCTGAGTCCATCTGGCTACACGCCAGGAAATGTTGAGATTACTTACCTGATAATCTCCTTTTCCTTAGTGTAGACAGATGGACTCAGCATCCCGCCCAGCTGCCTGTGTACATGGGTTTCACCGATTCAAGGTAAGCCATGTCATATGTTCCATAAGAGCGTACACTCTACCAGGTGTCAACGCCTTCCGGTTGGGAATGCTGGCGGTCTCCAGCTACTATCAATCGGTCAGGGGAATCCTGTTTCACTTTTCACTGAGCGTCAGTACACACATCCATAACAGCTTTTGCAAGGAAGATTACTAAGTTGCTACGCTTCCTGTGGGGGTATATATCTACACCCGTGCTGACGTCAGATCCGTCTCCAACTGCTAGCATGCGGATACTATACCCATTCGTTCCGAGTCCATCTGTCTACACTAAGGAAAAGGAGATTATCAGGTAAGTAATCTCAACATTATCCACCTGGGTAGTGGACTTTGTTCAGCACTGCTGTACCTTTTCAGGATTGCAGATCCAAGTCTGTTGAAGCTCATCAGCTCAGAACTCTGCCCTCTCCTGTTGCTCATTTTAGGGTAGTATCCTTCGAGTACATCTGCAAAGCTGCAACTTGGTCATCTGTTCACATCTTTCCATCCCTTTGCTATCTGAATAACCTCTCAAGGACTAACAATAACTTCAGACAAACAGTTTTGCATAACCGGTTCCTCACAGTAGTCTACTCTCCATTGTGGGGTCCAGGCAGCTTATTCAGTAAACGCACAGCTGCATCCTTCAGCTTGGGATTCACACAGATCATGGATAATTATGCCTTCTTATTGACATAAAAAGCAAGTTTGCTTACTGTAAATGGTGTTTTCTGTAGAAGGGAAGATGAATTAACCATGAGATACCTGCCTGCCTCCCTGGAAAGTTGAGTATCCAGCTCAAGACCTGGCTATTCCTTCAAGCCTTCCCATAACCTTCAGAAACTTAAAATATGCCACCTAATCATACCTAGCTACTCAAGCAGCTTGACATCCACTGCCAGTTAAGATTTTATTTACCTCCTCTATCCTTTGTTTTCCGGCTACCTCAGCCCCCCAAGTTCTTCTCTCCTTGTTTTAATGTAACTTTGCTTCTTGTTAAATGATTTGTTCACAGTTATTACCCCATTTTTCCGTGTAAACCGATGTGATATACTTGTCATGAATGTCGGTATAGAAAAGAGTTAAATAAATTTAACTATAATGCATTGAGGAGACTCTCGAGGCAACAGCCATGCAGTAACTCCTGCACGTGCTCAGTAGAGCTCAACACTCTACTAGCTAGGAGAGAAATCCATTTGTTGCAGCCAGATAATGTCACGCCCAGATCTATAGAAAACACTTTTATGGTAAACAAACTTGCTTTACCTGTTGTGTGTGCCTAGTATTACATGCATAACTTTGTAGATAGGTGCACTTCTAAAAATTTCCCACATATATATTGTTAGTCCAATAAAATGGTATTGCTTACAACGTATTTCCTCACTTAAAATTGTGCAGACTGACTTGCAGGGCTCTTGTACTCATACCTGCTTTTGCTTAAATCTTGAAACTGTCCTAAGAGGAGTATCTTAAACATTGGATAAATATTCTATGCATGTGCATACATTTTTTACAAATGGTAAAAGTATTTGAATTTTCATGTAAGCTTCACACAAATGGATTGTGGAACTTGTGAATTATATAACTATTTTATAATTTATTTTTTAATATCATGAAATGCTTCATATTTTTATATTTTCACCATCATTTGTTAACTGTTTACGAGTATGTATTAAAGATCTCTGATGTAATGGTACATCAGCTATATTGAGTGTTTGTGAGAATAATAATGCCTCTTTGTTGCTGGATTTTGTGTTTCTTAAGCCTCTCACAGTGACAGCACCATCCTTAACCATTGCCGAGAATATGGCTGATCTAGTAGACGGGTACTGTCGGTTGGTGAATGGAGCTACAGAATCTTTTATCATCAGGCCCCTGAAAGGTATGGGCTGTGTTTTTTTTCTTGTAGAAAATGTGTGAATATATGTATTGAAATTTATTTTGATTGCCAGGGTATCAAAAAAGAGACACCAAAGAACTGTTCATTTGTAGTGTGAAATTACTGAATTTTTAAAACTAACTCTAAGTGAATAGTGGCCACTAAAAACATATATGATGATTCTTTTGTTAAAATAAACATTTGAGCAGACTGCATTTCTATTTGTCCCTTATTTCTGTTGGCTGTTTCTTAAAAACACGGGTTAAAGTCTGAAAATTCCAGTAGTATTCTGAGAAGTACATACAATATATGATGCATGGTAAACACAGAAAAGAATGAATTAGGACAGTTTTAAAGCTGATTGAATTATCAATGTGATTGTTGAAGCCTTGACACTTTGTACTAATAATCACATTTCAAACTTGTGCTTATTGAACTTTTTCAGTATCCTGAAATTGAGTCATTTATTTATGTATAATACTTATTATCCACTTATATTAACAAAATGCTAAGCGGAGTCATTCACCATTCCTAGTTTTCTTGAAAGCCAGCGAGGATAAGCTTATGCAAGACTCTCTAGCCTCATAAACTCAGGAAACTCTCTTCATGGCAGTTCCATACATTGATTTTGGTACTGTTGGGTCTCACCTGTTGCCTTGACCACTGAATGCATGTAATTTGGGGAAAATTGAGCAAATGCAATGTGAATGAAGATAATGTATTAAGGAATGTATTAAGGAATGAAGATGATGTATTATAAATTATACCACATTAATATCCTGTGAACTTTTTTAACAAATTTTTTTTTACATACTTCAAGTTCCTTTGTTTAGTCTTTTTTGCAGTAGCAAAAGAAGGGTATTTTATATGTGGTAGGTGGGAGAACCTAGGAAGGCACTTTGCTCTTGGAGTGGCACCATTACTTGAGAGAGAGAGGACACTCTTAATTCAGAAGTCACCCAGAGACAAAAATAAGTAAGGAAAAAATTGAGATTTAATTTAGAAAACATAAGCAAAATAATTGCAAGCAGTTCTGCAAAATTTTAGAACAATTGTTAAGAACATAAGAAAATGCCATACTGGGTCAGACCAAGGGTCCATCAAGCCCAGCATCCTGTTTCCAACAGTGGCCAATCCAGGCCATAAGAACCTGGCAAGTACCCAAAAACTAAATCTATTCCATGTTTCCATTGCTAATGTCAGTGGCTATTCTCTAAGTGAACTTAATAGCAGGTAATGGACTTCTCCTCCAAGAACTTATCCAATCCTTTTTTAAACACAGCTATACTAACTGCACTGACCACATCCTCTGGTAACAAATTCCAGAGTTTAATTGTGCGTTGAGTAAAAAAGAACTTTCTCCGATTAGTTTTAAATGTGCCCCATGCTAACTTCATGGAGTGCCCCCTAGTCTTTCTACTATCCGAAAGAGTAAATAACCGATTCACATCTACCCGTTCTAGACCTCTCATGATTTTAAACACCTCTATCATATCCCCCCTCAGTTGTCTCTTCTCCAAGCTGAAAAGTCCTAACCTCTTTAGTCTTTCCTCGTAGGGAAGTTGTTCCATTCCCCTTATCATTTTGGTAGCCCTTCTCTGTACCTTCTCTATCGCAATTATATCTTTTTTGAGATGCGGCGACCAGAATTGTACACAGTATTCAAGGTGCGGTCTCACCATGGAGCGATACAGAGGCATTATGACATTTTCCGTTTTATTCACCATTCCCTTTCTAATAATTCCCAACATTCTGTTTGCTTTTTTGACTGCCGCAGCACACTGAACCGACGATTTCAATGTGTTATCCACTATGACACCTAGATCTCTTTCTTGGGTTGTAGCACCTAATATGGAACCCAACATTGTGTAATTATAGCATGGGTTATTTTTCCCTATATGCATCACCTTGCACTTATCCACATTAAATTTCATCTACCATTTGGATGCCCAATTTTCCAGTCTCACAAGGTCTTCCTGCAATTTATCACAATCTGCTTGTGATTTAACTACTCTGAACAATTTTGTGTCATCTGCAAATTTGATTATCTCACTCGTATTTCTTTCCAGATCATTTATAAATATATTGAAAAGTAAGGGTCCCAATACAGATCCCTGAGGCACTCCACTGCCCAATCCCTTCCACTGAGAAAATTGTCCATTTAATCCTACTCTCTGTTTCCTGTCTTTTAGCCAGTTTGCAATCCACGAAAGGACATCGCCACCTATCCCATGACTTTTTACTTTTCCTAGAAGCCTCTCATGAGGAACTTTGTCAAACGCCTTCTGAAAATCCAAGTATACTATATCTACCAGTTCACCTTTATCAACGCGTGACTAAAAAGAATGCCTCCTCAACCACCTCCTGCACTCTGGGAAAGACGCAGGCAGTCAGCAAGCCTGATGTCCCAAGTATTCACTGCAATGCCACCGTTCTTATAGGGGGATTCCCAGTGTGGATGATGTCATCAATGTGCAACTGATGAGAGTTGCCTCCTCATCCACCTCTTGCACTCTTGGAAGACATGGGCAATCAGCAGGCCAGATGTCCTCCTTGATATGATATTTCTAATGAACATGTATTCATGTATTCATGTTTTAAGAAACCTTCATACTTTTATGTAGTAGAGGAAAATGGAGATGACAAAATCAGTATTCTGTGTCTTTAGTAACTGAATATTCAAGCCATTTAACATTTTCAAACCATGCTGAGGAAAAACTTTGCCCTGGTTTACCAGACATTGAAAATGCTGGGAGTTTCTGGAGCAAATGCCATGTCCGAGCCAAAGGAAAATCCCATTTTGGTGTCTTTGCATAAAGCCTCTTGTTTTTTCCAAGTTATGGAGGCCTTTCAATAATTTATTGATCTAGAGTGGGTCACACCGGAGGCAAATTTTAAAGGTGGTCAGACCTTGGAAGGCTTGTACCCCCTGGATCCAGTGGCAAGAGAGCATCTCTGTTTTCTGAAAGTGAATGTGCTTATCTGAGCTGACTGTGGCGGGAGGGAACGGCCTTGAAGGATGAGCATGATATGAGGATTGAGGCCATCCTTAAGCAAGCATTTGAAGTAGTGGTAATGACTTTGCAGATAGCTTCCTGTAGTTGCCTGGTGGCTCGCTTTTGTTTGCTTCCCTCTCATGAGATCGACTCTGGAGTGTCTTCCAGGGCAGTTATGGAACCTGCTGCCGCCTTTTGAGCAGTTGCAACTGTGGTTTGGTGCGCAACTTGGCCAGAGGGGAGTGGCTTTGGTAATAGTGGCCAGACGCCAGTTATGGCTGAGGAATTGATCAGCTGATGCAATCTCCAAAGCTAATTTTATGAAATTGCCTTTTAAAGTCTCATTCTTGTTGGAAGCTGACCGTTAAGTGGAGCAAATCTCCAGTTCTTCAGTTGCTGGAGGATAAGAAGCAGTTACCGCACCCCTTTGGTATGAGGGCTCATCCCAGAGGTTCCAAGCATTTTCATCCCTACAGAGGGGAACAACCTTTCAGAGGTCTCTGCCCTTTCATCCCTTCATCCCAGAGATCCCGGACGGGGGCTCGAGTAGTTCAACCTCCCGACCCTCCCAATGAAGGTTTGATGACCCACTCCCGGGAACAGGAGATAGGGGGACGCCTCTCTCTCTGTTATCAGAGGTGGGTCAAGATCACATCAGATAAGTGGATCCTAGAAGTGAACTGAAGAATATACACTGGAATTTTGCATTGTTCCTGGGGAGATGTGTTCATGGTATCTCCCTGCAGAAGAATCAGTCTGTGGAATGTACATTATCAAGGCTCCTCAGTCTGAGAGCTGTGGTTCTACTACCCACATCTCAAGAAAATATGGGTCAATATTCCATTTATTTTGTTGTCCCCAAGAAGGAGGGCTCCTCTCATCCCATCCTGGATCTCAAAGGGGTCAATCGTCATTTGCGGGCGACTCATTTTCTTATGGAAACATTGCTCTCAGTGATAATGGTCGTGAAGTCGGGGGTTTCCTGACTTCCTTGGATTTGTTCGAGACTTACGTCTAGATTCCTGTCCATGTGGAGCACTAACGTTTTCTGCGTTTTGTGGTGTTGGGGTGCCATTATCAGTTTCGGGCGCTGCCTTCTGTTTTAGCTACTTCTCCCAGAACTTTTTCCAAGGGTTATGGTGGAGGTGGTGGCAGCACAACTGAGAAAGGATGGGATACTAGTATGCCAGTATTTAGACTGGTTGATTTGGGCCAAGTCTCTAGAAGAGAGCCGTCTGGTTACCCACAAAGTGATCTCCCTGATACAGGAGCTCAGTTGGGTGGTGAACCAGCCAAGAGCAGTCTTCAGCTATCTGTCTTTTGAGTATCTGGGTGTTAATCTTTTTTTTTTTTTAATTTAATTTTTTATTATGCATTTCACAAATACTGACAGCAATTACGGCATGTCAAAGAAAGGGTACAAATAATTTTACAAAATAATTCAACAACCTGAACTGCTCTCGATTAAATTTAAGGCAAAAAATGAAATTTCCTTACAATAATTTTCCAAAAGAGTGCAGTCTGGAATCTAGGTAAACCCCCGTTATAAAGAAAAAAGGGGGAGATCCAACAATGTTATACTTGAGCAAAAATAAAGCATTTATATTCAACATCAAGCAGTCATGCTGTGCTTACTATAAATTCCCTTAACAGATCTCAGCAAGGTTTAAGTAATTTTGCATCAATAAATCTGCGTAGTTCAAGCGGCTCTAAAAACACAAACCTCTAATTCTGGAATTTGACTACACATTTACAGGGGTAATAAATCACAATCTGGGTCCCAAGGGTTTTCCCCTCTTGGCACATTGAAAGACACTTTTTTCTGCGTGTTTGTGTAGGTTTAGTTATGTCTAGGTATGTCCATACTTTCTGACCCAAAAATTTATTTTCTCTATTTTAAGAGATATTATTAATATTTTATCCCTGTCTGATGCATTTATAAATTTCACACATAACGCCCCTCTTTGTTCAATTTGCTCAGTCATGCTTTGTTCCAAAAAAGCTGTAATGTCTTCCATCTCTTGTTGTTGGAAACCATTTTTTTCACCTTGATCTTGGTCTTTATTCTCTATTTTCCTTTGATTTACAAAGAAAATCTTCTCCAACGCTGGTATTTCTCCTGATGTTAACTTCAAAACTTCGGATAGATATTTTTTATACATCTCATAAGTAGATATTAGTTTAACACTGGGGAAGTTTAGTATCCTAAGGTTTTTATATCTCGATTGGTTTTCTAATGTCTCAATTTTCCTGGAGTTCGCAGTATCTCCACATATCAGCCCTCTTTGGGTTTTCTTTACAGTTTCCACTCTATTTTCTAGTGACTGAAATTTTTCTTTATGCTCAGACAGTATCGGGTCTATCTGGGAAACGCGATTCTGCGTTTCTCCTAGCGTTTTATTGAGAGTCTCAATAGATGATTTCAATTCCATAAGGACTACCCATACATTTTCCAAAGTTATTTTAGACGTTTGTGGAACGCTTGTAACATTTTTACAACTCACTGTTCTCTCCGTGCAGAGTTCCTGCCTCTCTCCTGAGGCCTCTGCTCGGCCCTTGCTCTCCTCCGGTGTTGAAGTTAGAGGGTCTCCTCCTCTTCTAACTTTTTGGCTCGACTCTTCTCCCAACGGGTTTCCCTCGAAGGAGTCTGGTAAGTCCGGCAACTCTGGTCGGGCTTCCGTTCCCAAATCCAGGGATGAGGCGAGTCCGGGAGGCAAAGGCTTAAGGGGAGCCCCGGGGCTCAGCGAGATGTTTGGGCATTGTTGCGTCGGCGTTTGCTCTTCGTCGACGCCCAAATCGGCCACATCTCCCGGGGGATTAGCACTGCTTGGCGAGAAGAAGTTCCCAATAGAGAGCTGAGTGGAAGCGGGAGTCAGGGCTGTCGGGGTCTCTACCCTGACTCTCCCTTTTCTTTTGGTGTGCGGCATAATTTCGTGGAAATACTTTCAGCTCAGGAACTCACTACTCACACGTCCTGCTTCAGAGACGCCATCTTGGATCTCCCATGGAAGGTGATCTGGGTGTTAATCTATCCCTCATTTTTTCTAATGACCAAGTTATTCATTCCCTGTTTTATTGTAACTTTTCTACGCCTGCTGTGTTAATTGGTTCTCCCCTTTGTTCACTGTAAACCGGTTCAATAAGACTTGTCTTGAGCATCGGTATATTATAAGAACTTAAATAAATAAATGATGCAGGGCAAAGTTTTTCTGCCAGAGGCTCATATTCAAAAGTTGGTGTCTCAGGTGCATCTCTTGGTGAACACTTTTTGCCCCACAGTTTTGTCCTATCTACAGGTAATTGGGTTGATGGCAACCTTGGAAGTGGTGTCATTGGCGAGGGTGCATATATGTCCACTTCAGCGCTCCCTGCTGTCTCATTGGAACTGGCAGTTTCAGGACTATTCGATTTGGTTCCACGTGCTGAAGGAAGTCTGCTCTCCCCTCCAGTGGTGGTTGCAAGTAGAATATCTGAGAGAGGGAGTTTCTCTGACATTGCAGGACTGATTGGCACTCACAACGGATACGTGCCTCCAAGGTTGGGGAGCTCACTGTCAGGAACTAACAGCGTAAGGATGCTGGAATACAAAGGAGTCTGTCTGAACATGAATTGGCTTGGAAACCAGGGTGATCTGGCTGGCATGCTTGCAGTTCAGTAATAGACTGCAGGGTTGAATGGTCCATATAATGGACAATGCGACGATAGTGGCTTATATCAATCAGGGAGAAACCAAGAGCCAGCAGGTATTGCAGGAGGTAATCCAACTTTATTGGCGGCAATTATTTATTTATTTAAAGAGTTTTATATACCGTCATTCGGAAAAGTCAAAATAACGCCATCATAACTGTTTACAAAATAGGTTATAGGGAAATGCGGGGTTAACAAGGGTTGTAAAGTACAAACAGTTATTAGGCTTAGGAGGTAACATAAGTAATGATTAAGTTCAGTTTGAGTTCTTTTTTACGAAAAGCATAGATGTGATGAATTTCATTTAGTCATGAGGTTGTATTGGAGGGTGGTGATGTTTAGATGATCCTTTGGGTGGATTGGTATGCTTTGTTGAACAACCAAGTTTTTAACTCTTTTTTAAAGGTTTTTTGGTTTTCTTGAATTCTTAGCTTAGGCGGGAGGGAGTTCCAAAGTTTTGGGCTACCAAGTGAGATTGCTCTATTTTGGGTAGAGGTGAGTTGATTTGAGTGCGTTGGTGGTGTTTTTAGGAGTCCTTTATTTGCTGACCTCAGGTTTCTACTTGGGGTATGTAGGTGTATGTAGGGGCTTAGCCAATTTTTTTGTTCTTCATATATAATTTTATGTAGGATGGAAAGGACCTTGTATTCAATCTTGTATTTTATTGGTAGCCAATGAAGTGAAATAAGGGTTGGGGTGATGAGGTCATGCTTTTTGGCTCCTGGGAGGATTCTTGCAGCTGCATTCTGCAGGATCTGGAGAGGGCGAATGGTGTTTAGAGGTAAGTTGAGAAGTAGAGAGTTGTAGTAGTCTATATATCTTACAAACACACGTCGTAAGGACCACATCACCCCAATCCTAAAAATCCTACACTGGCTACCCATCCAATATAGAATACTCTTCAAGGCTCTCACCATCATCCACAAATCCGTCTATCAGCAATACACACTCCAACTCGCCATCCCGCTCGAACTACATACTTCAATAAGGCCGATCAGAAACGCCTACAAAGGCTTGCTCAAGGCCCCCCCCAACAAATCCTCGGTCCACAACTCTATTCACAAGCGAGCACTTTCGAAGGCAGGTCCACTCCATTGGAATTCGCATCCCCCAGATATACGCCAGGAACAATGCCATCTCTCCTTCAGAAAGAAACTGAAAACCTGGCTGTTCACACAAGCCTACCGTTGAAGGAACCTCTATCAATCCAACATTGACTCTCACCCTCGACCTCTTCCCTATCCCTCCCCCCTCCCTTTTCCAGTCCCTGCCCTGACACCCCCCACCCCCTCCTGCTCACCTCCCCATGGCTCCTCCTCCCACAGGATATATTATATTAATAATCGCCTAGGATAAATCTCTGTTTGTCTCGCTACTATATTGTTTTCGTTAATTTTTATCACTCTCCAGTTGTTATCATTTAAAATCTTTCCTGTCTTCCATCTCCCATGTTTTCGCTCCCTGTTTGAATGTAACTTTACCTTTCTACTTAGTTGTTAAATTGGTTTCCCCCTGTTCTATTGTAAACAGGTACGATAAGACCTCGTCTTGAGTATCGGTATAGTAAAAGAAGTTAAATAAATAAATAAAATAAATTGGAGAAAATTAGTAATTGTAGGACTGTTCTGAAGTCATTATTTGGGAGAAAAGGTTTTATTTATTTATTTATTTAACATTTTTTTCTATACCGACCTTCATGGTTAAAATACCATATCAGGACGGTTTACATCGAACAGGGGTAAAATAACTAGATAAAGGAAGAAAAACAAAGTTACATTACAACGAGGACTGTGAACTTTTAGATGATGAAGTGTGAGTAGTTTATGATAATCTTCTTTAATTTTTGTTGATATATGATTTTTGAATGAAAGTTCTTTGTCGATTATTACTCCGAGGTTGTGGGCATGGTTGATTGGAGATAAGATTGAATTTTGGTCTATGAGATTGAGTGGCGGTGTTTGCAGAGAGTTGTTCTTTCTGTCAAGTAATATTAATTCAGTTTTGTCAAAGTTGAGGATGAGTTTTATGTTGGCTAGTATTTCCTTAATGCTGATTAGGTAATTGGCAATTAATTTGTATGTTTCTTCAATCGATTTTTTTATTGGAATTAATATTTGAATATCATCAGCATAGATGAAGTGGGTTAGATTCAGATTTGCAAGGAACTGACATAGTGGTAGAAGATATATATTAAAGAGCGTTGCTGAAAGGGCGGATCCTTGGGGAACTCCAGTGTCTAAGTTGATTTTCTTTGATAGGGAATCATTAAGTAGTACTTGGTATGATCTTTGTGACAAGTAAGAGGAGAACCATTGAAGGGTTGTTTTGTTAGCACCAATTTCAGATAGACGATTAATCAGTATAGAGTGGTTTACAGTATCAAATGCTGCCGATAGGTCGAGCAGGATTAGAAGGTAAATGGCCTTTTTCGAATCCTTTGAGTACGAAATCATTCATAGCAAGTAGTAGTATTTCTGTGTTAAGTTGCTTTCTGAAGCCAAATTGAGAAGGTAGGAGGCTGTTATCATCTAGATAGTCAGTGAGTTGAGTGTGGACAATTTTCTCAATGATTTTGGCAATGAATGGGAGGTTTGATATGGATCTGTTGTTCAGTGGATTTTCTGGATCTAGATTATTCTTTTTTAGAATGGGTTTAATGATAGCCGATTTTAGGCATTCTGTGTAGTTTCCTTCAGTGAGGGAAAGGTTTACAATTTTAGTTAGTGTTTTGGTAATTGATGGATCAAGATTTTTCATTGTTGTGATGGGAATGGCATCCATGGGGTGTTTAGCTGGGTTCATTTTTTTGATGCACATTTGGATTTCTAAGGTAGATGCTGTTTCAAAGTTGGACCAGGTTTTCGATTGAATGTTCAGTAATTTCTGGTCTTGAGATTCATTTTTCCTGCAATGCACATTGCAGGAAAAGGCAATATAAGAGCAGACTTTCTCAGCAGGGAGAGTCGGACCCAGGAGAAATGAGTATTGTCGGAAGAGGCATTCCAGCTGTTAGTGGATTGCTGGGGCCTTTCGTTTATAGATCTGCTGACGACTTTTTGCAATGTGAAAGTTCCTTGATTATTCAATCTCAGGAGAGATCAGAAGTTCTAGTGTATTGATGCTCTTGTACAGGTCTGGCCGGAAGACAAGCTGCTGTATGCCTTTCCCCCATTGCCTATGTTGGTCAGAATAGTTCGAAGTATCAAAGGCCACAGGGGGGTGGTGCTTCTGTTGGCACCGGATTGGCCGAGAAGACCAATCGCAGATCCGCGATGACTCCTAGTGGAGACGTCTCTTCATCTTACGCTGCATAGGAATCTGCTGCAGCAGGGGCTTGTCCTTCATGAAGATCTGACTCTGTTTTGTCTTCTGGTATGGCCCTTAGGGGGCTTGCATGTTGAAGCATGGATATTCATCTGTGGTGATTGCCACCTTCCTATGAGCTCGAAAGTTCTTCACTTTCTTAGTCTATGTGTGGGTTTGGCGAGTGCTTTAAGCTTGGTGTGAGGATCAAGGTGTTCTTCCTCATTCAGTTAAGATTCTGCTCATATTGTAATTTTTGCTGGATGGGTTAAATAAAGGTTTTGCCCTTAATTCCTTGAAGGTACAGGTAGCAGCTCTTTCCTGTTTCAGGGGCCAGATGAAGGTGAATCCTTATCGTCTCATCCCGATGTGGCCCGTTTCTTGAGGGGAGAGAAATATATTCATCCTCCCTTGCAGTTACCAGTTCCTTTGTGGAGTCTTAACCTGGTGTTTGATTTCTTGGCAGGCCCTACATTTTGACCGCTGCGTATACTTTCCTTGTGGTTAGTGACCTTGAAAACAGTGTATATGTTGGCATTTTGTTCTGCAAGTTGAATTGCGGAGCTGCAGGCCTTGTCTTACTGGGAGCTGTTCCTTCGGGTGACTACAGGAACAATACAGCTGTGTAGTGTTCCTTAGTTCTTGCCAAAAGTGGTCTTGGATTTTCACTTGAATCAGTCCATTTCCTTGCCGTCCTTGGATAAGGAAAGACGTGGAAGTATATCGCCTGTTGCATCCCTTACATAAGAACATAAGAACATGCCATACTGGGTCAGACCAAGGGTCCATCAAGCCCAGCATCCTGTTTCCAACAGTGGCCAATCCAGGCCATAAAAACCTGGCAAGTACCCCAAAAACTAAGTCTATTCCATATTACAGTTGCTAGTAATACCGTGTTTCCCCGAAAATAAGACATCCCCCAAAAATAAGACCTAGTAGAGGTTTTGCCAAATTCTTAAATATAAGACCTCCCCCGAAAGTAAGACATTCCTTGTAAACAGTGGCGGATTGACCTATCGGGGGATCGGGCTTCCCCCGGTGGGTCGGTCAATCCTGTGATGTCATTTAAAAAAATTTTTTTTTTTAAATAAAGTTTCCAAAGTATTAGGGGCAGACGCGAGCAGTGGTATCCCGAGGGGAGCCAATGCCCCCAGGCACAAGGAAAAGATCGCGTTCAAATGCGCTGATGCTCTTTCTCCTTCCTGCCTGTGCGGCCCCGGAAGTAAACGTTGCCGGAGCCGCATGGGCAGGAAGGAGAAAGAGCATCAGTGCGTGCAGAAGAGGAGCCGCCGCAGGCTGCTGCGAATCCCAAGTCGCAGTGGCCCAAGAAGAGGAAGAGGCCCGGTAGCGAGGAAGAAGCCCGAGAAGTTCAGGGCCGCTGCAGAGCCCATCCTGCGGCGACCCGCGAAGAGGAGGCCTGCAGTGGTATCCAGAGGGGAGCTGATGCGCCCGGGTACAAGGAGGCTCATGCGGCCGCTGAGCCTCCTTGCCCGAAGAAAAAGATCGCGTTCAAACGCGCTGATGCTCTTCCTCCTTCCTGCCCATGCGGCCCGGAAGTAAACGTTGCCGGAGCCGCATGGGCAGGAAGGAGAAAGAGCATCAGCGCGTGCAGAAGAGGAGCCGCCGCGGGCTGCTGCGAATCCCAAGTTGAAGAGGCCCGATAGCGAGGAAGAGGCCCAAGAAGTTCAGGGCCGCTGCAGAGCCCATCCTGCGGCGACCCGCGAAGAGGAGGCCCAGAGGTGAGAGAGAGGCTGAGGGTCTGTAGAGGGTGTGTGCGTGCGTGTATGAGATGAGTTGAGAGATTGTGTGTGGGAGTGAGGATCTGAATGTTTGCAGAGGCAGCATGTGAGAGCCTCTGTGTGTGTGAGAGAGACAGCGTGTGACGGTGAGAGCCTATGCTTGAGCAAGACAGCATGTGGGAGTGAGAGAGCCTGTGTGTGTGAGCATCAGACAGCGTGTGCCAGTGAGAGACTGTGTGTATGAATGATTGTATGAGAGACAGCATGTGACAGTGAGACCCTGTGTGTGTGAGAGAGAGAAATGCATGTGAGAATGAGAACCTGACTCTGTTTGAGGGAAGAAGACGGAGAGAAAAGAAATACGGAAGAAAAAAGGACAATATAAAAGGAATTGGCAAAAAAATAAGAAAGGAAAGGTGGAAAAAAAAAAGCCTGTGACCAACCGATTAGAAAACTAACATCAGCCAGCAAAGGTAAAAAAAAATTTTTTACTTTTTAGTGATTGGCACATGTAATCTTTGGGAATGTGCAAGAATAGCACTTTCTCTATGCGGATCTCACAATGTACGAGATCAGCATGGAGAAAATGGAAGCCCACGGGGCCTGCACAGAGGAGGCAGCAGAATGGGCTTCAGTGTCAGTAGCAGCAATCGGCGCCTCCCCAATAGCCATGTGGCAGCAGTGACAGTGGCATCAAGATTACTGACATCTGGGGATGGTGGCAGTACCAGTTGGGGGACCCCTTCCAAGCAGTGTACAGAGGTTCAAAAGCAGCAGAGTCAGCCCAAGCTGACTACCATGAATGCTGCACACTTACCTCTCTCTGACAGCACACTGGTGAGGCATGGCTGACGCAGGGGCAGCCAGCAGCTCAACGGTATTAGACATCCCCTGAAAATAAGGCCTAGTGCATCTTTGGTAGCAAAAATTAATATAAGACACTGTCTTATTTTCGGGGAAACAGGGTAGTGGTGGTTATTATCTAAGTCAACTTAATTAATAGCAGGTAATGGACTTCTCCTCCAAGAACTTATCCAATCTTTTTTTAAACACAGCTATACTAACTGCACTAACCACATCGTCTGGCAACAAATTCCAGAGTTTAATTGTGCGTTGAGTGAAAAAGAACTTTCTCCGATTAGTTTTAAATGTGCCACATGCTAACTTCATGGAGTGCCCCCTAGTCTTTCTATTATCCGAAAGAGTAAAAAACCGATTCACATCTACATAAATTACTACTTATCTGATAATTTCCTTTCCTTAAGGTGGATAGATGGATTCAGTTTCCTGCCCTGGACTCCCGAATGATTATGTGATGGTCCTCCTGTGTCGCTATGTAGGGAGATATCTCATGTTTTACCACTGAAAGCACTAAATATGAATCATTATAGCCAAAGAAGTATGCAGACCACAGGCCAAAAGCACTGTCACAGCTAAAGAAAAGAAACTTTGGCCAGATGAGAACTGTAAACAATCACTGAAGGATATTTATCAAGATCTGCTTGTTTGTAAGAGCCTGTGTAAATGAAACCAAGGCAGAGGGACAAAGCAGACACTTAAGCTCATAAGCAGGAGTCACGGCATGGCCAAGAGAATTCCAAAGGTCAGAGGGACCCCTGCCCTTGGAAGAAGGGGGGGGGGGGGGGGGTGCTGTCTGAGACAGAGAAAACCCTAATGCTGGCATATAGCTTGATGGACGGTAGAGACCCTGAGTTCGAGTTCGTGATCCACTGGCTTCGGTCCAAGATGTGGCAGGACCCCCCCCATTCTGAAGTAATGGGGAGGGGGAAAGGCCTGCAATGCGGCAAAGACTCTCCACTTATGATTATGCATTAACTTATGCATACTTATCGACTGGAAAGTATAAGATGGGGGACAAATAAGGAGAAGAGAACCAGAAGGGAATCTGAAGTAGCCCAGCATCCCCTGCTACTGAGGAGAGAGAATACTAGGTGTGGCCAGGAGACTGGAGAGAGGAGATGCACTGCTTAGGGTCAGAGAATGACACGGAGTCTGAGATGGTGAAGGGCCGAAAGTAAGTCCCAGACAGCCTGGCAAGAAACCATACACAGAAGCAAGCCTCCTCCCCTGCCCATGTTGTCCCAGACCACCAGCCAGTGTCTGCTTCAGAGGTGAACAGAGGGATATCGCCTGAAGTTAGGACCAGGGGTAAGTAAGCCATAAGTATTAATATATAAAGCAAGCTAAGGTGTATGACATGTTTGAAACCACCCATGGGACAGAACTTTCTTTAGGGTGAATTGGTGCTTAGTGGCCAGGATGTTAGAGACAGGAATTGTTATCTTCTAATGCTAAATCCTGCCAAATCTGATAAAAGTCTATTTCTGAGGAGAAACACGTCTTTTTTCCTGAGCCTTAGGATCGTGAAGTAAAGAAGGAGGGTATCTGGAAGTGTTCTGTAGCACATAGGTTCCTGCACCCTTAAACTTACTTACAGCTACCTGTTCCAGGGGATTCTCATAGGACAAGCAGGATGGTAGTCCTCACATATGGGTGACATCACAGGACGGAGCCCAATCAAGGAACACTTTTGTCAAAGTTTCTAGAACTTTGACTGGCACCTACTGGGCATGCCCAGCATAGCGCTAACCCTGCATCCAGCAGAGGCCCCCCCTTCAGTCTCTCTTTTTTTTTTTCTTTCCATGCAGCAGTAGCCATGCAGGTTAAGGAGCTCTCTAGAGATTTTATTTTATTTTTTTTTTATTTTTAATTTTTATATACCGACATTCTTACATTAAATGTAAATCATACCGGTTTACATAAAACAAAAACAGCAGGAAAATAATTCCATAGTCTGATACAATGAGCAATTAAAACTAAACTTGTTAACAAGCCAAAAAGGTAAATAACTTGGAAGAAAGGGTTAGATAACAGAAAAAGTACCAACAAAAGAATATTAAATGAGGCACCAAGGATTGCACGAAGGGGTGCACAAAGGGGAGAACCCCTTTGTTGCGCCCCTTCGTCACGCAGCGCCTGGTGGTGAGGCGCTTTTCAACCGCCGACGAAGCTCTCAGTGACGTCGTGGGAGGGGGCGTGGTCTCTCTCTCGCAGTTTCATCTCACCTCCCGATGTTCACTTCCCCTCTCAGTTCTCAATTTTTCATGATGGAAATCAAGTTACTGCGGGGGCCCAAGATGGAAAAAGGCCTTCCCGCTCGCCCGCGCCTGGTGGTGAGGTGCCCCTCAACCGCCGACGAAGCTCTCAGTGATGTCGTGGGAGGGGGCGTGGTCTCTCTCTCTCGCAGTTTCATCTCACCTCCCGATGTTCACTTTCCCTCTTAGTTCTCAATTTTTCATGATGGAAATCAAGTTACTGCGGGGGCCCAAGATGGAAAAAGGCCTTCCCGCTCGCCCGCGCCTGGTGGTGATTTTCCTCATGGAACTTCTTTAAAAATTTTCAAAAGATTCTACCCCATAGGGGTTCCCCTATTGATATCAGTACTCTGTGGTCAAAAGGTAAGGCTTTACCCTCATTTGCGGTCGATTCCCGTCGAGTTTGGGGCTTACTGGCTATCAACCGCAGCGCGGCTAAATTTTTGAAGAAGCCATGGCATTGGGTTTTCGTCGGTGCCTCGATGGTCCTTGGACAATGTTCATCACAGACCCACATAGAGTTTGTGTATTGTGCTTGGGGTCTGGCCATGATACCATGACTTGCACCAAACGTGCCCAAATGATGCCAAAGGGCCGTAAAATCCGCTTAGAAAAGGTGGAGTTTCTTTTTCATTCAAAACCCCTGACTCCATCGACAGCTTGAACTTCGTCTGAGCCGGTGCCATCGACCTCTCGCCAGCAGCGGGACACCGGTGCTGCCCGACCAGCATCGACTACTCTGAAGGGTGTCGACTTCTTCCTTATCGCCTCAGGAGAAGAATTGAGGAGAATATTGTGAAAAGCGTCGCCACCGGCATCGGAAGGCTCAGTACGCTGATCCTGGCAAGCCTTCGGCATCGGTGTCGACAGAGCCACCGACAAAGAAATCCCGTCCTGAGAAGGCCCCATCCTCTTCTGTGACCAGGTCACCGAGGCGTTCCCCACCTTCATCGGTGCAGGGAGCCACGACTCCACTTTTACTGGTGTACCCTCCGGCTACGCATCTAATGCCTCCTACTCCGGAGCCGGGGTTACATGCCCCAGGCTTCTGTGAGGAATTGGATCGAATGATCCAAGAGGCCATCGGAAAAGCACTGCAGGGATTCCAGCCTCCATCGATACCGGTGCCCGAGCCGGTCACCGATCTGATTCCCATGGCACTCGCACCTCTACTGGGTAGACTGGATGCGTTGATAAGTGCCCTTCCACTGCTGGAACCAAGGACACCAATATGCCCTCTTCCTTTTACGCTGATTCCTTTGTCATCAGATGGCGAGGAAACACCGATACCCATACCCCCGTCTGGAATTTTGCCACCGACTCATCCATCGATGTCACCGGTTCCGTCGGTGCCTCTTCCGATGCCGTCGATGCCTAGGCCTGGCCCTTCAGAAATAATGCCATTTTTTCCCTCTGA
This sequence comes from Rhinatrema bivittatum, assembly GCF_901001135.1. Taxonomy (NCBI): domain Eukaryota; kingdom Metazoa; phylum Chordata; class Amphibia; order Gymnophiona; family Rhinatrematidae; genus Rhinatrema; species Rhinatrema bivittatum. The sequence continues at coordinate 794,463,233 of NC_042616.1, read as the reverse complement.
AGATCCTCAGGGAGCTGGCGATCAACCTTATGATCCTTGGACTGATGATTCTTCCCAGGATACAGATGATCTGCCTTCAGAGCCCTCTCCTCCTGAAGAGAGAAGGCATTCTCCTCCAGAGGACCTGTCCTTTATTAACTTCATTAAAGAAATGTCTGAGACAATTCCATTTCAGCTTCAGAAAGAAGAGGATTCAAGGTACAAGATGCTGGAAGTACTCCATTTCCTTGATGCCCCTAAGGAAATCATGTCTTTACCATTCATGAAATCCTAATTGATCTTCTAAAGAGGAATTGGGAGCACACATGTTTGGTTCCGCCTGTCAACCGTAAGACAGATGCCACCTATCTTGTACAGTCAGCTCCTGGGTTTCAAAGATCACAACTGGACCATCACTCTGTGGTTGTGGAATCAGCCCATAAAAAGGCACTGCGTTCCAAACCTCATTGCTCCATACCTCCAGGGAAGGAGCAAAAATCCCTAGATTCTTTTGGCAGATGGGTTTTTCATGGCTTAGTGCTTATATCTCGCATTGCTTCCTACCAGTTATACATGACCCAGTATAACACAAACCTTTTTAAGAAGATCCAGAATTTCTCTGAATCTTTACCTGACCAGTTCCAAATTGACCTTAATGCTCTCGCTCAAAAAGGCCTGGATGTGGGCAAGCATGAGGTCCTTTCTGCATACGACATATTTGACACTGCCTCTAGGGGTTCCACAGCAGGGATTAGTGCAAAAAGGTGGGCCTGGTTGAAATCCTCTGACCTAAGACCAGAGGTGCAGGGCAGGTTGGCTGACCTGCCTTGTGCTGGTGATAATCTCTTCACAGACAAGATCCAGGAGACTGTGGCGCAGCTAAAAGACCACCATGAAATGCTGAGTCAATTTTCTTCAGTGCCTGATTATTTCTCATCCACCTTCAAGAGGACATTCAGGCGAGACTCTAAGTGGCCGCCCTACAAACCAAGAAGGTATTATCCTCTGGTTTCCCGAGGTCTCCCTTCCAAAGCTTATCAAAAAGATCAGTCCAGGCAATCCCGACCTCAGAAGACCCAGCCTGCTCCTCAGCCGGGACCAGCATCAGGGTTTTGACTCCTCCCTGGAGAGCACATGCCAGCCTCCTCTCCCATCTGTACCGGTCGGCGGTCAATTGTGCCACTTCACCAATATTTGACATACAGTCACTACCGATCAGTGGGTGTTTACGGTAGTCACTCAGGGTTACCATCTCAACTTCCTGACTATACCGGCAGACTCCCAACCTCGGTTGACATGGAGATCGTCCGATCACTCTCCCCTTCTAGAACAGGAGGTTTCATCCCTCCTCCAGTCCCGGGCAATAGAACCAGTGCCCCTCTCCCAACAGGGGCAGGGGTTCTATTCCCGGAATTTTCTTATCCCAAAAAAGTCAGGTGGCGTTCGTCCAATCCTGGCCCTTCGCGCCCTCAACAAGTATCTACAAAGGGAAAAGTTCAAGATGGTAACCTTGGGCTCTCTCTCTTCTTCCTCGTCTACAAAGAGGGGATTGGCTGTGCTCTCTGGATCTCCAAGACACATACACACACATCTCAATTATTCCATCTCATCGCAAATTCCTGCGATTCCTGGTTGGCCCTCGTCACTTTCAGTACTGTGTACTACCATTCAGCCTATCGTCCGTCCACGAGTCTTTACCAAGTGCCTCGTGGTGGTTGAAGCCTTCCTCAGGAGCCAGGGTGTTCATGTCTACCCTTATCTTGATGATTGGTTGATAAGTTCGCCGACTCAACAGGCCACATTGGCGTCCTTGCGTCTCACTCTCCATACCCTGATCTCCCTAGGGTTTCTAATCAACTATCCCAAATCCAAGATAGTTCCATGCCAAACCCTATCCTTTATAGGGGCCGACCTAAACCCTATACAGGCAAAAGTCTTCCTCCCTCACCCTGGCCTCTCTGGCACATAATCTACACATTCGAGTATCCTGAACTGCTAGTCACTTCCTCATACTGCTGGGTCACATGGCGTCCACGGTGCATGTCACTCTGATGGCCCGCCTAGCCTTGAGAGTAATGCAGTGGACCCTAAAATCCCAGTGGGTTCAAGCTTGTCAACCAATGTCCAGCATTGTTCACTTTACCACACAGCTCCGCCTGTTGCTGGCCTGGTGTATACAACACTCCAATCTACTTCAAGGCCTTCCATTTCAGGCTCCAGAACCTCAAATTACCTTGACCACAGATACCTCCAACTTAAGGTGGGGTGCTCATGTCGGCGACCTACAGTCTCAGGTAATCTGGTCTCCAGAGGAAGCCAAACATCAGATAAATTTCCTGGAGCTTCGGGCGATCAGATATGCCCTCAAGGCTTTTCAGGATTGCCTTTCGAACAAGGCCATCCTGATTCAAACCTACAACCAGGTGGCGATATGGTACATCAACAAACAAGGGGGAACATGCTCCTACCACCTGTGTCAGGAAGCTGCACAGATATGGGCGTGGGCCCTTTCCCACTCAGTGTACCTCACAGCCACCTACTTGCCGGGCGTGGACATTGTGTTGGCGGACAAGTTGACTCACACGTTTTATCCGCATAAGTGGTCTCTCAACCCCACGGTAGCGGCACAATATTCCAATGTTGGGGTTACCCTCGCATAGACCTCTGTGTCAGTCCACAACTGCAAAGTAGAAAACTTCTGCTCTCTAACTCGCAGCCACCACTCGCAACCGAGGGACGCTTTTGCCCTTTCGTGGGCCAGCAGTCTCCTCTATGCGTAATCTCCACTTCCACTCATATGGAAGACTCTTGTGAAGTTACGGAGGGACAAGGGCATAATGATTTTGATAGCCCCTCACTGGCCACGCCAGGTGTGGTTCCAAATCTTCCAGGACCTCTCAGTACGCTGGCACATTCCTCTGGGGAAGGATCCGCTTCTGATAACTCAGAGCAACGGGTGCGTTTGCCACCCTAACTTCCAGGCCCTATCCCTGATGGCCTGGATGTTGAAAGGTTAATATTCCAACCTCTTAACCTTTCAGAGTCGGTGTCCCGAGTACTGGTAGCTTCACGAAAGCCTTCCACGAGACGGTCTTACCGTTCTAAATGGAAGAGGTTTACAGTCTGGTGCACTTCCATTTTCATAGACCTCTTCACCTGTTCCACGGCGAAGTTTCTGGACTATCTCTGGCACCTGTCAGGCCTGAAAACTTCCCTCCTCAGGGTGCATGTCAGCGCGGTAGCTGCGTTTCATAAGGGCGTGGGGGATGTCGCTATTTCAGCACAACCCTTAGTAACACGCTTCATGAGAGGCTTGCTCCACTTTAAACCTCCACTGTGCCCTCTGGCCCCTGCTTGGGACCTTAACGTGGTTTTGGGGCGGCTCATGAAACCTCCGTTTGAGCCTCTCCACTCTTGTTATCTCTGCTATCTCACCTGGAAAGTAGCTTTTCTTCTCGCTATCACCTCCGCTCGCAGAGTTAGTGAGTTGCAGGCTTTAGTTACCTACCTGCCTTACACTAAAATTCTGTACAACAGGGTAGTGCTCTGTACTCACCCTAAGTTTTTACCGAAGGTAGTATCGGAATTTCATATTAATCAATCCATCATCCTACCTACCTTTTTTCCCAGGCCCCACTCAAACCCAGGAGAACAGGCTCTGCATTCCTTGGACTGCAAACGTGCCCTAGCCTTCTATCTAGACTGCACGTCGGCCCACAGGAAATCCACTCAATTGTTTGTTTCTTTCAACACCATCAAATTGGGAAATCCTGTGGGAAAGCAGGCATTCCGCTGCAAGACCGTGTGAAAGCACACTCTATCAGGGCCATGGCGACATCAGTCGTGCACCTACGTTCGGTGCCGCTTGCTGATATTTGTAAGGCTGCTACCTGGAGTTCTCTCCATACCTTTGCAGCCCATTATTGCTTAGATAAGGCTGGCAGACAAGGTTTCATCTTTGGTCAATCTGTTCTACGCAACTTGTTTTCAGTTTAACTACCCAACATCCTTCCACCAACCCATTCAGGGTTTCAGGATGCCCTCCTTACCAAATTCCACCCCTCCTGTTGTGCCTGTTGCATGTCTTTTGGGTGCATTTGGTGCATTGCTCTGGCATCCTCAGCTCGGTACTCACCCACATGTGAGGACTACCATCCTGCTTGTCCTGTGAGAAAGCAGAGTTGCTTACCTGTAACAGGTGTTCTCACAGGACAGCAGGATATTAGTCCTCACGAAACCCGCCCACCACCCTGTGGAGTTGGATTCACTTACGTTTTCTTATTTTATTTTTTCGCACGTACTTTTAACTGTAAGACGAGACTGAAGAGAGACCTGCTGGCATGCCCAGTAGGTGCCAGTCAAAGTTCTAGAAACTTTGACAAAAGTGTTCCGTGATTGGGCTCCATCCTGTGATGACACCCATATGTGAGGACTTAACATCCTGCTGTCCTGTGAACACCTGTTATAGGTAAGCAACTCTACTGGTAAGGGTTCATCGATTCCCTTGACTAGTATGCATACGTTCTTGTCTGAGTTCAGTGTTTCTTATTGGTTAAGTACAGAAATGGTTGTCTGTTTTTGCTAGTCTGTCCACTGTTGCTTTTGAAGAGAATACTGGCAGGCTGTTGTCACTGCAGGACTATATATACTGTGATGTCAGTTTGCTCCATCTCCATCTGCTGGTAGAGGTACATAGCCCACTGGTCCTGAATCCATCTATCCACCTTAAGGAAAAGTAAATTAATGAGGTAACTAGTAATTTCTCTGTTGGCAAAGGATGGCAAAAGTCTTGCCTTATCAATCTGCTTCATTATTTGAAGGGCTTAAATGAATGTGGATAATGGTGAGCTAATGTATATTATAGTGAATCTGGATGTTCAGAAGGTATTTGACAAAGTCCCTCATGAGAGATTCATCATTAAAAATTCATGGGATGGGAGGCAGTGTTCAGTTGTGGATTGTAAACTGGTTAAGTAATAATGTAATATATTCTGTTTCCTATCAATTTTCTCAGTGAAGAAAAGTAAATAGTGGAGTGCCTGAGGGATCTGAACTGGAACCAGTTTTTAACATATTTATGCATGATCTGGAAAAGGGAATGATGAGTGTTGTGATCAGATTTTCAGACAAGACAAAATTATTCCAAATTGTTAGATCAAAGCAGATCATGAGAAATTACAGGAAGACCCTGTGAGACAGGCCATCGAAATGGGAAATAAAATTTAATGTGGACAAGTGCAAAATGATTTACATGAGGAAAAATAATCAAACTGTAGTTACATGATGTTAGATTCCACGTTAAGTGTCACCACCTAGAAAAGGGATCTAGTTGTCGTCATGGACAATACATTGAAATCCTCAGCTCATTATATGGTGGTGGTCGTCAAAAAAGCAAAGTTAAGAAATTTTATGAAAGGAATGGAGAAAATTTGTATATCATAATACCTCTTTATTGTTCCATAGTGAGACCATGCCTAGAGAATTGAATGCAGTTCTGGTTGCTGCATCTCAAAAAGATATTGCAAAACTAGAGAAGGTACAGAGAAGGGTGGTGATCTGGTAGTGATCTTTTGCTTTGAACTTGGATCTGGCCTGCTGCTTGAACCTGACCATAGCCTTAGACCTATTACGCTTGCTTGCTTGCTGCCTGCCTCTGCCTATTCCCAGTATCTCTTTTCTGTTACCTATCCTGACATTAATGTGTTCTTGGACTCTCGCTCACTCTATTGCCTTAGGGACCTACCTAAATCCGGCTGGTCACCGGAATCCAGGGACTCACCTGCAGGGGAGGTGGCTGGTACAGGTGAAGCTTCAGCCTGTCCTGCTTTAGGGCACCAGCTGTCAGCATATACTTTGTAGGTTTGCCCGGGGTGGATTAGTCTGTTGTGGGATCAGGCATACTCCGGTGGGCCAGTCTAACTGTCTTGTGGTCTTCCCAAGCTGCTTGCATTGCTGCTGTGTCCCCACGCTGTAATGGTAACTGATGAGCAGCTGTACTGCCTACACAGTGCATTTGCAAACTCATGGCAAAGTGAACAGTGACCAGATTGCTTCAGTGCTTTTTTTTTTTTTATCCGTGCTGCTTATCTCCAAAAGCAAGTGACTGGACTAGCACTAGGAAAGCCAGCTCCACAATTCACATAATGTTGGTCCTGCGCTGCAGCAAAACCATTAAGGATTTTCATCTGTGAATGCGGCTGAGTAAAAGTGCTGTAGGTTCTTCTGACCTAGTCTTTAAAAAAAAAAAAAAAAAAAAAGTAAAAAAGGAGCAAAAACAAAAAGGTGTTGCTGCTGTAGTCGTAGTACTGCATTGCAGACTCCGTGATGGCGTGGCTGGGGTGTAGGACTGGCCCACCATCTTTCCGCATTCTTTGATCATTAACCCACCATATTTGTTAATGAATCAAGATGAGGGCTGTGACCAAAAACATGGGAAGATGGTAGGCTGGTCCTGCACTAGAGTCGTGTCACTGCAGGGTCTGTGTAGGATCTGTGTCCAATCTTGCTACAGTCTTGCACACTAGAGGGAAAGGCCACGATACTGGGGGAGGGTGGGTGCTCAGGAGCGGTTTCACTTTCTGCCCGTGACTGCTTACAATTTTGCACCAAAATTGTAAGCAGACATTGGCAGAAAGTGTCCCCAGCTTTTGCAACCCATGAACAACCCCATGGTGTCTTTCCCTCAAAATTTGGCCCCAGCCCGGTTCAGCAACAAGTTGATTCCTACCCAGCAAGCAGTAGAAGAACCTGTGGCCGTGGGGCAGGTCTTTTACTGAGTGATTATGCTGGTAGGGTTCCCACACTTTGTCAGCAACAAGAGTCTTTGTACAATAGCACATAGTCACTGAAGAAGACCACACATGCAGTTGGACCCAAATCCAGTGGCAACTGCCTTGCAGGGTAGAAGGAAGGAAGATGGCAACCAGGGACTCAGGGAGGTTAAATAGTCAAATGTGAGATGAGGTGGGGGAGAGGTATTTGAGTCAAATGGGAGGAAAAGAAAGGGAGTAAGTGAGAGGGAAGGGAATGGGGTGAGTGAGCCGAGGGGTATGAGAGGGAAGGGAGTGGAGGTGAGTGACAAAGGGACAGAAAGGGGGTGTGAATGAGGAGAGAGAAGGGGAGTGGAGTTGGGAGTGCAAAAGAGGATGTGAAAGAGGGAAAAGGGGTAAATGTAGGGATTCGAAAGGGGATGTGATAGAGGCTCTCTCATCTCCTTTTGAATTCCCACTCATTCTCCCCTTCTCTTTTATATCCCCTTTTGAACTCCCATCTTAACTCCACTACCCCTTTCCTTTCACTCATTCACCTTTCCCCTCATTCACACCCCCTTTTCTTCCTTGAGAGAGGAGCAGCCCCAATTGGCTTGGGGCTGCCCTTGGAAAGGGTGGTGGGGGTTTCCTGGTCCTTGCCGGCTAGAGGAAGCAGTCCAAGGTGGGGGATCGAGAAAGGAGGAGAGAGAGAGGTCCGTAATGAGTGCCAGGTTGGGAAGGGTTGAAGATAGGAATGCTAAGGGAGAGGGAAAAGAGTGCAGACACAAATCCTCCCTCCACATCAGCACTCTCCCTACCCCTGACTGATATCCATATATCAACACTCGCCACCATTTCCCCCACAGACGCACGTTCTACTACTACTATTTAATATTTCTACATCTTATAAAGCCCACTACCACCATCCCTTCCCCTCATACACATATTCCACACATACCACAAGTCCCTCCACACATGCATACACTCCATATACACACTGCACCACCCCAACCACTGTACACATCTCACACTCCACCATCCCCAGGCCCACCCTACCCCCAACATCCATTCTCACTATCCAACCCACCAAACACACACACACACACACACACACACCAGTGCCACCAAGTCCCCCTTGCCATATAAACACTACCACTACTGCCAATCCCTTTCCTACATATACACACACTGCCACCCTCACCAACCCCTCTCTCCAAATACACCACAACTGCCAACTCCCTATAAACACCTCTCATCTCCATCAACCCCCTACTCACATACATGCCCTACCACCACTGCTACCAACCCCCCTCCCCCCACACACATATACATACATGCATAATGCCACTACAACTTTGTTCCTATTTCCACATAGAGTGAAGAAATAGGCACAAAGTTGAGTGCAAGGGGAAAAATGCTCCCAGCCATACATATACACATTCCACACCACATACATAGCACTCCTACACTCTTTTTGCACACTGCCCCACTGACAGAGTTGGCGAGAAAATATACATACATACTGTTTGTATAAGCATATTTGTTTATATATGAGAGAGAGGATAAAATTTGTGTGCTGCTTCCTCACAAATCCACGACAATCTCAGGTTGGAAATCAAAAGTTATCAGGTATGGACCTTGGCAATTTTCTTTATGCTTATTAATTTTAATTATTTTTAACTTATTTATAAACTTATGTACTGCTAATTAAAATTACTAAGTGGTTTAAAATAAAACATTCATAAAACATAATTAAAATATAAACACATTTAAAACACAAAATACATTAACACTAGCTGATTACATTCATAGTCATTTTTGGTCCATAATCTGTACTGTCCTTCTTTTCTTATACTTAGTGCTTATCATAAAATCTGATACCTACTTAAGTTCACATTAAGCATGAGCCTGAGAAAAAAGAAGGGTCTTTAGGAGTTTTCTAAATTTTAATAGAGGGGATTCTTCCTTTAGAGTTTGAGGGAGAGAATTCCACATTACAGGACCCTGCAAATAAAATAGTCTCTCTCAAGATGTGTCAAGGCAAAAGATCCTAGTAGAAGGAACATTTAAAAGCTTTTGGCTAGAGGATCTTAAGGTTGGTGATAGACAGTATAGTTTCAGCAGCACATTAAAAGTTGCAGGAACACCACCATTCAAACCTTTAAAAACTAACATTAGTATCTTAAAAGAAATCCTTCATTTAACCAGGGGCCAATGTAAACTCTTTAGAATGGGTGAGATGATCACCCATCGGTGTCCCAGTAATTATCCTGGCAGCAGAATTTTAGGCATACTTAAATGCCTTCAAAGATTTTTGGGGAAGACCCAATACAAGGCATTACAGTTGCCCAGAGAGGAAAGGTCAAGAGAATGGGTGACAGTACTTACGTCGTATTCACTTAAGAACAGCTGTAATCTATGGAGCATATGAAGTTTGAAAAACAACCCTTTCACAACTCTTGAAATTTGAGGCTTTAATGATAAGGTGGAATCTATAATAAAACTGAAATTCCTTGCCTCAGCCACTATGGAGATTTTAACCCCATCCAAAATCAGGGATTTCAGTACCCTCTTATTGGGGTATCTTGCCAGATATAAAATTTCTGTCTTTGACATGTTTAAGAGGATATTATTATTTGTCAACCAATCCTTAAGGGATTTTAAACCATAGGAAATCTTTAATGAGCAGTTAATTGATTTGGAGATAGGCACAAAAAAACTAAATACCAGCAAACCGACAATAGCCAATGTCATGTTGTGATAAGACTTGGCAAATTGGGGCAGTATACACATTAAATAATACTGCTGACAGTGCTGACCCCTGCGGAGCCTCAGTGTCCAAAGCAAATTCATCAGACTAATGACCAGAGATATATACTGATTGAGAACGATTACACTGGGCAACAAATTTTCACAAAAGTCATGTTACGGAAATGAAATTAGTCAATTCTTATACATTTCCATGTGCTAAACATGAATGTGACTATGAAAATGCAAAATTGGCTCTAGTTTTTTTGTAATATGCAATAATATAATTACATCCTGAATTGTATGCCAATAGTAGGAGACCTACGGTTAATACCATTTGAAAAATGAAGTCATAGACTACGTCTTAGATTTCTTTGCTTGTCTCTTGTACACCTGTTCGGGAGCATCTCTGCGGAGTGTCCAGCAGTAGTCAGCCAGCATGAATATTTCAAATGCTCACCCTTTCTGACTGGGCTTCATATAGTACACTGCTGACGCCAGCTTACTCAGCAGCAGCTTGGCAGTAGAACTGCATTGCATCAGAAAATGATGTAATAAACTCTGGATGATGTGTGCATGATGGTATGATGCAATATGATGCAATATTACATCATTCTAGGCTTATTTACAGTCCTGGATAAATTTACATGACTAAACATAGAAAGTGAACTATATTAAATATCTTCAAAACGAGAGCCAATAAAAACTTTTCATGGTCATATTCGTGTTCAGCACATCAAGAATACTACAGAGTAGGACCTTTTTAGGTCAGTAACACTTTCATTGTTGCCCAGTGTTACTCAAAAAGGAGGAAAACCATTTTAAAACGGTTTCCTGTTCCTGTATTAGATAGATGATTAATGAGAATAGAGTGATCAACGGTATCAAATGCTGCAGTCAAATCTTAAAAGGACAAGAAAAAACCCACTACAACAGTCAAATCCATGTCTAAAAATATCAAAAAAGGACAACAAGAGTGTTTCAGTATTATGATTGGGACAAAAGCCATACTGATGGTAGTCTAGTATATGATGAACATCTAAAAATTCTTGAAATTGACTCAACACTACCTTTTCTAATAATTTAGCAAGAAAAGTCAGGTTACTAATTGGGCGATAGTTGTTTAAATTGTTTGGATCAGAAGTAGTTTTCTTCTGTACAGATTTAACCACTGCTGATTTTAAAATTTTTGGTAAAGATGCTTATAACAAACAGTTAATCAAGTCTCTCAAAAAAAAAAGATAATTTCTTGCTGAGGCACTTAAACGAAGTTGTTTGATACTTCTGCTATTCTGAAATTGTTGTTTGCTTTTGGAGAATTTTTGACATTTAAAGGTTATTTTTATCCTTTAGTTTTAATTAGTAAATATCATTCAGTTTGTCCACTGTTTTGAAATATTCTATTTACTAATATGGTTCATTATCATTTGTTTTTTGTTGTGTGAAAAATGTTTGTTTTTCCATTATTGCACTACATACAAGGCCTACTTCATGGTTTCCAGTTGCTTTTATCCGCTTTTTTCTTTTTATACTTTCTGGTGTCTTTATTCTGTATTTGGTGAGGGTCTGTCTGTGTTATGCATGTGTGATAGAAGTGAAGTATTCCATGGAGGTATCTATAACATCTTCATCTGGTTTCCAAATTGGTGTTTTAGAGCCTGGTATAATATTTGTAGTGTTGCCTTTTCACACGCAAAGTTGTCACTAAATGCTGGTTGTTATTGCTGTTTTGGTATTGGAGTCTTACTATATTTTAATTGTAATTTAGTTTACCCTAGCTTTTCTGAAAGCTGAACCCACATCCAACATGTATTACAATAGGCTTAATATAATATGGGATCTAAGTGTCTTTTGCAGAGTTTTCTGATTGGTAGCACAGCAGTGCATGTAAATATAATGTATATGCTATAAGTGGTACTTTTATCTCATAAGATGTACTTTGAATGGCCTTTTTAATGTCAAAACTGTTATAAATGCATAATCTTAATTGTGTATGGAGAGGGAGGGGCTAGGGGTTACAAGGCTATAAGGTTTATCTATAATGCCTACTGTAATACCCATGCACTAGCCCTTGTTGCACTGGATTCATGTGGGGAAAGCAGGATTTTGGAGCTTTGCTGCTTTGGATCCTGTGGCTCTCCCATCTTGGCTAGGACTTCTTTTTTTTTTTTTTAGCCCAGGAGGAACAGCATAGATTAGTCTGGTTTCCCCTCCCCACCTTCAGAGGAGGTAGGCAGTGCAGTGCCTGGGGAACCATAAAAGCAGCAGACTCTGTAGCTCTCAGCCAGTTGGAATGCACTGGAATGGTGGTGGAGGGGTGGGGGGTTACAGAGAAATGGAGGTGAACTACAGTCACAAAAAGGGATGGGGTGAGCCAAGAGAAACTACCTTTGCAGTGTTGGGGAGGCTTCTATAGGCTGGGCTTTCCTCCTGAAAGGGTCAGCTGGCTGTGAAATCAGTGAGTCTCCTGGAGTGTGTGTGCTAAGTAGGATGGGGGTGCGAATTTGGAAAGGGAGATGGCTGCTCTAGGCTGGGGAAAGGCTGCCACCAAGCAAAAATGTTCTAGATAATGCTGTGGCTGTACTGGAGGGGGGGGGGGGGGGCAATCACTGTATGAGCATCATTGAAAAAATGTCAGAGAGAATGTATAAGGTATGCGTCTATCTCCCCGATACAGAAAGACACTCATATACACACTTTCTCTATGACACACCTATACTGAGATCAAGAGTGTGTGAGAGCGTCTGTGTCAGAGAGACAACTACACATACCCTCTCTGACATAGTGAGTATCTGAAAGAATGTGTATAGGTGTTTGTCTGAGAGACTGTGTGTGTGTCTGACACTGGCTGGCAGTGTGGTTGTCATATTACTTAGCAACTGGTTCAAGAGCTGATTGGTTGGCAAGAGACTTTAATACCAGACCAGGAATCCAAGATATAATTATGAGAGATGTAACCAAACTTGGGAGTGGATGGCAACCGATTGTGTGGATGGAAGAGGGCACGCAGCTCTGTTTGCTCACCCATGGTCTAGGGTATGTTTTCCTACTTAGTTATTTAGGAAAAATGTGAAGTTTGTTGGAAAGTTTATGGCTCAATTTGGCAAGGCTCCAGGTTACATGATGTACCTATGAAGGGTCAGCTTAGTGTGCTTTTGGGATCTGTTGAAACACATGCTGAAAAGAAAATGCACAAGGGAGTCAGATACCTGTGAGCTGGTTTTGAAAAAAAATTCCTCAGGCTGATGATATCCTGCAATCTGCCTCTGGCTTTGCCTACAAGGTTCACATTATACACCACAGCACTAAAGGCTCACAACTGCGCCACTCATCACACTTCACTTTTTAAAACAATGTTGACTTCTATCATTTTGCCCATCACTGATGTGAAGCTCAGCAATTTATTACTCTTTAGTTGGTCATTCTGTCCTATTATATCGTCCACTTTCACATAGATATTTGTTTTTGTTGCTCCACCATTAAATAATGTGTGGGAATGTTCCCAACATTCTCCTTAGGAAAGACCAAGGCACAGAATTCATTCTTTTTTTCTTCTGTTTCCTTGTCCTTCCTGAAAACCCCATTTGCCCCTCAGTAATTTAGTGGCCCAGCTGACTCCTTCACAGAATTTTTACTTTGTACTTTTAAAAAGTTTTTTTTAGTTTTTTCCTCACTAGCAAGCTGCTTCTCAAATTCTCATTTGGCCTGTCTTCTGTCTTACTACTATTTTATATCTAACTTAGCAGTGCTTATTCTCTTGCTTATTTTCATCATTTGGGTCTGCTTTCCATTTTCTGAGTGATGCCCTTTTAGCTTTAACTGCCTCCTTTATCTCACCATTAAACCATGTTTAGCAGTCATTTGGTGGTCTTTACACCTTTTTGAATATATGAAATTCATTTTATCTGGGCTTCCAAAATATTTTTAAACAGTGCCTATGCCTCATGTAAAATTTTAACCTTTGCCAGTGTTCCTTTTAGTTTTTTTCTGTTTCTGATTCTATAAAATGGAGTTGGATTTACATGGCAACCAATATGGGCCCTGACTTTTAAGGTCTGGGGGTACTCATATGCAGACAAAAGGGAAAAAGCACAGGACTGATTATATGGCCAAGTCCAAAAGCAAAGCAAGTCAGCATTGTCAGAATTTTCTGGAAGGCTCCTCACTCTATAAAAATGTTGCTAGCAGTAATATTTTCTGGGTGTGACAGTTGATTGGTTTACGATTGAAAATATGCAATAAGGGGATTAACACCTCTATAACCTGCGTCCAATGCAGAGTGAAACTAATAGCACTCATCACATGCAAATGCATGTGAATGAGCCTATTACCTATTCACTCCTGATGCAAGAAAAAATGTGCGTCCAGGATGCACGTTTGCATTCAGAAATTAACACCTGCCCAGAGTGGGCGTTAATTGCTGAGCACTTCTTAAACTAGTATAGAAAAGCAGAAAAATCGTTGTGGTATTAAGGAGGAAAAACGAAACTAAATGAACTTTTAAAAAAAAGTTAAAAAAAAAAATAATAATGCCGGAAGTTAGATGCAGGAAATAGATGCTCAACTGACAAGCATCCGTTTCCTGAACCCCCTGGCTGTGCGGCATTGAGGAAAATCGATGCCAATAAACTCGGCTTCTGTGTTCCTAACTGGCAGACGGCTGGCACCAATCGGGTTCTCGTTGGCAAGGAGGCACTAGGGGTGCGAAAGCATCCCTAGCTCCTCCTTGCTAACACAACCCCTAATTTAAATATTGCATGGCGCCCCCAGGGGGCACCTGGGGGCACGTTAAGAAAGCGGGCACTGACTGTTCAGCTCCCGCTTTCTGCGCATAATTATTGCATCGGCCTAAATTCAACTTCTAGATTGTTCTCCTGCATCTTGCTATGTTATTGTATAGCACTCTAATTGAGACACTAGTTTGGTTGCCATGTTAGTCCACTAGACTGCATGAAAATAAGGGTTAATAAACCAGGCAATATTATAAGGTGATAATTTTTTATTGAACTAATTAATACGTTTTTTGGCTAGCTTTCAGGAATTGATATGTTTTCCTCAGGAAATGAAAATTGAATGTGGAACAAATGACCTTGCTGGGAAAATACAAGTGAATTATAAAATTAATTTCAATGATGGCAAAAGGGAAAAATGGAGAGTGATTTTACAGAGTGATCAGAAGGGGTCAACAATGCAGTTTTATGGCTGGTAGTGGTTTAGAAGACTTAGTACACCAATTGATGTTACTATTCCACAAAATACCACACCATGTGAAAAAAAAACAAAATTGCTTACCTGTAATAGGTGTTATCCCAGGATAGCAGGATGTCACATATGGGTGACGTCACTGGACGGAGCCCTATCATGAAAATTTTCTGTCAAAGTTTCTAGAAACTTTTGACTGGCATACTGAGTCCACTGAGCATGCCCAGCATGCCATGATTCCTTGAGCCATAGGGGTCTCCCTTCAGTCTAGTTTGTAGCAATAAGCTTTAGCCAAAAAATAAAATAATAAAACGTTTCGGACCCAACTCTGCAGGGTGGCAGGTGGGTTTCGTGAGAACTACATCCTGCTGTCCTGGGATAACACCTATTACAGGTAAGCAATTTTGCTTTATCCCAGGACAAGCAGGATGATAGTCCTCACATATGGGTGATTAGCAAGCTACAGGCCGAGTCATCTTTGTGTTGGACCAACAGCGTACAACTTGTGCAACGGGCACAACAACTGGTGTACTGTTGGAAAAATGAGGAAGCCTGAAATCACAGCAGGTTGGATGTGGAAGGAGTTGGGATTATACTGGAAACAAGTTCTTTAAGACAGATTGTCCGAAGGCTGAATCTGATCATCCTTCCATGTCCAAGCAGTAATGGGTTGCAAATGTTTGAAGAGAGCTCCATGTTGCAGCCTTGCATATGTCTGTAATCGTTAGAGAACGATAGTGTGCTATTGAGGTTGTCATTGCTCTAACTGAGTGTGCCTTTACTCGTCCCTGGAGAGAAAGGCATGCCTTTTCATAGCAGAAGTCTATACAATCTGCTAGCCAGTTAGAGAGTGTTCGTTTGCCCACTGCCATACCCAGTTTGTTTTTGTCAAAAGAAACAAAGAGCTGGGTGGATTTCCTATGGACTCTAGTGCGCTCTAGATAATACACTAGCGCGTGTTTACAGTCCAAGGTGTGTAAAATTCTTTCGCCTTGGTGAGAGTGAGGTCTTGGAAAGAATATGGCAAATTTATAGACTGATTCAAGTGGAAATCCGTAACCACCTTGGGAAGGAATTTAGGGTGACTACGGAGTACCATTCGGTTATCTAGGAACCTGCTATAGGGTTAGTATGTTACAAGTGCTTGTAACTCACTAACTCTTCTAGCAGATGTAATAGCTACTAGGAAGAGAGCTTTCCATGTGAGAAATTTAACATCGCAGGAATCAATGAAAGGGAGAACGCATGAGCCTTGTTAGGACTACATTGAGGTCCCATTCTGTGACTGGTGGCCATAACGGGGGTTTAAGTTGAATTAAATCTCTCATAAATCTACTGAAAAGGGGTTATGCTGATATCTGTGCATCCCCTACTCCTTTATGGTAAGCTGAAATAGCACTCAAGTGCACCCTTATTGACGAAGTCTGGAGACCAGAGTCTGAAAGGTGCCAGAGATAGTCTAATAAAGATGATGTGGGGCAGGAAAAGGGATCAATACTTTTCTGCGTGCACCACATGGTGAATCTTTTCCACTTACAACGATAGGATTTTCATGTGGAAGGCTTTCGTGAAGCTACAAGCACTTGAAAGACATTAGTTGAAAGATTGAGTGGTTGCAGGATCAAGCTTTCAACATCCAGGCTGTGAGAGATAGGGTTTGAAGGTTAGAATGGCGCAACCTGCCATGATCCTGAGTTATGAGAGCGGGAGCTGTGCCCAGGCGAATTGGTTCCCTGATCGAGAGGTCGAGGAGTATGGGAAACCATACTTGTCGAAGCCAATACGGGGCTATGAGTATCATTGACCCTTTGTCCTGTTGTAGCTTCACTAGAGTTTTGGTTATTACTGGTATCGGAAGAAAATAGCAGGAATAGAATCCTCTGCCCTGCTGAGGTCTGGAAACTGGTTCCATGGCCCTGGCTCTCAGGAGGGTGAACAATTCTGTTTGCAGAAGTGCGGCATGATCCTGGAATACCCAACGCGAGCTTGGTGGAGAATCTTTTGTACTGTGAGAAAATCTAGATGGTAAACTTGAGATATAATGGATAGTACCCATTGATCTGCGGTGATGTGCGACCAGTTGGGATAAAAAAAAGAGATCAGACCTCCTACTCGTAGACTTGGGGTTGGGTTGGTGGAGTGGCTGCTGTCCTCTGGCAGGTTTTCAAAATCCCAATGGAGGGCCTGTCTTAGGAGGTTGAGGCCTAGATGTCCTTGATTGTCTAGATTGACCTCTCTGGGCTGGTCTTGATTCCCTACCATGGGGTGCTGGGGGATAGTATCTCCGTGGTCTGTTATAAGGTTTTCTGGTGTCTTTCCTGGCTGTTCATCGTGCAGAAAATGGTTTCTGTGCTGGAACAGAGGACAGTTGGCATAGAGTCTCAGAATGTTCTTTCAGCTGTGTCACAGCATCCTGTACTTTCTCTCCAAAGAGGTTGTCTCCAGTACAAGGGAGATCTGCCAATTTCTCTTGAATTTCTGACCTGAGGTCAGAAGCCATCAGCCAGGCCCATCTACGAGCACTAATTCCTGTTGCAGCCATTCTGGACAATGTTTCGAAGCTGTCATAGGCTGCACGGGCCTCATGTTTTCCTGCCTCTAGCCTTTATTTATTTATTTATTTATTTATTTACTAACTTTTATTTACCGACATTCGTGAAGCACATCATGCCGGTTTACAAAGAACTCAGGCGGGAAATACAATGAAACAATATAACAATAACACGTTAATAAAAGAACCAAAAATCAGAATACAAAATGAGCCAAAGGAGCAATGATAACGGAGGGAGGGAGGGGGCGGTGGGGGGGAGGATAGGCAGGGGGCAGGGTATGGGGAGGGAGGGAGGGTAGGGGTAGGGGGCATGGGAAAAGGGGGGATGGGGAGCGGGAGGGGAAAAAGGCATAGCTAGATGAAGTATAAAAAAAAAACCAAAAAAAAAAAAAACAGAAATAAATATAAAATAAATAAAAGGGGGGAGACTATGTACAGTTGAAGAATGTACAGGTACTATTAACTTAGGTAGTCCTACGGAAGTGTTGGAAACCGGCTACATTAATTAGGCGACAGTATTCACTAGGATATAGTTTATTTAAGGGGAAACTGGAGGTGTAAAAGCGGAATCTAACAGATTAGGTTTTCAGCTGAATATTCGCCTAAATCCAGCCTGGCAAAATTAGACAAAATAGAAACTGGAGGTGTAAAAGAGAGAGAGGTGTACTCGGGGAGATGATAGCGGCCAGGAGGCCCAAGGATCTGGGGATGGCTTATAAATGATGATATTAAAGGAATCCTGGTTTTGAGGAAGTGACTCAAACAATTCCTGTATTTGCTATATAATTGATATGACGCAATTCTGGAAACCAGCATGGATCCTTGGAACATTTTCCAGCCAAGAGTATCTAAGAATTTTTGCTCCTTTCCAGGAGGCATAGACAAGTGTGGGCATATTCATTTTGACTTCTTTTGGGCCGACTCCACCATTACAGACTGGTGTGGAAGCTGAGGTTTCTGGAATCCTGGTATATGTTGAACTAGGTAAGTGGCGTCAGTCCGCTTGTTTACTGGTGGTATGGTACAAGGCTGTTCCCATAGCCTGTGCTGGAGATCCACAAGTACTTCATGCACAGGTAATGCAAGAACTTCCTTCGGAGGATCTACAAATTCTAAAACCTCTAGGGGTTTTTTTTGTCTCGTGTCTTCTTCTGCCACCAGCTGGAAAGGGATGGTATCTGCCATCTCTTTTACAAAATTTGAAAAAGAGAGGTCCTCTAGAGGTGATTTTCTCCTCTCCTCCGGAGGGGATGGATTCAATAAGATATCGTCCGAGGTGTCCGAGGAAGGACGTCATGGAGGAGTGGAGTGAGGATGGAACGGTGGCATCGAAGGCATCGATGGTTTCATCGGCGGTATTGATGGAGGAATCGATGGAAAAAAAGGGAGTCTTGGATGTGAAATCCCCGACGGTCCTGGTATTGGCTCAGGATTCGGCAAACCCTTCGAGGCATTGTCTTCCCTGGGATTGGGAATTGGAGTCTTCGATCCCGATGGCAATGGTTGCATCGGAATGGCACAGATAAGGGCTTGGAGCTTGGCGAGTATCGGTGCAAATAGTGATAGGTCTCGGTATCGGTGCCGGTGATGGAACCTGTGTCTGTGCCAGAATCTGCATCGATGGTTGAATATCTCGCAGAGCTTCTTTAACTGCCTGGCGGATGAAACTGTCCAGTTCCTCCCTTATAGCTGGTGAGGTCAGAGCAGCTATAGGGGGTGGCAGAGAAGGCGGAACCGGCTCTTCCACAGATCCCTGTGGTGGCACAGTACCCAACACCAGTGTCGGTGGGGATCGAGGTATCGATGACTCTTCTACTCGGGGTCTTTTCGGAGGAGGCTCGATGGGCATTGATAGCGGTCCAGGCATCGATCTGAGATCGGGGTTCGAAGCTCTCCGATGACGGTGCCGTTGTTTCTCACGAAGCATGGTGCCTTTTTTCTCAAGCACCGAAATACAAGTGAGGTAATCAAATTTGCAGATGAAACAAAATTGTTCAGAGTAGTTAAATCACAAACAGATTGTGATAAATTGCAGGAAGACCTTGTGAGACTGGAAAATTGGGCATCCAAATGGCAGATGAAATTTAATGTGGAAAAGTGCAAAGTGATGCATATAGGGAAAAATAACCCATGCTATAGTTACACAATGTTAAGTTCCATTGTTAAGTTCCTACCACCCAAGAAAGAGATCCAGGCGTCAGTGGATAACACATTGAAATCTTCGGTTCTGTGTGCTGCGGCAGCCAAAAAAGCAAACAGAATGTTGGGAATTATTAGAAAGGGAATGATGAATAAATCGGAAAATGTCATAATGCCTCTATATCTCTCCATGGTGAGACCGCACCTTGAATACTGTCAACAATTCTGATCGCTGCATCTCAAAAAAGATATAGTTGCAATGGAGAAGGTACAGAGAAGTGAGACCAAAATGATAAGGGGAATGGAACAGCTCCCCTATGAGGAAAGACTAAAGAGGTTAGGACTCTTCAGCTTGGAGAAGAGACGGCTGAAGGGGGATATGATAGAGGTGTTTAAAATCATGAGAGGTCTAGAATGGGTTAATGTGAATCAGTTATTTACTCTTTCAGATAATAGAAAGACAAGGAGGTACTCCATGAATTTAGCATGTGGCACATTTAAAACTAATCGGAGAAAGTTCTTTTTCACTCAACGCACAATTAAACTCTGGAATTTGTTGCCAGAAGGATGTGGTTAGTGCAGTTAGTATAGCTGTGTTTAAAAAAGGATTGGATAAGTTCTTGGAGGAGAAGTCCGTTACCTGCTATTAATTAAGTTGACATAGAAAATAGCCACTGCTATTACTAGCAACAGTAACTTGGAATAGATTTAGTTTTTGGGTACTTGCCAGGTTCTTATGGCCTGGATTGGCCACTGATGGAAACAGGATGCTGGGCTTGATGGAACCTTGGTCTGACCCAATATGGCATGTTCTTATGTTTTTATGAAGTGGATTGTATGGATGACAGAGATGGAGTCTGAGATGATCGGTCACCACTTCCATCGGGACGATGTCTTGTTTTAAGTACTAACTTTTTAGCCGCTCCAGCCGGAGACGACTGTGTTGATATTGACGTCGATGGAAGTAACTGAAGATGGAAGAGGTGTTCCATCTTTTCCAGAAGGACCCGTATACCTTTGGCTGTCATCTTGGCACACTGTGGGCCTGACAATATGTTGTGTCCCTCCCCCAAGCACAAAACACTTTTCATGTGCGGATCCGTAATGGACATGGTGCGAGGACAATTCGGGCATTTTTTAAACCTGATTGCCATTTTGAAGACCAGATAGTCGTCTATGGTATCGACCGGAGAAAATGTGATTACTCACTGAATGGTGGAGAAAGGGAGATCCCTATGAAGGGGTTAAATTTGAAAAACTTTTAAACATTTTCCGCTGAGGAAAATAGTGTGTGAAAGCTATCACACAGGGCTCCTTCACCGCTAGGCTAATAGCAGCGTGGAAAAAGACTGAAGGGAGACCCCTGTGACTCGAGGAATCATGGCATGCTCAGTGGACTCATTATGCCAGTCAAAAGTTTCTAGAAACTTTGACAGAAAATTTTCCGCGCTAGGGCTCCGTCCAGTGACGTCACCCATATGTGAGGACTATCATCCTGCTTGTCCTGGGATAAAATACTACTACCCAGAGTACCCTGCTTGGATGCTATCTTTTGATATAATCACTTATATATTAATGAATGACTATCGCACTAGGTATCAGGAATGCTCTCCCATTGCAACTCCATCTGCCTTGCATATAATCATTGGTCGGTTGTAGTTATATGCCTAAGCTATCCATTCCTGCTTTTTAAATTTTTCTGAAGCAATTAAAAATAATGGTATCTAATATCACAGTCCATCTCATATTTTCCCTTGCAAGTATTGTACGATGATCTATCACTACTTCAGTGCCTTATAAATTCAAAGCTTTATAAACCCAGGGCCTCTTATGCCTGCACAGATCAGTTTCAAACATAGCATTTTTTCTCAGGATGATGATCACCTTCATAAATTCTACGAGCAAATAAAAAGTCTTGACTTTTAACCTGTCTTGCCTTACATTCTCACCGAAATAATAAAGTTTATCTGAACCTGAATGATTGTTAGCATCTATTTTCTCAACATGTCAGATTTAAGAAGTGATATCAAACTGCCCATCTCACTGATCCCTCCTTATATATATCTATATATAGTGACTGTTCAAATCTGCGAATCCCCAGTCTAATTCCATATTTTAGGCAAAAGAGGACATTGTTTCTAGGTGATATATCCAGAATTGCTCTAATTTAATCTGGGATTGCTATCGCCAGGGATTACAAATAAATTTAGACACAATTCTTCGAATGAGGGCAAATGATCATGTATACCACAAAGGACAATTGACAATTAGTGTATTGCTTAGCTATGAAGGTCTTGCCACAAAGTGCCAGTAATTGCCTGGCTGCATATTGAACAGTGGCCACATGGTTATTGCCCATTCTGAGAAATGTCTTCTGAAGGGGTTAATGGAGGCAAAAAGGAATTCACATAATCCTATATACTCCTTCTTTAATATTCGTTATTAATCAGTCATCTTTAAAAATCAAGTATAGTTACAAAATCAGTCAGTGTTTAAATATTCAGGAAGCCACAGCTGATGCTCTATTTGAAAAATGCAAAACTATGCCAGTTGAGATGGGTCACAATCCTGTGAGTTATCAAATAGGAGCCATTCCTTGTTTGCATTATGAGCTCTCTTGCAGGCTTTTTCTAGAAACTTAAGGGGATATCTCCACTGGGGAAGTCTTCTGCATAAATCTTGGGCTTGTCTCACAGATTGAAGAACATATTCTTTGAACCTGGAGAAACTGTCTCATTGGTAAATTAGAATGCAATTTAAATGGATGGAAACTGTCAAAAAGTAGGAGATTTTCTGTATCTAGGTTTTCTATGCAATGTCTGTAGACCCTGGTCTATCTTATAGCTCTCTATATCCAAAAATAGAAATTTTCTGTGTATATGTCATAGACAGCTTTAAATTAAGATCCATATTATTCAACCAAGACATGAATGCATTTAAAACACTTGATGTCAATTTCCTCAGAAAAAAGATATCAATGTATCTCACCCAAAAATGTATATTATCAAAATAATTGACAGGATACAAAAACTGTTCTTAAATGGCACCATATATGCATTTTGCAAGATCAGGAGCCATGGTAGCTCCCATGGCAGTACCATGGATCTAGAGATCAAATATGATCAAATATGAAATGCTTTTGACATAAAACTCTGTTATGGTAAGAATAAATTTCATTGGGACCCAGTATGGCTAGGTTTTGTCTAGGTATTCTAGTGTCACTCCCAGGATCTCAAATTGTGGAATACTAGTATATAATGCCCGAATATACAAAGTGACTAAAATCATTTCCTGCACATTATTTAAAGATTCCAAAATCCTGAGCATGTGTTTAGTTTCTTAGATAGGATTTTGCTAAAGGTACTATGGGTTTTAAAAAATAATCTACAAAAAACAATAAGGGCTCAAGCACCGAAACTAATGCAGAAACTATTGTCCTGGGGGGGGGGGGGGTGGGGCGCTTTAAATCTTTATGAATCTTCAGCACAGTATATATAATTGGTATATGTGGATATTTTACCATCAAAAAGGGCTTTCCATTTTGTGAGAAATCCTGAAATGTGACCCGTTTCTACTTCCATCTTAATTCATTCTTGTAAGAGCTTAGTAGGATCACCATCCAATCTCTGGTAATTCAGAGCTGCTATTGGTCGGTCTCAGTGACATAGTGAGGGCAAAGGGCCGTCGGCGCCATTTTGTTTACTGGCAGCCGACGGCCGAAGCCCAGGAGATCGTTCCTGGACCGCTCCTGGACCCCCGCTGGACCACCAGGGACGTTTGGCAGGTCTTGGGGGGTCAGGAGGGTGGGGGGTTGCAGTAAATTAAGTCGGCAGATCTTGGGGGAGTCAGGAGGGGGTTGTTGTTAGATTTTTGTTTTTTTTTTTTTATATTCGCTCCATAAGACGCACATACATTTTCCCCCCACTTTTGGGGGAAAAAAAGTGCGTCTTATGGAGCGAAAAATACGGTATATTCTTAATCTTTGGATTCAAATTGTAAAACTGATTGCATAGAAATGTGTGATTTTACTTAATTTTATTCTAAAGTTGAAAGTAACTGATGTTTTAATCTTTATATAATTGGAAATTTTAGAGAAATTATGTATGTTTTTAATAGACTGCTGTTGTAACTCTATGAAGTCCTGGCCAGGCTTGGCTGAAAATGGGACATTGATTCCAGTCCACTTTCTCGGTAAATGAATGTTCATCACCACCCACCACTTTCCATTACACCATTCATTTGCATCAGCTCTTTACTTTCATTTGGGAGCAGGAACATGTATCCAATTTAAAACTTCCCTAAATGTTTTTCTATAGAACCAAAATTGGAAAGGAAACATTTTCTCTAAGGCTTAGTGTGATAAGATAAGCTACCTGTGAACTTAAAAAAATCATTATTGCTGCTCTTTTTATCTACTGACATAACCTTGTTTAATAAATAATAAAAAGCCATTACCATGATGTGCTTACACTTTTGTTTACAATTTTTGGGAATTTTTAACTTGCAAGGTTTAGAGCCTAATGGGGGCTTCGAGCTGCTAGCAAGACAGACATTTTTCTGCTGCCCATAACTATGACAGCAAAGTAGTTTCAAAAGGTTATAAGCAATAGAATTGTATACACTGCTGATACCTTGGAACCACACTCTAAGCCTTGCAATATAAAAATTCCTTAATCATAATCCCCTATGCTCCAGCATGCATGAAATTCATAAATCTGAGGGTATAACTACTGCAGAATCTCTAGTCATTGTGCTGCTTATACATGGACATCAGCTTTACAGTGTTGCTTTCATTCACATAATTAACTATATTGTAATCTTTTTGTAATAGAATCCTAACAGCATTTCTTTCCAGATTTATGGCCTTAGTGATATTAATTTCTGGGAATATAATCTTACATATTGTTTTATCTCACTCAAGTGAGAGGTCATCCCTAATAGCTACACCATACTGTATGATAGAAGACATGGTGAGTTATTTTCTGAAAAGTCATAAATGTACTTTGACTTATCAACATGACACATGACCAAATACAGGGTGTATTCTGAGTTACAGACCTAAAAGAATAGCTAAGAACTAAATTTCAAAAACAAAAAGTCATATAACATGGTCTAATGTTTTCTACAAGATTAGGAATCTATGTACTCTGTAGGCATTGCTTGAGATGAACATTGATTAGATAACATCGAAATAGATAAATATGATGGCAGAAAAATATCATATGGCCTATCTAGTTTGTCTACCTGCCCAACAAATTTAGCTTTACAATTCCCATCATTCCTTCAGAGATCCCATGTGTTTATCCCATATTTTCTTGAATTCAGGTATTGTTTTTATCTCCACCACCTTCATTGGAAAGCTTTTCCATGTATCCACTATCCTCTATGTAAAGAATTTTTTAAGATTACTATTGAGTCTATAGTATTTCTTCCTCATCCCATGATACCTTGTTCTAGAGCCTCCTTTTTCATTGAAAGAGGCTTGCTACCTGTGCATGGAAACCTTGGAGGTATTTAAATCTCTATCATATCTCCACTATCTTGCTTTTCCTCTAGGGCAGTGATTGTGAACTCCAGACCTCGAGTGCCTCAAAGAGGCCACGTGTTCAGAATATTTATTATGAATATGCATGAGAGATTTCCATGCATTGCCTCCATTGGGGATATCCTGAAAATCTGGCCTGTTTGTAGCACTCGAAGATGGGAGATAGCCATCATTGCTCTAGGGCAGTGGTTCTCAACCCTGTCCTGGGGACCCCCCAGCCAGTCGGGTTTTCATGATATCCACAATGAATATGCATGAGAGAAAATTTGCATGTTATGGAGGCAGTGCATGCAGATTTTCTCTCATGCATATTCATTGTGGATATCATGAAAACCCGACTGGCTGGGGGGTCCCCAGGACAGGGCTGAGAACCACTGCTCTAGGGTATGCATATTTAGATCTTTAATTCTCCGAGGTAAAGCAGTGTCTCTGTTCTGCTCTGATAGGTAATTCTAAGTAAGAAAGACGTTAATATGGAGTTCCCTTAAAGATTACTCTCTTTACCTTAGAATAGTATATCACATAAGTCTTAATACATCAGCGCTCCTTAGAGTTAATGCATTATTTTGAGCTCAGTTAATTATTTAATAGATCAGAGCCACTCAATAACATAGTCAGAGATATAGTCTTAAAAAAGAATATGATTTTTATTTTACATGAGGAAAGTATTTAATTGATCAAGTCATATCATAGATAGAGAAAAAATAAAAGATGTTTTCTTACCAGTGAGCTAAGTCTGCCAGGATCTCGGGCATGCCATACTCTGGATAGCATAGCAGCCCCAACCTTCTGGACTTCACAGTATATATACTCTTTTTCTTGTTGACAATTCATGTAGTCATGGCCCAATAATTTAACTACTAATTTTATTTCAATACAGGCCATCACATTATCTGAGAAATACCTGTATTCTGTTTACTAAAAATTGCATATATGTCAGGTTACATGGCCAGGAGAATTTAGCTATAAAATTTCTTTGATCTTAGATATAGTTTACATCATATGTGCTTCGTCAAGCCATCTGAGTGCTTTGATTTGCTTCTACTACCATTAATCTATTTTATTGGCAGAAGAGCACCTGATTACTTATGTATTGAAGTTAGAAATATGTAAAGAAATGTCAAAATGACATAGGCATCTAGCATCTAAAACACCTAATGACTAGTATGTGAAATATTACTTGCAGTAGGCATATGTCTGTACTGATTTCAAAAGTCAAGACATTTTTTATCTAGAGTGTTGTGCCAATTAACACCCAAACTCTGGGAGCTTCCCCAGGTTAGAATACATCAGTACCGAAGGCCATTCTCTGTTCCTTATCTTAACAAAGTGCTGGCTATCTTTCCAGTTCTAACAGCTGCATGTGGTCTGTGGAAGAGATAAGGAAAAGAAGAAAAATAGAAATGGCAGCATGGCACAAGTCATTTCAGGAGTTCAGAATAGTTCATAGGTTTCAGACTTTCATACTTCTGTGTTTTAGAGGTACAGGGGATCTAGACATTGTCTGGGTTCTGCTATGATAGGTAATTCTAAATAAGAAAGACATTAGTAAGGGGTTCCCTTAGATTACTCTCTTTACCTTAGAATACTGTGTCACATAAGTCTAACACATCAGCACTCCTTAGAGTTGATGCATCATTTTGAGCTCAATTATTTATTAGATCATAGCCACTCAATAACTCAGATATATTCTTAAAAAAGAATATGATTTTTATCCCAGGACAAGCAGGATGGAGTTGCAATGGGAGAGCATTCCTGATACCTTGTGCGATTGTCATTAATATATAAGTGACTATATCAAAAGATAGCATCCAAGCAGGGTACTCTGGGTAGTAGTATTTTATCCCAGAACAAGCAGGATGATAGTCCTCACATATGGGTGATGTCACTGGACGGAGCTCTATCACGGAAAACTTTCTATCAAAGTTTCTAGAAACCTTTGACTGGCACATTGAGCCCACTGAGCATGCCATTATCCCTCGAGCCACAGGGGTCTCCCTTCAGTCTTCTTTTTTCTGCGCTGCAGTTAGCCTCGCAGTTAAGGAGCCCTGTGTGTGTGTTTTCACACAACTTTTCCTCACGGAAAACCTAATACCTTTTCTCAGAAAAATCCCCTCATTGGGGTCTCCTAGTCTCGGATCAATTTTTCCTCAATCGGTGACGAAAACCAATTTTTGCGATCGATACCGTTCCTTAATTTCATCAGTGACCACAGGCTGTCGACGGCTGTCCGACCTTTCACAATGGCAACCGGCTTAAAAAAATGCTCTAATTGCACACCTACCCATGTCTATTATCGATCCACACATCGAGTGTGTTTTGTGCCTCGGCCCTGGACATAATGTTTCCTTATGTCCTCAATGTGCCGAGATGACTTCCAAAGGTAGACTGGCCCATCTAGATAAAATGGAACATCTTTTCAATATCCAGCTCCTTCCATTGTTGTCGATGCAGTCGTCACCGGCAGGAGTTACAAAAAAGGTAATCCTAAAATCCCACTATCCCCAACTCCATCGAAGACATCGATGAAGTCAGCATTGGTGCTTGAAAAAAGAGAGCACCGTGAAAAACACTGTCATCGGCATCGACGGGAACCGCCCGGTGCTGATTCTGATCCGTGGGTGAGTTCAATTCCTACCGACCCACCCGCTAAAAAGCCCAGGATCGAAGATGCTTCGATGCCATCGATTCCAGAACAGAGACAATCCCCACAGACATGGGTGCCGGTTTCTGTGCCCCCCCACAGGGACCTGTGGGGTGGCCAGTTTGCCTCCTCTGCCACCCCCTATAGCTGCTCTATCCACATCAGCTATAAGGGAGGAACTGGACGGATTTATCCGCCAGGCAGTAGTCGATGCCCTCCGTGACCTCCAACCACCGGTGCCAGTTCCCATACCTCCACAGACTCCAGAGGCATCGATGCTTCAGCTGTTACTGTCCCGGCTCGATTCCTTGATCGGTGCCTTGCTGACTCAAGTGATGCCATCAAGGCTGAAGACACCGATTAAGCATCCGGATCCACTGGTGCCGATTCCGGACTCTTCGGAGGCTGACTCCACCAACTCCAATCAGTCAATATCAGGACCATCGGGTCTCTCAGGATCGAGCTGCCAGATTCCAGCACTGATTCCATCGATGCCAATTCCATTACCATCAATGCCAGGTAAAAAGAAACAAAAATCATTGATGGAACCATCAAAAATCAAGTCACCATTGATGCCATTCTCCATTCCTCCTTGTCCATGTCCACAAATGTTCTCAGACACCTGCGAGGATGTGGACTCCGATTCCTCCACTGAGGACATCTTGTTGGACCCTTCACCAGAAGAAAGGAGAAAATCACCTCCTGAAGATCTCTCCTTCTCTAACTTTGTGAAGGAGATGTCTGACATTCCTTTCCAGCTGGCTACAGAAGAGAACATGAGACATAAAACTTTAGAAGTCCTACAGTTTGAAGTTCCTAAAGAGATTGTTGCCATACCTGTACACGAGGTTCTAGTTGATCTTCAAAGACTCCTTTGGGAGCATTCATGCACAGTGTCACCTGTAAATAAGAGAACAGATGCCACCTATTTATTTATTTATAACTTTTTTTTATACCGAAGTTCAGGTAACAGAATTACTTATCACTCCGGTTTACATTATAACAAGTAGAAAACAATGACAACATATGTCTTACAATGAACAAGGGAGTGAACAACTTGGATAATATAACATAACATAACTAGGAACAGTAGCAGTATGCACTATTAGAGCGAGACTAGCACATGGGGAGGGAGGTTTGCTAATGGTGGGGGAGGGGGAAGGAAGGTTGTTCATGGAGGGGGGGAGGAGGGAGAAATTTCTTATTGATGAGTAAAAACATGAGCATAGGTTCTGGATGTCAACAGTATGAAAACAGTCTATGGGAGCTGTGGAAGACTAAGTAAGTTAAGGGAATGCTTGACCAGAATATTTAGTGCAACATATTCCTGGGTTTCAGAAGACGCAACTCCATCAGTCGGAGTTGTGGTGGTAGAGTCTGCGCAGAAGACATAAAAAAGGATTAAACCACAGTCTTCCACATCTCCTGGAAAGGATCAAAAATTCTTAGATACCTTAGGTCGTAAAATGTTCCAAGGTTCTCTTTTATTATCCTGTATTGCCTCATATCAACTATATATGACACATACCAGCGGAATTTATGGAAACAAATGCTGGACTTTTCAGAAATCCTTCCTCAACAGCATCAAGACTCTTAACTCCATCATTCATAAGGGTCTAGAAGCTGGAAAACATGAAGTCCGTGCAGCCTATGACTCATTTGAAACTTCATCTAGAATGGCAGCCACCGGTATCAGCGCTTGTAGATGGGTATGGCTCAAAACTTCCGACCTCAGGTTCTGGAAAAATTGGCAGATCTACCCTGCACAGGTGAAAACCTGTTTGGTGATAAGGTGCAAGCGGCAGTTGCACAATTAAAAGATCACATCGAAACTTTACACCAGCTCTCCATGATAACAGCGGAAACTTCATCTTCTGCAAGGCGACCCTCCAGAAAGGATACAAGGAAGCCTTTCTACAGACCATGCAGATATTATCCACCACTACCTCCTGGTAGAACGTCAGTCCAGACAAATTAAAACATCCAGACCTCATCCTCCCCCTCAGACAGGTCAAGCATCTGGTTTTTGAAGTGATCCCAGGGAACTGCAGCCTCTCCAAGAACCCAAATCCAAACTTGCGAGTCTGAGGCTGGGTTTCCTATTTTCTACCTAACTGGTCAGCCATAACCACAGATCAATGGGTTCTGTCCATTATAGCACACTGATACCATCTGGATTTTCTCACATAGCCAAAAGACTCTTTGGATGCACAGAGATCATACCACTCTTCTACAAACAGAATTATCCACCCTACTGAGAGTCAGGGCCGTGGAACCATTTCCCCGACCTCAGCAGGGCAGAGGATTCTACTCCTGCTATTTTCTCATTCCAAAGAAAACAGGAGGCCTGTGTCCCATCTTAGACCTCCAAAATCTCAACAAATTTCTACGAAAGAAAAATTCAGGGTGGTATCCTTAGGCAACTTGCTTCCCCCTTCTTCAAACAGGAGATTTGCTCTGTTCTCACAGGGCAAGCAGGATGGTAGTCCTCACACATGGGTGACATCATCAGGATGGAGCCCAATCACGGAACACTTTTGTCAAAGTTTCTAGAACTTTGATTGGCACCTACTGGGCATGCGCAGCATGGCACTAACCCTGCAACCAGCAGGGGTCCCCCTTCAGTCTCTTTTTTTCTACCCAGCAGTAGCCACGCGGGTTATTAGCTCTCTAGAGATTCCTGACAGGAATTTTCCTCACGGAACTTCTTTCAAATTTTTCAAAAAAATGTACCCCATAGGGGTCCCCCTATCGATTCCATACTCCCCAGTCGAAAGATAAGGCTTTACCCTCGTTTGCGGTTGATTCCCGTTGAGCTTTCCCTTCAGGGCTTACCGGCTATCGACCACACTGCGGCTAAATTTCTGTCTGTCATGGCGTCGGGTTTTCGTCGGTGCCCCGACTGTCCTCGGACAATGTCCATCACAGACCTGGATAGAATTTGTGTACTGTGTTTGGGGTCCGACCATGACATCCTAACTTGTACCAAATGTGCCCAAATTATGCCGAAGGGCCGTAAGGCCCGCTCAGAGAAGATGGAGTTTCTTTTTCAGTCAAAACCCCCGACTCCATCGACTGCTTCGACATCGTCTGAGCCAGTGCCATCAACCTTTCGCCAGTAGCAGGACACCGGTGCTGCCCGACCGGCATCGACTACTCCAAAGGTGTCTACTTCTTCCTCCTCGCCTCAGGAAAAGGACCGAGGAGAACATTGTGAAAAGCGTCGCCACTGGCATCGGAAAGCTCAGTCCACTGATCCAGGCAAGCCCTCTGCATCAGCATCGACAGAGTCACCGACAAAGAAATCCCGTCCAGAGAAGGCCCCATCTTCTTCTGCGACCGGTCACCGAGGCGTTTCCACCCTTCATCAGTGCAGGGAGCCACGACTCCACTTTTACTGGTGGACCCTCCAGCTATGCCATTATTGCCTCCCACTCCGTAGCTGGGGTTACATGCCCCAGGCTTCCGCGAGGAATTGGATGGTGTGATCCAAGAGGCCATTGGTAAAGCACTTCAGGGCTTCCGACCTCCATCAGCGCCGTCACCGATGCCAGCCCCAGTCATCGACCCGATACCCATGGTGCTTGCACCGCTTCTAGGCAGACTGGATGTGCTGATCGGTGTGCTTCCACCAGTGGAACTGAGAGTACCGGTATGTCCACCGCCTTCCACACCGATACCTTTTTCATCAGAAGATTAAGAAACACATATACCCATCCCGCCATCTGGGATCTTGCCACCGACTCATCCGTCGATGTCACTGGTTCCATCGGTACCTATACTGCCATCGATACTGCATCGTCCTCCATCGGTGCCGCCATTGATGCCTAGGCCATTTCTTCCCTCTGGTGATACTATGAGAACTGGGGATCAGTCTTACGATCCTTGGACCGATGATTCTTCCCAGGATTCTGATGATCTGCCTTCAGAGCCCTCTCCCCCTGAGGAAAGACAACGATCTCCTCCAGAGGATCTGTCCTTTATTAATTTCATAAAGGAAATGTCTGAAACGATTCCATTTCAGCTTCAGACAGAAGAGGACTCGAGGCGCAAGATGCTGGAAGTACTCTAGTTTCTTGATGCCCCTAAGGAGATCATGTCTATTCCTATTCATGAAATCCTAATTGACCTGCTAAAAAGGAATTGGGAGCACCCAGGCTCGGTGACACCTGTCAACCGAAAGACAGATTCGCCCTACCTTGTCCAGACAGCTCCTGGGTTTCAAAGACCACAGCTGGATCACTATTCTGTGGTTGTGGAGTCAGCCCAGAAGAAGGCTTGATGTTCTAAACCTCATTCCTCCATACCTCCAGGGAAAGAACAGAGGTCCCTGCATGCATTTGGCAGGCGTGTCTTCCATGGCTCAATGCTCATTTCTCGCATTGCTTCCTACCAGTTATACATGACCCATTATAACACAGACCTTTTCAAGAAGATCCAAGATTTCTCTGAATCTTTACCAGAACAATTCCAGGATCAACTCAATACTCTGGCTCAGAAAGGCCTAGATGCTGGCAAGCATGAGGTCCGCGCTGCCTATGATATTTTTGATACTGTCTTCAGAGTGTCTGCAGCATGGATTAGTACAAGAATATGGGCCTGGCTGAAGTTCTCAGACCTACGACCAGAGGTGCAGGACCGGTTAGCAGACCTAGCCTGCGCTGGAGATAATCTCTTCAGGGACAAAATCCAGGAAACAGTGGCACAGCTAAAGGACTACTATGAAACGCTGCGCCAGCTTTCCTCAGTACCTTCTGATTTCCCGCCCACTTCTAAGAGGACATTCCGAAGGGACTCTAAGCGACCGTCTTTTAAACCACGGAGATATTATCCTCCTGCCGCTTGAGGTCGTCCTTTCAGGCCTTACCAGAAGGGTCATCCCAGGCAAGCCGACCTCAGAAGACCCAGCCAGCCCCACAACCGGGCCCAGCTGCTGGGTTTTGACTCCTTGCTGGAGTGCATAAGCCAACCTCCTCTACTGTCCGTACCAGTTGGTGGCCGACTGTGTCACGTCACTTCAACATTTGGCACACGATCACTTCCGACCAGTGGGTCCTGGCAGTAGTGTCCCAAGGGTACCACCTCAACTTCCTGACTGTGCCGGACCACTCCCCACCTTGGATGACGTGGGGATTATCTGACCATTCTTCTCAACTGGAGGAGGAGGTTTCCGTCCTCCTCAAATCCCAGGCAATAGAACTGGAGCCCCTCTCTCAGCAGGGACAGGGGTTCTAGTCTCGGTATTTTCTCATCCCAAAAAAATCAGGGGGCATTCATCCAATCCTGGACCTGCGTGCCTTAAACAAGTATCTACAGAAGGAAAAGTTCAGGATGGGAACCCTTGATTCCCTACTTCCTCTACTGCAAAGAGAAGATTGGCTTTGCTCTTTAGATCTTCAGGATGCCTATGCACATGTTGCCATCACTCTGTCTCACCGAAAATTCCTTCGTTCCTAGTCGGCCCCAGGCACTTCCAGTACAGGGTCCTCCCTTTCGACCTGGCGTCCGCACCTCGAGTCTTCAGCAAGTGCCTCGTAGTGGTCACGGCCTGCCTGAGGGGTCAAGGAGTCCATGTCTATCCTTATCTTGACGATTGGTTGATAAGGGTTCCGACCCAAAACCACGCACTAGAATCCTTACGTCTAACTCTCTTCTATCTCTCGGGTTTCTAGTCAACTATGCCATGTTCAAACTAGTTCCATCTCAAACCCAATCCTTCATAGGGGCAGATCTGAAAACCATACAGGCAAAGGCTTTCCTCCCTCGGGATCGAGCTCACACTCTCACGACCCGGGCACATTACCTCCAGGCTCGAGATTACTCGACGGCTCGTCATTTCCTCATCCTGCTGGGTCATATAGGATCCTCGGTGCATGTCACACCCTTGGCCCACTTGGCCATGAGAGTGACGCAGTGGACCTTATGATCTCAGTGGGCTCAAGCTTATCATCCAATGTCCAGCATTGTCCACATTACCAAGGAGCTCCGCCTGTCGCTGGCCCGGTGGATGCAGCAATCTTCTTCAAGGCCTTCCTTTTCAGGCTCCAGAACCTCAGATTTTTTTAACAGACGCCTCCAACCTAGGGTGGGGTGCTCATGTCAGCGACCTGCAGACTCAGGGAACCTGGTCTCTACAGGAAGCCAAACATCAGGTAAATTTCTTGGAGCTTCGGGCGATCAGATATGCCCTTCGGGTTTTTCAGGATTGCCTCTCAGGCAAAGCCATCCTGATTCAGACCGACAACCAGGTGGCGATGTGATACATCAACAAGCAAGGAGGAACGGGCTCCTAACTTCTGTGTCAGAAAGCTGCGCAGATATGCACATGGGCTCTTTCCCCACACGATGTACCCCAAGGTGACCTACTTGGCGGGAATGGACAATGTTCTGGCAGACGACTTGAGTCTAACCTTTCATCCGCCCGAGTGGTCCCTCAACCCCACGGTGGCCCACACACTCTTTCAATGCTGGGGCTATCCACGACTGGACCTCTTTGTGTCCATCCACAACCACAAGGTACAGAACTTCTGATCGCTCACTCGCAGCCGCCACTTACACCCAAGGGACGTGTTCGCCCTCTTATGGTCCACAGGTCTCTTCTACGCGTACCCTCCACTTCTACTCATCTCAAAGACTCTCATGAAGTTAAGAAGGGACAAGAGCTCAATGATTCTGATAGCCCCTCAATGGCCACGCCAAGCCTGGTTCCCAATCCTCCAGGACATCTCAGTACGCCAGTGCGTTCGCCTGGGGACAGACCCGCTACTGATAACTCGAAACAACGGGTGCCTGCGCCAACCCAACCTCCCAGCCCGGTCTCTGACGGCCTGGATGTTGAAAGGCTGATACTCCGACCCCTTAACCTTTTGAAGTTGGTATCTCAAGTCCTGGTAGCTTCACGAAAGCCTTCCACAAGATGCTCTTATTGCTCTAAGTGGAAAAGGTTTACAGTCTGGTGCATGTCTGTCCATTGACCCCTTCGCTTGTTCCACCACGAAGTTTCTAGACTATCTCTCATCTTTTAGAGTCAGGCCTGAAAACTTCCTCTATAAGAGTACATGTCAGTGCAGTAGCTGCTTTCCACAGCGGAGTAGGAGATGTCTCTATTTCCACACATCCCTTAGTCACATGCTTCATGAGAGGTTTGCTCCATCTGAAACCTCCCTTGCGTCCTCCGGCCTCTGCTTGGGACCTTAACGTGGTCTTGGGACAGCTCATGAAACCTCCATTTGAGCCTCTCCAATCCTGCGATCTCCGCTATCTCACCTGGAAAGTACTTTTACTTCTCGCTATAACATCCACTCGCAGAGTTAGTGAGTTAAAGGCATTAGTCACCTACCCGTCTTACACTAAACTTCTGCACAACAGTGTACTCCTCCGTATACACCCTAAGTTTTTACCAAAGGTAGTGTCGGAATTTCATCTTAATCAATCCATCATTTTACCTACTTTCTTTCCAAGGCCTCATTCAAACCCAGTAGAAAGGGCTCCTCATACCCTGGACTGCAAACCTGCCCTGGCATTTTATTTAGACCGCACGTCAGCCCACAGGAAATCCACCCTATTATTTGTTTCTTTTGATAATATCAAATTGAGAAATCCAGTGGGAAAACAGACCCTTTCCTCCTGGCTGGCGGACTGTATTTCCTTCTGCTACCAGCAAGCAGGCATTCCACTATAACACCATGTGAAAGCACACTCTGTTAGGGCCATTGCAACTTCAGTGGCACACCTTCGTTCGGTTCCACTTATTGATATTTTTCAAGCTGCGACCTGGAGCTCTTTCCATAATTGCTAGGATAAGGCTGGCAGGCAAGATTCCATTTTTGGCCAGTCTGTTCTGCGCAGCCTATTCTCAACTTAATACCCAACGTCCTACCAGCAACCCGTGCTGGGTTTTCAGGATGCCTCCTCCTAAATCCACCTCTGTTGTTGTGCCTGTTGCATGTCTTTGGGTGCATTCGGTGCTTTGCTCGAGCATCCTCAGCTCGCTATTCACCCATGTGTGAGGACTACCATCCTGCTTGTCCTGTGAGAAAGCAGAGTTGCTTACCTGTAGCAGGTGTTCTCACAGGACAGCAGGATGTTAGTCCTTACGAAACCCACCCGCCACCCCGCGGAGTTGGGTTCGTTTGCGATTTATTTTTCGCACGCACTTTTACTATACACAAGACTGAAGGGGGACCCCTGCTGGTTGCAGGGTTACTGCCATGCTGGGCATGCCCAGTACGTGCCAGTCAAAGTTCTAGAAACTATCATCCTGCTGTCCTGTGAGAACACCTGTTACAGGTAAGCAACTCTGCTTTCTCTGGATCTTCAAGACGCTTACGCTCACATCCCAATATTTCCTCCTCATTGCAAGTTCCTGCGCTTCCTGGTGGATCGTCAACACTTTCTATACAGAGTCCTGCCATTCGGACTTGCCTCTGCACCCCAAGAATTCACAAAGTGCCTAGCAGTGGCAGCGGCCCATTTACGCAAGGAAAGCATACACGTTTTTCCTTATCTGGACGACTGGCTCATCAAAAGCCAATCAAAACAAGGAGGTCTCCCTTCTCTCAATCAATCTGCTTCACTCGCTGGGATTTCTTCTCAACTACCAAAAATCCCACTCCCTACCATCGGAGCAGAATTGAACACCACCGTGTCAAAAGCTTTCCTACCAAAAGATCGCGCAGACATGCTCTCCCAGTTAGCGAAATCTCTGCGCGCAAAGCTACAGCCCATCAGTTCCTTACTCTGTTAGGCCACATGGCTTCCACAATCCACGTCACTCCTATGGCCAGATTAGCCACGAGAATCACGCAATGGACATTGAGATCACAGTGGATCCAAGCCATTCAACCACTGTCTTCTCCAATTCAAATAACTCACCAGTTTTGTTCATCTTTCTTCTGGTGGACAAACCTGAACAATTTGCTCACCGGCCTACCTTTCCAGCAACCAGTTCCTCAAGTAATTTTGACTACAGATGCATCCACCTTAGGTTGGGGAGCGCATATCAACAATCTTCAAACTCAAGGTACTTGGACGAGCTTCAAAGCAACATTTCAAATCAATGTTATGCATCCGAGCTGAATCACAAAACTGCTCCCTGCACAAACAGAGAAACCAGTTAGCCAAGGATGCCTTTGCTCACCTCTGGAACTCAGGTCTTCTATACGCGTATCCCCCAATACCGCTAGTAACCAAAACTCTAGTGAAGCTACAACAGGACAAAGGGTCAATGATACTCATAGCCCCATATTGGCCTCGGCAAGTATCGTTTACCATACTCCTCGAACTCTCGATCAGAGAACCCATTCGCCTGGGCACAGCACTCACTCTCATGACTCAGGATCAGGGCAGGTTGTACCACCCCAACCTTCAAACCCTATCCTTGACTGCCTTGATGTTGAAAGCTTGATCCTGCAACCACTCAATCTTTCAACTAATTTCTCTTAAGCGCTTGTAGCTTCACGAAAACCTTCCATACGAAAATCTTATTGTTGTAAGTGGAAAAGATTCACCACGTGGTGCACACAGAAAGGTATTGATCCTTTTTCCTGCCCCACATCATCTTTATTAGAGTATCTCTGGCTCCTTTCTGACTCTGGTCTCCAGACTTCATCGGTAAGGGTACACCTGAGCGCTATCTCAGCTTACTACAAAGGAGTAGGGGATGCACCGATATCAGCACAACCCCTTGTCAGTAGATTTATGAGAGGTTTAATTCAACTTAAACCCCCTTTTATGGCCACCAATCACAAAATGGGACCTTAATGTAGTACTAGCGAGGCTCATGTGTTTTCCCTTGGAGCCCTTAGATTCCTGCGATGTTAAATTTTGTACATGGAAAGTTCTCTTCCTAGTAGCTATTACATCTGCTAGAAGAGTTAGTGAGTTACAAGCACTTGTAACATACTCCCCCATACCAGGTTCCTACATGACTGAGTGGTCCTCATCCTAAATTCCTTCCCAAGGTGGTTACAGACTTCCACTTGAATCAGTCTATAAATTTGCCCACATTCTTTCCAAGACCTCACTCTCACCAAGGTGAAAGAGTTTTACACACCTTGGACTGTAAACGCGCACTAGCGTATTATCTAGACCGCACTAGACTCCATAGGAAATCCACCCAGCTCTTTGTTTCTTTTGATAAAAACAAACCGGGTAAAGCAGTGGGCAAACAAACACTCTCTAGCTGGCTAGCAGAGTGTATAGACTTCTGCTATGAAAAAGCACACACACCAGTTACCTGCCTGACCAATTTCTCTTTCACACACACACATACACACACACACCAGTCACCTGCCTGACCAATTTCTCTTTCTCACACACACACACATATACACCAGTCACCTGCCTGACCAAGTTCTCTTTCTCTCTCTCTCTCTCACACACACACACACACACACGTCACCTGCCTCACCAATTTCTCTTTCTCACACACACACACACACACACACACACACCAGTCACCTGCCTGACCAATTTCTCTTTCTCACACACACACACCAGTCACCTGCCTGACCAATTTCTCTTTCTCTCTCTCACACACACACACACCAGTCACCTGCCTGACTAATTTCTCTTTCTCTCACACACACCAGTCACCTGCCTGACCAATCTCTCACATACACACACTGATGACTTTTCTGAGCAGTCTCTTGCTCTCACACATTTCTCTTACTTATACACATTCTCTCATACACTTGTACACATGCTGACTCACTCTCTGTCTCACTCACCCCTACCCACAGCACACATAGCAGCTATAGCACAAGGTAGCCGGTATGCTGCTATTAAAAGCAGAGTCCTGACAGGCTGGAAACTGCAGCAGGAGCGACCTCCCCAGCCCCACAGCGCTAAGAAGGCAGCACTCAGCTGTTTGCTTGTGCTGCGATCGATCGCGGCACAGAGCAATCAGCTGAGATTGTAATTTTATTATTTTCTCCCCATCCCAGCCTTTTTTTTGCAGTTTATTATAATTTTATATTTTCTTGCAGGTGTCGTTGTGGCCAGAGAAGGGGAGGTCGGAGCCGGGGGGGGGGCGGGCAGCGGCGTCGTGCTCCTTCTGCAGAAGCAGCATGTAGGCATGACCTTTTCTTCTTCCCATGTGCCCGGTAGACACCACTTCTGTTCTGGGCCACAGGGGCGGGAAGAAGAAAAGGTCAGCAGATGATTTATTGTCTGTTGCTTCCGTACAAGAAAGCTGACTGAAAAAACCCTGTATCATGCATTCTCCATTATTGGACAGATTATGAAATGCACTTCCTAAAGAATTACATTTAATTGCAGATAAAACAAATATTCCAGAAGCAATTAAAGGCTTGTTTATTTCAGGAGGCTTTTAAAATAATTTAGGGCTAATTTTTTCAATGATAAAATATATGCTTTGCTTAAGTTATTACTGTATTTATGCATAATTTTTATGCTGTCTTAAATGCTGTATGTTTATTTGAAAACTGCTTTCTACACTTTTTTGCTTTAGCGGTATATACAATTTTAAATGTCTGGTGAACTAGCACAGGACATTGGATTTACAGCAAAAGATGAGTGTGCTTATTATGAGGTGTATCACTGATAGACTACAGCAATAATTTTCAGCAGATTTCAGAATATGTTTGGATTCCTTCTGAATATTGATAGTCTTTTCAAGATAGATAATGCTGATGAGATCTGTCAGAAGTGCACCAAACTGGCAAGCTTTTATGACACAGACATTGAAGGAAAGAAGCTTTTGCCAGAGATATGCGATTATAGGATGTTACTGAAATCACAAAAATATACTGTGCCAGTAACTGCCTTGGAATTACTTTTATTTGTGAGGGTTTATGAAAACAGTATATTCCCAAACTAGCATAGAACTGGAAATTTTGCTGACAATTTCCATTTCAGTAGCCAGTTGTGAGCATTTGTTTAGAAAATTAAAACTAATTACTTCTAGCAAAAACATACTTTATATGCAGCGCAGGTTAAAATTTGTAACCTATCATTAAAATCTGAAGACTGGAGAGTTGCTAATGTAACCCCAATATTTAACAAAGGGCACCAGGGGCGAACTATAGACCAGTGAGCCTGACTTCAGTGCCAGCAAAATTAGTGGAAACTATTCTCAAGATCAAAATCGTAGAGCATATAGAAAGACATGGTTTAAAGGAACACAGTCAACATGGATTTACCCAAGGGAAGTCTTGCCTAACAAATCTGCTTCATTTTTTTGAAGGGGTTAATAAACATGTGGATAAAGGTGAACTAGTAATTGTAGTGTATTTGGATTTTCAGAAGGCGTTTGACAAAGTCCCTCATGAGAGGCTTCTAAGAAAACTAAAAAGTCATGGGATAGAAGGCGATGTCCTTTCATGGATTACAAACTGGTTAAAAGACAGGAAACAGAGAGTAGGATTAAATGGTCAATTTTCTCAGTGGAAAAGGGTAAACAGTGGAGTGCCTCAGGGATCTATACTTGGACTGGTACTTTTCAATATATTTATAAATGATCTGGAAAGGAATACAAGTGAGTTTATCAAATTTGCAGATGATACAAAATTATTCAGAGTAGTTAAATCACAAGAGGATTGTGATACATTACAAGAGGACCTTGCAAGACTGGAAGATTGGGCATCGAAATGGCAGATGAAATTTAATGTGGACAAGTGCATGGTGTTGCATATAGGGAAAAATAACCCTTGCTGTAGTTACACAATGTTAGGTTCCATATTAGGAGCTTCCACCCAGGAAAAAGATCTAGGAATCATAGTGGATAATACTTTGAAATCGTTGGCTCAGTGTGCTGCAGCTGTCAAAAAAGCAAAAAGAATGTTAGGAATTATTAGGAAGGGAATGGTTAATAAAACGGAAAATGTCATAATGCCTCTTTATCGCTCCATGGTGAGACCGCACCTTGAATACTGTGTACAATTCTGGCTGCTGCTCCTAAAAATAGATATAGTTGCGATGGAGAAGGTACAAAGAAGGGCAACCAAAATGATAAAGGGAATGGAACAGCTCCCCTATGAAGAAAGGCTGAAGAAGTTGGGGCTGTTAAGTTTGGAGAAGAGACTGCTGAGGGGGGATATGTTAGAGGTCTTTAAGATCATGAGGGTTCTTGAACTAGTAGATGTG
Organism: Rhinatrema bivittatum; assembly: GCF_901001135.1. NCBI lineage: Eukaryota > Metazoa > Chordata > Amphibia > Gymnophiona > Rhinatrematidae > Rhinatrema > Rhinatrema bivittatum. The sequence goes on along the minus strand of NC_042616.1, from coordinate 794,422,569 downwards.
AATCTGTTGTTTACACTTTCAGATAATAGAAGGACCAGGAGGCATTCCATGAAATTAGCAAGTAGCACATTTAAGACTAATCGGAGAAAATCCTTTTTCACTCAATGCACAATTAAGCTCTGGAATTTGTTGCCAGAGAACGTGGTTAGTAAAGTTAGTGTAGCTGGGTTCAAAAAAGGTTTGGATAAGTTCTTGCAGGAGAAGTCAATTAACTGCTATTAATCAAGTTTACTTAGCTAATAGCCACTGCTATTAATTGCATCAGTAGCATGGGATCTTCTTGGTGTTTGGGTACTTGCCAGGTTCTTGTGACCTGGTTTGGCCTCTGTTGGAAACAGGATGCTGGGCTTGATGGACCCTTGGTCTGACCCAGCATGGCAGTTTCTTATGTTCTTAGGTTTTATTTTATTTTTTTTACTGTTAAAATGTTTATTTAATAAAGAAGTTGATTTACTTCCTTTTGTGTTTAAATCTTAAATTTTATGTTTCTTAATAATACATACAAGTACTGGTATTCTTAATATCATTCTAAATTTGACTAGTCTTGATATATTGATTTGAACTCCTCTTTGATTTATCTACCCAAATGAACATTTATTTTATGTGGTAATCCTGGGGGAGCATTTTGCCTACCTCGCCCCAGGCACCAAAAACACTATGTATACCTCTACCTCAGAGCTGTACACAGTATTCCAAATGAAGTATCACCAGAAACTCTTCATGGGCAACGCAACTTCCTTTTTTCTGTTGATCATTCCTCTTCCTATTTCTGCAAGCATCTTTCTGGCTTTTGCTTTCATCTTACCTATTTGGCCATCCGGGGATCACCAGATACAATCACCCCCACATCCCACTCTTTTGTGCTTAGAAGAATTTCACCCCTATACTGCATCTCTCCCTTGGGTTTTGATTCCTAAATATATAACTGTATTTTTTAGATTAAATCTTAATTGCCAGACCCAACCCCATTCCTTGAGCTTTGCTAGATGCCTTCTCAAGGTTTCCACACCTTCCTGGTTGCCTTCCATGTTTTCCACACCTTCCATGTTTCAGATTTTGGCAAAAATCAAAGCTTTCTTGACCATCCTTTCGCAATATCGCTCACAAAGATGTTGCAAAGAGCTGATCCAAGGACATATCCCTGAGCAATACCTCCAGCAATGCCCCTGTCATCAGGTGAACACCATTATTACTACTGTTTGCTGTCTTCAGCTTAATCAGTTTCTAACCCATTCAGTCACTTTAGGGCCCATACCAAAAGAGCTCAATTTATTTATAAGTCGCTTATGCAGCACAGTGTCAAAGGCCTTACTGAAATCCAAGTGCACTGAAAAAAAAACAAAAAACTTAAGGTGCCAAGCCCGTGAGTACTCAGACTTGGTGACTGGTCAAAATCATGAGTCAGAAAAACCTTTTTTTAATTTTTATGTGATGAAAACCCAGTAAAATGTGACTCTTAAAAGTAATTTTAGCAAAATTTATCTCTCAAAAATATTTTATCTAGATCCAGAAGCATATGTATTAGTCCAAAGCTTGCATAGTAAATTGATTCTAAAAATACTTAGCTTACATTTGATGAAATGACTTATAAATGGTTGAGTGTCCTTCTCAAGATCTAAACTGCTTTTATATTAAGCATTCCAAACACTCACAGAAACTCCTAATTAAAGTGTCTTTATGAGATGGTGTGACAAGTATGCTTGGGTGCCATATCATACGTTAGCTATACTCATAAATTGCATCTTTTGCCTCTTTATCTATTAAAGAAAATGCCTTGAATTTTGCAATTAGTTGGATTCTATAAACTGCATTATCTTCTGTTGTACCAATAATTCTGTTAATTTGCAAGGTGCACTTGAGGTTTTTAATCCTAGTGTGCCCCTCCCCCCCTCCCCCCCTCCCCCCCAGTTCATTGTTATTGTTAACAGATAAAAGAGGAAAATAGCAAAACATGGCTTGTTGCCAGCAAAATTTGCTTTGCTCAGCACTGTTTTTCAGATTTACTACTTTTTTTTTTGAGTGGCAGCTTGTACCTAGGAATTCCCCACCTATGTGGACTTAAAATCCTGCTTTTCTCCCAGGACAAGCAGGATGGTAGTCCTCACAGATGGGTGACATCAGATGGAGCCCTGTCACGAAACACTTGTGTCAAAGTTTCTAGAACTTTGACTGGCACACTGAGCATGCCCAGCATGCCACTAACTCCGTGGCCACACAGGGTCCCCTTCAGTCTCTTTTTTTTTTTTTCCGTGCGGTGATTGCCTCGCGGTTACTGGAGCTCTGTTGGAGTTTTTCCTCAAACAGAATACTTGGAAGTTTTCTTCCTAATTTTTTCCCCATCTCAGGGTCCCCCATCACACACAGACTTCTCCTACATCCGGTAAGTCTGTTCGCATTTTTGCAGTCAATTCCCAGCTGTTACCTCCCGGTGGCCAACAGTCACAGACTGTATGCCGCCTCATTTTTGTCATGGCGACCGGTTTTGGGAAGTGCCCGGAGTGTCCGTGGACTATGTCCATAATGGACACATACAATGTATGCGTCCTGTGTCTTGGGCCATCCCATGACGTCTGTCGATGTCCAAGCTGTGCGCAGATGACCCCCAAAGGCCGGTGTGCCTGCCTGGAGAAGATGGAGCACTTGTTTGGTTCCAACCAATCTGCTCCATCAACTCCGGTGCTGGGTGCATCGAGTCATGGGGAGCACTCTGACTCGGGCCTTCCCCATTGAAGCCCTGCCAAGAAGACTGAGGAGTGGGAGACCGCCCCTTACCCGCATCAACACATTCGAAGACTTCCACATAGTCGTCCTTGATGCTGGAGAAGGACTGGGCTGAGCACCGTGGGAAGCATAGACACCGGCACCAACGGTCGTCACCATCTGGTGCCGACACCGGAGTGGCATTGGCCTCTGCTGAATCCCCTCCAAAGAGGCCCCGGGGAGAGGAGGCCCCATCCTCCTCTGGACCCAGCAGCTCACGGCGTTCCCCACCAGTGATGCCTAGCCTGCCTCCTACTCTAAGGTCTGACTTGTCCGTACCCTTATTTAGAGAGGAGCTGGACCATGTGGTCCAGCAGGCAGTGCTCAATGCCCTTCAAGACCTTGAACCGCCACAGACGCCGGCCCCCATATCGGCATCGGACCCAGCGCCCTCCATGCTGACTCCTCTCCTGGAAAGGCTGGATGTATTGCTTGGTGCTTTGCCGACGCAACCCTTACCGGCGGGCCCCTCGATGCCCAGCCAATCACTGACGCGTTCTCCAGTCTCAATCCCGATTCTGGGGTCTTCGGAGGAGGAAAATGCAGTTCCTCGCTTGTCCCTGAGGTCAGAACCACCGATGTTTGAGCCCATCCTTGGGCCATCGGTCTTTCCAGTGCCCCAGTATCCTTTGCTGGGATTGATGGCAGCACAGTGGTGCTGCCATCAATGCCAGCACCACTGTTGTCTGTGCCACCTCACCCTCCATTGATGCCCGTGTCCCATACCCTGGGCTTTAGTCTCTCTCCTCATCCTAGGCACTTCGCCGGAGAGGAAGAAGGCCCCCTATGACCCATTGGGGGGGGGGGGGTGGGGAACGCCTTCTCTGAACACTCCTGAGGCCTCCGAGGAACTTCTTTCAGAGTCTTCCCACCCAGAAGAGAGAAGGCGTTCACCTCCGGAGGATCTCTCTCCTTTGCTAGTTTCGTCAAGGAGATGGTGTAAACCATTCCCTTCCAACTTTCAACAGGAATTCGCCTGCCACAAAATGTTGGAGGTCCTACATTTTGTGGATGCTCCTAAGGAGGTGATGGTGCCGGTACACGAGGTTTTCTGGACTTCCTTCACCGTCTGTGGGAACATCCAGGTACGGTGACTCTGGTGAATAGGACAACGGATGCCACCTACCTAGTGCAACAGGCCCTAGGTTTTCAGAAGAGCCAGTTGCAACACCAGTCAGTGGTAATGGAATCTGCCCAGAAAAAGGCCAAAAGAACCTAGCCTCACTCCTCCGCCTCTCCAGGGAAAGACCAAAGAGCCCTAGATGCTCTAGGTCGAAGAGTTTTCCAAGATTCTATGCTGATCACTCACATAGCTGCTTACCAGCTATACATGAACCAGTATAACAGGAACCTCTGGAAATAAGTTCAAGAGTTCTCGGAGACCCTGCCACAGCAGTTTCAGGAGGGCCTGGGATCCATCCTCCAGAAAGGTTTGGAGGCTGGTAAACGTGAAGTGAGGACGGCCTATGATTTTGTGACAGTGTCAAGGGTCTCACAGCGGGCATTAGTGCCAGACGCTGGGCCTGGCTAAAGGCCTCAGTCCTTCGTCCAGAGGTCCAGGAAAACTTTGCTGACTTCCCCTGTACAGGAGAAAACCTGTTTGGGGATAAAATCCGTGACACAATGGTCCAACTCAAGGACCAAAACAAAAAAAGACCAAGTCAAATAGTATTGTAGAGCTGTGCCAACCACAGATACTTATCAGAGCGTAATGTCCTTAAATGATTTTGATATTGTTCATTTAAGAAGGTACCGCATCAGCAAGCCAGTCACGGCTGTGAAAAACACCTGCCGTCTGGACTTCTCGTCACTTGCGGTGTAGATGTTTGCAAGAGTATTATAATGAAATTGTAATCCAATATAAGAATGTCAGCTTGTCCCTACTATTTTAAATAGCGTTTTAATGTCCCGACAGCGGCCGGTGTTTCGCGATCAAGAGATCGCTTCTTCAGGAGTACTTTAAATGACTGAAGAGGCGCTGACAAACAAAAATCAAAAAAAGATTTAAATAAATGATTTCAAACCAACCATACTTATCTTAAAATAGCACAGCTTCGCAAACCTTCTATAGGGACGCGGACGTCTCAAATGTTGTTGCAGTAAGAACGGGACAGCCAAGAGCCTTGAAAACGCCAAGTCTTTAAATCAGCCCGCGCTTTCAATACGTGATGACGTCAAAGACGTGAGTAGCGTCGTTGACGTGTTGTCATGGAAACATCTAAACGACGAAGAATAATTTAAAGAAACACTTGCAGTTCTAAAGCTGTGTTCAAACCTTCGGGTTCCACACACCCCAGCCGATGGATCCAACGCTGTTCAGCACGCAGCAACCTAGTGTTGAAGTTCCCACCTCTCCAGTTAGGGCATTACGCTCTGATAAGTATCTGTGGTTGGCACAGCTCTACAATACTATTTGACTTGGTCTTTTTTTGTTTTGGATTTGATTTATAAGACTAGTGCCGCTGTTCTTTGTTTTGTTGTTTGCCAACTCAAGGACCACCATGAGACCTTGCGTCAGCTATCCACTACTGCCTCAGATGCCTCCTCAGCAACCCATAGAGGTCCACGTTGGGATGCCAGAAAGCAATTTTACAAGCAACGGAGATACTACCCTCCGGCCTCCCATGCTCGTGTCACTTGGTGTGCCCAGAGAGGGCACCCTCGCCAGCAGAGAGCACCTAAAGCTCAACCAGCTCCTCAGCCTGGTCCTGCAGCTGGGTTTTGACTGGCATCCAGAGAGCAGAAACCAGTCCCCTCTGCCCCCACCGAGCAACCCTCCTTGTAGGAGGTCATCTCTTCCACTTCGTCAACCATTGGTTTCCAATATCTACCGACCGCTGGGTATTGTCCATCATAGCTCAAAGTTACCACATCAATCTCCTCACTGTTCTGCCAGACTCCCCACCCTCCCCGGCGTGGAGCCTTGTGGAACACGCAGCAACCCTCGAGTTAGAGCTCTCAGCCCTGCTACAGTCCAGAGCTGTGGAACCAGTTCCTCGGGCTCAACGAGGGTGAGAGTTCTACTCCTGGTATTTTCTTATCCCAGAAAGGACAGGCGGCCTCCGTTCCATCCTCAATCTTTGAGCCCTAAACAGGCTCCTTCGCATAAAACGGTTCAGAATGGTGTCTTTGGGCAACCTACTTCCGCTTCTGCATCAAAGGGGAATGGCTTTGCTCTCTGGACCTACAGGACGCATACGTGCACATTGCGATTTTCCCACCTCATTGCATTTATCTGTGCTTTGCAGTTGGCCACTGACACTTCCAGTACAGGGTCATCCCCTTCGGGCTAGCCTCTGCGCCCCGGGTATTCACGAAGTGCCTGACAGTGGTGGGAGCACATCTGCGCCAGAATGGGGTACATGTGTTCCCATATCTGAACAATTGGCTCAAGAGTTCGTCAAAGGAAGGGGCCCTTCAGTCCCTCAATGTGACGCTAACCCTTCTCCAGTCACTGGGGTTTCTTGTCAACTACCTGAAATCCCAGCTGACTCCGTCCCAGCGACTGACTTTCATAGGAGCAGACCTGGACACCATGTGCTAGCCAAGGCATTCCTCCCCGGCGACCGCATAGCCACCCTGGCTGGGCTGGCCAGATCCATCCGCCACTGGCGGAAGGCCTCCGCCCACTTGCTCTTGAAGTTGCTGGGCCACATGGCATCATTGGTGCACGTCATCCCGATGGCCCTCTTAGCAATGAGAGTCACGCAGTGGACCCTACGGTCTCAGTGGCACCAAGTCACTCAGAAACTCAGCGCTCTTCCAGATAACCAACCTGCTCCAGCTCTCCCTTGCCTGGTGAGCGCAGAAATCCAACTTGAGCAAGGGACATCCCTTTCAGCCCCCGGCTGCTCAGGTGACCTTGACCACAAACACCTCCAGCCTAGGCTGGGGTGCCCATGTCAACGGCCTGCGGACACAAGGGGTATGGTCAAGAACTGAGGCGGCCTGCCAGATCAACTTCCTGGAACTCCGGGCAATGCGGTATGCGCTCTACGCATTCCAGGACTGCCTGACCAACAAGGTCGTATTCATCCAAACGGGCAATCAAGTAGCCATGTTGTTTGTGAACAAACAGGGGGGCACAGGGTCTTATCTGCTCCACCAAGAGGCGGCACAGATTTGGGCCTGGGCCCTGTTGCATTCCATGCTTCTACGAGCCATCTACCTGGTAGGCTCCAAGAATAAAATGGTGGACCGCCTCAGCCAGACATTCCAGCCCCACGAATGGTCCCTGAACCCCTGTGTAGCGGACAGGATCTTCCGCCGGTGGGGTCAGCCGGATGTAGATCTCTTTGCGTCCTCGCAGAACCACAAGGTTGACTGATTCTGCTCCCTACACAGAGATCAAGGGAGACCGGCCGTGGCTGCCTTCACCAACTCCTGGAGTGCGGGCCTTTTATATGCGTACCCTCCAATTCTGATAATAGGCAAGACTCTCATGAAGCTACAGCGACACCCCAGTCTCGGAGCAGCCCTTAACAGGGCGCTTCGTGAGAGGCTTACATCAACTGAAGCCTCCATTACTTCCTCCTTTTGTGGTCTCGGACCTAGACATATAGTGCTGGCGTGGCTCATTTGGCCTCCGTTTGAGCCCTTGCGCTCCTGCGAGTTCAAGCACTTCACTTGGAAATTTCTCTTCCTCGTGGTGGTTACTTCTGCTCTCAGGGTCAGTGAGCTACAGGCCCTAGTGACCTATCTGCCTTACATGAGGTTATTCCACGACAGGGTGGTACTGCGCACTCTCCCTAAGTTCCTGCCTAAGATAGTGACTGACTTCCACCTAAATCAGTCCATTGTGTTGCCCACCTTTTTCCCGAGGCCATAGTCACACCCAGGTGAGCGGGCTCTACATACCTTGGACTGCAAGCGTGCTCTCGCCTTTTATTTAGACCGCATAGCAGCCCACCAGCATTCCACACAACTCTGTCTCCTTCAACAAGAATAGACTGGGAGTTGTGGTGGGCATGCTGACCCTCTCCAATTGGTTGGCGGACTGTATCGCTTTCTGCTGCCAACAAGCAGGCCTTCCACTTGAGGGCTAAGTGAAAGCGCACTCAGTAAGGGACATGGCAGCGTCAGTGGTGCACGTCTGGGTAGTCCCCATCTCCAAAATCTGCAAGGCCGTGACGTGGAGTTCCCTTCACACTTTCGCAGCCCATTACTGTCTGTATAAGGACGGTTGACAAGAATAGCGTCTTTGGCCAGTTTGGCCTTCGTAATATGTTCCCAATGTAACAACCCAACTCTTCCTACCTAAGGCCTAGTATGGTATTCAGGCTGCCCCATTGTTGCCAACAGCGCCCCTATTGTTGTGCCTGTTGCACGTTATTGGGTGCTTGTTGGCCCGTGGTGTTCTGGGGATAGCCTGCAGCTTGCTATTCACCCATCTGTGAGGACTACCATCCTGCTTGTCCTGGGAGAAAGCAGAGTTGCCTACCTGTAACAGGTATTCTCCCAGGGCAGCAGGATATTAGTCCTTACAAAACCCGCCCGCCTCCCTGCGGAGTTGGATTCGCTTACTTTTTCTTATTTTATTTTGTGCTTTTTTGCTATCAAACGAGACTGAAGGGGGGGACCCCGTGTGGCCACAGGGTTAGTGGCATGCTGGGCATGATCAGTGTGCCAAAGTTCTAGAAACTTTGACAAAAGTGTTCCGTGACAGGGCTTCATCTGATGTCACCCATCTGTGAGGACTAACATCCTGCTATCCTGGGAGAGAGCCTGTTACAGGTAAGCAACTCTGCTGTCCTCAGAGAAAGTAAAATTTGCTTACCTGTAATATGTTCTTTGACAGCACAACCCAAGTCCTCACAGAATCTACCTGCCTTCTCTTGAACTTGGTTCTTAGATGTTTTTAGCTATATTATAAACTGAAGGGGCCTGCAAGATGGCAAGCACATGCTTATTAGATTTTTATGTGCTTTGAAGTAAACTTTACCAGATGCTCTCTGTCAAATATCTTCACCCACTTATAAGGACTTACATTATTTTGCTTTTTAGGTATGCATTTTTACTATTTTCTTTTACCTTTTCATTTAAAAGTAGACCTAGACTGTTTATGACTACACTGTTTTAGCATTTTCAGTTACAGTTTATTTCTAAAAATGAAATGTTTAAAAATTAAGTACCCCTTAGTATTTATCTTTCTTTTCATGAAAATTGTAAACTTCAGGCAAAAATTATAGACTGAATATTAAATACTAAGCAACTGTAATCAAACTTCTTTGAAACCGTTCTTAACTTTGGTTTATTTCTGTTTCCACAGAAGGTGAAAGAGCTTTACCATCTTTACCAAAGTAAGTATTACTGAAACATTTTAAGATTCAGTATGATCTTTGTAAAGATTAAGAACAGAGTTACATAATTACGTGTAAAATTGTAAAATACAAGCTTTTCTCACAGGACAAGCAGGATGGTAGTCCTCACATATGGGTGACATCACAGGATGGAGCCAAATCATGGAACATTTTTGTCAAAGTTTCTAGAACTTTGACTGGCCCCTACTGGGCATGCCCAGCATGGCACCAACCCTGCAGCCAGCAGGGGTCTTCCTTCAGTCTTTTTTCCGCGCAGCAGAAGCTACGCGGTTAAGGAGCTTCACAGAGATTCCTGACAGGAATTTTCCTCACGGAATTACTACAACTTTTCTTACCCCACAGGGGTCTCTCCAAATTTTTCAAGCTGCGGTACTCTGGTAAGTTTTCTACCGGTTTTCGGTCGATTCCCGTCTAGTTTGGCCCTTGTGGCCTACTGGCCGTCGACTGTACCGTGGCTCAAACTTTTCATGGCCATGGCGTCTGGGTTCCGTCTGTGCCCGTACTGCAATTGCACCATGTCCATAACAGACCCTCATAAGGTCTGTGTAATGTGTCTCGGATGTGAGCACGATATCCTGACCTGCACCAAATGTACCCTAATAACATCAAAAGGTCGCAAGGCCAGAATGGAGAAGATGGAACTTCTCTTCCATGCTCAAACCCAGACGTCGTCTGAACTGGCACCGTCAACTTCACGCCAGTATGGATCACCGACCGGTGACCGCCTGGCATCGACGACTTCTCGACCTTCAACCACCTCTACTCCCCCTCAGGACTGAGGGGATCGTAGAGAGAAACATCGCCACACACATCGGAAGTCTCGGACCATCGAGGGAGCGAAATCATCGACCTCTCCATCGTCCGAGCTGCTGTCGAAGAAACCCCATCCAGAAAAGGCACCAACCTCTTCGCCGACTGGGTCACTGAGGCAACCCTCACCAGAAAGGGGATTGGAAGCCGTGACTCCGCCTTTACCGGTGGCCCCTCCGGCTATTACTCTGCCGCCTCCTTCTGTTCCGGAGCCTGGGCTGCTTGCTCCAGGTCTCCAAGAAGAACTGGACCGGCTGGTTCAGGAGGCCATCGACAAGGTGATGCATCGACTCCAAGTTCCTCCGGCACAGACATCGGTACCGATCCTGGAACCGACCACTGACCAGATTCTGGCAGCGTTGGCATCGCTGCTCTCGAAGATGGAAGCGTTCATTGCCACTTTTCCACCGATGGATCCCGGGTCACCGATGGCTCCAGTACCCTCTCCGCTTACCTTGTCATCGGGAGGAGAAACACCGTTCCGCATCCCTCCATAGGAGTCCTACCGATACCTCGGCCATCGAAGCCGATGCGTCCGTCGGCACCACCGATCCATTCATCGATGCCCTCGATGCCTGCATCTGTGCCTTCGATGCCTTCATCGGTGCCTCCAATTATTCCTTCGGAGCCTAGACCAGGACCCTCAGGGATTCCACCGTCCCGTCCCCCTTGGGCTCCTAGAGGGGCAGGTGCTGATCCCTAAGATACATGGACTGATGATTCTTCACCAGACACTGATGACCTGCCTTCACTACCTTTTCCTACTGAAAGCAGAAAGCGTTCTCCTCCAGAGGACCTTTCCTTCATAAATTTTGTGAAGGAGATGTCTGAATTGGTTCCCTTCTAATTACAGACCGAACAAGATGACAAGCATCAAATGATGGAGCTGTTGCAATTCCTGGATGCTCCCAAGGAAATAACCTCCATCCCTATTCACAAAATTTTCTGGATCTCCTCAAAAAGAACTGGGAACACCCTGGCTCTGTTGCTCCAGTCAACAGGAAGGCTGACACCACTTATTTGGTACAGTCAGCCCCAGGTTTTCAAAAACCTCAATTGGATCACCAATCTGTAGTTGTAGAATCTGCCCAAAAGAGGGCAAAGAGATCAAAACCCCACACTTCCTTTCCCCCAGGCAAGGAACAAAAATTTCTAGATGCCATTGGTCGCCGGGTCTTCCAGTGCTCAATGCTTGTCTTCCGAATCGCCTCTTATCAGCTCTATATGACCCAATATAACAGGGTCTTATTTACGCAGATATAAGACTTGACAGACTCCCTGCCTCAGCAATTTCAAGATCAGCTCCAAACCCTAGTAAACAAGGGTTTTGAGGCGGGCAAGCATGAAATAAGATCATCTTATGATATCTTTGACACTGCTACCAGGGTATCTGCAACTGCTATCTCGGCAAGAAGATGGGCCTGGCTCAAATCTTCGGACCTTCACCCTGAAGTGCAAGACAGATTATCCGACCGTGCCTGTGTAGGAGACAATCTGTTCAGTGAACAGATTCAACGAACGGTGGCGGAACTCAAGGACCATCATGAGACCCTGAGACAGCTCTCTCTGATGCCTTCTGAGTACTCCTCAAAACAGCCTTTCTGAAAAGACACTAAGAAGTCCTTCTTCTGTCCGAAGAAATCCTACCCGCCACCGGCTAGGACTCGCTCTACGAGACCATTTCAAAAAACCCAGTCTCGTCAGATAAGAAAACATAAGCTGCAAGCAGCTCGTCATCCGGGCCCTGTTTCCAGTTTTTGACTCCTGCATAGAGAGCAGCAGCCAGCTTCCACTGCCTCACATACCCGTGGGAAGTCAATTATGCCATTTCAACAACAGGTGGCACTCAATCACCTCAGACCAGTGGGTCCTAGCGATAATCGCTCAAGGTTATCATCTGAACTTTCTCTCCATTCCACCGGACTCCCCACCTCTACCGACGTGGAGAACATCCGATCACGTCATCCTTCTGGAACAGGAGGTCTGTCTCCTTCTCCAGTCCAAGGCAATAGAACCAGTACCCTACTCTCAGCACGGCCTAGGGTTCTATTCCCGGTACTTCTAATCCCCAAAAAATCGGGAGGCGTTCATCCAATTCTGGATCTACATGCCCTCAACAAGTACCTCCAGCGAGAAAAGTTCAAAATAGTAAACTTGGGTTCTCTTCTTCCTCTTCTACAAAGAGGAGACTGACTCTGCTCTCTAGAAAGTTTGGTAAATGTATTCTGTTAAATTCCTATCGCCTTTCTCTGCTCCCAGTTGTGCATTTCCCTGTTTTATTGTAACTGCAATTGTTTTCACTCAGCACCTGTTACTTGTTCTTTTTATTGTAACTTATTATTACACCCCCTTGTTTATTGTAAACCGGCATGATGTGATACTCATCAAGAATGCCGGTATAGAAAAAACTCAAATAAATAAATAAAATAAATAGACCTCCAGGACGCATACACTCATATTACGATAACGCCATCTCATCGCTAATACCGAGATTTCTGGTAGGCCCCAAGCACTATCAGTACCGAGTGCTTCCATTCGGCCTCGCGTCTGCACCACGAGTCTTCACAAAATGTCTCGTAGTAGTTGCAGCCTTCTTCAGGACTCAAGGTGTTCACGTCTACCCCTATCTAGATGATTGGTTGATCAGGGCTCCCACTCAGGAAACTGCTCTGTCGTCCCTACTTCTTACCTTACACATGCTGACTTCGCTAGAATTTCTCCTCAACTACGACAAATCTTACTTAGTCCCATCTCAGACCTTATCATTCATAGGGATAGACTTGGACACCTTGCAGGCAAAAGCTTTTATACCTCGACAAAGAGCTCTCATTCTCGTCTCTCTCGCACACCAGCTGCAGTCTCAGCGCTACACGACTACATGCCGCTTTCTCATCCTCCTGGGACACATGGCGTCCTCAGTTCAGGTCACCCCAATGGCCCGCCTAGCCATGAGAGTCATGCAGTGGATTCTAAGGTCACAATAGACTCAATGCAATCAGCCCCTGTCGACCATTGTCCACGTCACCGACTCACTCCGTCAGTCTCTCGCCTGGTGGAAAAATCAGATCAATCTCATCCAAGGCTTGCCCTTCCATGCTCCAGACCCTCAAATAAATCTCACCACCGGTGCTTCCAACCTCGCTGGGGAGCCCATGTGGCCAATCTGCAGACAAAAGGAACTTGGTCTCCAGAGGAAGCCAAACACCAAATCAATTTCCTGGAGCTTCGAGCAATCAGATATGCTCTCAGAGTATTTCAGGATCGCCTCTCCAACCAAGTCATCCTGATTCAGATGGACACCCAGGTGGCCATGTGGTACATCAACAAACAGGGAGGCACGGGCTCCTGCCTCCTGTGTCAGGAAGCTGCGCAGATATGAGAGGAGGCCCTCTCCCACTCGATGTACCTCAGGGCCACCTACTTGCCGGGAGTGGACAATGTGTTGGCAGACAAGCTAAGTCGCACCTTTCAACCGCACGAGTGGTCTCTCAACCCCTCAATAGTGGACTTGATCTTCCAACAATGCGGTTACCCTCAAATAGACCTCTTTGCATCACCTCAAAACTGCAAAGTAGAGAACTTCTGCTCTCTCATTCACAGACATTATCCAACAAGAGATGCGTTCTCCCTATCATGGGTAACAGGTCTCCTATACTCATTCCCTCCACTTCCACTTTTCCCGAAGACTCTCGTGAAGTTACGTCAGGACAAAGGAACCATGATCCTGGTAGCACCCCACTGGCCCCCCCAGGTGTGGCTTCCAATACTTCAGGATCTCTCCATTCGCAGGCACATTCCTCTGGGAACAGACCCGCTTCTAATCACTCAAAACGAAGGGTGCCTTCGCCACCCCAATCTTCAAGCCCTGTCCCTGACGGCATGGATGTTGAAAGGTTAATCCTTCAGCCGCTTAACCTTTCTGATCCAGTCTCCCGTGTCTTGATTGCTTCACGGAAGCCTTCCATGAAAAAATCGTATTATTACAATGGGACAGGTTCAAGTCATGGTGCTCTTCTCAGGCCCTTGATTCCTTTACCTGTCCAATCCCGCAGTTTCTAGACTACCTCTGGCACTTGTCAGAGTTAGGTCTTAAAACTTCCTCCATCAGAATGCATGTCAGTGCGGTAGCCGCCTTCCATAAAGGTATCGGGGGTGTCCCTATCTCAGTACAACCCCTTGTCACATGATTTCTGAAAGGCTTGCTTCACCTCAAGCCTCCATTGCATCCTCCAGCCTTTTCTTGGGACCTCAATCTGGTTTTGGGTCGGCTCATGAAACCACCATTGAGCCTCTCCAATCCTGTGAACTTCGCTATCTCACATGGAAAGTGATTTTCCTTTTGGCTATCACTTTGGCTCGCAGAGTTAGTGAACTACAGGCCCTGGTTACCTATCCGCCTTACACTAAACTTCTGCAGGACCGGGCGGTACTTTGCACTCACCCTAAGTTCTTGCCTAAGGTAGTATCTGAGTTTCATCTCAATCAATCCATTATACTACCTACCTTTTTTCCCAGGCCCCATTCCAATCCAGGAGAGCAGGCTCTCATACCCTTGACTGCAAACGGGCTCTAGCGTTCTACCTAGACGGTACAGCTGCCCACAGAAAGAGCACTCAATTATTTATCTCTTTCCATCCGAACAAATTGGGGCAGCCAGTGGATAAGCAGACTCTCTCCTCCTGGCTAGCAGATTGCATAACCTTTTGCTATCAGCAAGCGGGCATTCCATTTCAAGATCGTGTTAAAGCACACTCTGTGAGGGCCATGGCGACTTCAGTAGCACACCTACGATCAGTGCCGCTTCCTGACATTTGCAGGGCTGCCACTTGGTGTTCTCTCCATACTTTTACAGCCCACTATTGCTTAGACAAAGCTGGAAGACAAGATTCCATCTTTGGCCAGTCTGTCTTGCGTAACTTATTTACGACGTGATGTACCAACACACTTCCACCTGCCTGGTGGGGTTCAGGATGCCGTCTCCCAAATTCCACCCAAATTGTTGTGCCTGTTGCTTGTCTTGGGTGCATTTGGTGCACGTCCAGACTTCCTTAGCTCAGTACTCACCCATATGTGAGGACTACCATCCTGCTTGTCCTGTGATAAAGCAAATGTTGCTTACCTGTAACAGGTGTTCTCACAGGTCAGCAGGATGTTAGTCCTCATGAAACCCTCCCGCCTCCCCGCGGTGTTGGGTTCGTTGTCTTATTTTATTTTTCGGCACTGCCTGTTGCTTTGTAACCAGACTAAAGAGGGACTACTGCTGGCTGCAGGGTTGGTGCCATGCTGGGCATGCCCAGTAGGGGCCAGTCAAAGTTCTAGAAACTTTGACAAAAGTGTTCTGTGATTGGGCTCCATCCTGTGATGTCACCCCATATATGAGGACTAACATCCTGCTGTCCTGTGAGAACACCTGTTACAGGTAAGCAACATTTGCTTTCTCCAATTAGTTTTAAATGTGCCACATGCTAACTTCATGGAGTGCCCCCTAGTCTTTCTATGATCTGAAAGAGCAAATAACCGATTCACATCTACCCATTCTAGACCTCACATGATTTCCCCCCTCAGCCATCTCTTCTCCAAGCTGAAAAGTCCTAACCTCTTTAGTCTTTCCTCATAGGGGAGCTGTTCCATTCCCCTTATCATTTAGGTCGCCCTTCTCTGTACCTTCTCCATCGCAATTATATCTTTTTTGAGATGCAGCGGCCAGAATTGTACACAGTATTCAAGGTGCGGTCTCACCATGGAGCGATACAGAAGCATTATGACATTTTCCGTTTTATTCACCATTCCCTTTCTTTTTTTTTTTTCCAGTTAAAGTTTATTAACCGTGTAGCATAAAATACAACACAATGAATACCATCACATAACACAGGTTACACATATAGATTAATGCATATCCTTATAGGAGATTCACTCTAGACAATAACAGAACGTACAACTAGTGAAGAAGGCTATAGCTTTTCTGAACCAGCATCGTGCAACACCTAGGGAAAATGTCACCCCAACGCGTGTAGAGGGGACTAGATGGAACAGTCAAAGCCTGAACCTAAGAAGGTGGGCGGTTGCCTATGCGCCACAACTGATAGGGTTGCCAAATATTCGTGTGTTTGAGTGGGGTGCGATGCTTTTGTGCAGTCAACTTATATAAACCTTGCATAATATCCAACTTACATAGGACATCTTGTATAGAGGGAGAGTCATGCTGTTTCCATTGTGCCGCTATGACACAGCGAGCTGCAATCAGTATTTGATGCATCAGCAGCCAAGAATTTCGGTTACTAGCAACCGGGACACTAAGCAGCGCCTGAGCAGGAGACAGAACAATAGGCTGCTTCAAAATTTGAGTGCATAGATTGGAAACCACGTCCCAGATTTGCCGAATCTTGGGGCACTCCCACCACATGTGGAAAAAAGTTCCTACCTCTCCGCATCCCCGCCAACAATTTGCCGTGGGCCGGAGATTGGCTTTCCACAATTTGTAGGGAGTACAATACCACCTCAGCAATACCTTATATCCATTTTCCGCCAAGGATGCAGAAATAGAACTGCGTTTGGTGGTCAAGAAAATAACATCCCATGTTTCCTTATCCAGTGTATCCCCCAGGTCCTTCTCCCAGGCCTTTACGAACGTAGGGACATAGGTGATGTCCGCATTTATATATTCATATACTTTTGAGATTACTTTTTGGAGCTTATCCGCCTGATTACACCAGTGCTCGAATTGAGCAATCCCCAGGGATAAGTCTTGACGTATAGCTCTAGAGCACATAAAATGTCTTATGCTCAAATACCGAAAAACCTCACCTCCCCCAAAATGATAACTATCTTGAAGGGTCTGGAAGGGTATAATATTACCTGCTTCCCATAATGACCCAAAGGTATGGAGATGTCTTTCCCTCCAACCCTGAAAACTATTAGTATCCCGTTTATTCACCATTCCCTTTCTAATAATTCCCAACATTCTGTTTGCTTTTTTGACTGCTGCAGTACACTGAACCGACAATTTCAATGTGTTATCCACAATGACGCCTAGATCTCTTTCTTGGATGGTAGCACCTAATATGGAACCTAACATTGTGTAACTATAGCATGGGTTATTTTTCTCTATATACATCACCTTGCACTTATCCATATTAAATTTCATCTGCCATTTTGATGCCCAATTTTATAGTCTCTCAAGGTATTCCTGCAATTTATCATAATCCTCTTGTGATTTAACTACTCTGAACAATTTTGTATCATCTGCAAATTTGATTACCTCACTCATCGTATTTCTTTCCAGATCATTTATAAATATATTGAAAAGTAAGGGTCCCAACACAGATCCCTGAGGCACTCCACTGCCCACTCCCTTCCAATGAGAAAATTGTCCATTTAATCCTACTCTCTGTTTCCTGTCTTTTAGCCAGTTTGTAATCCACGAAAGGTCGTCGCCACCTATTCCATGACTTTTTACTTTTCCTAAAAGCCTCTCATGAGGAGCTTTGTCAAATGCCTTCTGAAAATCCAAGTACACTACATCTACCGGTTCACCTTTATCCACATGTTTAATAACTCCTCCAAAAATTGAAGCAGTTTTGTGAGGTAAGACTTGCCTTGGGTAAAGCCATGCTGACTTTGTTCCATTAAACCATGTCTTTTTATATGTGCTGTGATTTTGATGTTTAGAGTACTTTCCCCTATTTTTCCTGGCACTGAAGTGAGGCTAACCAGTCTGTAGTTTCTCAGATCACCTCAGAGCCCTTTTTAAATATTGGGGTTATATTAGTTATCCTCCAGTCTTCAGGTACTATGGATGATTTTAATGATAGGTTACAAATGTTTACTAATAGGTCTGAAATTTCATTTTTTAGTTCCTTCTGAACTCTGGGGTGTATACCATCCGGTCCAGGTGATTTACTACTCTTCAGTTTGTCAATCAGGCCTACCACATCTTCTAGGTTCACTGTGATTTGGTTCAGTCCATCTGAATCATTACCCATGAAAACCTTCTCCATTACGGGTACCTCCCCAACATCCTCTTCAGTAAACACCGAAGCAAAGAAATCATTTAATTTTTCCGCGATGGCCTTATCTTCTCTAAGTGCGCCTTTAACCCCTCGATCATCTAACGGTCCAACTGACTCCCTCACCGGCTTTCTGCTTCAGATATATTTTTAAAAGTTTTTACTGTGAGTTTTTGCCGCTACGGCCAACTTCTTTTCAAATTCTCTCTTAGCCTGTCTTATCAATGTCTTACATTTAACTTGCCAACTCTTATGCATTGTCCTATTTTCTTCTGTTGGATCCTTCTTCCAATTTTTGAATGAAAATCTTTTGGCTAAACTAGCTTCTTTCACCTCCCCTTTTAACTATGCCGGTAATCATTTTACCTTCTTTTCACTTTTTTAATGTGTGGAATACATCTGGACTGTGCTTCTAGAATGGTATTTTTTAACAATGACCACGCCTCTTGCACACTTTTTACCTTTGTAGCTGCTCCTTTCACTTTTTTTCTAACAATTTTTCTCATTTTATCAAAGTTTCCCTTTTGAAAGTTTAGCACGAGAGCCGTGGATTTGCTTACTGTTCCCCTTCCAATCATTAATTCAAAGTTGATCATATTATGATCACTATTGCCAAGCGGCCCCACCACCATTAACACTCTCACCAAATCCTGTGCTCCACTGAGAATTAGATCTAAAATTGCTCCCTCTCTTGTCTGTTCCTGAACCAATTGCTCCATAAAAATGTCATTTATTCCATCCAGGAACTTTATTTCTCTAGCATGTCCCGTGATACATTTACCCAGTCAATATTTGGGTAATTGAAGTCTCCCATTATTACCACACTACCAATTTGGTTAGCTTCCCTAATTTCTCTTAGCATTTCACTGTCCGTCTCACCATCTTGACTAGGTGGACGGTAGTATACTCCTATCACTATAGTCTTCCCCAACACACAAGGGATTTCTACCCATAAAGATTCAATTGTACATTTAGTCTCATGCAGGATGTTTATCCTGTTGGACTCTATGCCATCCCGGACATAAAGCTCTACACCGCCTCCCGGGTGCTCCTCTCTGTCATTGCGATATAATTTGTACCCTGGTATAGCACTGTCCCATTGGTTGTCCTCCTTCCACCATGTCTCTGAGATGCCAATTAAGTCTGTCATCATTCTATTCTAATTCTCCCATCTTACTTCGTAGACTTCTGGCATTAGCATACAAACATTTCAAAGTTTGTTTTTTCGTTTGTATTTTCATTCTGCTTTTTTATTGATAGGGATAAGTTAGAATTTTTTAGCTCAGGTGAGATTTTAGTTACAGGCACTTGGACTACTTTTCTTATTATTGGAACCTTACTGTCTGGATGCCCTAATTCTAATGCATCATTAGTATCCTTTGAAGACACCTCTCTCCGAACCATGCACTGCTGAGCGACTGTCTGCTTTTCCCTTTGTTCTAGTTTAAAAGCTGCTCTATCTCCTTTTTAAAGGTTAATGCCAGCAGTCTGGTTCCACCCTGGTTAAGGTGGAGCCCATCCCTTCGGAAGAGACTCCCCCTTCCCCAAAAGGTTCCCCAGTTCTTAACAAAACTGAATCCCTCTTCCTTGCATCATAGTCTCATCCACGCATTGAGATTCCTGAGCCCTGCCTGCCTCTGACCTGCACGTGGAACAGGAAGCATTTCAGAGAATGCTACCCTGGAGGTTCTGGATTTAAGCTTTCTACCTAAGAGCCTAAATTTGGCTTCCAGAACCTCCCTCCCACATTTTACGATGTTGTTGCCCACATGTACCTCGACAGCCAGCTTCTCCCCAGCACTGTCTAAAATCCTATCTAGGTGACACGTGAGGTCCGCCACCTGCGCACCAGGTAGGCATGTTACCAGGCAATCCTCACACCCACCAGCCACCCAGCTGTCTACATTCCTAATAATTGAATCACCGGCTATGGCGGCTGACCTAACCCTTCCCTCCTGGGCAGTAGGCCTTGGGGAGATATCCCTGGTTCGAAAGGACAATGCATCACCTGGAGAGCAGGTCCTTGCTACGGGATCCTTTCCTGCTGCACCAGGTTGATGCTGTCCGATCATGAGACCTTCTTCCTCCAAGGCAGCACCAGGGCTGCCAGTCTGAAGTTGGGAATTGGCTACTATGTCCCTGAAGGCCTCATCTATATACCTCTGTCTGCCTCAGCTCCTCTATGTCTGTCACTCCAGCCTCCAGAGATCGGACTTGTTCTCTGAGAGCCAGGAGCTCTTTGCATCGCATGCACATGTACAGTTTCTCACCAGCGGGTAAAAAATCAGACATGTGACACTCGATGCAAAAGACTGGAAGCCCCCATTTTGCTGCTGGACTACTGCCTTCATCTCAAATTTGTTCAGTTCTTACTTAAGAGTTAGGTTGTTATGGAAGTAGGAATGTGTCTAATTAATGTCCTTCGGGAATGATCAAACTCTCATTCAGGTGTTTTTTGTTGTTTTTTTTATAGTGGCACCTGCCTATTAATTAAAGGATGAGCTGAGGGGTAGGTGGGCGAGGGGTGGGAGGGTTGGGAAATACAAACAGTCTAACTTAAGTTAGTCAGCCAGAGTGACTCACTGCTATCTTGATTAACAAATGTTGGTAGCTAATCAAACCAAATCACACTACCTCAACACCTTTCCAAGGTGAGTAACTGAACTGAACTTTTCAACCCTTTTACTTAGGTATACACTGCTCCTAGCTTATTTCTAGTATCTGGCTACCTTTTTTTTTGTTTTTAATATACAAACACTCTAACGTCTGTTTATTCGCTGCCTTACTGACTATTAAAAGCACAAACACAGAAACACACTAAATAATATTCCCAAATAGTTAACTTTGCCCCAATACTTTTAAAAAAGACAATGTACCAAGCAAAAACTTACTGATTCCTTTCAGCCACCAGCAAGGTGATCCTTTCCTCTCAGTTCTCCCACTGAAGGCCTGTATCATATCTCCCCTGCATCTCCTCTCCTCGAGGGTATACATATTTAGGTCCTTCAACCTCTCCATATATAAGTCATTTGGAGCCCCCCCACCAGTTTTATTGCCCTTCTCTGGACTGCCTCCATCCTGTATGTCCCTTTTGAGATACAGTCTCCAGAACTGAACACAATACTCCAGGTGAGGTCTCAACAAGGACCTCTGTACAAGGGGATTATCACCTCCTTTTTCTTACTGGTTATTCCTCTCTCTATACAACCTAGCATTCTTCTGGCTTTAGCTATCGCCTTGTCACATTGCTTCGCCATCTTCAGATCACTAGATACAAACACCCCAAGGTCCCTCTTGCTCCGTGCACAACAGCCCTTCACCCCCCATCACATACAACTCTTTCGGATTACCACACCCCAAATGCATGACTGCGTGGTCATTGTTAAATAATACCATCCTAGAAGCACAGTCCAGATGTATTTCACACATTAAGAAAGGTGGAAAGAAGGTAAACGATTACCGGCATGGCTAAAAAGGGAGGTGAAAGAAGCTATTTTAGCCAAAAGATCTTCATTCAAAAATTGGAAGAAGGATCCAACAGAAGAAAATAGGATAATGCATAAGAGTTGGCAAGTTAAATGTAAGACATTGATAAGACAGGCTAAGAGAGAATTTGAAAAGAAGTTGACCGTAGAGGCAAAAACTCACAGTAAAATCTTTTTTAAATATATCCGAAGCAGAAAGCCTGTGAGGGAGTCAGTTGGACTGTTAGATGATCGAGCGGTTAAAGGGGCACTTAGAGAAGATAAGGCCATCACGGAAAGATTAAATGATTTCTTTGCTTTGGTGTTTACTGAGAGGATCTTGGGGAGGTACCCATACAAAAGAAGGTTTTCATGGATAATGATTCAGATGGACTAACCAAATCACAGTGAACCTAGAAGATGTGGTAGGCCTGACTGACAAACTGAAGAGTAGTAAATCACCTGGACCGGATGGTATACACCCCAGAGTTCTGAAGGAACTAAAAAAATGAAATTTCAGACCTATTAGGTTACAAATTTTTACTATCATTTATTTATTTATTTATTTATTTATTTATTTGAAAACTTTTCTATACCGTCGCTAAGTTATATACCATCGCAACGGTTTACAAATAGGCACATAGAGTAAGGTAAGTAAATGTAGGATATCGTACATTCTAACAGGTGCCAATAATCATTAAAATCATCCATTGTACTTGAAGACTGGAGGATAACTAATATAACCCCAATATTTAAAAAGGGCTCCAGGGGTGATCCGGGAAACTACAGACCGGTTAGCCTGACTTCTGTGCCAGGAAAAATAGTGGAAAGTGTTCTAAATATCAAAATCACAGAACATATAGAAAGACTTGGTTTAATGGAACAAAGTCAGCATGGCTTTACCCAAGGCAAGTCTTGCCTCACAAAACTGTTTCACTTCTTTGAAGGAGTTAATAAACATGTGGATATGGTGAACCGGTAGTAGTGTACTTGGATTTTCCTAAGGTGTTTGACAAGTTCCTCATGAGAGACTTCTAGGAAAAGTAAAAAGTTGTGGGATAGGTGGCGGTCCTTTTGTGGATTACAAACTGGCTAAAAGACAGGAAACTGAGAGTAGGATTAAATGGACAGTTTTCTCAGTGGAAGGCAGTGGAGTGCCTCAGGGATCTTTATTGGGACCCTTACTTTTCAATATATTTATAAATGATCCAGAAAGAAATATGACGAGTGAGGTAATCAAATTTGCAGATGATATAAAATTGTTCAGAGTAGTTAAATCACAAGCAGATTGTGATAAATTGCAGGAAGACCTTGTGAGACTGGAAAATTGGGCATCAAAATGGCAGATGAAATTTAATGTGGATAAGTGCAAGGTGATGCATATAGGGAAAATAACCCATGCTATAGTTACACAATGTTAGGTTCTATATTAGGTGCTACTACCCAAGAAAGAGATCTAGGCGTCGTAGTGTATAACACATTGAAATCCTCGGTTCAGTGTGCTGCAGCAGTCAAAAAGGCAAGCAGAATGTTGGGAATTATTAGAAAGGGAATGGTGAATAAAACGGAAAATGTCAATGCCTCTATCACTCCATGGTGAGACCGCACCTTGAATACTGTGTACAAGTCTGGTCGCCGCATCTCAAAAAAGATATAATTGCGATGGAGAAGGTACAGAGAAGGGCTACCAAAATGATAAGGGGAATGGAACAGCTCCCCTATGAGGAAAGACTAAAGAGGTTTGGACTTTTCAGCTTGGAGATGAGACGGCTGAGGGGGTATATGATAGAGGTGTTTAAAATCATGAGAGGTCTAGAACGGGTAGATGTGAATCAGTTATTTACGCTTTCGGATAATAGACTAGGGGGCACTCCATGAAGTTAGCATGTGGCACATTTAAAACTAATCAGAGAAAGTTCTTTTTCAATCAACGCACTATTAAACTCTGGAATTTGTTGCCAGAGGATGTGGTTAGTGCAGTTAGTATACTGTGTTTAAAAAAGGATTGGATAAGCTCTTGGAGGAGAAGTCCATTACCTGCTATTAATTAAGTTGACTTAGAAATTAGCCACTGCTATTACTAGCAATGGTAACATGGAATAGACTTAGTTTTTGGGTACTTGCCAGGTTCTTATGGCCTAGATTGGCCACTGTTGGAAACAGGATGCTGGGCTTGATGGACCCTTGGTCTGACCCAGTATGGCATATTCTTATGTAAGAGCCATATCGTGAGATATACCTGGAGGTTTCTAAACCTTTCTGGAAGATGGATCGCCTGTTTGTCCACCACGGTGGTAATAAACAGAGCAAGCCAGCTTTGCTGGCTACACTAGCTGACTGGATTAAGGAGGTAGTCATGGCCGCATGTGTGGATGCTGAAAAGCCATTACCTCGTTAGGTTAGGCCTCATTCCACTAGGGCTCAGGCAGTATCATGGGCAGAAATTAGATTGTCTCCTGTTGACTTTTGCCGAGCTGCAATTTGGTCCTCTTTACACACCTTTTCAAGGTGTTATTGTCTGGATGTGCAGGCCCAGTAGGATGCAGCTTTTGCACGTACAGTTTTGTCTGGATCGTGGGCAACCTCCTGCCCTATTCATGAGCAGCTTGGGTACATCCCACTGGTTCTGGTTTCATCTGTCTAGGCACTAATTGAGTTGCCAAATTGGTTAACTTTCCTTATTTCCCTTAGCATTTCATTGTCCGTTTTATCATTTTGGACAGGTGGATGCTAGTACTGAGAAATGACTACTTACCTGATAATTTCCTTTTCTTTAGGATAGACAGATGAATCCAGCTTCCTGCCCTTGGCTGCCAAATAATTGTGGTATGATCCTCCTGCGTAGCTTTGTGGTCCAGGGATTACTCCAGTCCCTAGACTTAGTGCTACTACATTATTTGAGCTCAGTGTTTCCTGTTGACTGAGTACTTAAATGGTTATCTGTTATTAATCAAGTTTTTGTTAGTTTGTCCAAAGTTGAAGACAATACTGGCAGGAGTATGCATTTTGTGATGTCAGCTTTGCTCAGTCTCCATCTGCTGGTAGGGATGCATAACCCACTGGTTCTGGATTCATCTATCTATCCTAAAGAAAAGGAAATTATCAGGTAAGTAGTCATTTCTCAGTACTAGCATCCACCTGTCCAAAATGATAAAATGGACGATGAAATGCTAAGGGAAATAAGGGAAGTTAACCAATTTGGCAATGCAGTAATAATGGGAGATTTATTTCAGTTATCCCAATATTGATGGGGTAAATGTAACATCAGGACCTGCTAGAGAGATAAAGTTCCTGGATGAAGAAAATGATTACTTCATGGAGCAATTGGTTCAGGAAGTGACAAGCAAAGGAGCTTTTTTAGATCTAATTCTTAGTGGAACACAGGATTTGGTGAGAGTATTTTATTTATTTAATTTATTTATTTTATTATTTTTATTATACCGAGTTTCATGATAAGAATCACATCAACCCGGTTTACAATTAACATGTGTGTAAAGGCAGAGAGTAACATAGTAATAAACATTTCCCAATTCAACATCAAATATAGTATGAAACTTAAAAAATATTATAACAATATTTAGGATGTGAGAAAGTTACAAAAAAGAAGGAAAAATAACTAGGATCTGAAAGGGGGAGGGAATTACAGAAAGAATATTTACATTTCAGCCAACTGTATCAATTAATGGATATGTATAATATTATATAAATATAGATGTGTAGCATAAAAGACCAAATATGATACTGTTGTGTAGTATAATAATATATTGCTGTGACTGCGTGGGAAGTTAGTGGGTTTTTTATTACAGTTCACTAACTTTTGTGTTTGTGCTGATGGGTAGAGAATTTAATCCAGTTCTGGGAAAGCTTTTTTAAAAAGCCAAGTTTTTAGTCTTTTCCTAAAAGTTGGAGAGTAGTTGGGGCACTTGGCAAATTAAAATGAGGAAGACAGAAAGAAACAAAGGTGTACAAGGGACCAGGACATGGTTTAAAAATACCATCTTAGAAGCGCAGTCCAGATGTATTCCATGCATTAAAGGTAGAAAGAAGGTCAAATGCCTGCCAGCTTAGATAAAAGGCCAAAGTTTTAGCCAAAAAAAATTCCTCCAAAAATTGGAAGAAGGATCCATCTGAAGAAAATAGGAAAAAGCATAAGCATTGGTAAGTTAAATGTAAAATATTGATAAAATAGACTGAGAGAATTTGAGTAGAAGTTGCTATAGAAGCAGAAACTTATAATAAAAACTTTTAAAAATTCATCAGAAGCAGGAAGCCTATGTGGGAGTTGGTTGGACCGTCAGGTGAACAAGGGGTTAAAGGGGCACTTAGGAAAGATCCACAGACAGTGTACCTATAAAATGTAGTATGGCAGATTGATGAATTGAAGAGTAGCAATTGCCCAGACCAGATGGTGTACACCCTAGGGTTCTGAAAGAATTAAAAAATGAAATTTCAGTAATTTGTAACCTAGCATTAAAATCGTCCATTGTTCCTGAAGACTGGAAGATGGCCAGTGTAAACCTGATATTGGAAAAAAGGCTCCAGTGGTGATCCTGGAAACTATAGACTGATGAGTGTGACTTCACTGCCAGGAAAAATTATGGAAACTATTCTAATAAAATAAAATTACAGAATGTGTAGTTAGATATCAATTAAAGGGATGCTGTCTAGAGGTTATTTCAATTTGCGAATGCTTCGGCATTTATAACTATTTTTTGATTCATCAGATTTTAGAACTATAATTCAGGCCTTCGTTGTTACATCAATTGATTACTTTGGTCTGCCAAAAAAAATGCCTACAGGTGCTCCAGGTTTTGTAAAACTCAGCCAATTAGATAGTTAATACAGATCGATTTGAACACATTAGTCCTCATTTATATCGTTTGCACTGGTTGCCCATCTCCTAGACAGATAAATTTAAAATTTTGACTATTGTATTCAAGGTCTTGTGAGTGGATGACTCTGTTTAAAAAGTATGTCTAGTTTATAGAATCCATCTAGGAATCTGAACTCTTTAGTTCAACATCTTTTAGAGGTCCCAGTAGCAAGTTTACCATGGTTGCTGGAAACCAGGAGTCAGGCTCTTTCAGTTTTAGGAGCAATATTATGGAATGACCTGCCAGCAGAGCTTAGGCATGTTCAGGATATACAACTGTTTACGTAAGCATTTAAAGCTGTTCTTTTTAGCAAAGCCTTTGAAAATGTCTAATGTTTGATGGTAAGCGAAGAAACACAAGGTGATCAGTATAAAGCAGCCTTTATTGGAATAAACCCGACTCTGGCCGAGTTTCGCTCCCGCAGGAGCTGCCTCAGGGGCTGTTGAGGGCAAAAAGTATATATCTCTTAAAACTCAAAAATAAAATACACATAACATATGTTATATGAATGGGTGTAAATAAACAAAAAAGATCATGTGCATATGTAATAGAACATAGAGGGGTAGATTTTCTAAATCTGCGCGCGTACTTTTGTTCGCACACCAGGCGCAAACAAAAGTATGCCGGATTTTATAAGATACGCGCGTATCTTATAAAATTCGGGGTCGGCGCGTGCAAGGGGGTTCACATTTGTGCAACTTATTTATTTATTTATTTAGGGCTTTTTTATACTGACACTCATGATACCAATCATATCGTATCGGTTTACAATAAACAGTGGTGCAATAACATTAACAGTATGCATTAACATTAACAGTGAACAGTAGGCGACGAGAGAAAAAGTGAGAGAAAGTTACAATAAAAAACTTACAAATTAGTGAGAAAAATTTACAAAAAAAACTTACAAAAAAGTGAGAGAAAGTTACAATAAAAAATAAGGGAACTGGCAGCGCGTGCCGAGCCCTGCGCGCGCTGCCAGTTCCCTCCGAGGCCGCTCCGAAATCGGAGCGGCCTCGGAGGGAACTTTCCTTCTACCCCCCCTGCACCTTATCCTCCCTTCCCCTACCTAACCCACCCCCCAGCCCTATCTAACCCTTCCCCCTACCTTTGTTGGCAAAGTTACACCGGCCTCCAGCTGGCATATCTCTGTGCGCGCCAACGGGCTGCTGGCGCGCCATCATCCAACCCGGGGGCTGGTCCGGAGGCCTCTACCACGCCCCCGGGCCGGCGCCACGCCCCCGACACTTCCCCCGGAACGCCCCGGGACTTACGCGCGTCCCATGGCTTGCGCACACGCTGCCTAGCCTATGCAAAATAGGCTCGGCGCATGCAGGGTTTTTTTTAAAAGGGTTACGTGCATAACTTATGTGCGTAACCCTTTTAAAATCCGGCCGACTGTGTACATAAATATTAACAACAATGATGCATATATAGTGAATCAATAAAACAGATAAATGTGAATCAAAACAGAAAATGTGCACATATTTTAATGACATGCTTGAATACATAATTGGATAGCTTTGTTACACAGGAAAATCGTGTGTGAGTATAAGGAAAAATTGTTGATGTGTATTGTCCTGGTGAATTGGAGTAAGACTCTACCTCATAAGAAAATGAAAAAAGTGGAATACGTATACGTGTTGTACATGACTGGCACTGATACACAGGGAAGGTGGGTACTGGTCAGAAAACAAATTACAGTAAATTGTAAGTACCTATCGGTGAATGTCTTCAATTGTGAAGGATAAATAAGCAGTCAAAAATTTCATACAATCCAGACTGAGCAACTTGGTGTTGTGATCTATTAAAAAGAAAAAACTCAAGGTAACAACCAGTTCGCAATTCGAAATGGATGGAGATAAAAAATAAAAACCGTAACATGAAAATAGAAAAAAAATATATATATAAAAATGAAAATTAAAATGAAAACAAAAAACGGGGCCGATTCGCCTCGTGCAGGGAGGGCCCCCCCCTTAACATGGCGTCTGCCGAAGGGGGGGACCCCCCTACTACCCTACCTGGCGTCCGGGGCGATCTCCACGGCGGCGCGCAATTCCCCACGGGCGGGGGCGGCGGACGTCATCGCGTTGGTGACGCGATGACGTCAGCACGGGGTCGCTCGAGAGACCCGAGGGCCTTTAAAGGGCCGGCGAGCGCGGGCCTCAGCCTTTTTCCTTGCCTGCGCTCGCCGGTTCGCCTTTTTCCTTGCCTTGATCTGCTCGGGAGAATTGGGCCACAGAGGCCGATCGCGATCGCGAGCGGCGGACGTCCGGGAGAGCGGACCGAGGGGCAGGCAGCGAGGCGGACGCCTCAGGAGGCCACGAGGACCCGCAGGGAGAAAAATTTAAAAGGAACTGCCCCTTTTCTGCGTCTTCCTGGCGCCGGGACAGAGGGCAACCTCGGCGATTCGGCCGGACATTTAAAGAGGCAGGCGGGTGCCAGCAGCAGCTGCGGGGCACCACGTGGAGAGCATAGGGGCACCCCGGAGCGCGATCGACCGCGCGGCGCAACGTTAGAAGGGCCGGACACAAAGGCCAGGAGGAGGAGCAGGCATCGGGTGGCAGGCAGTGAGCCAGCAAGCGCTGTGGAGCTGAACGGCAGCGAATTGAATCCACATTGAGAGGGAGGTGGAAACCGAAGAACGGAGAGGTAGACACAGAAGAATTCCTCCCTCGTGGAAGCCCATCCCGGTACCAGGATAAGCACGGAGGGAGCAGAGACTCAGCGGCAGGAGGAGAAGCAGCACTGTGGTTGTTCCGGGAAAATTAGCACTGATCTGTGCGTCTTGGAGTGGCAGGCTTGACCCGGAGGAGGGCTGCAGCAGCGCTGTGAAGGATTTAAAGACACAGACGACAGAAACACAAGAGGCAGGCAGGACTCCCAGCACAGCTGACCACGGTAAGCACGTGGACAACTGGAGCGCAAGGAAACGGGAGCTGATCGCAGGAGCGGACGAGGAAGCCCCAGCGCTTTCCCCCCATCGTTCGGAAGCGGCAAACCGTGAGTAAACAATCGTAAACTGTTGAATAAAGAAAGAGAGCAGTCCTGTGTGTTGATTGTGAGCATGCTGGGGAAAGGACCAGCGAGAGCACGGGGGGGAGCAAGGAAGAAGAGGGGTGAAGCCACGGGATGGACCGGAGGATCCTGCCCCAGGAAAGGGAGAGGGAGGACGAGAGGCCGGCAGGAGGCGAGGACCACTGACTAGGAGCCACAAGGGGGCACGGCCGGCGGACAAGGCCAAGAAGGTGCAGGCAAAGAAGAGCGGAGGGGGACGGCAGCAGGCGAAGCCAGTCCTGGTCGAACAAGACAGCCACCACGGACCCTACGGGCTCACGGCTGGAGTCGGGGCAAGGAGGCCCACTGCAGTGGGGATGGCCCATGTGGCCTACAGCAGGAGTGGGAGCCATGCCACCCCTGGGAGCATCCGGCCCAGTACCAGAGACTCTGTCACAAGGTGGGCTGGGAGGAACCCAGCAAAGTGCCCAGGCATGGTTGGCCACGATGGCTAACCCTTATCAACAGCACATGTACCCACCATGGTGGCAGGTGCCCCCGCCATGGTACAATCAGGCGGCCGGGGGCTCGATGGCCACGCAGGACAGGGTTGTCGGAGCCCAAAAGGCTTTGGAGTCTACACAAGTGCGAGAGGGACAGAGCGAATTGGGACCGCAGCGCAAGAAACGAACCGCGGAGAGCGTGGCCCGCAGAGGCAAAGTCACCCCAGGGACGGAGAGTCGAGAAAGCGAGACGAGTTCCGGGGAGGACAACGAGACACAAGTGCCGGGAGGTGCAGCGGACGTGGTGGTCGGAGCGGAGGCACCCAGCGGGCGACACAGTGGAGAACGAGTAAAGGGAGGGAGTGGCGAATAGGAAGGGTAATAAGAGAAGGAGGAAGGTTAGCGAATCCTCCACTGACTCATCGGAGGACGACTCCGAAGGGAGCGAAGGGGAAACAGTGCACTCAGCGGCGGGCAGGTGCACAGGAGCAGGCGCGACAGCTACCACGGCACTGCCGCCCTTAGCGGAATTGTGGGAAAGTGTTCCGAGGGCGCTGCGCAGCAAAATAAGAAAAAGAGAGTACATAGATATATTCTCAGTATTGGAGGGTAGGAAGGGTGCGGTAGAGAGAAGGAAGAAGGGAAAAAAGGATGAGAAAAAGGTGGGCGAAGCAAAAGTGGCAAAAAACATAGTGAATTGGGCTAGAGAATTTTTGAGGATAACAGGAAGGGCAGACCCGTTACAGTTTGCGCCTATGCTTAGCTATGCAGACGCAATACTTGAAGGTTATAAGGAGTATCAAGGATGGTGCTGGTTGAATTACGACGAGCATTTTAGGGATAAAATGGAGGACAATAAGGGCATGTCATGGGGAACGCAGGACGTCGGCCTATGGCTACGTCAAATGACCAGCAAGGTCCTTGACACAAGTGGGGCACATGGGAGCGGAAAGGCGGCTAACGGGACACCAACGCCGGGGAGTAATTCCTGGGGGGAAAGCGGGAATAGCAAGGACAAAGTGTATTGGAGATACAAGGCAGGTTGCACATTCCACGAATGCAAATTTAGACATATATGCTCCATGTGCTCCGCACCGCACCCGGCCAGCAAGTGCAGTAAGAAAGGGCAGGGGCCGGCTAGCACTCTCGGTGGGGGAGGAAAGCAATTGCGTCCTCAGTAAGGCACCGTCGCCGATACACCTGGCGAACATGTTGGAATGGCTGGCAGACTACCCTAAAAGAGAGGAGGCTGCCAGGCTTAGGGAGGGTTTCAGATACGGTTTTAGAATACCATTTCAAGGGAAAATTAGGAGCGTGAGATTAGGTAATGCCGTCTCAGTAGTGAGACACGCGGACATAGTAAAACAGAATGTCCTTAGAAAAATCGAATTGGGAAGGATGGCGGGTCCATTCGCGGACCCACCTTTCCGGGACATGATGGTTTCACCGTTGGCAGTAGTGCCTAAGAAAGGGCAGGGGGAGTTCAGGCTTATCCGGAACCTGTCATATCCCCCGGGCGAGTCTGTCAATGATCATTTACCGGAGGAGGCTTGCAGGGTCCAATACGCATCTTTCGATGCAGCGATCTCATTGGTAAGGCTATGCGGCCAAGGGGCTCTAATGGCCAAGGCAGACATAAAGTCCGCTTTCAGATTGCTGCCCGTGCATCCCGACAGCTTCCCGCTCCTAGGTTTTCAATTCAAAGGCAGGTACTACTTCGACAAGTGTATGCCCATGGGGTGTTCTATATCTTGTGCTTGTTTCGAGATGTTTAGCACATTCCTACATTGGGCACTACAAAAAAGGACAGGGAACAGCAACGTGGTCCATTATCTGGACGATTTCTTATTTGTGGGACCGGCCGATAGGGCCACCTGTGCACAGATATTAACCGGATTTCAGGAAATGGCCCGAGAATTTGGCGTCCCGTTGGCGCAGGAAAAGACGGAAGGTCCAGCTACCACCTTATCTATCTTAGGCATAGAGATAGACACATTGACAATGACATCGAGACTGCCGTTAGAGAAAGTATGTAAGCTGCGGGACTTGCTTAGAAAGACACTGACAGCTAGGAAGGTCATCTTAACAGCGATGCAATCCTTGATAGGAAGCCTCAATTTCGCGACTCGGGTAATACCCATGGGGAGGGCTTTCTTAAGACGATTGGCAGTAGCGACGATAGGGGTGAAGCGACCACACCATCACATTAGGATATCGAGACCAGTAAGGGCTGAAATTGTAATGTGGCTACAATTTTTAGATAAGTTCAACGGAGTAGCAATGTGGCAGGAGGAGGCAATGTCCAATAGGGACTTGGACATTTTCACGGACGCCTCGGGAGGATGGGGATTCGGGGCGTATTGCCAGGGTGCATGGTGTGCGGCGCCCTGGCCGCAGGCATGGAGGGACGACGGCCTGGTGAAGAACATTACCTTCCTCGAGCTTTTTCCAATATTGGTAACAATCACTGTTTGGGCCCATAAGTTGCATAACAAGGGGATAGTTTTTTGGTGTGACAATATGGCCGTAGTAACAGTGCTGAACAAACAGGCGGCCCACTGTCCCCGGGTGGCTGGGCTATTGAGGAAAGTGGTTCTGCAGAGCCTGCGGTTGAAAATGACCATAAGGGCCAAACACGTGCCGGGCACACGGAATCAGGTGGCGGATGCATTATCAAGGGCTAAGTGGGCTCTCTTTCGCCAACAGGTGCCAGAGGCAGAGGTGGAGGGAGTCCCAATGCCGGAACATCTATGGCAAATTGGAACACGGTCGAGCAGGGATTGTTGAGGGCGTCTGTTGCCCCGGCGACGTGGAAAGCCTACTGCCGGGGTTATGCTAAGGTGCAGGAGTTTATAGGGGGCCAGGGTAGTGCCACAGGGGTGGTGGAGGCCAACCAGATAGTCCGGTTCATATCATGGTCAAAAGAGACAGGAATGTCCAGAGGAGCAACGATCAACCACCTGGCCGGTTTCGCCTTTACCAAGGCGCAAGGTTTGGGCGACCCTTTCAGCTTCTTCATAGTCAAGAAGATGCTGGCGGGGTGGGCGAGGGAGGTAGCTTGGGAAGGCGATAAAAGACGGCCCATCACGCACGAGTTACTGGTCAGATTGTGGTACGCGATACAGCATGTTTGCACTGACCCATTTGAGGTGGGATTGTTCAGAGCGGCCTTCTGCATAGCGTTTTTTGCGGCATTAAGGGTTGGCGAGTTGGTGGCCCCATCCAAAAAGGATAAGGGCCGCAACGGGTTATTGTACGGCAACGTACAGGTGCAGGACTGGCTCTTGAGAATTCGGGTACATAAATCAAAGACAGACCAAAAAGCAAAAGGGGTGGAAATCATATTGGCAGCAGGGAGGTCGCTGGTGACATGCCCGGTGCGAAACTTAGAGAGCTATCTGCGTGTAAGACCGGTAGGCGGGGATCACTTGCTGGTGCATAGAGATGGTGTCCCGCTGACTCGGTACCAGTTTGCAGCGGTGTTGCGCTCGGCTTTAGAAAATATAGGGTTGGACCCAAAAGATTACGGAACACATTCCTTTCGGATCGGGGTAGCGACTAGCGCGGCGCAAGCGGGTATGCCGATGGACGTAATACGTAAGATTGGCCGTTGGCAATCAGCAGTGGCTAAGCGCTATGTGAGGCCTGGGTTTGCGCAAATGGGTAACTAATGAATTTAATTTCACCCGCAGATGCAAGGAGCCAGAGGAGGATAGCATGGTTAATAGGACATTCATTCGTGAGATGGGCGGCCAAAAGGGCGCGGGAAAGACCTTACGGTGTACACTTGGGGCTGGCTCCGGAAGGAGTCACCCTGAGATGGATGGGAAGGTCAGGAATGAAATAGGAACACCTGCTGTCGGACCTGCGGCACGAAATATCCACGTCTCGACAACCAGATGCCATAGTTATTCACCTCGGGGGCAATGACCTGGGGGCGCATACGGCTAAGCAACTGATAGAGATGATAAAAAGGGATTTAGACGTAATTAGGGAGCTAGCACCAAGAACAGCCATCATCTGGTCAGATATTATACCTAGGATGAAATGGCAGAGTAGCAAGTTGTGGGGCAGGGGCAGGAAGAAGATTAATAGACAGTTCGGAGTATGGGCCCAACAGAGGGGCATTCACCAAATCAGGCATGAATGGGCAGACGAGCCTTGCTCCAGCCTGTATAGGCCGGATCAGGTTCATTTGTCCGACATTGGGTACGATTTATTTAATAATGCCATACAGGAATCTCTTGAGCGAGTGCTCTGCAAGGTTGGGCCGCAGCATTGAGGGGGGAACCTGGGATAAGTGGGGCACTGTCCCAGTCTGGTGGCGGGGGTACCCGAGTCGGTAGGTAAGGGGGGACCTCGAGGACACTGTCAGGAGGGACCGGAAGTCCTCGGGAAAAGAAAGTGCGTGTATTCAGGCGTGGGCGGCCTGGAGGAATGGTCCCCTGGCTTGGTCACGGCGGGGGGCCGGTAAGATGGTGGCGGACTGGCTTAAACGGCGGACGCCGGTTTTGGCGCCCGGAA
Source organism: Rhinatrema bivittatum (assembly GCF_901001135.1). Taxonomy (NCBI): domain Eukaryota; kingdom Metazoa; phylum Chordata; class Amphibia; order Gymnophiona; family Rhinatrematidae; genus Rhinatrema; species Rhinatrema bivittatum. The sequence goes on along the minus strand of NC_042616.1, from coordinate 794,388,314 downwards.
TGCACTAGGGTTGAGAGCACAGATGGCTCGGGTACCGGTAATGTAATTATGTTGATTCATGTTAATTAATGTTAATAAATGCTGCGGCCTTTGTTTCACCAAAGATGGAGTGTGGTGTGATATGTGGGGCGTTGGGGGGAGGAGACATGTGGGGGGGGGGGGGTGTGTGCGGGGGGACGACCACGGAAGTGCAGACTGCCAATGTTAATGACAATAATAAAAATAAAAACCGCAATGAACCTTAAAACCAAAATATACAAACTTAGAAGACCGGAGTGAAGTAAGTATTAAAAATAGAAGGTATATAAATCAAGATACATGAAACTGATCGGTAGGTGACATAAATCGTATTTTGTATAAAATTGTAGGATATATGAAGGCATCACACTTATACTGTCTACAAGTAATCTCCGTTCTGTTCTTTTTACAAGAGTCTCATTGCTACCTACTATGAGAATGCACCAGTACGGTTAATCATGGCACAGGGGATTTTGCGACTGATCTACAAGAATTAATGTAGCAAGTATTAAATATAGGACATATACTGTACTGCGTGGAATATACCTTCAACATGGTTGAAACCATATGATAAGCTAAACGCTCTCACAGGGTTTTTTTAGGCCGGTTCAATGCGATCATTACGCAGCTGCGGTGAGAACACACTCTTATGTATTCAAAGTCTGCTAGAAGCAAACGTTTCCATTTAGTTATTTAATGATAGAGCAACACACATTTCCTAGCGTGTAGCAGATGGACTCAAAACAAGTGGGTATAGTGTGCTCGTGCTAGCAGTTGGAGACAGATCTGACGTCAGCACGGGTACATGTACCCTCGCAGGAAGTGCAGCAATTCAGTAATTTCCGTCTCCAAAGCAGTTTGGAGCTACCTCATGCTCGCTGAGCGTTTTTCCAAATTCTAACAACTAAATTCATAGAAGTCACCTACTTGACGACGAGCCCCGCACTCCTGCGGTGATACCATTCAGTCCCTCCCCCAGTTGAGTTTCCCGAGGCGATTTCCATGGTCCCCTCAGAGGTAAGAGCCTCGGTCCGGTGGCCGACTCGCGGCAGGGACCTAGCCCCCGAGTGAGAAGGGCTCGGGCGCGGCATAGAGGCAGCCTCGGTCCTGGCATGGACTTGGCCCCCGAGCGAGACGAGTTCGGGCGTGGCCTAGAGGCAGCGGGTGCACTTCCTCGAGCGCGGCGGTGACGGTACTTACCCTCTCCCCCCACAGCCGGAGACCGCCCGGGTCACAGCCGGGAAGCGCTGAAGACAAGGTAAGGCATACATCTTTACTTGTTGGTCTCCGAGGAAGCGAGGATTAGCAGAGTCTGCCTACGTGGCAACCCGCCAAGGGGGTCGCCATTTTGCCTGCCTGCTCGCCTTCTGCCCTGGTTCGTCAGCCGGGCAATAGGCGCATGTTGCTCCGTTGCTGAGCGCACATTGATAGGCGCCCGTGGCTAAGCGCACATTGAAAGGCGCATGTTGCTCCGTTGCTAAGCGCACATTGATAGGCGCCCGTGGCTAAGCGCACATTGAAAGGCGCCCGTTGCTCACCGCAGGTTGATAGGCGCCCGTTGCTCACCGCAGGTTGATAGGCGCCCGTTGCTCACCGCACGTTGGTAGGCGCCCGTTGCTCACCGCACGTTGGTAGGCGCCCGTTGCTAAGCGCATGTTGATAGGCGCCCGTTGCTAAGTGCACGTTGCTAAGCGCACGTTCTTAGGCGCACGTTCATAGGCGCACGTGGATAAGCGCAGATTGGTAGGCGCACATCTTTCGCGCATATTACAAAGCGCAGACTCCAGCTGGGTTCACAGACGAGATGGAGCGTAAGAGAGCCCATGCGTCAGCAGAGCCGGCACCTCCAGAATCAGGCATAAGCCTCTGCTCTGCATGCAACCTCAGAGCCACTCAGAGCGAGGAAGCAGACTCCCTATGTGCCCAATGTGAAGAGGCTCTGGGAGTTCCAGGCCAGGACCGGTCGCAGCCCAGCGTACTTGCCAGTTCCTCAGGGAACACCCCGGACCAAGCAGGCAGCGGTGAGCTGCCAGGGAACCCGAGAGACCTAGTGCCCGTAAGATCAGATCTGGCTTCGCTCTCCTGGGTGGAATTATTCAAGGGGATTCATGCCTTTGTCACAATGCAGTTGGCTCCACGAACGGGTTCATATGTACCGAATGACCCGGCCCCTGGACCCTCACGGCCTAGGCACGGCCACTCGCCACCCGGAAGCCCCACTTATGGAGATTCAAATTGCTCTGAGGAAGATGACGAACCCTCCAAGGAGGGAGGACTTCCCTCTGGGCTGGAACCATATCGGACCATGAGGCGTTTCTTTCTGAAAGAGGATCTCCCAGGCCTGATCTCACAATGTGGCTCTCCCGGGCCATGACACCCCAGGGGAACCTAGAATGAACCCCCTGTTAGAGGGCCTGCGCCAAACGACTCATCATTTTCCCCTCCTACGAGCAGCACAGCAGCTCATCGATCTGGAATGGAATGCGCCGGAGGCCTCATTCAAAGGGGGTCGGGACTTGGCTGGCATGTACCCCTTAGACCCGGCAACCAAGGAGATGCTGGCGTGCCCCCAGGTAAACACCATAGTTAGCGCAATTGTGAAGCGCACCACCATTCCGGTGGAAGGGGGGACGGCCCTCAAGGATACACATGACCGGCGCATGGACGCCATTCTGAAACACACCTTTGAGGTGGCAGCCATGTCCCTACGAATTGCGACCTGCTGCACCGTGGTGACGCGTTCCTGTTTATCACAGGCTAGGAACAACACCCCGGGAGAAGAGATGGAATCAGCTCTCTCGTTCCTCACTGACGCAGCCTTCGACCTAGTCTGTACGGCAGCCAAGGGAGTGTCATCCTCAGTGGCAGCCAGAAGACAGCTCTGGCTACGTAATTGGTCGGCCGACTCCTCCTCCAAGACAAGTCTCACGAGAATGCCCTTTAAAGGATCCCTCCTGTTCGGCAGCGACCTCGAGAAACTGGCCAATAAATGGGGCGCCTCTCCATTACCCCGTCTACCAGAAGACAGGTCAAGGAGGAGCCAGCGCCCTTTTCCTAGACCATCCAGAGGTAGAAACTCTCAGCGCTTCAGCCCTTACAGGACTTGCTACCAAGCACCTCGTTCGCAGGCCAGGAACTCGTCCTTTCGGACTAAGCGCAACAAGAGGGGAACTGGCTCGGGTTCCGGCCCCGGTTGTATCCCACAATGACAATCAGCCGACCCATCCGGGGGTAGCAGCCATAGGGGTAGGCTAACCATCTTCTACCACAGGTGGGTCGAGATTACCTCGGACCAGTGGGTCCTCGCCATCATCCGAGAAGGGTATTACCTGGACTTTCTTCAGCTCCCGCTGGACAAGTTTGTGGAATCTCCTTGTTCACCCCTCAAGAGGACGGCACTAGAAGTAACCTTGCGGAGGCTCCTGTCCCTAAAAGCCATAATCCCCATGCCTGCAGGGGAGATAAATTCTGGGCATTATTCCATTTATTTCATAGTGCCCAAGAAGGAGGGCACTTTCAGGCCCGTCCTGGACCTCAAGTCAGTCAACCAGCACCTACGGGTCCCCAGCTTTCGCATGGAAACTCTGCGGTCTGTCAAAAGTTCAGTACAGCAAGGGGAATTTCTCACATCCCTACATCTGTCGGAAGCTTACTTGCATATCCCAATCCATCGGGATCACCAGCGCTATTTATGCTTCAAGGTCCTGAACCAACACTTCCAGTTCCGAGCTTTACCCTTTGGGTTAGCCACCGCGCCACGGACCTTTACCAAGGTCATAGTAGTAGTGGCGGCGCCACTCAGGAAGGAAGGGAATCCTCGTCCATCCTTACCTGGACGATTGGCTGATCAGGGCAAAGTCACAGGAGGAGAGCCACCAGGCAACCAACAGAGTTATATCTCTTCTGGAAAGCCTAGGATGGGTAGTAAACTTGAACAAGAGTTCCCTACAGCCTTCTCAGTCGCTGGAATACCTAGGAGTCCGATTCGACAACCAGGAAGACAAGATCAGTCTGACCTCCAAGAGGAGATCAAAGCTTCGGAATCGTCTGCTGGCCATCTCGACATCGGCAGGCTTCTGTCCAGATACCTGGAAATGTCAGAAGCAGTACGAAAGACGGACCACCTGTTCGTCCTTCACTGCGGGAAGATCCAAGGGGAAGCGGCCTCACGGGCAACCATCACCCGCTGGAGATCAAAGAAGTTATCAAGGCAGCCTACGTAGAGGCAGGAAAACCACCACCTCTACGGGTCAAGGCTCACTCTACCAGAGCGCACGCGGCATCTTGGGCAGAAACTAGGATGCTGTCTGCAGAGATATGTAAAGCGGCAACTTGGTCCTCCCTCCATACCTTCTCCAGATTCTACTATCTGGACGTCCAGGCCAGGGAGGACACAGCATTTGCGAGGGCAATCCTGAACGGACCTCGGGCATCCTCCCGCCCAGTCCGGGAGTAGCTTTTGTACATCCCACTTGTTTTGAGTCCATCTGCTACACGCTAGGAAATGTAGAGATTACTTAACTGATAATCTCGTTTTCCTTAGTGTATGCAGATGACCTCAGCATCCCGCCCGGCTGCCGGCATACATGGGGATTCACGACTCACGGTAAGCCATGTTTCTTATAATAGGCCATCCATCCTGTCGGGTGTCGACGCCTTCCGGTTGAGAACACTGGTGGTCTCCAGCTACTATCAATCGGTCAGGGTAATCCTGTTCATTTAATCGATCGGTCAGTTACACATATATCCATACAGCTTTTGCAAGGAAGATTACTGAATTGCTGCACTTCCTGCGGGGGTATATGTACCCGTGCTGACGTCAGATCCGTCTCCAACTGCTAGCACGAGCACACTATACCCACTTGTTTTGAGTCCATCTGCATACACTAAGGAAAACGAGATTATCATGTAAGTAATCGCTACATTTTTGAAGGTGGATATATAATAGTCTCAAAGCGGGCTAGCAATGGAATCTCTAAAATAAACCGCTCCTGACAATGATTATACAAAGGATATATGGCGATTACTGTCCCGTATTCAAATTACATTTAAAAGCCTGTGAAAACTGAACTATAATGCAATACTTATGAGTGGTAATTGATAATAGCCTTTAAAAAGAGCTTATTTAGTTAACAAATAATTGTGCAGAACTCAATTTTAGGGTAAATAAATAAAAATGTCAAAGTGGACTGGCAATGGAATCACCAAAATAAATCACTATTATAGGGGATTTAACCAAAGGATATAAGGCGACTGCTGTCCCGTATTTGCATTTAAACATTTAAAAACAGAACTAAACTAACATGTGGTACTTGTAAAGAATTTTTGATAACTGCCACTAAAAATCGCTTACCTTTGGCATGTCTTTGGATCGAAAAATAGATCTAACTCTGTTGAGGATATTTATAAGTATGTCCATAGTGTGTTTTGTTTTTTTTTTTTTTTCAAGAAAGCCTGCCAAAACTAGTTGAGTGCTGTCACTGCACAACCGTTGTAAAACCTCACTGTGTGTATACTGATCAAACTGTATATAAATATTGTTGAATTGTTTATCAGTACGTGGTTAGCACACCGATCGGTTTTTAAATAAAACTAGTTAAAAGGTTAAGGTAGTGGCGAAAATCTAAAGGTGAAGTAAATAAATAAAACAGATAATATGGGATATTAATAACCCCCCCCCCCCACACACACACACATTGTATAAAACATGGGTCTGAGGCTATTAAAAAGCCATTGTAAAAGCCGCTTCTATTCAAACGCTGCATAGCTGCAGTGAAAACCCACTATGTGTATGTGCTCAGTCTGCTAGAAATTAAATAGATGGTAGAAGCACCAAATAATAAGCTACTATTGGGTGGGTTTAAACCACAGGATAACCACAGGATAACAGCCAACTTATGTCTCATTTTATTTATTTATTTATTTAACATTTTTATATACCGAAGTTCTAGCAACAATGTTGCTAATCACTTCGGTAATTTTGTAATCCTTGAGATAAACCAAAAGGCTATAAAAATCGATGTAAGGTAATAATGGTAAAAACAAATAGTAAAAATAAATAAAAACGGTGGTCCAAACCACTATGTAAAATAATAATAGATAATGAACATAAATGATAAATAAAATTAGAAATAAAAATAAATACAAAATAAAAATGGGGATATATAAAAAAAAATATATATGATAATGAATAGATATAAAAACTAAGTTAAATACAACCAAATTAAAAACACCAAGTTGCACACACCTGGAGTAAACAACTTTAAAATATCAAGTTAGTCATAAAAAAACCCACTTGTCAGATTCACAATTGAGACCAAATGGAGATACAGTATTGAAATAAAAAATGAATTTTTGTTCACATCTTAAGATATTGTCAAAATTGCCTCCTCTTGCATTCATATTAACTTTTTTATTAATGCAAAATCTGTAGTTTAAATGTATGACCCATTTCAATTGAGTGTGCGACCAATAGTTTCCCTTCACTGCATCTGTTAATGGCACTTTTGTGTTCTATGATTCTCTTGTTAAACTTATAGTTTTACCTACATATATCAGATCACACAGGCAAATGGCGATGTAGACGACACCTGGGGTTTTACATGTAGTGGAATCCATTAATTTAAAAGCCTTTTCAATTCCACCAATCTGCAAGGACTGGGTTCTTAAGTTCCCAGGGCAAACGCTGCAGCTGCCACAGGGTTTGTGTCCTGGTTGTGCCTTTGTCGTGAGTGTGTGGCTCGGTAAAGCCGAAGGGGACAGAAATTCCTTCAGATTCTTGTCCCGTTTGTTGGTCACCATGACATTTTATTTATTTATTTATTTAAAATTTTTGTATACCGACGTTCGTTATGCAAACATCACATCGGTTTCCATGTAACATCTTTGCCTTGGAATGGTGGGAGTAATTGGAGAACATGCCAGTGTTTTCTAATTATTTGTGTGATATCGTGGGATAATCCTGTAAACGTCAGCGGGAAAATGATTTTGTCTTTTTTCACAGATTTGGCTTGAGGCTTTAACATCTTGGAACGTTCTTGTGACTGTGCTCTTGAAAAGCCATTCTTGGTTATCCTCATTGTAGAAATCTGTTCTTCATTTCTACAGATCTCTTGATTAATATTCTTTCGTCTGTGCACAATCTTTTTGACATCATCCCGCCCAGCGTCGAGCTGGTAAACGGCGCCATTCCACCTGGCGTCACGCGACAAAGGGGCACTCCCTTTTGTGCACCCCTTTGTGCCACCTTTTTTGTTTTTTTAACTTCTATGTTTCTTCTTGTTTTGTTTACCTTTCTCTTTTTCTTAGTTGTTATCCCTTGTTAACAATTTTCCTTGTTATTAATGTTTCAATGTATTTGACAAAAGTAACATTGTTCCTGCATCTTCTGTTTTAATGTAAACCAGTATGATTTGTATTTTATACAAGAATGTCTGTATATAAGAATTAAAAATAAATAAATCTTTTGAGATGGAGGAATTGACTGTAGGGTAGATTGCGTAAAAGAGATTTGTTGTGGCAACTAGTAAATGTCAGAATTTTATTTGTATCGGTGGGTTTTCTGTATATGTCCGTCTCAAATCCAGCAGGGGTGTTTTTGATTAAAATGTCTAAAAAAGCGATTTCCTGAGTGTCAAATTGTATTTTGAATTTTAAGTTGTGATCTAGAGAATTTAACCAATCATTGAATTCCAAGAGTGCATTGACATTGCCTTTCCATATTAAAAAAACATCATTGATGTATCGTTTCCATAGTGCAATGTTGTGTTCATATCTATGATGTGTCAGAAAAATCTTTTCGAAATTGGCAACGTACAGGTTTGCAACAGAGGGGGCCCTGGTAGAACCCATGGCCACACCCTTAATTTGTAAGTAGAATTTCTGATCGAAAGTGAAGAAGTTCCTGGTTATGGCAATGGTGGCCAACTCAATAATTAGTTGGTTCGGAATGTGTGTGTTTGTATTACGACCAAAAATGGCTTGTTCTGTAATCTCTATTGCACTGTTTTGAGGAATGTTAGTGTACAATGAGTCTACGTCCAAGGTGTAACCAAAATGATGTCATTATTGTCAAATGTGTTCATGAGGATATTGATCATATGGGTTGAGTCTCTGATGTATGATGGCATACTGGGGACATGCGGATGCAAGAAAGTATCTATGAATGTGGATAATGGTTCTAGTAGTGAACCATTAGCTGATATGATTGGTCTGCCTGGTGGATCTGTTGTAGATTTATGTATTTCTAGTAAAGTATACAATACTGGCATCACCGGATGTTCAACCTTAAGGAAAGATATCTCTTTTTTCGTCAGATAATTAGATGTTTCAGATATATTCAAAATGGAGTCTATCTCTTGTTTATCTTCTTCATTGGATCATCATCCAGTTTTTTGTAAAAATTGGTGTCAGACAGTTGTCTATATATCTCAGCTATGTAATCGGACATGTTCATAACAACTATTGCTCCGCCTTGATCTGCTGGCTTAATGACTATTGTTTTGTCTTTACTCAGACTACTGATTACATTTCTTTCGGGTAAACTAATATTGTGTCTGTATTTGAAATTCTCCTTTTCTGTATCCTCTTTGAGTACAAGTGTCTCAAAGGTATGTATCACCGAATTAGGTGGTCCACCAGGCATCCAATGACTTGTGGGTCAAACAATGGAGGGATTAGGTAAAGTGGGTTTGTTTGAGAAAATGTCCATGATCTTCAATTTTCTTGTAAATTTAAATAATTCTATCCTGGTTCTAAAAGCATTATATGTGGCAGTTAGTACAAAGGACATACCTTTATTTAGAATGGCTATTTCCTCTGGATTCAGTGTTCTATTTGAAATGTTGAGGACACGATTGTCATCCTTTAATGTACTGTTATTTATTAATAAGGGTTGTGAAAACCCCTGCCTCTCCCTCTCCCCTCTTCCTCTCCCTCTCACTGGCGTCGTGTCCCATTTCTTTTCTTGTGCATCAGGTCCTTTTTCCAAATTTTCCTTAGCTGAAAAACCTGGTAGACTGGATTTTGCTGAATGGGAACATCATGAACTGTGCTAAATAGGGGTGCTGAAGAGACTGCTGAGGGGGAAAAAGATAGAGGGCTACAAAATCATGAAAGGACTTGAACAAGTTAATGTAAATCGGTTTATTCTCTCAGATAATAGGACTAGGGGGGCACTCCATGAAACTAGCAGGTAGCTCCTTTAAAACAAATCGAAGAAAATTTTTTCATTCAACGCATAATTAAGCTCTGGAATTCATTGCCAGAGGATGTGGTTACGGCAGTTAGTGTAACTGGGTTAAAAAAAGGTTTGGATAAGTTCCTAGAGGAAAAGTCCATAAACTGCTATTAATAAGGATTAGTAGCTTGGGATCTATTCATATACTGTTTGGGTACTGGCTAGGTAGTTGTGACTTGGTTGGCCACTATTGGCCACAGGATGCTGGGCTTGATGGACTTTTGATCTGACCCAGTATGGCTTATTTTATGTTCTTATATGTTCTTATATATAAATGCCTTCCAGGATCATTAGCTGATAGAAATGCTAAGCAGATACTCAGTGCAATCAATGTAGAAAGTAAGGACTCTGAAGTTGACCTTATTATCCATCTTGGAACCAATGACCTTACTATGAAACAACATCCAAGCTGCACAGAGATTTCCAGATTCTGGGCAAGCAGATTAGGCACAGAAGTATTACCTGTTTATATAAAGGGGAAAGATAGGCTAAGCCATATAAATTTCAATGCATGGCTCAAAACCTGGTGTAAAGAAGAAAGTTTTTGATATATTGGGTGCTGGGGCCGTGTATGGAACAGTAACAGACTCTCAAAGACGGTTTATATCTGTCTGTGGCAGGAAAAAAGATCCTAATTGAAAAATTCAGATCATATACCATAAGGCGTTGAGTGAAAAAGGATTTTCTTTGATTAGTCTTAAATGTGCTACTTGCTAACTTCCAGGAATGCCCTCTGGTCCTTCTATTATCCGAAAGTGTAAATAACCGATTCACATCTACTCATTCAAGACCTCTCATGATCTTAAAGACCTCTATCATATCCCCCGTCAGCCGTCTCTTCTCCAAGCTGAACAGCCCTAACCTCTTCAGCCTTTCCTCATAGGGGAGCTGTTCCATTCCCTTTATCATTTTGGTTGCCCTTCTCTGTACCTTCTCCTGAAATAAATTAATGGGATTATATGGGGAAAACTAGATTTTATCAACCCATCCACATCGCACTTTTCTTCATGTGAAATCCATAATGTAAATCAGTTATTTACTCTCTCAGATAATAGAAGGGGGCACTCCATGAGTTTGCAAGAGGCTCATTTAAAACAAATCAAAGAAAATTCTTTTTCACTCAGCACAAAGTTAAGCTCTGGAATTCATTGCAGAGGATGTGGTTACAGCAGGTAGTGTAACTTGATTTAAAAAAAGTTTGGATAAATTCCTAGAGGAATAATCCATAAACTGCTATTATGGTAATTAATAAGCAATAGTAGCTTGTGATTTATCTGTTTGGGTACTTGCCAGGTACTTGTGACTTGGATTGGCCACTGTTGGAAACAGGATACTGGACTTGATGGACCCCTGGTCTGACACAGAATGGTATATCTTATGTTCTTGAAGGACTCTGACAAGAGAAGCCAATTATAAATACGCCAGTCCAGAATTGCTAAACATTCTTTTCCCTTGTCCATTCTCAAAGTGTTTGAACATAGTTGAGCACTCCTATCATTCCATACAAAATTAGAAATTGTTGACTGGTGTTTCAAAATATCTGTTCATCTAATCCATATGGGCAACATTTGAATAAAGTATAACAATTTAAATAGTATTACCATTTTTTTTAATTTATGCAAATTTTCATAAAGATACAAAAAATCACGTTTGCACTGAATTACATGGACAATAATTCCAAACAAAATTCTGAATTAAATATTAGAAACAATAAGAAAAAACAATTTCTTCAAGTTATTGATCCATTTAAACAAAACACAAAAGATAGAAAAAGGAGGTCACAATCTATGGGAGATTTAAGGAAAAAGAGAAAAGAAAAATAAGAAATAAGCTGGCATGTAGTTAGACTAAAACATTTATCATTACCGCTGATACTTATAATGATGCTGGCGAGTAAGTTATTGGCTGTTTGGAGTCCAGAAAAGCCTTAAGCTGTTCAGGGGCAAAAAAATACTTGTCATTGTTATACTTAATTTAACATTTACAGGGTTATCTGTAGGCAGGTTTAGGGGTGCAGGGATCTGTCTGCTACGAGACACTGCCAGTTGCCCTCCCACCTTACTTGCGATCCTAAGTCAGGGAAAAGACAATGTGTATTCTCCTCAGAAATAGACTTTTATTTATCAGATTTGGCAGGACATAGCATTTAGAAAATAACAATTCCTGTCTCTAATATTTACCATCTATAGCATGGATGAATTAGCCATGCTGTCATGGGATCTGTCAATCAGGTCCGGGAGGCGGAGCTTTTACAAAGCAGAGATTAGATTTTAGCTCTCTGCGGCTGCGCGTGTGTTCCCGCACAGGAAAGTAACAGATTCTCCTCAGTCTGTTTTTTTCGCGAGCGGGATCGCACGTGGGGCTGACTTCTCCTCAGCATTTTCTATTTTATTGAAATGTCAAAAAAGCTGGGGTTTAAACCTTGTGCCTGTGGCAAGGTAATGTCGGCCACGGATGGCCATGACCGATGTTACCGATGCCTGGGACCAGAACATCATTTACAAAACTGTGATTTTTGTGCTCGAATGTCCCCAAGAGCCCAAAAACAACGGGCCTACAAAATGTTTGAACTTTTCACGTTTTCCGAGCCATCGGAGGCTCATTCTTCACCGGGTCCCTCGTTGACAGTGGCTCCGTCACAGAAAAGAGCATTGTCGTGGGATCCTCAATCCTCCAGGCTTGGAGGTAAGAACTTATCCGAAGAGGACCGAAAGAGCCTTGGCAATCGGCGCAGGACTCAAAGGCGCCTAAATCTCCAGCGCCATCAACTTATGCGCCTGAAGTACATTCTGTGCCCAAATCACCATTGGTGCATAATATTTCTGCGCCCGAATTGACATCGGCGCACAAGTCACCGGCGTGCACAAACAGGAAGCATTTGCGCATACAGCGCCGAAGACGTCTGCGACTAAAACGTCAATGGAAACAACACTCTCAACAGTTGACACAGAAGCTATCGTTTACTTCCGAGATGAAAAGGGCATAACATTGTGGCTCCTACACTCCACCCTGTCCAAAGGAGCAGTATTCAGTCCTCTTCCTCACAATGGAGTCTTAACCACAGATGCGTCTCGCAAGGGATGGGGAGCACATCTCGAGATTTACGAAACCCAAGGGTTATGGACAATCACTGAGCAGACCCTGCAGATAAATCTATTAGAGCTCAGAGCAATTCGAAATGCGCTACAAGTGTTTCAAGATCACTTGAAGGGCCACAGAGTCATGATCTACACAGACAATCAAGTGGCAATGTTTTATATCAACAAGCAAGGAGGGTCCGGTTCATGGCCCCTTTGCAAGGAGACCCTGACAATCTTCAAACATGCTCACCAACATTGCATACATCTGCAAGCAACTTATATACCAGGAGTAGCAAATACAAGGGCAGACAGGCTAAGTCGCATCTTTCATCCTCATGAATGGACACTCAGTTCGGAGATAGCTCAAAGCATCTTCATGCAATGGGGGACGCCTGCGATAGATCTCTTTGCAACAGAGATCAATGCTCAAGTTCCCAAATTCTGCTCTCGGCCTCTCACATTGCATGAAAAGAATGCGTAAGAGCAGACTTTCTCAGCAGAGAGAATCTGGACCTGGGAGAATGGGTGTAGTCAGCAGAAGCATTTTAGCTGATAATGGATGGCTGGGACTTTCCGTTCCTAGGCCTGTTGGCGACTTATGACAATGCAAAGGTTCCTCGATTCTTCAGTTGCAGGAGAGATCCATGTTCCCAGGGAGTAGATGCTCTCATACAGGGCTGGCTGGAAGACAGGTTGATTTATGCCTTTCCTCTGTGGCCCTTGTTGGGCAGGATAATTTGCAAGGTTGAAGGCCTCAAGGGGGTTGGAACTCCTGGTTGCACCAGACTGGCCCAGGTGTCTATGGTACACAGATATGTGGAGAACCCCACTTTGTCTTCCGCCGCACGTGGATCTCGTGCAGCAGGGACCGGTTCTTCACGAGGATCCGACTCTGTTCTGTCTTAAGGTTTGACCTTTGAGAGGGCTCACCTGTTGAAGCGTGGATATTCTTTTGCGGTGATTGCCACCTTACCGCTGGCTCGAAAGTTCTCTGCTTCCTTAGCCTACATGTGGGTTTGGAGAATATTTGAGGCCTGGTGTGAGGAGAGGGATCGTCGTCTTTGTTCAGTTAAGATCCCAATCATTCTGGATTTTTTTGCAGGATGGGTTGAATAAAGGATTGGCTCTTAATTCTTTGAACGTACATATTGTGGCTCTTGCCTTTTTCAGAGGCCCGTTGAATGGTGATTCCTTATCGTCTCATCCTGATGTGGCCCATTTTTTGAAGAGAGTGAAGCATCTTCGGACTCCCTTGAGGTTTCCAGTTCCATTGTGGAGTCTTAATTTGGTACTGGATTTCTTGGCAAGCCCTACATTCCGACCGCTGCATAGCCTTTCCTTGCGGTTATTGACTTTAAAGTCAGTGTTTCTGGTGGCTATATGTTCTGCGCATTGAATTTCCAAACTGCAGGCCATGTCTTGCTGGGAGCCATTCCTTCAGGTGACTCCAGAGACGTTCCAGCTGCATACCGTTCCATCCTTCTTGCCTAAGGTGATCTCGGAATTTCATATGAATCAGTCCATTTTCTTGCCGTCCCTGGATAAGGTCAGGGACATTGAGGAATATCGCCTCCTGCATCCCTTGGATGTCAAGAGACTTGTGCATATCCCGAGGTTTCTAAATCTTTCCAGAAGATGGATCACCTGTTTGTCCTCCATTGTGGAAGGAAACAGGGCGAATCAGCTTCATGGGCAACAATAGCTCGCTGGATAAAGGAGGTGGTCACAGCCACATATGTGGATGCTGAAAAGCCGTTGCCTACTCAAGTTAGGACTCAGGCAGGGCCATGGGCAGAGGTTAGATTGTCTCCCATCGATATCTGCCAAGCTGTGACGTGGTCATCCTTACATACCTTTTCCAGGTTTTACCATCTGGATGTGCAGGCCCGGTAGGACACAGCCTTTGTATGTGCTGTGTTGATTAGACCGCAGGCAGCTGCCACTCTGTTCTGGAGTAGCTTTGGTACATGCCACTGGTTCTGAGTCCATCTGTCTACACTAAGACAGACAGACAGACTCAGCTTCCTGCCCTCGGCTGCCAAATGATTGTGACAGTAGTCCTGAGGGGATCCGGGTCCCAAGTGCTTATTGGTAAGTGTTCATTCAGTCCCTAGATTAGGGTACCTACATTCTTATTTGAGTTCAGTGATGCTTGTTAGTTTAGTATAATTATGGTTGCCTGTTTTTAATCAAGTTTATTGCTAGTCTGTCCACAGTTGCTTTTGAAGAGAAACCCTTCCTGTTGATTTTTCCATTGTTACCTAACATGTTCAGCTGTTATACTCACTGTAAAAACCCTGATGTTACCTATTGTCTACCTATTACGATTTCTGTAAACCATTATGATGGCAAAACCGAATGAAGGTACACAAAACATGTTAAATAAATAAATACTGGCAGGCTGAGGTCACTGCAGGAGTATAAATACTGTGATGTCAGCTTGCTCCATCTCCATCTGCTGGCAGGGGAGTATAACCCACTGGTCCTGAGTCCATTTGTGTCCAATAAGGAAAACAAATTTATCAGGTAAGTAATTTCTTCATTTTTTTCATTTTTATAGTAGTCTTCTTTCTCTGTCCCTCCAGTTTTAAATGATGGAGCTATCTGAAACACAGTGGTCAGAGCTGTTTGTGTACTTCATTTTTATATGATTTCATTGAAAGTTCACAATGTACCTAACTGGACAATTAAATTAGTGTGTAACTTCATAAATCAGTTATATTATAAATAGCAATGCTATTTAACTAAACATAATTGATTTCAATGTTGGCTATCAGTAAATAATTTTTCTGAGTTGAAATGAACTTTTTCAGCATTCCCTTAGCTCTTGCTTCACTAGGAGGGCTTTGAATGGTATTTTCCTTTTTTTTCCCCTTTCTCCAACCCCAGTTACATGGAAAATGGATTAGTCCTCCTAATTACAGTAGCTACTCTGTTAGAATGAATTCAAAGCCTCTTTGACTGTGAAGAATGTACAGCATTCACAGATTTCAACTTGTTTTTCAGGCTGGCCAACAACGAAAAACAGGGAGTAAGGGCACACACAGTGTCTGTATCAGGTAAGGGCTCGTAAAAGTGTGAGATTTCACTTATTGTACCTTTTTAAAATGATAAAATAGTTTGTTTTCTTTACTTAATAAACATGCTTTTAATTTATTTCTGATCAGTTTTCAATGTTATTTTCTGCCGTAGCCAACACTAAAACAAAAATGCTTCTATCATCTATTAACACATTTAAGTAATCAAAGATTAATAGCTGTAGTTTGTGAGCTGTGGCTAAAATATTTAAAGTTATAAATAAATCATAGCTGAAATATCCTATGAGTGAAAACATTTTACGATCATCTTTTGTTCACAAATATGATTTTAAGTGTATAAATAAACATTTTATTTGTAATATATTTTTAATGGGAGGAACAAATGAAAGACAAATTGAATCAATGCATACATGTTTTACAAGTTTTTCCATTAAACTTTGAAATATAATCACTCTGATATATTGTTTTTGTGGATGTGATGTGGGATGATGTATCAAATACCAATATATTTATAAAACATTTTAATACTACTTATTTTAATAGTTTGAAGGACTAGTCAATTCTGTATTAAAACTAGAGATCTTCACTTTCAGTTTTTCTTTTATTTTTCCTGGGGATTTACCATTTTTTATATTAAACAAAACTGGGAGAAAATCAATGGAAAATGACTCATTCCTTTTCCACTGATTTTTCTCCCATTTTTTATTATAATAAATACTGGTAAATTCTGTGGAAAATAAAAGCTGAAAATTAATGTCCCTAATTAAAGGTAATGAAATTTGGGTAGCTAAATGGTGGTACCATGCCTGAAACAGGTTTGATGGTTCCTAATCCAGCTCCATGGGACCAGATGAGGCTGAGGAAGTTCATTCACAACCCTTAAGTAGAGGGAGTCTCTACCATTGTATAACAATTATACTTAGTGGGTCATGTTCAAGATGCTTGGACTGTTTAAAAAAAAAACAAAAACCACTGATAACTTTTAAACTGGCATGCAAGCGCACATGCATGCTTTCATTGGCCTGCACCCAAGGATGGCCATTTCATAATATACATTCACATGCACACACAAAATCGCCTGGCTTGCATGTACATGCGCGCTCAGATTTAAGTGGACACTCGCCTATGTGCACAAATGCCACTTCTACCGCTTAAGTGGTGGGATTTAAGACACGCGTGCCGACACCATTACCAGTTTTCCCAGTTAACCCAGGTAAGGGATAGGACTTCCAAACCCCACCCCCCTAGTTTAATAGCCTTCCTTGCTTCTGTTTGCCCCGACTTTTAAAACCCTGCTGATCTGCCTAGACCTTTTGTTTTACAACTTAAAAATCATAATTTATAGAAGTAAAGTTACACAGCTGGGGACCTCAGTGCACACCAGTGTGTGTATTTAAGCTCAAATTTCAAGTTTGAATCCAGGAAAGCTGATGTTTACACCGACCACGCCCTTGACTTTTTAAAACTTTTTAATTATGTGCACAGAGGCAAGACGAGTGTATCCAGCCGGCTTTCAAAATCTGCTCGACACGCACCAGCCCAATATATTCTTGCATCCCCTAATTTCAGCATGCGTCTGGCTTCTAAAATTCACCTTTTTATGCGCAAATTTGATGTACAATCTTAACAGCCCAAAATCACAAACAGCAATTAATGCAAAAAAAAGTTTTCTCCCAGGACAAGCAGGATGGTAGTCCTCACAGATGGGTGACATCAGATGGAGCCCTGTCACGGAACACTTTTGTCAAAGTTTCTAGAACTTTGACTGGCACACTGAGCTTGCCCATCATGCAACCAACCCCATGGCTACACAGGGCACATGGTCCCATTTCAGTCTCTTTTTTTTTTTCCCCGCACAGCGGTTGCCTTGCAATTACTGGAGCTCTGTGAGAATTTTTCCTCACAATTTCCTCACGGAACAATTTGAAGTTTTCTTCGTTTTTCACTGCTCCGGGGTCCCCCATCGCGCACTGATTCCTCCGGCGTTTGGTAAATCTGTTTTGTGCTCTTGCGGTTGGTTCCTGGCTGTTTACCTCCCAGTGGCTGACAGCCACCAACTGCACACTGCCTCTTTTTTATCATGGCAACAGGTTTTCGCAAGTGCCAGGAGTGTCTGCCGACTGTCCATAATGGACCCACATGACGTCTGCGTCCTGTGTCCTCAGGCCTTGCTACGACGTCCAGCGGTGTCGTAGCTGTGCTAAGATGACCTCCAAAGGCTGGCACACCCGCCTGGACAAGATGGAGCGCTTGTTTGGTTCCAAGCAATCTGATCCATCGACTCCAGTGCCAGGTGCATCAAGTCATGGAGATCAAACTGACTCGAGACCTTCCCCATCGAAGCCCCACCGAGAGGATCAAGGAGGAGACTGCCCCTCACCGGCATAGAGTCAATCGAAAACTTCAGCATTGTCTTCGGCGCTGGAGAAGGACCGGGCCGAGCACTGTGGGTAGCATTGGCACAGACTGTCGTCACCGTCCGTCCAGTGCCGGCACTGACACCGGAGCGTCATCGGCCTCAGCCAAACCAACTCCAAAGAGGCCCTGTGGAGAGGAGGCCCCATCCTTCTCTAGACCCGGGAGCCCAGGGTGTTCCCCACCGATATTGTGCCGGGCATCGAGCCTCCGCAGACCCCCATGGACACTCCGGTGATGCCCATCCTGCCTCCTACTTCAGAGTCAGTGGGGTCCTCACCCTCGTTCCAAGACGATTTGGACATCGTGGTCCAATAGGCAGTGTTTAATGCTCTTTGAGTCTCCAGCCGCCACCGATTCCGGCCCCTATACCGGCATCGGAACCAACGCCTCTACTGGAAAGGCTGGACGTGCTGCTCTGTGCCTTGCCAACGCAGCCCATGCCTGCGGGCCCCTCTGTGCCCTGCCAACCACCGGTGCCACCTCCCATCTCAATCCCGATTCCGGTCTCCTCGGAGGAGGAAGATGCGGCTCCTCGCCCATCTCCATGGATGGAACCGCTGATGCCGGATCCCGTCCCCGGGCTATCGGGCCTCCCAGTGCCCTGATGTCCATCGCAGGTCCTGGTGCCCTCAGTGCCGGCACCACCGCTGTCTGTTCCACCTTACCGAACATCTGTGCCCCGCCCCATACTCTGGGTTTTAGCCTCCCTCCTCGACCCAGACAGTTTGCCGGTGAGGAAGAGGCCCCTTGTGACCCATGGGGGGACGCCATCCCTGAGCATTCCTCGGAGGCCTCCAAGGACCTTCTGTCAGAGCCTTTCCCTCCAGAAGAGACACTGCGCTCTCCTCCGGAGATCTCCTTCGCAAGTTTTGTCCGGGAGATGGCGGAAACCATTCTCTTCCAACTTTCAACAGAAGAAGATGCCCGCCCCAAGATTTGAAGGTCCTACAGTTTGTGGACGCTCCTAAGGGAAGTGATGGCTGTCTCGGTGCATGAGGTCCTTCTGGACCTCCTTCACCATCTCTAGGAACATCCAGGTACTGTGCCTCCGGTCAATAGGAAAATGGATGCCATCTACCTAGTACAATAGGCCCTAGGCTTTCAGAAGAGCTAGTTGCCACACCAGTTGGTGGTAGTTGAATCAGCCCAGAAAAAGGCCAAAAGGACCCACCCTCACTCCTCCGCCCCGCCAGAAAAAGGCCAGATAGCCTTAGATGCCCTGGGTCGAAGGGTTTTCTAGGGTTCCATGCTTATCGCTTGTATAGTGGCATACCAGTATAGTGGCATACCTTTCCTCCAGAAAGGACTGGAGGCTGGAAAACATGAAGTGAGAGCAGCCTATGATGTTTTTGAAACAGTGTCAAGGGTCTCAGCAACAGGCATTAGTGCCAGACACTGGGCCTGGCTAAAGGCCTCTGACCTTCGTCCATGAGAGAACCTGTTTGGGTACAAAATGGTTAGACAGATGATGAAATGCTAAGAGAAATCAGGGAAGCAAAGCAATTTGGCAGTGCAATAATAATGGGAGATATCAATTACCCCAATATTGACTGGGTAAGTGTAACATCAGGACTTGCTAGAGACATAAAGTTCCTGGATGTAATAAATCACTGTTTCATGGAGCAATTGGTTCAGGAACCAACAAGAGAGGGAGCTATTTTAGATTTAATTCCTAGTGGGACACAGGATTTGGTGAGAGAGGTAACGGTGGTGGGGCCACTTGGCAATAGCGATCATAACATGATCAAATTTAAACTAATTACTGGAAGGGGGACAATAAGTAAATCTACAGCTTTAACACTAAATTTTCAAAAGGGAAACTTTGATAAAATGAGGAAAATAGTTAGAAAAAAAAACCTGAAAGGTGCAGCTGCAAAGTTTAAAAGTGTTTAATAGGCATGGACATTGTTTAAAAATACAATCCTAGATGCGCAGTCCATATGTATTCCACGCATTAAGAAAGGTGGAAGGAAGGCAAAACGATTACAGTCATGGTTAAAAGGTGAAGTGAAAGAGGCTATTTTAGCCAAAAAAGCATCCTTCAAAAATTGGCAGAAGGATCCATCTGAAGAAAATAGGATAAAACAAGCATTGTCACGTTAAGTGTAAAACATTGATAAGATGGACGAAGAGAGAGTTTGAAATGAAGTTGGCCATAGAGGCAAAAACTCATAATAAAAACTTTTTTAAATATATCCGAAGCAAGAAACCTGTGAGGGAGTCAGTTGGACCATTAGATGACCAAGGGGTTAAAGGGGCTCTTAGGGAAGATAAGGCCATTGCAGAAAGACTAAATGAATTCTTTACTTCCATGTTTACTAATGAGGATTTTGGGGAGATACCAGTTCCGGAGATGTTTTCAAGGGTGATGAATCATACGAACTGAACCAAATCACTGTGAACCGGGAAGATGTAGTAGGCCAGATTGACAAACTAAAGAGTAGCAAATCACCTGGACCGGATGATATGAATCCTAGGGTACTGAAGGAACTCAAAAATGAAATTTCTGATCTATTAGTTAAAATTTGTAAACTATCATTAAAATCATTCATTGCACCTGGAGGGTGGCCAGTGTAACCCCAATATTTTAAAAGGGCTCCAGGTGCGATCCAGGTAACTTTAGAGGAAAAGGGTAAATAGTGGAGTGCCTCAGTGATCTGTACTTGGACTGGTGCTTTATATATAAATGATCTGGAAAGGAATACAAGTGAGGTTATGAAATTTGCAGACAATTCAAACTTATTTAGAGTAGTTAAATCACAAGCGGATTGTGATACATTATAGGAGGACCTTGCGAGACTGGAAGATTGGGCATCCAAATGGCAGATGAAATTTAATGTGGACAAGTGCAAGGTGTTGCATATTGGGAAAAATAACCCTTGCTGTAGTTACACGATGTTAGGTTCCATATTAAGAACAACCACCCAGGAAAATGATCTAGGCATCATAGTGGATAAGACTTTTTAAAATCTTCGGCTCAGTGTGCTGCAGCAGTCAAAAAAGCAAACAGAATGTTAGGAATTATTAGGAAGGGAATGATTAATAAAATGGAAAATGTCATAATGCCTCTGTATCACTCCATGGTGAGACCGCACCTTGAATACTGTATACAATTCTGGTCGCTGCATCTCAAAAAAGATATAGTTGCGATGGAGAAGGTACAGAGAAGGGCATCCAAAATGATAATGGGGATGGAAGAGCTCCCCTATGAGGAAAGGCTGAAGAGGTTAGGGTTGTTCAGCTTGGAGAAGAGACTGATGGCTGTGGGATATGTTTGAGGTCTTTAAGATCATGAGAGTTCTTGAACGAGTAGATGTGACTCGATTATTTACACTTTCGGATAATAGAAGGACTTGGGGGCATTCCATGAAGTTAGCAAGTAGCACATTTAAGACTAATCGGAGAAAATTCTTTTTCACTCAACGCAAAATTAAGCTCTGGAATTTGTCGCCAGAGGATGTGGTTAGTGTAGCTGGATTCAAAAAAGGTTTGGATAAGTTCTCGGAGGAGAAGTCCATTAATTTCTATTAATGAAGTTTACTTAGGAAATAGCCACTGCTATTAATTACACAATAGCATGGGATGATCTTGGTGTTTGGGTAATTGCCAGGTTCTTGTGGCCTGGTTTGGCCTCTCTTGGAAACAGGATGCTGGGCTTGATGGACCCTTGGTCTGACCCAGCATGGCAATTTCTTATGTTCTTACCACCATGAAACTCTGCATCAGCTGTCAACTACCATCTCTGATGCCTCTTTAGCGACCCGTAGAGGTCCACGTAGGAATATCAGGGAGCAGTTTTACAAGCATCGGAGAAACTATCCTCCATAGAGCTCGGTCCTCCCAAAGAGGCCACCCTCGCCAACAAAAAGCACCTAGAGCTCAGCCAGCCCCCCAGCCTGATCCTGCAGCTGGCTTTTGACTGGCATCCAATGAGCAGAAACCGGTCCCCTTTGCCTGCACCGTCCAACCGACCTGTGGGAGGTCATCTCTGCCACTTAGTCAACAATTGGTTCCCAATTACCACCAACCAATGGGTATTGTCCATCGTAGCATATGGGTTACTGCCTGAATCTCCTCACTGTTTCTCCAGATTTCCCACCCTCCTCAGCGTGGAGCCTTGTGGAACATGCAATGACCCTCGAGTTAGAACTCTCGGCCCTGCTGTGGTCCAGAGTTGTGGAATCGATTCCCTGGGCTCAGCAGGAATGAGGGTTCTACTCCTGGTATTTTCTCATCCCAAAGAGGACAGGGGGACCTCCTTCCCATCCTCGATCTTCAAGCCTTAAACAGGTTCCTTCGCAGAGAATGGTTCAGAATGGTATCCTTGGGCACCCTACTTCCGCTTCTGAATCAAGAGGAATGGCTTTGCTTTCTGGATCTACAGGATGCTTATGCGCACATTGCGATTTTTCCACCTCATCGCAAATATCTGTGCTTCCACTCAACGCACAATAAAGCCCTGGAATTTGTTGCCAGAGGATGTGGTATGATCCAGTATGATCGGGCTGTCCCCGTTGTTGCCAAAAGCAACCCTGTTGTTGTGCTTGTTGCATGTTATTGGGTGTCTGTTGGCCCAGGGTATTCCAGAGCAGCCTGCAGCTTGCTATTCACCCATCTGTGAGGATTATCATTCTGCTTATCCTGGGAGAAAGCAGAGTTGCCTACCTGTAACAGGTGTTCTCACAGGATAAGCAGGATTGTAGTCCTCACATATGGGTGACATCAGAATGGAGCCCAATCACGGAAAAATTCTGTCAAAGTTTCCGGAACTTTGACTGGCCCCTACTGGGCATGCCCAGCATAGCACTAACCCTGCAGCCAGCAGGGGTCCCCCTTCAGTCTTCTTTTTTCCGCGCAGCAGTAGCCTCGCGGTTTAGGGGCTCTGAAGAGATTCCTGACAGGAATTTTCCTCACAGAGTTAATTAAACTTAAATTGCCCCACAGGGGTCTCTCCTTTAACTTTTCTCAGGCTGTGGTACTCCGGTAAGTTTTTTGACGTCTTTCGTCAATTACCATCGAGTTTGGCCCTCGCGGCCTACTGGCCGTCTACCGTACCGCGGCTCGATTTTTTTCGATGGCCATGGCGTCGGGGGTTTTGTCTGTACCCAGACTGTACTCGTACCATGTCTATCACAGTCCCTCATGGGGTCTGTGTAATGTGTTTAGGCCGTGAGCATGATGTCCTGACTTGCACCAAATGTGCCCTCATGACACCAAAAGGTCGCAAAGCCAGAATGGAGAAGATGGGACTCCTCTTCCATGCTCTCACCCCGACGCCGTCTATCGCATCAACGTCATCAGAACTGGTACAGTCAAATTCGCACCAGCATCGACCACTGTCCGGTAACCGTCCACCATCGACGTCTTCACGGCCATCGACTCCCTTTTCTCCCCCTCAAGATCGAGGAGATCGTAGGGAGAAACATCGCCAACGGCATCGTAAGTCTTGGACCGTCGAGGGTGCGAAATCATTGACCTCGCCTCCGTCCGAGCCACCATCGAAGAAGCCCCGTCCAGAAATGGCACCGACCATTCCTGCGACCGGGACATCGAGGCCACCCTCACCCAATCGGGGTTTGGGATTCGCGATTCTGCCTGTAAAGATGGTCCCTCCGACTGTGCCTCCGCCTCCCTCTTCTGTCACGGAGCCGGGGCTGCTTGCTCCAGGTCTCCGGGAAGAACTGGACCGGCTGCTCCAGGAGGCCATCGACAAGGCGATGCAACGGCTCCAGGTTCCTCCGGCACAGACACCGGCACCGAGAGTGGAACCGGTCACCGACCCGATGACAGCACCGCTGGCACCGCTGCTATCCCGAATGGAGGTGCTCATGACCGCACTTCCACCGGTGATTCCCGGGTCTCCGATGGCTCCGGTGCGCTCCCCGTTGACAGCTTCATCGGGAGGAGAAACACCGTTCCGCATTCCTCCTTCGGGAGTACTGCCTCAGCCATCGATGCCAATTCGTCCCTCGCCATCGATGCCTTCGATACCGGCACAGATGCCTTCCAGGCCGTCCACGGTGCCCCTGGCGATTCCTTTGATTTTCTCTGAGCCTCAGCCGGGGCCTTCGGCTATCCAACCCCCTTCTCGTCCTACAGGTCAGTCTGCTGATCCTTATGACACCTGGGGTGATGATACTTCCACAGACACCGATGACTTACCTTCACCTCCCTCTCCTACTGAAAGTAGAAAGCGTTCTCCTCCAGAGGACCTTTCTTTCATTAAGTTTGTGAAGGAAATGTCAGAGTTGGTCCCTTTCAGCTTCAGACGGAGCAGGATGATAGGCACCAAATGATGGAGCTCCTCAATTCCTGGATGCCCCTAAAGTGATCACTTCTATTCCCATTCATCAAGTTCTTCTTGACCTCCTCAAAAAGAACTGGGAAAACCATGGATCCATTGCCCCAGTCCATAGAAAAGCTGACACTACCTATTTAGTACAATCAGCCATCGGCTTTCAAAAATCTCAGCTCGACCCCCACTCAGTGGTGGTGGAATCGGCTCAAAAGAAAGCAAAAAGGATGAAGCCTCACTCATCTACCCCTCCTGTTAAGGAACACAAGTTCCTAGACAATATTGGTTGACGAGTGTTCCAAGGGGCCATGCTCATCTCCAGAATTGCTGCTTACCAGCTGTATATGACCCAATACAATAGGGTCCATTTTCAAGCAGATACAGGACTTCTCTGAGACCCTGCCTGACCAATTCCAACAACAGCTTCAAATCCTTGTCAACAAGGGGTTTGAGGCAGGACAGCATGAGATAAGAACAGCTTACGATATCTTCGACACCTCTACTAGAGTGTCTGCAGCTGCCATTTCGGCAAGACGATGGGCCTGGCTCAAATCTTCTGACTTTCGCCCAAAAGTACAAGACAGGCTGTCTGACCTGCCATGTGTAGGAGACAATCTGTTTGGTGAACAGATCCAGCAAATAGTGGCTGAATTAAAGGACCATCATGAGACCCTTAAACAGCTCTCATCGATACCTCCCGACTTCCCCTCAAGACAGACCTTTAGGAAGGACTTTAAGAAGTCATTCTTCCATCCAAGGAAGTACTATCATCCACCAGCAAGCTCCCGAACTACGAGGCCTTCTCAGAAACATCAGCCTCGCCAGGCCCGAAAGCAAAAGCCGCAAGCAGCTCCCCAGCCGGGGCCTGCTTCAGGTTTTTTACTTTCCCTTGGAGAGCAGCAGCCTGATTCCTCTGCCAAGCATACCAGTGGGAGGTTGATTGTGCCACGTTCACGGCATGTGGCAATCCATCACAACCGACCAATGGGTGCTAGCAATCATTGCTCAGGGTTACCACCTAAACTTTCTTGCTCTTCCACCGGACTCACCACCTCTGCAAGCATGGAGAGTATCCGACCATTCTGTCCTTCTGGAGCAGGAAGTTTCCCTTCTTCTCCAGTTAAGAGCAATAGAACCCATCCCTTTCTCGCAGCAAGGCCTATGTTTCTATTCCCGATGCTTTTTGATCCCCAAAAAATCCGGGGGAGTTTGTCCAATTCTGGACCTATGTGCTCTCAACAAGTACCTATAGCGAGAAAAGTTCAAGATAGTAACCTTGGGCTCGCTTCTACCTCTTCTGCAAAGAGGAGACTGGCTCTGCTCTCTGGACCTTCAGGACGCATACACACACTGCGATAACTCCAGCTCATCGCAAGTACCTCAGGTTTTTAGTAGGCCCAAAGCACTATCAATACCGCGTGCTTCCGTTTGGCCTAGCATCGGCACCATGAGTCTTTACCAAATGTCTCGTTGTTGTTGCAGCTTTTCTCAGGAAAGGTGGTGTTCACGTCTACCCCTATCTCGACAACTGGCTAATCAGGGCTCCAACCCAGCAAGCCGCTCAGTCGTCCCTCAATTTGACCCTACACGCTCTAATTTCTCTAGGATTTCTCGTCAATTATGAAAAATCCTATTTAGTCCCATCTCAAACATTGTCGTTCATTGGGGCAGACTTGGATACCTTGCAGGCAACAGCCTTTCTACCTCAAAAACGAGCGCTAACTCTCGTGTCTCTTGCTCACCAGTTGCAGTCTCAGCATACAGCAACAGCTCGCCAATTCCTCGTCCTTTTAGGACACATGGCGTCCTCAGTCCATGTCACACCAATGGCCCACCTGGCCATGAGGCTCATGCATTGGACTGAGATCACAATGGATTCAAGCTGTTCAGCCTCTGTCGACCATTGTCCACATCACCAACTCACTCCGTCTGTCTCTCGCCTGGTGGAAAAATCACAACAATCTCCTCCAGGGACTGCCCTTTCAAGTGCCAGATCCTCAACTCATCCTCACCACCGACGCTTCCAACCTAGAGTCGGGAGCCCATGTGGACAATCTACAGACACAAGGGTCTTGGTCGCCAGAGGAAGCCAAACATCAAATAAACTTCCTAGAACTTCAAGCAATGCGATATGCTCTCAGGGCTTTTCAGGAACGCCTGTCAAATCACGTCATCCTGATTCAGTCGGACAACCAGGTGGCCATGTGGTAGATCAACAAGCAGGGAGGCACAGGCTCCTTCCTTCTGAGTCAGGAAGCTGCGCAGATTTGGGCGGAAGCGTTCTCCCACTTGATGTACCTCAGTGCCAACTACTTGCCGGGAGTGGACAATGTCTTGGCAGACGAACTGAGTCGTGTCTTCCAACCGCACGAGTGGTCTCTCAGCCTCTTGGTAGTGGACTTCATCTTCTAACAATCCCCAGACAGACCTCTTTGCGTCCCCTCAGAAACACAAAGTCGACAATTTCTGCTCCCTCATTCGGAGCGGGCGCTCTCAGCCGAGAGATGCATTCTTCCTTCTCGAGGGCAACCGGCCTGCTCCATGCATTCCCTCCACGTCCTCTTCTTTCGAAGACTCTCGTGAAGTTACGTCAGGACAAGGGAACCATGATCCTGATAGCACCTCACTGGCCTAGCCAAGTGTGGTTTCCAATACTTCAGGATCTCTCCATCCACAGGCACATTCCCTTGGGAACGGTCCCGCAACTGATCACTCAAAACAACGGATGCCTATGCCATCCCAATCTTCAGGCCTTGTCTCTGACGACATGGATGTTGAAAGGTTAATCCTTCAACCACGTAACCTTTCAGATTTGGTTTCTCGTGTCCTGATTGCTTCACGGAAGCCTTCCACAAGAAAATCTTATTCCTATCAATGGAAAAGGTACACATCAAGGTGCACCTCGCAGTCCCTTGTTCCCTTTTCCTGTCCAATCCCAAGATTTTTGGACTATCTCTGGCATTTGTCGGAGTCAGGTTTAAAGACCTCTTCAATCAGCATGCATGTCAGTACGGTAGCTGCCTTCCATAAAGGTGTCAGGGATGTTCCTATATTAGTACAACCCCTTGTAAAACGCTTTTTAAAGGGTTTGCTCCATATCAAGCCACCTTTACGTCCTCCGGCCCCTTCTTGGGACCTTAATCTGGTTTTTGGTCGGCTCATGAAACCACCATTCGAGGCTCTTTACTCCTGTGACCAAAAATATCTCACATGGAAAGTGATTTTCCTTTTAGCTATCACTTCAGCTCGCAGACAGCTCGATACTGTAAGGTGCGGTTGGAGATTAACTCGCTGTGGGCGCACAATTGGGACGCGTAAGACGATCCTGCGATACAGTCTCCAGTTTCACGCGTCCTTAGCGCTTCTTGAAACCGACCCGTAACCTTTCCCGCACGCAGCATGTAAATGATATGTAAATGAACGAATTAGCTATTTAATGAACGAATTAGCTATTCCCTCCGATACTGTGATGCGTGCTCTGACTATCGCTTTTTTTCCCTGCCGATTTGCCGCGCGTTTAACCTGTTAGTTTACCGCCTACCCCTACCCCTGCGATAGAGGCAGGAGTAAGGGTAAGCGGCAAACTTTCCCCCAGCCCCCGCTCACCTGCCCTGGCCGCGTCCATGGGTGCCGTTCTCCGGGGTAGCCCCAGTCCTCTCCCTCCTCCCGAAGCAAAAAAAAAAATCTAATGCGGCCCCACTTCAGCAACTCCCCTTCGGCGGAGACGGCAGTGTAAAGCGAGACAGACCGCGGCGCAAGGAGAGGAGGAGAGAGAAGACGCAACTTACTCCAGCCAGCCCTCCTCCGGACAGGGCTCCTCTGCCTCCCAGCTGCCGGCAAAGATAGACGCCCGAACGGGTAGGCCCCTCGTGCAATTTGACTTCAAGGCGTGACGTCACGCCCAAGCCTAGGATTGCCCGTCTCTCCCCTCGCTCTCTTGCTACTTTTTCGGTTTTGTTTTTTTTGCTTCGGAAGGAGGGGACAAGACTGGGGCTGCACCGGAGACCGGACGCGGCCAGGGCAGGTGAGCGGGGGCTGGGGGAAAGTTTGCCGAGCATCGGAGAACATAACTGTCCACTTCCTGGTACCTGTCATTTCAAATGTCATTTCAAATGTCATTTCAAATGTCATTTGAAATGACAGATACCAGCGTGGCCGTGAAGCGTTAGGCCCGCGCACCCAGGATACTGTATAGGCGCTCTATACAGTAAAATGGGTTGCGTGGGCCTAACCTTCGCCTAACGCTTCGCAGACGCGGCATGCATTTGCATGCAATTTGAAGAGAGTATCGAGCGGTAGGTGAAGAGAACTGTGCGTGCGGGGAACGAGGGTGCGCCTGGCACTGCCGCACTCTTTCTAACGCGGCATAACTGTATCGACCTGTGAGTTAGTGAGTTACAGGCCCTAGTTACCTATCCGCTTTACACTAAACTCCTGCAGGACCGGGCAGTACTCCGCACTCACCCTAAGTTTTACCCAAGGTAGTTTCGGAGTTTCACATTAATCAATCCATCATACTACCTACCTTTTTTCCCAGTCCCCATTCCAATCCAGGGGAACAGGCTCTGCATACCCTTGACTGTAAACGGGCTCTTGCGTTCTACTTAGACCGTACAGTTGCCCACAGGAAGAGCACTTAGTTATTCATCTCTTTCCATCCCAACAAATTAGGGCAACCTGTGGATAAGCAGACTCTCTCCTCCTGGTCGGCGGACTGCATATCTTTTTGCTATCAGCAAGCAGGCATTCCTTTTCAAGACCGTGTTAAAGCACACTCTGTGAGGGCCATGGCGACTTCAGTAGCACACCTACGATCGGTGCTGCTTCCTGACATTGCAGGGCTGCCACCTGGAGTTCTCTCCATACTTTCGCAGCACACTATTGCTTGGACAAAGCTTGGAAGACAAGATTCCATCTTCGGCCAGTCTGTCCTGCGTAACTTATTTCCAACATGATGTACCTACACCCTTCCACTTGCCGGTGGGGTTCAGTTTGCCCTCTACGAAATTCTACCCCAGTTTTTGTGCATGTTGCACGCCGTTGGGTACATTTGGTGCATACTCGTACATCCTCAGCTCGGTACTCACCCATATGTGAGGACTACCATCTTGCTTGTCCTGTGAGAAAGCAAATGTTGCTTACCTGTAACAGGTGTTCTCACAGGACAGCAGGATGTTAGTCCTCACAAAACCTGCCCGCTGCCCCGCGGTGTTGGGTTCGTAACGTTTTGTTGTTTTATTTTTGGCACTGCCTCTAGCTTTCAAATAAGACTGAAGGGGGACCCCCTGCTGGCTGCAGGTGTGGTGCCATGCTGGGCATGCCCGGTAGTGGCCAGTCAAAGTTCTGGAAACTTTGACAGTAGTTTTCCGTGATTGGGCTCCATCCTGATGATGTCACCCATATGTGAGGACTAACATCCTGCTGTCCTGTGAGAACACCTGTTACAGGTAAGCAACGTTTGCTTTCTCCCAGGAAACAGGATGTTAGTCTTAACGAAACCAGCCCACCACACCGCAAAGTTGGGTTCGCCTACGTTTTGTTGTTTTATTTTTCTCTCGTACATTTCTGATATAAAACGAGACTGAATGGGGACCCTATGAAGCCACGGGGTTGGTGGCATGCTGGGCATCCTCTGTGAGCCAAAGTTCTAGAAACTTTGACAAAAGTGTTCTGTGACAGGGTTCCATCTGATGATGTCACTCATCTGTGAGGACTAACATCCTGCTGTCCTGGGAGAACACCTGTACAGGTAAGCAACTCTTCTTTCTAGGGAGAAGTCTTCATACCCGAATACCATTATCCTAGTAATCGGATATGAGCACATACATATGGTGCTCCAGTATAATCATTGACCTCACAACAGTCCCACACTTTGTAAAAGGTTTTTTTATTATTTCCCTGTACGTACCCGGATCAGTCCAGAAAGTGGGTTGAGCCTCCTTTCCAGCAGGTGGAGACAGACTAAAACTCAAAGGATGCCCTATATCAGGACAGAGCCTATCCTCTAACCCTTCAGTATTCGTCTGTCTCCAGCAGGTTCAGCAGCTCACCCTTCGTTCTTTGCTTTAGGCTAGTCAGCCTTTCTTTCTTCTTTCCATATAGATCAAGCAAGTACTTCTTCTTTTTCTTTAAGTATTAAAGGTACTTTTCTTAGTTATTTTTTTTCTTTCTCCTGTGGGAGACGGTTCCGTCTCCCAGCTCTTGCCTGTCCCAGGGGGGCTTTGCCCCTTGTGCACTGCATAGCCTGTTTCCGTGTCCGTTTCCAGGTGTGAGGACCGAGTCTCTCGGGGTCTCGTCTCCCCCCCTCTGGCTGCCGAGAGGTTTTAGTAACCAGACTGCTGCGCTCAGTTATAAAAATAAGCTGAATAAATGGAAGAGGAATTTTCAGCTTTTATTCTAAGTTGCAGGTATTCCCCTACCTCCAACTTTATTGCAGCAGTAGACCCATATATATTTTTTCTTTTACTTTTTCTTTTTCTTCTTTGGGTCTCAGGAGGCATTGAACCAGCAGCCAGACAGGCAGGAGTCATCAGGTTTCCCCCCTGCTTCACTCCTGGCCTCCAAGCTGCCAATCAAATTTTTTCTCTGCAATTTTTTTCTCTTCAGAGCTGCTCTCTCTTGCTGCGGCAGGCATCCTGCTTCTACTCTGCAGCCCCCCTTCGAGTTTTTTTCGAAGGGGCTTTTTCTATACCTCCCTGCCGGGTGGGGAAGGTACCTCCTCAGCAGAGACGGCAAATTTAGCTCGGGGATCGAGTCCCCAGAGCTTGGTTAGGCCATTCTCGGGTCGGGAAAGCCCAGGAATGGCCGCCATCTTGGATTTTTTAACGTCTCCGTTTTCGGAGCTCCCTGGGGCTGAGGGGCCGATTTTTTGGCTGCTACCCCCCGATTTGAGCCCCCCCAGGAAGGGATTTTTGCCACCCTCTCGCCTCCCCCTCCCCCACCCAGGATTTTTTGGGCTCGTTTTGAGGTGCTGCTCCCTCCCCCTGCGTAAATCCTTAGCGTGCAGGCAGGGGGAGGTGGAAGTCGTCCCCCCCCCCCCGAATCCCCGGGGACAAAATAGTATTTACCAAAAAAAAAAAAAATTTTCTCTGAGTAACTATTAATATCTTTCAATTCCCTGCTACATGCCTTTGATAGTGTGGCCGGCTATGTTGCCCCCAGGGTCTCTTGGGGCGCGGGTGGTCGCGGGTGCCCCCCCCCCCCTCCCTGGCTTCCTGGCAGAACCGGTATTACCGGATCCTTCTGTTAATCCGGTTGCGTCAGCTACCCTTCCACTCCTGGTACCACCTCGTTGCCCACGGTTATGGTCCCGGTCCTGGTGGGATCCCGGGATTTTTTTCAAGCGCCTTCCCCTCCTGCCACACCCACTCATTTGTGTCTGCGGTGATAGCAGGCTTCCCAGACGGACCGTGCCCTGAACAAGTTCCTCTCCCGGTGGTGTGCTTCGTTTAAAAAATAACCACAAACTATCCTCTCTCCGTGGATTATTTATGCGGTCCAGTTTCAGGAGGTTTTCCTGGCTTTCAAGCGGCCTTGGTACGCCTCCTCGAGGCTCATGTGTGGCGTATTTTGTTGTCCTAGCGCTGGAGGTGTGTACCACTATTTGCAGCAGACTCCGGCTGCGGGCAGCTCTCAGGTGGGGTCCACGTTAACTTTGCCCTGTGCCCGGGACCCCCGTGGCCAGAGGCTACGCATACGACCCTTCTCCGCCCCCAGACAACAGCCATAGTCTCGGCGATGTCCGTCACTCGGCCCTTTAGCTGCGCCACTGGTCGGCCGACCTGCCCTCCACAGCCCGATGGGGTACATTGCAGCCCGAAGGTAAGCTGTTCCTTGGCAAGGACCTTGTGCAACTAGTGGTTCCTTAGGGGAAAGTAAGGTCCATCAGCTTCCGGAAGACCGTCCGAACATCTTGGTCCTTATATCCTCTCGTCCACGTTTAGGGGCCAGCAACAGTATACCCCACGCGGGCACGATGACTCCTCAGGGGGTCTTGTTCCCTCTTGATCGCAGTTTTTTTTTGTTGCAGCCTTCTCGTGGGCGCCATTCCTTTCGCAAGGATGGCCTACGCACTCAATCCTCACACCTGCACACTCACCAGAGTTTTCCATGCCTCATTCCTCGGTCTCCTTCTTAGGCGATCGCTCTCCTTGTTTTTCGTGCACTGGGGCCAGATCCTGCCGGACCTGCGGGTCTCTGACTTCCTCACAGATGGGTACATCCTCGTTTTGTTCAAAATTGTCGGGATTGTTTCTGTGTTCCCCGTGCGTTCGATCCCTGCGGCGCTCGGTGGAGCAAACCCCGCCAAGCTCTTGTGTCTGAGCGCAGAAGCCCCGGTTCCAGACAGTGTATTTGTCGCGGGCCAGTATCCTAGTTTCTTCTTTGGATCTTTGCCTCACCAGAGTCATCCAGGCTCTCCAGATCCCGCTTCTCCGCACGGACGCCCTGGGAGCGGTCCTCGTTTTGTTTTGCCCCAGACCGTTCCTCGTTCCACTTGTGTTTGACTGTGGCATATTCCATTTTTCGGTTCATCGTGGTTGCCATAGTCTCTTCGTGTTCTCATCCTCCGGTATTTCTAGGTCCAGGCGCTTCCCTTTGCTCTCGCGACAGCACCTTGCACCTTCACCATTGCCTAGGTGTTGGTGGCGGCAGTTCTCCGCCAGGATGGACTCCTCGTCTATTTTTTTCTAGATGTCTGGCGCGTCAGGGCCATGGCGGAAGTTCTTTGCCAGCGGGCAGTGTATCGCATGCTAGCTCTTCTCGCGTTTCTTGGGTGGATACTGTTTTCCTCAGAGCAGTCTTTAGCCCTTCTTGGACTTAGAGTGCCTGGGGGCCCTCTTTGTTACCCGGGTGGGCAAGGTCTCCTTGCCTCGTGCGGGGGTCCTCAAGTTGTTCGGCCAGTTTCACTGTCTGCTCTTGCTGCCTTCTTCGACGGCTTGTGAATGCTTGCAGTTCTCGGGCTCCTTGGCTCCTGCCCTTGATCTAGTCCCTTGGGGTTTTGCGCATATACGTCCGTTCCAGACAACTTGCTGTCCCGTTCGATGGCACTGGCGGCACGGTCTCACACAGTTCTCCCGTTTTCGGGCTTGGCCGTCGCAGACTTCCAGGGGTGGTTTTCCCTCCTCCAGGAATGTCTCCCAGTTCCTTAGTGGACAGTTGTAACCACAGACGCCGGTCCCTTAGGCTGGGGGGATGGTCTGCCTCTCCCAGCATGCCCGGGGGACCTGGCCAGCGGCTCTGTCTCGCTGTCACATCAAGCAGTTGGAGGCTCGGACGTGTTCCTAGTCTTTTGGAGTTTCTTTCCCTTCTCCGCGGCAAGGCGCTCCGGCCCTTACCCGACCACTCTACCTTTGTGGCTTGCATCACTCGCCCAGGTGGCGCTCGCAGTTCGCGGGTGGCCCTGGACATCAGCCTTCCCTCCGCCCGGGCTGTGAGACGTCTACAGTGCCTGGCGTCCTCCCGCTCCGCGGGCTAGGGTTATATTCAGGCTGAATTCCAGTCGGCAGTCGCTTGATCCCAGGGAGTGGGAACTCACTGATACAACCATGCCTCTCTGTCATAGACAGGAGGTCCTTTACCACCTGGGTTGTCTGGCTACTATTCGCGATCCCAATGGTCCTTCCGCTGGAGGCTCGGCGGACCTAGATACTCTGGCTTTATCCTAGCCGGCGGATGTTCTTCTCTACCCCCCCCCCCCCCCCCCCGTTGTCCCTGGGCGGGAAAGCCTCAGAACGAAAGGTCTCCACCGGGGTCCCGTGGTTCTGGTAGCGCCCGAGTGGTCGCGCCGTCCCATGGTTCTGCTACCACTCGAGTGGCCGCTCAGACTCTGCTTCGCGGTTCTCTATCCTAGCAACGGTCTGACCTCTGCGGCTCAGGTACCGGTAATTTTCGGTAATTTTTCGACCACTCCGATCGCGCTTGTCTTGCGCCCTGTTTTTAGATGTGGCTATGTCTCCGGTGCGAGGGTTATTAGGCGTAGGTCTTCTCTGCCTTGCTACGGACCCGGCATGGTCGACTTCCCTGGCGTACGTGCATCTCTGGCTGTGAGTCTGTTTGTCCGGCGTTGGTTGTCTCGGCGTCCTCCGCTCCGACTTTGTTGGTCTTTTGTTCTTCAAGTCAGTCTTCTAGGGTTCTTCCCTTTCGGGTTCGGCACGTACAGGTCCACCCTCTCTTCTTTCTCTTGGGTCGGTTGGATGGTCATCTCTGAGTGGTCACCCGTCTGCGATTCGGTGTTTCAGGGGCGTTAGGCATCCATGTTCCTCTCTCGCCCACTTGCCCGTCGTAGATTTTTAATCTGGTTTTTCGGGCCCTCTATGCGGCCCTTCCTGACCTCCTCCGTCGCCTTCCCTTGCAGGCTCTTATGCTGCAGACTGTCTTTCTGGCCTCTAGCTCCTAGGCTCGGAGTTCGGGGATCCAAGCGCTGTCCAGTCGGGAACCTTCTGCGTCCTTCCGACTCCGGGGTATCCCCTGTACGGACTCTTTCTTCTTGGTGACTGTTCTTCTACCTTCCCTGTCCACCAGTCAGCTGATCTTCCCCGCATTCCCCTGCGACCTGTGGCGGTCTCTGTTACCTTGAGTCCATACGTGCTCCTCCTCGTCCCTCCTGGTTACCAATGGCCTTCGTGTATCGGTCCATCCTTTGTCCTTGAGGGGGTCCGCTTGGAGTATGCCAGCTTCTGTATCCACTTTAGCACGCTGGTGGACGAAAGCATTCTCTTCGATCTCTCTTTGTCATGGTCGGACGGTTCCCGAGGGTCTGACATCTCACTCACTGCATTCTCGAGCTGCTCCCTGGGCTCACAGTCACAGGATCTGTCCGTGGGGGATTTGCAGTGCCGACACTTGGACGTCCTTCCTTTTCTTTGATCGACGCTATCGCCCGGATGTGCTAGCTCCGCTTTGGTTCTTTTGGGCTACGAGTGCTTCGAGCGGGACTGTCTTGGTCCCACCCGGTTTAGGGAAGCTTTGGTACATCCCACTGTCTGGACTGATCCGGGTACATACAGTGAAAGGAAAATTAGTTCTTACCTGTTAATTTTCATTCCTGTAGTACCACGGATCAGTCCAGACGCCCTTCCCTGTATGTTTTCTTTTTCTGTCCTCTCGAAGCCTGTTTCTCTTACAGATTCCTCGATTTCCACGTATCTTTTTTGGGCATAAATACTGAGCAAATACACTGGAAGCTTTGGTTGCACAAGTGCCAAGTATATGCAAGAGCAGTTAGTCATACCATATACCTTACATTGTTCTCCTTCTGCTCCATTGAGCTTTCTGGTTGCTTGCTTGATCCTACTTGGTTTTGTTGTTTTCTGCTTTGACATGCGTTATACTGAAGGGTTAGAGGATAGGCTCTGTCCTGATATAGGGCATCCTTTGAGTTTTAGTCTGTCTCCGCCTGCTGGAAAGGAGGCTCAACCCACTGTCTGGACTGATCCGTGGTACTACAGGAATGAAAATTAACAGGTAAGAACTAATTTTCTTATATTGCTTATAAAAGTACTTATTGATGTAGATGACTTCTTGTTGACTTCTTTCAAAGAAAGATGCCCCAAGAATTATTTATTCACTGAACTGCCACTTTTCTGATGCCGACCCGTGTTTCGAAAAAAATCTGCTTCAAGGGTGTGCCAACATGCTTGCAGATCAGGTGGTCTTGGCTGAGGACGATCACTGCAGTATCGGGACTAACTGGGCAGGGGGTGTTTCAAAATGTATGGAAAAAAATTGTGTGAATATGAATTAAGTATCTTGATGCTATAGACCAGAAGATTTTGATTGAGTTAGAAACCCAAAGGAGCCCATTTGGTCTTTTTCTGACATTGTCACTATGGAAGAAACTGCTGGTCCAAAAAAGTTTGTATTTCATTTGACTGCCATTAGATTTTCAACTTCTGTGTTCAGTAAGAAAGAAAACTTACATGTTTCCTACATATACATTTTACCTGTTCGGTATGTAAATACTGGGTAGGTTTCTTTCTCCTAGGAGAAGCAGGATGATAGTCCTCACATATGGGTGACATCATCAGATGCAGCCTGGCACGGAAAACTCATGCTTCTGTCCATGTGGGGTCCCTCTTCAGTCTCTTCTTTTCCACTGAGCTGTCATCTCACTGTAGCTCTTTTTCTTTGGGAAAATGTTTTTTCACTTTCTTTCCTGAGCCGGGTCCCTCTCCGTTCTTCCCGGCTTTAAATTAGTCTCACAGGGCAGTAAAGTTTGCCCTCTATGTGGTCGGTTGCCAGTAGCAGTGTCCTTTGGCGTCCACCAGTCATCGACTGCTCGCTGGCTGTTTTTGTCATGGTGGTGTCAGGTTTTTGTCGGCTCTCCCAGTGCCCTTGGGCTATGTCCCTCATGGATTCGCACGAGGTATGTATCCTCTGCCTGTGGGCATTGCGCAATTTTCGGGGATGTCATTTTTGCAGCCAGATGACCCTCAATGGCTGTCGCACCCACCTGGACAAGATGGAGAAGTTGTTCAGGTCCAGGAAGTCTGAACCCACTGGTGTCGGGAGCATTGATGCCAAAGGTCTGAAGATAACTGATGGACACTGATCCCTCAGTTTCCACTCCTCCACCAGGGCCTCTGGTGGAGAGGGGCACCGGAGATCAGCCTTTATCAGTCTCCTCTTGCTTGAGGACTTCTGGATCGTCTACTTCCTTGGTGCTGCGGAAAGACCGGGCTGAGCACTGTGGGAAACCCCAGAAACATCGCCACCGGTCTCCATCCTCTCACTGTGCTGGGCTTAGATTGGCACAGACTCCTTCCATGATGCCCCCAAACAACCCCCATAGCAAGGAGTTATCAATCTCCATCGAGGCCAGGTGTCAGAGGCATTCCCCACCGATTCCGGTGCAGGGTGCCGATCTCCCTTTGGGCTCCGAAGGAGATCTAGCTAAGCTGCCTCCTCCTCAATCTCTCTTGTTGATGGCAGTCTTTGAGGAGGAGCTGGAACGCAGGGTGCAACTGGTTGTTCGATCCTTACAGGCATCAAGCCGCCGGCCCCACTGGTGCCAGAACTTGCAGCTTCTATGTTGGCCTCGCTGCTGGAGCGCCTCAATATTCTTCAGTGTTCTCCCCACGCAGTAAATGCTGGTGTCCAGGATCCCATTGATGCCTCAAGGGGCACCGGTGCTGCCACTTCCTGATGCCATCTCCATTGCAGGGTCCTCAGAGGAGGAAAGGGTCTTTGAGGCTGGAGGTACTGTGTAGACCCTCGGTTTCATGGCCAGTGTTGCCTGGTCTGGTTCCGGATCCTTAGGGGCCTTCACTGCCCAAGCTGCTGGGCCTGGGAAGCCCCCCCCCCCCCCCACACCTTCCAGGCAATCTTAGTGATGACGCCCCTTTACAATCTGTGGGGGAATTCCTCCTATCATTCCTCCTAGCCCTCTTCTGATGACTCCGGTGAGCTCCCCTTGGACCCATCTCCTCCGGAGGAGCGGTGCCGGTCCCCACTTGAGGACTTAACCTTTGCTAGTTCCATGTAGCCATGGCTGAAGCCATTCTGTTCCAACTTCTTACGGAGGAGGATGCCAAACAGAAGATGCTGGAGGTTCTCCAGTATGTGGATGCCGCAAAGGAGGGTGGTAGCTGTTACCGTCCATGAGATTTTCAAGGAGTTGCTTCTTAAAATCTGGGAACATCCGATCTCCGTGCCTCCAGTGAACAGGAAGATCAATGCGGTGCACGTGGTCCAGCATGCTACGGTTTTAAGAAGTGTCATCTCCCACACCAGTCATTTGTAATGGAGTCCACCCTTCAGAAGGCCAAGCACTCTCGCACTCATGCTTCCACCTCTCTGGGATGGGAACACAGGGCGCTGTATGCGCTAGGTAGGAAGGTGTTTCAGGAGGCCATGCTGATTGCCCGTATCACCTCCTACCAGTTTTATATGATGCAGTATTCTCGGAACCTCTGGAAACCAAGGACCTGACCGAGCACCTGCTCCAGCAGCAGCAGGATGCTTTTTCAGCAGTCGTCTAGCAAGGTCTTGAATGCAGCAACCATGAGGTGTGCTCCACCTATGATGCTTTTGAGACGGTGGTGAGGGTGGTGGCCGTAGGAATTGGTGCCCGCCAGATGGCCTTTCTTCGGGCCTCGGTTCTGCACCCAGAAGTGCAGGAGAGGCTCGCGGACCTGCTGTGTACTAGCAAAAACGTCTTTGGAGGCAGGTGAGTGATGCTGTTGAGTTAAAGGATCATCATGAGACCCTGCAGCATCTCTTGGCCAGTATGTTGGCCTGCCTTCCTCAGCCAGGAAGTCCTTGCGTCATGGCCCAAGGAGGTCCTTCTACTGCTAGAGGAAATATTAGCTCTCCACTTTTCGCACCCGATCCCAGCGGGTGAGATCTAGGGCCTACCTTAGACAGCAGCGGGGCGCCCAGACCTCAGCTGGCACCCCAGACAAGCCCCACTACTGGGTTTTGACTGGATGCAAAGGAGAGTAAGCCACCACCCATACCCTTGACTCACATTCCTCTGGTCAGAGGCCGGCTACAGTTCTTCCTGGACGGTTGGCCCAGTGTTACCTCAGACCAGTGGGTTCATCTAGGGTACCGGCTGAACTTCCTGGTTGTCCTTCCATGATGTCCCCCGTGCCCCTCTTGGGGTCAGTCCTCATGTCAGGAAATACTTTTGGCGGAGCTCGCAGCCTTCTAAACGCTTATTCCACTGAAACAGCAGGGGCAGGGGTTCTTCTCCTGATATTTCTTGATTCTAAAGAGAACAGGGGAATTCCGTCCTATTCTAGTTGAGAACCTTGAACACGTTTCTAAAAAGAGAAAAGTTCAAGATGATTCTCCTCCTACAAAGAGAAGATTAGCTTTGCTCCCTCGACTTAAGACGCTTATACCCATATTGAGATTTTCCAAGGTCACAGGAAATATCTCCGGTTTGTGGTGAGCGAGCGACACTTTCAGTACATGGTGTTGCCGTTTGGGCTGGCCTCGGCCCCACATGTCTTCACCAAGTGTGTGACCATAGTGGGTGTGTACCTCTGCAGTTTGGGGGTGCAGGTGTTCCCTTACATGGACGACTGGCTTGTCAAGATCCCTACCCAAGAGGGAGCGGTACAGTCTCTGCGCTTGACCATTCGGCTGTTAGAGTCCCTGGAGTTTATCAACTACCCGAAGTCCCATCGACCAGTCGTTTCAGTTGAACTTCATTGGTGCCCTGTTGGACATGGCTCAGTCCCAAGCGTATCTTCCCATGATTGGGCGCTCATGGTGTCCATTGCAGAAGTGGTTCAACAGAGCCAGCAGATTTCAGCTTGTTCTATGTTGTGACTCTTGGGACACATGGCCGTGACCGTCCATGTTACTCCCTTAGTTCACTTGCATATATGCAGAGTTCAACGAACCTTGCTGTTCCAGTGGCGGCAGGCCACCCAAGACCTCCACGTCCGCATCCACATTACTCCACCTTTCCGGGACTCCTTGTCCTGGTGGAAGAATCTTGCCAATTTGGAGCAGGGGGTGCTCTTTCAAAATCCCCCTGCCCAGATTGTTTTCACCACAGATGTGTCCAACCTCAGGTGGGGTGCCCTCAGTGTCAGATCAACATCATGGAGCTCCATGAGGTGTGTACCAGACTGACAACCAGGTGGCGATGTGGTATATCAACAAACAGGGAGGTATGAGGTTGTTCTTCCTATGCCAAGAAGCAATTCAGATCTGGACTTGGGCTCTGTCCCAAGGTATTGTGCTCCGAGCCATGTACCTGGCCAAGACAGAGAATGTGGTGGCGGACAGTCAAACCTTCCAACCCCATGAGGGGTCCCTGAAACAAGAAGTGTCGGATCAGATCTTCCTCCTCTGGGGTACCCTAGATGTTGATCTGTTCCCATCCCCATGCAACAGGAAAGTGGATCAGTTCTGCTCCCTGAACAGGGTGGACGGCAAACCAGCCTCAGATGCCTTTGCCTGCCAATGGGGCAAGGGCCTTCTGTATGCATATCCTCCGCTTCCCCTGGTGTCATAGACTCTGCTAAAGCTTTGACAAAACAGGGGGATTATGATCCTCATAGCTCCTCATTGGTCGAGGCAGATCTGATTCTCGCTCCTGCGGAATCTATCCCTCCGTGAACCGATCAGCCTGGGGACTTCCCCAGATCTTATCATGCAGGATCAGGGCAGGCTGCGCCATCCCAACCTCCGGGCCTTGTCCCTGATGGCTGGATGTTGAGAGGTTAATTCTGCAGCCCC
This sequence comes from Rhinatrema bivittatum, assembly GCF_901001135.1. Classification (NCBI taxonomy): domain Eukaryota; kingdom Metazoa; phylum Chordata; class Amphibia; order Gymnophiona; family Rhinatrematidae; genus Rhinatrema; species Rhinatrema bivittatum. The sequence continues at coordinate 794,348,030 of NC_042616.1, read as the reverse complement.
TTGACCTTTCTGATGATGTGTCTCGAGTACTGGTGGCTTCCAGGAAGCCTTCCACTAAGAAGTCTTATGGCTTGAAGTGGAAGAGGTTTTCCATGTAGTGTGACCTGGATCCATTCTCTTGCTCCATGCTGTAGCTTTTTGATTACCTCCTTGGAAGGTCATGTTTTTGGTCAAGATCACATCAACGCACAGTCAGTGAGCTTTCAGGCCTTAGTGAGATATCTACCCTACACAAATTTCTTCCATTAGGATGGTTCTACGCATACAACTAAGTTCCTGCCTGAGGTGTGACGGATTTCCATCTTAACCAATCAATCGTCCTGCCCAACTTTTTTTCCCAAGCCTCATTCTCATCAGGGTGAATGGGCTCTGCACAGTCTGGATTGCAAGAGAGCCTTAGCCTTCTGCTTGGAGCAGACAGCAGGCCATAGGCAGTCTATGCAACTCTTACCTCTTTTGAAAGGAATAGATTAGGACTTGAGGTTGCTAAACAGATTCTATCCAACTGGCTGGCAGATTGCATTTCCTTCTGCTATACTCAGGCAGGACTGTAACATGGGCGCCATATCAAAGCTCATTCTGTCAGAGCCATGGCAACTTCAGTGGCCCACTTGAGAGCAGTCCCTGTGGACGAGATCTGCAAGGCTGTGACATGGAGTTTTCACCACACTTTTTTGCCTCTGACTACTGTCTGGACAGGGTGACCGACGCGATAGCTTCAGCTAGTCTGTCCTCTGAAATCTCTTTCAGTTGCAAAACCCAGCTTTTCCTACCTATGGCCCATTATTCAGGTTCAGGTTGTCTCTCTCTGTGAGTGACATGTGTTGTGCTCATTGGCACCTGTTGATCTTGCTTGTCGGAACAGTCTATAGTTAGGAATTCACCCATATGTGAGGACTGCCATCCTGCTTGTCCTAGGAGAAAGCAGATTTGCTTTCCTCTAATAGGTGTTAGTCCTCACAAAACCTGCCCGGCACCCTGCGGAGTTGGGTTTCTCCTATGTTTTTTTATTTTTTCATAATTCTATATTACAAGACTGAAGAGAGACCCCACGTGGACACATGGATAGTGGCATGCTGAATGTGCCTGTCAGAGTTTTTAGAAATTTTGTCATAAGTTTTCCGTGCCAGGTTCCATGCAGTGATGTCACCCATGTGTGAAAACTTAACATCCTGGTATGCTAGGAGAGCACCTGTTTTCAGGTAAGTAACTCTGCTTTATTTTAATCTGTTTATTTTACATCTGTGTGTGTGTATAGACAGATGTAGGTGTGTGTGTGTGTGTGTGTATGTAACAAATGCATAAATTCAAGAATTGAAAATATTTCCAATAACTTTTTGTCTTTTTAATGTTTGGTATGTATTTTGCCTGTGAGTTCATGCTCCATTTTGAAATGATTATTTTTAATGTTATGTTTTTGGAAGGTGATATAACTTTTTTAAAAGTCAAACAAATGTCATACCCATGCCTTGCCAAGTATCATTGTTTTTCATAACTATATATATATCTATTTAAATACATGTATTATATTTACTGTAGATGTATGGAAATGGTGCTTTCACTGACCAGCCTTCCTAATCTATGGTATCTCAACACTGAAAGGGACAGATGTGGTAATGTCAGCTATATAAATGCATCCATTGCATGACTCCGCTGTGGGAGACACTAAGTTGATTTGCAGAATGTAGGCTTTTTACTGAACCCACAAATAACAAAAGGTATCGCCACAAATTTTTAGTCAAAGGCTTTCACCGTCAATATGTACTGATGTACTGTAAAATATTTATAGAACGGGCTTTTTACTGAAGACATTCATATGACATATAGCTAATATCTGCAAATAAAAAAAGTCATTTATAGCCAGCAGACAGCTGTAACATGTAGTCATTGAAAAGTATAAATTGAGGACCACTGCTTAGTTTCACTGACATTTGGCATTCTGATCTTAGTAAAATGAAAGGTCAGATGATATTGAAAGTCATGGTAGCAAAATTCTAGCTGCAGTCTTAACCCTTTCACACAAAATATATTTTTAAATGATAGTGCAAATTGTAGATAGTATCACCCCATGACTGTTCAAGATTTTTCACTTTAGAAGTTAAAGTAATTAAAATTTTTGTATCTAGACATTTGCAGGAAAATTTTCAATGGTATTTACCTGGACAGATTATGATGGTCTAAAATTGGCTCTCTCAGATTGGCTAAATGTGTGCACCCAGGTTAAGAGGCAATCCTGGGGAAAGGATGTTTAAGACACAGGGAGGAAGACAACACATGTACATTTGATTTGCAAATGTAAGCACACTTTTATTTCTGATTGGCCACTCACAGAATTAGTATGCATGCCATTTCTATGCATGTAGTTGCAGCTGATTTTCAAAGAGTAGTAATCAAGGTAGTTTTTCTTTGAAAATTAGCCACAATGTACAACACAAAGTACATATTTCCACTACTTTCATCCAGTTTCTAATCTGGTGGATGAATCTTTCAAATTTTTAAACCAGTTTCAAGTTCAATGTATGAAACCACAGATGTCTCCAATCAGGAATGGGGAGTCCATCTAAAAAAAACCTTCATTCACGGGAAAGATTGTTCTACATAAACCAATTAGATTTGAGAGCTCTAAAAGTATGCAGTTACTAGTTGAAAGGGAAAGTGGTCTTATTTCAAACAGATAACCTAGACGTGATATACTATATCAACAAACAAGGAGGAAACAGGCTGTTTTAACTTTTTTCAAGAGACCTGCAAGATATGCAAATTGGCAGTGTCTCAAAAGATACACCTAATAGCTGTCCATTTTCCTGAAAAATAGAACCAGAGAGTCGACACATTAAGTGGCCAACTACAACCACATGAATAGTCATTGGATCGACATTTAGCAAAAGAATATATAAACTTTGGGGAATTCTGCAGACAGATTTCTTTGCAGCCCAGTTCAACTACAAAGTTTAAACCAAAAAGACCAGCATGCCTTTTCAATCCCATGGAAGCAAGGGCTTCTTTCCTAGCATGTAGCAGATGGACTCAGGACCAGTGGGTATAGTGTACTCCTGATAGCAGTTGGAGACAGAGTCAGATTTCAATCTGACATCAGCACTACATATACCCGTGCAGGAAGCTCTGCTCTTCAGTATTTCTCTGTCTCCTTAGCAGTTCAGGACTATACAAACGCTTGCACAGCATTAGAAAATCCAAACCTAAGAAGAAAATTCCAAAGAAGAAATAATCTTACCTCTACAGATGAGCCCCGCTCTCCTGTGGTGATACCTAAGGGTCCCTCCCCCCAGTCGAGAATTCCTGAGGAGATTTCTGAGATCCCTCAGAGGTAAGCCTCGGTCCGGTAGCCGGTTCCTGGCGTGGACTTAACCCCCAGGAACGTGAGTGGCTGAGAGGCAGCGGGTGTAAGACCGAGCGCAGCGGTAAAGGTAAATTCCCTCTCCTCCCGCAACCGGAGACTGCCCGGCTCCAGACCGGGGAAACGCCGAGACAAGTAAGGTAGAAAACTTTGTCTCCGGTCTCCGAGGCTCGGATAACTGTACAAGATCGCCCATCTGGTTGATCAGCCCAGTCCGGGCTAGACCGCGATCCGGCTTGAGGGCCCTCTGGGGGGAGTCACCATCTTGCTTGCGTGGTTGCCGGCGCCATTTCCCCCCCCCCCCCCTTGATCACCATACTGTGCGCATAACTGAGCCGGGCGCATAACATACTTGTGTGCACAGTGGCGCGCGCATAGGTGCTGTGCGCACAGTGAGGCACTTGAGGGTGCCGGGCGCATAGCGACACGCTCATCAGCGCCAGGCACACAAGTTCAGCTGCACGCACATACCGGCCTGCACGCATACCTTCGCAGCTTGCACGCACACCCTCGGCTCACCCGGCGAGCATATCTAAGCCTCCCAGTGCACGCGCATATAAAGGCACAGACCAGGTTTGAACTCCCCTACGCGCACAAACCATGGCACCACCGGCCCAGAAAGCCAAAGCACAAGCCCTCTGCCCAGCCTGCCACATAAGAACTGCTCAGCATGAAGAGGCTACTGCCCTGTACCTACAGTGCGAGACTTCTCTGGGAGAACCAGGGCAAGGTCCGCCCCAGCCAGTACAGGAATCCGGATCCACCGATAGTACCCCGGACCTCTCTATCCCCAGCTCGGCCCTCCAGACGGGGCTCTCGAGCAACGCCACTGGGTTCAATATAGACCCAGGAACCTTTTCCTGGGTGGAATTCTTTAAAGGTCCGCAAACCTTCATCCAGGTGCAATCGGTGCCACCAGTACAACAGCTTCCACCAGAGGACCCAAACCTCCCAGGCCCTTCTCGGCCTCCCAGAGACGTGCCTCCCCCAGACAAAAGCCTAAACTTAGGGTCACGGACACCTCGGAGGAAGACCAAGACTCCCTGGAGGAAGGGAAATCCCTCCAGTAATGGAACCATACCGAACCATGATGCGTTTCTTCTCCAAAGATGAGCTACCAGACCTTGTGTCCCTGAGCCTGAAGGAGCTGGCCATCCCAGGCACAAGCGCCACAGAGGAGCCAAAGACTAATCCTCTTCTGGTCGGGCTCCGTCAGGCCTCATGCCATTTCCCATTTCTGCAAGCCGTACAACAACTGATCGACCTGGAATGGAATGCTCTGGAGGCCAGTTTCAAGGGAGGACGGGCCCTAGAAGCCCTATATCCACTGGAACCCTCACCCAAAGAACTCCTGGTGCTTCCGAAAGTGGACACCATGGTCTGCGCTGTCACAAAGTGCACCACCATTCCAGTCGAAGGAGGAGCGGCGCTCAAGGATGCCCAAGACAGACATCAGGAATCCATCCTTAATCAGTCATTTGATGCAGCAGCTATGTCACTGCAGATCGCTGCCTGCTGTGCCATGGTGACACGCGCATAGAAACATAGAAATGACGGCAGAAGAAGACCAAATGGCCCATCCAGTCTGCCCAGCAAGCTTCACACATTTTTTCTCTCATACTTATCTGTTTCTCTTAGCTCTTGGTTCTATTTCCCTTCCACCCCCCACCATTAATGTAGAGAGCAGTGATGGAGCTGCATCCAAGTGAAATATCTAGCTTGATTAGTTAGGGGTAGTAGGGGTAGTAACCGCCGCAATAAGCAAGCTACACCCATGCTTATTTGTTTTACCCAGACTATGTTATACAGTCCTTATTGGTTGTTTTTCTTCTCCCCTGCCATTGAAGCAGGGAGCTATGCTGGAAATGCGTGATGTATCAGTCTTCTCCCATGCCGTTGAAGCAGAGAGCCATGCTGGATATGCATCGAAAGTGAAGTATCAGGCACATTTGGTTTGGGGTAGTAACCGCCGTAACAAGCCAGCTACTCCCTGCTTTGTGAGTGCGAATCCTTTTTTCTTCTCCCCTGCCGCTGAAGCAGGGAACTATGCTGTATATGCATTGAAAGTGAAGTATCAGGCTTATTTGGTTTGGGGTAGTAACCGCCGTAACAAGCCAGCTACTCCCCTCTTTGTGAGTGTAAATCCTTTTTTCCACATTTCCTCTTGCTGTTGAAGCTTAGAGCGATGTTGGAGTCACAGTAAGCATGTGTATGTTTATTGAATAAGGGTATTGTCTCCAGGCAGTAGCCATCATTCTGGCGAGTCACCCACTCTTCATTGGCGGCCTCTTGACTTTATGGATCCACTGTGTTTATCCCACGCCCCTTTGAAGTCCTTCACAGTTCTGGTCTTCACCACATCCTCCGGAAGGGCATTCCAGGCATCCACCACCCTCTCCGTGAAGAAATACTTCCTGACATTGGTTCTGAATCTTCCTCCCTGGAGCTTCAAATTGTGACCCCTGGTTCTGCTGATTTTTTTCCTACGGAAAAGGTTTGTTGTTGTCTTTGGATCATTAAAACCTTTCAGGTATCTGAAAGTCTGTATCATATCACCTCTGCTCCTCCTTTCCTCCAGGGTGTACATATTTAGATTCTTCAATCTCTCCTCGTACGTCATCCGATGAAGATCCTCCACCTTCCTGGTCGCCCTTCTCTGTACCGCTTCCATCTTGTCTTTGTCTTTTTGTAGATACGGTCTCCAGAAATGAACACAGTACTCCAGGTGAGGCCTCACCAAGGACCTGTACAAGGGAATAATCACGTCCCTTTTCTTACTCGATATTCCTCTCTCTATGCAGCCCAGCATTCTTCTGGCTTTTGCTATCGCCTTGTCGCATTGTTTCGCAGACTTCATATCATTAGACACTATCACCCCAAGGTCCCTCTCCTGCTCCGTGCACATCAGCCTTTCCCCCCCCCCATCGAATACAGTTCATTCGGATTTCCATTCCCCATATGCATTACTTTGCACTTCTTGGCATTGAATCTCAGCTGCCATATCTTCGACCACTCTTCCAGTTTCCTTAGATCCTGTCTCATTCTCTCCACTCCTTCCGGCGTGTCCACTCTGTTGCTGATCTTAGTGTCATCCGCAAAAAGACAAACCTTACCTTCTATCCCGTCTGCAATGTCGCTCACAAAGGTATTGAACAGGACCGGTCCCAACACCGATCCTTGCGGTACACCACTTAAAACCGCACTCTCTTCAGAGAAGGTTCCATTTACCATCACACATTGTCTTCTGTCCGTCAACCAATTTGCAATCCAGGTCACCACCTCGGCCCTCACTCCTAAGCTTCTCGTTTTATTCACCAGTCTCCTGTGCGGAACCATATCAAAAGCTTTGCTGAAATCCAAGTATATGATATCGAGTGCTCTTCCTTGATCCAATTCCTTGGTTACCCAGTCAAAAAAGTCAATCAGGTTTGTCTGACAGGATCTTCCCCTGGTGAATCCATGTTGCCTCTGGTCCATCAATTCTCCGGACTGTAGATAGTTCACTATTCTCTCTTTCAGCAGTGATTCCATTACTTTTCCCACCACCGAAGTGAGGCTAACCGGTCTGTAGTTGCCAGCCTCTTCCCTGTTCCCACTCTTGTGAAGCGGGACCACCACCGCTCTTCTCCAATCACTCGGCACCACTCCCGTTTCTAGGGATCTATTGAACAGGTCACACAGCGGAGCTGCCAGAACATCTCTGAGCTCCCTCAATATCCTTGGATGAATCCCATCAGGCCCCATGGCTTTGTCCACTTTCAGGTTTTTTAGCTCTTCCCACACATTTTCTACTGTAAAAGGATTTTCATCCATTCCACTTCCCTCCAGTTTCTTGTTGTGTAGAGATGGTCCTTCTCCAGGGTCTTCTTTAGTGAACACAGAACTGAAGTATTCGTTTAATATTTCTGCCATTTCTTCGTCTCTCTCCACACATTGATTACCACCTTTCAATTTCACTATACCACTTTGGACTGGCCAGGAACACCACCACGGCTGTCGAAACATTAGAACCAGCAATATCCTTCCTCACGGATGCGACTTCCGACCTGGTGTGCACCTCAGCCAGGGGCGTCTCATCCATTGTGGCAGCCAGAAGGCAACTCTGGCTCCGAAGCTGGTCAGCCGACGCGACTTCAAGACGAAACTCATGAGAATTCCTTTTAAAGGAACCTTCCTGTTCAGAAGCGAACTGGAGAAGTTAACCGACAAATGGGGCGAATCTCCAGTACCTTGGTTACCGGAGGACAAGAACAAAAGAAGCCAACGCCCCTCTCCCCGAACATCTAAGGGCAAAGGATCACAGCGTCTTAGACCGTATAAGAATACATACCAAGTACCTCGCCCCACAGGCAGGGACCAATCTTTTTGGAACAAACACAACAAGAGGGGAGCCGGCTCAGGTCTAGGCCCCAGCCGCACCCCACAATGAGAATCAACAGACCCATCCAGAGGAAGAAGCCATAGGCTTGCCCAGCTCTACCAAAGATGGGTCGAGATAACATCAGACAAGTGGGTCCTAACCATCATTCGAGAGGGATACTTTCTGGACTTCCACAGCATCCCTCCAGACAAATTTGTGAAATCTCCTTGCCACTCCCTCTCCAAGAGGACAGCAGTGAAGACCACATTGACCAAATTGCTCGCCTTAAAGGCTATAACACCGGTGCCTATGCACCAACGAAATACTGGGCACTATTCCATCTATTTTATCGTTCCCAAGAAAGAGGGAACATACCGGCCCATCCTGGACCTCAAGTCGGTCAACCGCTACCTGAGGGTACCACACTTCCGGATGGAAACCCTACGCTCGGTCATAAGGGCGGTACAGCTTGGAGAATTTCTGACCTCCCTGGATCTGTCAGAAGTCTATCTGCACATCCCGATCCATCACGATCATCAGCGCTTCCTACGCTTCATGATCCTGGACCATCACTACCAGTTCCGAGCGCTACCCTTCAGGCTAACTACAGCCCCTCGGACGTTCACCAAAATCATGGTTGTAGTGGCGGCGACACTGAGGAAAGAAGGAATCCTTGTACACCCATATCTGGACGATTGACTGATCAGGGCAAAATCTCCAGAGGAAAGTCATCAGACAATCACCAGAGTCAAGAATCTACTGGAGAACCTCGGATGGGTCGTCAAGCAACCAAGAGCTGCCTGCAGCCCTCCCAATCTCTGGAATACCTGGTAGGTCCAGTTTGCCACCCAACAGGACAAGGTCATTCTTCCCCCTACAAGGAGAAGGAAATTGATGGACCAGTTGAGAAAACTGTTGAACGGCACTCGCCCCACGGTATAGGACTACCTCCAAGTCCTCTGCCTCATGACATCAACCCTAGAAATCGTACCATGGGCAAGGGCCCACATGCAACCACTACAACGTTGCCTACTGTCACGATGGAACCCGATGTCCCAGGATTACACCGTCCGCCTCCAGTTGCCGGCGGAGGTACGGATACATCTCCTATGGTGGCTACAAGAAGACCATCTGAGCAAGGGAGTAAGGCTGTCCCCACCTACCTGGGTCTTGCTAACCACGGATGCGATCCTACGAGGGCTGGGAGCCCCACCCTTCTCCCATTGCCCACTGATGGCCCAGGGGCAATGGGACAAGGAAGAGTCGGGATGGAACATCAACCGACTGGAAGCCCGGGCAGTCAGACTAGCTTGCCTATGTTTCAGTCACAGACTCCAAGGAGAAGCTGTCAGTCATGTTGGACAACACCACAACAGTGGCCTACATCAACCGCAAGGGAGGAACCAGAAGCCAACAGGTGTCCCTGGAAATAGACCCCCTAATGACGTGGGCGGAAGCAAACCTGCAAGGGAACTCGGCCGCCCACATCACGGGAAAAGACAATGTCACTGCGGATTACCTCAGCAGAGAAAGTCTAGACCCAGGGGAATGGAGCCTGTCAACCACAGCCTTCCAGTTGATAATAGACCGCTGGGGAACCCCAGCCATGAATCTTCTGGCAACCCGGTCCAACGCCCAAGTTCCCAACTTCTTCAGTCGCAGATGAGACCCTCAATCCCAGGGGATAGACGCCCTCATCCAAACCTGGCCACAGGAAGATCTGCTGTATGCCTTTGCTCCATGGCTACTACTGGGCGGGATCATCCGCAAGATAAAACACCACATGGGGCTAGTACTCCTAGTGGCCCCAGACTGGCCAAGAAGACTGTGGTACGTAGACATGTGAAGATGTCTGGCGGGAGACCCCTGTGCCTACCTCCATACAGGGACCTGCTCCAGTAAGGACAGATTCTCCACGAAGACCCAACTTGATTCTCTCTTACGGTCTGGCCATTGAGAGGACTCGCCTGAAAAAAAGCGGATACTCGAGGGCAGTAATTGACACCTTGCTCCGAGCACGCAAGTTTTCCACATCTTTAACTTGCATATGAATCTGGAGAATATTTGAAGCCTGGTGTGAAGACCGTGACATCCTTCCGCAGACAGTCAAAATTCCCATGATCCTGGAATTCCTGCAGGACGGCCTGAAGAAGGGGTTGTCTCAACTCCATCAAGGTTCTACTGTCCGCGCTGGCCTGTTTCAGAGCCAAAGTGGACGGCATCAGTCTTTCTTCCCATCTGCAGTATCATCGATATTAATCAGAACTTGTCCCAACACTGATCCTATGGCACTCAACTTAACACCGTTCGTTCTTCAGATTAGGTTCCATTTATGATTATATGCTGTCTCCTGTCAGTTAACCAGTTTGCAATCCATGCCACAACCTTGGCACCCACTTCCAAGCTTCGTATTTTGTTAATGAGTCTACTATGCTGAACCATTTCAAAAGCTTTACTGAATCCCAAGTAAATCACATCGAGTACTTTTCCCTGATCCAGTTCTCTGGTCACCCAATCAAAAAATTGAATCACAGTTGTCTGACACTACCTTCCTCTAGTGAATCCATTTTGCCTCTGGTCAAGCAACCCACTGGAATGTAGTTAGTTCACTATCCTTTTCTTCAGCAATGTCTCTATTAATTTTCCCACCACCGAGCTGAGGCTAACCGGCTTGTAGTTCCAGCCTCCTTTCTGCTCCCACTCTTGTGAAGTGGGATCACCGCTATCCTTCTCCAGTCTCACGGCACCACTCACATTTCCAGCGATCTATTGAACAGATCTGTCAGTGGACCTGCCAGCACATTTCTAAGCTCCCTCAGTATCTTGGGCTTTAAATCTTCGCGCTGCTAGGCGCCATCTCCTTTTCTTCGCCGTTCCCGGCCCGCGACCGAAGACCTGCGCGACCGGCACCAGAGCCCCGCCGGGGGAAGGTCAGGTCAGTGCTCGCCCTCCTCACCCGGGAGGCTCCAATGCCAGCCACTCGCTGAGACCCAAAAACCTGCAAAAGAAAAGAAAAAAAACTAGCGAACCGCGCCAAGGCCTGCCCACCGAAAAGCCTCCATCCAATCAGGAACAGCCCGGCTGGGCTTTAAATCTTCGCGCTGCTAGGCGCCATCTCCTTTTCTTCGCTGTTCCCGGCCCGCGACCGAAGACCTGCGCGACCGGCGCCAGAGCCCCGCCGGGGGAAGGTCAGGTCAGTGCTCGCCCTCCTCCCCGGGAGGCTCCAACGCCAGCCACTCGCTGAGACCCAAAAACCTGCAAAAGAAAAAAAACTAGTGAACCGCGCCAAGGCCCGCCCACCGAAAAGCCTCCATCCAATCAGGAACAGCCTGGCTGGGCTTTAAACACACGCCCTGCTAGCGACAAAGGGGCCAGCCCCTTTGTGCGCCCCTTTGTACGCCCCTTCGTGCAGCCCCTGTGGACTGTGGACTGGACTGACCGGATCTCTCCCTATCGCTACCTCCACTTCACCTCTCCATCGTACCTCCTACAAAAGCCAAGCTTCTGGTAGGATCCTACAGCAACCAATTCTAACCCACCAAGCAGTCCCCCTGAGGCAGCTAACTTTCTTACTCACCTTCTGGCACCCTCCCTTCGCCAGCATCAGCTCCCAGAATGCCTCCTGCTTTCCCAATCCCAATTCTTCAACACTGCCTACCGTCCAAAGGAAAATCAATCCGACAAGTGCAACACCACAACCTAAAAACCCTCTCTCCAATCCTGATCACTCCCATCACTCAACTTCTAGGCCTCACCCTTTTCTCATTAACTCTATTTAACGCACAATCCATAACTAAGAAATCACTAATACTCAGCGACTATCTCAGCGACTATCTCATCGACGTTAAGCCTGATATTTGCGCAATCACCGAAACATGGCTCAAACCTTCAGACACCGCAATAATTAACCAACTACCTACAGCGACATACGACTTCTCTCTTCCCCGTCAGAAAAAAAAGGGAGGAGGAATTCTCTTAGCAACCAAAAAGGACCTCAGATTCACCCTTCACCCATCCAATTCAGATTCGAAACTCGAAATCGGCTTCTTCTCTTCAGACAAACTTCAAATCCTACTTGTATACGCACCTCCAGGCTTCTTGGAAACAGACGCCTCCCCCCCTGGTCGAATTAACCACCTCTCTCATCAATTTAGATACTCCAGCTATAATTTTAGAAGACTTTAACCTGCACGTTGATAACTCCATATTTTCACCCAACTGCAAAGCCTTACTCACAGCCCTCTCAGCGATGGGTTTCACTCAATTAGTTAACAAACCCACACACTAAGCCGGCCACATGTTGGATCTTATTTTCGTCAACACTGGAATCAAGCCTGCATCCCATCCCATTTGTATGAAGGTCCCTTGGTCAGATCACTTTCTCGTTACAACCTCACTCTCAATAAAAGATACCAGCACATCACGCATACCTTCTCCCTCCTTCACATACAGGAAAACATGTTCCTCAGAAGATCTTAGCAATCACATGTCATCACATCTCCACCAATTAGACTTCACCGACCCGAACTCAGCTCTCCGTTCTTGGAATAACATTACAGAATCCATAGCTAATAAGCTATGTCCAGTAGTAACAAAAAAATCCCACCCCAACTCCTCCAAAAGACAGCCATGGTTCACCTCAGAATTAAGAAAGTTAAAACTAATACTAAGACAAAATGAGGCCAAATGGCGTAAAAACCCATACGCCAATAGTCTATCCATCTACAAACTATCTCTTCATCAATATAAATCCACCACTTTAAGATCTAAAAGGGACTTTTACGCATCCAAGATCCTCGACCTTGTCTTTGACGCTAAAGCCCTCTTTAGCAATGTTTCTAACCTCATACAAATAAACCCTTCGGAGATTGCCCATAACCAAGCTAAATCTAAAGCTGAAGAACTAGCGCTATTTTTCAGCAACAAAATCAGCAGCCTTCTATCTCAGCTTCCTTCTAACGCCACCTCTCTTTCGACCCCACATCAGACCTCCACCAACATTACTCGCTTAGAAGAACTCGAACTCACTTCAACCATGGCGATTCAAGGTATTCTAAGGAGAATGAAACCGTCCTCTCACCCATCAGATCACATCCCCACTAAACTTCTCTTGTCAATTCCTGACTCCATCTCCAAAACCCTGGCAGACATCATAAATTGCTCTTTATCCCAAGGATCCTACCCAGACGACCTCAAACTGGCCTCTCTCAAACCACTCCTAAAGAAACCAAATCTAGATCCTAAAGACTCCAACAACTACCGACCGATCGCCAACCTCCCCTTCATAGCCAAGATCATGGAGAAATTGGTGAACACACGACTCTCAAACTACATTGAAGACAACAACCTCCTATTCCCATCACAATACGGATTCCGCAAAGCATTAAGCACCGAATCCCTCCTCATTTCCCTGACAGACTACGTCATCTTGGGTCTCGACAAAGGACAAACCTTCCTACTGAACTGGACCTTTCGTCAGCCTTTGACACCGTCAATCACTCCCTCCTCATAAACCAGTTGGCTTCCATAGGTATCTCAGGCTCCGCACTCACATGGTTCAAAACCTTTCTCAGCAATAGAGGGTACAAGGTCAAGATCCAGAACAAAGAATCCTCACACTTCGCCTCGTCAGTAGGAGTCCCACAGGGTTCCTCCCTGTCTCCTACGCTATTTAACATCTACCTTTTACCGTTATGCCAGCTACTCACCGACCTCAATCTTAAACATTTCCTTTACGCGGACGATATCCAGATCTTGATCCCCATCAAAGATTCCTTCGCAAAAACACTTGCTCATTGAGAAATCGGCTTCCAAAACATTAAACGCCTTCTCACCAGCCTTAACCTGGTATTAAATTCCTGCAAAACTGAACTCCTGCTCATTTCCCCAGAGAATAGCACCATCACCCCCACACATCCAGCCACGCCAACAACCACACAAGTGAGAGACCTGGGAGTTTTAATTGATAATCGCCTGAACTTGAAAGCTACTATCAACAAAACCACCAAAGACTGCTTTTACAAACTCCAAGTGCTGAAAAGAATAAGACCTCTCTTCCACGCTCAAGACTTCAGAACGATTCTTCAAGCAATCATTTTTGCAAAGTTGGATTATTGTAACTCCATCTTACTAGGTCTCCCCTCCTCCTACACCAAACCGCTTCAGATGGTTCAAAATGCGGCTGCTCGAATACTGACAAACACTAGGAGAAGAGACCACATCACTCCAACCTTAAAAAGCCTCCATTGGTTACCAATCCACTTCAGAATAATCTTCAAGTCCATTCTTACCATATACAAAATCATCCATCAACTGGCTCCAATTGACCTACATATCCCTCTCCAATTACATAACTCTTCAAGACCGACAAGAGATGCATACAAAGGATCATTACAGGTACCTCCTTCCAAAACCACCAGACACATCACGTTAAGAGATCGGGCCTTCTCTACAGCCGGTCCACCTCTATGGAACTCCATCCCCCCCGATCTTAGACTGGAACCCTGCCTCTCAATTTTCAAGAAAAGACTCAAGACTTGGCTGTTCAAACAAGCATTTCCGGACTCCAATTAATGTAACATCTCAACATCAATACATAAACATCAACTACTTCAATGTTAACTACCTGTAACGATCGTTAGCCATTATTAACCTGTCCTTTCTTTCCTTCTTCTCCCAGTTCTATCCACCCTTGTTACATGTATCTGCTTTTTTCCGCACCATAGTTCCAGTTTAAAGTTTATTATGCACCCCCGTTTTATGTGAACCAGCATGATGTGACTGCTGTCTTGAATGCCGGTATATAAAAAAACCTAAATAAATAAATAAAATAAATCTTGGGATGTACCTCATCCAGCCTCATGGCCTTGTCCACTTTGTTTTCCTAGCTCTTTCCATACATTCTCTTCTATAAACAGAGCTTCGTCTACATCACCCCCATCCACAGTCTTGCTAACTAGAGACTGTTCTACCCCAAGGTCGTCTTTAGTGAACTCTGAACTGAAGTATTTGTTTAATATTTCCACCATTTCTTATTCTCTCTCCAAACATTGATCCTTGCCACCTTTGTTTCACTATTCTACTTTGGACCTTTCTCTGATGTATCTGAAAAGTGTTTTGTCACTTCACTTTACCTCTTTTTCAATCCTTTCTTCCACCTGACTTTTTGCGCTTTTTTGATTACTTTCTTTGTCTCCCTCAGTTTCACCAGATATTCTTCCTTGTGTTTCTCTTTTTGGGATTCTCTATATTTCTTGAACACTGTTCTTTTTACTTTTATTTTTTCAGCCACCTCCTTTGAGAACCAGATTGGTTTCTTATTTTTCTTTCTTTGTTTACTTTTCTAACATATACATTTCTTGCCTTTGTAATTGCTCCATTTAGTTTGGCCCACTGTTGTTCCACTTCTCTCATTTTCTCCCAGTATTCTAGTTCTACCTCCAGGTACGTCCCAATTTCAACAGTCCATATTTTTGAAATTCAAAACTCGGGTCTTTGTGAGACTTCTCACAGACATAAAGACCTAATACAGCCTTTGCCAAACAAATGCTAAAACCTGCAAGAACAATCACACTATATAAAGCAGATAGAGAGAAGGGGGAAGCTGTGCTGAGTAACATGTCAAGTTTCAAAACGTTTTGTAATTTTGAAACATCCTGGTACATTTCAAATACAATATAACTATAACTACTGTACACATTCCCCTGGGAACTCTGGACTTTGCATGTCTTTCTGTAAGACAGCTGCATCATTCTATCTATAATAGAACTTTCTTGCACATGTATTTATTTATTCTTCCTGTTTACACATGGCCCTGACTTACTGCAATAATTTCATACAATACAGGGATAGAAAATGACCCAATTACAGCCTTTGCCAAAACAAAAATGCTTTAAAAAAACAAACATCAGGAACAAACAGAACAAGGCAGAGAGAGGAGTGGTAACAAAGTCTGTAAAGTTTTGAACACTATAATGAAACTTTGTGCAACATGCTTGTACATTGTACATTTTCCCTCTACTGTAAACTCCCCTGGGAAGGTGAGCTCAGGACCTTACATGTCTTTACTAATAATATTATATAATGAACTTCTATATCTGAAAAGTTTACCCCCACGCTATTCAGATTTGCTCCACATATGGTCACACACTACAACAGCTGGTGGCATGTGCGCCAGTGAATGTTTCCCTTTTTCTGCTCATTCTGATTCATCTTCTGAGACACTTTGACCTCTATCTGTACTCTATTTCTGGCTGTAATTAATCTGGCATAAGAGCCTTGAATTGCAAATTTCCTAGCGTGTAGCAGATGGACTCAAAACAAGTGGGTATAGTGTGCTCGTGCTAGCAGTTGGAGACGGATCTGACGTCAGCACGGGTACATATACCCCCGCAGGAAGTGCAGCAATTCAGTAATTTCCGTCTCCAAAGCAGTTTGGAGCTACCTCACGCTCGCTGAGCGTTTTTCCAAATTCTAACGACTAAATTCATAAAAGAAACCTACTTGAAGACGAGCCCCGCACTCCTGCAGTGATACCATTCGGTCCCTCCCCCAGTTGAGTTTCCCGAGGCGATTTCCGTGGTCCCCTCGGAGGTAAGAGCCTCGGTCCGGTGGCCGACTCGCGGCAGGGACCTAGCCCCCGAGTGTGAAGGGCTCGGGCGCGGCATAGAGGCAACCTCGGTCCCGGTGTGGACTTGGCCCCCGAGCGAGACGAGTTCGGGCGCGGCCTAGAGGCAGCGGGTGCACTTCCTCGAGCGCGGCAGTGACGGTACTTACCCTCTCCCCCCGCAGCCGGAGACCGCCCGGGTCGCAGCCGGGAAGCGCCGAAGACAAGGTAAGGCGTACATCTTTACTTGTTGGTCTCCGAGGAAGCGAAGATTAGCAGAGTCTGCCTACGTGGCAACCTGCCAAGGGGGTCGCCATTTTGCCTGCCTGCTCGCCTTCTGCCCTGGTTCGTCAGCCGTGCAATAGGCGCCCGTTGCTAGGCGCACATCCTAAGGCGCACATTACAAAGCTCAGACTCCAGCTGGGTTCGCAGACGAGATGGAGCGTAAGAGAGCCCATGCATCAGCAGAGCCGGCACCTCCAGAATCAGCCTCTGCTCTGCATGCAACCTCAGGGCCACTCAGAGCGAGGAAGCAGACTCCCTATGTGCCGAATGTGAATAGGCCCTGGGAGTTCCAGGCCAGGACCGGTCGCAACCCAGCATACTTTCCAGTTCCTCAGGGAACACCCCAGACCTAGCAGGCAGCGGTGAGCTGCCAGGGAACCCGAGAGACCTGGTGCCCCTAAGGTCAGATCCGGCTTTGCTCTCCTGGGTGGAATTATTCAAGGGGATTCATGCCTTTGTCACAATGCAGTCGGCTCCCCGAACGGGTCCATACGTACCGAATGACCCAGCCCCTGGACCCTCAAGGCCTAGGCACGGCCACTCGCCACACGGAAGCCCCACTTCTGAGGACTCAGATTACTCTGTGGAAGAAGGCGAGCTCCCCGAGGAGGGAGGACTTCCCTCCGGGATGGAACCATATCGGACCATGAGGCGTTTCTTTCTGAAAGATCTCCCAGGCCTGATCTCACAATGCCTGTCGGAACTGGCTCTCCTGGGCCATGACACCCCAGGGGAACCTAGAATGAACCCCCTGTTAGAGGGCCTGCGCCAAACAACTCACCATTTTCCCCTCCTATGAGCAGCACAGCAGCTCATCGATCTGGAATGGAATGTGCCGGAGGACTCATTCAAAGGGGGTTGGGCCTTGGCTGGCATGTACCCCTTAGACCCGGCAACCAAGGAGATGCTGGCGTGCCCCCAGGTAGACGCCATAGTTAGCCCAATTGTGAAGCGCACCACCATTCCGGTAGAAGGGGGGACGGCCCTCAAGGATATACATGACCGGCGCATGGACGCCATTCTGAAACACGCCTTTGAGGTGGCAGCCATATCCCTACAAATTGCGACCTGCTGCACCGTGGTGATGCGTTCCTGTTTATCACAGGCTAGGAACAACACCCCGGGAGCAGAGATGGAATCAGCTCTCTCGTTCCTCACTGACACAGCCTCCGACCTAGTCCGTACGGCAGCCAAGGGAGTGACATCCTCAGTGGCAGCCAGAAGACAGCTCTGGCTACGTAATTGGTCGGCTGACTCCTCCTCCAGGACACGTCTCATGAGAATGCCCTTTAAGGGATCTCTCCTTTTCGGCAGCGATCTCGAGAAACTGGCCAATAAATGGGGCGCCTCTCCATTACCCCGTCTACCAGGAGACAGGTCAAGGAGGAGCCAGCGCCCTTTTCCTAGACCATCCAGAGGTAGAAACTCTCAGCGCTTCAACCCTTACAGGACTCGCTATCAAGCACCTCGTTCGCAGGCCAGGAACCAGTCCTTTCGGACTAAGCACAACAAGAGGGCAACCGGCTCGGGTTTGGGTCCCGGCCGTACCCCACAATGACAATCAGCCGACCCATTCGGGGGTAGCAGCCATAAAGGGCAGGCTAACCCTCTTCTACCGCAGGTGGGTCGAGATTACCTCGGACCAGTGGGTCCTCGCCATTATCCGAGAAGAGTATTACCTGGACTTTCTTCAGCTCCCGCCGGACAAGTTTGTGGAATCTCCTTGTTCACCCCTCAAGAGGACGGCACTAGAAGTTACCTTGCGGAGGCTCCTGTCCCTAAAAGCCATAATCCCAGTGCCTGCAGAGGAGATAAATTCTGGGCATTATTCCATTTATTTCATAGTGCCCAAGAAGGAGGGCACTTTCAGGCCCGTCCTGGACCTCAAGTCTGTCAACCAGCACCTACGGGTCCCCAGCTTTCGCATGGAAACTCTGCGGTCTGTCAAAAATTCAGTACATCCAGGGGAGTTTCTCACATCCCTAGATCTGTCGGAAGCCTACTTGCATATCCCAATCCATCGGGATCACCTCAATTCCATCAAGAGGCAGGTGGTAGCGCTATCCTGCTACGGTCCCCGGAGTGACGGCAACAGTATTGCCACACACCCAGACGTTTCACATTTCCTGAAAGGAATCAAACACATTCGCCCGCCACTGAAGTGGCCAGTGCCCTTGTGGAACCTCAACCTAGTTTTGGAATTCCTAGCGGGACCTGCCTTCAGACCACTTCGAGGCCTGTCCCTCCGTTTGTTGACCTTGAAGATGGTGTTCCTGCTGGCCGTATGCTCAGCACGCCGCATCTCAGAGCTACAGGCGCTGTCCTGCCGTGATCCGTTTCTCAGAATCATTCCAGAGGCTATCCATCTTCGCACGGTTCCTTACTTCTTACCCAAAGTAGTCTCACACTTCCACCTCAACCAAACCATATCCTTGCCCACCACGGAAGGTTTGAAGAAGTCGGAAGAAGGTTGAATACTGCGCCATCTGGACATCGGCAGGCTACTGTCCAGATACCTGGAAATGTCAGAAGCAGTACGAAAGATGGACCACCTGTTCGTCCTGCACAGCGGGAAGAAGCAAGGGGAAGCGGCCTCACGGGCAACCATCGCCCGCTGGATCAAAGAAGTTATCAAGGCAGCCTACGTAGAGGCGGGAAAACCACCACCTCTACGGGTCAAGGCTCACTCTACCAGAGCGCAAGCGGCTCTTGGGCAGAAACTAGGATGCTGTCGCCTGCAGAGATATGTAAAGCGGCAACGTGGTGGTCCTTCCATACCTTCTCCAGGTTCTACCGTCTGGACGTCTATGCCAGGGAGGACACAGCATTTGCGAGGGCAATCCTGAACGGACCTCGGGCAGCCTCCCGCCCAGTCCGGGAGTAGCTTTTGTACATCCCACTTGTTTTGAGTCCATCTGCTACACGCTAGGAAATGTAGAGATTACTTACCTGATAATCTCGTTTTCCTTAGTGTATGCAGATGGACTCAGCATCCCGCCCGGCTGCCGGCATACATGGGGATTCACCGATTTACGGTAAGCCATGTTTCTTATAATAGGCCATCCATCCTGTCGGGTGTCGACGCCTTCCGGTTGAGAACACTGGCGGTCTCCAGCTACTATCAATCGGTCAGGGTAATCCTGTTCATTTAATCGATCGGTCAGCTACACATATATCCATACAGCTTTTGCAAGGAAGATTACTGAATTGCTGCACTTCCTGCGGGGGTATATGTACCCGTGCTGACGTCAGATCCGTCTCCAACTGCTAGCACGAGCACACTATACCCACTTGTTTTGAGTCCATCTGCATACACTAAGGAAAACGAGATTATCAGGTAAGTAATCTCTACAATTTGGCACCTGGATTTCATTGGTAACAGCTGTCCATCTAATGTACCATAAATTAATAAATAATAATAAAAAAAAGAATTGTGGGCCAGCTTTGTAGCACATTTGTATGTTGCTAATAAATCTTTCCAAATCTCTGAAATAGAGCAAACCTATCAACTCACAGTCTCTTGGCAGAAAGTTAGGCACAACCAGAAATTTCTCTGTGCTAGGGAGCAATGAGAAGAGAGAAAAGAAAAAGATAAGTGGCTTCAAGCCAAAATGACAGTCATTAAAATGAAATCTGTAAGTGGTAGAGAATCTTAAGCCATGAGATGCCACAGGGTGACACTGGATGGCAGCATAATACAGTAGATTGAACAGTATAAGCTCACATGCATGAAGCCTGCATGCGATACTTGATAAGTGGCTCAAAAACAATGAATAAAAAAAAAGTGATCTGTAGATATAGAAGACATTCTAAGCTATGAGATACCACAGGCTGACAATGACTGTCAGCATAATAATTAATAGTACAATATCCGCTGAAATGCATAAAAATGATAAAACAATACGTGAATTCAGCAGTTGATGAAGTGGCTCAAAGTAGCTCAAAAACAAAATGACAAAAAATGATCTGTAAATGTAGCAGAGGTTCTAAGCCATGAAATACTACAGGCTGATGCTGGTTGACAGCCTAATACAGTAAATATTATAGTGCAAGCTATCGTATATGAAAAGCTGACTCAAAAACACAATGACGATCAAAAAACAGTGATCTGTATATAGCAAAGGCTCTAAGCCATGAGATACCACAAGCAGACACTGAAATACAGCATAATGCAGGAAATATGTACAATACAAATACATGCGCATAAAAATGTGCACTTGGTTCTAGTGTGTTTCAAATTTTTTAGGTAAAGTGAAGGAACTGGGGGGTTTCAAATTATCAGAAATTGAAGGTCATCAGAAATTATTAAAGGTCAAGTAGATTAAACTTGCTGCCATAATTTTTACCGATTGTGCAAGCATTTAT
This sequence comes from Rhinatrema bivittatum, assembly GCF_901001135.1. Lineage (NCBI taxonomy): Eukaryota > Metazoa > Chordata > Amphibia > Gymnophiona > Rhinatrematidae > Rhinatrema > Rhinatrema bivittatum. The sequence goes on along the minus strand of NC_042616.1, from coordinate 794,327,057 downwards.
GGTTTTCGAATGCACGAAAATGTGCACTCAGTGATTCTAGTATAGTAAATGGTACAGTACAAGAATCTGTGCATGCAAAAAGACCATGAATTTGGAGGTTGATAAATTGGCTCAAATCAATATGACAAAAAGGTGATGTTGAGATATATATATATATATATATATATATATTTATTTATTTAACATTTTTATATACCGAAATTCATGTAGCAAAAGTTTACATATCAATTCGGTTTACATTATAACATTAATTAGGCAAGACAGAGTGCAATTACATCGAACAGGTGGATAAAACTTGGATCAAGTAACTGGATATTAAAGAACAAAAAGATACAATAAATAATGAAGTACTAGAACGGACCTGGTTAAATATGCAGTAGACATGTTACAAGGTGCACATATTTGGAAAGGTTAAGAGTAAAATTATTGGTATGGATAGAAGGCTTGTTTGAATAGCCAAGTTTTGAGTCTCTTTTTAAAGGCGATAGGGCAAGTTTCTTTCTGGAGGTCTGGTGGTAGAGAGTTCCATTGCGTGGGGCCTGCTGTGGATAGAGTACGTTTATTTAATGAGGATTTGATGGTTGGGGCGAGGAGAGTATCTTTATAGGCTGTTCTCACCGGTCTGGAGGGTATATGTGGCTGAAGAGGGATATTGAGTTCCAGAGGAATGAGCTTGTGTATAGATTTATGTATGATTGTTAGTACTTTGTAGGAGATTCTGAACTTGATTGGGAGCCAGTGTAGGTTTTTCAAGATGGGGGTAATATGATTTATTTTGTTAGATTTATTTAGAATCCTGGCTGAAGCGTTTTGGAGCATTTGTAATGGTTTTATTGTGTTGGTTGGTAGGCCAAGTAGGAAGGAGTTACAGTAGTCAATTTTTGAAAAAATAATTGCTTGGAGAACTGCCCGGTAGTCTTGGAAATGGAGGAGCGGTCTGAGTCGTTTCAGAACTTGCAATTTATAGAAGCCGTCCTTAGTGGTATTATTAATGAATCTCTTAAGGTTTAGTTGATTGTCCATGCTAACTCCGAGGTTTCTAACTTGAGGTGAGAAGGATAGTTGACTATTAGGGGGTAGGTTAGACTATGCATAGTTACAGTCTTGTGTGACGAGGAGTATTTCGGTTTTGTTGGAGTTAAAGATCAGGTTAAGGCTCTTGAGTAGGTTGTTGATGGCTTGGAGGCAATTGTTCCAGAATTCTAGTGTTTTTTGTAGTGTTTTTGTAACCAGGATGAATATTTGCACGTCGTCTGCATAGATATAGTGGGTTAATTTTAGTTTGGAGAGAAGCTGGCAAAGTGGAATAGATAAATGTTAAAGAGGGTGGGGGATAGGGAAGAGCCTTGAGGGACTCCCAAGGATGAGCGAACTGGGTGTGATTCTTCATTGTTGACTCTGACCTTATTATATATAGCAGAGGTTCTAAGCCATGAGATACCACAGGCTGACACTGGCTATCAACATTATAATAAATAGTATAGTACCATCTCAAATTCATGAATATGGGCAAAAAGCATGGATTTGGAGGTTGATAAAGTTCACGTCCTTGAAATTTCTGATTTGGAAGTTACTTTTCCTTGTTGCAGTCACTTCAGTGAGAAGAGTTAGCAAACTCCGAGCTCTCATCCACTGCCCTCCGTATCTTTAGTTTTATCACAGCAGAATGGTTCTTTGAACCCATCCAATTTCTACGAAAAGTAGTATCAGCTTTCCAAATCAATCTATACATTCTGCTGCCTACTTTCTTCCCAATGTCCTATACATATGAGGGCAAGATAGCCCTCCATACTCTGGACTCAAACAGGTCCTAGCATATTATAAGAGATGTACTCAACTTCATTTTTAAAACAACTAGTTCTTTGCCTCCTATGACCCTAACCACCTAGGAATACCAGTAGCTTAGCAAAGTTTATTCATCTGGTTACCTGAGTATATAAATCACTGCTACAGCTCAGCAGGATTGCGTATTGCAATCCTCATTAAAGCTTATCAAGTACGAGCAATGGCTGCTTCTGTTGCTCGTCTGCAAGAAGTATAAATTGAAGACACATGCAGTGCTGCGATGCGGTCATCAGTCCACAGATTCATGTCCCATTACAGGCTTGAAAACCTTTTGAGGAAGAACAGCTAGTTTGGAAAAGCATTTTTACGCAGTCTATTCTTGTTGTAGTCGACTCTCCACAGTGAAGTTCAGGTTGGTTTTTTTTTTTTTGTTTTTGTTTTTTTTAAGTATCACTTTGCTGCAACTCTTAGCTTCGGGACTCTTCACATGTAATGTCTAATTCAACCTGTTTATTGATGGAAAAAGCAAGTTTGCATACTATAAATGGTATTTTCTATAGATAGCAAGATGAATTAGCCATGTAATATCCACCTACCCTGCTGGAGATTAGACTACATAACTAAGCTCAGCTCTGATACTGAGGAGGCTCATGAGGCAATACCCATGCAGAAACTCCTGCATATTCTCAGTAGAGCTAAAGCTTTACATACTTGGAGAGAAAAGTCCATTCAGTGCTGCTGGATTGGTACCCACATGCAATGGCTAAGTCATCCTGCTATCTATGGGAAATATTTACAATAAGCAAACTAGCTTTATTTATACATGGTTTGCAATTTGGTGTGCTTCTGTTTGCTTGATAGTCCTTGGGCTGCTCCCATGGACCGCAGTACTCACCCTCCTGGCTGGGTCAGCCCCTCTGGCTCCCCGTTGCTGCCTGATACCTCCAGGCCTCCTCACAGTGGGATACCACACTCTGACACGGCAAAGCGCTGCAGTGCTTGTTGCATTAGAATGCTGCCAACGAGCTGCGCTCCTCTTTAGGTGTGTATGCACCCCACTTCTCTCTACATTTAAAGGGCCTGCAGCAGGAAAAGTCCTGTGGTGACCCTAATGACATCACATGCTCAGGCCTACAAAAGACCATGCTTTCTCTCCCTTACTGCCGTAGCAACAGGGTCATCTACTTCATACTGCATGTTGCTTCCCAACATCTTGTCTTCATTCCAGCCTTATCTAGCTTGTCCAGTTCTTATCCGTCTTTTCTTCATTCTGGCCTTGTCCAGCTTGTCTTCAACTCCAGTTCAGTATGTCTTCTTCCACATTGCTCACTTGTTCTTCTTCTTGCCTGCCCTGCCTATTCATCCCTCCTGTCTACCCTCAGACAGCTATCTTGTTTGACCTCAGCTTTAACCAAAAAATGGGATATAACTAGTATACAATCAAAACAAAAAATAACTAGCTATGTGATAAATGTAAACTGCGAGAAAATAATAAATGAATCTAAAAAATATGACTGATATTGAAACTAAATAGTATTGTTTAGTTTAATTATTGATATAGAGATAAGACCTCAGTTTTGGCAAGAGATCTGAATTAACAGAAACTTCTGATGGCCAATTGGTCCAATCATCGGTCTTGTTATCTCTAATTTTAATTTTGTTAATTTTAATAAAAAATTCTTTTTTATTATTTATTGCCACAGTACCAACCTTACAAATTACTTTATTGTTTTGAACTTTTTATTAAAATTGATGTCTATTGGTGCTAGTAAAGCAACATTGTAAGTTTCAAAAGTTGATTATTTTTGCTGTGCTTTGATGTTAAACTTGGTTCATAAATTTTGAACACTGTTTCCTAAATATTGATGAAATTGATGTTAGTCACTCTTAATAGATGGCATTGATATTTGATTGCCTATAAATTGAAAATACTCAATAAAGTGACAACACATTCACTCAGATAAGTGTTCTGCCGTTTAAATAATTTTGTAGGGATATAAAATCATATGAGAGACGATGTGAATGACACCGTTCGTCCCATTTTCAATTGCAAGACTGGAAATTTGATTGCTTAACTTGCATTATATATTTGGCTGCAGAGAATTTTATATCAATTTTGAGATATTATGTCATTGGACTAGTTTCATACAGTTTCATGAGTCAACATTGTGGTACATTCACATAGAGACATTAAGAATCTGATAAATTGCTACAAAGTTGCTGAACATTAACAATTTGTTACTTTTTGAGACGATCGGGTCCATCAGCATAACATAGTTAATTGTTTGGCTTAGCGAATGACTTGCTATTTTGGTTCATCAATGCTACAAAGTTGTTGAATAGCTACACCATGTTATCCTTTTGAGACGTGTCAGTCCAATCAATCAGTATTACTCAGCTAGTTGTTGAACTGAGTGAATGTGTTGTCACTTTATTGAGTATTTTCAATTTATAGGCAATCAAATATCAATGCCATCTATTAAGAGTGACTAACATCAATTTCATCAATATTTAGGAAACAGTGTTCAAAATTTATGAACCAAGTTTAACATCAAAGCACAGCAAAAATAATCAACTTTTGAAACTTACAATGTTGCTTTACTAAACAATACTATTTAGTTTCAATATCAGTCATATTTTTGAGATTCATTTATTATTTTCTCGCAGTTTACATTTATCACATAGCTAGTTATTTTTTTGACCTCAGCTTTAAACCTTTGATATGCTTGACCTCTGATATGCTCGACCACTGCTTGCCTCTGACCATTGTCTAGACCGTGGATACATTTGATTGGTGGCTGCCTATGACCCAGCTTACTATGGACCATTCCTGCCATCAGCAGTGACCCCACCTAAGTCCTACCGGCCACGGCACCCAAAGGCTGAACTGCCAACAATAGGAACCTGCAGGAATTCTCTCTGCAGGTAGAACCAATCCTGCCTTTGCTCAAGGGTCCACCCACACAACAGCTTCAGCAACACAGCACTTTATAGATAGTGTTTGTGTGCTCTCCCTTCAGAGTTAAGGGATGTGTTATGCATAACAGCATTTCCTTTGATAATCCTTTGTGGGCAGTTTACTGGCAGTTAATGCATCAAATACATTTGAAGTTTTAAGCCAAATATTTTATTTACTGCTACAACTATTACTAAACATTTATATAGCACTACAAGCTGTATGCAGTGCTGTAACCATAAATGCCCAGTTCTGGGGGGCATATTAATTTTGTAAACTAAAACTTTATAATAAACATTTTTGTCAGGGTTTTTAAACTGTAAGTAAAGAATTGTGGTCACCATGTTCATCCAAATGAATGGTAATCAAACATTTTGTAGGTGATACATTTTTATTGGACTAACATAATACATCTTTGAGCTTTTAAGAGTTATCTTTTTTTATCTGGTCAGTTTTCAATAGTTAATTGCTAGCTGGAAGTGATTAGAGATTTTTTATAGCCTTTCCTTATTTTGTGAGAGTGAATTATCTTCATTTTCAAATGTTCAGACAGCCTCTTAGAGGATCACATAGTTGTTGAAAATAGAACACAATCATAACTTGAGATGTTAGGGTTATATTATTTGTTCAACCATATAATAGTCTTTACCTGACTAACTGATGGCCTAATGCAGCAATTCTCAACCAGTGTGTCGCCAAGCACTGGCAGGTGTTTCACGGCTCCCATTGTCCCACTGCCCCTACTTGTGCTTCCCTTCTCCCCAGAGGCAGACTAGCCGATGCAGTTGGTAAGGGATTGCCGCTGCCGGAGGCCAGGCTGGAGGGGCTGACGAGCGGAGAGACCCTGTGCACTACCGCCGGAGGCCAAGCCGGCAGGGCTGAAGAGCAGAGATATGCTGTACACAGCTGCTGGAGGCCAGTCCCGCGGCGGCTGAAGAGCGGAGAGCAGCTGCATGCCACTGCCGGAGGCCAGGCTGGCAGTGGCCGAAGAGCGGAGAAACCCTGCATGCAAAGAGATAACTGGTGTCTGTGAGTGAGAGAGAGGGACTGGTCAGGGAGCTGACTGGTGTTTGTGAGAGAGAGAGACTGGTCAGGGAGGTGACTGGTGTGTGTGAGAGAGATTCTGGTCAGGGAGGTAACTGGTGTGTGTGTGTGTGAGAGAGAGATTCTGGTCAGGGAGGTGACTGGTGTGTGTGTGTGAGAGAGAGATTCTGGTCAGGGAGGTGACTGGTGTGTGTGTGAGAGAGAGAAAAAGACTGCTCAGGGAGGTGATTGGTGTGTGTGTGAGAGAGAGAGACTGGTCAGGGAGATGACTGGTGTGTGTGAGAGAGAGAAAGAGGCTGGTCAGGGAGGTGACTGGTGTGTGTTTGTGTGGGAGAGAGAATGGTCAGGGAGGTGACTGGTGTGTGAGAGAGATAATGGTCAGGGAGGTGACTGGTGTGTGAGAGAGAGATTCTGGTCAGGGAGGTGACTGGTGTGTGAGAGAGAGATTCTGGTCAGGGAGGTGACTGGTGTGTGTGTGAGAGAGAGATTCTGGTCAGGGAGGTGACTGGTGTGTGTGTGTGAGAGAGATTCTGGTCAGGGAGGTGACTGGTGTGTGTATGAGAGAGAGAAAAAGACTGGTCAGGGAGGTGACTGGTGTGTGAGAGAGAGAAAGAGTCTGGTCAGGGAGGTGATGTGTGTGAGAGAGAAAGAGACTGGTCAGGGAGGTGACTGGGGGGTTGTGTGTGAGAGAGAGACTGGTCAGGGAGGTGACGTGTGTGAGAGAAAGAGACTGGTCAGGGAGGTGACTGGGGTGTGTGTGTGTACGAGAGAAAGAGACTGGTCAGGGAGGTGACTGGGGTGTGTGTGTGTGAGAGAGACTGGTCAGGGAGGTGACTGGTGTGTGTGAGAGAGAAAGAGACTGGTCAGGGAGGTGATGTGTGTGAGAGAGAAAGAGACTGGTCAGGAAGGTGATGTGTGTGAGAGAGAGACTGGTCAGGGAGGTGACGTGTGTGAGAGAAAGAGACTGGTCAGGGAGGTGACTAGGGTGTGTGTGAGAGAAAGAGACTGGTCAGGGAGGTGACTGGTGTGTGTGTGAGAGAAAGAGACTGGTCAGGGAGGTGACTGGTGTGTGTGTGAGAGAGAGAGATAATGGTCAGGGAGGTGACTGGTGTGTGTGTGAGAGAGAGAGAGATAATGGTCAGGGAGGTGACTGGTGTGTGTGTGAGAGAAAGAGGCTGGTCAGGGAGGTGACTGGTGTGTGTGTGAGAGAGAATGGTCAGGGAGGTGACTGGTGTGTGTGTGTGAGAGAGATAATGGTCAGGGAGATGACTGGTTGTGTGAGAGAGAAAGAGGCTGGTCAGGGAGGTGACTGGTGTGTGTTTGTGTGGGAGAGAGAATGGTCAGGGAGGTGACTGGTGTGTGAGAGAGATAATGGTCAGGGAGGTGACTGGTGTGTGAGAGAGAGATTCTGGTCAGGGAGGTGACTGGTGTGTGAGAGAGAGATTCTGGTCAGGGAGGTGACTGGTGTGTGTGTATGAGAGAGATTCTGGTCAGGGAGGTGACTGGTGTGTGTGTGAGAGAGAGATTCTGGTCAGGGAGGTGACTGGTGTGTGTGAGAGAGAGATTCTGGTCAGGGAGGTGACTGGTGTGTGAGAGAGAGAAAGAGTCTGGTCAGGGAGGTGATGTGTGTGTGAGAGAAAGAGACTGGTCAGGGAGGTGACTGGGGTGTGTGTGTGTATGAGAGAAAGAGACTGGTCAGGGAGGTGACTGGGGTGTGTGTGTGAGAGAGACTGGTCAGGGAGGTGACTGGTGTGTGTGAGAGAGAAAGAGACTGGTCAGGGAGGTGATGTGTGTGAGAGAAAGAGACTGGTCAGGGAGGTGATGTGTGTGAGAGAGAGACTGTTCAGGGAGGTGACTGGGGTGTGTGTGTGAGAGAGAGAGAGACTGGTCAGGGAGGTGACGTGTGTGAGAGAAAGAGACTGGTCAGGGAGGTGACTAGGGTGTGTGTGAGAGAAAGAGACTGGTCAGGGAGGTGACTGGTGTGTGTGTGAGAGAAAGAGACTGGTCAGGGAGGTGACTGGTGTGTGAGAGAGAGAGAGATAATGGTCAGGGAGGTGACTGGTGTGTGTGTGAGAGAGAGAGAGATAATGGTCAGGGAGGTGACTGGTGTGTGTGTGAGAGAAAGAGGCTGGTCAGGGAGGTGACTGGTGTGTGTGTGTGAGAGAGATAATGGTCAGGGAGGTGACTGGTGTGTGTGAGAGAGAGATTCTGGTCAGGAAGGGGACTGGTGTGTGAGAGAGATTCTGGTCAGGGAGGTGACTGGTGTGTGTGTGTGTGAGAGAGAGAAAAAGACTGGTCAGGGAGGTGACTGGTGTGTGTATGAGAGAGAAAAAGACTGGTCAGGGAGGTGACTGTGTGAGAGAGAGAGAGAGATAATGGTCAGGGAGGTGACTGGTGTGTGTGTGTGTGAGAGAGAGAGAAAGAGACTGGTCAGGGAGGTGACTGTGTGAGAGAGAGAGAGAGAGATAATGGTCAGGGAGGTGACGTGTGTGTGTGTGTGTGAGAGAGAAAGAGGCTGGTCAGGGAGGTGACTGGTGTGTGTGTGTGTGAGAGAATGGTCAGGGAGGTGACTGGTGTGTGTGTGTGAGAGAAAGAGAATGGTCAGGGAGGTGACTGGTGTGTGTGTGAGAGAGAGAGAGAGAAAGAGGCTGGTCAGGGAGGTGACTGGTGTGTGTGTGAGAGAGAGAATGGTCAGGGGGGTGACTGGTGTGTGTGAGAGAGAGAGAGAAAGAGACTGGTCAGAGAGGTGACTGGTGTGTGGTGTGTGAGAGAGAAAGAGAATGGTCAGGGAGGTGACTGGTGTGTGTGAGAGAAAGAGAATGGTCAGGGAGGTGACGTGTGTGTGTGTGTGAGAGAGAGAGAGAAAGAGACTGGTCAGGGAGGTGACTGGTGTGTGTGTGAGAGAGACAGAGACTGGTCAGGAGATGACTAGTATGTGAGTGACTGGTTGTGGGCCCTAAGGAAGAGGACTGTGAAGACAGAGCTTCAGCAGCCACTGCTGCTTCTGGTGAGTGCTATTGGCCTGCAAGGGAAAGTAGTAGGAGAGTTGCTGGAGAAGGTAAGTAAAGGTGGCTGCTTAGGTTTATTTTTCTTGATTGACTGCCATTTTAATTATTCGGTATTATATGATGTCTACTGTTTTGAAATATTTTATTGATATTTGGACAATTTTTAATAATTTTTATGAGTTTTTAATTGTTGGATGATGTTCTGTTCATCAGTTGTTTTGTAACATTTATTAGTATAGTTTTACAGTTATTTCTGAGTGGTGATCTATAGCAGCTTGGCTTGCTCTGTTTTCCTAATAGGAGGTGTATTAGTGTTTAGGGCCTGGTTAAATATTTGTAGTGTTGCCTTTTCATAGATAGGGTTGTTACTGTTTGAGTGTGTTCCATAATACAGGTTTAACTTTGTGCGGGTTAGTTTGTGTGCATTATTGTTAGGTGCTATATTTCTCTTTCCATTTCTCTAGGTTTGCACTGCATGCAGAGTGACTGTTTTGGTTTTCCATTCCAATTTGTCTCCATATTTATAATTTGTGGTCTTTCTGTTCTTGGTGAAGGTCAGTTCTGGGTGTGTGACCAAGGTGAGGTATTTTACTAGCATGTAGGCATTTGTATCAATCTTATTTGTTGTGTTTTCTCAATAAGACATGCATTAGTGGTAAATTAGTCTTTTCATAAGGAGAGGTATTGTGCCTGCCAGTAAAGAGAGTTTGTTTTGCTTTTACTGAGATGTCATCAGAACCAGAATATCTTTTTTTGTATGGTGAATTGTACAGGTAATGCCCTAGTTCTGCTCTGCACCCATTGTGGGGGGTTGAGGGGGTTCCTGAGGATGCAGAATGTATATTTACATTTTGCCTCGTCACATGTTCAGCATGTCACGCATATGAGAACCATCTGTCAGGTGTGCCCCGGACAAAAAAAAAGGTTAAGAACCACTGGCCTAATGAATCAATCAATGTTTTAGACCTTATTAACAACTATTTTAAAACAGTAGTAATGAATCAATTGGAATGCTATCCAAACTTTTGCATATGCTATATTATTTTCAATCTGTTAAAATAATCAAAAATTTCAGAAATATGTAACTTTTTTCCAAAAGCTCACTGGTGTCCAATTTCCTGATATTTCTCTATTTTTTTCTATAAGCACTGAGAAGAAAAGAAAAAAGACCTCTGTTAGTGCTGGTGCTATCTGAGGGTTTTCTCTTCTATTTGGGACAGTGCTATCTGTTTTAGAGATATTTCATTAGGATCTAATTTAGAGAGTAGTGAGATATTTCCAAGTCCTTTTATAATAAGCTTAGAGAAAAACAAATCAAATAAAATAGTAAAATATTAGGAAATTGGATACCAGTAAGATTTTGGAATAGAAGCTACTTTGATTATTTCACTGCAAAAATGGCTTTGGTTGTGTGTAACTTTGTACCATGGAGAGGTTGTATCAGCTTCTGTTCACTTAGAAATTCATTGAAATATACAATTTTACCAGGAATGCCCAAACTTTTGCTCTCTTGTCTATAGTCCTTGATAACCATCACTGTTTTCTCTGGCTCTCACTATGACTAGTCTGTCAAACCCTAATCCATAATGAAATAATGAAAGTTGCAGAATAAGTGGAATGCTTACAAATTATATCTTTTGGGAATCCACCAAATTTGTAAATAAATAAAATATCATAAGGATTCTATTCCGTCCTAGATCTAGGGCTTAGAAAAAATTCCTAAAGAGAGAAAAGTTCAAGATGGAGATATGATAGAGGTCTACAAAATCATGAAAGGACTTGAACAGGTAAATGTGAAATGGTTATTTACTCTTTTTTGTATAATACAGAGACTAGGGGGCACTCCATGAAGTTAGCAATTAGCACATGTTAAACAAATCAGAAAAAATTCTTTTTCACTTAATGCACAATTTGGAATTCGTTCCCAGAAGATGTGGTTATGGCAGCTAGTGTAGCTGGGTTTAAAAAAGATTTGGATAAGTTCCTGAAGAAGTCCATAAACTGCTGTTAATTAATAGGGAATAACTACTGCTTATTGCTGGCATTAGTAGCATGGGATCTATTTAATGTTTGGGTACTTGCCAGGAACTTGTGACTTGGATCGGTCACTGTTGGAGACAGGATACTGGGCTTGATGGACCTTTGGTCTGACCAGTATGGCATATCTTATGTTCTTATGATTTGCCTGGGTACTTTAATTCCATTTCACTTTCTGTACTCAGTGGACCCAAAGATACTTAAACCCATATAGAGGTATATCCTGTTCACAGTACTTCTGATACCAGATGTCTAGCCATAGTAGTTGCATAAGTTTGCAAACTGTTTAAATATTTCCTTTTCAGGACAATTGTCTGGTTAGGAGTACATCTCAGGAAACTGCAAATAAATCAATGAGCTAAACCAGCTAGGTGCTGGAGTTGCTAGGGTTAATTTTAAAATACCCCAAATCTCATTTGAGTCCATATCCTCAATTGGAATTTATAGGAGCTCTGCTAGACATGACTGGCGAGAGCCTTCCTTACTTGCCACAGAAAATATCACTTTTGTCTGTACTGAAATAAATAAAAATGTTGACAGACGTTAGTGGGAAACATGTTGAGATTACTAGGCATCAATGCATTAACATTTCATATCCCTCCCATGACATATCTCCGTATGACAGATATTCCATGGACCCCAAGATATCAGTGACTGCAGGCCACTCAGGATCTGTGGGAGAGAGTCCAAATCACTCAACAGCTCAGGGACAGTTTGTTCTGGTGACTAATTCATTTAAATCTAACCAGATGTATTACCTTCCAAGTTTATCAAAATCAAATTATCCTTATGACAGATGCTGCCAACCTGAGCTGGAGAGCCCATATAGAAGAACTTCATACCCGAGGTCCCTGATCTGCTCAAGGAAAATGTTGCCACGTAAATTTCCTCAAGCTCTGAGTGTTTTTGAATGCTCTTAAGGTTTTTAGAAATAAGTCAACCAAATTGTGCTTGATCAATCAGCTAGTTACATTATACCTGATCAAGCAGGGAGCAACTGATTCATCCCTTTTGTGTAAACAAACTGTCAGAATCTGGAACTGGGCTATCTCTAATGGGTGGAACCTAATGTAATAACAAAGAAGAATGTCATAGCAAGCAGACTTAGACAGATCTGGTCTCTGGAAAAAAAAGAGGTGGTGAACATATTTGGCAAGTGGGCCACACCCATTATAGATCTCTTTGTGACTTATCTGAACAAGAAGGTTCTGAACTTCTGTCCAGAAAAGTATCGATGGGCAAACTAGCCTTAAAAGCCTTTTCCTTAATTTGAGGAAAAGATCTTCAGTATACATTCCAATTCTAGTCTCAAAGATTACAACAACTTAAAGGAACACATGAAACCATGATACTTATAGCTGTTTTTTGCCCAAGACACATTTGGTTCCTTAAAGCTTTTTTATTTAGAGAAGCATTTTCTGATCAGAGAATGTCATTGCTTAAAAGGGATTTTAAATTGTATGTTTTGTGTTTTCTCTGTTTTATAATTGTTTTATATTGAATAGGGAATCCGTTCTGTTTGGAGATGTACATCAGGGAACCAGTTCAATTGGCAAATTGCCCCACCACTGATATAATGTACCGTATTTTCCGGGTATAAGACGACCCCCAACTTTTCCAGTTAAAATATAGAGTTTGGAATATACTCGCCATATAAGACTACCCCTTTTGCCCAGCACCGGCCAATCGGGGAGCGAGGGAACGGAGAATGAACATTTTTACAGCATCCGGTGGGGGGGAGGGAGTGACTCGAGCGAAGGCACGCTGCCCGATTGGTCGGTGCTGGGCACCAGAGGTGCCCAGCACCGACCAATCTAAATAAAAAAGCGTCCGGAGGTGAGGGTGAGTGACTCGGGGAGCAAGAGCGCATCGGCCAATCGGGGAGTGAGGGAACGGAGAATGAACTTTTTTTTTTTGTAGAAAATAATGAACATTTTTACAGCATCCGGTGAGGGGAGGGAGTGACTCAAGGAGCGAAGCCGCACTGCCCGATTGCCGAAGCAAGCCCCTTTTGCCTAGCTCCGGCCAATCAGGGAGCGAGGGAGTGGAGAATGAACTTTTTTACAGCATCCGGTGGGGGGGAGGGAGTGACTCGAGCGAAGGCACGCTGCCCGATTGGTCAGTGCTGGGCAAAAGGGGCTTGCCAAAGCAAGCCCCTTTTGCCCAGCATCGGCCAATCGGGGAGCGGAGAATGAACATTTTACAGCATCCGGGGGGAGTGACTCGAGGAGCGAGGGCGCGAAGAATCAATTTCTACGGCGTCCGGAGGTGAGGGTGAGTGACTCGGGGAGCAAGAGTGCATTGGCCAATCGGGGAGCGAGGGCGCGGGGAATCCACCAGACGCTGTAAATTTGGATTACTGGCGCATAGGACACACTCCTTATTTTTCACATTTTCAGGGGAAAAAAGTGCGTCCTATGCGCCGGCAAATATACGCCCTATAAGACGACACCCGGCATATAAGACAACCCCCGACTTTTGAGAAGATTTTCAGGGGTTAAAAACTCGTCTTATACGCCGGAAAATACAGTATGTTTTTTCATCCCTACACAACCTGGCTGTCGAGAGGGAAAAAATTCATTCTTTTGGTTTATCTGTTGGAGTATCTCATGTCATTCTGGCTTCTAAGAAAGACTCAACTAGAATTTCTTATGGTTTCAAGTGAAAGAGGTTTACCATCTAGTATAAGGGCAGAGCCTTTGATCCTTTCTTTTGCCCCACACAAAAACTGCTTGAATACCTTCTACATCTTTCAGAATCTGGTTTGAAGACATAACATAAGATTTGCCAAAGGTTCATCAAGCCTAGAATCCTGTTTCTAATAGTGGCCAAGCGAGGTCACAACTACCTGGCAGGATCCCAAGGGGTAGATAGATTTCAAGCTGCTTATCCCAAGAATAAACAGTAGATTTCTGCAACTCCTTCTTAATATTGGTTAATGGACTTTTTCTCCAGGAACTTGTCCAAATATTTTTTAAATGCCGCTACATTAATACTTTCACCACATCCTCCCGCAACAAATTTCAGAGCTTAATTATTCTTTGAGTAAAAAAATATTTTATTAGTTTTAAATGTATTACCTAGTAACTTCATTGTGTATTCCCTGCTCTTTGTACTTTTCGAAAGAGTAAACTGATTGTTTACTCATTCCATTCCACTCATTTTATAGACCTCTATCTTATCTCTCCTCAGCCTTCTCTTTTCCAAGCTGAAGAGTCCTAACCTCTTTAGCCTCTCAGATAAAATATAACGTTTAACATACAATTTTTAACATTTAACATAAAGAATTTAGCAAAAAAATATATTTATAAATGATCTGGAAAGGGGTATGATGAGTGAGGTGATCAGATTTGCCGATGAGATAAAATAATGCAGAGTAGTTAAATCTCAAGCAGATTGTGGTGAATTGCAGGAGGACCTTGTGAGACTGAAAGATTGGGCTTCCAAATGGCAGATGAAATTTAACATGGACAAGTGCAAAAACCTACAAATCCCCCTCCTCTACATACCCCCTGGACTCCTCCAACACAATCTTTCTCCCCTGATCGAAACCATAACTACCTACATCAACATGCAGGATCCAGCCATCATACTGGGGGATTTCAATCTCCACATCAACACTACCCCCGTGTCTCCTACCTGCGAACTCCTACTCACCACCATGTCCGCCATTGAATTCACCCAAATCATCAACACCTCACCCAAAAATCAGGTCATACCCTTGACCTAATCTTCACCAACAACAAAATATCCAACATTCTCCCACCCACGACCACTGCAACACCTTGGTCTGACCACAACCTCATCCAAACCAAGTTTCAACTTCAACTCCCCCTCATGAAGCCAGGCAATCACACCATCGAATTCATCAAACCCTGCTCCAGTGACGACCTCGCTGATCTACTACCCGAAGCCTTAAAGACCCTCAACAAAAATGACGCCAACTCTGCCACCAACTCTTGGATATCCATCAACTCAAGGCCAGGGCTTCTCTCTCCCCACCCGGGGAGACCTCGGCGATGACAAACGCGGCGGAAATCGTAAGCGCAGACTCTTCTTCTTTTAACCTAAAAGAAAACACCGCACCGCGCCGAAAACGCGAGCCCCGCCCACCGATCCAGCTCCTCCAATAGGAGCCAGCCCTTTGAGGGGCTTTAAATTTGTATCCAGCCGGCGCCATTTCCTCTTCTTCGCCAGAGCTCCGATCGGGGAAGGCCTGCGCTGTCGGCGCCGAGCCCCGCCGGGGGAAGGCCAGGGCTTCTCTCTCCCCACCCGGGGAGACCTCGGCGACGACAAACGCGGCGGAAATCGTAAGCGCAGACTCTTCTTCTTTTAACCTAAAAGAAAACGCCGCGCCGAAAACGTGAGCCCCGCCCACCGATCCAGCTCCTCCAATAGGAGCCAGCCCTTTGAGGGGCTTTACATTTGTATCCAGCCAGGCGCCGCAAGCGCCGAAGGAGCGCGACAAAGGGGCCTGCCCCTTTGTGTGCCCCTTAGTGTAGCCCCGCAGGACAGCCCTTATATTGAATTTGGAAACTGCTCAACCCTTCCGGTTCTCAATGCCGGTCAACCTCCCCACCCCACTTCTTTGCATCTTTGCAGTCTCTCTCACCAACTGGGATCCGCTGTATCCTGGCACAAGTCTCCTTACATCCCTACGTCCTGCTCCTATACTACAGATCATCCAGAGAAAGTGTACTACCGCACTCAGCACTCAACCAGCATCAGACTACAACCGCCCAGCACTCAGCATTCAACCAGCATCAGACTACAACCGCCCAGCACTCAGCATTCAACCAGCATCAGACTACAACCGCCCAGCACTCAGCATTCAACCAGCATCAGACAATCCTTGCCTCCAGACCCAAACAAGTGCATCTCAGACTAAACCTCCTCCAGAATTCCACTCATCATGCAAACTTACAACATCCCAATCATCCACAACCAAAGGAGAACCCCTTCAACTAACTCCACCAACGTCATACAAAAAAGAATTATCCCTATCATGACATCACCAATGAACCAACATCTAGGCCTCACGCTACTCTCAGTAACCCTCTTCAATGCACAATCATTAACTAAGAAGACACATATTCTCAATGATTACCTCTTGGATTCCAACCCAGACATCTGTGCCATCACAGAAACCTGGTTAAAAAACTCGGACATTGCCTTAACCAACCAACTACCTATCCAGACATATGACATCTTCACCTTCCATAGACTCAAAAAAAGAGGAGGCGGACTTCTTCTAGCCACCAAGAAAGAACTCAGACTGAACGCACACTCAATCAAGACAGAGTCCAAATTGGAATTGGGTCTAGTCAAGTCTAAACATCTACAAATTCTGTTAGTATACGCTCCCCCGGGAGTTCTAGAAACGGACCCCTCACCTCTCATAGAATCCATTGTGAAATATATTAACTCAGACCTTCCAACAATGATTTTGGGTGATTTCAACCTCCATACAAACGTAACACCTCGCTCTGCGAACTGCGAAGCCCTCCTCACCACCCTCGGCGCTATGGGATTCACGCAGACCATCAACAGCCCCACACATAAAGCTGGACACACTCTGGATCTAATATTCATCAATTCTAACTTCACTTGCACAACAGAACCCACCTGTACCCCTATCCCTTGGTCAGATCATTTCCTGATAGAATCCTCCTTCTCCACACTCAAACAGACACACCCCTCTCGACACCTTTCTTCCATCCAATTCAGGAAATCGTGTCCATCTGATATACTCAGCGATCAGCTCTCCAAAGAACTCTCTAACTTAGACCTAGCTAACCCCGATTCAGCCCTATACTCCTGGCAAAAGATTACAGAAGCAGTCGCAAACAAATGGTGCCCAATAGTCTCCAAATCAATCAACCCAACAAAAAAGGGAAATCAACCCTGGTTCAACACGGAACTTAAACAGATGAAACAGGACTTACGCCATAAAGAAAATAGATGGCGAAAAACCCCTAACTCATCTACCCTTTCAACATACAAGGGATTCTTACATCACTACAGGACCGCCATTCTACAGAAAAAAAAGGAATACTATTCAAACAAAATACACCATTTCCAGTATGATGCCCAGGCCCTATTCGCTTATGTAACACAAATTACTAAATCTACCCCCCCACCTATTCCGGACGAACAAGCTCTTTCCAAGGCTAATGAGCTCGCCTCATTCTTTCAACAGAAGATCTTAAATACCCTCGCCCTCCTTCCTCCTAATACAACACCTCTCAAGTTAGGCGAGAATCCAAATTCTCTTACTAGACCCAAATTTGACAGTTTCGAAACAATCTCCACCAAAGAGATTGAATCCCTTCTAAAAAGTCAGAAACCATCCAGCCATCCGGCTGATAACATCCCATCGAGACTCCTGCTTCTCATCCCAAACGCGATCTCAGGACCTCTGACCAGTATCATAAACAGCCTCCTAACCCTTGGAAGCTACCCAGACA
The DNA here is from genome assembly GCF_901001135.1 of Rhinatrema bivittatum. Lineage (NCBI taxonomy): Eukaryota > Metazoa > Chordata > Amphibia > Gymnophiona > Rhinatrematidae > Rhinatrema > Rhinatrema bivittatum. The sequence goes on along the minus strand of NC_042616.1, from coordinate 794,309,760 downwards.
GTCTAAAAACCGCCTCACTCAAGCCCCTCCTCAAGAAACACAACTTAGACCCTAATGTACTAGCTAATTTCAGACCCATCTCAAACCTCCCTTTTGTTGCCAAACTAACAGAGAAACTGGTAAACACCCAGCTTTCTGAATACCTAGAAGACCATAAGATCCTATACCCTTCACAATATGGTTTCCGAAAATCACACAACACGGAAACCCTCCTCATCTCACTCACAGACCATATTATTATGGGGTTAGACAAAGGACACTCCTTTCTATTAGTCCTGTTAGACATCTCGGCGGCATTTGACACCGTCAACCATTCCATATTGCTGGATCGCCTAACAGATATCGGCATCTCCGGATCTGCCCACAACTGGTTCAAGTCCTTCCTCAGCAATAGGACTTTTAAAGTCAAAATCAACAATAAAGAGTCACCCCTAACAAAATCAACTCTTGGTGTACCACAAGGATCCTCCTTATCTCCAACCCTCTTTAGCATATACCTCCTCCCCCTCTGCCAACTGTTAACAGACCTCAACCTTATTCATTATCTGTACGCAGACGACGTACAGATCCTAATCCCCATAACAGAATCCATCTCAAAAGCGCTCACCCATTGGAATAAATGCCTTCTATCCATCACTAATCTACTCAACAGCTTAAACCTGGTACTCAACGCCTCTAAGACAGAGCTTCTCCACATCTCCTCAAATGAAAACAATATCTCCCCTCCATCACCACACAATTCTCTCTTTACCTGTAAGCAGGTTAGAGACCTTGGGGTAATTCTAGACAATCGTCTAAATCTAAAGAAAACGGTCAATACTACCTCTAAAGACTGCTTCTACAGACTACAGATCCTAAAACGTCTTAAACCACTCTTATTCTTCCATGACTTCAGGACAGTCCTCCAAGCGCTTCTGTTCGCCAAAATAGACTACTGCAGTGCCCTCTTCCTAGGCCTCCCCAAATCCACTACCAAACCACTGCAGATGATACAAAATGCGGCAGCGAGATTGCTGACCAGTACCAGCCGCGGCGAACACATCTCACCCATCCTCAGGAACCTACATTGGTTACCAGTGAACTTCAGAATTCTATACAAATCAATCACCATAATTCACAAAACCATCCATCACCAACTTCAACTCGACCTGGAAATCCCACTCAAACTCCATTCCTCTAACAGACCAACTAGAGATATTCACAAAGGCACTCTGAAATATCCCCCCACTAAAGCCTCACGCCTCTCTACGACCAAAGACAGAGCTTTTTCGATAGCGGGCCCATCTATCTGGAATAGCATCCCTTCAAATCTCAGACTGGAGCCATGCCTTTTAACCTTCAGAAAAAGACTTAAAACCTGGCTCTTTCACCAAGCCTTCGCCGATCCACCAGACAATCACTAGTTGTCCTTCACTCTGACCCGGTCTGGCATGTATTCTCACGAACATTGGACTCCGACACTTCCAGGCTAAAGCACCTTTTAAGCTTTTAACCCGTACGCTCCATGGTGACACTTTATATTTATTTCCTGCCTTATCTTCTTTCCAGCTTGTTGATTGTAACTTTGACTTATTCCTGCCCATTGTTATCTTTCGTTTACTTGAATTGTTACTTCAGTTATACCATTGTTAAATGTAAACCGATCCGATATGGTTATTTACTATGAAGGTCGGTATAAAAAACTGTTAAATAAAATAAATAAATAAACTCTGATATAGCCATGTCAAAATGCCCCACCATAAGAAAAGTAATCAAAACATCAACAAAGCACAAAACCCCATGGTACACCCCCAAACTAAAAAACACAAAGCAAACCCTGAAACAAACAGAAAAAAAAATGGAGAAGAACCCCAACACCAGAACTGAAAGACAAAAACAGAACATTACTTCACATATACTCAACAGACCTTAACAGAGCAAAACGGAACTTCTATACCAAAAAGATCCACGAATATCAATTCAACCCTAGGACACTTTTCTCCTACGTCACAGACCTAACCAACCCAAACCAGAATGATACAACCCACGACATCCCCACCATCTCCAGTGAAAACCTAGCACATTTCTTCAAAGACAAAGTCACCAACATCATCGCCAACATGACATACCAGAACTACCCTCACACAGCTCCACGTGGTCACAATTTGAACCTATTGCATCAATAGAAATTGAAACCATCATTCAAAAGACTAAACCCGCCTCCCATCCACTAGACCCCATACCCATCAAAACCTTAAAACTCATCATCAAGCTTATCACCAAATCCATAACCAATATCATCAACTTATCACTTGAACAAGGAGTCTTCCCCGACAAACTCAAAAACGCAGTAGTCAAACCTATTCTCAAAAACCGCAACTCGACAAATCTGATCCAGCAAACTACAGACCAGTCTCCAACCTCCCTTTCTTAGCCAAGATCCTCGAAAAAAGTCTACAATCAACTCACGGATCAACTCGAAACCCAAAACATCCTACTACCTGCACAACATGGTTTCAGGAAACTATTCAGCACTGAAACGCTCCTTCTCACCCTCTCTGACACCATCCTTAGAGGTCTTGACTATGGCCAATCCTACCTCTTGATACTCCTTGACATATCCGCAGCCTTCGACACCATCAATCACAAAACACTTCTAATCAGACTCAAAGAAATTGGACTGCGAGACACTACAATCAAATGGTTCGAGTTATATCTCACAAACAGAACTTTCAACATAAAGACAAATACTTCAGAATCAACCCAGATACCCCTTACACATGGCGGCCCACAGGAATCATCCCTATCCTCCACCTTATTTAACATATACCTCCTATCACTTTGCAAAGTCCTCTCAGAATCAGACCTCACATACTTTGTATACGCCGATGACTACAAATTTTACTCCCCATAAACAAAACCATCAAATATCCCCTAAATATCTGGAACCAACTCAGCATGAAAATAATTCAAATTCTCTCACAACTATCACTCTGCCTTAACCAAAACAAGACTGAAATCCTACATATATCTAACAACCACTCCTCACCCCTCCTCAACAAATACACCCCTAAACACATGGAGTCTCAACTTACACATGCTACAAAAAACCTTGGGGTGACTATTGACAACGAACTCAACTTCAGACATCACATCTCCAACATGATCAAGGATGGATTCTTTAAACTACAAACCCTGAAAAAACTCAAACCCCTTCTTCATGCCTAAGACTATCGAACAGTCCTCCAAACAATAATCTTTTCCAAACTCAACTACTGCAATACTATACCCCTCGGCCTCCCGAAACCATCATCAGACCTCTTCAGGTACTACAAAACACCGCCGCGAGATCCATCACAAACATCAAAAAATGCGACCACATCACCCCCACCCTCAACTACATTGGCTACCCATCAGCCAAAGAATTCAATATAAAACCCTCACCCTCATCCATAAAAAAATAAACAACAATAAGATGAACTGGTTAAACTCTGCCATACTCTCATACACTCCACGCAGAAACCTCAGATCTCTGGACTCTGGGCTCCTCACCATTCCCAATTCCAAAACAGCGCACCTCACCTCTACCCAAAAACGAGCGATATCTGTAGCCAGCCCCACGCTATGGAACTCCCTCCCACCCCCTCCTTAGAAATGAACCTTCCACTCAAATCTTCAAAAAACACCTCAAAACTTGGCTCTTCCGAAAAGCCTTCCCACCAGAAACGTAGCCCCCCTGCCCAGGCCCCCTCCCCTGCTCTGAAATGAATCTTCCCCAGTCCTCAGTCAACTTCCTGGTGGTTCCCCCTTGTAAATTAATTGTACATATCTAATCCTCTATGCTACCCCATCCCTCCCTCTATCTTCTTCAGCTCACATGTTAAATGTTATCCCTCCAAGTTACTATGTCTTTTAACCTTCTAAGGTACTATGTAAATCTATCTCTATAAACTATTATTCCAGTTACAATATCACAATATAAATCTATCTTTCTAAATTATTACTTTTATTATCTTATCTTTATTATCTTTCTAAATTAAGTTACAATGTTACAATGTAAAATAAGCAGCCTCTGCCTTATTTATGTTCAGTTACATATAAACCGATGTGATATTTTGATCGAATGTCGGTATATAAAAACAAACAAATAAATAAATATAGGGAAAAATAACCCTTGCTGTACTTACAAAATGGTAGGTTCTATCTTAGAAGTTACCTCCCAGAAAAGAGACTAGGTGTCATAGTGGATAATACACTGAAATCATCGGCTCAGTGTGCTGGGGCAATCAAAAAAGCAAACAGAATGTTAGGAATTATTAGGAAGGGAATAGAAAGTAAAACAGAGGATGTTATAGTGTCTCTGTATTGCTGGATGGTGAGACTGCACCTTGAATACTTTGTGCAGTTCTGGTCACCACACCTCAAAAAGGATATAGCTGCACTGCAGAAAGTAAGGGGAATGGAATGTCTGCCCTTTGAGGAAAGGCTAAAGATGTTAGGGCCATTCAGTTTGGGGAATAGACTGAAGGGGGGATATGATAAAGTCTACAAAATCATGAAAGGACTTGAACAAGTTAATGTAAATCGGTTATTTACTCTCTCAGATAATAGAAGGTCCAGGGGGCACTCCGTGAAGTTAGCAAGTAGCTCATTTAAAACAAATCAAAGAAAATTCTTTTTCACTCAGCGCATAGTTCGGTTCTGGAATTCATTGCCAGAGGATGTAGTTACAGCAGTTAGTGTAACTGGGTTTAAAAAAGGTTTGGATATGTTCCTAGAGGAAAAAATCCATAAACTGCTATTACGGTAATTAATGAGCAATAGTAGCTTGTAATCTATCTAATGTTTGGGTACTTGCCAGGTACTTGTGAATTGGATTGGCCACTGTTGGAAACAGGATACTGGACTTGATGGACCCTTGGTCTGACCCAGTATGGCATATCTTATATTCTTATGTTCCTTTTGTTGATAAAGGCACTCTTATCCTAGCCCTATTTAAAATAAGTCTTCTTTTCCAATTGTTAGAATAAGTCTTCTTTTACAATTGTTAAAATAAGTCTTCATCTCCAATTGTTCCAAGTTCGTCGCCCCTGTTGTTTGTAACTTTTTCTCAAAATGTTTAACTGGTTTTTCCCTTGTTCGATGTAAACCGGTACGATAAGACATTGTCTTGAGTATCGGTATAGTAAAAGTCAGTAAATAAATAAAGCGAGGAACTTAGGCATTATCGTGGATGCTATCTCCCATTAAACCACAAATCAAGGACACGGTTAAAAAAGCTTATTTCAAACTTTGAATTATATGAAAAATCAAGCCATATTTTAAGGCTACTGACTTCAGAACTGTTTTACAGTCATTGGTAATTAATGGGTTAGATTGTATTTTACTTCATCTTGGACTGCCTCATTACGCAATTAAAGCATTACAAGTAATTCAAAATTCTGTATCCTGTATCCTGACAGGAATAGCTAAACATGAACACATTTCACCAATACTGTTCTGGCACTGGCTCCCTGTGGCATGGAAAATTCATTTCAGGGTTTTGATGCTTGCATATAAAGCGCTCAGTGAAGAAGCTCCTCTTTGCATTAGCACTCCACTACAGATCTATCGCCCCACTAGGGCAATGCGCTCTGCTGACAAACTTCTCTTGGATGTTCTAACTACTCACGAAATAAGACTTTTTGAATCAAGAGAATCTTCCAGACTATCGGGCCAATACAGTAAAACCCGCGGGAGCGCCCACTCTTCCAACGTGCGCCCAGGTCACTCTCCTGGGCGCACGATCAAGTATTTAAATGAGGGCCCACAGTAAAAAGAGGCGCTAAGGACACTAGCGCGTCCCTAGCACCTCCTTTTTGACAGGAGCGGCGGCTGTCAGCGGGTTTGACAGCCGACGCTCAATTTTTCCAGCGTCAGTTCTTGAGCCCGCTGACAGCCACGGGTTCGGAAAACAGATACCGGCATAATTGAGCGTCCGTCTTCCGGGCTGCGGGCACATTAAAATTTTTTTTTTTTTTTTTAAATTTTTGGGGCTTCTGACTTAATATTGCTTGCTATGATATTAAGTCGAAGGGTGCTTTTCTGTACACTTTCCCAGTGCTGGCAGAAATTAACGCCTGCCCAAAGGCAGGCGTTAATTTCTGAAAGTAAAATTTGCGGCTTGGCTGCACATTTTACTTTCTGTATCGTGCAGGAATAACTAATAGGGCCATCAACATGCATTTGCATGTTGCGGGTGCTATTAGTTTCAGGGGAGTTGGCCTCGTGTTTTCGACATGCTATTACCCCTTACTGTATAAGGGGTAAAAATAGTGCGTCGAAAACGCGCGGCCAAACGTGGGCTATCAGTGCGCTCCACTGGAGCGCACTGTACTGTATCGGCCTGTATCTAAGGAAAGAAACCTCTACAAAAACTGTTAGAAAACAGCTTAAAGCTTACTTATTTGCAGAGGCTTTCAGGATGCTGTATTGATTTTATTATTTTATAATTTCAGCACAGTATTTTTTAATCAGTATTATTGTAATTTCAGCACAGTATTATTTTCTATTTCTTTTTATTTGCTTGTGTCTTAATTCTGTTTTATATGCTGTTTTTTATTTTACTGGTGTTTTATATATTTAATTATGAATGTTTTTATGTAAGCCACTTTGGACCTAGTGGTATTTAAATTTTAAAATAACGAAATCTATGAACAGGATTTTGGACAAAGATGAATTACAAACGCATTGAATGTAGTGGGGACATGTCCACTTGCTCACACTGTTACACAGTGTGAACTTAATAGGTATTGTAGCAAGCACTTTTATAAGTACTACAATTCATGACAATTCTTTCCATTTAAAACATAATTTAAGTAAAAGCAGCATTTTCTATCTTTAATTGTATCTCTTAACCATTATTTTGATCTGTTTTCTTTTCAGATAAACTTTCATTTATTTTCTCTCTTTTTCTTTTTTCTGTATAAAGGAGTCAGTCACTGTCCACCTAAAGCAAAGAAAGCTAGGCGCTTTCTCCCTTTCGTCTTCTGTTCACATGAGCCATCAGCTAAGGGTACTGCACTGTTTGTATGGGTTGCCTCACTAAACCACAACACAGTTTTCAAATTAACTTCAGTATTAGATAACAGAAATCCAAGAGTAGTCAAACTAACATTTTACTGCAATTTTTGACTAAATCTATACCATAGGCCAAAAGATATTGCTATTGGTTTTGTTACTATTTTAAAATATGCTTTTTGCATGCTATAATAATTAAGCGATATGGTCATGAAATTTAAGGAGAAGACAGGAATGCTATGTTCAGAAGCACATGAATGAAATGAGTTGGTGCTCTGTTCAGCTACCACTGAATAGTTGTCCACATCACTTATGTTACTTATTGGTGCACTCTATTTGGCATTCTTAGCCAAGAATTGAATCTGTATACAAGCCGAACTGTCCTTTGACCATTATAGGTAGTCACTTTTGAAGAGGGTTTAAGATTGTTTGGCAGTGGTATGTGGGGAAACTTGCATTGGAGCTGCACTAGTAAGTGAATAGAAGACTTTAGTTCTCAGTATCATTGGTCACTTTTCTCAAAACTTTTATAAGGATATTTTTAGCCTGCTTGTTCAGGCTCCTGTGCAGTAGCCTAAATAGAATTTTAATCAGTCTGATTTGCTATTTTATTTTAGTAGTATGGGGAGCTCTAGCCTTTAAGCTGATCAGCTAATAGCATTGTTCAGCAGGTTTAAGGTTAGGGAAGCAGTTCTAAGACTTTTGTATGGCAACTTATTTTACTACTTCTAGGCCCTCAGACCAGTCATGCTAAAAAAAACTCACTTATAATATTGTTCTAAATTACTTATCATTGCATTGTCTATTCAATCTTGTATTTTCATATTCTTGAACCCCTGGTGTAGCATGCCAATAAGTAAAATAGAATGGAAATTATAAATATGAACTGAAAGTGTGGAAATTCTGCATTGATTATCACATATTGTATTTAATAGATGTATTTCATGAAATTAAGCATATTCCCAGTTCTGTCTCATTTTTTTAAAGTAGGGGTAAGAGTGCATTTTGTTGCTTGATTTGTAGATAAAGCAAATATTTCTGCAGTTCCTTTTCTATTGGCTTGTTGCATTACTTATGTAAAGCAAGCTTTAATTCTCCTTACTTTTATTCATATAATAAGTACGGTAATGTTTATACCTTAAGACATTATTTTAAAAGATGTGTTAATGTCTATAAATTTGTAACTCTTGGAAGGGACTTAGATGACTCAGTTGATTGATATGAGTATACAAATCTTTTTATTACTAGTTCAGATCAAACTCAGGTAAGTAGTTACTGAATATTTACAAAAGCCATTTTTGTAGCACTGTAAAATGTTAAGTCTTTAGTCTAATTGTCAGGTGTCCACATTGTTCAAATTATCATGGCAATTGGAAAAAGTTTGCTGTTTCAGCAGAGATATGGAATTGAACTAGCATAGACACTGAATTACCCTTTTTATCCTAGATGTGGTCTTTAATGAAGATAATAAAAGCACATTAAGAGAATTGTGGAGAAAGCTTGTCTAGTGCCCAAGTTGTATCTGTTCTCTGGATAAATTAAGGATTTTTGTCTTCAGTGATATTATATCAGCTTTCACAAGCACTAAGCAATATCTAGAAATTTGTATTAATTGTTAAGCAATATTTTATTTTTTACAAGCATTGACCCTGCATACTTTATTTTATTTCCCCTTTTAAAGCAGAAAATGGGTCATCCAGACTAGTTTGTTTTCCCTTTGTAAAATTTTACATTGTCTTGATACTTTAGTTAATGTAGATTTATTAGATGGATATAATTTTAAATTTCATATATTCTGATAGGAAGTTATCCTCTTTCCTTCCAATATTATTAGACCTTATTGCTCAGTACTGTGTGCACATTATTTATGGCAAACCAGGCTTCTGACCACCTCTGGTGTCTTCCACACTATATCACTGCTAACCAACTTTTCATCACCTATGTAGAACTCCCAATGCCAGAAACAATTGAAATATGTATATATGTAATATGTGCTCTCCATTCCAGATTTCATTACTTTAAGATTTTTTTAGTGGCTATACATAATGAAAAATTAAATAGAAATATTTCAGGCACTGAATAAGAGCACAGAAAAATAGCATTTTCAGAGTTAGAAAACCTTCCAGGACAAGATTAAACTGTATATTTCTCTAGATTCTATAAATCTGTGTCCATGTTGCCTGAGAAAGCTGAGAATGCCAGTGTGGGTATAACTTTGCTTCAGAGTAGGTTTATGGCCTATATGTGAAAATATCAAATTATAAACCTAAGGAGTATGTCATTTATTAAACAGAATATAAAGTAAATCCTAGCATAAAAAAGCAATTGATTGGAAAACATCTGTTATAAACTACATATGCGGTTTTTCCTATTGCTTACAAATAGGAACTAAAGAGAACAATATGAATTACACTAAGAGAAATAAAAAAAAATAGTAGGTCAAGAATTCAACATTGAATTTATGAAAAAATGAAACCAATTTAAAGGATGTACTCCCACATGCTGACATATACGGGAGTTGTGTTCGTTTGATATAATTTTGCATCTACCATAGAGACCTTTCACTCTGTGGATTAATTCACTTCTCTATGCAGTAACTTGTTTTACAACATACAGCAGCAGTTCAGTGTGCAAAAATCCTGGTATTGTACACAACAATGGGTTAGTGCATACTAACAAATTTTAATATGCTGCAGAAATCTTTACTGTATGCTGGTGCCTACCCTAACGTAAGAAAGCATATGCCCCCACCCAAAATGTTGTAAACTATCTGATTTTACTATGCTAACTCGTGAATTCATTCAATTCATTCTCACAGGACAAGCAGGATGGTAGTGCTCACATATGGGTGACATCACAGGATGGAGCCCAATCATGGAACACTTTTGTCAAAGTTTCTAGAACTTTGACTGGCACCTACTGGGCATGCCCAGGATGGCACTAACTCTGCAACCAGCAGGGGTTCCCCTTCATTCATCTTTTTTCCGCTCAGCAGTAGCCTTGTGGTTTAAGGAGCTCTGCAGAGATTCCTGACAGGAATTTTCCTCACCGAATTACTTCATAATTTAATACCCCACAGGGGTCCCCCTATTGAATTTTTACTTCCGTGGTGGTCCGGTAAGTTTTTTACCCGATTCCGGTTGATTCCCGTCTGGTTCGGCCCTCGCGGCCTACTGGCTGTCGACCGCACCACGGCTAAATTTTTTGAGAGGCCATGGCGTCTGGGTTCCGTCGATGCCCCGACTGCACTCGCACAATGTCCATTACCGACCCTCACAAGGTCTGTGTAATGTGCTTAGGGAGCGAGCATGATGTCCTTACTTGCACCAAATGTGCCCTTATGACACCAAAAGGTTGCAAGGCTAGAATGGAGAAGATGGAACTTCTCTTTCGGTCACAAATCCCGACACCATCCATAGCCTCGACGTCGTCTGAGCCGGCACAGTCTATGTCGCGCCAGCATTGTGTACCAACCGGTGTCCGACCAGCATAGACGACTCCATGGCCATCGACCCCCCTCTGTTCCTCCTCAGGAAAAAGACAGAGGAGATCATCGGAAAAAGCATAGACATCGACACCGAAGGTCTCAGACAATCGACGCAGGCAAGCCCTCGATGTTGCCACCGTCTGAGCCGCCGCCGAAGAAAGCCTGTCCCGAAAAAGCACCGTCCTATCTGGGTCCAGGTCACCGAGGCAACCTTCACCTGGACAGGTGATAGGAGCCGCGATTCCACCTCCAATGGTGGTCCCTCTGGCTACACCTCCGCCGCCTCCTCCGGCATCGGGGCTTCACGCTCCAGGTTTCCGAGAGGAGTTAGATCAGATGATTCAAGAGGCCATTGGCAGAGCGATGCAAGGCTTCAAGATTCCTCCGATGCCGGTGCCGATTCCTGAACCGGCTACCGATCCAATTCCTGTAGCGCTGGCACCGCTACTGACAAGGACGGAAGCGCTGCTTGCCGCTTTTCCTCCGATGGATCCGGGGGCACCGATTTGCCTGGTGCCCTCCTTCCCAATTCCTCTCTCATCGACAGAAGAAACACCGTTATTCCTTCTTCCATCAGGAGTCCTACCGATGCCTCAGCCATCGATGTCACCGATAGTGTCTTTGCTACCATCAATGCCCTCTGTGCCTCCAATAATGCCTTTGGTGCCTCAGCCAGGACCTTCAGGAATACCAACATTCTGTCCCTCTAAGGATCCTAGGGGTGCTGGTGATGATACCTATGATACATGGACTGATGACTCGTCCCAGGATACTGATGACTTACCATCACCACCCTCTCCTGCTGAAAGCAGGAAGCGTTCTCACCCAGAGGACTTGTCCTTCATTAATTTTGTGAAGGTAATGTCTGAATTGGCTCCATTCCAACTCCAGACAGAACAGGATGATAGATACCAGATGATGGAACTTCTGCAGTTTCTGGATGCTCCTAAAGAAATCACATCTATCCCTATCCATGATGTCCTCTTGGATCTTCTAAAGAGGAATTGGGAACATCCTGGTTCAGTGGCACCAGTTAACCGGAAAGCGGACATCGCATACCTAGTCCAGTCAACTCCAGATTTCCGAAAAACCCAATTGGATCACCATTCAATGGTTGTTGTTAGCCCAAAAGAAAGCCTGACGCTCCAAGTCTCACTCTTCTTTCCCTCCAGGGAAAGAGCAAAAGTTCCTGGATGCCACCATTCAGCGTGTCTTTCACGGGTCAATGCTTATATCCCGCATTGCCTCTTACCAACTCTATATGACCCAGTACAACAGGGTCCTCTTTAAGCAAATGCAAGACTTGCTGAGTCCCTACCTCAGCAGTTTCAAGAGCAATTACATGCCCTGGCTCAAAAAGGATTAGAAGCAGGCAAACATGAAATAAGATCAGTATATGACATTTTTTACACCGCTTCCAGGGTATCAGCAACAGCTATTTCTGCGAGGAGGTGGGCCTAGCTAAAGTCTTTGGTCCTACGACCTGAAGTCCAGGACAGACTATCCGACTTGCCTTGCACTGGTGACAGTCTTGTTGGTGAACAGATACAGCAAGCCGTGGCTCAGCTCAAAGATCACCATGAGACTCTTCGCCAACTCTCCTTGTTGCCTTCTGAATATCCTGCTAAGCAAACATTCAGAAAGGATCTCAAAAAGTCTTCTACCGCCAAAGGAAATCAAATCCTCCACCGTCCAAAGGTCACTCTACTAAACCTTACCATAAAGGCCAGTCCAGGCAACCTCACAGGCAAAAAACACAGACAAACCCCTCAGCCAGGTCTGGCATCTGGTTTTTGACTCTTACCTAGAGAGCAGCATTCAGCCTCCACTACCGCATGTACCGGTGGGAGGTCGATTGTGCCACTTCAGCAACATCTGGCACACAATCACCTCAGACCAGTGGCTTCTTGCCATAATAACCTTGAGTGGTCATCTCAACTTTCTTGCCATTCCGTCGGACTCCCCACCTCTGCTCACCACCTCTGCTCACCACTCCTGGATCAGGAAGTCTCCCTCCTCCTCCGATCCAGAGCAATCGAACCAGTGCCCTACTCCCAACAGGGCCTCAGCTTCTATTCTTGGTACTTTCTAATCCCAAAAAAGTTAGGTGGCGTTCACCCACTACTAGACGTTTGCGCCTTAAACAAGAACCTACAAAGAGAACAGTTCAAGATGGTAACCTTGGGTTCCTTCCTTCCCCTTCTGCAGAGGGAAGACTGGCTCTGCTCTCTAGACCTCCAGGACACTTACACATACATCGCAATAACTCCGTCTTATCACAAATTTCTGCGATTCCTGGTAGGCCCAAAGCACTATCAATACAGAGTGCTACCATTCGGCCTGGCATCTGCACCACGAGTCTTCACCAAGTGCCTCGTAGTAGTAGCAGCAGCATTCCTCAGGACTCAAGGTGTCCACGTCTACCCCTACCTCGATGATTGGTTGATCAGGGCTCCCACCCAGCAAGCTGCTTTGACGTCCCTACGTCTCACCTTGCATACCTTGATCTCACTAAGTTTCTCATCAATTATCCAAAGTCCAGCTTAGTCCCATCACAAATCCTGTCATTCATAGGAGCAGACCTGCACACCTTCAAAGGAAAAGCAATTCTTCCTCGAGAACGAGCTCTCACTCTCACTTCTCTCACCCATCAGCTGCAGTCTCAACAACGCTCAACTGCAAGTCATTTCCTAGTTTTGCTAGGTCACATGGCATCCTTGGTACATGTCACTTCAATGGCTCGTCTTGCCATGAGAGTCATGCAGTGGACTCTAAGGTCACAGTGGATTCAATCATCTCAACCACTGTCAGCTGTTGTCCACATCACCAACCTGCTTCGCCTGTCTCTGGCTTGGTGGACAATCAGTCCAATCTCCTCCAAGTGTGAAAAGGTTTGAAAGAAGTATTGGGGTTCACCACTAGCAGAATTAAAAGTTATTACCAGGGGATCCTGCTTGGATGAAAACCCTATACTTAAATCCTCCCTTCTACCCTTCTTGCCTTATAGACAAAAAGTTTATTATTTAAAGAAATGTTTTCGTTTTTACTCTAGAACTTTATTGACCAATAATTAATGCAGCACAGCATGCATTTAGAATAAAACCAGACAATTTGTAGTAAAAAATATTTTCTTTATTTCAGATAAAGAAAGATATCAATATTAAAATCTCTAAATGATTCTAAGAAACATTTCTATGTTCAAACCTTAATTTTATCAGACTATACCCTACAATCAATGTGAAAACCATTAATAGGGTGACAGAAAAAATTAAAATTAGATAAATATCGACTGACATTATCTTTTAATCAATTATTGCATTTCTAATACATATGCCAATCTAGAAACAATAGCAATTATCGGTTCTCAGATGCTTGAATATAAGATAATATATTTACCACATATCTGAAGCAGTCCCGCTCTTTGTCTCTTTCTCTCCACGTGTAAGGAAAAAACCAAAGTCCCAGTTTTTCTTTCTTTGTCTGCTTCCCATTTTATACCCTAAAATCTTCTGATCTAAAGCAGCTGTATTATTTCTGTCAATATGTCTATCTTTAGCCTTTGAAGAAATTAGTTTGAAAACCTTGATGAGTTTCAAACAATTTAATTAATATCAGGATATGGAAAATAAAAATATAGGAGTTTTTCCTACTTGATTAAAGCGTTGCCCATTTTCCAGTCTTTTATTCAATGCCAAGGTGTGCCAGGCAAAACATACTCTTTCAGTCTTTTTCTTTCTTCTAACAGTTCAGAGACAAGAGACCACACACTCCCCTCTATCCTAGGAAGCTTCATGTGCATTTTAAAGTTAAAGGGGGCCCCTTCCAACTAGACAGATAAAGATTCAGTTTTTTTCAAAGCTCTTCCTGTGAATCAAATGGTTGAAGCTGCCCAAGGTCATAAAATTCAAACCTTGAACGTTCCTTCCCACTATAGATAAGGAATTAGCTATAAACAGCTCTGTTTTTCAGGGTCTGTAAAGGGGGAAGTCTGGAATGTATCCAGCAGAGGCTTTGACTAAAGCTATAGTTTTTAAAGAAGAAAAGGCATATGGGTATTAATGCTTACATTTCTCTTATGGCCTATTGATTACTGACTACACTGAATATAGAAATTTATCAATAAAGCACAAAATAATAAAATATTTTCTGACACAAGGACTTCTTTTCCAGGCTCCAGATCCTCAAATAACCCTTACAACCGATGCCTCCAACCTTGGCTGGGGAGTATATGTTGCCAATCTGCAAACTCAAGTCACCTGGTCTCCAGAGGAAGCCAAACACCAAATCAATTTCCTGGAACTATGAGCAATCAGATATGCTCTCAGGGTGTTTCAGGATCGCCTTTCCAACCAGGATATCCTGCTTCAGACAGACAACCAGGTGGCCGTGTGGTACATCAGCTAACAAGGAGGAACTGGCTCCTACCTCCTGTATCAGGAAGCTGCACAGGTATGGGCGGAGGCCCTTTTCCATTCGATGTACCTCAAGGCCACCTACTTGCCAGGAATGGAAAATGTGTTGGCAGACAAGCTGAGTCGCACCTTTCAACCGCACGCGTGGTCCCTCAACCCCACAGTAGCGGACTCAATATTCCAATGTTGGGGTTACCCTCACATAGACCTCTTTGCGTCACCTCAAAACCACAAAGTTGTGAACTTTTGCTCTCTCACTCGCAGCCAACACTCACTACCAAGAGATGTGTTCTCCCTTTCATGGGCAACCGGTCTCCTATATGCATTCCCTCCACTTCCACTTCTCTCAAAGACTCTCATGAAGTTTCGTCAGGACAAGGGAAGCATGATCCTGATAGCCCCTCACTGGCCACGCCAAGTGTGGTTTCCGATTCTTCAGGTCCTCTCCATTCCAGGCATATTCCCCTCGGGATGGACCTGCTTCTGATCACTCAGAACTTCGGGTGCCTAAGCCACTCCAATCTTCAGGCCTTGTCCCTGACTGCCTGGATGTTGAAAGGTTAATTCTTCAGCCACTCAACCTTTCAGAGCCAGTTTCCTGTGTCTTGATTGCTTCACAAAAGCCTTCTACGAGAAAATCTTATTTTTACAAATGGAACAGGTTTAAGTCTTGGTGTTCTTCCCTGTCCCTTGATCCTTTTACTTGTTCCACCACGAAATTTCTAGACTATCTCTGGCACTTGTCAGAAACAGGTCTAAAAACTTCTTCCATCAGGATGCATGTCAGTGCGGTAGCCACATTCCATAAAGGTGTTGGGGATGTTACCATTTCAGTACAACCCCTTGTAACACGTTTTCTGAAGGGCTTGCTCCACCTTAAACCTCCACTGCACCCTCCGGCCCCTTTTTGGGACCTCAACCTGGTTTTGGATCGACTCATGAAACCACCATTCGAGCCTCTCCAATCCTGTGATCTTCGCTATCTCACAAGGAAAGTGATTTTTTTTCTTTAGGCAATCACATCTGCTCGCAGAGTTAGTGAGTTTCAGGCCCTAGTTACCTACCCGCCTTACACTAAACTTCTGCAAGACCAGGTAGTACTTCGCACTCACCCTAAGTTTTTGCCTAAGGTAGTATCGGAGTTTCACATTAATCAATCCATTATACTACCCACCTTCTTTCCCAGGCCCCATTCTAATCCAGGAGAACAGGCTCTGCATACCCTTGACTAAAAACGGGCTCTAGCATTCTATCTAGACCGTACAGCTACACACAGAAAATCCACCTAACTGTTTGTTTCTTTCCATCCCATCAGATTGGGAAAACCTGTGGGTAAGCAGACTCTCTCCTCCTGTTTAGCGGACTGCATATCTTTTTGCTATCAGCAAGCAGGCATTCCACTTCAAGATCGTGTTAAAGCACACTCTGTCAGGGCCATGGCAACTTCAGAAGCGCGCCTACGCTTGGTGCCGCTTCCTGATATTTCTAGGGCTGCTACCTGGAGTTTACTCCATACCTTTTCAGCCCATTATTGTTTAGACAAGGCTGGAAGACAAGATTCCATCTTCGGCCAGTCTGTCTTGCGCAACCTATTTGTAACTTGATGTACCAACACCCTTCCACCTACCCATTAGGGTTCAGGATGCCCTCTACCAAATTCCACCCCAGTCCTTGTGCCTATCGCACATTTTGGGTACATTTGGTGCATTTCTCGGACATCCTCAGCTTGGTACTCACCCATATGTGAGGACTACCATCCTGCTTGTCCTGTGAGAAAGCAGAAGTTGCTTACCTGTAACATGTGTTCTCACAGGACAGCAGGATGTTAGTGCTCACGAAACCCGCCTGCCACCCCGCAGTGTTGGGTTTGTTACGTTTTTCTTATTTTATTTTTTTGCACTTACTATAGCTTTTAAACAAGACTGAAGGGGGGACCCCTGCTGGTTGCAGGGTTAGTGCCATCCTGGGCATGCCCAGTAGGTGCCAGTCAAAGTTCTAGAAACTTTGACAAAAGTGTTCCGTGATTGGGCTCCATCCTGTGATGTCACCCATATATGACTACTAACATCCTGCTGTCCTGTAAGAACACCTGTAACAGGTAAGCAACTTCTGCTTTCTCTAGTTTGTCTGTTGATTCTGGGTGGCAGACAAATAGGACACAGTTTCCCCATCAGGTGTTCTTTTCTTTACTTTGTAAGCAAATACTTAAAGCACCACCTTACCACCACAGATATGATTGGTCCTTTTTACATGAACAATTTATGTAAAATTGTTTTAGTAAGGTGATGCTTTTCATTTTTTCATGTATCTGATGTTGGATTCTTGAACCACTTGTTTAATTTTAATTTCATATTGCTTGCAGCATCTTTTTAAAATACTGCAAAATGAAAAGTGTAGCACTTTTCATCAGTGGCAGGGTATGAGTTTAAAGAAAATTGTCCAGATGTGGATTGCTTTAACTACATTAATTCTGTGATGAGTCTTCCCTTCACTATACTGGAAGCATGGAACTATATGTGAAACTGCTTAAATTCCAGTTCATTTTGCTTTTCTATGGAATTACTGTAGCCTAACAAAACATACATTATATTCCTTCTACTATGTTAACCTTATATTTTAATTTTTTGTTTTCCCTTCTTTCTCTTTTTGCTCTCTTCTTGCATGCCACCTGGATCTGCAGATGAAATTAGTGGGGACGGTAATATATCTTTTGATCATTAAACATTTTCAAATCTGTTAGGATGTACTGTGTTTCAGATTACTTTCTGTTAATGCATATTCTTTTTCTCCCCAATTCTTTATCCATTTTAATCTTAACACAAATAGAGTAGTCTGGTATTCTGTGAATTCAAGAATCATGTTTCACCTCACGTGACAGGTTAAAAATGTTTGTAAGTAATTTAAAATGTCTGAATTGAAAAATATGCCCTACAGGCACCATAATTGTTATATGCAAGTATGATGCTACCATGGTATAATATTTAATAATATATTCATTTGCAAGGTTCTACTTACCATATTATAGACAGGAAAGAATTACTTTTGAAATGATACAGGATAGACCCAATGACTCAGAAGTAATGCTACACATTGCTATGCGAGAGATCAGGGTTTGGTTCCTAAGTCTGGCTTCTACTTCTCAGGTCAGTTGAGGATGCTGGACACCTTTCACAGCTTTAGGTAAAGGGAATCCCAATCAATGTGCAAAAATGACACCTAATGATTGGACTTGGGGTGCTTTCTTAATTGGCTCCTGTCTATGGCTTCTGGTCAAAGGATTATCACTACATTGATTGGGCTAGGAAGAAAGTTGAGATACAGGAAAAATAAAAGAAAAAGCCATAGATAGTTGTGAATGAAGACTCATGGCACACAACTCCAGTAGGATCTGGTTCTGATTGAAGTAGGAGCCCAAATAAGCAGATAGAAACTGCCAGGTGAAAAAAGAATGGTGCAGGATAGAGCATCTAGTATGTAACCACATTTCAAAGCTTCAGGTTATGATGAGAGGTGCAAACAATAAGCTTATTCTAATTCAAAAGAAACACATTTTCTAAGTAAGTAATCAAATTATAATAGCTATCATTAACTGAAAGACGAGAGGTTTTGAGCAGGACTAGAAGAGACCAGGTGTAGTCCCAACAACTGCACATCCGTCAGTCTAGCTTTGGAAGCGGGCAAAATTATGGAAACATTACTAAAGAAAAAGAGTAGTGCAATGATTTAAAGTAAGTAGATTATATTTTATTTATTTACACTTTTGTTATACTGCTATATGAACAGTCATTCTGAGCGGTGTACAATAAGCATGCACATAATATTAAAACATTTTACAGCTTTAATAGTCATACAACTTATTCAAAAGCATCATAAAATAAATAAGCCTTCAAACATGTTTACAAAAAGGAGCTCCTACATGCTAAGAGCCAACGCTGGTAACCCTTGTTGCTGAGAGCCACTAAAAGCAGAGCCAAGATTTTGGCCTGGATATGAGCATCAGGCAGTGGTGACTTTTTTGTGGCATATCTGATTAGGCCTGAAGGCACACTGGTTGGGAAACATTGCACTAGTACATCCTGGAAGAACTGCAAGTAACTCATGAGAGAAACTCCCAATGTGGTCTTTGAAGTAAGAACATCTTAAGCATACAGCAGGGGAGCTAGAAAACAGCATTGTATCATCTGAAACAAAGCATCACATTCATATGATGAAGTATTAGAAATGGAAATTGAAACTATGCTAAAAAAAACTTAATCCTGCACCCCATGCACTTGACACAATAACAACTGCCGACATAAAAAAGTAGCGAACACTGTATCACCAACACTAGCAAAGATCGTTAAGCTATCCCTAGAGGAAGGATCCATGCCTGACGCACTAAAAGGAGCTATCGTAAAACCTATTTTATAAAAGAAAAACAGTGACCCACTGAACCTAAGTAACTACAGACCAGTATCAAACCTACCCTTAATCGCAAAGTTAATAGAAAAAACTATACAAAGGCAACTAGCAGAACACCTAGACAACAATAACATCCTTTATCCATCACAACATGGCTTTTGAAAACACTATAGCACAGAGACACTTCTGCTTGCACTTACAGATAACATCATGAGGGGATTTGATAACTGTAAACATTACATTCTAGTGATGCTTGACCTGTCAGCATCTGACACTGTAAATCATGACATACTCTTAAATAGACTAGAAGAAATAGGCTTAAACAACAAAACTATCAAGTGGTTCAGATCATATCTCAATGACAATTATTTTCAGGTACAAATTAAAGACGCTATATCAAAAAAAATAAACCTGCAAACGGGAGTACCCCAAGGATCTGCCCTCTCCGCAACACTCTTCAACATATACTTACTACCACTATGCCACCTGCTAGCTGGTCTGGGAATCACACACTATATATACGCTGATGATATCCAATTAATTTTACCCATTGACGATACAATTGAGAAAACATTAAACTTAGCCAAGATGTATCTAGATATCATCAAACAGCTACTAAACCAAATGGAATTAGTAATTAATATAGAGAAGACAGAATTCTTACACTTAGAGAGAAAAAATACCGAAATCAAACATAGTCCAATCACACTAAAAAGCAATCAACAAATAAAACTTGCAGAAAAAGTAGGGAATCTAGGAGTAATTATTGACCCCGAACTAAGCTTAAAACAACACATATCTCTAAAAGTAAGAGAAGGATACGCTAAACTCATGGTCCTCAGGAGGCTTAAACCACTTCTGACAACGGCTGACTTTCGATCGGTACTACAAGCATTAATATTTGCGAGCACTGATTATTGTAATGCACTTCTACTAGGTCTTCCATACACCTCACTAAGACCATTGCAGGTTCTGCAAAACTCAGCTGCAAGAGTCTTAACTGGCAAAAGTAAAAGAGACCACATCACCGAAACACTGGCTGAACTACACTGGCTTCCCATCGAACAAAGAATACAATACAAAACACTGTGCACCATACATAAGCTAATACATAACGAACATGCAGACTGGTTAAATACAGCCCTACGTGTACATATCCCTAAGGTCAGCAAACAAAGCACTCTAACCATTCCATCAGTAAAAACTGCAAGACTAACACAGGTACGAGAGAGAGCACTATCACTGGCAGGACCCATACTATCGAACTCCATGCCCCTAGATTTAAGACTACAAAGAGACAGCAAAACCTTTAGAAAAGGTTTAAAAACCTGGCTCTTTAAACAAGCTTTTCAGAAAGAGAAGGGAGAATAGAAACCAGGGACAGGCAAAGCACGATCAATATAACATCCACACACACTGCCGTATTCACTAAGTGTGTAGTCTTTAAAGGACCAGTCACAATCTTAAAGTTAATTCTGTAATAAAAACCGAGATAGAAACATGGACATGATTAATTACATTTAACATTATTGATCACTAACTATGTTACCGAACCTTATGGCACCCTTGTAAATGTGCAAATCACAGTATCATAAATTTTATGTGCCTTGATGTAAACCGTTGTGACGGTATCCTCCAAACGACGGTATAGAAAAGATTTAAAATAAATAAATAAATTAAATATTGTAGTAAGGCGTTGCAGCGAATACCAGGTTTTGGAGCCTAAGGGCATCCGAATCTGTACTGGATCCTATGAGTTTGTTATTATAGGACTCCAGCCAGAGTTTACAAAGGAAGATTTCTTCAGACAAATTTGATTGTTTTTTGAGGAGATATGGAAGAGAAGCAGTGGATGTTTGTCTGGATTTCAGTAAGGCTTTTTACATTTGTATGTAGAAGATTGATAATCAGGGGAGTATAAAAGAGCTTTCTGCCAGATGGGATATGTAAGCAAGCTGCTAAGAAAGCCAAAAAATCAATAAACCCTACAAGTAAAATTGCTGTCTTCCTTATGCTTAGAGATAGCTATCATGGCCATTGTCAAATCAAGCAAAATAGATGCTGCTTTTGTGGTATCACATAGAATCAAAAAGTCCAAACAGGACCATCCATCAATGACTGCCTGCAAGGAAACAAATTGAAACCTTTCTTACAAAATCATAAAGGAGCTGTCATCCCTAAAAGTAACAATAACTAAGAATCATAATGCAACTAAAGATAATAAAACAAAGGTGGTTTTCCTTGCAGCACAATTGACTTTATTTCAGAAATGTGAATGAAATGGACGAAAGATCTATCTTATTGGAAAATACTGCAGTACTGCTACAGAACAGTCAAAATCATTGTTGAACTGAAAAATGGTACAGTACCTGCAACATAAACTTTTAAATGACTTAAGGAACTCAAAATATACTCGCTAGAGGAAAGAAGGAAAAGAGGAAAATATGATATACATTCAAATTCTTAGGTTTTAGTAAAGTGCAGGAAACACTTTTTTACAGCCATATTTCCCAACTCTTTCCAGCACAATACACACCTACATTAACACCAACCTCCACAGGGCAAGCAGTACAGACATGAAGAGGACTCATGGTCAAAAAGGCAGCTACAGAAGCAGTAAAAGCCCCACCAGTCTTTCTTCCAAATTTTAAAGCAAAGAAAGAGAGGTGGCAGAGACACACATGAACTCATCACAAAGGGCCAGTTTTCCCTATATATATAAATGCAGGGAAGGGAAAAGTCAGTGTGCGGTTTACTCTGTTAGCTGCTGCATGTGGCTGCCCAGGGCTCCTCCACTGCTGCTACTCTCAAAATTCAGAATGAGTCACATCCAGCATTCAAAGTGAATGCTCTCCCTGTCTCACTCAGCCTGTGATTGACAGAGACTGGAAGGACTCAAAGGAGAAAGATCAGGCGGAGGAAGATGAAGAGATGCTGCGTACACTGTGTGCCGAGTAAAACAGAGCCCAGCTATTCGTGCCATGTTAATTACTACACTCCAGGGCTTATGCTGTAGTTAAGACCTATGATTATACTTGCCCAGAATGTTACAGGCTTCAACTAATAAGCCACAAATATACTGAGGCTATTTATGAAGGTTGCTCAACGCTATTCCACCAGAGTTCCTCTTCGGCTGAATTTTTGTGTTATGTAGTTAAGACGTTGCATGCATGGTTACACATTTTCTCAGAAGGAAGCTCCCTATATGTTTGAGCCACTGCTGGTGCCTCTTGTGGCTGTGAGGTGCTAAGAGCTAGGGTTGTGCATTCGTTTGCGACGAAATAGGAAATAGAGACGATATTTCCTATTTCGGTGCGTTTCGGGAAGGTAACGAAACGATAAGAGAACCCATGAAATTTCATGCGGCTTTCTTATCGTATTTCGGGGGGAGGGAGAAAGGGCACAATAAAAAAAAAAAACAAACCCCAAACCCACCCCAACCCTTCAAATGTAATTAATTGCTACCCCCTCCCCCCAAGACTTACTGAAAGTCCCTTGTGGTCCAGCTGGATCCTGGGAGTGATCTCCCCCTCTCGGGCCATCGGCTGCCACTAATCAAAATGGTGCCGATGGCCCTTTGCCCTTACCATGTGACGGGCTACTGGTGCCATTTGTCGGCCCCTGTCACATGGTAGGAGCAATGGATAACCTGCGCCATTTTTTAAGATGGCGCCAGCCATGGCACAGTCTTGGGGGGTTGATCGGGCAAGTCTTGGGGGGTAGGGGGGTGCAATTAATTAAATTTGGTGGGTTTGGGTGCTTGTTTTTTTTACAACCCCATTGTAATCTGGGGTGGGTTTCAGCTTCATTTCGGGGGGGGGGGGGGGGGGGGGGAGATCTAGGTCTGAGTATCAGGCAGTGATGACTATTCCATGGCACATCTGATCAGGTCTTGAAGGCGCACTGGTTGGAAAACACTGCTTTATGAAGAGGGTGGTATATGCTGAAAATAATCTTCTAGGAGAAGTGGTAGAAACCAAAACACAAGCAGAATTTAAGCATACAGATACAGAGGACAATGATAAGAATAGAGTTGGAGAAAGGCTGGAAAAAATAGAATTGTGTGGATTTATTCATTTATTCAGAATGGTAGACAAAAGAGGGGAGATCATACTGTTTCTGCAGGCAGTTGAATTTAGTATGGTTAATAGCTGGGAGACATCCTTAGATAGAGTAGAATAAGCAGGGAGAGCCAAGCAGACTAAGTGGTCCAACTGGTGCTTGTCTGTGGATATGTATTTAATGTTACTGTGGGGCTTGTGTATTCAAATACATCTAAAATCAACTATGCTAAGTTTAATGCACTTTTTTGCCATTGAATACATTGGGCTTTAGGGGATCTTGTGTTCAGCTACCAAAGATGATGAAGTCCTAAGGAGGAAAATGACAAAAACTTTCTAGGATACGGAGTAATATCTTTCAACAGTCCTCCTCCTTCATGGCTGGCAGCTGAGATATATCCTCAATAGTGTGGATATAGTTAACAGGGCAGACTGGATGGACCAATTGATACTTTTCTGCCATATCTACTATGTTACAGTGTATTAACCTAGAGATATGTACAGCACATGCATGCTCAGAGTGCATGCATTTTGTATATCAATATTGTTTCCCTGCGCTAATTCGTCCAAAAGAAAGGACTAGTTAGCACAGGTGAACCCTTTCTGCCCTCCCCCCCCCCCTCCCAACATAAGAAAAGTTCCTCCCATGCCCTTTCATCTGCTTTGACCTCC
Source organism: Rhinatrema bivittatum (assembly GCF_901001135.1). Lineage (NCBI taxonomy): Eukaryota > Metazoa > Chordata > Amphibia > Gymnophiona > Rhinatrematidae > Rhinatrema > Rhinatrema bivittatum. The sequence goes on along the minus strand of NC_042616.1, from coordinate 794,285,689 downwards.
CTCCCCCCAATCCCCTCATTCACTAAGACAATCCACTTGCTGGTCCCATTTGTTAAACCCTGAGTAGTTCCAGCTTATTCGAAAAGCATAAATAAAAAGAGAACCAGACCAAGAGATGTGACATTCCAGCAATTTGTCTAAATATGCCGTGTCTTGAAGCCAAAAAGGCTGGATTTTAGAGCAGCCAGTGAACATATAATAGAGGTCATCTGGAGCAATTTTACATTTTAGACAGGTCTAAATCTTACAGCTTCATCAAGATGCCTCCAGTCTTAGTAACATAAGATCGGTGAAGAATTTAAACTGAATTTCCTTCATGCAAACCCCTAAATAATTGTGGTAGATCAGCTTAAATGCACAAGATAGTAGTTGCGGCGATATTTCAATGCCCAGGTCAGCACTCTACTTTGCAGCTAGGCGTGGTAAGTGTGGGGCAGGCAGATCAAATAGAAGCTGCCTCCCCAAAACTGGGATTTTGTTAAATCTAGGCAATGTGTCCAAAAAGCTGTCTTCAGTATCAGTGAGAGAAACCAATGAGATATTTTTACAAATAGCCAAGCAATAATGGTGGGCCTGTAAATAGGCAAAAAAATTATTTCTCAGGATATCCCACTCATCCTGCAGCTCCTCAAATGAGTACAGACAAGAAGCTTCATGGTCATCCAGGTGAGCTAAACTATGTAGCCCCTAGGCTGCCCATTCCTGAAAATCGAAGTACCTAAACCAGGCAAAAAAATCTAGGTTACCGACAAGTTGCAAAAAAGGAGAGACCGCATTTCGGCCTATCGATCTCCTCCACCACTTTCAGGCTTTTATGTAAGGCAGTGAGCCAAAACCCAGATATCTTCAAAGAATGCAATCTGCTGGAGCTGAGATGAATCAAGTTGACCAGAACATACAGTGTGGTCCAGTCAGCCATTAGGCCATCCAAGTCAAATTTTGGTCTATGTGATACCCACTCTTGTATGTAGCAGAACAAACAGGCTACATTATATACACGTAGGTAGGGGAGAGTAGCTCCACCCCGATCATGGGTCAGTATGAGTATATCGTAGCTGACACGTGCAGGACGGTTGCGCCATATGAATGACCCCACCATAGTCCGAAAAGCACATATAGTCGAGGCTTTGAGCCATAACAGCATTTGCAGTGGATATAAAAGTTTTGGTAAGATGACTTTCTTAATCAAAGCACAGCAACCCAAGACAGAAAGAGGGAGGGCCTTCCACTTCTGTAATAGTGCTTTTATGTTACGAAGGGTGAAATTTATATTTAATTCATAGAGATCCTCAATGAATCAAGCAATGTAGATGCCTAGGTATTTGAAGGAGAACCCAGCCCAGGCCACCGGGAAAGGGCAAGCCCAGTTTTGATGCAGGGAGAGAGACAATGGGAAGGCTAAAGACTTCGTGAAATTAATGAGAAACCCAGAAAAAAACCCGAAATGAGAAATGATATCGATACCGGCCTCTAGGAATTCACAAGGATTGCCAAAGTATAGCGACATGTCATCCACAGAAAGACTGTTTGACCTGCGACTTATGAAGCCTAATGCCAGATAAGAAGGGAGAGACCGCAGTTTAATTGCAAGCAGTTCAAGAGCGAGGTCAAATAACAGAGGGGATAGTGGGCAGCCCTGTCTCGTGCCCCTGCCCAAAACAAAACTCTCCGAGAGGGAGCCATTAACCAAGATCTGCACTTGGGGGTGCGTATATAGCAGTTTGACCCAAGACAGAAAGGAGGTCCCGAACTTAAACCCCTCTGAAATGTGGAAAATATATTCCATTCCACTCTTGTCAAATGCCTTCTCAGTATCAAGGCTTACTAGAAGACCTTCTCGAGCAGTAGCATTTGTAAAAAGTGTTGCAAGCAAGGTTTTTAAAAGGTTGGTATTGGAGAGCCACCCCTTCATAAAACTGGTTTGATCCGCAGCTACCATCCCCTGGATGATAGTATTTGACCCGCTGTGCTGCTAAAAATTTAATATCTTGGTTAAGAAGAGAAATAGGTCAATAGGATGAGACAAGAGTGATATCCTTTCCTGGTTTGGGGAACAAAATTATTGTAGCTAGATGTTGGCCCTTCTCAAATTTGCCCTGATCCCATGCAGTGAAACATGTCCTTTTGGGGAGTAAGAGTTAGGTCACCCAGTAATTTGAAAAATTCTGACCCGAGGCCATTCGACCCAGGTGTTTTTAAGAGTTTCAGTTCGCAGATAGCCTGCAGATTTCAGCCTCCTGAACAGGGAACTCAAGCAATGCCCGCGCTTGGTCATTGAGCTCCGGCAGATGCAACCCCTGAAAAAAGGATTGGTAATCCCAATCGCTTCTAGGCCCAGCAGTGTACGATTTGTAGTATCTGACAAAGGCATCCGATATAGAGGAAGTAGTAATGCGATTCAGTGACTGATCTTGAATGCAAGTAATTAACCCTTGGAATGACGAGCAGAGTTCACCAGTTGAGCTAGTAACTTGCCAGATTTACTACCCCATTGGTATAGTTTATATTTGAGAGAGAATATGTTCTGACGGGCCTTTCTATCGAGAAGAGAGTTAAGCTCTCTCCGGACCTTAAAGTTGGACCTTAGTAACCTGTCCGAGATATCTCACATGGGCCCAACGCAATATCCTAATTTTTTTCGTCAGCGCTAGTATAGCAGAATTCCTGTCCCGCTTAATGCGAGTATGATAGGCTAGGATATGGCCCTGCATGACCACCTTGGGGCATTCCAGAAGAGAATGAGATCAATTTCAGGAGTCGAGTTAAAGTCTACATATTCTTTCCATTTGTCTTGCAAATATGCCACAAAACGCTTATCCTGGTAAAGATACGGGGGCATGGACCATCTGATTTGGCCCGAAGATGGTGGAGTTAACTCAAGTATGATTCGAACTATGGCATTATCTGAGAAAGGGACAACCTGAATCTCACTAGCTAATAGCTTGTTAAAGAGAGTTTCAGAGATTAGAATGCAATCCAAATGGGAGTACACATTTGGACATGAAAATAGAAAGTAAACTCTTGGTCCTCTAAGTGCAGTGTGCGCTGCGAATCAATTAGACACAGTTTGTGGGATAAGAAACCCACCCCCAAGTCAGCTTGTTTTTTTAGGGGGAGTTTTATCCGGTCTTCAGTCCACCAGAGAATTATCCACCACATTGAAATCACCTCCCAAAACCATAGAAACATAGAAACATAGAAACATAGAAATGACGGCAGAAGAAGACCGAATGGCCCATCCAGTCTGCCCAGCAAGCCTCACACATTTTTTCTCTCATTCTTATCTGTTACTCTTAGCTCCTTGTTCTATTCCCCTTCCACCCCCACCATTAATGTAGAGAGCAGTGATGGAGCTGCATGCAAGTGAAATATCTAGCTTGATTAGTTAGGGGTAGTAGGGGCAGTAACTGCCGCGATAAGCAAGCTACACCCATGCTTATTTGTTTTACCTAGACTATGTTGTACAGCTCTTGTTGGTTTTTTTTTTTTTTTTTACTTCTCCCCTGCTGTAGAAGCAGAGAGCCATGCTGGATATGCATTGAAAGTGAAGTATCAGGCACATTTGGTTTGGGGTAGTAACCGCCGTAACAAGCCAGCTACTCCTCGCTTTGTGATTGCGAATCCTTTTTTTCTTCACCCCTGTTGTTGAAGCTATGCAGGATATGCGTGAAGCATCAGTTTTTTTGTTTTTGTTTTATTTTTCCCCCTGCCGTTGTTTGTTTTTTGTTTGTTTGTTAATTTTTTTTCCCCTGCCGTTGAAGCAGAGAGCTATGCTGGAAATGCGTGATGTATCAGTCTTTCTCCCATGCCGATGCAGCAGAGAACCATGCTGGATATGCATGGAAAGTGAAGTATCAGGCACATTTGGTTTGGGGTAGTAACCGCCGTAACAAGCCAGCTACTCCCCGCGTTTTGAGTGCGAACCCTTTTTCTTCTCCCTTGCTGTTGTAGCAGAGAGCTCTGCTGGATGTGTGAAGTATCAGTTATTCTTCTCCCCTGTCATTGAAGCAGAGAGCTATGCTGTATATGCATTGAAAGTGAAGTATCAGGCATATTTGGTTTGGGGTAGTAACCGCCGTAACAAGCCAGCTACTCCCCTCTTTGTGAGTGCAAATCCTTTTTTCCATTACCTCTTGCTGTTGAAGCTTAGAGCGATGTAGGAGTCACAGTAAGCATGTGTATGTTTATTTAATAAGGGTATTGTGTCAATAGCCATCATTCTGGCGAGTCACCCACTCTTCATTGGCGGCCTCTTGACTTTATGGATCCGCAGTGTTTATCCCACGCCCCTTTGAAGTCTTTCACAGTTCTGGTCTTCACCACTTCCTCCGGAAGGGCATTCCAGGCATCCACCACCCTCTCCGTGAAGAAATACTTCCTGACATTGGTTCTGAATCTTCCTCCCTGGAGCCTCAAATCATGACCCCTGGTTCTGCTGATTATTTTCCTACGGAAGAGGTTTGTCGTTGTTTTTGGATCATTAAAACCTTTCAAGTATCTGAAAGTCTGTATCATATCACCTCTGCTCCTCCTCTCCTCCAGGGTGTACATATTTAGATTCTTCAATCTCTCCTCGTACGTCATCCTATGAAGATCCTCCACCTTCCTGGTCGCCCTTCTCTGTACCGCTTCCATCTTGTCTTTGTCTTTTTGTAGATACGGTCTCCAGAACTGAACACAGTACTCCAGGTGAGGCCTCACCAAGGACCTGTACAAGGGAATAATCACTTCCCTTTTCTTACTTGATATTCCTCTCTCTATGCAGCCCAGCATTCTTCTGGCTTTTGCTATCGCCTTGTCGCATTGTTTTGCTGTCTTCACATCATTAGACACTATCACCCCAAGGTCCCTCTCTTGCTCCGTGCACATCAGCCTTTCCCCCCCCATCGAGTACAGTTCATTCGGATTTCCACTCCCCATATGCATGACTTTGCACTTCTTGGCATTGAATCTCAGCTGCCATATCTTCGACCACTCTTCCAGTTTCCTTAGATCCCGTCTCATTCTCTCCACTCCTTCCGGCGTGTCCACTCTGTTGCAGATCTTAGTGTCATCCGCAAAAAGACAAACCTTACCTTCTATCCCGTCCGCAATGTCGGTCACAAAGATATTGAACAGGACCGGTCCCAACACCGATCCTTGCGGCACACCACTTAAAACCGCTCTCTCTTCAGAGAAGGCTCCATTTACCATCACACATTGTTTTCTGTCCTTCAACCAATTTGCAATCCAGGTCACCACCTCGGCACTCACTCCCAAGCTTCTCGTTTTATTCACCAGTCTCGTTTTATTCACCAGTCTCGTTTTATTCACCAGTCTCGTTTTATTCACCACTCCCAAGCTTCACCAGCTTCACCAGCTTCACCAGTCTCTTCACCACTCCCAAGCTTCACCAGTCTCGTTTTATTCACCACTCCCAAGCTTCTCGTTTTATTCACCAGTCTCGTTTTATTCACCAGTCTCCATCCCATATCGTAAGTTTACTATGAATATTAGAGAAAAAACTATGAGAGTATACATTAGGGGCATAAAGATTAACCAAAAACAACTAAAGCCCTTGCAATATCCGCACTACAATAACAAATCGACCATTAGGATCAGAATAACGTTTTTCTTTCTGAAATGTTAGTGACTTATGAATCAATATTGCCACTCCCATTTGTCAAGATGAAAAAGATGAGTGAAAACGTGCCCGACCCAATCACGTTGGAATTTCTTGTGCTCATGCTCATCCAAGTCGGTCTCCTGAAGAAATGCCATGTGAGTTCCACATTTTCGTAAGTCGGTCAATATAATTTTCCTTTTGATCGGTGAGTGGAGACCCACAACATTAAGAAATATTATGAGATTAGACATAAAACTAAGCAATGGCATAAATCCAAAGCAGTAGAATGAAAATCATGAAGAGAAAAATCCCCCAGCCAAAATCCTCTCCCCCTCCCCCGACCCAGCAAAAGCATACAAAAAAAGTGTTGCTGTTCCTAAATAGGCCCATACATCCACACATAGACATACCCCACCCTGTCAAAACCCCAATGTATTTGAAACCCTCTACTCACACCCCTACCCAAAGGGAGACACCCTCCGATTTCACCAGCAAAGGAACGGACACTTTCTCCTTCTCTAGTAGAGGGCGCCCATACTCAGCAGAGGTCTCCTGGACCCAGCAGGGGCCCCCTGTCACCGAAAACTAAAACTGCACTGGCCACACTTGAGGGCTAAGAAAGAAAAAGAGAAGGAAAAAAAGGCACAAAATGAAGTAAGAAAATCCTAAGATCCTGGATGGTGGGAACAGATAAAAGGGGCTGCATAGCGATTAGCAACCATGGAGAGAAGGAGACATAACGAGAATCTTGTAACAGTCCGAGCAGGTCAAGTCAAGAAGCTAAAGATGGAATACTCAAAAGGTCTTCATGGTTACTTGTGGTCAAGGGACTTGTTGGGCAGAAATGGAGCAAAGCATTGAGCTAGAATTAAAATGTGTGAGTTCCACACAGCCCAGTAGCAGTCAAAGGACAGCAAATGTGTTCAAAAGTTCTCAGCAACACAACTGAGATAAAGAAAGTAATGTGCAAGATGCTTAGATCCATTAACCAGAGCCAATGCTGACCTGGGAGTGGCGAATCTGGTTAAGAAATTGCCATGCCACAGCAAAGGTGAAAAGATTCAATGAGCAAAACAGGCAGGTTTGGTTAGCCATCACGCTCCTGGAGCTTGTCCTTAGCTTCCTAGGCCGAAGAAAGCAATCTGGGTACTCTGAGATGGAAAACCTTTAAGCGGGCTGGAAATTGTAGGGGGAATTTGATTCTGCATTGAAAAGGTTGGGTGCAATAAGGTGAAAATTCTCTCTGTGCAGCCTGTACCTTGCTGGAAAAATCAGGAAAGAGTAAAAGTTTGAAACCCTGAATTGCTAGTTATTTTTTAGCACGATATGCCTGCAAAATTCTGGCTTTATCAGTGTAATTCTATTACTATTACCTGTCGAGGCCGCTGTGAATTTGAGCCCCCGGGCCCAATACGGTGTGCCCACTCAGTTATAGGACTAGAGTGCAGATCAAGCTGTAACTGCTGAGGGATCATTTTCTCACATAGACGGGTCACCTCTTCACCAAAAATAGCCTCAGGGGACCCCAATAATGTGCAGGTTGTACCTTCTCTGTGGTTCTCGATCATCTAATTTCTCCTCAAGAGACTGGCAGCAAATCAAGGCTTGTCAGTCTCACCTTGTGGTCCTCTAGTTTTGACTGCGCTGCCTTCCAGGGCCCTTGCATAGTGTTCCATTTGGTCCCGTATGCCATCCAAGGAGGATTGAAGTTTTATTTATTTTTATTTATTTAAGGTTTTTATATACCGGCAATCATGAGCACATATCTTGCTGGTTTACATGAAACGGGAGTGCATTAAATACATCAACTAGAACTGTGGTGATCGAAGGAGCAGTTACAAATAACAAGGGTAGCAGAACTTGGATAAGAAGGAAGAGATAGGAAAGAATAAACGGTTGAACGGTATACAAATAAATTAAATGCTATGTAAAAATGGCATGATTAATGGCTGAATATTTGAAGTCCTTGGTTTGTATCTATGACGTGATATTAGATTGTGTCTGGGAAAGCTTGCTTGAATAACCAAGTCTTAAGTCCTTTCCTGAAAGTTAAGAGGCAAGGTTCCAGTCTGAGATCTGTGGGAATGGAATTCCACAGAGAAGGGCCAGCAGTGGAGGTGGCACGATCTCTTAGAGTGATGTGTTTGGTCATTTTCGCAGGGGGAACTTTGAGGGCGCCTCGGTAGACATTTCTGGTAGGTCTTGTCGAGTTGTATACTTGGAGGGGGATTTGTAGATCGAGGGAGATGCGTTGATGAATAGTTTTGAAGATGACACAAATGGCTTTGTACATGATACGGAAGTGGACGGGTAGCCAATGTAACTGGCTGTAATTGCTGTTACAGCTGTAACAGCAATTACAGCCAGTAATTGTAATGGCTGTAATTGTAATGGCTGTAATTGTAATTGTAATGTAATTGTAATGGCTGTAATTGCAATTACAGCAATGTAAGTTGCTGTAATTGCTCAGGAAGAGCAGCAGAGACAGCACTGGTAAGCTCTCTGATCTCCAGGTCAGAAAGGCCCTCTGCAAATGGGCGATCTGCTGCCATCTTATCCTCTCCCCCACCGAGCTTCTCCAGTCTGGATCGTTTAATGTGGCTTGACATGGCTTCCTCGAGGAATCAGGAAAATAAAAAGGAAAGAAAAAAAATATACTGGCACCAGTTTCAAACCAGGTGCGTATTTTATTAACGAGCAAAAAGAGGGCTGAATGGGAGGATCCCGCCAGGTTCTAGGGATCACGAGATAGCGTGTGTTCAGGCAACGGCCATGGACATGCCCACCCCAGTGCGTTCTTAACATTCTCTTGTCTAGGGACCCTCTGTGTTTATCCTATTACCATTTTTTTTTAATTTAATTTTTATTAGGTTTTTCAAATGTATACAGGGTTAAGATATGGAAACACAAAATACTAGAAATCAAGTTTCCAAAGAAATACATCATTAAATTATCTTTACCATTCATAATGCAAAGTAAATAGAGACATACATTACATTATACTGGAGTAGTTCATTAGGAAATAATAAAACTAAGAACATGGCTGTCTACTCTTCATCTTATTTCCAAATATATCCCAACTTCTATGAGGGCCTTTAAGAGTGAGAATCCAGGTAACCCCTTAATTGTTACGGTTGATTAAAAAGGTATCGAATTTTGGTATATGATTAAACAGTGGCAAAGGTATCTTAATATAAACCTTGCTTCTCTCTCCAGAACTTCTGATCTCATAGCAATACATTTTTTTTGACGTAATTCTGTCGAGCGGGCTATATCTGGAAAAATTCTAATACTTTGTCCATAGAACATTTGATTTTGGTTTCTAAAATACAACCTCAAAATAGAATCTCTTTCCATCAGAAAAACAAATTGAACAATCAGAGTAGCTCTAGATGTAATGTTCATTTCAAAAGATTTTTCAAGTATATCAGTTAAGTTTAAATCAGGGTTTATTTCAGGTTCTTTCTTCGAGCTATGTACTGTTTCTCCACTTTGATTTTGAGGAAGATAATATATCCTAGATATAGCTGGGATGGAAGAATCTGAATATTTCAGAACATTCTTAACATAACTTCGAAACAAATCATTTGGGGATATTAAATTTATCTTTGGAAAATGAAGCAGCCTAAGGTTCTGATTTCTAACCTGATTTTCAAGACTTCCTATTCTATCTGCACACATTTTTTCTGATCTTATCAGGTTAGATTGGACCTCCTCATTATGTTCTAACTTCTCTTCTACTGTCTTAAGATTTATTTCCAATTTCTCCACCTTTTGTCCCACAACATGATTTAATTGCAAAACATCCTGTATTTTATTGGACAAAACATTAATTGACCTTTGCATCTGAATGATCATTTTCCCAATTTCTTCTAATGAAAATTTCTTTGAAGTTATTATCTGTATTACATCCTCTCCCACCCCCATAGTAGCCTCCACATCTCGTACAGAATTACCCTCTTTCTCTGGTTCCTTGGAACCCATTGACATAGGGTTCACCGGAGATACAGATAAACTATCTGGACTCCTCTGGGAACCAGAATTGGGCAATATTAAAGATTGTTCCATTACCAAATCAACATTTCTGCCAGGTGGTGGCTCAGGTCTCTCTGGGGCCCCGGGGCTTAATGATGTTTCAAGTGGCCTGGGGCTCAGTTCTTGCTCCAAACTGATACCCCCAGCGGCCATCCCTGAAGTAGTTGATGAAGATCTTCTAAAACTTTCCTCTGTCCGCGATTGATGTAGTCCTGAAATTGGTGTTGAGGCAAGGTCCTTAACCCGGGCCTTCCTTTTTGTATGTGGCATTATAGAAAACCACTATCGGCAAGAGGAAAGATTCAGTAGCCGACAGACAAATTCGTTACTTAAATGTATGTCTCTAAGGCCGCTGCAAATTGGAAAATAATAAAAAAGCACATGAGTCAAATTACCTCGAGTTTCTTCTCCGGTCTTTTCCGGACTAAGCCGGACAAAGCCGCGTGCCCCTTTGGCGTCGTGCCGCAAACGCAGCTCTTTTAGGCAAAGCCAAACTCCTCCCACTAACCAGTGGGGCCAATGAAGAAACAGGAAATGTAATTAGGCTCACCAGGCGTAGCAGGGAATTGTAGCAGCGGCCATCCTATTACCATTTTGTATTTCGCCACATCCTCATTTGCCGGCTAGGCAACTGCTGTCCTCAAGTGCTACAAGCTGGTTGAGTTTTCAGGATATCTACAATGAATAAGATGGAGGCAGTACATGCAGACACATCTCATGAATATTCACTGTGGATATCTTGAAAATCTGACCGTATTGCGGCTCTCGAGGATTGTAGTTGCCAACGTTTTCTCTGTGGTATTCCAGGCAATCACCATCCTTTCTGTGAGAAGTTCCGGATATTCCTGAGTCTCCATACTTGGAACTTCATATCATGATCTCTAGTTCTACAACTTCTTTTCCAGTCTAAAAGGGTTACTTCTTGTGCATTAATAACTTTCAGATATTTAAAGGTCTCAATGATAGCCCCCTTTCTCTCCTCCTGTAGGGTAAACGTGTTTTGGGGTGAAAATTTTCAGGGTTTTTTTTTTGTCTTATTTTGTTTCTTTTTAGTATGCACTATTTTGAAATGGCACATGCTAAACTTTTAATGTGCACCATTTCATTTCAGTATGCACTGCTTTGAAAGTTAGTGCATGCTAAAAACAAAACAGTATGCACTAACATAAAACTCACCATAATGAAAATGCATATCCCTAACATATTTAAGAACATAAGAAATTGCCTTGCTGGGTCAGACCAAGGGTCCATCCAAGCCCAGCATCCTGTTTCCAACAGAGGCCAAACCAGGTCACAAGAACCTGGCAAGTACCCAAACACCAAGAGGTTCCCATGCTACTTATGCAAATAATACTCCAACTCGAACATACAAGGGAATGTTTGCTCGGTGGTAATCTTGTACGGGGGTTATTCAATGAGGGTAACCGATTTGCAGTTATCCTCTCATGAACCTCCGTCTATTATTCTTTTATTAAGTTGAACATTATCTCACGAAATTTTTTTATTAATTTTTTGAAATTTCCAATTTTTCTAAAAATCCCTTCTCCCCTGCTGCTTTTCCGCCCCACTGTTGTCTTATTTCATACTTATCGGGACGTCGCCTCTGCGGTGTTTTATGGGTACGGAGCTGCCGTACCCATAAAACACCGCCGTACCCATAAAACACCGCAGAGGCGACGTCCCGATAAGTATGAAATAAGACAACAGTGGGGCGGAAAAGCAGCAGGGGAGAAGGGATTTTTAGAAAAATTGGAAATTTCAAAAAATTAATAAAAAAATTTCGTGAGATAATGTTCAACTTAATAAAAGAATAATAGACGGAGGTTCATGAGAGGATAACTGCAAATCGGTTACCCTCATTGAATAACCCCCGTACAAGATTACCACCGAGCAAACATTCCCTTGTATGTTCGAGTTGGAGTATTTTTGAGAAGGGAAAGAGGTTGGTTAGTGACTTATGCAAATAATAGCAGTGGCTATTAGCTAAGTAAACTTGATTAATAGAAGGTAATGGACTTCTCCTGCAAGAACTTATCCAAACCTTTTTTGAAACCAGCTACACTAACTGCACTAACCACATCCTCTGGCAACAAATTCCAGAGCTTAAGTGTGCATTGAGTGAAAAAGAATTTTCTCTAAATAGTCTTAAATGTGCTACTTGCTAATTTCATGGAATGCCCCCTGGTCCTTCTATTATCTGAAAGTGTAAATAACCAATTCACATTTACTCGTTCAAGATCACTCATGATCTTAAAGACCTCTATCATATCCCCCCTCATCTGTCTCTTCTCCAAGCTGAACAACCCCAGCTTCTTCAGTTTTTCCTCATAGGGGAGCTGTTCTTCCCTTTATCATTTTGGTTGCCCTTCTCTGTACGTTCTCCATCGCAACTATATCTTGTTTGAGATGCAGCAATCAGAATTGTACACATTATTCAAGGTGCGGTCTCACCATGGAGCAATACAGAGGCATTATGACATTTTCGGTTTCATTAACCCTTCCCTTCCTAATAATTCCTAACATTCTGTTTGCTTTTTTGACTGCTGCAGTCCTTAAATCTTATGTCATGTTTATTTATTTATTATTTATTTAACAGCTTTTTTATACCGACATTAAAATACACATCATATCGGTTTACATCATAACGAAGATAGAAATTACATTAAACGCCCTAGTAGATCTTCACCGCTCGCGTTCCCCTAAGCAATGGGTGCACATAGAGCAGGCCCTGGTGGGTCCCATGGCTCTTACAGCCATGCCGTGGCAACCTCGGCCTACTTGGCGACCTGTACGCTGTATACCTTGGGCACTGGACACCACTCTGCGCATTTGGCGCCAGTCTCGTATATCCTTGGTTGGGGATTATCAGTATTTTTATCAGTCGTCCCTCGCTCACAATGTGCAATTTGCTCCAGGGCACTCGTCTCCTCACTTCCAGCTATGGAAGGAAAAGGGCATCCTCACTTTTGGTCACCTTTTCTCTCCTGAGGGTTTACTCACTTTAGACCAGCTATCGGTAAAGCATAGCCTCCCCTCACTCAATTTTCTTGTGTATGCCCAGGTTGTGCATTTTATTAAGGCTCTGAAGGGCAATAACTCTATACGCCCGGGTCGCTCTCTGCTTGAAACTTACTGTACTTGCAGCGACATGCTTAAGGGCGTAATCTCAAAATTGTACCAGATGTTTTTTCAATTGGGGATTGGCCAGTGCTCTTTCGTTTCCCAATGGGAGGATGATTTGCAGTTGCAGTTGGGTGATGAGGGATGGACTGCGGTGCTGCTGTCGGCCAAGCGCTGTTCGATTTCGGCGCAATTGCAGGAAAATTGCTTTAAAATGATCTATCGTTGGTATTACACACCTGCTAGACTCCATAAGTTTTATTCCCAATTGGATGACCAATGCTGGCGTCAGTGTGGCCAGCCTGGCACATACCTGCATATATGGTGGTCTTGCCCCGCACTGGCAGGGCTGTGGCAGGAGGTTTTTGCTTGGCTTAATACACTTTTGGCCATTGCGGTCTCGCCCGCGGCGGCAATTGCGCTGTTACATATTTTCCCAGATGACATCCCTCATTTGTATTGGCGCTTCTGCGCTCAGTTGTTCATTGCCTCCCGTAGCCTTATTGCTACCTGTTGGAAATCTGCCCGGGTGCCCACACTACCGGAGATTCAGGAGAAACTCCATCATTATTATAAATTGGCTTCTTTGACTGCTACTAAGCATCACCGTCTGCCAGCTTTCACTAAGGCTTGGCAGCCTTTTATCACCTTTTTAGCTGGCTCCTAGCTGCGACCCATTGTTCCTGCACGTGCCTGGGTAGGTGCATACCTGTGGAGGTCGTGCTCAGCATTCTCCGCGGCTACAGAATGTAGGAACTCCCTTGCATTAATTTCTTTCCTTTCTTTTCTTAATTATTGTTTCCTTTTTTTTTTTTCTTTTTTCCCTGCTCTATGTGATTATACTGGATATTTGTATTTGTTTTAGTTTTTAGATGGTACTGGTTATTCCACCTGATGTTTTGTTGTGACTAACTTTTCTTTCACAGTCTACTGCCTCGGACCGATGGATTCTTTGTTTGGATTTTTTGCTTGGACTGTAACTCCTTCGTGGGGGGAGGGGTGGGGGGGGGGGAGTATACTGTTTGTTTTCTTGTTTTCTTGCTGGTTACACGTTTGTTTGGCTGTCATGATCCACGAGCTTTAGCTTTGTGTACTGTACAGCTAATAAAAATTGTCAAATTTAAAAAAAAAGAAATTACATTAAACAGGGAGGGGGGTAACAAGAGAACAATAAACAACAGCGAAGAGGCTGAGGAGAGGAGCCAGATAACAAGCTAGGAAAGAAAGAGGGGGGGGGGAGAGTGGAGGGATATGAACATATCTACAAAGATTGCAAAAAATGATAGGTAGAAGATAACATGATTATAAAGATTCGGGGTGGGTATAAACATATTTACATCGAAGAAGTGGGTAAGAGGATAAACATATTTACATCGAAGAAGGGGGGGGTCGGGGTGAATAGTGGGAGGGGGGGGGGCTAGTCTGGAAAGGCCTGGTGGAAAAGCCATGTTCTGAGCATTTTTCTGAACTTCATGGAGCATGGCTCAAGGCGGAGGTGGGCAGGAAGGGCGTTCCATTGGTTTGGACCGGCGATAGATAGGGCCCGGTCCCTGGTTGTGGAGAGGCGGGCCTTCTTGAGGGGTGGGACTTGCAAGGTGCAGGCGAGATTTGCTCTGGTAGGGCGTGTTGATTGGGAGAGTTGGAGAGGTTCGGTGAGCCATGAGGAGTCACTCTTGTGAATAGATTTGTGAACGATGGTAAGGGTTTTGAACAGGATACGGAATGAGATGGGGAGCCAGTGCAGGTCCTTAAGGACCGGGGTGATGTGGTCTGTTCTGCATGTGTTGCTGAGGAGTCTTTCCGTGGCATTTTGAAGTATTTGAAGGGGTTTGATGGTAGAGTGAGGGAGTCCAAGGTATAGGGCATTACAGTAGTCTGTACCAAAAACCATCATGTGGTTTTTGGTGCAGACTTTGCATCATTTTGGTTGCCTTTCTCTGGACTGTTCCTGGTCTATCCCTATCCTTTCTGAGGTACATCCTCTACAACTGAACGCGTCCTCCACAACTTCACCAACAATCTGTAGAGGCGTATCACCTGTTTTAATTTTTATTGGTTATACCTCTATGCACTCCAGCATCCCTCTGGCCCCCTCTGCCTTATCACACTGTTTTGTTACCTTGAGGTCATCAAACACTCTCTCTCCTGGTTGGTGCACCCCTTCCTCATCATGTAATCCCTGCTTTAGATTTAGTCATGCCTAATGCATGGCTACACACTGTTTTTGCACTAACTCTTAACTGTCAAGCATTCTACCGCTCCTCAAGCTTCATTTCTCATTCTGTCTACTCTCTCAGGTATATCCACTTAGTGTCATCCACAAAAAAGTCAAACTTTTCCTTTAAATCTTCTGCATTATCAATCAAAAAGATATTGAGCAGAACCCACCCCATGACATCTCTGTAGCTCTCCACTCATCACCTTTGTCACTTCAGAATGAATGTTGTTTAGCACTACTTTGTTGACTATCAGTCAATTTCTAATCTAATGATCCAACTTGCAGGACAATATCAAAATATTTGCTGAAAACCAAATAAACCACGTCCAATGCATGCTTTTGATCTAATTATCTAGTTACCCAATCAAAAAAATAAATCTGATTTGTTTGACACGATCTGCCTCTATTGAAACAATGCTGCCTTAGATTTCAGGTAGTTCACTATCCTTATCTTCAATAGTGCTTTCATTAATTTTCCCACCACCAAGGTAAGACTAACTAACTGATCTATAGTTTCCAGCCTCCTCTCTGTTACCGCTTTTATGAAAGACTACATCTGCCTTCTCCAGTCTGGTGGAACCACTCCTGTCTCCAAAGTTCTATTGAACAGGTCCTTCAGTAGACCTGCCAAAACCTCTGTGAGCTTAGTATTCTAGGATGCATCCCACCTGGTCCTATATCTGTCCATGCCCAGCAATGCACAGACCCTGCATCCAGCAGGGGTCCCCCTTCAGTCTTCTTTTTTCCATGCAGCAGTAGCCACACGGGTTAAGGAGCTCTTGAGATTCCTGACAGGAATTTTCCTCACGGAACGTCTTTCAAAATTAAAAAAAAATTCTACCCCATAGGGGTCCCCCTATCGATATCCATACTCTGTGGTCGAAAGGTAAGGTTTTACCCTTCTTGCAGTCTATTCCCATCGAGTTATCCCTTCAGTGCCTACCAGCCATCGACTGCACCACGGCTAAACATTTGTCTGAGCCATGGCGTCGGGTTTTCGTCGGTGCCCCGACTGTACTCGAACAATGTCAATCACTGACCCGCATGGGGTCTGTGTTATGTGTTTGGGGTCCGACCACGATGTCCTAACTTGCACCAAATGTGCCCACATGACACCAAAGGGCTGTAAGGCTTGTTTAGAGAAAATGGACTTTCTCTTTCAGTTAAAAATCCCGACTCCATCGATAGCTTCGATGTCGGCTGAGCGGGTGCCATCGACTTCTCACCAGCAACGGGTCACCGCTGCTGGTCGACCGGCGTCGACGATTCCAAAGATGTCGATTGCCTCCTCAAAAAAAGGACAGAGGGGAACATCGCGAAAAGCGTTGACACCGGCATCAGAAGGCTCAGTCCGTCAATCCAGGCAAGCCCTTGACATCGATGTTAATAGAGCCACCGACAAAGAAGCCCCGTCCAGAAAAGGCCCCATCCTCTTCTGTGACCAGGTCACCAAGGCATTCCCCACCTTCAGTGGTGCCGGGATCCATGATTCCACCTTCACCAGTGGACCCTCCGGCTACGCCAATGCTGCCTCCTACTCTGGAGCCAGGGTTCCATGCCCCAGGCTTCCGCAAGGAATTGGATCGGATGATCCAAGAGGCCATCAGTAAAGCACTTCAGGGCTTCCAACCTCCATTGATGCCATTGCCGGTCACCGAGCCGATTCCCGTAGCACTTGCACCGCTACTGGGTAGACTGGATGCGTTGATCGGTGCCCTGCCTTTGATGGAACCGAGAGCACCAGTGGGTCCAGTGCCTTCTACACTGATTCTATTATCATTGGATGATGAGGAAACACAGATACCCATTCCACCATCTGGGATCTTACCACAGACTCGTCCATCGATGTCACCGGTCCCTTCGGTGTCTCCATCGATGCCGTCGATGCCCAGGCCTGGTCCTTCAGGATTAGCACCATTTCTCCCTGCTGGAGACATACTAAGTGCTGGAGATCAGCCCTATAATCCTTGAACCGATGATACGTCCCAGGAAACAGATGATCTACCATCAGAGCCCTCTCCCCCAGATGAAAGACTACGCTCTCCACCAGAAGATCTGTCTTTTATGAATTAAGGAAGTGTCTGAAACTATTCCCTTTCTGCTTCAGACAGAAGAGGACTCTAGGCACAAGATGCTGGAAGTATTCAAGTTTCTTGATTCTCTTAAGGAAATCATGTCTATACCTATCCATAAAATCCTGCTTGATCTCCTGAAGAGAAACTGGGAAGCTCGCATGTTCAGTCCCACCTGTCAACCTCAAGACAGATGCCACCTATCTGGTGCAGTCTGCTCCTGGGTTCCATAGGTCACAGTTGGATCATCACTCTGTGGTCGTTGAGTCAGCCCAGAAGAAGGCACAACGTTCAGAACCTCATTCCTCTAGGGAAAGAACAAAAATCCCTGGATGCTTTTGGCAGGCGTATCTTCCATGGGTCAATGCTCATATCTTGCATTGCATCTTACCAGTTATACATGACCCAGTGTAACAGAGACCTTTTTAAAAGGATCCACGACTTCTCTGATTTTTTACCAGAGCAATTCCAGACTCAACTTCATACTCTAGCTCAGAAAGGTCTAGATGCTGGAAAGCATGAGGTCCGCGCTGCTTATGATATCTTTGACACTGCCTCTAAAGTGTCTGCAGCGGGGATTAGTGCAAGAAGATGGGCCTGGCTCAAATCCTCGGACAAGACCAGAAGTCCAAGACAGGTTAGCAGATCTACCCTATGTGGGTGATAATCTCTTTGGGGAAAAGATCCGAGAGACCATAGCACAGTTGAAGTACCACCATGAAACGCTGCACCAACTTTCTTCTGTGCCGTCTGAGTTCCCTTCCGCCCTTAAAAGAACTTTCAGACGCGACTCTAAGCGGCTGACCTACAAGCCAAGGAAATTTTATCCTCCTGCTTCTAGAGGACGCCCTTCCAAACCTTTTCAAAAAGGTCAATCCAGGCAGACTCTACCTCAAAAGTCTCAGCCAGCTTCTCAGCTTGGACCAGCCTCAGGGTTTTGACTCCTTAGAGAGTGTAAGCCAACCTCCTCTTCCATCCATACCGGTCGTTGGTCGGCTCTGCCATTTCAACCGCGCTTGGCACACAGTCACCACAGACCAGCAGGTACTCGCAGTAGTCACTCACGGTTACCACCTAAATTTCCTGACTGTTCCAGCGGACTCTCCACCTCGGCTGACGTGGGGGATGTCCGACCACTCTACCTTGCTCAAACAGGAGCTGTCATCCCTCCTCAAATCCCGAGCAATAGAACCAGTGCCTCTCCCACAGCAGGGGAAGGGATTTTATTCCTGGTATTTTCTAATACCAAAAAAGTCAGGTGGCATACGCCCGATACTGGACCTCTGCGCACTAAACACATTTTTGCACAGAGAAAAATTCAAAATGGTAACCTTGGGCTCTCTACTACCTCTTCTACAAAGAGGAGATTGGCTGTGCTCTCTAGATCTCCAAGACGCTTACACACATGTCTCAATAACTCCATCTCATCGCAAGAATCTGCGATTCCTGGTCGGCCCTCATAATTTCCAGTACCGTGTACTACCATTCGGCCTGGCGTCCGCTTCACAAGTATTCACAAAGTGCCTGGTGGTGGTTGCAGCCTTCCTCAGGAATCAGGGTATACATGTCTACCCTTATCTTGACGATTGGTTGATAAGGGCTCCAACTCAACAGGGCGCATTAACCTCCCTGCGTCTCACTATCAATACCCTGATCTCCTTAGGGTTTCTAATCAACTATCCCAAATCCAAGATAGTTCCATCCCAAACCCTATCCTTTATAGGGGCCGACCTAAACACTATACAGGCGAAAGCCTTCCTTCCCCAGGATCGCGCTTTCACCATAACATCTCTGGCGCATCAACTACAGACTCTAGTATCTTCAACTGCTCGTCACTTCCTCATACTGTTGGGTCACATGACTTCTTCGGTGCATGTCACTCCGATGGCTCGCCTAGCCATGAGAGTAATACAGTGGACCTTAAAATGCCAGTGGATTCAAGCTTGTCAGCCAATGTCCAGCATTATCTAGGTTACCAGACAGCTCCGTCTGTCGCTTGCCTGGTGGATGCACCACTCCAATCTCATTCAAGGCCTTCCATTTCAGGCTCCAGATCCTCAAATTATCTTAACAGATGCATCCAACCTCGGGTGGGGCGCACATTAGGCGAGCTGCAGACTCAGGGAACCTGGACTCCAGAGGAAGCCAAACACCAAATAAATTTCCTGGAGCTACGGGCGATCAGATATGCCCTCAAGGCTTTTCAGGATTGCCTATCAAATAAAGCCATCCTGATTCAAACTGACAATCAGGTTGCGATGTGGTACATCAACAAACAAGGGGGAAAGGGCTCCTACCTCCTGTGTCAGGAAGCTGCACAGATATGGGCTTGGGCCCTTTCCTACTCGATATGCCTCAAAGCAACCTACTTGCCGGGAGTGGACAATGTGTTGGCGGAGAAGCTGAGTTGCACTTTCCATCCACATGAGCGGTCTTTCAACCCCACAGTAGTGGACACGATATTCCAACATTGGGGTTACCCTTGAATAGACCTCTTTGCATCGGTCCACAACCACAAAGTAGACAACTTCTGCTCTCTCATTCGTAGTCACCACTTGCAACCAAGAGATGCCTTCACCCTCTCCTGGGCTAGCAGTCTCCTTTATGCGTACCCTCCACTTCCTCTCATTTCAAAGACTCTCGTGAAGCTCCGACAGGACAAGAGATCAATGATTCTGATAGGTCCCCACTGGCCACGCCAGGTTTGGTTTCCAATCCTCTAGGACCTATCAGTACGACGAAACATTCCTCTAGGGACGTATCCCCTTCTAATCACTCAGAACGAAGGGTATCTGCGTCACCCCAACCTCCAGGCTCTATCTCTGATGGCCTGGATGTTGAAAGGTTAATACTCCAACCTTTTAACCTTTCAGAGTCTGTATCCCAAGTCCTTGTGGCTTCATGAAAGCCTTCAACGAGAAGGGCTTATCACTCTAAGTGGAAAAGGTTTATGGTCTGGTGTACTTCCATGTCCATGGACCCCTTCACTTGTTCCACTGCGAGATTCCTGGACTACCTCTGGCACCTGTCAGAGTTAGGCCTAAAAACTTCCTCTATCAGGGTGCATGTTAGTGCAGTGTCTACATACCATAAGGGTATAGGAAATGTCTCCATTTCAACGCAACCCTTAGTATCACGTTTCATGAGAGGCTTGCTCCATTTAAAACCTCCACTGCACCCTCCTGCCCCTTCTTGGGACCTTGTGGTTTTGGAACAGCTCATGAAACTTCCATTTGAGCCTCTTCACTCCTGTGATCTCCGCTATCTCACTTGGAAGGTAGTTTTTCTACTTGCGATCATGTCCGCCCGCAGAGTTAGTGAATTACAGGCATTAGTTACCTAACCGCCTTATACTAAAATTCTGCATGACAAGGTAGTGCTCCGCACTCACGCTAAATTCTTGCCAAAGGTAGTGTCGGAATTTCATATTAACCAATCTATCATCCATTCAAACCCAGGAGAACAGGATCTGCATTCCTTGGACTGCAAACTTGCTCTAGCCTTCTATCTGGACCGCACGTCGGCCCACATGAAATGCACTCAATTGTTTCTTTTGATTCCATCAAATTGGGAAAGCAGACCCTCTCCTCCTGGTTAGCGGACTGCATTTCTTTTTGCTACCAGTAAGCAGGCATTCCGCTACAAGACTGTGTAAAAGCACATGTTAGGGCCATGGCGACATCAGTAGCGCACCTACGTTCGGTATCGCTTGCTGATATTTGTAAGGCTGCTACCTGGAGTTCTCGCCATACTTTCGCAGCCCATTATTGCTTAGATAAGGCTGGCACACAAGATTCTGTCTTTGGCCAGTCCATTCTACGCAACTTGTTTTCAGTTTAACTTCCCAACATCCTTCCACTGACCCATTTAGGGTTCAGGATGCCCTCCTAACCAAATTTCCACCCCTGTTGTTGTGCCTGTTGCACGTCTTTGGGTGCATTTGGTGCTTGCTCGGGCATCCTCAGCTCGGTACTCACCCCTATGTGAGGACTACCATCCTGCTTGTCCTGTGAGAAAGCAGAGTTGCTTACCTGTAACAGGTGTTCTCACAGGACAGCAGTATTATGTTAGTCCTCACGGAACCCGCCCGCCACCCCGCAAGTTGGGTTCATTTACGTTTTCTTATTTTATTTTTCACATGTACTTTTACTATAACACGAGACTGAATGGGGACCCCTGCTGGATGCAGGGTCAGTGCATTGCTGGGAATGCCCAGTAGGTGCCAGTCAAAGTTCTAGAAACTTTGATAAAAGTGTTCTCTGGGCTCCATCCTGATGTCACCCATATGTGAAGACTAACATCCTGCTATCCTGTGAGAACACCTGTTACAAATAAGCAACTCTGCTTTCTTCCCAAAAAATCAGCAGCTCTTTTCCAAACTGTTCTGCAAGGCCTACCACACAAGTATTTATTTAGCTTTTATACTTTTTAAGAACACAAGTGCCATGCTGAGTCAGACGAAAGGTTAATCAGGCCCAGCATCTTGTCTCTGAAAATAGCCCATCCCAAAAAAATAGGTTCAATTTCTTGTTGCTGGCTCCTTACAAGAAGTGGATTTTCCCAGAGTCACTTGGTTAAGAACATTAGAAATGCCATACTGAGTCAGACCACAGATCCATCAAGCCCAGCATCCTTTCTCCAACAGTGGCCAATCCATGTCGAAAGTACTTGTTAAGGTCCCAAAAAATAGGCTCAGTCTTTCTTGCTCATCACAAGGGATAAGCAATCTCCATGGCTAATAGTGGTTTGAGGATATTTCCTCCAAGAACTTGTCTAAACCATTTTTAAACCCAGCTGCGCTGACTGCTTTCATCATATCCTTTGGCAATAAATTCCATAGTTTGTGTGCTAAGTGAAAACATACTTTCTCCAGTTTGTTTTAAATAATCTACCTGTTAGTTTTCTGGAGTATCCCTAGTCCTAGTACTATTTTAAAGAATAAATAGCATCAATGGTTGAGATTATAAAGCTGAATAGTTGGTGTGAATGGTCAGACTAAATAGGCCCCTACTAGTCTTTTTCTCTCTATGCACTCATGATTTTATAGACTTCTGTCATACCTCCGCTGAGCTGTGTCTTTTCCAGGCTGAAGAGCCCTAAATTAGCCTTCCCGCATAAGGGAGCCATCCCTTTATCATTCTGGTCATCCTTTGCTGTTCCTTTTCTAGTTCCACTATATCTTTTTGAGATGGGGCAACCAGAACTACACACAATTCTCAAGGCACGATCATATGGATCAATACAGTAGCACTTTTTTTCCTAATATGTAACATTCTATTTTCTTTTTTTACTGCCATCGCAAACTGAACAGGGGATTTCAGCAAATTGTCCAAAATGTCTCAAGATCCTTTTCCTATGTGGTTACTCTTAATTTGGAATGCAGCATTATTTAAAGTTAGGGTATATATCCCTGTGCACATCACTTTGCCCTTGTCTACATGAAACTTTATCTGTTTTTAGATGCCGAGTTCTCCAATCTTACAAGGTCTTTCTGCAGTTCTTCGCAGTCTGCCTGTGTTTGAATATTTTTGTGTCATCTGCAGATATGATCACCACTTGTTACTCAGTTTTCTAGATCCCTAATGAATATGTTAAACAACACAGGTCTCAAGACAGATCACTGGACACTCCATTATTTACCTTTTTCCACTGGGAAAAATTACCATCCCAGTCCTACTTTTTGTTTCCTATCTTTTAACCAGTTAACAATCTACAGTAAGACAATGTCTCCTATCTGTGGCATTTTAGTTTCCTAAGGAGTCTTTCATTGGAGACTTTATCAAATGCTTTCTGAAATTCTAAATACTGGGGTAGATTTTTAAAAAATACGCGTTCGCGTACTTTTGTTGGCGCACGAGCCGCGCAGCCTGCCTCCGTTCCCTCTGAGGCCGCTCCGAAATCGGAGCGGCCTCGGAGGGAACTCTCTTTCGCCCTCCCCTCACCTTCCCCTCCCTTTCTCTACCTAACCCACCCCCCCCGGCCCTATCTAAAACCCCCCTACCTTTGTCCACGGATTTATGCCTCCTGGAGGGAGAAGTAAATCCACGCGCGCCAGCGGGCCGCTGGCGCGCCGAGACGCAACCCGGGGGTGGTTCCGGAGGGCGCGGCCACGCCCCCGGGCCCGCCCCCGAAACGCCGCGTCCCGCCCCCAAAACGCCGCGTCGATCGGCCCCGCCCCCGACACGCCCCCAACAAAAACCCCGGGACTTACGCGAGTCCCGGGGCTCTGCGCGCGCCGGCAGGCCTATGGAAAATAGGCGCGCCGGCGCGCAAGGCCCTGCTTGCGTAAATCCGGGCGGATTTACGCGAGCAGGGCTTTTAAAATCTGCCCGACTGTGTTGATTGGCTCACTTTTATCCACTTGCTTATTAATGCCTTCAAAGAATTCTAATAGATTAGTAAGGTACGACTTCCGTTTGCTAAATCCATGCTGGGGTCTCCCCATTAAGCCACATTTATCCATATGACCATTAATTTTGTTTTTAATGATAGCTTCCAACAATTTACTAGGCACAGTTGTCAGGTATAGAGACAGATTGAATTATAGGTCAGAGATTATCATTAGTAAGTCTGCAAATTTATGTTTGCGTTCCTATTCGAACTCTGGAATGAGGTTGGCTCGGGGGCAAGATGGCGGCATGAGTTGGTTGCTGAAACGCTGTGCTGATATCGACTAAGAATTTCGGAGGAGATGCCTACTAAAACAAAAGGAAAACTGAGTTTTCCCCTCAGACCCGGAACTTCCAACAACACAGCGACTCATAACATCTTTTGTACCTATGAAGGCAACAGAGTTGGGGGGAGAAGCCCCCGCTGCGTGTACCGGCGAGGGAGCGTCTGTCTTGCTGGAGGAGATTACTCTTAGCCCCCCCCCCCCCCCCCCCCCCCCCCCGGATCCTCATTTGCCTCTGGCTGCAGTTTCTCCTGACTTCCTGCTGACTGTCGAGTCGCGGAGCTATGACATGGCTCCAGAGACGGGAGGGAGTCAGAGAGGAGGTGAAGCCGTGGCCCTGGCACAGCCCATTGGAATCGTGGAGACTTCGGGAGCTGAAGGGTTAACCTCAGCTCCTCCCATGTCGACACTGACGGGGGAAAGGGAGTTGGAGGCTTTGGATATTGCAACGGCTGGAGTGAGGAAAGAAATGCTGACTGGACTTTCACCGGTGGGGAAAACGGGTGAGTTATTCCAGCGTCCCCATTTTCAAATGCCCCCAAAGCCAGCCACAGTCACACTGGAGGCAATTTGGGACCTAGTAGCGGCATTAGGGAACTCAGTGGGGGAATATAACAAAAAATGGAATCCCATGAGGCTCAGTTAAGAGAGATGAAACCATGTTTTGAGACCATTGAAACAGATTTACAGAGGTCCCAGGACTGTAATCTAAAACTGATAAAAGACCTTAATATTGTTTCACATAGGTTGGAACATTTGGTCACCTATGATTAAGTCAGCTACATTGAATAGTCTAAAATGGGAACAGACTATATTCCCACCATTATTTCACTCCACAGAACTTAGTCAAATCCACGTAAGTTCCCTTTTTCATCTAAATCAAGGAACTTGATTACAGTGCCTCTAATTATAAATTCTTTAATATTTGGACTCTCTTTTTTATCTCTCATGCTGGTTAATGCCCAATCACTGGTCAAGAAAACTCTTGTACTATCGGATTTACTATTAGAAAAAAAACCTAATATATGCGGGGTTACTGAAACCTGGTTTAAATCCTCAGACTCTGTTCTTGTAAACCAACTGCCATAACAGCTTTATGATTGCCATACTGTATCTAGATCCAAAAAAGGAGGTGGAAGTTTAATGATTCTGTCCAAAAAGGAATTACAATTGAGATATGAAGAAATTACTGCCCCAAAGCACTTTGAACTTCTGCTACTCAAAGCGCCACAATTTCAAATTTGTCTAACTTACGCCCCACCTGGACTATTAGAGTCTGTCTCCCCTCTAATTGAATTTCTTGTTCAAAAATTAGAACCCAACTTGCCTTCTATTATCTTTGGCGATTTTAATATACATGTTGATGCAAATCCTTTAACACTTAATTCTGAAACTTTCCTTAATGCCATGTCTGCCTTAAGATTTCAGCAATTAGTCGATTGTCCAACACATCGGGCTGGGCATACACTGGATCTTATATTTTACAACTCATATATAGATCATATTTCAGCACCAGTAATCCCAACCCTTCCTTGGTCTGACCATCAACTAATTTCAACCAATTTTAAAATTAAACTAAATAGTAAAACATCTACACATAAAAAAAACCCGATAGAATATAGAAAACCATGTAAACTAGACTCAACTGAGCATTTTCTAAAGGCATTAGAAAATTAAATTTAGAAAACACTGAATCGGCCATCCATACATGGTTTACCCTAAATAACGAAGCAGCCCTTATTTGTTGCCCCACCATTAAGAAAGAGATTGTAATTAATAATAAACAAAAATCACCCATGGTACATCCCAGAATTAAATCAGATGAAACGTTCGCTGAGAAAAGCAGAAAAGAAATGGAGAAGGAATCCTTCCATCTCCTTACTGACTAAATATAGAATTATATTGCATAAATATACTCTCTGACAAAGAAAACAAAAAAAGACTTTTTCGCCACAAAAATACATAATTATCAATATAATGCCAGAGCACTGTTTTCTTATGTAGCCGATCTGACAAGGTCCGTCGGTGATCTTATGTTTCAAGATTTGAATACCGAAAAGTGCAATGATATGGCCATCTTCTTCAAGGAGAAAACTCTCAAATTAGTTAATAACCTTGCTGTAAACAGACCTAGTCAAATAGTATTGCCCTCTAATTCTGAAACTGAATGGAAAATCTTCGAAACAGTATCTTCAACTGAAATTGAAAAAATCCTTAAAACACTAAATCCTGCATGCATCCCATTGATACAGTTCCTACTAAATTATTAAAAACAATTCCTAGATTTCAAAACCCATTGATAATATTGTTAACTTTTCTTTAACGGAAGGCTTAGTCCCAAACCAACTTAAGTGTGCAATAGTGAAACCAATGTTAAAGAAACCTAATTTGGATCTTATTGATTTTTCTAACCTCAGGCCTATATCTAATTTACCATGTTTAGCTAAAATTCTTGAAAAAGTGGTGAATAATCAACTCTCAGAACATCTAGAAATGAATAACCTGCTTTTCCATTGCAACACAGCTTCAGAAGATTTTATAGTACTGAAACCTTACTAGGGGCATTACATGATACCATTTTAAGAGGAACAGACAATGGCCAGACTTATTTTTTGATGATGCTGGACATTTCTTCAGCATACGATGCAGTAAACCATTCTACCCTGCTAGATAGACTGAATGAAATTGGATTACAATAAATTACATTAGCCTGGTTTAAATCCTATTTGGAAAATAGAGCATTTAAAGATTAACACCGAATCTGATAGTTTTAATCTTCCACATGGTGTCCCCCAAGGATCTTCACTTTCTGCTACGCTTTTTAATATTTATATGTTCCCTCTCTGTAAACTTTTATCTGGTCTTAATATCACTTATTTTATTTATACTGATGATGTGCAGATTTTAATCCTCATTGAAAATTCTACTAGTTCTACTTTAAAAATATGGGATATTTATTTAGCCGCTATTAAAAAAAAGTTTTATCTGAAATGAATTTAGCTCTGAATGACAAAAAAACAGAAATTTTGTACATCTGCCCAAAATTAAGCCCTTTGAAGGAACTTGAAATACTGGAAGCTGCAAAAAGTTATCCTATTACGCTGGATGTTTGAGATCTGGGAATAATATTAGATTGTGAAATTAGCCTGAAGAAATGGATAAGTAAAACAGTTAAAGATGTTTTTTTTAAGTTGAATATTTTAAAGAGAGTAAAACACCTTTTAAATCCCAATGATTTTAGGACAATCTTACAAGCATGATTTTTACTAAATTAGACTATTGCAACACCCTCTTACTGGGCCTTCCTACTAGTACTATGCAACTGCTGCAGCTCTTGCAGAATTCTGCCACAAGGGTATTGACGAAATTTGAGCATTTCACCCTTGTTCTGAAAGAACTTCACTGGCTCCCTATGGGATACAGGTCACAATACAAAACACTTACATTAATACACAAATCACTGTATAACGAGAAGGTCGTCTGGTTAAATGCAGCGCTACATTTCCATGTACCAGCACGAATAACCAGATCTGCGAACACTGGGTTATTACCAATTCTGACAAAATCTGCTCATATGAACCCTGTATGAGAAAGAGCTTTATCTATTGCCAGGCCCAACATTTGGAACTCTTTACCACCACAGCTGAGGATGGAAACAAATATCAGACTTTTTAAAAAAGGAGTCAAAACCTGGCTTTTTAACCAAGCCTTTAACAACAAGGATTGATTTCTTTTATTGATAATTTTTAGTGATATACTTTTAATGTTACATTTTGCATTTTAAGATGTGTTTTGATCTATAGTTTTATTTGTATTTTAAGATTTTTATTTATTTTATTTATTTAAAGTCTCTTTTATACCGATAGCCGTTCGCACATCGTATCGGTTCACAAAAAACAGGAACTATTGGTCAGAGCCCTTACATATAACAGAGCATTATAAGGCAACCTCGGCTGCCCAACATAACAGAGTAAATACACATTAACAGATCCATTAACAATTAACAGAAAGAAATACAATTCGCAAGGAGGGTGGAAAAAGCTGGAAGGCAGCGTAAAATCAGTGAAACAATAAATAGATACAGGAAACTATAAACATAAAGTACAAGAATCAGCAGTCGTAAAGCAATTTTTAGTCATTCTTTGTACATTCTTTGTACTTGGATCCATTGTTATTGTATTTTAGCTTATGTTGAGACAGATTTTATATTTTAGATGAACCGTTTTAAGCTACCCTTCTTTTATACGCAAATGTAGTAACCAACATTTGATTTATGCTGTAAACCGATGTGATATGTATCAACATGAATGCCGGTATACAAAAATCACTAAATAATAAATAAATGTATGCTTATTACATTTCCCAAAGATTGTGGGAGAATCTCCAAATGTTACACTGAAAAAGTACTTTCTGGAGATTTTGAAATTTGAGGGGGGAGAAACTCCTTGTGTAAACAAGCTTTTTTTCCTACCTATTTCAGCTAAGTATAGAGTTTCCTTGCAAAATCGAACTGAAGTTATGGGGAATTTGACTCAATTTCTTGAGGACTCTACATCTGAGTTCTATGAATGTGCAACACTAATGGTTTCGTTTATAACAGAAAGAGATGTGAGCGAAGTCATGAAAAGATATTTTAGGAATATAGAAGTTTCTTTTTGTGGTTTACAGATTCGTATATATCCTGACTTCGCCCGTGTTACACAGGATAGGAGGAGAGAATTCCTAGCTTTGAGAGCTCAGTTAGTATCTATGGGCTTTTCATTTGTTTTGAGATATCCTTGTAAGTGTGTCGTTAAGTCCACAACAGAATGTTTTGAATTTTCCTTTCCTGAGCAGTTAAAATCGTTTATTAATGCTAGGAGGGTTTTCATCACCTCTATTGATAATGTTAGGTCAGAGGATCCTTAATTGTCTATGATAGCCTTCTCTTAGACACGTTAATGCCTATTACATGCAATGTTTTTTCTTGCAATATCTCTCCTTGTTTACACCCCCTGATCCTTTGTTACTTCAAACGAAAATGCATGGTTTTTGGTAATTAGTTTGTATTTATTTTGTTCCACTTGTATTATTGCATTTTTGTTTTCAAAAAGTGAGAATTATCTTGCTGTCTATTGTTAAAATGATAAAAATAAAATTAAAATTAAAAGAACTCCGAAATGAATGTCATCAGGTCCTGGTGATTTGCTGCTGTTTAGTTTGCCAGTTTGCTTTAGCACTTCTTCCAGATTCACATTGATTTGATTCAGTTCCTCCAAGTTATCATCTAGAAAAAATAGTTCAGTGTGGGTATCTTTTCATCATCCTCCTGTAAAGATTGAAGCAGTAAATTAATTTAGTTTATCTGCTATATCCTTATTCTCCCTGAGCACCCCTTTTTTCCTTTGGTCATCTAGTAGTCCAGCTGACTCCTTGCAGGTTTTTTGTTTCTAATGTACTTAAAATGTTTTTATTATTAGCTTTCGCCTGTTTTGCAAGTCTATCCTCAAATTCTCTCTTGGCCTTCTTTATTACTTTTTATATAAAATTAGACAGTACTTATGAGCCTTCCTATTATCATTAGGCCCTGCTTTCCATTTTATAAAATTGTATAAAAGATGCTTTTTTTTTATAGCTGATTTCACAGCATCATTTAGCCATGTTGGCAAATGCATGCTCTTCTCTTGACCTTTCTTAATTTGTGGAATACATTTTATCTGGGCTTCCAAAATAGTATTTTTAAACAGTCTCCATATCTCAGATATGGAGACTGCTTTTAATTTTCTTCTGACTATATTCCTCTTCTTATCCTAGTCTCCTCTTCTGAATTATATGTTGTAATTTTATATATTTTCCTTCCATTGACTATATAAAAAAAGATTTCATTATGGCTACTGTTGTCAAGCAGGTCCACTACTTTTACCTCTTGCACCAGGTCCTACATTCTAAATCTGAAGTAGCTGCCCTCTCATAGGTTCTAGAGCTAGCTGCTCTTTGAAGCAGTCTTTTATGATGTTGAGAAACTTTACCTCTTTGAAATGCTCAAATGAGGCATTCGCCCAAGCAATATCAGGAAAATTGAAATCTCCCATTTTTATTGAATATCCATGCTTAATTGACTGACTGATCTTTTAGCATTTCATGATCTGTTTCACCATCCTCTTTTCTCTCTATACATTGTTCCTTGTCTCCTTTTAGTCTTATAATTCCACCCCTGGACATCTTTTCAATGACATACCTGAAAATAATCACTTTGTTTAACTTCAACTTTTCTCTTTGTGTATCCTCTTGAGGCCTCCATATTTTGTTAGCATGATATTCATGATGTAAAAGGCAGAAAATTGAGGTCAACTTGTTGATTCTGATTTTAAGGTGGAATTTGCCTTTTAAGAATTTTCCCTTTGTGGTGTCCTAAATGTAGCCTTCCTTTGACCTATCAATACAACTTTTAAAGTAAATTTATTTCTGTGTTTTGTTTGAGGGCAGTAATCATTTCTGCTTATTAGATATCCAGTTACCTGATAATCATATCATGTATTGAGAAGAATTTTCAGGATGCTATTCTCTTGCAAGTTACTTTTCTTGTTGTGAAAGTAAATATTTACTGCCCTTTATTTATATTTTACCATTTCCATGAATGGGTTTTCAATATTTCTATTTCTTAGAGCCATGAATGACTAATTCATGTGGTATTAAATAATAATTTATAATATAAACTTATAAGAAGAGTGATAGTTATAAGTCATACAAATGTATACATAGACAAAAATATAGAATGAAAAAATAATGGACAATAAACTATAGTTTCAATATTACAAAAAATAATGTGCTAATGTTTAAAAATAAAATCAGCAACTCTAATATTCTACTGTAGGGCTTAACATAGTGTGATTAAAACACTAATTCAACTGCTGCCTAATTTTTTACATTAGGGGGCACGAATAAGAAAGGTTTGCCATTTCTGTAGAATCAATGTTTATATCAGGTTCTAGGCCTGCTGTTCAGAGTGAATAGACCCCAATTTCCTTTTCCCCTACTTATACAGATTTTCATGCAGTTGATTATTGCATCATTTCTTGATGCTTCTCTACAGTGATGCATTTTTATTATTTTCCATTAGAATAGTTTGCTATCCCAAATAATTTTAAAACCACTAAAGGGAGAGACTGTTAAGCAACTTAGGTTCTGGGAAATTTAAGCTCCCAAGCAAATAGAACTCATGCCCCTTACTAAATCATTTTAACTCAGGTTCACACTTGTTTATGTTGTCCTCAAGCAGAGTGTCAATATCTTGAAATTAATTTGCTAGATTATCTTGTTTAGATATGATATACCATGAAACGGCATTCTTGCTATGAGTACACTACCTGAGCCAACCTTTAACATCCAAAATTGTAGCACAGTGCATGTTCTTGTTGACTTACTAGGTTTCTATGTGTAACTTACGTGAAGAAAGGAATGTTGCACGGTTTGATTATTTTAGCTAATTTGAAGAGTGTCAGAGGATATTAATTGGGCATTATTTGAAATAAACTTTAATAACGACTACAAAATAATGAATAACAGTTTTAATATTTGTGGTGAGACTTGTTTTTGTGGTTGTCTCTCCAGTTGAGTTTTTCTGTTGAAACCTGAAAATAGTCACAGTTTGCAGACATATCTTACATGTGGTTATTAAGACTGTTTAGTCCTTTTGTAACTAACTGGTAAGCGTAGAAGCATTTTCCAGTATTTCCTAAGATCAGTGTAGTTTTCTGAAGGCTGCCAATTTTGAGTGAGGGATACTGGCAGCAAATGTATTTCAGAGGTGGTAATAAGATTCCAACTAGCTAAGTCCTTTGAGTAGAAACTTAAGACACAAATAGGTCAATATTAGTTGTGCCCCTTTTTGAGAGGAAAGGGCATGAATTTTAATTTTTGGTATAGTCAGCTACTCTCCCACTTTATTCCTGAAGGAGTAGAGTTTGTGTTTCACTGTCTGAAATCTATTTCATTAGTTTTCTGAGGGGAAATAGTTGAAATACGAGTTTCTTTTTTTTTCCCTCACATAAACCATAAAAACGGGAAATTTCCCAACAAATATATGCCTCAGCATTCATTGCAGGCTTTTAATCCAGCTTTGGAACATTAATAAACAGAAAAGGCTAGAAACAGAAGTCATGTTTCTATGTATAAATGTAAGTGGATTTTTGTAGTAAATAAAAGAACCTTTATTTTATTCTCTGAATCCCCAAAGTTTTCTCTGAGCACTGGTGTGAAAATCAAGTTTCCAGAGCAAAATGTCATTGCAGTTAAGTGAGACAGTTAACAGTCAAAATGCCAAATTCATGTCTAGTGTTCTGTACAAATTTCTAATAAAGCTTGTTTAGATGTCTTTTTTTATATATACCTTTTTTTTCTTTATAGAAACGGATGACTATGCAGAAATCATAGATGAGGAAGATACTTACACCATGCCATCTAGTAAGTAGACTATATTTAGATCTAAGAATCATAAAGAATCATGTTTTTATGTTTTCTGGCATTTATCCTCATATTAAACATAGAGACATGGAAATGACAGTAGAAAAGGACCAAATGGTCCATCTAGTCCACCCAGCAAGCCCATGGCAATTTGTGCTGTACCATGTAGGTTACACCATGCTTATCTGTTTCCCAGACCATAAAAGTCAGGGCGCTCATTGATTGCTGTTGAATCCAATTCCATGTTATCGCTTGCTGTTGAAGCAGAGAATAATGTTTGAGTTGCATCAAAGTATCAGTCATATTGGTTAAGTGTAGTAACCGCCTACATCAGCAAGTTACCCCCATACTTGCTTACCCAGACCGTAAAAGACTGTGTTGAAGACTGTCTTGGAAGCTTTCTGTTATCTCTCATGGCCTCTTGCTTCTTGTGTTGCCTTTAAAGTTTAAATGACTTTTTCACAATTTTGGAATCAATGAAATTTAGCATTTGCAAAACTTAACTTTCATGGCACATTTACATATACAGTAGAGGTAATTGTAACTGCATGTCATGTTAAAAAACATTAGCAGGAATACTAATGTAACAGCCATTTGTGACTCTGTAGACTGCACCCACATGAAGCCAGCTGTATTTCCTTTTAAGGTCCTTAGTTTAACATATATCTGTCTGTCTTACTAACAAAGCACTATTATAAAGTAGAATTTCAGCTATTTTAGTCTTCATCATCCAAATTGGAAAGAAACAGGAAATGAAGAGAATGTGGTGAGAATATTTATTTAGATTTTTATATTCCACTTTTTAACCCTTCAAAGTATACATCAAAGTGGATTATATTCAGGTACTATAGGTATTTCCCTATCCCCACAGGGATTACAATCTAATTTTGTATCTGAGGCAGTGGGAAGGTATTCAAATTTTGTACCTGAGGCAACAGAGGGTAAATAGAGAATAGAGCGAAAGAATGCTGTTGAACCCCTTAACTCGAGTGTTGGATTTTTCTAATACATACATTCTTGGATGAGAACATTGAATGACAAATTTCAATAGGTTTAGGTCCTACAAGCATGGGAAAGCTCTCTCTTCCCCTCCCCCCCCCCCCCCCCCCCCCCCATTGTGGCACTGGTTTATGACTCTATCTCATGTCAGGGGTCAAGCATGGCACAGAAAACTGTGATGCCAGGTGAAGCTGTGAGAAGAGCACCTAAACAATGTGGACGACACACTTCTTCGGAGCCATCTCCCTTGAGGCCGAAAAAGACTAGCACTATTGTTGGCACAGGGCTCTACCAGAACAAGCCCCTCCTCATCACCAAGACAGATCATAGCCTCTTTGGTGCATATTCTGCCATTCTTCATAGCACAGAAGATCTTCATGGCACTGAGCCATTTATTTACCTGAACACAAGGCTGACCAGGAAGTCGTCATTAGTGTCAGAGCTGAGAGCCTCTGTTTATAAGCCATGGACCAAGGTGTCATTCAGTGGGGCTGCTTGATGCATCCAGCGCAGGGTATCTCACAGCTCTCCACTGCTACAGCAGATGCAGCTGCTACAGCAGATGCAACTTTCATGGTGCAGAGTTCCTCCTTGGCTTTACTGACAGCCATCAATGAGGATGAGCTATTAGGTCTCTGAAGAGGATGTCTGTCTTCCGGCTTCAGTGCAGAAAGTCACTCAATTAGTGGGAGCTCAAATATCAGAGCTAAAGAATTTCTTTGCCGCCTCAAGTTCTGAAGCCTAGAGAGAGAGATTAGAATGTCTCCTGTTCAAGATGAAGGAAATGTTTTCACATAGTGGTTGCCCACCAAAGTCCTGCACTTCTGCCTTTGCATGAGACTTTTCAAGAGCTTCCAGTATTAGTAGTAAATCCTTACTATAAGGTTTCTTCTCCTACTCTAGAAGGCTCACCTCATGACTTGGAAGTGGAAGAAGTGGAATAAATTCATTCTGAATTCCTACTGGATGTTTCCTCCTCAATTGCCCTCATCATTGATGGGGTCATGGCCTAATGTTTCTCTGCAGTTGGGAGGAAGAAAATTCCAT
This sequence comes from Rhinatrema bivittatum, assembly GCF_901001135.1. Taxonomy (NCBI): domain Eukaryota; kingdom Metazoa; phylum Chordata; class Amphibia; order Gymnophiona; family Rhinatrematidae; genus Rhinatrema; species Rhinatrema bivittatum. Next base: position 794,251,478 of record NC_042616.1, on the reverse strand, counting down.
GAGGACCCCCTCAGATCCCCTGCCAAATTTGACACAACATACCTGTTCTCCGGAGGATCTCTACTACTCCAAATTCTTGAATCAGCTGGCAAAGACGCTGTCCATAAGCAGTAGAAAGGAAGAGGACTCGGTCTTGGGGCATTTTCATTTACTTCATCCTCCAGAATTCAGAAAGTCCTCAAGGATGTGGCAGACATCAACATCTTGCCTTCTGGAGGACCAGAAGCTGGATTTAAACTATAGATTCCAGGCTTTCCCTGGCCTTCGAGTGGTGGAATGAGTATTGAAATGTGCTGAGCTCACACATAATCATTACAACATGCCTTTTGGGAAAACTCCAAAAGCATTGAATGTGTTTGGGGAAAAAGGCCTTTCAGAGATCCATACTAAGTACCTGGATTGCAGCTCGTCCAACTCTACATGATGTAGTATTTGCACATATGCAGACAAAAGCTGAAGCCTTTGATGGAATTGTCAAACCCAGAGCAGATGGACTTGCATTGAGCAGTGGAGGAATGCGAGAAATACCTTATCCATTCTATATATGAAGCTTTTGTCGCTATAGCCAGTATTTTGTCCATATGTTTTGTTATATGTAAACCGACGTGATGGCATTGCTGAATATTGGTATATAAAAGCAAATAAAATAAATAAATAAAATAAATGTCCATTGGAGCTCAAAGGGTTCTGAGAGGACATGTTTTTTTGTTGCTTTTTTTTAATGTTTTATTTATGCAGTTTTACATTCCAAAAAAAACAAGAATCCTCTTGTTATGAAAACCAGAAAATAATGATAAGTAAAAGGAAAATAAATCACACAATAAATGAGCAATGTCAAAATCAATCCAAGTCCACCATAGGAGGATCTTTACACAATTCAAGGAAAAATATCAAGAATACATATCATCTTCAGGAGCAAATAATATAAGAGACTCAGCTCTGCCAATATAATAGCATTAGATGGTTACAAAATGGGAAGAAACTTCTTCTAGCGGCACTTTATCAGACAGAAACAAAGATAATTGTACAGGTTGGAAGAAAAATTAGGAAGCACCTTTATATTTAATACATTGCAGGGAAATTTCAAAAAGAATAGTGCTCCCAATTGTAAGACTCTTAGGTATCATTACCAACCATTGCTGCCTCTTTCTTTACACCTATTTGGACACATTTGGGAAGATTCTAACCTTAAAACTAAGAAAAGACTCGGAACGATACCTAAAGAATTAGCATAAAATCCTGTCTTTGTTTCTAATATAAAGGAGACAAGGGTACAGGAGCAATCCCCTCATTATCAGACATTTCGAACATGGCAGACAGATTTGCAATGCCTACTGGTGGAGTA